>NC_071514.1:11030405-13430405 GCF_027887155.1 Malaclemys terrapin pileata
ATGGCTGTCTAATGTTGGGCTCAGATAGAACGTCACACAGCAGGGTCATTTTGAGCCAAAGGTGCATCAAAAAGTAGATACAGTTTCCTGCAACGGTATTATCTTGCGTTTTCCATGCCAATGAGACAACAAATATGAATATGTTTTCAGAACTAATATTCTTATTGTGCAGTAACATTAAATGTACAGAGACATGATGGCAAATAGCTAAAACACTAGAGGCCTTTGCATTCAGGTTCCATAGGATATCTTGGTATTTGGTTTTGTTTTTCACAGAGCTGTTTATGGGGCTGAAATAACAGAAGATCTGGTGGTCTCACATTATTTCCACCTTCGGGGAACTGAAATATCACAACACGACTAGATCTCATTATTTTGATCCCAGATACAGCACCTTGAGACAAGAAAAACAGCCTGTGAAAAACACATACACAAATAAAAGTACAGGCACTCACCCCCCTAAAAACAGTGGCCATGCACAAGAGAAGGGATAATAAAATAAAACTTTGGATTGACATTGCAGCCTGTCTCTGAGAATCTCAAAGTGCTTTAGGTTCTTATTACTTTTCAGTAACTAAACATGTGCAAAGTACTTCACAGAACACGGAAATATTAGGTCTCTGTCCAAAGGGGCTAACTAGCAACGAATTATGCTTCAGAACAGTAAAGTATCATTGCCATTTTATACATGGGGAAACTGAGGCTGGGATCTCAGTTGCACAGGATGAGTGTAATGGAACCCAGATATCCTATTCTTTATTCACCAGGTCATTCATGTGGATTATATTTAAAAATATACAAAACGTATTGTCTCAGAAATTGTCCATGAGGTGACTCATGGCATGGACCAAAAAGCCTGAAACTATAAAATTGCATGAAAAGACCAAGCACAGAGAAAGAAAGGAAGAAGTTAAGAGATAAACAGGAAGGAGGAAGTGACACCATCCAGTGCTGAAAATCTGAGTGATCATCTGTATCCAGATCTTGAAGATTAACCATATTTTACCTGTGCCTGGCATCTTTCAGTCGAGGAGAGCAAAGTACTTTAAACAGGTAGGTTCTGCCTTTCACAGAGGTGGAAACTGATGCACATGGGTCTCAGTTACACTAGGAAATTTACAACCTGGCTCACAGTGCTGATGCGGCTCACTGGTGTTTCCCACTGTAGTAGCAGTTAGAGAGATTAAGTGACTTGCCCAAACACACACAACAGCTTATTGGCAGCATTGGGGTCTAGATGTTTGACCGCTCCCCTGATCTGACCATTAGATGCACTGGCTTTAAGCCAGTGTTTCTCAAACTGGGGCCACCGCTTGTGTAGGGAAAGCCCCTGGCGGGCCGGGCCAGTTTGTTTACCTGCCCCGTCCGCAGGTCTGGCCGATCGCGGCTCCCACTGGCCGCGGATCGCTGCTCCTGGCCAATGAGGGCTGCGGGAAGCGACGCGGGCTGAGGGACGTACTGGCCACCGCTTACAGCAGCTCCCATTGGCCTGCAGCGGCGAACCGCGGCCAGTGGGAGCTGCGATTGGACGGACCTGTGGACGGGGCAGGTAAACAAACCGGCCCAGCCCACCAGGGGCTTTCCCTAAACAAGCGGCGGCCCCAGTTTGAGAAACACTGCTTTAAGCACTGTTGTTGGAAGGAGATCTGATATACCCTAAATTAGCTAGTATGTTTAATTCTGAAGACAGTTTCCGGAGGCCATATGTGACAAGGATTTGATTATTTATTACTGTAGCCCCTAGGAGCCCCAGTCATGGACCACGGCCCCATTATCTTAGGCACTGTACAAACACAGAACAAAAAGACAGTCAGGATGCACTGCAATCAGTGACTCACTACCATATACTTTGGGCCAGATCCCAACACCAAATACGCTGGGCCAGCTGGGGTAAATTACCATAACTCCATGGAAATCAATTGAGCTAAGCCAATTTGCACCAACTGAGGATCTAGCCCAGTATGTATTTCAGAGACCTCATCTTTGATACACATGCATTTCTCTCTATGATCCAATAGATTGGACATTAGTCTCACAATCAGGAGATCTGGGGCCTGTTCTTCTCAGCTTGGCCACCGACCTGCTCTGTGACTTTGGATAAACTATTCACCTCCAAGTTCAATGGCATAATGCTCCTTACTCTCTTTTGTAAAGTTGCTATGAGATCTGTGGCTGAAAATTGCTAGCAATGGCTGGCTCCAGGCACCAGCTAAGGAAGCAGGTTCTTGGCGCAGCCGATACAAGGGGTGTCACTCTGTCCGATATTGGGGCAGCCCATCCAGGTCTTCAGCAGGAATTTGGCGGTGGGTCCCTCGGTCCCTCTCTTCCCCTTTGAGCTGCCGCCTAAGAGGAAGAGAGGGAGTGGAGGACCCACCGCCGAACTGCCGCCAAAGAATGAAGCGGCGTGATTGAGCTGCCGCCAAAGTGCCACCGATCGGCTTTTTTTTGTTTGTTTTTTCTGCCGCTTGGGGCGGCAGTAAAACTGGAGCCAGCCCTGGGCACGCTGCTTCTTTCTCTAATTAAACACCCAGGGGAATAAAGTAAATTGGGAGTGGGACATGATCTGAAAAAAAAAGCTTTCCTCTCCAACATCTGACTTTAACACCTACATCCCGAGACACTGACCCAAACTCTCCAAAGTGGCAGAAACATCCATATGACTCACTAGACCAATAGCTGAGACTGACAGACAGTGGGACAGAGGGGAAAGAATTCTGGTTAAGACTTAGGTACTTTGCTGGGCCCCTGGGGAATGCAAGTCTTATGTACAGTATATGCTTTTTAAAGAATGTCTTTACAACAGAGCTGACACAAAAGAACTATCAGGGAAAATTCATTTATCATAGACAGTAAATGAATTTTCCCAATGGTGGCTCTTTTTGTGCAGTATGAGTCAGCTCTATAGTAACAAAATCAATCTAAAATATCTCCTCTAAAAAATATATATAAATATTTATTACCATCTCATAACTTGTATGGCTAGAATATACATATTAAATCATCTCTCTCTCTCTCTCTCTCTCTCTCTAAGAGTCAGTTTCACATCATTCTGATGTAAGCCAAAGAGCCTTGAATCCAAAATCCTGGTACAAATCCCCTCCATGAAAAAAATACAACCAAATATTTCCTCAGATGCAAACAATGAGCTGTGTGCATAGCAGTGATTGGAAATCAAATATGGGCCAAAGGAGAACCCTGTCTTTGTCCACGTGGCTGTTCGCATCTTGACAGCTGGAATTTACATGGCTCCGTTTTCAATAAACTAGCCAGCCTTTGCTGCATTCCAACACCAGCAACACAATAGTGGCACAGAAGCAAACTGACACATTACACACAGGCCAGCTGTCCTTTACGTTTACTGCATCCCTTCCTTTTCCTCCAAATGTGAGCTCTCACATTTTTTGTTTTTTACAATAATGATGTAAGGGATTACTGAGAATTAATGCATATGTATATTTTTTCCCTTTTGTGAGATGTCTTATTCCTATTCCAACTGTGGAGAAATTACAAAGGTCTCCTCTTGGACATAGGTTGTGTCGCTCATGGAGGTAATCACAGAAGGACCCTCTCTTCGTAGTGTATTTGTACAGTGCCTAGCACAATGGGGTGCTGGTTCTTGACTGGGGCTCCAAGGTTCCAGGATAATAATAATAATTAATAAAGTATAAAATGCCTTCTACTAATGGTCTATGCTTTGTTCAGGGATGGGCTTGATCTGAAACTCATTGAAGTCAATGGGAATCTTTGACCCCTCTGCTGCAAACTTAAACACGTGCGTAACTTTACCCAGGGCTGTCACCCCTTTGGTTTCAGTGGGATTACTCACATGAATAAAGTTACTCACTCGAGTAAATATATTCAGAAGCAAGGCCATATTCTTTGACACATGACATGCACAATAGCTACCTGAACCCACATGACTCTCCAAAGACTGTGTCAGAATCTCTCTCTCCATGTATTTATAGAAAACATGCCTGTTTGCTGTGTGATAAATTATCTAGTTATCTGACCCCAGCCCATTTGGCGGGATTTGCACTCCATCAAGAGCAAAGAAGGCTCCACCTGTGTACAATGAAAGATTGGTCAGGTAGAAATCCAAACCTGATCCACATTTTTCCAAGTGGTCTCTATAACACAGAGAACTAAAGTCTCTGATCCAAACACCCTCTGGCTATTCTGGGTGGAAAGGAGTGCTCAAAAACTGGATCTGAATTTTGTGGCTTGAGCCCTTCTCTAGTTCATTTAAATTTTAAAAGGTCTTTTTTTGCTGGGTGAATCTTATTCCGAGTTATTTAGTTTTTCAGAAACATGAAGCTTGGGGAGAAAATGTTTTTTTTTTTAAAAAAAACCAACGGCCATAAATGATGCATTTATTTATAAAGCGCTTCCAAAATCTTTACAATGAATGGAGGAACATCTGCTTAGTAAATGACCCCCACACAGAGCATGCTCCTTAAAATGGTACACAAAACAACATTGTAGGAATCAGCAACCCTGAATTTATTAGCCTTTTATCTTCACCACTAGGAGGCAGGCTGTTTTTCTTTTCCTGAACTGACTGCTAGGCAAAAACGATCACATCACTGCAACACTGAAAGCACTTCAAAAAGATTCAGATGTTTAACTGTTGTACGAGTGATCATACATTCATATTGGGCTGCAGGCCAAAAAAGAAAAAAAGAAGGGGGAAAAAAAGGCAAGAGGATTCAGCACTTTATAGCATTTCAGCAGCAAGTCTACCTTAGAGCAAAACACTCTTCAGTGACAAATTTCAAAGGCCTTATGTATGGTATTTTCATGAAAAGCAGAAGACCCTAAATGTATTTGTTTAACTGGAAGCAATTTTCCTTACAGAACAGGGGGCTTCTGTAGTTCACCTCATTTATTGTGCCGCTACAAATTTTGATTTCTTTTTCTAGTGCCATGAGATCTAGACTATAGGCGTGAGGGTTTATTATTTTTATTTGTTTTTGAATGCCAACAGGAATGTTTGCAAATAACATCACTGCCACCTTTGGTAGCTCCCAGGGGAATACTTTTTGGAGAATGGTTATTGTGTACTGACAACCAAAAAAAAGATCACAAGAGAGCACTTTGTTTCAAAGGCAATCAAAAGGCAAGAGATGTAGAAATAGTGTCACTTCCTACCAAACACCACCTTAGGCCTTGTCTACACCACCCCGGTAAATCGACCTAAGTTACGCTATTCCAGCTACACTCTCCCATCGACTTACCTTAATCTTCTCATTCTAGTTAGGATGACCAGACAGCAAATGTGAAAAATCGGGACGGGGGGTGGGGAGGTAATAGGAGCCTATATAAGAAAAAGACCCCAAAATCGTGACTCTCCCTATAACAGGGGTCGGCAACGTTTGGCACGCGGCTCACCAGGGTAAGCACCCTGGCGGGCCGGGCCAGTTTTATTTACCTGCTGACGTGGCAGGTTCGGCCGATCGCGGCCCCCACTGGTCACGGTTCGCTGTCCTGGGCCAATGGGGGTGGCGAGAAGCAGCACGGGCGAGCGATGTGCTGGCCGCGGCTTCTCACCGCCCCTATTGGCCTGGGACAGCGAACCACGGCCAGTGGGGGCCACGATCGGCCGAACCTGCCGCGTCAGCAGGTAAATAAAACTGGCCCGGCCCGCCAGGCTGCTTACCCTGGCGAGCTGCGTGCCAAACATTGCCGACCCCTGCCCTATAAAATTGGGACATCTGGTCACCCTAGTTCCAGTGGAGTACCAGAGTTGACCGGAGAGCACTCTGCTGTTGATTTAGCAGGTCTTCACTAGGCCTGCTAAATCGACCCCTGCTGCATCGATCGCAGCAGCGTCGATCCCTGGTAAGTGTAGACATGGCCTTAGGATGAATCAGATGGACAGATGGAAATGATTTCATACATTGTATAATGGTGCATATTGGGATTGATCATCACATTTGAAGAGAAAAGAGATCCAATAATTGGGAAGTTAAATTCTTTAAAAAATAATGTAAAATGAAAAATTAGAAAATAGAAAATACAACAAAAACTAGATCTATCTTTCTTAGGGCTTTATACTCCTACCCATCACCCGAGTATCTGAGCATGTTCCACATAAACTCAAGAGCAATAGAAAAGTCTCTAGTGGACTTCATGCAGTCTCTGGCACGTTTCTCTTTTCAGGGTAAAAAATCTCCTTGGGGTAGTTTTTTTATTTTGATTTTTGTGGTTGGTAAAAGTAAAAGGGGACTCAGCATTGTGAGTGTCATTCTTATGCTGCGAAGGTTTTTTATTGAATAGATAATATCATAAAACAAAAGAACAGGACCTGATCCTGTATTCATTCAGCTTCAGGAACTCCCATCAACTTCAAGGGCTCTGTTGCATGTGAATTGACGGTATGTTTGAGAATTTCATGCATAAGCAGCTACAGGATAGCAAGTTCTAGCTAGAGCCTTAGGCCCAACTCAAACATTCAAAAATCAGGAAATACTCAAGCTACAAAAAAATCAAGAGATTAAAAGAATACATTTTGTGTTCTTTTATTTTCCCCTCTGGGTTTTGAGCCTTCAGAGTTTTCATCTTGAAGATGAAGGCTAGAAATGTGCTTTTCTTCGTTAATGGCAGCTGAGGTGCTCATGTAATCACATGACTCAGGGAGCTGGAGCTTTAAGGAAAAAATATTGTGAGAGTGGGCAACAGTAGTAATTACCAAAAGAGTCTGACTGCAATAGGAGGAAGGAGCAATATCCCCTTATATTTTCTTTCAGAGAGCTGGGGGAAATCTGGGGCAAAGGAACAACTAAGAGACACTGAACATTCACACAAATAACACCAGTGATTGTGATTCAGTGTTACAATTCCCTATTCATGACTATTAAGACAGCTGAGATGTTGCTCACATCAGTGTCCAGGAGAAGATCATTTTTGTGCAAACACTTTAGTTCACGTTCAGACGTGTTTACACAAGAACGCATTGCTCAGCCAATCACATATAGTCACACGAGAAACAGCAAATTTAGGAGGTCATCTACTTAAGAGGAGGAAATGGTACCATATCATTTCAATGTCCAGTCATGCAGCTTGAACAGCAAATACAACAAACCTTTGTCAAACCATTGATAGACTGAAATTTGGTCTCTGAAAGCATTTGTAGAACAATTCTGAATAACAAAAATAACAAAAAAATCACAGGGCTAGATCTTGCAATGCTCAGTGAGGTCAAGTAGCGCCGTATTCTGCAGTAGTCCCAGAGTAAGATGCGACTCAGCGTGAGCAAAGGTGACAGGCGCTAGCACACAACAGACAATCTGTAAACAGAAAAACAAACCAACAGGGCTCAATTTGTGGAACCAATATTTTCCTGCAGATAGCCCATCAGCCCTCTTTGGCTTTATTTTCATTAAAATCCTCAACATGCAAAGATGATTTAAAAACACAGACTGCCGTGCCTGGGGTTTAGTTGTCATCGTCCTCACTTTATACTTTGTTTTCAAGTACAATACAGTGTTCTAATTAGAGATGGATATGGGGAGCGGGGGGCACATCTTCCTTTTAGCAGCAGGAGTGTTATTTGATATGTATCAATATTTCCCGTCAGCACCAACAATGCGAGAGACAGACACAGGCCTCGCGTTACCTTTAGCCTGCAAAATATTGTTTGCTTAAGTCAGCTCACTCCAGGTCTTTTTATGCTGCCTGACAGTTGATTGGGAGAAGGCCCACTAACTTTCTTAAAGTGTGCAGCCATCCATTTGGTCAGAGCTGAGGGTTCCACATGAAGTCCTCTTTAGATAAATTCATACTTGCGCAGGGTGATTACCCTTGTAGCCCTGCCGCTTCACTTGTCTTAAAAGCAGGACGTCCTCGATCAATGAGAGGGCTGAGGTAGTCTTCTATTAACCGGCAAGTCTTCAGTCTCCCAGGCCTTGTGAAGACGTAGCCAAAAAAGAAACTCTTTTGTTCCCTCCCCCCCACTTCCGAAGATGACAGGATGAGCTTGACATCCTAATCCTCGAGGCTTGGCTTGGTTACTGAAAGGCTCAAGCAGTGTCAAAGGAACCAGCTGATAACAGTCTTCATGCCAAACCGAACAACTTCATTCCAACAAGAAACTTTCACATTAAATTTCCCCCAGCTTCCATCCCCTATTACAAAGAGATGAGACTTCTCTGCTGCAAAACAGAATGAAACCAAACCAAACCCTCTACGCAGTAACTGCTGTACAAAGCCAACTGGGACATGGTCAAATTAGAGTATTATTATTACCTAGGGGACGTTAGAAATAAAGTTTGTTACTGGCAGTTCCTGTTTCTGTAAAGACTTGTTAATAGCTGAAATTTAAAGGGTGTCGTTCATTCAGCAAAACGTTATTTTTTCTAAGCAGTCACCGTGTTCTCACCTGCTGCTGCTGCTCCTGGCAGCTGCAGAAGTTTGAATGAGGCTGTGTTGTTGTTGCTGAACGTTAGCAATTTGGATGTGGGTTGGGGTTATTGATTCTCACTGAGGGGAGCTAGCTTTTCTTTGTGCCCAGGCTGTTCGGAGGCTGTTGCACTGCCACAGCTGAGAGGTGTTTCAGGTTTATTTGGCTGTTATGAATTTGTTTTTAAATGATCCTAATAGGTTAGAGTTCAAAGGGGCTTTGGGACTGCAGTAAATACAGAGGTGGAAGTAGGAATAAGGCCCAGATCAGAGCTCTCTGCAATACAAGGAGAGAGAATATTTTCTGTTACACACAAGCCCTTCATCTGCATTAGACAGAGTGGGCCAGATCCTGCCCTTGCTTAGGGTACATCTAAACTGTAACTAGGAGCAACCCTGGGTGGACAGACTCACACTGGTCGGGCTCAAAATAGCACACTCAAAATAGCAGTGTGGAGACGGCAGCTTGGGCTCTCAAGCCCATCCAATCCCATGGGTCTGAGCTTGTGTGCCTGGCATGAGCCTTCACCAGAACTGCAATGTCCACACAGTTATTTTTAGCATGCCAGCTGGAGTCCCACTATCCTGAGTCTGTCTGTCCAGGCTGAGAGGCTCACTCCCCGGCTACAGTGTAGACATACCTTCAGGCCCCAGTCCTACTCCCCTTAACATCAGTGATGCAGCCTCAGAACCTTTGTAAATCTGGAATAACTCCTTTGTGGACTATCCTCGATTTACACTGTGATGTTGTAAATCTGGATTAACTCCATTGTGGACTATCCTGGATTTACACTGTGATGTGATCAAGAGCAGAATTTGTCTCAGCAGAAGTTTATATAATTGATGTAACCTCCATCCAGGTTATTTATGCTCTGTGGCAGGGTGACTCTTCCATTCTCTAATCTTATTTTTAAAAAATCCTGCAAGGAACTGACAATTAAACAAAAAATATATACTTTTCATTTTTTAAAATTCCACGTTTTCCCTGAGGTTGCTCTGCTAGTTAGGATTTCAGGGGAATTGCAAAAAGCAGGGGTGACATGCATTATCTTTTGGCCCGAGTAATGTCTGCAGGAAATATTTTGCAACAGATCCAATACTAAATGGCATCTAAGTTTGCTAATCAAAACAGCAACATGTCCTATTTCAAAATCAGTATAATCGTAGGAAATGGAGATGGAAAAAACTTGACATGTTATGTCTGTCTGTGCGGATTTATAGGTGTATATGTGTACACACACACACACACACACACACACACACATACGAGTAATTGTATATAATATGAATGGTTACATCTGCCTATAGTTTTATTATAGGCAATTAGGTATGTAATCTAATTCTAAAATGAGCTATAAATACTGAACAGCTGATATGTATGTGTTATATAAATGTAAGCACCTGGCAATATTTCATACTCATAGGACCATGGGGGTCTACCAAGTCTTAAATGTGTAACATGCAGAGCTTTTAAAATGCATCACAAGCAATGAAAAGATAGAGCAGAAGGAAGCTTGAAATGCTCCCCGATATTCAAGTTTCTTGTGTCTTTGCTTTCCAGGTTCAGCCTTTCTGATCTCACTAATTTTCACAGTGACTGGTAGTCACTTGATGTAGTAGCATTGTCTAGGGATTATTGCACATCGTTGGGAGTCAGGAGATTGGGGTACTCTTCTCTGATCGGCCACAGACTCCTTGTATGACTTTGAGTCACTTAGTCTCTCTGTGCCTCAGTTTATCCATCTTCAAAATGGGGATTGTAATAGTGACCTGCCACATAAGGTGAGGCGGGGGATGTTTTCATTCATTAACATTTGCAAAGCACTTTATGATCCTGAGATGGGGGGGTGATACAGAAAAGCTGTAATGAAGTGCAATGGACTCTGAAGTATAGTCAAATCTGGTGCAGAAAACAGGGTGGCTGCATTTTGAAAGCGTTCCTCTCCCTGGAACGGTCATATCCAAGAGGAGCATCAACCTCAACAAATAAACATCAGCAGCTGCAGAGAATGCTACTAAGGACGTCGCCAAAAACAGCAAGAATTTGACTTGCTCAGCCAACTTGGATTTTCTCAGCATAAGAGAGGGGAAAGGGAAAGGGAAAGGTCCGGCTTTGGCTGAGTTGGCTTGCATGAGCAAAGCCAAATTGCCTGAGTAAGGTCCTGTGGGATCATGCCCAGGAGTTGCAGCCATCTGTAAATTTCTCAATTGGCCGAGGCTTCTTCATCCTTCGTTCCTAACAATCCCCTCCCCTCCCTCCCTCCCTCCCAACCTCCCTGGGTCCCCAACCCACCCACCCACCCACCCCTCTCTCCTTGGACACTTTTGTTTTATTTACGAATATGTTGCCGGAATTCAAATGAGTTATCTATTCTGTGGCCGCGTCACTTTCCCACAGAAGGCTAGGCCTTGCCTGATGCAGGGTCCAGCAGAAACAGAGAGGAAAGAAAAGGAAAAAGCAAAAGAATTCTTTTCAGCTCTTTTATTTTATTTTATTTTATTTTATTTTATTCTGTTGCACTTGCTGCTCTCATCTCTCCCACCCCCAGATCCCCTCCCAGCCCCTTGGTCCCACTTTAGCCCCCTTTATGTTACACGATTGCTCAAACTGAAGTCCAGGAGGGTTCTATAGGCAATGCATACGATCCCTGGGAGAAAAAAAGCCCCCAACAAGCTATACAGCAGATGTATAACGTTATATGGTCAAACTGGCAAACACAAAAGCCGAAAAACAAAGGAGGTGAATTAGGGAGAGGCATTCAAAGGCGTGTTTTGAAAACAGCCCAGCCAAGTGGCTGGGTACCCTTCCTGAGACTAAATGTTTAAAAGAAAAGGTGCTAAAGAAAGAAAGAGAAAGGGGGAGGGGAGAGTATGGGGGGAGAAGCCCATTTTTCTAATTAGCTGAGGCCTAACAGGCCCTGAATTTTGCAACTTTTTTTTTTTTCCTTCAAGGGGTTGTGAAACTGGCAGTGGGACTGCGGGGTTTACTTTGAAACCTGCGATGTGTCTCTCCCAAGCCAAGGCCACAATTAGTCCTTGGGCTTCCCCCGCCCTCCCCACCCCCACACACTCTGCCTTCCTTCATGTCATGCTCCCTTTACTACTTCACCCCCCCCATTACTCAAATATTAAAAACCTCCGTGTGGTTGGCCGGGGTGGGAGTATTTGTTTTTGTTGGGATTTTTTTGTTTGTTTTTTTTCTGCAGGGGTCCTTCTGCCCAACACACACACCCCCGCCCCCCTCCTCCCCCAAGGAATTGTAACCACTCTGATCATTCATCTCATTCTAAGGTGGAGTGTCACCCCCACCAAAAAATGTTCTCATGGCTATTAACTAATCCTGTGAGGTGCTGAACACCCATTTAAGTGTAATGAATATCTTCTGCTTAATGCCACACACACAGGGCCTGGGCTGCTGGTAAAATGTTGAGCACCCTCAAATCCCAGAGCATCAGGATTAGGTCCGCAGGGCTGTGTTTCCGTTACGTGCTGGTATCGAGGTTAGAACGACCTCGCAATGTGGGGTTGGCTATGCTGCTGCGACTGCTTTGCTGGTGGCTAAAAGGAAGCATTTACAAACATATGTGCAAAGACAACCAAGGATGCGCTTCACTAATGCTCTGTCCCCACTGCATTTCCCAACATCTCAAAGCACTGTGGGCCGGCTGGGCCGGCCTTCCTCATCCATTAAATCAATGGGGCTACTAAGGGAGGATGGTCCTTCTCAATGGGAAGTAAGAGTGACATTCTGTCCCCACTTATTTGCTCTAAAGAAATCAAATGGCTATTAGAGAATTGACCCCTCTCCCACTCCATGTACTGCATCAAAATTATGCAAAGTGGTTAATACAGATTTACAAACCTGCAAGAAAATCTAAGGACTTATTTTTTATTGGGGGGGGGGGAGCAGGGGTTGAGGGTCAGTGGAGGAGAACAGGGAGCAGATTGCATTTGTAGTTGGTAGGTAACTTTAACTGCCACACTGTCTAGCTTGCAGGCATGTGGTCCTGTGTGGTGTGTTTTAGTAACAAATGCATGTTCTAATGAATTAGCCCTATTGGGGGGGGCCTCTCATATTCTCCCAAGTGCAATGTTCTCAGCGCTAGAGACTGTTGCATTCACATGCCCAGAACAGCTCATTGAGATCTGTGGGACAGTTCTCCCAATATCTTTGTAAGTCCCCCCCCCACACACACACACACACTCCAAATGCAGAGTCGCAAGAGGACAAGCGATCTATTGAGCCAACCAATATATACCAAAGGGCTCGCAGAATTACCATGCTAAAAATGTGCATTCACAGGTGAACAATTCATATTTCAGTTTCTTCATCTGGTGGTGCACTTTTTTGATATACATGTGGCAATGGATAAAACCGATTCATTAGCTTTGATTAACCTTCTTTAACTAGAGTTAAAAACCTGCTGTAGACAGCTCGGCTACCAAAGCAGCCGTTAAGATGCTTTATCATGTTTAAGACCCAATTACTGTTGTACCAAATAAGAATAAACCATCACAATAAAATGTGGCTCACACGGCCACGTTAAAGCTTGTAGCAAATAATCATTAATTTATAACAGCAACTTCCTCATTTCTATAGTTTTATTGATGGCTACAGTTAATTCAAGTTGAAAACAATGTAACTTGACACTGATCAGCCCAACTAGTTCTCGGGTTTATTGACTCTTGCCTTTTTCTTTTTGCTGTGTGTTTGGAGTCTCAAATGGCTACTTCGTAATATACCCTCATAAAAACAAAACCAAACCAGGCAGAGAACTGCAATTCTCAGATGCAAACGGTGTTGAGGGAGATTTTCAAAGCATCTAGATGCCTAACTCCCGTTGACTTTCAATTACTGATTTATTTTTTCAATGTAATTTCTGTGAAATTCGGAGAAGGGTTCAGTTTAGTACAATTAATGTGTGTGATTGTAATGAAGTTGTGTCTGAAAATTATCAGGGTTTAAAGGGGGGAAATTGCCTTTATGTGAATGATTTCTTAGAAACTTTTCTCCAGTTTATCTTCAGACTGCTCACTTCTGCATGGAAGGTGAATACTTTTCAGAGAAGATTTTCATCACGATAAAAATACAAAAGAAACAAGGTTGGAAAAATAAACTTGTTTCTGCAGCTTTTTCATCTTCACCTAGGATCCAATCATGCAAACACTTGACTAATTTTATAAATGGTCCTACAGACACATGTAAGGTGTCTATGTTCTTAAGCCTTTTGTGGAATCAAATGGAAAAAGCTTCCATGTACTTTTACATGTCCTTGCATTTGGCATAAATGGGTCTGGACAGCAGCTTCAGAATGCAACATGTTAATTTTGGACGGGGTTTGAGTGAAGTGGGAATAATAAACAGGGAGATGCTGCAGCTTTCAGGCAAAACAGAGTAATAACAATTAAAAAAAAAAGACACACATCAAGGAAGCAAGTCTGCAGTTAGTTAACTAACATGAGAAGCTTAGTGTACAACACAGATGAAGCACAGGCCACCAGGATTGTTTGCTGCTGTTTCAGAGTGGAAAATGTTACAGCGTTTGCAAGCCAACTGTTTGCAGGCTTTCTTAACTGTATTTTCTGAGCTGGGATACACTATCCTAGTTCTTATAAGAAGCTAAAAAAAGGTGGGGGGGTTTCTAGGTAGACTGTATTTATATACCACTTTCCCCAGACAATGAGACACACATTCTCAGCAATGTGAAATGTCAGTGTAACAAACTAAAGTCCCATGGTTACAAGTTAAGAAAGTTTGGGTTAGAGATAAAGCAACTCAATATATTGCCCCATTGGCCAGGGTCTTTGTTCCCATTGATTTCGGTGCAAGCAGGATCGGGCCTGTTGTTTGCATGCTGATTTTATTTATCAAAGTGTAACATGTTTTTTTGTGCTCCTAGAGGCGAGGAAACTGACTCGAAACACATTTCTTCTTTCTGTCGGTCCAGATCCTCAATTGGCATAAATGGGTGTCGCTCTATTGAGTTCAATGCGAACACCAGGCCAGATCCTCATCTAGTGTAGATCAGTACAGCTCCACAAGCAGACAAGGATCTGGCCTCGAGTTCTCATACTGGTTCTGGGCCAGCTCCTGTTTACCTTACTCATGCTAGTAGTTTCACTGTCTTCAGTGGAATTACTCCCATTGTGAGTGAGTTACGTGTGTGGACTTGCAAAATCTATCCTGTGGCCCTTTAAGAATAACCATTAGAAGCAGACAAGTGGAAGACTTAATGTTCAGAAATAACACTCCTGCCCCACTGAAATCAATGAGAGGTCTACTGGTCTTTCCACTGAAGCAGGAGGGGGCTCTTAGCTAGCAATATTTCATATTTAGGATTGTAAATGTTTGCAAAGAATGCCAGATACTAGACTGCAGCTAAAATATCTTCAAAGGAACCCAAATTTAATATTTCATCAGAAGAACAGAGAGAGAGATTTGCAAAACATCAAAGAAATACTAATACAAATACCTTCTGAAAGCAAAGAAGTTCTGACAATCACTGAATACAAATGTTCCCATTGACATTACTGGTACGTGTCTGTGGGCTTTTTGTTTACACTGCCACATCATGAAAAATAAAATACACCCAAACTGTGTACCTCTCGATAAAGCTGCGCTTTCCTCTCAGGTTCTGGGGGCGTGAACAAACCATTTCAGCTGCATTCTTGTGCCTGATATTTTCACCAGAAAACCTGAGCGAAAAATACAGCTTTGGTTGCACTATTGAGAGCAGTTTTGTTCACTCTTTTTGTATACGCACATGAGAAAAACCATAGGGAAGAGACTGTGCCTGTCACTGCAACAGGCTGGCTTGGGCTGCAACAATTTGGGATGACTATGCCTTGCTGACTATTTTTTTTTTCTGCTGTTCTTTTATAGCTCATAGAGGAAGAAGGGTCCCATGGTTAAGGAGCTAACCTGAACATTAGGTGAGCTGGGTTAATTTCCTTACTCTGCTACATGCTTCCTGTGTAAACTGGGGAAAGCCACTTAGGGCCAGATTTTTTAAGGTATTTAGCCACCTAGTTCCTATTGATTTAAATCTGTGTCTTTGTTTCCCATCAACAAATGGTGATTCTAGTACTTCACGAAGGGTGTTGTGAGTTTACATTACAGTGTGTGATGTGCTCTGGTACCATGGTGATGGGATCCATATAAGTATTGTAGCTAGATTGTGTTTATGTATATAATATCCACACCAACAGCCTCCCTTAACGTACATAACATTGTCTACATGCAAAATATCTATAATAATAGTCTGTATTTAAGATATGTACTTAGAGAGAATTGTTTCACAAAGAGATTGAAAATCATTTTTAATAATCTGCCTCTGTAGCTTGCTTTTCAGTACTACTCTCTCACAAAGAGTCTGTGTGGTATATAGGGACCCATCCATGGCTTGTTCTCCCAACTTTGACTCTTCCCTATACACTGCCAAACCTCACAGGTGGGATTTGCCAGAGCTGGAGGAATGGTGGAGGAAAGGAGGAAGGGAGTCTGCATTTTCTCCTTCCACACATTCGTTAGTCTAGTGGAATTATCTGTTTTTAGGATATTGGATAAAAGAGAGAGGCAGTTGGAGATGCTACATAGAGTTCTGACTCAATGCCTGGGAAGAGAGCTAAAGGAGGGTTCTCCCATCATGCATCAGGGACTCTGATATTGGTGTCACATTTTTTTTGTGAGATTTAGTTAGGGAGCACCTTGAAAAGTGTCATCTCAGCCTTAGCGACAGCAAGCCTGGATTTATGAGAGGGAGGTCTTGCTCAGCTAACTTGCCGGAGTCCCTTGTGGAGGTTACTCCCACCTCAGATGAGGGAAATTCAAGGGGGTATTTTATGCTGAGAATGTAAAACAAACACAAAAAATTGACAAGGTGCCACATGAAAGTTAATAGGCTAAGGAAAGAAGCCATGGCAGAGTGAATAAAACATCTTGTTAGACAAAAATAAAAAACAAGAAAGAGCAAGGATTTGTAGAAGACTGTCTTGAATTGGAAAGGAACTATCTATGGGACCCAGTGATCTGACAAGAATGTCAAAAGAATGTGATGGTAATATAAAATAGTCACTAAAATATACAGCGTCATTTGTTGTATCTCCTAGCCTTGGTCTTTTGTAGCTGTTGCATATGGAGCAGTGAATGTCCTGAGCCAAAATTCAGATATTTCCATCATAGTCACAATATTGATTAGATAGAATGAATCTTGTATCTGAATGTCAGATCTGGATCTGGAGCCAAACTTCATAGCACTGTAATGGGCCAAATGAAACCCTTGCATTCAAATATAACCACATCTTAAGGGTTGAAATTAAAATTCTAATTTTCTCAAATTACAAGTTGTCTAAAATCAGCCGTCATTGTCAGCCCTCTCTCAAAAGTAATTTTGAACTATAATCCTGTGTCTTTCTCCGGCTTTCAAGAAAAACGGAAGCCATACCATATAAAGCCACAAAAATATAAATCCACCACAAAAATGAATAGAAATTGGATTCTTTGGAGCTATGGAAGGTTACCATAAGAAATGTATATCCAACTAAGCCACCATAGCAGAGAGATTAATTAACCTTATCAGAAAGGATGTTCCGTTTCTATTTTAAATGGAGAAAAGGTAGCGTGCACTGATTTTCCCTTACTTTTACAAAGCCATTCCCATGAAAAAATCTAGGTGCAAGTCCAAGCCAAGTTAAGAATAAAGGGTTAATATCATTAAAAGAGTAAGCAGTATAAAAGAAAATCATACTAGCTATCATTTCTGTTACAGAATATCATAGATTAGATTTGGAATAAACAAATTGCATCATAGATCACAGCATGTTACAATGACCTATAAAAAGACAAATATGACTGCATTTAGAAAGTCAAAATTCTATTGCATGTGTTAAATCAGATATAACTTTTACAATATAACAAAAAAAATATCTGTATTGTCTAACACACTGTACTCCTAACCTGAGAGGGGGAGGTTCAGAATATGATCTTGGAAACTGGAAATTTTACCAGAAAACCATTTGGAAACACGGTATCCAAAAAGAGCTGCAAAAAATACCATCCGGTAAACCAGAACTACTGAGACATAATAAGAGAAGACACCGTAAGCTATGTGAAGCAATTCAAAGTATAGAAGCATTACAAAGTGGATTGGATAATGAATGATTACATATGAATCCAAAGAGAATTATAATGGGTCAGTGAAACTGACATTTGTGCATGTACAAAATGCCTAGAAAAAGGGGGATATTCTGGTCTCACTGAAGGCAAATGGTTACTCTGGATTTACACCAGTGTAGATGACAGCAGAATTTGATCCAAGATCACTGGATTAGAATCATTTTACCTTGTGGTGATTGTTTTATCAGCTGGTACTTTGACTTCTATATGTGACTTTTAAAAATATATTTAAGTGCTCACAGAATGGTTCTGATTCTTTTACATGGTTCTGCTGCTACTTAAGGAACACAGTGATTTCAGTGGAACTGAGACTTATGCTTAAGGTGAAAGATGTTCCTAAGCACTTTGTGGAAATGTCTAGCAACTGAGATCTCCTGAAAATATACCAATAGCCTTAAAATATAAAAGGTCAAGATGGAGTGGCTTAACCATTTCTTTCATGATATTCACTGAAATACCATGACTGACGTCACTCAGATGAGTAGTGCCAAGTCTATTTTTCATCATCTGTGTAAAAGTATGACAAAAGAATGAGATGAAATGAGAGTGCTAGTCCATCCCACATTGCCAGTGTGGGACTGCTCCCAAAACTGTATTCTACTAGTACTGTGTCCAGTCTGGTTTTAGATGAAGCTTTACTACTTCCCAAAGGAAACACTTCCAATCATATTCCATTTTTTTTGGGGGGGGGGATTCCCTCCCCACTTATATTCAGCTTTAATGTATTTATTTACTCACCTCCATCCCAAACAACTCTTTCTCCAGAAAGGCTATGATGGAAACAGCTTCAAAAACAAATGGAAGAAACCAAATATTTGTCAGACATGCAACACTCAAAGTTTGGAGCTGGGGCAAAGCATGTTGATGGATAACAGGTAGCACAGAGTGACAACAGTACCTCACAGTGACATTATTACTACCATGCCATCTAAACAATGTGACTAGTGCTCCAGGCAATATGTAGATATAATAAACTGTAGAGACTGGGAACAAGTGAAATTTAGGGAATGGGCGATGGAATGGATCACTTGATGCTTACCTGTTCTGTTCATTCCCTCTGGAGCACCTGGCATTGGCCACTGTCGGAAGACAGGATACTGCGCTAGATGCACCTTTGTCTGACCCAGTATGGCCGTTCTTAGGTTCTTACCTTACTTAAAAGTACAGTGGGGACTTCTAGAGTTTTATAATATATGCTTAGGCCACACCTTCACCTGTAGATCTTCTACTGTTTATGAACCATCAGCAGATGGAAATGAAAGACTACAGAGCAAAAGTGGGAGAAAATATTGCAATTGATATATAAGCTTATAAATACCAAGTATTGCAGAATGCAGGCAGGTAGGACTGTTTTATAATTCCAGAAAGCGAAAGGTAGGGGAGTTCTTATAATTACACTATGAAGCAGCGAAGCACACCAAAATAAAGTACATTTATTTTAGTGAAGACAGAGGAACAACAACAACAACAAAAGTTAATTTAGACCCATTCCCCTCACAGGAAAGCTGAAATGGATTGTGCCAATGCTGTTTTAATCCATGCTTCTCTGAAGGTGAAGAACCCACAGCAGAGTGCAACATTGCTTTGGTGAGGAAAAGTATTTAAAATCTTTGTGTCCTTTAAAACACCAGGACAGAGTACAAAGCTTTTCAATAAGTAACATGATGGTCGCAGGAAATGCAATGGAAAACTGTTACCAAAGGCTCTGATCCTGCAATTGGCCCTGCGCTCCTCAGGCTCCCCACCAATGAGGTAGTTTGGTCCAGTGGATAAGGCTGGGATGGGAATCAGGATTCCTGGCTCTGGCACTGAACTGCTGTCAGGCAAGTCATTTCATCTCTCTGTGCCTCAGTTTCCTTTCTCACCCATTGTCTGCCCAATCTATTTCGACTGCAAACTCTTTAGGGCAGAGATTCTCTCTTGTTATTTGTTGGAGCCCCAATCTTGGCTGAAACCATTAGTCACTGCCATAATACAAATAAATAATAATAGAGGATTGGGGCCTTGGAATGGATTTAAACAAAACAAAACAAAATCCCATGATCCTAATCACCCACGTTACGTTCATTATGTTACAATTTAAGTTCTTCCAGCAACCAAATAGAACTACTGTGCTAACCTTAGCCCACCGTTTATAGGTCCCAGTAGTTCCACAAAAATGTATTGGCAATTAATCCGGAATTAAAAAGAGAGTGATGGAACAAATGCAAAAGTATTCACCTTTATAACATGGCCACATTGCAGAGTTATAAGAGCACAGCTGTTCTAGCCTAAAAAGGAGAATTCCAGAAAAAGAGAAGCTGGGAAAGAAGTCAACAATGGGCCTGGAATTGAACGTCATGCTCAGATTAATTTAGAAACCACTGGAAAAAAAAATGTATTAGGCAATGATATGTGTGATTGCAGAGCCTGAAGCAGAAGTTTAAAAGCCAAGCTCCTGATAAACCAGAGGTCGCATCTGTTGTGCAAGCAGAAGTGGGATGTCAGAATGAAATCAATGCTGAAAAGCCAAAATCCAGAAGGTATATTTGGACTCTAAATGTATCTAGTAGCACAACTGGAATATCTAAAAATAGCATGAATCCAGGAGGTGGTAGGGAACAGAATGAGGCCTGCTATCTGGGAAAGAATTCTGAATGCCAGAAAAGACTTCATCTGGTATATTAAATAGCATGGTCACAAAAGCATTAATGAGAAACATTTTTATTGATAATCCCATGTAATTTATTACCTAAGTAAAAGCAACTAAAGACTGTGTAGAGGAATTGGCAGGACTCTGAAAAGAACAGAAGGGGAAAGTGAGAAACCATTTGTTGTAAAGTTCCACTAGCGCCACGAGCAATCCAAGACACTGTTACCTAATTACATCAACCAATGGGTTCATGCTTTTCCATCATCAAAAACAGAACACAATGGGCCAGATCCTCAAATCAAGGGCCTCATCACATGTGCATTGAGCAACTCCTGAAAGGATCCCAGGCCGGGATTTTCAAAGATATTTTAGGCACCCAACTCCCATGAGAGTTAAGTGTCAAATACCTTTGGGCAGCGTTTCCCAAACTTGGGATGCCGCTTGTGTAGGGAAAGCCCCTGGCGGGCCGGGCCAGTTTGTTTACCTGCCGCATCCGCAGGTCCGGCCAATCGCGGCTCCCACTGGCTACAGTTCACTGCTCCAGGCCAATGGGAGCTGCAGGAAGTGGTGGCCAGTATGTCCCTCGGCCCGTGCCGTTTCCTGCAGCCCCCATTGGCCTGGAGCGGCCAACCACGGCCAGTGGGAGCCGTGATCGGCCGGACCTGCAGATGCAGCAGGTAAACAAACCGGCCCAGCCCACCAGGGGCTTTCCCTAAACAAGCGGCATCCCACGTTTGGGAAACACTGTCTTTGGGGATCTGGGCCTGAGTACTTTTCAACTCCCAGTGAAGTCAGTAGGACGAATTCTTATCCTGAGATCAGAATCTCATCCAAGGGGAACTGACGGTGCTCAACACTTTTCAGGTTCCACCCTTAAAGGAAACTCAGGGAGCAATGCTTTTACGCTACAGCCAACATCGGCCGGCAAATATACCTTCCATGTGCCACCAGCCCTGTCTTCTTACCTGATTTTGGATATCTTTCTGAACTAGAGAATAGCACAGCCCTGTAATTACCTTTTCAACTGTATTATAGTGAGTTTCCAATAGATGGCACTAGACAGTCCATTCCATAGAACAACCCAATATGCAAATGAGCTCTGAGAACAGTGCTGCTCGAACATAGCCTTTTCTCTACTTCTAATGTGTGTTAAAGGGGACTTTGTTATTAAAAGCAGCTTTCATAGTCTAAGATATAGTCACTGTTGGGGAAAGCACTGAGAAGTCTATCACTTATTGGAAATCTAATCAGATGGGCAGCTCAAGGGTCTGTGAGCTGGGAATTAATTAATACAGGTAGAGCAATCTTGAATCCTGGCTACTGTTATGTAACAAAGCTGTGTCCAAAAGCCCTTTCAAAGTCTGTAAGAAAGTAGTCTTTGTTAGTGTGGTTGGTTGAACGTTACTCAGTTACATCCTTTGACACACTGCAGGATTATGTAACGCACCAAATGCAATGTTTAAGTAAGGTGAGTGTTATGTTATACAGTCTAACAAATAAAAGGATGTTTGGAGTTAAGGCTGACATTCCATCCTTAACTTTTTGTACCTTTGTGTTACATCACACCTCAAACATAACATTGATCCAGGGCCCCTGCCCTGGCAATATCAAAGCACAAGGAGATTAATTACAGTAAATACATTAACTTTAACGTTCCTTGGCCTTTGTTGCTATATTAATCCCAATCTTGATGTTACATTAGCTTTTTGTGGACCCAGTTTTTGTTTTGTTTTTTAAATTGTTTTTAATAAGAAAATCACTGGCCTTAATATGGAAATAATTTGATACATTGGAGGTTTTAAAACTTTTTTTTTTTTCTGGTCGTTAGTGGGCAGATTTTCAATGTTGGGTGTGTATAATTGGACATCAGACACTCCATTCATGCATAGAAGCCTAACTGCGGTATGTAAGTACCTAACATGTGCATACACATCAGGTAATTGTGTGAATAAATTGGGCATGTGTAAATAAGTACACAACACTGAGCAGCAAGGAAGTGGTTAGGACAGTTCCCTAGGACTTGGGAGACCCAAGTTCAATTCTCTTCCTCCGTGATCTCAAGCAAGCGTTTCTGTGCCTCCGTTCCTCAGCTGTACAAGGTGGGTAATAGCACAGCCCAACAGCAGAGGGGTGCAGTAAGGTTAAGTATACTAAAGAGAGTGAAGTGCTTTGGGATCTACTGATCCAAAACTCAATCTTTCCATTGACTTCAGTTGGCTTTGGACCTGGCCAATGCCCCCGTGAGATAGGTAGGCATTATTATCCTCATTCAAAAGATGGAGGAACAGACACCCAGAGAGAGCAGGTGACATAAGAACTAAGTATTACATTATTGTTCATTCTGAAATTTGGCCTCGCTTTTTCCAAAGTCAGACCATGCTATTGACTAATCCTGGGTTCATTTTTTTTAACCAAGTTCATTTTTAAAGCTCAGAAACAGCCTTTGTAGGTTGTTAAAGGGAGGGGTGGCACTATTTACTCTCATGGGTTTTTGAGGGGAGGGACGGATGAGAAATTGAGCTGCTTGTCTGAGATGTAAATTCTCTAGTATTTAACAAATCTTTTTTTTTTTTTCTGACCAAGTTTATAAAAGTGGAAAACCAATGATTATAATAGAAATGTGGCCTCAACCACTTTGTACATTTCCTCTGTTTCTTTTCAAGATTCTTAATGGCCATAGACAGGGCCGGCTCTAGGCACCAGCATTCCAAGCATGTGCTTGGGGCGGCACCTTTCAAGGGGCGGCACTCTGGCTTTTTTTTTTTTTTTGCTTGCTTGGGGCGGCAAAATACCTGGAGCCAGCCCTGGCCATAGAGTTGTCTCCATGAATCCAGCATGATCTGTACAATTATTTTAGTAGTCGTTACAAACTGGCTGGATTGCTTAGGCTAGGGAACTACACTCCCCATCGGGCTGTTATTAGGTAGGAATTTCAACAGTGAGATGAAGCAAAGGACATTTTTGCCCTGTATCAGCATCTTGCTGGTACCCAGCCGGACCTGTGGTGCTGAGAACTGCTTGAGAACAAAAATCAGGCTTCTCCCAGATGACCCTCACATTTCATGAGATAAAGCAAAAATGAATTGTAGTTATTATCTCTTGTTATGGGAAGGGATAATGCAGCTGAACTCAAAAAGGTGAGTGGGGAATCAGTATTACCTGGAATGGACAAAGGTCATGTATTTCCCTTAATAAGGGTGGATTAGAGATTTGAATATGGGACTGGGATCAAGAAAACCCTGGGGCGCTCACTTACATTGACTTCACTGGGACCATTCACACGAGTAAGGCCTGAGCTGTAGTCCTGTCTCTTGCACTGGTTTCCTCTATGGACACGGGCAAATAACCTAACTGCTCTGCCTCAATTTCTCCATCTGTATAAAGGGGGCAATTTTACTTACTTGATCTTCCATTTGTATCATGTATATGGAGTATCTTGAGGATCTTAAGCACTTTTAGGGCCTGGTTTAAAAGTTGCTGAGTGATTCCTGTAAGGCATGTGACTTTCTGTAAAGAGATTGGGAGTTAAAAGTGCTCAGAATCTTTCAGGATTGGTTCCTTATGTAAGGCAGCGTATTAGCACAGCGTGGGGTAGGATAATTATGGCCTTGTGCAATTTACTGAACTTATTTGTCCCATCCCACCCCCTCTGCAATAATGAGTTGCTCCAAAGCCAGCAGAAAGATTCCAGTGGGTCTAGGTCATCTCCTAAGGCAGTGTTTCCCAAACTTGGGACACCACTTGTCCCTTGGCTCGCGCCGCTTCCAGCAGCTCCCATTGGCCTGGAGCAGCGAACTGTGGTCAGTAGGAGCCACGATCAGCCGAACCTGTGGACGGGGCAAGTAAACAAACCCCCCAGCCCACCAGGGACTTTCCCTACACAAATGGCATCCCAAGTTTGGGAAACACTGTCTAAGGAATTACCTGAGAGGAGAGGTTTCAGTGTTTATTGCACACTAGGCATCAGTGCCAGTCAGGGGACTGGTGAAGCTAGCTCAAACTATAGAGTTTTGAGCACATTCATCTCCCCTCTGCTGGAATTCTCTTCCCTAGGAGAGATTGCTCATCAGATTCAAAACCTCATCATTAAGCTGAAGGCCTTCTCTTTACTGACCATTTCCAGCTCTTTGCTGCTTCAGACCTGGTCCTGCTCTGTTTATTAAAGTTAGTTTGCTTTAAGCTTGTAGAGCACTGTCACCCTTGTGCATGGTTCACTTTGAGCTTATAATCGAAGTATAAGACAAAGCGACAATGGGTGGATACAAACAGACAGACAAGGGAGAGCACAAGGAAACCAGGAGACAATATTGGTCAGCTTGACAAGTGGTGGTCTCACTGGTTCTTTCAGCTTAGCGTTGAGCAGTGTCAGGGCTTGGGAGAAGCCTGCACTGATGTTACCCATGCTGCATTTGTCCCACAGGGGAGAGTCCATTTGACTTGCCAGTGCTGTTGGTTGGGTCTTTTTTTTTACCAGCACAAAGAAGTTGGCATAACAACTTGCTTAGCTCTTTGATGGCTCAATTCAATCATTAATATCATCCTATTGCATCATGTGAGAGAGGATGATGTAAAGCCACAGGAGGATAAATATCAAACAAATACTCTTTTTAAAAAAGGCACTCAAGCCAGGTTCCTGGAATCCAGCACAGAGCGTAACTATAACTCCCACCCCTGAGCCTACCCGCTAGAGATTTTTTTTTTCTTGCAAGTAGAATGAAGCGTTAACAAGGATCTAAAGATTGGATCCAACCTCCATCCAGCTGCACCCATGTTGCCATTCCAGTGCCTTGTGGCTGGTGAATGGCCAGTGGGAAAGGAGCTGATTTCCAGTGGTTACATTTGCTTTGAATTTAACATACACGCTTAAAGTACAAAACAAAGAAACAAACAGAAAACAACAATACAGCTCTGCTATAACAGGGATGTAAAACTAGCAGGAACCATATTGACCTGAAACAAGTTTTAGGTTAGGGAGGAAGTGGTGTGTCTGTGTGTGTGTGTAGGGGGGGGGAGTAGAGATCAGAACTACAGCTTAGATTCCCTTGGGGCATTCCTTAGTGGATTGCACAGTCATTTGTAAAAATCTACTGTGACTGTAACACTCACACTCACTCCTTGTTGCTTTATTCCACATGCGGGCCAACATGTTTTCCCACTGATACGCAGATTTTTTGGCTGTTTTGTTTGGACTTGCCAAGGAAGAGGCTTCAGGCGACACAAAGGGGCTTATCGATAACACTGAACCTTCTTTGAAAGCTGTTTTTGCTTCCTGACACTTTTTGTCAGGAAGGGAAAAGAGGGCTGGAGGTAGGGAAGGGAGGCAGCCAGTTAGCTGCATGTACTGTGCATTCCAGGCAAATTTGGGGCTATCTCTCTGTCTGCTTCAGTCTTCACACCAACCCTGAGGTTCCTTCTCCCAGATGCCAACAAGACAAACTTTTAATTTATTGATTAGTTAATCTATTGCTTTTTCATCCTAATAATGAGCCTACCAGCTGTTGTAAGTCTGGGAACATGCTCCTTTTTATTAAAGGGATCATTCCTATAAATGAGTGATTCCCATTCTCACATTCTCTTCCCCCTCCTCCCATATGCATTAAATACACATGCAGCCAGTGTGACTTTAGGCATGAAAAATCAGTAATGGGTATATGATTCTCAAATCTAGTAGAACTGATAAAAATCAAGGTTGCTGTCAGCTGTGTAAATTGAGAGCTCCAAGTGAATTCTGTGACTGGCCTAGTAAAGGATTATTTTGTGCTGGTGACTTGCTCCCCCTGGTGGATAGTCAGCTGAAGAAGTTTGAGCTTCCAACGCAGCTTTTTCTTGGAAGTGGCTGCCTAGGTGCAGCATGAAATCCACAGACACAAAAGCTGACCTTGGGAGCATGGAAAACACCCCAGCTCTCTGGGTCTTGTGCCAGGAAACTTGGCTTGCTCAGAAGAAATCCTCAGAAGTGAAAAGAGTCTGCCCTCCCATAGCCTCATTATTATTGCCTTATGCAGTCTCATTAGTTTGGCTATTTTGAAATCCTTGTACTTCACTGATCTGGTGGTCTTGAAAAGGGAGAGACTTGTGAAGCCGAGAAGTATGGTTGGCTTTTTGTGCTGTTCTTTGGCCTTTCTCCAGACCAAAATAAAACCTGGTGGGAGCACTGTGTGTTACCGAATAACTTTCCTCTTCTGTCTCTCTATTTTAAAGATTTCCACTATTTTTAGGGTGTAGATAATCAGCCCCCTTGTTCCCTTCCCTTTGCTACACAAGGCAGCCAACATTCCTTGAATCCCACAAGTACGATTTTTCTCCCAGGATAATCATGTGCTCTGGACTACATTTTTTTTCTTCTATTATCGAGAGATTTTATTACAAAGGCAAATATGTCCTGTATTTCTTACACTGGAAGGATATAGTCTTGGCAGGCAGGAGCCACTGTAGCAATTTTTAGTATAGTGATGTGGTTTACATGGTTTAATCCACAGTAACTCTTTGGAATGCTCAGTGACCAGTCAATCCAAACAGTTTATAAGCTAAATAACAAAACGATTGTAAATATTTATTTAATGAGACATATTTTGAATAACCTACATGTGTAGAGCCTTCTTAGAGAGTATATTATTGCTATCAATTTGCATGACCTGATATAGCTATAACTACCAGTTTATTTCTCTATAAATCGTAGAGGGGAATAAATCAGTGATACTAGGTCACTGTTAGAGATAGTTGCAGTTGGTGATGGGGTGAGAAGGCCACGTTTTGCAAAACTAAATCCCCAAATCAGGGCAGTTTGGATTCAAGTTCCATTTTATCCGAATTTTCAAAGTTCAGGGACTTTGGAGAAAAAATATCAGGTTTATTCTTTATCATACAGTGGCTGTGATTACACTGTAGTGAAACTGCTATTACAATGTAATTACATGGTGATTACATCTTTTTAAATAACTAATTACCAAGGAGGGGTAGAAACACATTTTATAGAGATTAATTTCCTTGTTTAATTTCCTAATTCTGGAAGGTGTTTTGATACCACAGGGATGGGCACAGTATTACCACCTGAATAAAATACATTATTTTATATTAAAAAAGATTAATTACATAAATGAGTTACATATAAAAAGCAACAGAGGGTCCTGTGGCACCTTTGAGACTAACAGAAGTACTGGGAGCATAAGCTTTCGTGGGTAAGAACCTCACTTCTTCAGAGTTACATATAGTTACCCATTGGTTTTATACTTAGTATGCATATTTTTAAAGTCCAGGTACATGTATTTACACTGTAACTGGCTCCCATTCATGTATATATGAACCTTCTGCTTAATATGAATTAGAGATAATTACACAGCAAGTCTGTGGGTGAGCTAGGAATGGAATCCAGAAGTCCCGTGTCCCAGTTCTGTGTTGTAATTACCACATACACTTACTCCTTAGCATTTAATATAGTTCTTTCGCACTCCAAAATGGCCGATGACCCACTGGTATTGAAACCAGCCAAAGATTCTGGGCATATTTCACAAACAACTTTTTTTCTTGCCTTTACATGTCTAGAGTAGCCTCTCTTGCATTCAGTTAAAATGTTACAAGGATGAAGTGATTCCTCTAACTTCAGGCTAGGTCTAGGGTAACAAATATTAAACCTAGAGAATAAAATGACATCTGGTTTATTGCAGAGAAAGTCTACAGCTTTAGAAAAAAAGGCTGAGAGAGGGAAACATGCAGTAGGTCTTCAAGGCCTCATTTCTTAAAGCACTTCGGTGCACACAGGTACCTCAGTTGTGTGTGCAAATCGGGGCAGAAATCAAAACTATACATTAACATGCACATTTGCCCAATTTACATGCACAAACGTAGCAAATATATGCACAACTTAGGTGGGTAGTTGAATGTTCATTTGTGCATGCATTTGCACTCCTAAATATTTTCATAATCTTACCCTTTTTATTTCACTTCTATTGTGAATGATTTTGGTGTGTAGAATTGGCAAGTCTGAGAAACGAGCTAGACTTGCAAACAGAGTGGAAGTGGCAGGATAGAAATCAGTGCTAAAGAGACATTATTTGGTTGTGTTTCTGCTAAATTACATAAGATTGAAAATGATTCATGGCACTTACTCAGGTTACCATCCAGGTCACCTCATGCTATCCAATAATGACATAAGAAAGCATGAAATTCCTCTTTCTGACATCTTTTTTTCCTCAGTGGACCTGGGTCCTGGAACTAAGATACTTCATTATATTAGCAGCAGTAAAAGGCTTGATCTCCTACTGACATGATTTGAATAGCATATTAATCAATTTCTGGAAAGTCGGTAGAATAAGATTTGATTTCCAATGGATGTTTTCTCCTGCAAGGTACAAGTGGCAGATAACTCAACTTATTTCACTTTTAACTTACTATATAACTGCCTCCGATTCCAGTATGACCAAGGCAACTGTTTCTGATTCCAAACTTGTAATAAATCCATAAAAGTCTTACCAGATACTGGGAGAGTGCCCAGTATTTTATACACTGCCTCACTATACCATGAAGTCACGTGCATTCCATGTGCCTAGAAAATATTCTGTGCCTTCTTTTTAAATGTTCAGTGCCCTAAAATATATATTTATTTAACCTGGGAGAAACTGAAGGACGTAGCGGAGCATGGAGTCCGAAAGATCATGTTGCCAAAGGTGGCAGGGTTTCATCAATCCCCTGAATCCCTTTTCCGTTAAAGATCTTTGATTACTCCCATTGCTGAAGCCTGCGGGCTTTGTGTATTTCCAGTGGCATTTTCACTTATCTGAGGATGAGCAGATCACAGTAATTTTATTTTAGTTCTTAGCAGAGGCAAAGTCAAATTTCCTATTAGACCCTGGTCCTCCATTACTTAAATAATGTTGCAAATATGATTACATAGTGATGCTTGCTATCTCGGTGTAATATTTTGGGGTTGTTTTTTTAATCACATGTTCTTTTTTATGAGCAAGAGTGTTCTAGTGTTTAGTGTGGGAAATAGAACTCCTGAGCTCTATTCATGATTCTATCACTGACTCCTTCAACCTCTCTGGCCCTTGATTGTTCCCAGGTGTAATAGCTACTTCCCTCAGGGGGATATTGTGAGGCTAATCAAAGTGCTTTACACTTTGGCTGGAATGGGCATTTAGGGTATGTCTCCACTGCCCTCTAAGCCTGGACTCTGATTCAGGTTGCAGCCCACACACACACCCCTTCGGTCCACACACAAATCAGTCTGACTCAGGCCATCAAGCACTTAGGACCAGGACCCTGCTAGAGAGGTGGTTCAGAGCCCAATTCCCACTGTGGCTCTGGTCCAAGCCCTGTCATTCTGCAGTGTGAATGCAGCTCAAGCCACAGACGTGAGTCAAAAGTTCTGCATAGAGCAGTGTGGATGCATTCTCATTGCTGTGAGACCCAGTGCCATGTAAACTTAGACGAAGGCTTGAAAATCCCAGATCCGACAGACCCGGGTTCACAATGCAATGTAGACATAACCTTACATTCTCACACTGTAAAGGGAATGGATGTACCAGACACTGAGAGTCAGTGGTTAGATGCTTTTATATTTCATAACTTGTTCCTGGCCTGCTGGAAGGCCTTGGAAATTAGATGTGTTTATCTCTAGGGGAATCTCTGAACCCTGCTTAAGATTAAGATGGCCAGTTAACTACCTGCCCTGAGGAAGGGGAAGTACATAATTGTGATGCCCCAGGAGAAAACCAGGGACCATATTGTGACTCACGGTCTCTGACTTGGAGTAGGTTCCCTGGTTCCCCACTTGACCAGAGAGGTAGCACACTGCTGTTGGAATCTCCTTCTTCTATCACAGGAAGTGGTGCATGGGAGAGATGGATCCAACCATCGGCCCACCCCCCCATCCCTCATTGCCCACATTCATAGCAGAGGGAGCAGTAGCATCGGATGCTGCTCTTTCCCTCAACACTCGATGCTGCTGCCTATGATATACGGGTAGCTGAAGCAAGTATAAAGAGGCGCCTTATGCCTCCTGACTCCCCTGTGCGAGCATGAAGGGTGACCAACAATCTCACCCTCAACAACGATACATTACAGTGGAAATTACTATTAAAAATCCCAATCAAACAGGCCAACTCGAGGCATCTCAGGGCTCAGAAAAGTGGCTGCTTAAGTCCATTCAGGCTCATTCCATTTTAGTGCTCTATATCTCAGGAATGATCCCAGTGCCTTTGCCTTTACAACCTTGCCTGATAGGCCATTCCACACATTTATTATCCTTGATGTGAACAAGTGCTTCCTAGAGTCTGTTCTAAATTTGTTTTAATTTCCATTTATACTCCATTGTCCTATAATCTGTTCGGTGCTGCAAATGAAACCAAGGTGTGATCCTCTTACAATCGCCAGCAATAAATTTTATTAGTATTTTTGTTTCCAAACTTCACAACCTTGCAGTAAATAAGAAAGCTTTACGGGTAAAAATAGCCTCCTTCCGCCTCTTCTCTCCTACCCATCCACAAACCTTTATAAACTTTAACCAAAATCATTAGTGTTTTTTTTTTCACCCATTTGATTCAATATTCCGTTGGTTAAAGGAGTAAATCAATTATCTAAGTATTAAAAATGGAGGCAGTTTTACATGCCGGTAATGCATATCTTTCACCAGTGGCTGATGGAGAAAAATACTCTCCCAGCTGCTCAGTAAAGCTCTTTATATGCAGTTTGAAACATCTGGTTTGTTTTCTGCACAATCTTTTTCACAGGGTATTTAGAATTCTTTATTCAAATTGGCTTTTTAATTCACTTCCAGGTAGAAAGGTGGATGTGTTTGTGATTAAAAAGCATGGGGAAAATATTTATTTATTTATTTATTCATTTATATAAATAAATAAATAATATAAATAAAATTTGAATTCAACCATCGGAACTGGGCGGGGGGGGTTGGTTCCCCCCCAATGACATACACATTCAGTCTGAACTGCAATGATAAGATGAATGCTCCTCAATGAGTCTCCATGGCTCAGTCCTGGTTGACTATGACGTTGTTCCAGTACAGGATATTTATTTGCATGATTTCAAAAAGGAAATCTCTCCTTTGATACTGATGTTTCACTGGCTAGGTTGGTGATGGTCAGGAAAGTTGTCAAGACACTGGTCCCATCTCTCAGCTGGAGGAGGAGGAAATAATTATTTCTATTTCTCAGCAGTAATTTCTCTGGATCAAGGGCACTGCTGGGCTCTGAAGATAGTTCTCTCTAGGCAGGAAAAGTGATGGTTGTGACATGAGACCTTTATGATTGCAGTGGAAGGTGCAATGTAGGATCACACCAAAAGAGAGTCTAGTAGAGATGGGCAATTGATCAGATCTGGGTTTAGTTTAGGTGTAGACTGGGATTGGAATTTGTTTTCAAACCAGTGTTAGAGATCAGGCTGGGTTTGATGGAACTGAAATCCTGTCAGCTGTTCTGATAAGATATCAGCCCGTTACTGCCGAATCTTCAAAAGGTAGCTGGCCGTATCACATTCTCCCATCTTAGACGGCATCCAAAACTAGATCCAGAAATAGTGGACTTCCTGTTCCAGATCCAGAACCAAAAGTACAGGAAAGCGTTGAGAACTGATGGCTCAGGGAAGGTAGGGAACAGAGTGAGCGGAAAGGAAAGATTGGAAGAATGGAGTGTAGCCGAGCCAAGTTTAGTGCAACAAACTTTGACTTGATCAGCAGAGGTTTCTTGTTAGCTCATTCTTCAATCAGTGAGCATGCTGTAGTCATGCCCCAAACCAGCCGAGTCTCCAGATTTGGGACACTGTTAACTGAACAAGTCTCCATCTCTGATCACTAAGTAACAGACATACCAAAGGGGTGAGGAAGAGAAGGGACAGCTAGGCAGAGAGGAAGGATGGTCTACCGTTTAGGGTCTTAGCCGGAGACCTGGGTTTAGGTCCCTGCTCCCATCAAAGACTTATTGTGAGACCTTGGTCAAGTCATGTAGACTTTCTATGCCTTAGTTCCCCATGGGAATAATAGTACTGCTCTTCCTCACTGGCATGTTATGACGATTACATTAAAAAGGTGGGAGGGGAATTGAAAAGATTGTAAAGTGCTCAGATACTGTGGTAAAGGGGGCCATATAAGTACCTTAGATAAACAGGCATTCTGATGACGGGCTTCTTAGATATTCCCATTAGTAAGGAGGTAAAAATGGAGTGGGGAAAGATGGAGGGGAAGGAAACCCTGAGGGAGTGGGGATGAAGGAGTAAAGAGGACACCTTGCTCAATTTCTGCTGCCCCCTTCTCCCTGGTTCATTCCCCCCCAACCCATTTCTGTCTTGGTCTCTCTTCTGGGCTCTAATCCTGCACCATTAATGGGAGCTTTGCCATTGACTTCAATGAGCGCAAGACCAAGCCTAGTTGGTCATACTTGTTGCATACTTACCCAGTGAATGAGGCCAGGTGATTCAAAAAGAACTGGAATGTTCTTCACCCCAAAGCTCGAGCAAGAGCCTGAAAGGATTCAGGACTTTCTCCTTCTGGCCGTTGCCCTCATTTTGTCTCTCTCCACCATTGCCAGGTATGCAGCAGAAATTAATGGTCCAGCTTTCTCTGCCACATGTCAAACTTAATTTTACTTTAAATCAGTCTTAATTATGCCAATGAAGTTTATAGTTTTAATGGAAAGAGCCTGTCCGCTAAAACTCTAACATTTATTATAAGGGGCTGAGAAAGATTTATAGTCATATTAACTTTCCAAAGTGGCCAAGTTTGGTTTGGTGATATTAATTTCTAAAGCACAAACCCCATTTCTTTTAAAGCAGCTGGTTTTGGGACTCCTGGGTTCCTATTCTTGTTGAATTTGAACCCCAGATTGATCTCCTGGGCAGACACAGTAAACACAAACCAAACCAAAAAATTGCAGACACAGTAAACACAAACCAAACCAAAAAATTGCAGACAAAGCCTATAGCAATTGAAGACCACAATTAGATAGCATCAGGTGAATTAAAGTGCTCGTCTGCCATACATCTATGGTTGTCCCAATTTTCTACAAACTAATCCTGAAATTGAACTACTATCATGAAGCTGAGAGAGAGGAAGGGTAATTCCAGGAATGTTGTTCTCATGCCATAGGCTGATAAATCAGGTCAATGGATAATACAGATCAGTATGAAATGTTTCAGCTATGAGGAAGATTTCAGATGCTCGCTGCACTGTAGCTGCCTCTGTCTCCCACTGGTGCCATTCTTTTACTTGCAGATAAAACATAAAAGTGAGGGCCATCAGAGATCCCACACTTTCCCCAGGAATTAGGGTGTAAGGCCCACATTGCGTCATGGCTCTGTTCCAGATTCTATCATTACACTCCGCCATCTGTATCTAAAACTCCCCCATGTGTTCAGCTGGAAACCCCCTTTTCATATAACTGTATTGGTGCTGAGTGGGAGCAGCATTCCAGGCCACATTTCAGTCACAGGAAAATGACCCCGACACAGTGTTTATAAAGTACTATGGGATCCCCCTGGTAATGTACAGTAGTTAGAGCACAATTCCTGGTTCCTCCGGAGACTTTTGAGATTACAAGTAATTCACTGAACTCCTCCGTGCCTCAGTTTACCTATCTGTAAAATGGGTAAACTAACATTAACTATTTTATATTGTGGCATGGGTGCATTATTCATGTATCTATCTGTCAATTATTTTGGTGTGCCTTCATTAATTATGTATTTTGTTGGCATTATTAAAATTAAACTATGAAAAGTATTGAATTCCCTTCTGCTTGCCCTCCCATAAAAAGGTGAGAACTGGATAAAGATTTCAAAACACATTTTGTTTTGGTTTTTTTCTTGTGGGCTTCCACTCAGAAAACAGATGGCCCCTCCTCAATGACATTTCCTTACAGTTTTTAAATGAGGCTGCAGCAGGGGAGAGCTCAAATGTTCCACGCAGGGCTGTGCACACTCCATCTAGGATCATAATGAACAGTTTATTCGAAATGCGGTTTAATGCATTTTAAACTTTTTCCTAGCCACGCTCTTAGGCTAAGCCATAATGAACACATCCCTTCATATAGTAGGAACTGTTTCCCCTGACCGTGACTCTGTGGAATATTTAGTGTTTACCTTTCGTGATAATTAAAAGGAAGGGAAATGAAGTCTAAAGAAAGACTGAGTGACATTTAATATTCCCTAAAGTTCTCTTGTTTCTTTAAGTGATTGCTATTGCCAAAGGAGAGCTAGAGGCCTCTTATCAGCAGCCAGGTCCTGACCTGCAGGTCAGGGAGCTTTCCCTGTAACTTGACCCCCGTACCAGGTGTGTGCCTGCCAGTCACAAGGCTGAGAAAACATACAGTTGCAAACAAGCCCTTCCAAAGCACATCGTCGCCTTTAACTGTTTCAAGCCCTGTCCATGTGCTTGTGTGCACACAATTGTGCAACTGCATGTGCACCTACGTCCACACACCTGAACACACGCAAACCTGCACACACACACACACACACACAGTCAGATGCCTACCCACAACATACATACAGGCACTAACCCCTGCAAACACACCCACCCATTTGTATTAGTGCAAACGAGAATCAGGCTTACCACTGCCCATCCTACCACGTCTATATTACAATACTAATTCAAACATGCTAGCTCACCGGGAGCTAGCACGAGAATGTCCACATGAGCTGGGAATCACACGCCTAGTTCCAAGTGTAGACATACCCAGACACTAAGAATGTGGCTAGATATAAGCACTAGAGTGATAAAGTGTTAGTTACAAACGCTGTATTTTCAACTGCTCAAAAATCATGAGATTGGCTTAAAAATCATGAGATTTTTTTTTCCCAAAAAATAACTGGATTCTTTTATTCAGCTTCTGATTTTTGTATGCTTTAGGGTGGACTTGGGTCGCATATTCAAGCTTTTCTCCAGCAGGGCTAGCATTTTTTTTAATGAAAGCTGAAGTTTCACATGAATCCAAGAGCTGGAGCTTCAAGAATAAAACCTTTAATGCCATGAGATTATGTGATAAAATCACAAGAACTGGCAACACTGCAAACTATTTGTGAAAACACTCACCAGAGTCTGTAAAATGATTATACCTTCAATAGCATCCAGCACTAATTTGGGGGGAGATGGATTATAGGATGAAAAGGTTCTTTCCAACATTAGAGCCTATTGTGTCCACTGTGACATGTCACTGAGTAATAAGAGTTATGTGCATTACATATTAAGAAGATAATATGGGCATTGGGAATGATCCCAAGCCCACTGAAGTCAATGCCAGTCTTTCCATTGATGCCAATGAGCTTTGGACCTGGCTCATGCAGCATAAAGTCTCATTGGTATCCTATTTGCATTCTAGCGGTCCCCTAACAATTTGTGCATCAAAACCATTATCAAAAGCCATTAACTATCTGAATATTTTGGATCTTTCCTAAGGGGGTGAATCCCACACCCCTGTTTCAGACTCATGCCGTGTTGAAAAATCAAAGCTATCATTTAGAGGGCAAAGAAAGGCAGCTAAAATCCAGTGTTCGTTTTCTTTCTTTCTTTCTTTCTTTCTTTCTTTCTTTCTTTCTTTCTTTCTTTCTTTCTTTCTACCACTACCATACAATAAATAAATAAAAGCCAAAACTTAATGACATTTTATATAAACCATTTGCTTCTAGGCTGAGATCACATCCACTCCATCACTAACTTTTACGGCTAAGTCAAAAACTCCCGAAGAAGGGGATGTATAAAATTCAGGCAGACCCTTGCACTAGGAAGGGTGTTTGGGAGTGTGGGGAGGAGAATTCCACTGAGCTGGGTAATAGATCAGTTCCCACCCATATAAAGATGCTGGAGGGAAGCGGGCAAAGGGCTGCTACAGTACAGTCCACGAAAGGCTCTGGATTCATTCTGCCCTTAGCCCAGATTCAGTGCTGAAGATTTATAACATCCCCTGCCCCCCTCCAAACTTGATTCAAAGTGAAATTCATAAGGAAGTACAGACACCTGCACAACACATGAAGCAAGCTAAGCCCTCACGCTGCTTTATGGGGCCTTTCTTTGAGTTCAAATTTCACACTCTAACACACATATTTAGTATACACAAAGCTAACAGCAGCTTCATTTCCTCCTCCCTACACCTGCCCTCCTGCAAAATCAAACCGGACAAAGAGGCTGGCTCTTTCAGTCAGAAGGCTGGGGATCCTAGCGGCTCTGTGAAACCCCGCACAAAGCAGCAAAACCAAACCAGCTTCTTCATTCTTCCATTTGAGGGTATGGCACCTCACTTGCGGCTTGTAAATACAACACAGCTCTCACTACCAAGGCATAACGTTCACTAAATTGTGTATCAAAGCACCTAGTCCTAGAAAATATTGCCACTCGTGTGTGATACGAGACTCTCAAGTATGGGACCCATTGTGTTAGACCCTTTTTGTGCTGTTTACTTTATGGTTTTAAAAAATATAGTACCAAATCCCTCAGTACAAAGGAAAAGTTGATGTTATTACACCAATCTTGATTTCTATTTTTACTCTTTTAGGAGAGGTAGGAATAGTGTGTAGGAAGCAATAGAAGTCCAAAGGCACCCTGCTGTATCTACTACTCAGAGCACCCAGTAAACAGTCACAGAGAGTGAAAAAAAATGTCAACTGAAAACTTATTTTGACAGTTTTCATCCAAAATCTTTTTGTTTACTTTTTTTTCAGTTAAACATCAAATATTTTTTAGTTAAAATTTTAATTAAAATGTTTTTTGTTTCTTTTAATTTCCCTGGACATAGAATCAAAGGACTGGAAGGGACCTCAAGAGGTCATCTAGTCCAGTCCCCTGCACTCGTGGCACGACTAATTATATAAACCATTCCTGACAGGTGTTTGTCTGACCTGCTTTTAAAAATCTCCAATGGTGGAGATTCCACAACCTCCCTAGGCAATTTATTCCAGTGCTTAACCACTCTGTCAGGAAGTTTTTCCTAATGTCCAACCTAAACCTCCCTTGCTGCAATTTTAGCTCATTGCTTCTTGTCCTCTCCTCAGAGTTTAAGAAAAACAATTTTTTTCCTCCTCCTTATAACAACCTTTTACATACCTGAAAACTGTCATCCTGTCCCTTCTCAGTCTTCTCTTTTCCAGACTAAACAAATCCAATTTTTTCAATCTTCCCTCATAGGTCATGCTTTCTAGACCTTTAATCATTTTTGTTGCTCTTCTCTAGACTCTCTCCAATTTGTCCACATCCTTCCTGAAATGTGGCACCCAGAATTGGACACAATTCTCCATTTGAGGCCTAATCAGCAGAGTAGAGTGGAAGAATTACTTCTTGTGTCTTGCTTACAACACTCCTGCTAATACATCCCAGAATGATGTTCGCTTTTTTTGCAACAGCGTTACACTGTTGACTCATATTTAGCTTGTGGTCCACTCTGACCCCCAGATCCTTTTCTGCAGTACTCCTTCCTAGGCAGTCATTTCCCATTTTGTATGTGTGCAACTGATTGTTCCTTCCTAAATGGAGTACTTTGCATTTGTCCTTATTGAATTTCATCCTATTTACTTCAGACCATTTCTCCAGTTTGTACAGATCATTCTGAATTTTAATCCTATCCTCCAAAACACTTGCAACCTCTCCCATCTTGGTATCATCCGCAAACTTTAAGATAATGGCATATAGAGTAGTACACTTATAATCATTGATGAAGATATTGACCAGAACTGGACCCAGAACTGATCCCTGCGGAACCCCACTCGTTATGCCCTTCCAGCATGACTGTGAACCACTGATAATTACTCTTTGAGAATGGTTTTCCAACCAGTTTTGCACCTACCTTATAGTAGCTCCATCTAGGTTACATTTCCCTAGTTTATTTATGAGAAGGTAATGCTGGACAGTATCAAAGCCTTTACTAAAATCATGATATACCATGTCTATTGCTTCCCTCACTATCCACAAAGCTTGTTACCCTGTCAAAGAAAGCGATCAGGTTGGTTTGACACGATTTGTTTTTGACAAATCCATGCTGGCTGTTACATATCACCTTATTATCTTCTAGATCAGTGTTTCCCAAACTTGGGATGCCGTTTGTGTAGGGAAAGCCCCTGGCGGGCCGGGCCAGTTTGTTTACCTGCCGCGTTCACAGGTTCGGCCGATCGCGGCTCCCACTGGCCGCAGTTCATTGCTCCAGGCCAATGGGAGCTGCTGGAAGCGGCTCAGGCCGAGGGACGTAAGGTGGCAGCTTAAACGGAGGGGCCTCTGTCCTCACCTGCAGTCAGTGAAAGCTTCGTAAACCACTTCATGCTGGTGTCTCCTTTGAAGAGTGAAGGAATTCAGCTGTTGTATCTTAGGGCTTGTCTAGACTACCACTTAAATCAATGTAAGTTACGTCGCTCACAGGTGTGAAAAAGCCACCCCCATGAGTAATGTACATTACATTGACTTAAAGCGGTGTCCACACCATGCTATGTCAGAGAGAGACGCTCTCCCTCTAACATAGCTTCTGCCTCTCATTGAGGTGGGGTAATTATGCCAATGGGAGAACACTCTCCAGTTGGTATAGCTTGTCTTCACCAGACAGGCTACAGCGGTGCCGATATACTACAGTAGTGTAGACTAGCCCTAAGACTAATGGAACAGAGCAAGAAAGTATATGCAAGAAATAACCTGTGAGCAATAGAGGTAAGGAGAGGGAGAAAGAAGGAAAAGAAAACAAAAAGGTGGAGTTGAAATGAAGAATACTTTGGAGTTCTACCGAGTCAAATTGTCAAAACACAACCCAGAGACCTTCATTGTGGGCACCGGAGCAAAAGTCCATGTGCAAGGAACAGTTGCTAGTGGCTGAATGTAGAGGCCAAAGTATGAGGCAGGCAAACACTGAATCTCATGATTTAGAGCCCACACTGGCTTGCAAAGGGTGAATATTGCTTTTTTTGCTGTAGCTTCAGAACAGCTGTCCAGGTAACTTCTTCTGAATTCTCTTTCATTTTTCTTCTCACCGGCTATGGGATATTGCTGTGCTCTGAGTTTTCCTCTGTTCCCTTTTGCATCTGGCACAGCCCACACTGGCATTCTCTGATTTGATGTATTTGTTTATTTAGCAAACCACTCTGTGAATCCTGGTAATAGGGATTTAAAGTCAGAGCCTGTGGGCAGCTGCCCAAGTACAAAAAAACCCCTATGTTTGCAACAGAGTGCAATCCACTCAGTGCATATCCTCTCTATGCAACATCGGTTTCTGGAACTCAAGCGCCTTCGTGTATCAAAGCCACACACAAGACACTTTGATTTCCAATCAGCTGTTTTAGTTCTGAGGCTGGCATAGCTGTAACCTGATGTTATCGGACTCTGAGAAAGCTGCTGACTTGGGAAGGTCTAGACGGAGGTAAGAGCAGGTGAAAGGGAGTCAGGGGATGTCTGTTTTCTCTTCTCTGCTCTGCCACTACCTTTACTGTGTCAACTTGGCCAAGTCACGGGTTAACTGTTATGCACTGCAGTTTGCTCACCATCTATACAATGGATATACCCACCTCACAGTGGTGTTGTGAGGCTTAATTAATTGATGAGAGTAAAACACAGTCAGATCCTCAGATCAATGTAATTAAAATAGTAATGGGGGGTGGGGCGAGGAGGAAGCAAGAACACACCAAGCATCAGAATATCTGGACCTCCAAACACAGGTAAAGACTGTAACTATGGCCAATGGAATGAACTCAGCTTCAATAAATAAATATTAACCCAACCATTTTTAAGGCTCAATCAAAGTTTGGTTAGCAGGACTTTTCCCCACATTTCTTTCCTATTTGAACAGACATGCCAATAAGACTCCTACACATAGATCAAGGCCTGTATACAGCCCTATGTATGGACTATAGAAGATGAGTAAGTAGGTTACTGTTTTCTGCATCAATTTGGCTAGAATGTCATTTTCTAAAAGTTGAAATGATCTCACTCTCCAGTGGTATGAAACCTGAACGGAGGATATAAGCAAGGTGTTGATGCTTCCCCAGGGACATACCCAAGCTTTCTTCCCTCACAGTCCTAGGCCTTGTCTACACCACTGGGGATCGACACTGCTGCAATTGATGCTGCGAGGGTCAATTTTAGCGGGTTTAGTGAAGAGACCCTCTGCTCTGTGGTTGATTTACTCTCCGGTCGACTCCATTACTCCACCGGAACAAGAAGAGAACGGTAAATCGATGGGAGAGCATCTCCCATTGACACAGCAGTAAGTCGACCTAAGCTAAGTCGACACTGGCTACATTATTCATGTAGCTGGAGTAACATAACTTAGGTTGACTTACCCCGGTAGTGTAGACAAGGCCCTAGTGTGACTGACTGGATAGTTCATTAGATTTGTGCACAGGGGACATGTGTTCAGTTCCTGGCTCTACCAGTGGCTGGATGACCTAGGACAAGTCATTTCCCCTCTCTATGCCTCAGTTTCCCAATGTATGATAAGTGATCTATAAGAGCTAGGGATTACTAGGTGACTTGTATCTACCTACTGATAATTTGAGAGGTGGACCTCTATGTCTCAGTTCTTGTGACTAAGTGCGTAGGAGGGTCCCATTCTTAGAGCACTGGACTAGGAGTCAGGAGATTTGGGTTCAGTTCCTGGCTCTGTCATAGACTCCCTGTACAACCTTGGCAAGTCATTTAATTCCTTGTGCCTCAGTTTCCTCATTTTTCCTCCACTCCTGGTCGTCTTGCCTATTTAGGTGGTAAGTTCTTGGGAGCAGGAACTGTCTCTTATTATTGCTGAGTGAGTTACTAACACAATGAGGCTTCAGTCTGGGTTGGGACCTCTAATGCAGTGTTTCCCAAATGTGGGACGCCGCTTGTGTAGGGAAAGCCCCTGGTGGGCCGGGCCGGTTTGTTTACCTGCCCCGTCCGCAGGTCTGGCCGATCACGGCTCCCACTGACCACTGTTCCAGGCCAATGGGAGCTGCTGGAAGCGGTGGCCAGTATGTCCCTCGGCCCGCGCCGTTTCCAGCAGCTCCCATTGGCCTGGAGCAGCGAACCGCGGCCAGTGGGAGCCGTGATTGGCCGGACCTGCGGACGTGGCAGGTAAACAAACCAGCTCGGCCCACCAGGGGCTTTCCCTACACAAGCAGCGGCCCTAGTTTGGGAAACACTTCCTTAAGGAAACAAAATAATAGAGCTTGAAAACAATAGTTGAAATGTTGCAGGTGGAGGAAGAAAAAACAAATCTGCTCAGACAGAGAGACGAAACAAGCAACTGCTCAAAGGACTTGGCAGCAAATGCAACTGTCCCCTACCCCCTATCCATTCCGAGACTTGTTCAGCATGTACTGGCTGTGGTGCACAGTACCAGCCATGCTGCAATTCAGGCTTCTGTCTCACCAACTGCTCTTAAAATCCATTTCATAGCATAACAAATCTGCAAGAGGGAGCACGCTATGTCACAGTATGAAAATGTTTCCCCATCTAAAAAACGCTGCTCTCAACTCATGGTGTCAGCATGGGGATGCGGAGGAAGATTGCGGGGGCTAGTGAGCGATTTGCCCTAAAACATACAGTAGTTGCAGCCATAGCTGCTTCTGGCTGTGCCCCCATTAGGTTTTCTAAGTTCAGCGGGGTCAAGACTTGAATAGCAGACTTCTAAGGAAAAAGCCAGGATGCTGCAGGAAGAGTAGTGTTGGACCATTAAGCAGTTGGTGCTCTTCCCTCTGGAGCATTAATGAGCCAATATCACACTGTGAGCTGGTGAAGGTGCCATCTTCTGAAAGAGAGATAATACAGGATCCCTGACTACATGTAGACATTAATAATTTCTTGTCACTGTTTGTAACTGTGATGTCCCAGCCAAATGAAAGAAAATCTGGATAGCTACAGTCTATCAAACCACACATATATCCTAGTCATTTCCAAGTCTAAGCTGTTGCATAATGCTGTGCAATTTATGCAGTTGCAGTGACTCACCCCAGAGGCAGCCACATTTCATTGATTGAATGTGATTCTTTACATATAGGTTGTGGGTTTTGGTTTTTTTACAAAAAACAAAGCTCGTAAAGTCCTTTGGAGTCCATCTGGCAGAAAAGCACTATATATAAATGTAAGATCATTATCATCAAAAACACATTCAGTATGGTGTTTCTCTCACATTTTTGTTAATTTCAGTGAACCAGTTCCTTTTAATGAATAATTTCCATTGGGAAGCTTTGTTTTTCCTGTAACATAAAGCTTCTTGGTTTCAATCCCTTGTCTGGTTTTCATTAGTCTTGCAATGAATTAGCCAACAGGGCTTTTCCTCTCAGTTGGGTTGGGAAAATACCATTGGCATGTGTCTGCATGTGTTTTTTTCCTTATTATTATGATCTTCAGTTTTGTGTGCAGTACATAATAGACCCTTGGGGTCACAACAAGTTGTTTCTTTGCAGAAGTTCTTCTATAGACTGCTGTGCTGCGGTTTGTACTGCGTTATTAGGGTGCGGCTACATAAATATCCTAAATCTTATAGTTTCCTTGGAGCCTATATTAAGCAAATACTAGTAATGAAACTGCTTTTGAACGTGTACATACATGTAAATGGTTGGTGAGCCCACTCCTCAACCCCCCGTTTTCCCTCTTTTGGTCACCCCCACATCCATCACCACTAGCTCTTTACAAGCCTTTTTGGTGGTTGTCTTGCTCTAGCTCCTAAAAGATATGCACCTCCTTGGACGTGATAAACTAGTCAAGTCATCCGGAGCCTGGATAGCAAGAGCTGAGTTTGGGATGAGTTTTTTTTTACCATGCAACAGACTTATTCTCTCTTCCCTGTGATGTATCCAGGCCTCATGTTCCCACTACTATCCTCAGATATTGTTGCATGAACTGAGCTCATTCCAGCACCCTGTTAATGCCGCTACTTCCCCCTTCCTTAGCACTAGAGTCCTACGCCTCCAGAGCTGTCAGAAGAGAAAGTTGGGGGTTCTAAGGCAGACATGCCAAACTCACGAAAAAAATGCAGAAGTTGGGCTTGGTTTTGGCTTAATTGGCTTGCAAGTTGCTTGTTGGCTAGTTTTTGGCTTGTTGCTTGTTTGGCTTGTAGCTTGTTGTAGCTTGTTGCTTCTTTTTTTTGATTGGCTCCTGGCAAGCAGGGGCAAGGGGGGGATGGAGTCAGGGGTGCACAGCGGGCCCACCACAATCCCAGACTGCATGCTGGGTGAGATCTAGTCACATAGAGTGTTGGGGTTCTTAGGGATTGGCTTGTTTTGGCCCTGTTTTGAATGGGATTAGCTTGATTTTTGGCTTATTGTGAAAGTCGGGGTACTTATTTACAGAGTGAAAGTTGGCAACTGTTTTCCAAGGTTGTTTCCTCCACTTGCTCACAAGCAGTCCACATTTGTGGTGCCCTTAGTTACTGTACCCACTTCGGCTTCTGTATTGCAGTAGAGTACAGTGCTTTTCTTTCAAGGCTTCAGTGTTACATGTTACAGTGTTACATACCTGAGAGATGCTCTTGTCCTACCGAACAGGAATATCACTCAGAATCAGGCAGGTGATGGTTCCAAACAGTTTATTTAAAATGTCTCTCTACACATTTTATTTCCCCCTCAATATGAGAAGTTATCATCAAAGCAATATATTTTACAATCAATTTTTATGTAGTAAAACAACTCCATTACCCATTAACCATAAATAAATAATAGGGCACATACCACACCCTTCTCCAACAACGTCAGACAAACCAACCAACCTTCTGGACAAACTTGTCAGCACATCTTTGCATTCTCACTTTTGTGAATCCAGTTTTGACTATGCCTGCAAAAGCAGACACACACCTATGTTGCACATACAAACAGCCGTTTGCATGAACCAAAGAGATGCGTGCCCACTTTGTGTCCTTGTAATCACGTGCACACACACAGAAGTGACTGTGCAAAATAAGATGCCAAGAGCTGAAAATTTGGGCTCTGAAAAGATATCTTATAAAACCTTACTTAAAAAATGACAACTTTCAAGGTAGTTACAGACCACAAAAATTAGGCACCTGTTTGTTTATTGCTAGCATTGATCAGAGAAATGCATATTCAAATGCCTCCTTGCTCTTCCAAATTTAGCAGAAAATCTTCCTAAGAAACTGCAGAGTATGTGGGAAAGAAATTAAAACAAACATATTTAAATAATATTACATAATGGGCTGTACCACATTTCACCTGGGCTTGAAATGTTTTTATAACCCTCTTTACAGCCTTTCTATTGGTGAGTTTTGGATCTTGTTATTAACTAAGTGGGAACATATTTTGCCCTGTCCCAGAAGTAGCCCCATATGAATTCCCTCTCTCATAAACTGAAAGGATCATTTCTCGCTCCCTTTTTTTTCTATAAGCATTTTTTTTTTGCACTAGGCAGAAATCACAAACCATATAGTGAAGTTACATGTCTCCTCTGGGCACCATCCTTTGCACATATTAGCTTCTAAAGATAGACACTCCTCCCAGATGCAGACAGCAAGTTCTCAGACTTGGGCAAAAACCGCCTCCTTTTGTGTGTGAAACATTCCCATTATAAAGCTGGAGTAGACCCTAGGTAGAATATGGGCTGTGTTCTTGCTTCAAACATTTCCATAACTCTTAAATGGCCAATGTCATAAAAATGAATATGAATTATTGCCTTTCAGCTGGCTTAGTATTTTCATCTGCAAACTGTTATTACATTGTTCAGCACTGACGTGCAATACTGTGGAGATCCTCTGGCTGTACAATGCCCCCTCTTGTCCCCATCTGCCCCAAAGTTGCCAGCTGTTCATGCACTCACTGACAGAGAGCCATAAGCACTTAGAAACTCCAAGGCCTACAGGTGTCATAGTGGTACAGTAGCTGCATGCAACAGGTGCTTTCAGGGCATGTGGTGGGCCTGAATACATAGATGGACTCCTGCTTCCCAAGGGCCATGAAATTGCGGGCCTGATCCAAAGTCCACTGAAGTCAGTGAGCATGTTACCATTGATTTAAATGAGGTTTAGATGAGACCATAAACAGATGGCAGAGGTACACATTTGTGGTCCATAAGGGAAAGAGGGAAAATCAGCCTCACTCGCTCTCCCCCTACTGTTCTTTGAGAAGACCAGGTCTCCCACCTGCTAGCCAAAGAATAGGAATGTTGTTACCAAGCACCCCATCTGCCTGTCAGAAGAAAGATGCCTCCCAGGGCTTGTGTTAAAGAGGAAGGGAATAAGGAGCTACATGGTGATGGTGAATGGAGTTTAGCTTGAAGAAATATTGCTATTGGTCAATACTAAGGAAATCTACAGGACCTTGTTCACCACTGCATTAATCTGATTTCATTCCAATGTAACTCCATTGATTTCTAAAGGGTTTAAGTGAGACTTAATCAGTGAATTTAAATTTTCCTCGTCTGCCACTTCAGAAGGTCCACACAACTTAAGATCCAAGGAAGCTCTTCATTAAGCATTAAACTGAGCTTTGCAATAGGGACTGGTGCAGGCCCTCTCCTCTGGATTGAATTTCACCCAAAGTGAAAATATTAGGGTTCTCTTAGAGATCTAATCTGAATGCATTAGCTGGGTTTATAATTGGAATTTCTGGCCCATTTTGAGCCCTTAACTGAGCATTTAAAAACAAGTGTTGGTGTCTAACATTCTCATTTGTGGAGGACATCTTGAAGGACCAAATCTTCTTGTTCTTGCAGTCAATTGGAGATTTGCTTTTGACTTTAGTCAGAGTAAGATTTGGCCCACAGAATTTGGGACATAGGCAGGAAAAGATGGAGCAGAGGAAAGGATATTTTCAACTCAAATTTATCATTTTTGAAGTCTCTAGAATGTTTCCGACATTCCAGAGATTTCCCTGAAACCTGAACTTCTCCCTTTCTCTTTGGGGCCACTCATTTTGTGAGCAGTTGTATGTTCATGTTAGTGCATAATGGAAATCTTGATATACATGGGAGAATGATTGTAAGCTCTTAGGAAAACATTTTATATTGAACAGACAAAAACATGATCCATTTCAATGTGCTTCTTTCACCCACCCATAATGATCAATAAGATTTGTGCTTACAAAGCCAGCTCTCTCACACGCAAAACCCATTGTCAAAGCAGTTTTGGGTGTACAGAAAGGGTTAACTGCCCTGCTTCACTCCCACAGAGTGTTTTGATCATTGCCTTGAGCTGCAGGACAGACATCTCTTTGTTTTACCCCTTTTAATATCCAATTCCCAATTCACTGGGGTAGATGGTGAGACTCTACAAAACCCCTTTTGTCTCCAGTAAGAGATGCAGCACTTGCGCTACAACTGACTTTTAATGCTTGGCTTTGCCTTCATACTTCAGAAAACACCTGCTTGAGGGTCTGGATGGCTAATGGGGCAGAGAGCACAGAGTCTTCCAACTTCTATGGCTTCATTTTAGATCTGAAAGTTAGGTTGCCGCTGTGAAATGAATGTGGTATTAGCACAGTCTTAATTGGAGAGAGGTTCATATCTCATAAACTACTAGCAGAATCTGTACAACTACTTGGAAGCCAGGGATGTGAGGCCAAGAATTTGGGGCCTCATCCAAAGGCTCCTGGAGTCAATGGAAAATCTCCCAGTCACGTCAGCAGGCTTTGGAGCAATCTTCTGATGAACATAGAAATAGAACTTCCCCTCTTCCTCCTAGAAATCTCCAGATCTGGGTTTGTGTACATTAGTGGGGTAGTGTGGGGGAAACTTTCACTCTAGCCCTCAGTGCCAAACAGGCTCAGGAGACAAGATTCCAGATTCATATGCCATCTACTGACATACTGAACTCATCAAGGAATGGTATGGACAGGCAAGTCATATGGACCTGGATGATGGGGGCACTTAAGAAGCTGAAATATTGCATGCTTATCTCTGACAGAATTAGACCTGGGATCCATCTGAGGTTTAGCCACCAAGATTTCCCATGACTTGTTCATAGGAAGATACAGGTCATCCCAACTCTATAGTCCAGGTAACAGATTTGATGGGACAGGAAATCATAATGTAGTTTAAAAATCCATAAGTGAGAAGTAGGTCTTTATTTCTCTTTCTTATTTCCACAAACTAAAGCCTTGTGGAATAATCACTTCCAGGGTCAGCTTGTTTATAATCTTATAGTAGGTTTTGTTTGTTTGTTTCATGTGTTAAACTTCATGTTTATAACAAGAAGAAAGAAAGAAATTGGAGTTGATTACAATTAACAGTGATGTGACTGGGAAACAATGGACGCATTGTGAAAAAAAATCTTACAGCAGCCCGGAAATGCATGAAGGAAAAAAAAAAGGCAGACAAAGAAAGAGAGAGATTTCTTATGCAAACATATTAACCAGTTTGCCTGAAGTCTACATTGCGTAATTGGGAAAAGAGATTTCTCTAAGTGCGAATCGCTGTGTGGTTGTTTGGGGATTTTGTGTTGTGTGGATGTTTTTCAGCAGAAATATATATGTATAAAGCAGTTTTCCCAGTAACCTCTGACTCTTTCTCACCATGTCTCTCTCTTGCTTTCACTCTCGTTCTGTTTTTATTTATTCCCTACAAATACAATGGAGAATAAAAATGTGGTAGGACCTGCTGGCGGCATCTATGGCCTCCGGATCCAAGCTGACAAAAATGTCAAGAAACTGACAGTAAAATATGCGAATAAAATCCCTGTGAACGAGAACAAAACCCAGACTCTTAGCACCACTCTCTAAATTGTGGCTTTTGAGAAAATCTCTCTGTAGCTCTATTTTTTTACTTGTCAGAGGTATTCTCTCTAAAATCTTTAGTTACAATTTTATATGGTTCAAATTGAGCAAAGAAAACAAGAAAGCAGGCGGTATTAACGGGCTGGGAGATCAAGAGGGAGCAGATATGCACTGGTCAGACAGACACTGTGCACAGAAGTGCCAGACAGCTGGACCCTGCATGTAGCTGCCAGACAGATAGACCTCTGCTGCTCTTCTCTGTGATCGTAAGAACACGGGGAATCAATAGGGAAACCAAGTAAACAAATCTAGTGATAATGTCACACTTTCATGCACGCTCCATGAGAAGAATCAAGCAGAGGAGCTCCCTAGTGAGAAATCTCTTTTGCCCAACTGCATCAGTAGCATGTGATAGAGAATGGGTTCTTTGTTCAAGGTAGATCTTCTGCTTTGGACAGTCAGATAGCTAGGTAGAGTCTTTTTGTTTCCATAATAGATATAGGTTGGAAGAAAGGTCTTGCAGTTCAGGCACAGAACTAGGTAATTAGAAGATCTGGATTCCCTTCTTAGCTCTGCTACAGATTTCCTCTGTGCCTTTGTACAAGACACTTCACTTTCTCCATCTGAAAAATATGGAGAGTGATGCTTTTCTATCTCATAGGGGTGTTGTGAGGGTTAATTCAGTTGATGTGAAATCCACCTCTATGCAGAAAGGCAGCAGAAGGCCTATGCACCACTTAAATGTCATTTAAATTCTCAAATTAGGCTTGAGTGGGATTTAAGTTATGCATAGGTATTTTGCTGGCTATATTTCTAAGAATGAATTACACCCTAGTATCTAGAACACTCATTGACCAGTGGATTACATCAGTCCTCATGTCTGGCAAAAAAGTGTCCATCCAGTTATCCATGACCAAAAAGTAAATCTCCCAAAGGGAAGTAACCTGTTCAAAATGTGTTTTAATAAAATTGACTTTATATTGCAAAAAAACAAGACATTTAAATGTAAAGCTTCACAGCTCGTTTTTGTAACATCTCTGAGTGAGTGGCAGCATGAAGTAGTGTTGTCTTATCCATGGAAAATCCCTCTGCTCACTGTTTAGCAAAGATATCTTGCAGCAAATGCAAATTCTGTTTCACATCAGTATTAATTCCTCTATTCCTCAGGTAAAATTCCTCCATTTTAATCAAGTGTCGACATAAAAGTGTGTAGCAAATTATGAGAACTTTAGAAACTCACATCAAGCCCACTGAAACCAAATCGAGAGAATGGTGGTGCTAACACAAATACAAACAACTATGATTGACAATAATCCAAGAGGCTCCAGTCAGAATCAGAGCCCCATTATGCTAGGTATATATATATACACATTACTGGCCCTTTCCCAACCAGCTAACAATCTACGGCATGATACTACAAATGCTGGAACAAACAGAGGTCGGAATAGGGGAGGAAAGAGGAAGAGGGTAACAGTGATAGGACGTTAGTTGCATAATCTATTTGTCCAACTGTGTCCAGTTCTGGTTGTCCCATCTCAAAAAAGATATGTTAGAATTGGAAAAGGTACGGAGTATGGCAACATGAATAGGGGTATGGAACAGCTTCTTATAAGGAGAGATTAAAAAGACTGGGACTGTTCAGTTTAGAAAAGAAGTGACTATAGATGTCTATAAAACCATGAATAGTGTGGAGAAAGTGAATGAGGAAGTGTTATTTACCCCTTCATATAACACAAGAGCCAGAGGTTACCCAATGAAGTTAATAGGCAGCAGCTTTAAAACAAACATAAAGAATTATTCTTCACACAATACATAGTCAAGCTGTGGAACTCATTGTGAAGGCCAAAAGTATAACTGGCTTCTAAAAAGAATTCGTGGAAGATTAGATCCATCAATGGTTATAGCTAAGATGGTCAGGGATGCAACCCTATGTTCTGGGTGTCTCTAGACCTCTGACTGCCAGAAGCTGGGACTGGATGACAGGGGATTTTCATAGATTCTAGGACTGGAAGGGACCTCGAGAGGTCATCGAGTCCAGTCCCCTGCCCTCAGGGCAGGATCAAATATTGTCTAGACCATCCCTGATAGACATTTATCTAACCTACTCTTAAATATCTCCAGAGATGGAGATTCCACATCCTCCCTAGGCAATTTATTCCAGTGTTTAACCACCCTGACAGTTAGGAACTTTTTCCTAATGTCCAACCTAAACCTCCCTTACTGCAGTTTAAGCCCATTGCTTCTTGTTCTATCCTTAGAGGCTAAGGTGAACAAGTTTTCTCCCTCCTCCTTATGACACCCTTTTAGATACCTGAAAACTGCTATCATGTCCCCTCTCAGTCTTCTCTTTTCCAAACTAAACAAACCCAGTTCTTTCAGCCTTCCTTCATAGGTCATGTTCTCAAGACCTTTAATCGTTCTTGTTGCTCTTCTCTGTTCAGCTCATTCCCTCTGAAACATTTGGCACTAGCCACTGTTGGAAGACAAGATGCTGGGCTAGGTGAACCATTTGTCTGACCTAGTATTGCCATTCTTATGTTCTTGTGTACATACAAAACTTGATGGGTCTGAGTCAGAGTGTTTTTTTTTTTTTTTTACTTTTTAAAATTACAGGTGATCATTATGATTATTACATATTTATATTGCTGTAGCACCCACTGGAACAAATCCTGTTGTGCTAGGCACTGTACAAACATATTACAAAGAGATAATCCCTGCCCCAAAGAGCCTAGAAACAAAATAAGCAAAGTAATTATGTTAAATAAAGAAGATCTCAATAAATCCTGCTTGCCATCAACCTGGCCATTATAAGCTGGATAATTTCCCATAGGCATCACAGTAGAAGACTGTGGGGAGTCCAGAACTTCATCTCAGGTGTAAAGGTAGTAGTGTTGGGGAGTCTGGGCAAGAATGCAGAGGTAACTCAAAATCTTTGGTGAGAATAGAATGTTGCATCTGAGCAGGTAACTGGAGAATGATTTTCAGTCAGTTTAGGAGCACCATAAAATCTTGCTTGATTATACACATTTGAGGTAGGACTGTAAAGTCTAACCAGCCATGCTACTAAATTATTAACTCTCTCACTCTCTACTCCTTTTCCCCATGCCTTTAATGGATGCTCAGTGGTTTCAGATACAGTGGTAGCGGAACTATTCCTCCCACCCTGCCTTTGTTCTTAGAGATTACTGGGGTGGCAAGTTGGATTTTTTCCTCCCCTCAGCCCAATCACCTTGCCAATGCATCTTTTCTCTCCATTGCCATTTCCTCTAAGAAATCTGACGGGTGTGATTCCAGATGAAATGAGAAGTGATCTGCCTCTGCCATTAACCTCTACAGGACACACAAACTTGTTCTTTGGCTATGCTGGAAGAATGACATGAGACACTGGATGTGGTTTAATTAGGCCACAACTTTATTATTAACTGTCTGGGAGTCCCCAGAAGATAAAAGTATACAGTGCAGGTAATTCCATAATCATTTCAATATGTCCCCAGGGGCTTCTGGCAGCCCCTTCCCCCTCCCTCCCATCCTGGTCCCCAGCCAATTCACTGGTGGGACCCCCACACACACCTCGAATGAGGGTTAGGGTGGGCTATAAAGGAAGGGGGATTGGCTCCCTGCAGTGCCAGTCAGAGGAACCCCAAACACTCCCTGTTTCCGCTCCTTCTACAAATACCTCCTTTGAACCCTTTGCCAATCCCTTTATCTGATCACTGTATCCCTTCCCAACAGAGTACCTCCACTGGACACCTGCCCCATATTTACATAATAAGTTGCAACATCATTGCCTAACTCTCCGTTCCATGTTCACCCCAACTAAACCCCCCGCAAACTGATGGTGGGTAAGGCAAAAACCCACCACTCTGCCTTGGCCAATCTAGCAGTGAGGGAAAAATCCCTCCCCAGCCCCACAAGAAAGGAGCAACTAGCTCAGTGCCCACAGTGGATCCTGACCAAACCTAGTCTTTCACCAATTCCTCGGGTGGGACAGTGGGTGCATCCCTGCCTCATGTGGGTAAAAGAGGGCTTTACCTGCCCAGCTTCTACTTAAATAACCTCTCCCCTCTTCCAGTCCCCTGGCGGGATGGGTCAGCATCCCAATGTTGGCCCGCTCTGTGATTGCTGCAAAAATCACTCCATGCCTCTCCACACCTTAAAGAGGTAAATGCCTTCCCCCAACAAGCCAGACAATGCCCCCTCCCATTTAAAGGGCAGTGCAGTCAACCTAATATGTGGCTATGCAGCAGCTGCTGTGCATCACCTCTTTTCAAAACTTCTGAGAAAATTTGATTGTCCTTCTTTAACCACCATAAAGTTGAAGAAAGCCATGCATTAACGAGAGTTCAATGTAGTGTATGATAGAGGGAACATGGGAGAGATCACACTCTCCCATCAATTCAGAGGTAAATAACCCAAAGAATAAAAACCCATATCTGTAAAATGAGGGGAAAGACAGATCTGAACTTCCATCCCTTTCCCTCCACAGACATCTCTGCATATGGATGGAAGGGATCTGCATAGAAAGGACCCTCTACATTGTCAAGCTTGGCCAGAAGAGCTGACTCTCCCAGTCAGGAACGTGGAGCAGCACATTTACTATATAACGGTCTTTGAAACATTAATGCCCAATGGGCCTGATGTTCAGGGAAGGTCTACACTAAAAGCGCTACATCGGCGCAACTGCACCACATCTGGTGAAGACGCTCTATGCTGATGGGAGAGCGCTCTCCCATCAGCAATACTCCAACTAAGAGAGAGGCGGAAGCTGTGTTGGCGGGAAAGCGTCTGTCACTGACAGAGCGCCGGTGTGGATAGCACTTATGTCGCTGTAACTTGTGTCACTTGGGAGGGGGGTCTTTTTCACACCCCTGAGCAACATAATTTATATCGACTTAAGCGGTAGCGTAGACCGGCCCTCACTTACCTGCCCCAGTGTACATCAAGAGTAATTCCATCAATGTCAAAGCAGTTACAGCATCATAAAATGGCCATAAGTGAGAGGAGATTCAGGCCTAATACGTGGAGGTTCTTTCATCTCCTCTACATGTTCCCTAATTTGTCATTACTAGAATAGTTACTATAACTATTCTGATGAAAATATAAAAGAGAGAACTTGCATGGCCCATAAACTCAATGAACCATTAAATAGGTGACAATAATCTTGATAGAAGTTTGGAATATTTAATTAGCACAAAAATACACTTAGTGAGTGAGTGCAATTGCTACCACAGGCACTCCTCGAAATAATAGCCAAAGATTTTATATGTCCATAAAATCCCTTAAAAGACATTTAAGAAAAGAAACAGACAATAATTCATATATTAATTGAGGAGCAGACATATCCATACATGCCCAGTAATAAAAGTTTCCAAGGAAAGTTAACCTGGTCTCCAAGATTCCCAAAGGTGACTTCACTCTAAATGAGGTCAAAGAATGCTTTGGCAGCTTTCCACTTGAAGGCGGAGCTCTTAGGTATATAATTGCCAAAGGAGACAGATGAACTACTATCACTTGCAAAAAACTCAGGCAATTGAAATGCTGAACCAATGTGCAGTCATGGGCTTCAAAGAGTGTTGTGCTGGAAGGGGTTGTTAGGAGCAGGAACCCCTAGGCAACATCTACACTACAAGCTAGGGATTCTCCTGCTTGAATGCACATACTCACATTAGCTCTCATCAAGATAACGTTAAAATAAGTAACAGTGTAGTCATGGTACAGGGGTAGTAGCAGTGGAGGCACAACTTAGCCAGGTCAGATACAAACCAAACTGAAATCGGTAGGTATGAACTCGGCACGGCATAGACATGCCTCCACTGCCATTACCTGTGATACTGCAGCTACAGTGCTCTGTATACTACTTGCTCAATGAGAGCTAGCATGAGTGTAGTTTGTAGCCCTTGATACAATTCCACCACCAAACTGAAGGGAAGGTGGTGATGATTTCCCTTCCTGTGGTGGATAGAACTCCATGGCTAAAGAATCCTGACCATAAATGGTTTATACCAAAAATTCATTAAAAAACCTATTGAAGATGAAATAGCTTGCCATTGGAGCGGCCCAGATTCCACCAATGACAGGAGTTTCCAAAAATTTTGTAGGAGAGGATGTACCAACTCTCCTTTTCAAGATCTCCACTCCCACCTGAGCTGAAAATTCTAGAAGAGCAGGTGTGTACTATACTGTTCACGTGCTCGATATTATTTTCAGAAGCTTACATACCTTCTTTGCCGAGTGATGTTGCCTCTTTCTTTGGTTGTAATTGTGAGGAGTCATTTTTATTTCGATGAGAAAACAGATTAATACGTTTTTCATTCTTCCTCTTGGCCCATCAGCGGCACAAGATGTTCTATCACAGGGTCAGGGAGAATTTCATTGGAGCCCATTGTTTTCACACTGTCAAAATTCATATATATATATATTTGGTGCTTTGAAAGAGACAATGTCACAAAGGTGAGAACAACTATGAGCCATATCAACTGGGAAACAGAAAAAGGTGAATAATAATTATAAACTGTTTAAGCAACTTTTACCAGATATCCAGAAAGCCACAACTGAGAAAGCAGGCTATGTTGGTTTTAAAATAAACAAACAAATACATTTGCCTTAGAGAGGAAGTGAAAGCAGCATTTATGAATGACTGCCTGCCAAATGGAGCCATGGCACCTAACACATAGCACTCAGTGTTCTAGCACATCTCCTCTAACTGAAGAGATTTTTATTCTTGCACAATCACCTTCCTTCAAAGCACCATTCTCATACCATGACTACTTTATCCCTCTCACAAGATTTCCAGCCCATTTTCTGAAATGGTGTGACTGAAATGATTTAGATACAGGTCAGATAAAACATCCACGTTTTGCATGCTTATGTGAGATAGAATAAACTTCTGACTCTTTTGAGTTTGTCCTACCACTGATGTAACAGATCCAGGAAAGTTGGACCAACAGATCAGGGGCAAAGTTGTCTCGTTGCTCCATCTCCTCTGAACAGCATGACTTTAGGAAGCTTGGAAATTCAAGGCTGTTTCCATCACAAACTTTATTTTTGTCTGAAAAAAAGTTCGTTGTTGCTCATCATGCCCTCGTGATAATTACTATAAGTAAATGTGCCTTTTTTCCTCCACATGAGCATCTCAGTGACTGCATTTTTCACTTTTTTTTTTATACAGTGTTTTCCATTTGTGTGCGATAACCAACCTAAATCTTCAGGCTGACATTTGGCAGTCCAGATGGTCAAATTACTGCCCCACCTGTGGGTATCCATGCTGCAGGGCATACATGATCATTCACGTGGGTTTGGGAAGACTTTTTCCCCTACACCATAGCATTGCACAAATATGGCATACTGTAGGTTTGTTTGTTTGTTTGGTGGGTTGGTTTTATCTTCATCTCTTCTACCACATCCTAGTTACTTTCATTGGTAGGATGATACAACTCACCAATGGTGTAATCTGGTATGGCAAGGCCTGCAGTATGTTCCTATGTTCGTAGTTAGGTCCTCAGCATAACTAGTGGGTGGTTGGACGATTTTCAAAACCCAGTGACTTCCATCTGCTTACTTGGCAGCTGGGGATTTAACTAAACAACATCCCACTTGGTTCAGTCAAACCTGGTTAGTCTAAATGGAGTTACAAACTCAATTCCATTTATTTATTTATTTGAAATGGAGAATGCCATGAGTGCAAAAAAAACTTTTTTCTGGTCTATGCCAGCAGAAGGGCTGTCTGTGCAGCAAACGTCAGTTCTAGTTAATCCAGATCTGTTTGTCAACTGATTTATTCATCTGAATTTATATTTATCCAAATAAAAACCGTTTACAGGCACCCTTAGGGACTTACATGTTTCAGATGCTCAGCCACATGGATAAGAAAGCAAGATGGATGGATGGTACTTTTTTCTTAAATTTGTAATCCCTTGGGATTTGCCTGAGTCTAGAGCCATGTTGTTCCAGGGGTCTGTGACTAGAACGCTTTAGGGAAGCAGAGATGGGATGAACTGCCAACATATAGGTATGATCTTGAGACTACGGCCATGAGAGCTGGAGACAAATGCCACACCTGATTCCCAAACTATGAAACATAGATATGGGGAGAAACACTGAGCAATAAACGCTCATATTGCAGTCAGTAGGAGTTTTGCCATTGATTTTGAAGGGGACAAGATGGGGGCCTTATTGTGGATACTATGGTTCTGTTTGTGTTCTTTTAATACCCCATTGCCTGTTGTGCAGCAGGGGTTTTGGTCTTAAAGGTAAAGGTACTAAGGTGAATTCCCTCTTGCAGTACAGTCTGGCTTTTATTCTGAAGGGTTGTTTTTTTTTTTTAATTACTTTTTTTAAAGTAATGTAACTTATGTGAAGGGTGTTGTGTTTAAAAAAACAAAGGGTGGGGGGGAGTTCACAAAATAGCATGCATGATTGATCTCAGGTCTGCTCCCTGATCCAAAGACAACACAGCACAGCAGTCAAATATACATTTTATGGGCTTTTGTCTGTTTTGCAATAACACCGGAAAGCATTCTTTAATTAAAATTTAAAACCGTAACTGATTAATTTTCTGTGTAAACAATCCCTGTAAACATGGAATGTCAGCATTTTAAGGGCACACTGGTATAAATTTTACTCCTTCCCTTAGATGCTCTCAGGAAAGATGGCAAGAGCAGAAAACAAGTTCAGGAAGGGATCCGGGCGAGGGGAAAAGTTCAAGGCCCTGGTGTTCTGTACTTAGCGTACACCAGCTGCAGGATTTCATCTGCTGCCCATTTCTCTGTGTAGGAATGTTGGCATATGCTTTCACTGTGGTATGATTTATTTTCTCTCAACTGCTAAAGGGTGATGTGGGGCTGATTTAAAGAACACCCGTTCCCGACACAATGTGATCCAGTGGCAGTGAGTCATGCACTGGGACATGTGGGTTTTACGGGATTAGAACAAAGCTTTTCTCTTTTTTATATAGGCATCTGGATTCCTAGGACCATTTGTTTAGAAGGATTTCTTCAGCACGCTCTTTAGGTGATTCAGAGAATGATTTAGAACATTAATGCATTAAGCCTCTTACATGCCTGTGAGTTAGGTGACTATTATTACTCCTTTTTAGGGAAGCAGAATGGTCCAGTGACTAGCAAATGGATGTGAATTCCAGAGACTTGGATTCTGACACTGAATCTTTGAGACACTAGGTATATCATGTAAGGAATGATCCGAAGATCAATGAAGTCAGTGAAAAGACTGTTATTGATCTCAGAGGGCACTGGATTAGGCCTTTGGGACCCAATTGTGGCACGCTTACTTATGTTGACTAGTACTTTTTTCCATCAAGTTAGTCCCCTCCCCCCATTTCAAGGATCACTTACCCATATAAGTGATGGTACCAATGTGAGGCTCTTAGCCTTCCTATTCCTTGGTTTCCCTATCTGGTAAATGGGGATAAGGATATTTACTTAACTGTAATATGCTTTGGGAACCATATATAAAAGTGATAAATGCTATTCTTTCATACAATGGGAATCTGAAACATAGGCACAGAGAGGTTAAATGATTTGCCCAAAGACTTGTACTCCTTGTATAGCTTAAGAGAATTTCAAATGATTTTATTTTACCTCAAGGGCTCTGGGGGATGACTTTCAGGGCTCTTTTTCTTGAAGCTTTATATAAGGAAGTGTCCAAAAGAAACGGATTTAAAAAAAGAGTCGAGGCCCTCGCTTACAGTGTGTCTGTGTATGGTATGTTTAGAGTTGGTTGGAATTTTTTAAAACAATCAACAAAAATGGATCCGACATTTGCAAAAAACCACCAACCAAACAAATTCACAAAACTGTAACACATTTGTCCCATTTGGGGATGAGCTATAGGGCTGGTCAGAAAATTTCAACGTTTTGCCTGTTTTCATTGAAATATTACATAAAAGCAGAGAGGGGAGAGGCGAGGAGGATTATGATAAATATTTGTGAATATTTCATCTATTTTTGACCAGCTCTAGTTGTATGGGAGAGAACTGAGCTCAGCGTCAGGTTCTCTGTTCCTTACTGTTTTTATGTGTCATTCACATTTACTGTTACTGAAATACATATAGAAATAAACTATGATAAATTCTAAAGCTACCATGCAACTGGACACAGAGTTTTCTTCAATGACTTTGCATTTTATAGCTCTCTGCAGACAAGAAAATGTTGGCTTTTCATCACACTTTATTGTCTTCTAACCGAAATTGAAAAGCAATATACACCTCCCGTAACATTTCTGTCCTTCCTCCTCAAGCTTCTTGTGGGAAAACTCCTTAAAACACTAGGGACTTTAGAACACTTAAGAGGCTATCTCCTCCTTTCCTGTCCTGGGAGAGCATCTCAGACAGGTCCTGTATTTACTGGGTGAAATCTTAGCTCCACTGACATCAATGGAAAAACTTACCATCGACTTCAAAGGGACCAGGGTTTCACCAACTGAATCTTGGAACTACACAGTAATATTGTGAGCGGAGATCCCAAAGATAGCTGACTCCCCATCTTCCTACCTGTTAACTTCAATAGGTTTGCTGGTTTTTATCATAACTTTCTACCTATGTATCCATCCATCTGTTGTTTATTATTATTATTATTAATAATTTATTGTGTACAATTAACTTGTATATAGTGTACAATGAGCTTCTCAGCTGAAGTAGGAAGACACTCTCCCTGAACAAAGGCCTGCTCCAAAGCCAAGTGTAGACAATGGAATGACTCAATTGAATCAGGCCCTAAAATTGCATACAAACCATTTAAAACCCCAGTCCTGCAAAAACACATATGCTTAATATGACTTCAATGGGACTGTGGATATCAGTAAAGCATGTGCATAAATCTTTGCAGTTTTGGGTCCTACATTGCATCCATACCCATCTCTTACCAGGAACTCGTTGTATTAACACAACATGTTTTCAGAGCTGATTAGTATTTCAGTCACCAGACCCCCATTAAAACCTGTTGAAGTCACACAGTTCAAACCCCATCAGGGACTTGAGCGGACAGTGGCAATTGTCTTTGGGCAGATGAGCACTCGCACTGTAATAAGTACTTTGTTTCAGGTGCAGTAGTCCACAGGTCAATCAGTTATTTTGCCTTCTGTGATCTTCCTCTTAACTGGGGCAGGAGAGTGGCTATCTACAATCTCATCATTCCCAGAAGTGCTCTATGTGGAATTGTTGTTTCCATAAATCACTGCAATCTGCATCCTGGGAATATAATGGTGCTGCCCGAAATGAGGTAAAACAGCCCCACTGGTGTGGAGGATCTGAAGGATTTAGCATTAATAATAATTTCATCTCAGGGTTTCAAAGCACTTCACAGACTTCACATGACGGAGGGAGGCATTATAATAAACATTGCACAGGTGGGTGAATTAAGGCACAAAAAAGGCAAGATTATCCAGTCAGTTAGGGGCAGGATTACAAATGGAACCTAGGTCTTTTGGCTTCCACTTTCCTGATGTAACTTCTAGACCACTCTAGTATTACTAGATGTGCCATACTCCGAAAAGGTTCACTACCAGTTATGCCAAGTTGAGCCCCTCCCCAACCTGTTCCCATCCTTCATGCTCCACACACATTGTTTCAGTCCTGTTATTGCAATTTTAAATAAGGTTTACGTACTGATAAACAAGCTCAACCACCGCTCACCTTGTCCGCCCTGCACTTAGGGACTGAGGTTGAGTTCAAATGAGGATCAGTCAGTGAATTAAAAGTCCTCTGCATTATCCATCAAGTCACTAGTCCTGCTAGCTTCCCAAAACTTCCTTTGTTTATTCTTTACCACTTGAAGGACCATAGTGCAGCACTGAGAATGCATGCAGAAGTCACTGTTGTCAACAGTTGCGTAGATGTATTGCTGAGAAATGTTGAGGACCTGTCTATCTAGGTGGGGACAGAGCAGAGTTTCAGTGGGACATTTCTCCTTTTAGCAGCCATACACTAGACAATTAGAAATAGTTGCCAGATAGAAGATCACACAAACCTGCCAAGGGTGGAAAGTATTGGAAAACCCAAACCAGAATGAGTAAAAACTCCCAAGGACTGGCATTTCCAGCGTGAAAGAGATTGCCTGTAGCTGTTGGGAAAAACTATTTGTTAAGAAAGAGAAGATTAAACAGGAGACCATAGTTAGAGCCAATGGTCACTTAGAAGATCTTGGAAGCATTCCTGGGCAAGAACATAGCAACCCAAAACTCAAGCTGAGCTTTGCAAAGCTAGCTCTGCTCGCACAAAAGCACCAGGAGCTGTTCCCATCCCATATTCAATTCGGCATAAGTACTCTTTTAAATGTTAGTGAAAGGGAATATCAGCCAGGCACAAAAAAGGATAATTACATTATAGTTTTGAACGAAAAAGCCAATCTTTCTGAATTGCAATGCAACCTGAAAGGCACAAGCAAGGAGGGAAAGGGGAGAGAGACTGAGCCGAGAAAAAGACTTCAGAACCTCCGGCATTTGTTCAAGAGCTCTTATGTCTCTGAATGATGCTGTTTCTCTCATGCTACAGAGCCACTAAGTTGCCCCCCCCTCGCCATCCCCATTCCTTTGGCAATGCAAACAAGATCATAAACGTCAGATGTAGTCTTGTCGCTTTAATGGTCTCATGGCTATGAATAAAAATGGCGCGGTAACAGATTTGTTAATTGACTTTATGTGCAACTGGCATACATTAGGCAGCTCTGTTAACACCACTCGCAAAGCTGGATGCGTTGCTGTTCTTTCCCGTCACTGGTGAATTAAACTTTTAACAGTTGAGAGACCAGAGGGTTAAGCCTAGAAGGCTAGAGTGATATTTTTGCCGTCTTTGATGACACACTAAAATAAAGATTGTCTCATTTTGCAGCAGAACATTGAGTCTGCGAAGCCAATGTACATGTAGTTACTATTTGCAGAATTTGGCATTTTCTATGAATAGCATAAAACAGGCAGCAGATCAGCTGTCATGTTTTGACAGGGTTGTCCTTTTTTTCCGAATGCCATTCTTTTTTTTTTTTCTTTTCTGTTTTTCCCTTTGAGCAGCAAATCCACTTTTTTTTTTGTTTCCCAAGCAGCTAAAATCTGATGAATATTATATTAAAGGGCCAGCCTGTGGTTGTGGGTTCACATGCCAGGCAGAAGGAACCTAAAAGGGAAGGAAAAATCCTACCTAAGACCAGTGATCAGATGCCACTATGAGGAATTTTACCCTCCTTTGCTGGGTTAGTGGACCAAGTTCTTTGAGGCAAGGAATGGAAACCTATTTACAAGACCCCATAGGCTGAGGGATTTATTGTCTTAATCTTCCCTTTCATGTGGTTTCAAAACAGCGAGCTACTTTATGCCATAATTTCATAATCTTTAGACCTAGACCCAAAAACTACTGAGAAAAACAATCTGAGTTTCTCCCTTGTATTGAAATAAATTTCATTGGTTTCAGCCCCTTTGCATAATCGCACATAGCCAAATTATTGTGGCCACCTTTCCATCTATGCACCTGACCTCGGGCCCAGTGCTGGAGTTCAGGCACACAGTCTGGGCAACCACTTCTGAAGTGTGGGCTTGCAATGCACAAGCCTCATTATAAAGCTTTAAGGTTCATAGGCTGCTGTTTTGTCTCCGATTCTTGTGAGGAGGGAAAGGGGTTGGGACTCTGGGCCCTGATTTGGCTCATTATAGGGAAGTGACCAACCACATAGTACAGACTTTGGTAATTTTGTGGTCACTACTGGCAAATGCTAAGCACTCCACCATGTGTGTGTTGTGGGTGTATAATATACACAGAGGTCAATTAAAAAGTTAATACTAACTGTTCTAAGAACAGAAACACAGGAACTATTAACTAATTCTTACTTTTATAAGTGGGTGTGAATATATGCATACAAATGTAAATGTGTGTGCCTGTAAATAGATGTATGTATGTATGTGTGTGTGTGTGTGTGTGATGTATATAACGCACATACATACACACACACACACACGTGTATGTATATTTACACACCCATATCCATCTCAGAGTTTCAGAGGTAATTGATGCATGTGGTATCTTAGACTCCCTCACCTATAATCTGTCCCTCTTCATTAGATTGAATTTTAACATTCCAAACCTCTGAACAGCTGCAGACAGCTGCCATCTTTTAAAATATACCTGGCACTGAAAAGTTTTCTCCTAGATTTACTGATAACAAAGTGCTATATAGCAGCTAAGTATTATTATTATTTTATTTTCCCCCCAAAAATCTGGAATGAGCTCCAACAAAATTACACTGGTCTGCCATAAAGGGTGCATAATATTCAGTTTTGTATTCGGGACACATTTATGAATATTTAGGATTATAACTGAGAATCAGATTCTATTCTCAGGCAAATTGGAGTAAATCCAGAGTAACTCCATAGACTTAAAGGCTTTCCAAAGATCAGGGGAATGGTGGACTATGCCAAAGAGTGATTGAATCTGAAGGCTTGTGCTCCCACTGGCTCATGGAAGCATAGTGGAATATTTCGGTCTATGAAAAGCAGCATGTGTAATTACTTAAACTGACCATTTACCTGGAATCCAGGTTATTTTAACATCTCTATTCCTGGGAAAAGTTCCAGGGGACTGGTAATGACTGCAAGTGGCCTGGAGTCTGAACCTCAGTTTTATGTCATCCAAACGACAAGCAGCACCTCCAATACATAAGCAGAAACCTAGTATGTGAAATCCTGAGCCCATTGTAGTCAGCAGGAATTTTGCCATTGACTTCAATGGGGCCAGGATTTCACCCAGGAGCCCTAGAGCTCCTAAATCTGGACAGTAATAACTCTGGGTTATTCTAGGGGAGTTAAAGCTGCATGAATAAAGACAGAGCAGAGACAGGGCAGAGAAATAGAAATAGGAAATATAAGCAAATTGTCTGATCATTTCTTAAACTCTAAGCTCTGTCAGTCCCATCTGTTCTTCCTCACCTTCTGGGCTCTTCCTTCCCCATCAGTCACCACAAAGAGTGACATGGCTTATCCTAGACTGAACACACTAATCTTTTGGGATGACAGATTCTGACCTTGGTTGTAGTCTCTGGCATTAGGCCGCACGCCGGTATCTAACAAAAGCACTGTACACTCACATGTCTCTGCTTCTTTCTTATTTATTTATTTAACAAATCAGCATATTTGATCAGATGAAACCTTCTGTCATTCAGAAGCAATGGAGAAATGACTCCATCTGATTTGACAGTTAATCTTCACATCACCTTTCTCCACGGATCAGATGATTAATGTCTAGTAATCAATAAGTCTTCTACTCTGGAAGTTGCTCCCCAGTTCCACAACCTCTCTTGCAAGCCTTTGTTGATCATTTCTTGCAGTGGTTGCAGGACACAAAATGATTAAATGATGTGGACAGCGAGGGAGAGGAGCAGAGGGGAATATCTTTGTATGGCATGACATTTTTAGGCATTGTCTTTGGAAATCAAATGGTTCTCTTGTGGGAAATATTCAAAGCCAGGGAAAGTGCACCCTCTAAAAGGCATTCCCTTCCCACCCTCCTTTCTAGCCTGACAAGTTTAGCTGATTTTTTTTTTTTTTTTTGATAGCTTGTGTTGATAAAAGCATATTTCATTCAAGAGTTAAAAGGTCGGTTGCAGACTGATCATGGAAGCTCTTAAACTCTCTTACTGACCTGGAATTAGTAGATTCAAGCAATTTTCCAACATACCCAGTACACCATAAAATGTGTTTTACGCTACACTGGTATTGCTGGCAATGCACAAAACAAATGTACTGTACATGAAATGCCATGACTAGAGTTTAATATACTTCCTGCAGGTTAGGTAGATAACGTGTGTATATGGCTTACTGTACATACAATCTAGCCATGTGCCCTTATGACATGATGCACTTCTCTATAACAATAATGTTCTTACATTTCTGTTCCCAATGTCATCGAGGACCAGTGTAATCTTTTCTTTATCACTTGCACCTGAATAGTCCCCGCTGGTGGGGCAGTGGCATTATATGCTTAAAAATGCATAGAGTCAAATAAGGTGAAAATCTTACATGAATCAAACTGTACCATAGAATCTCTATGGATAGAAATCTCATGCTTGAATAATAAAAGTATAACAGTAGGAATATACTACCAACTACCTGACCAGGATATGACTGTGAAATGCTAAGGGAGGTTAGAGGGGCTACAAAAGCAGAGAACACAATAATAATGGGTGATTTCAACTATCCTCATATTGACTGGGTATGTCACCTCAGGGCGTGATGCAGAGATAAAATTTGTAGACACCGTAATGACTTTTTCCAGGAGCAGTTAGTCCTGGAACCCACAAGGGAAGAGGCAATTCTTGATTTAGTCCTAAATGGAGCACAGGATCTGGTAGAAGAGGTAACAATAGCTGAACTGCTCAGAAACATGGACCCTAATGTAATTAAATTTAACATCCTTGTAGGGGGAAATATATATAAACACAGTAACATTTAACTTTATAAAGGGGAACTACACAAGAATAAGGATCCTAGTTGGATGGAAATTAAAAAGAGAAGTCAAGGGTAAAATGCCTGCAAGCAGCATGGAGACTACTTAAAAACACCATAATAGAGACTGAGACTAAATGTATACCCAAAATTTTTTAAAAAAAGAAAAAGTCAGTAAGAGGACCAAAAGAATGCCACCATGGCTAAAGAGAAAAGTAATGGAAGTTGTATGAGGCAAAACATTATCTTTTAAAATTTGAAAGTCAAATCCTAATGAGGAAAATAGGAAGGAGCACAAACTCTAGCAAGTAAAATGTAAAAGTCTAATAAGGTAGGCCAAGAAAGAATTTGAGAAGCAACTTTATAAAGATGGAAAAACTAACAGTATTTTTTTCCTACGTACATCAGAAGCAGGAAGCTGTCAAACAGGCAGTGGGACCACTAGATGACAAAGGCGTTAGAGGAGCACTCAAAGAAGACAAGACCATTGTAGAGAAGCCATCAGTCTTCAATACAGGGGATGTGGAGAAGACAAATCAGCACTATTCTTTCTGGAAGACAAATCTGAAATAGTGTCCCAAATTGATGTGTCAGTAGAAATTAAACAGGAATAAGTCACCAGGACCAGATGAGTTCTGAAGGAACTCAGATTACATACTACAGTTAATAGTTCTGCAATTTCACATTTATCACTGAAATCAGCCACGGTACCAGATGACTGGAAGGTTGCTAATGTAATGCCGATTTTTAAAAAGGGAAATCTTGAAAATTACAGTTCAGTGAGCCTAACTTCAGTAACTGGGCAAATTGGTAGAAACGATAGTAAAGAACAGAATTATCATACACATAGATGAACACAATTTGTTGGGGGAAGAGTCAACAGGCTTTTGTAAAGAGAAATCATGCCTCACCAATCTATTAGAATTGTTGGAGGGAGTCAACAAGCATGTGAATAAGTGATATAGTGTACTTGGATTTCTGAAAGTCTCTTACCAAAGGCTCTTAAGGAAATTAAGTAGCCATGGGATAAGAGGAAAAGTCTTTTCATGGATCAGTAACTGTTTGAAAGATAGGAAACAAATGGTGGGAATAAACTGTCAGTTTTCACAATGCAAAGAGGTGAACAGTGGGGTATCTGTACAGGGACCTGTGATGGAAAAGGGAGTGAACAGTGAAGTGGCAAAGTTTGCAGATGAGACAAAATTATTCAAGATAGTTAAGTCCAAAGCAGACTGTGAGGTGTTACAGGTTTTAAAAAAACTGGGTGACTGGGCAACAAAAGGGAACATGTATCAGAGGGGTAGCCATGTTAGTCTGAATCTGTAAAAAGCAACAGAGGGCAACCTTTGTTGCTTTTAACAGGGAACATGAAATTCAACACTGATAAGTGCAAAGTAATGCACATAGGGAAAAAAATCCTAATTATACATATACAATGAGGTGTTCTAAATTATCTGTTCCCACTCGAGAAAGAGATCTTGGCATTAGCGTGGATAGTTCTCTGAAAAATTTCTGCTCAATGCACAGCAGCAGTCAAATAAGCTAATAGCCTCTTAGGAACTATTAGGAAAGGGATAAAAAATGAGACAGAAAATATCATACCGTCACTGTATAAATCCATGTTTCTCCTATACCTTGAATACTGTGTCAAGATCTGGTCATCCCACCTCCTAAAGGATATAGCAGAACTGGAAACGGGTTCAGATCAGGGGAACAAATATTATCCGGGGAATGGAATGGCTTCCATACAAGGAGAGACTAAAAAGATTAGGGTGGTTCAGCTTAGCAAAGAGAAGACTAAGGCAGGATATAATAAAAGTCTATAAAATCATAAATGGTGTGGGAAACGTGAATACAGAAGTGTTATTTACTATTTCCTACAATCCAACAAACAGATCATTCAATGAAATTAACAGGCAGCAGGTTTAATATAAACAAGAGGAAGTAATTTTGCACACAACACAAACCTAATCTGTGGAAGTCATTGCCATGGGATGTTGTCATGGGCAAAAATATAACTGGGTTAAAAAAAAAGAACTGGATAAATTTATGGAGGCTTGGTCCACCAATGGCTATTAGCCTAGATCAGTATTTCCCAAACTTGGGACGCCGCTTGAGTAGGGAAAGCCCCTGGCGGGCCAGGCGGGTTTGTTTATCTGCCGCGTCCACAGGTCCAGCCAATCGCGGCTCCCACTGGCCGCAGTTCGCTGCTCCAGGCCAATGGGAGCTGCTGGAAGCAGTGTGGGCCGAGGGACGTAGTGGCCGCCGCTTCCAGCAGCTCCCATTGGCCTGGAGCAGCGAACCGCGGCCAGTGGGAGCCGCGATCGGCCGGACCTGCAGACACGGCAGGTAAACAAACCCGCCCGGCCTGCCAGGGGCTTTCCCTACACAAGCTGCATCCCAAGTTTGGGAAACGCTGGCCTAGATGGTCAGGAAAGCAACCTCATGCTTGAAGTAACCCTAAACCTCTGACTACCAGAAGCTTGAGTGAAAGACACGAGTGGATCACTCCATAACTGCTGTGCTGTATACACTCCCCCTGAAGCTTTGGCACAGGCCACTGTCAGAGACAGGATACTTGACAAAATGGACCATGACCTGATGCAATATGGCTGTTCTTATGTTCTTATGTAAATCTCAGCTAATACTTCTCTTGAGTGGCCAGATATTAATTTCCCGGCATATGCATAGCCCAATATTTCTCAGTGGACTCTTACACTGGGTAAATGAATGGCCCCTACATCCAGAGCAACAATCCAAGCCAGATAGTTTGGAGTACATATATGGTATAATTTGAACCTTCTCTACTGTACTTGCAAAATGAATTCCTCGGTTAATCTGGCCTTCTGACAACTGTGTTTTACATAGCTGAAGCCTTTCTCTAGACAGTAAGTGATTTGTGTGGACTGTTCAGTGTTCATTATTGTGCGTTAGGACCTGCTATCAGTCCCAAATTCATGTCATTTGTGGTGCAATAACACAAACCACAAACTATCCTGAATTAATGCACTAATTAAACTGAAGACAATAAGTCCAATGCACCCCTGATGTAACTATATTTTTACTGCAGCAGAGTTACACAAGGGATAAATGTGGCCCTGTGGTCATGATTCATTTTGGGATTATAGGAACTGCCACATTGTGTCATACCATAGGCTGGATGGTTAGCTTATACCTAGAACTCAGCAGAAAAGCTTTACTGGAAACATTTTCTGTGATAAAATGCAGTTCTATGAAAATTGAATTGGTTCACAAAATCATTTAGATTTCACTGAAATTTCATTGTGTGGGGAAAAAAAGTTCGGCCAATGTTGAAATCTTCCCTTTTGACATTTTTGGAACAAAATATTTCAGTTTTTAATTTTGTAGAGACTGTTTGTTTTGATTTTTTAATGTTGTATTATATTATATATTATAATAAAAATTAAAAAGTTAAAATCAAAATTCTGATTGCTCCTTGTTTTGTTTTTTTTAAATTTCTTTCATAGGGAATTTCAGAATATTTAGGTTTTGCTAAAAATTAGACTGGAAACAAATTTTTAACCCCCCAAAGGCTTTCTCCATCCTCTGCTCAGCTCTGCTTCAGCATTAGTGTTTGTATTCGTTTCAAACAATTTTTCCTCTTTGGGCTGGGTACCTCTTTCCAACAGGGATCAAACCCTAAGATCCTTACTCCACTTTTGCCTGAGAAAGCAGACAGAGGAAACTCCCCATTGTCTTCTTGCCTAAGGAAGGATCCCAGGACTTGGACCTATGTGTTTACATGATTTATTTTTAATAAAATAAATGCTAAAAACCACCACTGGATGGTTGATGGGAAGCAGAAGTTTCCTTTTGTGTTCTACAGGTCACAAATTACAAACCAGGTCTGGATTTTCTCCTGTATGTTCTTCTGACTGGCAAATGCCCATTTCAGGAGATTGCGTGGCAGGGGTGCCTATTATACATGACTTTCCTCCAGCACAGAGACCTTCTAACCCTGCATTGAGCTTCCCTTGAATAGGTGTTATAACATCCTTATCCTTCACTCCATTTCAGGTCCCTCTGTCAGTTTCTGCTTTATGCTGCCATTTGATATGTACACACACAATCTCCCATCTCTAACCAAAGGGGCCTTCCTGTTTTTGTTCCCCCCCCCTCTGCTCCCCATGACTTCACTGTGGGTCCAGCTGGAAGAGGACTGCGAAAAGGGATTGAAGTGGGGGAGGGGGCAAAAGGAGTGAGAGGAAGAGGGGAGGGGGTTGTCTTCTCCAGGGAGGCAGTTCCTGTCCGGGAGATTACAATGGCTGTCATTCGAATGATCAAAAAGGAGGGAAGTGCTGTGCAAAGGATGAGGTTCCACAGCTGTGAAGGGCTGTTAATAACAACACCACACACACACAAGTCCCTGAACAGCTTAGAAAAGTCCCTGAACAAATTGACATAAACACATTTCCTCTAACCAGGGCGCCACTGGTACAGGATGGCCTCACAGGCCAACAAAAAAAAAAAAAAAAGAAGAAGAAAAAAAGAAAGAAAGAAAGATTATTTGTCCTTTTTGCTTCTGCAGGATTTTTTTTTTTTGACAACAGAATATTTGGGAAGGGAGCAAGTATTGCTGCTGCAAAAAAAAAAGTGTTTATGAATAATGGAACATTTCAAATCCATCTGGTTTCCGAGACATTTTTTACTTTCTTGCTACAGCCAATTATATAGCATGCTTGAGTGATAACTGGTTTTATCCTCCGGCTCATTCTGCTCACTAATTTCTACACTGATAGTTGCTACCAACCTCTGAGGTTAGTAGCCATATGGTAGTCCAATATGGCACTTAATACTACACTTGTTATACAGTAGGCAGTATTCCGGCAATCATAAATTCACATTGTAGTAGGCACTGTAAAAAAAAGCTGTGAGTCCTTTTCTGAATGTTGGCAGCAATGGAATTTTTTAATTTAATTTCAAGGACATTACAGAATCATTTGTAACTCCTCTTTCCCCCTGTTTTATTGCTGATGAAAGTCAAGTCAAATTGCTGGCACCAATCCTTCCTGTAAATGGCAAAGGCAATGGATAGTGATAGTTCTTTTTATAGCAGAGGTTCTCCTGATACTGCTGCCTCTGTCAAACTGATCGAATCCAATAGGAATTTGAAAGTCTCTCCTAAATTGCTAAACAAATGGCATTCACTAGAAATAGCAAGATGGCATTTTGTGGGTTGTCATTGAATAAATATACATTGCTTTAATTTGAGGTTTTCCAAGGGCTTCTGTTAATGAAAGGAGCGTTACCACACCCTTATTAGCTTAAGCAGAGCATTATTGTGCCTCCTGTGTTATTGATAAGACATTATCAGTGTACTGGCACAGATGGATAAACTGAGTCTGACCCATGCTAAGGATTTTCCTAAGGTTATACAGTTGCAGAGCCGGGAGGAGAATCCAGGTATCTCACCTGCCCATACTCTATTCATTAAGAAAAGGACTTTCAGAAAGGAAAAAAATACTCAGAAGCTAATTTCTAGGGAATTGCATAGAAAACTCATCCTTTCATCAGCCTCTTCTCATTTCTGTATCATATTTCCTGAGAGGTTGGCAAATCGGCTCCAGAAAAAGCATGTGTTTTTTTCAAAAAACACTTCAAATATAACTGGTTTTTCTTTTTTTAAAGACTTTACTTCCCGCTCGTGTTTTCTTTCTAAGGACTGTTACTCAGAGTTGCTGTTATTTTTTTTTTTTTCATGATCATTAGGCTCATAAGCTTTTTTTCAATGAATGTATATATTGTTTAACAACGCAGCCAGTCTTGCATAAGGACTTGATTAGTAATTTGCACCTTTGCAAAAAATCATCAACAAGCTCTCTCATGTTTTCATTTCTGATTTGGTTCCCAATTTAATTTTTTTAGAGAGATGTGACCTTACCAGAGCTCCTAGAATTCTGTCCCATTGAACTATCTGCTGAGAGACAGACTAATTCCAATATGTCAGAAAGAAACCACTGTGTCTCTTGAGAAAATTTTATTTATGGAAGGGTGGGCAGATGTGAGCTGTGAACAGATAGATGTTCAGTCTTAAGACAAAGGAGGCCAGAGGGGATGGGTGTGTAAAGTCTGTGAGGCTTGCCTGTGGCAAAGGAGTTAACTGAGGTCTTTGGGGACATATGTTTGATGGTTCCGGTCCATTTTGCCCAATGGGCAGGTACTGAGATAAGATGGAGAATTAACTGCTCCTCATTCCAAAGGCGAAGACTGGAGACACTGGGAAAGTAATGTGGAGAAGCTTACGTGGCAGCTACCCAAGTGGTCCTTGTTTCTGGATATAAGATGATGCCATATATTATCTTTATTACAAGCCATAACCAGCGAGCCATTGCAGAGCTAAGTAATGTAGGAACCAAGTTAAAAGAAAAATAGCAGAGATAAAGAAAAACTACAAGGTAAAGGAGAACAACTGTGTTCTCATGTTCTTTAGATCTGCTTTTCAAAGTCCAAATACATCTCCCTCATGAGGCCAAGTATTGAGATCCTTTCTCAGTTCTTGTACAGCCACTGGGACAGACCCTCAGTGGCATCTGAATTCTGCCCAGGGCACCTTGGTAGTGGAAGGTAGGGAACATGGGTGGACTTCCTTCAACTTTCTGTTGTATAGTCCATATATTGATAAATATGGTAGAGATTACATAGACCCAGGACACCATGACTGGCATGAATGCAAGACTATCTTTATTTCCTACTAACCTCCTTGCTGTATGCCCTCAGTAGCCACCCTGAATAGTGGCTCTAAATGTTCACAATTAACACCACAAATACTGAGTAATTATAGCAGGATTTTACTCAGTGATGAGAAATACTGCACAAATAATGATGGACATTTTTAAAGGATTTGCTTTAGCAGCATTTGTGTTTAGCTTCCTTGAGTACTGGAGGAAAAATAGTTTAAAATTCGGCAGGAATGCTCACCAAAGCCAGGGATTTTAAGCGATTGACTATTGGAGAATATTTGCAGAAAGTGCACCACAAGCCTGTTTCTAATAGTCATTACCATCTAGCTGTACTGTATGAACTATGGGCCCAATCATAGTCTGCAATACTGAATATTCAGCCCTGGTCTCAACTTTGGGACATGCAAATGATGATGGCTACAAAAATGGGTTTGCATCTATTTTGTACATGTAAACAACTATTTGCCTAAACAATCAAGCCACTCAATATCCAGTTGCCTGATTTGACATCAATTGAGTGTGAACATAAGAACGGCCATACTGGGTCAGACCAATGGCCCATCTAGCCCACTATCCTGTCCTTCTGACAGTGGCCAATGCCAAGTGCTTCAGAGGGAATTAACAATTGAATGACACCCAGAGCATGGGATTGCAACTCTGACCACCTTGGCTAATAGCCACTGATGGACCTATCCTCCATGAACTGTGTGTTCACAGGTGGGCCTTTCATGTGCAAAAGTGGGTGTATAGCCACTTTTATGAATGAAGTTGGGCTCAAATAAGTGGGTGCCCAAATTGGAGGTTGGTTTGAAGTTTGAAAGCTTGGTCCTTAGCATCCAAGAAACTCCAATTCTGAACAGGCTGACTATCAATGTGATTTCTACTTCTATGGCATTTCAGGCAATGTAGACTTTAATTCTGCCAGACTTAGCACTGCGTATTCATATGTTTATGTGTCTGTGTCCAATGGGATTGTTTTAAGTATGATGACACATCATTGTTTTTAAAAAAACAACAACAGGAAATAACTCTTATGGCTTGTCTATACTTGGAAATTTACCAAATTAGCTATTCTAGAATCGAGTGGATTAAGTTAAATTGGAAAAAGATATTCTTAATCCAGAATAACAATGTTTACACAAGAGGGGTTTACACTGAAATAACTATTTCTGAAAAATTATTCTGGAATAGCTATTTTGGTAATTTTCCAAATGTAGGTAAGCCCTTAGAAACGAATCTTTCAAAATTTGGACCCTGGTAGCATTACAGTTGCTCCACTGTTAACAACCACATCTCTTCCTTACAGCTGGATACATAATTGGTAATAAATACTTCATTCAGCAGATATCCCCACTTTTTTCTGTTCAGAAATTGTCTCAGCTTGATTTTCTCAAATTCATTTGTTACCCAGTTTGATTCACCTATTTTGTTAGCACTTCTGCAGCTTGTCCACTTGCTCATTCATTCCATTGCAAGTATTGAAAATTCAAAATTTGAGCTGATTTGATTGGCCTTGTTGGGTCAAGTGGTGTGTTTCTATCCCTTGATTGGAAGGCTATGTTGGAAGCTGAAAATGGGGGAGCATTCTTGCCAGTAATCTCCTTTGCTAGAACAGCCACTGAAAGCAAACGCTTAAAGGGCGGCAGACACAGTCAGAGTGAACGTGTTTAAAAACTGAAGAAGATATTCATAGAAAATTGTTTTCATTGTTCACCCAGCTCTCCTCGTCACTCTATCCCTTGGCTTTGGAATAGGCCCAACTCAGGCCAGCATACGATACACATTTCTGACAGATGGGGCATGTTGCTCACCTTTCCTGACATCCAGTTTGTATTTTGACAATCCCGCATCGAAACTCTGGCAAATGTATGCAGAGAGTGGTGTTGCCCGTATCCCATTTTCCACCGCCTCCTGAAGAAGCTACGCAGGCATTGCAGAAATGCGATGCGTGAATAATACAGCGTCTCAGCAGAAAATGAATACATTTTAAACAAGTCCACTGGAAAAGAATTAGCAGTGAAACTTAAAAGAACCATATGCCAAATAGGGGGGAAAGTGACTCAAAGTGACACACTGTAATAATATAATTGAGTTAGGATTAAATTGCACAAGGATAAAAGCAAGGACAGAGCTAAAAAGGTAGAGACTGCGACATGTGCTGCCTTGTTAAGTAGGAGATGGTCAACAGGAGGGGATTCTCTTGCCGTTTTCCTTTCATTTATAATTAGGCAGTGAAAGTAGCAGGGGCATGTCAAGCCGTTTGAGGGTTTAAATAAAACAGCACTTCCCTGAACTATCAAGGCTCAGTATCTCCCCATCCCCCTCCATTCCTCAGAAGCAGTGGGAGTCTCCAGCTCTCTCGGCTGGTGGGAAACCCTCCCTTGAATTGAGAGAGCATCTCGACCTTCTCTGCATCCCACCCTCAATCCTTATTGTTAAAACCAGGGAGGGGGAGGATGTAGGATACCCTGAAGAAATCCCCTGTTTATTTAAGAGTTTTTGCAGGCCGGGGCATGGGGGAGGATCCCCTGCTTTCTCCTCTATTAATATATTCTATTTAAATTGCTTACAGCACCATGGACTAATTAGGACTAGAATGACAGTTTGAGGAGAACGACTGAACCCACTTGAACTCTTAGAGTTCAGAGTTCATGCACATATGGGAAAAACATCTTCCCATTTATTTCTGCAAACACACTGCACGTAGCATGGAAAATGTAGGTGGTATAGAAAGAGCTGATCCCAATGACTTTATGAGAGCCGCTAGAAGGATGCAACTAAATAGATTTAAAATTGGTAATTTTTTTTAAAAGCCTGGGTTTAATTAGTTTAATTTAGAGCTACACACATAATTGCTCCAGTTTAATTTAAGATATGATTTAGTTAAACCAGTCCAATAGGTTGTGAGGATGCTCTGATTTCAGTTTAAAGCAGGCTTCTTTCAGTTTAGCTTTAAGTCAATCAGGAATGAATCTCCTAAACTGCAGTAAGGTATGCACTGATTTAATTAAACCGGAGCAAGTGTGTATGTGTAGACAAGGCCTCAATGTTTCATAAATTTAGACTAGGTGCAGTTCCTCACACAAACCTGTAGTGAAAGACAATGTTTTTCATTACCCAGACCTTAATAGTAATACTTACAGCTTTTTCAACCATAAAGGTCACAGCAGTATACAAAGGTGGGTAAGTTTCATTATCACGTTTGTTTTGCACACAAACGTGACCTGATTTATCTAAATCAGTTTCCTAAAACCAACTCTCTTATTTGGGTGGAAATCTGTGGATAGACACTCATATGTTAGACTAGAAAAGGATAAAGTCCATTAACTGAAGCTTGATTTAAGCTTTTTAGCCTCTTTCATTCCCAAATAACAGACTTGCAGTGACACATTTACGTTGGTTTTAATTCACAGCCTTTTGTTATTTCGATGTGACTGTGAGGGTACAGCCACCCCCATTTAAGAGGCACAGAGAAGCTAAGTGACTTTCACGGCCAGTCAGTGCCACAGCTGGAAATAGAACACAGATATCCTGCCTACCAGTGACATGTACTGCTTCATAGAACCAAATGAGGTGAGTTTTACCCCATGTCCCGAGGGTCAGCAGACTTGGAATCTTTGGAGCAATGGAGGGATACCTCCCATTCTAAATATTGCTTTTCCCCAGTGATCTCTCATTCTTTCATTTCCTCCTAATCCAGGGAAGTCAGTGGTGATACTGACAGGTTGGTGAAACCCACTTGTGAGTTTTAGGAGGCATGTGAAAACAAAGGAGTTGACTTTGGCCAATCAATTGCTCTATCAGTTCCTACCTGGTTGATATCCCATGCATTGATACAAGAGTTAAGATCAGCTAGGACACCTGCACTGGCTACCCCTAGATTTGTAAATCTAGGGGACACAGGCAGGATGTTCTCCATTCTTCACCATATTCCACATTCACTTTCATGGCATGGTGAAAAATTGTTAGCTTTTGAATATCTGTCTACCTGGAGTCCTGTCCATGGCTTTTGGGGTCATAGGAACTACCATAATACAAGTAATAATTATTTATTTATATTTGTGCAAACATTTAAAAGGGCATCCATTCATATGCTCTAGGTACCCTTGATGTTACCTAAAAATGTAACACAATAGATAAGTGGCGCACAGCAGTTGTGGGGTCAGAAATGCGGTGAACGTCTCTATGGCCAGGATTTCAAAAATGCTCAGGCCAGACTCTCCCAAATGTAACCCCTAAATACCAACATTTGTGGCTCACAATTAGTTGCACCTGCTATTTAGTGCAACTGATTTGGGGCAAAAGCAAATAGATACTACTATCAAGAATTTGGGAGTTCTTTAAAATCCAACAATTGATAAATGTTAACAATCCTAATCCATGCAAATTATTGTCCAGTGCTTTGGGGGCAAAAAATGATGTTAAGGGCCCTGTAGAAATTTGACTCCCTGAGGCTTTCAATATTTGAAGCCTTTTTGAAGCCTGAATATGTAATATGTAAAAATGTGAGTAAGGACCTCAGGGTTTGGCAGTATATGTATAATCACTGAGGGTCAAAATGTAGAGACATAAAGAAACGGATGTCAGGGCTGGGTCCGTTCTGCACATATCTATCACACATCTCAGACATGGGCATTTTTCTTTTTCAGTGTTCGTGTTTTAAAACAAACTGGATTGGGGCCACCACTGCCTGTGGATTATGGCCCTTGAAGTGATAAACACGTTGTTCCATCGCTATTTGCCCCATGAGATAAACATTTCTGATGGATTTTTCTGACAAAGCCAAGAAACCTAATAATCACAAACGTCAGAAAAAAGTGAAAACTAATTCAGTTTGCTCCCCAAAGGATGGGGGAAGGGAAGTAAAAGGAGACACAGTTTTGTGAGCCTGAACTTGTCAAAGCTCTTTTAGAATACTTTGAAATAAACACATCCGCTTGGTATTATAAATAAAGACAGAGGACAGTAATTTGCATGGATTAGGATTGTTAACATTTATCAATTGCTGGATTTTAAAGAACTCCCAAATTCTTGATAGTAGTATCTCTTTGTAGTGAAGGATTGATGGTGGGAGTGAAAGAATCTGATGAATTTAAAGCTACAGATGAGAGAAAGCAAAGCCATCCAGATCTAAACTGAGATACCATTAGTGGTTCCCATAAATCAAATCATGTTTATAGTAAGGATACAGTTGAATTACCATCTGGACTTTTTAACCTCGACATTTATTTCCGAACCCTCCTCCGATATTGAAAGTAAACTTAACCCTTCCTTTCATCTCCAGGACTTTGACTTGATGCCAGTTCTCATGTCGAATAAATGATCTGATTTTTTGATGGGGACAGAATGTAACATGTGGCATGAGGTTGGAAGGACTCAGGGATTTCTTGTGCTAGACAAAGTCATAAAAGAAATAAAATACATTTAGTCTTAAAAAAGATCAGCTGAAAGGAGGGTCACACCAAGAATGAATTCAGCAGGCGGATAAAGAGAGGAGCATTCATTTTAATGCAGGTGAGGATATGGATGGGGACCAAGATCAATGTACCCAAATATTAATACAATTGAAAAAAATATATATACTCCATGGAGATTTGGGGGGATAATCAGTAGGGATGGATGGGTGATGAAGGACTTGATCCTGTTCTCCCCGGTGTCAAAAGCAAAACTGCCATTGGCCTTCTTAGTGCAGGAGTGGATCTCTAGTTCAGATACAATAAGAACTAACCCAAACCTTTACCCAAAACTCATATCAAACCCAAATCAAGCCACTTTTAAGGTTCAAAAAAGTTGAGATGTCTGGTTCCTACTCCTTCACTTTTATAGGCCTGTCTTTGCATTTCTCGATTAAGTCAAGAGTCTAAATGGAACTGCCAAAGTAGCGGGTAGAAGATATGGTTTTTTTTGGTATTTCCAGCCCAATCTGAAATGAGAATGAGCAGAAATCACAGGAGAGTGCCTGTTCTCACCAAAGTTCCAGCCCAGTTCTGCGGACATGGGAGGTTTGGGTAGTATGGAGGAGCCATGCAGATAGATGAGTGTTTCTTCAAATTGAACTTGTAAATATTTTTGAGGTTTGCTGCTGCTCATGTCACAATTTTAACCTTTCCCCCCCTCCCCCCGTGTTTAATCACCATGGCATCATGATAGTCCAGTAGGTCAGGATGCTCACCTGGACCTTGGAAACCTGAGCTCAGTTCTCTGCTTTTCCACAGATTGCCTGTGCGGCCTTGGGCAAGTCACTTAGTTTCTCTGTGCCTCAGTTCCCATATCTATATCACAGTGGTGTTGTGAGGATAGACACATTCATGTTTATGAGGTGCTCAGATAGTAGGGTAATGTGGGCCAGGTTGGATGACAGTAGGTGCTGTAGACATTGACATAACAGGTCATAAAGCCAAAATAGGACCTTGGTGCTACACCTCTGAGGAGATATTACGTGGAACTCAACGCATACACAAATCACTGAAACTGGTTTGCCTGAAGAAAAATGGTTTCCTAACTACCCTCAGGGGTTGTCTCGATAAGTGGCTTTGTGTCATATCTTTCAATGTTCGTCAAAGGTTTTTCACCCAGCCCTTATTAGAGATGACCTAACATTTCACACCCAGGCTGGTGCCAGAATCCTCTTAGTCTATTGGTGAGGTTACTGCCATTTCCTCTCTCTCTCTTTCCTGAATTTACCTAACCCAGAGCTCTGGCCTTTTGTTGAAATGATTTTCTGCCTTCCGGCCCTGCATGTCATGTGTCAGATTATGCGCAAAAGGTTGCAACCCGCTTCCTCTCACTTTAGACACAGGATGAGGAAATGAAGAGGAGTGAAGTTACTGAGTTGATTTTGGAGGTCAGGGTGGGTCTTTGCAGGGTAAGAGTGGAGTTTTCAAGAGCTTGTGCTGCTGCTTGTTTTTTATTTTTTTTTAAACAAACAAAAACCCCGACAATTACTCATGCTATTGAATCGGAAACGCTTTTCCAAAGAGCTGACAAAATTAACAGGAGGACAATAGGCTAACAGTGAGGGCATATATATATCAGAAACAAAATGAAGCTGTCAGGAAGAGACCCGGGTTCACCTTTTAGCCACCCAGAGGGCAGTTTGACTGCCTTCATTGCTCAGGCATTCTCATGTAGCATTTTACAGACTCAAAGTGTGCTAACCCCATCCAAAAAATGTAAAGTGGAAAGGGTAAGTGTCTGAAATCGTGCCAGGAGAATGTATTCCAGCTCAGGGGAATCCCAAACTTTTCCCAGTTCAGGGCTGCACTGGCACCTGGCCAGGAGCCAGAGGCCACTCTTAAAGTGCAACTCGAAAGGGCAGATTTCAGAGCCCCCGCCTCAGTCTGCCCCCTCCCCCCCGAATCTTTACATCAGAGAAGTGGCATGCAGAAAATACAGATCCCAGCATGGAGTATTCCATTATGACTTGAGTGGTCTCCATTGGGGTGGAGCTAGAACATTTCAATTGGGGTTCTGTAGTCTTGGAGGGCTGCAGCCCTACACTGATGATGAGGGCAGCCAACGGCCAGAAATTCAGCGAGAGTTGGATGCCTAATTCCCATTGACTCCTTTTGCAAATCCCAGCATGAGCAGCTGTCCATTTTAGCAGAAACAGGCAGCCGTTCTGGGGGAGTGGGTGGCTCTTGGATCTGCGGGTGGTGTACAAATGAAGTACTTCTCCTTCCCTCACCTCCTATCAGATGCCTAAGTAGAGTATTTTATGCTGACAGGTAGCCCTTTAACATAAGTCATGGAATGGTTCCAAAGTGCACATTATAATCTGCATGCTCTAAATCTGCACGTTCCTTCCAGAAGCTGTTGAACTAATGGAGAACTGGAGGGGAAGAGGGAGGGGAGAACCTCCCCACATTCCCCACCCCACAGGTTGTTTGGTATACCTAGTGCTCTGAGGCTGGTTTATGTATGCATCCAGGGTAAGTTCTCGGAGGAGTATCCTGCAGTCATTTCTCAGCTAGTGTGAACAAACTCATTAACAGCTCCTTTACTGGAATGATAAGTTGTTTCTTAATGAAGGGAAAAATAAATACCCTTGCTAACCCAAGCTCCATCACTAGAAGTCACACATCATTCTTAAAGACTCCTTATTTCCCACCAGAGACATTTGTGTACAGCCCTTAGACAAAATGAAAGAGATTATTTCTCACTCCTCTTATACACTCCTTCAGATGCTCACATTAGAGAGGGGCTTTCGCTGCCCTTGGTAGTGCACTCTGGATACTAGTAGTTTAAATAAAATAAATTAAAAAAATGACCTGAATCTTCACCCACTTAAGAGGGAGGTTTATAGCATTTAAAGCACAGGACTGGGATTCAGGAGATCCAGGTTGAATTCCTGGCTCTGCCATTGACCCGCTGTGTAGTGTTACCTTGGGGAAGTCACTTAAGTTCCCTGTGCTTCAATCTGCCCATCTGTGAAATGGAGATAACAATGCCTTGCTCACAAGGGGGTTGTGAAGGTTAATTAAATAGTGTTTTAAGGTGCTTTTAGTTCCTCAGATAGAAAGGGCTACAAAAGTGCTAAATCTTGTGTATTAAAAGAACTGATTGGAAATTTTCAGGAAAAAAGTCCCCATTATTTCTTTACCAAATATATATATTTTTTATCTGAGACTAACTGATTATGTTTGAACCTTAGAAATTTGGGGGCATTTTGAATGTGTTTTCCTTTGTTTTCACCTGCTTATGAAATTAGACATGTTTTATGGCCCATAAGAACAGCCAAAGTGACAATAGAAAGGATTTAAAAAAACTCCGTAAAATAACATTTTGAAATGCCAACAAATCCTCATGCTTCAGGGCATTAGGCAACTTCTATCTATTGGGGGTTAGGCAGAAATATTCCTTGGGGCCAGGTTATCCCATAACTGCATACCGGAGGAGTTCTTGTTTTCTCTGTAGTGCCTGGTACTGCCCACTGTTTGAGAGAGGGTACTGGCCTAGATGGATCACTGCTTTGATCCAGTCTAGCCATTTCTAGGTTCCTGATTCCAGGTTCTTCCCAGAAATGGAAATAACAGAATGCCCTGGGTAAGGGTGTCTTTTCTGTATTTTGGACTTGGCTAGAACTGGGAAATATTTGCACACCGGCAATCCGATGGTGTGTTTTACAGCCTGATTTTAACATACTGGTGCTACTGCTCTCTGATGGATCCAAGGAGACCTTTGTCATAGAGGAAACCTATTCCCTTTACTCACACAAGTCGTCTTCAGTGCAATTACTCACATAAGTCAGATAAACAGGGTTTGATATATCACCTTTTAGTGGTCAGTCTACAAAAGGCAGAGTATCACCAGTACTTCTAGCGGTGCTACAAGAAATATATAAAATAATAGGGGAGGAAAAGTTATTCAAGCTCCAATGAACCTGCCCTAAGTTTGAGTCAGAGTTTGGGCTAAAGGTTTGAATGGGTTCTCCCAATATCTGAACCAAATCTCCCAACCCATAATCATAGAAAGGCAAGATGGAAAAAGATCTATTCATTCATCTAGTCCACCTACCTCTAGAGAGTTATTAGTGGAATATGGGGCACAATAGGGAGAGAGAAGAAAGGGGCCTAAACCTCCTCTTGACCTCTGACTAAAGGTGGAAAGTTGACCTGACAGAGGAGTGACCAGACCAGAGTTGAATGGCACTGTGACCCCCTTGCACCAGGTCGCAATGCCACTCAATCAAATTTGGCACAGCCACCTTTCTGTTAGGATGGAGGGGAAACCTGGCCAAATTTGAGTGGCGCTGTAACCCCATATGCCTGCTTCACCCTCCCTCCCACCTTTGAAGTCCTTCCAGCATCCGTGGGCACCAGGTGCCCCCAGGGAGAAATGGAGCAGGAGGCATGGAGAATGCCAGTCCCCAAAGGGTGGGAGGATTGGGTCTGGGGTTTTGGTGCTTCCTGGTGAAGTGAAGACACTGAAGAACAATGGCGTCTGGGGCTCCCAGAACTGACTGGTGCCTGGAGGGGATGGCGCTCTTCAGCCTAATCGCCTCTCTGGGTAAGAGCTCAGGGCTGGATGGTGGGGCAGCAAGACAGCAGGCCTGGGTGCAGGGGGAACAACTTGGAAATGGGCACAGGTTAATGTGGGAAGAAGACCAGGGGGCTCAGTATGGGGCAGCAGGAGATGAGTGTGTGTGGAGATGGGCGCAGCGGGGAGAGTGCAGGTCTGGGTGCGAAAGCAGTGTGAGAGAGCTCAGGACTGGCATTTGGGGAGCATCAGGAGAGCATGGGGGTGGGTGCAGGGGAGGGGAGGAATGCTCTGGGCCCCCACCTTAGGAAGATTTGGTTGCGCCCCTGAGTGGACTACCCACAAAGTGCTGTAGAGAGTGCACACCAGTGTTTCATTTAAAGGACTCAGACTAGCTTATCATGGGCTGCTCCTCCTTCCCCTACACCTCATGTGTAAGGGACCTTGGAACTTATCACAGACTGTACTTAAACTGGTTGACAAAACAGAAATTGAATCAATCTCTGAAAACAATAGATTTAACCCTGGTAGCCCTCACATGCTCTATTGGCTGCTAGTGCTTCTTATGCTGTGTATGCCTCCCAGGGACTCCCCTAGGATGTAGCTGTGAAGAAAAACATATATAAAAACAACCCACTGTGTAAATCTAACATCAGTTAGTGGTTTCCCAAGTACAACTTGTGGGATTGCTGGATGAGCCTCCAAAGAGAAAACAATTCACTGCAGTGAAGAGAGCTTTGCAAATGGAAAAAACGAACCTAGGAAGACAAAGAAAAATTCATCTCTTTAGCAAAAACAATAGAAATAACTTCTTGATTTTCCAGCTGCGTAACAGTTCCTTCTCTTCCCCTCCCGTCTTCCCCCCAGTATGGGGCAGCACAGATGGGATTGTTCTCTGGTATATGTTATTTACTTATAGACTGAGTTTTGTTCTGAGTGCATAAAACCATTCAACCTAAGTTCTGGGCATCCCAAGAAGCTCTTAAAAGTACTATTAATACATAAACAGACACTAGCAATTACCCACTGACAGCTACATGAATAGAATTAAACTGTAATAAACTCCACCAAGAAAACCACCATTCAAGTCTCTAACCTCAGATATCTTACTGTAGAGCAAATGAAAAGATGGGCCCTGAAGGTTAACAACATATTCAGGCTGTGATAGACCAAGGCAGGAAATGAGTTCCAAAGGCACAGGGCCCCAGCAGAGCACACCCTACCAGCACCCATTTTCTATCACTGGAAATCTATCTCAGGTGTCTCTGCTGACCACAACTGTTAAAAAACTTTATTTCAATTTTATTATTTTTGAAAGGTAAAAAATCCTCTCCGAATCCAAATGAAATGTTTTTGTTTCAGGTCAAACAATTTTTTTTTCAATTTTTTGGTTTGGCCACTGAATCAAAAATATCAGTTCTTTGCACAGCTCTAGTCATGAACATTAAGATGACCCCTGTATATCTCCAGACATAACCTCTTCCTGGTGAAAGCTGGAAAGACCTACGTCAGTGGTGGGCAACCTGCGGCCCGCTGGCCACATGCGACTCATCAGGATAACCCACTGGCGGGCTGCCAGGCAATTTGTTTACATTTGCATGGCTGCCTGCAGCTTCCAGTGGCCATAGTTCGCCGTTCCTGGCCAATGGGAGCTGCGGGAAACAGCGCAGGCCGCAGGGACGTGCTGACCGTCGCTTCTCACGGTTCCCATTGGCTGGGAACGGCGAACCGGGGCCACTGGGAGCTGCGGGTGGCTGTGCAAATGTAAACGAACTGTCTGGCAGCCCACCAGCGGATTACCCGGATGGGCCACCGGTTGCCCACCACTGACCTATGTGGTGGTTAATGCCAGAAGTAATTTCAGAGTCTGGAGGCATAGCTACATATCCTAACTCAGTGTTTCCCAAACTTGGGACACTGTTTGTGAAGGGAAAGCCCCTGGCGGGCCGGGCCGGTTTGTTTACCTGCCGCGTCCACAGGTTTGGCTGATCGTGGCTCCCACTGCCGCTTCCAGCAGCTCCCATTGGCCTGGAGCAGTGAATTGCGGCCAGTGGGAGTCGCAATCGGCCGAACCTACGGACGGGGCAGGTAAACAAACCGGCCTGGCCCGCCAGGGGCTTTCCCTACACAAGCGGCATCCCAAGTTTGAGAAACACTGGCCTAACTCATAGACCACACCCTATGGTCCTTTCATAGAGGGCCAAAATAGTCCCTCTATGTTCTTTTCAGAGGGGGCCTAAACAGTGGTTTCTCTCTAATTATTTTGAAGGAGCCAGAATAGAGATGGACAGTGCCTGCTTTGCTGTGTCAGTGCTAGCATGGGTTTTCTGGTGTATGTGTATGTATACTTCAACCCAGAATTTAGGCCCTAATATTGATTGTTCCTTTTGTGAATGATTGTGTATTTCATCCCCGTCACAAATACTAGATGAAATCCTGGCCCGACTTAAGTCAATGGGAGTTTTGACATTGACTTAAATTGAACCAGGATTTCACCCATTACTCCCAAGCATTAAAAAGGGTCACTTTCACCGTATTTAATCTTTGTACAATTGTTTCCTTTTACGTGCTGTTGTTTTGAAATTGAAAGCTTTCCCCAGGGATATTTTTTGCCTCCCATGCCCTCTCACAAGCTTTACTTGGGCTTGAAAGCTTGGCTGATGGCATTGACTGGCATTAACTGATATATTGATTGATTTTAGGTGGGAAAAAGAGCATTGACACATTTGCTTTGTAAAAAATACCTCTATGGAGAATTATATGGACTTTGTGGTCAAATGGGAGGTCAATTTTTTGGTCAATTCTTGTGTGTGTGTGTGTGTATGTGTGTGTAGCTGTGTGTTACAGAGAAAAGACTATCTGTGCTTCTGCTAAGGAATTTACAAAAACAACATCTTTTGGAAATGCAAGACATGCATTTGGCCTTTTTTCTAAATTCTGCCTATCAAGCATGTTCATTAAAAAAATGCTGCCTATTCTGGCAACAGTTAAAGAGTTAAAGAAAATGATAATCAGTCTTGGAAGGGTTTGCAGCACTGGAGTTGGTAATCTGAATTTGCATCTGTTCAAGTGGGAAAAGGGTTTACAAAGTGATCTGGATTAACATGATCTGACAGTGGCTGTGCTTACAGACCTCCACCACACTGTATACAGTACAAGGGAAACAGTTTCCTTTTACAGTCTTTGACATTCCCTGTTCAGAAGATTTTTTATTTTAACCCCAGTCCTAATTGCCCTTCAGTATCAAAATTAATTGTGTTTTGTGCTAAAAGGCCAGTGCAGCTTAAGGTTACTCTAGGGTCCCAGCAGCCGATGCATCTTCTGTAAATGGCTTGATTGCCGTCTGTGGAGAGGAGTGCTGGGAGAGATTTGCTTGACCGAGGCTATACATTACAGTCCAATTAGTGTGAAGATCACTACATGAGTCTTTAACTTTATCTAGTAACTGTCGGAATCTCTAATGGCGAGAGCAGAGCCAGGGAAGAGGAATGCAGAAACCCTCCTCCCCCCGGACTGCGTTAGCGATACAGCATGGATTTCCCAAATTCCCCCAAGCCATGTCACAGGCGGAAGAGGGGGCAGAGCCAGAAGCCAGGCACACTTGGTGTGTTGCACGTTTCTTCCTAAAAATGCAAAGGCTCCTTTCCCTTAGTAGCTTGATACCACCAATTGAATGTTTTATTAGCGTTTTTCCAGTCATTTCCTCTTCTCTGTCTTCTCTCTTTTCCTCTTTATCTCTACTCTTCTGTCAGCATTTGATTATTTTCCTTCTCCACTTGGCATTCAGCTGATCTGGAGCTTGTCAAATAAAGTCAAAGTCAGGGTCAGATTCTTCCTGGCTTGACAAAGTTTCACAATGGAGGTGGAGGACCCCAGGAACCTTCCCCAGCAGCCCTCGCGTGGCCATGTCTGGGTGAAGCAGAATAGCAGTCCCTAAGACTGTTCTCCTGGGAACACATGACACTCCAAACGGGGCAAAGGGTCAAAGTCATGGCCTCACTTGCCCACATCCCAGACCCCAGCGTGGGTCCAGCATGTATGCAAAGCAAGTGGCATTCCATCAAGGAGCTTAGTAATGGACATGATCTCCCTGGTAGCTGGGAAGTTCCAGAAAACCTCCCAGTGTTTCTCCTGGGGTGGTCTCGGTTGTGCCTCAACGGCATAATAGTGGTGCAGGGTCACCAACTGTATTTTAGAGTTTAGGAGAGTCTAAAAATCGTAACTTCTAGGTACGTTTGGGATGTGGAAGTTCCGTTCTATGACTTCTCTTTATGTTAAACCTACCCCATTCTTCTGTTCCTCATTTGTTGAAAGGTATCAGTGGCAACGTGAGGTACCCACTTAGGTTAATGCCTTCCTCTTCATTTTTCTCTTTTCCAAACGAGTCATAATTCAGTTGTCTCCTCCTTGATTTAGGGCAACTGGACAGTGGATCCCTAACAAATGTCAACACAGTCAGAGTTTATTCTCAGGTCTCAACTATTTCATCTCCGTTTACGCGGCGGGTTCACATACCTGCTCAGGATTTCATGCACCATCAATTCCTGAGGCCTTTCGCAACAGACCGCAATACCAAAGGGCAATAGTGTATTTGCAGCTCTCAGAGATTGGGGGCCTTTCTCTTCCAGAGACACTCTGGATTCAATACAGCCAGCAATGGGCTGAGAGATGAGCTCCTCAGCGTTTGCTCTCGTAAAGGATCATACCTTACAGTGACAGTGAATCACAATTCCTGCTCAGCTAGCTCAAGCAGAAAAGTCATAATCCAAGTCCTATAATCTGCTTTTTGGTCAATCCCAGACTATCATTTATTCTTATTCTTTGTATTGCTGTACAGCCCAGAGGCCTCAACCAAGCCTGAAGCTCCACTGTGCCAGGCAATGTAGAAACACATTATAAGAGCTAGACCCTGACCTAGGAGCTTAAAATCTAAATTGTGGACAAAGGGTGGAGGAGAAACAGCGGCACAGAGAGGGGAAATGACTTGCCCAAGGTTACCTAGCAGTTTAATGGCAGAGCCAAGAACAGAAGTCTCTAGACTCCAAGTTCACTGTGCTAACCGCTAGATTATAGCAGTCCAAGTTCATGGCTCAAAACATTGAAAGGGCATGGCTGGGGGACTGTATTTAGGATTCACAATGCACAATGTAACAAAGCGCACACACATGCAAAATATATCTGGGAAGGGTTCCAGAATACTGAGTCTGCACCTTCCTCTGTGTCTCATGTTCTGTGTGGCTTCTTTCCTCTTACTTTCATCACATTTGTAATATCCTGTTTTTGCTTTACGATATTCTCTTTTTGTTATATAAATAAAAAGAAGTTGAACACCCTTCAGTTGCTGGTTTAATAAGATTCTCGCTCATGGTGTTCTGGTAGATAGTAAGAGGACTGGGGATGAGGGTGGGAAAGAAAATGGTCGTAGAAATTCTAGGCTAACTCAACGGATTTGAACTGGACGTTGATTTCCGTTCAGGAAATCAACAGAAAAAAAATCATGTGTGTGAGTCGTCTTCTCTCTGCAGGGTTAATATTGACTTTGGGACGTATGAGAACCAGGAGTGCTGTGGTTTGGTCACTAGAAATGTTTCTTAACTCATCCTGTCTTATCATTGTTCAAATACAATCTATCCCCCTATCCAGGACATTTGTCTAATACCATGAGTGTTTTAGGTTTGGAAGTATGATGTTAAGAGTATGGGACAAATGCAGCTACAATAGCTCTCTATCCATTTATGGTGATTGAATCCAAGAACTGCAGTACCAGCCCCTGCCATTTGAGCGAAAGGAGTAAATTATTTAGATAAGACCGATAGAAGGCTTTTATTTTCTATGTGGACCAGCCAGTAGAGGGAGACATGACTGACTTAGCCACAATTATATCAGTGCTATGAAACACGTTGGCTAACTTCTCTGAAGAAAATGGATGGGTACACAATTAAAGCAGGGCTGCAGTTGGCCCTAGGGATATAACCTTCACAACCTCTAGTGAGGAATGGTCACTTAGCTCAGTGTTTCCCAAACTTGGGATGTTGCTTGTGTAGGGAAAGCCCCTGGCAGGCCGGGCCGGTTTGTTTACCTGCCCCGTCTGCAGGTCTGGCCAATTGCAGCTCCCACTGGCCGTGGTTCGCTGCTCCAGGCCAATAGGAGCTGCTGGAAGTGGCAGCCAGCATGTCCCTCAGCCCGCACCGCTGCCAACAGCTCCCATTGGCCTGAAGCAGCGAACCACGGTCAGTGGGAGCCGCGATCGGCCTGACCTGTGGACGCGGCAGGTAAACAAACCGGCCCGGCCCGCCAGGGGCTTTCCCTAAACAAGCGGCGGCCCCAGTTTGGGAAACACTGACTTAGATCACAAAACACATCAGTTATCCTGGGTAAGAAGAACCCCTGAGATGAAATATTTTTTCCTATGTTAACCCAGCTCATGGAATGTCCTGTGGAGCTCACTGACCAGGAGTCAACAAAAGATTAGATATTTGGGTGATGAGAACATTCACCGTTACCTTTGTTCACATAGACACAAATTTAAAAGGGATACAAACCGCCATGCTTCAGGGCATAAGCTAACCATTAATTGATAAGTTTGTGAAAGAAATTTCCCTTATGGGCAAATGAGTTCATAAATATCCACAGTGGGGTTTCTTGCTTCTTCCTTTGAAACTTTCAGTACCAGCCACTGGATATTGGACTACATGGATCATTGACCTGATCTCCACTATGCCAAGAACACAAGTAATGATCATTAAAAATTATCGTACCTTGTATTATTTTAATGTTTGGATTGATAAGGCAACATTTTCAGCTTCTCTATATCTCTGACCACACATCATTGGGAGAACAGAAAAGAAACCTGTACGTGCTGGCAAGTTATAGAGCAAAGGCGAAGCATAGAGCGAATGGAAATATGCAAGTCAAAATGAAACCCTCCATCTTTCTGTCAAACTGAAACAATAAAATAATAATGGCAGCTTGCATTTATATAGCACCTGTCATCCTGAAAGACTGGAAAGCTCTTTGAAAACTTTACAAACTACTGCATTGTAACAGGACTCATGTCACCCACTCACCTGTGAAAGGCAGCCACTTCTAGAAGCAGATACAACAGACAGCAACAGTACACAACATTTCTCAGTTCAGTTAGAGTTGATCTTGAGAGATGCTGAGTTGCTGCTACTCCTACTGAAATCAGTGGGACAGATCCTCAGTCAATTAGTATAAATTGCTGTAGCGCCACTGACTTCAATGAAGCAATGCCAATTTACCCCAGTTAGAGATGCAGGTGCATCATCTCTCAGGATCAGGCCCTTATGGAAGAAGAAAACTAGGTGTAGTTGAAAGAGTTGCCTGATTCCAGTCTGAAATGAGCAGAATGATGTTCAAAATCGCCGCACACATCATTCTGATCTAGCTGAATAATCAGGGGTTTTAATCACAAAAGCATTGCTGCTATTGTCTCAAGTCCTCTGCCCATGCATTTGTTATGGGCACCATTTGACTGAAGGCCATGCCTGCTCATTTAAGCCTGTTCACATAAAAAGTGGATGGTTTTGAGCCAGTTCAAACCAAAGTCAACCTCTCATAGACTTTTAAGGCCAGAAGAGACCTTCCTGATCATCTAGTTTGACCTCCTGCACATTGCAGCCCACAGAACCTCACCCATCCACTCCTGTAATAGACCCATAACCTCTGCCTGAGGTACTGAAGTCCTCAAATCACGGTTTAAAGACTTCAAGTTACAGAGAATCCGCCATTTACTCTAGATCAAACCAACAAATGACATGTGCCCCATGCTGCAGAGGAAGATGAAACCCTGCCAGGTTCCCTGCCAATCTGACCTGGGGGGAAATTCCTTCTTGACCCCAAATCTGGTGATCAGTTAGACCCTGAGGTTGTGGATGAGACCCACCAGCCAGACACTTAGGAAATATTTTGCTGTAGTAAGTAAGAGCCCTCCCCATATAAGGGCCCATATCTGGCAATTGGAGATATTTTCTACTAGAAGTTGATGATGGGCCATATGACACTGTAGGCAGCCTTATCATATCATCCCTTCCATAAATTTATCAAGCTCAGTCTTGAAATAAGTTAGGCTTTTTGCCCCATCACTTCCCTTGGAAGGCTGTTGCAGAACTTCACTCCGCTGATGATTAGAAACCTTTGTTTAATTTCTAGCCTAAACCTATTGATGGCCAGTTTACATCCATGTTTTCTTGTGCCAACATTGTCTCCTAACTTAAACAACTCCTCTCCCTCCCTGTTGTTTATCTCTCTGATGTATTTATAGTGACCAATCATATCTCCCCACAACCTTAATTTGGTTAAGCTCAACACACCAAGCTCCTTAAATCTCCTCTCATATGATAGGTTCTCCATTCCTCTGATCATCCTAGAAGCCCTCCTCTGGACCTGTTCCAGTTTGAATTAATCTTTCTTAAACATGAGACCAGAATTGCACACAGTATTCCAGATGATGTCTCACCAGTCCCTTGTATAATGGTACTAACACTTCCCTATCTCTACAGAAAATACCTTGCCTGATGCACCCTAGAACTGCATTCGCCTTTTTCATGGCTACATCACATTGGCGGCTCATAGTCATCCTTTGATAGACTTCCTGTGTCTAGGTCTCCGCCATCCTCATTGTTAGGCAAAGTGCGGACCATAACTCATGAGGTTTAAAGGTCAGTGGAATTGAGGGGAAGTTGGTTAAATTTTTCATTGCTATTACATGTTTCACCTAGAAAAATCATACCTGATAATTGAGGAGTATGTTTGATATTATAGTGATGACATAAAGGGCCAAATTCTGAGATCTTTAGTGGAGCAAAATACCTGTTGCCTTCCATTAGGAATCATAGAATTTGACTTTCACATATTAATTTTCAAACTGGTGCTTAGCCCTGTGGTTTCCTGTCACTGAATATATTCCTCTATCAACCAGCATAATGTTTTCATGCACTGGAATATCACTTTTAAAGCATCTAACACCTGCTAGTTGCTGCAGGGAGGAAAATGGGTGAGACTGGGAGTATACAGCAGAAAAACTGTGGTTCAAAGTAAAGAGATTTGCAAGAAACCTAGAAACCCACTTGGACTGATGCCCCAGGGTCCTTGCTATCCTGAGTCATTTTGCCTATAATTGCGAAATGAGGGAAAATGACATTTAAATAACTAGGACCCATCTTTCTCTTACACATATGAAAGAAACAAAAACATTTCCTCTCTTTTCTTTTTAAAAAGCAATTTCATTTTTTTCCATGACACCTTTAACACCTGCCACATTCCCATATACAGTTCCACAAACTTCTTGGTAGGGTGCCACTACTCTTACTGGCAGGGGAGAGGACAGGTTTCATGATCACTATAGATCCCCAGTCATGGCTCCTCCCAACTGAAATAACTCTGCACATTCCAGGAACGCCTGGGATGCAACCAGAGTTTGACATGAGCAGGTGTTCCTTACTAGGCTCCATAATCTCTGATTCAGTGTCCAGAATAGGGTATGGAAAGTTCCCCTGGTCTCTTTCTGTCCCTTGCTCCGGTATTCCATCTGCCCTTTGACCAGACTTTGTGGCACCCAACCAAATTTAGGTTTATTAACACCACATGCATCTAAGGACTGGGTGGGTCCAAGAGGTACATAGTTCTCTTTTGCTTCCTCCCACCAAACTACGCCATTGTCTGAGCTAGTTATGGGGAGGTGGGGAAGGGAAGAGAGGAGATGTGTCATTTTCACTGGCATCTAGAGCAGTGATTAAACATGTTAGCACTGAGAGTATCAGCTTCATACACCACCAGCCGGCAGCAGTGCAACATAAATAGTATGCCCTGGAAAGTAATGTCTGAGCAAGAAGCTCCAGATGATGGCTGCGAGATAAACAGGTACACCAGTTTTGCATTAGTGTTGCTAACTCCATGGACTGAAGTGGAGTTACTCCCAATTTTCAGCTGTGGAAATAATAGGATCACCAGTCCCTTCCTGTCTTAAACTATTGTGTAGTGTTGTTGGTCAAAGTTCAATTGAGTCTGTGTTCTAAGCAAGAGGTGGGTGAAGAGACTCATGGGTATATGTTATCTGTAAAGCACTTTGAGAGCTGTGTGACTGAAATGTAAGGTAGTATTAAGAGAAAAATACTAAAATTCCACTAGCTTCAATTGGGGACAAACTGATGGCTCTGATAAGAGATCAGAAACTTTGGACAAAATTGAGTAAAGCTTGATCCTGTTTTTGACAGAGTGACCTTGGAGAGTTTCTCTTGACTGTTATTCTCTATCCTGGGATGAAGTGACATGAATTATTCCTTTCCCTCATCAGCATCACTTTTTTAGGATAACCCAGTTGGGTAGGACAAAGACTTAAAGCAGGAGCTAAGCAGAGAATATATCAAGTATTCGACCCCCAGGCCAATGAAATGCAGTGTCATCATAACCCAAAGGGAGTATCATTAGTCATTGAAGGAAGGGGCTACAAGCATGCCCAGAGAAATCAATAGAAGGTCCTTGCCTAGTAACAAAAAGATAGCAGCACAGATGTTTATGTCTTTGCCCTTCACATACTTTGTTCTTCCTTCCTCTCCAGTCACCAGTCACCTTTTCACTTTCCTGATTCCTAACTAAGTAAAAATGAATGCATGTACTAAAAGAGACAAATCCTGCACTCTAGACCTTTGCTCAGATAAAATTCCCATCAGGTCCTGTGTTTTTATTTGTTGGTGAGTTGTTCTTTCTGGATGATGATGATTTGAAACATATGTCATGCCACTATTTATTGCCATCAACTCAATTTAGTCAAGACCTGGTCCAGCATGATACGTTGCTCAGGCACTGATTTATATAATTGTCATGACTAGCACTTACTATATGTTGTTAAAAATGTTTTTAAATATTGAGCTCAAATAAATGGTCCCAAGGGGCTCATCAGCAAACCTGTTTGGATATGGAACCCAGGGACAACTCTCGTTTTTTCACATGGAGTCTATTTTATTACAACTAATAATTCCTCTATGAAAAATCAACCAAGGATAGAGATTGTGATTGTGATTAACCAGGGACAAACATTTCAAGCAGTGTTGGTTAGAATAGGGGATTGGGAGTCAGGACTCCTTGGTGCCATTCCTAGCCCCGCCACTGACTTGTTGTGTGACCTCTAAAACTCTCCGTGGTTCAGTTTACCCATCCATAAAATGGGTGCAAAGTTATTTACCTATATACTAGGGAGGTTATGAGGCATAATTAATTAAAGTCTGTGAAACTTTTCAAAAGCCTTCAATTAAAGGTTCAATACATGCAAAAAGTATTAATAATAAAAAGTTAATGAAAGATGGAAAGCTGCCACGTGTCTCCAGTATTACATGAAAGAGCTGGTGGGCCCTTCTGACCTTAAACTATATGACTTTAAGTGCTCTGAATGATGTGCACTGTAGTTGGTCATTTGTTCTACCTAATCTGATTTATATATAATGTGAAGGAAAAATCTTTTCATGCTCAATTAGACTCATCCTCAAGTTGGCCCTGATTTCTTTGTACATTGGACCTTGACCAGGAGTGTCATATACAGTCCCTTCATATCAAGGCCAATAATAACCATTTGGATTCCTGCTACATTTGTGGGCTATTTGGAGGGGTTATAGTGGTAGGGAGAAAGATGTTTAATGTTTATGAAAACATGCTTTTAAAGAATAATAATTATGAGAAAATAGTCCCTATGACCCCAGTTCAGTAGAGCACAAAAGCATGTGCATACACACACAAACATACAAAGAAGGAGGAATATGTACAACAGTACACATGAAATGGACAGATCGGGCCAATTCCTCACCCGGCATATCTCAGCATTACTCCACTAAACTCAGTGGAGCAATGTTGATTTACACCAGCTGAGGATCTATCTTGTCACGTTAACCACAAGGGGAAGGTTTGTAAATGTGATGCTCACTTTGGAAGATGCCCCTCATGGCTATTTAAGAGGCTTTCCAAGGTTCTGCCTCATTGGAAAAAGACTTTTGTGAACTGAAAACCCTGAAATAGATTTTTTTTTCTAGTGAAAAAACTTCAGAAATGACATGGGGAATCCTTCATTCTGTTCTCAAGATGGCTAACATGGCCACCCCTCTAGTCAGAGCAAGAATGATAGGTAAACTTTTCACAAAATCCTACATGATTTAGGAGCCTAAATCCCGCTTTCAAAAGTGACTCAGGCACTTTGGAGCCCAAATCACTATCACATTTTTAAACAGGCTCTCCCACCAAAGCTCAAAGCCTCTGAAACTTCACAATTGGCTATTGTCCCATTCTTTGAGCATAGGCATATATATTAAGGCAGCCGATGTCATAGCGGGTGCTCTAAACAGCCTTGCGCCTATATTCCCCTATTAGGTGACTAAGCGCCAATCTCATTGCCAAAAGTGGAACTGAATGCTTACATTTTAAGATTTGACTGCCAGATATAGCTCCTCATTCAGAAGTTTGTCCTTCAAGATGGCCATCAGCAGTGGCATGGAAGGAGCTGGACATCTTCTAGATTTAAAGGGGCCACATTATATATGGTAGCTAATGGTTAAAAAAATATCCTTTGGTACTTTTTGCGTATTATTTTACAGCTACATACAATTTGTCTAGTGAAATATGGCTTTTAAGTCACTCCCTGACAGTGCGTTTTGGCTGTTTCCATTAAACATGCACACCAAACACGCCAAGAGCCTCGTGGTGTTGGAATATAATGTTATTTTGAATAATATTATTTTTCACCACTCATATGTCATCACTTCTTATTCCTAACATGATGTCACCACATTTACAGAGTTTTCTTGTTTTTGACAGTTTTTAAGTGAGTTTGTAATGAATAAAAGTAAAGCTGGATGATGAATTTTTAAAGCTGTAATTTTTAATGAAAAATAAAAGCCCACATTTGGCAGCTCCTGGAGAGTGAAAATCCCTGTTTTTTTAAAGGGAAGGCTTTTTGTACATCACGTAGAAAGAGAAATTCCTTATTCTATAGCAGCCCAGAATATGTTCAATATATACCTCTACCCCGATATAACGCTGTCCTCAGGAGCCAAAAAATCTTACCAGGTTATAGGTGAAACCGCGTTATAGCGAACTTGCTTTGATCCACCGGAGTGCGCAGCCCCGCCCCCCCTGGAGTGCTGCTTTACCGGGTTATATCCGAATTCATGTTATATCGGGTCGTGTTATATCGGGGTAGAGGTGTATATGGACTACAGATAAATACTGCAAGCAGGCATTACTTTAATGGTAATAATGGCCCAGATTCTCTTCTGAGATCTGACCCCTTCTCATCACTCAGTGACATTAAAGGGGCCACATTCTGCCAGCAAAGAATCCCCCTGGCATAGCGATACTCCCTGCTGGCATATCTGAGCCAGATCCAGCCCTGCATTTCCACCTTATCCCCAACCCAGCACAGGGGTGTGGCAGAGAAAAGCTCCACCACACTAATTCTCCATTGAGGTAGGTGTCCGTCACCACCATCCCAGAGGTTAAGCTTAGAGGTACCAGAAATAACTCTAAGCATCATTTGGGCTGGGGCTTGGCTCAGAGAATTAGGGAACCAAACCCAGCTCCTTGACATCCCCATCCCTTTGCTGCTCTGAGAGGAGCTGGGGGATATGAGATAATCTGTCCTGATATTCTAGTATATTAAGTGCCAAAGTTCCAAATGGACAGACCTCAATCTGGCCTCTAAAATGGCGAGGTTCATTCAGTAACTTCTTACTCACATGAGCCACCTCTCTGTCCACAATGAGGCTTCTTCTTGGAGAAAGGATTATTCACTTGATCAAGGGTTGCAATATCTGGTCCTACACTTGTACTCACGAATCAGGGGGAAATTATCAGTACGTTGTTGAGCTCAGGATAAGGGACAGGATATGGCCAAGTGCTGAGGCAGAGGCAGAGAAAACTTAAGGAGAGGCTGGAGTATCTTATCTGCTGCTTGTCTGAGGAATGGGAAAGTGTTGAAGGATGGGGGTAGAAGGTGGGACTGGATGCGTGGTAAAGTAAGGCAGCAGCATGCAGATGAACCTGGGAAGAGATTGAGAATGAGGCCTGATAACGGGAGGGGAAGAGGGAGCTAGTAGACAGCCTGACAGAAATTGGACTGGATGCTGGAGATGGTAGTGAAAAGTAAGAGAAAGGCATTAGATGGATAGCAGACCTGCCTCCTTCTCGGCAGATGCAAAAGAGGCTCATCTGACCTACACCCTCACACATGCACTGTCAAGGGCACCTGTGCCCCAGATTCCGATTATCCACTGCTCTGAAAGTTGTATGAGTGAGGTAACTGAGCAAGATGGCTGTTGCCTTCCACTGTTCTAGCCTGGATAGTGGAGCCCTTGTGGCTCAATAAGTGGAGGGAAGCCACATGTGGAGACCATGTTTGCAGTTTCACATTCTGAACAGCTTCATCAGTGGTTCATAGGTTCCACTACTGGGGGACACAGAGCATTTGCTTGTGGATCGAATGCTGTGGGTAAAGAGCTTGGCCTACTTCGACCCATGTGAGTGTGTTTGCATGGCAGATGTGCTTGGAATAAAATTTGCCTATGAAAGTGGCTAGGACCAAAAAGTGAATTAAGTTAACTTTTTAGGGGTTTTAGGGAAATCTAGGGGGCAACATATTTCTACATTTAAATTCAAGGATCAAATATAAATCTAATCATATTCAAAATCCATCATACTTACATATGTTATTCAGTATTGGTATTTATTAATTCTGTAGACACTTTCCAAACACATAAGAATACCCAGTCTCTGCCCTGAAGTGCTTACTCTCTGAAAGACAATGGGGAAAGGGTATATATAGCATTCAAGAAGAAGGGTCAGGTTGATGCCTGGCACACGCACTGATAGTTCCATGGTTTTTGTTTATTTGGTTAGGGGTTCTTTTTTTATAATAAACTATTCCCAAATGCCCTCCTGCCTAATGAGTATTATCTGGTTAATTTCCCGTAGGCTTCAGTGCAGAAGCAGGTCAGTCGGTTTAATTATCAACTATGGAGACATGAAGGAACTTGAATCAAATGAAATATACAACAGGTTTTTTTTTCTTTTTTTTTGGAGCCCTTCACATTAACAAAAATACCTCTTAAAAGAATAGATTATCTCTTCTGTGGCTTTAAAAAGAAACAATTCCTACCCAGCAAAATAATGATGACATTCTTGTCCAATGAACATAGTACATTTACTCTGCATAATAACAGTCAGAAGAATCCAAAGGCAGAGGAAAAAGAGAGACAGACCTATAAGATTTGTGTACCAGCCCCCTAAGTCTATTTGTTTTTAGCATTTAAACTGACTCCCAATACTGTCAATTGATCATTGAACTGACCCCACATTATGCATTGTGAAGTTTCAAGTCTAAAAATCCATATGATACCACTCAAGCCAGTGGCATCTGCATCCGTGCAACTGAAATGGCATGCAACACTTACTTCCATCGATTGGATCACTCAATGGGAGTTTTTTTGGCACAAGAGAAAAGTTTTCTTTTCAAATAGGCTTTTTCTGTGTCCTAGATAAAGTGTGATGGAGGCTAAATAAGCAAAAGTGGGTTGCCATGCCTCCCAAGTTCCCTGTTTTGTTTTGTTTTTCTGGGAGTTATTATTGGCAAGTCTTTATGCGGAGATAGGCATGTAGAAGCAGCATTCACAAGGAAGGAAATCCAATTAATTTTGTTAGAAATCCAATAGTCTCCAAAGTGAACATTCACTTCAACCACAAATCTGCAAGGTTATAGAGCTGTTAAGGTACTAGGAGCATCTACACAGCAGAAAGATTGAGCTTACGCTCAGTGCAGCCAGAGTGATATCTGTAATATCCCACAGAAATCCATTGAGAACACTTATGGAAGTGCAATATCCTTTAAACGTAACCTTGGTAATGAAAGGAAAGGGCTCCCATTCCTAAATAAAAACAACAAGCCCCGACAGGTTGGAACTGATACCAGCATTTGCTGCTGCCTGAAACACCCGCTGCACTTCGAGTCAGGCAGGAGGTTCTATTATTTTTAACTGTTGGGTTATTGTCCAGCTTTAAGGATGGGAGATTTTTTTAGGAGAGTCAATTAATACATAATAAAAAAAACCTTACTGTCATTTCAGACGTCTGGATAAAATATCTGAAGGGTTGGGGGGTGAATGAACAAAGGAAGCTGAAAGAAGAAAGCAGAGATCAGAGGCTCATTTCAGAGAGCACAGCTCAGAAAGCCCTGAACTGAGGGTTCTTTATATATAGCACCACACTGAGTGACAAAATGGTAGCTGTCATAATGTGCCAGTTAACATGTCCAATATGAGCCGATCGTTTAGTGTCCCCTGGGATTAGAAGACAGAAACATGACAAAGAACAAAGAACTTGGATCAATAATGCTTGGGGAAATAAGACAGAGAAGGTTATTTACTCTGCATTGATCCGTTGCTGCAGTCGCGTAAACTTGGCCTGTTTTTCTTTTGTTAACCTTTAAGCTTGAGTATACTCACAAGCAACTAGGGAGCCAACTAACAGGTGTAGATTAAGGATCGAAGGAGGTCACCGTACCTCTGTCACCACTAGGCACCCATGTAACAACATCCCTGAAGAAATTTAAACATCAATAGCTATAATAAGGGCAAATTTATCAAGCTTGGCCTACTTTTGCTGGGAGCCTGGTTGTGTCCAGTCAGTTTGCCCTTGCTAAAGCTCAATTGATTTGGACATTCTTTTACTAGAGTTGATTATCAGTTGTGACACAGCAAATTTGTTAGCTTCCAAGCGCTGAACCTGCTATTGCCATTGGCGCCTCTGAAGTGAAAACACCTGGACTTGCTTAATTTTTAGCCTCGCGGGGGGAAGAGGGGGGTGCAAAAAAAGAAGAGTGCTTTGATGATCTTTTCCTAGGTAGCTGCTTCACAGGAGATATCTGCACTTTGCAGCAGGAACATCTGGATTGCCATGTTTGGGGAAAAAAAGAATTAGGAACATGAAGGAAATATGAACACAAAGAAGAGCATTTTGAGGAAGGGAAATGGGCACCGAGTTCTGTGCTCAAAATTTGCCCCAGCTCTAACATGTGACAAAATGGGAACTATGGGGAAAAGATAGCTCAGGAGATTGCTAATAGAACATGGAAACTTCTCCTTTATATAATCTCCCCAGAATGAATTTGACCAGCTCCATAATAGATGTTTTTCAGTTATTCATTGTGAATAAGAATATTTATTGCAAATGTAACCCTTTCTTATGTTTGCCAGCTGTTTCTGAACAGATCCCGATTTCAGAAAAATTGATTTGTTACTAATAGATAGAACTGTTCGGAAATTGTTTTCCTGTCCCAGGAAAGTATTTGAGATTTCAAAAAAATAAAATAAAAATTCCCATCCCAAATGGCGCCGAAATGTGGAAATCTGAAATATTTTTGCTAACCGACAAACTGGAAAAAAAATTGGTTTGGGTCAGTCAAAACATGTTGCTTCAATAATTTAAAAATGTTTAATTTAAATTAGACCATTTTAAATTTAAAAAGAAAACTATTGGCTCAAATTTCAAAACAAAATGTCAAAATGAAAGGGGAAACTGGATTTTTTCATTTTGAAAAATTTCCATAATTTGACCCTTTTTTTCCAACATTTTTTCTTGTTGAGAAATTTGTTGAGACTGATCCTTTCCTGTGAATGGTTTCCATTTTGACGAATCATTTTTCAACAGGAAAACAGTCGGCCAAAAACTTCCCAACCAGCTCTATTTATACTATATTTCCTGATGCATCATTTTCACTGCATGTGGTTGTTCCCAAACTGATCATTTTGACTCCTAATAATTATTAGCTATTCATTGTCTTGTGCTGTGTGGTTCGTCACCTAAATCATATGGATTTGTTCCTGTTCCCTGGTTGGACAACAGCCTTTTTAAATGGGAAAATGAATGATGGGTAATAGTTAATGATACATTTTACAGTATGACTATTCAGATTAATAATCATTCATGCTCAAGTTCATGGAACTTTCTTGAATTTCTTCAATACCCAATGGCTGTGGTGATTAAAGTACTCATGCATGGTGAATTAAAAGACCTCACAAACTGCTGTGGAACAAAGCCAGCGAATCATTAATGAATATATTTGTTCACCAGGTTTAGGTTTTGTTTTGTTTTGTTTTGTTTAATCAGCTCTAGGCAATAGTACCCAAAAGTCATTACTATTGGTATTGTATGTGATAAGAATTCATGTACTTAGCCTACTCCTAGTGCAGTGGTTCTCAAACTGGGGCCGCCGCTTGTGTAGGGAAAACCCCTGGCGGGCCGGCCCGGTTTGTTTACCTGCCCATCCGCAGGTCCGGCCTATCGCGGCTCCCACTGGCCAGGGTTCACCGCTGCAGGCCAATGGGAGCTGCTGGAAGCGGCGTGAGCCAAGGGACGTACTGACCGCCGCTTCCAGCAGCTCCCATTGGCCTGCAGCAGCGAACCGTGGCCAGTGGGAGCCGCGATCAGCCGGACCTGTGGATGGGCAGGTAAACAAACCGGCCCGGCCCGCCAGGGGCTTTCCCTACATAAGTGGCGGCCCCAGTTTGAGAACCACTGTCCTAGTGGGCATTTTATGGGATACTCACTGTCACAACTAGCACTCATTGGTCCCTTGATTGGCAAACCCAGAATTTGGAATGGGAACGGAGATGGGGTTCTAGAAGGAATCCCTCCACATCACACTTAAAATCTATTGCTATGTGGCATAGTTGGGAGCAAAGCTTGCATTTACATTGTGTAGGTTGGCTTATAGATTAGGGACTTTGGTTCCAGGGTTATCAATATGGCAATTAGGAAACCCTAAATTGAGTTAAAATATGCCTCATGTTTCTTTCTTTATATATAGAATTCTGAGACAAAACGAGAAGCAGAGAGTGAAAATCAGATTTTTCTTCCCTTGCAGAGATGGAAATAGGCTGTTTGCAACTCTTGGCATGGAAAGATTCAGCGTGTGCCCCTTGCCCCGTCACCCGTAAATGTGTGGTGGTACTTAAGAGCACAGGAGGGGGAAGGTAGCAGCTTTTAGGGCATCAGAAATGACAGTAATGTGCATCGGACCAGGCGCGTAAGCAGAGTGCGTTGAGGCAGTTCTCCTATGAAATCAATCTAGGGCAGAAAAGAAGCCACTGACAGTCTGCTTCTCTACTTGGATAAGCACAGCTCAGCACAGTTTGGTATTAACCAAAACCATTCACCAACTAATGGCCATTCGGTCCCCTCTGTGAAATGGCTTAGTGCTCTCTCAGCTCTGCTGGAATTCTAATAAACACCATCCCAGTTAGCAATGATTAGCATGCTCTGCCCAGAGCCATGATTGAGCACGGAGAATGAATGACCCTCTTGCCCCTAGAGTGGCCCTGCTAGGTCAGGACTCAGGTACAGTGAGGGGCCAGTGTGAGAGAAAATGTAAGGGCTTCAGTCTCCTGGGCTGTTAGTCATGCACTTTAATGATTTCTGTGGAGCTATGCTGATTTACAGCTGAGGATCTGGTCCTAATGGCCAAATGGTGTCTTTAAGGCATCTGTCTGTATAGAAAGCTTGGGTAGGAAATGTGCCTTATGTAGCACCAATCCTCCCTGAGCAACCTAAGCCTGAACCCTCAGCTGCTCCAAGTTCATTCACAGCACATCCTGGGGTGAAGGAGATGTGATGGCAGCTCTGAGGCTAGCCTGGTGCTGGGCAAACCCCCAGAACAAATTAGAGCAGCCTCAGGGCTGTTCTAACCATTCCATTCTTCTGGTCCAGGTTCACTGCATTTTACTCTGCTCCCACACCAACATGGCTCCTTCTGCTCCAAACCCCCTGCACTGGGTCTAGGAGCTGGGTCTGGATATGCTGATTTTACGCCAGCTGGGGTTTTTCCGAAGATGGCCTGGTTTAGCTCAGGCCAAGCATCTGGCCTCCAATGCAAGGGAAGAGAGTGCTGCCTTCACTATCATTTAGGATGTTGAAGCCTGCTCCCTCCAATGTGCCCATCCTACTCTGTGCTGCATGGCCCTAGCCTTCTCTTTTCATTTCAGATGATGCACATGGAGGGAGCAGTCCCGGTGCACCTCCTCTGAGCAATTGTGCCTGGCCCTAAACTCACTTCAAATTGATAAAAGAAACCAAAAACATGTGTGGTTCTTAACTCAGCCAGACAAAGGGGATGTTTCCACTGAGATTTACAATCTGCATTCATGTTCATGGTTGCCCAGTGGCAAGTGTGTTGCCATGTCATTTTGAATGTCCTACAGGAAATTTGAGCTGTCCAATTGAGCCCAGCACATCCATCTGGCCAGGTCAACAAACTGCAAAACATCCGAGGATGCATATTCCTAAGTGAAATGTTGACCAACACAGGGTGCAAGGAAGGGTCACATTTATAAGGCGTGTCATTACAACTGGATCCCGGGCACAACTGGATCTATTTTCCCCTGGCACAGGGCAAACGATGACAAGTGTCATTCAGAACAGAGTAAGAAACTGATGCTGTTAATATAAACAAGCAAATCCCCCTTGGTGGATTGACGGGAGGAGAAATCCAAGCAGAGATCCCGTCCTGGAATGACAGAAGATGTTACAGCAAGTTGGGACAGAGGTGCATGGACAGGATTGTATCAAGGGCAACTTCCATGGTGCTTTGTCACACATGAGCCTGATCCAAAGTCCAGTGAAGTCAGTGGAAAAGCTCCCAGTGATTCCGATGAGACTCGGATCAGGTTTTCTATTAGGCAATAGCCAGGGCTATTACCATGAAAAATAACATCCAGGTATCCTCTCAAAAAGAGAAAGGAAGGGATAGAAAAACAAAAGAATCTCCCTCCCACCCCCCGGCGCGCTGAAATCCATATGCTAAAAAATCTCCATTTTACCTTTTAAAAGGACTCAAAATAAACCTCTCACACGTCATTATGCAGCCAAAAGTAAAACTCCCTTGATCGTGCATTAAGACACCACGTTTCCTGGTTCCTGGTGCTAGCAAGTCTGCCTCACCCAGAGGCCTTGTCCATTCTGACCCCTTCACGTGTATTGGCCAGTTGGCTGCTTGGCTCCTTTCCCAGCAGTCAGTGCTCTCCAAGCATGACATCGATCATTGCTGTAGTCAGGAAGATGGCACTTACCTGATGGGGTAGGCGGAAGCTCCCTCTCTTACCATATGCTGGGAATTGTCAGTGGACACTCGAAGCCAAGACTGGCGATTTCTCATGCCAGGAAACAGGCCTTTTCCATAGCTTGCAACAAAACAAAAAGCCGCCTTTTTGCAAATTAAGTTTTCCACTGAGCAGTTTTATAGCAGGCTGGGTGGCACCGAAAACTATAGGTCACTGTTTCCTTTGGCTCCTGGGGACTCAGAGAGCAGACAGTGAAATAAGAGACACTATGATGAGTAAAAATGTGAAAGGAAAAAGAAAAGGGCATGCACTGTTTCCCTACAGAAACCTAGGATTTATCATCCCCAATCAGACCATTGAGCCATTAAGTCTTGTATCTTGTCTCCAACTGTGGACAACCCCGATCCTTCCGAGGAAGAGGAAAGTATAATGATCCAGGCCAATTGTGGGAACCACCTTCCTGACCCCTACAGTGATCAGTTTAGGTGCTGAAGCATGACATTTGATTATTTCTATCGTAGACCCAGGTTTCAAATGGAGCCCTCCCTCTTTTCTCCTGCCCCCGCCCATTTCACCCAATAATGGGGCAGCAATAAACACAGTGCTTGTGCTACCTGAATGCCCAACTCAGGGAAGTGTTAGCCTCATCAGCAGTACCGGGCAGGGCTGGGAGTGGTGTCATGGCCCTGCCCCACTTCTGCACCAGCTGGTGGAGTGAAGCAGACATGGAGGAAACACATGGGTTACCTACACAAAGGAGACATGAGCGTCGGATTTGCTGTATGGGTAGAATGATTCTGGAATTGGTGCTGGTCGGATGACTTTGCCACCCGCCCCAGCTGGGCTGTGACTTCTAATGCCACAATGGAGCTTGTAGCTTTCATGACTACAGATGTTATTACTGGTTATAAAATAATCCTTAAAATGCTGCTATTATCCTCCAGGTTTGAGGTCATTCCTGCTAATCCCCAGCATCGCAAGAGCATATGATTTACCCTATCGGATCAGACCACGGGTCCAGCAGGTTCAATATTCTGCCTCTGGCAGTGGCCAGTCGCAGATACTACAAAGGAAGACATGCATCTAAGCATTGTACAGGGATGGGGTGGGAGGCTTGGGGATGGGGTGGCTTCTGCAGTGCTGAGCAGATCCTGTAATCTGACTCTGTGGAAAAGTCCTTCCTCAAAGGATCCTCCTCCCTTTTCAGAAATGTCTCTTTTTTTCTTTCTTCTCCTGTTTGGCTGCGGAAGGGGGAAAAAGGAAGGAGAAAACATTTCCAAACATAGAGTGGAGAAACCTCCTTTGAATCACAAATTGCATGGAAAGACCTTTTTCTTCCGAGTGAGGGAGTGAGTTGAAGCATTGAAAATCCAGGCCAAAGGATTACTTCACATTTCTTCCAAGGCATGAAACCTTTAAAAAGAAAAAAGGCCTATTTTGCATTATTCAGCCATTCTTTTCCCCCTTCTTCTTCTTCTTCTACGAGAAGTTCTTATTCTTTTTTTCCCCCTCCTAAAGTGTTTATTACTCACCGTCTTACACACACTCCCACATACACCAACTACAGAGCTCTTTTCGGAAAGAAAATCAGGCCAGCTCTTCAAATATTCAGAAAGGATCTTTTGCTAAAATAATCTCAAGGTCAGTTTTGGGGGTCTTTAGGTTTCTATATTCAGTCCAACCACGTTTCATGTCTCTGCTTTGCTTGCTTAACTTACTAGAAACTTGGGCACAATTCTGCTTGTGTTGGCAGTTTTAAGGTGTGGATTCATGCAGGCTATTTACAAGATGCCAAGGGATGTCAAATCCTGAACATGTGTTTTTGTCCTACAGTCATTCTCTGACAGCAGAAATAGTCTGCAGCTTATCAGATCCATTTGCTGATATTTAACATCTTTTTTTTTTCTGACAAAGGTTTGGGGTGAGATGAATTTTAATGTTTCTTCTTGCTGAAGCTGACAAAAAAAAAAGCTTTTATACATTTGGCTCTAACTTAGACAGAAACTGGAGTTTTACATTTAAATGCAAAGAAGGCCAATTCCATTTTATTACAAAACTCCCACCTGCTCCTCCCCACCCCAAAGATGCTGTTCTGTTTGTTTTGTAACACTCTCAGTATTCTCTGATCACTGAATTGAATTAAGATGCACAATCACTTAGGCACAGAGCCTCAAAGGTATTAAAGTGACTTATCTCATAGGAGACAGGCACCTAAATACCTTTGAGGATTTGGGGTCTGGGGGCAGACATCGTAGATTTATGATCTTTTGGGGCAGAGAATGTGTTTATACTATTCAATCAGTTCTACCATAAATATAAATTAAAAGTCAGATTGTGACTTTTCATAGATAAAAGTGCCAGAATTGGGATCACATTATTTTGCAGAAGTTTCACATCTGAAAAATCACACCAAAAGTGTGTTAATTTGCATTGTTTAAAGGATTCAGTCATCTGGGGAGGGAGCAGAAACAATGTCATCTCGTGACCAATCACCCAATATTAGCAAATAGTGAATAGTCAAATTGAGCAGTTTGATAAGAACCTACAGGCTCTCATATATGAGGTAAGATTTTTAAGGTAATATGGTGCTGCATAATTATATAAATGGAAAGATGGATGGTTGGATATCTACCCGGTGAACATTTGTGTATAATGAATACCTTTGCATGAGTAGTTTTTCAAAACATTTGCTAACCAAAACATTGGCATTTTTTGTGAATACTAGTCACAGCCAATACTTTGACCATGTTTAATATGCAGGGCACCATTAGAAGGTACAATGCTATATACCTTATTATAACAATAGATTTGTCATCTCTGTTCTCTTCAGGCATCATTCTATTTTGAGCTATTTTTCTCCACTAACCAACAACATCAATTTCTGTATGTTTCAGCACGTCCTGTACTGTGAGGTCCTGCCTAGAGGTGTTATACAGCAGAAATGAGTAAACAGACCCTGTGGCTAGTTTTGCCTCAGACTCAGCAGTCAGGGGTGAACCCAGAAATTTGACACATAGTCGAACCATCTCCAAACTGCTTCAGTTTTGCAAAATTGGGATCATGAAAATTCTTGGTGTGTGGATTACCCTGATTACCCCTGAAGAACAAGCTTTCTTGTGAGCTTTCCAGTTATTCTTGCTTCTGGTCAGATCAGAAATACTGTAAGTGATTTTAGCTCTGGATCCAGTCTTTGGCAGTCAGAGCATAGGCAGAGGAAAATGAAAAATAAATACTTTTTAATAAGTGCCATCTACATTTTTTGAATGTCCAAAAAAATTCTTTATGGCTTTTAAGCAAACTTTTGAGACGGTTCTAATTATAGCAGAACTAGTTCTAAGACTGTGGCTTGGCATTGATCCTTCAGCTGACTTGAACTCCTACAACCTAGACCCATAAGCTAAACAGGTCAAAGCAGATGGGGCCTTGAAACCAAGGTGGCGCAGAGATCTCCACTTGTTTGCTGTTTCATCCTCTGATGCTAATTCATGCCAGACATCATCCTAGTCCAGGGGTGGGCAACCTATGGCACGCAGGCCAAAGGCGGTACGCAAGCTGATTTTCAGTGGCACTCACACTGCCCGGGTCCTGGCCACCGGTCCGGGGGGGGCTCTGCATTTTAATTTAATTTTAAATGAAGCTTCTTAAACATTTTAAAAACCGTATTTACTTTACATACAACAATAGTTTAGTTATATATTATAGACCAGGGGTCGGCAACGTTCGGCACGTGGCTCGCCAGGGTAAGCACCCTGGCGGGCTGGGCCAGTTTTATTTACCTGCTGAGGCGGCAGGTTCGGCCGATCGCGGCCCCCACTGGCCGCTGTTCGCTGTCCCGTGCCAGTGGGGGCGGCGAGACGCCGCGGCCAGCACATCGCTCGCCCGCGCCGCTTCTCACCACCCCCATTGGCCCGGGACGGCGAACCGCAGCCAGTGGGGGCCGCGATCGGCTGAATCTGCCACGTCAGCGGGTAAATAAAACTGGCCCGGCCTGCCAGGGTGCTTACCCTGGCGAGCCGCGTGCCGAACGTTGTCGACCCCTGGTATAGACCTATAGAAAGAGACCTTCTAAAAATGTTAAAATATATTACTGGCACGTGAAACCTGAAATTAGAGTGAATAAATGAAGACTGGGCACACCACTTCTGACAGGTTGCTGACTCCTGCCCTAGCCCCTCCTGGAACCTCGCCTCTGGGTCTATTTCTGTTGCACTAGGCCATGTCCTCTAGTTTGTTGGCAAATAAAGCAAATGACCCCTTTGCTAGCTGCACATATGCTACTAACAACACTGGTTTTATTTCAGCAAACTGCATGTGGATCATATAGGTAGGTGCCAGAAAAGTGGGCCCCCACGAACCCAGAAAATACTGCTGTGACTCGCCACAGTACCAGCGTGAATGGCAGCCGGTTTCTCTTTAGTTATTGAGCCGAGCAGATGTGTCACGTTCGGTTAGTTTACATCATGATCTAAATCAACCATGAAGGATGAAGATGCATCAAAGAAAAAAAAAACAAATAAAGTGATGTGACGCATTCAAACAAACTATTAAACACACTCTTTGTTGGGGTTAAATCCCAACTGATTCATGTGGTCGTGGTCAAGGAAGTGGCTGTATGTTCCTAGGAAGGCGACTATAGTCTAAGAGAGGAGAGGAGTATCAGTCTTTATGAACTGATGTTTTTACTATTATTCTTACCCTTTTCCATCTTATCCCTGTCTCAGGCTCTCTCTCTGATGCTCCCTAACAAATCCTTAGTCCTTTCCCCAGATTGGAGGTATAAGTGGGGAGAGGAGAAAGGGTAGCTAGACACTTAAACACATGGACTACATTCAACAGAATAAGGCTAACAGCTGATATAACCAGTTAAAAAGGGAATAAAAACCTCGGTTCCAGGGACAGACTCCGTTTCAGTTCAGAGTTTGGCTCTAAGGCAGTGCTTGGGCCTGATGAGAAGGATTTACAAGGATTTGTAATGAAGGTTCTGCAGAACTGCTTCACCACTGGCACATCAGGAGGTCCTCCCCTTCCTCCTCCCCCCAATTGAAGCAGTGGTTGATGGGAGAAAGGGTAGAGGAGGAAAATATAAACGGCTGAAGGAGTCAGTTTGGCTGAAGTTTGTGGACTGGGCCCATTTATTCCATTGAAAATAACGCAAAAGGTCAAGGATAGTGAGGTTTTCTGAGAGTCAGGTTCTTCCTGGTTTGAATGTAAGCCTGTGATGATAAATGCTGCTGGGTTTATCATCAGGTGCTCAGATATGGTCACGAGGAGCGTGGTATATGTGCATCCACAAAGAAAGAGATAGGCAGATGGCCTGTTTCTCTTTTTGGTGACGTGTATGTTTGTTTGCTTTTTAATTTCATAAATGGGTAATTTAATCAATGAAACTAGCTCCCTCAGGCAACTCCCGTCTGACAGACTGCGTGCCAGTTGGCAGACGTGCCAAAGTTTAAGGGAGGCCTCAGAGAAAAGCTCAAGTAACTCAGTAACAGGGGAGTGGGGTGGTCAAAATGGCCACTTTTGTGCAGAGGCACAGGGCGGGGAGGAGGGAAACTGGTACGGGTCTGTCCTTTTAATCTTTAAATCATGGCTAGTCCTAGTATTTTTCTTTTCAGGCCATGAGCTGTAAGACACATCTCAGCCAAACCCCATAACTGACATAGTATATAGCAGAGGCTGGGGGAGGAAATGTGACAGCTGGATGGGGATTCAGGGATTTTCACTGTGGATTCAGCAGCTGCTAAGCAAGGTTGAGGCGTTCAGACCAGTGCATATGGATCGAGGGTTCATAAAGAAGTAGGTGTTCAAAGTAACCCCCACCCCATCTTGAAAGATCAAAGCGGGCTCTGTAGGTTGTAAGTGCATGTGGGGGAAAGGTGCTGACACTGTGGGGCCTTACCCAAAGCACAGCTCCCTTCTCAATGCATCCTGGACAAATGCCTAGGGCCTGTCCTGCATTTAGACTCCCGCTGACTTCAAAGAGATCTGGAGGAATCCCCAAATAAGTCCTTGTCCCCGCAGCTGAAGCTCACTTGCTAAAAAAACGTTGTCTCCTGACTTACATGTCTCACTTCTGTGAGGGCCTCGGGAGGACAGCAGTGACAGAATCTCACCCCAGCCAACTTCAATAGAGTGCAAACCATATGAGACGGGACACTCAATCTGCAATAGCAGAAAACAACATTGTGCAGTCATGATTTCAGTTCATTTTACACTGACACAGCTTCTTAAGATAAAGGATTAAAAGCTGTTGTTGGTTTTGTGTTTAAAGTCAGCCATGCAAGCACCTGCTTGATTGGAACAGGGAGATTGTGCTGGATTTGGGGGGCTCTAGCTCTAAATGCCTGCCTCCCATAATATGTTTTAAAAGTGTTCCTCCTCCTCCCCCCATTGAGTGACTTCGCTGCTGGTAAGAGGTGTCAGATTGGCAGTTCTGGAGAATAAGGTCTCTGTTTATGCCCAGCCAAAGAGCATCATAGGCAGCAACAGTGCAAGCTTCCTCCACAGTGCTCTCCTTCCCTTTGCCAATGGGATTCGGTCCTGATATGGGAATGGGAATTCAGCTTCCATGCCCCTCAGCCTTTCTGCGGTGACTGCCAATGGAAGTGGTTTGTAACACTTAAAACATGATGCACCTTGGTGGTGTTACATGTATATATACTATGGGTGGGATTGTGTTTTTAGGAACATCGCTGAGCAAGAAGTGATGCATAAGCTTCTCCACCCCGGGAGCAGCTTTAAGAGGCATTAGAGGTCTCTCTGAGTCATAGTTCCTTTTCTTCTTCCACTGTGCTTCCAGCGAGTACCACATTAGGAGTCATTATACCATCAGCAAATGACTATTCCACCTGTGTTGGCCAGCAAGAAGTTGGAGTGGAACCAAAGCTCTGCCCATTTCCTGCTCATCTGCTTAGATATACTAAGCAGGCCTGGAACATCCTGCATGCTCATTCCCAAAGCCCAGGTAGCCCGTGTAGGGGAACAGGCCTCTCACACCCCTACACGGGTGTGCAGTCCATGTCACAATCTAGCCCATAGTGAAGAACGTGTTGGGATCTGGGAGGAGACCCCCAACTCGTCACCCCATTGAGTTTCCAGACTGGGTGATTGCTCAGAATTAGGCTGCCTGGCGCTAAGGGCGTACTTACAATCCGCAGTGGAAAGTTTGGTCACTTCTCATCTTTTATTAAAACTTTCAGCCGTGGAGGCAGGGAATGTGTAAGCCAAATACCGCTCTCTTTCCAAGCACAACACATACTTTCCCTTCTTTCTTCAAATGCAGTTCCTTTCAAATCTCTATGGAGAACAATACAGTAATCAACCCTCGCAATCTAATTATGCCCTTCCCTTTACAAAAAGACTCATATTCTTAAATAACACTTCCTGGCAGCACACGGCTTTGTGGCTCACATTGAAAGAGGGGAAAACAATGCAACCCAACCCACATATCTTCAGATCATTAATGCTCAGGGAATTGGGCACAGAATCCTTTCTTAGCCTCATCACTGATGAAAATAATACTTACCCTAAAGCGCTTGGCTGCCTTCATGTACCGACCACAGACAATAATCTAATCAGTGAATGATCCTCGTTTTGTTGATCATTTTCCTGTGAATTGTTCCAACAGTGATAAAAAAAAAATTATAAATAAATAAGAAACCGCTTCTGCTGGGAACACAAAGGCTGGGCAAGAGTTCATTCCTTGGCACACAGCTGCTAGTTATGATTCTAACTTTCCTCACCACTGGGTCAACTATCAACCTGAGGTTCAGTAGGTTAAAGAAGGGCCTTCACATTCAAATCTTCCCCCTGCCCCTACGCAGAGGCATTCTATAGCATAAGCAAAACCCAAAAGCACCTTGGTTCAGCAAAAGCTCCTGGCCTACATGGGATCTTCCCTTTGTCTTTTGCTCTAGGAGTATGATTTTATTTTTAATATAAAGATTTTTTTCCCCCTTGTGGAGTACATTTCAGCCCCAAAATATATGATATGTGCTGCATTTGGTGCATGCTCCCTCAGGCAAACCAAGGGATCTGTAAGTGGTACTATTTTTCCTATCAGCCCTGGAGAGTAGTGTGGCAGCCCTGTGTGTTATTAATGGATAAAATCTGAGCAGCGGCCAACCCCAAGGTGAACCCTATGCATTTAAAACATTTCATCAGACAGCTAAGTATTTTTTTTCCCCTTCACTACAGAGGATATCTCTACTGCCACCACTCAATAGATCCCGATAGAAGAGAGCAATAGCCGGACTCACTAATGTGAAAATTGATAGTATGAGCTCTCCAATGAAATATAAACAGCTCTGTGTTTCTTAAGTGTCAATATCACGGGGGCTGGGCTGGCAAGGCGGTGTGGTGGATTAACCCTAGAATTATCCGGGAGGGGGAAGTGGTAAATGGAAAAGCTTTGTCCAATCAGCCAGCCACAAGAGTTCATTTCTGAGGTGTACAAGATGGTCTGTTGTTGACTCCCAGATGCTGGCAGCTGGAAACCTAGCTATAGTTTATGACTCCCGATACTGGAATATTTCCAGGGGTTGGAGGAAGGGTGGCAAAAGGAAGGTTAGGCAGATCTGACACCACAAGAAAAGGGAGAAAAATAATGGAGGGAGAATTATATGAGAATTGAGCATCCAAATTTGCTGGATTACTCTGGTCATAGGTACAGATGCAAGACTGTATGCCCTGAGTCCAGCTACAACTCTGATATCTAATTGTGTTTATTAGACCAGCAGATTATTCCTGAGGGGAGAGCTGAGAAACATGAAACAAGAATCCTTTGCTGAATTAGATCTGAGGCCTTGCACTTTCATTCCCTCTTATGGAAGCACTTGGTATAACCCTAGTGGCTTCTTGAAGGAGACACTGTCAGGTTATCATTCAAATAGTTCTAAAGGTCAGATTTCCTTATCTCTTTTATTAACAGCACCCACATTTGTTAAACTTGAAAGAATTTTACTTTTCACCCTCTTTTTTATTTCTGCATTGAAAACAGGCTAGTCACTTTCACGTTTGTTTAGCCTCACTTTCACCTTCTGGTTCCCATACTTCAGCAGAATGTTTGAGTCGCAAACTCTCCAGGGGAATGTTATACCTTGAAAAAATAAATTGTTTGCATGGAAGTTTTAAAGAATATTTATGTTGATAGGCACTTTTTTTTAACTAATTTACTAATGAATTTTGGGGCTTAAATTGACTTGACAGTCTTCCTTTAAGGAAAACAAACAAAAAAGTTATAAAAACAACAATTATTTCTCAGGGGCACAAGCCTTAACATTTTCAAATATCAAGCTTATTTAAAAATGGGCACTCCCAAATAGATAGCCAATAAATCCAGCGCTGATTCGGGGAGGAGGATAAAAAGAATACAACACCACACAGCCATGCCATAAATCATCAAAATGCCACTAAAAAAACCCATCCACCCATATATATAGATTATATAAAGTACTTTCTTGTCTATGTTGCTGGGGACTTGGACTTCTTATCTTGAGTTTCTCTTCTTAGCTTGTTTACTGAATTTTCAATCTGCCTGTTGAGGCTTAAGGACCCTTCTAGTTATGACTCAAACGTGGAATCAAAGCACGCAGGAGAGGATCATACCTAAGTTGAGGGTCCTTAACCCTGAGCTGGCAGACTGAAGAGTTAGTAAACAAGCCAAAGAAGACTCAAGATAAGGTGCTGGAGCAGCCACAAGAAAAAGAGAAGCACATAACACGAGGGAAATCACTGAGCAACATGGTAATTAATGTGCACAATGTGCAATTAATGTGCACAAATGACCTTTCCGACAAACCCTCTCAAATAACCCACTCGCATGCACATTCTTTCCATACAAAGGTGGGGGAAAGGGACATAATCTAGCCACAAATCAGCCAGAAAATTCCCCACTGGAAGAGATTTCCCTTCTAGTGAAAATGTGGCAAACCCTGGCCTTTTTGCCCCTCCCAACTGTCCAGCATAGGGGTTGTGTTAGGGTTCAGAGGGTATATTGGAGCTCCACTCCATTAGTCCTCCACTGGTATGGGGTCCAATAAGATCTCAACATAAGTGGCAAAATTTAGAGCTGCCTGGCAGGAGGTCTGAGATGTGCTGGGGTTGAGGCCAGCCATCAGAATCAGGGAATCATAACTGGGTCCCTGACACTTCGCCCCTCCCGCAACTCCTGTTCTGGCACAGGAGATAATCTGCTCCAAAGTGCTTTAGCCTGTCAATCTTCAGATTTTCCCAGCCAAACTGTTAGTAAATTCCATGTGAATCGAACAGCTAAAATTCTGCCACAGGCTTTGAAAGCTAGGGGTAAATAATAGAGTGGAACAATATTTTATACCAGAAGTGAGAGCTTGCAAGATACTGTTTATTTCAGGTTGGAGTATGGACACAAAACAGTCGGGTTTCATGCAGAACTTTTCTGGGATTGTGACTCACACTGAAACTTTTTGCTCTCTCTCTGAATGGGCCCAATCTTTTGGGTTTTTCATGGGTTTGGCGATACAAGAAAACTCTTGACATCTGTTCTCCTGGAATGAGCAAACTCTCATGAACTTTTACAAAACCCCCAAGGAACCACAAAGAAAGCAGTGCAAAGAGTTTAGTGAACGTACTATTTTATTCTAAGTTTCACCAACGCCTTTCTGAGTTAAAATCAGAGCTGTTCAAAACATTGAGCTTGAGGAGAGGGAATCACAAACATTTTATTTTTCAAAATCTTAAAACTTTTGACTAGACCTAAAGCTGGTCAAAAATGGAGGGGGAAATCACAAAGGAATTATTGGAATGTTTTCCTCCTTTTTGTGATAGTTATTGTGTTGTGAAATGTTAGCAATTTTTTTTTTCAGAAAATCTAAATTTGGAAAATTTCAACCAGCTCTAGGCAAAAGGAGCCTGCAACTTAAAATGAAATCCAAGATTCATTCACAGACACGCGTGCGCACACACATGCACACACACAGAGTATTTGTCCAAGCACATAAAAATCATGATATTGGCTTAAACATAACAAGATTAAAAATAAATAAATGCTGTGCTTGTTTTACTTGCTTTCTGCTTTTTAAGCTTCAAATTTTTAAGTTTTTTTCTCTGCAGCTGGTCTGGAACAATTTTTTTTAATTAAAATTGAGATTCTCGTATAATAACATGACTCCAGGAGTTGGGGCTTTAAGGAAAACAGTCAGTGGCATGAGAGTCATCATGATAAAAATGTGAGCTGGCAACAGTGCAATGCCCGTCCCCTTTGTCCTCCCGGAAGTTTTACACAGTTTTAGTTTGGAAATGAGAGACCATAGATTTGTGCATACAGAGGTGATAATGGAGTTTTCTTTGAAGGCTTTGGTCTGACAAAGCCTGAAGTTGCTGATTTTCAGTGCAAACTAAAGGGCCCATCTGTTTAACGGAGCTGAAATGGGTTATTTGAAATTATTTTGTTAGGTAGGGTTGAAAAATTCCACAATTTAGCTCCATAAAAGGGAAAAGTTTTTGACTAAACATTGTGCACAAAATATGTCCTGTTTTTTGACCAGCTCCAGAGAGGGAGTTCTCGTGTTCCTGTTTTAATTAACATTGGTTTATCTGATGCATATATTTTGTGGATCTGTATATTATAAATGCACCAATGGTTGATTCCAAAACGCATCTGCCAAATGGAAAAATAAATAAATATAGTGGTGATCTGAGCTGTTTGAAAAGTTCTCCTGACCTGCAAAACCACACAAATCAAGAAACCAAAAAACTCCTTTAAAACATTTATTTGGTATCATCTCAAATGTGTCACCTTTTAGTTGCATAGGAAAAGCCAGCTGCAAATTCACCCCAATTTGCAGAGTGACACTGCAAATTCACGGCCACTCCCTGACTCTGAGAAACATTTTCATCATCCGGGGTCCCCATCCCATGAGGATCAGTGGGTGGGAAAGAGGAATGAATTGGTGAAAACACCAAAGAAGGCAGTAGGCTGAAAAACGAAAGGGAGAAAGATCATGGGCAAGAAAGGGGAAAATGCAGGGAGAATGAGACAGAAACAGTGAGTGAAAACACTGCTGGTAAAAGTAGATAGGGGGAGATGCACAGATAGCTTATCTTCATGGCACTGCCGTTCCTACCTGGGCAAAAGCTGTATGTTATTCTAAACTGGTTATATCATTTAGAACTTGTAGACACAGGCCCAGAATAATATTAAAAGAAAACAAAACAGGCTCTGAAGCAGCCTAGGCCACCTGAGTGTTATCTGGTCCTTCTCAGAACCCTCAACATTCCTGGTCTGAGAGTGAATTGTTGTGTTGTGCCCTTTGGTCCTTAGGGAGCTGAATTTTCTCTAAGGCAGTAGGCAGGTGTGCTATCTTGTCCTGTCCATGCTTGGGGCAAGGATACTTTAACATCCCACACGGTATGGCCTATGAGTAACAGAAGTGCCACCCTTGTTGGCACAAGCTTCCACCCAGAGGAGAAATGGGAGGAGGCGTAATTTATTTGGCCCTTGAATTTATAAAGTCTAGAGAAATTCACAGTTCACAGAAGGATCAGACAACAGCCAGTACTTCCTTCTGGCTAGAGCTGACACAGCTAGAGCAGGAGAGAGTGCCAGACTATCCCCTTTGTTTGTTAATACATTATTTGGTTAAATAAAACTGGAAAGGGAGAGAATTACTACACACCTGTGAACCTCCAGAAACAATCCTACAACTTGGCTGGTTCCACTCTGGAAGAAATAAAAGGGCAGAGGCAGTACTAACTACAAAGTCCAATTAACTAACTCCTCCCCTCTGCAGTAGGGTGAACTGCGCTAAATTTGCACCATTTGAGTCTATCTGAAATGCTTATTTGGAGCAGGGTGGTCAGATGATATGGAATACATCAGGAGAGGTAAACTTTCACTGCATTTAAGATGTGGTTGGAGATGGAGGTAGCCAGTTTTACATTCTCTCAGCAAGTCAGTATCACCCCAGGACACAAAAGGGTGTAATATGCACAATGTGGAAAGTTTTAGAGGCATCTCCCTTCCAACAAGTCTGTAAAAACGCTGATCTGAAAGACTTAAAGCAGCTCACTTGAGACTCATTTTCAGTATGGCTAAAGTTCTGAAACCTAGACTGCAAAATCTCAGGAAGCAGCTGGGTTCCTAATTAAAACAAATCGTTAATAGATTTAGCAGCCCAAATTTATGCTTTTCAATTAAAAATGCTATTGGGCTTGGAATCTGCTTGTGTGTGTGTGTGTGTGTGTGCACTCATGTGCACAGTATATAGGTGTATGTCAGCAGGCCTAATGTGCAAAAGGATCGGATCCGAATCCTAGTCCACCATTTGTCGTGATGGATTCAAAACATCTTTGTATCTTCATCTAACCTCCCCATGTCATGTGTTTCAGCAGCAATTTCATACAGACTAGAATGTACCATACATTTTGAGAAGGATAGCATGTGTCAAGACATATACCGTGTCAGGGACACTGGGGCTGCTCTCTAGGAATTCATTTCCTGACCATATTTAGTCTGTCCTTCAGCATGAAAGCAGTTGGACATTTTTCTTCCAATAATTTTTTCTCATTTGGAAGGTAGAAATTTTTCGGGGCCAGAGCAACAGATGTGAGCGATCGACAGGCTGATCAGAATTCACGTAGGAAGAATTTGTCCTTTAAATTAGCCGTCTTTTTACATCCCCCCTGATTCTCAGACTTAGATCTTAGCCATCCGTTTTGCTTAAGTACAGTAGCTCCCTTCTCAGACTCCTGACTAAACCTGGGTGGAAAAAAAGAAGGTCATTTTTTGGCAAGAAGAAATTCCACTCCCATAACATCAGATTTGATTAACTCATTTCTTTTCCATTTCTTTCACTGTACTGAGGCAAAAACAGCATATTTGGTTTTAGCCATATAAAGGAAAGACTAGATCCAGGAAACGTCACTGCTCATAAACGAATGGTTAGATGCTAAGCTGATGTAAGTCATCTTTGCTCCCACCAAACTGAATGTCTCTATATTTTTTGCTTTTGAACAAAAATGAGCCCAAAGCCCAAATTGATGGTGGTTGTATTCCTGTGAAACTTCTCTCATTTTGATTTTTCTTTCTATTTTCTGTATCACTCTGCTTATATGTACCACCATCCTCTGCTGGAAAAGACATAATCATTGCCATGTCGTGTCTTTCCAAATGACAATGGGTGATCTCCTTTTCTCTTGTGTTTTCTGAAAGTCAATTATAAACTGGAAAAAATGGGAGGAACCAAGATCTAACAATATTCATTCTCCCAATTCAGTCACAGGACATTGACTATGGGTGATATATTCATTTTATCCTTGTGTTAGTAGCCTTCCTTATTGCTGCAAAGAAAAGCAAACTCTGTCCCCCCTTCAGTCTGAGTATGGATATATTTATGTTTTTCATACAGCACCATAAATGTGGAAATCCGCATGGTCACAAGGGTCTGTGGCAGCAGACCCAGGTACAAGATCAGGCTCCACTTTTCATACAAACATTTCTAACAGGGCAAAGGTTGGGTGTAAGCAGTTGCTAAGTTCAGAATGGCCACTCCATTTGCCTACAGATTTGCTGCAATGCCAGTATTTAGTACTTTGCTTTGTAAAGTGGTTTGTTTGTTTTTAGATACCTTGACTATGAACAAAACAAATTCTATTCCAGCATATGGTAATACACTGAGCTGAAGTGATTTATTCACACTACAAAGAGGGACATGGTTAACACAGAACATTTTTGCATATTCTGGGAACCCGACAGCCAGAGGGATGCGGTTGGGGTTGTCAAGGGGAGCATAGCAAATTCCCTGTTGCTGCATTTATACCCTGAAGAAACTCATTTAGTAAGAGATTAAGCTCTGGAACTAAATCTAAAAGTGAGCTAGGAGCGGGAAAGCAATAGAACGCTATGAGATTCTATTGCTGACTATGGAGGTCACATGACCCTGACACATAACTTTTACTGAGTTGACTATATCTCACTTCCTGTAAGTGCCTGTCCCTCAAGCTCTCTCTCAAGGACTTGGCCAATCTCCTTTTGTAAATAGAACAATGCTTTATATTTCTCTATTACTCTGGAGTGACTATATCAATAATGCAGGAAAGGCATCTGTCCAGCACAATGAGATTATTTTTCTGATTTCGGTTGACAGTTATGGTAATAGTTTGGCAAACAATCTACTCCACCATCAATGACCACAGATTACAGCTGTTTTTAAAAATCTCAGCCGCTCCTGGAAACTTAGAAGATTGATTGTGTGGCAGGAGCGAGCGAGCAAGCATAAGCTTTTATGGCCACAACTTTTTAACTCTTTTTTTGTTCTCAAAGTGGATGTGTATTCCCTTAGACGCCGTATGTAAGTGCACAGCATAATGAGAGCAAGGGGAAAACAAATTATCCTGCTTTGAAGGCAAATCAGGAGCTGTTTTGCACTGAAGCATTCAGAAACCAGCACTGGGGGTTGTAAAAGAACCAGGAAGCTTTGGTGTTCCCTTGGGGCAGGCTTTTACACTGCTGAATTTCCAGACGGTTTCCACTGCAGTATTAGGGCCATGCTTTAAGCATGTCATCTGCATGGGTTTCAGCAGGTGAGTAGACTCAGCTAACAATGAGACCACTCATATGCTTACAGTTAAGCATGTGCTAAGTGGTTTGTTGGATTGGGGCCAGAGTGTTCAGCAACCTACAGGATCAAGCACTTAACACTTCAGTTAGAGTTGGATGGACTCTATCTACCTATCTAGCCCTTAACACCCTAGTATCCACATATCTCTACCTAAAACCTGAATTTGCTTCACCTGTATTCATATCCCTTTTGTGTTCACTTCTAGCAAATATTTTACCAAACAGCGTTTACTTGCAGGACTATTCAGCAATTTTTGATTGACTATTCGAGATTTTAGAAGGAAATGGTGCAGTAACACCCAGAGGACCTAATCAGAATGGAGGTCCTGTCGTGCCAGGTACAGTGCCAAGAAATATTAAAAGAGAAGTCCTGCCCTACAGAGCTCACAATCGAAATGACCGGTCTCATAAACGCGCTGCTTAGATCACACAGTGCACTTCTTTTTCCTGAGTGGGGGAGCATAAATCTCCGTGCCCAGTCAAAACTTGAGCTAGAGTTTCAGATTCTAAACACGCCCAGTAAACTGCTGTGGGAAAATATTTGGAGACATTATTTGAGAAGTATTTCTAGAAAATTTTCAGGAAATATTTTCAATCTGAGTAACAAGGAAGGAATTAAAATGTAAACGGCTAGACAGTGCCTTGAACAGAAAAAAAAAATGGTCAGTATTCCCTGTGAATTGTTCACTTGGCTGTAACTTAAATATTATTTCTGGTTGCGCAGCCTCACTACAGAGGTTGATGACAATAGAGCATTGTCAGTTTTCAGGCTTTGACATTAATAGGAATAGAATCCCAGAGTTCAGCAGGCCTTCCCCAGAGGTGAATTTGGTCCAATATGTTGGGTTTTTTTTCCTCATTGGCCATGACATTGGTCTGTTATCAGCCATCATTGCCCTGAAACCAAGAGATACAGTCATGGCTGTTACCCAGAAAAGGCAGATAATTATTGTAACACACTGATATTCCTTTTCCTTCCCAGTTAAAGAGCTAAACCTCAGAAGCAGCAATGAGTATAGGATATGGCTCAAGCTGTTCAAACTCTCGAAATTCAGGTGGGTTCATTTGTCTCATGAACTCTTCACCTAGGCCCCAATTAGTATTATATTAACCCCCCTTAAATATGAGATTGCTGTGATCTTACAATACTCCAGAATGATCTATTAGCTGCCTCATTTCCTGGCTCCATCAGATGAAAATGTCTACAGTAGGTCATTCGATAGCATTACTTGATTAATTCAGCAAGCTGCATTGAATGCCCAAGATGTCAGCCAAGTGTGGGCTACTTACACTTGGATATATTACAGGGTATGTAAACACCACTTATCCATGCATGCACACATGCACACACACACACACCTATATGCAGAATAAGAGGCGACAACATGATGACGTGGTGCAGTATAAAATGTTTATGATGATTGGCATGATTTTGGGATGGACTCATGAGTGGCAAAGGAATAGGGCCCGATCTGAAGACTAGCAAACTCACTGGAAAAGCCCAAAGTGACTACACTGGGTTTTGGATCAGCCCCCAAGTAAGTTAAAGTAGTCATTACAAATGAATTAGAGTTAACACCTTTGTACCACACCCTATCATCACAATAACCTGGGGAGGGATAGCTCAGAGGTTTGAGCATTGGCCTGCTAAACCCAGGGTTGTGAGTTGAATCCTTGAGAGGGTCACTTAGAGATCTGGGGTAAAAATCTGTCAGGGGATTGGTCCTGCTTTGAGCAAGGGGTTGGACTAGATGATCTAAGGTCCATTCCAATCCTGATATTCTATGCCATAGTTTACAGGAAAGAGATAATATTTTTTAAAAAGTGCTTTAGAGACAGATTTTCAAAAGCATTTTGATGCCTAAAGATGTAGATACCTCCACAAGGACTGGTCTTGGGACCAGTCTCTTTTAATATTATAATTAATGACCTTGGCACAAAAAGTAGGAGTGTGCTAATGAAATTTGTGGTGGACACAATGTTGAGAGGCACTGTCAATAAAAAGGAGGATTGGAATATTATACAAGTTGAATTGCGTTACCTTGAGGACTGGAGCAATAGAAATGGGATGAAATTTAATAGTATATAGTGCAAGATCATTCACTTAGGGGTTAATAAAAAGAATTCATTATTAACAGACGAGGAATAAGATCTGGGTGTATGATCCACAAATGTGATGCAGCCATGAAAAAGACTAATGCAATCCTAGGATATGTCAGGCAAGGTATTTCCAGAAGGGATAGAGAAGTACTAATCCCATTGTACAAGATACTGGTAAAACCTCATCTGGAATAGTGGAGCATCCAAGCCTGAATCAAGCCAGGACCCAAGGTTCAAGCCCTATTGTTTTTTTCAGTGTAGACACAGCCCTACTGGATTCTTGCTCTGGGAGTCCACCAGATGTATCCCACAATCCCATGGGCCTACTTTCTTTATCCAGTCAAGTTTGATGAACAGTCAAGTTTTCCCACACTGCAACACCAACAAAGGGCTAAAGCGTTGGGAGGGCTCTAGGAAGTCTGGGATATGGGTAGTTGGACTCGGGCCCACATAATGTAGTGTAGACACTGGAGCCCCAGGTTGAGCCCCATGATTCAACAATCCCTAAAATGGGTTTACAAATGAGTGTAGATTTTCAAGCCCTAAATTAACAAACCCAGGTTCTGCTAACTCGAGCTCTTCTTACATTACTCGAGTCCTGGGCTTACATTGCCGTGTAGAAGTCCCCTCAGGCTCGTAAGCCACTTAGGCACTTGTGAACATTTTACTCAAGGAGCCATCATAAAACTCCATGATACCAAGAAATGCCTACAGTTACCCTGTGGTAGTTTGCCACTGCCTAGCACAACTCCTTGGTAAATAAGTCTTGTGCCATTTTCCTTTTTCTTTCTTCTTTTTTTTTTTTTTTTCGCAATGACTGGCTCATTAAACATCTAACAAAATGTAATCTATTAATAGAGATCTTTTTGGCTGGCTAGAAAAAAAAGTTTTTAATTGCTACCTTTTACAAATATAAATAAAAATAATAGAAGGCCTGCTGCTATTCTATAAGGCCTGCCCCTATTAAAGAGATTGAATGCAGAAAGTGTGTATTTATGCCATTGAGCCAACTTAAACGTTCATAAAGACAATGAAGCTTCAGTATCCTGAGTCGCTGATTTTTGAGTTTCAGGTCAGAGACAGATGACTTCATGCCGAGATTTATTACTAAGAGGCAAAGCTTTGGAGTTTGTGTCAAGGTGGACCCATCCATCATCAGAAGAATTTTGCCATAATATTCTACTGTCAGATCCCATCTACCCTTGATCAATCTATCAGGTGGCCTACTTAGGAAATTGTAAAGAAGTCCAATATAATCTGATTAGACATCTAAAAAACACGACCAATGGTTAATCATACAGGCAAATTGTAGTGTGCTATATCTGACTCCCATCTTATTGCATACAATACGCACAGGGATAAATTCTCAGCTAATCTTCTACCTGGCATATACCCAATACTGTGTTGTATTTGCCTCTGCACCTTGGTGCTGCAAGTATCTGCTAATAATTTTAACACCACTGAAATAGTTTAACACCTGTACACATGGGCATAGGCATTAGAATTTGTACCCATAAGATCCATTGACCCCAGTTGGTTTTGCAGGTGAAAATATTGATCCCTCTGCAACCACATGTGTTAGATTATTTAATGGGCGTAGGTGCAGGGTATAGGTGGCTTTTGTTAGCTACTCAACTTCTTCCCTTAACCCTCTATATCCTATTTGGCCCCGAGAACACGTTAAAGCAGCCTCAGGCCGGTTCTAACGGCTTCCTACAAGCTGTTCCTCTGGCCCAGAATTCCAAGAGGGCAGTGTGCTCTGGCCACGCCCCATCCCATCATGCAGGAGGGGCCCCCTTAAAATTAGGAAATAGTAGAATACATGACTCCGATGCCCCCCACTGACAACCTACCAGCACTAGAGGGGTTGTACGTAGCAGAATAAACACAACTTGGTGTTGAGAACCTAGGTTGGCTTTGCGGTAAGAAAAACCACCTCCTCACACATAAACTCAGCAAAATTGATATGAAATCCCTCAGGGAGAACAAATATGGAACCCCACAACGTCATCTTTACAGAGTGACTCTTTGGAGTGTAACCTCCGTTTAAATAATATTATGTTTTGCCTGCAAGAGGGATGCACTGCAGTGGGGTAGTGTGAATACTGAGAGCATAAAAAGGACGTATCCACCTGACTTTAGTGGATTTGTTCCTTTTAGTCCTCAGGGGAGACCCCAGACTGAACAGCCCCGATCAGCCTTCAATTCCAGCTCCGCCAGTTCTTCTGTGTAATTGCTCCTTTCCGTGCACACAACGCCATTGTCTGGACTTTGAGCTGCCAGGTTGTAGTGTCTAGCTCTCCCAAGTTAGTAGCTGCTGCTGACCTACACTGTGGTCAAGACATTAAGAAAGATGAATTTTTCCAAAATGAGGCAGACCAGTGAACTGTGATGGCAATGTAATTCCATTACTTTCAAAGGAGTTGAGTCTGTTATAGCCAGTCAAGCGTAACAATGCTTACCTAAAGAAAAAAAGGAGAAGTTGGGATTTTATTATTATTATTATTTCTTCAGTGCGAGAACACCAAAGGGATGGAGAGCCTTGTAGAGTAAGAGGAAGAGCTGTTCAAGGGGGAAATAACAGTGGTGCAAAATGATCTACGACCTGGCTAAAAGAGTGGGTGCCTGTGGGGCCCATATGGAATAGATTGAAGGTGAAGTTAGGAATTACTTCATTTTCCAGGGCTCTGCCGACTATGATGGTGCCCTCCATTGCCAGCTCTGAGCTAAAATTTCTCAGTTAACTAAAGGCTGAAATTAACAGAAATATCTAAAAGAGGAAGACGGCAGGTCTGGTGTGGGATTTGCAAAACTACCTAAAGGAACTGGGTGCCTAACTCCCATTAAAATGAAACCCAAATCAATTTAGGTGACTTAAAAAAAATCTCAGCCTTGGTTGTTTGGATAAGGAAAGTGATGTCAATTGTTCAGACATGGAGAGATCATGGGCCGTGTCTATGGATCTTGTCTGAAGTCTCCTCAGGAGAGGTGACATGGCCCAAGTCACTGGGTGGGGAGAGAGGATATTGCTTCCCTATAATTCATTCAGTACCTTGTAGTAATTTTGCCCTGCTTTCAGGATGCATTGCGACTCCAGCATACAGATTACACGGGAAACCCATTGCTCAGATAGAAACACAATGACATAAGCTCAGCTGCAGAGGAAGGGTTAGGCAGAGTTGAGCAGTGGTTACAGAGAAATATACTCAGGTAATACTTTGCAATCCTCACTTCAAAGCTATAAAGCACTTTGGGCATTAATTAATTCAGCCTCACTGAGGGGTAGGCTTTACTATACTGAAACAGAGAAGGTCCAGTGACAGGCCCAAGGTCACACAAAAGATCAGCAGGAATTACATGAATTGAACCTCAAACCCTGACTCCCAGTTCCCCGCTTTAATCACTAGACAACACTCCTTCCCTCCTGTGATTGAGGGAGATCAGTATTTGGAGTTCCCCGGGATGCGAGTTTTACTTACCCAGATCCTTCCTTCCTATTACTCGCGGTGTGTTGCATAATGCACGCACTAGAAACACCCTGAAAAGTGCAAAGTTAGGGAAACAGTGTCAATATTTATAATATTCCCCAGCTTCTGCAGCCCCAAGCTGTTTGGAAATACAGCAAGAACATGCACTGCAGTTCAGCATCTATGTTGAAAACTACGGGGGGTGAGGGGGAAGGCGAGCCGGGGACGTTCTCCCAGGAGCCCAGCTCTAAAATGCCAGGCTTTAATGATTTGGAAAGAAACACATTTCAGCACTACTGTGGCACAAGTGCATCAGAGCTGCAGTGAGGAGCAGTAGCAGGTCTTTCTCCTAAGTACCTAAGGGGAAGTTTCTAACCACTCAGACCCACTCATGAGCCTCCCAAGGGCAGAGTGTTAACAGTGCAGTCACATTGCTGGGGTCAGGTGATACAATGTATTACATCACCAAAATTGTACCAAAGCAGCTACTGGGAGATTAGCTTAAAGTATTTGACAGCTGCTGTTAGATTGCACTTTACTTTTACCGCTGCAGGTTGAAAATGAACACCAAGTCAAGCATTATTGTTATATGAAACCATTACCTCAGTCGTGGGTTACTGACCAGACAGGGGGCTCTGCTCTGTTAGAGACCATTTTATTTGGAAGTTGTTGCAATGGCTTCATTATGCCAGCGGGTGGTGGTGGTTGTTTTTAACCCCGCTCACTAATCGTCCATTCCTTTTGGCTTTTGGGGATTTCTTTAGCCAGCGTAAGTACAGTCTACGGAGGATATTGTCTGGGCATGCAGCTGATTTGTTTTTACTGTAGTAGCTGTTGATCTGGCCTCTGGAAGTTTAAAGTAGTGTGAGAGCCAGCCAGGCACAGGATCAAATGTACATTATAAAAGCGCTTGAACGCCAGGAACATTCTGAATGACTGGGCAGTGCATTCTTCAGAAGAAGATTATTTCAAGTATGTTCTATGCCTTTCAGATAAGCTTCCACTCCTAACCCCTTCCCCACCCACTACTCCCAACCTGGCTGGCACCAGGACAGGGTACAATGTGAAATGTCGGTGGGAGAAATGGATGGATTCCGGACATGCCTCTCTTAACAGAACTCTTGCACAATTCTCCTCCACTATTTTTCTTTTTGGCTGTTTGCTGAGTGTTCTACTGAGGCAAAGAATGCTTAGTAATATCATGGGTTAACAAATGAGCTTTGCTGGTCTCCCGTCCCAATTTTTAGCGGGAATTTGTCCATGTCATGTCATCAAATGAAAGCATCACTCATTAATACGATGGGCCTTTCTGATGGTGCATATGTTAGCTTTCCAACAGTATAACTCAACGGACATGACTGGAGTTATTCCTGATTGACAGTGTACGTGAGATCAGAATCAGGCACATCATTGTAATGGATTTGCTTTGCTCACAGGATGCCCGCTGCTGGATTTGCACATGATTGACTCATGCCTGCCTCCACTACACCCTTCTCTCATGTTTAGAGACCCTCAGTTTCCCCAGAGCGTTGCAGAATAACATAAAACTAGGAAATGGCTTTTCTGTTAATAATATTTCACACATCAACACTGCTTTCTGTCCAAGAATCTCAGTGTACTTAATATACATCAATTTATCCTCACAGCACTCCCATGAGACAGGTAGAAAATTATTATTGTCTCAATTTTACATATGGGGAAACTGAGGTACAGAGGGGGGTATGGCCAATAGTTTCAAGTCTTCCTAAAGAAGTCAACAGAAGCTACAGGTGCTCAGCACCTCTAAAAACCAGGCTATTTGGTGCCTAACTTTAGGTATCCATCTTTGAAAATATTGGCTTAAGAGATTTACCTGCAGGCAGTGCGGGGAATCTAGGTGAACATGTCTTTTGCCTCCCAGTTCTTTGCCTCCAACATCCCTTCTCCTAGCTTCCCTTTTTGTCTTAGTGCTCACAGGACCTTTGTCTGTGCATGTGAATATCCAGCATGTTCATGCAAAACCTGTCACTGGCCTCTCTGTCTACATGGTGATCACCCAAGCCAGTTGAGTTTTGCATCAGCAGAGAAATTCCCAGCCTCCTTTCTCTACCATGCATTTTTCCTCCCATGCTGTGACAAGCTGAAATCATTTTGGTTTTGTATTAACCAAACCCAAGAGCAGTAGGACAGCTCAAAGGGAGTATGCCATTATAATGAGATAATCATGCTTCTGGGGATTCGTGGCATTTAGATATGTATTGTGTCTTCTCTCCCAGAGTGAAATTATAAGCCTTGGACGATGTTAAAAACATACCAAGAGAACTGACATCCCTTCCAAACGAGGAGCACATTCTAAAAGGGGAGGTTAATCTATATGGCTCTCCATCTAATGCCTTTGGCAGATGAACATATACTTTCATTAGAAGAGGAAGGGCTGGGCTGTAGTATACATTTGCTGTTAACTGTACAAGTTTGGGGAGCACGCTATGTTCATTCTTTGCTAGGTCCCACCGAAGTCTTCCTAACACTGCTAATTTTGGATGTTGCTAATTAAGATTATGGGAGAAAAATGCTTAGAGACAGACAAGAAATGCACTCCAGAGAGCTGTGGGACAGAAAATATCCGAGCACTCTGGCCAGTTGCCAGAATTCACATAGATCATAAAAATCCATCTCATAGACCTGTTCACAGGAGTACAGGCAGGACCTTGGTCAATTCAATAGACTCAGAAGATGGAGGCTGAATGACCCTTCCCACAAGAGTAGTAGCCAGGAGCTCCTCTCATCTTCAGCTCCTTCTGTGGCCTTGGGAAAGCCACTTCACCTCTGTCTGCATTTCGTTGCCATCTGGAAAATGAGAATAAAAATAAATCATGCACTTATCTAACTATCTCCTGGGGTCAGTGTGGGAATTCAGCTAATGTTTATAAAGCACTTAAAACATGAGCCATGCTGTGTAAATGCAAGCTATTATTATTAGACACTTCACAAGTGTTTCCCAGATGAATCACTACTGAAGGGAGAATATCACTCCACCAAGTTCTTCTCTCTGTTATAGGTTAGGCTACAGGTGATGGGGCTACGGGGCAAGTGATGAGAATACAGCAAAAAAAAAAAGTTCTTAGTGTGTTTGCAAATAAAAGCTGCTGATTCACTTGGCAGTTTGGTGTAGAAGGACATTGGTTTTGGTGCCATAAAAATGGGTCAAAAATAGTAGCAAACACTGGTCCTTCTCCACATAATGGCATGAGACCCAGGCATCTTCCATTTCACACCACCAGTGCCAACCCTCTTCTATCCCATGATGCTAATAATGCCTGCTGTGCTTACCACTTTTCAGGACACCATCACTAACCCCCTTCCATGCTAAGAATTACTGTAACACTAACACTCGGTGCCTTCTGTTCCACAACTTAGTGTTCGAACACCTCAGTCTGTTTAGGTACTTCTGAAGCTTGCATCACCATAATAAGGGGCACCAAAGCCACCAATACCCACAACCTCTTTATACCAATGCTCACCACTTTCTAGGCTCAGGATGTCAAAGCTGAACAAATCTTGCAGTGCCCTCCCACCTCCTCCAGAATAAACAACTACTTGTAATGCCAGTGCTAACTATCAGGTGATCAAGCCTTTGTCGACAAAGAGGTCAATAGCCTGTACTGACTGAAGTCAAGCAATCCTTTCCTGCATGAGTCTGCATGGTGTCCAGCATTTCCTTTGTGAAGTACATTAAAAGAGAGTTGAACACTGGCTTCCTTGACCTGACATGCAGCTAGGGCAGGGTGACTTCCCACTTCTAACCGGAACCCATCAGAGCACACACGGTCAGAAACTTTTAAAATCCAAAGCCAAAATTGGGGACCAAGAATGTTACTGTCCAAAGAAAATTACCAAGAGAAGGCTTTTTTTTTCCAGTGGGGAGAACCAAACCTTTTAATATTCAGAATACTTCTGACCTCATCACTAATTGTCCCTATTTTTCATCAGGAGAGCTTGGCAAGTCTGGTGACATTATAGAAAAAGTCCTCCCAAAAGAGCACTGCCAATTTCAGCTTTAATTCCATCAGTAAACAACTTTGACTGTGTTGGGAAAATTCCATTAATCATTCATGTTCTGCAAAGAATGATACACAAAGGAGCTGTCAAAACCAAGCAGCTACTCTCCATTTGTTTGGTAATTAAGAAACTCCCTTCCATTCTAATGGTGCAGGGAGGCAAATTCCATGCCCAGTAAGGACCACTGGGAATCAAATGATATTGAATCACCTGCATTTAAACTCTAGGGGCCAGATTTTACAGCTTTACTTCCCTTTTTTGTACCCACAGTTCTATGTAAGTGCATTTAAGATCACTTACACATCTATCACATTAGTTGCTCTCGAAATTACTTATTGGTGTACCTCTCAATCTGCCAAAGCCAATTTCTTACAAAGGGGTGTGAAAAAGACCCAAAACAAGGGGGATACAAAAATGATTCAGGCAAGAAACTTTAAATGTCATGGGATTCATTCCCTTACAGTATATGACTCTTTCTGTAACTTCGGTTTCATTATTCTTTATTTCATATACAAATGGTCAGTCACGTAACAAATATTTGGGAAACAGCTAATTGAGGGACTAAAACGAGTGTTGTCCATGGAAATTAGAGTAATTTGAGATATATGTTTGTGGGTACAAAATTTAGCGCACAGGTAGTTGCTTTCACAAAACAGTGGGCATCGGATGAGAGATTGAAAGTTAGACTCTAAAGCATCACACAGTCTAATGTACCCTTTTGGCGCCACTTGGGTGAGCACTGTAATACTTGTAAAGAGACAATGTGCACTTTTGATCTATTAACTGGCTGTATGGAAAACTTCCCTCTGACTCTGCTGCCCTTACTCATGTCAAGTGGTACCTTTACCGTGAGTAATCCTACTGAAATCAATAGGACTACTTGTGGTGTAATGAACTACTCAATGTGAGTAAAGGCAGAAGAATCTAGCCCGGAGACATTAACAGCAGTTGGCTTTTGGCATAACTTAATGATGAATATCTTCAGATTGGATCACAGATGTTTCCAGAACCTGATGTGTGAATACGGTTTTATATGTGATTTCCATCCAACTTTTTGCAGAGAGTTGAGGCACTTACAAATCCTGGTAATAGGCGTATTGGGAATCTGACACACAGATTTGGAGAAGCATCTAAACCTAGGGGCAATTATCTGAAATTAACCCTTACCTGAGCTCAAATCCTGCTGCAGATCACCCATGACTAACATAAAGGCACAGATTCTGCAGCCCTTACTCCAATAGTAATTATTTATACCATTATGCCCCACAAAGAAAGTGGGAGTGCTCACATAGGTGAGTCCTCAGTGTGAATAAGAATTGCAGAATCAGGCCAATAAAAGTATAACGAAGGTATTATTCACTGTAAGTACGAGTGGCGGAATGAGATTCTGATTGAGTGATTGATTTAAACACAGACTGTCTCTCTTAATCAAGCTGGTGTTAGATAGCTTTGAAACCTAAGAGTCAGAAATGGACTCTGATTTTGAACCTTCAAATAACTGAAGGTACAACTGCACGTACAAATACATTCAACAGCAGCTAGGTGTAGAACTACAATCCCTGGAGCCCACAAATCACGTAGTTAAACTTAGTGCTATAAAACGTGCCCGCAATTACTTAAAGGAGCACAATTGCAGGCTGAATGGAGCCCCTTCTGAAAATCAGTGCCTTAAGGGTTATTTATTAGTCCTCCACTCGACTTGGCTGTCTGAAGCTGAAGGTGATGTATTATTTATGAGATTATTATTAGATCACTAACAATGATCAGTAATTCACCAATGGTGCTTGATTCTAGGCAGATGTTCTGGAATCAAAGATGTTCTGGGGGATATGTACAATGGCCTATTTGTTACACTGAGGGTCATTTGCCCTCTCAGACTTTCCAGCCACAAGGTCTCACTGAGGAATGCACTACGAAATCCTCTAGCACAGGGGTCTCAAACTCAATTTACTTTAGGACCAGTGCCAGTCCTCAAATCCTCCCAGTGGGCCAATGTCACTCATGCCACCCAGAACCTGCCCCCCAGAAACTCTGCCCCCCAAAAAACTCTGCCACCCCAACCTGCCTAAAGTTCTGGGATGGAGTTTGGTGGGGGAGGAGGTCTGGGGTGCAGGCTCTGGGATGGAGTTTGGGGGCTGGGGGGTTGTGTGGGGAGAGGGTGCAGGCTCTGGGAGGGAGTTTGGGTGCAGAAGTGGTGAGAGGTTGGTCTCTGGGAGGGAGTTTGGATGGGGAAGGGGGTCCAGGGTGCAGGCTCTGGGATGGAGTTTGGGGGTTGGGGGTTGTGTGGGGAGGGGGTGCAGGCTCTGGGAGGGGGTCGGGGGTGCGGAACTTACCTGGAGCTCCAAGGTGGGGCGGGCTGGGGACCTCCACGTGCTTCTGCCCCCAGGCATTGCCTCTGCAGCATCCCATTGGCTGCAGGGGTGCTCGGGGTGGGGGCAGTGTGCGGAGGCACAGCCCTGCCCCACCCAGCCCAGCCCTGCCCCTGGACTGCAGGGAGGGGCCAGCAGCCACTGGAGTGAGCAGGCAGATGCCGCTCAGCTCCACTGCGCTGCCAGGGCCCCTGAGGGGGGAGCGCCTGGGGGTGGCAGGTGGGGCCAAGGGAGAGACCCGGCCCCATGGGCCACAGATGGCCCATGGGCCAGCAGTTTGAGACCCCTGCTCTAGCATGAGGATTCTCCCTCAACCTTGTACCTTCTTCCAACCTGGTTTTCCCCTTCCCCCTCCCCCCACCCTATGGGCTCAGTCTAAATGTCAACCAGAGATTTCCATAGACAGAGCTAACTGGAGTGAAAGATTCCATCCAGTTGTAACTGAATGCTAGCAAAAGCCTATAGTTCTTTTTTTAACAAAAAGATTTAATAATCCCACTTGCTTATTAAGAACACAGTACCAGAAACATGACCCCTTTCTGACATTTAAATGTGACCTTTTCTTAAAACCACAATGTACTCGCTTGCTTACATGATACCGGTTTGACATTCTTAACCCATTCATACTTAGACCAGTGCAGTTCAGGAGAATCCAATGACTTTAACAAACACGAGTTTAAGAGGCTTTGATATTTTCAAATATTTGGAGCTCGCTTCCGATCTCTGAGGCCCTCTTAAGCACTTCTCTGGCTTTGTCAACAAGATGTTTAAGTGTCGGCTTTAAAACTTCAGCCAGTTTCTGAGAGAGAGAAACAATTCACTAATGTTCAAACTGAACTAGCCACAGCTAAGCCAGGCATTTATATCTTCCTTCCTATCGCAATATTGCCAACCCTAAATGTGGCTAAAAAAATCAGGAGTCAGGCCTCAAAAAGAAATCAGGAGACTGGTTTAAAAACCACGAGATTTAAAAAAAAATAATTATCAGGCAGGTTCTTTTAATTTGTTTTCTGTTTTTTGAACTTTTAGGGTCCACTATCCTGTTGTTGATTTGCCTCATTCTATTTCATGGCAGCAATATAGCAAAAACCCTTCCATTAATATCCATCTTTAATCTGGATATACACCAGTGTAACTGAGAGATCAAACTGGCACACAATTGTTTTGTGTTTTGTCTCTGCCTCTCCTATGTATATCACATAATATATTAACTGGAAAAGTCAACAGGTCTGACTTGAAATGGGCTCAGAGGACAGATCTCTCGAGCAAAAAGGTGGTATTTTGACATAGTCTCTTTCCTCCTTTGACTGCAGATAAAATGGTCAAGACTCTGCCTTTTCGAGTTCCATGTCCCATAATGTTTTGCAGTTTCCCACCTGATGTTTTTAGTATATGCATTTCAGTAAAGCAGCATGATCAGCTTTCAACACCTGCATGAATAACAGTATGAAGAAGTTTATTTTTGCACTCAAACAAGTCCATCAGAATACCTTTTCCTGCTCCTACTGTTGTCACTGCTGCCCTGGTGTGTTTGCAGCTTTCTGTTGCGTGCTGGTAGGAGATGACTTAGCTAGCCATGCAAAATACCTATGTCACAGTTAGAGATGGACCCAAACCAGAACCTCAGGTACAAACACCCCTAAAAACTGGGAAAATCCAGGGCCACATCAGGATCTCAACTTTGCAACTTGGAAACCTCTCTTTCCTACAGAACTCCTCTTCACCTCTCTGCTGGGGAGATATTCCCAGCTTCTGCCACTCAGATGAATTCAATTCATTTGGCCAGAGGCTTACAGAAAAGGGAGGATGGTATTTGTAATGTATGATGCATCTGAAGACTTAGGGCCTGTATCACAGGGTGCCTGGCCACAGTGAATGAAATATGTCCAGCTCTCCTGTGCCAGACACATGTTCCCAGTTCACTCACTGAAGAGGACAGGACAGCATCTGGGGCTATGAAAATCAGGGCACCTGGGCCTTGGAGAGGAGATGAGTGTGAGACAGAGAACTGGAGATTTAAGGATACTAGTCAGTCAGGGAAAAGGCAGGTGAGAGTTGCCAGAGCCAGAAGATGTTTCCTGAGGGGAGGCTGAAGTCAAGGAGAACAGCAACAGGCTTTTGCTGGCTGACTTCCTTAAGCTAAAGAACCAGGGCGGGACGGCTAAAGACAAGAGGAGAAGCAGAGGAAGGACTCTGCACTGCCAGGGGGAGTGAGGGATACTCTCCTAGTGAGGATGAACTCCCAAGCAGAGAGGCTGTAGGGGTTCCCACTGGGATGAGCAGGGTTGGACTCGGGATGAAAGATAGCTGGAGGTAGCTGTTCTGACACAGGGACAGAAGAAGAGGACCAACAAGGAGCATAGGTGTAGATAAAGACACCGAGTGTGATATGGAAGGACTCCCAGCAGAGAGGCTGATGAGGGTGCCCACTGGAAAGACCAGGGTTTTAAGGACTATGTGCACTAGGGTGATAAATGATCTATAGGTTGAGAGTCATGATTTGGGCTACTTGCATCTCATTTTTTGTAATAAACCAGCCCCAAGGAGGAGGAATATTAAGGCAAGAGAGCTTAGCATGGAGTCCTTCTCTTCCTGAGGGGAAACTGAGGCAGATGGACGTGTTATATTGTGCCCTGCCACCAGAGGGCACTCCAGGCAGGGTTGCCCTCTTACAGCCTGGGTTTAGAAGCAACTTCTCATTTTGTACCCATAACTTCATGGGTACAAGTGACTGCGGATTTAAATGCAGTAGATTCCGCTTACTAGCAATCCTGATAATAGCAACTTGCAGTTAATGGCAACATATTGCCAAGAACCAATCCTGTCCCATTAACATCAGTGCTAATGGGATTCAGATCTGAGCCACAGGCACGCTGCTTAACAGCAACATTTTTAGAGGGGAAGTGCTCCCTGCAATCAATTTCCTACCTCTGAGCATGAGCAGCTGAGCACTTTCACTGTGTGCCTTGGTTTCCAAACATGTGGCCCTATCGCTGATAACGTCTGGGTCCTGGAGGCAGTACGTGAGCCCGGTGCTAAGCAAGTGAGAATACCTAGGAGGTTTAGTGTCTCAAAGTATGTTGTTTCTTGTGTTCAGTAAAGGAGAATAAAAACATCACAAAGCAAGGCTGCAAACGCCAATCTGAGGGTAAAGAAGGCAGATGTTAGTGACGGCCTGTGGCTCTGGTTTCATCGTAAGTTTGGCCAAGGTGCTTGTCTCGCTGGGCTGATGCTGAAAGGGATAGCATGTCAGCTGGTGGCAGAGCAGGGGAAGGATTTCCACTGGTGGGAAGCCTGACACAACATGGTTTGCTGTCAGGTTTCAGAGTGGTAGCCGTGTTAGTCTGTATTAGCAAAAACGATGAGGAGTCCTTGTGGCACCTTAGAGACTAACAAATTTATTTGGGCATAAGCTTTCATGGGCTAGAACCCACTTCATCAGATGCATGGAGTGGAAAATACAGGAGCAGGTATAAATACATGGAAAAATGGGATTTGCCTTACCAAGTGTGAGGTCAGTCTAACGAGACAATTCAATTAACAGTAGGATACCAAGGGAGGAAAAATAACATTTGTAGTGGTAATGAGAGTGGCCCATTTCAAACAGTTGACAAGAAGGTGTGAGTAACAGTAGGGGGAAATTAGTATGGGGAAAATTGGGTTTAGGTTTTGTAATGACCCAACCACTCCCAGTCTTTATTCAGGCCTAATTTGATGGTGTCCAGTTTGCAAATTAATTCCAGTTCTGCAGTTTCACATTGGAGTCTGTTTTTGAAGTTTTTTTGTTGAAGAATTGCCACTTTTAGGTCTGTTATTGAGTGACCAGGGAGATTGAAGTGTTCTCCTACTGGTTTTTTAATGTTATAATTCCTGATGTCAGATTTGTGTCCATTTATTCTTTTGCATAGAGACTGTCCGGTATGGCCAACGTACATGGCAGATGGGCATTGCTGGCATATATCAGATTGGTGGATGTACAGGTGAACAAGCCCCTGATGGTGTGGCTGATGTGGTTAGGTCCAATGATGGTGTCTCTTGAATAGATATGTGGACAGAGTTGGCACCGGGGTTTGTTGCAGGGTTTGGTTCCTGGGTTGGTGTTTTTCTTGTGTGGTGTGTAGTTACTCGTGAGTACTTGCTTCAGGTTGGGGGGCTCTCTGTAAGCAAGGACTGGCCTGTCTCCCAGGGTCTGTGAGAGTGAGGGATCATCCTTCAGGATAAGTTGTAGATCCTTGATGATGCACTGGAGAGGTTTTAGTTGGGGGCTGTAGGTGACGGCTAGTGGTGTTCTGTTACTTTCTTTGTTGGGCCTGTCTTGTAGTAGGTGACTTCTGGGTACCCTTCTGGCTCTGTCAATCTGGTTTGGTGTAAGGAGCATGGCGAGAAACAAGATGCTGACTTTCTGGCAGCTACTGAATGGGGGGAAGACACCCCACCCAGAATTCTAGAGAAGTACTAGCCACATGACATCTTCAGTGCTCACGAGACTGGTCTCTTCTACCAGGGTTTTCCTGACACAGGCCTTGGTGTGCTGAAAGAGAGGTTTGCAGGAAGGAAAAAAAAGCTATGGACTGCATCCAATTGCTGTGTTGGACAAACGATGGGAAAGAGCAAGTGCCCTCATTGTGTCCCTATGGACCACTCAAAGCTGCCTGTGCTCTACAGAAACTCAGCCAGTGCATGGATGACAAGTTTGAAGTGTGGCTTAAGAACTGGAACAGGGAGCTGTAGACACATGTGCCTTTTAATTAACAATTACCCAACTCATTCAGCTAACGTAGAGCTATCACACATTGTGTTAAAATTCCTGCCTCTGGACACAACTTCAGGCAGGCAGCCAGTGGACATGGGTGTCATTAAAAATTTCAAAGGTCATGATTATGCTTGTCCTAATGCATGCGTTATTGCCTCTCTGGGTGCTGACCCACACCTAGGAGCGGTAGATGTTGCCAAAAAAAATCTCTGATTGGTGCACTTCATCTTGTTCCGGAGTCATGGGCCTCTATTCGCCCACAGACTGTTCTAGACTTCTTCAGAAAGGGAGGGTTTTCACCAACAACAGAAAACAAGGGTCTGGTGGACATTTCTGTGCTGGTCAACATTTCTGTTCCTGAAAAATCTAACTGCAGAGGACTTTGAGGCCATTGTTGAGTTTGACAGTCATTCAGAGCCAGAAGGGGAGAACTGTTGCAGAACTGCTGGAGACAGCAGTGGCTGTAAAGCACCCATAGACTGATCAGGCACTAAAGGACTAGTACAGGTGATGAGGAATCCAAAGAGATTTCCCTCACAAGGCAGTTATGTGCAGTGGACATTTTTCGCAGGATATGCCATTGTCGTGGCTTTGAGACCAGTTACGAGGCTGCATGCAGAACTGGGAAGGATTTACAGGTGGAGGTGGCAAAATGTAGAAAGCAGACAACATTGGACAAATGTTATTAAAAACATTCTATTATATTATCATCATCATTATTATTATTATTATTATTATTATTTGTAAAATCTTGTGCTGCTTTAATTTGTGTGACATATAAGGAGCACTAACTGGAAGTACAGGACTGTTCAGCATACAGAGACATTATACTGTAATTGTTTTAAAAGTTTTCTTTGGGGAGGGATGTTAAAAGCTGAATCCCTATACCAGGGGTTGGCAACCTCTGGCACGCAGCTCGCCAGGGTAAGCACCCCGGAGGGCCAGGCCAGTTTATTTACCTGTTGACATGGCAGGTTCGGCCGATCGTGGCCCCCACTGGCTGCGGTTCGCTGTCCCAGACCAATAGGGGCTGCGGGAAGCCGCGGCCAGCACATCCCGTGCCACTTCCCGCCGCTCCTATTGTCCTGAGATGGCGAACTGCGGCCAGTGGGGGCCGCGATCGGCCGAACCTGCTGCTTCAGCAGATAAATAAACTGGCCCGGCCCGGCCCGCCAGGGTGCTTACCCTGGCGAGCCGCGTGCCAGAGGTTGCCTACCTCTGCTCTATACAGTATTTTAGAATTGTGTTCCGCTTCACAATATTTCTTGAGACACATAGCAAGCTGAAAGTTCGTAAGTTTGCTCTCAGCACTGTGGTACATGATACAATGTATCCATTACTGTGTGTCATGTTTAGTATTCTTTATTACAGAAAGTTAATACACAGTTTCACAACTACTGTTCTGTAAATGTATCATTGTTCGGTGCTTGTTTTTTCTATCTTTCCCCATGAAAACAATGCCTTGCGCTTATCAGCAACTTTTGGGTAATAGCAACTTGTAGCTGGGAACTTAGAGTTGTTACTAAATAGAATCTACTGAAAGTTCAGGCACAACTGATGTCAATTAGCCATCTAAGCACCAGTGTGTACCTACATATACGGAAGCTAAATGCCTAAAAGCCAGCTTACTCAGAATGATAGATTATCTTACTCCATGAGTAGCGTTATGGTTTCAGTAGGACTACTTTTGGAGTAAGATACTACTCAGAATGTGTAAGGATTCCAGAATCAAGCGCTAACAGACAGTTGTTCCCATATTTAGTTGCACTGGAGAATGGTAAGGTGAAGGTCTCTTTCTAAATCATACACTGAGGGCTTACACCTTACTCACACTGAGTAGTGCATTAGTCTGTAAATAGTCCCGGGGAAATCAACAAGCGAGGGATAGTTCAATGGATGAAAATGATCTCTTTGCAGAGCACCAGCCCAAAGATCTGTGCACCACTGAGCTCTGTGTAGAGGCCTTACATGGGATATAAAGGGTCTTGTGATGCCCTCTGCACAGTGGTCAATTTTACCTACAGAAAGGGCAAAACCAGCTCCTTAAAGCAGCATAGTTGCTTGGGAAAATTATAACCTTACGGAGAACACTCCTCACCCAAAATATCTGCGGTTACTTTAAACCAACCCCACCTTTTGTTAGGCAGAGGGGTAAATCTGTGATTTTCATTTTAAATGCCCTGTTTTCAGAGGGGCAACTGAAAGGACAAGCAAGACATTTGATCTATTCGAACGCAGGCAGCTGTGGAGATGAACAGATTTGACATATTTAAATGAAACATCCTAATGGCGTGTTCTGGCCTTGAAGGCCTCAGGCAGCATTCACTGTATTTGTTAGACACTATGGATTAATTACTCTCATAAATGAATTATACCCGTTTCAATTTAAAACCATAAGTGTTGCATTTGAACTAGGGTCAAATTAAACTTTCTGTCAATTATGCAGATTACTTAAGCAATTATGTAAATTGTTAATAAATTCTTAAGTGGAGGGGAATTTTTCTTGCAAAACTATATATTTGATGTGTTACTGAGCTTAAACACTTTCAGGGGACAAATGCACAGAGGAAAGAAAAGTGTAGCTTTAAATAGCCACCCTGGGAGTTGTCACGGTGACTGCCTCCACTCATGCGGCCTGGAAGACAGGGCTTATCTCCATTTGGGCTGAAGCAGGAGAGCTAGGCCAGTGAGGCAACTAACACTGTGCTGCAGTCTCTCCTGCTGTGTTTACCTGGCACAGGAGGTGCCTTTGGGTTTCTTGCTGACATTGTGGTCTGCTAATTAGAACGAGGCACGGGGAGGCTGGAATAGTTGGGTTCTGTTCCCAGCATTGGCAGCGAGCCATTGCATGATCTTAGTTATAAACCGTTACTCTTTGTCTGTATGTCTTTCCTTCTAGACTGTAAGCCAGGGGTGGTCAACCGGAGCCACATGCGGCTCTTCAGAAGATAACATGCAGCTCCTTGTACAGGCACCGACTCCGAGGCTGGAGCTACAGGTGCCAACTTTCCAATGTGCCGGGGGGGGGGGTGCTCGCTGCTCAACCCCTGGCTCTGGCACAGGCCCTGTCCCCACTCCACCCCTTCCCGCCCCCTCCCCTGAGCCTGCTGTGCCCTCACTCCTCCCCCAGAGCCTCCTGCACTCCACGAAACAGCTGATCGGGAGGTGCAGGGAGGAAGGGGGAGACGCTGATTGGTGGGGCTGCTGGTGGGTGTGAGGTGCTGGGAGCGGGGGTGGGGGAGCTTATGGGGGGCAACTGACGTATTACTGTAGCTCTTTGGCAATGTACATTGGTAAATTCTGACTTCTTCTCAGGCTCAGGTTGGCCACCCCTGCTGTAAGCTCTTTGGGGCAGTGACTGTGCCTTCCTTTATGGTTTGTATAATGGTTAGTACTTTAGGCCTGATTTTATACCACTGAAGTCAATGCGAGTTTTGCCATTGACTTCAGTAAGTTTAGGATCAAGGCCCTTTGTTAGTCATTATTATTTTTCTTATCCATTATTTGTTTCCAGTAGTGCCCCAATCAGATAAATCATGGTCTCTTCTCTCTCTCTCTCCCAAACAAAGGGGTAAATACAGAGTCAGCTGAAGTTACACCATTATCACTATAGAGTAGCTTCATAGAAGAATTTGGTCCACTGACTGATGGATTTAACCTAATGCAATTACTCTGAATTTACCTCAGTGTAGGAGAGATCAGAGTTTGTCTTGCAGGGTCCAAATTTAGCCCTGTCATAAACAGTTGCAACCATCACTGGGCCTGATTCTCCACTCACATGCTCCAGTTTTATGCCATTGTAACTCCATTGGTTGGGCCACTTACCTGGGATATAGGACAACCAAGTTTGACTCCCTGCACTGCCAAAGAATGCCTGTGTGACTCTGGGCAATGACTTAGCCTCAGTTCCCCACCTGTATAATGGGAATAATAATGCTTCTCATAGAGAAGATAGGCATCACCTATTGAAAGGTCATGAAATGACTGACTTGGTCACAGGATACGTAGATGTAACTTCCTTGACTTAACTAGAATTACCTGTTTGCGATGAGAAGAGAATCAAGTCCATTATCTTCAATGGGAGCTTACATTAGGATGAGTTTGGCCTCCAGAGAATACTAAATGGACATGATTTACATCCATTTGGCACACTCACAGAGTGCCAGGCTGGTACAAGTTACAATTCTTTGTCGTCACATCCATTTTATGACCAGCTTACAAGTCACTATTGTTGAATTCTGCTTAATTTGTCCCTCCCCTCGCCCCAGTTTAGCCATCAAAGAACCATGGAGGTTTCCAAGTTTCCATTTAGAAATCTCCATGATGTATCAGAGTCTGGCACTTGATGCACAACTCGTCTCCTTTCTACCATGATGCAAATTGTTCCAATGCTAGGAGGGGGCAGACCTGGAAATTCCACCAAGAAAAACAGGAAAGCAAAACGGTGGTTGGAAGTAGGAGTTCAGTTGCTTTTACAACTCAGCTTCGGCAGAGGTTGCATACAAACCCAAAACCTGGGTGTTCCCAAGTTTGCCTGTGACTAATTGAAACCCTAATAAAGAAGAGACCTCTGACCTTGATCCTCTGGGCCACTTACCTTGTTCAAATTAACATTTTAACATCAGTTATAAAATGTGCTACATCTCTGGGGGGGCGAGAAGGCAGGAAAACACATCCAATGCAATGAAATATGCATATCAAAGCCTAAAAAGGAATGGGGAAATTCAATGAATGATAATGAGGGCTGTCTTTGTTAAAATCTACATGGCAGTATCTTTAAACTCCAGAGTATTCGACCAAAGGCATAGGGGTAAGCGTACCTGGCAACCATTTACTTTTTATTCTTTGTGGCACAGAGAAAATACTTTCTAAAATATTAGATGAAAGGCCCCTTTCAAAACTACTTTGCTTTATAGTGCTTTTCTCTCAAGCTGTTCTGCATACTTAAAAGTCAGAGCCACCTTGAGTGGATTACATTTTTTTTTGCAGTGTATTATACCTTTCTCTCAGCACCCCACGTAGTGCTGCCCGACCTGCGTTCCGAATGCCTTGTTGTCATCATGATAAGCATTTTCTGTGATAGGAAGGCAAAGAGAATCAACCTTTTTAAATACACACACATACAACTCCCAATGCTTTGTTGAAGCAAGCGGCAGCCCCGGCTCACAGGGATACATAGGGCTGTAGACAGAAAGCTATTTAGAGCATTGAAAACAGGCTTATTACCCTGCCATTTTTTGTGCACAGAGGTTTTTTTTTTTTTTTTTTTTTCCGTGACATTAGAGAGTCCGAAGTGACATACATTTTTTATAGCTTCATAAAGTCGTCTCCTGACCGGGTCACCCTTCTCATAACTAGGGAGCAGAACGCTTGAAAAAAGCCATTCATCAACGTGAAAGGAGCCGCTGTCTACTGGCTCCAATATGCACACAGTCTGGCAAGATTCAGCTCAGTGCAAATGCTAAGTTACTCCTTTGCTAATGCCAAATGACCCGCTCACTTCTATTAGCACACAGAAGGGGACAAGAAGGGCATGGTTGCTGTCCGTGTCTGCATAAATGCCTCTCGAGATACAGCCCAGGATCAACACTTCTTGCTAAATGTACTGAACACGGGAAAAAATTAGTTTCATATTTATATCAATTAAATATTCAATTAAACAAAGATAAAATTATGGGAAGAAAATTTGTTCTTGCCTAATGGGCTATGTCACGTTTATTGCATTTTCACACATATACCATTAAAGGCCCAGCAAAGGGATGCAGGATTGTTACTCCTGGGTTATGTCTCCTGCAGCTCCCACACAGTTCTTTGTTCTGATGTGCTCTGTCAGAATTGTATCAGCAAAAACCAGACTGGGGGGACAAATGGACTTTTCTTTCTTCTGAAGGGAACATTTTCAGTGTAAGAAGAATCTATAAACTATAGACTCAGATTAAGGGCTCATTTAAGGGACTACAATAGTACACCAGAGTATAGGAATTGCCAGACTGGCGAACCACGCAGTCCATTATCCTATCTCCAATGATAGTCAGTGTGAGCTGCTTTTGGGGAATGCTCCGGAAACCCCATAGTGGACAATTCTGGAATAACCTGTCCATAGAGGAAGTTTCTTCCTGAGTGACACCAGTTAGTGGTTGACTTCTGCCCTGACACAAGAGAATTTACATCACTGCTAAAAAAATAATAATTGTCATCCTATCTAATGTAACTGTGGGTGTTCTCATCTGCACAAATGTCAAATTCTTTCTTCCGTCTTGCTAAGCTCTTGGCATTAATGATATTTTGTCTCAGCGATTTCCACAGGTTAATGAGGCACTGTGCAATAAACTATTTACTTGTATGATTAATATTAATACCTAGCTTTTTTCAGTAGATCTCAAAGCATTTTACAAAGGAGCCACATTTTACAGATGAGGATACTGAGGCACAGAGTGTGAACTGACTTGCCTAAGGTCACCCATCAGGCCACCAGCGAAGCTAGGAATAAAGCTCAGGTCTTTTTCTTCTTCTTCTTCTTCTTCTTTTAGCTAGGATATCCAAAACTCAACATAGTATATCCCAGGGGTCGGCAACATTCGGCACGCGGCTCGCCAGGGTAAGCACCCTGGCGGGCCGGGCCAGTTTTATTTACCTGCTGACGCGGCAGGTTCGGCCGATCGCGGCCCCCACTGGCCGCGGTTCGCCGTCCTGGGCCAATGGGGGTGGCGAGAAGCCGCGGCCAGCACATCGCTCACCCGCGCCGCTTCTTGCCACCCCCATTGGCCTGGGATGACGAACCATGGCCAGTGGGGGCCGCGATCGGCCGAACCTGCCACGTCAGCGGGTAAATAAAACTGGCCCGGCCCGCCAGGGTGCTTACCCTGGCGAGCCGCATGCCGAACGTTGCCGACCCCTGATTTAGAGTATTATCGTCTAATTCTTGTTTGCTTTTTCACTGCAATTGCACATGGAGCAGTGCTTTTCATGATGTCCAAATCTTTCCCCCTCCAGAAGATACAGACACCAATGAACTTCTGGAAACTCTGAGTCCACTTAACTAGAGCTATGTGCTTAAACTGGATTTAACCTGATGCAATTACTCTGGATTTTGATTTTGTGAACTCTGAAGGTTTGTGATAGGAGCAGTCTTGTTTTGCCTTTGAAAGCAGAATGCTTCTAGGAGTCCAAGTTCACCATTGACTATTTTTTGCGTTATTCCCCAGCGCTAGTTGGCTACATCCCACTCCCCAACATTTTAACACTGTTGCTATGGGACAAGGGCAGAGTGGGACTGTATTAGTCAAGGTCAAATGCGGTACAATGACACCAAGATATGGAGCAAATGGTGCCCTGCTCTGCCATGCAGTGGCAGGGATCGCCTGGTCAAAAGGAACACTGCTGCTCTACTAGACAGTCTCACCTCTTATGGACCTTCTCCCAGTTCTTAAGGTGGAACCATCTCTCTAGCTCAGCTTCCCAAATCAAAATAGAATCACCCTCTTGGCACTCTCTCACTCCAGTAAAGTACTTGAGGAGCTAGCGAGTGGAGAACCAGACCCATTGTTTCTTCTCCTTCCAAATTTTTGTTGTTCCAGAAGTTCCAAAGGAAATGGTTGACATTTGTGTTCATTCATTTTCCAGCTGAATTAAGCCAAGTGGAAGGATGTCAAATGATTTGCTGAGGAGCAGGTAGTGAGTCAATGACTTGCCCCAGTTAGTATGTAAGGTCCTCAGGCCTGCCAGCCCTTTTCTCTAAATGCAAGTCCACAACAGCCTCCATTAAGCTGTCTGCTTCGGGAAGTAGTAGAGTTGGAATAAGATACATAAAGGTATTGGGGTGTCAGGGCAGGCAGGCTGTAACTGCCAATTATAAAAAGAGGCTGTGAGGCTGTGGTATTGATTGAGTTTTTGGAGGAGAAGCTGAAGTAAACATGGCATATTTTGCAAGCATCACATCTTCAATATGCCAAGTTAGACAAAACAAGGCCAAATGATTTGAGCTATAGAGGAAGATGTGCATTAAATGCTCCCATTGGCATCTTAAACTCTTTTTTCTAAATGGTGTCTCTTGGGGGTTTGTTTCTTTTAAATACAGTATGCTGTAATACAATGAACTTGCAAACGACAAATAAAAAAAATCTCTACGGAGTTTTGAAAGTTATTGTAAAATCCCATTTGGTCTCAAAGTATTTTGGGGAACATCTATGAATTGTTGTCATCTTTGGAAATTACAGTATGGAGAATCTTGGACAGTACAAAGGGATGGAATTCAGTCATTTGTGGTTGGTCCTACAGCATCATTCCTGACAAATCACAAAGCAACATTGATACTGTACAGACTGACACTGCAAAGCTTTGTTAAATTGTGTGGTGTTAAACCTCTGCCTGGACCTATTAAGGGCTTGTCTCCATGTTGAGGTAATGCTCTCTAAGGGGGAGTGATTTTAACACTCACTAATGTGTTGCACAGTAATTGGTCCATGTAGACCCTGCTGGTGGGCACTAAAAGTTTCCTAGTGTGCTTTAATATAATACCATTTGAAAAAGCATGAGATTAAAGCATACCAACAGGGTCTACCCAGACCAGCTACCAACATGTTAATGCACTTTAGAAATCATATTGTGTAGAATGTATTATCCCATTGTATAGACAAGGCCTACATTAAATAAAAAAGTTACTTTTAGATTTACTATAGTGGAGTCCTACACTTTCTATGCCCTGACAAAATGATACAGTAAGAAGGATAAACCAGCTCTGATTAAAAAATAACTAATCATAAGAGAGACCTTTCTGAGGACCAGAAAATTTTTGATTTACCATTTTTATTTTGGCTTTATTCCCCAATGCAAATCTCAGTGTTTTCTTTTTTGTCCAGGGCCAGTTGACGAAATGCCGTGAGAAATGTATTATTTGTTGGGTCTCTAGTAGACGTTCCAACCGCCTCCATCAGCGTCCTTCAAATGGTCTCGTTTGGTTCCAGATGTTTCTCTCTGTTTCTACTGAAGCAGCATGGCCACGCAGTAATCAGTAGCAAAGTAGGCAACAGAACCTAGGTCTTATTCCTCCCAGTTCCTTAATCAAATCGCCAGACCACACTGCTGAAACAAAACTGCAAAAAATACATATCTGTGAACTAGAAGGGAATTCTGGGTCTATTGATTAGTGATGGACAGACCGTCAGAAGACTCAATACATCAGTTTGGAAAAGGACTGAAAAGTTTAACTGCTTCTGCCAACCTCTTTGTAACTAGAAAGTACTAGGACTCTTACAGGGAAACATGTTCTCAAGAGGTTTTCAGCCCAAAAATTATACTCAGATGCATGTATACAACTTCTTTTGACTTTAGTCTCACTTGTGGATGTATCTGTGGGCTGAATTTGACCCTAGAGTAATTTATAGGAAGAGACAAGATACCTTTGGATGTCATGATTATCAAGAAATCACTGGGCTGCTGAGGCGCTCTGCCTTTGTGGAATTCTTCAGGATTTAGATTCAACCAGTGGATATTAGGAGCTTGACAGGACTAAAACCTGAATCTCCAGATCTGTAGAGTTTAAGATTATGCTAGAAAGCTTCAATCAATGCACTTGGGGTCACCAGTCAACTTCAGCTAATGCAGAGTTTCAGTTAAGCTGGAGTTTGGGAAACCAGGGTTTGTGAGATATCTGAAGGTGGAAAATTGATGACAGAGCTATGGGTAAATGCAATGTATATTTTCTCATTTGGAGCCTGATTCAAATCCTCAGCGTCAATGGAAAGACTCCCATTGACTTCAGTGGGCTTTGACTCAGGTTCCTATCCCTCACATTTCAGCAGTGTCCTTTTTCTCTCCTGATGCGCTCTTCCTGTCCTTTTCCTGCCATCCCCTCTTTTCTATTTAACACACTGCATTATACTCTGATACCTCTTCTATTTCCTATTACAGCTTTGTCCCAGCCTCTCTTTCCCATCCCTTCCCCTGACTGCAGCTTCCCATCCTTCCCTGACATGTTGCTCTGTTTTTTCTCCTCTCTCTCACATCTTTCTTTTGGATCACTTCATGCTGCACCACATTTGCATACTGAATATCACAGGACACAAGGTAACCAATGTCCTGGGACATGACCCACAACATTCAGATTGAAATGCATATTTTTGGATCACTCACCCTAATCCCAATTGAGATGAAATGCATCTGAGCAAAAATTTTGGCAGATGGCTCACAGATCAGGTGTTTGCAAAATCCCCAAAAAGTGAACGGCATTTGTGTATGCTTTGTAAACTCAAATACTCCCTGGGCGGCAAGAAGCCCAAACCTCTGCTTGCTTAGCCAGGTGGTTTGGTTTTCGGAGGGTTTCCCAGAAAAGGCTCACTGTTTTCTAACTAATCCATTTTGATTTTTGGAAAGGTTTTTTATTTGTTTCCCCCTGTTTAATTTCTGGAGCTCACCTAAGCCCCTGGCTCAGTCTCTGGTAGATAATTAGCTGAAATACCATTTCCATCCCCCATGAAATCAGAAGCACAATGTCAGTGGCAGGTAGAAGGGGATTGAAATTAGATTGGGTATGATTTGGGGAGGGATGGGGGGAGGAGGAGGAGGAGTAGGGAAGAATATTCCGGTGTGTCTTTCAGTTTGTGTTAATAAGAATGGATTGAATTACATATAGTAACGTACAGGAGAGGAAAACATTCATTCATTTCACTCACTGCAAAAATCCATCCTAGATGGGCTATACAGAACCTATTGGCTGTGCAACCAATATCGGTGGGAACCTCTGTTACTTTGCAACCTTTCATTAAGAGTTATTCATCACCTTAGGTTTGTTGCCTGCATTCTGCCTGGTGGTGTATGTAACAGCCATAGATGGGTTAAGCAGTTTTTAGAAGCTTGACTGTGTCAAGCCTTCAGCCAAACAGAGTTAGGCCTGAAAATACAAGGCTCCCATCCTGTGATTGAGCGCACTGATATAATATCTTCCAGTGAGAGTCATACAAGACAGCATTCTGCAACAGGCCAGGATATTTCTGCTCATGAAGTTTCAATGAAACTCAGCTGAATTAAGCTTCTTTTAATAAAGCAAATTGTTATTTTTCGGATTGTCTCCAGACTCAAGTAGAATGGACCTAAGTTTTCTCCTGTCTTATATCAGTGCAAATAAGGCATAACACAGGCAGGGTGTAAAACCAGTGGAAGTGAAATCAGAGTTGAATCCTTTTATTCTGAACACAGCACCCTTTTGTTTCTTTCCTTTCTGCTTTCCATGCAGAAGAAAGCTCTCTACCCCCCCCGCCCTTCCCAGTATTACAATCTTATTGTTTTTCTGCCACCTCATTACTCCTTTCTGAATGCTTGTGGCTTATCATTTCAGTAAGGCATGGGCAAAAGAAGTCAACAACAGCCCCTAGTTGCTAAAGAAAGGACATGAAGTCTGCAGGGTGCGGAGAGACTCCTTTAAGTTGCTGGGTACACTCAGTTCTCAGTCAATGAGAAGGGAATGTGCTCAGAGCCTTGCAGGGCCAGATCCTGATTCTGCAATGAGATGCATGCATAGTAGCTCCTGCTCCTGCCTGGAGTGCCACTGCAGGATTATGCCCATGCAGATCCCATCACAGGATCAGGGCTGTAGATACCCAGCAAACGACCACCATCTCCTCGCATTTAGTGCAGGGACAATGATTTGTTAAAATTCTAGATATGACACCTCTTCCCTGCTCCCTACCGCTCCATACTCCTCCCCTTAAGCATAGTTGAACTTTAAAGGTCCCAGGAGAAAAAAGAAATAAGACTTTAAATAATTTATTTGGAGAAACAGTCAGTGAAGAGGAACAAATAATGTTTCACTAAAAGAAGCGGGACCTTTGACACTCCCCTTTTCGCTCCGGTACCTGAAGCCCTAGCCGGATTGCATTAGTGAAATTTTCATTTGATGGCATTTTAATATTCTGCCTTGATGACTTTTTAGCAACATTTACTTTCAGAGGTCTTGAGTGCTCCCTCGGAGGAAATGAAACATGTCAAAGCCCATTACAAAAATCAAAATTTAAATACCTCGGCCACGTTGGGGCTCACACACAATCCCATCAGCGCTTAAACGGCGGCTCACAACTACTCATTCACTTGCTTACTCGGTAATGAGTACATTTGATGAAGCATTCTGGGGTCATGGAACATACGTTAGTGATCTAACTTAACCCATTGATTGCTTAGTCACAGAGGATCGGTGAGGGATTTTATTGAAATGAAATGTTAGAATGATTTCCACCAGCGCTGAAGGAACTGATTTTTTTTAAACGATCACTGTGATGAATTGGAATGTTAATAACTGTGATGGGAGGGATTTATTTTATATGGGGAGGCAGGCCCAACCTGACAATATAGATCAGTCGGCTCAGCTGGTCAGCAATAGAAAGGAGGTAAAAGACAATATGTAACCTCTCCTGTGTGGTCTTGGTTAGAAATCCTCTTCATTTCCCAACTGCATTTCTTTTTAAATTCATTTTGAGAAACTAGATCAGTGTAAAAGAAAGATGAAGAGATATTCAGCACTCAATAATAAGCTAATAGGTAGGAGCAAAGAAACAGAAGCATTCTAAATATCAGCTCAACTGATTGTACCAAGAGGTAAGAACATATACATTATGTTCACAGTATGTTCAGTCCAATACATACAGTATGTGCATGGTATATTTGGCCATATTTCTGCTTGATCTCTTTGCTCCTCCGTTGTTGAGAATTCTGGAACAAATACTGTCCTTCCTCTTTGCAAAGTTCCTTTCTCTTCTGGAGAAGGCAGAAAGAAGGAAAGTTTCTTTCTTTGCTGCATGTCGCCACAGCCCTGAGGATTATCAGTGACACCCATGTCCTGCCTCACGTTTGTGACGTTATCATCTGCAGCATATTACATTCCATTCAGCAGCTCAGCACTGGTCTCAAGAGGTCTCCTGGTCCCTGATCTTCCAGGCACAAGCAATGCAAGCCACATAAACATATTGCTCTTTGGCATCAAAGTGCAAACAGCAAAAATCCAATTTGGTGGAGTTCGTGATTGGTGTTCTTCAAGTTTGTATGGGTTTTCTTTTCCTTCTGAAAAATAGTGTTATCAATTCCACTCCGGAAAAAAAATAAAAAATAAAAATAGAAAAAAATAAAACACCTAGTGCAGCATTGGCAAGAACTACATGCCTCAAAAGAACTGCATTCCTCAAACAGATTCAAGCAAAATAACGTATTCAAAAGAATGGCGGTAGGCTTCAAACTGTTCAGAGCTTTGGCCCTGGTAAGAGCCCCCTAAAATCTGAAGGATTATGTAAACTATCTGAACAAGAGTCAGCCCCAAACCAAAATCCACAAAGCTAATCACCCTTACATTTGGGGGAAGTTCAGATCCAGATCTATTTCTGTAATGCGCTGAGCCGAAATCCTGGATCCAAACACATCAAATTTGAGAAAAGACTGGAACTTTGTAGGCTGGGCCCAGCTCTCACTTGAATCTCAAGCTAATGAGAAAGTCTATTTTTCCAAATGTAACCACAGTTAGATGGTGATCGTGCTGCTATGGAAATTCCCAAAAGAAAAACAAAATGAAGACATTTATGGGGGTCGCTGGTGTATAAATAAAAAGTAGCATGAAATAAGTAGCATGTGTAACAGGGCAACTTCTAACAATATCTTTGGGATCTATTGCAGGGTTTCTCAAACAGGGGTCGCCACTTGTGTAGGGAAAGCCCCTGGTGGGCCAGGCCAGTTTGTTTACCTGCCGCGTCCGCAGGTCCGGCCGATAGTGGCTCCCACTGGCCGCGGTTCGCTGCTCCAGGCCAATGGGAGCTTCTGGAAGCGGCAGCCAGTAAGTCCCTCAGCCTGCACCACTTTCAGCAGCTCCCATTGGCCCAGAGCAGCGAACCACAGCCACTGGGAGCCACGATCGGCCGGTCCTGCGGACGGGACAGGTAAACAAACCGTCCCAGCCCGCCAGGGGCTTTCCCTACACAAGCAATGACCCGTTTGAGAAACCCTGCTCTATTGTTTTAAATTAATGGTTTATTCATGACTGTGTTCTACTCTAGAGGGGAGGGCTACAACAACTCCCCCAGGAATTAAAAACAGTGGGTGGTGATTAAGGCAAATCAACCAGGTAGTAAACCCCACCAAGGAGATATCACCTCCTGGGGAGGCTTGCATATAGTAGTTCAAACTGGATTCTCCAGAGACCAACAGACATACACTGAAACTGCCACAGCGTGGCTTTTGGAATTCACTTTGATATTAACTCAGGGTTCATAAATTATAAAATTTTAGGGGTGTGCAGAGATGTGATCATTATTAATTTGAATCAGGCCCACTGTTTTGATGGCGTTATTGTTATTGTTGATGTTCTGTGCTCTGAATTAGAGCTGACTGGAAAATGGAACTTCACCACCACAGAAAATTTCATTTTTTGGCAGGAAAAACATCCTAAATTGGGATGAGAAGTATGAAAAATCAAGATTTTTTTATGGGAGGAAAAATTTCAGCAGAACCAAACTGAAAGTTGGGGCTTGCTCCTGGCTGCACCATGCCCCAGGCAGCTGCTTCTTGTGCATCCCAACTCCCCAGAGCATCATCTGCTTGGGGCGTTGGGCAACTGGGTAAGCAGCTACCTGCGAAGTCAGGGAGCCAGGGGAGCCTAGACTGGCAGGGAACCAGGCAGGTTCATTAGCCAGCCTACCTGTCTACCTGGTTTCTGTCAAAAGTTTCAACGAAATCAAAATGACCCCATGGAACATGTCAATTCCATCCAATCAACATGTTCTGATGGAAAAGTGTTTGGTCTGAAAATTTTGGCCTGGCTCTACTGTGAATGGCATAGCATGAAGGCAGCAGCTCGACTTTAAAGCCACTTTCTGGGATTATGAAGGGCAAATGGTCCGGTACGAATAGTCGGCTGGAGGCTATGGATATTGTTAAATGGCAAATTGCAGCCTTTTACCAATTACTCTGGATTGCACCAACAACCGGATCTGGGGGGGTAGGAGGGTGCAGAAGTTTTTCAAGAAAACCCAGTAGCCTCAATGATTTTTTATGTGGCTTCGCACCAAGTACTGTACCACTCATCAAGGTTCAGAGTGGCAGAACTTGACCCTAAATGAAATGGAGGGGACTCAGTTTGAAACTCTTTTGTGTCTGTTTTCTGGGAACTTTCATGCATTCAAATTTTACTCGCAGGTATGCTGCAAATTTTAACCACATTATTCAGATGACTTTAAATGTATACCCACACAATCAAGGAAGAGAAATGATACCATGCAACCTAATCACCACTAAATCACAGAGTTTGGATTCCAGAATTTAAATTTCAACTGGAAAGCCACAGAATTAGCAAATTGAAGGAACTTCCATTAATTAATTTTGAATAATGGATACATTTGACAGTCCACAAAAGAGAAAGACACAAAATAAGCTCAGATTTCATTATGGAGTTTTTGCTCAGTTCTCTCAAGAACCCAGCAGAACTAAAAGAGTGAGGGAGCCTGGTAACAGGTGAAGAAAAGAAAATGGGGTTGTTATGCCATTCTGACCCATGCTCAGTAGCTCGTGATTTTTGCCACTGCAGAATTGGGCAGTATCTCCATTAGAGAATTAGGCCAAAGAGTTCATCTGAACATGCTGGACCCTGGAGTTCAATATGCACGCAAAGAAAGACTCCTTGCCTGTGCTTTAGACTTTTACTTCTTCCTTCCCTAGCCCATAGAAAAACAGCAGCCAGGCAATGTGACTGTCATATGATATATAGCCACTCAGAGACAACATCATCATTTGAAGACAGTCTTGCTAAATTTGCCCTGGTTCTGCCAGTCTGACTCAAGACCTATCTATGAATTCTTTGACCCACTTCTCCCTCGATTTGATGCCCACCCTGCCCACCGCACACACTATAAATCCATCGTGTGGTATGCTGCACTACTCTTCTGTAACATGAATTTATGCTAATGGCTGTCTGCATATGCTTATATCACATATCTATATTAAACTTAATAGTCTGTTACATTGCTTCTGAACCCTGTGTCCACACATGATTAACTTTTCTGATTTCTTTCAAAACCATTATTAACACAGTGTAGCATTTCACTCAACATGTCACTAACTTTCCCTGCCTGGCGCCGGAGTTGGGGTAATTATACAGCCATACAGCTTTTACAAGTAAAACCGTACACAAGGTGTTATGATTTTATTCAAAGGGTTGGTGGGTTGATTTTTGTTTTGTTTTGTTTCTTGTTGTTGTTGTTCAACCTAAAGACGTTAACAAGCACCGACAAGAGTCAAAAATCTGTTAAAGGAAGGTGATTTCCAGACTCCTTTTAAATGAAGAACAATCCCTGTGAGTTTAGATCTCAGTTGAGGAAGAGAATGGTAGTGGGGGGAGGTGTGAAACCCACTTTGAAACAGAAACTTGAGGACAGAGAATAGGGTCACCAATACACATTTCATTGACGCCTTGCCTGGTAAAAATTACACAATATTTCTCTGTTTGTATGTGCGACAAAACACTGGTGAAAAGTGCTCTCTTGCTCTCTTGGACTTATACTAAAGACCTCTATTTACCCAGAGAACCTGTACAGCCTAGGCGGAAGCCGTGCAAGCTTCCCAACCATAAGTCAGAGGGGCCATCACTGTGCATGAAAGGGATGTTCAGTCTTCATGTCTCATTCAGTCCTCGGCCTCTCCAATGAGATCACCAAGAATCAATGCCAGCTGTGATGGAGAGTCTTGTGATGAGGACAAGAAGATATCCCCATTTGTCAAGCAAAACCAGAATTTCAGAACAGAAAATTGTTGGGTTTGCCTCTCCAAAATCTGACTGCCTTCATTTTCATGAAAAATATGAGGTGAAAAAACAACTGTGTTTTATGAGTTCCTGAAACCCTAAAGTTGTGCTGCTGGCAAGAATTCTGTTGTAAAGTTCCATCCAGACCTAGCGTAGCTCAGACTTAAATGGAAAAGTTTGCATAGTTATTTTCTCTTGTTCTAACTAGTGGGGAGAGAGCATGGTGCACAGACAAAATTAATCGGTCTCCATATGCTGGGGTCATTTCATTACATACGAAATGCATGTGGCATTCATTATTTATTGAAAGTCAATGGGATTGAAGCCTATGATTTGCTGAACTGGGGCCTTTATCCCTACGGATGACGCAATTGAGGTATAACAGTTTCCCCACACCAGCCAGCAAATGAACGGCAAAGGCAAGATTAGAACACAGGAATTCCCAGTGTCTACCCTCAAATTCAATCCACTAGATCATATTGCTTGTATACGCAATAAATGTGTGGAAAGTATGTTTTCTACAGGTTGAAACAGCAACAAAACCATTTATAACAAATACTTGTAATAAAACAATATGCCAAAGGCTTCATAATATATAGCCGTACAGATACTTAGATAGATGTATGGTTAGCCCTGGAAAATCTTTAGATCCTACTTCTTGAAACCTCAGTGAGCTGGCCTCATGTGGTTTTGATTCACTCTCTGCACCTTTATCACTCTGAACCTCCTGTGTGCTCTGCATGATTTCATGCAAGACAAATGCTCTTGAGAGATTTTTCACACAGCATTGCATTAATGGGTCCATAACTTTTCACAGAGTTTTCAAATGGCTGCATGCTAATTTCAAATTGTCTTTCAAATCTCCTGTTTCTCTTTTTGTAAAAGCCTGTTGACATCAGGGCTGGGTAGCACAAAATAAAATAAAAATAATATGAATAACGATAGTGGCGATCATTGTAATGGCACAAAAATTAGACTCAATAAATCCCTGTGGATGTTCAGCCACTGCCTTCCATGCTTAATACATTTATATCTAGTGCTTATAGTCATAAAGCTTACTTATAATTCACACAAGCAAGAGGTTGTTGACTAGGGTAATGGTAGGAGGCAGTTCAAAGCTCTGCTCCCCTTTAGAATATAGTATCACAGAAAGAATCACTTTCTTCTAATAGTTAATAAGGAACATCCCTAAAGCAACTCCATCTTTGCTTCATTAAAGAGCTACTGCAGGGAACCATCTCTAGCCTTCCTCCTACAGTTTTAAAGAGTACACGTCCCCTCCCACCCACACCCCAGCTGGGATATCACATATTACAGAATCCATATGCTGCTGCCTAGGGGTCTTGGAGCACACATCACTTACTTGCAAGCTCATTTAGTGTCTAGGAGCAAGACAGGAAGCTCACAATGGAATTTCATCTTTAAACTGAAATTTCCTGGTTTGTGTCCGTTTAATTGCTAGGATGGAAAAGCACAGTTATGGACAGTCATCTTGTGTCCTGCAAAATGAAGCATTTACTTTACCTGCCACTATGCAGGTCAGTGGCGAACTTCTCAGTCATTTCTGCCATGCAACAAGGAGATGACTGGATCCAATGGGGAGCAGGAAGTAGGCACACAATAGTAATGGCATTAATGCCAAACTGTTGGTACTGGTACTGGTTTAATATGAGTATAGTCAAAACAGTGTAGTCAATTATTTAAATACTTATATCAAAAGATGTCCCATGCCCCCAAAGATCTTGCCATCTCTATAGACATAATGAAAACAAAGGAAGATGAACTGGGAAGTAATGAAAAAAGCAATGGTGAATTAGCCAAGCCTGACTCTGGTTTCAGAAATCTGGCCATCTCAGGATCAAACCCAAAAATACCACAAAGACCACCTTTGCTGAGTGGAGAGCTTTGAAAGATCAGATCTTGAAATGGCCCCTGCCAAATATGATCTGCAGAACGGTTTTCAGAATAAAGCTTTCATTTACTTTGGGGTACTCCCGACTAGCCTTGCCAGAAGTGTCAGCCATCTTGTTGCAACATAGTTTGTCTTATGATTGCACAATATATAACTCACAAGCTGGTGTGCATAGGTACTACTATCCTCCTCAAGGAATCAGTTCTGCCCAGTATTTGGGCTTTTTTATTTGTCCTCCAATCACTGCCCTGCAAGTAAGATACGCTTTAATATTACTGAACAACATGGATTCTTCTTCAGTTCAAGCGACGGGGGTCTTTTAGGTTTTGAAAGAGACAGTGAGATACTTTTAGTCTTGCAGTTTACTTCTCCTGCTGCATGTGCATGGTATAACCATGCAGTCATAGATTCATTACAGACATAAGGCTAAAACATTTTCTACAGTGTTTTAATACTAGCATACCAATCAGAGATGAAGAAACTTGCCAATGAAATTGGAGACGGGCTTGGTCTAAGATCCAGGTAAGAGTTCTGATCCAGTTCCATGTCATACTTAAATAGGAAATAAATTGAAGTAAAAACTGTATTCACTCAATAAAATATTGAGCAGTCTCAGGTGTAAAACATACAGCTATCACAAAACCAGATTGGGCACTGGGGGAGGGGGTGTCTACAATAGAGTGGAATACTAGAGGGCTCTGGGGATTGATCATATCACGTAGGTGAGCAAGGAATGAAAAGGACTTGCACTAGTGGAAAAAAATGACTTGGCAACTCTGGGACATATTACAACAAGCACCTGAATAAAATAAATAGGGAACATTTTTCAGGCTGTGGGGGCTGAATGTAAGCAATCAATCTTCCCTCAGCTGGAACGGCATCACTCTTACCCACAGCTCCCTCTAGTGAATTAAAATCTCATGGTAACTCAAGCCATAAACAACAGAGTCAGGCTTGAGCAATGGGCATTCAGTGAGGACTCTATTCTAATATATGACGATAAATCCCCAAGCTAATGCTGTGCCTTGATTTTCTCCCCCTCCCCACCAGTATTCCAGGCACCGTCTTCCCATTTCTTTGACCTCATTCTAATTTTCCTTTGCATTCAGCTTGTCAGTGGTATTGTTTTCTACAAGCAGTTTTCTGTATTAAAAAAAAAATCCTATAAAGATCATTGCACCAAGAAGTACGGCTGAAATATTCCAGATCCTCAGATGGAGATCCACTGATTTCAGTGCAACTATGGATCTGGCCCATTGCCTCTTACAGGGTCTTACCTGTTGCAAAGGCTCCCCAAGGGTCTGAAAGTCTCCTGGAGGAAACTCTCCTTTCGAGTTTGGAAGGTAAGGTGGTAGATAGCATTAGCTAATGGCTTACGCAGTAGTCAAATGAGGCAGGACTCTTGGGTTCTCTTCCCAGCTCCACCCCTTACTCAGATGATACAAATTACAATACCTGTTTGTGCCTTCTTTTTCACATCTGTAAAGTTGGGATGATTATGCCTCCTTCATGAGTCTGATTAATTATTATTATTATTATTATGTATTATTTGTATTATAGTAATACTCAGGAACCCGACTTGGATCAGGAATGTTTGTGAAGCTCTGGGAGACTCTTGAATGATAGGTACCATATGACTCAAAGCCTGGTTATTCTCTATTATGCGGTTGGTATTCAGAACCATAAGGTGGCATGGCATGTGCTGGAGTCAGACCATCTTCACCTTGCAGTGTTTGAGCTAATTGAGTTGCTAAACGGGTCCATTAAAAAGAAAACACCAGATGTGAAATGAGGACAGGGCAGAGAGGTCCATCACTTCCCTGCACCCAGGGGCCGGTGCTTGAATCATTCCAACATAACTTCTGGGGTCTGAGCGAACTCTGTTTTCTATGCCACCCTAGCAGATGAAAGTGAACAGGGTTGGGAGACGGAGGAGAGATGAAGCAGGGGGGAAATGCGTGGTCAGGAGTTCAGCTGCAGATTTCGCAAGCAAAGATCAGGCCTCTTCAATGGCCGTGATCATCCGACATTTCTGTCAAAAGATACTCTGACTCGCCCCCTCTTTTCTGACTCGCCCCCATCCTTTCTCATACTTCCCCCTCCTCCCCTCCCTTCCACACACACCCTCCAGTATGTGAATAGTGAGAAAATGACTGGAAACAATGTGCCAGTTTACAGCACTTTGCACTGAGCCCCTTTTCTCTTCGCCTCTGACTCGTGAATGACTGAGAGTTGTTTTATTGTAAAAAGTTTCTCAGATAAAAGAACTTTTATTTTACCCAGTAACACAAGAATGGGGCTGCAGGCAAACAGTCAGCGCCTTGTTCCCAGCTGACACTCAGGCCTTCAGCTCTGGAATTGTTAATGGGGTTTCTATGTTGCTGGGCGCTCTGTCTCTGAGCTTGGCTCTCTGCTCAGTTGGCTGCCTATCAGTGAGGGTGAAGTGCTTCAGAGATAAGCCAGTCAGTTGAGTTTAATAATTCCACCTTTAAATTTGTCAGGCGACATATTGGGTGGGTGGGTGGTGTTAGCATCAAACTGAGAGGGCTCGAAAGCTGAATATCCAGCGCCACCGAAATATGCAAAGACCATCCACCATTAAAAAAGAAAATCTTTCTAACTCATTTTATTTCATGTGTCTGATTAAGGCTGGGATTTTCAGATCCTAAGGAAGTGAGACACTCAAATTCAGTGTGATATATCCAACTAAAAACAATTGGGGTGGGTTTTTCGAAGGGAGTAAGGTGGCCAAGTAATTTTTCATTAGATGTTTCAGTATCATTGTTGTGATAAGAGGTGGGCTAGTAGATTTCATGCCTGGGCTAGCAAACATTCATGAGAACTTTGCAAGTCTATATATTATATTATATTATCAGCACAGATAGTGACACCTATAATTAAGGTTTCCCAGCATTTTCCATTGCAATACTCTGTTTTCTGTCACTTATAACTTTGTCAAACTTTAACTGTTTGAGCTGAAATTTTCTATACCGGATGCTTCTATTTGGAATGATTTCTTTTTTCTTTTCTTTTCCTTTTTTTTCAGCAAAAAAAATTCAGTCATCTCTGAGAATGAATTTAGAGAAACTATGTTGTTTTGCCCACGTTAAAAAATTATTATAAACTTTTCACTGAGTAGCTTTGGAGCAGAGCAGGGATTTGATATTTGGCCAGGAGAGGGGTAGGAGTGGGGAGAATTGTTCTAATACAGGGGTCGGCAACGTTCGGCACGCGGCTCGCCAGGGTAAGCACCCTGGCAGGCCAGGCCAGTTTTATTTACCTGCTGACGCAGCAGGTTCGGCCAATCGCGGCCCCCACTGGCAGCAGTTCGCTGTCCCGGGCCAATGGGGGCGGCGAGAAGCTGCGGCCAGCACATCGCTCGCCCGCGCCACTTCTCGCTGCCCCCATTGGCCCGGGACGGTGAACCGCGGCCAGTGGGGGCCACGATCGGCCGAACCTGCCGCATCAGCAGGTAAATAAAACTGGCCCGGCCCGCCAGGGTGCTTACCTGGTGAGCCGCGTGCCGAATGTTGCCGACCCCGTTCTAATATCAGGAACGAGCCTTTTGACATCCAACTGAAAATCTGCCCAAATTCGGCCAAATTATGAGCCTCTAAAAATCACAGTTTGTACATGCCCAGTAGAGAGCGGTTAGAGTTTGGCAGCTAAATTTTCTAAAGATTCCATCTAGATTGATTATTCTTCTTTCCGGTAATTGCTCCTCTTCTCTGCCAGGGCCTACTGTGTCACTGGGCCCAGAAACTGAGAACAGGAAGACTGTCTCTCCTCTGCTCTCAGTACTCCCCCTGCTGGCACCAAGAAGCAAGGGCGAGAAAGAGGAAGCTACCTGACAGGAATGCAGTGAGATGGGGAACTGGGACTGGGAGAGAAAGGGTGGCTTGTGACAACTGGGCTGCAAATTTACCCTAATTATGCGCACAACTTTGAAAATTGACCAGAAGTTCATAAGTGTCACAATAACCTAAAACAACCAATATTACCAGAAATTCATAGAGTTTACGGACAAAAGGGACTACTAGCCCTCTACTTTGACAGGTTGTAGATCACAGGCACCAACAACACCCAGCACCTGCACACTAACCCAACAACCGAAATTAAACCAAAGTATTACAGCCCACAGGAGACTAGGGTGTTATGTGCCACAGGCAGAAAATATGACGGACTGAGGTGTTGCTGGGAAAAGTACGAAAGGGAGGCAGAAAGACTGAATTAGTACAAATAAAAAAGGCCTACTGATATAATTCAAGGATTGTTTTAAGCTCATGGCTGGTAAACAAGGGAAGTGTGGAACTGGAAATCAGTGAACCAAAGTTGATGTGTTAGAAATTAGGCCTAATTGGTGGACAAAATAATAAGGGGATAAGCTATTCTACCTATCACTCCCTTTTGGGACCCTCATAAAGAGACTTTTTGGGGAAAAGCTGGCTAGCTCAATACTAACTGAAAGGTGAGAGATACAGAAGAAGTTGAAGTCTTTAAATCAAGATTTGAGGACTTCAGTAACTCAGCCAGAGGTTATGGGCCTACTACAGCAGTGGGTGAATGAGGTTCTGTGGCCTGCCATGAGCAGGAGATCTGACTAGATAACCATGATGCTCCATTCTGGCCTCAATGAGTCTATATTAGTTTCAAAGTTACCTTTTTCCCAACATGCACCAAAGGAATGGATCCCCCCACATTTTAAGTTTCCTGAATGAATAATTTTTTGCATTCCTCATTTTGATTCTTGTCATCCATCATGTCACACATTTGGACCTTGGCAGGTTGAGAGATATATTGTCAAGAGGTTTTGTAAAGGCACTAGATACGGTGGCCAAATGGGGGGAATATGTGTTGTCAAAAAAATAAAATTTGCTAATATTGACCACCTCTAATAGACATCTTTCAATGTTTTCATTATACATCAAATTAAATAACTAACATATTCATAAGGTTGAGATTTTCAAAGCCAGTTAAGGGAAATTAAATACATAACTCAGCAAAAAGTGATCCCCTGCTTTAGTCTCCCTCTGAGTTTCTTTTTTAAATCCCAAAAGAACAGGAATGTTATTACCATGCAAACTAAAGTGCATTGCACCAAAACTTGTTCTATACACTGTAAGGCCAGGTGAGTTTTTTTTTCTTTGTGAATGCAAGATTGTTTAAATATCTTAGTCCATTATTAAAATACATAGTAGGCTTCCCCTCTTCCTATGAAACCCCAGATCCTTAGTGGCCTAGCAGCTTTATGTTCCATGAGTTTTTAAGTGCAAAGTATGAAGTGTTGCTGTGATCCTTTATCTGAAGCAATCTCATTCTCTTTCCTTATTGTAAATAGGAAATACTTTTTGAATTGAAAATACATGTGCTTGTGATGGGGCACCTGCCCCACACTGGGCTGTAAGGGGTTAATAGAGCCCTATGGAGGCGGTGCAGGAGGCAGCCAATCATAGAAGGGCTGAAGGGAACAGCCAATCCAGGCCAGTAGGCCCATATAAAAAAGGGAGCTGCAGGGCAGAGGAGGCCAGTTCTCTGCTGGGAGCCCAGGGAGGAAGGATTGTGTTTCTGGAGGGCTGAGAGAACTGCCAGCACCCTGGACAGAGCAGTACTGCTAGCAGGAACCAGGGGAGCGAGACACAGCTCCTGGCTGGCTGCTGGGGTTTGCAGGCTGAGGCCCTGAGGCAACGGCAAAGAAGATGCTGGGGCCATGAGGAAGTGACCAGACCAGGGGTCGGCAACGTTGGGCACGCGGCTCGCCAGGGTAAGCACCCTGGCAGGCCGCGTCAGTTTATTTACCTGCTGACGCAGCAGGTTCAGCCGATTGCGGCCCCCACTCGCCGTGGTTCACCGTACAGGGCCAATGGGGGCGGTGGGAAGCAGTGCGGGTGAGGGATGTGCTGGCCGCGGCTTCTCGCCACCCCCATTGGCCCGGGATGGTGAACTGCGGCCAGTGGGGGCCGCGATTGGCCAAACCTGCCACGTCAGCAGGTGCTTACCCTGGCGAGCCGCGTGCCAAACATTGCCGACCCCTGGACCAGACAATTCACTGCCATAGCCACTAAGGGAAGTGACTGAACAGCAGACTGCAGGTCCCCTGGAAGGGGAGAGCACAGTGTGTGACACGACCGGAGGGCTGTGTCGCTGAAGAGGACACTGCAGTCCTTGGAGAGACATGGGTCCTAGATAAGGAGTGATGGTAGCGAGGCACCACCCAAAGAGGGCACACTAATATGCAGAGCTAATTCCCCACAACAGCCAGCAGGAGGTGCCACAGTGCTGAGCACACCCCATTACAGTGCTCTATGTTTGTATAGTAAAATGGAGAATCTACTAAATAGACATTGCCTGTGTCCTCTAACTCCCTACGTGGATTTTGTGTGATTTTTAATGACATGCCAAGGAGGGGAGACCAGGCAATTTATTTCACTGATGTCTGACATTGGATTCCTGTTCTCAGTTCAAATCTCTAACACAATATGTTTTCTTCAGACTATGGAATGGAGAGTGCCCCCATGCCTTTGCTAGGTTAGAGAACTTTTAGCAAAGGTTTCAGATAAATTTGAATAGATGTCAGATTGGGATACAAACAGCTGAATCTCCAAACTGGAGCCTTGCTAACAACAGCAGCAGTAGTATCACCATTAGCGGTAGTATCACTATTAGCAGTTCTAGGGGAATTGTCAGGGGAAGGCTATGGACACATTTTCAAAATGGTGGCCTCATTTTTGTAGCCCACAAAGCACTGAAACTACAATCAGATCTGCACAGCTAAGACTTCAGTGGGATTCCACATGGGCACAGGGGTCTGTCTCTGTCAATCTGAGTACAGGCTCAGGTTCGAAATCTCCACCTGCATTTGAACTGAAGTACAGATCTGAGCACTTGCCCCCAATTACCTGATCAAAGGCACTGTCAGCTAGTTACCATCACAGGCAATGCTCTGATTTGTGCCTGTAACTTGTTTCAGAGATACAAAGCAAATTGATGGCTCTTAACCTAGCTGGAAATGTAGGCCAATATCTACAGCTTTGTGTCCACGGACGTACTGGAGACAGTAGGTACCATGAATTCAAAATTAACATTGACACTGTATCTGGCACATTTCCCCAGGTAAATTCAATGCACTGGCCTAGTCACTCTTCCTTTCCTGTTCCTACTTGTGATCATTTCCACAGAGAGCTCTTAGTTAACTGTTGCTGATATTGTAACTCACAGAAGCAATTCAGACTGTAAGAGCAACATTTCAATTATACGAATAATCAAATTCAAAATGTTATTTGAATAATTTGAGTTCATAAATTAAGCAAGCTTTTTTTTTTTTTTTCCTTTTTGCAAGTGGACTATAAATTACATTTTCCGCTACATTGGCAGTAAACGGGTAATTAATATCTCAACTTTTCCTTCTTAATGTTGATTTAAGAAAAAATAAAATAAGCCTACAACATAAAAGAGCTTTGCGATCATAGCTCAGCTATCACTGCCCCCTCTCTCTTTAGCTAGTGCTTTCTCTTCCCAGACCAACTACTGCAATATGTGCACAGCGAGTCAGTTATGTGGCCCTGCATTTCAATGGAGGTAGAGGGGACAGAGGGTGAAGGTTTAACGATTTGTCTGGTACTGTCAGAGAAAACAACTTTCCACTTCCAAACTAATGAAATTCCACACAGTCCTTCCCACCCAGGACAAATCAGGGCTTGGGGTTAATATGCCCAGAACAAACATTTGTTGTTTTGGAAACTTTCCTCCACAAAACAATCTTTCTCTGCATGAAAAACACCAGATCTTCATTCTTTCACTTAAGTGGACATACTTAAAAGGTTTGGGCCAAATCGTCATCTGGTGTAAACTGGTGTTGCTTCATCCATCTGGCCTTTTATTTTAATGGATTGAGGGACAGTGTGTTTAATTAAACTTGGCAATAATGGAAGAACTGGTAATATCTCTCAAACTGAGGGGAAATATTACCTGTGTCTAACTTGATATATCAGTATTAGCAATGAAATGTTCTTGATCCAGCTCTAAAAACTGTAGTGTTACTTAGCCCAATTGGCAGTCTGTGCTTAGGATACACTGCTGTGAGACCATCACTTTCTTAACAGCTAAATTTGTCTCTAGTGTGAAGATTGGAAAGTTGGTGTCCAACATTCCCTGCTAGGGTGGGGTTTTATGAAATTCCACCTGTGTGACAAGAAAGTATTTAAAATAGAGACTATTGAAGTTTACTAGAAGACAACACTTAGAACTGGTAGAAACTGGAAAAAAAAAACTTTGCAAAATGTTTTGAAATTGTGTCCATTTTGCAGTGACCCCCTTTTCATTTTTTTCACCAAAATTTATATCAAACACCTTATTGAAACAATAATAAAATGAGGGGAAATATTACCCTTGCATCTGAAGAAGTGAGGTTCTTACCCACGAAAGCTTATGCTCCCTATACTTCTGTTAGTCTCAAAGGTGCCACAGGACCCTCTGTTGCCTAATAATAAAATGGTTTGTGGCTTTTTTTGTTTGATCTTTTTTTTGGAAGAATGAAAAAAAATACCAAAAATGCTTCATTTTGGTAAATCAAGCATTCTAATAGCCATTTTGATTTTAAAATGTTGCCAAAAATTCAGACCCCTCCCCCAATTTTAAAAAATCAACTTTTTGTGATTTTTTTCCTATTAAAAAGCCATTTTTCAATTAAAATACTTTTGATAAAAAAAAATTCATCCAGCTTCATTTACAGTCCCACAGTTCATTACATTGATAATGTGGAAATGACCAGTTAAGTGAAGAACATGTGTTAAAATCTGGAATACGGGAAACAATATCACTTATCAACATGCACCACAGAATGATGCTAACCTCACAAGGGCCCTGGTTTATCTTACATCCAGCATTCTTGAGCAGAGTTAACCAAAGTGAAACGGTTAGGATGTACACGTGCTTACCCTGGCGAGCTGCGTGCCGAACTTTGCCAACCCCTAGCTTTTCAGGATGGTGAACCAGACACGTCCCTCGACCCGTGCCACTTCCAGCAGCTCCCATTGGCCTGGAACAGCGAATCACAGCCAGGGGGAGCTGCGATCGGCCGAACCTGCCGCGTCAGCAGGTAAATAAAACTGGCCCGGCCCGCCAGGGTGCTTACCCTGGCGAGCCGCGTGCCGAACATTGCCGACCCCTGCCTTATGGTATTGATAATAATGATACCATACTCACGAGAAATGGTCCAAGTGTCCCTAAAATTAGTGCTCTGGTACCAGCGGTTAAGACTATACGTGGCCCCCACGTGTACATCCTAACCGTTTCACTTTGGTTAATACAGCTATTTAAGGGAAGTCAATTTCCCTTTTTACAGACCCTTAGGAAAAGGCATTGTACTTACCACACATCCAAGAAACATTGTCATGCTTCATTCTAATACTTTAGGTAGTGAAATAAACCTTAACTAAATCAGAAGGTGTGCATGCCTCACGCCCATTTAAAGTCAGAGAATGAGAGCAGTGCAGCTGAAAACACTTTGCTTGGGTTTTCTGCTTCTCTCTCCATGCTTTAATCTGACATTAGAAATCAGCTGTGTGCTATGCGGCCCTAGATTTTCAGCTTTGAGGGAACAAGTAGTAGGGGACAGCCAGGGGCATATCTGGATGGGGCTGGGAGCTTGGCCACAGCCAAGATCCACTTCCACAGGGCTCAGGGAGAGCGGGAAGATATGGCTATATTTTTTGGAAGGCGCAACTGCTGCTGCTGCCTTCCATACACCTAGCATGCAGGTGGTATTGGGCTGCCTTATACACGCATCTTCTACCAATGTTGAGACAGCAGAGGTGATACTCCCTGTGTTCACATTCTCACAGGGCCATCATTTGGTCCAATGAGCTAGATTCTGATGGCAGTTACACGATCATAAATCTAGAATAACTCCAATGATTGCTGGTGGTGGGAATGTGTGGGTGGGGGGGAAGGGTAATCTTTACCCCACTCAAGTCCGTTGAAATTTTGCCATTGACCTCAATGGAGTCAAGATTTCACCCCTCGGGTAACTGAGATCAGAATCTAAGCCCTAATTCAGCAATGCATGCCTAACTTTAAGCATCTGAATCATCCCCTTAAAGTCAATGGGACAACTCATATGCTTAAAGTTAGGCACAGGATTAAGTTCATTGCTGAACCTGGGCCTTGTTCTTAGGGAATATTTTATCGGACTAGTTTGAGAATATTTTATAAAATGATGTTCCACCTCCCTCGGTAATTAACACATTATCAATGAATACATTTTATTCATTATTCAACTAGCCTATACAGATAGTTTAATAATATTCATCAAATAAATTAGTCTCAATTTTTTTCTATTTATCAGCAAGTGGATTATTCGCAGATAATGTTTTCAATTATTCAACCAGTTCTTGTCTTTAACACTGTTACAGGGATACCCCTTCCTCTTAGGCCAACGCATTCTACCTAAATAACAATGGATAGACTTTTCAGACCAGGTTTCTTGTGCACTTTAATGATTTTTGGTTTTGATTTTTTTTCTTTTTACATCCCCATTTTTATTCCATCCTATTCTTTTATTTTCCGTTTTCCATCATTACAAGAGATACAACTTTGCTTAGTTTTCTACACTGGCAAATTGCAATGTATTAATATTACCTTTGCTATAGAAGGTCATTATTTTGCCGAAGTGCTTTGTATAGTGTAATGCTGCCACAAAGCCTTTTAACTAATTTGTGTCTGCTTCCTTATTCTGCATCTTACTGCTTTCAACAAGTATGGAAATGTAGCTAAACTCATGCCCTCCATGACATGGGCAACTGCTTTACAAAAGTGCAATTTGGAGAGCTATTTTCATACCTGAGAGATAGTTGCTTTACCAGTAGGCCTTGTACTACTTTCGGATTAGACAAAAGGTATAAGTCTTATGATAGTGGTACCTACCTATGAGTTTGCATTATCATTTCATAAGGCAAAACAGAAGGTGATATAAGCCCACTGCCATTCCTTAGTTTTTGACGGAACATATTCATCAAAAAAGCATGCAGTCCCCTGAGCTTGTAGCCATATGCTACAGGAAAATGTCACCAGTTAAAGATGTATTCATTTGCTGTTTTGAAAACTCTGTTTGATATTCATGCATTCCAAGTGTTTTGACCTAGATTTCTGTAGAGGCATTAGATCCAGTACTGAACAGGAAGCTAGACAGCTGTTGCTTGTGTAGTCAAAGGAAGAATCTAAAGAAAAAAAAAGAATAAAAAAAAAGAAAACATTTATTAATGCATGCCAACATTTTGCACAGCCAATATGTTTAATACTAGATTAACTAATATAAGCATATGGGGATGCATTTGTTGCAAAGCTTTAAAGAAAAGAACAAAGAAAAAAGTTGGATGTTTCTAAAGTTCACACAGAATAGAATTTGCTCTTTCTCCTATAAATGAAAGCATGGTGAAATGGCAACATACTTTAATTATAAACTACTTGCTAATGTCATAACATTTAGGTTTTTTCGGCTAGATTATAGTGCAAGTCTCTCTGCACACATCCTGGCTATTCTGAAAACCTACAGAAAATCTTCTGGACTTCTACAACTCTCACATCCTATTCCATCTCTGAGTCTCACCAAAGATTTGTTCATTGCAATTGTGGATTTGTTTATGGACAATCCAGTTACAAGAGAGACATTATATAAATATCTGTACTTGCTTATTGAACATTGGTATTACATCCATAACAATAGTATAGAGGGTTATATCATTGGGTTTACCCAGGTATAACTCCTTTGAGTCATTCTTGATTTACAAGTGTAAGTAAAACTAGAATTCTGGGTGTTCTGGGACATTACAATGACCAATATTAGCAGCCAATGCTTATTAAAGAAATTGCTGTATATAAAAGTTGAATATATCAAGTTGAATTATTCATTGGCCATAATATTTGTTGCACATTTAAACCTCGTCAGTTCACAAATTCTTAAGTAAAGATAGTCCAAAAATGGGGAGAAAAAATTTGCAAATATTGTCATGAAAATGTTTTTCATTTTCCATTGTAAAAAATGTTTAGAGGGAAAATTTCCAATCAACTGTATTAATCTTTTTCTTTCTTCTTCTTTTTTTGTTTTGTTTTGTTTTGTTTTGTTTACCAAACAAATATCAGCCTGTGGTTTAGGTCTGTTAGGGTGTGTGATTGTTCACGTTATCTTTTTTTCTTGCCTCTGGGTGATTCAATTTATTTAACAGGAGAATAATGAATGAAGAAGACTAAAGAGCTAATACTACCATTCCGGGTGAATTTTTGGGCGAGTAATCAGTTTGGCTAACATTCCTGAACCTTTCTAGAATTGAAAGTATTTTCATGAATGCTAGCAATCCGATAAATACTCACAAGTAAATAATAATATGCAAACTCAACATTTTACTTTATTTAGAAAAGAATTCTATGATTTGCCTTTTATATAATTTGACCAACTCTGCTATATGCCTCGTATGTATTGTGTTCTATATAGATGCACACTGGAGAAGGACCCAAGCCATGGAATTTGGATCTGAACTGGAATTAGTTCCAAATCTAATGCTTATTTTTTTCAGTTCAAATTTCTGATTTAGTTCACTATTGATGCAGGTCTATGTCACGAAGTGTAGCTGTGGATCTGAATCCTGATTTGAATTTTCCCAGAGTTTGGAAGGGGGAGGTTTATCTGGAATTCAGTTTGAGGCCCACATCTATCTGTCACAGAACATCTCTCCATACGGTCTAGCCGGCATCACAGACTTTATACTACACATACCGCAAATGGAGAAACACTTAATGAAGCGAGTTAAGAAGGGCCATAGAAAGGTCACAACATGGATAGGGAGGGATTGAGGAGCAGTGAGAAAATAAGCTTGGGAATGTAGGAGTTTATACCAAGAATGTTAAGAACAAGGATGGTCATAAACTTAAAAAAAGAAAGGAAAAATAAAATAAATATGCTATAAAAGCATCTGTCTAGTTCTATGTGAAATGTTCTCTTCTGCAATTGAACAGTGCCAGGGTAGAAGTTTTGGAATCTCCTCATTCAGAGTAAAGTCTTTGCACATAGCCATTAATCCTGTATAATTGCAATGCTAAAGTTTTCTCCATGCAGAATACTGGAGCAGCCGTGATTACTCAGTGGCAGTTTGACCTATGTGTGCAAATCAAGTGTGTGTTTCTATTCTCTCTCCCAAATCATAGAGCAAGTTACATCACAAGTTGCCATTTCTTCCATTTTTATGGTCTACGTTTGCAAATTGTTCCATATGGTTAATCTTAAAATGCATGGAAGATATAGATGCTTCGTCTGGCCTCTGTATTAATCAAAAACATGTCACTCTGTCAGGAAACACTAACTGTTTACAGTGAAAGGGTTAACTGAATAATGGTGATAATTCTTCACTATTAACAGACCTTACACATAACTACTACAGCCTGCACCAGTTTAGAGCTCAGCGTAGTATGCAGTTTGAAAAGATGGATTTAGAACTGTAGAGTCAAATACATTTCATCTTGGAATTTGTCTGCCTAATTTACTCATGTTACTGTTACAGATATACCAAGATAGTTGATGAAGCAGTTGTGTACTGTATTTACTCTCTACGTTGCCGCACACAGAAGTGATTCATAGAATCACAGGAGTTACAGATGGTAGAGCCATATTAGATCATTCAATCCATCTCCCCGCTGATGCAGAATTGCTTTCTACAGGTGCAGTACATTTTCTAGTGTTTTGTCTGGTCTACTTGTAAAAGTCCCCTAACATGGGATTTCCACCACTTCCCTTGGGAGACTACTCCACAGTTTAGTAATCTTCAATTCTCATCTTTCAAAATTGCCACTGTCAAGAGACAGGCTAGGGAACTAGATGGACCATTGATTTGTACTCAGATGGTAATTCCTCTCTTCCTAATCAGTAGTGAACCTGAATGAAGATGTTGTGTCATCAAAGTTGGCTGTCACTCATGGACACATCTCAGCTTCATAGTAGCAGAGTTGTTTTTTTTTTTTTTTTTTGGAAGTTATACTTAGGCTTTATAAGCCTAACAATTTGTGTACTCTCCTCCTCTCTGGCCTCCCTGACACTCCATTCCAGTTTATACAAAATATTGCCACTAAGATCATCTTCCTCACAAAACCATTCCCCTCTTTGAAGCTTCCCACTGGCCCTCCACTCCTCCAGTGCATCAAGTTCAAGTTCCTTGTCCTCCCTTTCAAAGCCCTATATAACTTTGCCCTTTCCTCCCTTTCGGTCCTTGTCACCTTCAGCACCTCCCCACACTCTGCCAAGGCTGGTAGCCTTGTTGTCTCTTGTGTCTACTTCCTCTACAACCACCTCTATGTTTGCTTCCATGCCACCTACTATTCATGGAACAACTTCTCTGAGTTGGTCCACCAGACCTGTGCTCATTCACATCACTCCTGAAGACCTATGGTGACACCTAAAAAAAACCTAGCTAATACTGGCAAAAATGAGAGGTAACTGGAAACAGTCCATATACTTACCTATCAGAGTTTTAAGACTTACGTATTAGTGGCATACATGGGATCTTCAAGTCCCACTTCAGTCCGTGGGAGTTGTGCTTTCTTACAGGAAGGCTGAATGTGTCCCCATGTCAGAAATAACTAGGAAAGGGAAAGCAAGCTTAGGTAAAATAAGAAACAACTCAAATTTTGAGGCAAACCCTCCATGCAGTAAAAAGACGTGCATTAGAGAGATGGATAGATGGATTAGGTATAGGTCACCTCTGTACTTCCAAAGGGCCTAATCCAGAAGTGGAAGCACCAAATAGCGAAGAAAGACAGTGCTATCAGTAATTCCAGCCCATCTGGGAGTAACCAGTCCAACCAATCACTTAGTAAATCCTTATCTGATGAGATTTCCTGCCCAATTTTGTATACTCAAGAGGTTCAGGGAGTTCAGATCTGGTTTGGCGGTTGAATTGGTACTTCTCCCAAGCAAACCCCCCAAGATTCACCAGTCACTAGTAATAAATGAAATTCTTTTTTTGGAGATATCCCATCTCCTAGAACTGGAAGGGACCTTGAAAGGTCATCAAGTCCAGCCCCCTGCCTTCACTAGCAGGACCAAGTACTGATTTTGCCCCAGATTCCCAAGTGGCCCCCTCAAGGATTGAACTCACAACCCTGGGTTTAGCAGGCCAATGCTCAAACCACTGAGCTATCCCTCCCCCCGGTAAGGGTTGTTTTGTAGACTGTGAAATAAATTGGTGGTGCCAGTCCAAGTCCTAGGAGACAAGTGACTATATCCCAAAGCCATCACTAGCTTGTTAGCAATCTCAGCAATGGAGCCAGTGACTGAATGTACATGGAGACTCAGCTGATCTCTCAATCACAATGGGGTGGGGAAACATACACTGGTGCTGCTGTACCTACCCTGATGCTAAGCGGAGAGAGAACTTGCAGTTTGTAGGGCTATTGATCTAGTATCTTCATGCATTGACTCAACAGACCCTTCTATGGGGCTGTCAGTACAAGGGTGAGTTGATTGGAATGCAGTATGTACAATGCGACTGCATCCATCCATCTCTTCTCCGCTAGCTTATTCACCTGCTCTGCCAGGTGTTCTCATTAGCCATATGTACAAATATTTGTCTAACTTTTTATCATTCTGTTTTTATGTGTTTAAGAAAAACTGGAGCCAATCTCTGTGTGAAAATCAGCTTTTGAAGGGTTCCTTTTCACTGCCGGTAGCTGGAGCCTATTTTAACAGCCTCTGTTGTGGTTGGCTGCTATCTTAGAGACACATTTCTTACAGCTAAGAACTAAGCTAATGAAAAAAAAAGAGGGGGGCATATGGATGAGATATTGACCTTCCACATATTGCATGTTTGGCCAATATGTACGAATGAAACAGACACTAAGGTCCATAATGGGAGGATAAGAAAGCATTCAAGAGCCTGTCTCTACAATCATGCTAAGCACAGAACTCCCCCTAAAATCAATGGAAGTCCTGTTTGTGACAGAACTTCAGGATTGGATATATCATGAATTTTACTAAATGAACAGAGTCAGACTCATAAGATTTGGAAACAGCTGATGAAAAAACTTTAAGAGGCTCCAAGATTCCATCCCAGTTCACATATAAAAGTTTGCGTGCTTATTTGATGCTTACCCAGACATCTTTGGCCTGGGAATTGGAGAAAATGAACAAGATCAGACCTTCTTGTAAGATTTCTAATATATGCTGAGTTTCAGCCAGATCAATAAGAACCTGAGAATAGCTTCCGACTAACAGCAGGAGGTGCAGAGGGACCGGAGGTTAAATGAACTTTTTTCAGATCTCTAGAGACGTGTTGCATCTCAATTTTTAGTCACCTATTTTTTTCCCTTTTTCTCTTAGTAGAACCAATTCACCTATTCAGGTTCAGCATTAGCTGGCTTCCAATCTTTTGCCTGCAGTTCCTAATGCCATACCATATATTATAATTCCTGTGCAGAATGCTACATGGCATCTCCCCAGCTCAAGGGGGTTTATTTCAGCCCTACAGTGAAGGAAAGACAGAGTGGTGATCCTCTGGTCCCAACTCCTTCCCTGAATGTTTCCATCCCCTGCACAGTCCCACAAAGAAAACTCCAAAGCTGGATTATGGAAGGGATGGGCACTCCCCTGCGAAGAGGGAAGAGGTAGATTATCTCCACAGTGGACAGCAAAGGATAGAGTGGCTAGCAGAAGACCATATGCCAGTGGATTGGCTTTAGCTAATTAGCTAAATCACTAGATTGTTAGGCTAGTAGACTACTTTTGTCTGTGCAGAAGAGAGAGCTGAGATTCATAACAACATTGTATATGCAGACCCAAATCCTCTGGCCAAAATTTTCAAATCCAACTGTCCTAATTTAGGCAGCCAACTCCAGCACCTCTGAAAATCAGGCTCCTTTTTAGGTACCTAATGGGGAAATTTTCACAGAGCAGTTAGCTGACCATTGATTTTCAGTGGGAGTTGGATGCTTAACTTCCATTTGTGCCTTCCTTTGAAAATCTCCCCATAAACCTGGATTTGGGTGCTTATGTTTGGCTGTTGATCTAAAATGTTGAGCTGTATGTTTTACTAAATAGAAATATTGTGCCCCTCCATTCACTTACCAGAAATAATTTTGGAACGAGTGCCTGTAATTCTTCATTCTCAGTCTTTGGAATCGTATATACAGATGGCTCTTTCAGCATCATGGGAACACAATGATGCTCTCAGCCTGCTTCCTGGTTGTCTCTGAAATGTTGCAGTCTGCAAAAGAAAACATTGTAGTGATTTTTTTTCCCCAGAAGTGCAAGGAACTAAATAATTATCTTCACTCCCATAATTTATGCAGCATATGATTACCGTGTAAAGTACCAAGATTGAGAGGTCAAGCGGGCTTCCAAGTGGCATTCACAGTCATATATCATTCTGTATTTAACACAGAGTGCTTTCTAGAAAATGAAGCACCAATAGCAATGGTTCATCTAAAATTTTAATCTTAAGAGCCCTAGCGCCTGATTTGCATTTATACATTTAAAAATTACATTTGCATCTACTGCAAGGCCCCTTATGTTGCTGGAACACTGTAAAGCAGCCTTAAGGTAAATAAAAATCTGGCCCCTAGTTTTATAAAGTCAGCTCCATTTGTTTACTTACACATGATGGGCCTGTTTCATGGCTGCATCCAAGCTCAGTTTGGTATAAAATTCAAGGAGAATGGGGAGGCAAAAATGGCTTTAGATCACCTTCGCACTGCCCTTGTGCTGAGGCTGGCCAGTGGGCCAGTTTGGCACAGAAGAGAGCAGCCTCAAGGCTATTCTAACTTGCATTCAGCTGCCTATGACCCCAAAGGGCCATTCCAACTGTTGGGAATAGCCAGCGTGCAGTAATGCTCTGACCAGACCCCTTTCCCTTGGTCTCAGGTATTCATCCTGTCCTAGAGACTGAGATTAGGAATGGCATAGCATCAAAAGGCCCACTTTACACCACATGGGATTCCCCCCTGTATTAGGGGAATTGCAGATAGCTGCATCCTCCTACACGAGTGCCCCTTTATGGTAGCAAAGCTAGTAAAAAGGGATGGAGCACCAAGAGTTTCCATCATTTGTGCATACAATGATAGAAATTAAACCAATTTTTACAAGTGGATTTCTGTGCAAAGTCTGGTATTTGCACACCTATCTGATGGACTCTGTCACCTGCACGTACTGGATATTAGTGTTCAAGAAGCGTTCACATAGCGGTATATTCACATTCACAGTTCTATTTGCAAGACTGGAGGTATCACTGCTTTGTGAAATCAGGCTCTCAGATTACATTTGTTAGATTCACTGATCACTATTGGCCATTTGCTCTCCAAAAAAAAAAAAAAAATTCATTCTGCAAGGGTGACCGATAGTCACTGAATTTAGCGAGTCATCCACATACCAAGATAAGTTACGTCTTCAGATCAAAACTGAAGGCCTTACTAGAGGATATACTTTAGTCAAACACAAGTTATTGGGCTCAATACAGAGGTAACCGGATGAAATCCTATGACCTGTGCTATGCAGGAGGTCAGACCAGATAATCTAATGGTTCCTTGTGGCCTTAAAATTTGTGAATCTATGAATTAACCCAGTGGCCAAGAAGAACTGAGCATAACTTATTTGTATACATAATGTTTACGTGTGCATGTATGTGTGTATCAATGAGAACTTGCTGAAGCCTGCTGAATTAGGTTGCCCTTTGCAATGTTTTGAGATAGTAAATCCAGTTTTTCCCATATATAGAGTAGCCAAAATAAATCCTACCCTTCCTCGCTAGGTCGGAGCTATATAAAGCAATTGCATTGTTTTCCTTTAAATGTCAGCTCCTTCAGAAGAAGAAGGAAGAGTGGGAAATTAAAAGTGTCTGGCCAAAAAAGGGGAGGGGACAAGAGAAGGGATACATCAGTCATCCTCGCTGGACAAAATCTTCTGCTTTGCTGATAAGAGAGGAATGAAAGACTTCCTTAAAAAACAGAACAGGGGCCCAAGGGGCTGGGGGTAGGTGAGGAAATACCCAGTGCTGTAGAAACCCTAACAAACAAACAAGATTGTGGTGGCAAAAAAGTAAGACCCTAGTGTCAGTGATAAGGCAAGGGGGGGAGGGGAGAGCCAATTCTCCTGACCATTCTTCAGTTTGTCTGGACTGACAGATTTCACAGGTCCAGCAGTCGCATCAAAAACACCCTCGGCCTCTAGATGAATGAGCTGTTTGTTTTTCTTGCCGATGGCTTGATAAGAGGTCGCAGGATGTGTTCATTTTTTTTCTCTTTCTGTTTTTTTTTTTTTTTTAATTAAACAATAGGGCAGGAGAGAGAAGCCCCAACCCAGTCCCAACAGGTCTCTCGGTCCCCCATGCTGCCTCATTTCCTGCCTTTTTGATGCAGACATCCCTCTTTTGTTTTCCCACTGCCTGGCCAGCGTGTGTCAGTGCTGCAGCCACCGAACAAATACTGTTTTGCCAGCTCCACCCCACGGCCCACCCCACCTACCGCCGCCCGCCACCCCTCACGGATGGCTTGCTTCCTGAGGATGGGAGGTCACTGCCAAGCCGCCGCCACCCTCACAGGAAGAGATAGAAGGCCTGCGCCTGTATGAGCGGAAGCGACGGGAAACCCCTGCAGCTGCCAGATTGCGCTATTCGTGGTCAGCCGGCAAGCGTCCGAGGTGTTCCATAGGGCTGCAATAGAGCCTTCCTGTCAGGAGGCCTTGGCCCCGCCATTGCTTGAAATTAATGACAGGCTAACTCCTACAGACACTCAGGGGAAGTTCTGGGATCAAAAGATAAGCCCTCCTCTACTTCATCTGCCCCAGGGCTTTGCTGCTTGAACTTCTATGACATGCCAGTGAAAGTTGGAAGCAAAGTGGACTCATTCATCCGCTCTGCCCATCTTAGCTGATTGAAGCTTCTCCCACCCACCCCACCCCACCTGCCCACCCATTCTATTTCCTTACCTGCAAGAAAAAGCATCACCACAGCATCACATTTCCAATAGGCAGGAAGGATGGAAGCTTTTATCTGGGCTTAAATACTTGAGCATCTCCTTTGAAACACAGTTTTCAGTGGATTCATTTATTTGAGACACTGGAATCATAGGTGGCTTCAGGGTGCCAAATTTGGATTTTTGACACGCACACATACACACACACACGTGCGCGCGCGCCACCTCACCAACATGTGGGTATTCTCAGATCAGTGTTTTTGATTCAGCCTGCTTGAAAAATGGGGAACATATGCAAAATCCAGATCTGGGTTTGGAGTTTGGTTCGGGTTCATCTCTGTGATTTATTTTTTGTATACCATGTCTCTTCTTTTAGGGAATGTCCTGCTAGCAGTAAGGGCAGCAGTGAGCACTTTTGATAAATCTAGACTCCTCTTCTGTGGCAGTAGGGGTCAGGGTGACCCTGGCAGTGGAACTGGTGCAGCTCTACTGTGTATGGTGGGAAGGTGGAATACAGGAACTGCACACTGGTTGCAGATCCTCTGACTGGAAGGGAGCCTGGCTCCATGGGAGCTCCCTTTATAGCAGCATTCAGGGTGGCAAGGGCAGCGTGGGGGAAGGTGCTGCTCCTGCCTGGATCTTCCAGCTGGGTTAGGATTCATGTGGCTACCCCACATCTCTGCAGCCTGCCAGGGGAGAATGTGCCCTGCGATCTGCCCTAGGCTAGATCCTGGGTTATGGCCAGGTTCTAAATTCTGGGAACTGACCAAAAAAAATGTTTTCCCCAGAGGATAGAGACACCTGTGAATCCAGTTGCTAGTTTCCTTACATTCAACCCTCACCTGAAGGCCCATCACTATAGTTACCTCTGTAAGGATAGCACATTGTTTTACACAAAGATTTTTATGTACGTCCACAGGGCACTGAACAAGTTAAAGGAATTATTCAGATAGGCAAATCATAACAGTAAAATAAAACCATCTTCCTGAGGTCAGCATCTCTGCAGAGCGACGCAGAGGAAGAGGTGTAGGAGTCCAATGCTGATTAAGATACCACATGCTGAGCAGGAATCAGTTTAAACACTTTACACTGTTACCTGCTCAGCAGGAGGGATCTGAATTCACATTTGATGATTAGGCCATATTTATATCTCAGCTCAGCTAGACTCTACCCACTGGCCTGATGAGTAGATTGTATAAAACTCACACCAATCGCTTCATGTTAACCTGAGGAGTGATGAAAGTTTTCACAGGTAATTTGGATTTCTGAATATGTGGGTGGCCAGTGCCCGTTTGTCCAAGGATGTATTATGGGTAATTGACAATCCACCCACACTGCCTCCTTACCCATTCTAGATGAGTCATGCAGCAAGCGGAGCCACATCTAATTAATACTCATTTATTGGCACAGACAACCAAAGCGATAATTTGGTTTCTGAGGAAGGCAATGTATTTGTGTATATATGTGTGTGTGTGTGTGTGTGTGTGCACGCACAAAAATACACACTTATTTCCATACACATACTTTATATAGATATAGATATAGATATATAAATACAGATTTAGACAGAGATATGCATATATATATTGATATACATCAGGGGTGGGCAACGCGGCACGCCAGGGTAAGCACCCTGGCGGACCGGGCCAGTTTTATTTACCCGCTGACGCGGCAGGTTCGGCCGATCGCGGCCCCCACTGGCCGCGGTTCACCGTCCTGGGCCAATGGGGGTGGCGAGAAGCCGCGGCCAGCACATCGCTCGCCCGCGCCACTTCTCGCCTCCGCCATTGCCCCGGGACGGCAAACCGCGGCCAGTGGGAGCCGTGATCGGCCGGATCTGTGGACGGGCCAGGTAAACAAACCGGTCCGGCCCGCCAGGGGCTTTCCCCACACAAGCGGCAACCCCAGTTTGAGAAACACTGCTTTACATTCTGTTTAAGGTTCCTGCTGTTTAAATAATATAAATAATGTCATTTCACTTTGTTTCTTAGGGTGGCATCCCTTTTCCTGTATTTTATATTCTTTTATCTATACTACATATAAATTAAAGACACTAAATCTTTCATTGACAAAAAATCACTAAATAAAAAACGCAGATGATGTAAATTATAAATAGCAAAATTATTTTTGGGTCAAAATTATTATAGGGTCAAATTCTCCTGTTGGTAATGGGTAAATGCATGGGGTGAATGAGAAAATAATCTCACCTGTGCAGTCTGGAAGACCAGGGTCTCACAGGAATTTTGGATTTGCATGACTTCTGCTCACAGACATGTGTGTCATTGGAAATAAATCCTTCATTTTAAACCCATTTTAAGACCATAAATCTTGATTATTAAAATTACTAATGTAAGGATGGATTATGGGGTTTTGTTGTTGCTTTCTTTGTTCGTTTACTGCTGTAGGCAGTGAGGTTAATGCAGGGGAATGGGGCCAGGCTGTGCTAGGGATAAAGCAGATGATCAGAATCAGGAAGTAGTGGCCGCAACTGGTGGAATTCTGGCTCACTCAGACAAAAATTCTTCTTGGTTGTCTATGGGACCAGTGCCTGTGCCACCTTTTGAAAGGGTGCAGTATGAGCTCCCCCACTGCTGATCTTGGACCAGCCCTTCTGGCTAATGTGGTAGGAGTCTAGCCAAGGCCCCACCTTTACTGTGCCCCTTGTTGTGCTAAGTACTGTAGTGAGAGTCTCTGGGATAGGTGGGAGCAAGAGGTGGAAAAAGTTCCCTATTAAATCTTAGGAATTTTGAAATAAAAGGGTTTTTTTTTTTTTTTTTTTGGTTAAAAACAAAAACCATTGAAGCAGCACCTTTTCTTGAGAAAGGGTTGGCTTCAATGAATTTTTCAATTAGAAACATTTTGGGAAAAATTTTGGGAAAAACCTTTCACTTCCTTATGGCATTTTTCCTCTTGTGAAATAACCACATTTTAACAGGCCTCCTTTATATCTCTTTCCATGCTGCTGTGAGTAGAAACAGGTCTTGTTTCAAGACCTGCTCAATAAATGTGTCATGAGGGTCCTTCGGTAAAATGTCACGCCTGCCTAAAATTGAGTGCCATATTGAACCCTCAAGCCACAAAACATGGTTCTTTCCTTGTCATGGGCTACTATGATGACAGAACAAGATCCCTATTTTAAAAAAATCTCCCAGTGAATCTCCTCCTACCAGCTTGGAATTATTCTCTCTTTACCTCAGGGGTTGTAGACTGGCAAAGGAGCCTGCTGTCTGACCATGGTATGTGCCAAGTCTTGTAAACTTGTTCCTGTAAAGCAGTGTTTCCCAAACTTGGGACGCCGCTTGTGTAGGGAAAACCCCTGTCGGGCCGGGCTGGTTTGTTTACCTGCCGTGTCCACAGGTCCGGCCAATCGCGGCTCCCAGTGGCTGCGTTTCCCTGCTCCAGGCCAATGGGAGCTGCTAGAAGCGGCGCGGGCCAAGGGACATACTGGCTGCTGCTTCCAGCAGCCCCCATTGGCCTGGAGCAGCGAACCGCGGCCAGTGGGAGCCGCGATCGGCCGGACCTGTGGACGGGGCAGGTAAACAAACCAGCCCGGCCCGCCAGGGGCTTTCCCTACACAAGCGGCATCCCAAGTTTGGGAAACACTGCTGTAAAGGATTCTTTGCACTCTAATTTTACTTTCAGTGGGGCACTGAGAGGCGGGATCATCCATTAGGATTAGTGATTGGCCAACCTCAAAGTGCACAGAGGATGGATTTATTCTGAAGATTATACAAACCATTTGTGTATGCACAACTATGCTGGAGATTCCTAGAGAACAGCTGTCACCAAGTAGCTAGTGCTTTCATCTTCTGCTCAGGCCAACCATTCAGCACTTCTGCTTCCAGTGCCATCTAAAACTGGATAGCGCAAAGGTGCTCAAAATTGACAAATAATGCGTGGGGGTGGTATTCACGGTGTTGCAAACCTCTCAAAAGGTTTGTTTCAGGATCAGTTTGATTTGGGGGAGAAATTTCCTAAGGGGGTCTCCGTTTCCTGAAACAGGTTAAACTGGTCCAACCATCTCCATTTGGAATCAGATCAGGTGAGGTTTGACTACTATACATTTCTTCTGATTGCTCAGGACTCATTCACACTGACTCTCCTGTCTTCTTCTATATTTGTAAAGGGCCAGATTCAATCGGCTGAATTCCGTAACGGCACAGAATTCCATGAGTTCAGAATCTAGCCGAGCAGCTTTAAAATAACACGACTGTGTTTATTTCTGCTCATCCTTGAATAAATGTGTCTTAGTAAGTGGTCATCCATCCATCCCAGCTGTACAGAAGCCTTTTTCTTCTCCCATACCTCCAGCTCATCATACACACACTATCACCACATCCTCAGGAAGTCATTTTGGATACACATCTCCATTTCCAGATAACCCTTGTGCAAGCATCACAAAAACTATTGACTGAATCTTGAGGTCTTTACCCATCCTTTGCCCAGACCCTAATCAGGCTAAAACCTCATTGAAGTCAATGGATGTTTAACCCAATGACGTCTGTGTCCTCAGGATTTTGGTTCTAAGGACTTGAATCAAAGTCTGTTGGCTTCCCTGGGCTTTGGGACAGGCCCTAAAAGAATACTTCTTACTATGAAATATCAATTTACCTTCAGAAATGTTGAATCGGCGATTTTAAAACTTGAATCTCTGTGCAAAATGTTAGAGAAACCCACTTCTGCCATGCGGCTCTCTCAACAGTCTGAAGAATTCCGCCTGTTCCCAGCTGTGTGGTGCATATCACACTGCAGCACATGATACTCTGAAGGGTGCCAAGCAATAACCTATAAAGAGAGAAACAGGACTCAAACCACACCAGGCTGCAAAGCAATATTTTCTCTTGACACTCAAGGTCGTGGCATAAAGAAACGTGGGAGAAGGGAGCGTCAATTGTCATTGAGGATGCAAGGTACAGTGCCGCTCTGCCAAGCTAACAGAAATAAATTAATATCGTGGCACACTCGAAGTGTCCTCTCCAAGGGGCGGTGTGGAGGAAATGATGCTGCAGTACCTTGTATATTTCATGGCTATCAGAAATAGACATCACGGATTTAAAGAAACACATTTTAATTCAAAAAAGATAATCCACTAGCTTCATATGCATCATGAATATTGACTCAAAATTTTGGCAGGGAGAGCTGGAGAATACAGCTGAGGAAAGCAAGTATACTTTGGTGCCCTATACATGAACTCTACATGGGGCTGGCACAATCTTCAATAACTGTCAACAGTTACCCAAAACATATGCCCAAATTAAACTCTTGGGGTCAAACTCTGCTGTCATGTATGCCAGTGTAAATTGGGAACAACTCCAGTGTAGCTGGTACCCCTTCATGTTCTCATACCAACATGATGAGTGCATTATACACCCACACCTACTAAACAGACTAGAATGGAACTGGAGTAACTTTGTTGATTTCACTGGAGTTGCAGCAGTGTAAATGACAACGAAATTTGGTCTCCGTTCACTTTGGGCCTGATCCACGGGCCACTGAAGTCAGTGGGAGATTTTTCCATTTACTTTAGTTGACTTTGGATCAGGCCCTTAAATGTTATCAAAGCAGCTAAAGAACTATTGATACGATTCACCATATGTCTCCAACTTACTTTAATTCTTTACCTAACATTTCAGAAACATGGCCTGTAAGGGAATATTCCTTTATAGTTTAGGAAAGCACAAGGCGCTTAATTTTAATAGAAAACTCTTTTTAAAACATAGACGGATCCTGCTGTGTTTGACAAATATGTTCCAGAAAGAAGCTCAATCTAGATGTTATGTGTAACTTTATCTTATTCCCTTTTGAGCACTACTGTTCTTGCAAAGTGATCTCTCAACTGCCCAAAGTCATTACACTTTTTCCCTTTCACATTGTACCTCTGTAAATGTCAGGCATAACTACATTTTTATTTGCAGAGATACCAGTGCTATGAATGAGTAAAAATTTCCTGCTCCCCCGCCTCCCTCTCTTTACCCTGTGCGCTTTCTGCTAATATGATTTGTTGAACAAATTGTTCCATTAATCTGGGGCTGTTTGACAGAGTGAGAAAATAAGTGCCAAAGTGAGAAGATTCACAAGAATCGGAAATCTCAGTCCCTCTTTCTCAAGGTAAATAGTTATTATATCAGGGTGTCAGACTGGTGAAATGGATGTGCTTTCATTCTCAGTTTGTAAATGTCACTTTTCCTCAGCCCATCAGGGTGACAAATGAGGTGTGGGTTATACTAAGAGTTCATTCCTTGACAAAGTTCTCGCTGGTTTATTTCAACAGGAAGGTATCCTTCTCTCCTCTACCTCCTGCCCCCTCCACCCTCCCTCCCCCAAAACTCAGGCTAAAGAAAGAAGACAACCACAATTTGAACAAGCCCCACCTGAATTCGGATCCCTGGTGAACTGAAACATAACAGAAGAATCCTCAAAAGGCCAGTCATAATGTTGGAGTCTTTGTTTGTCTCTTTTGTCTTTGTAGTTGTTTTTATGTAATGCCCGTTTGACATACTTCTGCTGATGTCTATGTCAATATTTATTGAGCAAGTGGTCAACTGAGCTCAGCTCTTAAGCGCTTGTGATACTCAGTTGTTAATTGTCACATTAACTAGGAGGCACACCCTTTCTTCTGACAGATAATTGATAAGCTATCAGGAGGCCTGACACCAAATACATAATGGCTGCTTTGATTTTCCCACAGATCATTGTATATAAGCAGTTACAGGACTACAGAGGCACTGAAAGAACATGTAGTGGGACATTGTTCCTTTGTGCCGTAAGAGTGTAGGACTTTTATGAGCTGACCAAGCAGGCACAGCTGCTGGCACCATCCCATTACAGCACCTTCCCAGTCCTCTGAGTGATGTCCACTGATGCCCCCTCAGAGCACCTCTGGCTTCTCTTTATTGGCCGAGTAACCGCCTCAGTAAAAGGTGAAACTGGTATCCTCTTACTGGTGCTGGAAAAATTGGACAAATGATTTGTAAAGAAATCACTTACTGAATGGATTTCACCCCCTTTCTTTCTGTTTGTGGATGTTTTCATTATTCAGAAGTATTTGCCGACTAATTATTGTGACTAAGGGTATGTCTAGCTGACAGAGTTACAGTGCCGGCAGTTACAGCGCTGCTCAGAGAGCATTGAAGGGAAACCGCTGTTGTGTGTTCACACTGTCAGCTGCCTGCGATAGATGGCACGCATATCCCAATTCTGGCACCAGACCACCTAGCCACTGAGTACATTAATCAGAAAGAGTGTTTCTCTATGGTTCTCCAGATGCTTGAGGATCACCATGGGCATTTCACGGACATTAAGGCAGGCTGATCTGGAAAGGTGCATGACACTGGCCTGTTCAGGAAGCTGCAAGCGGGTACTTTCTTCCCAGACCAGAAGATCACCGTAGGAAGTGGCGTGGGCCGAGGGATGTGCAGCAGCTCCCATTGGCCTGGAGCAGCAAACCGCAGCCAGTGGGAGCTGCGATCGGCCAGACCTGTGGATGCAGCAGATAAACAAACCGGTCCTGCCCGCCAAGGGCTTTCCCTACACAAGCGGTGTCCCAAGTTTGGGAAACACTGAGTTAATGGAATAAAGATTGCTTTCAAACCAAAGCTATTCTTTTATTAAAAAACAACAACCGGAGGAGAGAGACAAACAAAAAAGCACATCAGTACTGTGGAGAATGGGGGAAGGGAGGGTCCCAGGAGGAGGCGAGGTCCCAGGATGGTTAAAGATTTGTGTATGTCCGGGTATCACATGCAACCTTGTCATTTGGAGTTCAGTGCAGTGGGTACTGTACTTCAGCAGGGCTAAATAAATAAATATATGGAGATATACCTATCTCATAGAACTGGAAGGGACCCTGAAAGGTCATTGAGTCCAGCCCCCTGCCTTCACTAGCAGGACCAAGTACTGATTTTTGCCCCACATCCCTAAGTGGCCCCCAGGGACAGGTGTTGAGTGAAGTGGGTACTGGGAATCTGCGTGATGGGGCATGAGTGGAATGCAGCGGGTATGGACTGGAGCTAGGAGGTTGATAAGAGTGTGTTGGTGGTATCTGGGGGGGGTGCATGAGAAATAGTTTCGTGACAGTGGCTGCAGGGGAGGGCGGGCACAGAGCTGCTCGGTTTGCAAGACTAGTAGTGCCTGGAGCGTGTCCGCTTGGCGCTCTATAACATTTAAGAGCCGCTCCGTGGCTTTGTTATGGCGTGCCGCATTCTCCTTTCAGTTCCTCTTCTCGCTGTCCCGCCACTCCTTCAATTCTTGTTTTTCAGCCGCGTAGTGCATCATGACATCACACAGAAAGTCCTCTTTAGTTCTTCATGGTTGCTTTCTAATTCTGTGCAGCTGTTCAGCCAGTGATAACAAAGACGGAGGCTGGGCTCCCAAGGTCATATCCGTGAAGCCAAAATGCAACATTTTACAGAAACAGTATTGTTTGCAACACACAGACCACTGATCAGTGACTCACATACCTATCACTAATTGGCTGACCCCAGGCAAGCACACATGAGCCACAAGACCCCCAAAATGGTGAGTAACCACAGGGGCAGGGGAAATCACTGTTCCAGGACCATACTGTACACTGGGCACTTGGCTCTTGGGGAGAGCCAGCAGTGTAGGAGGGGCCTTATAATCATTACTGTCCCCACATTTTTAACAGCTCTGTTCATTGGAAGATATCTCGCTGCTGAGGGTGAGAAGAGAATCAAGGGAGGGTCTTCTCCAAGACTATGGCTTCCGCCCTGGCTCGCCTGTGTGCAGAAATGGTCCGTCCCCCCACCCCTTCCAGTGACGGCAGAATGGCACAGGAAAGTTACCCTTAATGGGGCAAGAAACAAAGCAGCTCTCCCAAAGAACCTGCGGCAGCGGATTGCCCAGTATCTCCATGAAAGTTTCCTGGAGATCTGAGGCAGATTCACGTGAAGTGAGAGAGTCAAACAACACCCTGTTCGGCCGCTCAGACTAGGCATGTGGTGGTACATGCATCATACAGACACAAGCCTGCTTTCTGCAACCCTCCTGTCCCCAACAACTCGCTTCAGTGATTCCCAAAATCAAAGCCACTTACCAAGGGCCTTCTCTCCTGTTTGCATTTTGCCACACTCTGACAGCTGTGACTGGCTAGCCTCCTCCGGGGTAGAGAAGAGCTCCTGGCTGCATGCATCTCTGACCTCTGCGTTGTCCTCTGCCTCTGGGGTCCCCCTCCACATCCTCGTCCAAGATTTCCTCCTCCTGGCTTGGTCCACTCTCGACTGGCATGCGAGCCAACGAAGTATCCACAGTGGCCTTTGCAGTGGAGGTGGGGTCACCACCGAGTATCATGTCCAGTTCTTGTAGAACTGGCTGCTCGTGGGCGCGGCACCAGAGCAGTGTTTTGCCTCCCGTGCCTTGTGGCAGGCATTCCGCAGCTTCTTCACTTTGACTTTGACTTTGCACTGCAGTGTGTCCCGGTCATGGCCCCTTTCTGTCATGCATTGTGAAATCTGTCCTTAGGCATCATAATTTCTATGGCTGGAGCGCAGCTGGAACTGGACAGCCTCCTCTCCTCAAATACTGATGAGGTCCAGCAGCTTGGCATTGCTCCAAGCAGGGGATCGCCTGGTGCGTGGAGCAGGCATGGTCATCTGGAAAGATGCGCTGAGACCACGACATGTGTCACTGAGCAAACAGGAAGGGGACTTTCAAAATTCCAAAGGAATTTATGGGATGGGGATGAAAGTTGGTCACCTGAGGGCAGGGCAGTAGAGTTCAAACCGATGATCAAAGAAGCGAGAACAGGCATTGTGGGACACCTCCCGGAGACCAATCTCACTACTGTAATCGACCACGGTGTCTACACTGGCACCGTGGTGCTGTAGCCCCGGCACAGAAAGCTGTACGCCTCTCGTCGGGGTCATATTTTTACAGTGCTGCAACTGCGCCGTTTCTGCACACTAAGTGGCTTGGCAGTGTGTACACCTGGGGAGTTACAGCGCAGAAAGCTACTTTACTGTGGAGAAACTTGCCAGTGTAGACAAGGCCTAATTCTTAGCCTGTAGGTTGTTTGTGAGGGGGCTTATCGTATTTGATATTCACAATGCAAATTGTTATGACTGGTCACATAGGAGAGTGGTCGGCAATGGAAACTGAACCTCTGGATCTACAAGCATGAACATCTGCTGTTGGAACTTAAAGGCCCAGCTTTGTTAGCTCAATGGCAATAGCCAGCTCATCAACTGCTATGTGAGGTCCAGCCACTAGAGGGAGACAGAGTCATATTGAAGAAACAAGGGCAGGGGTCAGCAACGTTCGGCACGCGGCTCGCCAGGGTAAGCACCCTGGCGGGCCAGGCCAGTTTTATTTACCTGCTGATGCGGCAGGTTCGGCTGATCGCGGCCCCCACTGGCCACGGTTCACCGTCCCAGGCCAATGGGGGCGGCGAGAAGTGGCGCGGGCGAGGGATGTGCTGGCCGCGGCTTCTCGCCACCCCCATGGGCCTGGGACGGCGAACTGCGACCAGTGGGGGCCGCGATCGGCCGAACCTGCCATGTCAGCAGGTAAATAAAACTGGCCCGGCCCGCCAGGGTGCTTACCCTGGCGAGCCGCGTGCCGAACATTGCCGACCCCTGATCAAGGGTTATATGCTTCTTTTCCATAATTGAAGAAGTGCTTATAATCAGGTTGCCATTGTAATGCTTGTGGTTCTGAAATGTACAATTCAATTTTTTTTTTTTTGCAATTTTTATATGGTATTAAATTTGCTTAAAATTAGCTGTTTCCTTAAACATTCCTGCCTTTGAATTCCTGTACTAGAATATGTGTGAGAAGTGAACATATAAAAGTGTACGGACACAATCAAAGTAAATCTATCTAATTAGAGATGGCTGAAAAATTTGTGATGAAATATTTTTCTGTCAGAAAATGTGGTTTTTTAAAATCAAACTTTCTGCAGGAACGTGTCAATTTCAACCAAGTCTCATTTTGAAATGTTCTATTTTTTTCAGAATAGTATATTTCAATTTTTTTGTTTTGAAACCACTTTTCACTTTCAGATTTATTTTATATTATAAAAGCATTTAAAAGTTGGAATCAAAACTATATATTTAGATTTTATCAAAATAAATTGTTCCAATGAAACCAAAATGATTTTTATCACAAATTTTATTTCATAGGAAAATTTTCAAAGTTTCTTTCAAATTTACAATGAAAACAAATTTCAAATCCAGGAATTTGCCGCACTGCTGTATATCTGATTTTCTCTCTGTAGGTGCATTATCTCTGCAGTATCCAGGCAGTAGATGATACCTAATTTTATGACTTCATATTCATTTCAAACAGATCAGAATCTTGTAGGCATGGGATTATGTTTTACCAGAAGGATTAATGAGGAAAGGAAGCTGCATTGGCTAAAAGTCCTCTATTAAAAGAAAATATCTGAAATAATAGTAAAGAAAACACAAAAGAATTCTACGAAGTAAGCACATTTCTTTTTGTGCAAATGTTCTTTTTCTTTCCAAGCTTGCTCTTGAACATAAACCATTCTTTAAAGACCTATTTTCTAAAATAAGAACAGTTACAGTCAACAGAATATGCTGCCCACTTTCCCACACCCTTCATAATTTATGTCTAACCTGAATAGGAAAAGCCCTTATAAATTTCAACAAATGTTTCATTAATTAACACCCCATCTCCCTAAGCCTCAAAGCAGCTGGTGAGAAGAATTGTGTAAGTTGAGTCTGTAAATATAAACTAGGTCAACACAAGGGATCCATATTCACTATTGCAAATAGATATCCCTTTGTTATTAATAGCTGTTCCTGAGGTGTTTCATCTTAGAACTCAAGACTATCAAAAGTCAACAGTATAAAGCTTCTGGGTCTCTATAATTATTCTGTGAAGTAACTCCCTATTGCAACAATCCTTTGATACAATTAGATTCAATGGACCAAATGCAGAAGTCCTTATTCATAGTTCAATCTTGCTCATATTGTAATCAACAGGAGTCTTTTGGTTGATTTCAGAGGGGCCCTATTAGTCAGTCCTTGTTCAGGTAAATTCATTACTTCATTAACAATATACTGTATCTCGATGGAAATTTTGAGATCCTCCCTATTTACTCAGTTCCTACTCAGGCAAACTCTTGTTGACTTCAATATAAGTTGCCAATGCAACTTGGCTCTCTGTTCATGCCACAACATCTAATCAGCCAAACATTCTGTGTCCAAGAAGTTTATTATTTCTATAGTTGTCCAGGATGATTCACAGATAAAAAATGAAAAAGAAGACTTTATGATCCTATATAAACAGATAACATTATGGCTCTGCCCAATCCCTAATCTGAACAGTGCATTGGGGAAACAAAGAGAGAAGGAAAAAACACCTGGGAAGCATTTTGTTTCCTTTAGATGTTCTGCATATGGAAACATGGATTGCCATCATTTGACATGTAACATATACCCCTCTTGTGTCGTTTTTATATATCAAGTTTAAATATATCTCGGTCATGTACAGAAGTGGTAATGAAGAGTGCCTGAGTGAAGGCTAGCAGTGGAAAACTAGCCAAAAGAACTGAGTTTTAAAGAAGGCTCTCATGATAAGAAAGTCACTAGACATAGAAGCAGTACTCTTAGGGAGTAGTATGAAAGAAGACATGCAGTGATGAGTGTGACAAAAGGGAACATGAGAGTGAGCATTTAACAGAGCAGAGGGAGCGCATGGGCAGATAATAGGAGATGAAGCAAGAAGTAGGCCGGGGCACAATCATAAAGCACCTTGAAGGAGATAATCCCTCAATAGAATTTTTGCCATTGACTCCAATAGGATCAGGTTTTCATCCGAGGGGTCTTATTGTGATGTGGAAAGAGATAGGAGGACAGTGGAGACACTCAAAGAGGGAGTGACATGGTCATAGCATACAGTATTAGCATATTAATGGATGTCTGTGACTGTCTTATTTTACTGCTCTGTATGAAGCCTAGAGACTACAGGAACTTTAGAATACTAATTAATCACAATTGTTATTAGCTATTGCATGAGCTACCGTCCCCAAAATAGAGAGATGTTTCTCCATGATTTTGCGCTATTGTTACCCCATAGTGAAAAATTACCTGAAAAAGTGAGTCAGGTTAACATTGGCAAACAATAAACAAATCAAATATCATCATGCTAAATAAACAAGTTGAACTGAGTGAGTTCAAGTGGACCACAGAGTTCATTTGCAGGTTTGTAATTAATTGAAGTTACAGAACGTATGTTAACTAATAGAGGCCTACTGGTCCAAGTAGGGCATATATGTTATGGAGAGCCATGGATTACAGGACTAGCTGCAACTCTGACCCCTCTCTGGTTTCTGAGTGCATCATCTTCAGGTATCAGGCCTTGTGCCTTTACCTCTCCTAAAGGTGTAATCACACAATCCTCCAGACTCAGACTAACAGCCCCTTATGTATCAACTATATCTATTTAAGCAGATCCAAAGGGTTTCGGTACCTGTGAATCTTCCCTTCGGGAGCTTGTGACCAGTGGTGAATACAAGCACCAAACAGCCTCCTTAAACCAAAGTATTGTTTAATCTTAACAGTAGAGAGAAAGCAAAACATAAGAGAAAAGGGATTTTAGAACAACTAAAGGCTTACATGCATGTCTATTTTACTTAATAATTCAAGGCAAGCCTATTTTACCCCAGATCTCTAATCTCTGGATGTCTAGGAGTCAGTCAGTTCACCAGAACACTTTCTTTGTCCAGGGACTGGGGGAATCCATTTTAACTGCTTATAGTCTTTTTGATCTGTTTGGCCCCTGCATTTGAAAAACAAGCTGTGTGATTTGGCTGGAGCCTGGAATATAGGAACTTCACAGTTAATAACTCAGTCATTATCTCTCCCATTGTCTTGTAACAACCCCAAAGGTTTGTTGAGGGATGGTTTATATCACGTCATTGATTTGCCTTCCTGTTTTTTTCCCAACAGCTTGCTATTAAACTTAACAAGTGTAGTCATATAGTAAATATTCTAATACCCAGGCCACTCCAAAATCCATCACATGGAGTAACATTCATTTTTCCCTCTCTGTGAGAATTTCACTGACAAAAGGCCCATAAATTGCTTACCGTTCCTTCAGGGTTTTGCTCAAAGGTCCTGTCCGATACTACAAGTGGGATCAAAGCCTGTAGGAGAAAAGTGCAAGTATTTCCAGCTGGGTAATAACTAAGCATTTAGTGTGATGAGTGGTCTGGTGATAAAAACCTGATTAGTACAATACTTTAGCTATTTCGGACAGCTCCACTAAATCGGTCATTGTGCCATTGCCCACCGAGGAGGGACATGTATGGAAAGAAAATGGCCAGTTTGCTGGCCATCTTTTGTCATCCCACTAGGAAATCACTTAGGGCCTGATCCAAAGTTCATAGAAATCAATGTGAAGACTCACATTAACTTTAATAAGTTGTGGGTCAGCCCTTTAAATTACTCATAGGCAGCTGAATCTGCCACTTCTTTAAACATGCATAAATTACCTGGCATTCCCCAACACACAGCAGCTTCCCTACAATACCTCTCTGACAGGACCATAGGATATAATAAGCAAGACCTACGGAATTACATGTAAGCTGTGAACATCAGAGCATTACCTACCACTGCTGATGCTGAGATAGCCAGTACATCATACTACTAAGAATCCTTAATCAGGGATGGTACTGAGATAAGAAATGTAAGCATCCCGTCTGGCCAAACAGATCGTCTCTCAAAACATTAACCAACTGCTGGGCTACTGCTTTTCTGCAATCTGAGTCATCCTCCTCACACATTCCTCTGGGTTTTAAATGATTGACAGGAAAAGAAGCTAAGAGAAGCAGTTATTTCTTTACACTTAGCTGGTTTGTCAGGGCATTTGAAACTTCTGGATTAAGGAGAAAATGCTTAAGGATTAAGTGAAGGGAAAAAATCCAAACAACCTGGTGCTGTGAATTTAGAAGTCAAACAGATGGGCTCAGACGAGTTAGTGATACCCTCACTGATATACAGTATCTAATCAACAATACCATTTAAAGTTATAGACTTTGTGGAGAAAAAGTAACACCTGAAAGTTTCTTGCCACAATGCCATATCTCTTCAGGGCCTCAAAACAGACAGAATTGTGTCCAACAAAGAGGCATTCGACAAATCCTAGAGTCAGATGCGCAGCCTATACCAAGTTGATGTTCATGATAATGGGCCACTCTTGACAAATGTGGCCTGAAAATGACCAAACACAGGTCACAGGGGCATGAAAGAGAACTACTGAAGGTTCAGTGGTGCCATTTAGGCATGGCCTATAGTAAAGATGATACAAAGCTGCACTTCCCCAGAGAGAGCACAGAAAGGGAGCATAAAGGTTATATCAGGGGTCGGCAACCTCTGGCACGTGGCTCACCAGGCTCACTGGCCGCGGTTCGCCGCTCCAAGCAAATGGGGGCTGCGGGAAGCGGTGCGGGCCGAGGGATGTGCTGGCTGCAGCTTCCCGCAGCCCCCATTGGCCTGAAGCGGCGAACCGCAGCCAGTGGGAGCCGCGATCGGCCGAACCTGCGGAGGTGGCAGGTAAACGAACTGGTCCGGCCCGCCAGGGTGCTTATCCTGGCAAGCCACATGCCAGAGATTGCCGACCCCTGGGTTATATCCATATTGAAAAAGGAGGCTACTGTGATTTGATCCATAGTTTGCTGACCATGGGCTCCCAGTAAAATGCCAGTATGACCCTTCCCAGTGCAGTTTGGTGGTCTGTCATATGCTGTAATCCCAAACTCTGTGTACTAGGGCAAGAATACCCTTGAGGCTAAAAATCAGGAGTCAGGAAACATGGGTTCTGTTCCTGGGTCTGCTATTGACTCCCTGTGAGACCTTGAGCACATGCTGTTCCATACCTCAGTTTCTATATCTGTAATAAGAGGGGTAACAGTATTTGCCTGTCTGGATTAATTCACTCGTGTTTGTGGAGTATTTTTGCATTGCTGTAGTGCAGGGGTCGGCAACGTTCGGCTCGCGGCTCGCCAGGGTAAGCACCCTGGCAGGCCGGGCCAGTTTTATTTACCTGCTGACACGGCAGGTTTGGCCGATCGCGGCCCCCACTGGCCGCGGTTCGCCGTCCCAGGCCAATGGGGGCGGCGAGAAGCGGCGCGGGCGAGCAATGTGCTGGCCACGGCTTCTCACCGCCCCCATTGACTCGGGACGGCGAATCGCGGCCAGTGGGGGCCGCGATCGACCGAACCTGCCGCGTCAGCAGGTAAATAAAACTGGCCCGGCCCGCCAGGGTGCTTACCCTGGTGAGCCACGTGCCAAACGTTGCCGACCCCTGCTGTAGTGCCTTCCACTTAACAGTCCTAAATTATAATGATTGGAAATTACAATCCTTCTCTTGGGCCACATGTCAGATTTTTCTTCATTTTCAGTTCAACCAAAGCAGGCATATAAAGCAATACATAAATAAAGTAAGTAAGTAAAAAGGAACATATTTTAAGCATGTCTCAATTGTCATGGAAAGTTAAAAAAAAATAAAAAGAACAATTTCTTCTCTTGCAACTGTAAACACATTAAAGTAAACTGAATATGATGTTAGCTTTGTCAATAATTACTTTACAACAGCTTATGGAAAAAGAGAATGCTGCATAAAATATCTATGGCTGACAGCTTGCTAGCTAATTTCATCATTTCTATGGGGAAAAAACATGGAAAAGATCTGAAATGCTCAGCCTTGAAGGATGTACAGGAAAGTCTTGGCAGGTGGCAGAAGAAGAAAAATCTACTTATTTTAAATTAACCATGGAAACACAGAAGAGTACAGGAATTCTGAAGGGAGCTCTTCAGAATATTTTTTTAAAAATCCAGGAAGGAGAAAAGGCCAAAAAAACAACACAAAAGTGTCCACAGTAACACTTTCAAGATCATAGTTGTCATGGAGGTACCACCTGAACTCTGGGATTCATAAGCAATTTCATTTTTGCATTTGTTTCTCGATGCAGCTCTGTGCCTTGACCTTTGCTATCCTGGATAATTTGCATGCTTTCATGCTGGGATTGAAAGCATATTCACATCCGTAGTAATAGCATAATAATAACATTTGTGATCATATTTAATGCTTTTAATGCCGAAAGTTCCCAAGGCACTTTACAAACCGGTATACAGCCATTACTGCACCCACTGGTGAAATGTAGACACTTCTGGGGAGGAACACAGCAGCTATTTAACAGCCTGAAAGTTTTGGACAGGAAACTAAGATGCAATAAAAACATCCAGTTGGAAGCATAAGAGGTATGTCTATATCGGAATACCACAGCTGTCATCTTCCTGTGTTTTGTTCCCTGTAAATACCACCTCTACAAAACAATATTCCTTGGCAGGTAGTTATGGTAGCAGATCCGTGTTTCTGGTGTGTTATCTTAACCAGGAAAGTGCCATCTCTAGAACTGAAAGGACACAGCAGTACCTCAAAGGCTAGGAAAGATCATGGATAACAATCTATCCTCTTCATTAGAGCGGGGCAGGAAACAATTTTCCTGACCTGAAAATTTTCAAGATTTTAAAAATGTTTCCTGTGCTGATTTGAGATAAAAAGTTTAAAAAAAATTAAATGTTGTAAATCACAAATTTTAAATAATCAAAATAAACCAAAACTAAGTATTTCAATTGACTTGACATTAAAATTTTCTAGATTTTGACTTTTTGCCCCAGCTTGGGAGTGGACATTCTGACCTCAGTGGAGTTACTGCTGGTTTATACTGGTGTAACTGAGATCAAAAGCTACCTCTTCGGTTTCTCAGTGGAAGTCCCTTGATTTGGGAATTTGCTTCGTCCTGGACCAACGGAGCCTGTTAAACTGGTTCTGCTCTTATGAACTCTGGGCTGATGTGTATGTAAGTGCAATGGATATGCTTCTGATTAACACCAGGGCATATGAGTTAAGAAACAGGACACCTTTCGTCCCATCTCTTTTGTCAAGTGTTAGCTTGAGGGCAGGGGAGTGAGTTGCATGTGAGCAAAAGATCCTTCACTTTTGCTTTTGCTTGTTAGAATAGTGTAATGGATAAGAATTGGGTAGTAGTTCGACACAACAAAAATAAAACACTGGGGTTTTGGGGGGTTATTTTGGAATCTTCCACAGTATGTGAACCCTCACCATGGAGATGGGACAAATTACTTTAATCAAAACCCAAGTAAATAAATGTTCAAAGCACTCTACGGACGATTTATTAAGTAGTCAGTCATTACAGCAACCTTAGCAGCTGAACATAGGTTAGCATATTATAACCCATTTGCGATAGGCTGACTTCAGTCATGAACTCATAGACTTTAAGTCCATAAGGGACCATCATGATCATCTAATCTGACCGCCTGCACATTGCAGGCCACAGAACCTCACCCACCCAATCCTGTAATAGACCCATAACCTCTGCCTGAGTTAGTGAAGTCCTCAGATCATGACTTAAAGACTTCAAGATACAGAGAATCCTCCATTTATATTTGTTTAAATCTGCAAGTGACCCATGACCCATGCTGCAGAGGAAGGCGAACCTGCCCTACAACCCGCCCCAGGGTCTCTGCCAATCTGACCTGGGGGGAAATTCCCTCCCGACCCCAAATATGGTGATCAGTTAGACCCTGACCATGTGCGCAAGACCCACCAGCCAGACACTTGGAAAAGAATTCTCTGTAGTAATTCAGAGCCCTCCCCATCTAGTGTCCCATCACTGGCTGTTGGAGATAGATCGAGCAGGAGTTAGAATAAGGCCTACACTCAGCCTGTCTTTTGGTACCTACGAAATATTTCTGGGTAGAGTTAATGTAATTTAGTTGTGGTTGCACCCATATATCAGGTACGTAGCCATCTGCACTTATTTATTTGTATTTGTTTAAACTAAGGACATCAATTGCACGTGCACTTAATTGCAAAATCACATCCACAGTTAAGTATAACTGCAATGAAAAGCTAGATTTTAAAAATGTAGTTGTCTTGCCTAGACAATGAGTCTATAGCACTTTTGATCCTGAGGTTTCTTAGCAATCATGACATAGGATAGCCCATTCCAGCTTAGTTTTGCATCTCATGGATTAAACACGGTGTTTCAGTTACAGGCCGCACAGTAGGAAATTAAAACATGTTGAAAGATTGGAAAGTTAAGTTCCCTTCCGGTGTTAAGCAAGGGATTTACAAGAAATCACTCTCCAGATTTATCAGGGATATATTTACAATACTTGAGTAAGTGTGAATATTACTCAAAGGAGATATTTAGTCACATACTGTATCTCTCTGAAGGGAGACCATATTGCATTAAATGTCTCCACCATGTTCTGTAATTTGAAGGATAAATTCTCAAGTGTTGATTAGTCACACATTTGATACAGCACATCTATTATTTTGGGTTTATATGAAGATTTCCATCTCTATTATTAATTTCTTGGCTATCATCATGGTTTTTCTCAGGAACCATCTATCATCATCATAACTCAGACCCCTCATGCCAATATTGTTAAATTTCCTTATGTATAGTGTCAGAATATGAAACTGAAAGTGGAGGAGGTAAATTCTACTTGTATTAAGTGGTTTAATGTGGGTTAGGAACAGGAATCGGAGCCAGGAATGTGTGAAGTTTTGAGTTAGTGAGATTAAATGCTTTTCTTAAGGCCACATCTGTAAAATGGGGGTAGTAATATTTACCTGTCTTTTAGGAAAGTGTCAAATATTGTGCTTCTCCCAACATTTTTACTATAATTATTTGATATTTCTATGGGGGGAGAGGGATAGCTCAGTGGTTTGAGCATTGGCCTGCTAAATTCAGGGTTGGGAGTTCAATCCTTGAAGGGGCCCCTTAGGGATCTGGGACAAAAATCAGTACTTGGTCCTGCTAGTGAAGGCAGGGGGCTGGACTCAATGACCCTCAGGGTCCCTTCCAGCTCTATGAGATATACATATATCTCTTAATATTTATCTATTGAAGTAGAGCCCAAAGTTCCCAAAAAGAATTAGGTCCTCACTGTACTAGGTCTTCATCCTAAAGAGTTTAAATGTGACATAAGGCAAAAGGGATAAAAATCAAAGCATATTAAAGAAAGGGTTATCATCAATGTGCTATGTAGGAGGTCAGGCTAGATGTTCCCAGTGGTTCCCACTGGCCTTAACAGTTATGCAGCATGTACAATTTTTATATACATATTACATTTGCTTTGTTATTAATTATTATTATCAATAGATTAAATGTGTCATTTATCCCCATCTATTCTCAACATATCCATCAATGAAGAAATTATATTCCCCCCCAATTTTCCTAAAGTGGATTTTTTTTTCCTCCATACAACTCTAGAATAGCAAAGTAACTCTATCTGTAACAGTGGAATCCTTGGGATTCTCAGACCTCTTCATGCGAGGCTCACACAGAGAGAAATTCATGTCTTTTGATCCAATCTGGGGGATTAATTTAGTGTTTCTGAGAGGATGGAGACTCAAGACCTTGATTTATCTATCGAATAGGCAACAGCAATACAATATGCACCCACACTGTCCTATTAAAGGCCTCAACTGTGTGCTGGATGGACCCCATTCTAGGAGTGAGACAGTACTTCATTCACATGCTCTTTCACTTCTGTGCTTATCTGAAGTGACAGCCAACAGTAGTGATACTTGTGAAGGAGGTTGTGTGCATGATGTGATCATCTGTCTGGCAGGTACTGGAATAAGACCAACAAATAATTTCTCCTGTAGGCTTTGACCGGTATCTTTCCAATCTTTCAACATGTTTTAATTTCCTAATGGGCTTAATCCAAAGCCTAATGAAATAAATGGGAAGATTCCCATTTTCTTCAGTGGGCTTTCTATAAGGCCCCAGGTATTCAGGCTAGAAGGGACCATTATAGCATATAGTCTGACCCGTGCAGGGCAGGAAAGGAGCCCGTCTCAGGCCAACCAATCCAAAGACAAGACCAACAAACCTTTTCCCTGGGGAAACTTGAACTGCTATTCTTCTGATTTACAGTTGAACGCACTGACCCATTGAACCACAGAGAGGATTTTTGCCACTTTTGTTGTGAATTAGGCAGTATTTGAATCTGCCATCACTTGCCGACATTTGCCAATGTTCCATCCAACCTCTTGCAGAACATCTATTTAGCAGATTTGGATCACAACAGAGCTGGACTGACTATACATCAGTAACATTTCCCCACACACACACACACCCCAAGCATTGTTAAACAAACAATCTGTGAAAAACCCTAAACTGAAGCATTGCATCCGGTGTCCTTGGCAGGGCTGCCCAGAGGATTCAGGGGGCCTGGGGCAAAGCAATTTCAGGGGCCTCTTCCATAAAAAAAGTTGCAACAACATAGAATACTATGTTTCAGAGTAGCAGCCATGTTAGTCTGTATCCGCAAAAAGAACAGGAGTACTTGTGGCACCTTAGAGACTAACAAATTTATTAGAGCATAAGCTTTCGTGGACTACAGCCCACTTCTTCGGATGCATATAGCGTGGAATAAATATTGAGGAGATATATACTACTATAGAATATAGAATACTATATTCTCGTGGGGGCCCCTGCAGGGCCCGGGACCTGGGGCAAATTGCCCCCTCCCTCCCCCCCTGGGCAGCCCTGGTCCTTGGTGTTATGCAGCAAAGGGATACTGTACTGATGTTGCTGAACTGATTCTAAGTGCCGGGAATAGGAGACCTTAAACCTTTTGCTTATTCTAGTCCCTCAACCCCTGGATAAATTGAAATATTTAATCAAATTCAAACAGCCGTGATCTTGTTTGTACAACTTGCTTTATTATCCTGTGCATTTTAACCGCAATCTGCCTAGTTCCTAATGTGACCTAAAGAACCAATCGGCATTTATTACAAATGCAAGGCAATAAGCTTCTGGCTCAGCAATTAATCACTGACATGGAGGAATTTCTTCTCTCCAGGTGGGGAATCCATCCAAAAACTAAGAAAAATAATCAGGCTAATTAATTCTTATCTGCAAAGAGCAATTAGATAAATGACCTAAAAACAGGCCTGTCACCCCTAGTGAGGTGCTCGGCTTCTAAATAGAATAATGTCTCGTTGCTGGACCATCTCTGCTGTGAAATGGAGATCACAAAAATGAAAAAAAAAAAAACCATGTGGGGAGGGGGAATGACAGGGGAGTAGGTTAATTAGAGCTGAGACCAGCCTATGATAACAAAATATAACAAAGCTGGGCCCTCAGATAGATTTGGTATGATCCGGGCACCTTCACAGCCAGGCCTTTGTGCATCTAGAGGTACTAAGGAGAATGGAGTCATGTCTCCAAGTCACTTTCAAAGAGCAATACCGCTCCCCATGCCTACCCTCCGTGGTGCTGCATTTCACACCGGTGGATGCCATCTCCACCGCTGCACTCTATTAACTTTGAACCACACGGCTCCACCTCGGAACTATGGTGCTGATGTGAGATGCAGACTACTGTGTTTCCATTAGTTTGGTCTGTCATTTTTCTTTTTTTTAGATAGGGGAAGTGCAATGCATAAATCTTTCCAGTGAATCCAGTTAATCAAAGTAGTACAGCAAACAAGATCCGGCGTAACAGTGAACAAACTCTCCACACACAAAGTCTATCTGAGACTGCTGCAAATTTTGACCGAGCATTCTACAATCCTTGACTGTTACTCAGATGTCCAAAAAAGGCCAAAATGGGTGACCACTGGAGAAAAATGCTTATTGATTCAGCCTGACATTCAGAATTACATCAGTCCAGAACCTTTCACCAGCACTAATATTCAGTACCACTTAGGAAAGTGAATAAGAAAACAAAACAGTGTACCCTTATTCAGACATAAGTACCCATGTTTGTAGGCGATTGTTTCCTCTGGTTTTAACAAACAACTTCCTTGTTCCATGTGCATGAAGTATCATATCCCTGATCCCACTGTTCTGCCTGCTTGTATCATGACACTACACCATTTCTGATGATCTGAGACAAAGAGAGACACTGGAGTAATTGATTCAAGCTTATCTAAGCATTTACAGATATAAGCCTGAATGACTGGACGTAAAATACTAGAGCAGTCAGATTAAGACAATCCACTCCAGTTATAGTTAATCAGGGCTTTTGCCTCCAAGGAACTGATTTAAAACTAACAAAGTGTTTTCCAGCTCTCAGCCCCCATCAAATCACAGTCCTTCTGCCACAGAGCCGTTAGCACAATACCAAATGCTAATGTAAATAATAAGTCAGCAGGTAGTTCATAGATTTGCTCTGTTACTGTTTCCAAGATCCAAAGCCTCTTAAAGTGAAACAAAATCACTATCCTAAGAGCTACAGTTGTTAGTAAGAAGACCTTTGTCTCACATTGAAAACTTTTATGGCCAAGGTTAGTATAATTTATATAAAAGCAGATCCCTACTTTCAAAGGTGTCATGACGGCTAGAGCCAAGCAGCTAACAATAAATTATAAGTAATGGATTAGATCAAGATGCCTGAAAAAACTGCATTTATTAGTAAGAATTCCACTTCCTTTACATACAGACCCCACCAAAAAACAGGCAGGGGAGGAGGGAAAGAGGTAACCATGTTAAGGAGTTTGGGACTTATATAGGATGTGATGTTAAAACACACACAAGACCGAACAGAAGCAACCATCTGTAATAAAGGGAGAGAAGGAGACAAGCAACTTAATAATAAAACCTAAATTTAAATAAACATCAAGCTTAAACCACAGTTGTGCGCTTTTGGATACCCAAGGACTAGTCCATATGTTCAACAAGATTGAATGTGTATTGAAGATGGGCTTCAAGCACAAAGCTGAAATTCAGATCTGAATTTCCTCCGGGTTTTATGGTGTTTAGATGACGGGATTGTAATTCTACCCTTTACAGAGTTAGGCCCACGGCCAAGTTCAGATCTAGATTCAAATGTCCCTAAACTTCATGGGTGTTCATATCCATTGTTTTGGTGCCAGGTGATCTTTAGTGTATATTGGAAATGGACAAAGCTCAAAAGGTTTGGTGTTCAGACCTGGCTCGGATAACTTAGTGAAAGTTCAGCTGCTCTGTGTTAAGTCATTAAAATACAACAGGAAAGCCCTGAAGAACATCCTTGCCCTACCTGAGTCCAAACCTCCTGGGAACTCCATACAATGGAGCTGGGAGGAGAATTTTGAAAATCACAGTGAAAAACTGAAACATTTTTTTCCATGAATTTTTGGCAGATTTCCCCTCCCCATTTTTCAACCAACCTTACTATATGCAGACTGCTGACACTTCCTCTTCAAGGCTTGAATGTGGAAGTGTGGAGTGGCACTGATCTGAACTATAATGAAAATAAAAAGTTAGGCCAGTAATTTTAGAAATGTATTTTAAAAGAAAGTTGAGTTGAATTCTAGAAATAAGCAAACGTGAGGGGAAGATGTTTCTTCTTTTTTCCAAATATGTTCACCCATCCCTAGGGTGTATATATATATATACACACACACACACACATACACACACACTGAAAAGAAATTAAATGGGGAAGAGATGACAGCCAAACTTTAGCTCTCCTGTCTGCCCTATTTTTGAACTTACCTTGTCTCTCTGTGCTTGCTAGTATAATATCTTTTATTTGACCAGCTTTTGTTGGTGAGAGACACAAGCTTTTGAGACACACAGAGTGACCGAGCTGGCTACAACTACATTGCATATCAGCAAGCATAATAATTTGCATTAAGGGCCTGACCCAAAGCCCCCATTGAGGAAAACTCCCATTGACTTCAATGGGTTTTGGATCAGGTAGCAATTGTTTGGGCACAATATATGGCCACTTTTGGTGGAGCTTGGAATTTCAGAGGTGGCTTGAAAAATAATGGGTCGTGGGGGAGGAATTAAGCAGACTTTTGCAAACATCTACAAAGGTTCAGGATTGGTCTGCATTTTATGTAATGGTTTGGGGTTGAGAATGCTTATTTCATCTGAATCAGGGCACTCATATTTAATTTATACCGAAGTAGGTGCAGCTTCCCTCAGCACCAGAAATGTTAGGGTGTTTTTAATTTAATAACTTATAAGAAGCAGTCACCTGCTAACAGGTCAGCCTCCCTTTGTGTTTCATTCGAGTTTCATTATGAAAGAAAAAGGGCCTTTGATTGGATTAAGGGAAATAAAACCACAGGGACTAAATTATAAAGCATCCAGTGGCTATTTCTACTAGCTCCTGCTTACAAACAGAACCATGATTTTTATCATTGCCGTCTCAAAGCTTTCGTATATAAGTGCGACTGACCTGGACTCAAACGTAGAAGAGGCTTTTGCATTAGCAGGAACCACATTTCATCGTTACCTCTCCATTTATGAGCTGACGAGGCACTGTTTTTCAAGGGGATTGACCTCATTTGATCTCTGTGAGGTTTGGAGGGCTCTGAACAAAAGCAAGTTGTTGACTTCCAAGAGGAGTCAGGTTTTTTTTGCAGCACGGGGTTATTTATTTATTTTTGGTGGGACTATGGTTCAGCGGCTGAAATGATTGGAGATGGCTCAAGCCCTACAGGCAGGCCTGAGAGCCACATGCTCAGTATAACTTATGTAAACATTGTCCTGGATGACAGCATTTTCCTACCCCAGCTGCAGCTGCAAGGGAATCCATTATTTTTCCAGTCCCTGGGGAGGGAAAGTTCTTGGGCATCATTACTCCTAGGCAAATGTAACTGATTCTGCTGCACACCCTAATTTGCTTGCCATAATTATAGGTCACTCAACCCCTTTGCTATTTATAAAACCTTCATTTATTTATTTATTTTGTTCTTATCAATAATAAATGAATCCAGTGACTCACAAGGCTGCAATATTTGAATATTATGAAAATGCTAATAACCAGGTGTCATAGGCAGTAGCGCCCAGGTCTTATCAGCTGGTCAGATGCTCTATTAAGCAGCCAGTGAGGAGTTCAAGCAAATTGGTTATGTTAATGTCATGTACTACTTGGGAAAGATGAGGAGTTAGCAATTTCCCCCCCTCCCGGGTGAAAGCGGACAGGGCGAAATTATATTGCTCCTTCTCCATGGGACTAGGCTAGGAGGAGGTGAGGTAGAAAAGTAAGCTTCTACCAAGAGCTTTCTGAGATCTAATTGAACGGTGCTAAATAAAGAATGGAGCGGGGAAAAATAAATAAATAGAGCCCACAATAATGGGAGAGCAACATTCTTCCCCATTCATTCAGCTGACAGTGCTTTTGCAACTTAAAACCTGTTTTATTAATTATGTTTGACATTTCCTTAATTAGTTTCATTTACATCTCATCAGCCCCTGCCAGAGGATTGCCCCATACATCATTTCACCAGAGGACTAGGATGCCTACAGAATTACAAAAAAACAAAAACCCACAACAAACAAACAAACAAAAACCCAACACACACCGCGCCTGCATGTAATTTGCACAGAATTAGTGGATGGGCACTTTCTTCTTTTCTTTATTCTTGTTTGGCTGTTTGTTGTTTTCCATCTCTTCGGAATTTGGAACGCAGTGTAAAAGGAGCCTGGCTTAGATTTATTTTTGCTTATTCTCAGATGCTTTGCTTTGCTTCCGGGCTCACTCCCTCACATGGATATTCTGGTGTCAATAGAAACACGTGCAGTACAGACCACCCCAGAAGAAAGTAAGGGCCTGATCCTGGCTTTGGATTAGGCCCTAAAAAGTCAGCTACACTGAGCACCCTCTGAAATTCCCAAGAACCTTTTCCAGGGTAGCCCCAGAGCATAATACATTGCATAGGCACAAGAGTTTTGCCCCTTACAGCCAATCTGCTGCTGTTGATACCACTCAATTTGTACTGTAATGTCCATGTAAATGTCCATATATTGATTATTTCCTACTCACCACACCTTTCATATGTTGCTTGTCTTGGGAACAACAACAAAAAGGGAACTAACAAGCCATGCACCAGCATCACCCCGAGCCATCTGACAACATGGTGTAGCTTAGGCCTAGGGTGACCAGATGTCCCGATTTTATAGGGACAGTCCCGATTTGTTTTTTTTTTTCTTATATAGGCTCCTATTACCCCTCACCCCCATCCCGATTTTTCACATTTGCTGCTGGTTACCCTTCTTAGGCCTTTGTCCATTCCTTGAGCCTGATGCTTTGTACTTTGCATAGTAATTTACAACAGTGCAAAATGGGCATGAAACTTTCTCTTGAGGATCAGCGAGCATTTTATAACTACTTTGTACTTACAGTGCACTGATATAACTGGCTTGGCCAGGTGTAGGGTAAGGAAAAATCAGACCCCTTGTGTATTTGGACAGTACAACGTTGAGGGCAGAGACCGAATCTTGCCTTTTGTCCAAAATCTAGTATAAAGTGGCTTTGCTCTTGACTGGGCACAACAGTAATACTGATGAGAAAGTCAGAGACCTCTCTTGATGACTTCAAAGTTTGCTGCCATGAGCTGTCATGGGAGGGTCACCATAGTGGATGGTGACATCAGTGAGGTTAATTATGCAGGCGGAACAGGTTAGTTCTACCGGAGACAATTATTTTTCAGTCCCTTAATAAGCAATGCTGAAAATAAAAAACAGCCTCACAAATGATATTCATAATCTTGGTAAACGATGATATTGCGGCACATTTTCTGCTGCCCAGGTGTGCTGCATTGCACTGGGGTCGGCAATACAGGGTACATAGAACAGATTCCATTATTGGACTGGCCGACCTGGGACAAGGGGCTACTGAATGATTGGAGCCGTCGGCATCACTTCTGTATATGGTTAACTTTACGCATTGTGAGGACTCAGTCCCACTGGAGTCAATCACAGGGATTTCTCACGGCGTGCCAAGTTCAGCACATATGTAAGTCTTAGCAGGATCTGGGCCATAGTATTTATACTCATAAGGGAGGAGGGCCAAACACACACTAACCTCTTCTCCTTGTGGAGAAGTGAAACCATAACCACCAGCGCACAGGATGTTTATCAGAGAGGTCTGGGTTGGTTTGTTTGTTTGAATTTAAGATGTCGTTTTTAAATTAGATCCATTTGTTTCATTTGACAGAAATAATTGCAGCTTTTAAAATCTTCTTAATGTTATTTATTTTTACAGAAATAAACACGTGGGCCTGATTCTCTGGTCCAGCCTGGTTGTGTTCAGCACAGAACCAGTGGGAGGTCAGAGGGGGAAAGGTGACTATCATTGCCTTTTATAGCCAGCCTACTGATGTCGAACTAGCTTGTGAGTCACCTGGGGCCCCCAAGAACTGTTCTAATTTACACCTAAGCTGCCTATTGCTGCAAGCAGCTCTTCCAGACGCTGAGGGACAGCAAGATACAGCAGTTTCCTCACCATGTTCCCTTTCCCCAGTTACACCTCCTACAGTAGAGGCCAAGGCATAGAGCCATTACAATGACCTTCCATCACTTTAGGATTCCCCCGCCTATCAGGGATTCTTCCACTTAACTGTAAACCTGATGGATCTTGTATGTTGTGCTGGCAGATTGGCACGAAACAGCCACAATGCGGGGGGGAGGGGAGCTAAGAAAACAAATGAGGCCTTTGCTTCAGCATATGTGGGGGGAAACCAAATCATAAGATATGGTTGGTTATGGTAGAGATATTAAATTGTGCATGTGGCTGGATGGAGGCGGGGTCACGGAGAAGGCAGAGCAATAAATAAAGAGCTGTTTAGAGAATTGCCGGTAAAGGACTATGGATGTGGGAACTGGGCAGGAGTAGAAGAGGTAACAAAGACCCTCCTTGGGACTGGTGGGAGAAGAATGTGCGTCCCTATCGGCACTGCTGCCAGTCCACCCGGACCAATGCCCCTGATAGCTAGAGAAGGCCGACGAGTGGGGGGGAAGCCGGTACAAATTACCGGGGCCCGGCAGTCCGGAAGGGGCCCAGGGGCCCGGCGGTCCGGAAGGGGCCCAGGGGCCCGCCTTCCCCCCCCCCCCCCCCTCGTCGGCCCTGTTTAGCCGGTCCGACCTTGCTGGGGGGCCCGAAAAAATTCCAGGCCCGGCTTCCCCCCCCCCTCGTCTTCCCTGTTTAGCCGGTCCGCCCTTGCTCGGGGGCCCAAAAAATTTTTTTCACCGGGGCCCAAACCCCCTCTCGGCGACCCTGTAGCTAGATATGTAGTCGTAGTGAGTCCCAACCTCATTGCCTATTAGAGCTGACAGCGGTACTTCAACATACACACTGTCAAAACATAAAACCACTCCACTGCAGGGATAATGATAAAATACCTTTCAGCCCTCAACCCATCCTCTCCCTAAAGGAGATTGAAAGATGGACCTTGCAGCATGCCTGAATGATTAAGAAATCCATGCTCTGGTGGACCAAAGGAGAAAGGGGCATGAATTCCGGCATTCAACTAGGAACATAGAAAACTCTTGCAATTTGTCCTAAGGTGAAAGTTCTCATCGTATTTTTGAAGCTTTCCAGGCAAAGCAGGGTCTGGGACTCTGTCCAGATTTTCTGCAAGGCAATGGTTGTTTCCTTTCCAGATCATCTCAATCCACAAGATCAAAGGAAGCTTGATTTTAAAAGCAGGAATTCAGTGTTAGCAAAGAAGGCAGTTTAACTTTGCTGTAATTATGCACATGATTCACAGAGGAGTTGTTAACTGAAAAGTTTAGGGTATTTTTTGTTTTGGTTGGTTGTTTGTCTCTTTCTTCCTTCCTTTTCTTGTTTTCTCTTATCTTTGCTAGGACCATTTCCCCAAGACACTGTGAGAACACTGTGTGAGATGAATACGAAAACAGATTGTAGGGAAAAGGTTGATAAGATACACTCTGTTGTTGTTGGATTTCCCCCACCACCCTCCCAAGAATGCCGCTTAGAAGCAGTTCAGAAGAAATTTGGAGAGATGAAGACAGGGGATGTAACACATACCCCTGCGGGACCACAAACGGCTCTGAGTGTTGTTCTGTGGGCTCTTGCTTCAGACAGTGGTTCTTTTTGAGTTAGGTTGGCTGCCTTTTAATAATGTCCTCCTGGGTCATTGATGCGCTTTCATGACATGTTAACCTCAAAGGGTTTAGATCATTTCCCGGCTTCCCTGTTTGGCTTCCACTACAAACAAATGAACCAAAAAAGAAAAAAAATCCAATCGAAACCTTTGATTCAATTGTGCACATTTAAATACCTCCTCTAAAATAATTTGGTAGATTTCACAGATGCCATTGGGGTAGGGAGCTACCGGATATAGCATCAAATGGTCAAAAATCAAAATATTTTGCTGTCACATGCTGTCATATACTGTCAGAGCAGCTTGTGCTATAGCTGCAGTGAAGTTGAATCTGATTAAAAGATCAGTAAACAAGGCAGGTTTAGGGGAATTTGATCTCATCATTGCTGAGCCTGGAAATACCTGTCAACTTCTAGGTTGTCCTGCACCATGACACTTCTGCTTATGCAGTTTGCCAATGGACATGCTTGGTGACATTCTGTGCAAGGAAAGAAAGCAGAGGGATGCACTCCAATTTTTATTTCCAAGTCCCGTATTATTATTCCACTGTGATCAAGCCTAAACATAAATACCAATTACCAGAGCTTCAGACAAATGAATAATCTGATGCAAAACAATCCTGCTTTATTCAAGTGATAGGAGAGGTGAAATTAGCGCTACACAGGATATTATGTTAAAAAGAAAGAGAGGGGGAAAAAGACTTCAAAATGTCTAATTTTAACATAGTGTTGTTATCAATGATTAATGATTTCCTTGGGTGTATAACTCTTATGAGAAAATGCAATGTAATCATATACATATTTGATTAAATAGCTTAATTTGTGTTCATTTAAAAAAATAAAATAATGGCAAATAAGCTAGATAATGAGTAGGCGTGTTGTAGGAAAAGCAGATGGAGTTTGAGGCACTAGTTGTGTTCAAAAGAAGCCACCAATTTCGCTTCAAGAATATTTGCGTATGAAAGCTGATATTTTCCAGAAACATTCATGAGTAGGACCCAGAGGGAAATTTTGCCAAATTCTGCTGTTTCTAATGAAGACAACAAAAATACCCTAATTAAATTCCACTCATTGACAAATTCCACTTCATATGAGAAAAGTCTTTAAAAAAAGAAGACGAAGGCTGCTGAAAATTTGCCCTGAAATGTGTTTACTTCTGACTCACTGACAACAAAGTTTCCATTTTTTGGCTTACTACCCTGTGGAATTAAGTTCTTATTTCTCTAGGTGATCACACAGGAAAAGACATACTTATGCTGACTGGAAGTAATGGGGATTTCTTAGTGGGTAAAGCTTGTAAATCACTGTGTTAAATGAATGGATAAAGCTTTAATGGGGCTAATAAACCCCACACGTCCCACGGTATTGAGCAAAGGAAGTTTTTATGAAAATGATCAAATAAAGCCATAAAAAAGAAGGGGCTTCCCCTCTGGGTTTATGAGCTCTCTCGTTACACATCATGTATGACATACTGACTGGCAGGATATATGATGGACTGTCATACATTGCAGAATGACTTCAATTAGGATGATAAGATGACAAGTTCCCATTGTTCATATCTGTGCTGGGTTGGGGTTTTTTTTTTTTCAATGGAGCTCTGAGTTTGACCTCTTTCTTTCTCATGTTTGATATTGAATTTAAAGGGCCAGTTAATGTCAGAGGGTGCAAAATCTGACTTACCCCAATTTTGCTTCCTTTTTTTACTCTTAGTTGTGTTTCAGAGTCATAACTCAGTGCTTTCTCACCATTGAAAAATAACCAGCGCTAGCAGCGCAACCCACATGAGCATCCCAACAATAACAAAACAGTGAGTGCAGCCTAGCCCTCTTGAACAAGCCTATAGTCACACAACAGTGGGCACAACCCAACGCTGATGAGTAATCCGATCATAATACAACCCTACCATCCTGCAGTCCAGCACTTTGCACCCTGTTGTAATGACAACATGCCATGTGCCTAGGTGATGTCAGAAATGCATTTATTTTCATAAGGAAGAAAGTGATGTCACTTTTAAGATTCCAAAGTATTAGTAGAAAGAGAGAGAGAGAAAAATAATAATGTAATTAAAATTATGAAATGTCCAGTCTGTTTCCCAATGTGTTCTGGACTGCGATGCAGGAAACCCAAGTTTGAGCCTTGGTATAGCAGAGGTTTGAAACTATTCAAAGGAAGACCACTTTGTCCCAGGAAGCAGCAATGACTTTGGCCAAATTAGGTGCAGCATTGCCCAATTCAGGAAGTAGCCTCATCCCAGATGGAAGGGAAGGTAGTTATGACAACACTTTGGACCGCTGAGAAAGGAGGTAGAAAGGGGAAATAGGAGGATACTCTGGGATTTGCTGGGGACCTATGAAATCTTTTGCATAAACTCACTAATAAATGAAATATTTAAAATGCCTTGTTAGTATCTTTTAAAGCTATACAGTGTATGTGTTCTAGTGGCAACAGACAGCAGCTATTGTTCTCCTAGAACCTACATAAAATACTCTAGATCAGTGGTTCCCAAACTTGTTCCGCCGCTTGTGCAGGGAAAGCCCCTGGCAGGCTGGGCCAGTTTGTTTACCTGCCACGTCTGCAGGTTTGGCCAATTGCGGCTCCCAGTGGCCGCGGTTCGCTGCTCCAGGCCAATGGGAGCTGCTGGAAGCGGCGCAGGCCAAGGGACGAACTGGCTGCCGCTTTCCCTGCACAAGCTGTGGAACAAGTTTGGGAACCACTGCTCTAGATTCAGGATTAATCCCAGCCCACACGTTTCCCCCATATCAGAGAGTGAATAGAGAAAAACATACAGCCGTAGAAGGGCAAAATGGACTCCTTGATGGTTCTGACCCTTTAGCACAACCCCAGCCTGACTTCTGGGATGCTCCATGAAGCCAAGGAAACAATGTTAATTTTCACCAGCTGAGGCTGTGGCCCAGAAACCTTCATGTTGTGACATAGTTTGAGATGATCCATTGATCTGGAAGAGGCACATGCATTCTAGGTGAAGATGAAATATTTTCCATGTGGGCCGGTCTACATATCAAGCTATATTACAAAGGACTTGCCTTCAAGTCAAAATATTGTTGCCTATGAGACTCAAAATGAATCAGCAAGTGGCAGAAGCAGTATAATGGAGGCACTTCCCCATGAACAAAGGCATGAGCTTGGTCTGCATAAATGCAAGTGGGAGCGATCCTGATTGAAGAACTGTCTTGTGCATTGCAGGATATGTCACCACTCCAACACAGATAGACTAGTGCCAAGAATATGACTCAAACAGGGTTAAAATAGAAGCCTCTGAAAAGCAAGTAATGACTCCATTTATTTAGCCTTGGTGACTCCCAAATGTGACTAGTTACAAGTCAGCATTTCCCTGGCATCTACCTCCTGGGATAAAGTCACTAGTGAGGGCAAAGACTAACTCAAATGCCCTGCCAGGGGGCGGGAGAGAGAAGAAGAAAGGAAAGGAAAATTTCTGCTGAGTTTAATCTGAACAGTGTATCCATCACCAAAAATGATACAAATCAGCCATTACTGGCTCATGCAAAAGCAACTCTACTACCTGTGATCCCTCCTTTGCTTTCTAAACCTCTTTTCAGCCCAGCCTAATGAATTGTCAGAACTGTCAGACAGCTCTATGGAATGACAAATGTCTATGATTTGCTGCTGCTGTTGCTACTTTGCTGAAAACACCTGATGTATGTAGTCTTGAATTCTACTGTTTTGTACTAGAGGCAAGGGAAGCCAAAGCAACTGGTATATACACAGTGTTATTTTCCTTGGGCGAATATATAGTCTAATGAAAAGAATATAATAAGAGACTGTTAAGGCTGTATGGCAAAGCAACCCAAAGTCAGGAAATGACAAGATGGAGGCCTGCATGTGCAACCTTAACTCTGCCCCGTTGTGCAAATGTATTTCAATAATGCTTTTAGTTACAGGATCACATAAAAATGTCTTAAAATGATACATCATGCAACAATGTGTTTTTTTCCTGTGACCTAACACGTAAATGGGTAGCAACTTGTAATATTATATATGTCACTATTTTCATTGTCATTATTAGAGCTAGTCAAAATATTAACTATATTAACTCGCTGAAAAAAGTATTTGATGGAAAATAGCAACATTAGTCAAATACATGAATTTGAAAAATAGCGTTTGAGTCAGGATAGTTCATAACATCTTTATCAACTTAGGGCCAATTTTGTGCATGTTATGTGAAATCCTGGTCCTACTGAAGTTAATGGAAGTTTTGTCATTGACTACAATAGGGCTTGGATTTGCTGAGTAGTAACATAAGCCCTGATGGATTTTTACAGCCAGTTCTGCCACCCTTTACGGTCTGTACTAGATTGGCACTATATTTAATATATTTGCTGCGCAGAACTTCCTTTCTGTAAAGGATCCCTATCCCAGCCTAACTCAAAATACTAGTATTAATGGCTCAACAGAGACTCACATATAAGTGTGTGCTCTGGCACACAGATGGCTGAAATTGTATTTCCTAATTAATCAGTAGTCCAATATTATTATGGACTTGGAAAGGATCATCACTGTCTTTCCAGTAGCAGGCAGAGCTGCTGCAACTTTGGTGCCAGTCAGCAGATAGCTTAGCTCCCAACCGCTCAGATGGTTTCCGGGATGGAACGATCTATGGGAGGGAGTCATCTTGAATGAGTACAAGGAGGCAGGAGAAAGAGATGGGTAGTTCTCTGAGCATGAGGAGAAAGAAGACTTCAGGAGCCTCGCCATGTAAAGGGAAGAACTGTGTTAGGCAGGGAGCAGTCAAGAAGGGCCCACAAAAACAGCCTGAAAAGGAAGTACTGGAAGGAAGCTTCTGGGGAATCTGGTTAAGGGCCAGAGGAATCTAGAGACACTTTAGGGCTCAGCAAGGCTTTCTGTGACAGATTTGGGGGAGGGGGTTCAGCTAAGGAACTGCTGGAGGCCCCAGTTCTGAGTTACAATTTAAAGGACAAAGACTGAGCCCCTGGGAGGCCCAGCCCACTGAGTCAAGATGACAAGGACTTAAAATGGAGCAACAGCCAGCACCAGTCAGCCTGCTTGGGGAGGAGTCCCCTACCCAAAGTGCGTGGTTCTTCCTGACAAGTGCCTGGCTTCACAGGCAGTAGAGCTACTCCAGAGCAGAAAGTAATTATTTCTCTCAGCAGTTCTATTAGAATTATGATGATCTTTGGCATTTTCTATCCCAACTTTCTTGGTACCTGTAGGGCATCTCATGTTTCTCTTGAAAACAGTGTCACTGGAGGTTCATATCTCCAGTGATCAACTGGGCACCTTCCTCGGTTGGGCATTATATTTGCACAAACAAGGGAGGCAGGGAAAAGTGAAGCAACCAACTAAGCTTTGGTTCTAAGACTGTGGTGCGAGTGAAAAAGTGTGTATCCAGGAAGAGAGGGATAGAGAGAAATACATACAAGAAGATTACCAGGTTTCTCAACTGTAACTTGGCAATGATCAGGTGTTGAGAACTCTTCTATGATTTAGCAATAAGAATTCCACTCTAAGTGGCTTAAAATTCGCTGATATATCATCACTTGCTGTTGTCAAATAAATAATCACTGAAATCGGCTGCAGAGAAAAGTCTCCTGCAGATCCGAGTTCATGCATGACATATGATATATCTCTTCAAAGGGACAGATACATCTTTCTTACAGCCGGCATGCAGCTTCCTTCACTGCACCTTCCTTTCCATCCAAATCACCTCAAATAAATGTGAGTTCTGCAGCGTTCACAGTAATTCCTTCATTTTTAAACACATAATGGAAATGTATAACTAGTCCTCATAAAAATTTATATCTCAATTCGTCCCTTTAATTTATAACAGACCCTCCAGGCAGTTATTATTCAAACATTAATAAAATGCCTATGGATCACGAAAAGCATCAATTTCCAACCTCGCCTCCTATTTGTATAGCTCTAAAGCCAGATTAGAGTTCATGCCACTCCTGTGTCTAAGAACAATTACACCTTTAATAAGAAAGGAGCAAATGATATATTATCTTAATCATGTTAGGAATCTGGGTTCCTTTCATGAAACAAAGTTGCATTTTTTATACCCTTTCTGACAATTGTTACTTAACAGCCTATATGTTTGGATATTGCAGTTTATGCAAATGTTCATGTTCTATAAATTTTAGATTTATCTCCATTCATCATTCCATACAGAGATTATGGTGTCTGCATGTGTTAGCATGGGCTAAAATGTGATTAAAACACATTTCATTTATGCCAGATGGTAAAAGAGAAAAAAATACCCTTAAAAGAGGATTTTTCTGTTCTAGAGGTCAGATCCTCAGTTGGAGTAGTTTCACTGGGCTTCAGGTGAGTTACACCGATTTGCACCAGCTGGGGACTGGGCCCTGCATTGCTAGCAATGCAATTTTAGAGAATTAATACATTAAAATAACATCCGGACATTACTCTATTTTTTGGAAGCAGTTGCCTCCTAATTGTAGAGCCAACCCTGTAAATCCTTACCTATGTGAGTAATCCTTACCCAGAGGAACTATTCCATAGAGGTCAATGGGACAACCCACCTGAGTTGGAGGTTGTAGTACTTGCCCGCGGTCTAATTTAAGAGTCATGACCGTGAAGCCCATAAAGGTATGCACGGAAAGAATTCCTGGGGACCTTTCATTCTCTGCTATGGGCTTTAAAAATCTCTTGAATCTGGGGAGAAAATAAAAAATAGGTTCTGGGCCATATCCTGAGCTGGTGTGAATCAGTGTAGTTCAGTTGATTTCCAAGGAGCAGTGGCTATTTACGCCAGAGATAGGATCCATGAAGTCTCTTAGGCATTGCAACTCTGAGTGTCACAGCGCCTAACATTAATGAGCCTACAAAAGTCAGAGGAGCAACACTTTAATCCACAAAGCTGAGTTGGACACCTCTGCCCCCGATACAATGAATGGGGAGAGACAGGTGGCCTGGAAGGTCATCCACAAAAGCCAGCATGGCTTAGCCACCTAAGCTAGCCAATGGGAGACACCACTGAGAGGGGCGTGTGCTCCCCTCCCCTCTCAGAGAGATAGGTGCCTAAGTCTGGTCTGCAGGAAGGCAGCTATCTCTGCTTGCAATTCACAAACAGGAACCATCCCTGTGGAGTCAGGTGGCTTGGGCACCTAAGCCACTTCTTGTGGGAATGAGTTTACTGCCTGTCTTACTCCACAGAAAATGGCTGGAGGAGGAGATGGCCACTTATAACTTTTAGCCCAGTGGTTAGCACACTTGCAGACCCAAGTTCTGGGCAGGGTTTGAACAGGGGAGCTCCCATCTCTCAGGAGCTGTGGGATTTTCTGTGGCGGGGCTCCCTTGGTGTCTCCTGTTGAAGCTGTTTCACTGTGGCTAAATAATGAAGGAGTGATTGGCACATGGGAATTGGAGTGATTGGAGCAGGGTCTTCCACCTCCCAGGACTGAAGAAATATGAGTACCTGTGCACATGGGAAACTCCCTATTCCTACTGACCTAGAAAGGAAATCTCATTCTGTCCTAGGTACTACTGAAAACACTTGGGCCCAGATCCTCAAAAGCCTAACTCCTTTTAAGATCTGGGCCTTGCTGTGAAGACCCCTTCCATCCCCCAAAAAAGTAAAAAATGACCTTGTGCCCTTAAGATATTATTAATACTGAGTTCAATTACTCTGATTTCTTCTGTGGATGAATTTGTAGCACTAGAACCAGGTGCCCGGCTGACACCAGTTCATCTTTGCTTTTAATTGACTGTGATCCTGTACCTTTAAAAATCAAACTCCTGCTTCATGTCTTTGCAACACTAACTGTCTTTCCACTAATTGGTTCTGTGTAAATGAAACAAGCTGAAAAACACTATGGCACCAATAAATATTAATAAGTTATTGTTTGTTTTCTTTACCTTGCTTATGAATTCATACAAAGACAGTGCTAAGACATTAACTCCAGTCTATTAATTGCCACCTGATAATTGCCACCTGATACTCTTCTCCTGGATAATTAGGTACCCATTAGTTCTAATCAAGTAGTTACTTAATTATTGCAGTAATTAGTCTAATGGACTAGCAAATTGAAGCTTTATCACTTTTGGATACTTAATGTTCCTGACAGAATTCTTCACAAGTGTCAGGGTTCCTGATTCAGCAACCTGTCATCAATGAACCCCCCTGCTGCCATCTCCACCCCACTCACATTGTCGCCCCATCCACTTTCCGAGACGAATTTATGTTGCCTCTCACTTCACATATCAAAGTTAAGTCCCCCTCCCTGCTCACCATCTTATCTGCTCTGCTTTGTTGTCCTCTTCATTCCACAGCAAACAAACTTTGTTGAGAAATTAAATAACATCTTGGCATGGAGATCACATGCATTAAACAGCACAGCAGTGTGAATCAAAGAAAGGAGATGATATTGGCAGGTGCAGAAAAAAAGCAACTGTCAGGGGGGAAAAAAAGAATATTCATGAATGCTTAAGTACAGCAGGACTTGGAAAGGAGCAAGGTGCAGTAGTTAGCCCGTTTATGGTGAGCAGAGCCTCTGTTTGAAGGTTTGGGACAATTAATGGGTTGCAAAGCCTTTCGTCTTTAGATCAGTGGTTCAAATCCAGCCCAGGCTGTTGGTCACCAGAACGCAAGTCATTCCTAGCTGATGGCTAATAAGAAAGCCTATGTGAAATGAACCTCATAGAAAACAGCATTACAGTTGTTGACTGTCAAAGAGTCTGAGCTGCCCTCTTCTCCTTACAAGTGGACACTAGGTTAGAGTTGAGAGACAGTAGGGAGAATCTTGTATTGCTTTGACCCTGTTTCAATATCTTGCGGGTAAATAGAGGGTTTTTAATGTGAAGGGCTCTCAATCCTGAATTTTACACCAGTACAACATTTACCTTAAAGAAATACCTCGGAGCATCCTCTCCACTTTCTGCAATCCAGAGAGTGCCCAGTGCTTTTTTGTGGGTCCTAACACATTTCTGAGATGGAGATAAAAAGCACAGATATAGTGCAATGTCATTGCATTAAACCAAGACTTTCTCTCGCCCATTGATCTGATCCGGATTCTTTCAAGCCTCCTCATGTCAGATTTGTATCTGAATTGATCATCCAGCCTTTTGAAAAGTGTCAGCTGCCACGTGTATTGCAATTCATAACATTTAAGGGCCTGTTGACCTGGAACAAAAAGCTAGATCCCACTTGGGAATAAAGACACCTCTTCCATTAACAACATTCCACAATTGGCCAATTTTTATGCTATTCCAAATACATGGTAGGATTACATTTTCTGAACTAGATTTATATATCTTTTCCCCTTCTCGGCCAAATGTATTAGAAATCAGTAAGATGGGCCCTTTTTATCATTTGTATTACAATAATGCCTGGGAGTCCCGGTCATGGACTAGGACCCCAGGGCACTAGGCAATGAACAAACACAGAACAAAAGGACAATCCCAGCCCCTAAAGCCTTACAACTTTGGGAATCTCTTTAATACAGGGTAATTTTTTTTATATGTTTGGGATCATTAGAACAGGGCTACCAAGAGATTTCTGGGGATACTTAAATAAATTAGCACTATTGTCTCCATCATTCTCCTCACTGCGTGAAGGGTGGTGGATTCTTTCCCTCTCTGTGGGGTCCCAATCCCTTCAGTAGTCGAGATACAGCAGATAACTAGAACCAGGACTTTACCTTCTAGCTTGCCCTATAAAACTGCTCCCACAGTCCCGGACACAGTGTATTGCATCCATCACCATTGATTACAAATATTGTTTCCTTAAAAGCTGCTGTTTAGGCAACAATCCATAAAGTTCCATGCAACCACTGAAAAATCATACAGATAAAACTATTTAAACACCTGTTTGAGGCCACTGAGCAATAAAGTTCCTGTGCACCAGAAGCAAAAATTATTCAAATTATACCTGGCCCATTAAGGAAATATACTATTTGAAATTAAAGTTCGTAAGTATGCACATCACTTTCTTCCAGTGCCGGCAGCCTCAGTAGGGAGGTGAAAGCCCAGATGAGGGTATAGGGGCCCAGATTCTTCGGAACATAAATGACAATGTCTGAAAGCATAGGAGGAGGCCCCCAGTGATAGAACGTCCACTCTGAGGAGATTGTGAAAGTGGAAAACCGCTATATCCCCCTCCAACAATGGCCAAAAGCAGTAATTGCCCCTAAAAACCATCTGAGGAAGGCAGTACAACCAGCAATTGCACTGATTCAGTTCAGTCAGCTCTAATCTGTAGGACACCTATGAAACCAGACCTTAAAGCTGCCTTCCTCCAACAGCTGTCCTGGGGGTGGACAAACAGCAACACCACCATCTGTCCTCTACTGTGGGGGGAATTCCTTCCCTATATCATGAGGGTCCAAGCCAGGCACACCTCCCTGCACCAGCCCAGAGATTCAATTACCTTCTCTTCTGCAAGGCAGAGCAGATACTTATTAATGATAGTGTATGGGAGTGACACACGGCAGCTGCCCATGCTGCATCTGTCCTCCATGCTATACCTATTCTGAGGCTAAACAGAGAACTTTAGATGCCAAGGTTATTGATCTAGCGCAAACATTATATTCAAACAGATGATGAGACAGAGAATGACCCACATGAGACAGATGTTAGTCACATCACTTAATGTACTAATTGAAACCACTCAGATACTATGGCAATGAGAGTGATTAAAGAACCTATGTAGAATAGAATATGTAACCCCCCATTTCGAGTTTGACAGCTTCTGGAACTCTGGACTGAGCCTCTCGGGGGTCCTATGGACTACAACACTAATAGCTACCAGTCTAGAGCTCTGGCACCACTTCCCATCGTGCTTGGAGTCGGGGTGGGACAAAATGGACTAGAAACTCCTGCTGAGGACAGAAGGAAGGCTTCTGCCTAAGGTGATATGGAAAAAAAGTTAGCTGGGCCAACAATGAGCCAAGGCTTCTCAGCCCCCTCGGTGGGAGGGGACAGCCTGATTCAGAGACAAAGAGACTAGTTGTGGTTTCCATTTTGAAGCTGAGGGAGAAGCAAAACAACTTAGGGAATGTCTGATTAACCTCTCCACCCTATAAAGGCTGTCTTTGAACTGCTGTGGGATCTAGTGCATAGGTCAGGCAGTTCCAGCCCTGCAGAGATCACTGTCCAGAGGGACAGAGATTTGAGCCAGTGAGACACCTGTGCAGATGATATTCACGGGAGGCCTCAGCTTCCTCAAACATGGGATGCTGTACCAGGAAGGAGATTTTTCTGGGAAGAGATGGGTCCACCAGGCCAGGGGTCGGCAACATTCGACACGCGGCTTGCCAGGGTAAGCACCCTGGCGGCCGGGCCAGTTTTATTTACCTGTTGACGCAGCAGGTTCAGCCGATCGCGGCCCCCACTGGCCGCGGTTCAGCATCCCGGGCCAATGGGGGCGGCAAGAAGCGGCGCGGGTGAGCGATGTGCTCAGTTTGTTCATGAAAGACAGGCAGAAAAAAGAGGGAGGAGGTGTTGTATTATACATCAAGAATATACACTTTTTCTGAGGTCCAGAAGGAGGTGAGTGGCAGACCAGTTGAAAGTCTCTGGGTAAAGATAAAAAGAGGAAAAAATGAGATGATGCAATGATAAGGGTCTACTATAGACCACCAAATCAGGTAGATGAGGCATTTCTAGGACAAATAACAACAACAAAAACCCCAAAACACAAGACCTGGTAGTAAACTTTAACTACACAGATATCTGTTGAAAAAGAAATATGGCAAAACACAACATTTCCAATAGGTATTTGAAATGTATTGGAGCCAACTTTCTTGTTTCAGAAAGTGGAGAAAGTAACCAAGGAGACAGCCATTTTAGACTTGATTCTGACCAATGGGCGGGGATTGGTTTTGAATCTGAAGATGGAAGACAATCTGGGTAAAAGTGAACATGAAATGATAGATTTCATGGTTCTAGGGAAAGGAAGGAGTGAGAACAGCAGAATAAGGACAATGGATTTCAAAAAAGCAGACTTTAACAAACTTAGATTTTCTTCCCATGGGACCTTACCGACCAGTCCTCTAAGAGAGCTAGCAGTTTCTCAAGGAGATAATATTAAATGCACAGCTGCCTACAATTCCAATGCAAAGGAAAGCTAGGAAGAATAGTAAGGCGCCAATGTGGCTCCTCGGGAGCACTTTAATGACCTGAAAATCAAAAAGGAATCCTACAAAAAGTGGAAAACATGGATGAATTGCTAAGGAGAAGTACAAAAGACTAGCACAAGCATGTAGGGACAAAATCAGAAAAGCTAAGATGCAAAGTAAGTGACACCTAGCAAGGGACATAAAAGACAATAAGAAGAGGTTCTTTAAATATATCAGGAGAAAGATAAAGGAAAGTGTAGGTCCTCTAGTTAGCGGGAAAGGAGAGCTAATAACTGATGGTACCATGAAGGCTGAAGTGTTTAATGCCTATTTTGCTTCATTCTTCACCAAAGGTTAATGGTGACCAGATGCTCAACACAATTAATATTAATAACAAGGGGAAAGAAAGGCAGGCCAAAATAGGGAAAGAACAGGTTAAAGAATATTTTGATTTATTCAAGTCGGTAGGGCTTGATGAAATTCATCCTAGGATACTTAAGGAACTAGTTAAATTAATGGAGATGTCCTATCTCCTAGAACTGGAAGGGACCTTGAAAGGTCATCAACTCCAGCCCCTGCCTTCACTAGCAGGACCAAGTATTGATTTTGCCCCAGATCCCTAAGCAGCCCCCTCAAGGATTGAACTCACAACCCTGGGTTTAGTAGGCCAATGCTCAAACCACTGAGCTATCCCTATAGCAATCTTGGAATTGTTAGCAGTTAACTTCATGAACTCATACAGGGCAGGTGAGGTCCCAGAGGACTGGAGAAGTAACTATATATACTCAAGATAGTTAAGTCACTGGCAGACTGCGAAGAGCTAGAAAAGCATGTCTCAAAACTGGTTGACTGGGCAACAAAATGGCAGCTGAAATTCACTGTTGATAATTGCAAAGCAATGCATATTGGAAAACATAATCCCAACTCTGCATATAAAATGATGGGGTCTAAATTAGCTGTTACCACTCAAGAAAGAGATCTTGGAGTCATTGTGGATAGTTCTCTGAAAACATCCACTCAATGTGCAGAAGCAGTCAAAAAAGTGAACAGAATGTTGGTAATCATTAAAATATCATATTGCCTCTACATAAATCCATGGTACATCCACATCTTGAATACTACATGCAGATGTGATCGCCCCATCTCAAAAAAGATATATTGGAATTGGAAAAGGTTCAGAAAAGGACAACAAAAGTTATTAGGGGTATGGAACGGCTGCCATATGAGGAGAGATTAATAAGACTGGGACTTTTCAGCTTGGAAAAGAGACGACTAAGGGGGGATATGATAGAGGTCTATAAAATCATGACTGGTGTGGAGAAAGTAAATAAGGAAGTGTTATTTACTCCTTCTCAAAACACAAGAACTAGGTGTCACCAAATGAAATTGAAACTAATAGGTAGCAGTTTTAAAACAAACAAAAAGAAGTATTTTTTCACACAACGCATGGCCAACCTTTGGAACTTCTTGCCAGAGGATGTTGTGAAGGCCAAGACTATAACAGGGTTCAAAAAAGAACTAGACAGCCATTGCCGGACCTATCCTCCATGAACTTATTAGCCAGGATGGGCAGGGGTGGTGTCCCTAGCCAGAAGCTGGGAATGGGTGACAGGGAATGGATCACTTGATGATTACCTGTTCTGTTCATTCCTTCTGGGACACCTGGCATTGGGCACTGTCAGAAGACAGGATACTGGGCTAGATGGACCTTTGGGCTGACCCAGTATGGCCGTGCTTATGTTCGTATGATAACTATCATTAAAAAGGGGGAACAATGATGATCCTGGGAATTATAGACCAGTCAGTCTAAATTCAATACCTTGAAAGATGCTGAACCAAATTATGAACCAATCAGTTTGTAAGTACCTAGAAGATAGTAGGGTTATAAGTAATAGCCAGTGTGGAGTTCTCAAGAACAAATAATGACAAACCAACCTATCTTCCTTCTTTGACAGGGTCACTGGCCTAGTGGATAGGGAGGAAGCAGCAGACATGTCTTATCTTGATTTTAGTTAGCACTATCCCACATGACATTCTCTTAACAAACAAGGGAAATATGGTCAGATGAAATTACTATAAGGTGGATAGTGACAGTTCTCAGGTTACCCAGGACTGTGAGTCATCTTGTTACTCCCCCATGATGGAGTCATTGTTTGTAGTAACTGGGTGTCAGAGCCAGAGGAGGGTGCCTGAGTGGTTGAAAGGCTGGTGATGTTAGGGAGCTGTCTTTGTCAGGGGCTGGATATCACAGGGTAATGCTTCAAGGCGACTGGGCTGCACCTCTTGTTAACCTGCAAAGCAATGACCACTCACAGAAATCCCAGATCCTCTGCCCCCAAAGGAGCAGTGTACCTTCTAATGAGAAGGGTAGTTAAGCGCCGGAATAGGCTTCCAGGGGAGGTTTTGGAATCCCCATCACTGGATGATCTATGTTTCCTTGGTCCAGCCTCAGTGCAGGGGGCTGGACATGATGAGGTCTCAAGGTTTCTACATTTCTAGGATTCTGTGACTCCAGACAAAGGAGTCAGGAGAGGACCCTGCCACACACTGGGGCAACGACACAGTAAGGGGACCCACAGTTTTTGTTTTAGCTGGCCAGTATTCACAATGCTGCAGCACTTGTCTCTGGACGCATCCCCAATGAACCATCTGCCTAGGAAAGTGCTAGGGAGGGAGCTGGAGGTTTGGAAGAGTTGGGAGGTGGGAAATTTGTTAATGTTTAGTACTTATTAGTTAACTCCAACCCTTTCATTCCCCAGATCCTATTTTCCTCCTCAGTAACGTCCCTGTTTCTTTTATTTTAATGATTTTGGGGGGGGGGGGATGGTGAGGGGGGATAAATGTCAAACAATCCATTACACCAATTTTCCCCATGGGTTTGATTTCTAAGCATTTGTCCACAGCAATTACATGGCAACATGCAAATTAAAAGACAAAAAGAGAGTGCCTTTGATGTCTGAGAAACCCCTAAAAACTGTCCAATGGTTATTCAGAGAGAGATGCAAAAATCATTAAGACAAGATTGCTTGGCGTGTGCAACAGTTGATATTGCATCCAGGGGGGAAAAAAGAGTGAGGAAGCAAAATCCTTAGCATCATTATATCCTTCCCAATTTTGCTTTATGCACATTCAAGCTCTCTGGTTCACGAGCTCAGTGGCAATCAATTTTAGCTTGTAACAATCCGGCAGTTTAAGATCTCTGTAATAGTTTAGACCACTGCTGTTCAATGGCTTGTATAGCTTCTGGAAAAGACGACATGTTGTTATGAGGCGGGGTGGGAGTTGGAGGAAATTGGGAGAATCAGTCTCGCTGCGCCTGGTTTATCTGTCAGATTCTAACTGTTCTAATTTGGTTTTGGTTATTGTTGGGAAGGACTCACTAATGCCCTTTATTTAAAGTTCACTTCTCAACGCCGGGTGCTTTGCCTCCTTTCAGTCTCTTTTACACCTGGGCACAAATGCCAATCCACTCAGCACGGGGGATAGGGCAGCCGAAAAGGCAGTAGTCAGACTTCCGTCTCTGAAGAAAGAGGAAGAGATATTATTGGGACCGATCTTGCACCCAGTTGATGGCAAAACTTTGTGGACTTCAATGGGAGTTGCAGGTATGCAGCATCTCTGGAAATCAGGCCATTTGCTTAGATCTCTACATGTGGATTTAGGTACTAGCTTAGGCACCTGATTTTGAAATGTTGGCTTTTATGCTCTGTGCCTGAGTTTCTCTCCATACAATGGGGAAGATTCCCCATCTTCCTCACTTACATTGTAAGCTCTGTGGGGCAATGGCCATCTTTTTGTCCTGTGTTTGTACAGCACCCTGCACAGTGAAGTTCTGGCCCATTGACTGGGTCTCCTAGGTACTATGCTCTTCTACGACCCCTTTTATTTATTAGTAGTAGTAGTACTAGTAGTAGTAGTAACAAAGTAGTCATGTGATGGAGTGAACTCAAGCCTCATCCTTGTGGTATAAACTGGGCTGCCATAGCAGTGTGAAGGAATATCCACAGCCCATCCCTACAAGGTAGAGTATTGCACCCCGGCCAGGTATATTATAGGAGGGAAGAGTAGCTGGTTCACCTGCCTGTGCAGCATCAGCACTGTCCTTTGCTGAAGGTAAGATACTGGGCTAGATGGATCATTGTGTTCCTGACTGGTAAATTTGGTACTCTGGACACAATCTCTATGCTATTCTTCCCCCCTAGACCCTCCTTAGCTAGCATTTCATGGGGGGTTGGGCCAGGCAGTGGGGAGAAGGTTGTACATACAGTGCCTCATTCTCCTGTGACTTTCCAGGCTGGCCTTAGCCTCGGACGCTGAACATTCAGGGATGGCTTTGCCTACTTGGCCCCATCCCTAGCCAGGAGCAGGAAAGGTTGGGTCAGGAGCCACTATGTTGGCCCAGTTCTCTCCCACTGCTTTTGCAGGGGATTGGCACGTGCCGCAGCAGCCGGGCCTGGGAACAGCAACCAGTGCAGCCCCTCCTTCCTGCACCAAACAAAATAGCTCTGGGGGGAGTGGCTGTGGAGTTTCTGCATAGGACAGCAAGGGGCTACTGCCGGTCTTGCTTGCCCAGGTCCAAATTAACCAATGTGCACTTTGGTGCACTGGCACAGGGCCCCCGTCTCAGGGGAGCCCCGACCACTGGATTTGTCTGGGTGGCATTACTACAGGCCAAACCTGAGTGGCGCTGTGACCCCACGCATCAGGTTGCAACACCAGTCACTCAAATTTGGTCCAGCCGTGCCTCTATCTTGGGGACTGGGGGGGAAGGGGAAAGGGGAGGCTGGCAACTGGGCCAAATTTGAGTGTGAGTGACACTGAGACCTGGTGTGTGGGGTCACCATGCCACCCAGGTTAGGCCTACTACCTCTCCGTCATGAAAGGGGGAGGGGGAGAAACCAGGCCAAATTTGAGTGAGTGGCACTGGGACCTGGCAATGCCACTTACTCAAATTTGGTCCACGCCATGTGAGTGTGGGGCAGGTGATGGGGGTGAGCAGAGCAGCTGGAGGGCCAGGAATAGGAGGAGCCACCCTAGCCCAGGATGGGAGCACAGTCAGGGGAGTGCAGTGAGTGGCCAGGAAAGTCCCAAGGTGGTGGGTAAAGGGCTGCGGCAAGCTGTTGGGGTGCTATGGGGTGAGTAAGGAGTGCTGGGTGCTGTGCAGTGAAGGGAGGGGGCAAGGGGAGGATGTTGGGGGTGATGGGGTGAGTTGTGTGGGGAATGAGAGATGTTGGGGGGTGGAGTTGGAGGCCATGATGTGGGGGCTGTTAGGGACTGAGGTATTGAGTGCTGTGGTGAACGGGGCATATCTCAGGGCTGCTGGGATGTGTGTGTGGGGGGGGCTGTTAGGATAATTGGAGGCTTGTGGATTATTGGGGTATATGTGGGGTGGGAGTGGCATGCAGGGGTCTGTGTGTAAGGTGTGGGCATATATGGGGCAGTGGTGCTTTGCTGAGGGGCCCCCATTCATGCCGCATGGAGCTAGCAGCAGCTAGAGCAAAGCCAGAGCAGGGTTGCACCGCCTCTCTGTCGGACAGGGGGCAACCAGGCCACATTTGAGTGATGGTGGGGATGGCCCCAATTTCCATGGTGCACAGGGCTCCAAAATTCTTTAATCCACCACTGCCCTCCTGTAAATCCAGCGACATCACTGAAGTTACCCCTGGGTAAAACTGATGTAAGTGAAATCAGAATCAGGCCCTTTGAATTACCGGCTTGGTGGACGCAGTGCTGGGTGCTCCAGCTTGGTTTGAAGCAGCCCTGCTTGTTCCCTTGGGGGGTTTCGTTTCTTTTTTCTCCCTTTCTTTCTTTTTTTGGTGGATTTTTATTTCTCCGCTCCACGCCACGATGTAGCCCAACATCTTGCCAGAGACATAAAATGGAAAAACGAGCAACTCATCAGAAAAGGAGCAGCTGTTTTGCACCATCACAAAACAAAAGCATCATCCACTAAAAACTAGATTTAGCAGTTTAAAAGAGCTGCTAACACAAAATTAGCTGGAGACAAGAGCGTGGTTTCGTCAGTGACACAGCTTCAATCAAACCTCTTAATTCATGTAAAAACAACTTAAAAAACATTAAACGGCTGATGCTTCGGGAAAGGAGAGGAGCTTTCAGACTTTCAACGCCTGCCTGGAAAGAACATGCATATTTATATTGCCATTTTTTCCCCTTTTATGAATTTTAAATAAGCATTATGTCAAAACTGCCCCATCTTAAATAACAATGATGCCATAGTCCTCCTGACTAAAGAGATACCAGCTTTTATAGGCACGTCATCTGTATTTCTTGCTGGCTGAGAGCCAATAAAGGTTGCACAAAATATTTGCTACACATGAGATGCAACGATAAGGTCCTGACTGCTTAAGGATCATTACAGAACCTAAGCCACTTTTTATAAAATGTATATAACTAGACACACATCTCTAGTGTATCACACACACAGGACCTAAGCCCGAAGGCTAGCTCCTCAGGTGCATTAGAGCTCTGTTCAGACATAATAGTGGCTGTCCATTTCCTTTCTGTACCCGGACGCAGCTGGGGTCTGCGTTAGCCACTGGCACAACTTAGAGCAGCCCTGTGGCCCAAGGGACTATTCCACCACCCCAGAGTGCAGCATGCTCCAGCCGCGTCCCACCCCATCCCGGAACAACCTCTGCATGTGTCCTATGCTGGAGGTGCTGGGTGCAAGAGGGAAAGAGGGAAGTTTCCTACACAAGGGGAACATTTTGTGAGTGTTCTGTCCCCCTTGTGCTGCCAGAGGGGCAAAAAGGGTACACAGCAAGGCTGAGGATCTGTCACGTTAGAGCCAGGAAGTGCTGAAGGCTGGATTCTGATCTTAGTAGGGTTTACACCAGTGTAACTAAGATAAGAAGCTGATCTCTTCCCTCTCTGCTTCTGACTCAGAGTCTGGTCTCTTATTTCTCTGCCTGTGAAATGGAAACAACACTCCTTTAGAGGCTCAGTGGGTGTTGTAAAGTTAATGTTTATAAATAGCTTGGAAGACTGAAAGTTATATGTATGTGTCAAGTAAGAACTATTATTATCCTGCCTGGCTAAAAAAATTGGTGGGGCTTCCAGGAGATTCAGGACTGTGCCATCTCCTTTCCCTGCCCTAAACTGCAGTGTAGTGTTACTGCACCCTGTTAAACAGCTGCTATGTTCCACCCCAGAGGTGGCTCCATTTCACCTGCATATGTTGCATATGTAAAATCGGACCTTGCCTGCCTTACTCAGGCAATTCTTCCATCCCCCTCAATGGGGCTTCTGCATGACTAATGGGTACAAGGCTGGTCCCACAGGCCCCAATCCTGCAATTCACAGCATGAAGGCAAACTATCAGCAGAGCCCCACTGACTCCCAACGAATTGCAAGATGAGGCCCAGGGTTCATAAAGCACTTTGACATCCTTCAGGCTGAAAGGTGATATATTAATATGGGCAAACATTTCAAACCTGGATGCCTAAAGTTAATCATCTAACCTCCTATATGCAGTCAGTCCTACATATAAGTGGCCTGATTTTTCAGAGGTAATTTTATTTAGCCCCTATTATTTAGGAACTTAAAGATGGATATAGGAGCCAGGCTTTTGAAAAAAGTTGTACAACTTTGCAGAAGGTTAAATATGCATCTGAATTTTTCAGCTCAGGACCATTTATGCTCTTGACCTGAGGCCTAAATTTCCCTCAAGAGTTAACTGAGTGGCTCCTTTTCAAAAGGCATAAGTGCGAAGGCTGGGATTTCCAATGACACCTGAGGGATTTAGATAGCCAAACCCCGCTCAGCATCAATGGGAGTCAGGCACTTCATTCCTTAGGTTCCTTCAAAAAATCCCAGTTTACAGTAAAACCATGCTGTGATCCGGCACTTTTAAATCTGCCAAAAATATGAGGATGTTTTTGACCAGGGATTGGCTCGTCAGGGAAAGCCGTGGTTCGCGGCTCCAGGCCAATGAAGGCTGCGGGAAGCAGCGTGGGCTGAGGGATGTGCCTGCAGTCGCTTCCCACAGCCCCCATTGGCTGGGGATAGCGAACCGCAGCCAGTGGAAGCTGTGATCAGCCGAACCTGCAGACACTGCAGACAAACCAACAGTCCCGGCCCACCAGCGGATTTCCCTAATGGGCCGCGTGCCAAAGGTTGCCGATCCCTGTTTTTGACCTTTGTTGGATCATTAGGCATCAGGACCTGAAATGCCTCATGGTGTGTCAATTAGGCTGAAGGAATGGAGTCCAAGAAGGTGGGAATGCAGAGGAAAGGGGTGTTGTTCTCCATCCGTTGATCCAAAGCAGGAACATGGCTTATAGAGCTTATCCTGAATACATTGTGCCTTAAATGGGGCAGAGTACATGCTGCTCTGAACACTAACACTTCAGGGGATCTTCTTCGCTTGAGAGGTCATGCTGTGCTCCCAGTACCGCTGTGTTAAAAACCCACCTCAGCAGGATCCATCAAGCCTGTGGAGTGAAGGCCTAGGAATTCCTTGCTGACAACGTTAAAATTCAGGATCTGAGCCTCAGCAAAGCCGCCTGAGTTCAGCCACTGATGCAGCCCTGAGAAAAGAAACAGAGGACCTTGCAGCAAGTGGGGCATAGCACTCAGCAAAGAGATTGACTGATCTTGCTACAGATCAGATGGATGGTTTTAAATGACCTGGAAAGACATTTCCTGAGCCCTGGGCCACAACATTAAGAACCAAGACACCACTAGCACTTCTGAAGTAGTTATTAGTGACTGAAGTAGCACTTGTCAACCACGACTTTAGTTTCAAGTAATGGTTTAACAGCATCAACTTGAGGAAAGGTTATATCTCTGCATGTCTGGTGTGCTGCTGACACTTAAAGGAAATAATTGGTAGATTTAGAGCAGAGGCAGGTGCCAGTGGTAGACCAGGAGAGGAGGCTGGAAACTTGGAAGAAAACTTTAGTGTTATTGTGTGAAACTGGAGCCAAGGCTCCTCCTAAATCTCAGCATAAAATGCATGATCAATCTCCTAGGGGGAGCGCTGTTCTCCCACCCATGTGCCAGGCTGCTGTGACTTTAATGAGTTGTCTACAGTTGCAGCTTGCAGCTCCGTCCTAACAAAAAGAAAAAAAAATGTCGCCCCATGCAGTTCCTCGCTGTGTCTTTGGAAAGCCCAAGTAGTGCAATCTCCAGCCAAGTTTTGGCTCCAGTTCGGGAGTGCATAGGGGAAGTGTGCAGATGTGCATGAGGAGTAAGGGGGAGTGTTAGAATCAGGTAATCAATCTCATTTACCTGTTGCTCTGTAGTGTGACGCTAAAGCAGACAACTTAGTGTGCAAATCCAACAGCCGCTGGGCTGTCATCGCTTTCCAATTAGCTGCATTTGATTTGGATGGGCGCTGATGGATTGTGTTGGCAGGTGAGGTGGGCGTCTGGAAAGTGCTCCAGCTGCCACGGGATGTGGGGGCAGGGGAGAGGGGCAGTACACGTGCATGTGGTTTTTCTCCATGCTGCTCACTGGAATGACGCTGGCTTGCCAAAATAAAAGCATTGCTGTTAGCTGTTGGATAGAGGGATAAATTCTAGTCTCCATTACACCAATGTGGTGTTATTCCTGATTTACAGCAGAGTACCTAAGGGTCAGATTCACCACTGTTTTATTCTGGTACAACACCACTGAAATTAACATAGTTCCGCTGATGTAGCGCCATGATGAACCAAACCTACAGGTTGGTCCTGTGTCTCTGATTATTTGTTCAATTACTCACATAAAGCCAGACCTACACGTAGTAGTCCCAAGGAGCACTAATCATGGACCAGGACCCCAGTGTGTTAGGTGCTGTCCAAACACATAATGAAAAGGTAGTCCCTGTCCCAAAGATCTCACAGTCTAAGGGCAGGTCTTCACTACGGGGTGGGGGGAGGGTCGATTTAAGATACTCAAATTCAGCTACGCGAATAGCGTAGCTGAATTCGACCTATCGGAGCTGACTTACCCCGCTGTGAGGACGGTGGCAAAATTGACCTCCGCAGCTCCCCGTCGACAGCGCTTACTCCCACCTCCGCTGGTGGAGTCAGAGCGTCGATTCAGGGATTGATTGTCGCGTCCCGACGAGACGCGATAATTCGATTCCCGAGAGATCGATTTCTACCCGCCGATTCAGGTGGGTAGTGTAGACCTAGCCTAAGACAAGAAAAAAAAACAGGTGGCTTCAGACAGAAAGACAGGGGAGCACCAGGAAACAAAGAGACTGTATTGGTCAGCATGCTAGGCAGTGGTGTCAACATGCCAGCTGCCCAGCTGTTGTTAAGTTTTTTTTAGGCATCATGGCAAAGGAGAGTTTTAAGGCGGGATCTGAAGAAGGGCAATGAGGCGGCTGTGTAGGTGCTCCTCCCACGTGTGAGAAGAGACGGACGATCACATTGCATGTTGTCAAATTTCCCTTTGATGAAATTAGTGAGATTTTGTGCAGAGAGAGAAGTGGATGCAGAAGGGCAGGGTTTGAGGTGGGAGTAAAAGGTGGTGAAAATGCAGCTGGAATTGCATGCAAGAGATTCAATTCAGGTGGAGAAGGAGTTTCTTGGTTAGAAAGATGGCAGAACTATAGGAAGATAGAACAGATTTGGAGTGGGGGAAGTCACCAGGGTCATGGAATTTCCTCCAGAGATGCTCTACAGCACAAGAATACAGGTGCAGGATGTAGCTGTTGGGCTGAGCCAGGGCTGGCAGGATGGTCTTTGCAATCAGAGAGAGGGACAAAAGAGTCAAGGGTTGAAAAAGTGAAGCATGGAGAGAATGAAGGACCATATTAATGGAAGAAAGGGAAGACTGGGCAAGGAGGAGGGGGCAGAAGAGAAGTTATCAACATCAATGGATCTGAAGTTACAAAGGGTTTATTCTGATCTCCCTTGAAATGGTAAAACTCACTGGAAGGCCACTGGAGCCAGTGTTAAACCAAGGGACAGTGCGAGAAGAATCAGAGCCAATTTTTTAATTAAAAAAATCCTTGAAAGGGAATCTTTGAACCACACAATAATTATTTCAGCTTTGATGGACATTTTGAGCATAGAGTTCCAAGAAATGTGATAAAATGACTGGGCCTGATTCTGATCTCTTGTGCATTAGTGTATAGCAGGAGCAATTCCAATGAAGTCAAGAGATGATGGTGTAAAGCAGGGATTGGCAACCTTTGGCCTGCAGCCCGCCAGGCTTGGCCCGCACCGCACTGCTTCCCGCAGCCCCCATTGGCCTGGAGTGGTGAACTGCGGCCAGTGGGAGCCGTGATCGGCCGAACCTGTAGAACCTGTAGGCAGGTAAACAAACCGGCCCGGCCCACCAGCGGGCTTACCCTGGCGGGCCACATGCCAAAGGTTGCTGATTCCTGGTGTAAAGCCATAGAATGTGAGTTGAGAATCAGGCTGATTGCCTAGCTTAAGTCTTTTCAACTCATGAACCCAAATTTCAGAGTTGGAAGGTAAGTTAGGGTGCCCAGTTCTTCATTTGGGTGCTCAAGTACCCATGTAAAGTAACTAAATTAGATTCCTTTTCAGTAACATAGATATACAGGGTTAAATTCAGCCTTGGGTTATGGCAGTAGCCTGCAACTTAAAGCTGCCCTCCTTAGGCAGGGGAGCTGTGGGGGGGGGACGGGGACAATGAGACACTGACCGTGACCGCTTGGTTGGATGTTAATCAAGAAACCACATAATGCTTGGAACTCTTCTTTTAATTAGCAATGGGCCCAAGTCACCACATTTGGAATTGAATTTGGGGTTATATTCAAACTCTCTCCACCCCCACCCTGGAATTCAAAAATTTTCTAGTTCAGCACATTTTGGATCAATGTAGGGAATCCACATTCAGAATTCCCCAAGTTGGGAGACTGGGAGATTTGGATACAGTGCTGCAGTTCAGGCATATCTTTAATTACAATTTTAATCATTAAAAACAATAATAATATACATTTAAAAATCTGAAAAGCTGCCTTGAACCATGCCATCCAGTATCCTTCTGTTACCATCCTCAACTGGGCTCTGAACTGATCCTGTCTTTTCAGACAGAACTACAACATGGAAACGTTTTTACAGGCCCATAGGAAGGCCATTGCCATTCACATACTGAGTCCCACTCATACATCGCACCAGCCAGCTAAAAATGAGACAGAAACATTGTTTAGTCTTTCCTGATGAAACCAAACCAAAAGGAACCAGTTTAAGATAGGCCCCTCCACCACAGACAGTAATCTCGTGATCTGAACAGACTGGATCAAATGTGCCTTGGAAGCGATTGTTATGCAGACCAGACTTTGTGCCAATCCAAGCTGTGTCATAAACAAGATATTCACCAAGAATGCATGAAAGCTTCACCCTCACCTAATGAAGGCTGGGTACCTCTGAAAGAGAGTAGGCAAAATTGGCATGAAAGGTGCACTTAGGGTTGGTGAAGGTAATACTGTATCTGACCCAAATGAGGCCTTCAAAACCGACCATTGTTCTAACCCCATAGGAATACCCTCTCCCCCATAAATAAGTATGTTTTCATAAAGACTACTAATTATGGAAACTTGAAGGAGATTAAAAGCTTTGTTCATTCACTGAAATGTTAAACTCATTGTTTAGAATAGGGCTTGGCAACGTTCGGCGCGCGGCTCACCAGGGTAAGCACCCTGGCGGGCCGGGCCAGTTTTATTTACCTGCTGACGCGGCAGGTTCGGCCGATCACGGCCCTCCCTGGCCGCGGTTCGCCGTCCCGGGCCAATGGGGGCGGTGAGAAGCGGTGCGGGCGAACGATGTGCTGGCTGCGGCTTCTCACTGCCCTTATAAGCCCGGGACGGTGAACCGCGGCCAGTGGGGGCCGCGATTGGCCAAACCTGCTGCGTCAGCAGGTAAATAAAACTGGCCCGGCCCGCCAGGGTGCTTACCCTGGTGAGCCGCGTGCCAAACGTTGCCGACCCCTGGTTTAGAAGGTATATATAGTCTTGTTTCTTACGGCACTAGGAAGGAATATGACATGAATATGTCATGCAAAGAAAAAAAAAACCAACAACCTCAAGAGAAATGTGGAGAAATGCTATTTTGGCGTAGGATACTTGCCAGACATGTCAGCTGATAGCATCCATAGAGCTGGAAGACTGAAAATGAACTGCATTACAACAAACAGAGATTTCACAACTTGAAAGCAGCACACTGACATTTATATTAGCTCAGTTTGACACAACCTGACGGGTTGCGATTGGATGAAGAGAAACTATCTTCAGCATCCACCCACCTCCCTCTGCCAGGGCTCCTGACTGTTCCTCTAAAGTGCATCTTTCAGGCCAGGCCTGTGTAGGTAATCGAGCATGTAAAAACACGGCCATTTTCAACGGCAGCTGCTGGGTGAGTGTATGAACTTCTGGCTCATGATAACAATAAAGCCGGTATGAATGGAAATATGTGTTGGGGGACACACATCAGTAGGCAGAGAGAATGGTGTTTTATTTAAATCCCATGAGGGGATCTCCTCAATGTGACCAAAGAGCACACAGCTGTGGAGGGAAGGTACCAGGGTGGCTTTAGACACTTGTACCTTCCCTTGAGCCTGGGCTGCCCCCTGTGCCAGGCCCTGCTCCCGGTGCAAATTAGAAGCAGCCTGGCAAACTGAAATCATTCACAGTCTACAGAGAAGAAACAGCCTCGGTTCAGCAGGGCGGGCTCTGCTGCACTCCCCTGCCCTGTGCCTCAACACTGAGCCGCAGGAGTCACCTTCGGCACTGAGAGGGAAATTCAGTCTCCCTGGGCTGCTTGGGGCACGGACTGTCCCGGTGCTTTTTCTGTCAGGTGCACCATTTGTCCGATGAGAGGAACTACACTGAGAAGAGGCTCGTTTGTCAGGGGGTGCTGAACAACCATAAGGTGCTGTAACTAACATTTCGTAAGCACGCGATGGGGTTGTCAGGAGACAGAGCTGGGGGCAATTTTGTATTGACGGCGTGAGCCGTCAGCTCAGCTTGTGTCTGCGCAGTCTCCTGAAAGCACGTAGTTCACCCTGAGCAAAGCGCGGCGCCTTGACACGGGGATTAACTGTTTGTGTCTTTGCTCTCTTCCCAACACTCAGATTATGGGGGAAACCAGACCGGCACAGCTGGATTCCAAATAACCATGTTTATTAGCTATGTCAGAGTTTCCCAAACTTGGGACGCCACTTGTGTAGGGAAAGCCCCTGGCGGGCCGGGCCGGTTTGTTTACCTGCCCGTCCGCAAGTCCGGCCGATCGTGGCTCCCACTGGCCGCGGTTCGCTGCTCCAGGCCAATGGGAGCTGCTGGAAGCGGAGCGGGCTGAGGGACATACTGGCCCACCAGAAGCTTTCACTACCCAAGTGGCGTCCCAAGTTTGGGAAACACTGAGCTATGTGCAAATATTCAAGGCCTAACTACCTACGTACATTGATGTTCTGGCGCAGTTCTGATAACTTCAATAGACCGAAAGGAAGACCTGCTAGATCAGTGGTGGGCAACCTGCGGCCCACAGGCCTCACACGGCCCATCAGAGTAAGCCACTGGCAGGCTGCCAAACCATTTGTTTACATTTGCATGGCCACCCGCAGCTCCCAGTGGCCACAGTTCGCCATTCCCAAATGGTTTGGCAGCTTGCCCTGAGGGGCCACGTGCGGTCTGCGGGCCGCAGATTGCCCACCACTGTGCTGGATAGCTTCTAAACTATTTAAAGGGATATTACTCAATTCCTAGACACAATTTTAATATAGTCCCTCAATTTCTGTAGTCAAACTATACTAGTAACTTGATCTCTGGTTCAATATTATGCAATTAGTCATATATTTAAAAATCTTTTCTCTTGCCAAGGGGGAAGAGTGAGCAGAGCTGCTTGTGGATGGTTGATCTCTTTCTCCTTCTGCACAAAATAGCTGAGGAGAGGCACAGAGACCAGAACTGGCCAAAAATAAAACAATCTTGAGAAAAATTAATTGGGGGGGGGGATCAAAATTTAAACATTCAGTAAAAAATTTCATGAACATTTTCAGTTTCAATTTTTTTTAGCCAGCTTTAGTAATAAACTACAGAGACTTTCGCCTATAGGTCAATAGGAAAACACAACCTAGACTGGATTTGGACTATCATTATCTCTTACTGCTCTTGTATGGTCTGTGTGAGATGAGTTGGTGGATCTCTGCCCAGTTCTTGGTACTGAGGTCTCCACATCCCAAACCCCACAACAGCTGGATCCCCACATTGACAGCCACAGCAGAGAGGCCACAGCCACGGTCCTATCTCACACTTAGAAGTGGTTCAGAGCCGATACCTGAAAAGGTCAGAGCTGGGACACCTCTTGGGGAAGCAGAATTGGGAAATTTTGCACTGTGTTATGAGTCCTTTGGAGAGAGCCATCCTGAGTCTAAGGCTGTCAATTCGCCACCTTTCCTCAGCATTAAAAATAACACAACATTAAAAATAGTTTGAAACATCTTTTTAAAACATAGTTGCTTCAACATTTTAACCAAAGAAAGCTCTGAGAAGAGCATTAAAGCAAGAGGCCATCTGGGTCACAGGAATTGTTCACAGCTGGCTACAGTGCAGTATTTTGTTGCAAACACAGAAAATAACCTTGCACATCAGAAAGAGCAAAATGAAATCTATGAGGAACATTGGCCGCGGCAGCAGCCAGATATATCCCCTTTTACGTGGTCAGATATGTTTAGCTTTCCTCTCTGATTACTCCAGAATGAAGTCCTGCCTTATGGCACCATAGAGTCCCAGAGAGCCCCCGAGTCACACATTTGATTCCTTGGTTTATTGGGTGGCTGCAGGCTGCACATATCCAGGGCAAGTGATGTGACACATCCTGTCTTCGGAGAAGGGTCAGTCAGCTGTACAGCGGTTTGTGCCCTTAGCAGGTGCTTCAATGTCAAAGGTATTAAAGCTCGTTATTTTCTCCTCTCTGCTCAGTACAGTCTAGGTTGTTTTTTTCCCCCTGCTTCTAATTAAGTTTATAGCCAGTGACTACGAGCTGGCCTAAGAGTTGAGCTGTCAAGCTGAGACCACAGAGCCAGCGGCTCACAAACCCTTCCGGCGGGAAAGAAAAAGGTTCTGAGGGTGGCCATATTGTCTGGAAATTCTCTCTCTCTCAACTATTTGCCAATATATCACACCACGCATACACACCCTCTACAAAAGATATACACTATCTTGTCCTGCTCTGGTGGATTTTGTTTATCGACATCGACAGCAAGATTCGACCCTTTGATTGTGTCTCTCTGTTATATCGACGCAATTCTGGCATTGTATGAGTGTGCCAGTATTTGGTCCTGGATGTAAACATTGGCTCACAAGTGACTCCGGAGGGAAGAGCACCATTTAATGAAGACTCTGCCCCGGGACCTGTAACCCACTTTCCCCCTTGACTTCCCATTTAAGAATTTGCCTGGCCTATCCCTGCTTCGCTTGTGAGATGTGATCAGACCTCAGCCTCCATGGTAATGTGGCTGCCTGCCAAGTGTGTATATTTCCTACAGCCCTTCTGAGCTGTGTGTAGTTGCCTGAGCTCCCTGCAGTGAAGCTGTGGTGAGAATTGGCTGGTCTCTGCGTGGCACAGCAGTGTGCTCCTCCAGTTCATTTCCCACGTTCAGATCGAAGACGGATAATGATGATGATAAAGCTATCCCATCCTGGGGCGGCTCATGCAATCGAATGAGAAGAGGCTTGGTGGAGATTTGTCATTCCAGCTGGCTTTGAAAGGGGTTGAACAAACAAAGTGATTGTGATTTCGACACCATGTGGACAAGACATTGCATTACAGAATCCAAAATCGGGCCCATCCCACTTGCATAAGGAAGTTTGCAGGACAATAACGGATTGTCAAATGCGTGAGAGATTCCTACTACGGAATGGCTATAAGCACAGAGAGTCACCCAGAGAGTTCCTATGTCACCGTGACTCGGAGGATATATGGCAATGGGATTTCCCAGCTTCTTTATTATTTTGGGGCTAGATTGTGTGTAGCTACGCAGGGAGCGATGAGTGAGCAATAAGCTCCCCCTCCTTGCACTACTGTGCAGGATTCACACACAATAGCAGTCCCTGTGTTCGATGGAGTGCAAAGATTGCTCTTTTTCTTGTGCGTATGACTCTGAAAAGGGGGTGTCTACCATTGGCTAAGACCCCACACTTCCCTCACCAGCCAAAGGAGTCGGGACGGCACAGTGAGGGGTACAGTCTGATCCACCCTAGTGAATGGAGCAGTTTGTGCACCAGGGAGCAGCAGCAGTTGTGTTTGTCTCTGCAAGGGGCTGTGGCTCCAAAGCTCTTTTTCTTCTTAGTGCAAATTGGATGGTAGGCAGGACAAGAACTGAACTCGGCATAGGGCACTGAGGGAAAATTCCTCAGGGAGATTGTGGGGTTGGGAAGGGTCAGGCTGGTCTGGAAATAGGGACCAGGATTTAATTGTTGCTGTTACTATAGCTTTGAAATAAGGCGGCTGTATGACTGGCTGAATGATAAAGTCTTCCATCTCGGGGGGGACAGTGGTAGGTAAGACAGGGCAATAGTACAATGTGATCCAGGGACACCCTCTTTAAAAAAAAAAAAAAAGGCAGAATGACCAGATTACATCACGGAGCATTTTAAACCTTTGATGGGGAGACCTGAGACGGCCCCAGATCCAGTCATTTGATTTTTTCCCCCACAGGATAATTAGCAATATAAAATATAGATGGTTTGGTGCACCCCCACCTCCACCAGTGTCAGGGGCCCATCCCACGGTCAATGATTGAAATGCTCTGATGGTGTCAGCTCAGCTCTTGCTTCTGCTGCCGGGATTATGCTCACTGCGGAGTTTTAAGGAAACATCTGAAAGTCCTCTAATTCATTGGTTTATTGAAAAGGATATAATTACCAATCCAAACTGTAATGTGTTTGATTCGCTACTAACCCTCTGAGGCACCTAGGTAGGTGGTGATGGTGGGGCGTTCGCTAACTGGTGATTACCAAATTAGTTGCATGATAAAACCTTTTTCAGTACAACTTTTTACAAAAATAAAATGAGTCATGAGATGATCTTCTCCTCCAACACACTGTAATTTTTATTAATTTATTTTTATTACTTTAACGTATGCCACTTTATTAGAACAGAAAAAGAGCGAGCAAAGCACCTGTGTGCTTTTCAATTCACATTGCAAACGGCGACAGCATTGAAAAGCAACTGGGAGAATTCCTGAATGTACCGTAGTTATATTTTAAAATCCACATTAATTATAGATCCACTTATTCTTCGAAAAGACAGGAGCTGCAGCAGTGCTGGGGGCGGGGGAGGGGTCATGTATAAATTGTCTCCCAAGGACCCCACTGAAATTTCCATAACATTCACCATATGACACTGATGTGTGAAAATTGACATGAAGATTTGAAAATTGGGACCGAGGGAGACCAAGCATAAAATAACTTCAATTTTGCGCTCCCTCTGTCTCTCAGAGGAATAGTGCAGCGGACTGACCAACACAACACAAACAAGCGAAGGGGAGAGAAAAAAAAAACTACTCAGGGAGAAGGATAGGAGTTATTAAAGAGAAAACACACTCCTCACTCTCAGAGAGAAAGGATGATCAATGGATTTAGTCACAGAGAAATTCAAGCAGAAAATTGCTGCTGTTTTTTATCTGAGAGGCAGAAAGTTTAACCAAACCAGAATCCTCTCAACTCAGTGGAAGGCAAACAGTAGGGGAACTACCTGAATTCCGAAGCCCTAGGGAAGGAGGGGGAGAGGGGAAATGTATAATTTTGGGATAGCCAAGGATAGCCAAGCAACTGCAGGGTAAAATCCTCAAACTCCAAAAGTCCTCAGTCTGATAGAGTCTATAATAGGGTTTTGTGCATTTTCCCTCCCTGAGCCCCATCCTCAAAAGAAAGATGCCCTTTAATGATAAATTATTTTTCCCCTGATGATTTTAGAGTCATAGCCATGACTGGCTATTTTCCAAACTGGTTTATTTTATTGTCTACAATCAAATATGTGTTGCTTTCCCACTTTAGAATTTCCTGGTCCAATCTCTTCCACCTCCAGTGTCCATGCCTTAGATAAGGGAACTTACCAAAATCCAGTGACCAAAACTGAGATTCTGGTCACATTACAGAATGAAGGCAAGTCACTTGACTGAACCTGGACCAAAAAATAAAGAGCAGCTCTCCAAGATCCCTTCTGTAGCACAAGTAATAATGGATTAACCACATCTATTGCTTCGGGCTGAGACTAAAAGTTGTACCTTTTAGGGCAGGAAGCTGAAAACTTGCAATCAATAAGCAGGCTAGAACAATGGCAGGGAAATGGCAAACCGAGAATGTCACAAGTATGAAGAAGAACACACTGGACCATGTGCCCAAGAGATCAGGAGACCATCAGCAGGACCATGGCAAAACACAATGCTCAAATCAATCCAAAACTAACATTGAAACACTTTATGAAGAATCATTTGTGGATCCTTTTTCTGCCACTCTTGTGACTTCTGAATGTTGTCCTTCATCTAGTGTTTCACTGGGCCCGGGCCTGAGCCCTTCAAATTCACAGGTTAATACATCACTGCAAAAAGAGAGGCATTTGGGGTTGGAGTCAATGAACTATGGGGGCAGTAGCAAAGCCTGAAGCACATCTCTTCCAGGTACATTTGCTCTTCATAGAAAAGGTCATCTAAACAGCCTTTCTAAGAGATAGTAGGTGGTGGCTCATTCATCTAGGATTCAGGTTAGAAAACCATTGACTCCTTAGAAGAACAGGTTAAAATCTTATCAGGGCCAGCTGAGCTGTTTCTTTATGAGCTCGACAGACTGAGTATCACGCAGTTCAGCACATGGATGTTTTCCTAATGAAACCATAAAAGTCAAGATCTTGTCTGCTCTGAATGGACATGGCTTCCACGTCTGTGGACAAAAGTTCCCTTCCAAGCACCACTGTGCATTTTCCTGAGCACTAGGTGGTTGCTGCCTGCCTGCCTGCTCACCCACCCCAGAGACAGCTGCATTACAGTGGTACCATATGTAGACATAGTTTTGCTCATGATGAAAGCCACTATATACATGTGCAGTACTTTTGCCTTAAAAATCGGTACTCTTCAAGTTATTGTAAGAAAATGATGCACACGCCAAGGTCAGTCGTAGCAGGAGAGAATGTACTACATCGCACTGAACACTTCGCTATCTCACCAGCGGATTTTTCCTTGGTCTGACTTACTTGATTTTATTTAGCTTTGTGGTGATTAGGTTCCTGATACTTGCTGATATGATGCTCTACAAGACATGCTCTGGATTTCATTTATTATGAAGTGAAGTATGTAATAGTGAAAAATAGTTACAGCAATTCCATCTTTCTCTAGGGTATCTCAGCACCAGTATGGATGACTGCACACACAGCCAGCTCTGTAGAAACAAATGGAGAGGAAATGCAAGTGCAGTGTTTTAAGCTTCTATACACCTGTTGGATGACCAGGCTATGGCAGGCCCATCTTTAATCTAGAAAGGCACTTGACCCAGAGGTCACTTTGTTGGTACCTGCCTGTGCTTCACAAAGATTTTAGCCTGGGAAATGTGTGCACAGGCGGAGAGATGATGGGACAGGGAACGGCTGGGATGGAAAGAGACTTCTCCATTTCACAGTCTGCTGGAAATATTTATCAAAAGCACCTAGAGGTATTTTAACCGCAGCCGGAGGAAAATGCCCCACAATCATTGCACAAACGAAAGCTGACTGCCCCAAACTCTGGACACCCTCTGCACATTAAAACTGCAGTCCATGAGAAATCCTTTAGGACCAGGGCTACAATGATAATTCTCGGCGGAAGGCCTGGGCACTACAGGGTGACATGGAATACAGGCTCATTCTAAACACCAGCACTGAGACCTATAGATTCAAAGGGAATGCAGGGCTCATTCTAATCCAGGGGTCAGCAACTTTTGGCACTCGGCTCGCCAGGGTAAGCACCCTGGCGGGCTGGGCCAGTTTGTTTACCTGCCGCGTCCGCAGGTTCAGCCAATCGCGGCTCCCACTGCGGGAAGCAGCGCAGGTCGAGGGATGTGCTGGCCGCGGCTTCGCACAGCCCCCATTGGCCTGGAGCGGCAAACCGCAGCCAGTGGGAGCAGCGATCGGCCAAACCTGTGGACGCGGCAGTTAAGCAAACTGGCCTGACCCGCCAGGGTGCTTTCCCTGGCAGGCCGCATGCCAAAGGTTGCCGACGCCTGTTCTAATCAATCATTGGCACTGGGAACTACAAAGTTTGTTTAAATTAAATTGTAAGGTCTTCAGGGCAGAGACTGTGTTTCTGAATATGTTTGCACAGTGCTCAGTACAATGGGGTCCAAATCCTGACTGAAGCCTTGGGGCACTCCACCAAAACAAACAAACAATAATAATAATGATTCTGGGGTTTATTTATTTGCCTTCTGCTTTTTGAACCTGCTGGGTGCACTCGGGACATCTTTTTGAGTTTTTCTATACAAATGAAAGCTGAGGGTCTCATGTAGTCATATGACTTCAGGAGCTGAGGCATGAACAACCAAATATCACAAGACTTGTGATGAAATGGCAAGACTTAACAACAGCTGTATTCATAATAGTATGATATACAATCAGCACATTCCTAAAAAGCAAGGGCACATTTTCTTACATTTCAATGCACCTTTTCTAACATCTTGTTGCACTATATTAGCTATTGTTTAGCACTAGGTTTCTGTAATCGAGGTCTAATAGGAGCTGACCTCTATTTAAAAATCTAAATCCTTTTGTGCAATGCCCAGACACGACAAGATTGATTCTTAGATCCCTTATGCTGCTGTTAAATTCAGTGAGGTTACACTTGATTTACACCATTGTGAGATCAGAATTAGGCCCAGTATTTGCATTATTGCTTTTAACTAGCCAAAGATATATTTTAAGGATTTGTTCTCACAGTGGAAGGGTAGCTTCTGTCCTGAGTTTTGTTTTAATGTTCATGTTTCAAATACAGATTAATGTACTTGAATTTATCAGCCTTAGATCCATCTTAGCTTTTGCATGATCTTTACAGTGTCTATCTTCTAAAAGGTGCTTATTAAAAGATGAGCTTTCTTTATTTTTTAAATCATAGTCCAGATAGTATTGAGTACTTTAGAATATTCAATATATTCAAATACAAACCATCTTACCTACCTCAAAAAGGTCTTCAGAAACCTGCTGCAGGAGAGGTTGGGAGGAAAGATAACCTAGTCATTAGGGGGAAGGATAGGACAGTCACTGTGATTACCACCATAAAGAAGCATTGTCAAGGTTACTTTTAAATCCAGAGCAGTAGTAACAAATCAGTTTGTTGAGCATTTTGAACCAGAGATGTACTAAGTAAAAGACACAATCATCAGGCTACAGGTGCAGAATCATTAGCCATCAGCCTGAGCTACAAAGTTTGAAACTACATCCAAACTTTCCCAGAGTTTGAGGTTGAGTGTATATTGGAATTTTGGTTGGCACTCGTCCTTACAGATGATCCAATATTGTAGTTATTTGATAAAGGAAAGGAGAGGAACCGCCAATCTACTTTCCCAAGCACTTGCTCAGAGAGAGTTTTCCATTTGGAAATACATGATAAATATGGATATGGCTGGGTGGTGTTAAATTGGGAAATGTGGATTAATATCAACAAGGTCTATGTTATTACAAAATCCCAATAAGTGTGTGGACACCTCCTGTTTGCAGACATCCAAAATTTCATGAGGACATTCCTGGTATCTCTACTCTTTAATTTTGTTTGGTTTCATTGTTAAATGGGAATATCATTCTGGCAACACTGTCACACATCTTTTCACCAACCGTCTTTAATTAAGTGAAAGATTATGGGAATACTTCCACAAATTAGGTGCATAGATTCCCAGGCCAGAAGGGACCATTGTGATCATCTTAGTCTAACTTCCTGTATAACACCGGCCATAGAACTTCCCCAAAATAATTCCTAGACCAGATCTTTTAGAAAAACACCCAATCTTGATTTAAAAATTGTCAGTGATGGAGAATCACCACAACCCTTAGTAAATTGTTCCAATGGTTATTTACTTCCAGTGTTAAAAATTAACACCATATTTTAAGTCTGAATTTGTCTAGCTTCAACTTCCAGCCATTGGATCATGTTATACCTTTCTCTGTAGATTGAAGAACCCATTATTAAATATTTGTTCCCTATGTAGGTACTTGCAGACTGTAATCAAGTCATCCATTAACCTTCTCTTCCTTAAGATAAATAGATTGAGATCTTTGAGTCTTTTGCTTTAATGCATGTTTTCTAATTCCTTTATCATTCCCGTGGCTCTTCTCTGAATTCTCTCCCAAGTTATCAACATCCTTCTTGAATTGTGGGCACCAGAACTGGACACAGCATTCCAGCAGTGGTCACAGCAGTGCCAAATACAGAGGTAAAATAACTTATGTGGATTACATTAGCTCTTTTGGCCACAGTGTCACACTGAGAACTCATGTTCAGCTGATTTTCTCACCACAACCCCCAAATCTTTTTCATAGTCACTGCTTCCCAGGATAGAGTCCCCCATCCTGTAAGTATGGCCTACATGACTTCATGAAAATCTCACAGTTGTATGGCATTGTTTGCATGAATTGTAAAATAGCCACAGTAAAGAATCAAGATGTCAAGGATTTCCACCACAAAAGTATTGCATACCATGGGACACAGTCACTGCCTTTCCCAATGCTATAGTTGTCAGAAAAACCAATGAAGGTCATGAAAACCTACCTCCTAAAGACGTTCAGTGGCTTGAAGTGGAAGAGGCTGGTACAGCTGCTGTCCATGGAGTATCTGTTCTGTGATTAAAAAAGGGCTTCAGGCCCAGATCCTCAAAGGCATTTAGGTGTCTAATTCTCATTGATTTCAATAGGATTTAGGTGCCTAAACACCTTTGAGGAGCTAGGCCTTAGACTCCAGGGCTGTCATTTCTTTAGCTTTAAATATATAAGTGGAAAGTCCACTAAGAATATATGAATTTCATTACAAGTTTGGTGCAGCAAAATGTTCATAATTCTCCAGCCCTATAAGCATTTCCTTGTATTTCACAATGGGTCTTTTGCAAAGAGATTTCTGTGGGGAAGCCATCTTGGCAGTCACATTTTTGTTTTTTATAAATCTGACCCCTGGTTGGTATTTGATGGCTTTCCTCTTGCATGCATGTTTTCTCCTTGTGATCTGCTTTTTATTAGAGATGCCCCCCAACCAAGAATCAGGATCCCAAATCCCATGAACTTTTTGAATCTTCACAATAACATAAACCCATCACGAGAGTTTTGTAAATAGGTTGAAACAGCTCCCTAGATTCAAGCATCTGGGCGTAAGATTCCCTTGGCGTGTTTCTCTGGTGTATTATAGCTAGAGCTGGTTGGAGACATTTAAATAGAACCACATTCGGTTGGAATATGTAGGTCCATAGAAACTCAAACGCTTTGAAAAATCAGGGCAGCGCCACTGGAATTTTGTTTTGGAAGAAAACGAACAGAAAGCTCTGATGTTGTTGAAACGTCCCATTTTTGACATTTTTGGACTGAAACATTTCAATTTTTTGCTTTGACATTTTAAATGTTTTTGTATTACATTATATTGTAATGAAACACTTTTTAAAAAAAAATGTGAACACAACTTTTCGACAACCTGAAAACAAATTCTGAATTTTTGTATGTGGAAAATTAAGACCTGTTCAGTTTTCGTTACTATTCAGAATGAAGCTGGATTTTGAAAGTCTTGAAATCCTTCATGAAATGGAACTTCTATCATCTGCACAGCTCCAATCACACCCCCATCACAGCTCGGGCAGCATAAAAGGGCTGTAATCTAGCTGCAAATCCCCCACAGAGAATTCCGCTGGCATAAGGTTCTCTGCTAGGCATAGCAGAGTGCCGCCTCTGTGCCCCTGGCTCATCCCTCTTCCCGCACAATTCAGTGGGCAGGGAGAGGGCATGATGAAATAGAGCTCTGTTCCGCCAGTCCTGCATCCGTTGTGCAACTTTGATCTGCCCAACAGCTGTTCTAAGTGGAGTCGGGCTAGTTCCAGGCACCCAAAGTCCCTCTGTCTTCCACGCTTCTGGACTGAGCAGAGATTTGACACGGGGAAGAATCAGCAGGTGGATATTGGAAATCTGGATCCAAGTCTTGTGGCTTAAACCAATCAATTTTATATTACAGTGTATGTATCTGTAGCGAGTGTCTTTGGTTCTGTAATTGTTGAAATAGAAAAAAAAATTCTCCTCTGTCTCCGAAGGTCTGCTCAGTTTGCTAATCCCCACGCTCAGATCCTTCTGCTTGAACCGATTCTTGTTTGATTTTTTCTTTTTGCCTTTCTTCTGGGTGATTGCCCAAACCATTTCCCCTACTGTCACCGGGATGCTGCAGAGAGCTCTTCTCTGTTGTTGTGCTCACTCTTTTTCCCCCCCTTTTCATCTCAGACCAAGGTGAGATGGACTGAATGATGATGATGAAGCTTTCAGGATGTTAGAAAGTAAACTGCTGGAAGAGGTCAGCAGGAGCAGAAACCAATAAAGCACAAGGAAGTTTGATACGTATGAACAAAGCAATTGGTAATGATGTGAAATAGTTGGGTCAAACGAGGGCTGTGCAGAAATGAAAAGATTCACCTCCAAACACCTGTAAAGTTTACCTAACCTGCCTTGGCAGGAGCCACTCTCTCACCGTGAACTGCCACTAACAGCTTTATGCTATGCTTTCATTTGCACGGCTCCTGATTCCCATGTGCATCTGGCCAGAAGGAGTGGGTTGGATTTTCTTCCACAGAGAAACACATTGAATCCAGTAACACCCCTTTCTCCCTCTCTGTTCTATCCATTGCTGTTTATTGACCAAAATTTATGATTCAGGGCCAGCTTCTGACACCCTTATTTATATTGGGTAGCTCATTACTGCACCAGCAGATCTACTGAATACCAGGCACTGTTAGGTTGTGATACCCCTGAGTTCAATAGTACCATACACCACCATCTCATACTTATTCAGGGCTCAGTTGTCTTATGCAGCTCACAATATTGGGGAAATTTTCTTAATTTATCGAGCTGGTACCGATTTGCTTCTTCTCCTGGACCCTAATATTGGTTTAAAAAACAAACAAACAAAAAAGGATTCAAGACCACTAGCCAATTCAGACAAATTGTGGAATCAGTCAGAACCATTCTGGTTCATTTAAAATATGTAGTGGAAAACTACATGAATATGATCATAAGATATCTTAAAGACAAGGTAGATGAGGTAATATCTTTCACTGAACCAACTTTTGTTGGTGGAAGAGACAAGCTTTCAAGCTTCACGGAGTTCTCTCTGAGGTCTGAAGAAGGTAACCAGAATGTCCAAGCTAAATACAAGTTGCGGACAAATTGTTAAGCATAATTTCACAATTCACAATTCTTAACAATGCATGAGGAGGGTCAACAAATGTGGATATGGGTGAGCCAGTGGATATAGTGTATTTGGACTTTCAGAAAGCTTTTGACAAGGTCTCTCAACAAAGGCTCTTAAGCAAAGTAAGTAGTCATGCGATAAGAGGGAAGGTCCTCTCCTAGATCAATAACTGATTAAAAGACAAGAAACAAAGAGTAGGAATAAATGGTCAATTTTCAGAATGGAGAGAGGTAAAGAGTGGGGTCCCTCAAGGATCTGCACTGGGACCAATGTGGTTCAATGCATTAATAAATGATCTGGAAAAAGGGATAAAGAGTGAAGTGGCAAAATTTGCAGATGATACAAAATTACTCAGGATAGTTATGTCCAAAGCAGACTGTGAGGAGTTATTAAGGGATTTCACAAAATTGGGTGACTGGGCAACAAAATAGCAGATGAAATTCAATGTTGATAAATGCAAAGTAATGCACATTGGAAAACATAATCCCAACTATATATACAAAATGATGGGATCTAAATTAGCTGTTACCACTAAAGAAACAGATCTTGGAGTCATTGTGGATAGTTCTCTGAAAACATCCACTCAATGTGCAGCAGCAGACAAAACAGCTAACAATGTTAGGAACCATTTGGAAAGGGGGATAGATAATAAGATGGAAAATACCATAATGCCATTATGTAAATCTGTGGTACTCCCACACCTGGAATACTGCATGCAATTCTGGTCACCCCATCTCAAAAAAGATATAGTAGAATTGGAAAAGGTATAGAGAAGGGCAACAAAAATGATTATGGGTATGGAACAGCTTCCATATGAGGAGAGATTAAAGAGTCTGGGACTTAGCTTGGAAAACAGACAACTAAGGGGGGATATGATAGAGGTCTATACAATCATGACTGGTGTGGAGAACGTGAATAAGGAAGTGTTATTTATACCTTCACGTAATACAAGAACCAGGGGTCACCCAATTAAATTAATAGGCAGCAGGTATAAAACAAACAAAAGAAAGCACTTCTTCACACAATTCACAGTCAACCTGTGGAACTCATTGCCAGGAGATGTTGTGAAGGCTAAAACTATAACCGGGTTCAAAGTTTGTGAAGGATCAGTCCATCATTGGCTATTGATATGATCTGGATGTCCCTAGCCTCTGACTGCCAGAAGCTGGGAGTGAATGATAGGAGATGGATCACTCTATAATTACCCTGTTCTGTTCATTCCCTCTGAAGCACCTGCATTGGTCACTGTCAGAAGACAGGATAGTGGGCTAGATAGACCATTGATCTGACCCAGTATGGCCGTTGTTATGTTCTTAAGAACCTGAATAGAATATTTATTTGCTCAAACTGCCAATAGCACATGCCTTTCCCCTTCTCCGGGAAGGCAGCCAGCCTGCCAGCTGCAGCCTGTACCACCCTTTGGCAGACCTGTAGGGCATTTTTCTAGGCCCCTGCTAGGGCAGCCTTTATTAAAAAGAGAATTACAATATTAATAGGAAAATGATTTTTTGCTAATGACAAAGGACTCCATCGCTTCCTACTTGGGAGCGATTATGTATCCAACAATGCCATTCTCAATATTATCTCAGATGGGTACTTGCTCCCCGGAGGCTCTTAGGGGATGACCTTCTGTCCTCTCTACCTTTGATAGAGCAGTGCCTGCATGCATAGAAATCAATTAACAACATCAGTTTATGCAAATTTTGCATTTAGATGGCATAGTGAAAATAAGCGGAGCTGTTTATGCCTGTTTGAAAGAGCAAACACAAGAGCAAGCTCCCCCCCCCCCCCCCCCAGCCCCCGCACCTCTCCGCACTGGAAGCAAACAGCTCCCATGCTAGAAACAAAGCTGTCTTAATTTATCTATTTGCACTTTCGCTATTTTCTATAGGGATGAGGACAGGCAGAGAAGATTATCTAACACAATGCAATGTTTACAAATTCCTCGTGACCCATTTGAGTAATGGGTCAGTGGAGCCGAGCAGCACAGTGCCTATTTTTTCTTAAGAATAATATGATGGGAATGGACAGTTATCAGTCTGGTGCTGAATGCTTAGTCTGCCGTTGGGTGCCGCCGTCATACAATTAAAAGTGAAATTTCCAGATTCTGTCCATGAGGTCTGATCACACACAACTTGCTGGAGACGTACAAAGGCCTTGAGCCTTCAAATCCTAGCACAAGTCCAAATTTCCAGCAGAAATATGAGAGGAGGCTACCCATGGATGGGTGCCAATAAGATTACGCTCTTGGCATACCCCTCTACACAGAGAGGAGACAGGGTCAAACTCCTTAGAGTCCTTTACTTGCAAAAGTGTGGGCAGAGTTGTGGACTGAAGTGTCTCAAGAAACATGATTCTGTTCACACTAAAGAACTACTTAACTACACCCTCCCTTCTTTGGCCTCACTCTCGCTTTAAGTAAGAGAATCTTGGTAACTAATCAGCTTCAGCCTCATTACTTCAGAGACAGCATTTCCAATGGCTAGGGCACAGGACTGGAAGCCAGGAGACCTAGATTCCAGTCCCAGCTCTGTGAGCTTGAGTAAATCACTCCACCTCTTGATGCCTGTTTGCCCTGGTAGCTTTTGTCAGTCTTGTTTGTTTAGATTGTGAGCTATCCAGGACAGGCACTATACTACAGTGTCTAGAACAATGAGACCCCAATCTCATTTAGGGCCTCAAGGTACTACTATATGAATAATCGTTGTTTGGGATCAGGTTCCTCTATGCTCCTGGTTTTTGTTTTTTTTTTTTTTTTGCCTTCCATTTACTCTTGCAGCCCTCCACACCTGCCCTGCGCAAGATCAAGCCCACTTGCCTGTGCTGTGTTCGTGTGTGTATTTGGTTTGTGCGTGTGCATTAGGTATGAGAGTATGAGTTGGATGTGTCTCTGTTTCTGTGTGTGTGTTGGGATGGGAACAATATAATGGAGACAAGAACAATTTTGCTTGCACATAAGGACTGCAGGAGCATACCCACAGAATACATTATACGCAGCCGAGGTCGTCTTATGGTAAACGTATTCATGAAATGGAGATAATTTCATCTCTACCTGATGAAAGTGATCAGAGGGCAAGTCTCTTTCCCAGCTGATAGCACCAGACAAGGATGGATGTGGCCATATTGTCTAAAGTACAAATCAAGTTATTTCCTTGGACACTGTCATGCTCATCAACACGGGCATTTTCTGATGATCTGGTTTAGTTACCAGCAGTGCCCAGTGCTTCATGCCAAGGCAAAGAAAAAACAGAGAATATATGCCGAAATTTGGCCTCATAAACAAGCCCTGGCTCCTTCCTGTATCCTGTTTTAAATTGTAATCTACATTGTGTCTATGGTGTACATCATTACTCTTTCCTCTGATATCGCAGGCATCTTGGCCTGATTGCATTTAAATACTTTTTAAGTCATTATTGGATCTCACCTAATTATGTTCTGTTTGGTTTGGTGGTTACCTCCTTCTATCATTAGTTGAAGGACCTATTTAGTCGGAGATTAATTTTATCCCTTACATCTGAGCATTTAATTGAACTTCTGTCCTCCCCACCACCATCCCAATAAATGGACATAGCTCCGGCATGTTGCCTCTCACTGGGAGGCCAGAATGTCCCGCCACATCTGAATCCACTGACAGAGCAACTCCATTGTTGAGATATTCAAAGCATGGCTTCTGCTCAGATGCACCCTTATCTGCAGACAAAACATGCCTTTCTGGTACCTGTACTGTCTGCACTGTCCTTTTTCTAAAACACTTATCATCATGGCATCAGTAAACCACCTTAACCAATGGCTCAGAAGGAGTCTATCTTTGAAGAATATTAAAATAAGAATATCATTCTTTGAGGGTCTCTTGAGGAGATTTAAGTACCTGTTATTAGACAAGCCCTTAAGATGTCATAAGCTGTTTTTCTGCAGCTTCCCCACTCTCTGAGTCCACCAGATGCCATTAGAATTGGCCATTTTTTTGTGTGATGGCCAAGGGCTAGACTGTGCCCATCTAACCCAGCCATATAGGGTCATAGGAAGGAATAGGAGCACCCTTTCCCCTTACACGACCTGAGATATGACTCCCCAAAATTATACTTGGGGGAGCAATGGGGCCATTACCAAGTTTCTATTCTATATGGGCAACTCTTATAAAAAGGGGCGGGGAGAAGGCACACCCCTGGCTCCACCCCTCCATATGCCAGCCAACATGCTGCGCCTTATAAAGGGGGTGTTGTAAATTACCCTTTCTTGATTCAACTGGGAACTACAGGGAGTTGTGCTCCCTCAAGGCATTGCCACTCCACATGGTGAGGCTGCACCTCCAAAGCATGATCTAGGCTTGGTGGAGAAGGGAGGAAGGTGTCATGGCTTGAGCTCTTGCACAAGTAGGGGATGGTGGAGGGAAGGCCAAATTTTGCAAGCCAATGACAAAGAACCTGTGGTATGTGAATCAAATGGGTGTGTGGCAGGCACATGGTGGAAGTGGCTAGAACCTTTTGTACTCCTGATTTATGAAGCACCTATATATTTGAGGGAATCTCTGAAAATATCTAGGATCATGGAGAGAGAGAGAGAGACAGAGAAAAAAATAACCCCAACTGTGCCTGCAAATACTGGGGTTGATCTTAATAGCCAGTTAACAAGCCTCAGATGGTTTGGAAGTTTCAGTAGGATTAAAAACTTAAAGGATCAACTGTGATCCCAAAACACAGCCGAACTTTTGGGTCTGTACCTTTGGGCAGAAAGTCCTGTTGCAGGGTGCTCTACTCACCGCGGGTGAGTAGATCACCGTTTGGCTGATTCTGGGGATTCGCTCTGCCCACGTCAACATCCCCTTCCTTCTCTTCTGCCATCTGCAGCTCTCCTCCTGCTCACCGAATCACAGCAAAGCAACTTTGTAACTCAGCCCTCTCTCCAGGTCCCATTGTGATTCCCCTTCTGCGGGACAGTCCTTCAAAGTCTTTCTGCGCAAGCAGCGTCAGGCAGTCCTCACACCCACCGCCCTTATCCTGTCTCTCCTACAGTGACCCAAACAGTCTTCTAGTCCAATGTCCCAAACAGTACCACTGCAGTTCACTGCCCCAAACAGTTAGTAGGGGATCCCATGCCCACTGTCTACTCTGGGTTCCAGTCCAGGGTCCTGTAGCAAGTGGTGAAGGTCTGTGGCTGTGCCCAGCTCACTCCGCTAGCCCCTGGACTACATCCTACCATGTTTCTCCAGTCCACCTAGTCAGACCCCACTTTCTCATGCCTACTAGGTCTCAGGGATTCCTATCTCCCTTCCTTCTCCCTTACTACAGAGAGAGAGACTACAGGCTTTCCTCCCCCGCTTCATTGCCAGCTTCCTGGCTTTATAGGAGCCCCTGCCTGTTCCCTCAGAGGTGAGCTTTTCTCTAATCAAGGCTCTCCAAACAGCCTAAATCTCCCTCCTTTGCTGCTTACTTGGCTGATTGGGCCTGCCTTGCCTTATTCAGTTCTCTCAGGACCGGCGTGGGGAGTACACACCACCACAAGTCCCCAAGGAAGGATCTGGAAATCAAATGGGAGAGGAAGGGAACACTTAGCATGGACCCAGCACTTGTTAGCTTCAAAGCACTTTACCTCATTTTTTTAAAAAGGTTACTCTTTTTTTTTCCCCTCAAGCATCAAAACGAAAACAGAAACCCAGTTTGGTTCAAGTTCTGGACTGACATTCAGCTCCTATTTCATTCTATTTGTGCTGCTTTGCCCACCTAACACGTCCTTGGCATTAAGTTGAAATATCACTTTGTCCTGCAGACACATGTTGAAAGGGGATGTGGATCGTTGGAAGGATCCAACTGCACAATTAAGATCTCAGTGATTTGTATAAGCATGATTCAAACTGGATCTCCTCTGTGTGTTTCCAAGTGGCAGGCTTTGCTTTATGACATTATGCATCATCTCTGTAAACGTACACACCAGGGCCCCTATCCTGACTCACTCAGTGCTCAGAGAGAACTCTTATTGATATTAATGAAGCGTGCGAGGATAGGAGAAGATGCATAGTAAACAAGATGGGGAAATACTTCAGCAGCCCTACAGGGGAGCACATTTGGGGATGGTTTGGGTTTTTGCAAAATCTCACTGGTTGAGTTTAACAGCAGAAGTGTTGTGTTTGGGTTCACAAAGCCTTGCCAGTCAACTTTTAGTTTTGCCACACCAAAATTGAGGGTGATTGGAATTTGGCTCCCATTTTATATGAACGCTCTAATCTCCCATCTCTCGACAGCCGTCTTCATTTTTCCTTCAACAGAGAACTAACTTTACAGTGGAGCATTCCTATCCTGTTAAATGTGAACAGCAGCAAGTGAAGCAGCTAGCATTCAACCTCATGCAAATATTTTTTGGGGATGAGGGTGATTGTTTTTCTGTTGCGAGCAGAGCTAGCCCTTTGAAAAGGGGGGTGATGCAGCTTTAATAATAAGAAAGAAAGAAAGAAAGAAAGAAAGAAAGAAAGAAAGAAAGGTGCCTCAGTTGTCTCGGCAGCTGATCAACAAAGGAGCAGTCGTGAGCTGTAACCTCTTGGAGCTGCAGTCTGGAACATGACACATGTCAGGCTATGATAAATGGTGCGGAGTGTGTGCAATTTCAGGCGCAATGCCCTTGAGATGCGCAGGACCCCAATCGCAAATGTTATTGTTAAATTAAACCTTAAAGGAAGGATTGGAAAGGGGAGGGGTGGGTGTATATATAGATATATAAAAAATAAGAAATGCACAGAAGAAAGGAAAAAGGCAAGGTGAAGAGAGAAAACTTTCTGGTTTTCCTTTAATTGAATTGAGACCCTCCTCAGTCAGTCTGGCTGGGATATAGAAGAACTCGGTTCAGGATCCCCACTTCTATGGTAGTTTGTTACCTGTGATCGGTAACAGTTTGATCATTAGGGATCAGCCAAAGCAGGTTGGGTTAAGTTTGGCAAAAATGGCACTGTAATTGTTTTGTTTTCCCACCTCCAAAGCAGGGATGATGCGTCAAGTCTAGGCGTCATTTTATCCAGATCCCCCCAGTTTCGGACAGTTTTGAGAAATGGCTCTGGGATCCACTCATCACTCGAGGGTGGCGTGGGAGGGTTTGTTCTTTCTCTTTGGGCCAAACTTTAGTGTTTAACCACTGCACTGAGAAGGGCACAGCGCATATGACTAGAACCCTGCCTGGGGAGCTCAGGGAGACGTTGTGCATCACAAATCCATAATCCCTCCCTGCAGAGATAACCCAAGGAACGGGGGGAAACAGTACAGCTGCGTGTGGTGCCCCACTCGTCCGGTGCCGGTGCCCCCACTCCTTTGGTGGCTCCTGATGCCAGGATTAGTGGCAATGAAGAAATATTATTTAAGCAGGATGCCAATGGCAATAGTGTGAGTGGTGAAACAGTGGGTGAGGAGGGGATGCAGCAAGAGCCTGCTAGTTGGGGAAGCAATGCGGGTGATTGAAGAAAGGAACATCCCCATAGACATTTCTTGCACTGCCTCTCTGAGCAGCCTGGTGACACAAACTGCAGTGTCATTTTGCACAGGGCAGCCTCTTCCCCCCAGTGCAGCCAACTCATGGCCCTGCTCCCTCCCTGATAATCTCTCTCTTTGGGCTCTTACCATGCTTCCATCCCTATGGCATCTGTGGCCCCCTCTGGAGCGCTGTGCACCCCCAGTGGCGCACTGTGATACTGCAATTGATCCAGGCCCTTCTGGAGGGAAGGTTTCTGGGCCCTATTGGCCCAGGCATTCGTGTAAGAACTTGTCATGATCTGTTCTTCCCTCCTTCCCTTCCTCTGGCCTTTCTATTGCATAGCTTTTCACGGCAAAGTCTCACTCTTCCATTTCCAATCACAAAACTTTCTGATCCTGGCTCAGATTGCTCAAAATCTTCCCTCTCCCTCCCCACCCCACACCCCACTTAAGTGTAATTAGCATAAGCAATACAGGGAAAATCAGGTGGAATGGAATTATGCAGAGGAGGGGAAAGGACATTGAAAGGGGTGAGTTGCGGGGGGCTGGAAATTGTTCACAGGGAAATGTTTGCTTGACCAGCATCAGAGAAGAAAAGAAAGATGTAAATGAGCAATACCCAACATCAACTAGAGAGGGAGATAGGGAAAGACTTTAAACCAGGGGTCGGCAACGTTTGGCACGCGGTTCACCAGGGTAAGCCACGGCCAGCACATCGCTCGCCCACGCTGCTTCCTGCCGCTCCCATTGGCCCGGGACGGCGAACCGCGGCCAGTGGGGGCCGCGATCGGCCGAACCTGCCGCGTCAGCAGGTAAATAAACTGGCCCGGCCCGCCAGGGTGCTTACCCTGGCAAGCCACGTGCCGAACGTTGCCGACCCCTGCTTTAAACCATAAAGCAAAAGTACACAAAGAAACGTCAAGTCTAACAAAGGACAGCACCACAAGGGATTAATTTAGAGGAGTGGTTCTCAGATTGTGGGTCAAGACCCCAAAGTGGATCGCAACCCCGTTTTAATGAGGTTTCCGGGGCTGGCATTAGACTTGCTGAGGCCCAGGGCCAAAACCGAAGCCTGAGCCTCACCGCCCAGGACTGAATCTGAAGCCCGAGCCCCATTGCCTGGGGCCAAAGCTGGGGCCACACCGCCCGGGGTCGAAGCCTGAGGGCTTGGACTACTCCGATGTCCAGAAATCATCAGGGCACTATAGCGTAGTCTAGCTCAGGGGTCGGCAACCTCTGGCATGCAGCTCGCCAGGGTAAGCACCCTGGTGGGCCAGGCCGGTTTCTTTACCTGCCGCCTCCACAGGTTCAGCCGATCGCGGCTCCCACTGGCCGCTGTTCACCACTCCAGGCCAATGGGGGCAGCGGGAAGCGGCGCGGGCCAAGGGCCCCATTGGCCCGGAGCGGCGAACCACAGCCAGCGGGAGCTGCGATCGGCTGAACCTGCGGAGGCGGCAAGTAAACAAACTGGTCTGGCTCGCCAGGGTGCTTACCCTGGCGAGCCGCGTGCCAGAGGTTGCCGACCCCTGGTCTAGCTATATCCCAGATTTTCCCTGGCCTACCCAGAATGCCTAGAACATGGAAGAATAGGTGGCATAGAGCTGACCATACTGGCTCTATAAAACCTGGGAATCCCTATCTTACTAAAGTAGGATCTCCATCCCCTTTGTGCCACCAGAACCCAGGGCTAGGATCTGGCCCAATGTTTAGGAAGTGCTTTGAGCATGAAAAGCACTAGCTACAGAAAAAAAAAAAAATACTGTTGTTTTTAAAGGGCATCTTACTAACATGCTACAGCTTGTTTTGTACTTTTGGGTTGCCGTTGCCTAATGTCCAGGCAAAGTTAAGTTCTTTTCGGTCCTTTGGACAATTTCATAGAATCCTAGAATATCAGGGTTGGAAGGGACCTCAGGATTCTTGTTATTAAAGAAAATAGACACTAGGCTGAAAGGACCTTTATCATAACTATAAATAATTCAATGCAGATGGATTTATGAAAAACAATGGGCAGATTTTGAGAGAGTGAGAGAGAGAGAGAGAGAGAGAGAGAGGAATGCTGTAGGGTTTGGATGAAGGGAAAAAACAGAACAGAAAGGGTGAGGAATGAAATTACAGAACTTGCTGAGGAAAACAGAAGTAAGAAACTAACTGAAGAGAAAGTAAAGAGGAAGACAATAATAGGGGGAAATGGGAAAAGCAAAGCTAACCTCTCAGGGATGAATCCAAAGCCTTGCACAGCTTATGTGCTTGGGTTACGTGATCTGGTGCTCCATGAAGAAAGAAATCTCCCCCCAGGTCATAGGACAGTTCCAGAGATACCCTGCAGCTGTCTCGCATGGCTGACGTGCAGCCTCCTCTCAAATGGACAAATGGAAGGTGGTTGCATATAATCATGGGTGCCTTGTCCCTGTCCTAAGCCCTCTGATATATAATAAAGCAAATGACACTTCCCCCCAACGTAATATAACTCCCCAATTCCTAACTCTTCTACGGGAAAATCACACTGACCCCTCAGTGTTCAGGGTCTAATACAGTTGGTAAGGTCCCACATCCAGCAGTTGGATTCAGTCTAGGAGTGCACCCTTTACATTATTAAAGCCTAGACTTGAACTCATAGGCAGCATCTAATAGGCACTTACTGCCTTTCATCTTGAACAAGCACTTTAGGAAATACATATATTTTGGGGAGATGTGTGGTCTAACGTTTAAAAGGAAGCTGGAGATATAAGTGCTATGCATCTGAAGAAGTGGTTTTTTTTACCCACGAAAGCTTATGCCCAAATAAATGTTAGTCTTCAAGGTGCCACCAGACTCCTTGTTGTTTTTAAGTTCTATCCCCAACACTGCCATCAACACACTATGGAATCTCAGGGAAGGCATTTGACTTCTCCGTGCTTCAGTTTTCCATCTGCATAATTCACAGGGACAATGTGAGGTTGAACTCAGTAATGTTTCTAAGAGCTTTAGGATCCCACATAGAATGTGCTGCAGAATGAATTTTAACACCATTAATTTGGGCTTGAATAGGGACTGGGAGTGGCTGGCTCATTACAAAAGCAGCTTTGCCTCTCCTGGAATTGACCACCTCCTCATCTGTTATTGGGAGTGGACTACATCCACCCTGATGGAATTGGCCCTGTCAACACTGGTTCTCCACTTGCTAGGTAACTCCCTTCTCTTCATGTGTCATTATATAATGCCTGTATCTGTAACTGTCACTCCACGCATCTGAAGAAGTGAGGTTTTTACCCACGAAAGCTTATGCCCAAATAAATCTGTTAGTCTTTAAGGTGCCACCAGACTCCTTGTTGTTTTTGTGATCTAATTTCAGTTGCTGATGACTTATGACATGCAAGAGACCAGGCTAAATAAGCTGGTGATCCCATCCGGCCCTGAACTCTCTGATTTCTCTGGCCCCCATCACTGCAGTAGCTGAGCAATTCACTATTTTTAAGACACTTACCCTCCTGGCAGCCATGAGGGGCAGGGCAGTTGTTCCCATTGTACAGAGGGAAAACTAAGGCACAAAGGAGACATCCACACCGTGATAAAAAACTCGTCACACCAAGTCTCAGCCCGGGTCAGCAGACTCAGGCTTGCAGGGCTAAAATTAGCAATGTAGACGCTGCGAGACCCTTTCTGGGATCTCAAAGCATGAGCATCTACATCACTCTTTTCAGCCCGCAAGCCGGAGCCAGCTGCTGCCCGTTTATTGCAGCGCAGACATATCCAAACAGGCTGAGTGACTGGCCCAAGGTCGCACAGGAAGCCTGTAGCAGAGGAAGGCAGGCTGCTGCTCTCTGAGGCTTCAGCCCAAGCAATCTCAGCATCCTCGCCTGCTTCAGAGCTGTCTCAGCTGAGTCCACCACCATGAAGCCAGCTCAGCTCAGCTTTACCTACCAGCTTGAAGCCATCCACTTTCTTGAAGTTGCCTCTGCAGAAAGGGATCAGTTGGATATAGGAACCTTAAAAGACTCCTTACCACCACAGCAGTGGTCCCAGTTTAAGAAAAATTCAAACTCATACCTCCCCACAACCTGCTCCAGGCTCCCCTTACCTAACTGTGCCTGGCTGCAGTCTCACTCAGGGTGACCCTTCACCCCAGGCTCATTTGGTACAGTTCTCTTGTCCTTTCATTTCCCAACAGGAATGATAGCATTTTATTGTCCTCCCCCAAACTCAAAACTTAACTTTAACCAAAGTGCCCCTCAACTGTCAGATAACTGAAATGCAAATGAGGCCTGGCCCATTCAGTCATTTCCCCTGGCTCACCAACAGATGCCAGCAGAGAATTCCCTCCCCACCTAGAGTTCTCATGCAGCTTTGGGCTATTTGTCTTCTTATTCTCCAACAGCTGTTAATAGTGAGCTACCTACTGTCTAGGGCTTCAGGCCTAGGGTGACCAGATGTCCCGATTTTATAGGGACAGTCCCGATTTTTGGGTCTTTTTCTTATATAGGCTCTTATTACCCCCCCACCCTGTCCTGATTTTTCACACTTGCTGTCTGGTCACCCTATTCAGGCCACAGGGCTTACAGGTGGGCTATCTGGCACTTCTCTACTTGTGAAAAAAGTGTCCTTAGGGACTCTTGCACGTCTTAACCCAATGACATCATCATTCACAGAAGAACGCCACATAACTTGGTGCTAAAAACTTAATTCAAAGCTGCTCCAGCAAGAAGAGCATTCCTTACTGAATCAACAAAACCAGACTTGGCTTTCTTTGGATGTCTCACACGCAAGTACTGACCACGGCTGAAGTTACCCATGAGATCTAACAAAACGCCAATCCAAGGAAATATGACTTTGTCTCTCCCGGGTAAACTGGGAAGAGAGCTTTATCCTAGCATCTCTTTTATGTGTTCGTACAACAACCGCCACAATGTGGGCCCAATCCTGAAATTGTTACAGGAGTGCTCTATGTCTGAAGATCTGTAAATAGTTAATAAACAAGGTGACAGTAGATGGCACCCAAATTATATAGCATAGTTCTTGGGTTTTATAGGACGAATAAAACGTGTGTTCTGCACTGCAAACAGCCTCTTTTGTGCAGCTCTTTGCATAGAGCTCTGTACTAAACCTATTAAACTATCAGGACCTCTGCTCAGTTGGATGTGAGTAGGCCAGTCTAGCTGTATAAAACTCAGCAGTAGTACTTTGTTGATTTATTAAACATGGATTAATCAAATCCCTCACACAGTTAGGCTTGCCCAGATAGTCACAGAGGAGAAGAATTTTCTTAGGATATTCGTTTTGGGCTGAGGCCAATGGGAGCTGAGCTCTTTTGGAAATCTGGCCCCTGAAGGATGGACTCAGACATTATATTGTATCATATGTCAAAGAGCAAACACTTCAGCTGATTAATACAGTCAAAAGAAACCCCATGTTGAATGCAGTGTTGTGTCAGATGGCAGTGGTGGAATGTCAGTGGTATTCACACTGCAAAGCAATCTGGAAAGTCTGTGGCTGCTCTCAGTTTCGGATCTGTCCTTTTTCTCTGACGTCTCCCCCCCCCCCCCCCCCGTTTTTTTCTGGAAAGTCTGTGGCTGCTCTCAGTTTCGGATCTGTCCTTTTTCTCTGACGTCTCCCCCCCCCCCCTTTTTTTTCTGGAGTTTGTAACAAATGTGAAATCCAGGACACAGCACCTGCAGTCCTTGGAAGAAGTAGCCTCTTCATCATTTAAACTACAGCTTGGGGGACCAGTGTTATTTCTTATAGTTTTAAAGCCCTGAAGCAAAGGAAACAGTTTAAATGCTGCTAGTTCTGAAATGTACATCTGTAAACCAGAAGACATTTTAAAACTACCCCAAAGACCCACAAGGACCTGGAACTAAACCTAACCTAGACAAAAATGATATTATGGGCATTTTTTGTAGCTCAGTCTGAATTAAAAGAGTAAAGGAGGTTCATTAGGAGAGTTGTTTCAGGGGTGGGAGTGGGAGGCAAAGCTTGTAGGAGCAAAAGAAAATACCTTTACTTCTACTCTGTGGTTGAATGTCTTCTCCATTGCCTATTTCCCTGCTTACAGCACCATGACTGTCCCCCAGAACTCCAACACCCATTTATTTTCCATCCACAGCCTACCCACCTGAAGCTGCATTAATACAGGGCCATTTCAGCAAGCAAGGAACATCAACAGGCTCTGGGGACATAGAAGGGAAAACTAGCCTCAGAGGACACTGAATGTGGAAGACAAGCTTGTTGTGAAGTAGGGAGGACATGATACCTTGGTGTGGAAATGAGTGATAAGGAAGAAGGGGATAGTATGAGAAGAGTGGGGGCTAGTTATTCCCAGAGGCTGGCTTTTGCTCTGTATGATTTTCATATATTTTAGTTTTGTTACGAGAAAGATGTTCAGTGAGTTACTGAATGGAGTTCCATGTACTACTGGAGGAGATTTCTGGCATGGTTAACTAGCACCTGTGTAACCCCAGTTTCTTCAAATTATATCCATATAGACACCTCTGCAAATCTGTTGTCTTCTATGACTTTGCTAGATCCCAAGCAATTACACCTTTGCTAATAATTCTATTCATGATGCGCAAGAAGGAATAAGAACCCAGTTGCTATTTCTTAGCTGTATTGGTTCTGGAGAGATGGGAGGTGTCAACAGCCCTAGGACTTTGCTTTGGTCACTGAAGTTAGCAAGTATGGTTGAACAGGCACAGAGTATCTGCTGAGTAGGAGGGAGCCATTGTTACATAGTCACTATCCAGAGTAGAATTGCACGTTAAAGGCATGCACATGGCATCTATTGCGACAGCAACTGAGTGCACTGTAAACGGATACTGAGAAGACCATTCATGAAAGGCAGAGCAGCTACAGCTTTGGGTCTGGTCAGAGGTCTATGAAGGACACCTGAGTCCATCTCTTCTAGCCAATCAGAATGCTTTCGGGGATGGCCTATAGAAGGGAGCTATATAGTGTGAACAGGAGCGGCAGGAAAATGAGAGAAAGCTCTCCAGCCTGGAGGCAAGAGAACAACCCAGCATGGGGCGTGGGAGGCTTGACTTACATCTGTAAATAATGGAGAAACAGAAGTAGAAGTCCAGGGAGAAATCATACTCCTCTCCTTCTGCTTAGCTAGGCACTGTTGGAAGAGTGCATTGCTCTTCTGCTAAACATTGCATCATTCCCACTAAGTACAATTGTCTCCCACTGGGAAAAGAATGGAAAACTTACTTTAATTTATCTGTGTGATGTGGAGATAACAGTACAGAACTGGTCAGAAAAGCAAAGATGAAATTCTATCTAAATTGGATTATGGGTGCATTTATTTTTACTTAAGGAAGGTTTTGAACTGATTTCCCCTTTACTTGCTATGCACAAAAAAACGTTGAGAATTGAACAGTTATGTTAATAAGAAAAAGAAATCCAAGAAATTCTTGAAAAATAATTGGACTGAAACATCTCCAAGTAAGATTAGCTTTAAATCTTCTTAAGGACCAACAGAGGCTCTTGCAACCAAAAGTTATTTCATTAGATTGACACTGCATATTCAATACTCAATCTGCTGACTTAATTCAATAATCTTTGGTTATAAGGGGCAGTTTTCCCTGAATATGTATTAACGACAGTAAATTGGTTTGGAATTAGAATTCAACAATCAATAAAAAATACAGAATATTAAGTGTTCCTCCAAATCCCAATCAAACCATATTCAAATGCATTAAAGGGAGAATGTCAGGTCACCAGGCCCAAAATACAACCGGTTAAGTCCTCCATTACAGCACCCAGCCAAGAAAATGACAGTCTTAACTTTAGCAAACTTTGAGGGAAAATAATTTCTGTCCAAAACAAAGTAAGGGCTTGCTTACCTGGAGCAGCAGTTTGGTCTATGGGGGTATTGTGCTTTTACTGCCCTATGTAGACCTTGCAGGTGCTAACTAAAAAGTACCTGGACTACTTCAATGCCAACTTGGTACACCTTAGTCCTCACCAGCAGGGTTCACACAGGGCAATGTGAGTGCAACATTTTAGAGCTTGCTACATTTCACAACCCTGTAGATTGGAACATGGTGCCACTGTAGACAATCTCTAGGTCAGCAATCTGGTTGAACTAATCAGAAAAAATAGCAATAAATGTAGGCCTTCCTCCTGTTTGTAAATCATCCAGACTTTGAATTTTATGACTTTACACGGAAATATTTCTGCAGACCAGTTGTTCAGGACCTGTTTGTATATGTGACTTAGATGACTAATCAGGCACCATGAACAGTCAATCACAAATGGTCTAAGATATAGTCAAAGCAATGTGCCATACCAGTACCGATTATTCCCTCTATTGGTTCCGCTATGCGGGCCTGTGCAACAAAAAGGTGGAACCAATGGCTCCACGCCTTCCCCAACACAGTACGGAAGGAAGAATAAGGTGGTACCGTTGACTCATTACTTGCAGTATAAGGGACAATCCTTGCTCACAATTAGCAAGAAAATATTTTATTACCTGTGAGATATTTTATTCCAAGTGCATAGAGAATGATTGGATAAAATCTTCCATGGATGGATCATGGTGGTCAATTGTTTCTTTTTCTTTAGTTTTTCCTCCTCCAAAGAAAAACTTTTTTTCCCCCATGTGCACTGGTGTTTTAGAAAAAAAAAATCCCCTTCTGCCGACATTCCCTTCTGAGTCTGGGAACCTCTATTGTCTTTTCTCCGGTAATAAATGATAATAATTAAAGGCAAATACACAATAATTAGTCACACTAGGTTTATCCATCTGGCATACCTGTATCACATCACTGTGTCTTTGAAACAGATGACAAGCACCATATTGCACAACATCCTGCTAATGGGACTGAGCGGAGAATGGAAAGGCAAAGGGGTTATAATGAAAAAAAGGTCAGCAAGAGGGAATAAGAACATCATACACATTAAAAAAAAAAAAAGAATGGTAACTGACCATTGAGTTATATATCACCCATCAGCAGATGTGCTTCTCACTGGGGCTTTTGAGAGTATGGAAATGGACAGTATCCAGCACAGATTTATTTGTCCCTGAATTGATGATCACTTCCTGGAAGATTTTAGTTATGAGTTTAGAAGTATGTAGGGTAGCTAGTTATGTTGGTATCAGATGTTATAATCAGTTAATACTGGATCTTTCGTTACGTGCAATGTTTGGGTTTCGCTCAGAGCACAGTGCATTATGGACCAAATGACCATCTTCAATGAAGATTTTTTTTTCTTTCAACTCAAAGGAATCAAAACTGCCTCCTATGTCCTAACTGACAGGTATTCAGATGTCTCCTATTGAACGTGCACTTTTTGGAGAATTGTAAGTAAGTGGTAGGCAGAGTACTTGGTATCCGGCATTTTTAGCAGCCTTCTCAATGTCCCTTGGGATTTGTGGGTAGAAGGCAGATCTGGGCTAATAGTACCAAGAGTTTTCAACAAAAATGTACTTCATTTTTTTGAAGTGATAACTTCATTCCTGACCACACCCCATTAGTATCTGCTTTCTGTGGACATTTGAGAGATGGAAATTTAATAATAATTCTTAGCTCATAAGTAGCTCTCAAAGCACTTTACAAAGAAGGGTCAGTATCATTGTTGTCATTTTACAGATGGGGCAACTGAGGCAAAGAGAGATTAAGTGACTTGCCCAAGGTCATCCAGCAGGCCAGTGGCAGAGGTGGGAATAAAACCAGGTCTCCCAAGTTCCACTCCAATGCTCTAACCACTATGAATATTCAGAGAGTGAATTTCAAAGTCACATGCATTCTGATTTTCAGATTAGCTCCCCCAGAAGTGCTTCCTCACTCATCTAAGCAGGGAGCAAAAACCAATCCCCATTGATAGTTGATTTACATTTTGCATTGTGGTAGTGCCTAAGAGCCCCAGTCATCACTGGGCTAGGTGCTGCACAAATGCAGAACAAAAGATGGTCTCTGCCCCAAAGAGCTTACAATTTAAGTATAAGAAAACAACAAGTTAATTTTGTCCAGCTACAACTAACCCATTTCTTGAATTTTGCATAGCTGAAAACTGTTCGCAAGTTAGAAAGTTTGCAAAATATGCATCAAATATTCTAATGAGCTAAACATCAGAATAGTGGCAATTCACATCCACTTTACCCTTGCTTCATGTGAATGTAAATGATGATCCTAGGTGCAAGGAAGAATCAAGCCCGACAAACACAAAGTAGATTAACATATTGCTATTTTGTTTCCTTTTTGCAAGAATCCTTACCTGCTCAAAGCAACAGAGGGTCCTGTGGCACCTTTGAGACTAACAGAAGTACTGGGAGCATAAGCTTTCGTGGGTCAGAACCTCACTTCTTCAGATGCAAGACATTTATAGGGAACTTCCTTATTTTTTTCTCCACAGTGAAAAGAATTGTTCTGTAGATGCTGAATCAAGTAGTGTTGCAGGCAACAGTTGAAGTATGTTTGAAGTGAATCTTGGCAGATGGCACATGCTTTGTTGGATATCCAGGCTAAAGGAAAAAACCATGAGTGTTAGTAAGCTTACCTGCTCTTAAATACAATGCTGTGTTTTTTTTTCCCCTGTGACATCCTGGATTCCATGAAAGGGTTAATTACTATTATCATTATTTGTTTGTTCACTTGCAGTGCCAACAATGGGCTAGGCACTGTCAAAGCACATAGGAAGATAGCAAAATAATCAAAAATCTATTCTGCAATTCTGCACCAGCAAGACAAGGGCTGTGGTTGCTGCTTGAAAGGCAAAACAAAAGCCCACATTTCACTTCGCTTCTTGAAGTCTAAATTAAGACCATATTGACATATGCATTCATTATGTGTTTGATTGGAAAATAAATTCTTCATTTCTCCAAGAAAGCACATCTAGTATTCGTGTTATGGAACGGGTGCTTTGCTCCACCCCAGAAGCTATTGCATTTCAGTGATGGGTGTGTAATCCCCACTGCATATATTGCACAGTATATAGTGTCCATTCCTGCTTCCATTGATATCCACAAATGTTTTGCCATTAAATTAAATTGGATTAAAATATATTTGTAAAGAAATTGTGGATCCTTTAAAACTGATAGTCGCCATATAAAGCTAAGCTATGAATTAGTTATTAGTTAACCCTGGGAAAATTAATTGGGAGCAGCTTTTTAAAGTATTTCATATAACATGTTTTCTGTACAAAAAGAGTATTTTTTCCTTGTTTATTTCTTTTTTCTCATGAACATTCCCCAGTGATAACTTTCATGGATCTGATTGAAGCTGCTCATTGTTCTGTTGATACATAATTAAAGGGCACTTCCATAGGAAATTAGTGTACTATTTTTATTTAATCTTTATTGTAATTACTGTACAAGGGCTGTGCTGTCTATATGCTACTCCATACACTGTCATCTCCCTTCCCTGAAGGAAATCGCTATTCATTCTCTCCTGGATAAGCTTCTAATCTACTCAAGTGATACATTTGCCCTTTAACCTATGGACAGTAATATTACAGCTTGTTGTGCCAGCATCTTTCATGAAAAAAAGAGATGCTAGGGAAGCCCAGGTTGCCTGTTGTTTTTGTCCACTCAGAACTGGATGTTGCTGTACTGAACTTCCAGGCCATACCCACCTTAGGTGAATACTCAGGACTTTTCTAGCTTATTAATATTGTTTCAATTAAATGTCCTGACTATTGTAAGAAAACCTTCTTGCAAAGTAACTGAAACTTAAGCATCTGCATAGACTCCACATGGAATGCGAACCATGTAAATCAGATAGAAACACGAGTATGTGTGTTTCTTTGTTTTAATCACTTTCCTGGAATCCCAAAGTTATAAACACATTGAAGTCTTGCTTCTGTACAGGAGCTTTTCTTTTCATGCATTGTAATTCAGCTTCCAGCAGGTGGTCTTCAAGGAGATAAAAGTCTCCTTACAAAACTAGTTCTAGCAAACTAAAGACATCATTCACAAAAAGAAGAACAGGAGTACTTGTGGCACCTTAGAGACTAACAAATTTATTAGAGCATAAGCTTTCGTGGACTACAGCCCACTGGGCTGTAGTCCACGAAAGCTTATGCTCTAATAAATTTGTTAGTCTCTAAGGTGCCACAAGTACTCCTGTTCTTCTTTTTAAAGACATCATGAGTTTCCATCAAAGGAAAGAGCCAAGGTTTAAGGTGACTTTGGTCTCCCTGGAAACTTCTTGTCAGAGCCAAAGTGACTGGTAAACTAGTCAGAACAATTAAACAAAAACAGTTAATTCATAAAACACAATTTGTATGAATAAAACATTCATGATGATTTATTTCACAGAGAAGATATAGAATAGATGTGGTTCTGGGCTGGAACCCAGCTAACCCTAGCCCGCTCCATAAACTTTCCTAAAGTTCAGATATGGCTCCTAAACTCAATTGAACTCAAACACGCCAGAATTTGGACCAAACTTCATGGCTGTGACCCATCTTCAGGCTGAGGCAGACTACATTTGAGTTGTATGTCATCTACAGTAGATCTAGGATTTTGTTTAAATGAATATTGTTCAATTCTCTTTCATGTAGGGACATAACATTTAACACATTTTTTAAGACTGGTTGATTAAAGTACAAGGAACTCCAATGACCCATAAATCTTTACAGGGCCTGCAGCACATATTATAATCCAGGACCTTTCCAGAAATTATCTAGTCCATTTTTTGCCAAGTATATATTTTATGTAATTGATAACTCACTTTTTCCTTGTAGCTGATCTTATTGTGTTCTTCATAGTGTCCCACAGGGCTGCATTCTGGCCCTCGTGCATATGAGTGTCTGAATTCGCTTCCCTTTTTCAACCAGCATGAGGAGTGAAATTATCATTGCTACACTACATCAATATCACTCAGGTCTGCTTTGATTTACTAGCAGATTGATCCCAGTGGTCTAGCACTGCTCTCTTGCCCAGCAGATGTGCAGATCTGGTTGTTGTCTCAAAGGGAATGGTGTAAACACAATTGGTAGAGATTTTCAAGGCGACTGGAATTACCATACTGGATCAGACCCATTGTCCATCTAACCCAGGCTCTGACTGTGGCCAGCATCAGATGAAGGTGCAAGAAATACCAGGCAGGTGTGGGATGATCTCCCCATCCCTCTCCATGAAGATCTGATCCAAATCCTTAATAATTAGACGCTGGTTTAAATAATGAAGCATGATTTATTATAGACATTCAAAAACTTTCATAAGCATTAACTATTATGAACTGGCTATTCTTGTTATCCATATTAATGTCCAATTTCTTTATACATCTCACTAAATTCTTGGCTCTATAAAATCCTGTAGCAATGAGTTCCACAGTCTTAAACAAAAGATATCTTCTACTGAAATTACTAGGGCTGTCAATTAATTTAAAAAATGAATCGTGATTAATTGCATGATTAAAAAAATTAATCATGATTAATCGCACTGTTAAATAATAATCAAATACCATTTCTTTAAATATTTTTGGATGTTTTCTACATTTTCAAATGTGTTGATTTCAGTTACAACACAAAATACAAAATCTACAGTGCTCACTTTATATTTATTTTTATTGCAAATATTTACACTGAAATAAACAAAAGAAATAGTATTTTTCAGTTCACCTAATATAAGTACTGTAGTGCAATCTCTTTATCATGAAAGTTGAACTTACAAATGTAGAATTATGTACAAAAAAACCCTGCATTCAAAAATTAAACAATGTAAAACTTTAGAGCCCATAAGTCCAATCAGTCCTATTTCTTGTTCAGCCAATCACTCAGACAAACAAGTTTGTTTACATTTGCAGAAGATAATGCTGCCTGTTTCTTGTTTACAATGTCATCTGAAAGTGAGAACGGGTGTTTGCATGGCACTGTTGTAGTCAGCGTCACAAGATATTTACATGACAGATGCGCTAAAGATTCATATGTCCCTTGATGCTTCAACCACCATTCCGGAGGACATGCATCCATGCAGATGACGGGCTGTGCTCGATAACAATCCAAAGCAGAGCAGACCAACACATGTTCATTTTCATCGTCTCAGTCATATGCCACCAGCAGAAGGTTGATTTTCTTTTTTGGTGGTTTGGGTTCTGTAGTTTCCACATCAAAGTGTTGCTCTTTTAAGACTTCTGAAAGCATGCGCCACACTCATCCCTCTCAGATTTTCGAAGGCACTTCAGATTCTTAAATCTTGGATCAAGTGCTGTAACTATCTTTAGAAATTTCACATTGGTATCTTCTTTGCATATTGTCAGATTTGTAGTGAAACTGTTCTTAAAATGAACAACGTGCTGGGTCATCATCCGAGACTGCTATAACATGAAATATATGGCAGAATGCAGTTCACTGTTCCAGGCCAATAGGGGCTGCAGGAAGCGGTGCGGGCCAAGGGACTAGCTGCCCTTCCGCCAGTGGGAACCACGATCAGCCGAACCTGCAGACGTGGCGGGTAAACAAATCCGCCCGGCCCACCAGGGGCTTTCCCTGAACAAGCAGTGGCCCTAGTTTGAGAACCACTGTTCTATACCATACTGTTTCACATAAACACGCTGTGTGCCTTTCTTTTTGCCACATACTCTTGCAGTCCTACATCAAGGGCTGCTCTCTAAGAAACAAACTGAATGTGTCAGTGCTTTAAATTAGAAGGAAGACTTGTGTCTCAGCCCACTGTAACTGCGGGGCCACGCCTGGCAGGACAGGAAAAAAACATCCACCCCAACAGATACCATGCGCAAGGGAAGAAACTTTATTTCCATTATCACCTCCCTTCATCCACTCAAAACACATTGCTGCAGGGGTTGTCATGGTGATGCAGGTTTGACCTCTCACTTTTTACTCTTCCAGGAGCTAAAAGGCAAAAATGAGGTAGTCTGTCTCAAATGGAAATCAACCTCCCTCCGTTAAAATGACATTCAGTCGCTTTTGCCCTTCGTCAAACCGAATGCTCTGTGGCCAAGATTAAAATTAATTAATTAATTTAATTAAAACAGCCCAGAGTGCAAAGACACAGAGAAGGCTTGATTCAAGAGCAGTACCAGGATTGTGCCTGACAGTAAAGGCCCCTGTCAAAGTTTCCCAGAAATCCAGTTACCATGCCCTGCGCTTCCCCTCTTTCCCTGTCTGCAGTGGTTGGTTGGTTTGTTTGTTTGGTCTGGTTTGGGGTTTGTGTGGGTGGAAGCTCTAGGGCAAGAAATCAAACTATTGATTGAACTGCATAGCAGCCTCAGAAGCCATTATTAGCATCCTGCCATATGCGAGACTGTAAAGGGTAAATTCATTTATGTATATTTATATTCTCGAGATGTGGGTTTCAGCAAACCAGCTGTTTTGCCAGATTGGCAGAAGCAGGCTGGCACACATACTCTCCTAGTCTCTGGATCGAGGCAGTCAACTGAGCAGAGGTGTTTATGTGGATGTGTGGGGTGGGCTCTGATTTTTGTGCTTGAGAAGCTGTCCTCCTCTGTCTGCCAGTGTAGGAGCCTAGCCCTCTGCTTTGGTAACCATCGCCTTTCCCCTCCTCCATCTCCTTTTCCCCACCAGTTTGACATAGCCAGGGCCAGCTCCAGGGTTTTGGCCACCCCAAGCAGCCAAAAAAAAAAAAAAAGCTGTGATCGCGATCTGTGGTGGCAATTCGGTGGTAGGTCCTTCGCTCCGAGCGGGAGTGAGGGACCTTCCGCCAAATTGCCGCCGAATAGCTGGACGTGCCACCCCTTTCCGGAGTGGCCGCCCCAAGCACCTGCTTGCCAGACTGGTGCCTGGAGCCGGCCCTGGACATAGCAGCAGGCCACGATCACTCAAGGAGTCAATGTGATTGCAAAGGAATTTTATTTAGATTAAGGATGGGCCAGTTGCACAGAAAACCTCTGATGCAAATTCCCTAGCCCATGGTAGACGTATGTCAAACGTACTTCTGCATATGAATTGCTGGTGCTTGGGGCGGCACATTTTTAGGGGTGGCATGGCCGGCGCCAGAATACCGCCCCTAAAAATGTGCCCCGGCCGCCCTAGCTCACCTCCGCTGCTGCTGCCATGGCGCGCGAAACAGCTCTCAAACCTGGGAGGGAGGGGGAGCAGCGGCACGCGAATGAGCTGTTTCGCGCGCCGTGGTGGCTCAGGGTCTCCCCCTCCCTCCCAGGCTCTCAAACCTGGGAGGGAGGGGGAGATCCCGAGCGGCCGATTCGCGCGCTGCTGCTCCCCCTCCATCCCAGGCTTGAGAGCCTGGGAGGGTGGGGGAGAAGTGGCGCCCGCGCCGCGGCCAGTCGGAGTCTCCCCCTCCCTCCCAGGCTCTCAAACCTGGGAGGGAGGGGGAGATCCCGAGCGGCCGCGGCGCGCAAAACAGCTGATTCGCGCGCCGCTGCTCCCCCTCTGTCCCAGGCTTGAGAGCCTGGGATGGAGGGGGAGAAGCGGCACCCGCGCCACGGCGGCTCGGGGTCTCCCCCTCCCTCCCAGGCTCTCAAACCTGGGAGGGAGCGGGAGATCCCGAGCGGCCATTTCGTGCGCCGCTGCTCCCCCTCCCTCCCAGACTTGAGAGCCTGGAGGGAGGAGGCAGGGCTGGGGATTTGGGGAAGGGACCGAGCTGAGGTGGGGCCGGGGATGGGGTAATTAAAGAACGGGGGGGGGGCGGCCAAAATTGTTTTTGCTTTGGGCGGCAAAAATCCTAGAGCCGGCCCTGCCCAGAGGGAGTGAACCTAATAGGTAATGATCAAGTGATCTCTCTCCTGCCATCCATCTCCACCCTCTGACAGAGGCTAGGGACACCATTCCTTACCCGTCCTGGCTAATAGCCATTAATGGACTTAACCTCCATGAATTTATCCAGTTCTCTTTTAAACGCTGTTATCATCCTAGCCTTCACAATCTCCTCAGGTAAGGAGTTCCCCAAGTTCCACCTCAGTGAAAAAAAGCCTAGGCCAGGAAGAGGGCTAGTTCTGTGACAAACAACAAAGTCCCAGTGTAGTAATTTAGTCTTACCCTAAAACTACACATCTCACCCTGGTTTCTCCTGCCTGTGTAGGGGGAGAAATAGCAGCTCCTTGGTACCTGCTCTCCCTCAATTGCAGACCATCAATCTGGGTAGCCCAAGCAGAGCAAAGACGTTGGTTTATCTTTATGAAGTTTCCTTTAGAAACAAAGCCAGTCCCTACCACAATACAGCGATGATTTGGTTTCCCCATCTGACAGTGGCCAATGCTAAGAAAGGCATAGAGCCCTCATAATGCATATGACTGTGCCATACTGTACATGAAGGAAGGACTGTGAATTGCTTCCTGCCTCCACTGGTAGTCAGTTTATACCCTGAACCATTAAGATGGATAGCATGAATAGTGCATCCTGAGGACCTGCATTCCACAGGTTAATTACACCTGACATAGTAAAGCATTCCCCTTGTTCGATATAAACAGCCCCAAATATTTGTTTTTGGAGTAGCTGTTTTTCTATGCACGTGACCCAATGTTAGACTGCTCTAAGCCTGGTTTGCCTCTTTGTAGAAGGCGGAAAGGGGGTCAAATTAGATTTAATTCACTTGTCTAATGTGTGTGTGGGGGGGGGGATTTTCTAAGTTTAGGCTCTAGAGCAGGTATGGCCAAACTGCAACTCTTTTACAGTTGAAGTGCAGCTCACTGAGTCCCCCACTTCCCCCCTTCCATTCTCCATCTATTAGACTGGGAGAGGGGAGAGCTTGGGGCTTCTGCCCAGTGGGGAGGGGTTCTGGAGGCCTCAGCATTGAGATGCACCTGCCAGGGCTCAGGGCCCCAGAAGGAGCAGAGCTGAAGGCCTGGCAAACGTTCCCTGGCTCTTGAGCGTCTGAAGATTGTCATATGCAGCTCGGAGGACCAGTAAGTTTGGCTGCCCCTGCTCTAGAGGAAAGATTCATCCCTGGAGTAGCTCTATGAGCTTCATTTCAGTTACACCGGGGATCAATTTGGCCCTTTTTGCACACACTGGGGAGGGGAGGGGGATGTATAGCAGCGCAGTACCATTGGTGCCTATTGTAACTTTGGAAATTCAACAGCTGACGTGCATTCGGAAGCTGCTGACTCATCTGTAGTTATGATCCTAAATTCATACCTCAAATGCATTTCTAACTTTTTCTCTCTGTCATCCTGCATTTTCCACAATCCCAAAGATCCAAGTGTTATTAGATAAAATAACCAATGACATTCTACAGACTATAACCACTAAATCCATATGAAAAACCCCTGAATACATCCCTCCACCCCAGGAGAAACGTTCTGCTTTTCACATTTAATTGTACTAGTTATCATCTATTCCTACTCACTGGGCATTAAAATACACCCTGTTTAAGCTCTGATGTACTTCTCACTGGAGTAGAGCCTGGATCTAAAATAGCACATATTTTACAAAGTCAGGTAATGTAAAATATGTCTTCCAAACACTTTCTCCATACTAGCTTTCTCCAGGGTTTTACCCAGATAATCATCTTGCTTTATAGTGCTATCATTTAAGTGTTTGCTTATTAGTAGAATGAACTTGTCAGTAACTGTCTCCCCCCCAACTCCATCCCTGCTCCTTAAATGCCCAACCCTGCAGCATGGGTCTAGAGAACTTCTGCCAAAGTCATTTCAACATCAGCCAATCAGCATTCTCCAGGGCTGGCAGGTCATTTTTCAACATTCTGCACAGCCAATAGGTCACATTCGGGGCCAGTCAGCACTGGCCAAAGGTGCTGGGGTCATGTTCAGCAGCACCACTTTCCAAAGATGGCACCCCTGAGAATGAAAGAAAAACTTGGCAAGTGGGCAGGTTGGTGCCGTAAGCATGTAGACTGCCCAGCACATAGTCCTCCCAAGACTTCCATTTGTGGAGTATGGATGGATGATTATTGGAGGCTTGGAACTATAGCCAGTCGTTGCTTTACAGAGCAAATCCCTGCAATTTGCTATCTGCAATCCCAAAGGGCAGAGTATATTTATGTGTCTAATAAAAACCCCAACTGCATAAAAGATATGTTATAAATAAGTTCTATAGAAATAGCCCCAAATATTTTAACATCGTTATAAAAAATAGCATCCAAAAGAAAACATGTAAGACACCATATTGAGTATAGACTTCCAACCTCAGTGGTCTAATACCAGCTGGATTTAAATTATATGTATATGAACTGGAACTATTTTGTGGCTGCTTATGTCTTCAAGGAGACAATATTTATTTCCCAACTGACTCGGCGTGGGGTGGGGTGGGGAGGGAAGGAGAGGACAGCTTGAGGGCAAGGTACAGGTCCGGGAAAAGGTGACTTGAGACCTAATCTGAACTCTGGCACATATTTCCTTTGTGATCTCAGGCAAAATATTTAATCTCAGGGTTCCTCAGTTTCCTCCTCCATAAAACAAAGGTAATAATACCGACCTCTCTGTGTGCTGAGAGATTGAATCCATGTTTGTGACATGCCTTGAAATCCTCCGGTAGAAAGCATGAGAGACATAAAAATTGTAAATAAATCTTTGTTATTCACAGCAGTTTAATTTTGGACATACACTCCATGATTGACCTTGGCCTATCAATTCTTGTACTGTTTTAACGTGTGCCTAGAAATGACAATGATAGATACACTTTAAAATTTGAAAAATTGAGCCTACATCTGATTTGAAAACATTTTAATTCTGACTCCAAGATTATTCATATTCAGTTGTGATTACAGTGCTTTTACATCCTTCTTTTAACTCCACTTATTATCCTTCTTTACAGAGAATGAAATTTAAATGATTCATTTACAACGAGGACATGCTCTAGAGTGTTGTTCTGGATAATAAAATGCCAGAGAGGGCTAGATCATGCATTTCTTGGGAACCCCAAACTTCCAGTAATTGTGTGTAATGCAGGACCAGACCCAGAAAAGTTGTGCTTTCAGTTCAAATTTTGCTGCACTATAATGATCAAACGGTAAGTGTTATCAGACAAAGAAAAAAAAGAGAGACCAGTTTTATATGGACAATGATTAGGTTTCTATTTCTGGTTGGAACGTTTTCTCTAAATGTTTCTTTTAGAGGAACTTAAAAAATAATAGGTCAACAATTACTAACTCCACACTAAGAACTTACCTCCCCAATCATTGAGAATCATCCTATTTTTTCCCTGGAATCTCTGATCTAGTGAAAAAAAGTGTCGTTTTTCTTTAAAACATTCTCTGCACGAAAAACAACTATAGTTAAAAAAAGATGGCTGAGGTTACATCGCAGAAGGGAAATAGAAACACCAAGAACTTTTTGAAGGTAATACACAGATTCTGGGAAAGACTGATTAACATATAAAACAGAAACCACTTGAAATGTGTGTATAGGACTCTTTTCCTCTACTGATGGAGGAAAGTTTTAAATCTACTCCTACTCTCCCACTCCTACAAAGAAGTTTTAGAAGGAGAAAAATATTGCTAGAGTTTGGGGTTGTTTTAATTCTTCAGGTAGTCTAAGTGTTCTTTCACACAGTTAAAGGAACTGTTAATTCCAGTCATTGCATAGCTTCTTGATAGCTTCCTAACAGTGCAATTTAGTTTGTTTCTGTATCATGTAACTTAACTGCCCTCCACTGGATGTAAAAGGCAAATACAAGTTTTGTATTGAAATATATAAAAGCACAGCCCAGTTCTGTCTCTCTGCTGTACTGCAGCCCACAGGTTAGTATAATCTGAGTTAATAATTCTGAGCAAACGAAGTCATCTGAAGAAAATTCTCTCTTGTTCTTCAGCAAAGTGATCGAAATGTCGACTTTCTGTTCCTTGCCATGCAGCCTCTCCGCCCTGTGTTCAATTCAGCAACCACTTTTCAAGGCCTTAGTTAAGGCCAGTTTCTCAGAAAGTCAGAGACAGCAATGATTGATGGAAGAACAAGGTGACTAGCACCTTCTGACTGATATATTCTTAGCAGCAGCAGGAGATATTTTAGAGCTTTCATGAATCTTGCCCTTCTGCCCAATGGTTTTGGTGCCATGACTTTGAGAAATCTTTTGACTTGTTCATTACTAATTTAACAACCTGTCCAGACCCAAGCTGAGAGATTCTCCTGAAACAGTTGGTTATATCACTTAAACCCACTCAGGGAGCTGCCATTCAAAGCCCTGCTTATGCTTTTTAAGGATTCACTAGATAGCATGGAAGATGCTATATAGAAGAGAATCAACAGCACCTGAACTCATTTTTTTGGTAGGTACACAGGTTGATGAAGGATTTTTCAGCTATTCCCTGTCCCCCTTCCTCCCTCCACCCCCCAGTATCTTTGTCACCTCTAACTCTTGCTATGCATCCTGTCCCCAGGTTAGCATGCACGCCTTCCACATGATGCATTTGGGGTGGGCTTCCGCTCCGCGGGGCACAGAGTGAGCCTGCTTAGCCCTTCCAGTTGGTGGTTTCCTTTAGACACAGTGGCTCTGAACTGAAGACTGTCGTGTTCAATAAGGTTTAAGATCCCAGTTGCCTCAAGATTTAGCTTTTCGTTTCTGGTGCTGTCCTTGATGGCTCAGATACGCGACTCTTGTCCGATTGTCGCTCTCCATCAGAATCAGGGAGACGGCTAGTGGAATGTTGGGTAGAAATATCTGTACTGCACTCCTTGAATCACAGGCAGCTCACACCTGGGTTTCCTGGTGTGAGGGCCAAACCTTTGCAGTTCTTGCTCAGGAAAAACCCAACTGACTTCTAGGTTTATTTTGCCTGGATAAGGACTTCAGGATTTGACCTTTAGAACCATAAACCAAGTGCTAAATTGATTTAATTCCGATTTCAAATGAAAGGTTTTGCCTTGAGGAACAATGACTCTCAGAGCAATGTTGGATTTCGGGGTGGGAGGAGCGATACCTGTTTTCTGCTTTATTTTCAAGTAACGTCTGTCCTCATCAATTTTCTGTTGTCAATCCGCATTCTAACTACACTAATGAAAACAATGCTCAATTATTTGCGTATATGTGGAGGGGGGTCTATAAGTCTTTCCTTCCCCCCACGCTACAGTCTGCAAACAGCATTCACCTTAACTTCATGACTTTTTTTTTTATTGGTAATTTATGGAGCATTACATATTGTGAGGCCATAATGCCAGCTGATGTAATGTGTAATAAATTTGAAATAACCAAACATTTATCATTTATTTTTCTCCTGATTTGACAACATGGAACATAAATTTAAAAGAAAGTTGCTTTAAAAGACAAAAAGCAAAGCATAAGAAAAAGAAAAGAAAAAAGAGAAAGAGAATGTTCTAGATGCCATAAATAAATCTGTCCAATTAATAACCTATCTGGACATTTCCCCCGTTCACGACTGTGGTACTTCCATGTTAAAACATCTTGTTATTGAACAGTGCATCAAAGCAGGCAAAGAAATATTAGGGAATGTCACAAACGATAGCTCCAAACTGTATGTTTATGAAGAGTGTGCACCTGAGTTACTGGGCTGGCAAAGGCTGCTGCCACAGACTTAATTCCTGAACATCCTGGTGAGAGAGCCCTGCCAGCAACATACGCCTCTCATCAGATGGTCAGAGAGCAGCAACAGTTTGGGTTGAAGGCACAGCTGTTTGCTGTTCTTTGCTGGAGAAAACCTACTGAGTCATGACAGTCAGTGGGTCAAAAATCAATAACATAGAAAGAAAATTTTCCATGGTAACAATTATTCCCTCTTATACCAAGGACTAATGGAAGAGATATACTTTATAATAAGGATCGCTTTCCAACAGGAATCTAATCTTAGTACTATCATGTAATTGCTACATTACAATAAGTATATATATTATATTGTAAAACATGGTAGAAGACCACTTACGTGGTCATGAGAACCAGCCCATAAACTGCTATATTTCAAAAGCCAAATGATCAGTTTGAGAAGCGAGAACCTCAGCTGGTGTAAATTGTCATCGTTCCGTACACTTCAGTTGAACGACAACAATTTACTCAAGCTGAGGATCTGACCCCAAACTCTTTGGTGCTAGTTTGAATTTGCAACCTTTTTTCCACCGATGATAGTTTCTTACAGGTAATAAAAATTAGTCCAATCATGGAGTGCAAACGTTACAATAGGACGGTTGCCGGGAATGCATTACCCATAAGGTGATCAGAGTCTAAGGCAGCTGAGTGGCCTCTTTCCGGCTTTCCAATCGCAAGACTGTTCTGTGTATTTTATATATATTCAGCAAAGAAAAAAAGGGTTCTGAAGCAGAAGGGTGAACTTACCCTTTAAGCTCTTGGTGTCTGTTTCTGTGCTTTTTGATTAAAGTTTACACCAGAAACTCAAATAGAAAAAAAAAATCCATACGAACAATTCCCATCAGCAATGATGTAAAGTTCAATGTCTTGTCTCTGGCAAGAGATGAACTCAATTTTCACAAGCAAGACAAGTTACAGTTGCAATATAGTGTCTGATGCAATCACTGCAGTTGTGTATAACAGGGACATCTACTGGCAGAGAGAACAGAGCTAGGCCTTTAATTTACTGAGAGAAAGGGTTCTGTCATTGCATTGAAGATCATCGGTTTCAATTACAGCAGAGGGGTGTTACTAAATTTGATGAGACATATACGTGGATATGAGAGACTGACCCATCCTGAGGGTTCAATTAGGCCTCTACATGGTACAACATGGGCTTAGATGCACTGCCTGAGCAGTATTGGCTGGAGTTATTATTCCTGATGCATAAGCACTATTGCTTCTGAAGGATAGGAGGGAGAATGGTGAGGACTGGTTTTGAAACACATTTTATAAAGGTATTCCAGGTACTCTCTGTAGCCCTCTTGGACTGATGCAGCCAAGTCCACAGAGAAAGGAAACCATGGCCACGTATCTCACCCACCTCAACATACCCCCTCTGGGGTCACTAGTGCTGCAGGCAGATATAGCTGGTCCCCTGTGCCCCCATGCCCTTGTACACCCCATGCGACCAGCTAAATCATGCAGGAAGTAGGACTTCCCGCTGCACCCTCTCCTCCCTTTAGCACAGCCATGCAAAGGATCGCATGTTTGGTCCCTAATGGGTACACGACTGAGCGTAGACAAAGAATAGACTCAATCTATTCAAACCAGTAAGAACTGTCCCCACCCTGAAACTGTAAATAAATGTCCTTACAGCTCTGGGCCAGCATGGGAAACAGAATTCCTGAAAGGCTTCGGGGCCAGGTTTGATTCAGGTTGGCTAATCACTGAAAAATTTGAATTTATCTCTGCTTCTGAGGGTGGAAATCCGGCTTCCTGTTTCTATGATCCATGCAGGAGCTGACTGTCTTCCCCCATGTCTGTTTTGCCCACCACCTTCAGCTTCTCAGTTAACATTCACTGACCATTTATTCTTAGTACTCGAGTCCTATTTTCAAACCTACGACACTGACTTAATTTCAAAATTAAGCAAAATGAGATTGTCCATCCCTAGTAGCCATCTAGCTAGTGTCTGTCAGAAAACACACAAGTCTCAGATATTTTAAGTAATAGCTCTTAAAAGCCTAATCCAGGGGTCGGCAACGTTCGGCACGCGGCTCGCCAGGGTAAGCACCTTGGTGGGCCAGGTCAGTTTTATTTACCTGCTGACGTGGAAGGTTCAGCCAATCGCGGCCCCCACTGGCCGCGGTTTGCCATCCCGGGCCAATGGGGGCAAGGAGAAGCAGTGTGGGCGAGCGATGTGCTGGCCGCGGCTTCCCGCCGCCCCCATTGGCCCAGGACAGTGAACCGCGGCCAGTGGGGGCCGCGATCAGCCGAACCTGCCATGTCAGCAGGTAAATAACACTGGCCAGGCCCACCAGGGCGCTTACCCTGGCGAGCCCCGTGCCGAACATTGCCGACCCCTGGCCTAATCAGTCACGGATCAAGCTATGCTCGTCTCCCTTAGTGCACATGCTGTCTGTTGATGTTGCTATGCCCCCTTGTTTCTGTCTAGCAGGTAGGTCTCCAGTGAGCAGCTTGTTCCTTGCTATTCTAACTTGTATTTGATCATATTCACAACCAGATTAAAGTCAGACCCCTTACATACATGGATACAAGCCTCAGCATAGCTGGGTCTGCATCAGCTAGGGACTCCCCATCCACCATGGGAATTCCCCAAGGGCTGGAACTAGCTGTTTTAAGGCCCCTTTATACTTGTAGAGTTGGTATAAATGGGCCTTGAAGCAACTGTGAATCAAGCCTTCTGTCTGCAGCTGCTACAAACTGGAGCCCCCTCTATTTAATGCTTCTGGTCTCTGCGTAAATAGAAGTGGGACCAACCTGCAATACTCCAAATCAGGTTTGGGCCTGGATTTCAAAACTGTCCAAAGTTGCAGGGTGTTTGTATTCGGGGTTCTGTTTGATCCACAGAGAGAGGCCCTAACTGCAAAATATGGCTCTGGGTTCCAGTCCAGCTTTCTAAAACCCCATCCCCATGCAAAGGTTATGGGTGGTGGGTTTGGATTTTTTGAATGGCAACAGAAGCATTGGAGAAGCAAGATCAGCAGCCCCCTGAAGGCAAAAAGCAGGAGGTCACAAGTAATTAGCGGGGGTTCCAGTGAGACCACTTATGTCAAGAAGGAACTGCTACCTCCATGGCCCTCCCAGGAGGAGGGTTGGGAGTTCAAGAGGAGAGGGTAACTGGGGAGAGATAAGGGAAGTTTGGAAATGGAGAAACTGAGGTACGGGGTTAGGAAGAGTCTGTTCAACACTGTGAATGGTTGGAGGTTGCAATGAGAGGAAGAGAGGCAAGGTTGGGATGCTGGATTGGGAAGGAGAATTGGAAAGGGTCTGGGATGGTGGTGATTTTTGATGGGTGCACAGGTGCCAAGATACCATTGTGACTGGCAACCTATAAATACCTCAGACAGACATGTAGATTAATCTAGGTCCGTTTCATCGTCATCCACCCCTGATCTGTAAGAATGTGTTTGCTGGTTCCTCTGTGGAATGAGAGTCTTTGGGTGTTTCTGAAGATAGCTACCAAAATTCCATAAGACCCTATCCCAGCAAGCAGCATTCTTTAAAGGGACAGTATTTCCAATGACTTTAGCACTTCAGAGGCTAGAGACACCAGTGAGGGTTAGGCTTGCAAAAGAGATTAATAAATCCTTTAAAATGAAATATGTCATTTAAAATATTTTTGCTGTAGATCTATTGATTTTTCTCTCAATTTTTCATTCATTACTGCAGCACTGTTTGTTTATCATTTTAAATGTTTATATCATGCTTCTTTATATCAGACACATATACTATGCTAGTGAAATACACAAGGAATAAAGTCCCACAGTTATAACCAAGACACTGTGAAAAGACAGTCTTAAGAAACTGGACTGTACAGGTAGACGTGTCTATGAAACAAACGAGAAATCAGGGAGTTATAATATACTATGGTGGAGGAAAAAATAAATATGAGACATAATTCAGTACGGAGAGACATTTGAGGATCATGCCTTGTGAAATAAATGTGATGCTCTTGAGAACAAGAGACCTCATTCGTGCCCAATATGTCTTGTGTACAGAACTAAACAATAATGTTCAAGGTAGCGAGTCATTGTAAGATCTCCCAGTTCATCTGAAGATTGTTTGATAGCAATAACAACAAACCTCTGGACAAAGAGAGTGTCTTGTACAGGTAGAGTAGGGATACAGACTCAAATCAACAAGTACGTACAAATATATAGAGATTGCTATATAAAGTAGACGCATGATATGGGTCCTAGATATCTTACAGACTACCTTTCTTTCTGTGCTTTGTTCTAACAATTAAGATCAGCTGGGGAACTCAAGGTGACAATCTCTCGCTTTCTCCACATGAGAGATAACAGACATAGACAAGCTAGACAGACAGTGTCTTAGTTTGTTTATCTGGGGTCAGGACATTCTCAGTGGTGAGCATTTGACTCTGGAATTTGCTCCTCACTCTTATTTGATAGAGCTGAAGTGCGAAGAGTCATCAGATGCCACAAAAATATATATATTTTTTTAAATTTCAAAACTGGTAGCTTTCTGCAAAAAAGTTTTTAAGAGTGTTTGTTGTTGTTGTTGAAAAATTGCCATTTTTCATCTAAAAGAGTTTCTAACAAGATATGTTGGGCAGCTCTAATTAATATGCATACACACACTAATTTCATTGTCAAAAAGGTCCACTATATCCTTGTGGATTTACATTTTTTTATGTGTAAAATTCCCTTTAAGATATTTTAATAATTTACTCGGGGCTTGTCGACACATGCAGTGCTGCAGCTGCACTGGTAGGGCTGCACTGCTGTAGCTCTTAGCAAAGACGCTACTTAGGCTAATGGGAGAGCGTCTTCCATCAGCATAGGTACTCCACCTCCCAGAGAGGTGGTAGCTATGACGACGAGAGAAGCCCTTCCATCCTCATAGCACTGTCTACACTGGGAGTTAGATCAGTATAAGTGTGTCACTCAGGGGTGTGGATTATACATAGTTGGTAGTGTAGACCAAGTCGGGAGTGTAGACTTATGTGTAGGCCAGTGGTTCCCAAACTTGTTCCGCCGCTTGTTCAGGGAAAGCCCCTGGCGGGCCGGGCCAGTTTGTTTACCTGCCACGTCCGCAGGTTCAGCCAATCGCGGCTCCCAGTGGCCGCAATTCGCTGCTCCAGGCCAATGGGAGCTGCTGGAAGTGGCGCAGGCTGAGGGACGTACTGGCCGCCCATGGGCCTGGAGCAGCGAACCACAGCCAGTGGGAGCTGCGATCGGCCGGACCTGTGGATGCAGCAGGTAAACAAACCGGCCCAGCCCTCCAGGGGCTTTCCCTGCACAAGCGGCGGAACAAATTTGGGAACCACTAGTGTAGACATAAGTTGGGAGTGTAGACCAAGCCTCAGCCACCACATACTATACAGTTTATTTCAGCTACCAACACAGCTGTCCTTAGATGCAGTTGAAGGGAAAAGGCACTTCACTGAGGCCTATTTTATACCTAAGCCAAAGGGTGACTTAGCTACCTCACTCAGGGGTGTGAAAAATTCATATCCCTGAGAGATGTAGTTAAGCTGACCTAAGCCCTGGCATACGGACGATGGAAGAATTCTTGAGTCAGCCTAACTACTGCCTCTCAAGTGGGTGGATTTACTACAGTGATGGAAAAGCCCTTCCATCTCCATAGCAAGCGTATACGCTGCAGCCCTGCCACTGTAGAACATGTAGTGTACATGTAACCTAAAAAGAGAATTTCGCTGTGAGCTAACTACAAATGGCTCACACCATGTCTGCACGACAGAGCCAGCATAGCCCCCTAGTGTAGATGCAGTGCAAGCCAACAGGAGGAGTTCTTCTACCAGCCTAGTAATACCACCTCCCCAGACAACGTTAGCTAAGCCGGCAGCGGCACTCTTGTATCAGCATAGTTGCACCTATGCTGTTGGTTTTATTGGCATACCTATGTCAGCTATCAGGTGTGATTTTTAATGCCTTGCTGACATAGCTATATGCCATCATAACTTTGTCGTACAGACCAGGCCTCAGGTGTGCTGGCCAGATGCTAATCTTAGGGCCAAATTCTCAGCACAGAATTCATTGAATTCAAAGAAAATACATTTATTTACACTAGCTGAAAAACTGAGGTGAAATCCTGGCCTCACTGAAGTCTATAAGAATTTTGCCATAGGCTTCAGTGGGCCAGAATTTCTCTCCAGCTTTTAATATGTTGTGCAACAACAGTTTATTGTGTGCTTTCCATGTAACAGACTTTAATGAACTGTTTGTCCTTGTTCCCCTGCTCTAACCAACAGACCATACTGATATCTTGGGTTTCAGTATTTGTAACAACTGTTGGCAGAGGGTATTTTGACCAATGTGAAACTGCCAAGTGTTTCCTTTCAGTAAATAAAATCTAAGGGAGCTGCACGCACTCCTCCAAACCATTAACATTAGTCTAGAGTATACAGCAGGGCCCCAAGGCTGATATTTTAAGAGGTACGAAGGGGCAACGTTGCTACATCATTTCAATGCCCTGCAGTGTTTGATGTAGAGCAGGGATCGGCAACCTTCGGCCCACCAGGGTAAGCCCCTTGGTGGGCTGCACCAGTTTGTTTACCTGCCGCGTCCACAGGTTCAGCCAATTGTGGCTCCCACTGGCTGCAGCTCACCGCTCCAGGCCAATGGGGGCTGCAGGAAGCGGCACAGGCCGAGGGATGTGCTGGCCGCTACTTCCCGCAGCCCCCATCAGCCTGGAGCGGCAAACTGCAGCCAGTGGGAGCCACGATCGGCCGAACCTGCAGACGCGGCAGCTAGACAAACCGGCCCAGCCCGGCCCACCAGGGGGCTTACCCTGGTGGGCCGCAGGCCGAAAGTTGCCAATCCCCGCTATAGAAGATTTGCATTGTACATAGACAGTGGCGTTGTCAGAAAACATTTAGAAGCCAAAGTATAGCTGAGTGGTAGCGTTAGCCGATGTAAATGCTCTGCATCACTTTAAGACACAGTACATTGAAATTCCTTGGCACTCACAAATGTCTTCCTTGCAGAGGATGCGTAGAAGTGATACATATTATAATATTGCCAACTCTTGCGATTTTATTGTAAGTCTTGCGATATTAGGGTTAGATCCTCTTAGCTGGTGTAAGTCATCATAGCTCAACTAAAGTCAATGGAGCTATGCCAATTTACATCAGCTGAGGATCTGCCTCTAAGTGTTTTATGTGAAGCCCCAACTGCTGGAGTCATGAGATTATCAGAGCATCTCAGCTGTCATGTGTTTTGTTTTAAAATGTACATTTCTAACTCTTGTGGTTGAGGAGAAAAGCTTTAAAACATGGCCTGAATGTAGCCAAAAGGCCCAAAGGAGATGAAGGAAGTAATAATTACCCCATTTTTAAAAAAAATCTTCTATTATGTTTTGTTTTCTTAAATGCTTGGGATGGCAATATATTATTAGCTCATTTCTCAGTTGTATTCCATGTACATCAGGTTGCCACTCTTGTGATTGGTGAACAAGCAGGGGTGTGTACATATGGGTTTGCATAGGCAAAGTGCATATGCACAAGAATATAGGGGGTAAAAAGCTTAGAGCCACTTTTGCCATCAGGCATTGCCCTAGTGCATCTTACCAGCAGCATGCAAAGAGAATTTTCGACATGAGCTTGGAGTAATTATAGACAATGCTTTGCACTTCTGTGGAGTTTTAGAGCCAAAGATCTTTAAACCCTTCACGTTTAATGAATCCTCACTACACACCTCTGAAACTGAGGCACAAAGGTGAAGTGACTTGCTTACAGTTGCTCATAAAAGAGGAGAGAATAAAACCCAGGAGTCCTGACTCCCAGTCTACAACCCCTGGTCCTTTATATGTAAAGGCATAATTACTTCATTAGAGACTATTGGAGGAGTTTATTTGACTTAGAAAACACTCTAAGTGCTCAGATAACAGGTTATACCTGGAATTTAAAGGCTATTTGGACATTTGATTTCATGATTCATTTAAAGTGATCTGAAATGTTGCTTTGATGCACACACTTTGCATCCAATGACTGCACAGTGAGTGGAATTATATTCAGCATGTCACACTCCAGTGGACAGAGACGGTTTGTAAAGGCTGATAAGCCTTGCTAGGGTTTGCAACTTTGTATGAACTTCAGAGATAAATGCTGCATTCATGAAATGCCAAATACTGTTGGAATGCTGGTTCAAGTGTGACAAAGATTAGGGTTAATGTATTGGCTTGTAGGTATGTTGTGCAGTAAATTACAGCCATTATATGCATACTTTTACTCTGAAAAATGTTTTATATCTAGCAATAATTCCTGTAGTACAGTAAGCAAGCATCTAATAGAGCTAATGGCTTGGATTTAAATTAATGAAGCATGCATGATGTGGCTAGGATTCTATATGGCCATTTCTGGAAGTATTTGTCAATATTTACTTGAGATTTTTGCACACACTGCACCTGCTACTGCTAGGGTAGAGGGTTCACGGATGCATCCGAAGAGGGATAACAAGTACAAAAAGTTTTAATCTCTAAATTTTAACAAAGAAATTACAATCCAGTTTATTGGCTAACTTACAAATTGCATACAGGACAGAGTTCTAGACATTACATGCAATCACTAAAAACTAATGGTTTTGCAGATAAAAGGAAACTTGGATGATTATAAAGTGCTGGGTTTAATTACATTTATTTATTTGACTGAGCTGAACGAAAGTTTTGCTCTTGGTAATTAATAGTGGAATAATTGTGACTGGGAATGTGATGCATATTTGTTTGAGAGACAGTATTGTCTTGCACTTAGAATTGGGGATCTCAGGGACAAGATTCCTGGGTTCTATTCTTTGCTTCAATCACAGAATGATGTTAAGCAAGTCCTAAAGTCTCTGGACCTCATCTTATGGAACTGTAAAATTGGGGCAATACCTACCTATTTTAAATGGGTATAATAAATGCTAATTAATGTTTGATTAAACACAAAGCTCTTTGGACTATTTAAGATGAAACTAGGTTATTAATAATCATTAATGTATTACTATTCTTAACGTTTAACACAAACAAAAACACAACTTGACAATGGGATATGGAAGTTTCTAAGGAATTGGATCCAATCTGACCCAGGGAGATAATGATACCATTTAATGGGGGTTGAGTGGTCTACGTGAAATGAGCTGGTGGCGCTCCTATTCCTTTATTATAGGAAGCTCGGTGCATTGCAAAACCACTACCACAACTGGTACCAGTTGGCCCCATCAAAGGCTATTATCAGCAGAGAGGCCAAAGACTGAATGGGTCATGGGCCATGGAAATAGATCCAACTGGTTAAAGTACATTATTATGGTGTAGAAGGAGCTTGCACCACCGATGTCCATGATGTACCCAGGGCCGGCGCTTCTGCTAGGCGACCCTAGGCAGTCGCCTAGGGTGGCAGGATTTGGGGAGCGGCATTTTGCCACCCTCGGCGACAATTCGGCAGCGGGGGGTCTTTCTGCTCCGGATCTTCGGCGGAAATCCGGCGGCAGGTCCTTCACTCGCTCCAGGACACACCGCCGAAGTGCCCCAAAGACGCAGAGCGGAAGGACCCCTGCTGCCGAAGACCCCAGGCCCCCTGAATGCTCAGAGGAGGAGCGCTGCCGCCTAGGGCGGCAAAAACCCTGGCGCCACTCTTAGATGTACTTGTCTATAGAGGAACTTCCATCTCCAGAGCTGACAGTCTGATAACTTTCACCAGCACTAAACTATAGAAGAGAAAAAAGTGAGAGAGAACGCAAGGACCCACCACTTTCAAGGGGAGTAGACACCAGCAGTCCCTGCATCGCAGAGAGCTCGGGAAGGCTGTTGTGAGCAGCAGCTGAGCAGCCGTGCAAGAGGAGGGGAGCTTCCTGCTTTCCCCTCCACTCCTTCATGATCACAAACAGGGCCAATGTTTCCTCCCTAGAGCTGGCTGAATAATGCAGTAAAAACAATATTGAACATCGTTTTGAGTAATAAACTGAGTGCCAGGCAAGTTCAAAACAACACAGCACCCCGTTCCACTCTCGCAACCCCCCCTACAGACAGACCCAGCACGCCAGCCTTGGCCCATTAAACAAATCAGTCAATAAACCCATCAGTCAATGTGGGGCCTTCAGTTCATGGAAATTGTCTGGCTGTGGTTTTGTATTACTAAACGTCTGTGTAAATAGCAGCACTTTGATTGACTCGTCATCGCTTACAAACTGCATGGGGAAATAAAGGCTACGAGACAGTGGTTGTAACCATGAGGTGTAGTTACATGGAAAACTTCTTTTGCTCAATGCATTCAGTGAAAACTACACCAGGTTTTCCAACATATAGTTATATAGTATTGTGGCCTGTGCAAGCTCTGTGTTTGAAAGACCCCCTACTTACTGTCTGGGCATCCAGGATGTGAAGTGTGTGAAATTCACAGCTTGCTCCTTTCCTAATTTGTAAGCACAGTCCAATAGACACTTAAGCCCCAGCATTCCCATCCACAAGAAATTACAGGTGGACAAATCTTGGCACAACTGTAGGCATATAAGCCATGCAATCTTCAAAAATTCAAGCCTTTGATCTTAATTTGGGGACACCTGGCCTATAAAAATATAAAGCTTAGAATCTTGCAGTTATGTACCTCTTGGGTGAATGACCCATGTTACTAGAGCTGGAAAAATTTGTTTGGGCAAATAGTTCGCTGACAAATGCAGTTTCCGGTGGACCAGAACAGTTTGTGAATGTGGGTCAAATTCAGTGACTCGTATTGACAAGAATGAAGAAAAAAAACCACCCCAAAATCTCTCTCATTTTGACATTTTTTAAATGAAAAAATTAAACTTTTCATTTAGAAACATTCATTTCAAAATTTAGGTAGATTTAAAGTTTAAAAACACTGACTTTTTTTTAAAAAAAAGGCTTTGTTCAGCCCAAATTTATTTATTGTTTCTGCAGGAAAAAACAGAAAAGAATTCATCTCTGATTGACCCCAAACATTTTTTTTCATCTTTTTCAGTTTGACCACTGAACCGAATAATTGATTATTTGCCCAGCTCTATTTATCACCTTGGGATTACCCAAATGCATCCCAATTAAGCAGCTTTTCCCCCCCTGCTATTGTCCCTATCAAGCAGCATTTATTGCCATTCACTATTCAGCTAAGGTTCTAGAGAATGTGAAAATAAAGGGGTCATCCTAAATCAGTGGAATATGGTGGATTCAGTGGAGTATTAGAGACATTTGGATGCAGTGATGTGGCCTGATCATGTTCTAAGCAGTTATGTTTCCTGTTTTTTGGAAAAGATACTGTGTGTTCTTGATCTAAACTATGTACAATGTGGCTAGATACCACAGTGATGGGAGCCTTATAAATATGTGCAATAATAATAAGAGAAGCAGCACTATAAAGCTCTAAAGATATTTCATAGCCCTCAATGGTGCTTTTTTATGTTTCCATGCATAATACTGTAATAACTTTTTGCTAACATGAAACAGATATTTGAGACTTTTATAATGTAGAAGTCAGCACCACCAAGGGCTTAATTATATAATGAAATCCTCAAAGCCCTCACATTAGATCACTGATGCTTAGTGGAAAAGGCATTACCTAGCAACAGTCACTAACAAATTGCAGGAAAAAATAATAGAGATTATATGTTACGTCACTCTACTGAGTCAAAATTGATGGCAAGATGTGTTTGCCCTTTCGGTTTGTGTGGGAAAGCTATTGTTTACAGACGTAAGGTAGAACTGATGAACTTCAGAGAGAACAAGCCTTCAGATCTTTCATTAAAAAAAGTAGTCTTTAGAAGAAGTCAAAAAGATCGGGATAAACACAGACTAATCTGTCCAGAGATATCAGGGTATTAAGGTGCAGTTATGATTAGAGGAAACATATGGCCTCTTTTGTCTCTGAGGAACTGCTCCCTGCGTATCATCAAGTCATGCGTGTTTAGTTAGAAGGAAGGTCCACCGGTTGGGGTGCTATTGGAGTTCAATTTCCTGCTCTGCCCCAGACTTCATGTTTGACATTGGACAAGTCACTTAGGCCCAGCGCCTCAAAGGTACTATCTGGCCCCTATTACCACAGTATCTGAGCACCACATGAATTTTATTATATTTGCCCTCCCTACAATTCTGCACAGTAGGGAAATATTTCCCCCCATTTTACAATTGGGTAACTGAGCCACAGATCCTCAGGGGGATCCAGGCATTTAACTCCCATAGCTTTCAGTAGAACAGTGTTTCCCAAACTTGGGACGCCGCTTGTGTAGGTAAAGCCCCTGGCGGGCCGGGCCGGTTTGTTTACCTGCTGCATCTGCAGGTCCAGCCGATTGAGGCTCCCACTGGCCACGGTTCGCTGCTCCTGGCCAATGGGGGCTGCAGGAAGCGGCACGGGATAAGGGATTTGCTGGCCGCTGCTTCCCACAAGCGGCGGCCCCAGTTTGAGAACCACTGCTCTATGCAAAAGAATAAATGGACACAAATCTGACACCAGGAATCATAACATTCAAATACCAGTAGGAGAACACTTCAATCTCTCTGGTCACTCAATAGCAGATCTAAAAGTGGCAATTCTTCAACAACAAAAACTTTAAAAACAGACTCCAACGTGAAGCTGCAGAACTGGAATTAATTTGCAAACTGGATACCATCAGATTAGGCCTGAATACAGACTGGGAGTGGTTGGGTCATTACAAAACCTAAATTTAATTTCCCCAATACTAAGTTCTCCCTACTGTTACTCACACCTGCTTCTCAACTGTCTGTAATGGGCCACACTCTTACCACTTCAAAAGTTATTTTTCCTCCCTTGGTATCATGTTGTTAATTGATTTATCTCATTAGACTGACCTCACACTTGGTAAAGCAACCCCCATCCTTTCATGTATTTACACCTGATCCTGTATTTTTCACTTCATGCATTTGATGAAGTGGGTTCTAGCCCATGAAAGCTTATGCCCAAATAAATTTGTTAGTCACTAAGGTGCCACAAGGACTCCTCGTTGTTTTTGCTAAGAAAGAGAGTTTATCATACTTAGCCTCATTCTCCCTCCCCTACCTGTGTTTGCTCTATAGGGCTGTTTTCTGAATCAACTAATCACTTGTTAATGATGCATAAGTTCTCACTCCAGCATCTTTAGAGCCAGTTAAATAAAATGGGTCAAACCATGGATTTGACAAATTTAAAAACATTTTTTTCCCTTTACATTTTGAATAAACTATTCAACTATTTGGTTTTTCATTCAGCTTTAATTATTGGCAACAATGTAAATAGTCAGAAAGAACATAGCCGGGTATAGAGTTGCCAGAGGGAGTTTAGTATCAGGGGGTAGCCGTGTTAGTCTGTATCTACAAAAACAACAAGGAGTCTGGTGGCACCTTAAAGACTAACAGATTTATTTGGGCATAAGCTTTCGTGAGTAAAAACCTCACTTCTTCGGATGCATAGAGTGAAAGCTACAGATGCAGGCATTATATACTGACACATGGAGAGCAGGGAGTTACTTCACAAGTGGAGAACCAGTGTTGACAGGGAACCAGTGTTTTTCAGAGGGAGTTTGAAATTCCCAATCATTAGGGTTAAAAATCATAATCTTTTGACTTAGAAACTGAGCCCCCTTGCCATGGAAGCTGCTGGAAGAGAGAATGTGGGGAACCTCACGCTGTCATTTCTTGCAGTCACTTTTCTGGCAATACCTGCTGCTGGCTACTTTTGTAGGAAACCTTGTATAACAGGATTATTATAATTGAGGCAGAAATTGTACATGGGTACAGTATATTTGTTGTATTGAACATAATATGGCTGGTATTACTAACAAAAGTAAAAGCAACAGAATAGAGGAATGTCCTATATTCAGAAAAATGTGTCTGAGCAGCCTACTCTGTTCAGAGGGACAAGTTTGTGGCTTTAAGGGTTGGGAATTTTACAAAAATAAAGGTGCCAAGGCCTGGTGGTTTAAGAGGGCTGTACAGATCAATAATTAAAGGTTTATTGGGTGCCCCATGCAATGCCTGAGAAGTCAGGTTAGGCACAGAGGGGCTCTGCAGATCTGGTGAATGGGAAAGGAATTCCCTCCCCAGGCAATAGAGTGTTTCATGACCATACAGCCATTTTGCTGGACAGCCCCTGACAGCTCCTCCACTTCTCAGTGGGCCAAGGCAGACGGTTCCATCTAGCAGCAGATCCTCTTATCTGTCTACTCCCCCTGGCCAGTCCTGTCCCGCAAACCTTGCTGTGTGGACACACATAAGGAACCCCACAATGCTCATCTCCATGACATTCAGTTAGGATGGGCCACTGCAGAGGCCTTTCACCCTCCAGTGTACTGGAACTGCCCCAGTTCCATTATGCCTGGGCCCCTCCCGGGCCACAGAGGGAGCTGCAGGATTTTCACTTTAGGTCTAGTCTAGACTAGGAGAAAAGGTGCATTATTTCTAATTCAGTTAGCTTAATCAAACTAGCTTAACTCAACTGAAAACCCCACATGCATAGTTTAACACCTTTAGCTTGATTTTAGTCTGTCAAATTATAGCCTAGTTTAGACAAGGCCACAGATTGCTCTCAGTAAAGATTTGCACCTTATGCTAATATTGTCCTCTTTGTTTAGGGCTCACTAGTCATCCCCCCACCCCTTAGGTTAAATGGTCCATTGCTCCCACACTCACACAAATAGTAGGATACCACTCACTATGAGTGAGGGTGGCACATCTGGACTCAAGGACTAGAAAGAATATATACACTGAGAGAGAGGGAATATATACATACACTGAAACTGCATATCAAGCAGCCAGCCGGATGGTTTGCCTGCTGCTATGGCAGGGTACCATGGGCTCCCTGTTTCAAGAGTATTGTTAAGTTATAAGAAAAAGGATTTGCTGCATAAGCAATGTAGTTTGGCACCCCTCCCCTTTTCATGTTTTATCCAAAATTCACTCCTCTTAGCACTTCTGGATGCCCGCCCCCCCCCCCCCCCCACCCTGCTTTCTAATAATAAAAGAAGTGAATCTGATGTATCCCGCCGATGGCTTTCTAACCTTCCAAAGCATGTGTTTATCATGAGTTTCGGCTATCCAAAATAGTTTTGACCCAAGGTTACCATGCAGGCTCAGGCTGTTTCGAAGCAGGTTAAATGGATGATAAGCAAACATTTCATTACAGAATCTCGGTTTGGTGGAAGGCTGTTCCAATCCCCGAGAAAGATTTTCAGCATATCCTCCAGAGCAGGGTGGGGCTTCAGACCTAGAGGGTTATAATAATAATAATATATGGAGATATACCTATCTCATACAGCTGGAAGGGACCCTGAAGGGTCATTGAGTCCAGCCCCCTGCCTTCACTAGCAGGACCAAGTACTGATTTTGCCCCACATCCCTAAGTGACCCCCTCAAGGATTTAACTCACAACCCTGGATTTAGCAGGCCAATGCTCAAACCACTGAGCTATCCCTCCCCCCATTCAATCAGAGCCCTGCTATCACTTTATGAATATCTTTGCTGACTGCACCTTGCATCATCACATTCCCAAGACTTTGGTGAGCTGGAGTCTATAGAACAGTGGGAGATTCCGTGATAGGTGATGCCTCATCAACGCTGAGAGATTTTAAGCCTTAATTGAAAATGCTCACTTCTTGTTCAACACCCTGCCCTCCACCTCCTGTGGTGGAGGAGTGGGGACAGAAAAGGGCAGGGGGATTCAGTAATTGAGTTGGAAGTCCTTTGGAAAGAGCACCTCCTCTCCCCCCACTCCTGTGGGTATTTCTGAGGTCACTGTCCCCCAGTGCTTCAAACAGCAGCAGCAGTCCGAGTGAGAAACCCCAGTGTTTGTGTTGCTGGCAGGGAGGTAAACAGAGGGCAGGAAAATAATCGGATGGGATTTCTAAGCTGTTGCCAGCTGAAGCCAGAATCTGTTCAAAGGGCACCATGCCACACTAGTTGCGTTGTTGTTGTGTTCGGCTACCTGCTTGTTTTGTGGGGTCAGTAACCCATCTCAGCCTGGGAGCCAGACTCCCTCTCTCTCAGGAGACAGAGAAAATTCTAATTGACATGAAAGGCGTTTTCATTTTATATGTGGAGTACAATGAAAGCAGGATATAACACAGTCCTAGCTGCAAAACAGGGGTCACATATTACACATGCACATGACTCTCCCTAGACACTTGCTTCTCTGCCTCCCAGCTCAATGTCCCATTGCTAATTTAACCCTATAACACCTGCATTTTCCAGACTGCCAACCATATGAGTGGTTGGGAGGATAAAGGGATGCAGCTCTCTTACATTTGCTACTACTTATGACATGCCTCCACACTCCCAGCCCCCTTCCACACCTATACAGTAAGTGCTCTCAATAGAGGTGCTTATGTACCACAGTGGCCAGAGATCAATAGATAACGGCAATGAAAGGCCTGGATTGCAACTTACATTATAATAACAGATTTTTACATGCTCATAACTTTCTAAAAAATCTCCTTTTGGGTAAAATTTTCCACACTGGGTCTGAATCCAAAAGGGGAACGATTTTGCTTCACAGGTGACATTGTTATGTTATTGTCAGCGAAGCCACTTTCATTACATACCTTGATCCAAAGCTACAATAGTATAAGAGCAAATATCCTCACAGTTGCAGGCCTATGGTATTGACAGGGGCGGCTCCAGGCACCAGCGCACCAAGCACGTGCCTGGGGCTGCAAGCCGCAGGGTGGGCGGCCTGCCAGTCGCCATGAGGGCGGCAGTCAGGCTGCCTTCAGTGGTATGCCTGCGGGAGGTCCGCTGGTCCCACGGTTTCGGCGGAAATTTGGCGGCGGGTACGCCGAAGGCACGGGACCGGCGGACCTCCCGCAGGCATGCCGCCGAAGGCTGCCTGACTGCCGTGCTTGGGGTGACAAAATACATAGAGCCGCCCCTGGGTATTGACATGCTGATGTCTGACAAACTTTTGACCTTCTGCCTCATTTCTATCCATGGTGATTATCCACTTATAATCAATGCCTCTGATTCTTTGGCCCGAATTATGCCTGGCTTCAGGGGTGCATACAGAAAGTGGTATGTATCGTACCTAATCCCATCTACTATGACTGGTATTAGCCTAGACGTACTCATTCTTTTTTAAAGGGTGTACAAAAATAAGTCTAATTGTGCTTTGCTAAGTACGAAGTGTCCTTCTATTTAACAGATGTTTGGGCCCTACTTTGACCTAACACTGAGTGTTTCAAGTAAACTGCCAGCAGCTCCGTCAAATTGTTGTGGGTAATTTGGAGGCTGAAATGTGTTAAATTATTCAAAGGGCTGAATAAGCATAAACAGGCAGTACAATGGGAAAGATATGCATACCAAGCGATGTTAGTATGACATTTAATACATCATATTAGCACTCCAGTTAGTACAAAGAGCCCGGTGCTCAGCACAGCATCCTGCATGTGCACAAACAGAACACGATAAAGCAGCAATTTGCCACTGCCACTCCATGTTAACCATTTCCCTGTGAAAGACTCAGGCCTGACTCGGTCTGTTTGCAATGGAAGTGTGAGTTCAAGATGAAGGTTGGGACACAAAACTATGTTCTACAATGAGCCAATTCCAATCTCACCTCCGTTAGTTTTGCACCAGCCTTGCTCCTTTGACTTCAGTAGAGTTATTCCTGATTGTGATCAGCATTGCAAGCGGGATCAGAATCAGGCCCAAAGTGTTCAAGTGGCAAAACCTGGGACCGGAGCTACACATGTGATTCCTTGATAACAGAAACAATGCGGGGCACAATACATGTCGAATTGTAACACATGTCCATTTCAGAGGTACATAAAAACAGCTATGTCCAAGTAAAAGCTAACATTAATAAAAGGCAAAACCTGCTTTTTACCTATACAGTGGAAACAATCCATTATTTCTTGTCCTTAGGAACAAAGGGTATTTTTTGAAATCTAAAGGGATTATACTTCAGGGGATGAATGAGATGCTTCTTTGGTTAGGGCTTCATGATGGCTCGTTGCAAGGGGGAGGAGGGTGATCCTTTCTTGTTTGAAAGCTTTTCCCAGTCCAGGAAAATCTGCAATTTGGAGAAGTTTGGGCCTGGCAGACCAATCTTTGTTGCTTGGTTTGTCAATGAAAATAAAAATAATACTTAAAAAAATCCATAGCGTGAGCTCATAGCAACTAAATGGAATGATCTCTCCAGGGAGCGGATAGAAGCCCCATCGCTAGAGCTATTCAAAAGTAGACTGGACAAAGCACTCATGGATGTGAATATACTGTCAGGAACATGCCTGCATTGGCAAGGGATGGACTGGTTGACCTAAAAGGCCTTTCCCTTTTCTTTTTTTCCATGATTCTAAATAGCAGAGGTAGAATTATTTTCTGCCTGCCTGATTTTAAATGGTTCTGAAGTTAGCTTGCTGGCTGCTATATCCCCTTAAAATAGTATCACCATTTTCTGTAATAGTTTTTTTTTTTAATCTATTGCTTATACTACTCACTTAGATGGCTGGAAGAGACATTGGTATATTTCATCCACTCCTTTGGGACAAATGTTTTTTCAATGTATTTCTTGGCTCCCCTTTTCCTTGTCCCTGCACTAGATTTAATAATCTGGCATAGACACCTACAGCTCCATGCAGAGCGCTTGTAAGTTTTGTTGTCACTGATCATTAGTGATAGTGTAAGAAGCAAAAAGAACCTAGCTAGGCTTTCAAATGTCGGTCTGTGCTTGCAATGCAGGCGGTTAGAAAAATCTCATGGAGCCAATTTTTGTTGCTTCGTTGACTGAAAAGTAAAACTATAGGGCCATTAACAGAACTTCTCTGACCAAAGGTGATATGGGCAAATACAATGTTAATGGATATTTATGCAGTAAGTATTTTAGGGAATGGGTTTTCCCATGGAAATAGCTAAGCCTAATCGATTGTTGGTGAATATTCATGGACAGCCAAGTTTGAATTCATAATCAAGAATATTCATTCCAGAAACATCATTCTAAGCAATATATTTATCCAGTCAGGAAACAGAAACAAAACCATGTGACCTCCATGTCTGCTTTGATTGGACTATCCAGAACTATTTGCGAAAATAGAATAGTGAATCAATTTCCGGATGTCACAATCTGCTCACAAACATCTCATGAACAGAAAAAGAGGGCTCATCCATTCCTCTCAACTGTTCCTCTGCTCTTTTGTCATTTTTGACTTCCATTTTTCTTCCTGGTCTGGAGAGGATCTTCCCTCTTACCTCTCTACACCCCTAGATGGCAGCCAGGAAGAAAGAGAAGGACTAGCAGGTGTATTGTAGATAGCAGGGCCCCATGTTGAGGAAGACCTTATCTCATGTCAATAGATAACAGAAGCTGTAATAGTTTGGGAGACAGAATGAACAAGGACCATCCAGGTCCTTCAGACTCAATTTAAAAAAAAATATTTATACCCATGATAACTCAGTCCCTTTCTCTTCTCTGCCACCGCAGTCAAGCCCTACCCCAGAATGGGACAGTGGAATATACACTGATCCATATTCTAAATCTAACAGGACACTAGCCAATGCGTTCAGACAGCAGCAGAGCCAACACCCATGTTAAATTCAGGAATTGCTTCAAAAATGGGAGAATACACTTTAGAACCTATACCTGAATGGGGAGCTGGATTCATGAGTCCATTTTACTCACTGACACGATATGTAGCAATTTTTTCCTACTTTTACATTGGATTTATATGTAAATTCAGATTAGATCATTTTTCAGCTACCAACTAAAACCTGTCAACTAATGAATTCTAAAGATGACAACCCTACAAATGGCTTTAGTGGGGAAAATTAATTTAAAGTGAAGCACTGTTACGATTTTATGAAGTTTAAGAAGAAGTATGTGTGATGAGCGGGGAAATACTTCAAAGTGGTCTCATCCCCCAAAGGAATACAACTCAGATTTGGAATTGATGGGCTAGATTTACTTCTTGCTTATGGTTTCTGGAGTCTTCTCACTAGCCCAAGGAAGTGAGAAGTCAGATGGAACTGGTTTGAGATGTTAAACACTGTACTGGACAAGCCTTGTGTCTCTGCTTGTCCATGTTGTGACTATGATCTTGTTGTGCCTAGTGGGTTTTTTCGCAACTGCATCTGCAGGAACTTTGTCTGCGGCTTTCTTTTAAATAGGCTAAGGAGTTTTGTTACTGCAAAGGAAAAAAATAGAAAAGCAACCAAATACTTTTTGTAGGTCATTATTTGTCATAAAAATGAATCCATTTGTGGCATTTTTAGTCATGCTACATGAAATGGGAGTGAAGGAAAATAAGCCCCAAAGCTAATAAATTGAATAACTTTCCCTTTTCTTTCTTCCTGTTTTTACTGACATGGCAGATTTTGCATGGTTAGTTTTCTCCGCAGTAACGCAGCTGCAGTTATTTTAATTTTATTTTACTTAAATTGCCATAGTAGCGATCACGGATTCCCATCCATCCATCACATTGTAGCCTAGAACACTGAAGGAGTGATTTATAGAAATAACCAAAGCTGTGTCAAAAATGAGGGGAGGGGGATTTATTAAAAGCTTTTAAAATTCTAAGTCGTTTTCATTGCACAGGTTTTGAAAAGGAATGGCTCTTTATTTCTCAAGTTTGAAAGTTTTCTTTTATGATTTTTCCCCCCAGTTTTGCACGCCACCCCATGCCCAGTAAGTGAATGAGAGCCAAAAGGCTGGATCATTATATCTGTGCAGTAAGCAATAATTACCTTTAAAGATATGTACAGAATTAGGCAATGCAGTCTAAATAAACCCTTCCTTGAACACAATGTATTAGGTTTAATGGGCTGTCCTTGGGATTTTCAATAAGTGCGTACAAAATTACTACCGCATATTTTATTTCAGACCCATCGGTAGTTTACCACCATTAACCTCAGAGCCCTCATCTGAACAAACCACCTTTTTTTTTTTTTACTTTGAATGTTTTCTATTTGAGTAGAGTGGGTAGGGAAATACTCAATTAAACATTTTTCGTCTGTTGCAACCAAAACTTTTCCTGGGAAAGGGTTGGTTTGGATGAATTTTTCAACTCCAAAAAAAAGTTAACAAAATATTCTGTTGACATGTTCTAAACAAAAAAAATCTGGTTTTCTGGCTCAAAATGACATTTAATTTAGAAACTTAAACTAATTTGAGTTGGTTTGTTTTTTTAAATGGCAAATTCTAAATGAAATATTTTGAAATGGAAACATTTTGATTACCCTGAACTGATTTTGGGGGGGGGGGGGGGGGGCGGGGGTAGGTTCATGAACATTTTTGAGATTTTGATTTTTCATCCTAAATTAGGATGGGAATATTTTTTTTTTTAATCTCAGATTTTCACAGGAGGGGAAAACTGTCTCCCACCAGGTCTATACACAAGTGCTTATGGCTGAGGGTTAGCCTGCATCCACATAGCAAACTCCTAGATATGCAAAGATCTGTGAGGGCACAAAAAGGGTCATGCCTGCCACTGCAGCACAACCCACTTAATTTGCAACACTTTGCTAATCTGCTGCCAGTGATTTAAATGTGAGGTTCTCCAGTGCTTGGGGATGTTCATATCTTCGATATGGTCTTAAACCAAGATCCATCTGTAACCGGAACTTTAAAAAAAAAGTGTCACAAATGGCTTATTCCTAGGTGGAGTTGGTGAGGGGTAAACCACAGACTATCCAGGGTTTGATTCAAATAAGCAGCCAAACATTTGGAAGCTCCAGCAAAGCTTATCTGAGTTTTCTTTGGGTATACCTGTATGGCAATCACGGGATATGATGGCAGCTCATGTTGATATACCTGAGCTAGCTTTAATCTAGCTAGTTCAGGTCCTGGAGCAGTGAAGCTGTAGCAGCATGGACTTCAGTGTGGGCTGGGCAAACCAGCCCCAAGCCCAGGTAATTTCTCATAGGACTACCCTGCACTGAAGCCCATTGTGCTGATGCTTCACTGCTCCAGTACCTGAGCTAGCTAGCTTAAAGCGAGTTGAGTATATCTACCGTAGCTGCAAGTGCACCCCAGAATTGGAGTATAGACACATGCTTTGTCTAGGGACAGGCATGATTGTCTTATGAGAACCTGTTCTGTTGCAAGATTCCCAGGGCTTGCTAGCACTTTCTGGTTCAGTAAAACCATAAGAACAGCTTCTCTGTAGTATTTTACTTATTTCTGTTTTGGGTCTAAAAATAAAGGAAGTTTGAGGGTAAGTGGAAATCATCATTTGCATTTTCTGTTTAATATAGAATTTATTCAGTTTAATATAGAAAAATCATTTTGGGGCTGGTGCAGGTAATTTTGTATTGTATCTAAACCCGTGACCACATCCTCCATTTAATCTAAACCTAAGTCTCTGGGGATGAGAGGCTAATACAGGAAGCAGCTCAGCCACCTAACACCTGAAAATATCAGTACCTTTGCCTATTGTTACAGTTGACAACAAAGGGCAAAATTATTTACCCAGAGTTTGGATGTTCCATAGCGCCCTTCCCTGTGATGTCTAAGTAGTGAAGCCATCGCTCGCCCTTCAGCCTACAAAGTGAGATCAGAAGCCCTGCAACACATTTTGCAAATTTAATCCTTAAATGTTATGTAAAAAGAGTATAAACAATAATATTACTTTTCATTAACATAGAGCAGTGTTTCCCAAACTGGCGGGCCGGGCCGGTTTGTTTACCTGCCGTGTCCGCAGGTCCGGCCGATCGCGGCTCCCACTGGCCGCGGTTCGCTGCTCCAGGCGAGGGACGTACTGGCCGCCGCTTCCAGCAGCTCCCATTGGCCTGCAGCAGTGAACCGCAGCCAGTGGGAGCCGCGATCGGCCAGATCTGCGGACGGGGCAGGTAAACAAACCGGCCCGGCCTCCCAGGGGCTTTCCCAACATAAGCGGTGTTCCAAGTTTGGGAAACACTGACATAGAGAATCTCAAAGTAGTTTACAAACATTAAGCAAGCAACATCCCTGTGAGGCAGGCAAGAATGTATGTTTTATCAACATCTCCATTTCACAGACAGAGAAAGTGAGGCAAAAGTATATCAAGCAATTTATCACTATCGTGCAGGAGGTCCTTAGCAGAGCAGGAACTAGCACCCAGAGTTTCTGACTTGCACTGGTATGTTCTAGCCCCTAAACCACACTCCATCAAACTGAGTCACATCTTGAAGTCCTTACTCAGTAGTTCATTGGCTTCCATGAGAGTTTTGCTCAAGTGAGAGCTGAATAAAGATGTGGGTCTATTATTTTAGAAGCATGGACTAACACCATTGTGTGGGTGTATGCCCAATGTGAGTGTGCACATCAGGTTTGCCCCTCTCTGCAGATGGGTGTATCCATACCCAAATCCCCTATTTGCACAGGTTCATTAAATGATGCACATGAAAAATCTACTGATGCTTTTGCAAATTGGGCCTGATCATGCTGGATTTGGAAATGAATGTCATAGGTTGAGGGATGAGTATGGAGTTAGGAGGATTCAGGAGGTCCCAGGTTCTAATCCAGGATGCGTCACTGGCTCACTGTGTGGCCTTGTGCTACTCAATTCACTTCTCTAGCTGTAAACTGCGGGTTCAAATGGGTCAGAATTTCATTGTGGAAGAAAATCAGAGAAAAGGTCCTATATTGCCATTTTCTGAATGACACATTCCAATTTTTTTGCTTTGAAATATTATACATTATAAGACGACAAAAAGTCAAAATGAAACATTTCAAATGACCCAAAACAATTTTTCCCCCCAGAATCTTTCTTTGCAGAGAATTTAAAAACTCTCGGTCTTCAGCCCTATTTGGAATGAAGCCAAAATCAAAATCTTTCATGATACAGAAATTCCATCCTCTGCATTACTGTCGTATTTTTATGTTTAGCAAACGAGTTACTGATCCAAAGCTGGATCGTCCTTGTCCTGCGCTTTAAATCAGGGTAATGTGTGTGCGCGCACATCTCCACACATGCATGCGAACACCAAGTGAGCAGAGAGGGACTTACCTTTGGGGATAGAAAGTGGAAATATTTTCATGGTAAGGTATTTGGGGGTGGGTTGGGGTTTTTTTTTCTGTTCTTTAAAAAAAGATAATGGTCACCTGAAACTGTTCTAGGGCATGGAAAATTAGAATAAATCCCAACCAGGCAGGCAGGTGTTTCTCATAGGTATGGGACAAATTTATCCCATGCCTTCCCAATGTATAACACTGAGATCATCTCCATACAGAAGAGGGCATTTTGAACTGCACCTCATAACCTTTAGGATTTCAGTCATCTCCAAGGCTGCTCCCTGACTCTTTATTTTCTATTACATTTCTTCAGGGGAATGGGATTCATCAGCACACAAATAGCCTTTATTTCTAGCTGTTCAAAAACCTGATGATGAGCAAGATTTCCAAGGAAGAAATAGAAGTCAATTTCCTAACCATGTGCAGAGTTAATGTCTACGGTAATTGCGACTAAGTACAGTAGAGCAGAGATGCGTTGCCAGCTGGGGCCAGGGATTAAAAAGGAAACATCTGTGCTGAGATTATAGGAATAGAGGAAGTTTTAGGGAGGGAGGAAGCTAAAATGCCCATATAGGTCTGCCTGCCTCATCTGAGATTCTCTTCTTCACAGCACACTGGTTTCCTCTAGGTAATTCTATATATTAACCACTCTGTGGATAAAGAAATGCCTTCTAAATTCCCATACTACCTGGCCATTTGTCTTGCTTAACTTTGTGCCCACACTGTTTTCACCAAAGCAGCTGCTTAACTTTAAGCACATGAGTAAATCCATCCCTATTCAGCAAAGCATTGATTTCAATGGGACTTGGATTCCATGAGGTATGAGCACTGTCGTCAATGGGACTACTCACATACTTAAAGCTAAGCACATGCTTAAGTATTTTACTGGATCGGGGCCCTAATAAACAGCTGGAAGGCTTTCAGATACCATGGTGATGGGCACAGCCTAGGAACCCCAACAGAATATTATATAGCCTCATCTCTGAAAATCTATTCTTTATTCTCCATTGTGAGGGACAGACACAGAACATACTGCAGCCATGAATTGCTTTACGCTCTAATGAAAATTTTATTCATTAAAGAAACAGCAACTGAAAATATCCCCTCCCTATAGGCATTTATATGCTTTCTTTTCACTTGCACCCACTGAAATACTAGAATAAAGATACAAAAGAACTTAATAATAAAATCAAATCCTTGATGGTGAACTAATATATTGAGTGGGATGTAGCAGTGTGCGAAATTAAAGGCATCCTTTAAAGAAAAGTCTCCTTCAAAATAGTAAGCCAGCAAAAAAAATAAAATAAAATAACAAAAATAAAATATATTCAATTTTTTCTTTTTAGCTTAAATTCTCCCAAAACGTGTGTTGCTTTTATACTTCCCTCCCAGCTCTGAAGATTTATACATTTGTGTTAGATTTGCAGAAATCTCCAGTTGTACAGGACAGGTCAGGAAGAGATTAGAGAGCTCTTTGCATTTGCAATATTTCCAATTGTTTTTATTCCTGTTTCCCTTTGAATGCTTGTTCTCTGGCGGCTCCATGAAGTGAGAAAGCAAGGTTGGGCATGGGGTGGGGGGGTGGAGAGAAGGGGCAGAGGTGCACGAGAAGCTGGGAAGGGAATTACTTCCTTCAAAAATAAATAAATCAATAAAAAAGCACAAAGTATTACTTGGGGGGGAGGCATCCAGAGAGAGCGCACACACTCCATTCCTGCTAATCGGATTGTGATGTGTTTGACTTTAATATGTGCAGCCAGCCCCTATGCCCTGCCTTGTGCACATGTCATGTCCTTTTAACATCAGCAGCCATTGGCCTGATTCTTAGTCTTTGATAACATGTTCCCAAGTAGTATCGAGTAACTGGCAAGGAGAGGGGGGTGGAATCATAGTCTTCTGCTGGCAAAAGCCAAATGGTGGCTTTGCTGAAACATTACAGACAATTTGGATATTCTCTTCAGCCCTTCTCATTTGATTTCAATTCCTTGTTTGTTGTTGATACATCAGACAGAAGCTACATTGATCATAAAACAAAAGGATGGATTCAAACCAGGATTTGCCCTTAATCCTCTCTCCTCCACTCCCCCTTTCGACAGATTTTCAACATCATTAGTTTCCCTGAGTTGGTGCAGTTTCTTTCTCGTTTGGAAAGGGAAGAGCGGTCAGGCTCAGGCAACTGATGCTGTGAAAAACTTTAATGGGTTTCAGAATGGAGAGAGAATTCTGAAACATTTTAACGGACGAGATCAAATTATAATAAGGCACGCAGGAACCGACAAGCCAACAGTCAGCAACGAGAATGCACTGGCTTACTCAGTCCTCACTCAGACAAAGTTTGGCTTCAGGATTGGGCACTGTACTTTCAGTCAGAATCAGCCTTTATTTTGGAAATAGGTAATAACAAAACAAAAAAGAGAGACAATGAATTGTGAGAGAGCAAAGTGTGTTCAATTCTTTTCTAGGATCGGTCTGCATTGAACTGAACACAAAATGGCATCCTATCTCTGCCGACAGCAAAGTGCACTTTACAGCTGATCACTGTATAGACCCAGCAAAGAGAGAACTGAGGCATAACAATTGCATTGCAAAAGAGAGGCACAAGCTTCCTAAAAAGCAGAGAAACTTAACAGTTGAGCAGGTTCAGTGATATTCCTTCTGCATGGTGTCTTAGGCCTGGTCTACACTGGGGGGGTGTCATTCTAAGTTACGCAACTTCCGCTACGTGAATAACATAGCTGAAGTCGACGTACTCACCACAGTGTCTTCTGCTGGAGTACCAGAGTCGACGGGAGAGCAGTCAATTTATTGCATCTAGACTAGAAGCGATAAATCGACCCCCACTGAATCGATCACGGCCTGTCGATCCTGCGGGTAATGTAGACAAGCCCTCAGTTATATAGTACCCTTCATCTAAAGGCAGCCCAAAAGGCTTTATAGTGACTGTACCAACTCTGGCCCCCTTGCTCCCCTCCATATGTGGACACAGAAAGGAGCCTATACTTACCAAGGCCAGCTCAGGGGACATGGAATTACCCATTCTGTGACATGCCCCTTCACCTTCCTCAGGAGAACTCCATGGGCTCCAGGTGCATGGGCTTGGCGCATGAAGCACATGGAGTATGAAGAATTGAGGGTGGCAGGTCTCCACTAGACTATCCTCACAAAAACAAAACCAAACCACCACAGCCAGTTCAAGTGACTTCAATCTCCACAATGTGATATCTTGCAGAAGCCGTGTTCTCCAAAGGAATCAAGGAACTGGGGTGGGGCAAATTGAGTTAGAGGCAAGTGAATATGCCTCTAGAACAATGTTTCCCAAACTTGGACCGCCACTTGTGTAGGGAAAGCCCCTGGTGGGCCGGGTCGGTTTGTTTACCTGCCGCGTCCGCAGATCCGGCCGATTGCGGCTCCCACTGGCCAGAGTTCGCCGCTGCAGACCAATGGAAGCTGCTGGAAGCAGCGGCCAGTACGTCCCTCAGCCCACGTCGCTTCCAGCAGCTCCCATTGGCCTGTAGCGGCAAACCGCGGCCAATGGGAGCCGCGATCGGCCGGACCTGCGGACGCAGCAGGTAAACAAACCGACCCGGCCCGCCAGTGGTTTTCCCTACACAAGCAGCGTCCTGAGATTGGGAAACACTGCTCTAGAAGATGACAAGGGATCCATCCGTGGCTAAATCCCTGGGTGTTGAAACCTGCCACCTACTGCCCCAATGGAAGAATTGGAAGGAAATTTTATGAGCGGACAGTCACAGCATTTTCACTTCCTGACACGGATTATTCCCATAAAAGAAGGCAGGTGGGCTTATATACTTTGACCATCAGTGACAGGCAGCCACCGCTCGTGTGAAAAGGATTAGCTGCTTTAAACAGAACATTCTATTAAAATAATCATTGTTGTTTGTTGTTGCTTTTTTTAAACATAGCAAATGTGAAGATTTTGAAAATGACTAATTTATTACATCAGCAGCAATTAAACACACCTGAATATTTACCTAATTTATTTTAGATAGATGTCTCTCAGCATGCTAATTACAAAGGGGAAAATGTACAATGACTTACTGAGCCAAATATGGACAACAAGGAAATGAGTGGGGGACATTATTGAAGATTCTACAACACCTACTACCTGGGGGACATTTTTTAACTGCCAGGAAGCCTGTTTGGATATTTGCATTTGATTTGTATAAAGGGTGCAGCGAAGTGTGATCAGGACTCCCAACTCCATTCAGAATATCCATTAGGTTTGGATATTTAGGTTTGATTTGATAGCTTTGGAATCTCTGATTCTCCAGAGCTTATCAGAACAAAGTGAACCTCTTGAGTTTGCCAGATTGGACTAGAACCCTCATGCTAATCTGCTTTCTCACAAGATTTCTGGCCCTTCCCCCACTGTAAAAGTCCCCTGTAGTTCTGGAAGCAAAATAACTTTCAGTATCTAAAGATCTTAGAACCTCCAAAAAGGGCTTAGTTCAACTTTGGTATTAAAAATGAGCAAAGATTCACACTACATCTTGTATATCGGAACCCCCACCTATTCTGCAATGGCTTTACTCAGATATCAGAGCCTTAGCAGAGGGACAGTTTTCTTAGGGACCAATTTGGAACATGCTAATAAAGTCCAAGTGAAGGAACATTGCCCTATAGAGGAGGTCAAAGGGGAGACCAGATTCCTCACCCCTAAACTGGAAAATGGAGCCTGGAGACCCCATAAGAGAAGAGAAGAAGTTATATATATCTCCCACCCAGAATGTCTGTGGCCATGTCGATCCACTCTGTGAGACAGTCCACAGCGCATGGCCCTCCAAACACCCACATTAGCATCCCCCTATAGAGAGCCATCAAAGCAGTTTTCTCCAGCACCCTTGGGGAAGGGTGCCACTGATTGGGGTCATCACTGCTGTCTAGTCTCTTTCTCTAGTCACTCAGACACCAAAGAACCTAGATAGCTAGTTCAGGTAACAGGTAGACATGCAAATCTGTTTCTAGTGTCAGTAATCATGCTATTTATGAGAGTTCAGCCATTGACTTCAGTGAGGCCAGCAGTTCATCCCATATATCTTTTACCATGTTATGCTGCAGACCCCAAGGTTTTAAGCTGCTTTTGACACCTCCAAGGGCAGTGTAAGGTAGCTCAAGACTTGTAGCTAGATAACAGTTAAGACCTAGTATATGTTGTATGCTTACAATCTATTTTTTTTTAGATGCAAGACTATAAGTATCACCAGCAAAAAACAAAAATCAGAGCTCCTATATAAGATTTCCAAGCACCATATTTGCTTTCTACATAGAAGATAATAATAAAAATATCAAACCAGTAGAGCCAGTACAAAAACCTCTTTGAATCTTTAAAACAGTGGGGATTAAGTCCGAGAGTTCAATTAGCTCCATCCCCAACCTGGGTTTGACTGGCAGATGTGCACATCCTGAACTCTTAAACTTTGTCTTGTAATCATCATCGTGTGGCCCTCACTGATACATGTAAGTTCTGCTACAGTAGGTTTAAGGGGCGTCTTCACAAACCATTTCTAATCACTGTACAGGCAAGTTTAGCCTGCGTAGTGCTGAGTACTAGTCAGACGTGCAAGCTACCAGTGCGTAACTGCTAGCAAAGCCCTGTAGTGTAGCAAACTGGCAAGGGAATAGTTTCCCTTTTATCTCTGATTAAAGGGGATCAGGTGTTTGCCCATCAGAACTGTACTCTGAGCTATATGTATTTTTTTTCCTGAATATGCCCATAAACTAGAAATGTGTCTGTTTAAATAAGCATAAAATTATTAGTCTCCTGCAGCAAAATGAGACAGTGGAGTTCAGGAGTAATGTGGCTGGAAAAGCTCGTTCTTTTCCCTTTCGTGACTAAACGGGTGAACTTTGGGCCTAGCCATAATTTTCAAGGACACAGAAGAGCGGGGCCAGCGGTTGCCAGAGCTTTACTGGAGTCATTGTGTAGGATTTTCAGGTTGCATTTTGCTAAAAAGGTCCATAAAAAAGTGGAATTTATACAGAAACATGCATTATATTGATATATATATATATATATACACACACATAATATATTACACACACAAATATAATGAATGATTGCTGCTGGGTTGACATTACAGCAAAGTATCTGTGTCCAAACTTGTTTGTAACAATTTGTTCTGTACTTTTCCATACGAGAATAGTATTTTCATGTTCTCCAAGCGGATACTGGATGGTATTATTAGTTGCATTGGCCACAGGATTCTTCTGTTCTTGAATCTACTTATTTTAAAGTCTTTCATTTCCCTGGCAGCTGCAAGATGTCCCTTCAAGGATTTTTGCTTTTTTGATTTATACTTTTATATGCTCGAATCTCAATTGAGATATCCCAGCTTCATTCTGTTTATGACCTTACACTATCAAACTGGAGTGACCCTCTATCTTGTAGGACTGGGCTAGACTCCAATCCAGGTTATGCAAGTGCAAGGACAGAGTATCAAAGCAACCCATCAACTGAATCCCAAGGAAACACTTTATGTAAAGCCTTGGTGAAGGCCAGCCAATCACCAGACCTCATTTATAAGCCCATCTGAGTTACTCAACTCCCCGCCCTTCGAACTTCTGACAGGACTTGTGTGTGTGTGTGTGCGTGTGTACCCGTGCACGCGTGCAGGTCCTGTTTACACAAAACACAGAAACCCTACAGATGGCATGGAAGCAGCTTCATGGAGGTCTGCAATTTTTTTTTCCTGATGAGCCTGAACTGCAGTGGCAATGAGCCTGAGTTCCTGACATTACTCCCAGAATGCAATGCACCTGTTTCTGGTCATTGTTCTCACCATGACACTCCTGTCATCACAATAAGGATATCCAGGTATTCGATACCCCCAAAACCCAGCCAAATGGTGACAATCACCAGTGAGGCAACACCCAAGCGTGGACACCTTGTGCTAACTAATCTGGAAATGAAACATGCACAAATAAAATCATCGTTGTTACCATCATCCCGGCTGAGAAGGACACTTTACTCGGCATTGCCTTACTGTCTAATCGGACAGAAAAAAATGTAGCTGTTATGTAAACTTCCCAGCAAAAATCCTTTCATGGTCAGAAAACCCTTGTTCAAATGCACACACGCTACTATGCAGACCTTTTGAAGAGACCATCTTCGAAGTGATTGGAAATAAGATAACGGCGACCGCCATGGAGGGGGAGAGACTACAGCAATTTGAGACAATATAGGCTAGATTACCTGCAAGCTTTGAAGCAAGTTAAATAAACCCTAAACGATCCCTAGAAGTTGCTTAAATAAAAAAAATCCAGTTTTTTGAGACAGGTTCTGTCTAAAACTTCTATTCCTCTGCTATTCAAGTGCCATCCCTTAGCTGAAGCTGATGAGAGCAAAATTGGGAGCAAATAATGCTACCATCCTCTATCTTCAATAACACCTTTAAAACATATAAGTGCCCGCTGAATTAGCCTATTTATAAGGCCTCTTTTTGCCCCCTTACAGTAAACTCCTAATGACACTCCGCTACACAATGCAATTCAATATGACTCAAGCTTCCAGGGGTCTTGATCCCCTCTAGATAGTCCACCACAAGAGTGATTTATAAACTACAGCCCGAGACAGTCACAGAGACTGAAGTGATTTGAGAAAATAGTTCGGGCTTCTAAGTGAATTCAAGTGCTCTGAATTCCAATGACAGAATGACACCAAAAAAAAAAAAAAAAAAAATCCTAGCTTCATTTCCTACCACTGAAAAGAGGGGAAGGAGAAGATAGAAGCTTACTATCCATCGTTCAATTCTCCTATCAGTAATAATGCTGGCACCAAATTAGCTTCTTTTCAACATTAAGGACTTTAATAGGAGCCTGTTTGCATTCCTGACCATATTTGCAAAACTGAACAATTTTTATTTTAATAAGCTGTGTGTTTGGAAGAGGTTGGGGGGAAAAGGGTAGAGGGGATTGATCACCAAAAATGGAATGCAAATCCCACGGTACGTGTGGAGGAGAAAGATACAATTGTGTAACTTTTGGGGGGGTTCAATTTACAAGTGGTCAGTAAAGAAGAAATGTTATTAATGTGTCCCCCCTCTGCCCCTTTCAGAAAGGGCTCTACTTCTTGAAAGTTATTTCTGAGCCGAAAATAGTCAAGAGCAAAACAAGGACTGGAAATACATAATTACCCAAATTCCCTTTTTCAAAGATTTTCCCATGCAAATCTGAATATGGGGATGAAGGGTTTTTTTCCCCCCTCCAACCCCTATCTTTCACACTCAACTGTTCAGTCTAAAGACAGCCAGGGAGCTAAAAATATATTAATTAGAACTCTTGAGGCTGGCATGAATGAGATATAGTTAGCCCAAACTGATGCTATTACAGCTCTGATAGCTTCATTTAAATTCCTGAATAAAACATGAAATATCTTTAATGAGAAATGAATATAGTTGTCAGGAGGGAGTAGTTGTGATATTGTTACTAGTTGAGATATAGAAGATGAAGACATAATATGAATACCTTCGATTTTATATAAAAATGATGGCTGTTAGGAAAGAAAGATCCCTCTTCAGAGACTTCTTTTAGACTGAATATCAAAAATTATATAAAATAACAGCATAATCTCCTGCAAAGAAACACTTGTATTTGAAGGCTGGCTCATGCTACAGACTACATGCTGACTGTGTCTATTACAAAGTATAACTGTAGCATAAAAAAACACAATGAAGACAAAAGTAAACCAATCATGTTAAGTGCAGCACAAAATTGTAATTGTTTTGTTACTCAAAGGTTGGTCAGGGGTTTCAGCTCTGAAAGGTACCCGGCCAGCACACTCACCCACTCACCCTTTACAGACAAATGTCAACAAGCAAAACAAACTTGGTTCTTTCCTTTTGAAGGCAACAGTGAGACACAAGGCCATGCCAGAAACTAAATAGAAAAAACAACAATACTTTAAATCACGCTGTCAGGAAGATGGGAACGGCAGCACCCCTTCATTCTTCCACGGACCATTCATGGACCATGCTACCAACACTAAAAATTTACTCTTGATCTGGAGTGGAGGTCTCCTCACCTGTTCTTTTACCTGATTTAACCTGCTTGCCCTCTGTTCATATGGCTGTTCCTTATTTATTTTTCTCTCCATTCACAATGATCTCTTACATTTATTTAAGGCTTTTTATCCATCGGGATCCCAAAGCACTTCACAAACAACAGGCAACACTCATTCTACTGTCCTTCTACACCCAGAACTCCCATTGGATTCCATCTGTCTTTTGTGTACAAGAAGAGGGAAAGATAAGGCTCTGAAAATACCTTCCCCCCACTGAAACACAGCCAACTCGGATGTGGAGCTCAGCAGCTATTTAACAGTGTGCAGCATCACTTATACACCAGTTGAGGACAGGAAGTGAAGATAAATATCATACCAATTGAAACTGCAAGGGGAATATTAGAGAAGTAGAATGTAACTATCCAAACTGGAAATTGCCAAATTGGAAATCCCATTTTTGCTTAATCTTTAGCGGCCACAAAGCTCAAGACCTCAACTGCAAGTCATCAGAAGTTTATATCAAGTATTTTACATTACATCAATTTAAAACTAATATTCAGGACATAATCGTATGACACTCACGACGTAGCCACTTATTTTCTTTTACAATGTAGTGAAGAGCTGGTTTCTGTATACTCTCTATTTTAAGAGATAGACCATTATCTCAGGGATACAGTTCCATTTCTCTTCATCAACACCTCTTTGCTTCATTGAGTAGCGTATACTTAATCCATTCAGAGTGGGTTGTCAAGGAATATACATTGGGTAATCAATATTTTCCTGAAGATGTTTGTACATAAAAAAATATCAAGACGGAAAAGTTTCTAAATGTCTTTGATTGTATTTTCAAGTGACTTAGTTGGTCTGGCACAGAGCAAGCATGTTAATGGATTCCACTTCGATTCTTACCTTTCTGCTCCTCCTACAAAATCCCAGCTTCAAGACAAGGCTTAGAAGATGTACAATTCAGTTCTAAATAGGCCTCTTCACTTATAATGAGTGATTTTAATTTTTGTAGAGCATAAAACTCTTATGTGGTGCTATAGTTAGAGCAGGGGTCGGCAACCTCTGGCACACGGCTCACCAGGGTAAGCACCCTGGCGGGCCGGGCCAGTTTATTTACCTGCTAACATGGCAGGTTCGGCCAATCGCGGCTCCCACTGGCCGTGGTTCACCATCCCAGGCTAATAGGGGCGGCGGGAAGCCGCGGCCAGCACATCCTTCGCCCGCACTGCTTCCCTGGGACGGCGAACCACTAGACAAGAGACAACAGATGGATAAGGATACATGGAATGAGACAAAATGGTCGGCATGGTAGACTGTGACCTAACAGTCTGGCCTGCTTCACACTGTCTTGAGTGGTCCCTTCATATCAACCTAGGTATTTATGTGAACCTGAATAGTATCTGAATATCCGACAGCTGCTCCTGGGCTCAGCTGAACAGGGCTTGCAGACAACTCTGCAATCATAGCAATAATGTAAAAAGTGTTTCACTAAAAGGCAACTGTTATAAAACAAATGACAATTTGGGGGTCCCCTGGAGACACCCTAAGCTGCTGATACAAACAGATTCTCCTCTACAGCACAAGTCATCCCTATGCAACAAAATCAGAGACCTACAAACCTGACATTGTAAACATCAAGTGCAATTTACAGCCCTCATATCACTATAACTGGAACTACATTCAATTATAGTCATTTTATTTCTATAGTTTATTCCCCCCCCTCCTCCTCCAAACAAATTTAATGCTCCTAAAAATGTGCCAGATTAATAGCCCTGGAAACTGAAGACATCTATTTATCTCCACAAAAGGTACAGCATGAGCAGAAGCAGTGCACACTCTCTCATCAACCCTCCTATCGTAATGCTATAAGGTGGAAGATCTCCTCTGCTGAGACTGCCTAGGTCTGCGGTGTCAATTGTCTGGGGACCAACCAACTGTGGTGGTGGGCTTTCTGATGTGGACACACATCCACTAGGCAGAAGATGGAGACCACCAATTCATTTCATACAGACCGCAGAATAAATAGCCATTGCATGGTGTCCGTTGTTTGTCACGAACAAAATGGGCTCCAATTAAAAAACAAATAATAAACCGATAACCAAGAGATGAAAGTCTCCCTGTCCCTTTCCTTGGGTTAAAGTTTAGCACTGGTAAAGGTACCTTTAACTTCCAGGAGATTCCTCTCCCTTCACTAGGTTCAGTCCCATCTCCTTTCCCTTCTCCCAGCTCTTACCTGTTCCTGCATTTCCTCATAGCAGCCTGCTTCCATTCCACCCGGAACCCAGCAGGATTTATGCAGGTGCCAGTCCCTCACTGCAAGGACAGCAATGAACTCTGGGGCATATCTAGACCTGGAAATGTCAGGAAAGGGAGGGGCTATGGTGGCCAGAAGGAGAATATAGGTGGGGCAGGGCATTGTGGATAGGAAAGAAGTCATGGAAATATCATTAGATAAGGCATAATCTGGGAGTGCTATGCAGACCGTGACAGTCCTAAGAGTCTGCCTGAGTGTTTACCCACAGCCCTGATTGGGCTTGGTGAAAAGGCTGAGGAAATACATTTGCATAATTTGCATAACAACCAAAAGTGGATGCTCCACTTCACAAATGCTCCAAACCCATCAATCTACCCCCAGCTTCTCCCTTTTCCACCCATCCCCCAAATCCCTCCCCACCTGGCTCCAGTACCTCCTTTTCTCAACAAATTGCAGCTGCCACAACTCTATCAGTGGGTGAGTCTCAGGCTCAGCTTCCCTCTCCTGCTCCTTTTGTGACTCTCACTGAAGGAAGGATCATAGAATCATAGACTATCAGGGTTGGAAGGGACCTCAGGAGGTCATCTAGTCCAACCTCCTGCTCAAAGCAGGACCAATTCCCAACTAAATCATCCCAGCCAGGGCTTTGTCAAGCCTGACCCTTAAAAACCTCTAAGGAAGGAGATTCCACCACCTCCCTAGGGAACCCGTTCCTAGGAGGAGGAGCTTAGGGCAAAGGAGACATTCTGGTTGGCTGGCACGGGAGACAATCTTAGCCATCAACCCCATGCACCTTGCAGCCAGCCAAGTGCCAGAGATGCAGCTGGAGGCGAGAAAGACAGAGCTGGGGCCTGCAAGCCCAAGCCTGGAGCCAAAAGCTGTAGAGAAAGCCAGTCTGCCTAGCCATTATCCATCCCCTGAGCTACTTACAGCCTCCTGCCCCAGATGCTATGTAATTAATGTGCTTTAAGTTCACAGATGTTTACCTGTGCTGCATACAGCTAGGAAACTGGGGGACCTTTTATGTCCTGAGTACTACACATTGGCATTTTGAAGCCCTCTCCCAGCCTGCCCAGTTGAGCAACCATTTTGTTCCCAGAATTCAGTGCAAAATATAAGATGTATGTAACTTGCCATCTCTCACAAACACTTTGCTTTTCTTCCTTCTTCTTTCATGGTTAAAATAAAGGCCATTCTGACTGAAAGTATCTGTTTGCTCTTTGTGTCTGAAAATACCCGACAACAACAAAGATGGAGCCAACTGTCATCTCTTTTGGGGACAGGACCATGTTTTATGTTTATAAAGCACCACATTTGCAGCGCTATCTAAAAATGATTTCAATAATCAGTACCCTGCTTGTGTCTTTCAGCTGGGTGATTAGCCGTTACTTTAATAAATTAATGCTTAGCAGTTGAAAAGCAAATATTGTTATCCTTAATTAGTATTATTATTCAAAATGCTTCACAAATATTAAATAATTGAGCCTCACAAGTAACATCCCTGTGAGTCAGGTTAGAACAAATTATGATCCCAATTTTTACATGAGAAAATTGAGGCAGAGAGGCTAAGTGTCTTGCCAGACCAGGGGTGAGGATTAGAACCCAGGGGCTCCCGACTCCCAGTTTTATGCATGAGCGACACCTCTAATTATCTGGCTGCAGGCCACATCCCCTTCTATTGTCAGTTCAACTGCACTGAGACGACAAATTATTATTTTTTTTTAAAAAGCTGACAATCCCTAACACTGCTGGGACACTCTATTCTCCACAGTTTCACAATCTCCTCTGGCGGTTCCCTCTCCCAAATGGTGTCAATTCCTGAATTCCAAGCACTCACTTTTGGTGCGTGCATCATATACATCTGTATCTTTACAGGTGACAGCTTCTGTCTGTAAGAGCCATCTCCGAGGCCAGGAGAGAGGCATTAAAAATTAAAGAACTGCAGAGTAGATTGGTTCCCAGTCTAGGGTTTATAGACAGGAAAATGTTTGACAGGTGGTCTCTGCGAAAGAAGTGGCCTTGGAGACACATTCCTCTTGATTTTATTTTTAATTAACTTTTATTCTCACTATTTCATTCCTTTTTTTCCCTCTTCCTCCTCCCTACCTGCCCCATCCCCCCCCCCAATACTTTTAAAACAATGTCCGTCTGTCACCACTCCTCTTGCGCAAGTGAAGGTGGCCTTAGCACTGTCCTATGACAGAGAGTTTATAAAGAGCCATTGCTCTCTCTGCACTCCATTGCCACACAAACTGCATTTTCATAACAGGGCATCTGACTGTACCTGTCATCTCAAAGCTAACAAGAGTGGGTTCCTCATAGCTCAGTGCAGTGACATCTTTACAGGGCAGTCCATAACCCCTCAGAGATTCATCCTTCTAAATCAGCGCCTCTGCTGGTTTCTCCAAGGCACGTAGGTGAATCCAGTATATTTCAGTCAGTCTCTAGCTGACAAGCAGTAGCCCGTGGCTTGGGCTGAGTGTGTGTTTGTTAAGCCTTTCCACATGTGTCATTCAGGCCCTTCCTGTTTGGATTTCTTACACCAGTTTTACACCTCTTGCCTTACATAAAAACAAATGACCTTAGAGAGACCGGCTGGACTGTCTCAATTACAGTCTACAGGGAGAGACTTCATCTCCTGCCATAAAAGTGCTTCCTCGCCTTCCCTCCCCTTCGCCCTGTGCATTCCCGCTTTAATGTTAATTGCAATAACACGGCTTCATCCAAACAACAGAAAAAGATACAGCCCATCCCCCGCAATGCCTACCCTGCACAGACCTTGCTTCAGTGACTCCTCCAAAACCACCACAGTTAGAAGAGAGCACTTAACCTTCCTTGGGATATTTTTATGCTCCATTTTCCATTCCATTAGGAAGGAGATGAAAGAAAACGACGGATGCTTTCGTATGGGTTCTGGCATCACCAGCAAATGTGCTCCCTGCTCCCCCCTCCCACCCCGCTGCCCCCAAAAAGAGAGAGAACACAGAATTGAAGATGTGGGGAGGAGCAGGAACGGGAACTAATGCAAAAATAAAGGAAGATTGAACAACGGTGGGTGTGGGGTCCCACCAACCGAGTGCAATTTGTGTTTGTAGTGTCCACCAACTTGTGGCGCTTGTGTGGGCAGTGTACGCCAACCTGTTGCATATGTGTGCCAGTTAAGTCTGCCAACCCACGGCCAATCTATGTAATCTTCCGTTTGTTATATGGCATCTTACATGCTACTGCAAACAGGATTCAAACGGAGATTCACCCTACCAGCTAAGCCAAAAGGAAGCTTCCTAAGCTGGTTAAACTTCTACGTGGTACTGGTTTTCGATGCAATATATGGGCCAAATGTGTGTTTGCCATGCTACTAAGCAGGCTAAAGTCTCTGTATACCGAACCCCGGACATTGTTTAACAGTCAAACATGATTTCAACATAGAAAGAGATCACACTGATATACTTCAAGGCCTGTTTGGACTAATTTAGTCTCTCTGTCTGGTTCTCTTGCAACTGCTTATAACGTTCATTATTGAAAGCAACTTGACCTATTTTCCATCCACGCTTGTTGTTATAGGTCAGGGATCGGCAACCTTTGGCATGTGGCCCATCAGTGAAAGCCGCAGGTGGCCCGGGACAGTTTGTTTACCTGCAGCGTCCTCAGGTTCAGCCAATTGCGGCTCCCACTGGCCGCAGTTTGCCGTCCCAGGCCAATGGGGGCTGCAAGAAGAGGTGGCCCTTGGACACTTCACCTGCCCCCAGAATGCAGGCACCTCTGGAATGAAGCTGACAGCATTTTGCACCAGCAGCAATACACAGTAGTAACAGCAGGAGGAAATGAATAATTTCTCCAGATGAAACTACAGGAGGAACTTTAGGGAGGAAGAATGTAAGTATCCAATTTGAAATATGTCCAGTCACCCCCTTATTCTTGCTTCTAAATTGTGGAAGGATGTTAGCTCCGGACCTTAAACCCCTCCTTCTCCCAGATTCAATTTCCTGCTCTGACACAGACTTGAAATTTGACCTTGGGCAAGTCACTTAGGCCCGGGTTTTTAAAGGTATTTAGGCATTGCTGCACTCAGCATTACAATGCCTAAGGGATTTAGGACCATACATCTCATTGCCAAAAAGAGATTTAGGCACTTAGGAGCCAATTTCCCATTGACAATCAGTGGGATTTAGACTCAAGTATCTAAATCTCTTCTGAAAAGCAGATTTAGGCTCCTAAATCAGTTTGGCATTGCAGCACTGAGCACAACAATGCCTAAATACCTTTAAAAATCTTCGTCTGTCTGTGTCTCAGTTCCCCATCTATAAAACAGGGATAATAGCACTGCCCTACTTCACAGGCATTTTGTGTGGCTAAATATATTAAAGACTGTGCGGTGCTAAGATAGTAGGGAACCAGCTACGTACCTGATGTAGACAGAATCAAAGAGTGGCATCTCCAACAGTAGCAGAGTAAATTGTATCGGTTTAATATGGACTCAGAGGAAAGAGTCAATGTATTGCGTTGTAGTGGTTTACGGAATCCATTGAGCTAAAGTCGACCATGCACTCAGAAATATTTTTAATTGCCACCAAACCAAGGTGGGGGAGATGATGAAGATGGGTTTTACTAATATTAACCAGTAAGCCTTTAAAGTTCATTTTAAAAAAGCTTTAAAAAGTTAAAATGGACCATGGAATTACTGGAGGGGAGCATTTTTTATTCTTGGTTGTGTTCTGAAATAAAGTTACGCAAGCACAAGTCAGTAAGTGGCACTAATGCAGCCATAACCTATTCAAGTATATTTAAGGGGGACATTCCTTTTTAACCCTACAGCCAAATGCCTCTCTGCACCGTGTTAGCTGGGAATGCCAGGGAGGTCAGAGGGGGGCATTTCCGGTGACAAACTCAATGTGCAAACAAACTGCTTTGGTCTCTTGCCCAGATATAAACAACATAAACAACAACAATCAATCACTCTTCTATTTAGTGCCATCAGGATCAAATCAAAACTATCTGATCTGCATCTGTTTCTTCCTGTCCTTTCCCTTATTAGACCAGAAGCTCTAAGAGTCAGGCTTTGGCTTATCAGTCTCATTGTATTAGCTTGATAAACCACCAGTTTACCTATAATACAGCAGACTGAAAAAATCCTTAGGGCTACTGGATAATAAAGAACAAATAAATAATAATGTGCCTTAATATGTATCAGTAGAAAAACCCTGAGTGTGATGGTCCAAAGATAAACAGCATATTTACTTTCTCTGGAATGTAGGTGACTTAATCTCATTTCTTTGGCACATATGAATATACAGTCAATCAGGGACCCACAATGGGTAGTACATGAAATCTATTTCCCCCTCCCCATCTCTTCTAACAAAGAGGGGCATGAAAGGAAAGGACATTAAAACGTATTGTATCTTTGTCTCCCTCTGATAGATTTAATGCCTTGGCATGCTGACAGATAACTGGCAGCTTTCCATTCCTTGGAACTAGGTTACTGGACTGCACAGCCCAGACAGCAGTTTAACCTGAGGGTCAAAGGGCAGTCAGGCGTTATCTACCAACTGGGCACATTTCCTCTGCATCTGTGACTTCAATATCCACATTCAGACACTGACAGGAGGACAAGACCTAGTGGGATCTCCTCCGGTATTTAGAAATTTAAAGGGCCACATTCATTTTAATGGCTTACAAAATGCATTAACCAAAAAAAAAAACAGTTTGAATGAAATTAGCATTATTAAAGAAGAGTATCTATCTAAAGTAATCTCTATCTATCTGTCTATCTATATATCTATCTATCTCATTTTTCTGGGCTTGCTCATCTATTGACAGAAGGAGAAAATAGTTATGCACTTTATTAACCAAAAAATAATAACTACACCAGGGGTCGGCAACGTTCGGCACGCGGCTCGCCAGGGTAAGCACCCTGGCAGGCCGGGCCAGTTTTATTTACCTGCTGATGCGACAGGTTCGGCCGATCGCGGCCCCCACTGGCCGCGGTTCACCGTCCCGGCCAATCGGGGCGGTGAGAAGCCGTGGCCAGCACATCGCTCGCCCGCGCCGCTTCTCGCCGCCCCCATTGGCCCAGGACGGCGAACTGCGGCCAGTGGGGGCCGCGATCGGCTGAACCTGCCGCGTCAGCAGGTAAATAAAACTGGCCCGGTCCGCCAGGGTGCTTACCCTAGTGAGCTCCGTGCCGAACGTTGCCGACCCCTGAACTACACCCTCAAATGAGCTCACACAGGGGAAAAAAATGGACAAAAATGCCATATCACCCATGGCACAAACACTGTTCACAAAATGATCACTTCATATCTGACCTCTTAATCCTCATTCTCAAAGGAAATTTGCACAACACCTTCAAAAGATGACCCTGGAAGCTTAAATTCATAATTTTGGTAGACACTAAAAATCATGGATTCCATAAAGACATTGGATTTATGGCTCATTATAATCTGTAACCCATGGACCCTCCTTTGTCCTCTGGCTGTAGAGATGTTAACTGCCCACTTCACCTTGCAACATGTGTTAACTCCTTATGCTTAACAATCCACCTTGTATTTAGCTGTGACACTCTGAGTACCTTTCCCGGACCTGAAGAGCTCTGTGTAAGCTCAAAAGCTTGTCTCTTCTATCAACAGCAGTTGGTCCAATAAAAGACATTACCTCACCCACCTTTCTCTCTAAAATAAAATTTCCAATTTAACAACTTGACTGAAAATGGATGTCTAGAATTTTGTGTAATATATTTTAAGGCACAGTTACGTGATAGGACAACATAGAATTCCTATTTTATCAAGACCACCACTCCCATCACCTCATCCACACACAACCTAACAAAACATTATTCTGATAAGTGTAAGGTGTGAGTCCAGATCCTGGGTGGTGCTTTAGGACGGCTTGGTGCAGTTCAGAAGGTGGTGGTGTTGGGGGGCATGGGTCTGTAACCACATTTGTGCTCCCACAATCTTGGGACATCTGAGGGATCACTTCAGTTCCAGGTGTATCTTGGAGCAGCTAATCGCATTTATTTCAGCTGCCAAAAATTCCAGGGAGCTGTTCCAGGAGCTAGCAATCAGCCAGGCATAAGGGATCCCTGGTCATGCCATCTGTGCCAGCAGCCAGGAAGGAGGTGACAGCGCTTCTCTTCCCAGCGATTCCTTCTCACTGCAGGGAATCCTGAGCTGTCTAGATGCTGCAGGTTTAGCGCTGCTTGGCATCAGTGAAGATAGCAAAGCAGCCTGAATGTACCAGAGAATCAGGCCCCTGCTCTGTAACAACAGGTAGACTAAAACAATGTAACCTTATGTTATTACATGAGCTCCTTTTATTGGTGACTCTGCTACTCTAGTTGCTGAGTAACACACATGGCCAAATGAAGGGACGGGCCTAACAAAGTTGTGTCCTGAACATGGCACTCAAGTGTTTGAAATAGCTTTATAGGCCGAGTTTGTTTTCATTGCACCTTTCAAAGCTGGAAGACAGAAATCATTAGAGTACTGATCGACTCAGGATTAAGAAAGCATAGCGCTTTTCGCCTTGCATTAACTGGTTCAAAGCCGTCCCAGATCAAAAGGAGTGCCCAAAAGACAGAGCCAGCTGCTGCATGATTGCTGTCCGCTTCCTAGTCCACATCACAAAACCATAATCATGGTTAATATCTTTGCTGGCATTCACTGTAGAGGGAGTCACAGATATTGGCCTACCCTCTGAACCATACAGGTGACTCCTCCAACTCAGGATAGAAACACATTGATCTTTGCCACCTATCTCTAACAAACAATGTCATATTTTCCATCCCCCATCCCTGTCTCCAAACGCAGGGTTGGTCCTTAAGAGAATATCCTCCTGGGTTTTTGTCTAGACTACTCTATAATTGACTTTAGCAACAGGACTTCCGCCATTTCTCTTGGGAGATCATTCCACAGTCTAACAGACCTCACTATCAGGAAATGTTTCCTGATATTCCCCCTACATCATCCTTGCTCAATTTCACCCCAGGCACTGTGGTCAGACAGACAACTGGAGCTTGCAGGGCTGTGTATCTAGCCCCTCTTGCAAACACTGCATGCACAGAAGCCAGCCTTCTCCTGGTTTTGCTCATTTCCATTTGGCAAGCGGTGACCTTTTTTTTTCCTTCCTTTTCGAATGAAGCCTGAAGTTAACTATTATTTTCACTTATTTCCTGTCCATGCACAAGACTCCTCAGCTCACCGAAAAGCATTTTACAGCTGCAGGAGAAGGAGCACAAAATGTTGGAAGGCCTTGTAAAAAAAAATGAGTGACCTGTTTTCAATTTGGAAAGAGGCAATGGGAGAATTTTGGTTTGCCTTTTTTTTTAAATAGATCTGGAAATTCAGAATCTGGAACAATCTCTTCATCACATAATTATTTCAAATTAAATAAATTCAGACACACTCTATATTAAGAGTATGTGTATAAAGAGTTAATAATTAGTTAATTAAGGTTTTAATAAATGGCAAATCAAATGGTACTGTTAGAAAGTCCCACAGGTGGCTGATAGCCATCGACTAATGTGCATCTTATCATCTACAATCCATATTCTTCATGTCTGTAACATGCTGGTAACATCTATTCATAAGTTATTAACCTTTTATAAACTATTTATAAATGGACCCTTTTTATAAAATTGTGATCTGTGATTCAAACGTGGGTGATAGCTTCACCAGCAGAGAGTTTGATCCCAAGTTGATTTACAGCTGTTGAGGATCTGATCTATGGTTTCCACCCAACCCCACAGTTTTGTCTGAAACTTTGTTCAATCTTGTTCCAATGGTTTTGGGCATCTCAGTGACCCTTCCAGCAAACCTGCCACAAAAGCACCACACAGTTCTGTGGTAGAAAACTCCTAGGACTCTAGCAATGCTCCATGGTGGAAAGTCCCTTCCCATCTCCAAATATGGTGCCAGATTGTAACCATACTGTGGATACACAAGTGGGCGGATAAGGCACAAGCATCCTTTCCTTCCTCCTCCTCCACATTATGGCCCCAAGTCAGGGCAAGCTGCGGTTAGAGCCCTTGCACTGCCCTGAGCACAAGGGATGCTGGCGGCTCCTCTAAAAGGGCTGGAGATGCAAAGAAGAGGTGAAGCCCTAACCCTGCACCAAACAGCAGAGGAGAGTGCATTCTGGATCCTCCGTCACGGTGGTTCAGCAGCTTTGCAGGAGGCACAATGAATTCTGGAGGTTCCCTTGAGACAGCACAGCCCCACGCCAACCCATACACTACACTATGCCACATTGGCACAACTTGTCCTTGGAAATCAGTTCACCCTGTGCATGCAAGCAGGAATCAGTGTAGGGGTTCGCATAACATTCCATTTACATACCACAGCTATTCACATTAAATTGCCACTTAATGTAACCCTTCTGCCAGGCCAAGTTGATAACAGGAAGGGCCAGGTTCAGTTCATAGGGGTCCCCTCCCAACAGCATAACACAAAACCAGCTCGAGCCCCCACCCAGTGACCTGGGAAAATCTTACACACACCCCTGGGCGCCTCGAAGAGGCAATACTTCCCCTCTCGCAAGTACAGAGCCTCGGTGTAGCAGAAAATGTTTAATAACATGAGGTAAACGACATAGCATTAAATTGGGAAAACACCACAACTAGAGTTCATAGACCAAACCCCAGCAATTGGGCCGTGTCCTTTCCCGTTGGTTCTTGAACTTTTTGGGACTTTGGTGATTCTTGGATTGCTGGACCCAAGAGACTTTGGGGTTGTTGAAACCAGCAACCCAAGAATCACCAAAGTCCCAAAAGTCCAACAACCCCCCAAAGTCTCTGTCCCTGGTCAGTGCAGCCCCAGAGTTCAAAGGGGGGGCGTGCAGGATGTTAAGGGGCACCTTATGTGATCCGAGGCCGACCCGCCGCCTCTCCGTGGGGTTCCGCCGCAGCCTTCACCATGAGCCGCTCCACTCCGCCGCTGTCCTGTGAGCTGCTCCTGCCGTCCCATGAACTGCTCTGTTCTGCCAGCTGCTCCACTCTGCTCCACTCACCGACCTGTGAGCCACTCGGCTCCGCTCCACGCCAACCATCCCTTGGGCCGCTCCAACCGTCCCCTCAAGGCTCCGCTCTGCTAGCTGCTCCACCAGCCGTTCCCGCAAACTGCTCCGCCAGCCGCTTAGCAATATAGCTTCAGGCTCCCCCACTAGTTAACACAGCCTCATTAATCTCAACTCTTAGTAACTTTAGCTCTTTTGTGATTTCAGCTAGTAGTAGGGGAGCCCCAGTGCTAGTGCACTATTGGCCCAAAGTGAATTCAGCTCAGCAGCCTGTAACTAGACTCCTAATGAAATCAAAGTTAGCTCTGACATTCAACAGTGGAGAGAGGAGGAGTGCAATTGGTGTTTCAAGCGCACAAAAAAGGGCCCACACCACCCCATACAAATACCTGCCCCCAGCCTCTCTCAATTCACTAGGTTTTGTAACCCATACCCCTTTGTCAAGCAAGTGCTACTTAGGTAATGGTGAGTCCTTCTGTCATACAACAGTTCCACTAGCCTTGAGTCACAGAATCAGGGTAACAAAACTTTATTCTTCCTGCCCCAATAACAGAGAAACTGGGGATCCCACACCAGCCAAAGTAACTACTTTCAGTTGTTGTTGTCCCAGGCTAGGCAGGTGGGTGTGCCTATGCAAACAAGATCAGCCCCTGGAGTTCTTTTCCACACTCGCCATAATTCACCACCAGATGTCAGGGTAGAGCTCATCCTGACTCTGCTTACACTTAGCATGATAGATGCCGCTGCTGCTGACATCTCTGGGGCACACAGTGCCAGATCTGGAGGGTAAAGACTCTTGGTGTATTTAACTTAGGGCATGTCTACACTGGAGCCAGAAGATGTAATTTCCAGCTCAAGTAGACATACCCAAGCTAGCTCAGTGGTGCAAGCTTCACAAGGCTCTAGCCCCCAGAGTACAATCCCCTCGGTACGTACTCTGGTAGCTAGTCATTCCTACCGAGGCAACTACCCTTTCATTTTTCACATGCTATCTCAATCAGTATGGCTACTTCCCAGATCCAGTGAAGCCAGACCTTAGAAGCTAACTCCTCCTTATGTCCCATGGCTAAGTCACGTTTCGGTAATTGCTGCTTGGCTCAAATACATCCTTATCCAGTGAGCAATTCACATTGTAATCGTGCTCCCCTTCCCCATTAGCTGGGTTACAGGTGGTTATGGTTAGCAAGAGAGGCTGCGGGGAATGAAAACAAACAAAATGCTCTTTTAGGGTCAGGGCCACCCTCGTTACCAACTCCAGGGGAGGCAGGGGCTGCTGTATGGTGGCTACCTTAACATTTGTGAGATATTTCATTCAGTCAATGTGGGCTTGTTTCATTGGTTGGGACACCCTTGATGTTACAGCATACATTCAAAGTGGGTGATGAGGCAAAGAAGGGTGGAAAGGGGATTTATTTCTTTGGGGATTTGTACTGGCCTGGTTTAGATTCTGAACCACTAATCTATATGTCTGCTTCAGACTTGGTCCATCTTAGCTTGTCTTTGAATCATTGTGAGTATATTGTACTTTACCTGGAGAGGTATGAATTAAAGTTTGGGGTTACAATTACTCCCACTTAGGAAGAAAAATAACTGCAGAAAGGGTTAGCACAGATAAAGGATCTACTACGGTGCTGTAGATTGGGTGATTTATCCAGATCAGAAACAATGACAAATCATTGTATCCTATATCCCAAGGGTGAGGTTGAATATTGGGGGAAATTAGCAAAATTGGTTCGATAATGTTTTTCCATAAATCAGGTTAGCCCCATCATTAAATTATGCTTGGAAAATTTACCTTCTTGACTGAAAAGCACTTTATAACAATACTTATTAATTTAACCAGAGGAGTGGCCCAACTAACCAGCGTGTTCTCCAGTTCGGTCTGCCCACACACCACTCAGTCTTCCTCCCTGTTCACTTAGAAACGTCAGAGTTCTATTCCTTTCTTCTGTGCTATATATGGAGAGAGGAATTGACTTAAAGGGACACTGACAACTGGTTTTAAGCCTCAAGTTAATGTATTGCCATAGCTGGTTTTCAATATTAGTTGAGGGTTTCTTTGAAGTGTTGTCAGGATGAGGCATCTGTTAGGCAAAGGAGAATAATAATATTCTCATCCATTGTTGAGAATCCAAATATAACAGTGTTGTGCTAGTGCATGAGAATCAGATAATGAAACTGACTAGAACAGTGGTTCTCAAACTAGGGCCGCCGGTTGTTCAGGAAAAGCCCCTGGCGGGCCGGGCCGGTTTGTTTACCTGCCACATCCGCAGATTCAGCTGATCGCAGTCCCAGTGGCCGTGGTTCGCCACTCCAGGCCAATGGGAACTGCAGAAAGCGGCGCGGGCCGAGGGACATACTGGCCGCTACTTCCCACAGCCCCCATTGGCCTGGAGCAGTAAACCGCGGCCACTGGGAGCTGTGATCAGCCAAACCTGCAGGCACGGCAAGTAAACAAACCAGTCCGACCCGCCAGGGGCTTTCCCTGAACAACCGGCAGCCCTAGTTTGAGAACCACTGGACTAGAAGACAAAAGTGAAACTGACCAGTGTTGTTTAATTGCCCAGGCTCATGGATATGGAGCCAGAGATTTCTCAAAATCAGGCCTGCAGGATTTGCTTATTTAAATAGGATTAGGTATTAACCTGATCCCTTCTAGAAAGAGTTGCAAGACACCCTTCTGGCCCAAACTTTCACAACTGATTAAATTTGGTTTCGTGACTGGGGAAATGGAAGGGAATGATGGTCTTCAGTTTTACTGAGATCTGAATACCTCAACTTCAACCTTGTAAAGCAGCCATAATGATGGGTGAAAATTATATTAATATACTAAATATAATAAAATAATAAAACCAAATACAAAAACAATTAAAAACAAATAAATGTGGTTATTAAAACAAATTAATGTTATGCTGGAATCTGTAAAATAGCTGTCAGCAACCATGTCTTTACTCTATAGGAAATCACAGACCTCATTAAAGCTGGTGGGCATGCTAGCTACCCTTCATTCAGGCTAAATGGCAGAAGCAATAAAGCTCCTTTATGGTGTAAGATAGCTGAAATAATAGAAGCCATCACCCAAGGCTCTGGGGCAGTCACCTAAAAAAGTGGGAAAGGAGGCAGGAGAAATCAGCATTTTCCTCCAAAGAATTCATCTGAAAAATGGTAGGGGGCTGGGGAGGAGGGAAAATCCATACTATCCTCTTGTTTGCTTGGGGGGATAAAAAAGTGTTTGTGTGTGTGAATATAAAGTGAAATTTCACTCTAGGGATAAAGGAGAGGTACAGCTGCAGAATTTTGCTATTTTCACTGTTATGAGATGGAGTGGAAACAGCCCAATTTTGCACACTGGACATTTTCACACACTGTTTCTTTTCTCCCGCCCTCTGCTCATTTAAGATCTAATCCTGGCCCATTTAAGTTAATGGGAGCCTTGCCCTAGTATTGCTATCCTTTTCAGCCCATGACACTTGACTCTTGGTGCTAGAGCCTCCTTCTCTGCAGCTATTGCCATCAGCAACTGCCTTTTTGACACCTCTCCTACCTATGCCTTTCCCCTTCTGCTATTATACAGTTCCCCTTTTCAGGTAAAAATATTAGGAGTCAGTTTTTATGAAAGCAGCGGTACTAAATCAATTTGCATAAAAAGAAGGAAGCACTAAAAACAAGATAGGATTAGTGACGGAGGGGAGGGTGAGTCATGCTAACTATGTAGAAAAGTGCTGAGCGTTAGCTCTGGAATCTAAATAATTAGTAACACATTTCAAACTCTGTCTCACACCATCCCTAACACAGAGAGAACAGTACAGTGGAATGTAATTAACTCTGCTTCAGCTGTTCTCTGATGATGCTTGTATAGCTGCATTAAGGATCATCTGAAATTAATTTTATATTTAATCTATTAAGGTAGAAAAGATGAGAAATTAAAACCGCTCCTGGTATCTGTTTGCTTTCCCAAACATTTTCATTTAATCCTAGTGCCCTTGACCACTCAGCAGCAAACTCTGCTCATTGGGACATCATCTGGTTGATCACTGTGAAGTGCAAACAGGCCAGATGGGGAAGTGGATGAAAGCAGAAACGGACACCCTATATTGGTGCAAAAAGCATCCAGAAAACTGACTTAACCTGAGAAATCTCCCAGCACAGCAGCTTTTATGCCACCCCTTTCAGATGAGAAATGGCTGGAGAAAAAAGGCTGTATTCAAGGACCATCTGCGAGCAATCCCCACCTAGCAGAATGGTAGTCAGGGCAACAGAAATCTGGGGCTGCTCTAAATTGAGCCTTGGGACCACACCAGAATCTAGCCAGTCCCACAATAAGAGGACGTGAAGGCAGCTTAAAACTACCTTAGCACCCAATCCCTGAGCTGCATCAGGCACAGAGGGTGCCAGATGTAGGGAACTTGTATGATATTTAGTAACAAGTAATGAAGGATGAGAAACACAGATAAAATATTGTGCACAAGCCAAAATGGTTCACTATAGTTGGAATATTTTCAAACCCTTTTCCATGAGGCACCACCCAGCAGCTCTTTAAATATTGAAGAGCAAAAACTGCTGGCTGCTGCACCAGTATTACAACTGGGAGGGAGAGTGGCTTTCCAGTCTCTGCCATTCGGGCCCATAGTGGCAGTGTCATTTATCAGCAGAAATGTGGCTTCCAGTGAGAGGCTCACAGATGTGGATTTTAATTAAAAAAAATTAATTTTCAGCTACGCGTTCCACTCTCTGTACTTGATCATAATGGCTTCTGGTGCCCAACATGGGAACCTTCACAATGCTGCTCTGAGGAAAACTGGAGCAGCTTCTTCCCAATACAACAGCTCTGTTAAACGCCACTGCAGAGGTTTTGATTGTTGCTGTTGAACACAAAACAAAAGGAAGAAAAACATGTATTGCAGATAAGAATCTAGGCCAGCAGTTCTCAGCCACTCCCCCACTGGGACCCCATTACATTTTCCATACCAAGATCCCTCTTCCCATGGTGTCGGGACCTCCAACATTTGGCAATATGGGAAGGGATGGTGATTGCTGCCCCTATCCTCCAACAACAATCTCCCCTGGGGACTGCAAGTAGGAGATCACTATTAAAAGTTCAAAGTGTCAAATTTAGGCTGCTACATAAGAGATTAAAATCCCGAATCTCCAGGGTAGCATTCTCTGAAATGCTTCCAGTTACACAGGTGGGGCCAGTTAGACAGACAGAACCGCAGGGTCTCAATGTATGGATGAGACAATGTGTTCAGAAAAGGGATTTAGGTTTATTAGGAACTGGGGAACTGTTTGAGAAAGGGGGGGGAGAGATAGCTCAGTGGTTTGAGCATTGTCCTACTAAACCCAGGGTTGTGAGTTCAATCCTTCAGGGGGCCACTTAGGGATCTGGGGCAAAATCAGTACTTGGTCCTGCTAGTGAAGGCAGAGGGCTGGACTTGATGACCTTTCAAGGTCCCTTCCCCTTCCAGTTTTAGGAGATAGAACTCCTACATTACTTTTAAAAAAAGATGACCCTATACAGGAAGGATGAGCTCCATCTAAACCAAAATGAAACTGCTCTATGATCTTTTTAATTTTACATGCCAGCAATCCAGATTTTAAACTAAAGGCTGGGGAAAAGCCAACAGGTATGGAGGAGCACACATTTTGGACAGACACATCACTTAGGGGAGGATTTATTAAAGGAAATATTCTATAGCCTAGTAAAGAGGAGAGGATAGAAGTTGATAAAGTACAGATAGGAACTGAAGAGAAACCGTCAAACGAAAAACGAGTCCCATTCAATTACATCACATAAAGACATAAAATTTGTCAATATTTAGTTGTCTAAGTGCTTGTATACGCATGCAATAAGTCTAAATACTAAGATGGGTGAACCTGAGTGCCTGGTATTAATGAGAATATGGATATAATAGGCATCACAGAAACTTAATGGAATGATGATAATCAATGAGACACAGTAATACCAGGATACAAAATATGTAGGAATGATAGAGTAAGCATACTGGTGGGCGAGGGACAATATATGTGAAAGAAAGCAAATATAGTAAAAGTCTTAAATGAATCAAACTTCTCCATAGACTCTCTATGAATAGAAATGTTATTCTTGAATAATAAGAGTATAGCAGCAGGAATATATTACCAATCACCTGACCAGTATGGCAACTGTGATTGTGAAATGCTTGGGTAGATTAGAAAGACTACAAAAGCAGAAAATCCAACAATACAGGGGGGATTTCAACTATCCCTATATTCACAGGGTACATGTCCCCTCAGGATGGGATATAGAGATATAATTTCTAGCCTCCACTGATAACTGCTTCGTAGAGCAGCTAGTCCTGGAACCCACAAAGGGAGAGGCAATTCTTGATTTAGTCCTAAGTATAGTACAAGATCTGGTCCAAGAGGTGAATACAGCAGAACTGCTCAGTAATATCAGTCAATTATAATGTAATTAAATTTAAATAATCAAAGGTAATAATAATGATTAATAACAGTTAGCCCTTTGTAAAGGGGGAAACACTAAAGGAACCCATCACAACAACATATAACTTCAAAAAGTGAAAAATGAGGAAACTACTTAAGAGGAAATTAAGAGGAACGGTCACAAGAGTGAAATGCCTGCAAGGTGCATGGAAACAATTTTAAAACACCATAATAGAAGCTCAAATTAAATGTATGGCCCAAATTTAAAAACAAACAAACAAACAGTAAAAGGTCCAAAAGATGACACCATGGCTATGCCACTGAGTAGTAAGAGAGGTGGTTAGAGAGAAAAAGACATCTTTTAAAAATTGGAAATCAAATCATACTAAGGAAAAGAGAAAGGAGCATAACGCTGGCAAGTCGAGTGTAAAAATGTAATTAGGCAGACCAAAAAAAGAATTTGAAGAGCAACTAGTAAAAGACACAAAAATTAACAGCATTTTTTTGTTAAATACATAAGAAGCAGGAAGCCTGCCAAACAATCAGTGGGGGCACTGGACAATTGGGGAGGTAGAGGAGCACTCAGGGAAGACAAGGCCATTGATGAGAAGCTAAATGTGTTTTTTGCCTCAGTCTTCACCGCAGAGGATATGAGGGAGATTCCCACACCTCAGCCATCCCCTTTTAGGGGACGAATCCGAGGGACTGTTCCAGACTGAGGTGTCAGTAGAGAAGATTTTGGAACAATTTGATAGATTAAACAGTAATAAATCACCAGGACCAGATGGTATTCACCCAAGCGTAGTGAAAGAACTCAAATATAAAACTGCAGAACTATTAACTGTGGTATGTAATCTATTGCTTAAATCAGCCTCTGTACCTGATGACTGGAGGATAGCTAATGTAACACCCATTTTTAAAAACGGCTCCAGAGGTGATCCTGGCAAGTGCAGGTTGGTAAAGCTAACTTCAGTACCGGGCATATTGGCTGAAGAACAGAATTATCAGACACATAGAGGAGCACAATGTGTTAGATTGATGAGGCATGATTTCCCTTTGCAAAGCTGTGTTGACTCTTCCCCATTAGAATTCTTTGAAGCAGTCATGGTATAAGAGGGAAGCTCCTCTCCTGGATCAGTAACTGGTGAAAAGACAGGAAACAAAGGACAGGAATAAATGGTCAGTTTTCACCTTGGAGAGAGATAAATAGCAGGGTCCCTCAAAGATCTGTACTGTGACCAGTGCTATTCAACAGATTCATAAATGGTCTGGAAACGGGGGGAAACAGTGAGGTGGCAACGTTTGCAGATGACACAAAATTACTCAAGATAGTTAAGTCCAAAGCTGAGTGCGAAGAGTTACAAAAGGGATCTCATAAAGGATAAATATCCTAAGGGCTAACTGCTATTAATCATTATTATTACCTTTGATTATTGTTTACAATGGATTCTTAAATTATTCTTATTTATTATTTGTCTCATTGTAATGCTTAGGAGCCCAGTATCCCATGATGCTAAGTGCTTTATGAACACGTAACAAAAAGACAGTCCGTGCCCCCAAAGACCTTATAATCGTGGGGAAAAATGTAATCATTTGGCTCAGTTTTTAGGTCCAGAAACCAATGCTTTACAAAGATAGGTAAATATTATTAACCCATTTTACTGTCAAGGAAACTGAGGCACAGGGCGGTTCAGTGAATGACTCAATGTCACACAGTGGAGCCCAGACCTCCTGACTCCCAGCCTACTGCAAGATCAGAACTACTTAATCCACAGTCTTACCTGCCACTCCTTATATTCTTGTTTTCCACTCCTGGATAGAGTTATATTGACGTTCGGCGAAATAATACTGGGCAATTGCCTAGGCCCTCATGGGAGCAAGCTGTGTAGCTCTACTGGTGAGAAGAGCTTCTTAAAAATCAAATACAATTACATAACTAAATGTTGCATTCTATCGGAATTCCTCTGGAAAGGATCAGCAGGCATTACAGTGTGAAAACTAAATTACCATCCACATCACCTTACAGTACAGGAAATGCTCATCGTGAGGTGCACACCCTGCTCAATGCAAAAAGCATGCAAAGCCCATATTAACCACTGCATTGTTTTCTTTGATTCTGCCTTGGCAAGTCAGCTGTAAGTTCCTGAGACATTGAAGTTGGCTGCGTTGGATAGGCAAAGCTGATTAAGACACACTTTGCTAAACACTGGATAGCCTAATCATCCCAGCTTGGAAGAAATTCTAGGCCGTGCACGCATTCCTAGCAAAGGGTAAATTGCCTGAGTTGCTTATTTACAGGGCAGGCTTCAGCTAATCTAAACCTTGGTTGCGGGGAGAGAGCAGGACAGAATGGTGCCAGATGTCCACAGGCATATTGGAACTGGGAAGGTCCCACTCTCCCTCATATCTTTCTACTCCCACCACATCCGATTGTTTGAACATCTTTCCCTGAACACTGAGCAAAGGAGGGACTGGTGGGAAAAATACCCAGAACGGCTGGAAAAGAGCAGCTGTAAATCACTGTCAGAGTGAGACAGTTTCTCCAGCCCCAGTTAGAACTGACAGGACTTTAGTATGATAATAATTCGCATTAGCTAGTTCCCAAAACAAGGTCCAGTTTGTCACCCAACACAATCGGAAAAGACTCAAGCTTTTCTATTTGCCCCCTCGAATCACAATTCCTCCTTTCAAAAGGCAACAGCGTTGGAGTTGCAGTATGTTTTCCACAAAAATGGGGCCCCCAGATTCCAATACTCTCTCTCTCAGATGGGAACAAGCCCAGCTCTCTGGAGCTTCTGTCCATTCCCCTCCCCAACGCAGCTTCTGCCTTTTGTAACTAAAAACCCGCCGTCTTTTGGAAACTTCTCCGAATATTTTATGCCACTTTTTTTTTTTTCATTCATTCACACGAGGGAAACAACAAGAGGGTCCTCTGATGAATGTTGCGCATCGCCATGGTTACAGCTCAGAGATGCAGCAAAAAGCAATTATGGTGGGACACAGTGGAAAAAAAGACATGCACCTCTTTGTCAGAATTTCAGAACAGCTGTAATAACACGCCAGCATCCGAACCCGTGTAAAATAACTGAAATATTGTGGCATGTTAAATGCCAGCACATTAAAAAAGGGGGGGGGATTTCAATGTCATATAATTTAAAAGGACAGGAAGCATTAATTTCCAGCTGCACTTCCAGCTTGTTAAGGAATCGGGGGAAAATAAGGGAAGGCAAACAAGCAACAGTTCAGGGACTTAAATATGAGGTGTGAAATAAAGCAGTATTCAGAGGCACCGGCCTGCACTTCTCAAAGATTTAAGCTGACAGCAGCAATGGTTTCCTGTCTTTATGCCATGCATGGTTTAATTTGTTCCCTTCAGTGATGGAGGTCCAGCCAAGTGATAGCACTGACACTCTGACCCTCCCCACTCTGAGGATCTCCAAGTGCTTTACCAACCATCATTCGTTTTTCACCACCCCCAGAGGTAGGTTACATGCTATTGTCCACAGCGGACACGAAGAGCTATGGGGCTCACAAGAACCCAAATGAAGCTGAGAAGAGCAACGTCCAGGTAAATCTCGATACCCTGAGAGCCCCTGGTCTAGGATGCTCTCGACACCACCAACCTAGGCTATGTCTACACCGCAATTAAACACCTGCAGCTGGACTGCATTCAGTCTTGGGCTGGACTCTGAGCTCTGGGACTCCTCGAGGGGAGAGGGTCCCAGAAACCAGGCTCCTGCTTGAGCCTGAATGTATACACAGCAATTTTTAGCCCCACAGCCTGAGCCAGCTGACCTAGGCCAGCTGCAACTGTGCCACAGATCATTTATTCATGTGTAGACGTACCCTCAGACTCTGTGTCTTGGCTCCTCTGATGGGGCCTGGACAGCATCTGGGATGGACCTGAAATGGCAGCCTGGGATTGACCTGAGAGTCCCCTGTGTGCCTGTTCCAGCCCCAAATGCAGCCAGTCTCTCACTCCTAGCAGGGATGAGCAAGGTTTCTCCTGAAGTGACCTCTCCTGGCTATCCAGGACTGCTTGAGCCGACCAAGACAAAGACTGTTTCCTCTTCCTCTGCTCTTAGTGCTCCTTCCCCCAAAGATGCCCAGTGGGCCAGCCTGGAACTCCTGGGAAGGGAGGCACAAGGAAAGGAAGAAGCAGCCGACCAGTTGCCTCATTCCCTTTCCAGCAGGGAGGAGAAAGGGTCAGAATGAAGGGCAACAGGCTAATCAGGACAAGGTCCATGTTCCTCTTTGGGCCTCTGGTGGGACTCACATGTCTCTCTCTCCGGTTTCAGTCTTTCCACATCTGGATAAGTCCTTACTATAGAAATAAGCTCCTCCATTTTGCTGAGAGACGTCAGCATGTACGAGTCGCCTATTTCATTAATTGTGGATCTCCAAGAATCTCTAGTGTATGGAAAGCTGTGAACTTACTGCATTTGCTTTGAGAGAAGTAGGACCTGGTTTTGTAAAAAGTTTAAGAACAACTGTCATAATCTGTCTGGTGAACAGTTTGGGCTTTTGTGCGCTTGGGCACAATTTTTATTTTTTTTAAATTATGCCCAGATCATGCGAAAACACAGGCCATTTACCAGACAAGAATGGAGGCCAGAAGCACATATGCTTGGGTAGGGAAATCAGAAGATGGTTTCGGAGGGGTGTGCAATGCGGACAACTCTCATGACTTTATTGAGAGTCTCAATATTTTGAGCTTTTCCTAAAGCCCGAGCTGCTGGAAGCAAGAAACTGGCTTAGAATCTTTGTTTTTTTAAAGAAAGCTAAGTTTCTGTCCCTCATTGGTGCTGGAAAAGCTTGGAAATGTGAAGAAAAATGCCTCACAGAGGCTCAAAACCAGAAGGCAAATTAAAAAAAAATCAAAACACATTTAAAAAACCCTCCAACTCATGATTTTGGGAGGCCTGGCTGGCGATTTTTGTACATTTGGTGTTGGCAATACTGGGTATGCACTGGGGAAGGGACTAGATTTTGGTTTGTAGGAAACTCTATACCAGAGAGGAGGCATGTTCTCTGTGGGCTGAGATCATGATCTAGCATTCCCAAGCTGTTACCCAACTAGTACAAGACCTGACTCAATATAGGAAAGGGAACGCCCACATAAATCCAACAGGTTGGTCACCAAAGCAAGGTCAAGATGCATTGGCAGAGTGTGGTGTGTTGGAAACCTGCACTACCAATGCTGCTACTTCGCTTGATCTCCGGGTAAGTGGTATCCAGGTCCAGTAGTGTAAAGCTGATTGTATGTCTAATGAAGTCAAAGTATTTACTCCAGAATTTACACTGGTGTGAGATCAAAATCCGGCCCTCAGTCCTCAGAGATGATTCCATGGCACTTGACAACAGTATAGATATTTATTTTAGAAATAAAAAGACCCCCAAAATTGTAATTGGAGACTTGTTTTCCAATGTAATTTAAATTAATAACAAGAACAGCTTCTTTTCACTTCGCCTCCAAAGCCATGAGGTGTGGAGAATTTTTGAAGGGAAGTAGTCTCTGTTTGGCTTGCCTTCTATGTCAAGTGAAACTGTGGCAATACTGGTTCCCTTTCATTGTCTCCGCCGCTGACCAGTTCACAAAGCAATGGGATTCTGCTTACTCAGGCAGGGTTATTTTCTTCTCCAGCCTGGGGATTTGCCAAGAGACAGAAACTTGTATCACGTCAGCAAGCACTTGAACTGGAAGTTACTTAAAAGGTGCCAACTGAAGTAGATGGAGATGAAAGCGGCTTCACATCTACATGCAAAGCAGATTTGGTAAAAAGCAGAGGCTATTTATAGAATGTTCCTAAATGATCAGACATGTTTGGATGGAACGAACCTTAAAAGCTGTAAGAAAGATTTCAACCAGACTCACCTAAACAAAATAATAATAATTTGGAAATCTCTGCTCTACCTACCTAATATTTTTAACACAATTCAATGTCATGCAGGTTAGTCCAGTCCAAGTATACTGTGGATGACTCCAGAATGAAAATACCATTCATCTGAGTGAACATCGAGTTGACAACATACGGCCGAGTCCTTTAAGGAGCTGTGCAGATCCTGCTGGGTGCCGGAGTGCTCTCAAATCCCACTGAGGTCAATGGGATTTGACGACATTCAGCGCCTATCCAGATCAAGCCCACAGTGACTGAATGGGTCATTCCTTAGAGAAGGTTCTCCTCTTTCTCTGGCAGGATAGACTGGAGATGAGAAGCAATGTGAACTGAAACTGCCACAAGCTCCTGCAGCCAAGGATAGCATTGTCATGGGGTCCTTTGTGCTATAGGCACTTGGAGTTTAAATGAGGGAGAGATAAAAGAGGGGATTTTAAAACAAAAGTTTCATTGCAGATTACCGGTTTCTCATTGCTTTATTTTGTGCTGTATGCACATGTCAGATAAGTGGACTTGCAAATAACCTTAATTAGAAATGGGGATTACACTAGTCCAGAATACACTGGACACAGTTTCTCTCCAACAATCCTGTTGGGAACACACATGGCCAACTTGCGAAGGAACAGACTGACTTTCAAGTTAGCTTCATTCTCAGTCAGGCCCTGTGTCATACCCAGTTGGTAAAACCCATGTCTATGAATAATTCCTCTTCTTAATCAATTTAGTGGAGGAAATAACTGTATTTCCAGCAAAAAGACCAGCTATTACGGACATCACACTTTTGAATTTGGTCTTGTTAGATCCCCCCAGATAAAGAAGGGTCAGACATGGTCAGGCCGGATGGTACACCTACAAGACAAAGCCAGGATGGTGCGAGTGATTTCATGGGTGGCATTCTTACCTCGGAGTTTGGCATGGAACTCATGGTGAAAGAGGATGCTGTGGTGCACTGGTAGAAGGTGCGGTCTTTTGTAGGAAATGTAAATCTTAAGACCTGACAACATCTGTTCATTCGAAATTCTATAGTATTCCTTTGCAAGAATGAAGCTAAGTCTATGGAGGGGATGGTATGATGGGAAAGCCTAATTTTGACAATTAATTGATCTCTGACTATTAGCGGTAAATATGCCCAATGGTCTGTGATGGGATGCTAGATGGGGTGGGATCTGAGTTACTACAAAGAATTCTTTCCTGGGTGTCTGGCTGGTGAGTCTTGCCCACATGCTCAGGATTTAGCTGATCGCCATATTTGGGGTCGGGAAGGAATTTTCCTCCAGGGAAGATTGGCAGAGGCCCTGCGGTGGGGGGGGGGTCACTTTCCTCTGCAGCGTGGGGCACGGGTCACTTGCTGGAGGATTCTCTGCACCTTGAAGTCTTTAAACTATGATTTGAGGACTTCAATAGCTCAGACATAGATTAGGGCTTTGTTACAGGAGTGGGTGGGTGAGATTCTGTGGCCTGCGTTGTGCAGGAGGTCAGACTAGACAATCATAATGGTCCCTTCTGACATTAAAGTCTATGATTCTATGAAGCTATTGGCCCCAGCATCCCGTCTAAATTCTAGCTGTGTAATTACATTTGGCATGCTTAAACCTCCCTTTGTATTAGATTAGAACCCTTGCCTCCTGGAGCAAGGTTTGGGCCACTATGTGAGGCTGCTCCTTTGCAATCACTGTTAAGATTGTGAAGTTAGTGTAAAGGGGGCACAGTGGGAGGGGGAAAAACTGGAAGGAAATTATTCCCGAGACAAGATTTCTTGTTAATAAATAACTCCCTTTACTTAAACAAAACAATGTAGGATGTTCTGAACTTCATAATATAGGATCCTCCCTTGGCAGAAAAGTAAAAATGGCTCATCCAAACTTGTCACTGAATACCCACGTCAGTCAATTTCAACAGTGTTAACTGGCCAGGTTTTACAGTAAAAGGACGGGGTCAATGTAACACTACGCTACTTTAAAAACAAAGTGATGCTTGTTTTCTAACCTTTGTTACTCTGACATTAAAGATGGCTAAAAACGTACTTTGGGATCACCATTTATATGCTTTTGTTTACATAGCTGCCTTTCAACTCTGCTTATAAAATGGATCTAGACTAGTCAGTTGCACCGTTGATTCTAGTCGGCTTCACTTTTGCATTCTTGTGCACTACCATGGCATGGTTGCAATTTGGGTTCACCACACAACAGGGGAATATTTTGATCCCAGGCAATTCTGGCAGAAGCCTGAACAAAGAGGTTAAACCGGAGTTCTGTGTAAAGCATAAGGTATTTGGGAAGCCTGGTTGGGAATGTGCTTTTTTTCAAACTGTTTGCATATTGTTGTGGCATTGTGCTGTAGTGTCCACTTGTGGTAGCATGTTAATTCTTGATCTTCATGTTGTTAATGGTGCACATTTGTTTAAATGCAAAGGGAATTAATGGATCGGAGTTTTAAATGAAAAAAAATCAAAACAACTTGAAAACAAGTCTCAAGGATGGTCTTGCAGTTAAGGTACTGGGCTAATCTGAAGGGGAGCAGGATTAGTTCCTAGCTATGCCACAGACTTCCTGTGGGACTTTAGACAAGTCACTTAGTTTCTCTATGCTTCATGTCCCCATCTATAATATGGAAATGAAAACACACACTTCCTTTGTATGTCTTTAGCACTGGAATGGGTTACCTAGGGAGGTGGTGGAATCTCCTTCCTTAGAGGTTTTTAAGGTCAGGCTTGACAAAGCCCTGGCTGGGATGATTTAGTTGGGAATTGGTCCTGCTTTGAGCAGGAGGTTGGACTAGATGACCTCCTGAGGTCCCTTCCAACCCTGATAGTCTATGATTCTAAGACCATGTCTTGTCTATTTAGGTCATAAGCTCTTCATTACAGAGGCCATCTCTTGCTATGCGTCTGTACAACAGAGGCCCAGATAGTAATTTTGAGCTTCTAGGTGATACTGAAATTCAAATAATAATAAACATAATGGGCCAGATCCTGATCTAATTCAGCAGTATTAATATGGGGAAACTTCAAATCATAATCTAGGCTTTTAGCCAAAACCTAGTAACAACTTCCCTTTAACCATCTAGCATGGAACAGCAATTGCTGACTCAGCTGCCAGGTATGCAGTGGCGGAGAAGTATCTCATCACTTGGAAAATGTAAATAAACAAGAATCTATTCATGCTAGAAATCAAAGCGGCTTCACTAGTTGGTGCAGTGGTTCCAGAAAACAAGTCAAGATTACCCACTTGAGAAAGCTCAATGAGCCAAAACATTCCCTGCGCCACAATTTATATTTTCTTAAGTGTTTAAAGGAGATTTCTGACTTTATTTAGTTATTACATTCCCGGTCTAGGAAATACCTTTGAGATGCTACATATGGTTTCAAGGGGGTCTGAAAAGAAAACAAAACACTACAGGAGTGGAATGCAATGGGTGCTTGAAATTTGTAGAGACATTACTGAAATTCTGACCGTCAACCAAAAAAACCTCCTTACTTGCTCTTTGCGTTGTGGAAAGGGCATGACTGTTACATATTGGTCTGTGCAGTTGTATTCTCCAAACAATTTCACTGCAACGTCACAGTCTGTGCTAATTCTACCTGGGCATGAGGTTTTCATCCTGTTTCAAACAGTGGACCAGATCTCCAGCTAGTGTAAATCAGCAGAGCTCCTTTGATTTATATCCGCTGCACACTACCCCTCTCTCAGCTGCAACTCAAAGGATGAAATCCTGCCCCCATTGAGGTTAATGGCAAAAGTCCATTTGCTTTCAGTGGGATCAGGATTTCACCAAAATATTTTGTACTGAATCTTGTGCTTCGACGGAGTTTTCTTGGGTTAGAGGGTCAATTGGCGCAATGGTCTAATCGGCAATGCATGATGCTGGTTAATAGTATGAACTAGCCTGTTGTTACCGACCAGCTTTAAAGGTGTGCTAGTAAAACATAGCTGCACATTTACAGCAGATCGCTTCCAAATTATGTCAATTCCATTGCTGAAAATTTAAATAATATGTATGGAATGTGATTAGAACAAAGTTTACACTAATGGCTTGTCAATTTTCATTTTGCAAAAACAAAGTTCTCATTCTTTGACTGTAGACAAACAATTAATACTGGGTTGTGCATTGATTTGTTCCGCTTCAATAACTTAATAGACGTATCTGAACATTTGAAATTGAAAAAACAAAATCTTAGTCAACTGAGACTTCATAGAACAAGGATTAAGCTATTTGTCTGATGCAAATGTGGGCCCTATAGCTGCTATCTATTGGAACCTACACTGATAACTGCTTGTGGCATAAAACTGTAAACCACTGTAACATCCCTGGTTATTGGTTGCTCCTTAAATCAAAACACTGGGACTCAATGGTGAGATATCAGCTTTCTTGATCATGTGTATGCTGCATTAGAATTCACAGAACAGTGATTCTTAGAGCTGGGTTGCTATTTTGTGAATATTTGAATACAACTGAATGGCCTCACATATGGGGCAACTCCAGGCACCAGGGCACCAAGCCGTGGGGGAGACCTGCGGCTTTGTGAGGGCAGCAGTCAGGCTGCCTTCGGCGGCATGCCTGCGGGAGGTCCACCAGTCCCGTGGCTTCGGCGGAAATTCAGCGGCGGGTACGCCGAAGGCACGGGACCGATGGACCTCCCGCAGGCATGCCGCCAAATCCGCGTTACCAGCGGACTGCCCGCAGGCATTCCGCCGAAGGCTGCCTCACTGCCGTGCTTGGGGCAGCAAAATACATAGAGCTGCCCCTGGCTATGGTTCTTGTTTTATATGAGAATTTTAGGGAGATAATTTTCTGTGAGGAACCAAATTAAAGTGGCTTTTAGAGAATATATTGAGACAGCAGGTGCTGAACTCCGGAAGGTGATTATCAGCAACAGAAACCTGACTCCATAGTTGTACTCCACAAGTCAGGAAATAGAAATGTACCATGTGTCATAGTGGAATGGAAATGAACCGACACAGCTTGGATATTGGCTATCTATGTCAATGGAGCTATACCCATTGAGAATCTGGTCCCACAAACTCTCAACTAACGGCTTAGGAACAATCTAGAGATCCATAATTATTCATATAAAAGTTATCCATTGCATAAGGCTGAGAAAATACATTTGATAAAGTTGCAAACTGAACAGAAAATATGGGAACATTCAATAAATAAATCATGTGCTATGAATGACTTATCTCCACAGACTATTAAAGTCACGTCACTAGAACCACGCTTGCCCTAGACAAGCACCAAAGCATTCACCTCTTCCAGCACGCAACGAGCCTCATGCCCTTCCACTACGCATACCTACTCACAGCATGGCCAATCTTCTTCCCGGCCTGGAGCTGCTCAGGGCTCTCAGGTCCATCTCTACCAATGGCTTCCATCCCAGCACCTTCTCCAGGAATTCCCAGCCTGGGTGAGTAGTCAGGAACCTACAGGAACCCACTGTGCAGTAGAGAGAGCTTCTCAGTATAGGACAATGTTGGATTTTAATCTCAGCAGATGGTTCAACCTGGCCCCATCTAAGAGCCAGAAGCTATCCTAATTCCCTTGAATAGGAGCACCTGTTGGCTCCTGTAACTCTCTAAAAATTAGTAAATCCTCACATTCCATCCCTCTAGGGATTAACTAGTTTTCACAACATCTTGGCCACCCTGATCTTATTCCTTCCTTAACATTTAAGTTTCTTCTGGTCTGTTAGTTGGATCCTTAAGTATTTCTACCAGGAGCCTATAAAAAAGAGGAGTTTTTATCAAGCAACATGATTGCATTAACCACCTCAAGAAATGTTACTTTAAAGTGAGATAAAAACGGCTCAGCTGCAAACAGAAAAATGGACAAGCTTTTGTGGTTGCAAAAAGTGGGCCTTCGGTTTTATTCATAGTTTTCTCTTGCCAATTCCTATCTCTTTTCCTAGCCTCTTAACCCAAGATATACTGATGATGGAATTCCAGGGGATATTCAAGTTGTATTTCTGTATAGCTTGACTGATAAAGAAATACTCTAATATACACTACCCAGCAGATTTAAGTTTTCATTTTAATGTGTGAGTTTGGGGTTTAGCAGGCAAATTTGGCCTAGGTCACAGCAAGCTGTACTCACATAGTCAGGGTCATACAATGTTTATGATTGTACTTTCAGAAAGGCAGCCTCACTTCTGAGAGTGTTAGTTTAACCATATCTCTGTGCTTGCAGTGCTCTCGTGGATTTGCTCTAGTGGTTGTACTAAGAGAAACCATCCTTTAAACAACAGCAAACCCTCAAAGGCTTCAGTGGTCTGGTCCAGTTCAGTTGGAATAAGCACCCAAAAGTACAGAGTAGAACCAAAATGCAGGATCCAAATTCCAGACTTAGGTCTCCACTTTATAAAGGGCCAGATCCAAGACCCTGAACATTTAGGAAAGTCTGGATCTGGATCTAGTTTTTGGATCTGGAGTTTTGGGTTAGAGCCATTGAAGTTTGAATATCTTGCATTTGCAAAGTTAAGCTGGAAAAACAGGCTGAAAAAAAACATCTGATTGCTGCTGAAGCTATTTTATCAGCCCATTGGCTCCTCTAACTCCTAAGGACACTAGATTAACTTTCAGCAATGTCGGTCAAGAAGGAGTTTTGTCCCGGGAAGTCTGCCACTGGATTTCCAGACCACAGGCTCCTGTCAGGAGGTCAGTAGCTCATAGAGTTGGTATTTTACCTTGTGAGGGATGGAAAACACAGTATGCAGAGTTTATTTTGGCCCCACAATACAGGACCAGTTCTGCTCCACATTCACCAGAAGACTGTTGTTTCAACAATGGAAAATGAAAAGGGGGAGAAGAGAGGAATTCAGAACACGCAAGGCAGCAAAGCCAAAAAACACATTACAGACATATCTGGTACAGTGGGACACATGGGTTAAGCCAAGTCAGTGCTCTGCAGGTCAATACTCAATCTGGAAAGCACCAACCCACGATGGACTTGAAAGAACAAATGTATATTACTCTAGCAAAGCCAACAGTACAAGGGGAAGCTTTGGATTTTTTAACAGCTGATTCCAAGTAAGATTTTGTATATCACCTTTCCTACAAACTGTACATCCCAGCATGTTCGACAGCATTAAATAGGGTGGGAGAAAAAGGAAGAGACGCGGACAACGGGGAAGTAGAGATGAAATTTGAAATTATATGGAGGGATGTAAGAATGTGTTCCAGACAGCAGGCGATGCAGAGGAGAAGGCTCTCATAACAGGGCCAGGGGTGACATTATGAGAAAGGACAGAGAAGAGACTGGTTCTAGATAAACAGAGGGAAGTGAGTATAGAGAGATGGGGCAAGATTAGCAGCTGGCTTCGGCAGGCATTACTCCTCTGGCTTTGGTGAGGGTTAGGCCTGATTATGGTGCTGATGACTTTGACCCAAAGAGGTCTGGGGCATGTTCATCCTGAAGAAGGCAATTTTAAACTGTCCCATGAAATGTATGGGGAAGCCTCCTGCCTAGCGGAAGAGCCTGGATACAGTTAGGGGTCTGTTTTTTCACAGGGACCTCTCTGTGCCCCATACTCATCACCGTAGTATGCAAGTGCCAAGAGGCAGGGAATGGCTGAATGTCTTGCAGTACGAGGTGAGTTGACGCTCCTGCACTAGACAGGCCGTAACAAACAACAACAACACTTGGCATTTACACGGCGCTTTACCTTTTTAAGCGACGGACAAACAGTAACCAGTAGCTGGAGCTTGCGAGCTATTTTGTCCCCTGTAATTGAAACCCAAGTGGTTTAATTAAAAGCAAACAAACAGGGTTTTTAGTCAAGCCAGAGGGCAGCCTGTGCTAAGTATTAGGGATAGAAACCACCTACTTCTCAAACAGCTCAGCTGACATAGTATCTATGCCATGTGTAAGACAGTTTGGCTTCTGGATGTTAGCATCATTTCCCTCCCCTACTTCTCTGCTCTCTTTTCCCCTAGTGTCACCCTTGAGTTGTGTTTCCTTCTGCCTTCTCCCTATAGGGTGACCAGATGTCCCGATTTTATAGGGACAGTCCCGATTTTTGGGTCTTTTTCTTCTATAAGCTCCTATCTCCCTATTCCATTTTGCATCCCATGTTTTCCTTGGATTTGCTGTCTCCTCGCCAGCTCACCTTCGTCATCTGCTTCTTTTTCCATGCTCTCCAAAAGTGGGAGACAAACCCCATTAGCATTAGAATTTGCACCAAGGTTTGGAAGCCACCACTTTGGATTGGGTTCTAAATTAGGCAAATGGCGTTAGCCCATCGCTAGCGCATACAGCTTGTTCAAACATTCCCTAGGTATTTCCGTCCCTTTTCACGCAGGCCCGTCATCCCCAACTGCTCCCAGCCTCCCGAAAAGCATTTTGAAAAAAAAAAGATCATTTGAAATTATTGTAAAGGCAACACCGCATTATGTCTTTAAAAAATAATAGTCAGATGCTGGCGTCTCTCCAGAGAGGAAGGGAAAGTGTCAGATCTCAGCTGGTAAATAAGATGTTACTGTGAAGCTTGTAAAGCCAAGGTTCTTTCTCCTTTGTAAAGGCTCTACCTGCAAAACATGAAGGGGGCTCAGTGACAGACACATTAAAACACCATTAAACTGTGAAATAGAACACAGTGTGAAAATAGATTTAACCTTCACAGCATATCGATCTCTACCCCGCGCCGTGCCTAAGTTCTTGGACAACTGTTTTATAATAGGTTTTACTTATTTTCCTGTTGCTATTCTGACTTCCTCAGAGGAGGGTGTTATTTCTAAAAGCTCCTGACAGCTCAGGGAAAAGCAGGCTTGTTTCTTAGCCAGGGCTCAGCTCCGGAATGCTGTTGCTGCCAGTCGCTCCATAAACAGAAGTCAGTTTTCGGAGAGTGAAGGATGACTTTGGGCAGCAGAGATGATGGGAGGAGGAGGAAGGGGAACGGAGAGGAACTCTTTGCAAGGACCCTGCTGAACAGGACGCAGAGAAGCAGACCAAGCTGAAATGGCTTTGAAACAGACACTGCCAAGATTTACTTACACACATACAGAGATATATATGCATTTATAATTACATAACAATAATGCACACATACACAGCCACACACAGACAATTGCACATTCAGACGTGACATCCATGTAATACATTAATTTCTTGCATGCCTCTGCAATTCATCATGCTGCTTTCTCTTCTCTTCTGTTTAGGTTCTTAGAGCTTCACTGTGGGAGCTAAGCTCCTTTCAATGATGCAATAAGCAACATGACCTTTGACCCCCTCACCTGCCCTCTGATCATTCATCTATCTCCTCAGGCCTTATTCTAACGATCCAAAACCCTTCAAATAGCCAAGTTGGGTTTTTTTTTGTTCACTCTGCCACAAAAATGTTTTCTCCTTCTCCCCAAATGTGGATGTCCCCTCCTATCCCTTCCAAAGTAGCCTGACCCAATACCCAGGACAGGCAAGGGACAGCAATTGCTCGTAATGGGGAAATGGGTTTTAACAAGGTGACTATTTAGGTATAGTCAAGTTATTTTTGAGGTTTTTAGAGGTTTTTATGGCTCCCTCTCAGCTGTGGAGAAGCAGAATCATGCAGTCACATCCTGACCCCATTGACGTCAATGGGAATTTCCAATCGACTTCAGCGGAGCCAGGATTTTACCCACTGTACTTCAGGCAATTGGCCTTAGAGATGGCAGGATACGAAAAGAGCAGCCCAATTAAAACAAAATCTTTATATAATATTTCTATAACTTATGTGCACCACCACTCCTGCAGTGCAGAACCTCAAACCCATGCCAATAAACTCGTCATAGCACACCCACTTCGGTGCATTTTAGATTATGCCATGTTTTACAGAAGAAAAATAGTGGAGTATTTTAGTCTTTGAACATTGCACTCAAGAGGTTTAAACCATTTCTTTCCATTTCTTGTACCCTTATGGGTGCTCTAATTTGTGCCCCTAGCCAACCCAAGGACTGAAGGGGACAGAAAGCCTTTCCCCTCACTCCCCATCAGAAGATCCTGCCCATTGTGTGAGTTATCTGTAGCCCTTTGATTCATGATGCATCTAATCAACAGTTTCCTTTTAACTAAAGCCTTCTTCAAGTGGGACAGAACACCTCCGCCATCTGTGCTCCCTTTAGTAGCAGAGGTCCAGAGCAAACTATGGATTATCAGGGATTTGAGGGCATAAGGGGATGAAACCCCAACTGTCTTTCTCGGGATGAAGGGAGGTGAAATTCAGAGATTGGGGTAAGTCAGCAATGACTCTACTGAAATCAGTGGGGTTCTGCTGGCATGGTTGGAGAAGAGAACCGTTTGTTTCCAATAATAACATGCAACGGTGCAGTGAGAAAGATGCCACACTTTGGGGGATTAAGGGTACACGTACACAGCAAAACAAACAAACAAAAGCAACCTGTGGCAGCGTGTCTCAGAGCCTGGGTCAACCAGCCTGGGCTTGTGCTACATGGCTAAAACAGCAGTGTCGATGCTTGGGCTGGTGGCAGGGCTTTAAGACAGTCCCCACCTCACCGAGTTTCAGAGCCCGGGCTCCAGCCCAAGCCTGAACATCTACATTGTCATTTTTAGCCCCTCAGTATGAACCCCACGAGCCCATCAGTCAACCCAGTCTCTGAGACCCACTGCTGCAGGTCTTTTGTTTGCAGGGTAGACAAACCCTAATATGTGCTGAGGTTCACTCCCAGCTGATCATTTTAAAATCCATTTGGTGCATTCATGGGACAAGTACAGCAAGTGGAATGTTTGGCTGCTGCCAGCTCCCTCAGGCATTGTGTCACTACATGCAAATATAGGACAGGTAGCTTTTGGCTGGCTGACAGGCGTGTGAATTCCATCATTCTCTGGGGACAGTTGCCTTTTGCCAGCAACTGCACAAAAAATGCCTTCAGTCTATAGCCAGGAGTCCTTTGAGCTCTAAAAACCTACCCTCTCTGCCCCAACACAGAGATGAGCATGAGCTGGGTTTCTTGCTGTGCAAAGCGTATCATCCATAATCAAATTCTGTTCTACACACTTCCGACTAAAGCAAGAGTCAGTCTTTCAAAGCCTGTGGGGTTGACTGAGATTTTCATTCCAGAGCTTATTCAAAAGGACGCACACATATTGCTTCCCACCCCCTTGTTTGACTTGTTTATTGAGGAGGTGAGCCCTGGTGGGCAGGGTCTCTCTTTCACGATGGGTACGTCTTCACCGCAGGGTTAACTCCGGTGATCAGCACCCAGGTCAGCTTAGTCCGGGTATGAGCAGCCACAACTGCACCGCCCTGCTTGAGTTGCTGTGTCCTCCATTGTGCTGTGCTCCCGTGTGTCTCTCTGAGGACATATCGCATGGTGCTTTGTGCTGCAATAGCTAAGCCACTTTACCATTCCTTCCCAGTGAATTGTGGGAGAACTTGACTGTCCCAGGCACGGGGCGGGGGGAACTGTAGGAAGGCACTGGAAGACTGTCAAGCACTTGAGTGATTTAGCTAGTGACCTCACTGCAAACCAGCCTGAGTAAAAGCAGCTAATGACCTCTCACCATTCCTCAGCTGGGCCCACTAGCCCTGGGTTAAAGCACTACCAACCTTAGATGAGGAAGCTGTGGATGAGAGGAGGGTTAATAGCATCACCTGAGTAGAGTCCAGGTTAACTCTGCAATGAAGACCGATCCGGTATGTTTGGACAGTGCCTAGTATAATTCAGCTCCAATTCAGTGGGGCCTTTAGAGGTTACTATAATACAAATAAACAATAGTAAAAACCACATTAGGACAGACCAATGGCCCATACAATCTGATATTTTGACTGACACTGGCCAACCCCAAGTACTTCAGAGAAAGCTATTGTCACTCACTCCATCTAATACAGTTCATTATGCCACACTATAATATGAAGGAAAATTCCCTTGTCCGCAGCTGGATATTAGTTAATGCCCTGAAATGTCGTCCCAAATTCAGACTAAAGGGAGATGCTGGAGTTGGCACATACTAATACCTCAGGCCGATGCTATTCTCAGCCATATACATGTCCCATCACATTTTGCGGCTTACCAGTGTTGTTTCACTCAGTATTAACCTGGGGTAGTGAATGCCACCAGCTAGCTAGATATTGTGGGAAAGCATTTCTCATCTGTTCTAAGTTTATTGCCTCATAGTTTCAAGTGCCCCTTTACCCTTGTTTTACCAGAGGAGGCAAACAACGTACAGCTGGTCTTCTCTACGTCATTCACTGACCTACATTCAGGAGTAATACGGTCCCATAGCATGGACATGTAAGTCAACAGTGAATGTGGGTGAGTTTGTTCTCTGTATTATGGGCTATCCCTTTAATGCCCCTTTTTCCTCACTCAGCTCTTTAGCGCCCTTCACACACTGGGAACACCTCTCACTCAGCTGTCCACAGTAATGTCTAGCTCTCCTTCCTCACGCAACAGTGTGTGAGAGCAGATTAAAAGCATCCCCAATATGCATTTCCTCCACTGTCAAGTTGCTGAGGCCCCCAGTTTTGCTTGCCCTTGTGAAGAATCTCACAAGCCTTTTAGTTTAGACTCATCTAAATTATTTCTCAGTGACACCTTTGGCCAGTATTTATCTCCCTGGTAGGGGGTTAACAAATATAAGGCATGGTCCACAGCTCCAGTGGAATCTTTCGACTGACATCAATAGACTTTAGATTAGGCCCATAAAGAACAGAACCTGTCACCCAACTATTCACTTCCTTTGCATGCTGAGAACTGGCTGTTTATCCCCACAGTAACCCTTAACCTGTTCTAATGCTTCTTCCCCGCGGCTACCAAGGGAGGGACGCCCTCCCCTGCCCGAAATATCAATGGGAAAGGTATTTTTTTCATGCTGTTGGATGTTCAAAGGAAATAGCACTCAGCCCTTAGATCAGTGGACAACCAAGGTGAAGGTCTCTCCCTTGTTTCAAATTGAACTCCACTGTATATTACGCATACCTGAGACCTTCACGACAATGTCTTTCTGCTGCCTCTGTTGATGGAGCTGTAATGTTCATGGCTGAGATCACTGTGCTTATATTGGTTGTGAAGATCAGTACTGTATGGTTATTGCAATAGACTATTTATACATATGTACACACACACACCTGCAGTTTCAATCTCCACTGCTTATCCGATTTGGTCGTCTCTCTCAAATAATTCTAGCAGGCTTGCAATGCATAATTTGCCATTACATATTACACTCCAATTCTGCAGCCTTTACTTACAGTTATTCCCACAGATGTCAGTGGAACTCCAATGGGTGTCCATACAGCACCTACCACAAGGTGGCCCAGATCCTTGATTGATGACCTGGATTTTCCTACTGTAGAAACAACTCTGCATGCAGAAGGGGTGAGCACTAGTTGGTTCTGATGTCCAAGCGAGGTTGATAGAACAGTTTTGGTAGATAAGAGAGATACGAATGGGAAATTTTGAGACACTTCTGATATATAAAAACAAGAAAGTGAAAGGGACTATAAACAAAAGTAAAGCTGGGCATTTTATATTGTTGTCTAGGCTTATGTGAAATGCAAAAAGTTAAACAAGCATCAGTAGTGAAAAGTAAATTAGATTTTGAAACATTCCTTTAATTGACAAACCATACACAGGGAATAAGTTATAGGAGATACACAAAGGACATGCAGAATGCAGTTAAACAAATAGACTATACTCTTTCTCAAAGCTAAAGTTTATTTCAGACTTGGGAGCTTTTCCCCATTAGGAAGAGGGATTAAACAATAATATACAAATTCACAAAACTTCCTGATTCTAAACCAATCTTTTAGAAAATTGCATTCATCCCATTGAAGTCAATAGGCCTGATTCCGACCTCACGCCAATTTTACACGACTGCAATTCCATTGACTGCTCCTGATTTGCACTGTTGTAACTCAGATCAGACTCCTTTAATTGCTCTGTGCATGCACTGAAGACTGCACGACTGGTCCCTTTTTTTCTTTTACTATATCATTCAGAAGAGATGCATTAACCCTCAGCTGGAGAAAAAATCCTAAAGCTATTTTTCCAACAGAATAGGTTTCCACACTCACCTGTACCTAACGGTCTACATTTGTCTGACATATATTGAAAAATAGTGGATAATTTAGAAAAAAAAACACTATACATTGGGAGGTAGACTGCTCTAGTGGAATGGGCTCTGAACTGGGGGACAGGAGACCTGGGATCTGCTCCCTGCTCTGCCACGGACCTGCTGAGTGACTGTGGGCGAGTCACATCACTTCTCAGGGCCTCGGTTTCCCTCATCACCCTTTATCTTGCCTGTTTTAGAATGCAAGTTCTTCAGGGCAGCTGCTGACTCTGTTTCTCCAGGCTGGTCCCCAGGTTCATCCATGAAGAGCTCCTTGGAAAATGAGCACAGAATGTCTGCTACCCGCACCCCGCTGAGTGGGCTGATTCAAAGCCTTCCATGGTCCCATCTGATCTTGCCACCTGCCTCCCCTTCTTCCAGTCTCACAATAAGACCCGCTGGTGTCAGGAGTACATCATGGGAGATGATGGGCTCTATGCTGGAATGGTGCCAACCATCCTATCAGACTCTTTATAGCAGGGGTATGTGCCACACCTGCTGTTCGTGATGCTGGCCTTGTGGTACAGGCACTTCAGATGTTTTATCCATTCCCTGCACTACACCATTGTCTGATGGATGTTCTGCTCCACCAGCCTCCAGGGGATCTCATAAAGGTGAACATTCTGTGAGATTTTGCTGCAGTCATGGTTCTAGGTGTACTCACACGAGAGCCTCTCTGGCCAGCTTGCAGCACACCGGAGAGAGAACATTTTCAAATGGCAGGACAAGCTGAGCTGGAGTGAGTTGTGGAAGTGAAGCAGCCCATGTAGAAAGAGAAGAGATAAATGCTGAACAAAGGTATACAAAATAGCAGATAACTTGTCGTCTATAGAGACCAAGCGGGAGGGACCTGAGGAGGCCGAAAGACTAGAAGATATGGGACAGGGAATTGTGGGAATGATGATGGACTAGGTAGACTCGGGGGCAGTTCACCAAATCATTGTTATGTCCACACCACAAAGTGGGAGGGTAGAGAGGTGGGTCATGTGTCAATGCGTGCTCTCACCCTCCCCCCCACCGGTAGGTACGCAAATGGGATTTCTACACACCACTGGACATATATCTAAGGGCCTTGAGCGTGAATGATAGAGGGGTAGGGGAAAGAACCTGCAGCTTGACATGTGGAAAGCTGGAAGTGTAGACAGACCCTATATGTTTGTACACAATGGGGCCTGGAACATGGCTGGAGACTCAAGGCAAAACTGTAACACATATACGTCAGCATCACTATCTAAAATCCATCACACAGCCTGCAAAGTAAAGTGTTTTAGTCTTAAGAACATTTACTGCTCTTTTGAACCAATAGCTAGCCATGACTATGGAAGGGATGGCAAGAGTGGTGAGGTCGAAGAGGTATTGCCACAAGTGACATGAGGCTCAAAATCCTTGAACAGAAGCATCTGGGCATCAAGGCAGAGTTAAAAACAAGCCCATCGAAAATGAATTAACAATTAAAAATGTATTGAAAGTGGAAAGAAAAAGAGAAATCATTCCTAATTAATTCTGGTGCCCTGCACAACCCCAGACTATTTGTAATCCTACAGGGAACATCTTTATTGATCTGGGGGACGCTGCAGCAGACTTCTGATGCTTATCTCAGCATAAAAATAGGCTCTTGTGATGAGCAGTGATTTAATTACATGACAATCACCGTTAACAATGCATGGCGAATACCAAAAATATGCAGAGCAAGAGTGGCAGTGATAAATGCAAGTGGATGGCATTGACTTTCAGTAAAGTCGTCTATTGCCAGGGATGGAGGGAGACTACACATATATTTTTTCCCTTCTCTTAGGGCAGTGACTCTCTCAAGGGGTCTAAAGACACACACAAGATGGGGGGAGAAATAAAGGATCATGATCAAAGCAACATTTAGCACATAAAGCAGTGGAACTTACAATGCAATTGTTTTGCATGTGGGAAGATGCACTGTTTCCACTGTGCATCTCCACTAAGAAATGAAGGGGAGAAATATTTGCCTTACTTTGGGCATGGGTGATTGGGCAACTTCTTCTAAGGGCACAAATCTGTGTGTGTCACAACCACCCATTATTCTCCAATTTCCTATGTGGCACAGGGATAAGAAAGTTCAGCCCAATCCCATTGGCAACATACAGAAGGTGGACTTGACAGTGGCCACAAGATTGCTCCATGGGAATTTTTTTTAAGCCTGGGTTATTGAGTTCTCCTTGGTGTATATCTAAGCAATCCACTCAAAGGGCCAGATCTTGAGCTGGTGCAAGTGGGATGTGCCGTTGTAACTGAAAAACCCATTTCCATTTATACCAGCAGAGGATCTGGTCCAAAAGATTTAATAGCTACCTTGACCTGAATGTAGCATCATCTACTTCCCAATTGTCAGAAGAGGTTTGCAGTTCGGACCCTTTGCTATGAAATACCAAACCATTTACTCTGAGCTGCAGAAGAATCTAGATGGCTGCATATTTTGGAGCTGAGGGTCCCGAGTCTGGCGACTTGTATCACTTCTTTGAAACTCCACCACCTGGACGGTGACAGTCACCCACACCTGAACAGGTCTGAATTCTATTTGGTAGGAGGCCGTGGTGACACCTATGCAAGCAAGTATGTTACCAGAGGCTTGTCTCTCTTTCTACCCCGGCATTCACCCTAATGTGTGGAGGCGGACACTGGGAAATAGCTTTTCCAGTAGGTGAGAGAAGGAATCAGCAATATTTCGGATGGGGAAAGGAATCTCTATATTAGGGGTCCACAACGCAACACGGGCCACTTTTCTATTTCCATCAATCTCCATGTTATTTGAATGTATTCATCTATTATCTTTTCCCCCCACCCCTCTGTAGACTTGGGGCTGCTCTAACATATGGGAGCCATTCGAGCAGATGGTGATTGCAGTAGTGTAGGGTTAACTTGTACGTGCCTCCTGTTCCCTACTCACTGGATTCCCCAATGCACGGTTAGGGGCTAGTTAGGTGGCTTGAGGGCTGCTTTTCACTGACACAAGGAAGCTGAGGGTCAGAACCTCGGTTCCAATTAAGTCAGCAAATGTTCTACCTCTCTCCTCCCTTCCTCTAATTAAGGCAGGTATCATCTAGTTCAGTCCAACACACTGGGGCCAATTGGAAATATTTGTCTTAGGAGAAAAAGATCTCCAGCCCATTGGCCACTTGCACTCTCAGAATTTCAACTCATACCTTTAGTTTCTACTTCATAAATTATGCTGTGTTAAACATCATGACCAGCTACCACGGCTCCTTGTTGCCTTGGAATAGAAGTTTTAGGCTTAAATATATTAAAGAACCACAAATCAATTTTTCAAAGCTTTCTAAATCCTCCTTGAACACTGCATTCTTTTAAATCAAAACATGGGGGGGAAATAGCGGATTAAAAATTGGTGCAAGCCCATTATGGTGCAGCTGAAATGAATCATTATTCATTTTGTTTGGGTATGTATATGTTAAATAAAACATGTCTTTTTCTCACATTAGATTCCCTTGGTACTATAAGATTTTAGTTGTTGCAGGATTCCCTTCCCCACAATGAATCACCTGACAGAACCTCAACCCAGAAATGATGGAGTTTCAACTGGCTTTACTTTTCCCAATTTGAGAGCGATTAAAACACCCCATCTGCAACACGCCAGATTAACAATCGTTTGTAGTATCTCAGCCTCCCTCTGAGTTGCTAACTTTATGGATTTTAAAGAGCAGATATTCTTATCATGCCGCTGTGTGATTTGAAGGGGTGGATGCACCAGGGCACTGACACATGCAGCTTTACAGATAAAATGCAAGTACAATATTGAATCAGAAGAGGATTCACTTCTAACACGCACCATAGTCTCTAAAGCCAAAGCTAACATTTCTCAGTCTATCAACTTAGTTTAAAGGGCTGGGAATCTAAAGGTTGGAGTTTGGTTAAGAGGCATTTTGTGAATTTTATTTAAAAAAAAAAAAAAAACTTAACAAAAAAACCATCCCCACCCCCCAACTCATTCCTGGTGCATTTCTATTGATGTTAGGGGAAGTCAATGTCAGTTCTGCTTGTGAGGGTGCTTGAAGGATCAGGGTTTCAAAAAAAAAAAAAAAAAAAAAAGTGAATGGCGTAGAACACTGGCAATAGTAAATCTTTCTCCTCTAGACTGTTCAGGCTGGTAGCGACAGATTGGCTCAGGTTGGTAGTGGGCTGTTGCCATCTGTTGGTTAGTGGCCTATATAAAGTGAGTTAGTGGATTTCAGTCTAGGTGCCTATATTGTATGAATTCCCATCACAATTGTTACTCAACTCAATCCCAGTTGAAAAGGCCACTGATTAATGATCTAGATCAGGGGTTCTCAAACCTCATTACACCGCGACCCCCTTCTAACAAAAATTACTACATGACCCTAGGAGGGAGGACTGAAGCCTGAGCCTGCCTGAGCCCCACCGCCCTGGGAAGGGGGGCCAAAGCCAAAGGGCTTCGGCCCCAGGCAGTGGGGCTTGGGCTTCGGCCATTGGCGGCAGGGCTTGGGCTTCGGCCATTGGCCCCGGGCCCAGCAAGTCTAATGCCAGCCCTGGTGACCCACTTTGGGGTCCCAACCTCCCGTTTGAGAACTGCTGATCTAGGAAGCTGAACTGCTCACTGTTCTGTAAGGGTGGTCAGAGTTGAAGAACAATGAAGAAGTGGGGAGGAAACTTTAGTAACATTGAAGCTCTATATCCTAAAAACAGTCCCGTCAAGCACTATTCAAGTCCAGCACCATCAAGCAAGCATAAAAAACTCTTTCAAAGAAAATAAAAAATGGTATTAAGGGAAGGGCATGAAGAATCACAGGACAATTAGTTACTTTTCCTCTGAGCTACATTTGAGCTATCTCTGAGCTATTTTAACAGGAGGTAGAATACACACTGCCCAAGTGTTTTAAAAATGTGTCAAAGGCTAAAGATAAAATATTTCATACGCAGCAAGAAAATGGAAGTTACTAAACGTCTGCATTACCTGAATTACAAAACAGCAGCCATTTAAGGGGACACCATTAACTTGAAATCTAGCAATAAAATTTAAACTTATCGTTGCTATTGAGTAATAAAACTGAAAAGTTCCCATAATTTTACTTCCTATTTCTTGGTTTGTGAGTGCACCAATCCCCCAGTACAGTCAGTTAGGCACCGATCAACATGAATCCAGGTGTAGGATCAGTGCCTTAGCCATCTTCTTTTTGACTGAAAAGACTCTTATAAACATCCTCCTCCTCTTTTAAAGGACTAAACTCTCCCCCCCCCCCCCAAACAAACAAACCAGGACATACTATTTAAAGGATTTTCTATCAGAAAAATGCAATTTTTAAGTCAATCAGTTGAAAAAATAATGAACTGGACAGGGTCCCTTTAAAGCTGCAAAATATGATGGCTTGATTAAAAATACAGTTTCTAACAGAGATGATTTTGTATGTCCGGAGTTAAAAAAAAAAAAAAAAAAAAACAGAAAAAACTCTCCCCCCAAAACCAAACCAAAAAACCCAGCCACCCCTTACAATTCCCACTACTTCCACATTTTATTGATACAATTAAATAGTGGCACAGTGGTAGGAACTGACATCACTTAAGGTTAAAATTAAAGCAAATCCATTTTAAATGTCAAACAAATATTGACAGATTTCTTTTGGGGGGGTTGAGGGGCAGGTATTTGCCATACTTTTTTCAGGCTCAACAACCTCCGTTTGCCTGCTTTCCAGGATATGCATTTTAGTGGTAGAACTTAACTGATATGAATGTTAAAGGAAAAAATTTTACTTGCATGCATTCATGAAAACCAACTTTTCAGAAATGGCTTGTTTGGCCGAATGTATGCAGAAATACTTGATTTGTGGGTTCACCTCAGATCCGATATTTGCACAACTGTCCATGCAGTGTATATGTACATGGGTGCACAGCTAACTTATCTCTAGGCAGTATAAGGATACATAGTCAGGTGTGTGTTTCTGAATGCATGATGATAGTAAGAGAGTTTGGGATGTAAACACTATGATATGTGCATTGACGTTTCCATTATAACAATACCTTACATAATAGAACACCTGCACAAATGGTGACTTGAGTGTGGTTTTTAAAACAAAAACACACTCCGCCATCCTGGACCAAGTGAAGAGTGCTGTGAAGACAGAGATTGGTCATTTGAATGTGGAGCAATCAATCACCCAAGGCCAGGTCCTGTATGTGAGGACTGGAGAACTCCTTAAGTCAAGGAGGGAGTTGGGAACCCCTCCAAACCTGTGGATGGTCTGAGAGCCATAGATAAATCCTGTAGATAACAGGATACTTGTGTTTGGATTTGTGCAGATGGCCACTTCCTCCACGCCAGTACCTACACCACTCTTTGTTCCCCATAGCAGCATGGCTTCCATTCCAAATCCCAATTCTCTGCTGTTATTGTTATACTGCACTTCCTTCCTGACAAGACATGTACTTTAAATATAATGTGCTTACTTTGTATGGTCAGATGTTAAATACTGTACCACAGTAAATGTTCTAATAGCACAAAATCTTGAAATCAAATGTTTATTGCATTTCAAAATATTTATCATAACAAACAGCTCTTTGCAACATATATAGGTACCGGAACATAGCAAAACTCTTACGTTTGTGTGTCACCAGCATAATAATCTAATACAAAATAGTCTGAAATTTAGCATACCTACATTTAAAAAAATAGACATTACCCTGTCTCCTGAATAGAAATCAGTTCATGTGGAAAATTCTATAGAAAAAATACTATTAAAATATTGGTCCCACCTTCTAAACAAATAAGGTATTTTTGCTTCTTTTAAATGTTTTCATTCAAATGAATGAACAGATCTCACAAGTGTGTTTAAAAATGTCTCACTTTGGTCCTTACAAAATGACAGACTACAGTATGATAAACTAGATGATAGTTTAGAGTGAGACAATGAGGCATTGTTTACACAGAAGATTGAGTAACTGGTTTAACAAAAGGGGTCGGTGGATATCTACTGTTTGTACAAATAGGAGATTTACTGGAGCTTTTATAATTTCTACAAGGCTCTTTCCAACCAGCTTCATTAACTTGAAGTAAATCAAATCATGCAGAGATCTGACTCAGCCAGAAAGACATGCCGGGAAAGATACAAAATGAAAAAGAACAGACACAAGATGATAAGCTTTAGAATCTTTGGCAGTTTTCATACACATTTTCTTTGAAGATTTTTAACCTGCCATCTAAATGTGTGTGCACGTGTATATAAGGAGATACACATACACACACACACGACACATATACAGATATACACATAGTATACATATATAGTGTATATGTACATAACACACATTTCCTTTTTAAATGACGCCTAATTTATTTTCTACTCTTTCATATATACCTACAACATGAGATCCCAGTGAAACACCTTGTTTATAACATTAAATCTTGTATGAAAAAACTTCCTCTCCTTCAATGAAGGCATGTAAACGTTGTTAAAACTACTTTGAAAAATAAACTATTAGAAAATTACTGAATTGGAGTAATAATCCATTAGCTGTCACTATCACGGTCCCATTTCTTTTGCTGGTGGCAGTGCTGGATACCATGATATAACTCTGTTCAAGACAGGTCTGCCAATAAAGGTAGGCCTACATTTACAGCCATTGATTAATCAGATTATTTCTAAATAATGCATTTTCAAGTCATCTGTATTCTGTGGTTCTCTAGTTTCTTTATTCTGTGAAGCACTTTAGGGGAGGCCATTGGATGGGAGGCTGAAAGGTGTCACGAGACTTAGGTTCTAGTCAAGTCAACACTACCTCAAGTGATTGAGCAGCATAAGTTTCCTTGAAAATCAGCGGGATTTGTGCTGTCTTTTGCCCCCTGGAGCCTCAGTTTTCCCCATCTGTGAAATGAGTAACAATGGTTACCCAACTTTGTAATGCACTGAGTTCTGTGGACAAGAAATGTTATATAAGGACTTACATTATTGGGAGAATTGAAATTTTCTCAGGGACCCACATCTCCTACCAAAACACCAGTTCTTCATTGCTTGGATCTCATATCATTTCATTCTGCGAGCTACCAGGAAAGACTCCACAGAACATTGGTGGTCAATGAACCAAAGTTTGAGAGCTATTATAGCAAAGCAAAATATTTACAACCACCGCTTTGGGCACAGTGCTCTCTCCTCCTGCCCAAGCTTTTGCATCTTTAAGGCTATAAAGTATTTTTCTTCAAGAGCTGTAGTGTTGACATCTCTAGATTTAGACAAAAGCAACAGCTATGCCGAAAAATCTGATGAGATGGAATTATAAATAAGCAAGTCAAAAATATGGCCTTTTCAGGTCCGCAAATTCTCTTAACTCTTTCACAAAGGTGAATCCTGGTATGTCCATTGCCAGCAATGGACCTCATGCCAGGCAATTCTGGCATCAAGGAGTTAACAGCAGTTTTTAAAAGCACAAGTGCTGGATGAAATTGAGATACTGTGGGAGCTTCTAGCTATTTCTGGTAATTATGATAACAACTTTTTAAAATATACACTGCTTGAACAGAAGCAGGGTATCAAAGATTTGTTAATTCAGAGTTTAAACCCTTCTATGTGCTGTGATTTAACTGAGAAAAGAATAGCTCTTGTATCTTAATGTAAATCTGTTGGATATGTTAAAAACTAGTTCAGAGCATCTCCTCACATCAGCTTAGCTGATCTGCTATACTCGGCAGAATTATATCTTGCTACATACAAACAAGGAGAGCTGCGACATTCGGTTTTAGCCTAATAATCCAAGTTAAAAAAATGGAACATGCACTTGTGCTCTTCTCCACCCACTAATTCGTCCTTGCGTTCCACCCCACTCTGGTTGGGCTAGGCCTCTATGCCAAAAAGAAAGGCAGCCCAGGATAGGTGCACATCAGGAAATGTATGTCTTCCAGAGGAACCATCCTGGGCCCATGGCAGTTATTATAGTGTTCATCTGAACCAAAAAAAGGGTGTGGGGAGAAAAAAATATCTGTGTGTGTGTATATGGAGGGGGATATTGCATTCCAAAATCTGTCTGCATCCTACAGAGTACTCCATTTCTTCCTGAGGGGACTGGAGCTGCTGTATGGTTTCAATTCAGCACGCTGCACCTGTAAAAACAAATAGACATGACGTTTGCAGTTAGGTAACTCTAGCTCACTACAGTGTGTGTTAATGGCTCCCCAAGGACAAACCAAGGGAAACTAAGGAAGGTTCAAAAGTAATGAATCATTTTCTAAACACAGGAACATGGGGGATTAATTGCAGGAAGGATTTGAGAAGTCATGCATCATTTCTTGAAACCAAAATATTAAAAGCAGATTTTTCTAATGAGATGCACGGGGCACTACCTGATCTCAGCATGCCAGATAGACTGCCTCTTTTTTTTTTTTTTTTGCTTGCGTTAACCTACACGTTTAATAAGACTCTCTTGGGAATGCTAAAGCAAGTGGATCCCAATATTCAGTAAGGTCAGAGTGGTCTCAAAACTGTACACAGACATGCTTTATCACTTTAAAGAGGAAAAATATTTTCCCAAATAGAAAGATTTTCCCCTACTTCCTCACAGCAATTTCATTTGCGATATAATGGTTAAAACATCTGTGATAAATCCAAATGTGGTGTAATTCCCAATCGCAAACTGACTGCTGCATAACTGAAAAGTGTCCCCATTGAAATCATGAGACTCTTACACAGAGTAGGCCGCCTTTTCCGTGCTTCTGTCCAGGCCATGTGCTACTGGCATACAGTAACAGGCTACAATACTGGGGTATTTTCTAACTCATAATACTAGCAAAATGAAACAAAGGTACTTTAGCAACATGTTAAGTGGAGCAGGCAGAGGTGGCTTTGATACTGCCTGGGAATGGTTTTAATTAGATTCTTGTATCAGATGCCAAATGTATTCACTTTTTTTTTTTTTTTTTTTTTTTTAAAGCATTTATGGCAAAACTCCCCTAAGATGGTATATCCCTTCATATGTGTTTTACCAATGCTTCCTCATAGAAAATAGCATCCTCTTCCTTACAGAGCTCAGTCAAGCTCCCCAAGGATGACAGAAACCATTCAGGAAAATGTTACAAATGTAAATCTTAAATACAACACAAGTAGAAAAGCAGCTTATCTTTAAATATAAACATTAAAGGACAAGTGCAAACCATCTCTGCAAATCCAGTGCATTCTAGAATAGCAACAACAAAAATACAAATACACTTAAGCTTAATGTCTCTATGATTATTTCTGTTTAGCTTTTTTCCCTAATCTATAGAGATATTTTTCTCTAGCTATAGCACTGCCATCAACCAATCTGGTGATCTCTTGAAACAAATGTCGTTGGAAACCTTTTCCAACTGTGTCTCTACCAGCTGTATTGACACCGCGTGGAGACAATCATTTTCCAATCTCCAACAGAGTAAAATCACTATGGGCTAGATTGTGATCCCCTTATTTGCAGTGAGCAGCACTATACTCTGCAAGTACTACTGCTTGAGGAGTAAAAAGCTATTTCAGTGTGATTCGGGATGGCAGAATCAGGGCCCACAGTCATAAGATTCTGGATGATTATAAAGGATTGTTTCTTTTGTTTTATTTTGTGTGATTTGCCACCCAGTCAGACTATTTTCCTTCCACCGAGAGAAATAAATAGATCTCGACATTCTAAAAGACCCACTGTTCAGATAATTTGCAGCCAGCTGGACAAGATTATTGAATACAGTGCTTTAAAAAAATAGTCATGACTGAAGTGGGGGGAGGGCAATCCTGGCTAGACTGAAAGTTATAATTCCATGCTGGTAGAAGATCAATCTTCTTGATCACAGGTTATTTTATACAGAGCTCAAGTCTTTGCATCATAAAGGTGAGCGTAGCATTGTCCAAGGAACCCTGCGTTCAAGGTGGGTGGGGAAGAAGAAATTAGGATGGCAGCTGGCCCAAAGCAGATCACAGCAAGCACAAAGTCATGGAATAATCCCCCCACTCCTGCATGAGGGGATGGGGAATGCAGTAAAACCCTGTGGATGGTTCTCTCTGTCACTCAGAGAGATTGTATCCTCCCTCCTCTCCCCCCCCCACCCTCCATACAAGTATCAGAGCAAAAAGGTGAACAAACCAATAGTTCAGTAACCATGCTGTGCAAGTTCCAGATCATTTTTAAGTCACTCTCTTCAGGATAAATTTTTCTTCAATCATCTTATGCTTCCGACAAAGGTTTTCAGCTCCCCTCTCCCTCACATTCATTGCCCCCTTTATGGATTTTCCTGATGCCTTATCTCTGTTATTCAAAATGCTCCGGCATTGTATTCCCCAAGCATAGCGCTGCCTGCTCTTAGTGCTGCTTGATGCCCCTGTTGGTGGCAGCCATTCATTACTTACCTTTTGAACATCAGATGGTACCCTGGAGAGGAAATCTAGTAACTCATTACTGTCGATGGCATAGGGATTTCTAAGCTTCTTAGTAAATTTATTTATGCCTGAAAAACAAAAACAAAACAATACAAACCTGCTTTATTTATTTATAATTGCTCAGGCAAGCGGGGGGTGGGGTGGGACAGAAATTCACAAGTAAAAATTAGTGTGAAAACAATGACTAGACTTCAAGTCATGCACATGTTGCTGTCATGTGGAATCATTCACAAAAGCCTCTTGGAAGGAAGGAAGGAAAGGGAATTATTATATAAAGATTCTGCTTTACTTGGGTGGTGAAAATCCCATTACCACACCAGCAGAGAGGCAGTGGCTGAAAAAGCGTAAACTGTGGAACCCATCAGCTTTTTCTTTTCTTTTCTTTTTTTTTCGGGGGGGGGGGGGAGGGGGAGGTGGTAGTGGTGGGGAATACATGGATTAACAGCCCATTCTGCTCTGAAATATAGCATCCCAGCTGGGCACAGGCCTCCATTAGACCAAATGTGGTCCTCTCCTGAAGCTAGAGGGAAAATATAGGAGGTTGGAGGGTGAATAGAGAAATGGGACAAGGGAAGGTTTTTTGTTTTTTTCTTCTTCTTCTTCTGTTTAGTTTGAAAAAGAAAGCGACTGAAGAAATCTACCCCCCTGCCCCACACATGTTTCATAGCTTTTTATCCTCACTGCAGAGCCAGATTTGACACATTGATTGTACTTTGATGCTGTGGGAAACTATGAAAACTTATTAGGATTTTATTTTTTGGTCTAAGGTTGATAACTTGATTTATTAACCGCTGCAATGTCACTCCTAGTTTGCTCCGCAGAGCTAGCCAAACTGTGCTTAGCTGTAGCTGGTCCCAGCAATGGAATCAGGGCTCACCAGAAGCGCTGGGCAGATCACAGTTTTCTTATCCCATAAAAAATTTCAGATATCAAAAATTTTTCCTGGTCTGAATCAGGCCGAAAAGTTAAAACTCTCGACAATGCCTGTGAACCAAACATCTGAAATAAGTTTAATTTGGGTGGATCAAAGCATTTCATTTTGAGAATTCCAAAATGTTTTGCTTCAGTTTTGACCATTTTAATTTTCATATTTATTTTTCCTTAAATTACCTTACATTTCAAAACAAAAAGTTGTTTCTAATCAGAAAATCAGAACTTTGTGTTTCAAAAATGTAAAAAAATAATAACTGATTATAATAATTTGAGTTTAAAAATTACCAAAAAAGACCCTTTTCCATGAACAGTTTAAGTCTGGCAGAAATGGCATTTTCTGACCAGCTCTACTGATGTGGGTAGAAGTTGAAGGTGTGAAGACTCGTTTTACAATCCTAAATCAGAGGGGGAGTGCCATACAACCTTGATCCAGCCCATTCTCTGAGCAATGACATGAACAAGGTCCAGCACTGAGAGTCAGGAGATCTGGGCTCTCTTCCCAGCTCTGCCGTTCTCAATTTAGGTAAGCCACTCAACTTCTCTTTGCCTCAATTTCCTCATTTGGAAACAAGAATTGTAATATGGCTTATCCTCCTGTATAGTAAGGTTTTTAGATGGAAGGCTGAAATGTGCCATAGGAGGGTTAAGTATTATTAGGAAAAGGAGAGCAAATAATAATGCATCTTGAAAATTAAAATATTGGCAACTTATAAGCAAAGAAAGAGGTTATAAGCACCTACTCTAATCACAACCCAAGGTAAAATTTCACAGCAGTTTCTCTGCACATGGTTTCAAATCCAGTGACTTCCACTCTCTCCCTCCCTTGCTCTCTCTTTCAAATGTACCTGCTTCACATATGAATGCAGCTTTTAAGCTATATTCTTGTAGCAAAATGCCAACACAATTTTCTGTGTACCTGATTTTTAAAAACAGAAAATACCATAAGGTCTTTTGAGGCCTTGCCACAGGGTAGTTGTTTAACATGTATCATATTTGAAGGCCCTGTCAGTCTAGATGATGTTGACTGGATGTATAGCTTTGGTGTACTCTGGATGTCTTCCACATTGAGGCAGAAACATATTGTTACTGAACTTTTAGTTCACAGGAATCGCCTCTCTCTTTTCTTTTCGTTCGCTCTTTTGTTGAATTCAATAATTTATTTGTTGGTTTTTCTCCCAGCTCCAGCTGTTGATAGTATCATCGACTCGTTTTCCTCATTTCCATCCCCTAATGTTAGAGTGACATTAGCGGATGCTTCATCACTGTAAAACTAATCAGGACTGACCACTGTCCAGAAGCATACAGTAACATGATGGTGTGACATTGCAAAGTTGTTCAATGAGGCTACCCTGCCCTCTGGTTTTTGTTCTTTCACCCCAACCCAGATTTAGCATTGTAAATAACCAAAGAAACTGATGAAGGGTGACAAAAACATTCTGAGAAAAAAAAATCCAACTTTCTCTTATTACAGACATACATTAAGGGCCTCATTTTCAGACTCTGAGCTCCATTAGTACAGGCATAACTCTGCACACAATGTGGTTTTGCATACAAAAATTCTATTCCCTATTTTGTCTACACCAGGGGTCGGCAACCTCTGGCATGCGGCTCACCAGGGTAAGCACCCTGGCAGGCCAGGCCAGTTCATTTACCTGCTGACACGGCAGGTTCGGCAGATCGCGGCCCCCACTGGCCATGGTTCGCTGTCCCGGGCCAATGGGGGCTGTGGGAAGCGGCGTGGGCGAGGGATGTGCTGGCTGCGGCTTCCTGCCACCCCTATTGGCCCGGGACGGTGAACCACGGCCAGTGGGGGCCGCGATCGGTTGAACCTGCCGCGTCAGCAGGTAAATAAACTGGCCCGGCCCGCCAGGGTGCTTACTCTGGCGAGCAGCGTGCCAGAGGTTGCCGACCCCTGGTCTACACTAAGGCTCCCCTTACGGTAACCATGAGAACATTTTAAGAAAAAGCTCAGAATAGGTAAATCCTTAGTCTACCAGCAGAAAGTCTGATCTCCAGTACAAATGTTCATTTCCACCAAGGTTTATGGAGTGTTTATTATCCTCAGAGGGCTTACCCCAGATATTTGATGCCTGTAACAGCAAGTTTAAAGATTTATTATTCCCCACTTATAAATAAATATTGGATTCTTCCCATGCAAATGCAATATTATGGAGCACTTACCCCAGATTAAAACAATGTACCTCAATGGTATGAAATACAAAATGACTGTCGCTGCTGTCAGTACTAAGCAGGCCAGGACCGACAGGAAAGGCACTGTCCAGTTGAATGTGCTGTAAATAATAATAAGAAAGCCTCTTCAGTGTTACTGATCTTAAATGCTGTCTATAACTTACAGCCCATTAAGAACTCAATGACTCTTTCTGCAATATTCAGTGCATATAAATAAACCGTAAAGTAAAGCACAGAGCCTTTGGAAGACAGATACGTAGACTTCTGCACCTGGGTGCTACAAAGGGAATAGTCTCTGGATTCTACATATCTTGTTTCATGTCTATTATTATTCTTATTTAGGGAACTGTCACAAGTCAGCAGCAGTCCAAGCCTTTTCATGTCACCAATGTGCCTCCGACTTGTTCTAGAGAACCCCAAGCAAAGGTAAAGGAGAGATTCAGTCACCATACTCATTTAGTCTTTGATATCTTCTGAGAATGATAACATCTTAAGTCATGATACTCTCAGGTGAGGTGGACAATAATCCATTAGGAACAAGTCTGAGAAGCACAGTTCATTTCACTCAGGCCACCATATAGCCCAATTACTACTGATCTAGGCCTGTATGGCAGAGCTAGAGGTGAAATAACTGAAAGTTGCTATTAATTGCCTCTTCAGAGTTATCCTGTTGCCCTTGCACTTTGCCTCTCTGATCTCCATCTACTTTCTGGTTGCAGAGGCTAAGCACTGGGCAAACTGGAGTACAAGGCATTTGTTAATGCATGAGTGGATTTACAGATCAGGGTGTTCTTGCATTACATGGATCACCTGCTGGCATCCTCACATCACGATTAAGGTGAAGAGATAGTCAAAGTGGAACACTCAGAACAACATCAGGCTATAAAATAAGATGATTTTCATCTCACATACAAAATTTGTAGGAGGGGGAAAATATTTTTTACTTCCATGGAGGTATTAAAATATTAAGAAAGGATAGGCTGAAAGAACTGCCACAATTATTATACAACGGCATAGCTTAATTTAAAACCAAAAACCAAAACACAAAACAGCTCAATACAGTTAAGCTCTTAAAAATCCCTCGGACAGCATAATTGGAGTGACAGAGCTCTGGCACAAACCAGTCTGTCAGTTTAAAACAAAAACAAAAACAAAAAAACCCCCCCAAAAAACTTTGGTAGCAATTTTTTAATGGTACATCATTTTTGAATTACAATGGAATTCCTTGGAAATTACAAAGGGCACCCACATTAATACCAATGGGTTCTTTAAGATCATTGTTACCAAAATAAATACCAGAATTAATAGTGTTTAAGCACTCAGCCTTCCTGCCATGCAGCTGGACAGAACAGTACTCTGTTCATAGAGTGGAATACATCTCTTGGCCATTTCCACCACAGCTGGGATGGATGGAGTGGAACCACAACACATGGATTTGATATATTTTTAGCCCCGACCCAACTTCTTATTTAAGTGTAGCTCTGTCACAGACAATCACTTTGTGTTAAAAAGAGAAAAAACGTGAGGGTCAGTTACACTCCACTATGGGTGTAATTACAATACACAAATGTGTGTGTGTGGCGGGTGGGCGGGGAGGTTATTAAGAGACACACACACCCCAGGCTCCCATCTCCATGCTTCCTGGTGTGAGGCATAAGTCATGTGCCTTCTGTTGTGACAAATGATAAAGGACCTTCTCAGGTTCCTTCATGGCAGCAGGAAGCCTAAACTGATACATAGACAAGCACTTCACGGCACAGGATGGGGTGACAAGCAACAGATAACCCATATGTCCAGCCTTGGGGGGAATGATGGGAAGGAAACTTCAAGCATTAATCCCCACCTAGTTCAAAGACAGAGGATGAGCCAGAGGAATACCCTCAACTGCACCTCTGTGACTACCTGCTTCCAACAACAGAGTCCCTTGACCCACAGGTCAGAGTCCCCCATTCCCGACCCCCATCCATAGAGGTAGATCAGAAAGGGGGTTGAGGGCAGCACACCAGTGAGAGTTGGGAACAGGCAGGGCTGCTGATTACTTTTGTCCTCTCTACTTTGAGCTGTCATCTGTGATACCACTGCTGGGGAGAAGAAATGGCCAGGCTTGGCCAGGCTCTTACTCTACAATTCCCAGGCACTCTCTGAGGGACGAATTTATTCCCTTAATTACAGCTACGCCCCTTTGCGCTGTCCCAAACATTTCAGAGCCTGGCAACGAAACATTCACTTACTTTTTAATTCTCTCTCCAAACGATGCTATTTCTTCTAAGATGTTTTGAACCGTTATAACAATATCCTGGACCATGTGGATTCTTTTAATTAATCCCTTTTTCTCAGATTCCTGAAAAGTAAACCAAATCTTTTATTTATTTTGCATTCCCTAATGTATTCATAGACAAAATGGGTACATAATAGATTTTCATATCCACACGTGTGTATGTTCAGCTGGGAGCAGGAGAGAATACACACAGTAGTTTGGAAGGAGGAAAGCGTACACATAGTAGTTTAAAGTATATATAATATACTACATTACTTTGTGTATCTCCTCCCTCTACCCCCCACACTCCATCCCTTCAGGTGAGCACAGGTCCTTTTCCAATACCCCAGTTTTCAACAGTGATTATCTAGAATAGATCATCTACCCCACAGAGGCCTGACAATTAAATGCATCTCATCCCAGACCTGCAATTCTTGCTTGATGTTGACTTGCTCTAGACTTTGCATTGAGAGACTGATTAAGAGAGGTGTTGAGGATCTGCAGGTGCTCAGAATCTTTCAGGATCAAGCCCACTCAGAAGCAATTACTGCTAAATAATATACAAATTCTGCTAAATTGGGAAATGGTTTTCTGACAGCTCTTCATCTAATTCCCTGCTCAAGACAGGATTCATAAGCTTCATAGCCTTATCGACAGCCATTACATTACTCTATACCGGGGTCGGCAACGTTTGGCACGCGGCTCGCCAGGGTAAGCACCCTGGCGGGCCGGGCCAGTTTATTTACCTGCTGACGCGGCAGGTTCGGCCGATCGTGGCCCCCACTGGCCGCGGTTCGCCGTCCCGGGCCAATGGGGGCGGCGAGAAGTGGCGCGGGCGAGCGATGTGCTGGCCGCGGCTTCTCGCCGCCCCCATTGGCCCGGGACGGCGAACCGCGGCCAGTGGGGGCCACGATCGGCCGAACCTGCCGCGTCAGCAGGTAAATAAACTGGCCCGGCCCGCCAGGGTGCTTACCCTGGCGAGCCGCGTGCCAAATGTTGCCGACCCCTGCTCTATACACAAGTAAGTGTCAAGCGACCAAATGTAAAGTTAAATTATTTCCAATCTCTTGGGTTGGTCTCGCCCAGCACCCAATATGCCTCCACAATTCTCGCTTAGTAAGTGTTAATAACCCAGTCTTGCTACAAAACAGATACAATCTCAGACTTACAGGTCCATCTTTGAGCGTGTCATGTGTTAACCTAATCATTTCTGCTGAACTTTAGAACAAGGTAAGAGCTGTCCTAGAGATCTGATTTTGCTCTCTGATATTCTTTCGCCTTTTATCACGTAATGTCCAAATTTCTTTGTGATCATGTAAAAAGCGACAAAGAGTCCTGTGGCACCTTATAGACTAACAGACGTATTGGAGCATAAACTTTCGTGGGTGAATAACCACTTCGTCGGATGCATGTATTCACCCACAAAAGCTTATACTCCAATATGTCTGTTAGTCTATAACAGTGTTTCCCAAACTTGGGATGCTGCTTGTGTAGGGCCAGGCCAGTTTGTTTACCTGCTGCGTTTGCAGGTTCGGCCGATCGTGGCTCCCACTGGCCACGGTTCGCTGCTCCAGGCCAATGGGAGCTGCTAGAAGTGGCGGCCAGTACGTCCCTCGGCCTGTGTCGCTTCCAGCAGCTTCCATTGGCCTGGAGCAGCGAACCACGGCCAGTGGGAGCCACGATTGGCCGAACCTGCGGACGCGGCAGGTAAACAAATCGGCCTGGCCCGCCAGGGGCTTTCCCTATACACACGGCATCCCAAGATTGGGAAACACTGGTCTATAAGGTGCCACAGGACTCTTTGTCACTTTTTACAGATCCAGACTAACATGGCTACCCCTCTGATTTGTGATCATGGTATTGCTGGTCCAATCAAACACTCTAATATGCTCTATTTCCCACCATATCATCCCTACACACCTGTCCATTCAAGACATAGTTGAGTCTTCTTGTCCAATCTGTTTTCAGCAACACTTGTTATACATGCCCCGTATAGACTCTCATATAACCACTGTCTTTGCTTCACAAGTATTTCCATGCAAAGCCAAAAGCATAGAGTATTTCTCTGACTCAAATCACTAAACATTACAATTCCACCAGAAACCCTAAAGATTCCAACCCTCTGCAAATCTATGAACTTTGCCATTTTCACTGAAAATTCTTCAGGGTTTCGATTTTTGCTTCTGGTGGTGAAATAAGTATTCTGCTGCAGAAACCTTCCTTTTCTTTTGGTGAAAAGGTTAAAGGAAAAAATAATAAATTTCTTTTACAGAAGCTAACTTATCACATTTCTTACTGCTTATTTTAGGCCACAGGATTACAGGAAACCAATGTGCAGCAATAAAAAAAAAGCAAAGAATGCATTAAAATCAGCATGGTTTAAATCAGCTATGGAAATCAGGATACAATTACCAGTGTTAACATTACATTTCTTTGCATGCAAGTCACTATGGCTACAAACATTCTAGCTAGAAGTGTGCAAAACATTTATTCTGTACAAAATTCAAACCACTGGATATAGAGGTTTTTACATTGCATTTTGATTGTCCAAGAATAGTCCAATTTGAGGGGGTTGGTGGAAATGTGTTTTAATCAATTAAAGCCCAGACTGTGGGGAGCCTGTAGGAGTGGTGCTTAGCCCCTTGCATGTTCACGTATTTCCCCACTTACTAGGGCCAGATGAGGGTAATCTAGGGCCCCACACATGGAACTCCCCTGTATTTCTGCCTCTGCACATCATCCTGCCGCCCTCTGCCATGTCCTTACCCCCACTTAGAGTGGATTGGTAGGGTCTACAGCCATCAGCTGGAATGTTGGAAGGTTCATCACTACTTCCCTTTCGGCACTAGGTCATTTGGAGAGGAGTTTGTGGGTACGTGAGGCAGACGGCCTATCTTCAGCTCCTACTAGGGTGTTGTGATGCCAAATCAACAACCCCTGAGACAATAGCCACGTGTCTTCCTCCCTCCTCGACCCCCAAATATATTTTTAAACAACATAGTCCTTTTTGTCTCAAAGTAAATTTTAAACAAAAATTCATGATGTGATCAAAATTTAAATATCTGGATATTCCTTTTACATATAAGTCACTGTGCAGTGAAAAGAAGTGGAATTTTAAATATCAAATTTGAATATGAAAAAGAGAGTACTTTCACAGAATATTTAAAACAAAAAGTGAAATCTCTTGAATGTGAAATGACCCAGAACAAAATAACCGTTTAATAACAAAACAGAAAAAAACCCATTCATTTTCACACAGGTCCAGTTATAACCTTGTTAGGGTCAGAATTAAATGATGGCATGGTTGTTTTAAACTATTTGTATGATGCTGTTATGCACTTTACATACAAGTGGAACACAGAGCAAAAATTCATGGAGCGCCAACCCGGTAACTATCTAGTTCTGTCCAATTTGTAGTTGGAGGGAAGGCAAGAAATTTCCAAAAGTGATCTTCCAGGGCAAGCCTACTCTTGCTGCCCAGAGTTGTAAGCAGATAATCTGGCAGCACTATCTGCATCATGCTGACTTTATTTACACATCTCTGATTGAGCTCCGAAATGTGGTGATAACACAGTTTAACACACACAACATTACTTCTGCTGCAGCTACCAAGCTGCCTTGGAAAAACAAAACACTGATTCACTCTGAAGGATATAATAGCAATCATATGCGTTTCCTTACCCACCACACACACACACACACACACACACACACACACACAAAGTCACTGCTAGATAGTGGCATTTCCAATTTGTTATATAAAACACACACAGGACAGAAAAGTGTGTGTGTAGTCTACAGAAATAATTAACAAGTGCTGTCACTGAAATCAGATTCTGATTAGCGAGTAATCTGGGCTGTTCTTGTGATGTACTTACACAATGTAATGTTTTTGCAAGAATCATTTGAAAATTCCAGGAATTTTTTCTATGCTTCATTCGGTGTTACATACTCGAGGAGGGAGAGGGGGAGTGGGGATTAGTACCAGGACCCTAACTCCAGACTTACACAGCATAACTCATTAAGTGACACAAAAGGAGATAAACGATACACAATAAAGGCCTGATCTTCCACCGTTCTTTAGACCTCTTGTGAGGTTCTGAGCAGCCTCAGTCCCTATTGAAGTTTGCACCCTACAGTATATTGGGCCCAAGAAATGATGCAACAGAGAACTTTCTAAAGTCATGAAGACAGAGTCATTGCTCTTTGTTGGCTAATTTATATAGAAATAAACACAGGCAATCATCATGTAAAAAGTTTTGTTTGAGCCTCAATAAATAAGCTACATTTGAGTCCGATGCAGAATGAATTCAAAGGACGATTTCACATCCGTACTCTTTCCAAAGTACACAAGGCTGAAGATTCCACAGCATTATACTCCTTTTGATATTATTGTACCATGACTTTTTGTGGCCTGAGGTGTCTCAAGTCAATGTGTAATTGGCCCAGTAAAAAAGAAAAAAGTCTGGACACCCGTGGTTTAAAGCCTTAGCTCATAAGGTTTAAGTTTAAATGTAAAATAAAATACCCTGCCTTTTTTTTTTTTTTTTCCAAATGAATAGTGAAATCCCCGTTTCTTCAAGGCCTTTTTCTTTCCTATTTCTCAGCTGATTACAGCACTGTAGGTAGAATCAAACTAGTCTTCAGCCTCTGGGAAAGAATTAACACCATCAAAATAAATTTACAACTGCGAATTAATTATATAATCAGTATGTTACTTTAAATCTTCCATGCGTATCCTGATTTAAGAAAAAACCTTCATTTCTATATTAATTGCATGAACAAAACCACAAAGGGGTCTTACAAAAGATTAACCATGTCAGGAGAAAAAAAAAAAAAAAGTTCTGCGAATTAAGAAATTAAGTCTTTTGTATCCAACTAATGCACATCAGACTGAACTTAGAAAGCAAGATACAAAGCCTTTGCCCATGTAAGAAAAGGTGTTTCCACCTTTTACTCTTCATTAGAGTTATGGCAGCGAATAATTGGCCCATTCAAATTCATTTGAAGCGTTATGTACAATCTCTCAACTTCATCTCACTGAAATTCAATAATTTCCCAGAAAGTTAGGGCCAGTAACAAAGAAATTTCACTTCAGCTTCAAAACTGATGACAATGACTTCATTTTGAAATAGTGTGAAATATGAAGGGGGGGGGCAAATCTCTTTCAATAAACAGAAATCCATGACTGGTCAGATATGTTTACTAGACCCAGACTTCCCTGTTGAAATCATTAGGAACTATAAATGCATAGATTTTAAGTACAGAAGAGAGACTGTTAGATCATCTAGTCTGACCTCCTGTACAACACAGGCCATAACATTTCATCCAGTTATTCCTGTATTGAGTCCAGTGGCTTGTGTTTGGCTAGGTCTACACTACCCGCCTGAATCGGCGGGTAGAAATCGATCTCTCGGGGATCGAATTATCATGTCTCGCCGGGACGCGACAATCGATCCCCAAATCGACACTCTTACTCCACCAGCGGAGGTGGGAGTAAGCGCCGTCGACGGGGAGCTGCGGAGGTAGATTTTGCCGCCGTCCTCACAGCGGGGTAAGTCGGCTCCGATACGTCAAATTCAGCTACGCTATTCGCGTAGCTGAATTTGCGTATCTTAAATCGACCCACCCCGTAGTGAAGACCTGCCCTTTGACTAAGCACATCTTCCAGAAAGGCATCCAGGCTTAAGACATCCAGAGATGGAGAATGCACCACTTCTCTTGAAAGTTTGCTCCAATGTTTAGTCACCCTCACGGTTAAAATCATGCCCCTTATTGCCTGTCCTTTAAATTTCTTCCCAGGGAAACATCCAATATAGTGTGTGTTTGTTAATCTATTACATTACAAATCCAAGGACAGTTTCTAATGCTGTTCTCTAAGTGCACTTCTGACTCACATGGTAACGTATTGTATTCACATAACTGAGACTTCAAGCTTGAAATCACAAACAACTCCTAAACGTTTTATACTACTTGGATTTCAGTTTAGTTACATAAAACACTCACACAAAAAAGAAATGTTGCATGTAAGTTTCATACAACTGGTATTCATCGACAGATTTTTGGAATGCCATAGGAAACTCGTGTATTAACCCAAGGGATGTTTGGGGGGTGGAGAGGAGGGAAGGAGAAGTGGATACAAAGGAAAAAAATTAATAGGGGCAAATCACAAAAAGAATAATAAAGAGGTGAGACAGGCAAAAAAAAAAAATCATGAATGAAAAACCTGGAAATTTTCAGGAAAAAGAATCCTTTGTGAAAGTTTGACTAGCCCTTGGGCAGGTCTAACTATCATGATCAGCTTTTATGCAGAAGATAACCCAACCTGACATTGTCCTTGAAAGCATAACATGGGTAATGCTTTAATGGGATTTGTCCAATGTACTAGGTACAATTTCTCCAGTGTATTAAGAACAAACAGGATTGACTTTAAAAAAATCCAAAACACTCAGGCATGCATGACTTCTTGCTCTGTTGTTCTTTTGGGTTTTAAAAACATGTTGTGGTTATTTAAAGAAATGCAGACTTTACCAATGCTTGATTTTCCTTGTAATTGTCGTGCACTCTAGTAGTACAGTGTTTCACACCCATCTTTGCCAAAGAAAGATTCCCAAAGACCAATATCTTCACAGATGTGTATCCTTTGAAATCAAAAGGATTTCATGGATTATAAACCTCAGAGAATTGTCCCCAACTGTTATTGACTGTATAGGGGACAGAATGAATCTCCATATTCGGTCAGCTTAAGGTACTCTCAGTCACAACAGCTGCCCTAATATTTAAGGAAGTTGTTTGTATTAACATGGGTTGATTGTGAATCTATGATATATATTGACATCATCAGTTTAAGTATATGAGCATGTTCCTAGAGTAAGTTCATGTCATTTAATTAGAAGAATGCTTAGGCAAAGAGGTAGGTTTTGCATTTTACTCTGAACATGAGGTTCTTGGTCATTCTAATAGCAAGTTCCAGAGTCTTGGTTCAGTTCCTGTGGAGGTTTTGTTTCCTCTGATTATAAGTCTTCCCCTCTTGGTGGCTGACAGTTTCATTGTTCCAGTGTAATGAGGCTGTTGTAGGAAGTGGTGGTCATGGAGAGGGAGAATCTCTCTAGTAGCTAGGATGAATTTCATACAGTGCTTTGAAAATCAGCACAGCAATCTTGAACCGGACTCTGATGTGTGCTTCTCCGTTATGGCTGCCCTTTGAACAGACTGAAATGATCCCAGCAACCTGTGTGGCTGAGACACTCTCTTGCCCTTTATTACATCTATTGTCTGCTGCTGGAGGATTCTTGGTACTTAACAGAAGGAGGGGTAAATGTACACAATGCATGCCTAGATTTGTATATCTACTTCATACAATCCAAACTGATAGGCAGTTGTACATTTCAGGATTTCTATTTTTTAACACCATACTGAAAATATGCTTGCCTGCCAATGGAAATCTGAATGTATCTGAACGAGTTAATGACCAACAGAGAAAAGTATACATACTAGAGTGACATATAAGGTCCAAATTATGCTCTTAGTTACAATGATGTGAAATTCATAACAACCCCATTTCAGTGAATGGCATTATTTCAGAGTGACACAAATGAGAGCACCATTGGCCTGAAAGGGGCATATTTTCAAAGCTGGTGTACTGTAACCACTACTCATCATGCTGATCAGTACGGTTTTGTTGTGACCTTACAGTCCCCACCCCCCATCTGTTTGTTGTATACACCTGCTGTCTCTTATTTTTTCCACTGAGACCATAAGCGCTTTGGGGCCTAGGCTGTCTCTGAATTGTGTTTGTACAGTGCCTAGCACAACGGGACTAGGACCTCTAGGTGTTACCACAATATAAATAATAATAGTATAAATAATGATAAGAACCACGTCCCCACTTTATGGTGTAAGAGAGGTTCCCAGGAGGAAGGAGGCATGGCCAGAGAAATCGCTGCACTCCCAGTTTGTCAAAATGGCTATTTGGGTCCATAGGTAGCCAGGTGTAACTTAGAGTAGCTATAAGGCTGCCCTAAGTATTACCTGAAACCAGATTAGTCCCCAAATAGTTGCAAAACTGGGACAGCATTTATTTAGAGCTTCTTTATACTCCCTCTCTAAAGTCCTGCCCCGAGCATAGCTCACCCAGACTGGAGGAGCTGGCCCTTAAGTTTCTATCTTGTTCCTAGAAAATATTACTCCTATGTCTATATCCATGGGGTACCAGTGTTCCTATAAATAACTTCACTGAAAAGTAGTGACAGAAGAGCCATAAAAGGCCAAAATCAAGAGACACCAATGATCTAGGAGGGAGTATTCATGCTACTAAAGAAGCTATCATGCTCTTGCATTACATGGTCTGGTGAAACATCCTTGTCTATCAGATAGCTAGCATTAAAACAGCATTGTTAGCACAAGAATACTCTTTGTAGCTTATTGTACTTTCAAGCCTTTATAATCTTTAGTCTTCAGTGATATTAATGGGAGATGTGGAAATATTATATGTGATTGTTAAATTGAAGGGGTGAAAAAAAACCCTAATGCAATTGTTTTTACCTTAAGGAATGAAAACAATGAGATGATATTGTCTTGAGTGACCTTTCCTAAGTATAAAGAAGAACAGGAGTACTTGTGGCACCTTAGAGACTAACAAATTTATAGGAATATATCGTCTTACACAATAGACTCTTGGTTCATGTTTCAATTACTGACCTTTACTGTGGAGAAAATTAATGCAATTTTCATCATAATCCACCCGTACAAATAAGATCTGTATGGAAGGTTTCCACATGCTAAATCTAACACAAATGGAAAATGTCAGCTGTTTGCTACTGGATGAATCTGACTTTTATTTGTTTGGCTGGAGCCTTTCTGAACTATGCTTGTAAAACTTGGTGTATTTCTGGTACCGACAAGTATACCAGAAATTTTCTTATATCATAAAAAATGCCTTTTTTTCCTTTGGGGATTTCTTTTCCAAGCATAAGACACTTCATATTTTTTGGAAGCTGGCAAATAACCCTGCTTGCAGCCATAGGCTCATTTGATCTGATCCCATTGCATCTCACTAGCTAAGCAGAGCTATACTACTCACTATTTGGATGGGAGATCCCTGAAGTAAGGGGTGATGCTGCAGGAAGTGGAGTCGATTCAGTAGTGAGCAGTTTTCCTTATTTATCTATGGTAACTTATATGCCCCGGCTGTATCTGAGCACCTGCCAATTTTTAATGTATTTAACCTCACCGCACACCTGTGAGATAAGGCAGTGCTATTATCCCCATTTTATAGATGGGGAATGGAGACACAGAAGCTAAATGACTTGCCATGCAGGAAGTCTGTGGCAGAGCAAGGAACTGACCCTAGGCTAGTGTCCTAATCACTTGATCATCCTTCCTCCAAGTTTTTGCTGAACCAATTTCCAAACCCAGTATTGTCAGCAACTTTGTTTTGTCTCTTTTGGAGGAAAAGAAAAACTAAGATCCTGACAACCTGAGGTCATGAAAGATTCCATGCCACTTCCAAAAGAGTATTACAAAATCCTTATGAATTGTATGTAACTTTTCTATACCTTTGTATTGGGGGGAGTGCAATATGCCTCAGTGATGTAATTTTAAAACAATCCCTGCTCCAGACAGCTATAGCCTGACAGACCCCAGAGTTGACATGATGCAGTCTGAAATCTGCATCCAAGATGGCAAGAATCCGAGAAGGCATTCATCCACTGAGCAGATTGTGCCAAAGGGACGAAGCATTCTTATCTTTCACAGTCTTCTGTGTCGGCATTTGTGGGGAAAGGAGGAGCTAGCAATTAAGCCTTGTCATTTTCAAGACTGATCGTTTAGGTGGAAGGGAGTTAATCTGCTCTTCTGTTTTTGAACTAAGCGTCTGTGTGTTTATAATTTGTAAACAGTTCATCTCTCAGGGGTCGTGTTACAGTTCCCAGAAGCACGGTCTGTTATGTCTAACATGCAACAGAATCCAGAAGAGCTATGTGTGCGAGTATTTTGATACAACATATTAATGACAGGAAACAGAAACAGTGACCTTGTATACTATGACCCTACTAGCAGATTTCAACTTTAGGAGTTCCTGTAATAGGAAAAAAAAATGTATATTTTTCTTTTAAATGAAGACATTGCATTGAGATAATGTCATCAAACTCATTTTTCTTTAACCCACAAGGGTGTTCCGACCACCCCTAGCACCACCACATTTGAAAAAGTATGAAGATACTGAGGATAGCTAAATGTACTGTGACAAAGTTCCTCCTCTGCCTTGGTGGGTTCTGCGCTTTCTGACAGATTTGCTTGCCTCAGAGGTTTTCGGCAGTCCTCAGTTTGGCTCCTTTTGTTAGTGGCACAAACCTGCCGTTTCACGTGGCTAACTTCAGCACTGGCCAGCATGGGGAAAAGGAGGAGAACAATCCCTCGCAGTCTCTGCTGGCCCACCTAATGGGTCGGGGGACGGGCCAGAGACCTTCCCCTCTGGTGGGATCCACAGTCCAGATCAACTCCTCTTATATCAAATAGGGAATTGTGGGGGTGAGGGGAACCCGGACCCACCCTCTACTGCAGATTCCAGCCCAGGGCCCGGTAGATTGCAGCTGTCTTTAGTGTCTCCTGTATCAGCTGTGTGACAGCTACAACTCCCTGGGCTACTTCCCCATGGCTTCCTCCCAGCACCTTCTTTGTTCTCACCACTGGACCTTCCTCCTGACGTCTGATAATGCTTGTACTTCTCAGTCCTCCAGCAGTACGCCTACTCACTCTCAGCTTCTTGCGCGCCTCTTGCTCCCAGCTCCTCGCACACCCCCACTGACTGCAGTGAGGTCCTTTTTAAACCAGGTGCCCTGATTAGCCTGCCTGCCTTAATGGATTCTAGCAGCTTCTTAATTGGCTCCAGGTGTCCTAATTGGCCTGCCTGCCTTAATTAGTTCCAGCAAGTTCCTGATTGTTCTGGAACTGCCCCTGTTACCTTACCCAGGGAAAAGGGACCTGCTTAATTTGAGGCTAATATATCTGCCTTCTATCACTCTCCTGTAGCCATCTGGCCTGACCCTGTCACAGTCCTTAAGGATCTAGGCTCCCCTCAATGCACAAATGCCATTTCCCTTACTATTAAAAAGGGGGAGTACACTTGACAGGATGGTTATACAAGGGTCTAAGTTAATACTCTAATAGAGGTTACATGTTATAGTTATGGTGAGATTTAGCTATGAAGTATTATCGTGATGGGCACCTAATATTGTAATAACAGAGCTGGCACAGCAGCCACCTCTGATATGAATAACTCCACCCACTTTCATGAGTTGCCAGTTATCAGGAGTAATTAATGCATATAGCAGTGAGGTCTAGAAGCAACACTGACCACAGCATCATGGTCTTCCCAAATAACCAGCATTTTGAATACTGTCTCTCAGGAGCATTCCAAAAACAAAGTGGTAAAAGAAGAGTAAGGTCAAGTTTGGAGAAGTGCAAAATGCAGAGCAATTTCATATCTCAGTTATCCATTGCAAAAACAGAGTAACCCGATGGAAGTCGGTGTGGTTACATCAGTGTAAAACTGGACCTAAATATTTTGGCTTTGCAATAAATGAATATATTGCATTGTCCTCTGCCGATTTTGGACAAAACGCTTATTTAACAAATCTTCAAATGTCCTTTTTTTCTCTTTTTCATAAGGTGAAATGAACTGTGTGCTTCTAAATCATGGTCACAGGCACATGTTTTAGTCAAATTCGTGGTTTAACTGTTTAGAGCTTTAAGACAAGCTAGATAGTTTTCTCTGAATCAGCATGCACAAAATGAAGGAAAGTAGCGTGGCAAAATGAAAGTGAATAGGCCTGTCCAAGTGAGTAAACCCTGAAGAATGAGGCAGTACACCAGTAAAGATGAAGGCTCACATTTTCAAATCTGGTGCCTAAAGTTGGGAAACAGCTCTGATTTTCAGACATGCAGAACATCCACCACTCCATTGAAAATCATGCAACTCTTAGTTTGAACATTTTAGCCATGCTTTATTGTAAGTATAAAATAAGTGGGAGGGATGATACAATGTGCTAATGTGTGAATCAGACTGTATCATGATTACAGTTGGACAAATACTACAGAAAATGTAATGATAAAGATTTATTCAAATAAAAATGGTCAATTTATTTTTTATTAATTTTCTGCAAATTTCAGTGCACAGTGACTTTTGTTTGGAAGAATATTCACTCTGGGAACACTTACACAAATATATCTGAGCACAAATATTAGCACCGGACGTGTTCAGTGGCCATCAAGAAAGATTCTTGTTGGCTTTAGGATCATTCATTCAGGAGAAACAATAACATTTGATTTAGTAGACCAATCACACAATGCAAACAGTGAATTATAAATGAGAAGACTTGAACTGATAGTTGTGGTATATAGATTGTGAGAAATTCACAGTCTGAAATAAATTATTTGTTACAGAATTTTGAATAATAACTAGTAGCTGTATAAAACTCGGAGATTTCTGTTCAGTTTTTTTTAAATTTCTATCGAAACAATAAGCTAAATTTAAAGAAGTTGTTCCCAGCACATACCTTGTTTAGATCTAACCCTAATGTACACAAGTGGGTAATGTTAAGGTTTTGTATACTAACTATAACTTTGATTTACTACTGAACAGTTAACAATTTAATTTTAACAATCTATTAACCTATGGAATATTCAAGAAATGGCATGTCAAGTTATTTTGAAGTTTTGTAAGTTGCACATAACCTTGTGAATATTTATGCCCTAATATCTAAATTCCTTTTTCTAGCTGTTATTCATTAAATAATTCCTTACCTTTTAGTTCTCAAGTATTTATAGACTATCAGATTCCCCTTCACTTAGTTATGGTTTTTTTTTTTTGTAAGATGTATATATTAAGTTCTCGTAATCTTTCTTCATATGTCATGCCTTCTAATCCTTTTTATCATTTGTCATCTTGGTTTGATAAACTGGAAAGAATCCAATCTATTTTTCAGAGTGAAGAGGGAGGATGAACAAGTATATTCAGATAAACTAAGAGGCACCTCTCTTCAACCCCAAACCTTTGTACATTTCAGGAGCCAAACTAAAACCAACATTTTTGGAGGGTCTGAAAAATTGAGATAACTCTCCCCAACCCTCCATAAATCTCAGCATTTCTGGTCTCCAACTTGGACAAAAACTGGAAATACCTCAATAACACAAGAAATGTTATTCATGTAGAATTTCCATCTGAGATCAGAACTGGAATTGTTAAGAAATATTATACCCAAAAGAGTCTGTTTTCCCCATGATTTCTAGCACACTTTTAGGGACTCCAAAGGGACGCCAGTTTTTATATGCTTTAAATATGCATCCATACTTTGGAGTGCTTATCCCAGTGTTTTCGAAACTTGGGACGCCGCTTGTGTAGGAAAAGCCCCTGGTGGGCCGGGCTGGTTTGTTTACCTGCCGCGTCCGCAGCTCCGGCCGATCGCGGCTCCCACTGGCCACGGTTCGCTGCTCCAGGCCAATGGGAGCTGCAGGAAGTGGTGCAGGCCGAGGGACGTACTGGCTGCTGCTTCCAGCAGCTCCCATTGGCCTGGAGCAGCGAACCGTGGCCAGTGGGAGCCGCGATCGGCCGAACCTGCGGACACGGTAAACAAACCGGCCTGGCCTGCCAGGGGCTTTCCCTACACAAGCGGCGTCCCAAGTTTCGGAAACACTGGCTTATCCAAATGAAACCTGATATTCTCAGGTTTGCCCATCATTAATTGAAACCGCCTCTCCCCCTAATATCCCGCAGCCTGTGCAGAGTATAAACCGCAATCTCCTGGAATAAGGCTGCATTGTTTGCATTATTTCATTCTATCTGATGTACCTACATGTGACACACTTACCTTGTCATCTTCATCTTCATCCTCTTCTAGGTATGTGGTCTCCTGAAAAACATGTCCATATTAAAATTCCTCGTTGATATTCAGAGGTTCAAAACATTTACATAACTCTTATCACATTTCATTTCGTACATTTAGTTGTAAACCTTTTTTTTTAAGCTACCATTTTTATTGTATTACTCTATGTTCAAGGTCCTTTTTCCCAAGATCAGGAACAATAGCACGCAATAACCTATGCAAATTTTAAGTCTACATTGAGGTATTAGTGGCTGGGCCCAGTAGTTTGAAGACAACAGGCTTTTAAATTCATTGCCAAGTTCTACTGTCTGTAAACAGCTTTGTTCTTAGTCTGATAAATGAACTGGTTGGTATGTCAAGGCTGAAGCTTCTATACTCAGTTTGTTCTATCCTCACTGCTACAATGACTGCTCTCTCCCTTTAGGGCCATTACAGAAACATTAGACAGTAGAAAATACATTAGTATGAACATAATCAATCTCAAGAATCACATACAGATTTCTATACAGCATTATTCCTTCAGTTTGACTCCCACTCTGACAGGTAGGGAAGAAAACAAAAGACTTGGCTAGGGTGTGAACTTAGGGACCCCTGGCTTTCAATTCCGGTGTTTTTCTACCTGAGCCTTTAACAGGATCCTTCAAGTTAATTTAGGTCTTGCTTATTCAATAGGAAGATTTGAATTACCATATTAAAATGTTTAAACATAGCTGAAATGTGGGGATGTGAAGGATCACAATTAAAGGTTGCTTTATTTAGGGAGGTAGTGGTATCTATTCATCAGAGCAAGGGTCTGAGAGCTAGGATATGCGAGTCCTACCTCCAGATCTGCCAATGTCTTTGCTGAGATGCCTTGGGTAGCTAGGTTAATAATAATATTTTCCATCTCTATGGAAGCTCCCACCTGAGATTCTCAAAACATTGCAAATCCTGATGAATTTAGCCTCACAGCAACCTAGTAATGCACACTAGGTTAATATTATCCCCATTTTACAGCTCAGGAAACTGAAGCACAGAGTTTGGGTTCCACATTTCCAGCGAGTGCTGTGTGCATTCAGAATGGACAAAATGAAATTTGTTTTTGAAAATTTACATGGTTACGTAGGCATGAAGAAAACTAAGCTACTCCATGTGCAGCCAAGGTCTGGATAAGCAGTAAGAATAGGACTGTACCCAAACCACTGGTATTTTGAAAAAGGGACAGTTATGCTACCCACTCCTCCCACCCAGAGCATATGCAACTCAGAGCAGTACTACCTATTTTGAGCTACAGGAGGTATACAGAGTTGGAATTCAGAAAGCTCAGAATCTGGGTATCAGAAAAAGAATCCAGGGGCTATTAAAGATGCTTTGATTAGCTAGATGCTCAGTAAGGCTCCAATCCAGCAAAGCCCTTGGGCGCACATATGTAACTTTGTTCACTGGAGAGTGTCCTGTTGAGTTCAATGGCACTACTATATGCACCTATGGTGTGCATTACTCCCAGGTTACATATGTAGGGGAAGTGACCAACTTTTGATTAACCAAAGTCTTGTTGAAAATAGCTATTGTGTACTTTTCAGCTATATACGCATGGCACTTGGTGGTATCCATCACAAGCACAATAAAGATTTCAGTGAGATTCTGTTTGCTAGGGAACACAACACACTCATCACTGAATGAGTGATGGGTAGCAGCAGCCATTAACTCTACACTTTCCTGGCTTTATCTGGTTAGTCAGTCTCAACATTATTTTATAGATTATCTTTTATATTTAATAAACTATTTGTCCTGGATTCTCCCCAGTGGGAAATTCCTATTTTGGTGATGGAATAAAGGACTCAGAGAACACACACAATACGCTTATGAATACTTTGGACTTCACTGAAATTGGAGATTAGCAGATTCTCACCATTTATCCTCATGTCAAATCTGCATAGAGTGGCCTGCTAGTGGAAATATGATTTTCATCATTTTGTCACTACTTTTGACCTGGGAATGACTCAAAACTTCACTAGGAACAACTTGACTAGCTAATTTTTTTTTTGGGGGGGGGGGGAGAGGTACATTTGATCCTAGGATGCCATTGATTCCTTCATTTAAGATCTCCATGTGGTTGCACTATGTTAAGTTGCTTTTTGTGTGCACAAATGACAATGCTTTTCTATTAACATTTCAAAAAGGGAGTTTGCCTGGATGTCATTATCAGAATTATCATAAAGGTTTAAAACAGAATCTTCTAGGTGTTAATTTACTCTATTTCTTTCTAACTTCAACGTCCTGTGCTATGTATAACACGTCAGAAGAGTGCTAACATTAATATCACAGAAATGACATTTCATATCATAACAGAGTTCCATGCTGCAATTTACTTTGGCACAGAAAATACTTTTATTAAAAATCAGATCTAAAACTGAAATCTAGCTGGGATCTGAACATTTTGTTTTTCTTTTTAAAGTCACAGTAAAAATAAGATGAGGATGATATCGATCTCACAGAATAGATTTTTAAAAATTGGCCTCCCTTTTGGGGTTGTGTTGGCCTTCCTCAGCCTCATGAAGTCCTGAATCATTCCTGAAATATAAACTGCAGGGCTGGGTATGGATCATGGGTTCAAATCATGCCACCTTGAAATCTGAAAGATCCAAGGGCCAAGCTCTGTCCCATTCTTTGATTAAAACTATTTGAAACTTTGCAGCTGTTTAAGAGCAATAAGTTTTGTCCCACAATGGTTTATGACATGGAATGAACCACAAAACTCTAGAGACTATTATTTTGTTTTTAACAGGAACCTAGAAATAGAATACCATTTAGATACAGAACTAGCTGAAAACCAGTAAACTGTAGGATCATTTTTGCTCAAAGGCAGATTCCAACTGGCCCTGAAACATTAGTGTTACTTTACTTGCCTGGGTGTCCTGGGCACTGCTGACCTTCCCTGTTGTGATCAGAGAAAAGTTGTAAACAAAGAGCAGCAACAAAGCCAGAGGCACCATGTAAAGCTCTATGTGCCAAACAGTGACCACAAATACCTAAGAGAGACAAAGCAATAAGAGGGGATTTATACAAGTGTTTAAAGAGAAACATAATAAACCCTTTCAATCATTATCCCTACTAACATGCATCCTTGAATCTCTGTTAATCTCATTCCTCCCCCTCCTCCCCCTTCAATAAAGAAAATCTACCCAGATAGCTTATTCTCTTTCCATTCTGTTTGAGCCATTAGGCTGACGTCTGTTAGCTTCTCTGTTCCCATCTCCTCAGAAGAGTACAAGGCCACCAACTTAATGCTAGTGCATGGGAATTATTTCCTCTTTGCTGGAACCCTGCAAAGTCTGGATAGCCATTGTCCTCAATGCCAGCTCATAACAAATGCACTTGGCTACTTTTTAGGGGGTAAATCAACTCAGTTGCATCAAGCACTAATAGCCAGCAGGTTCGATGGGAGTGAGATGGAAACCTTCTGCCCCAAGTGCTGCTGTACATCCACTCCCACAAGATGATTAGACAGTGGATTTTTACACGGCTTTATTTATCTGCTGCTGCTTCTTCCCTGTGCCAAGGCTGATTCCTCATCGCCTGGGGTGGCAAAGCAGCGCTCATACTGAATGGTGTGGAGAAAGAGAATAAGGAATGGTTATTTACCCCTTCCCAAAATGCAAGAACCAGGGGTCACATGCTGAAATTAATAGGCAAAAGGTTTAAAACGAACAAAAGGAAGTATTTCTTCACACAATGCACACTCAACCTATGGTACTGGTTTCCAGGACATGCTGTGTAGGCCAAAAGTACAACTGGGTTCAAAAAAGAACTAGATAGATTCAAGGAGGATAGGTACATCAACGGCTATTAGCCAAGATCATCAGGGATGCAACCCCAGACTCTGGATGTCCCTAAGTCTCTGATTGCCAGATGCTGGGACTGGATGGCAGGGTATGGACCCCTCAATAATTGCCATTCCCTCTGAAGCATCTGGCATTGGCCACTGTCATGACAGTCTACTGGGCTAGATGGACTATTGTTCTGACCCACTATGACAGTTCTTATAGGACAGGGCTCTGTGGTGCAGGATGCACGGTCTCCCTGAGTGGGATCACAAAATCCTGTCTCCCAGCCACCTCTCAACACTGCCTAACCACATTATTTCAGTTCTGTTTGGAGCCCTCTGGGACTACAGTAAGAGTATGATTTTGCTCATGGGGAGTGATACCTGAACCAGTGATGCCAGAAACTAAAAGCAGAAGCCAAATTTCAAAGTATATTGATCTGCAAAATGGTTCAGAGAGGGATGGGGCCTCCCTGATGGAGATTTAGAACAAAAACGGCTGGATTTTTCAAAAGAATCAAAGCAAATCAAACAGTTTTTTGATCATCAATTCCTTCCTATATGCAGATAGCAGTAAATATTTTTGTGTACTGACATCATATGAACAGGGTTTGAGCTTGGAGTTGATGGTAACACAGAATAAGGTTATAAATTAGGTCCACAATTGCCACAGGATGCACGCTGTGATCACAACATTCTTTTTCCCAGCCATACAATGTGTTTCCAGGCCAGCCTAATGTTGTAAGTAGCTTTAAGCCCTAAACGGCTACTCTGGAAGACAAGACACATATACCCAAGTGCATTTTGATTTTTCTATCCAGAAATGCTGTTCTAGAATGAATGTTCAAGATCTAAAATCCCATCATTAGAATAACACAGCCAAGGTGGAAGTTACTTAACCCATCAGTTTATTTAAAGGGGGGGAAAGAGCTGTGACATGGCAGCTAATAATCCCTTGCTATGCCCTTTTTCTTTTACAGCTTTAAGTTGGTGAGAGGTGCTGGACTGACAGCATTGAAACTGAAACTACATGGTAGGTACAGCATGAACAACAGCAATGAAACCACCACCACATCCTCCTGCCAATGCATCCAAATACTGTGAGGGAGGAACTTTTGGGATGAGAGGATGGCATCTATTAATCCTCGGCCTCTCTGACACTGCTCACAAGAGTGCCAGTTAGTGCCATTTGTGGCAGTGATTTTGTGACAGGGACACGAACTGATAGCGCCAACTCCTAAGGTAAAATCCCAGCACCACCGAAATAAATGGGAGTTTTCCTTTTGACTTCATTGGGGCCAGGATTTCACCCCTGGGGAATGGGGATAGATACACTCTGTAAATGAAAAAAGCTCTTTTTGTATAGGACAAACTTTCCAGTCGTCATCCACCTGGGGCCAAACTCAGCCCGGAGACTAAGTGGGGAAAGACTCCACATCCTATCACCCATTCTAAGCCAGCCAATCCCTCAACAATGGTATTTTTCACAGACTATAGACACTATATGTGTCGCTATAGAAGGAATTAGAGCAGTGGTTCTCAAACTGGGGCCACTGCTTGTGTAGGGAAAGCCCCTGGCAGGCCAGCCCGGTTTGTTTACCTGCCCTATCTGCAGGTCCAGCCGATCGCGGCTCCCACTGGCCGCAGTTCGCTGCTGCAGGCCAATGGGAGCTGCTGGAAGTGGCGGTCAGTAAGTCCCTCGGCCCGCGCCACTTCCAGCAGCTCCCATTGGCCTGGAGCAATGAACCGTGGCCAGTGGGAGCTGCGATCGGCCGGACCTATGGATGGGGCAGGTAAACAAACTGGCCCGGCCCGCCAGGGGCTTTCCCTACACAAGCGGCGGCCCCAGTTTAAGAACCACTGATTTAGAGGCTGTTTTATTGGGTTCTGATTGCCGATAAAAAGATAGCCTAAGATATACGCTCTTACAAAATGTATTTAATTCCAGACAACACAGTCCCATATTATTGGTTCACAGCATTGGAAGTTAGAACATGACAAGGTAGATCACATTTTTCCACACTGTACATAATTCCACTCCACCAATGTATGCAAGCATGACCACAGCAGAAAGGCAGGAATTTGGACAAAACTGGGATAATATTTTGCTACTTGAAGGAATGCTGTGAGGCTTTAGTCAATATTCATTGCAAAGAGCTCTGAGATCCTACGAAGAAGGTGCTATATAGAAGGTGGCAAAGTTCTCAAAAAAGAGATTCCTCTGAACCGGTTTCAACCCCAACCCCTCTTCTCAGACCTCTGCTTATTTAACATGTCTGAGATACAGTAAGGGTGATTTCAGTTCTGGCCCTAATTCAAACACCACCCTGGACAAGAACGACCTCCACATATTTATCAAACCCAAGTTTTGATTTTGTGTGTGGAAACTCTTCAATGAGAGCATGTATTGTTACGAATTAAAAATCAGTGTAGCCTACTGAAGGAGGCTGTACATGCAACACCTATCTGGGATAATACTGAACTCAGTCCCATTGTGATACAGAAAGGGATGGCTGGATTTAAGGTCCCAAATCTTCAATCATCTTTTGGCGTGCCACTGAAGTCAAAGGGTGTCTGCAAGAACCTGCCTGCATGGATCCAATTGCAGAATCAGAGCCTCGTATACATTTTTAGTGCAGCTGTCACCATAGCATCTACACTAGATGACCCAACAGAAGTCCCCAATTGTAATTCTAATATGAACTTTCAAACCCTCTGTCCCTTAGATAGTATATAAAACCAAGATCCTGTTCGTTTGCGATCATTAATAATCCCATAGCACTTTTTGTAGAAGGAAGTTTGTTAGGTCTCCTGACTAAATTACATTTTGAGTAGTAAAATTAAGCTTATGTACAAAATAGTTTCATAGTTGCAACTGGACAAGGTTGTTGATCAATTTCTTTCCTAAAGTGACATTGTATTGCTACTGATGCACCAATAGTCAGCTGCCAAGTTCCAACCCACAGGTACCTGCACTTCACTAAGCCTGCTTTGAAAGCGATGGTTTGCTGCTATAGGTAGAGTACAGAGAGCTTTCATCTCTGTTGCACAGTATGGTATGGTGGCAAGGGCAAATTTATGTATATATTCAGAAATTAGAAATTATTCAGCCTCAGAGGTATGTGAGGTGATTACTTAGAAGAACACAGTACAGAATAGTTTATAAGCTACACCTCTACCCCGATAGAACGCTGTCCTCAGGAGCCAAAAAATCTTACCGTGTTATAGGTGAAACCGCGTTATATTGAACTTGCTTTGATCCGCCGGAGCGCGCAGCCCCGCCTCCCTGGAGCGCTGTTTTACCGCGTTATATCTGAATTTGTGTTATATCGGGCCACGTTATATCGGGGTAGAGTTGTATTTGTAAAGTGTATTAATATTTTTTCCATGGAATGTGCCTTATAAATAGTTCCATAGCATCATTTATCCAAAGACATAAAAGGAGTTCCGTACAAACACACTAAGTCAGATATTATCCTCCTCACATTATACTTGGGGAAACTGAGGCAGAACTAGGTTAAATTACTTATTCAAGATCCCAGTGATTCAATGGCAGAACAGGAAAGAGCACCCAGGAGTCCTTGCCCAAAGTATTCTAGTCTATATGAAGCACTATGAAAAAGTTAAGATAGAACAAACTCCTTCTATTAAATATTAACCATTAACACCATCACCACCTACATTGGTAAATTGCATATCCCAGATAGGAAAAGTTAGCAAGCAAGAGTAAAAGACAATTTCTGAAATATAAGTAGAAAAAGCCAAAGAATTTTTCTGAAAGGGCTGAACTGGGCAGTATAAGAACCAATAAAGAATAGAATTATAAGAATTATAAAACATAACAACCAAAGGTCAAAATAAAAATAGAAATGAGACAGACCTTTCTGGAGAAGAAAGAACTCTTGGAGTTAAGATTTAGAGTGGAGTCCTGTTTAGAACAGAACACCAACATCATAGCTTTGGAGACGAGTCCACTTGATTTCCACTGATTAATGTGTTGCTGTTTCAAAGGGTCTAATAACTACAAGTTAAAGCTCTGGAGGTTTGGAAGCCATTTCATCTGAAAAATCACTGAAGAGGAATCCAACTGTTCCTGTCAAGAAGCATGGAGCTTGAACAACCATGAGAGTGGCCCTTTTGACAGCGGTGTAAAATATGAGAGAAGGCAATCTGAGCTGAAACCCTTAGAAACATATTTTGAATCTGGCTTTTCTGTCCCTCTGGTTCCAATTTAGAATCTGACTATTAAAAACAGATTTTAGATGGGTGTCTCCTGAACGATACCCATAAAACGTTTATCACCAGCAACCCCACAAACATGGGGTAGAATATTTTTTTGGAGATTTAGAATCCTAATTTTTTTTTTTTTGGGGGGGGGGGGGGAGGGATGGGAGGGAGGTGATGCCAGTGTCAGTGTAGTATCTCTGTATGGTAATTATGAATATTTATCTCTAATAAAAAAATTTTCCTGTTGGCCCATTAAGCCTTTTTGGCAAAGTGAAGATTAACATCACCACCCCTCATCCCATGCGCTGTGTGACAGAGTAATTCTTGGGACATGACAGTGATGGGAAAAGAACAAAGAAATAATTTTCAACAGATGGAAAAAAATAAAAAAGGGAAAGGACCTGAAACATGAGCAAAGAACCTTTACTGAAACTGCAATTTGTCAGGCTGACCATTCTAAGTTCCAGTCCTAAGCAAATACCTCACCAGTGGAGCTGTGAAAAATGTTTTCAAAATACACCCACAAAAAACAAAACTAAAACCCCAAACCCTTACACACACCTCACAAGATGTCACTGATCTCAAATCTAAAACCAGTTTTGTCAAAAGGTTTGCTTAGATTTTCACGAAATATGGGCCCGGTTGGGGGGAAACATGAGCTAATCTGCAGTTGTGCCTCCAAGGTATCTGGTTTGGGGCCAAACCAGAACTCTGATTTTGACCTGAGACACAAATATGGTCCAATGCATTGAGCATGGTCCTGGGGAAGAAGAGCTCCCCAATTTTAATCTACCTAAAGGCTAGCTAATGTATTCAAGTCCTTACATACATAATAGTGACTATCAAATGGGAGTCGCTGTCATAGCTGAATGCTCAATGATGGACAAAATTACAAGATACATCTCGTCAGAGAATACTTTTAATCCTTCCCTGTCCCAAACAAACTAAGGGATTTTAGCCATATCAATACGGTATTGCCCTAAAAAAAAAAAAAGTAAAGATGAATCTCTAGGAAAAAATAGGCCTACTGACAACTATTATTTCTGGCAGAGACTTATTTCTATGATTCAAAAGGAAAATACACGAAGTGGCAACACCAAAGAGCAAGCAGCTTTAGCAGCAAGATCTTGCAAAATGTGAAAATGTCACATTATCGAGAAATACTCTGCTACTACACACATCTGACTGCGACAGACTCTCACATTGATAATTGTGGCCACACCCCTCGCAGTGCACCCCCTTATGGTCTGAAAGGTGCAGCAGTGGCACTGTCTCTGTTTCCTACGGGGCCTTCAGCTGTTCCACCCAACCTCCAATACCTGGCTAGCTCTCTGGCTAGGCCACCTAAAAGTTCCACTCTTTCTGGGGTACCTCCAAAGTACAAAACAAACAAAGAAATGGGATCTCTTCCCTTTCCTCAGCGAAGCCCTGAGGCATCAGTCTTCCCCAGGTCCTGGCCCCAGCCAGCCTTCTCTCCCACAGTGAGAGCGCACGGTCTGCTCTCTCCCAGTCAGCCAGCAGCTGAGATGGGCTCTCTTTTTTGCTCCTCCCTCAAAGACTGACACCTGTTTCAGATATCACAGGGTGGGGGCACTGACAGCCCACTGACCCTTTCCTGACTCATGTGGGGTTTATATAATCCATCCCAAGAACCAAGTCCAAATCCTGGCCCCCAGCATGAAGTCTGGTAGGTCGGACTATGTACTGGGAAATGCCTCCAGAGCTACAGCAACTTCTTTGTCCTATGGATGAGAAGCAAAGGCTGATGCATCCACATAGCATGGTCTCCACCAGTCCTACTGTGCAGTAGTGCGTCATGAACCTATTGCACTCGTTCTCCAAATCCTCCCCTGACCACCCCAGCACACTCAGTGGAAGTGTACCAAATATGGTGCCTGATGGAAATGGAATTAAAATTCAAGAAACGGTTGATCAGCGAGACTATATTAGAATTCCCCTTTCATTGTAATGCAATAACAGGAGACATAAAACATGTGGCAAAAAGAGAAATAATGTTTAAATAAACAGTTGCTGACAGAAGAAACCTATTTGCTTTAGATCTAATTTGCTTTTCCGCAGCAAAAGAATGTGGGGAATCTCAATAGTGTTATGAAGTGTATGTTCTACTGAGCTTGGATCACTAACATAAAAAATGACCTGAAGGAAAGGAGATCTTTAAATATTTATACCACGTTACCTGCTATCACTACATTGCTCTGTGCATCTCATCAGTGTAACAAGTCCCTGATTTTAAGGGTGTACCTCTGGCAAAGAAATGTTAGCAGCCTTCTGCAAACTCTCCGTTACAAACAGGACAAGCTTCTAAGCAAAAGAAATTATGCCCAGAAAGAACACAGTCTCTGTGCATTAGATGCATGTCACTGCACAGAACTAGGGATTAGAAACTAACATATGTTCAGAAAAAGGACTCTTAACAACAACAAAAAACAACCTCAAAAGGTATTGGTTACACAAGACTGAGGAGCAAAAAGAAAAAGGCCCGGATAGTCGTTACAAACGGATTAGATCGTTGCAGCCCTTACTCGGCCATGTGATGGAGTAAAAGGGTTAAAGCCCTGCCCCTCCCTCTCATGCTTTGCCCTATGTAGGGTATGTCTACACTGCGAGCGGGAGTTGTAATTTTCAGCTTGAAGAGACACACCGGCAGCTGATTGATCTAAAACTAAAAGTGAAGCCACAGCAGCGTGATCAGCAGGAAGGGCTAGCCGACTGGGTACATGCTTACTGTCTTAAACAAGTACATACTCAGCCAGTTGTCCACTGCGCAGTGGCAACCCTTCTATTTTTAGTGCGCTAGCTCAATCATAGCTAGCACAGATCTGTCCCCTCGAGGTGGAAATCACCACCTCACTTCCAGTGTGCTTATTCCAGATGCAGTGGGGTGAGGAGGGGCTATTCACCCAACACTCCTGTCCCCCGCTGAGAGAAAGAGATGGGGAACAGGAGCAGCCCTGGCTTCACCCACTCTATTCAGCAACCAGAGTAGCTAGCCTTGTGCACTGAGGCACGGGGAACAGATTGCTTAGTGAAAAGGGGTGAAGGAACCTACTTCCTCCCTAGAGCACCAAGAGAGGAATTGGGCTTCTATGAGTTACAATTAAGTGTTGCCAACTCCAAGCATTACAAGACATAAGCCACGCCCCCCTTCTGTCTCCCCCTCCCCCCCAAAATCATAGATTATTTGAAAATTCTCCTGCTGTTTAAACCAATGAATGCTGGGTCCTATTTACATGCCTTCTGGTTTTTGAACCTTTGGCGGGGGAGGACACATTTTCAAGCTTTTCTCTGCTGCTGTGAGGAGCTTAAATGAAAGTTGCGGCTCTCATTTAATCACAGGCCTCCCAGAACTGGGGCTTTAAGAAAAATAACAGATACAGTGAGGATCCCAATACAATCACAAGAGTTGGCAGGCTTCAGTTTCTTCTCTATTTTTCTCATGGGACACCACAGTTATTCACCACCCTGTATCCTGGACAGATGGTACAGATACATTCAAAACGATTTGTGATCCCTTGCAGAATGTCCAGATTCTGATCTCAAACTGTTTGTACAGTATTGCCATCAACTAGAACCCTGCGTGGGACTATTTTTTTAATCCTGCTTCTGTTTTGCTCCGCAAATACCTATCCCACCCACTCCTGCATTGTTTCTTGCATTTTTATCCCGCTCCCACCCGCAAAAACCTTTGATCCCACAAATCCTGCAAGAAAGAGAGATTCCCCCATGCTACTAACCGCCACCCCGAAAACAAAAAAGTCTGGTTTATATATTATATTTAAAAACAGAATTCAGACACAGTTTTTACCACTAAAAGAATAAAACAAATCTTGCTTAAACCATGTTAAAAATACTTTAACCCCTTTTATAATAAACATCAAATCTCTTTCTGCCCTTCGCTTAAATTTAAGTATTAAAAGTTTTAGAGTATTTCCCCACAAATTACTGCAGTCTTTTTTTATTTGCTCACCCAATACTGCCCGCAAAATAGTACATTTTACCTGCTCCTGCTCTTAGGGCAGCGGGTCCTGCGGGATACCAGTCCTGCTGCAGGGCACTGGCATCGATTTCAGTGGATTTACACCAGCACGTGAGATCAGAATTAGACATCAAAGAATAATCAAACAATGAATTACTGTTTTATTTTGCTGCTTGGTATTTCCAAAATACTCAATTGACCTGGGCTTGCAGTGCTTGGGCTGCGCGGCTAAAATAACCCCAGTATGGACATTTCTGCTCAAATAGGAGCCCAGGCTTTGAATCCAGCGGGTCCCAAGTGGAATGTCTACATTTCTATTTTTAGAAATAGCTCAATTCAATAGACCTAGGCTCTGAGATTCGGTACCATGTTTTTTTCTGGGCTCTGTAGGCATACCCAAGGCGGCATGTCAGAATTCACACTACTGAGATAGCAGCCCAGTAGAGAGAAAACAAGATCCCTGAAAGATTCCCATTCTACTAGGTCTTAGAGTAGAGCCCCCACTTGGCAATGATTTTTGCCCAATGCTTTGTACTGCATTGCACACATCTTTGGATGATGCAGTTGGGTGTTGGTGCTGATGCTGTATTTCAACTGGAAAAAAAAGCTAGGTTTTATTTTAACATATGTACATTTAATCCCCAAAGCATAATAGCCTACCACAACTCTGGTTTGATGCTTTTATATAGTTTTCTTGTGGCTACCACTTCCTCCCTCCTCCGGCCCCAGGGAGGGTAAAGTAAGAAGGGTCCTTGGGACCTATCTTTATGCATGTACAGTAGTTTTAGAGTGAGAAGCTTTCAGATCTTTTTCTGTAGTGAACACTGTAGAAACAGCCATTTGTTAGAATGCTGACGGTTCTAATTTTTCCCTTGTGTTTTTATCTACCATATTTTACATTTCCTGAGCCAAGGAAAATACAGCTAAGATCCTCATGCAGTAAACCTTAATAAAGTGAGGGGGTGGGGGAATTATTTACAACAGTTTGATACTTTTGGGGGGGAGGGGAGAATCAAACTGTTGCCTACAATGGGGTTAAAACAAGCTGTCCCAGGAAAAGGTACCTTAAATCAGATTTTAAAAAAGGCTTCATTACTTTATCTTGGCTAACCTAATGATAGATGACATTTTTGGATCCTACTGATTCATTTTCTGTAGCAGAAGTAGGGTCACAGTTTCATGGCTAGGATCAGACAAAGTTTCTCATTATAGGTTTTCGAAGACGCCAGTAATTGTGCAAGTTGAAAGTCGGATTTTTCAGTAAATACTTCTTTCAAAAAGCATCAGCAAAACCTCTGTGCTGATTAAAAGGAAGCAAAAGAAAAAAAATACTTAACATTTTATTTGTTCCTGGTAAAGCTGAGCAACTTAAAAAGGTCAAGAAAAAAAATCACCATTATCTGCACCAATAACTGTCTGCTCACTTTGGAGACATATTGGATAACATTATAGGAAACATTAGTGGTAAGAGTCAGATGGTGTTTTAATTGTACAGTAAGTGGGAAAAGTATTCAGTGCAAGTGTACTTTGCCTTTGGTAAAATCAACATCAAGTTACAACTGTTACTCAAAAGGAGGCTTAAACTATATACTTAAAAGGCTTTCTGCCTCATGTTCATAGTGCAGATTAGATCGAATGAATAAAGAAAAAAGGGCCTCTCTGTAATAAACGAAGTGTATTTAATTAGAATTAGTTCAGTGTACAGTGGCAGGAGTATCGCAGTTCAGTGCATAAGGTTACTTCGCTGGCAGCCTTCATCTCTGGCATGAAAAGAATTTGGGTTGCAATAAACCCACAAAAGTGTGAAATAGCTGCATGTACATTGTAGTGCTTAAGTCTGAACTGGTATCCTTCTTTATGAAGTCTCCCATTTTAGAAAATGGTTTGCCAGGCTGAATACTCTCTGGAATTTGGGACCAAGGATGGATCCGTGGTCAGTTTGATAGAATTAGTATATGGATTTCTTTGTTTTTAACATGGGATCAAAAATAAAATAAAACAAATAAGCATGCAACGATCACAATACAAGCTTGTCCTGTGAAAAAATAGTAAATATAAAGCATACTCTCAGACAAAGAATTTCATATTATTCTCCTCCCAGCTGTGTGTACATTAATAGTTTCCTAGTGCCAGATTATAGCACTGCTCAGGAATCCAGAAGTCCTCTTTGTCAATCTGACTACAAGATTCTGTAGTCAAGAAAAGAGCAAAAGCAGTAACTACCCCCCTCCCTCCACCTCCAAGAAGTATGTTAGATCTCCAGAAAAAATCTATGGTGATTAAAACACACACAAAATTATCATGTTCATAAACTACATAGTTCCAAAATTGCTACAGTGCGTAATGAATGCACTAAAACGACGGGAACAGTCATTGTAATTACAGTCCTAAATATGATAACTTTCTTCATCTCAGTCTTGCATATTTTAGACTAGCAATAGCAGCAGCAACAAAAACCTAATATTGACAGCAGGACTATGCAATGAAGGTTCTTCAGTGAAGGCCTATAGCATCTTGCTTTACAAAGCACAGAATGGTTTAAAAAAAATTGCAAGACCCTTTCGCAATGTAAGGCAGCTGTTCAGGTAAAACCAAAGCCAGAAGATTGTTTATTTTAATAAAGCTATTATATGCACAGCTCCAAATTAGGAATAGCAGGAGACATGGGGGTGCCTAAACCACCACCACCTGTTTGCCCTGAAAATCAATTAAAGTCACACTATCCCAGCAATCCTTTCTTAGCTAATAAAAGTTATACAGCTTTAACGTGCAACTTTCGGGGCTTTTTGGGAATGTGCCTGAAACCTAAAGCCTGAGTCTCGCATTACTTTGATACTCACATGGATATGAGCTAAAGACTGCAAAACCAGCCTTCGGGGGTAGGGTAGGGAGCTAGTAAGGAAAAAGGGACGTTGTAGCTGCTGTTTTCATGAAGTGGATTGGACCAATATTCAATAAATTCTAACTATATATATTTTAAATAGGAGAAAATCAAAGCCCTTTATGACACACGCCTGTTCGACATATTCTGTGCTGCAGAACAGATCCAACTTTGCAAGTTGAAAGCAAGGGCAGTAGAGACATCCCAAGTGTTTCAGTAATTAAACGAATATGCATAATGAACCATATGCCCAAAGGGCCTGTTCTTCATGTGGGCCAGATTTTTGTTTGAATTTTTAATTTTTATATACAGATGAAACATTTCATGTAATATTGCAACAGTGTGAGATAACATGCTATGTGAGGAAGTGAGAAGCAACTGCCCATGTGAGAATGATCAGAATATACTTGATGAATTCTCCTCTTAAGAGTTCCTATTCAGATTCAAGAGTTAAGAGACATGCATGTTAACCATTATGAAAAAAAAGTTACTGCGTGAGAACTGCCACAGATTTTGAGTGGAGCTTTATATACATTTGGGTCCTGCCAGAAGACTCCAGGAGGATGAAGAAAGGTCAGCTCATGATCAGGGTTTTGTCAAAATAATCAGACTTTTGGATGAACACTGAATACTCTGGGCCCATTGCAGAAGTTCAGGATCTGGATCTATGCAAGTAGGTTAGCTACATAACCAGCATTACAGTGACTACTAAAACTACAGAAAGAAGAACAGGAGTACTTGTGGCACCTTAGAGACTAACAAATTTATTAGAGCATCAGCTTTCGTGGACTACAGCCCACTTCTTCGGATGCATATATATATATTATCTATATGAAGAAGTGGGCTGTAGTCCACGAAAGCTGATGCTCTAATAAATTTGTTAGTCTCTAAGGTGCCACAAGTACTCCTGTTCTTCTTTTTGCGGATACAGACTAACACGGCTGCTACTCTGAAACCTAAAACTACAGAGGTTAAAATAATTAAGCTTTTGTAAATATATTAACTTAGTTACTGTAAATTTACGCTGGGTATAGAATTATCAACCCCAAAAGCCTTATGTCAAGGAACAAAAACAAAATCTGACCTGCTTCAGGAGTAAACAGTGACTTCTAAGGAAAGTTAAACTTTTCATAGGGTTCTTCTGCTATCAACTCAAAATTTAAACAATACAAATGGAATGTAAAACAGACCCCCTCCTCCTCTTTAGAGGATTTAAAAGGTGAAATAAATGAGCTGTAAATAATGTCACTCATTGCTTTCAGTCCTAATTCAGGGTTTATGCTTTTGACACTGCCTGGTTTACTTGATCTAGTGGTCTCCGTGGAAAGACAGATAAACTTCAACGGCTGTCAGAAGACAAAAATTGACAAGGAGCGTCACCTTTCCTGACTGCTTAAATCCTTTAAGGAAGTGTTGGAGCAATTAGAGAAGGAGTCTAATCTTTGCAGAGTGCATTAACACTCTCCGACCTCCCAGACAATAGATCAGAACTCAGACATATAATGCTTCCCTAAGGCTTTTTAGCCAGAGCATTTGATCTCATAGTCACTCTGTATGTGTTACTATAGGTATCAGTGCATAAGACATTATTCATTGTGCATTACAGGTCCACTATCTCTGTTAGTATCCTTTTAAAACTGAGAGCAGGGAAGCCATTGCAATCTATGGGACTGTAGAGTTATTACTTCTCAAAAAACCAGGCAGCAGCGCTACAGAATATCAACACTAATAATAATTTTAGGTTATTTCACTGCTTATTTCTCTGCTTGGGGTCATAAATCTATTTTTAAAAGGCATAACTTAATATTTTAGTCATAAAAATAATCATTACAAACGAATGTAATGCTTAACTCCTATGAAGAGACTTAGAAGAGAGGGAATTACAGAGACCAATCTAGTTGATCAAGAAAAGCAAAATGGATAGTTGTAAATAATCCTCCAAAATTTGTATAAGAAAGCAAAACTTCCACAATGTACTAACTGGTAGATCAAGGCATAATTTAATTCCTGATGGACACATGCCATTGAAATGCTGATCTCGCTGTATAAATTATGCTTTTCCCATTTAATATTCTACACATTTTTAGAAAATTTGCTTAGCACATTTTTAAAATGGGATTAGACCTTCCATGTTGTCATTTTCTGACAGAGGCCAGCTTTGAACATTCTTTATATGGACATTGCAAAATGGGTTTTTACAGAGTAGCTAACTAGATTCCCACCCACCTTTTGAATAATGGGAGCTGCAATCAGACTAGCGAGTATTTTTTCTATGCTTAAATCCATTTGATGTACACTGCCAGCCAATAATAGGGGTCAGATACCTAGGTACAGTTTGCAAGATTCTGTTTGCTTTTCCACAGATCTACATGCAGCTGCTTTTGTGAAGTACCTACGTTACAAACACATTCAGTTTATACAAAAGAATATTTTTCAACTGTGCATCTCAACTTTAAAAACATGAAAAACAACAAAAAAGGTTGCAACTACTAGTATGTGTATCTATACACAAACTCCTTCTATATCAAAGTATAATACTGCCGTTTTAAAACCGAACAGCAACAGAATATAACTACTGAAAATTAGTGATTGGCTTTGAGACAAAGCTGTATAGTTACTATTTGACATTAAAAGATAAAAGCTGAGGAAAAAGGCAGTAACATACAATGGAAAGCAATTTATAGAGTTCTGAATCTAAACTAGTGGGGGAAACTAAGTTTGCTTGTTGTTTGGGGTTTTTTTGAAGTGTAGGTTCCTATAAATATACTGTGCTCCTCTCAGAGAATCCTCTAAGAAAACCTAATATGAGAGTCTGAAATAAATCAGAAAAATAAAGACTGGGGAAAACAACAGTACTGTAATATCTATACATTTACATAAAATATATAAAGTCACTGCATTGTGTTTAAAATAAAGAGCACCCTAAACAATTCTAACTTTGGCTAAAATGCACCAGGAAAAAATACAGATTAATCCATTTGCTTTTGGTGAAGTGGGGGAGAAGGTGTCAAAAATCAGGGTTATACTGGGAAGCTAATTTCAACCTTTGCATCTCACCATAATCAACAATTTTATTTTTTTCATAGTTTGCTAGGACTTTGCGGATGCACTCAGATAAAAATACATTTCCCCCGTCTCCCAAAGGGCTAAAAAGGAAGAGAATAGGCTAAACATCCAATTGGACTTGATGTTATGATTTGATTTTAGGGTATTTATGTATTTATTATTACTATTATTATTATCCTTAAGCAATCTTGTATCCAACAATTCCGGACTTCCTGGTAGCTGAATCTAACCTCTGCCATGTGCATCATATTTTAGCTGCAGGTAAAGAAAAGCAAAACAGGCTTTTTAAATGCAATAGGAGTTCTACACCAAGTTCTGCACCAAGCCTCTTTCATTTCAGATCTTGTAAAGAATGAAAAAAATAAAGTGGTCTTCCCTTGCAGACCCCTTCCTTCCCACACCCTCTCATGGTGCATCACCATAGCTATCATCATCACTACAAAAAAACAAAATGTTATATTGCCTTCAAAATACAATATTTCTTCCAGATTTCTGCAAGTAGTGTTAGATTAGTACTGAATGGGTGTATGAAATTAAAAATAAAATAGTTCAAGAAAAAAAAAAAAAAAAGAAGAAACTGCCAGAAAAATCTGACAAAAAAACATTAAAACAGGAGTTTAATCATTCATGAGAGTCTATCGCCACCTACAGGATTTTCCCCCAGTTTTGAAAACCAGTTAAAAATCCTAGATGAAGAGTTTGCTCTAAAATGGAGAGCCAGATCCTCAGTTGGTGTAATTCAGCATAGGACCACTGACGCCAATGAAATTATGCTGATTTCCACCACTTGAGAATCTGGCTCTATTTTTTCTATCAGTCCAAAAGAGTGAAAAGACCAATTTTTAGAGACCTTTTTTCCTTTTAGGTTATACTCATGTTAAAACTAAAGAATGTGTTTGTTTTTTAAATGAAGACACAAAAATAAAACTAACAGTTACAGGATGCCTAGACTAATGGAAGAATCAATTAAGGTCAGTGTGAGTCCATACTCTTCATGTACAACAAAAACACCTACTGGTGCTCTGAGATGTTTTCTGATAGATGACAGGGTTAAAATAACATAGTAAAAATTCCAACAGATCCTGGAAAAAGAAAAGTACCTCTGGGGTTTGCAAAACATGGCACATTTTTAATTGAATGTTCAATTTTTTACTGTATATGTACTTACTGAGGGTGCTAAAAAGGTTTTATTTTCTTAAAACTTAAAAGATGAACTTCTATTCATTCAATACTGTTAACTCTCTGTGATGCAGTCCACAAGTAAAAATAAAGAGAGAGTCTGTAAATGTTATAAACCTTGAAATTGCAAAGAGAGAGAGAGAGAGAGATTTTCCGGTAGAATCAGATGAGCTGATTTGATTGGTCACAAGTACATTTTTGTTATCTGTCTGCAGATTAGTCAGATGACAGAGATTATAATTATTGCTGTCTCATAAATTCAAAATATACTCTAGAAACACTTTGTTTGAAGCCTCTCTAGCAAATCCAGAACTGCACTTTCATGACAAAAGAATTGCACATTACACTGTATTTGTCCCTATATTTCTGTAGGAAATTCCTAGTGACATCAGTGGAATTTTGTACAAAGAATGAGGGGAGTGTATGATCCATTGAATCAAGGATGACCTGTACAATGACAGTAAGAACAATGAGCTAAATCTATTTCTGGCATGAGTAGCTTCTGCATCTCCATTGACAGCAATGGAACTGATCTTGCATAGGAAAAGGAAGGATAGCTCAGTGGTTTGAGCATTGGCCTGCTAAACACAAGGTTGTGAGTTCAATCCTTCAGGGGGCCACTTAGGGAGCTGGGGCAAAATCAGTACTTGGTACTGCTAGTGAAGGCAAGGGTCTGGACTCGATAACCTTCCCACTCTATGAGATAGGTATATCTCCATATATTTATTTATACATGAATAGTGAATTTGGACCCTTGGCCTTGACAACTAGTTGAATCCCAAGAAAGATGCTTCATTGTGCTGATTTGTGATTAGAACAACTAAAAGGACGGAATGTATCTGCTAAAACTCTAGGAAGTACTAAGAATCCAGTGGTGTTGAACATACAAGTAAAACCCAGCAACAGACTGGATCACGATTTTATCTTGTTGAACATATAGTGTATGTTAAATAAATAGAAATTGGGTGGGATGGTACAAAACCAACAATAATCTCCTGTAAAATTAGATTCATAACTTCAAAAGACTAACACGTACGATTAAAAAAAAAAGACTTCATAAATCAAACAGCTAAAGTACAATACACTATAGCAAACTCTAACCAGACCACAAAGAGAGTTCTCTCTTCATAAACATCAGATCAGGAAGCTAAAATTATTACCAAAGCTCTCTTGTAACTGTCACCTGTGGTGGGTATAATTACAGGCTACTGCTACAAGCACGCCCACGTCATATGGCAATAAAAGGACCTACAGCTTGCCAAGACCAGCCAGACAATGGAGAACACACACCACCTGACGAGAGCCCAAAAAGATCAGCCAGAGAGACTAATAAAATGACAGCTTAGAAACAAATGACAAAGCTTGAACCACAAAAAAGGCAATATCAAATTAGTTGGAAATGCAAGCACTGAGCAGAGTGCTCCAACAGGTCACAATTCAAGCAGAAAGCCAGTTAGAACTGTTGTCACACACGTTTGGTTCAAGTTTAAGCGCTAAAGAACCCTTTTCATTAGACAAAATGTTTGCACATTTGGGGCTGACTTTATGTGTCGTTATTAGACAGCCAAACCGATGAAAAATACACATTATTAATTCAACTCAGTAAGTGGGGGGGGAGGGGAGAATCTATTTTAAGGGGTTATCTATCCTTGTACCACAACAGTGAATTCATCTCTGTCTTTGGAAGCCTGCATGCGTGGCTCCCGATGACCCGCAGTCAATGGGAGCTGTGCACACATTTATCCTATGTCAGAATTGGGCTTTTTGGCTCTGGCTGCAACTTTTGGATTACAAATATAAAAAAGCCTCGAGCTTAATTTAAAATCAGTTTAATGTAAGTATAAGAAAAATGGGAGGCAAGGGCTGAGGATTTCCCAAGCCACCAGGGCTGAGGGATTAATTTCTACATGATGCACGCAAGTTTAGAAAGCCCTGCCCAGAAAGCGCTGCTATTATTCACATACATGAGTCTAGGTTAGAATCATGTTAAGGATTTGAGCCACCAAAGGCACGGAAATTCACAGCTAAGGGTGAAGTGTCCAATTCACAGTGCAATACAGTTAGGCAGACAGAAGAGTAGAGAATTAACCCTTAATTGTCCTCCCAAACAATATTTGATAGATCTATTTCGTAAGGGTGCTTTGCTTTATACTGTCCTTCTTCAAGGCACTTTAAGAATCTGCCAGTCCTAAATTAATTCTATTGTGGAGCCCATTTTAATGATATTTTGATTTCTTAAATCTTTGCTTGCATAAATCTGAAGTTTCCTTTATTGTTAGCTGAAGTAGTAGTGGTGGCAGTAATAGTTGAAAAGCCACTGAGGATTGAAATTCGGCCAATTAAAACATCAGAAATAGATCTATAGAAATAGTAAAGAATCACCAAAAGGCTCGCTTTCTTCAAACACTGAACAGGGAACTTTATTAGAAAAAGGAAAACAGTGTTACTACCAAAGAGACAGTCTTCCCCTTCCCCTCCATTTCATTTCAGAGTTTCTGCCTAGGGCTTTCCTCAATCCCTGTGCTGCTTGGGTTTCCTGATAGTTTTAGAGAAACAACAGTTATATCCTCAAAAAGATTGGCTTGGGCTGCAAAGTTCAGATCCAAACTTCCCTGCAGTCTGAGGTGAGGTTGGATCAGATAGGCTTGTTTAAGCCCTTCTTTATTTAAAACTATTATACTCTCATGAAACTGTTCTCTCCATTATAAAAGCCAGGTTTTCATCCTGCTCCCTCTAGACTATGCTCCCGCGGCTGCATATGAAAATCTACATTTGTGCATGCAGCTCTGTTACATGCATGTGACCGGAGACATGCAGGCAAACGTTCTGATGAAGCTCATATACAACAAAAGAAACTCAGTGAGAATACACCTTATTGTAGAGACTTCAAGCTATGAATTTTTGGGGGGAGGGTGGAGGTGGGATGGAGGGCTACTGTTTAAAGCTTGAGAAACCTCTCTGAGTTCTGCTGCTGCGGTTAATATTCACACAGCAGTGACAATCATAGTGATGACGATGAGACACACGCACACGCGGAACGTAAACAAATGTTATTTCCAGCTCTTGCAAAAACACATGGACAAAGTTAATAGGGAAATAGCCACTTGGAAGTGTCACAACATTATAAACAATAGTTAAAAGACAATGTTTAACATTTAAAGTTTGGGTGAGGCTAAATTGAGCAGTGATTTACGTAAATTAGCCTCTCAGCTCTAAAGAGGAAGGATAATCATATGGTTCTAGCAGAGGCTTGTGAGTCAGGGGTTCTGGGCTTTATTCCTCACTCTGCCGATGACGCAGTGTGTGACCTTGTACAAGTCACAAAAACCCTTTGGCTGGAGGTTTAGGGTCTCTCTTTAACTGTTGCTCAGGCAGGAAGGTGAAAGTGACTTAGACAGACAGCAAGGACACTTTCTGTACTCCAGCTAGCAGCAAGATCTGGACACACACTGTCCCTGGTGGTTTAAGAACTGGGACTCTCTCTTCCCATCTGTATGGTCACAATGGTAGGCAGACATTCTCCATTGCCGGGTGCCATCCGACCTGGCTGGTGTCACACATCTCGCATAACACACACACACTCCTGCACAACCAATAAAATATCACATCTTGATGGGGGGGACTCTTCTACTCACTGTTCTTAATACCTATGCAGACTTCACAACTGTTATTTAACCAAGCCCTCCTAATACTTTGGAGGAGGCACCTATCATTCACCTACACTACAGAGAAGATAACTAAAAAGTTACACATGGTCACTGCAGGCAGAGCTGGGAACAGAACCAGGTCTCTAACATGATACTTTCCTATACTGCCTTTCAGACTAAATGGACCACATTATATGCTTGTCCAACCCTTGCTAACACAACATGGATCTTTGTTCCTCTCTAGTGGCTACATCCCATATTGAGCAATACGACTCTGCTGCTGCCTCCATGGCAATGTGAATTTTCCTTTAGTTCAAGCAGTAGAAGCTCATGTTTTTAAAACGAAAAGATCCCAGATTCAACCCCTTCAAATGACCAAAATAGGAGCCTGTTTTTTCTATTCTGTCTAACCACTACACACTGCTTCTAGACCCAGGAACTAAACCCAGGAGTCCTGATACCTAACTTTCTAGCACTTGTCCACAGAGAGTTGTGTTACCCAACAATAAGATACAATTTTCCTCTTTTCTACAGACTGTTTCTCATAAAAGATAATAGCATCCCCCCACCAGTTACTCCTGAGGCTGATGTGGCAGAGATCTGTGCTGGGTCTGAGACGGTTGTGGGTTAAAACCTAGTTGCTGACTCATGTAAATTAGGGTGGGGAGCCTGGAATAATTGCTGTGATGTTCATATTCATAACAACATCCAAATTCACCTCCCAGTGTAAACAGAGCCAGCTAGCTGGCCCAGGGTTTTGCTGCCCAAGGCAGAAAACTCTCTGCCACATCCCAGGCTGACCCTGTGCGTTAATGTGTTTCACTGCTTTATATCTAGTGTTTGTATTTTGCTTATTGAGAACTGGCCCTTTAAAAACAGGGTGGGACACGTATGATGGGCTTTGTTTGAAGAAGGCTGAGAACCATGTGGGGGAGATATTGCTAGTGGGTTCAGAAAAGACCCTCCCTGCATAAAGTCCAGAAAGCTGAGTACTTGGTTTAATTAATGTATCTTTCCAGAAAACGAGCTTCCATTTATGATGTACTGCTGGTGCTAATTCGGGGATGTTGCTAATGAATACCAGAGCCTTTTGCCGTTAGGTCACCAGTACAAATCTACCCAACTCATCAGGGATTAAAAATTATTCACATCTAATGGGATGTTGGTGGAAACTCTATGAAATGAGTTTGGTGGGACTCTCTTCTAGCTCCCAGTTCACAAACTCACCATCATGCGTTGCACTAACTGGGGCCGACTCCGCAGAGAGGCCAAGAACCTCATGGACCATGCAAACTGAACTACTATTACTCTACAGCAGTGTTTCCCAAATCTGGGACGCCGCTTGTGTAGGAAAAGCCCCTGGCGGGCCAGGCCGGTTTGTTTATCTGACGCATCCGCAGGTCCGGCCGATCGCGGCTCCCACTGGCGTGGTTCGCCGCTCCAGGCCAATGGGAACTGCTGGAAGCGGCGGCCAGTACGTCCCTCAGCCCGCGCTGCTTCCAGCAGCTCCCATTGGCGTGGAGCAGCAAACTTCGGCCAGTGGGAGCCGCAATTGGCCAGACCTATGGACGCGACAGGTAAACAAACCGCCCTGGCCTGCCAGGGGCTTTCCCTACACAAGCGGCGTCCCAAATTTGGGAAACACTGCTCTAGAGGAAGTCCCTTCAGATTAGGATTGATACATGCCAGCAGGGCAATGTGTGTGGAAAACATGTTCTGCTGCTGCCCTGAAGATAGATAGAGGTTTATTCATCAGGGCTGCATCAGCACTAAATCCATAATTATTTTAAAGCTGCCATTTACAGCAATATGTAAAAGAGTTGTGAATATGTAAACTAATTTATTAAATAATCTGCATAAAATGTCACACATGGAGCTGTGCAAAATTTAGCAGCTACATATCGCCACCACACACACTTCCTATACTGCACTTCAGCCAAAAATTACGAACAACCAGCACGGCTCTGCCTATGCCTAGCACCATTTGCTGGCCAACTGGCCTAAACCACCAGCTATGCATGGCCTTGGAAAACAGCTTCTACCTGTCCCTATCCCTAACAGCAGCCCTGGTTAGCAGAAGTCCGAGACTGAAATAGTAGGGCATGCCTAAAATAAGTCTGAGGTGTACTGGCAGAGCTCAGTATGGGGGGTGGGGAAGAGAGGGGAGGAGCTGAAGGAGATCAGCAGTGAGGTCAGAAGTTACCTAAGATACTATGGAGTTTGGTTTGCACCTTACGCCCTAGTCAAATGTCTCTTTGACTTCCATGAAAAATTTAAAAAGGAATACAATAGTAAAAGGCAGGCAATAGGTTCTTTTAATTTGTACCAGATTATAGTTTTCTTAATGCAATTACTGTAATTTCTTTAGATGACATAATTACTATTAATGCACGGAAAACTGTCAATAGAAGGTGTAATTATGTTGCATAAAATCATAATCACAAAGTGCAATGATGCATATTTATTTATAAAAATCATTCTGTGATTAAAATTAACTTTTAAAATATTTTTAAAATGTATATAATATATAGCAATAGCAATTAACTTCATAATTAATTTATGGGCTTAACTTACACAACCATATTTGTGGGCTTTTTTAATATGAACTGAACAAGATGAAAAACAGCATCTAAAAAATTAAGCCATATATAGGCCTAATGCTGGAAAAACTAGCAAGTTGGGAGCATGTGTGTATATCAATTTGCTCATAAGCAGAAAACACCTATGGAAAATTCCAGGCTGAAGATAGAAATGAATAAATGATTTCTGAAAAATAGTAGAAATGGAAATGATGTTTAAATGGATGACGGCATAACAAGAACCAATTGCTAGAAGCTGAATATTGACACATTCAAATTAGAAATTTTAGGCACAAATTTTTTAAAAGTGAGAAAAATCAACCATTGGAACTAATTACCAAGGGAAGTTTTGATGTCTTTCACATGAAGACTGGATGCCTTTCTGCGAGACAGGCTTTAGCCAAATACAAGTTAATAGGCTCAATACAGAGGTAGTTGAATGAAATGTAATGGCTGATGTGTACAGTAGGTCAGACTGGATCAGGGGTCGGCAACCTTTGGCACGCAGCTCGCCAGGGTAAGCACCCTGGCGGGCCGGGCTGGTTTGTGTACCTACCGCGTCCGCAGGTTCGGACGATTGCAGCTCCCACTGGCTGCGGTTCGCCGCTCCAGGCCAATGGGGGCGGCGGGAAGTGGCGCGGGCCCAGGGATGTGCTGGCCGCCGCTTCCCACCGCCCCCATTGGCCTGGAGCGGTGAACCGCGGCCAGTGGGAGCCGCGATAGGCCAAACCTGCGGACGCGGCAGGTAAATAAACTGGCCCGGCCAGCTAGGGTACTTACCCTGGCGAGCTGCATGCCAAAGGTTGCCAACCCCTGGACTAGATGATCTAATAGTCCCTTCTGGCCTTAAACTCTACAGATATGTTCACACTGCAGCTGGGAGCGAGTCTCCCAGTGCAAGTAGACTTGCATAGTGGAGTTTGAGCTAGCACCTTACACATAGCAACATTAGGACATTCCAGCTCAGGTGGAAGTTTGGGCTCAAGCGCACCCAACCCCCTAAGTTTCAAATGTGTGGAACTGCTGGCTCTGGTACGTAGAAAGACACAGTAGGAACATCTATGCAGAACTTCAAGTCAAATAGCCCCTAACACTCACTATGAGCAACTTGTCAAAATATATGGATATTCCTACGGTAGTTATGTGCCAATATATCAGTGTCTTTTCTGGGTCTGCAGTGATTGTGATATTCACTATGTAGACAACCAAAGGTTTATAGACTAGTTATGTTCCACTAACACCCTGTTTTGTGCGTTTAAGTGGTATACAGACCTTGTACTGGCCCTATGCACAAGGTTGAATTTCACCAAGTTAAATTCATTTGGTCATTGAAACGTCACCTTTCCCCTCATCTTCCACACTCCAAAATTCAACTGACTAAATTCTGATTTCACGTAACACCTATGTAATCCCAAACAGTACTCATCCTAGTGTCTGTGCAAATGACTGTAGAGATAGTGTGATGGGCTATATTCCCCACACTAGCCACTGAGAGGGTAAATTAGGCCAGGCAAGCCTAATTGACCAATTAAGCAGCCAGTAGGGGGGGAGATATAGGCTAGAAGAAGACCACTAATTGGAGGCAGGCGCAGCTGGGCTGGAATAGAAGGGGCCTGTATAAAGCCCAGGAGCTGCAAGTAGCAAGGAAGACTGCAGGAAAGGCAGGGTGCAGTTACTTCCTGAGAGGAAGGAGTTGGAAGGCTGGTGTACACAGAGAGGGTGGGAGACAGTAATGTAGCAAGAAGCCCAGGGAAACAGCAGCAAAGGCTAAGACAGTTGGCTGCCTGTTATAGGGTCCCTGGCCTGGAACCCAGTATAGAGGGCAGGCCTGGGTTCCCCTAACAGCCACTGGGTAGTTACACAGGGTATTGGAGATTTCAGCCAAACAGTTGGTCCAGAAGGACTGGGATTTCCCTGGAAGGGGAGGAACTTAAGTGACCTGGCTGAGGGCCAAGTCACTACGGAAGCCGCCACTCTGAGAGGGAGGGAGAGGCTATAGAAGAGAAGAAGATGGGTAGAGAGACTTCTGAGGAGGGTGAAGCACCTGGCAGAACTGATCCCCAGGATGGCCAGGACTAGGTACTGTGAGCAGTGAGGGAATCTGATCACAGTCAGTCACAAGTCATCAGTTTAAACCATTAATGGAATGATGCTGGACTGGAGAGAGTCTCAAGTGGAGTTCCACAGAAATCTGTTCTGGATCTGCTGTTGTTTAACATCTTATTAATGACTTGGATGTACATACAGAGAGCATAATGATCAAGTTTGCAGATGACACAAAGCTAGAGGGGGCTGCCAATACTTTGGAGGATAGAGCTAAAATTTAGAGGGATTTTGATAAATTGGAGAACTGGGCTATAGACAATAAAATGAAATTCAACAAAGAGAAATGTAAGGTGCTACACTTAGGGAAGAAAACCAAATGCACAAATACAGATTAGGGGGAAACTGCTAAGAAGGATCTGGGAGTTGTGGATCACGACGTCAACATGAGTCAGCAATGCAATGCTGTTGCAAAAAAAAAAAAAAAAGCAAATGCAATTGTACGTTGCATTAACAGAGGCATAACATGCAAGTCATGGGAGGTGACAGTTAGGGTTACCATATTTCAGCAAGAAAAAAGAGGACGGGAGGAGCCCCGCCCCTGCCCCTCCCACTTCCCGCCCCCCCAGAACCTCCAACCCTCCCCCCGTTCCTTGTCCCCTGACTGCCCCCTCCTGGGACCCCTGCTCCTAACTGCCCTCCAGAACCCCACCCCCTACCTAAGATTCCCTGTTCCTTGTCCCCTAACTGCCCCCTCCTAAGACACCCCCCCAACTGCCCCCCAGGACCCTACCCCCTACCTGTATCCTGACTGCCCAAAACTTTCTCCATTCCCCCCAAAAAGCCCCCCCCTGAACTCCCGACCCCCCCCCCCCGTTTCTTGACTGCCCCCTCCAGAACCTCCCTGCCCCTTCTCCTGCCCCCTGGCCCCCTTACCCTGCTGCTCAGAACAGGGTGTTGGGCTCTGTGCGAGCTGGACACGTGGCTGCGCTCCCCAGCACAACACACAACCTGGTCTCTGGCCCTGCACAGTGCTGCCGGAGCCGGGCGCTGGGCTGCAGGGGAGGAGGAGCTGCCGGCTCAGAATGCAGGGAGGGAGGAAGGGGGGAAGGAGGAGGAGCTCCTCTACAGCTGCTCCGGAGTCCAGCCCGTGACTTTCCTGCAGCCCTCCCAGCCGCTCGCTCTGCTCTGCTCTGCCTGGGGGGGGAATCCCGGACATTTTGAGTGATTTACAAATTCCCCCCGGACGCTATTTTTAGCACAAAAAAGGAGGACATGTCCGGGTAAATCCGGACGAATGGTAACTCTAGTGACAGTACTGCTGTACTTGGCACTGGTTAGGCCTCAGCTGGTCTCCAGAGATGAGTGACAAAGATGATCAGAGGGAGGGAATGCAAGCCATATAAACAAAGGCTGAAAGAACTGGGTATGTTTAGTTTGGAAAAGAGGAGTTTAAGGGGGGATATGATAGCGGTCTTCAGATACATGAAAGGCGGCCATAAAAAAGATGGAGAAAAATTGTTCTCTTTTGCCACAGAGGGCAGGACAAGAGGCAATGGGTTCAAACTACAGCACAGCAGATTTAGATTTCCTAACTGTAAGAACAGTAGGACAATGGAGCAGACTGCCTAGGGAGGTTGTGGACGCTTCTTCACTGGAGGTTTTCAAAAGGAGGTTGGAGCCATCTGTCTTAGATGGTTTAGACACAACAAATCCTGCATCTTGGCAGGAGGCTAGACTAGATGACCATTGCAGTCTCTTCTAACCCTATGATTCTATTACTCTAAACAGATTGAGTGTTGATGAGGAATTTGCTTTCACTTGTATGCATGTGAAATCTACCCACATGTTATTTATATTCCACCATGAGGGAGAGGAGACAAACACTGAGATTTAACTTGGGAGGATTTTACCCTATAGATCGATGCAAAAGGAGACAGCACTCTTACAGTCTCCTGTGGTCCCACGTGACCTCCTCTCTCTCTCTGTAGTTCTGTCCATCTCTCTTTCTCTAATTTGCCTCCAGCAGAAGTAGTAAATACTCTTGTCAAACTCACAACCCTGTCAACATTGATGGGAAAACATTCCCGGTACACAGTAATGGAGGTGTGAGAGCAGCACACAGCCCAGGGCCGGAAGGCGTGGAGGTTTCCTGTGTTTCTGGCCATATTCTAAGCCCTGACAATCATGCACAAACAGTTTTTAAAAAATACATGCCATTCACAACACCAACCCACAGCAACTGTGGTCGAATGACGTTAATTAACTCCTGTACTTCCAATTATGCATAGAACCCAGAAGAAAGGTGCAAGAGATGTCTTGGGGATACAGACCCCTCTCCTGCGTTTAATGTCAGAGTGGCCACATAGTAAAAAACCTGTGGAACACGCTGAGCTAAAACTGGGCTGCTTTTGGGAGGATAGTGGTTTTTATTAACCTTTCATTTAGTCAATGAGTAGGTAAGAACACCCAATGGGTACTCCTAAACTCTGTTTTCCCTGGCTTTTCCATTGGCTTGGGGAAAGAGTGGTTGAAAAGTTGGAGGGAAGAGCAGAAGTTTCTAGGCAGGATGGGAGTATTGTTTGTAGTCGTCTTTGACCAGCTGCGTGTGAACTGTAGATACAGTTTTTATTTTGCACCGAGACCACAGTAAAGGCACTTTAAAAACCAGGAACAGAGACACTAGAAATATTCATAGTGAAGGGGGCAGAATTAACACTAATGCTGAATCAGTTAGGTTTAAAATTTGTTTTCAGAGGAAAATTACTCGCTATTATCTTAACATTGTACAGTAATTTCCCAACCACCCCCACCCTCAAAATGACATATAATCTATGACACACAGTAAAAAGAGGAATTTGGAAAATTGTCCTTTTCACTGTCTGACCCCATTTTCCCCTCTCTAGATGCATCCTGGATCATCACCTACAGCTCCTTGGTCCTAGACACACTTTCCAATTTTTTCCTTATATTTCAGTTGCCCTCACTTGCTAACATTGTTACATTTCTCCACAGCCTAGAAACAGACACATCTCCAAGTTTGTTTTTGGCCAGATTCACTGAGCTACTTAACCATATGCCTAACTTTAAGCATGTGCTTAAGTAACTTGCTGAATCAGGGCACTTGGCACCCTGCATGTTCACCTTCTTTTCCATTTCCAGTATGTACAAACATGCAATTCCACTAGTGCACTCACACACACCTGCTTCAACTAAGAGTCCCATTTTACCTTCACATTCAGAATACACACAGACATGGGTCTCAGAACCACAGCTATTGCACATGCAACTCAAGCATAAGAGTGGCAGATTGTCCAAGGAACCCAGAATTTCATGTTCTAGAGGAAAGAACTAAAATTAACAGCCTTCTTCCCCTTGGGTTTCAGTATATCTGTTTACATCACAGGGAAAGGTAAATTAGTATCTCAATTGGAGAATGGACTGGAAAACACTAATCCTCACCCTTTCAAGCTCTTAGAGTCAACTGTGTACATTATCAACACAAGTAAAAAAACAAAAAACAAAAAAAAAATCCTCTCTTCCTCCTCAACCGTGCCTGCCAGATCCCTCTCAACCTGCAGGGTGAAAGACAGCTTCTCTGTCTTTACTCTGTGCGTCTTTCAAGTAGCGACAGCTCACTTTACTCATCTGTACAAATACACTGTGAAGTGTTTTCATCAAAAGAACCCTAAAGCAACTTATAATTCACAGACAAAAAGGGAGGCAAACACTTGGAGATGTGGCTGTTATTTGGTTTAATAAACACTTAACTCAAAAACTTTTTTTTCCCCTCTGGACCACCACAAAACGATTTTGCAACCTTTAATGGCATGCCAGACATTTCAAGCATGAAGAAAATGCCACACTGCTGAATAAAAAGGAGGAGAAACCCTTTCTGCTTGAGTGGATGAGAAAGCTGAAAACAGGGTGTTTACTACAAAGAGGGAAAAAAGAATACAGCTGAAAAGTGGGCCAGATAGGTGGAGAACTTGGCTGTTAATTCTCAGACCACACCGGGACTTGCTGACCAAATTTTTTTTTATAGTTATTACAGTCAGGTGGTCAGACTTGCAAGAGACAATTAATGTCAGCACAGAACTGCTTGTGTGCAGTCGGACAAGCGGCACACCCTCAACTAACAGGGCACAGCAAGCATTGCTGAACTACAGTAAAATGCAGTTCATTGAAATTAAAGTTGGAACGGAAAAGACCTATTAGTTCATCTTGTCCCATCAATAAAGGATTGTTCCCTATAGTCTCATTCTTCCAGTGCTTTATCAGCAGCACAACAAGCCAGAGGTAGGTCATAGGGCTGCAGCCATTCCATTATTGCAACTCCAGCTGACACGACCTTCTATAACCCCTTTGTGGGGATTCTAGATCGCTAGGTCCTTGGTTGTCACACTCTTCTCTGTGTAAACCTATTGAGAGCCAGTGCAGCCCATCCAACCTTTATGTTCAGAGCCTTTGGAGGCCCCCAGTGCTGCCTTTGGGCCCACATAGCTCCTCCGCACAAGGTCCCAGAAGGGGCGCGGTTGTGCAGAAGGCCTCTGCAACAGGTGAAAATATGGGAGAGATTGCTCTAGAAGGACCACCATTGTGTTCGTCTAGCATTTGGCACAAGGAGACCCTGATCAAGCTTGGGACTTGTGGGCACTACAGTGATTTAAATAATAAAACTGAAGGACAATAATAGTTACACCACCAACAAGAGAGTTTAAGCTGAGGGAGGGGGACAGTACTGTAAGACTCAATGCCTCATATCAGTTAGTCTGATGGAATATGAAGAAATCCACTTACCACAAATGCTACCACACTCCTTAGTGTAGATTCCCAGAGAAAGCAGCTCCTTAGGAATTGTATTGTATTCCATATCGCCATGGTGATTTTTTTCACACGATCAACATTTCTCGATAAGATCTGGTAAATGTCGGACGGGAGGGGAGAGAAAGGAATTGAATTAAAAGCTCCAATTTCCTACTTCACTTCAAGAACAGTGACAATTTTAAGCTACAATTGCTTTGTGCTTGTGTGTATGCTACAGCTTCTATTTCAGAGACACACTCCAGCTACCGTGTGTTTTTGTATGGCACCCAAATATGTCAGCACTTTCCTCCACCCCCAAAATCTGCAAGTCTGAAGGAAAAAGAATTGAAGCTTTTTCCCCCTCCACAAAACCCCCCCTTTATTGCAAAATCCTATAGAATTTCACAGAAAATAAGACCCTTTCCATAGGGGTTTGGGCTATCTCCATATAGAATTGAATAAAAAATGATATTCTTGCTATAGATGGTTAAAATAGTAAGAATATTAGTCTCAATTAAATACTATAGACTTTTATAGTAATTGATTTAGAACCTTATTAAATTTCTATAGTATCTTACTGTTTTTGTTTTTTCTTTGAGGATGAAACCAAAGTATAGGTTTTTGTTTCAAATTCCATAAACTGTGCAACATGCATATATGTTAAAGTTCTTTATTAAGCCATTCTTTTCCCTCCAGAAATTGGGGAGATGTAGGACCACAGAGTTAGATCAGGAAGCAACTGTGTGTGAATGCAAATCAGCATTTATACACATGCAGAAATCTACACAGAATTGACATCTGTGTTCAGTGAGTCAATGCATAACTAGAGTTTCCACCATAGGTTCTATTATCCGGGTGTACTAGGGAAGCTACTGAAAAGCCATCCCAAACAGAAGTGATAGCTCGGCCAGAGTCAACCTACCTTCTTTGAAAACTTGCGGTTGTCTCCAATGAAGCGCTTTTCTCGTGGCTTGAAGGTTCTGATACTTGCTTTTACCTGAGGAAGGAATAATTTATTTAGGATGTTACCATTCAAGCTTGGTATAATCATATTGATTTGGAGCTCTGGTGTCCTTTACTTATTTATTTGTTTCAGTCTCTAAATGGTTTATGACAAGGTGTTAGGTGTACATATCAGTTATTCTGCACAATCCTGGCACTCATCCAGGTTACTCCAATAGATCTAACTGCCTGCAGAGTGGCAGACTGCAGGGGGTGAGCAGCTCCATGCTTACGCTCAGCACACAGCTCTGCAAACTCCCTTCTGTTCCTCTGTTAGATCAACCCCATACAGAAAAGTTCTAAAAAAAGAAACGGGAACAGAAGATCACATCCCCAAATGTCCTATTCATGCTGCATATTTAATACTAAGGTATTAGAAGGGACATCCAAGAACAGCCGAAAGTATTTTACACTCCTGTAACACCCTTAGCCACTTAAGCCAGATTGTGATTTACTTATTCATGCTGAATACTCCCTTACTCTAATAATAAGTCCACTGAAGTCAGTGGAATGACTCATAGAGTAAAGTGCTACCCAAATCTGAGTAATGGTATCATAATTTAGACCACAAAAAGTAGCATCTTAGCCATAGGTAGGGGAATGGTCAAGTGGACATGGCACTGGCTCTGTCACAAACTTTTGTGTGACCTTGGTCTAGCCTACTCTGGCCTTAATATCCCATCTATAAATTGGAAACAGTACCTTTCTATCTTACTGTGGTGTTGTGTAAATACAATAAACTAAAGATTATAAAGAGGTTCCCAGACACTACAGTGATGGCTAATAGATACTTAAATAGGTAGATTCCAGTCTATCTGAAAAAAGGAATGGCCTGGGAACATCTTTGAAAGCCTCCGGAAAAGGGGAGCCATAATATATTTGAGCTTGTTCTTTGGCAAAGAGTGTTGATCATTGTTCCCTAAAGCAACATCCCAAACCTAAACTCCATTCAAGGCAAAAGAGTACCTATCAGCCATTTAAATAAATAAAACTTTGCTTCCTACATCACTGTAATAAGTAGCTAATAAGAGCTGAGTTACATTCCATCCAGCAAAAGCAAATGTAAAACAGAATTTAATTCAGTAAGAGATGACGGGACAAGCAAGCTGAGACCATCAGATCCATGTCTGAGTTTTTGTTCCTGTTAACACCCTCTGAATAGAATATTGTGGGTCAACTTTCTGGGAAGAATTAGTAGTTAAAATTCCTGCACAGTAATGTAAATATTAACTCCCTTTTTTGTTGCTGCAAATTAAGCCCTTGCGTGCAATAACCCACACCTCTTCCCAAAACATCTGTGGTCATCCCCAGCCCAAAGTTGCCATTTCATTGTCACATCAACTTGGATGGAATGTTGCAGCATTGTGATCTGCCAGTATTTCTTTATAAAAAGAATAAAGCCCAACCTTCCCTCCAGATGCAACCAGGTCAGGACCTTCTCTGTTCAGTTCCTGTGTTTAAAAAACCAAACCCCTTGGCACTGGCAAGTTTAGGCGTTCCAGTTTCTTATACAGAGGATGAGTTAAGTGAAAACATTTAAACTTACTGGATTAAATAGGACATCCAACTCCAAGCAAACTACTCCTTTTGAAGCAAGTTCCAGGTCTTTATTCTTCAACGTATAACAACACTGCTGTCCATTTCTAATCTAGAATTATAATAAATAAATAAATAATAAAGTGTATCAATAAATATTAACTCTCTGCTGTGTCTAAAATAGCTTTCCAACCACTGCCCTCCTCCAGAAAAGATGGCAATATAGTAAAAGCCTGAAATGCAACATGATCACTGGATTAGAGGACTATAAAATTGCAGATTAAAACTATTACAGTCCAATTTTAATTTACAGACCCTGTACTTTTATAGCAGAGCAGTGCAAACAATAACCAGCCTGAAAATTCTGTCCTGGAAGCCAGTGAGTTGATGGGAAGTAATCAGCCTGTGTTATTACAGATTTAAAATGGAAGTTTTCTTCCAAAGATCAGAAAAGGAAACACAACAACAACAAAATCAAAATACCAAATCTCCACATTCTCAGTTTATTGAAAGGTTGTCAAATTATTAGCCATAGATCAAAGAGAGTCCAAATCAATCAATCATTACAATTGGAACGAATGTTAATGTAACAAATGTTCAAAATAAACAAATTCCTGTAAGAGACTTTCCCCTTAGAATTTCAGATGCTGTTTCTATGCTCTAATCTGCCTGTTGGCCCTGTCATGTTAAATAGCTATGAAAAAACCCATCTCCTTTACCATTTTGCAAACTATTTGGCTCAAATCAATGGCATCCTCTCTTCAAAAGTGATGGCAGAAATGTATTTATTATACACAGTAGGATATGTATTGATTAAACATTTGGCTTTTTAGGAAGCGGACCAGCTAATTCTAAACAGCACCGACATAAAAACTGCAGCTCACCGAAAAATCTCCATTTGGGGACTGTAATGATCAAAGATTAAAGATAACAGAGGAAATTTGGGGGCATGAAATTGCAACCATATTTAAAATAGCTATTGCTGTCATGGCATTAATTTAGTACAAGTGCTCATACAAGCCACGGTGGAAATGGATAAGGAATAAAAGGCACAAACGGGAATGCAGTGTTTTCACAGGACAAGGGAAAGGTCACTTTCTTTCCCAATGCTGCTCCACCTCCTCTGTACTGAATAGTTTTTCAACAGATTGATCCCTTTCCTGGCTAAGAGTTAAAGGAAAGAGGACCCCCATAAAGAAAATGTTTGCATCCTCAGTGGGATCCAAACAGGAATTCCAGCTTCCACTAATGCAGTCATCCAAAGCTTCATCTGATAGGATGTTTTGGGGTTGGTATTGTGTGTTTCATTTAAAAAAAAAAAAACGGGCACAGTGTCTGATTTTAGATTGATTCTGCTTTCATTAAATGAGCATTTCAAACCACATGTATGTGGAACCTACATGGGATACAACACAAAAGGGGTACCCTCCATGAAAGCAGCTCCTTCTAAGTTGACAACAAATATGATGCCACTTCACAGCCCAATGGTTTCAGACAGTGCTGCCAAGTCTGGACCTGTAGGTCGTCCCTCAGTACAACAGAGCTACTAGTGCTAAGGTGATGTTTATTCCTCATTTTCCAAGAATATATGGCTGGAATGTAAACTGCTTTGTGCTGATTAACAGCTAAAGCTGATCAAATAGTGGAATTTCTCATCTATTAAAAATATGGATATTTTGAGGTTTGGTGTTTTGTCCCAATTCAGGACAAAGTCAAAATATCACTTTTTTTTTTTTTTTTTGCAGAATGAAAAGTTCTGAAAAAATTTGATTTGGAAATGTCAAACCAAACATTTCAACATTCCCAAACTAAAATATTTGTAGATCAGAAATGAAACAATTTGTTTCAATTTTTCCAACTGGAAATTCCACCAAACTCAGTCTTTTTTCTCAGAAAATTTTGATTGCAACCAAATACCTCTTAAAAAACAAAAAACAAAACAGGACAATGTTTTGTTTAAAATTTTTCAACCAGACCTACAAAACAGACATATGATAAGACTTAAAGCACTGTGGGAAGTCAGAATATCTTCTCTTTTGACAGAGTTTGTGATGATGCACATCACAGTTTTCACTCACCTCTGCTTCTTAACAGGAAACTTTCATGTATTACATCTGTCATTCCCTCCATAAACCCACCCACATCAATTCTGGACATGATACCAATTCTATACTCACTCCCCATACCCAGCTGATACAAGAATCTGGGGCAGATTAATAGCACAAGGATATTACACATGGAATCTTAGGCATTCTAGCTAGGGAGACAGCACAAATAAATGGCTTCCCAAGAGATTCTAAATCTGCTTGAACAAGGCCTGCAACCAATGGCAACCTCAAATCTGTAGATACAGTCTTCCAAGCAGCCTATCTATTCTAGTCCACCAACCAATGATTGTGTTATATTTCCTATTCTGAAAAAGAAACAAACTTCCATAAAGCTCAGAGAATTGATCATCTTCACTTTGTTCTTCCTTTATAATATTATAAATCAATCAAAATCCACAAAGTAGTCCAGATGGATTGGGTTCCTGGCAAATAACTCTTGCAGCCTGTTAGCCTGGAGAACACTCTGGTTAATATTTCTGCCACCGGTAGAAGGAATGCTGCTGAAAACAACTTCTCAGAGATGCACATGTGCACACACATTCACAACAGGTAACTCAAAGCACAATTCAGACTTTAATGTACATCTGTTAATTTTGTGCTTATTTCACATCAAGAGCTAAAATGAATTGGGTAGTTAAATCATATATGTTTTAGTGATTTTCTGCATCTTTCAGATACACACTCCATAGCTCTTCCTCTGTTCCTAGTGGGGGAAAACATCCTCGACAATAACCTGGTGAAGAGTACTCTTTATCGGTCATTGGTATATATTAGTTAATTATCCATTTCAAAAATCTAGATGGGGAAAGCATCAAACGTAGTACCACATGTGGCTAAGTAGAAACATGCAGTACTATGACAGTAGCTTTAGCTAGATCTACTGGGTTTGCTTCTGGCATCACGCCATTTTACACCAGAACAAATTACATTGATTTCACTCCAGATTTGTACAGTGAGAGCAGAATCAAATGCAGTGGGTGTGGCTCCATGTGTGTTAGTACAGCAAGTTTGGAACCAACAATGAACTGATGCCCATTGCAATGAACTATGGTATCTGAGAGAATGTTTTGGCTTGGAAGACCTTTTTAAAAGCTACAAATATGTTTTTAAAGGTGAGCACCATTACTCTTATACTTTACTTAAAATTGTATTGGGAAAAACAACAGTTTTGTTGGAAGTGTTAACAGTCAGTTTTATTTCTTATTCTTAATTCTGTTCGGTTTATATAGGCGTTGATGTGAAATTATAGTTCAGTCCAACACTAAACATTCATATTGATTTCCTAGTTCCCTGACCTTCTTAAGAAAAAACAGAGGGGGCGGGAAATTGGAAATAAAGTGGCATTTCTCCACCTTACGTCTTTTATTGAATACAGAGTAAAAAAACCTGTTTAATGCACCAGTAGCACACTAACCCAGTTTGCTTCAACAAATGCAATGGGGAAGTTCAGTACATTTGATCATATAGAAATAAAAAGGTAGCATCCCTCAGAAGTACACAGAAAAAAGCCCAGGTTAGCTTTCGCTACAGTACATTTCCATTGCATTAATTTCTTGAGTCATACTTTTTCTCCCTACATTTGTTTCTGTTTCAATACAGCACATTCTCACCAAATATCTAAAGATGGCCAATTCTTTTGCATTTCATTTGGGGTCCACTTTTTCCTCATACCTCTGCTGTTCATGGCCATTGGCAAACATTCCCTTTAGCTACAGAAAATTTGAATGGATGTTACGCCAGAGTCAGACAGAAAGTATCTCAAAGACTGATTAAATCTGATCTACCATTGTGTCACCACAACTACAATCACTTTTGCTTTGTGCCTGGTATCCCAGGGATTTCATTCAATAATGAGTTCAACGAATGGTCTCTGTAACATGACTTGTCTCTAGCAAGGCTATCAATGAATACTGAATATTACAGCTAGGTGAAAAGGAAGGGAATACTTTTTACACAGACACACTTCTGATCTAAATTTGAACAGGGCTGAGGGTAGGACCTTTGAAGAGACGTGGTTAAGGCTACTCCTTAGTGACACTATGCTTTATACCTTGATCAGATCCCACGATGGAATGCCCACATTGTTTGGGAGAGCTGATCGTGTGCAAGATTGCCTGTAACAGATTGATTTAACACCGAGGGCAGGAAAGTCTGACTTATTGATTTGCTCCTTTTTGTAAGGTCTGAGGCCAGATAGGATGGTTTTTCCTAGCACTGTTTGGTTTCAGGTAGATGGATGTGCTATAAGAAAAAGAATCCAACATCTTCTCAGCTAGCTCTATGTAAAGACACAAACTAATGACTAAGAAAAGCTATAAACAGAAAATGTGAAGAATTCTCAGAACCAAAAGATTTCTTCAATATGACGTACCTCCTCACCCTACTGTTTATATCTCTTATTAGGAGATTTTTTTTTTCTTTATTCCTACAAAATTAATTCAGTGGTACAGCTCAGAATACCTGCTGTTTGCTTTGCCCAAAAGTTCCTGAATGCTTTTTTTGTAAGCTGTTCCATCGAAAAACAAAAAAAAACCCAGGCGCGGACACACAAAGAACAACCCACAAAAAAATCTTCTTTCATATCCATAAAGCCTCTCCCCATATCCTCATCCAAATGCATCTGACATCCTTGTCATGATGCAAACAGAAGAGTCATCAGATAATGATAAGGCGGGGGCAAGTTGTCATTTCTACAATTACTGATACTGATGCTAGAACTTCCTCCTCCCCCGGCCCACACCACTTGGTTGCTTCACTTGCAGGTAACAGCTTACCTTTTAGTTTGTTAGCTTTATGAGGCAGGGACTGTCTCTTACTCTAGATTTGTACAGCACCTAGCACACAGGGCCCTAACATGACGGATGCTGCTTGATACTACCGCAATAATAAATTATAAGAAGTCATATCAATAATTCTTCTCAAATTCCATATTCCCCTTCCAGCCTCACAAGCAAAAGGTAGCTCTGACTTTCCATTGTCACTTCAAGAGCCGAGGCAAGGCCTATGACTAGAGCTGATTGAAAATCAAAATTTCTATCCTGTAGGAAAATTCCAATTATTTCAAAATATGTTTATGTTCTAAATATTGAAGTTTTTCATAGAATGGAAATGTCTGTAAATATTGTGTTGGAAATATTTAAATGTTTCATTTCCAGTTGGTTTAAAATTAATCTGTGTCCTCCTGAGCTGCCTCAAGACTTCATGGGACTTGTATTTTGAATGCCTCAAGTCCCCATTCTCCTGGCAGCCAAGCTCCCCAGCCAGCCTACACCATGTGATTCCCATAAGGCACTGCTACAGTTCAACCAGAGAGGACACCATGGTGCATCATGGGAGACGTAGTCCATGCGGAGAGCGAGGCACCTGAACTACAACTCTCCTCAGGCACTGCAGTAGCTCAGGAGAACACAGATTAATGTCAAACTGCCCTCAGACAGAACATTTCAAGTTGATTCTACAAACTGAAATGTTTGGTCTGGGTCGACCTGACCAGAAACTAAATATTTGTTTAGATTTTCCTAATGGAAAATCAGGAATTTTTCCATGGGAAAATGTTGACTTTCCCATCACAGCATTTTCCACCCAAAGAAGGATGATTACATCAAGTATGCTAATAGGTTTAGATAACTTAATAAAAACATTAAAATGGTCACCCATATTTGCCTATACTTGTTGCTTCCTTGTCACACCAATAGAAACTTCTTACTGGTTGAGTTCACTGGCAAAAAAGAACAGGATCATCTTTGTCTTCAGCCTTCATTTTTTTGGGAGAAGGCAGCTGTGGTATGAATTTAGTCCTTGGACTGATCTTAAGACATCCCTGCTCTAAGCTAAGTACTATTGGGAAGATTCTGGCACCTGCTATGGCCCCTTCTTTGCTGCTCCAACAATATACAGAGGGCAGAATAGCCATCCGAGAAATTTCCCCACCACAAAGGGCTGGCATAGATAATCCTACACTGCTACCTCCGCCCACCCGCCAATGTAGGGGCCTGTGGAGGAAGTATGTCAGGGGGGGGGGGTGTCTGGTGTGCTTTGTAATCCAAATACTTTGGGTTACACAGCAGCCCACTGGTGGTTGAGGGGAAGCTGACACAAATTAAGGCAGCCTCTGGGTTGCTCTAACTTACATTATGGCCCATGCCTGAAATAGCCCAGATTTCCAGAAGTACAAAGGTGCACCTTTGCAGCCCCACCCCATGCTGTGCTGTGCCTCCAAATAATCTGGTCCTATATCTTGGTGTGGGGGAGACATCCAATCTTAATGAGAACTATGGTGTGGATCCACTGTAAAGTCCTCCCCCAGCTTTCTATCCCTTCCAGGCCAATATTGTGTTGCATTTTTCTCAAATTCATGAATATATCTGCTGAACTGTTCTTACAAACGCCCCCTTAAAACAAATGTGACTGAATACGGTATGGATGTAGCTAGCCAATGCTAAATCTATTCAGCAAACACCTTACTGACCACTTGTGAATTTTAATGAAATAGTAAAACCTGAGATTAATACAACATAAGACATTGAGAAGACAGGAACCTTACACAGCAAAGGTTTTTTCATTGCTTTTATCTCAAAGAAATGTGGTTTAGTGAGGTTTTTTGCACTGAAATAGGAAAATCTCACCATGTATCCACCTTTGATGTGAATCTGATGTCATATCTTCATGATATGACTCAACACAGCTGGGTAAAACCCTTATACATCACCACCCTTGATATAAGCAATGGACAATGGCTATTCCCCCTGGGTAACATGTCTAAAGCATTTGGGACTCTGAAATTCTTTCTGGATCTCATCACTAATGCGCAGTGTCATACAGTTGCACTGAGTAACAAAGAGTGCCTAGTAGAAGAGACACATGGAATTATTCAAAGGCAACTTTCCCTAGGAAAAGGAGACAGCAAGCCACCTATTCAACCCATTCAGTGCCAGATAATACAACTATAGTGTTTCCACAACTGTCACATCTAGGGCCTGATCCTGTAGCACTAAGCTCTACTGGTCAGATGCTAAGTCCCCTCTACTCCCAAGGGAGATGAGATGCTCAGTATCTTTCAGGCTCAGGTCCCTGTATTCTCAATCTGAGACATCCCTTAAAACATGAAACCTCTGTGACATTTATGTTAGTTATCGTCACTGTACTATTGGATACTGAAACCATTTGTTTATTTGATGAGGATATTTTACAGACCTTTTCCTGTTAATTAAAAAAGAGTACAGCTGGAGTCAACGTGGAGCTGATAATGCTACAGATAAGAACATTCCATCCTGTGACATAGTACTTCATCTGACCGCCCCTCCAATGTGGGGATATTTGATATAAGACCACTATACTTTGCTTTCAACTTCATTGAAGGGCATTACATACTTCCATCTTCCAAATAACTTGCATCTTTGTATAATATAGGAGTCCCTTGAAGCAAAAATGAAAAGACCATAAGGTCGTTTTAATAAGAAGCAGGGGCAAAAGGCAAGAGAGATGGGAGAAAAATTCATGGGCTGATTAACATGGAAAAAAATTCTCTCAGCCAAACTCTCCTGAGGTTAGGATATATAAAGTACATGCATGTATTTGGTACGCAGCTGGCTGGAACATACCATATTGCTGAGTTGGGTGTTACAAAATTCTGCATCTTTCATTAGTACCAAATCTATTTTTTAACCTCAGAAATGCTTTAAGCAAAGATGAAGTCTGGTCTTGATTTCAGTGGTTGATGCCAGAACCTTCCAAGTGCTGATCCAGACTCACACTGAGACAGTGTGTGGCCTTTGGGGAGTCAAAACTTCCCTGCCTCAATTTCCCTACCTGTAAAATGGAGATAAAACCTAGTGCAGTGGGACATTATAAAAATCAGTTAATGTTTCTATGGTTCTTTGAAAATTTAAGTACTAAATGTTATTGTTAGAGCTGTATAAAAATTCACAAATAATTTGGTCAGCAAATTTTGCTTTATTCTGTTCACCAACCGAATATGAATTTCTCAAATTCATTCACTATTTGAAATTATTGGCAAATTCTTTTTTGAACTCTTCCCCCATCCCATATGTTATTGTTTCTGTTCCTTAATTGGATGATGTATAGAACAGACTAATTCAGGATGAAGTGCAAATATCAAATATCACAATGGAGTCTGGGAATCCAACTGGTTTTTTTGGTTATTATTTGTGCCTTTAAGCTTAACATTCATTGGTGATGAGCATTCACAAGCTTGAACCCTTGATTTTGTGCAAAGCATCAACCTAAGAAAATCCTGACCACATCTGAATCAAAATATACTCTCAAATTTGAATAGTTGGGGAACACCCCCTATCACCACCACCATATGTACACACACTGAAGTCTATTCTTTATTAAGATGAGAATCTCCGTCACCCATAAGTGAATCTACAAGTAAATGCATCTCACCTGCAAACATATCACAAGTAAAACTCATGCATTTTTAACCAAAGAGATAGAAAATATTGTGAAATGCTTTTTGGTTTTCGGCGATGGATTTAATGCCAGGCAAAGGTTAAGCCCAATCACCTATGAATTAGACTGTTTGTGTGGCTACCGGCCACCATCCATGGGATTCCAACTACAGCTCTCTTGTAATATATTTCTCAAAAGAATTCAGAGGGTACACTCAAATGTACGGACAAAGTGCTAACACTATTGGGTTTAAAAAAAAAAAGACTCCGATTTCAAAGAAGAGAGTTTCAGAACACTGCGATTCTCTGACTGATCAGACTAACTTAATAGGTGCTAAATGATTTTTAATCCTAGGCAGAGAACAGTATATTTACACTACATTTGCATGAAATAGGAGGCAGAGAAGTTTGGAAGGGAAGGAAGAAAAATCAGTTGGCTTGAGAAAGCATAAACAATTTTTTTTGCCTCAAATCTTGGACAAAGAACCCAGACTGAATGGAGTTTGGACTCTACCACACACATACACAATCCCCTCCTCTGCCTTGTTACAGGCTTCCTAAGGGATACTTAACAAATGCCTATAAAATCAACAGAGGATCCAAATCTAACATCTCCTCACTGTGAGCCCACACAGCCTGCTGCCGATCATGCAGACGATTTGGCAAGCACAGGTTCTGCAGGAGAGCAGCTGCTCGAGCCACTCTCTTCCAGTAACATCAGGGATACGAGGACTTGGGGAAAAATTAACCAAGCGATCAAAAATGGAATAAAAGATGTTCAGAGTTGTTCCTCCCTGTAAATATCAAATGGTTCTTCACATGAAGCTGACTTTAATATTGTTCTAAAATTGCAGATGTCAATGACTCATGCCACTAAAATGGACAAACAGAAAACGAATGTCTTAAGGAACTCATGGAGTCACAGTAGCGGAGTATTAAGAGGGTTGCAAAACACCCTGGAATTCTAATCTGAGAAGGAATGTACATGTATTATTTGAAGCACTTTTACATATTATGAGACTATGTTCGTATCAAATCTAATCCAAAGCACATTGAAATCTATGGAAATGCTCCCTTGGGCAACAGTGGACTTTGGATCAGGCTGTCAAATAGTAACATTTACAAAAGTCATGCATTTAAACTCCACCCATACCATTCTGTATTCACCCCATCCTTCATTCCCACAAAGAGAAAAAATAAAGAAGGGGGGGGGGAGGGAATTAAAGAGGAAAGAAAAAAGGCCCATTTTAGTCCATCCATTTTTCTGTTTCCAGTTCATTTACTTAAAACCAAATTTTTCAAACTAAAATTATGCACCAAAACTTTATTTAGGTGCATAAATAAATGGGACCTGATTTCTAGAACTACTGAGTCCCACCTCTGCCTAAAATGATACTATTTAGACTTTATTTCTGGTGATGATCAACAAGAAAGAACTCAGTGTGACTTTTATATCCCTGGTTGAGTTATGCTGACAATTAGAAAAAACAAATCTCTTTTAACTTGTAAAGCAAGAGACTGTGAACTGAGATCATAGAGGAAGAACACACTGGAACCCATGAGCACTGTTCTTACAGAATCACTTTTCAGAGTATAACTGCACTTTATTTTGTGGTATTGGATTATCAATATTAGCTTTATGCAGATAATTCATACAAAAGGTAGCCATTTATCATCACATGGATCCACAGAGCTTGCCTTCTGTATTCAACCCCTTTCATAAACATCTACACTGAAATCAAAGTTGATATGTTTGCTTGGTAGCCACTTGACTACTGAATGCTTCTTAGTACTTTTCCAATGCCTCATATATACAGGTTCTGATAAAGTAAATATGAAATGCAAATACCTACATTAATGCAGTTAAAATTGCACACAAGGCAGAGATTGCAAAAGGTAAGGTTCTCACAGAAGTGTTCACTCTGCTGTACATGACATCCTATATGTTGGAATGATAAATATTTTAAAATATAAAACAGTGATATAGTAAGCCACGTAACTGACACCTCCACCACCAACCAAACACACATGCAGAGAATAGAAAATGCTCCCCACTATATATGTACTGTGGCTATGTTAACATTGCTGCTGGAAACAATGTTAGTCAATTAATGTAGTTTTTTAAAACTTAACTTCCTTTTTTAAAATAATTAAATTTTCTGTGATTCATAATGTCACAAATAGGCTCTGAAATTATCTAGCAAAGCACTTAAGCACATGCTTAATTTTAAGCACATAGGTTGTCTCACTGAAGTCAATGAGATTACTCCCAGCATGAAAATTAAGCATGTGCTTTCATGCTTGCTGGATTGGGGCCTGAGTTTCTCACTTTGCTGGTCCTCTTTGGCTGCCAACAATTTTCTGCAGGACTGGTTTAATAGGGAAGCAGATATTTTCAGACATAAAAAATAATTCTTTATGCAAAATGAAAAGGTAGAATATATAAAATACTGCAGATTGCAGTAAAAATTGCAGACACACTAAAATGTTACATCTCCTAATCCTGAGAGTGCCCCACTGCCCAATCTTGGATGTTAAAGCACTCGTTTTGGAGGATGGGGCAAACAGTGGTGTTGTTCCCCACCCCACAATCTCCCTCATGTAAATTGTTCAACAGCTCCTGTTATCCCTTAATTTTTCAAGCAGAGAGAATGGGAAGTGACATGGGAAGGGAACAGGCATTCATTGAGTTCTGGTAAGATTCTGGTACTGTTGAGCACACTCCAAAGTCATTGACATGCAATTTTAGAACAATATTAAAGTCAGCTTCATGTGAAGAACCATTTGATATTTACAGGGAGGAACAACTCTGAACATCTTTTATTCCATTTTTGATTGCTTGCTTAATTATTTTAATTGTAATTTCCCCCACCTCACCTCCCCCCCACACACACACACCAAACCAAGCTAAGGCAACTAGTCCTCAGTGAAGACTATGTCCCAGCCAGCTTTAAAACTCCAGCCATTTGTTGTTGTTGTTGTTGTAGTTCTGTTTTTAAAATGAGTGAATACAACTTCTTTACAATGAGAAAGGTGTTTGCTTCTTGCTTTCCTAAACTTCCAAAAAGCAGCTGAAAAGATTTTGATCTACTTTCTTCCCACACCATCACCCTCTGCTCTTTTATTTATTTATTTTTGAAGAGACCAGCATGGAAAGTTTCAGCCCCAAATGTGAACTTATTTCATACAAGCCATTAGCACATGAAAACAGGGATTTGTCATGCAAGCTAATTTTCAACCTTTACTACCGGGGGTGTTATCAATACTCACTGTAATACTGTTCACACTGCCTGTCATGCTGTGTGTTGTCTCATTGTTTCCTTGCATTTCCCCCCATCTATGTCTGTATCCATCTGTTGTCCTCTGTCTTTTACTTGTATAATAAAATCTTTGGGGCAAGGACTGACTGACTGTCTTTTTGTTCTGTGTTTGTAGAGCGCTTAGAGCTATGGGGTCCTGAACCAGGACCGGAGTTCCTAGGAGATACCAGAATGCAGTTCTGTTTCTATTCTCCCATGATCGCCCTCTCTTCACATTTGCTTACAGAACAAAAACTGCAGGACTATGTAGTAAAACACACCCTTTTATGTAATTTTGCTCAGCTGTGCCAACAACAACTATTTGGTCAATCCTATTGTGATGTGCAATTACTTTCTTGGGAGTATCGAGAAGCAACAATGAACAAAGACATATCTGAATTGTTACTACTGAAAGGTGAGGTGACAAACATACAGAAAAACAGTGCAATTATATTTTCAGACCAAAATGGCATATTGCACTGATTAACTACAGATATTTCAGTAGTTTTCTTTCCAAATCAACCATATTTGGACTGAAGGGGATTGGCAACCTTTGTGACAGTAAGGAGGACTGTAAACACTGACCAACCAAGACATACATATATACACTTACACACACTTGTATGTATATGTGTGTGTATACATACACACACAACCCCCCCTACACCCTCACCCCCAAAAAGAGGTTGTTTATATCTAGATCTGAGTTGCTTCAGAGAGACAGAAAGAAGAGGGAAAGAAATGCAACTTGCTCCCAGTGAAACCATCAATGTTCGAATGATACACGTGCCAAGGTAACTTACAGACAGCAAAGGGATAGCAACTTTTCCAAGAAAATCAGGGGGTTTATCGCCATCTTCATCAAACACTGTCACTTCAAGAACATCATGGATATCTTTAATAGGGCTGGAATGAGAAGCACAAAAAATGGTCTGTACACATGCAATCTGCTCCAGGAAGATCAGAGAATAGTGTTGCACTAATTAAGTCTGTATTACCTTGGAGTATAAAACTAGCATTTAATTAAATTCCAAAAATTAAATCAAACCAAGGCTATTCCCCAAGCTTTTCCCTCATGCAGGATTCACGTATCCATGTGAAAGACAACAATTATTGCTAGACAGTGAGATTTCTTTGTGTGTGGATGTTGACACTGATGGCACATAGGAGGGCGAGGAAGGTGGACAAGAGAAGAAGTTTGAGTCAGACTTTAGGAAGGTGTGTATATGTGGCAAAAAGGTATGTAAAGAGGAAAATTTTTCTCATTTTTTTCTGACTTAAGCAATTCTCCCCATTTCTAAATTACTAAAAAACAAGCCAAATTGTTTAAAAACTTCTAAAAACCCTCGAACAAAATAGATAATATTATTATTTCCATCTAATCCATATGCTTTACTGGGGATGACACCTGCCTGCTAATCTCAACTGGTCATCAGGATCATTAGTAAATAAGAGATTCATCCAGGAAAACGTATTGGTGTCTGTGTGAGCTTGGGTAACTGTAGATGACTGGAGGGAGGGAGGGAAGGAGGAAGAAAGCAAGCAAGCAAGTTATTGTTTATCCAAGTGCAACTGACACAACCAAACACTGAGGCTTCATCTGGCTTTGGTCTCATAGAACAGTGGTTCTCTACCGGGGCACATGTACTTCTGAGGTATGCAGAGGTCTTCCAGGGGATACATCAACTCATCTAGATATTTGCTTAGTTTTACATCAGACTACATAAAAAGTACTAGCAAAGTCAGTACAAACTGAAATTTCATTCAGACAATGACTTGTTTATACTGCTCTATATACTAATCACTGAAATATAAGTACACTATTTATATTCCAATTGATTTATTTTATAATTATATGGTAAAAATGAGAAAGTCAGCAATTTTTCAGTAATAGTGTGGTGGGACACTTTTGTATTTTTATGTCTGATTTTGTAAGCAAGTAGTGAGGGAAACCTGGGAAAGCAGTACAGTAGTCTGGAAAGGTTGAGAGCCACTGTTGTAGAAGATAAGCCTCACAGAGCTGCTACTCTAGCTAGAAGACAACTAATTCCAGGAACATTCCAGCAACAGGGCCACAACTTAGGATGAATGTCCACCAAGGACTGAGCTTGGAACCTATTGCACTAAAAGCATTAACTAAAATACTAATTCCCCTAGCAGGCTGCTATAGAAAACTCATTAATCTCTTAGGTTGAGAGAGTAGAGGGAGATAGCCAGTAAAGGGAGACAAATACCTACACCAGCGTAATGTGAGTTACATAAACAGCAATTAAATATATACCCATAAAATTTTGAGAGCCCAGAAAAAGTAAATGGCTACCAGAACTTGCCAGTTTATCAGGCTTTACCTCCACATTTGTTCAAAGATAAACTGAAAACCACCATCAAAATAGTTGTACACGGGCTATTAGCGATATAAAATGTCAAAAGTGCTCAGACTACACTAATGGGCACTATCCAAGAACCTAAACAGAACAGAAAGTCATATAGAATGTATATGAACAGATTTACTAAAACATTCCAATCTGGACCAAGGGTAAACTATGTTAGCTCAAGATAAACAGTGATGCATGCAGAGCTTCTTGAAAATAGACAAATAGGGTAAGAAGGAGAGTTACAAAAGAGACACACAGTAGGGGCCAGAGGACAAAAGAGGTCTAGATGTTCCACAATTTCATTTTCTGGCACCAGTGAACTCAGTGGAAATACCTGGTAGAGTTTTTTCCATTGACCCCACAGCAATAAGATATGACACCTTTCATCTTGTTTAAATCCAGCCCAGCCACTCTGTGTGCTAGCTTGTATGATCTGAATCAATAATACTAAGACTAGTTTCCTAGTGGACTAGCATCCACATCATAAAGATAAAACTGCCACCCTTTATCAATAGCCTCAACAGCAGTGGACAAGGAATGAATAGTTTAAGGAATGCATAATGACAGGTTTCAGAGTAGCAGCCGTGTTAGTCTGTATCCGCAAAAAGAACAGGAGTACTTGTGGCACCAGCCATGTGCCAGCAATGCCCCTCTGCCATGTACATTGGCCAAACCGGACAGTCTCTCCGCAAAAGAATTAATGGACACAAATCTGACATCAGGAATCATAATACTCAAAAACCAGTGGGAGAACACTTTAACCTGGCTGGTCATTCAATGACAGACCTGCGGGTGGCTATATTACAACAGAAAAACTTCAAAAACAGACTCCAACGAGAGTGCTGAGCTGGAATTGATATGCAAACTAGACACAATCAACTCAGGATTGAATAAGGACTGGGAATGGCTGAGCCACTACAAACATTGAATCTATCTCCCCTTGTAAATATTCTCACACTTCTTATCAAACTGTCTGTACTGGGCTATCTTGATTATCACTTCAAAAGTTTTTTTCCTCTTACTTAATTGGCCTCTCAGAGTTGGTAAGACAACTCCCACCTGTTTATGCTCTCTGTATGTGTGTATATATATCTCCTCAATATTTATTCCACTCTGTATGCATCCAAAGAAGTGGGCTGTAGTCCACGAAAGCTTATGCTCTAATAAATTTGTTAGTCTCTAAGGTGCCACAAGTACTCCTGTTCTTTTTAAGGAATGCAGACTCTTTTCTCAGCTCCAATAAGTGGTTATTATTCCACTTTAGCCCTAAAAAAAAAAAACTTTGGTGGGTCACTACTGGAGAAATTTTCACTATAAAAACCCATGTGATGACCTTGCTTTGCATCTATTCTATTTCAGGTCTGCTATATAACTTCTTGGAGTCTATTATATATAGTCATGAATCTTCCTATAAATATCCCGGTTTCTTCTTGTTATGACTTCTATTAATAAACTCCATGCCAGGATTGAAAAAGGCAAAATGCTTTAATGGAGAAATATCAGATACAACTCAGTCAACCTCTTCTTCCTATGGAGAAAGTGACATATCCCAAACTTTACCTCATGTTTCCTAAAATAAATATCTGTTATATTGGTGCTGCTCACTGTTTCGCATTTACAGCATGTTTTCAAGTGCAATTCACTTACAAGGTGAAAACTTTGTTCCACTCTGGGTTGAGGTTTTTGTAAATTGTGTGGGTCTGAAGTCTGTCGTTGCCCAACTCTAACACACAGAAAGGGTCGCTTTTACCTGTGTAAAGAACAGGTGAAAAAAATAAAATAAAACAAAGAAGGGTTAGATAATGTGACAGTAGTTAGTTCACTCTTTTTGCAGCAGGGTTGGGAGGAGGAGATCGGTAGGTCAAATAAGAATAAACTGCACTAAGGTGACTGGAAATTGCCTTCCTCTCTCTGAATTACTAAATTAACAACACAACAATATGTATTCACTGTTTTCCTCTCTGAAACTTTATCAAAGCACTTTCTATTCTAATCCATGTAGGCAATTTGTTCTAGTAACAGAGAAATGAAAGCTTATCAAGAATAATCTTTACATCTTTGGTAACTAGGAAGATCAGCCAATGTTGACTATCAAGAAAAATGACATTCAATAAGAGAGGTAGTGCCATTCTGAACAAGTGTCCGTTTTTATATTCTCCTCCACAGATGATCAAGGGTTATGAACCATGAAGACTTTTAGCCTGGGTTATAGAAATGTCAGGGCTTCAGTTAGTTCAATTTGCTTTATCATCTGCCGAGAGCTTTTGCTTGTGTCAGTTGATTACATAATCATCTAAGTACATGCAGCCTCATAAGATAAGCAAAGTATTGTGCCCACTTCAGCACCAATCCTGCAATGAGATTTGCATGAGTAGATCTCTGAATCCATACAGACACCCAGTGACTTCAGTGAGAGTCAGGTCAGACTAATGGACCCAATTGCTGAATCAGGGCACAGAGTGAGAAACTTATTAAAGGAAACATCCTGTCAAAAGAGGGTATCAGAGTGGAAGCGTTTTATGGGGAAGGTATATTTCCTAGTGACTTTTCTCAATAAGCAGAGGATTGCAATACCTGCATTTGGCACAGCATGGACTCTTAAAACAATCTGGAGCTTTCAGACAAACTTCACTATAAACAGAGTTCCTGTGATATATATCTGATTTAAGTTCATTATCTTAGGTATTCATATTTACATTTAGCTCAACTACAGGCACTCTAGTCTTACTTTTATTTAGGTTATTATGTATCTCAGCCATGGAGACATTTATATAAAAGAAAACAGACATTTAAACAGACTTCTGTTGATTTTTTAAATTGCTGTTATTAATATAGTACCCAAACTGTGCTAGGCACTTTACAAACAAATAAGGAGACCCGGTCTCTGTCCTGAGGAGTTCATCGCCTAAGTAAAAATGTTTTCCGGTAGCTAAACAGTGAATATTTACCAGTCACTTTTGGAAAGTTTTAATAATCTCACATTTTAGTGGAGTCTATTCATCTCCTACCCAGCTATACGCTGGAACCAGGTACAAGTGGCAAATGTACTTAATGATGTAGAGAAACTGTTTGAAATGCAAAATGGTATATGCCAAAAGACAATCCTACTCTATAATTTTGTGTTCTGAATACCATTTTTTGGTCAGTGAGCAAATGCCGTCTTTGAACAGAATGCTCATGTGCACACAAAAACATCCAATGAAGCAGAAAAAGTCATTTCACATTGACAAAACTATTATCTAGGAATATATATATATATAAAAAAAGGGGAGGCTCAAGTTTGAACTAGTTGGGGTTGACGAGGTTCCTTCTGTAGTCCCTAGACATATTTAGATCTACATTTTCAATATGGGACATGGTAACTGGTCTAAACCTGAGTCAAATAGTACCTGTGAGTTTTCAGAAAGCTCTTTAAAAGCCAGAATTGCATGCAATCATGTAATGTCCTGATTCTCATTATTACTGTAGGTTAAAAACTCAAATTTGGTAAACTGTACAGTACCAACATGCAGCAACCTATAACAGAAATACCAACCATACTGAAATCTGATCTTCATTACTGTAGTAAGTAACAAGGTATAAAATGGCATTACATTTAGAACTGGATAATTGGTCTGCAGACGTATTCCCGTCATTGAATCATCATTGCGCTACTGAGAAAATATGACACATGCTTAGACTGCTCTTCTATTAACCCTTTGAAGTCTTTGTATTTTTTATTGTCTCCTTGATTGTCTCTTTATCAGATTTTTAGCTGGACCTTAAGTTACTTTTTATCAAAAATAATACATCTGAACAGTCTCCCAGGCAGTGGAGGAAATACAGCACTGCTTTGGGAGGGTTCTACTATGGAAGCACATAATTGCTGCACTAATCATTTATGAATGGCTCAGAACAGATAATTAATCTTTATATCTCTCATTTCATGATCAGAAATTTATGCTATTTTTACATAAAATGGCTGCATCCTTTTGCAATTTGGCAGGTCTATTACCACATAATACTAGGATATTTTCAGCACTGCCATTGCAAAACAATTTGTCATTTGCCTCATGAATCAGGCTCAGGCTCAAAGCCTGGGTTATTTTGAATATAATGACAGACTAAGTAACCTTGCACTTAAACAGGATTTCATTCTGTGCTGTGCACAAGGAATGTGTGTTTCAGACCCTTTATGAAAAGTCTTTCAATTGCAAAATCAAGATCCCCAGAATCTCTTTCAGTGTTCATTATCCCACAAATGCATACACTCCTGTTTAAGCATTTAGGGAAATGGGGCCAAATCCATTGCTTCTATAACTCCATTGGCCCTCAGCGGAGTTACACAAAGGATGAACACAGCCAAGATCCAAATCTGTCCTTGGACAAAACTCCCTGTAATATGCTGTGTGTTTGTAGGTAGAATTAGTCCCATAGGTTATAAAGGCTTTTTTTTTTTTTTTTTTTACTACAGTACATTTAGCCTTATTAAGTTTGCTAATGAAGAGCAGCTAAAGTAACTAATAAACCAATAAAAGCTTACATACTGTAGCAGCCCTTTATCAGTCAGGTGAAAGGCCAGCTGAGAAAACTCAAGATCAAAGGCAAAACTTCTGACCCACATAGCTCTATCCTGGTCATTATTGCACATGGACATTTTTATATTTTTTTAATGAAGATCTGCACATTAATCCTTTCAGTTCTTCAGTGCATTGCTAGTATATAAAAAAAGTCCCTTACCTGTTCCCCGGGGGAGGGAGAGAAGGGGCAGGGGGGGCTACACTTATAAGTAATATTATTTATTGGCTGAACTTTTGAAAATGTGGGCTAGTGTCTTTTATAGTCCTTACTTTGGAGAAATGCTGCTGATGTTACAATCAGAGATTGGCCTGAATAAGGGCCCCAGGTTGGGTTGACAGTGCTTTCTCTTTAGCTCTCTGCCTCTCTGATGAGTCAAAAAGAACCAGAAGATAAAGTATATTTTCATTGCAATCAGACCTGTATCTGAAGTATGCACCATTAAAGATACTGGATGTAGCAGATTTCATGTGTACCATGGATTTTTTTTTTTTAAATGTCAACATTTGCCATTATTTCATCAGTTACCACTCAGTGGTATCAGCTTCTAAGAAGTGCCCTGCAAAAATAACATAATGCCCAACACATCTGATCTCCTCAAAAGAGGGGAGAAGTTATTTTTCCTATTAAGAGAGAAACTATGATATGAAGTATATTTTGGATCAGATTCACTATTTAGCTGCAATAGGAACCACTGTTCACAATTTTCCAGCATTGATAAACCTCCACTAAAAAAGGGAGCATTGGCCCATATGTTCAGGCAGCCTAAACAAGTGCTTAACAGGGTACTAGGTAAATGTGGAACATTAAAGAATTTGAGGATTTCTATAATTCTATTATTTAGTTCATGAGCTCACAAGAAGTTGCTGAGAAGCTCCAGCAAACAGCAGCTGAATCATGGTCACTTTGTAGATACTTTTCTAAGACTTATTTTCCGGATTCATATTGAAAGAAGCAAGAGCAAAATAGTGCCCCAGCATTCTAAATCCTTCTGAATTAAAGATCACTGGCACAAATCACAATTTACAGCAATAATAGTGGATCACTTCACTTGTGCTGAAACTAGTCTATATTAGAGCCATGAATGTAGGGGCTGGAGGGTGAAGTGGTGGGACAGAGAACTGCAAGAGAAAAGTAATGACATCTCATATCATGTTCTGCAGAACTTGGGGACGCAGAATGGTTAGATGTAAACTGCTCACAGGCTACAAAGAGGCATACCATGTGACGATGGAAAAGTAATTTTCCTAGATATTCAGATGTGACCTAGGAAGACCTTGATGCCACAACAATTTGGCCACTTGAGTGCCTCTACTTCAGACAGCAATCTCAGGTAGTTTTCCATCTATGGTTGACAGCAAGTCTAAACTGCACTTAATGAGATGGTGTGCTCTGGTGGCCTGAGCACAGGACTAGGAATTCGATCCAGCAAACCCTTATCTTTGTGGGTAAGGTTTTGCAGGATAATAGTTACAGTTCCAGTATTAGAAACAGGTACCAGGGCCAGTATTGCACACAAACATCCCACAGTTCAACTCACAAGAACCCTAATTTATTTAAGTTATTAGGAAAAAGACAAAAATTACTGGACATGCCACTCATAAATATGAAGGGAAAAGCTGTCCCCAGTGCGGTGGGCCCACAAAATCTGTTTACCACTACAGTACCACATAAGCCCTACATTGGGGACTTAAGTGATGCATAGGGCTTGTGGGACCCCAGTTCCCAGGCATGTATTTTATCTTTAAAGCTTTAACAAGTGGGTGATACACAAGTTTTACTTTGCCTTGCTAGACTCATGACACTGCCTTCTGAGTGATGGATTCACTAACATACACTACCCCTCAAAAACATGTAACATGGCATCAAAACACATCAGAAAAGACCAAAATAAAAAGAAGGAAGACACTTAATACCTGAAAAATCTGCTGCCAACAGGTCGACTGCCTTTAAAACTTTGACCTGTAAGAAGCCTATGTCCTTCATGTCCTGAAGGGAGTTCTTTATACACTGGAAAAAAATAGTGAAGAGACTTTTTTAAATATAATAATTCAGTGAGACAGATTTTGAAGGACTACTAGAAAACCATAAGTCTTAGGGCATGTCTATACTTATGGCTAAATCAGCACTGCTTCGATCGATGCAGCGGTGTTGATTTAGTGGGTCTAGGGAAGACCTGCTAAGTCAATGGCAGAGTGCTAGCTCATCAAATTCTATACTCCAGCTCCCCGAGAAGCGTAAGGTAAGTAGACGGGAGAGTGTCTCCCATTGACACAGAGGTGGGAACACCGCTGTAAATCGATCCAAGTTACGTCAACTTCAGTTACATAATTTACATAACTGAAGTAGTGTCATTTAGGTCGACTTACAGCTTTAGTGTAGACTAGCCCTTAATTTTGGTCCCTGTCCCCACTGCTCAATGTTTCACTATCAGATACTCACTCAGACAACTCTACCAACCCTCATCCCATTGCAACACACTTACACTGTTCATGCCAGAATGTAAACTGACTGTTTATCATTTATTTTTATTCATATGTAATCTTCAGTGTACAAGAGTTGAATGATTAATTTAGGCAAGGAGATTCAAAGGAAACAAGCACATATCTGAATACTAAAATAGCATTATTCCAAAACTAAGTATAAGATATATTTATAGAGGCACCATGAGCCTATGGCTAGAGTACTGAAGTCAGAGTCAAGGATCTGGGCACCATTCACAGCTCTACCATTGACTCTAATCACTTAAACCAGGGGTCAGCAACGTTCAGCACGTGGCTCGCCAGGGTAAGCACCCTGGCGGGCCGGGCCAGTTTTATTTACCTGCTGACGTGGCAGGTTCGGCCGATCGCAACCCCCACTGGCCCGGGACGGCGAACCGCGGCTAGTGGGGGCCGCGATCGGCCGAACCTGCCACGTCAGCAGGTAAATAAAACTGGCCCGGCCCACCAGGGTGCTTACCCTGGCGAGCCGTGTGCCGAATGTTGCCGACCCCTGACTTAAACCCTCTATGCCTCAGTTTCCCTGTCTATAAAATGGGGGTGATAATGTTTATCTATCCTGTGTAGCACATTAAGATCTCTGGTTTAGTACAGAAAGTACTAAATATTATCATCAGGCTTTATCTTCACAAAGTGAACAGATCAGAGCACAATCCCACAATGAAAAAAAGAATTCTAAATAATACTCTCTCTCTCTCATCATGAGATTTTAACATTCACGGTCTCTCATTTCCTAAGATAATGTCTTAATGTAATTCAAGTTTTCAAAAGGGAACTGTTAGTTTAAAAACTGCCACATGCAAACAGCCAAATTGCTAGAGGCTAACTGCTCTGTCTATTCACTTGTCACACTAAACATAATTATGGTGTGTGATACCTTTTTCCATTAGAAGCTGTGTTATTATGACTGGGACAGATCTTCTTTTGATGCAATTTTCAGTATTTTTTTAATAAAGTAGAAACAAAACAAAAACTTACATAGCGCTGGGAAATCTGTTTCCTTTCACTGGGGTCTCCCAAGGGGCAGACACACAGATCAGAGATAGAAACTCCTGAACAGGGGGTAACAGCAATTAGCATTAGCAGAAACCCCAGATGCTTCTCCACTGGCAGTTCTAAAACATTGGTCTGCTTGCTACGTAGCGCAGTAATATCCACTTTACACCTAGAATAACATTGTCATGGATTAATAATAAAGAGGATTACTTTAACAGGACAAATAAAACCCAACATATACATTTTAAAAAAATTAGCCTTTTTTTTAACCCATCAATGAGGATCAAAATATGCAAATGAACTAAGTTTAGAAATCTAATTTACTTTTCACCATTTGGGCTGTTTGGTCAACCTGGGGGAAATGGGTGGGGGGCGGGTTGGAGTGGAAAAGGAATGAGAAAAGCTAGTTAGTTTCACTTTGTTTCTTGTCAATTTCATTTCTGGTTTCCCTGCACTAGCACAGGGATTGAATGTTAGGACTGCAGCCTCTGTAGTGGTGAGGTTTTAAATCCAACTCTGCTGTCCTCCCCCACAAAACCCCAATGTCTTCTGATTTCTAAAAAGGTAAAATTATTATAATTTGCGTGGAAATACAAAGTCAAAATGTTGTGTCTAAAATACCAGTTTCATTTAAGGCATAGACTTCATTTTATGCTACATTGTACTGTATGCCCTGATCTCCTTTACAAACCTTACTAGATCTAGGCTTCCAGTGTATTGTTATATTTCCCAGAGGGGCAGTGTGGCTTGCAGGTAACCTGCCAGCTCATAATGCACATTGTTATAGTCTCTGACACTTTTTGAAGGGGAAAAAAAAAAAAAGAAAAGCACACATTAATGAGAGACAACAAAACAAGAGACCAGGTTGGGGTAAGAAGAGAGAGTTTGCTGGAGAGCCTGAAAGCAAATGGTCAAATGTGACAAAGTCTATACACCGAGCACAGCTAACTGCCTTCTATGTGGAAGTCCAGTAAATGGAGTGGAACTTTCAGGAAGCGCTATTGATTTTGGCATTTAAAAATAAGCTGAACAAAAGTTTGCAGTTTAAAAAAAAAAAAAAAACAGCAAGGAAGGCGAAGCTTTATTTCCATGGTATATGGGGAGTCACATTTCTCCAGCGGATGTGAGATGGATGATAGAGAGAGTTCTCACTCCACTTAATGCTTGCCGACAAGTTTTTATTTAAACAAAACTTGTTAAGGTGTTGTCTTAATAGGCAAAAATTCCACAGGGGTCCCCTAGGTGGGTTTCTTCTGGGTAAATGGTGCATGCACTGCTCCTGATTGATCCCATTCCAGTTGTAGAGCTGGAGCGGTTTGTACCCATCTGCTATAAATTGCATGCTTTCTGCTTTTTAAGAGCCTATTTTCTGTAAATGTTTGGAAAAACCTCTCAAAAAACATTTAAATTAACACACACAAAAAATCTAACCTAAGAAGTAAAAGTCACTGGTGTGATGAGAGTGTAAGCCGCTCACTTGCTCTGCATTAGGAAGTGTTTATTTGTATAAGATTCTAACTACTGGAATCAATGGACATGCCTCTCACTCTCTGTGAACACGATGTAGTGCACAGCGTTAAACACACAACTAGTTGTAAGTTTATTCTTATTGATTGCACCCAAGTGCCATGGAAGAGGAAACAAGGTAACCAAGAAAAGAGCACCAAAGTTCCATGTAATACACAAAGACCAATTTCAACCCATTTTCCCAGTGCGAGAGATTGCATTTAATGCTCCTTGCTACATCTTCAGTCCTGGAAGGCGAGGAGGTGGGGGAAGAGAAATTCAAAGACATTTTCCTCAAACTCTTATCACTTTAATCCAGGAGATCAATATCACCTTTGCCATGTTTTCTGGTTGCTTCTCGCAGTCTATCAACCTAACTCTCCTAAATAAGTTCAGCTTCAGCTTTCATTCAATACTGGTAACTCTATGCAGAATGTTGCAAAATACACAAAGCAAAACTGAGGAAAACTCAGAAAATATTGCTTTTTCTCCAATCTCTTTTAGAGATCACAACTTTAGGTGTTATGTATAATAAGAATAGGTGGGGGTGGGGGGGGAAGGGAATAAGGCAATTATGTGAGAGAAAGGAGTACCTCCTACACAGACATAACTTCATCAGAAATCTGTGTCATAAAAGTAGAGTTATATTTAACTCCAGTTTGTTTTGGTTAAGGCTTACTGTTTTCACCCATTCAAAAAATTAATATCAACAAAAGGTCAAAGAGAAGATTGAGTGTAAGGGTGTGGGGAGGGATGCAGATGTTGAGGGGAAACCAGCAGGCGAAGGAGTGTAAGCATTGTTTCCTCAACTCGTTTTTGATTTCCATGGAAAGTAACTGACTCAAAACATCTGTGTTCACTCAAGTTGCTGGTATGCCTTGTAGATATGTGGTACAGTTTTTCCTTAGAAAATTGCAAACAGGCTCCACATCTGCACTGGCAAAAGGCAAAACTCTTAGAGAATTAGTACACTTAATCTGACTCATTTGAGTCATTTAATTTAATTGATAAGATTGCACAAATTGTCGTGAAAAATTAATCAAGAATTGAGTTTAACAGATGAATGTAGTAATTTCTACACCAGCAATCAGCTCTCGACTACTGCTACTATGGTCCAGTTATTTTCACAGCACTTCCTATACACTCTGGAAACCATTTTTTTCCTCTTTTACTGTTACACACGTGAGTGGAACTTCGCTATTACTATTGATTTTATGTGGCAGGAGTTCAGATACTACCGTGATGGGCAGCAGTTTACAAGCCTACGACGAATCACTTGTTCAAAGTCAGCTCAAATGGAGAGTAAATGACTAAACCCACACATTTATTTATGCTTTTAGGAGACCAAAATACCCCTTTGAGCTAAATTCCTAATATAACATTTCTGTGTAGTGGCAATCTCAGTTTTCTGCTCACCTCCTTCCCCCAAATTTACATTTCCCCAGTTCTTAGTTCAGTACTTGGCTCTAATCACCTCTCTAAAACCTACTGTCTAATCCTTTCCCTCCTATATTAGTACACCTGTACATGTTAGGTAGAGATACAGATGTAACCTACTGATCAGCATGTGTTATGCATCCCCCCCTCTGTTCCCTACCCACACAGAATCAGAGTTTCTTACGGACTCCAGCTTCAATTCCAGCTGTAGAAATTCATGTGTTTAGCTCTGGAGGTCACTGGTTCAATCCCTGGTATGTTGGCCAAGGTGGCCAAACACACACCCAACATTGCACATTATATACATGCATCCCATTTTTCTAGACTCTTTTTCCCACCTCCAGGTCACTCATGAAGGTTTTCTAGTTGTAATATATTTTAACGTGTATTAAAGATTGCCCTGTTGGCCCATTTGGAGTCTGCATACTTAGGTATCATTCAGTTCCTTGCCCCTTTTTTGTTTCCAATAATTTTGCAGTTTTATCATTTGAGTTCAGTGCTAATCTTTAGGAGAGGGGTTGTTTGTTGGTTTTTACTCTGTTAGATTTTACTCACTGCAATTGATCTTAACCTCTTACTGATTACTACAATTTATATTCATATTTTATACTGCAGGCAACTCAGCACTTGACTAGATTATAGTCAATAAAAGAAAATATGATTAAAAAGAGGAGTCTTAATATTTGGATAGGGATTTCAAACTCCACAAAGGCCAGGAGTGTTTGGATATAGGGTTTTGGTGTCACCCGCTCTAAAGTTAGGTATTTTGACTCCTAACTCTTCTTATAGCTTGGTGGAGCTCAAAACCAGGGGTTTGGTCCAGCTCTCTCAGCCTTACTACTCAGTACCTACTGCATTGCTGTATAATTGGATTGTTTCTTGGTGCAGAGATACTACTGGTACTTGCCAGAGGCATCCCTCATAAAGATGTCACACTCACTCTCTTATTTAATGGCTTATAATGATCTTTCCTTAAGTCTAGCAATTTTCCTAAAATCTATTTCTAGAACTAAATTTGTGTAAAATCAACATTTTACAGTGTCTCTCTCTCAAAGCGTATTCCTTAATGCGGAAACATTCTCTTTGAATTTCACATAAACAATTCCATTCAGTCTAGACAGATTCTGCAAACTTTAACATCTTCATTTATTAACCCATCAACATCGTCTTCTGCTTAAAGTTTGCCTTTTATCCTGATGGGTACAAAAACACTGAACAAATGTTACTAACAGTTCTATGCAGACTAAATAGAAGGATCATTTCACCTGCACTGACATCAGCCACCTCGGTGTTGTGCTGTGGCAGCTGAACTACACAATACTTCAGATACAGTTTTCTTCCTCATTTTATATACTGATTGGAAATGCAGGGGAATTAGGCAGGCAGAATCTAATAACCCAACATGTAATTTGACCAAGACCCTGAGATTATCTTACTACATATAGCAAGGGGGGAAAAAATTACCAAAGGGCTATTTTCTTGACAGAGTGACTGGTATGAGATTGCTCTGATAGCTTGTTGGCCAGCTCAGAAGTGGACAAAAGTCCTAAGCCCTAACAATAACATGACCTTTATACGGAAGGTATGGTATACGACTTATCGCACACGCTCCAATATCTACAGTTCAGGACACAGAACAGCTCTGTACTGGCTCCATACTCAATGTTTGTATCTCATGAAAGGAAGATAAGAACTCCTCAGGGAAGACAGGAGAAGAAAATTAGAAGCCCAGCTATGCCCTACCCTTTGATGTTATGGTAAGGCTACCATCTTACTGACTCCAATGGAGCCACAGCACCTGCAGTCAAGAGTAGCAGTCTGCCTGAAAATCCAGTTTCGTCTAGAAGAGGGGCCATGTAAAAATGACACTAAGTGAAAGGAACCGCTCCCCGAGTTAAATCCTGGCTCTGTGGAAATCAATGGAAATTTTAGCATTGAATTCAGTGGGTTCAGGATTTCACCACATGTGTCTAGTCAGATCTGGCTGCTTCCATGTTAAAGCACATTTTACTTTAATATTTTAGCACCTACAAGCACAGCACAGCCAATATGGATCTGGGAGAGCAAAGGGGATTCTATTCTAGCTTGCTGAGTAGCAAAAGAGTTGTTAACTAAGTTCCATTTGCAAAGCCAGATTCTGCCCTGGCTCACAACTGTGCAGTTTCACTGAAAATATTTGGGTTGCACTGTGGAGAGAACAGAATTTGGAGACAGGGGAGGTTGCACAGGTACAACCCAGGGTACAATTGTCTCCATAGAATCTTTTCTTTATTATGGGTGATGACACAAGTGCCAGGAAGAACACAGAATGGCATGTGAATCATTGAGACAAAACAACAGTGCTATGTTTTGCAGAACTGCTTTTCAGATTAGAGCTACACATGAACTGTTCACAAAAAAAAATATTTACTGAGTGTCAGGTGTTTCTACACTGTGAGAACAAGGCTTGTATTATACATCCAGAAACAGTGTTCCCCTACATTTGGAACACCCTTTCTAGACTCTTTATTGTAAATGCTGTCTCTACATTTCCTGTACATTGTGTTGCTATGGAGAGTATTTCCCTGCACTTGGGAAGACACAAGATTTTTTTTCTGTAAATAGTAAAAAAAAAAAATAACCTAAAAAAACCTTCTAGACCACACAGACACCTTTTTTTTAAATGCCAAAATCTTTTATAATGCTATTGTTTTGCAAAAATAACCAATTAACTGATGAATTCTTGCCACAACAAATGGTGAACTCCAGCTGCTGAAAAATTACTTAAGTCTTTTTTCCCTCCATGCTAAAAGAAAACCAAGAGGAATCCTTTCAACATTAAGGGAACTGAGGCCAGATAGGAAATGTCCTAGCATTTGTGGCCTAACTAGGAACAGAAAATATCAAAAGTAATGAGCACGTATTCCTTGAAAGAAAGAGAGAAACAGATTCTTCTGCAAACATTTGTCCATGTGATAAGCAAAAGTATTCAGCAGAAAACATTTCCTGTTCTGGGAAACCACAAATATTTGTATGGCCGGAGGGCATCATTGCATGTAGTGAAAAGTTGCAAATTATTTGAATGCATGAAGCAGTAGACTATTCCTACTAGTTATTATCCAATGAATGCCCTCAAAGCATGCTAAATTTAACACAATTAAAGCCAAGGTCCCTGCCCCAAATAATGAAGTGTGCAGCAACTCTCCCAAAAGGGCCACATTTTTGGAGTTTAATGTACCCACTCTACACACACTCACATCAGATATAATTTTAAAGGTTATTTTATGTGTGTATGATGTGGAGCTGTCAGGTAGTGCCTTAAGCCTGCAGGTGAGATGATAGAATGGTACCCAAAATGAGAAAATCTTTTGCACAGTTCCAGAAACACTGCAACAGAACTATGACTAGAATTTCTACCATTTAAGGTAATTTCAATGTCTTAATGTGGTGTTTATAGGTCAAAGCTACCAAAGGACAATGTATTACAATTTTTTTATTGGTTTCAAATGGGCAAGTTTCCCTCCCCCCAGAAATGATGAAGCCATTTAGCATGTGGCAAAAATGGCAAATAACATTTTGTAATACACTGACTTGTGAGAGGTGCACTTGATTCTGATGGGACACGTAGCTTCCTCAACCCAATCAAGAAATCTGACATCAAAACATTTACTGACATGCCCAAGAAGACCAAATTTACGTCTGGCAAGGGAGGGACAATCACAGCACCTATCAGTCCAGAAACTGTTTTCCATGGACACCTGTCTTTAGCAAGATGCAGAGATGGTGTTTCAATGGCAACTGTTCTTAGTCATCCAATAGGACCTGTGCCTATGTCCATCTTCCACGCCGATGGAACAATGAGAAGAATAGAGAGGACATCAGCTGGAAGTTCAATGTGAAAGAATCCATAAGCTAATAGCATTCAACAAAGAAACCATCATGTACATTAGAGATGTCCTGGCTGTCATACAAATGATGGCTGCAGATAAATTCCACATGTACTATAAATTGGCTGCTGAGTATTTGAGGCAGGTCCTTAATGGATTTAACAAAGCTATTTCTGTAACTGAAGTCTTTGACAGATATGACAATAGTAACTCTGTGAAACTGTAGAAAGACAGTGCCAGTCAGGATCTAAGGTTGGATGCAAGAAATGCCAGGTGATTGGTGGATGCTCAGTGCCTCCATGGAAAAAGTTTCTGAACATGTCATCCAGCAAGCAGCCGCTTGTCAAATTTCACTGTGAGGAGATGGTTCAAAATGCACCTGAGAGTGTAGAAGCCCACTCTACACAAACGTCCTTCTTGGTGGAGGTTTTTCCAATGAAGAAGTAGCAAAGTCCATCACCAGCAGAGGTGTTATAGAAGCCCAAGACTTGTACAGAACTCAAGAGGAGGTGGACACAAGGATGCTTCTGCATGCTGTATGCACCAATACGGCTCTTGGGGTTCTTGGGGGGGAAGGAGGGGGTCAAAGGAAAAAGGAACCTTAGTAATTAGATCAACTGATATAGATGTTTATAGATGATATAGAGGTCCTTGCTGTTCACTACTTTGGAGAAATGGAACACATAGATAAGGGTGTCTATTTCAATCCACATGTTATCAGCACAACTGATAAGTGTCACTTCATACCTGTACATACAATTTTTGATAGATTCATTCCTGACTCTGCAACATATTTCCTGCTGGTCACGAATTAAAAGGTTGTGACTTTGTGTCATTCCTATTTGGTATTGGGAAATGCCGCAACAAATAGAGCTTATCGTTTCAGAGATCTTGCCAAATGAGAGAGTGATAGGCAAGCTACAATTTCTGGTAGCAATTAAGGTGGTAGCAGTGCTGAATGACCAGTGCAAGAAAAAAAACAGAAACCTAAACTGCTTGTGCCTCAATCTAACCATCAAAAAAGGACAAGTCGCTGGCCAAACTCTCACCATGCGAGGATAGTTTTGACAAGCATGTCAAAAAAGCATCTTGATAAACAAAGATTTGGATGTCTTTGCACATGGGTAAATGAGATATTGGTTAACCTTTACACGGATGGAAAAATGTGGATAATGAAGTATTTTCCATATTCTTCAAGGGCCCAGTGGCATTGGGGCTTCTACAAGACCTTATTTGTGACTGTACCAGAAGAAGTCACTGCACAATGAACTGTGTCTGTTTTCAGAACAATCTTCCTTGCACAGAATGCAATGAAGATAGTGGTAACCCACACACTGTTGACAGTTGACAGAGATCATAGTGATGAACCATATGACGATCATGATGTTGACTAGACATGTCACCAGAGCTATTACATTTCAATGATACCTGTACACATTTATTATTAGATTTTGTTTTAACCCTTAGATGATTGTTGTGATGCTTTGTGGTCATTAAACTAACAAACGATTACAAATATTTCAAAGTGGTCATTTTAACATGTTGATGGTGTCATTGTTTATCCCTGTTCCTATGGTAATGACACCACTTGATACCTCCACATCGTACCTCATCTTAAAGTAGACATAATAAACTTTCAAATGATGTAATATGTGTGTGTGTTTAGAGAGGGTACATTAAGTCGACCAAATCAGCAATGTCTGCCACTCACCTAAACTTATCCGCTAAGACACCGATCCTGAAATTGGATATGCACAGGTAGACGCATGGGGGGCTCCACACAGCTACAAGTGTCTGTTTGTGTAGATCCAATTTCAGGATGAGGGACTGAGTAGTGACACAGCAAGGTCAAACAAAGGAGAAGACAATGAGGAGGAATGTATGACAAGGGTTACAAAAGATAATGAGACCTCTAGTCTAATACAAACAGGATGGGACTTGATGGGAGGGGAAGGAGAGGACAAAGAGATAGGATATACACTTCCCTATTATGAAAATATAAAAAGCTCAAATATTAATTCTTAAAAGAAAAAATCTCATCAGCAAAGGTGATGCAAACCATCACTTGTGAAATTTAAAGCATAACGGGAAATCTTAGAGAATATTCAGTAGGGAAAAAATCCTGTATTGGCCACAGGCCAGACTCGATTACCCAACAGGCCAGACCACAATGAATTTGTGAAACAGAATGAAATTGTGTAGGTATGTGAGTCACAAGCTCTGCTCAAGTAACCAGCATATTATGTTAGAACACAACACATGTAGGTATTTATATAGCTCCCCTCACAGCAGCATCTGAGTGCTGTCAGAATAATGTAAAGCAAAGTATAATGCTACTCTGGACAGTACAGAACAGGTTACATTGTTAACATTTAATTTTAAAAATACCATCACATCATCATCCACACTTTAAAAACTTACATTCCCAAAAGCTCCTCATGCTTTTTGTTATCCTCTCCCCAGACCTCAATGTCCAACATATCCTTCCTGTCAGAGAAGTAGTGAAAATCAAACTGTTCCCTCCACTGAGGATTTGCACTCTTACACAGTGTCTAGAAAACATGCAGTTATAATATTTACTTTTCTTAAATGGCACTTATTTCCACAGTTATGTATACATCAATTTCATCTACAAGAGCAAGGCCAGATGTTTGAGCATCAAGTACCAAGAGGAGCATCCCCAGCGAGGTTCTGCAGCCTATCATGCAGATCCACATTTCTCTTAAAAGTGTTTTCTTCCCCATAATGATAAATAGAAAAGCATAATGTGACTGTGTGGTGGGAGAAATGCTCATATAGGAAAGTGGAACCAACATCTCCAGTTTAAATAGACCACAGGCCTGGATCAATGTCACTTAACTTGGCATAAATCAGGGGCAAGCCCTTGGAAGTCAGTGAGGTTGAACAGGTTTGAATGAGATCAGAATCAGGTCCCAGGTTTTCATTCTTTTATGTTAAAATAAACCTTAGCAGAGGCGGGAATGAGCAGTTAAGACCTCATCTTGCAAATATTTATACACACAAGTAACTTTATGCATGCAAATAGTTCCATTAAGTTCAGTGAGACTATTCATGTGCATAAATTTACTCAGGAACATGAGCGTATGCGGGATGAGGACCTTAATATCTCTTGCAATACACAATATATTAGATTAGGTTCACCACTCCAGGCCAATGGGGGCTGCTGGAAGCGGCACGGGCTGAGGGATGTGCTGGCCACAGCTTTCCGCAGCCCCCATTGGCCTGGGATGCTGAACCGCAGCCAGTGGGAGCCACAATCAGCCGAACCTGCGGACGCGGCCGGTAAACAAACCGGACCGGCGTGCCAGGGGGCTTACTCTGGTGGGCTGCGTGCCAAAGGTTGCTGATCCCTGTATTAGATTATATTGGAAGTACACCAGCTGTTCTTCTATATGTCATTGACCATTATAAAAGACAGGATATTGGATTACCTGCACCACTGCTATGGTCTCCCTCCTCTTGTCTGCTTTTGTGTGAGGTGTGATTGACTAAGGGTAAATTAAATAATCCCCATAAAAGGATGTGAAACATTTTCAATTTTAATATTTATTATTGCATTAAAGGTAAACAGAAAAGTGCATCTTTGATGGAGATACAGCATCTTAACTATAAGGATTAACTAATCTGTTTATTACTTTTTTAAAACTACTTTTCTAATGAAATAGTGTCATGTTCTGTTCCTCTTTGGTTAGAATTATTTATATATTTTTTAAAAACAACCACAGGATGATCACATTTTGTGGAATCTCTGTAGTCAGATCATCAGGGCTTGTTTCTAGAATTATCCGGACCTGTAACCCAGTCTAGAATATCTAGCTCATTTGTTTGCATTAAGAGGGTTTTGTTGTTTTGTCTTTAATTGACTCATAGACTTTAAGGTCAGAAGGGACCATTATGATCATCTAGTCTGACCCCCTGCATGCTGCAGGCCATAAAACCGTCCCTACCCCTTCCCTGGACTCTGCTGTTGAAGTCCCCAATCCTGTTTTAGGTGACTTCAATCGGCAGAGACCCTTCTGCTAGAGATCCCTGCCCCATGCTGCGGAGGAAGGCGAAAAACCTCCAGAGGCTCGGCCAATCTGCCCTGGAGGAAAATTCCTTCCCGACCCCAAAAATGGCGATCAGTCAGACCCCGAGCATATAGGCAAGAGTCACCAGCCTGACCCCTGTCAGCCATTATACGATTTACCTACCATTGTTTGGTTTTCCTTGACTACTATGTTTTACCATTAAACCATTCCCTCCATAAATTTATCTAACTTAATCTTAAAACCAGACAGGTCCGTCGCCCCCACCGTTTCCCTCGGAAGGCCGTTCCAATATTTCACCCCTCTGACGGTCAAAAACCTTCGTCTAATTTCAAGCCTGAACTTCCCCACGGCCAGTTTATATCCATTCGTTCTCGTATCCACATTAGTACTAAGGTGGAATAATTCTTCTCCCTCCCTTGTATTAATCCCTCTAATATATTTAAAGATAGCAATCATATCCCCCCTCAGCCTTCGCACTTCCCCCTCCTCGCCACTCCCCGTCTTTAGAATGAAAGGGTGAAATGCCCACCCACTGGAACTCCATTCAATCTATGGATTCCAGGGAAGCTGCACAGGGTGCAAGTAAACATGAACTCTAGCCCAGCTCTATGAAGAACAGAATGAAGAACTAGCTCTGGGCAGCAACACTGGAAATTTCAAAGGTTTTTTTTTTTTTTTAATACTAAATATGTATATTCTTTAAAAGTCAATGAATGTTTTTAAAATGTCAATGCACAGTTTTTAGGGTCTGCCCTATACAGCACACTTAACATTACAAAATGACTTCTGTATTGGCAGAGAACAAAACCATGTGTTATGCATGAATCCTGTTTCATTTTATATTAGTGTTGCGCATCCATCACTGTGAAGTGTATATTTTATATATAAACACACACACACACACACACACACCATATTCTCTATTTCCTATTCTGCAATTAAATGTACATATGAGGAAAAGGGACATAAAAAAATCTAAACTCCTTGAACCTGATTTTGCGCTCACTTACACTGCTATAAATCAGGAACAACTCCACTGAAGAAAGAGTTCCAATGGTGTAAAGAAAAAAGAAAAAAAGCAGACCCCTTATTTGCCCTACCTTACACACTTATAGAAGTTGTTAATACTTACCTTACTCTTATATTTTTGATCTCCCAGTTTTAACAGGACAAAAATCTGTGTCATGCCCCCTCCTGGGATATTCTTCCCTTCCAATAAAGTGATAGTCACAATTCCATTCCATATTTCATTCTTTCGCATGGATTCAGAGAGTCGTACATTTCGTTTGAAACTTGACTGAAAAACAAGTTGACTTCATAAAGACACTATTGGATACATCTCTTAAGTACCACAACCTCTACTGCATCTTCACATCACCTCTGGAGATGCAGAAATACTATTATACCCCTTTTTATAGGTGGTGAGCGGAGACACAGACATACTAAGTGATTTGCCCAAGGTAACACAGGAAGTCTGGCAGGGATGGGAACTGACCATGAATTTCCTGATTCCCAGGCTGGTGCTCAAACCACCAGACCATGCTTCTTTCCCATTACGCACCTATAGCTCTTTGTTTGCTAGTCTTTAGTGTTTATGTTACCAGAATTTGAGCTTGTGAATCAAAAATACTGAGGCCCATTGAAACATGATGACTTTTATCTGGTGGTTATATGGCAATTACAACATATTTATTAACTTTATGATTTCATCATGTAGCGGCACATACCACTATAGTACTGGCAATATTTTATGGGCAGTGGAAATGACTAAATGGACCTTTTTGTGGGGGGGGAGTAGCAGAGAGATCTGGAAACTTAAGGCTACACCTTTCTTCTCACTTTAAGTCATGCCATATTTTATTGCCATGCAACAATTTTAAACATGCCATGCTTCTGTGCTTCAATCATGACAGACTGGTGGGTCCAAAAGGGAGGAGGAGATTTCACTAGTCACCTGAAAACAGGACGTGTTAGCTTTAAAAACAAGAAAGATATGGTGTTACTAAATAAAAAAAAGATTTCAAGAGCATTTCAGGCCTGGGAATAACATTTTAAGGAAGAATTACCCAGTAACAAAATTCTTAAATCATGGGAGGCACATACACAATTTTAACTTGCTTTTTACCGGTTAAAATACCCAAATGTTTGAATCCCACATGCATATTAATATACTTCTATTTAAACACACTGTTTGGCTTTCCTGGCACACTGGATGAAAATTCCTACCTTTAAAAAGAAAATGAGATTTTGATTCATAAATCCAGCTGCAGTGCAAATTTTTTTTTAAGTTCATCTTGTAGGCCAAAAAGCTAAAGCATGACTGTTCCCATGGACATACTTCAAAGTCCCGGCAGATATATTCCTCCCTAAACACTGCAACTATTTCAAAATCCTTTTTATAAAAAAGGGAGTAATGTCCACAAGGGATCAAAGGGCATCCTACAGTCTGGCAATTGCCTAAGAAAAATGGCAGTGCTTCCATGAAATATGCCCTAAAATAATTTTGTGGCTTGGTATGTCCTAATTTTGAATTGGATGTTTATCTTGGAAAGGCTTCTATCTAACTTGTCCATAAAACAGCTCCACTTAGCTCTACGAGCCCTGTGAAAATGGAATCCAAAGCTGGCTATTAAAGGGGCCTAGAGATTGCTTCCATATGGCAAAACAGCATGGGAGTGGAGGGCTAAGGCCTACAGCAGGCACTGCTTGGCTTGAGCTCCCGATCTATCCATGGACACTCGTTGCATTACACTATAACATCTGGATTATTGCTTGTAATGTCCCTGGGAAATATCCACTTCCCATCAAAGCCTTTATCTATCTCAGTCGTACTTTGAACATTTTAGTATTTAACACAGTCATGTTTGATGTGATGTACTTGCTGCTTTAGGTCCAAGGATTTTCCCTCCCTTCCTTGGAGGAGGAATATGTTTTTGAAGCTAGTTCACAAAAAACAGACAGAGTAACTTTATTATCCACAGTACATTTTTTTTTTAAACTGAAATCTCCACTTAGCGAGAGTCTCCAGGCTCAGCAACAAAGAAAGTTATCATCATGTAATTTTAAAATCAAATTTGGTGAGCCCTCTCATAGGGATCCTTTCTGGTTTTGATCAGTCTAGTGTTTTATGGTAGCAATCCAGGTCTACAGTCCTCCTAACCAGTAGGTAAGTCCTCAGGGCAACATTCAATACAGTGCAAAGGGCTACATAAGGCCACCTGCATGACTCCGTAAGGACTAAATTTTGGCTTTGCCAACAGCCCTGAGTAAGAGTAGGAGGCTTGAACAGTCAAAATCTGCTTCTTGGCTTGTTCCAGCTCTGCTCAATCCCTGTCCATCTGCGGGGGAGAGGAGGGGAGAGAGGGAGCAACAGCTCTCAGGAGCCTGCTCTACCCACCACAATGCAGGTGGCTGGCACATGGGGCCTACTCCTCTGTGGGAATGTTTGGACCAGACCATGGGTCATTTCCATGGGTTTAAAGTGTTGGAGAGGACAGTTTGCACTGAGGCAAATGTCACCCAAGGTAAGAAAGGGCAGATATTTTATTATTCATTTTTAAATCAAAATTATTTCATTATAATTCTTCTCTCATGCTTGTCGCCTATGCGATTTACACAGTGTTAATTAATTAAGCCTCGCATCACCCCCATGAGGTCGGCAAATATTAGCTCCACTTTATAGATGGGTAAAGAGAAATTAAGTGACATGCTCACGATCTCAAAGCCAGTCAGTGGCAGAGCTGGTAAGGAACACAACTCAGGCGCCCTCACTTCTAGACGCGCCTCCAATCACTACTAGGTTACACTGCCTCCCCGGAGAGGGCACAGTGCTTGTGGGGAAGGGTCAAAGCCTTTCTGTATGCTGGTGAGCAATAAAAAAGAAACCATCATACATTTATTTAAATTATACAGTGAGGTGGACAAGCGTAAAATGAACCCGTCTTTCGCCTCCTGTACTTAAAAGGATGAGACAGGACAACAGAAAGTGTTCGAATTCCTGTGAATAGGTCAAAGTAGAAATTGGAACCACTGTAATTTGCAAAATAAACAAACAAGTTTCCGGACCTCTACTCATTAGGCAGGGAAACCGCTATGCAGAGGCGGTTTCCCTCTGGGAAAGAGGAGCGGAGGATTAGAAAGGCAATTGAACTGACGGGAGATTGCTGTGATGGCACGTGACCCTTTGGCAACTGAGTTCTATGGCTCTGTGAAACGTTCGAAGATCACAGAGGCACCACTGCCCACAGGGTATTGCTATAGAGAGCCAAATGCAATGAGGCAGGCAAACCCACACATGAAAAGGAGGGTGAAGGATTATCCCCTGTGATAAGAGGAGTGGGAGCACTTCAGTCCAGAGTCATCCTTTTCAGCCAATTTATTCAATCAGCTTTAGATATCAAGGTGGCAATTCAATCACTTGTTTTAGGAATAAACTGCTGCAGGTCAATCCCCTCCACCACCCCCCAAGCAAACCCATTTGTTTGCTTCCTAGATGTTCAACACTTAAAGGTTATTCATCCGTACAAAGGATGGAAATTACATGCAGGGCACCCTCGGTGCAAGAGTCTAGCCACCTGGGACAAACAAGGCTACTAAGCATCAGACGTAGTGTTCCCCTATGCCCCAAAATATCTCTATAGGCTAAACAGCCTGGAAAAAGAGGAAGGGAAGGGGGCACTTCATCTTGTTTTTCTTACAGATGGACAGAGTATGGTGAATACTTCCTAAAAACAAAGGGGCCATGCTTCCTTCTGCAGCGCCATTTACCATTTGATGAGCAAAAAAGCAAATTACACTCTGGAGTTAGCTATATCAAAAAACAATGCTATCCCACACTCCCATCCTAAGCAAGGGGCTCCAAATGCGGTGCACATATCTTGCTACCTTTGGGTATGTAATCATGCCCAAAAAACTTGCTTTATGTGACACACACCCCCTCTAAGAGCAGTGATAAATATATGCTGACAAATATACAAGCCACCCAGTTCGATACCTCTTGCACCATACTAATTTCATATGCAATATTCAGTATCTGAAATCATTTCTGCATCCTACCCATAGCCAATGCTTGCATGATTTTTATTGTCTTCTATTTTCTGTATTAAAAAAGTTCTATCTGCTTTTTCTTAAAGAAGATAGGGAGTTGGAAGGACAGTAAATAAAAAGTATTCAACAACAGGTTTAACTTATATTTTTTCCACTCTGCACATGGGACTGCAACAGTTATTGGTACCAGTGTGGAGGCATTGCTCCATTGGGGATATTACTGAGTCCCTGCAAGGTAGACTGGTGACTAAAGTAATAAGAAGATTCATTTGTGGCATTGGTATCTGCTATCCAGTCTAAGATAAAACTTAGGGGATCAGATCCAGTTATAAGCCATAATTGTCTCGGATATATAGAGAGTTGAGAAATCAAAGGCTGAAAAATGTAACTTGTTTTTTTTCTTTTTAAGTCCTTCTATCCACATATGAAAATACTGCATAACAACAGGATCTGAAAATTACAATAAAATCCCACTTTAATTCATCTTGAGAAGAAGTTAAGCTACCCCAAATATAAAACATTTCCTTTCCTGATCATGTTAGAGATGTAGATTTCTGAGACACATTTAATTTAATCAGTGCGATGCAGATTTATCAGGAACCAAGTTGCACAAATGGATTGTATATGGAGTTTTTCTTCCATGAACAGCAACCAAAGTGTAATAGCCAAAACAACAGTGCTAAGTTTGTGTATCCATTATATAATGTTCCCCCCCATATTTCTGGTATCTTTATCCGGTCCGTCTGCATTTCTTCTACCTCATCACACTCCTCTGGCCATTTTTCCATAACCTCTCATGCCTTCCCTAGACATCTATATTCCCTGTGCTCACAATTTTTCTCTCTAGCCTTTATGTTCTGCCACAAACTGCCAGTACAGTTTCCACAGACCAGAGTTTCCTAACTAAAGATGGTTATTGATGGACAGTACTAGTGTTTTAATGCAGTAGCAGAATCAATAAACTAGGAAATATTGCTTTGTCAGATTTTTTCCAGCACATTCTGGGAAATTCTTTACTGCCTTGGATGGCCACAGAAGCTTTTCTTAAGAGATCACACTAGAGCATGAACTATGTCTCCTCTGTGAAGAACTGAAGCTCTCTTACCCTCTAGTGGCTATAACTGAATAGAGCAAAGGGTTGCAGCTATTTTTTCTTTCAACAATAATCTTGCATCCACTAATCCAATATCATGCTTTGGCATCTCTTAATTTTATTTAAAACGATGTTAAGATGTTAGCTGGAGCCTGGGGAACTGAATGACCTGCCAGCATGAATTAAAGCTTTATCTCTGTTATTTCAAATCAAGTGTTTAAAATACAGAGCGAGAATGTACAACAAAGAAAAAGGGCAAGACGGAACTTTGGCTGTTTTGGACTGAAAGGAATAGAGTTGGAATATCTGGCTCCCTGTCCTGGGACTCCAAGCCAGCGAGATTCGAGTGACAGCTGTGTGTACGCGCACATGGCAGAAAGAGAGATCAAGCCACATTTGATCAAGTGTGGGCACTAGTAATTTCAGGGGCTTTAGTTAAAAACTAAACTGCTGAGCTCTTCAATTATTCCATCACTCTGTGTCATATTCCATTTAGCAATTTCTTGCTGTATCTCTGCAGTATGAATATAGCTGTAGAAGGCCAGCATTATCCCTGGAACTGTTTGGTTAAGCCAAAATAGCTGCAGACCTGTGCCCAGAATGTATATTACATGTCCTCTTTACAGAAGTATTTTTGGTGGCATTTTACAGAACAAATATAAAGCCAGTCTCTTTCCTGAATAGCTTACAAATCCAATATAAGCATGATGCAATAAGTGGGTGCAAAAGAAAAATGGCCCAAAGGGAAGACATTCATGTGGATAGCCAGTAATGGTACATGCAGATCTTGATGGCACCATTCTATTTCTAGCAGCCAAAATACCTGTTCATTCCACCAGGGGAAACTCTCAACAGAAGGATCTGAGGAAATCTCTGCTCAAGAACAGAGACAGCATTGTACAATGTATAGGACACTGGACAGAGTCAGGAGACCTGGGTTATATTCCCAGCTATGCCACTGTTCTGCTGTGTGACCTTGGGCAAGTCCCTTCATCTCTGTCTCCTCCTCCTTGTCAATTTACCCTGTAAGCTCTTCTGGTTAGGGACTGTTCCTTACAATGTGTGTGTACAATGGGCACCCAAGCATGCTGGGAGTCTCCAGTTGCCGCTACAATACAAACAACAATAAGAGCTCACTCAACCGTCAGACTGAGAAAGGAATGAGAATCATGGTCCAGAGGGCCTGACAGTCTGCATCTGTGCTAAGAGTTTTCAAACTAGTTACAGAAAACCACCTCGGATAGATGGTGTGGAATCCTGGGTTGTTCAAGGACTATTCATCCACAAAGAGAATACCGGAGGAGCGTACAAAATGCGCTAGCATGGTTGCGAACCTCCAGTAATGGAGATGCTACGTAAGAAAAAAAAAAGAAATTTCTTGTGGGAGAAAGGGAACAAGAGATTTACGGAGAAAAGGGATATGGGTTACCTTGGATGAAGTTTGTTTCTTCTGATTTGACCATCTCTATTCATGCGTTTCCACCATTGCAACAGAGAGAATCCAAAAGCAAAGGGAGGAAAACAGGTAAAGTGGTTAGTCAAATAATCTGAACACTGGTTTATAAACTGTGCTAGGGAAGGCACATTACTAGCACAGAGTTGGCTCTACCACTGCATTCAACTAAACTACCTCCCTCGCAGACAACAAACAACAAAACAGAACACCTGCATTGCACCAGAAATAAAAGGAAACAAAGCATCAAGAATAAAAAGTGGAAGAGACCCTGAGCCATTGGTAAGAGGCATGGCTCAAACTTTTGGTGCCATCTGGTCCTACTAAGCTAAATTTAAAAAGGGGGGGGGATGGAATCAGCTTGCTGTTAAGTGCATAGCATGGACAAGACCATTTTGCTCTTCTGAGTCTATTGAAAATGGCTGAGCTATTTTCATTTGAAACACAAGTGCCTAAAATATGGTCAGTGAAATTTTCACAGCATGCACCCCCCTCTTTAGGCATCTGCACTCTGAATATTAACCACACACCCAGGCATTCCCAAGGCTGCTGCCCAGAACTAATGCTGCCCCCTCTCTTATCCCAGAATCCCCAGGGCCACTCTGACCCACATTTCCTTAATGCTGCCAGAGGAACTGTTCCCCAAGTCAGAAGAAATGCCTCCAGCAGCTCTCACATGGACTGTGCACCTGTCCCGCCCCTTACTACACACAGTGACCTGGATGCCATCCCTGGCCTTGCATATTAAGTTAATGAGGGAGTTGACATCCCAGCCAAACGGGCTTGCACTAGTAAGCACAGCCAAAATTTCAAGGGAAGTTTATTAGAGGACTTTGACATAGAGAGAGTGTCTCATTAATGACTAAGGAAAGGTCAGACCATTAACGGCCATGCTCGCAACATTTCTTGCTTTCTTACCTTTAAGATCAGGCAAGTCATTCCCTCCCTATTTGTATAGGAAAAGCTACCTTCTTACAGCATATATAATGCTAGGTGAGATAAGCACAACCCAAATAAGTGTTCTGGAATTTTTATTATCATTATTTGGTTGCTGCTGAAATTTTTAAATAATCATATGCGGAGGGAGAAATATGAAAAACTTTCAAACAATGCACTATTAAATTACCTAATACATTAACAACTCTTAAAAACAGGCAGCTACTAGGAAGAAACAATAATGAAAGGCACACCTTTCTTGTGAAGTCTATTTCCTATATTCTCCACCCCAACCCGTCTTTTGGTAACATTCTCACTTTCATAAATATCCCATACCTACTATGAATTCCCACATGTCTAGTTTAACAGTCTCAGTAGGCTGCAGTGTTCACATTGGATTCTGAAAAATTGAAGCTGTTATATTTAATATTCACAGAAACACTTCCCATTTTTTTACTGGCAAAACTTATTAGTTACATATTTAAAATTGGACTTGCTTGAAAATTGGATCTATTCAAATGATATACTTTGGGTTTTTTCTCACTGTCAACCTGTTCTCTAAATGACTGCAAGATGAAGTTACAGATTTAGGCCTGGGCCATGTTTTGTGTGAAACACAAATGGTGATATTTAAAAAAAAATAGTCACACAAACCCTGATCCTGAAAGCCCTTATTCCCTTTAATCACACTCTCTGCAGCCTCTGCCCAACTCCTTCTGGGTTTCTATCACCCCTTTCAACACTGGAGTCCCACGGCACTTCTGCAACAGAAGCCTGATCCAAAGCTCACTGAAGAATCTGGTGAGGTTTAAGACTGTGCCTGGCCTGTTCTCAGTTTTGCAAGAACATAGCTCCTTCAGTCATTTCCCTCCTCTCAGCAATATGCACCAACGAAGGGCAGGCACAACCTAGTCTTAATAGTAAATCCTTGCTTTTACATTTCACACTGATATATATATTTTTAACTGATATGGGAAAAAAAATCACATCTAATTGGAGGTTTAACACCTTTTTAAAAATTCATAAAATCTAAACTCCTTGCTTATAGTGAGAAAACGGCATGTCCTGAAAGAGCAGTCCTGCAAAAGGGCATACACTTTTAGAGATATCTCACACACATACGCACAGACCTATCACTCGTTGAAATATATGGAGACTTGCTATTCGTGGGCTCACTGTTTAAAGCCACAGAATGGAAGCACTTGGTGATAGAAGCATAAGCAACTTTTATCCAGTCCAGTGTGGTTGATTTTTAAATCAGGAACTACCAAGTTTTCAATGTTGAGTCTCAGAGGATGAAAATAAAGGTGGCATTTCCCAGTATAGAGTAAATCAGATTAGGGAAGCTTTCTTTTTTTGCGCATTCCAGCTATAAATTTGATTTCCTAAGCCACTTACAGTTCTCTTGAAGTCTCCTTGCTTGACTGTTAGACTCAAGTTTAACACAATCTCTCCCATGTCATCTTCTAAACTGTTTGGATCTTCCAATTTTAAAATCTGTTCAGTAGTTCTGTAAGCAGAAAAGAAATGCATCTGTAGGCTCCATTTTAGCTTCTGGTTCCTTATTAAAGGTCAACTGAATTGTGCAAATTCTGTTTTTTTATGACTGATATTTAGCACATTTTAAAGTTTTCAAAATTGAGTCTAAATATTAAAATGTGCAATCTGGCGTATTTCTTTGTGGCATATATTCCCCCTCACAGCTCCCACAAAACATACAACTTTCAGCAGAGCAACTTTAAATAATACTTTGTATTTCCATAGCAATTAATTAATACTGATAACCCACCACCTGCAGACAGGCAGAAAAACTGATCAATGTTATCCCCATTTTACAGGAAAGGAAACTGACAATGACTTATCTAGCTGAATTGTCTGACAGTTAAAGACTGGACATTGACTTGTGAGATCTGTGTTCAGTTCCTAGATCTGATGCAGACTTCCTGCATCACCTTGGACAAATCATTTAACCTCTCTCTGCCTTAGTTCCCCCTCTGAAAATTGAGATGATACTATTTCCCTACCTCACAGAGGTGTTGTGCAAATAAATTCATTAATGTTTGTAAGCCACTCAGATAGTACAGCCATGGGGCCCATAATGCAAGAAAATGCACTTTCCCAAGATATCAGGAAGTAAGTATAAGAGCCAGGAATAAAACATGAATTCCTGTCTCCCAGCTCCACATTCAGACCGACAACCCACAGATAAAAGATTAAGCTGCTGCAAAAGTGTTGTGATCATTTCTAAACTAAACTGCAAGAACATATTTTAATAAATTCATATAGTACCTGTTGAGCTCAAGGTTGCTCAGCCCCACAAATGCAGATCCCATGAAGTCAGAGGAGGCTAAGTCTCGATCATATACCTGGTAGCAAAATAAATGCATATTATTTTCACAGCCTAAGCCAGTTTTGCCACATCAGAAAAAAGAACTGACATTTTGAGTTTCATTCCATATTTTGGGAATCAAAGCCTATATGTTGTTCAGGGATAATTCTCCATTTCCGTTCTTTAATGTAGATTTTAATTGAATATTTTAACAGCATTTTGAAATGCCTTCTTGACATATGGTGAACAGAGTCATGTATGCAACAATGGATTGGGACCATTCCTACATATCTGGTAGTACAGTACAATTGAATATTGTACACAACCAGGCAGTTTTTTAGCTACAGATGTTTTAGCAATTAGTGCTTACAACTGGTAGCTTGCAGCTCTGTTAACTATAAAGTTACCTCATAATGAGAAAGAGCTTTGCTGCTTGTCACCACTACCTCACAGGTAATAATTTTACTCAACTCAGTTCACCAAATTACACTCTTAAATTATTTCAGGTAAACCCCATTGATTTCACTGAGGTTGCACAGATGTAATTGAGGGCAGAGTTTGGCACAGTAGGTTTAAACGCCTCCAGTCAAACAGATTATTTTGATTTGGGGCATTCACACACTGAAAACACAACATCCAAGTAAAATCTGGCAAAGAGGCATGTGCATTTGAATATAAAGCTTAGAAAACTTTGGATCCTAATTGTGTTTTGAATACACGTTCTCTGTGTCAAACCATCAAATTGAACACACACACACACACACACACACACACACACACACACACACACACACACACAGAAAACAATTGGTTCAGAGGAGCTTTTTCCACTGTTTCAGAACCCCAAACCAAAAATGTACCTTGACCCGGAGCTTCTGATCAAGAGTCTGTATTGGCAACACAACAGTTTCATCCCAAACTGGATTTAGGTTTTTGTAGATGACCTTACTTTTGTATAGAGTTTTTCCATTCAATTTAAATTTCACATATGGATCACTTGTACCTATTATAAACAATAACAATACAAATGGGATTAGTCTGGAAAACCCTCCAACACTACCAACCACAAAAAATAAACAAATAATTGAGAATGAAAAGCTCAGAGATTCTGCTGAACATGGCTAGAAAGTGATTCGATGTGGAGAAGAAAAAAAAGAATTCTACATTGTGCTTGTGCTCTCTGCCATGTCGTCTTGGAAGAGCCTTGGTTATTCTTATCTCTTCTCCCCCCCCCCTTTTTTTTTTTTGCGAGAAGTAACAAACAAAAGCAAGGATGAATCTATATAAAATACAGACAAACAATAAAGACACAGAATTACAAATAAAATGGGATACACAAAAAGGCCTGTAGATTTGATCAATATCACTTATAGAAAATCTTACTGGATTCAATATGAATATAATTATGTTTGGCAGGTTTTTGAAACTAACCAACACAATGTAATAGAGAATTGTATCGCTGCGAAAAAAATTCTATAGACTCATTCAAAAGAACTATAGGAGGGCTCTTATTCATTACTAATTTCTATAGGATTTTAGAGTAATTTTTATAGAACCCTATTCAGTTCTGTAGGTCTTCTTCATAAGGGATGGCTTGATAAGTAGTATGAAAACATTTTGATGAAAGACAAAATATCCCCCAATTAATCTATTTTCAAATACAACCTACAGAAAGCTCTTTTCTTACACAATGATAGCAGATTTTTTTGTCTTCTTTTTTGGCAGTGAGAGGGAGGGACAGACCATGTTGCACAGGGGCTAAAAGGAAATTTGTTTTCCTGCTCCTCCAAGAAACCCACAGTTAGGCCGGCCTCAAAACCCCCTGAAGTCAATGAGAGTTTTTCCATTGCCTACAGTGGGTTTAGATCATGCCCTTGGTTATAATTAGAAATATTATGTATATTTACTTCCTAAGTACACAGGTAGAAAAGAAATATTGCACAAAAGCATGCACTTTGCACGGACAGGACTACACAGATAATACCCAGCATAAAATATGTCCAACAACCTTCAGAGGATGCATTAGTTAGGAAATTAGATAAATTAACAAAAGGCTACACCAAATAGTCCTATCTATCTTGAATATTCCAATTCCCCTCTCCTGGAAGGAAAAAAAAAAGAAGAGAGACTGCCTTTATCTATTGGATAAGCAGAAGCACCCTGCATTATAAGAAAGAAAGAAAGAAAGAAAGAAAGAAAGACCCCAACTATTCACTACACCAACGAGTTAGTATCAAGACTAGACAAGGGAAGGAACTGATGGAATGAAAACATGAATAGAGCAATGGAAGCAGGTGGTCTACAGCTATAACTCATCTGTTTCTTAAATAGAAAAGAAACTTTGAGTGAAGGGAACCTTTCAAAAATAAAATGAAATAAGCAAACAACCAAATATCTAGTTTCTGCAAGAATAAAAAACAAAACATAACCAGCCTCTTTTTGGGGGGAAAACAAGCTCCATAGCTAAGCAAGTGTTCTGTTTGCATTATTACACAGAAATGTTTCAAGGCTGTTGAATGACCTTACTTTGAATGACCAGTTCTTCCCCACACACCCCTTTTTACTGTACAATAGCACTGTTCAAGTGAGTCAGGCTTTAACAATCATTCTGATACCCACACACACACATATATATATATATATATATATATATATATATATATATATATATATATATATATATATATATATATATATATATAAACAGTGGGGAAAAAACTATAATAAAAAGAGGCCTTTAATTAAATAAGATTGCCACTCTGGGATCAAGCCTTCATGCTTGTCAGCTTACTCTCAAAATAAACATCTCAAAAGCAGGCCCAGTGGTGTCACTTACTAAGGCAAGGCATACTGGGTAATCCCTAGGTATCTTGACAGCTACATAATGTTCAAACTCTTTCATGGGTGAATGGCAGCACTTGCGTGAAAGAAAATATTAATGTCTGGAATTAATAAAAAAAAGGGATGATGGTTTACAAAGCCAAACAAGAAAAGAGTGTCAAGTTAGTAGAGTGTTAATTGTTACGGAAAATAATTGAGGGAGAGCATGGAAGAGAAACATGCTGCGATTTGCTAGCTGAGCACAACTGTCTTACTGTCAGGAACGTAACATCTCAACTAGGTAAGCAGGAAAAAAAGGGGTCGGCTGCTCAAGAATGCAACTCTGAGATTGACAAATGATGAGATGACGTCTCACTGTCAGCCATCAGATGGACTTTAACCTTTGCATCGGGAGCTTCACAAACAATGCAGCTCTATGGTATTTATTCTGAAGGAACCAAACAGCAGGAACATAAAACCTTTTCTGGCAATGGCACCGGATTAGAAATGGAGCAGAACAAAACACTAAACCACAACCCTTTTTCAGTAAGGGGTGGTGGGGAGGAATACACAACTAATTTGTTTAGCTCTAATGAAGCTTCGGGGTCTCCTTTTCAGTGTCTTGTTCTCTTTTTCTTAGGATTTGTCTCCATGGGGACACAGGAAAATTAATCTGAATTAACTAAAGGTGTGCATTTAAATTGGATTAGTTAAACCGCATTAAATCCCTGTGTAGACACACTCATTCAGAATTCAAGTGGATTTAATTCAGTTCCAAACTGGGTAAAAGCATGGCTTCAGATTTTGAAATTTATTTTCAATAAGTTGGAAAATGACAGAAAAATGCTCAATGACCTAGAACAGGGGTTGGCAACCTTTGGCACGCGGCTCGCCAGGGTAAGCACCCTGGCGGGCCAGGCCGGTTTGTTTACCTGCGGCATCCGCAGGTTCGGCCAATCGTGGCTCCCACTAGCCGCGGTTCACCACTCCAGGCCAATGGGGGAGTCAGGAAGTGGCGTGGGCCGAGGGATGTGCTGGCCGCCGCTTCCCGCCACCCCCATTGACCTGGGACAACGAACCGCGGCCAGTGGGAGCTGCGATCGGCTGAACCTGCGGACGCAGCAGGTAAACAAACCGGCCCGGCCCACCAGGGTGCTTACCCTGGCGAGTCACGTGCCAAAGGTTGCTGACTCCTGACCTAGAAATAAAGCAAGCATGAACATGTGCAGATTCACTTCTTGAAGTCTTAAGCAAAAGCCCCCCAAAAATAGAGACAAAAAGTGTGGCCTCTGAAAAACTATTCCGTTGTGACTAAGATTTTGGGGTGCTTTTTTATTAAATAAAGGAAGGATACTTATTTTAATGTTGTTATTTAAAATAATTTTCATCATACCAATTTTTCCTTTTTTAAACTCTGATCCTTTCATGGATTATACAACCCGTTAAGCAGCTGGCTTGCATTTAAAGTAATTAGTCAGACTGTGCGTGCTAGTCAGCATTGGCCAGGATGAAAGCACACTATATAACCCTTTCTTCCTTCTCCTGGGGGTTTATAATGCCCCATGGATTGTTAAATATACTTAACTTTCATATTAAAGAGTCATTCATTATCTTCTGAAGTTGTGAGCATGTGAATGTGGGCATGTGTATATATATGGAAGATAAACTCCCCCTGCACTTGGAAGCAATCTTCTAAACTGAACAGACAATAGAGTTCAGGCACAAAGCACTATGGACCTGCACCATTAAAGTCAAAAAGGAGCTTTGCCTTTGACTTCAACAGGAGTAAGGTTTGGGGCTATATGAAAGACCTTCTTTTTACCCTTTATCATGCTTTTAGTGATTATTTTTTAGAAGTATTTTTTCCTAGAAAAGCGGCTTATCCTGTAACACTGAAGGCCATTCACTCAGTATAGGTGGACTAAGTTCACTGGAACTTGAAGTTGCCTAAACAAACAGAAGTATTCTGCACACAGTAACTAGATAGGGTTTCGTTTCCTCAGAAAGAGTTCATAGTGTTTTTAAATGGTTACTGCTGCCCTCTAGCAGCTATTATGAGATTTGCCACATCAACTTTATTTACTAACCCTACACGCTTGTTTCACACTTTGAAAAAGGAATAGCAGACAGGGTGTTATTTCACACAATGTATTCATCCTCTAGAGATCAGTTTGCTGGGTATGCAAGCATATTAACAATATCTGTACTTAGAAATACAAGTATCTATCAGTGCCACAATCCTAAGAACTCAAACAAAGAAAACCATACAGCATATATCCGAGATCATTTTAATTGTTGTTTTAGGATATTAAATTCCAAATATTAAAATGGAAAAGAACATGAATGTGTTTCTAATAATATTTTGCAGACTTATTTTATAGCCATATAAAACCAAGTGTAATTTTTCAGTAAACCCATAGAAATAATATTACTACAGTTGTTTACAATAATGACCAAAAGCCATTATAAGATGGATCATTGGTATTTTGTTTTAAATGAAAAAAATCAACACTCTTATACAGAAATAACAAAAATGGAATAAAATATCTGCTGGGGGAAGCAGGAAAAAAATGAAAAAGCCTATGTACTTGAAAAGCTGTGTGTGTGAATGGTTTAGAAGCAAATGCCTCTGGTAAACTATGAAGGAAAATAAACCAGAACACTTTGCCAGTGAAGATGTGTGTGGAACATATATAAGCCTAGAAACGAGCCACTGCTTTTAGAAGGAGAATGTGAGTTAACGCCTGATAAAAACAAGGAGGCAGACAAGGGATGTTTTGTAAAATGCACCTTGTAAGCAGCACGCTAGGCATCCTGCAGAAGGTCAGAGCCACCCATGATGCAATAATTAATGAATATCTGTCTTTTTCTGGAGCAAAAAAGCATCAAGTGGCATTAAAAAGAACATGGTAGCCAAGGCACATGTTCGTTAGTGAGGTGGGTAGGGAAAACCATAACTGAGGACCAAGAGAATAGATGGTAGGAGCTCACACAGGAAGTGATGAAGAACATGGTGCAATATTTACCACAAGGGTAAAGCTTGTGTGTGCAGGAAACTGAACTTTTTCTTGGGCCAATCCAAGGCTGTGGAATGAACACTCACAGGAACGAAGGACCATCCTAACCACCTTCCTTCCACGTCAAGTGCAAACCATACTTCTTTAAACTTGCTTTTTGTAACACATTCAGACTGTACATAACATATACACACAAGCTGCTGGGCAAGGTGCGCACACACAAACCCCACAAATTTACCAAAACAAAACACTACACAATTCTCCCCTGGGGGAAAAGATGAGAGAAAGAACAAACCACATATGACAAGTTACTTACGTTGCTTGATGTGCTACTGGAAACTGCTCATATACTACAGTGATGAGGCTGGTATAAGAAGCTATATGGAAGAGAATCTATCTTAGGGTTTTACACTCTGCCCATCACCACAATCTCTGAGCACCTTCTCTACAGCAGTAACTAAGTTACTTGTGGAATTAACAGAGTCTTTGGTGCTTCTTTTTGGGGTAAAAGCCCTGTGTGGGGTAGGAATTTTGGTTAATTAAACTTTATTAATGTACTTTTTGTTTTTTAAGTGGATTTGTTTCGAAGTTTTTTGGGGTAGACTCAGTTGTCAATGTTGTGAGTGTCATTCTTACGGTGAACACACAACACGCTGGTGTGAGCACAGTTAACGCCCTGGCTACATAGCAAGTTATTGCACGGCAAGCTGGGGTGTGTAGCCACACTCTGGGACCGTCACAGTGCTGTAGCTCTGTCCTCATGGAACATTACTGCACCACAAACTGTAGATTCACACCCTGACGCACAGTAACTTGCCATGTACATAAGCCCTAAGTCTTCCTGCCCACACAATCATTTGCCTTGCTGTAAAGACGTTAACAAAGGTCCCAGACGGAGCTATTTACAGTGGCAAATTTTGTGATATGGACATCTGTCCACTGGGAACAACCAACCACAAAGTTATAGCAACTCACCTCTCTGAAACTATGACTACTTTGATAAATGCAAAGGGCATCTGGGAGAAAAGAAATGTATGTTCTCAAAAGGAATCGCTCAGCTTCTGAGGCGCGTACACCTACACATGCTCGTGTAGACACCCTGTGATCTATTCTAGTGCAGGCTGGTTTCTTTTTAGAAACATCTGTAACTGCAGCATAAAATGTATTGCACTGAGCAGATCTCTGAGAAAGTCTATGGAATGTGAGGGCCTCCAAATCAACTTACGTGACAAGCTTTTTCTTTTTTTAAAGCAAACACCATATAACAACTTTTAAATGGCCTTCCCAGGAGGATTCCACAACCGTATTTTTCATTTGTTTTGTGTATGCCAATTTTCCATGGAGTATGTATTAAAAATGTGGAAGATGTCATGTGAAAAACTTTAAAAAGTGGAAGTAATATTCAGCTGGTGAAAGATGAAGAGTTGAGGGCCCTAGAGACTGAAGTTCTCGAATTATACACAAAATAGGCACAATGGAAGCACAAGATTCCCCACTCCACTTAGGTAATGGGACTCTCATCTTTCATTGAAGGGACCACCACTAGGGGTGTGAGGGGAATTCAGTCACCAGGTCCATTCAGCACTTGGCCTCTCTGGAGAGACTGCCAAAAAGCCAGCTAATTAATGTCAAGCGTGATGGTGTCTAGTGTGGTTTGGACTCTTGCCCACCTGGAACTCGACTGACACCAACTCAATCCACATAGGGCAGCACAGTCACCTGATCTCATTAGGGTAATGCCTCCCTAACCACATCAATATCACACAAGGAAGGGAGGATGGACTCTAATGATGATAAACTCGTTCCATAACATCCAGATTGTGTTACTTTATACATTTTTGACAGCACCTTCCATTTAGAGTATTAATCATTTGGGGTACCTTGCAATCCAAATAGGAAGCTATATTTTCTACAGTAAAGTGAAACCTGTCTTATGCAGCCACCCCAAGGCCAAGGAAATATCAGTTACGACACAGGGTTTTTTTTTTTTTTTATATATATATATATATATATATATATATATATATATATATATATATATATATATATATATATATATATATATATATATTTTAGAGGGATAAAAAAGTTGTATTGAAAAAAATCAAGTCTGACCTCCTGTATAATGCAGGAATTACCTAAGAATGCTTTCAGGTGGTTGCCTAAGATAAAGGATTGATTGTTAGAGGTGGTACTCAGCATAGGTTTGAGATTTTACATTTTAATTCCCAGAGCTGGGTGGACACTGCTTAACATTTTCTATTCACAGTTCTCGTTTTTAGATTAAACCACTCTGGTCATGTTCTTTCCCCTTGCATGTCCGTTTCTCACGATCATGCAGGTGATTGTGTTTACTGGAATCAGTGTATGTAGGAGGCAAAGTTTCAGAGTTACATGCACAAGCACTTACAGAAACCGAATCTGCAGCTGGCACATCCCAGTACTCGTAGCAGAAGTTGTTGCATGTTCCATCACTCAGGGAAGAGAGACAACACAAGGTGATTTACCTGGCAACTTGTAACTACCCAACATGGCTCAAATTCCAGGTATTTGCAGACTTTTCACAATTAAGCCTTAAAGCAAAATCATTGGGGCAGAAAGTTGCCTAGTAAATCTGAATCATAGATCTGAGGAACTAATGATCTGATTGCAGATACCATAAAAGCAGAGAAAGTCTAAATTTATCAGATACCTTACTTGCTGTGAACTATTCAGTCTAACTGTTATAACACTTGCATTCTAAACAATAGTCTTATTTACATGTATGCTGACAAAGTGCTCAATGCCATATAAAGCACAGCCCCTTCCACTCTAGTCTGGCAATCTGTAATCACATTAATAGCTTGGCACTGGATATCCCAGCATTGTGAAGGTATCACAGTATTTTTTAGTTATGACCCAGTTTAAATAGAAATGCTTTATGTATTCATTTTTTAAATGTACTTTGTATCGAATGGTGCACCTCAATGGATCTAGTCAAGTGAACCCCAATCAATCCAGAAAGTCACGAGATGGGCATGCAAGAATATAGAAATAAGCACCTCATGCAGGGGTGAATACTCTCCTGCTCTGCCTAGATTTGGGCAAAAGAGGGGAAACACATGAGGAAATCAAACAAATAGATCTGCACACACAATATCTATCTCTAAAGAGGTGGAAGAAGACTGATCAAACCACAAAACAACAACAGGAAGTTATTAGGGAACCCACAGAGAGAAAGGAAGAGCCCCAAAGCAATGTACAGCATGTTAAAACTGTCACAGAAGTGTAGGGAAATCATGACTATGTTCACAGGAGAAAGGTGTGGAAGAGATAGAAAGATGGATTTTGTTAGAACATGTGGCCAGAAAAAAAACTAAGCCACTCAGTGTACATCATTTCACAGAAATAAGTTGCAATGATACACAGCATAATCACACAGAGTTTCAGGGCAAAAAATACCTTACGTCTCAAAGCCAGCTACTGGCCTCACCCTTACCACAAATACAGAAACTGAACTTCAGCAAGAAGACCTGAGTTTCTGTTTCTTGTTATAGTAGCATATTTGAATGTTTAATGCTTTGCCAATTGAATCCTCAAATAACAGGAGAGAAAGAGACCACTTCATTACAAAAAGGCACATGTGTGACATCACAGTACTGCTAAGTGACACAATTGCACAGTTGCCCAAAATGACTCAGAAGGGCAGTAGTATGCACAGTCACAACATATCAGCACTATGAAGGAGCAGAGCATTTCAGGTCTCATTAGAATGGCTCAATTTAATAACACACAGCACTTCGAAAAAGGACTGTAAGAGTAAAACAAATCAAAAAGGGATTAACTCACTTCTAATTCCAAGAATATCAGAGCTGGAAGTCTGAGGCCTCATATGAAAGGATCAGAGAGGCCACCAAAAAAAGGAGTCCACTGTAGAAATCTGAGGGTCAGGCAGCAGTTACAAGGCCAGAGAGAAAAGACATTAAGCTTTTCTGAAACCCGGGAAATTGTAACAGAATGATCTTAACACCCTGGCATGCTGAACAGTTTTCAGCAGCACCCACACTATTTGTAAGTTGGTGTATTTCATTAATAACATGCACTTATGATGATTTCTTACAATTTATCATACCAAAGTTAAACATACACAAACATCCATCTACCCCACAATTTAACACATCAACTACTGATAATAAAAACTCCCCAAGACACAAAATTAACCAAACCCTTTGCCACAAAAGCACTTCTACTGGTTAAATTGATAGGACTTGAAACATACCCAGAAAGTCAAAGGGAATCATCAATGCGTGAAAAAATAAACCTATGTTTAACAAATACTTTCAGCAGTATAAATGTACAGTTTGGCTCACTCCAGTACATAGACTTCTGCAGATGCACACACTCCAATGTGCAGTTCTTTCATTATGAGAACTACAAACTTATGGATATAAAGCTACCGTAGGGAGGAGAGACTCAGCCTGCATGTGTCATAGGAAGGTGAAGTAAGCTGATTTGGCCTGCTCCCAAACTGCCTTGTGGTGAGAGTCTATGTCAGGGGTCGGCAACGTTCGGCACGCGGCTCGCCAGGATAAGCACCCTGGCGGGCCGGGCCAGTTTTATTTACCTGCTGACGCGGCAGGTTCAGCTGATCGCGGCCCCCACTGGCCGCGGTTCACCGTCCCGGGCCAATGGGGGCAGCGAGAAGCAGCGCGGGCGAGCGATGTGCTGGCCGTGGGTTCTCGCCGCCCCCATTGGCCCGGGACGGTGAACCGCGGCCAGTGGGGGCCGCGTCAGCAGGTAAATAAAACTGGCCCGGCCCGCCAGGGTGCTTACCCTGGCGAGCCGCGTGCCGAACGTTGCCGACCACTGGTCTATGTCATTCCCATAGCCTAGATAAAGTGCAGTAAGGTCAGTACTTGGTCGATAGACTTCTAGGCCTTAACACAGGCCAGGTTACAGATCTGGCCAAAAGCACTCCAAAAATCTTAATCCTTGTGTCTGTGAATAGCAAGGGGATTTGTGCAGAATCTAGCTCCATTCTTAAATTGGCTACAACTAAACTACCACTTGTCCGCAACAGGAACCCTTAAGAGACAGGTGAGTATTAATCAATTAAACAACAGATTGGGCCCTTTCTCTCCTCGCTATTAGCAGGGAGTGATGCTGAGCAGAACTCCACAGGCAGAGTAACTGGTGGATGGAAATTTCCCTCCTTCTCCAGGGAACCATCCTCACCTCCCCTGCAGTTGAGCAAAGAGAAGAAGAACACACACACCCCATCCCTATTTTATTTCCCCACTGCTTAACCAGTTTGTAGAAAGCAGCAGAGTACTACAGAGCTGGGTGAGATTTCAGCTGATTGGAGAAACTGTACCCCCCTGCACCCAAACACAACAAGTATAAGGGAGGGGAAGGAGGAAGGCAGAGAAAAAAGGTAAGATTGCCAGGAATGGAACAGTGAGAGAATAGGTGGGAGAGAAAGCTAAAGGGAGAATGAAGAAGTAAAGAAAGTAAGTGGGGAGGAGCAGAGGATTAAGGGAATGGGGAATAAGAATGAAGATGAAAAGGGGGAGCGAAAGAAAACCTGAGGGAATGAGGAAGAAACAAACCAGAGCAAAAAGGAGAACAGACCCTGGAATTAGCGCTATGAAGAGAAGGGCGAGAAGGAAATGGAGAACAATGAAAAATAGACTGAGGGAGCAATCTAGAAGGAAAGAAGAGGAGAAAAATGAAGAAAACAGGTGAAAGATAATGAAGAAAATCAAATTTGCCACTGATGTAACTGTGGATTTCACAGGTTGTGGATGGCAGTGAAGTTACACTAGAGGTGAATTTAGCTAAGTTTCATTAATTAGTACTTAATAGATGTTAAGAATATAGTTGGTGAGTTCTGAGGAAGTGCACTGGCTGGCGAGGAGCAGTGAATCTGTTAAATGCATCTGAAGCTCCCAGCACAGCCACTTCCACTGCCAGCAGGTGGGAAGAAGCTCAGCCTGTCTGGGAAGAGCCATGTGAAGAAAAAGGTCTATACTCGGTGGGCAGTAGTGGCAATTCTGTGATTGTGGGTGGGGCAATGACAGACTTGCATTCTCATTTTAATCTCTGTTACAACAGCTAGGTCAGAAGTGTTGTCAATTCAGTAGGCGGGATGCTTTCCTCTGATACTGTTGGACAAAAACCACAGCATAGTGTTAGGAAGGCCTGGATGCTGGAGGTGATGTCCTTCTGAGGAGATGGGGGGAAAAAACAGCAGATTTATCAACTCTGGTATCTTGGCTACACACCAACACCAGTAATCTTAAATACCGCACGCAGATGGGGTCGCCCCATCTCAAAAAAAGATATATCGGAATTGGAAAAAGTTCAGAAATGTGCAACAAAAATGATTAGGGGTATGGAACAGCTTCCGTATGAGGAGCGATTAATAAGACTGGGGACTTTTCAGCTTGGAAAAGAAATGACTAAGGGGGAATATGATAGAGGTCTATAAAATCATGACTGGTGTGGAGAAAATAAATAACGAAGTGTTATTTACTCCTTCTCATAACACAAGAACTAGGGCTCACCAACTGAAATTAATAGGTCCAGGTTTAAAACAAACAAAAGGAAGTATTTTTTTCCACACAACACACAGTCGACCTGTGGAACTCCTTGCCGGAGAATGTTGTGAAGGCCGAGACTATAACAGGGTTCAAAAAAGAACTAGGTAAGTTCATGGAGGATAGGTCCATCGATGGCTATTAGTCAGGATGGGCAGGGATAGTGTCACTAGACTCTTTTGCCAGAAGCTGGGAATGAGCGACAGGGAATAGATCACTTCATGATTACCTGTTCTGTTCATTCCCTCTGGGGCACGTGGCATTAGCCACTGTCAGAAGACAGGATACTGGGCTCGATGGACCTTTGGTCTGACCCAGTATGGCCGTTCTTATCCTTATCTGTCCCCTGGAATATCAGCCAATTAACCTGTTCTTCTTCATTTCTTGCCCTAACTTTTTCTGCAGCACTCGTGTACACTGTTAACTGCACCACTTCTGGAGTGGAATGCAGATGCTCTTTAAGTAGTAGAATGCAGTTGGAGGGACTGAGCAGGTTAATTAGTTAATATTTCTAAAGTGCTTGGATTTCCACCATGGAAGAGTTCTAGGGAAGAGCCAAACACTGTACTATAATTTCATTCTTCCTGAAGTGTATTGCAGCATTTAAAATGACCACAAGAGGGCACCACTAACACAGTTTTTCATGTCTAGATATAACATATTCTATCACAGTCCATGACATATTTATCCATTTAAAGAGCTTGTGGATGATCAGTCTGTAAATAAAGATCATAGGGTTTTTTCCCCATATAAGTGGCAATTTTTGTACAGAGTTGTACTGTGCATCTTGAATCATGTTTCCTCAATATAACCAAAAATTAACAAATTAAAGTGGTGATCAGTCAAAGAATACTGTTACCAAAATAGACCTAGGTTGACAAATAACTTTTTAAAGGTGTGTGAGCTTCTTAAATAATATTCTCTAGGATTTAGGACAAGAATACTATAAAACGTGTTAAACTAAAATTGATTGAAATTAGGTCACACCAACTCTTTCAAGCCTTACTGATTTAATATTAACAGCTTTATATATCTTGGGTATTCCACATATGACATACACAGGGATGGTCAAATGAGAGAGAATAGTAACAGACAAGAAATCTTAGACTGAAGCTCATCTTGTGTGACTGGAAAGGAATTTTCCCCTAGATCTGCAATAGGTTCTCAAATATGAGCAGACCCCTTAGTGCAGTGGTTCTCAAACTGGGGCTGCCGCTTGTTCAGGGAAAGCCCCTGGCGGGCCGGGCCGGTTTGTTTACCTGCCACGTCTGCAGGTTCGGCCGATCGCGGCTCCCACTGGCCGCGGTTCACCGCTCCAGGCCAATGGGGGCTGCGGGAAGCAGCGCAGGACAAGGGATTTGCTGGGCGCTGCTTCCCGCTGCCCCCATTGACCTGGAGCGGTGAACCGCGGCCAGTGGGAGCCGCAATCGGCCGAACCTGCGGACCCGGCAGGTAAACAAACTGGCCCAGCCCGCCAGGGGCTTTCCTGAACAAGCGGCGGCTCCAGTTTGAGAACCACTGCCTCAGTGGTACATTGATACTGGGTATTCTTAACATATGAATGCCTCTGACATACTCTCCACCGTGACTGCTATACAGCACAACATTGCTGCAGTTTGCTAGATGATGCTGATCTGCACTTTTTTAGTAAGTTAAGAGCATTTTCAGGCCAACAAACAATGTAAAATCCCAATGAAATGCACCAACCCTGCTAACTAGAGTCCCAGAAGACCTAGAGAACCAAAATACTAATTTGCTTATAGCAAATATGCCACCACATGAGTAAAGCAATTAGGGTTTTAAACCCATCTGATACCTGTGTTTAACAGCACTGCTTGGTTAGCTGGGTAGGTCTCTTGTTCGCAAACTTTTCAGGAGCATCAATTGGCACTCGGGGGGAGGAGGGAGGAAAAATAATAAATACATCTGAAAGCTTCACATTTTCAGGAGGTCTCTTAGAAGGGAAACCTCCAGTGATCGATGTGCAGATACGAACCCCTACCTACACACATGCAAATACGCTTTTCAACATGCACAGGGAGGTAACTTGAAATCTTTGCCAGAACAATCAGAAAAGCCTGAGGAGAAATAAATACACTGAAATCTTTTTGAAGCTCCCCCCATCCATCCCAATATAACCAAACTGGCTGAAGTTTATTACATTGGTTTTTTAGACATTTAATGATTTCACATTCAGACTGATCCATTTCCTAAGTGGACATTTTCAGGTGCCCAGTAACTTACATTGTATTCTTTGCCAATAAAAGCGGAATGACCCTGAATATTTACTCTGTCTAATTTAATAGGTTGTCTTCTTTTACCTAGACAGAAGCATGTACGTACAGCATGGGGCAGCGCAACCCATCTTCTAGGTAAAAAAAGGCCAGTGGGAGCACATCATAAAATACACCATGCCATACATTGGCTCCTTATCAATTACTAGAGCTCCTTCAGGATCTTAAGAGTAGGTCATAGCTATTTCAGGGACTGCCTCTTTGCAACTCCGATGACACAGCGTCCTACCAAGACTTTTTGGGCTGACAGATCCCCAGTCAGACTCTCAGTGGCAGGGCACTCTTGGCGTCTGTTAAATTCCCCTATTGCTGGAGGGTAGGATGAGGCCAGGACTTTCCACCTTTAAGAATACATTGCAAAACCTCTCTCTTACCCCAACACTGATGGCTGCAGATTAGTCCAGCTAAGTTTCTCACGAAGAAAAATCCATGAGTCAAAAAGCATCATAATGGGAAAAGTCTGGGCATAACTGTGCTTTTAAAGTCGAGGGTTTGTGTATAGATATTATAGCAATGGGAGAACAGATGGCCAGATTGGCAGACACCCAAGTTTTGTACTTCTCTGTATGCAAATACAGGAGGAATTTTAGTGGATTGCACATCTCCCCAGGCACGCCCTCTCTAAACAAGTTGAGGATTTGGTATACAACATGACAGCAAACCAACAAAAATCCATCCTGCCCTGGATTGTCTTTGTGTTGTCACGTTACACTGAGCTGAGTTGTGCGATGCCTCGCTAAGACACAGAAAACACAATGTGAGATAGAGTGCCTTCTTTCTTCTCGGGAAACATTCCTCTGCCCAAGTTGCTCGTTTGTAGCAAGTAGAATCCTTTCCACAGAACCATCCAGCAGCAAGACTTGTTCTAACACATATGGTTTCTAGTGAACCTGGTGACATGCTGCACTGTCAGAAAACACTTCAACAAAGAGCAGTTCTGTTTAAAAAGTAAAGGATTTAGACTACATAACATCTATTTATTAGTGTTTTCAGAATGTCAGGAGCTGGCCAGAGAAAGATAATAGTCCCTGGCAAGGAGCTTACCCTCTGGCTAGGACAGTAAAATATAGTGTAGAAAAAATAATGTATCTAGTAATCAGAAAGGAGCCCAATAACAACCCAGGGCCCATTATAAGAAAGTGAATAAATCTGTAAAACAGGTCCATGCTTATCCTGTTACTCATGTATACTCGGTGTCTTATTGCTCAGTTTCAAGAGAGAAAGTGCTTATATGTTTGCAATGTAAAAGTATTCAGAGTTTTCTCCATGGACAGAGTGTTATAATTAACACTAATAATTATATTTCTGGACAAGCAAAGAGACCCACGTCTAAGTTCTTAAAGGAAATGTTCCTGCACACAGTCAATGACTATGTGCTACTCTCTCAAGCCAGCAGAGACCCAAATGCCAAACACGTTCCATAATATTTGAATAATGTCCCACTGATTAACTCATTTCCTCAATGTCTTTCTGACCTTCCTTTCACTAAGCCATAAAACATACACCCCAGGCCTTATTAGGAGAAACTACATAATCCCTATCCTCAGAAGGGAACCTTCTCTACAGTGCAGCCCTCAAGTTCTGAGATCTTTACTAACTTCCTCCCTATAAAACACACATTTCAGACACTGTCCTTGAAGTCACAAAGCTGTTTGTCTTCCCCTTCACTACCACCCACTGGATTTCAAAACATCCTTTGGTTTCCTTTAAGTCAACTAGAATTGAACTGGGTCTTTTCCCAGAAGTAGGAGGAAAGCATGGGCTTTACAAAGTCACATTGCAAAGTGTGTAATTCTCAAACCTGGGAAAAGCAGCAATATATCTACCCATCCCCTCCCTTGTGTACCTAGGATGATTATATGACAGGAAATGTAACATTCTGACTGGCAGGCTGGCAGACAGAAGTAGTTCCTGATTCTCCTATGATTGACACCAGAGTAAGTGAGAAACCAATTAAGTTAGACTGGTGTGAAAAGAAAGTGAAGGGAGAATCAGGCCCATAACTCGTTTTTTAAAAAAAAAACAAGTTATCTGCTGTACATCAAAAGGAAGACTCACCGCAGCGATCCCTAATGACCAGGTTCCGGCCTTCTTTCAGGTGTATTGTCAGTAGGTAAGCAAAGGAGCTGGGCAAGCTGCTCAAACAGTCATTTCCTTCCTCAAGAGCCTGTGGCAAGGCAAAGAAGTCAGTCATCAGTTTCAACATCTATACAGCTCAGCTCACACACAAAAACATGCTTTCTGTTTCTGGAGTGACTTGAAATTCACAGGCCTCATTTCCTCTCCATATGCAAGGGGGAATCCGGGTTACGCAGGTCTTGGCACGTGCACACGCAGACACACACACGCACACACAAGCCGACTTTCAAAGGCTTTGTTTTAAAGTTTGTGTCAGAATTACCTATTTTCTTCATTTCAGTCGTAAATAGAGTTGGTCGGGAATTTCCAACCAAACAGAGCTTTATTGGAAAACGCTGACATTATCTTCCGACACATCTTGAGTTTGATGAACTTTTATGAAATCACAGGCAGAGTTCCAAAAGAAATCTGTCTGGTTTCCCGGCAGCCTGCTGAGGACCTTGGGGCTTCTAGTGTCCACAGCTCCAAAGCAGCCCTGCCATGCAGGCTGCCTCAGCAGAGCAATTATTTCTTGTCAATTTCAGATAGTCGCTGCCTTGGTCTGGGAGCATAATTAATTTTGAAACAACACGTTTCTGAGCTTCCGAACTCAAATTCTTTTGGAATTTCTGGTCTGCAGGAAATTTCGAAATACTGAAAATGCCTATGAACTAGAAATCCTGAATTTCAGCCAGCTTTAGTAGTAGTCATAACAAACACATAATACAAATAATGGTAATCAGAACAACATCACACACATTCACAAGAGATAGAAAAGGGGTAATATAAGGGATGGGCCATAAGTGAGAATGACAAATAATACTGTAGATATGCATTGTACGCTGGTTATTTCTATTAAGATTTCCAAACCAGAGTAACATAAAATTATGTTCTTTTCCTGCTACTTTCTTGTACTTTTTACATTCATCTCCACTCAGATATGTTCATTTCCAATGTATAACATTTCTCTGGACAATTTTCATAAAGGTATCTAATATTTTACAGTCCTTCCCTATGTGTTTGTGCAGCATTTATCACAATTTATCACAATCTTGGTTGGGAACTCTAGCTGTTGCCATAATATAAACCATGATCATCATCCCGGCTGCATCTTCAGTTAAAACATCTGATTTACATCACTATTATGGAGGAAGATAATGGAGTTCAGGATGTTAATGATAAAAGTCCCAAAGTTGGATCCAAATTTTGCAAATACACGTTAACAATGTACATTAACAATGCCTTTTTAACATGGCCAGCATGTGTCATAACCCAGTCTGATTTAGACCAGTGGTTCTCAAAGCCGGTCCGCCGCTTGTTCAGGGAAAGCCGCTGGCGGGCCAGACCAGTTTGTTTACCTACCCCATCCGCAAGTTCGGCCGATCGCAGCTACCAGTGGCTGCGGTTCGCCGCTTCAGGCCAATGGGGGCTGCGGGAAGCAGCGCAGGCCGAGGGACGTACTGGCCGCCCTTCCCACAGCCCCCGTTGTCCTGGAGCGGTGAACCGTGGCCAGTGGGAGCCGCGATCGGCCGAACCTGCAGACACGGCAGGTAAACAAACCGGCCCGCCAGGGGCTTGAAACCTGAACAAGTGGCGGACCGGCTTTGAGAACACTGATTTAGACTACCTGGAGGATGATGAAAGGTAATAAAAGCTCGAGCCCATATAAACATTGGAATGGCTCTACCCCCACACTCAAATAATATCCCTCAGTCCCAAAATCCACTCCAAGTTTTCCTGTATCTTCCAAATAGTTGAATACATACCCTGGTGCTTTTTGCAGCACATTTCTCCAAATGAAGCAATTTGTTAGGATCAGATTTTTCTCTAAGCAATACAGTTGGAAGGCTCTTTTTTATCCAACCCTTTCTTTTGAAAGGAATTTGAAAAATGTGGCAGCTTGTATGTGAAATCTCATTTGAAAATGATGTTGTTTTCTAGAGTACCATAGTTCTTTTGATATGTGATTGTCTCACACCACTTCCCCTCACCCACACACCAAAAAAACAAACACCACAAAATATTTTAAGGAAGTTGAAGATTCAGGTGTACAGTATTCCCTGTATCTGTAAGGAGCTGAACCCAAATCTAAATTTAACCCCCATTTTCCCAGATAGTCTGCTTGGGATTCAAAACATTTCAAACACATAAACTTACAATTTGTTCATCAAAAAGTTGAGAGGACATTGAAGATTCCAGATCTATCCCTTCACATGGATGCTGTTAAAAATAAATTTTAAAAGATCATCAAATAAGCAAAAGAAATATTGGGATTCCCCTCACCTACCACAACAAATATTCTCAGATCTTAATACGCCATGCAATATGTATCAAAACATATAGATGCCCTTAAAACTAAACAGCTCTCTGCCTTTTCAGGAGTGGAAGGGGGCAGGCAGTAAACCAAAAATCTAAACAACTATGCATGCTTAAATGTAGTATTAAAAACAGGTTGACAAATCAGTGCTTCTGCGAAAGTGTCTATAAAATAAATCTTCATTGGCATGGAGGTAGGGTTTGGAAAGGTGAACCAATTTCAAGTGTGAGGTTCATAGTACAGATAGTACAGTTCAGAGCCCAAAGCATTAATTTGGGCCCTGAACATGGGAAGGGCTGAATTTCTCGTAACTTCCTATCGGTGCCAGTAGGAGATGAAGGCACTCAGACACTTGAAAGACCCTCACTGTGTACTGCTCTCTCATTTTACCACAAACTCTGCTTATAAGGCCTCATCTACACATAAAAGTTGTACCACTTTAGCTACACTGGCATAGTTAAAGTGGTACAACCCTTCTAATATGAACCCAGTTATACAGGTATAAATGTATTTATACCAGCATAGTTTATTCCCAAGTAGGAAGAGGTATAAGCTACGCTAATACAAGACACCCTTAGACTGATATAACTGCAGCCACACTAGTGGCTGTATCAGAATAACTATAATTGACAGACTTGCATTGGCACTAGCTATGTGTGGATCAGGCCTAACACAACCATAACGCAAACATGTTACATGGTATATTGCTCTCTTTACTTTCTGGTGGCTGGTCCACACAGAAAAGAAGAGCCTTCTGTTCTTCCAACTATTGGAATTAGCCCTTTTGCTCAAATGCTAGACGCCCATGCTTTCAGGGATGAATATTCCTGGTTAAAACTTTGCTGATGACCTTGGGTGTGGGCGGAGGATGGATAGAGACTGAGGAATTGTTACACTTCCACAAATGTAGTGAATTACCACTCTGCATTCCAACACTGTGCTAGCGATGCTATACTTATTGATGATAAGACTTTTTTTTGTCACAGTCCCAATTCCAGATGCTTAAAAAAAAGCGCAGGAACAACAGCATACTAGAGATAACGGGTAGGGAAATGACACTTCAGGTTGAAATTTCTAATTCACCTTCTCAATCCAAAGGCATAGTTATTTTTATGGGGAAATCTTTGTAATATCTCATTGTGTATTTTAGTTTGGAGATCTCTAAACCTGGGGAGAGGAAAAGAAGAAATCAAATTAAAATCTTAGAAATTCAAATAACTCCGCCATTTATATTTTAAAACTTCAAACTTGGCATGTGATGTACATCAGTGGTTCTCAAACTAGGGCCGCCGCTCATTCAGGGAAAGCCCCTGGCGGGCCGGGCCGGTTTGTTTACCTGCCGCATCCACGCGGCAGGTAAACAAACCGGCCCGGCCCACCAGGGGCTTTCCCTGAACAAGCAGCGGCCCTAGTTTGAGAACCACTGATGTACATAACGCTTCACAAGGGAAACATGTTTTACCAAGTTAAAAAAGATTGACTGAGACAAAGTTTGTCAAGGAGATGGGGGAAAAAAAGAAAACACGTTCTGTGCCATTTTCTATAATAATTGAATAAAATGCTGCCTGGCCCTTCTGTGCATATGGGAAAAGAGGTGGCACGGGGGGGAGGTCAGGGTGCAACTTCTGCAGCCAAAGCTTGACTCCTCCAATCCCTATAGTTTGCAACAACAGGTGTTTAATGGGCAAGTCGACACTGCACAAATCTTACAACCGTGTGTAGAGCACTTACCTGTGCTTGGGGGTGTGCAATGTATAAATAGCACCCTAGAGTATGTACCTTACACAGCTCTCTATGCACCCAAGCAGTACCTCCCCCGCGTCTACACTGCTGTTTTTAGCAGTGTACATCTCGCTGCCTGTCTGCTGGCAGAACCTTTTCCGGGCTCCGGCAGCGGGGAAAGTCTCTGGCAGGGGGTAGGCAAAGGGGAAAGGCTCCAGCAGCTCCCCTGCAGTGGGAAAAGGCTCCATGGGTGGTCTCAGCCTTTCTCCACCACAAGGAAAGACTCCCACAGCTGGGAAAGACTCTAGCAGAGGGAAGGCAATGGGAAAAGGTGCTGGCAGCTCCCTGCTTATGGAGTCTTTCCCGGCTGCCTCCTCCCTGCCAGAGACTTTCCCAGCGGCCACACGTAGCTACACGTTGCAATGTGGACACAGCCTGCTTTCACTGAGGCAGGTAGCTACATGTACCTTACATGCCGTTGCCAGTGGTGTGCAGTGTAGACATACCTTATGAGTACTCCATGCACGGGCACTGGAACGGGGGGAGGGTGAGGGGGGCAGGGGTCCATGGCCCCTTCACTTTTTACCAGCCATAAGGGCGAGTGCTGGGGGGAGTGGGGCCTTGGGGAGATAGGCAATGCAGGGGCAGGAGCTTGGGAAGAAGGGCCTCAGGGGAAAGGGCGGTGTAGGGGCAGGGCCTTGGGGGGAAGGGGCAGCGCGGGGGAGGGACCATAGTTCAGGCACCGGTGAGGCCCCCCGCACACACTTTTAGGGGGCTTCTGCTGTTTCTGACTTCATGCAGTGAGCCAAGGATGGGCTATCTGTAGGGGTAAAACTGGACATCTGGGTCAGGACACCCCTGATAATACTATGGCCACTGGTACAGATCCCTGCTCAGATTTCTTCTGCTCTTAGGAGGCATAACATGAGAGGGCAGCTGTACTGGTTTCACACAGGATGATCACATTGGTCAGAATTTCAGCATAGAATAATGCCAAGAAGGATGATATCCCTCTCCCAAACACACACTGACACACACGGCCCAGAATTCACTCTCTCATACACACACACAGAGCCCAGAAATCAGTCCTCAAGTGCTGTCATCATTATTTATTATTTGCATGTTGATGGAGCATAGAGGCACAATCAGGGCCCTGTTGTGTTAAGCACTGTACAAACATAACAAAAAGGCTAGCTCCTGCCACAGGCACCTTTCAGTCATACAGACATTGATACACTGAATAAATGCAAATGTATTTATACTTCAAAACTTAATCACTCTGTTTTTCCTTTTTAATTTTCAAAAAATAAATTGCATTTAAAACTACATTAATGCCACATTACAACTGACATTTTATCTGTATAATAGGCAGGAAATGTAAAGTTATGGTTCCCACAGTAACCATAACTTGGCCACATTGCAAACACATATTAAACTCAGCAAAATTATCATCAGATAATGCAACAGAAGAGACTCCCTGCACGAAAGGGCTGAGTTACAGTTGCTTGGGGACCTTTAACTTTGAATTTCCTGACTAGCGTGCATAAAATCTCAATTGTGTTGCCTTAAACTAGTGGTTCTCAAACTGGGGCCCCTGGCAGGCTGGGCCGGTTTGTTTACCTGTCGCGTCAGCAGGTTCGGCTGATCGCGGCTCCCACTGGCTGTGGTTCGCTGCTCCAGGCCAATGGGGGCTGTGGGAAGTGGCGGCGGACAAGGGATTTGCTGGCTGCTGCTTCCCGCAGCCCCCATTGGCCTGGAGCAGCGAACTGCGGCCAGTGGGAGCCATGATCGGCCAAACCTGTGGACCCGGCAGGTAAACAAACCAGCCCAGCCCGCCAGGGGCTTTCCCTACATAAGTGGCGTCCCAAGTTTGAGAACCACTGCCTTAAACAGAGTATTTCTAGCAGTCTGAGGCTTTAAAGGAATTTCCATTGGGTACCATCAGCTGTACTGATAATAGTCTGGCTCTACATCTTTGTTTTAAACTGCATAAATGGAAGATCAAAGAACATTGCAGAAAAGTGAAATGAAAAATATGTGTCTCTTTGCTACCTGCATACCATTTATGATAAACCACCTACCCCAAAATTATTAGTTCAACCGTTATTTTTTCCTCATACATTTTGCATCCTATCTTTGGAACATAGTTTTCAGATAATGAAACTAGTGATAATTGGATTTCCATACATTTCTATTATTCTAGTAAATCTAATTTCACTGAGATTCTTGAATATACATGCCTAAAAACATGGCATTGACTCCTTGGTGTTATACAACAACAATGCAGCTAAATTAGTTTTTGCAAATAAATTTGAGCAATATTAAATATTTAATCTTTTTTTTCAAAATGGATTTTTTTTATTATATATAAAGATGTTAACAGAAATGGGGGGGAAATCATGAAAATTTTCATATTTTGTTTACATTTTTGGTCCAAATTTCATTTGGTCAGAATGTCCCACAATAGTAGATATGCAAAGCCTGATTCTGATCTGATCAATAGTCAAGTCAGGAGCAATTTCTTTGAAGTCAATGGAGTTATACTGGAGTAAGAGAGACTCAGGTTCACAGTATTAAGAATCCAGTTGTTTCTTTTTGTTTTTTTTTTGTTTTTTTTTTTAAGATTTAGACTGAAAGTGCAAAATGAGAAGAAATACATAGGGAGCCAAATCCAGATCAGGGAAAACTTTTGTTAAATCAGGTGCTCAGGCTCAGGAAACAAGGGGAATTTTGCCCCAATAAGGTTTTCAGAATTTGACCTCCAGGCCCACCAACGGGGGCAAAGGGCGCAATTACCCAGAGACCTGGGTGATTTAAAAGGGCCCAGGGGGTCCCGCCCTTTTAAATCGCCCGGGCGGGCCACAGGGCTCCTAGGTGCGTGCGGGGTGGTACTGGCAGCAGCCCGGCGGGCATGTGGAAGCCCTGGCTGTGCCGGAAGAGCACACCCAGCAGCGCAGCCGGCAGCAGCTCAAGCCCATTGACTGTTCTGCCCTGGAGCCTGGAATTGCTGTCAGCGGGCTTGTGAGCTCCTATACTTGAACTGTAAAATCAGTATCATTCGTATAGCTAATATTTCTTGGTTAATCACCTTGTAAACCAGAACATAATGCACTGTCCAATTCCTGCTCAAAAGGTAAGAAGAGATTTTCTCTCCATCATTGTTATTTGTATTCTGATAGTATCCAAAGGCCCTAATCAGGATTGAAGTCCTATTGTGCTTGTTGCTGTACAGACATACAGCAAGACAGTCCCTATCCCCAAAAAGCTTACAATCTCCATCTTCTCTAACCTTATCTGGAGGGACAGTTGAGATACAAGAAGGCAATGGGATAGGACCCAGGTCATTAGTGACCTACTGTACAGTTGTGACTAGTTATGACTTCGTGGTCTTAATCCATTTTACCATGGACAAGTATCTATGTCCCAAAAGAAACCCCAACAACTGGCATTAATTGGCACCCTTGTGGGTATCTCAGCAGAGAGGCCAGGGACTAAATGGGTTATTAAACTCAAGCTACTCTTTCATCTTTAGAGGTTGTCCCTCCAAATCAAAGTTGAGGCACACTGGTTTGTGCAGGAAGGTTATATGGCTGCTGCCTGTGATGTACCTGTTCTGTGGATAAACCAGACTTCCATCTTTAAGGTTGTCAAACTGCCACCTTTCTCAAGTATATAATGGGTATAACCACATTTCGGTGGGCACCTAATAAATGTGATCACTCATCAAAGCCTACCTTTCTTGCACTAGGCCAAATTCTACTGTCATTTAAACTGGTGTAAATCCAGAGTGACTCCACTGCAGTCCCTGAAATTACTACAATTTGCAATGGCGTGAATGACAGCAGGATGGAGCCTAGTATTTTGTTTCATTTACCATTTTAAATAAGCTAACAAAATAAGATATACAGAGGAAACACTTCTGTGATCCATTCACTGGTAAATCTTGGGTGCGCAAAATGCAAGGATAAAAATATTCATTATATATTATGGAAAACTTGAAAAGGCACTTTAGCCCGGCTGTAGGCTCTACTGACATCTGTTTAAAAGGGTAAGACAGAACACAGAGAACCACCACCAGATAGTGACAATAGATGGCTAGCCCCCAAGCAAAAGAAAATTCACACTGAAGAATCATCCATTCTCCCCCAAATATCATCTCTCTGGCAACATTTCAGTTTTCAAAAGCCCCAGAGAAAAGAGGAGCCTTGTAAGGTCTTCTGAAGGTCACTAAGATAGGGGAGCACATTCCAAAGCAGAGGGGTACTCAGAGAGTGCTTTCCTAGCAGCTCCCTTTCTCTTTGACGACAGTAAAAGATACATAATGTTGTAGACTGGGTGCCTTTTTTTTTTTTTAAGCTACTCTGAAATGCCTGAATGATTAAAGAGTGATACCAAAGAAAGGTTAACAAGGAGTCCGGTGGCACCTTAAAGACTAAGCTTAGTTAAGGTTAAGTTTTTTCTGCAGCTGATTCGAATATAAATATTATTGGAGATTGTGTGTTCTGAATACCCAGCACAGTAGTTTAAAGCAGTGGCTAATCTTTAACATGGTGTAAAACCACGATCACACATTCAAATTCTACACCACACAGAACTCGGGATGTAGCAGGACATGTGCTGACTGAAGTAAAATAAGGAAATGGGTAGATGATACACAACACAGCCAAGCACTTTAGAAAAGAATTGCTGGCTGGTTCAGAAGGTCTGACTTCCTTCCGAATCCTCTAGTTCTGTGATCAGTGAAATGAAGTTCTGTGGTTACAAAAGAATGTTGAAAACTTTTAGAGCAGGGGTGGGGAGCCTATGGCCCGCATGCCCGATCCAGCTCTTTGCTTAATTTCATTTGGCCCACGGAGTGGGGTTGGGGACTCGCCCCGCTCCGCCTTCCCAGCACGAGCCGGGGAGTAGGATCAGGGGCTCACCCTGCTCCGCCAGGCGCTCCAGCCGGGGAGCAGGGTCGAGGCAACTGGCAAGCCCCCATGCGCCGATCCCGCTCCCCAGCAAAAGCACCGGGCAGGGGGAGAGGGGTCGGCGCAGTTGGGGGTATCCATTATCCCAGGGGCCCTCAATTGGCTGGGGCTCGTAAGCATGCTCCCTTGACCCAGTGACTAATCTGTCACTGGGAGGGGGGTAGGCGAGCGAGTGGGCGGCCCAGCAGCAACAGAGGAATGCTCAAAAAAGGGAGGCCTGCCGCTTGGGGAGCCAGGCCCAGTGGGGGCGGTGGGACGGGAGCCATTGCCACTGAAGAGCGGCGTCTCCTCTCGGAGCTGGGTGAGCGCCTGGGGCCCCGGGAGCCACTGCCCAGAGTGTCCATCGCCCCCCACAAGGTCAGCTGAAGGGGGTGGGTGGGAGGTGGCCCCAAACCCTCCTCCCCACCCCCCGTCATTTCCCACCCATCCGAAGTCGGGGCCCCACCCAAGTGTCCTGTCCAGGGAGAGGACATCCCCTCTCCGTCCAGTTCTGGGGAGGAACCCTTCCCCACGCTCTCAGGGATCCTGCACTCGGTTCTGCCCCCCCCCGCCCCCCCCGAAATATACTGACAAACCTATTGGCCCAGGACAGCAAACCGCGGCCAGTGGGGGCCGCCATCGGCCGAACCTGCTGCATCAGCAGGTAAATAAACTGCCAAACGTTGCCGACCCCTGCTCTACACCCTATCCCTACCCTCCAGTGTATCTTTCTCTTTTATTAAGAAGGGGAATTTATTTTTCTAATCATTTTGGCATTTATGTTTACTGATCACAATCATGTATGTGACTAATATTTGACTCCGTAATTGCTATTGGTATCATAGGTGGAACAGCATTTATTTTCATGCAAATTTTAAGTTATTTTACAGATATAACTAAAAATACATTTGAAAATAAGTGACTTTCATCTGCCCAGTGTCTAAAGTTATGCGTTTAGCTAATGCTTTTTTAACCTGGCACTGCTAAAGTTAGTACAAACTAAAGATACGTTCTAGGAGGATACTATTATTTGATTGTATTACTTTAAATAATGAATGACAAAGCACAATATGATAATAAAAGCAATAATGATAATTACTCCAGCCAGGACAGCTTAGACATTTTAGAACTCAGTATTCAGTAATAACAGTAACTAAATCCCTCATGTATATCAGCTTAAGTCATTACAACTTTACAGTGCAATTATAAAATGTCTCAGTTATACCATTTCCCCAACTTTTCTAATGTAAACCAACCCTAAATTGTGATATCTACATCAGGGAAAATCAGGGATTTTGTCACTCTTCAGGATTGTGGGACTGGATGTTTCTGCTAGCATGAACAGAAGTGAAACAGTTAACAATATAGTTATTTACAGTAAATGGGGTAGTTCTCACCTCTCCAAGCTATTATTTAACAGACAGATTTCAGGAACACAACACTGCATTGGTTTAGTACTTGTCTTACACTTGGAAACTTATCTCTGCAACCATAAGGAACAGATTTATTTTTTTGTTTGTTTTCAATTGAAAGGTTAAGTTCTGGAGAACATTTCTGTGGCCTGGGTTGGATTCTGTGGCTGCAGAACATTTAGCGCCCTGGCAATGGACTGGGAACAGCTCTAAGGAACTGCCACAATGTCAGCTACAATGATTTTTAGCTGCAAGCTTGGCAAGCATTTGGATGGGGGCTAAACCACATTCTAGACTAAACTCGGTCACTACCAAGGCTAGAGCAGTAGACCAGATTCATTCCAGGGTACAATAGGATGGCAGCAAAGCCCCAAGAGTGGGAAACACCAGAAAGGGGCAAGTGGGATGGCAGGAGGAACAGTTTTTTCTGTAGACGAATACAGGAGACTTGAGGGTGGGGGTTCATAGAGGTGTGTTTTACACTTTCTGCACCAGCTTGTGTGACTATGGCCCTCAGTTCTGAAACATGAGCCACTATAATAGCTTGCTCGAATGAGATTGGAGGCACCCGTTTAGCAAGACACAGGTATGCCCCTGGTTTCTTCGCTCTATTTGAAGCTCACTGTGGACATCAAATATCACTTTGGCTCAAAAGAAAGCAGAGCGTAAATGGTGCAGGGGGACAACAATGGAATAGGCAGTAAGTAGTACTAATGACACATTTTGTAAAGAGACACACATGGCTATAAAACGCTTCTCTGGTGTCTATACAGTGACTAACCCAATTAATGGATTTAGACGTGAACAAGAAAATGGGACTATTCAGTACCTCATCCATAAAGCGGTGGTCAAGAGCAGCAAGGTCTTGTGAAGAGGGGAGGAGTTTCCAGCCCTGCTACCAAAAAAGGGCAGGCTATACAGCAATGACAGCATGGACAGGTACTGCATCAAAGCACTAGGGTGTGATGGAGAGCATCAGAACTGTTTGAGGTCATCCTTACCAGAAACAGCAGTTTAGGTATCACAGTTAAGTGATGGTGCAGATGATGAAACCAGGTTAGAGACTTCTAGGCCCCAGTTCTTGGGTCCAGGGAAATGGTGTCTGGAGCAGGACTGGGAAGTGGGAGGAAGGTGGCTGTATGTTATCTTCGGACCCATTGAGACTTAGGGCTGCTGCAAAGGAGTGAGTTTGGCCCCCAGCATAAGTGTGGGCTGCTCTAAGTTAGACTGGCAGGTATTGTCCAAGGCAGGGATCAGCAACCTTTGGCACACAGCCTGCCAGGGTAAGCCCCCTGGCGGGCCGTGCCGTTTTGTTTACCTGCCGCGTCCGCAGGTTTGGCCGATCGCGGCTCCCACTGGCCCTGGTTCGCCGCTCCAGGCCAAAGGGGGCTGCAGGAAGCAGCGCGGGCCGAGGGGTGTGCTGGCCGTCGCTTCCTACAGCCCCAATTGGCCTGGAGCGGCGAACCGGGGCCAGTGGGAGCCGCGATCGGCCAAACCTGCGGACACGGCAGGTAAACAAACCAGCCCGGCCCGCCAGGGTGCTTACCCTGGAGGGTTGCGTGACAAAGGTTGCCAATCCCTGGTCCAAGGAATCACTACACCAGCCAAGGATCAGTCAGAAGGCAGCTATTCTCCTCAGACGTGCCCTTGATGCTGGATGCTGAGAGATGATATTGCAGAGACCAGAGCTGCAAGAGTCCTCAGCAGCCTAGTTAGGTCAGCTTTACAACCACTTTGTACTGCCGGGGTGGTACGAGGGAACCCCAGTGGGGACCAAGCTCTGGACCAACACGTACAACACCTGAAATGAAGATGTAACAAGGACACTTTGGAGTTAGAAAAGGGGCGCTGAGAATTATTTCACGCAATGGCATGTAGGGAGTCAGAAAAGGTATCCTGGGGTCAGTGTGATGTGGTCCAAGGAAGAGTACTTCCTGATCAAGATGGATGGATGGATAGATGGATAGACAGACAGACTGTACAAATAAAATGAGTTGCAGTAAGAAACCAGAACAGGTGAGGATTCAAAGAGGAGAAAGGGAAAAGGCATGTTTTATTTTGTGACTACTCCCCGTTGCAACAATTCCCCCTTTATAACATAACCCAGTGGTTCTCAAACTGGGGCTGCAGCTTCTGTAGGGAAAGCCCCTGGCGGGCCGGGCCGGTTTGTTTACCTGCCGGGTTTGCAGGTTCAGCCGATCGCGGCTCCCACTGGCCGCGGTTCACCGCTCCAGGCCAATGGGGGCTGCGGGAAGCAGCGCAGGACAAGGGATTTGCTGGGAAGCAGCGGCCAGTAAATCTCTTGACCTGCGCTGCTTCCCGCAGCCCCCATTGGCCTGGAGCGGTGAACCGTGGCCAGTGGGAGCCGTGATCGGCCGAACCTGTGGATCAGCAGGTAAGCAAACCGGCCCGGATCGCCAGGGGCTTTCCCTACACAAGCGGTGGCCCCATAAGAACATAAGAAAGGCCGTACCAGGTCAGACCAAAGGTCCATCTAGCCCAGTATCCGGTCTACCGACAGTGGCCAATGCCAGGTGCCCCAGAGGGAGTGAACCTAACAGGTAATGATCAAGTGATCTCTCTCCTGCCATCCATCTCCACCCTCTGACAGACAGAGGCTAGGGACACCATTCCTTACCCGTCCTGGCTAATAGCCATTAATGGACTTAACCACCATGAATTTATCCAGTTCTCTTTTAAACTCTGTTATAGTCCTAGCCTTCACAACCTCCTCAGGTAAGGAGTTCCACAAGTTGACTGTGCGCTGCGTGAAGACCTTCCTTTTATTTGTTTTAAACCTGCTGCCTATTAATTTCATTTGATGACCCCTAGTTCTTGTATTATGGGAATAAGTAAATAACTTTTCCTTATCCCCTTGTCCACATGTTTGTTGACCCCTTCAAATAATTCTAATAGATTAGTAAGACACGATTTCCCTTTACAGAAACCATGTTGACTATTGCTCAACAGTTTATGTTTTTCTATGTTGGACAATTTTATTCTTAACTATTGTTTCAACTAATTTGCCCAGTACAGACGTTAGACTTACCGGTCTGTAATTGCCGGGATCACCTCCAGAGCCCTTTTTAAATATTGGTGTTACATTAGCTAACTTCCAGTCATTGGGTACAGAAGCCGATTTAAAGGACAGGTTACAAACCTTAGTTAACAGTTCTGCAACTTCACATTTGAGTTCTTTCAGAACTCTTGGGTGAATGCCATCTGGTCCCAGTGACTTGTTAATGTTAAGTTTATCAATTAATTCCAAAACCTCCTCTCGTGACACTTCAATCCGTGACAGTTCCTCAGCTCAGGTTTGGGAATCTCCCTAACATCCTCAGCCGTGAAGAGTGAAGCAAAGAATCCATTTAGTTTCTCCGCAATGACTTTATCGTCTTTAAGCGCTCCTTTTGTATCTCGATCATCAAGGGGCCCCACTGGTTGTTTAGCAGGCTTCCTGCTTCTGATGTACTTAAACATTTTGTTATTACCTTTGGAGTTTTTGGCTAGCCGTTCTTCAAACTCTTCTTTGGCTTTTCTTATTACATTCTTGTACTTAATTTGGCAGCGTTTGAGAACCACTGACATAACCTAAAGGAATGCTGCAGTGTTGGGGGAGGCTTAGGAATTTAGTTAAGAAATTGTACCCTAAAGCACTTGATTACAACTATGTAACTCCCTATTCTCACCTGAAGAGACACAATTGCACCTCCACCTTTACTAATACCACAATGTCAGCAATTAAATTCTCAGTATGAAATAAAAAAAAATGTTTGACCTGCTCAGATACAATATTTGTTGTTTTTTTATAGAACCACTTCCATCTATTGTGTTTGTTTTTAAAAACTTGTGTTAACAGTTGCTGCTCCTACCTACCTTCTCAAAATTAAATTTTAAAATAAAAGTCAACTGTACTTTTTAAAAATTATTATTCCATCGCTACCATACTTGGACTACAGTTTGGAAACCATGCAAAACCCTTGTCGTCTTTTCTCCCGGATACCGCAGTGGAGGCTAAGTTCTGCTCTCAAAGTTGTAGGCGTTCATCAGAGGGCTGCTTTTGGAATCAGGTATACAACTATGCCCAAGCTACAATTGTGGAGTTATGGGTCAGAGCTCCATAGTAAAGTTCCATTACCATTAATGTTGTGTATGGTTAAACAAGCATCTTAACCTACATTTTTTAAATATTTAAAAAAAATCCCTCTCTGCATTGGGAATAAAAAGAGGCCCAAATTCAGGAGTGCAGTACATAGTTTAAACCAGGGGTCGGCAACGTTCGGCACGCGGCTCGCCAGGGTAAGCACAAGAGAAGCGGCGCAGGCGAGCGATGTGCTGGCTGTGGCTTCTCGCCGCCCCCACTGGCCCGGGACGGCGAACTGCGGCCAGTGGGGGCCGCGATCGGTCGAACCTGCCGCGTCAGCAGGTAAATAAAACTGGCCCGGCCCGCCAGGGTGCTTACCCTGGCGAGCCGCATGCCGAACGTTGCCGGCCCCTGGCTTAAACATTGAACTGAGCAGTGCTCCCAGTGTCAGGGGCAGGGAGGAATCCTCCCTCCATGACACACAGAGATCATGGAGCTACTTCATGGCCAGCACTCAGCAGTATGTTGTGCAAGGCTGCAACAGCCTCTGTGGACCCAGCTCCTTCCTTCCGTAAGTGGGAGATGGAGGGGATCTGCATAGCAGCAAATCTTCTAACCCGACCTCCAGCTTTCTGGCACACAGTGACTGTGTGTTCCACACAGGGAGCAAGCTTGAAAATCTACCCAAGAGTCCTCCCACACAGAGCCAGCTGCATTTAGTCAGTTGCCACAGAAGCCACAGCTACCACAGAAATGAGGGGCAGAATTTGCCTTACAAATCAATTTTTAAAAAACCTCTTTTTAGACAACATGCAAAATTGTCATTTCATGCCCAATTCTCCACTTGTCTGGTTTCCTACAAGTTCCCAAGTAACATTTGCTTCCATCACTCATCTACATGCAAAAAGTGGCAACTAGATGATGGCATATTTTAGGGTTCCTCTATGTTCTTGTGTTTAGAACAGGAAATATTTTTGTTTCTACACAATTTGCCTTAAGCACACAGTCTGCCCTGTCTTCCTCTCTACTCTAATCTCCTGTGCTAATTTTCTTTAACTGAGTCCCTTTGTCTTATCTCACCTTCACAGATTTGAGCTCACACCCGGTTTCAGACACAGGTGAGTAGGGTCACTTTTCAGTACAGTCCCTCATGGATAGAGCTGACCGGAGGATAACAATTCTGTTTTGCAGCAACTTTTGAGGTTTCAAAATAACATCTCATTCTGTTGGAACTAAAATAAACCTTTTGAATGTTTTCATGAAAATGGAATTGTGTTGATCTATTTTTGGATCACAAGTTGAGCTTTTCAATTCTGGAAAAGGGTTCTGGGGAGAAGGCTCTGCTTGGGGATGTGAAAGACCCAGGTTCAAGTCCCTGTTCTGGCTGATTGAGAGCCAAGTTCTTCAACCCACTCAGCAAAAAGCAAAGCAAGGACTTGAACCTGCATCTCCCCCATACCAGTCCAGTATTCCAACCACCAGGCTCCAGGGTTGGTTGGTTGCAACACACACACAAAATCCTTACTGACAAAAACGTTGTTGAAACTATGAAGTCTCTGTGCAAGTGGAGAGGATTCAGAGAAGAGCCATGCGAATGATGACAGAATTAGAAACATGCCTTAGTGATAGACTCAAAGAGATCAATTTATTTACCTTAACAAGGAGACGGTTAAGGGCTGACTTGGGCTATGTCTACACTACAGATCTTACAGCAGCACAGCTGTACCGCTGCAGCTGCGCCGCTGTAAGATCTCCCATGTAACCGCACTATGCCAATGGGAGAGAGCTCTCCCACTGGCATAATTAAACCACCCCCAACGAGTGGCAGTAGCTATGTCAGCGGGAAAGCATGTCCCGCTGACATAGCGCTGTCCACACCTGTGCTTTTGTCAGTGAAACTTAATGTCGGTCAGGGGGTGTTTGTCTCACATCCCTGACTAAAAAAAGATTTACAGACAAAAGTGCTAGCGTAGACAAAGCCTTGATTACGGTCTACATAGGGAACAAATATTTAATAATAGGCTCTTCAGTCTAGCAGAGAAAGATATAACATGATCCAATGGCTGGAAATTGAAGCTAGACAAATTCAGACTGGAAATGAGGCATAAATTTTTAACAGTGAGAGTAATGAACCATTGGAACAATTTACCAAGGATCGTGGTGAGTTCTCCATCACTTACATCTTTTAAATCAAGATTGGATGTTTTACTAAAAGATCTACTCTAGGAATTTATTTGGGGAAGTTCTATGGCCTGTGCTATATAGGAGGTCAAACTAAATCAGGGGTGGGCAACATTCGGCACGCGGTTCGCCAGAGTAAGTACCCTGGTGGGCCAGGCCAGTTTATTTACCTGCTGACGCAGCAGGTTCGGCCGATCGCGGTCCCCACTGGCCGCGGTTCACCGTCCCGGGCCAATGGGGGCGGTGAGAAGCCGTGGCCAGCACATCCCTCGCCCGCGCCGCTTCTCGCCGCCCCCATTGGCCCGGGACGGCGAACCGCGGCCAGTGGGGGCCGCGATCGGCCGAACCTGCCATGTCAGCAGGTAAATAAAACTGGCCCGGCCCGCCAGGGTGCTTACCCTGGCGAGCCGCGTGCCGAACGTTGCCGACCCCTGAACTAAATGATCAAAATTGTCCCTTCTGGCCTTTCAATCTATGAATCTGTCAATATTTGAGCTTCAACTAAATGAAATTTTATAATATTTTTGACAACCAACTCTACTCACGGATTGCTGTCCATATTACAAATCTGCCATGCAATTCCACTGTCTTGCCCCTCTCAGGATAGGCAGGCGGTGAGGCAAGTCAGGACTGAATAACCCAAGCAGAGCTACATTGACAAAGTTCACATGCCTCCTGCCAGTACTGTGCCTGACTGCAGTCAGTGGTAGTCTCTCATTTCCATGAGTATTAAATGGGAGTGTCAGAAAACTCTTTTGTCTGTGCTTTTAACCAGATTGATCATCCTGTAATGAAAACCTGAATGAAATTCCTGAGCAGGATCTAACAAGTTCACTGTACTCCATCAAGTTATTTCAATTAACTGATATTTCAGGCAGAGCTTACCCCGCTCTCCCTTCCACTCTACTATTCAATCTGGTTTGGGTGGATCTTTGCTATCTGATTAAACCAGTATATTATGATAACAAAGAAAGTATTACACCAAAAGTTTCAGAGAGCAACATATTTTGAAGGTCAGAAGCCTTCAAATGCTTTTGAATCAAGGGATCATTCTTTTGAGAACCTTCAAAAATTTGCCTTTAAAAGTATTGTGCACTTGCCAAAGCCAGATAACAGAACAATGTTCCAATGTGGCATTTAGAGCTTTCCAGTATATGAAAGGGAAATTGTGTAATAGGATTTATTCACAAGTTACATAAGATAATTTTTTACTGACCTAAAAATTTTTTAACCTTTCTCCTTCCTTCATAACCAAGTCAGATAAAGGACAGAATCCAAACTCTGACATGATTACTTACCCTTGCTTATCCAAAAGCCCCTTACCTCAGTCATTTCTTCTGTCAGATCACCACTCAGGCGTGCTCTCTGCAGCAATGCAAAGAGGTCAATGTTGGATTTCCGTCTGGGTTCTGATCCACACATGACTTCCGTTTCTGTTTCAATAATGTTGATTTCCGTGTGCACAGCCTCCTGCTGTCTCCATTGCAGGTCCTCTCCTGCCCTTTTCAAAGAAGTGCTGCTGCTCTTGAGAGACATGACCGAGCTGGAAAGAGTGCTGGGGATATAGGTGGACAAGGCCTGCAAACCTGAATAAGTAGTTTCTTCGTCTGTGAAAGACTCACTCTCCAGTATGTCAGGCACAGATACGCTGAGGCGTCGGTCCAAGGAATGCCTTTGCCTTCTATCCACCATTTTTCTAGAGCTTTTCTTTATCCTCTTTATGTTGAAGTTTTGTAACAAAGGCCTGGTCTTCTGTTTCAGGGATCCCCAGACAGAGGATCTATCCAAATCCATATCTGCAACGGGGATGTCACAAGCTCCTTGGCATTGTTGGTTTTAAATGACTTCAGTAATTCATAGGGTGACTAAAAAGAATGTGAGAAGAATGAAAGCTAAATCATTAAAGTGAACAGCAGTTGTGGATTATGACACATGATGTCTCAACCACACACCTTCAGTCCATTTCTAACAAGAGGAAAGCACGCTGCATTATTAGGGAGGGAATTAGCAGTAGAAAGTGTGCCCTACACTAAGGAATGATAGTAAAGATTATGTGAGGCCCATTTCCTTTAGGATCACCAGAAGTGGGCGATTTCCACTCTTTCCCCAACTGAAACCAGATATTGTGGATTATCAAACTTTATGAATTAAAATATTCAACTTGACAACTACTAGAGTTACTGTAATCTGGAAGAGTGATTGGCTTAGTATACATTGTAAACAAAGATTTGACTCATGGTAATGTTTTCATGAGAAAAAAATTACAATGCTAGTATACCTTCTTTGCACACTTTCCTGCCTGAAAGAACATAAGAAATGCCATACTGGGTCAAACCAATGGTCTGTCTAGCCCAGTATCCTGTCTCTGACAATGGCCAGTACCAAAGCTTCATGGGTAGTGTACAGAACAGGGCAGTTGGAATGATCCATCCCTGTCTTCTCCTCCTGGCTTCACCATTTGTTTCCTATCTTTTAACTAGTTAATGATCCATGAGAGGATCTTCCCTCTTATCCCATGACTACTTAGTTTCCTTAAGAGCCTTTGGTGAAGGAGCTTGTCAAAGGCTTTCTGGAAAGCCAAGTACCCTATGTTGACTGGATCACCCTTATCCACATGCTTGTTGACACCCTCAAAGAATTCTCAGATTGGTAAAGCATGATTTTCCTTTACAAAAGCCATGTTGACTCTTCCCCAATAAATCATGGATATCTACGTATCTGGTAATTCTGTTCTTTACTATTGTTTCTACCAATTTTCCCAGTACTGAAGTTGGGTTTACCGGCCTGTAATTGCCAGGATCACCTCTAGAGCCCTTTTTAAAATTGGTATTACATTAGCTAGTTTCCAGTCATCTGGTACAGAGGTTTGTTTGTACAACAGATTACATACTACACGTAGTAGCTCTGCAATGTCATATTTAAGTTCCTTCAGAACTTTTGGGTGAATACTATCTGGTCTATGACTTATTCCTGTTTAATGTATCAATTTGTTCTAAAATCTCTTCTACTGACACTTCAGCGTGGAACAGTACTTCAGATATGTTGACCACAAAGAATAGCTCTGGCGAGAGTATCTCCTGCACATCCTATCTAAAACTTTCAGCAAATTCTTGGGCATCCCAGTATACCAACTCATAAACAGAACACTGAGGACTGCCACTCAGTCAAGGTGGAGTGAACAGTGATGGCTCAAGGCAACAGCTAAGAGTCTAGTAATCCAGGCTTCAATTGATGCACAGCTAATAACATGCTCTGCACACATTATTGTCCCTGAATTCTCTGCACTCATTATTGTCCCTGGAAGTCCCTCCCTCCCCACAGAAACACACCACTACAAGACAGAATTATTCTTTGGAGGAGACCACTTTGAAGGTTTTGCCCAGCAAGAGCTATAAATGCAAGGTGCTTGAAGGCAAGGAAAGCATGAATTTGTAAAATACTATCTGAATTCGATTAAAGAGACATACTTTAATCTACACACACATACACAAAGTAAAACTTGTTCAAACACGTATCCCCCCAGCCATAGATCCTGTAGACCCTTCTTCATGCAAGTAGTACATATTCCTCCATCACGATGGAGAGGTGAACACTATGGGCCGAACACTTTGAAGCAATTCTCAATCGCCCCTCAGTCATCAATGATGAGGCCATTGACAAGCTGCCCCAGGTTGCAGTCAATGACTCCATGGATGCTTCACCAGAAGAGGACGAAGTGAAGAAAGCTATCAATCAGCTGTCAAGTGGCAAAGCTCCAGGGTCAGATGCCATACCAGCAGAGGTGTACAAAGTCGGTGGAACCTTGCTGCTACGGAAACTCACTGAGCTGTTTCAGTCCTTCTGGAAGCAGGGAACCATCCACAAGAATTTAGAGACGCGTCCATCTTGCACCTCTATAAGAGGAAGGGCAATCACCAGGTATGCAACAATCACCGTGGAATCTCGCTGCTTTCTGCAGTGGGGAAAGTTCTTGCACAGGTTCTGTTGAACCGATTGATCACTCACCTGGAGAAGGACTTACTGCCAGAATCACAGGCCTGGTCCCCACTAAGCCCCCACTTCGGACTAAGGTACGCAAATTCAGCTACATTAATAACGTAGCTGAATTCGAAGTACCTTAGTCTGAACTTACCGCGGGTCCAGACGCGGCAGGGAGGCTCCCCCGTCGATGCCGCGTACTCCTCTCGCCAAGCTGGAGTACCGGCGTCGACGGCGAGCACTTCCGGGATCGATCCGGGATCGATTTATCACGTCTTAACCACACGCGATAAATCGATCCCAGAACATCGATTGCCTGCCGCCAGACCCTCCGGTAAGTGAAGACGTACCCACAGTGTGGCTTCCGCAGAGGACGTGGGACTATTGACATGATCTTCGCTGTGCGTCAGCTACAGGAGAAATGTCAAGAGCAGAATCGTGAACTCTACACTTTTGTGGACCTCATGAAAGCATTTGACTCTGTCAGTCACCAGGGCCTGTGGAGGATCATGTCGAAATTTGGCTGTCCAGACAGATTTATACGAATGGTACATCAATTTCATCACGGTATGATGGCTCGTGTCCTGGATGACGGTGAAACATCTGAGGCCTTCCCAGTCACCAACGGCGTCAAGCAAGGGTGTGTTTTAGCACCCACTTTGTTCAGCATGATATTCTCTGCCACTCTGACTGATGCCTTTCAACACTGCACTGAAGGAGTAGGCCTGAAGTATAGAACTGACGGGAAAATATTCAATCTGAGGCGACTGCGTACCATCACCAAGGTGAAGGAAACTGTACTTCGAGACTTTCTCTTTGCCGATGATTGTGCTCTGAATGCTAGTACACAGCCAGAAATGCAAGCCAATATGGACAAGTTTTCAACTGCATGCAACAACTTCGGTCTCACCATTAACATCAAGAAGACTGAGGTTATGCACCAGCCAGCTCCCCACGCTCCGTACTCAGAACCATCCATCACTGTAAATGGACAGAGACTTCAGACAGTGGACCACTTCACGTACCTGGGCAGTACCCTTTCCCGAGCAGTGTCAATCGATGATGAAGTAAGCTGCAGAATTGCTAAAGCCAGCTCTGCATTTGGCTGATTGCGCTCCAATGTTTGGGAACGTCGAGGGATCAGCCTACCAACGAAGCTGAAGGTTTACTGAGCAGTGGTGCTTCCAACTCTGCTGTACGCCTGCGAGACGTGGACTGTCTATCGGAGTCATGCACGAAGGCTCAATCACTTCCACATTTCCTGTCTGTGAAAGCTTCTAAAAATCAGATGGCAGGACAAAGTGCCTAGAGCCAGTCTGCCGTCAGTTCACACATTGCTGATGAGAGCCCAGACCAGATGGGCCGGACATGTCGCGAGAATGTCAGACGAACGCATTCCTAAACAGCTCTTCTATGGAGAACTCACTCAGGGAAAGCGCTCCCATGGAGGACAAAAGAAGCGGTTCAAGGACATGCTGAAGACCTCTTTGAAGTCCTTCGAGATCAACACCGCCACATGGGAAACCTTCGCACTGAACCGTCCAGCATGACGCAGCCTCATTCACACAGGCAGTAATACCTCTGAGGCGAGGTGTATTGCTAAGGCTGAAAAAAAGTGTGCGCTGCGCAAGTCCAGAGCTGTTCGTACATCATCGACAGTGCCATTACATGTCTGCCCGACATGTGGCAGGACGTTCCACGCCCGAATCGGACTGATCAGTCATCTTCGAACGCGCAGAGCCCGGTCATCGAAAGAATGAGTTGTTGAGGTCTTCATCGATAACGATGGATGAACATCAGTACATATTCCTCCATCACGATGGAGAGGTGGTGAGGCCAAATCTGAGTGATTGGCATTTGTGACCCCGTGCACCATATCACTAGGCTCAGATCGAGGAGTCAGGCCCAGCTCTGTAGGACAGGAGCCACTGTTGCAGGGTGAGTGTGTGGTGGGCTCGCTCTCCATCACCACTTCCTGGTATAGTGCATCCACTGAATCAGAAGGCCCCCAGAATAGACCCACTGATATCAGAGAGACTAGTGACATCAGAAATACTTTTTAATTTCATTTAGAATGGCCAAAACCAGACCCTCTGAGAGGACTAAGGGAGAAAAATGTTTTAATGGACTTCAGAACAGTTGTGAGGTGGAACACAACTAGTTTGGCCACAGAGCGTTTAATAACTGAGGCCAACATACTTAGGGAACCCATCTCTGCGTACACTTCTTTACAAACTAAGCTATGGCTTTCAACATGAGATAAATATACTTAATTTAACCAGCCAGCTGCTGGTTAACAAGCCACCAATCCACATTTTAAACTCTGCCCCTCCCTACATATCCACTCCTTGTCTCCCGCAGGCTGGTGCAAAGTTGCCTGAAGTTAGTTGGACTCTTTCTGTGGACTTCAATAGGCTTTGGATATGGCCCTTATTGCATCGCCTTGCCCCTCACCCTGTTTCCTCTTCTCCGCCAATGACGCCAGCCTCAGTCGCTTACTTGTCAGCTCCTCCCACAAACACCTTTGAACATTCTTCGATCCCACCCCTCATGCATGCAGTGCTCACTGAGGCATAAGGCTACTATTCTCCCCTCCAGACCCATTTCTGCTGTGGTGCCGACACGCAGTCGGACAACGTTGATGCAGTAAGGCCAAAGGACAATTGAGGCATGATGATATTTTTGAGGAAATAATAAAACTTTAAAAAGTTAGAAAATGTATATAAAAATCCAGGCTAGATGTCTTTCTAGAATCCATCGCTCAATTAGAAGTTATGGGCTTGATGCAGAAATTATTGGGTGGGGTTCTTTAGCCTGTGTTATACAGGAGGTCAGACTAGGTGACCATATGGGTCCCTGCTGACCTCATAATATACTTATACAATCTTTCTCATCGATAGATTTTAAGGTTGTCACTCTCCCTCCATATCGTTGTTCTTTTTAGACAGGGACTGTGTTTTCCTCGCTGTAGTGATTAGCACAACTGGACCATGATCCCAAATTGGCCCTCTGGGTATTAATGTAATATAAACAATAATAAAAATGAGCTAAATCAATACAAATCTTATTGACTACAGCATTAATAGCATGCAATCTCAGAAATAGATATCCAAACAACCTGACTCAAAAAGAAAAAAGAATCCCCAAACACACTTTCCTGGGCAGACTTTAAAAATTGCACTGAATGCTCCATCAGTTCCAAAGCTGATTTACACACAAAGGGAACAAAGAAGCTACCTTCAAGTACATGTAATTCTCTTAGGGTCTCATCCGTTGCCTGCTGAAGTCTTTGGAAAGATTTCCACTGATTCCAGTGAGCTTTGGATTAGGCACTTAATGGCTGAGACACTTACTGGTATCAAATGCTTCACAATTATTCTTGTAGTGCAACTCCTTTGGGAGGATTTGCTTTCGCTATATAAGTGATATTCCAAGTAATCGAGCAGGAAAGTGGTTTCCTTTCGGAGCAGGTCATTGTGGAAACAAACAACTTATGTGTGTGCAAGCATTGTTTGCCCATGAGTCGGGGGGGGGGGGGAGGTGGGGGCGAGAAAGGCGTTTACCACATCCTGAGAAAACAGCGACCAAATATACTGGACATTTGTAAGGCCCCTATATGTGAAAGGAGCTTAATAAATTGCACAGGGAGGATTCGATTTTTGTAAAAATGTCAGGCAGGACAAATATCAGACCTGGTTGGAACACAGGAAAACACTTTTGAAACCACATTTGTACAATTTTACTGTACATTTTCAAAACTCTACCACCAGCTAAAATAAAACAAATTATCAGTCAGAAGGAATATAAAAAGAATCCTGTTTTGTTCTGGTTTTTTAAAATCTCATGATTTTTAACCTAATCCTTTGATTTTGGGGGGGACCCTAATTTGTGTTTTGTGAGCATTTTGGGAGTGGCAATACTGCTTTTGTGTTAAATCAGTGTAAAGGTACTTATACCAGTATAGCTATTCCCATACAGGAAAGAGAATAAACTACACTGGTGTATGGCACTTTTGTACTGGTATAAAACTGTTTCCACTAATGGCTGTGCCATTATTTCGGTAAAAAAAAAAAAAAGTCACACCCTTAACCCAGATAGCTATACAGGTACAAAAACAGTGTTTAGATCAAGCCTAAATGAATATATCTTCCATGGCACCTCTGTGAGGTAGGAAGAATTATCCACATCTCAACAGTGGGGAACTGAGGCACAGAGAGGCCAGGGATCCTGTTTTCTAGCAAGGTAAGTGCCCACAACTCCAGCTGAAATCAAGGGGAGAAGCAAGCATGCTGCACTTGTGGGGAGGAGCAATATAAATAAATCTGGCCCTAAATTACTTGCCAAAGGACACAGGGAAGTCCATGGCAAATCCAGCAACTGAGACCAGATTTCAAATCCCAGTGCAATGCTTTAACCATAGGAGGCCATACTGAGCTTGCTTTTGTTGACAGTTCTCATTTAGAAACCTTCCCCCTTCAAACACGGTTGGACATTCACAGTCATAGGGCCTCCACTTCCAACATTACATCATTTAGAATTACCAGGCCAAACATGTTTGTAGGCAATGCCATAAAATAACACTATTGAAATTCAAATTCATCTTTATCCAGCATCTTCTGCTTTGCTGACTCTCGCTTGCTCTCTCGCACACAAACCTGTCACATTCAAAATGTTGTTGTTAAAGACAGTACCAGTTCATAACATCTGCTTCCCTAGATGAACAAGGCTCTTCAAAGAGCTGTGTTTCCTATTCCCGTTCCATTATTCCCCCCCACACGCACACACTTTCCTGACTATTTACCGCGGCTTATTGTCTTCGTTTCGTTATCTAACATACAGCCTAATCCTGCAAACATTACCAGGCATAGTTCTCCATGAAAGGATTCATGATAGTAAGCATTTCACTCAGTAAACAATAGTTGTAGAACAGGCCCCTCTGAATGATAGCTGCTATGGTGCAGACCCTTATAAATGTATAATGCACTCTACAAATAACACTATGAATAAAAAGTGTTTCTCCAATAACTTATACAATATCAGTATATGCATCCGAAGAAGTGGGCTGTAGTCCACGAAAGCTTATGCTCTAATAAATTTGTTAGTCTCTAAGGTGCCACAAGTACTCCTGTTCTTTTTGCGGATACAGACTAACACGGCTGCTACTCTGAAACTTATACAATATCATCATCATCACCATAAAAACAAAATACTTCATGACCAAAAGGATCTGTGTGTCTCAAAATCTGTCCCACCAATCTAAGGAATATCATTTTTTTCCTAACGACAATATAATCCAAGAAATGTTTGAAAAAACTTGGCCCAACCCACACCATATTAAGGAACACAATACAGTACTCTGACATTACAAGCACTTGTCAGACTGACCCAAGTACCACAATGTTGGACATCAAAAGTATTAGCCACTGATAGCATTAAACCCCCATAGTTTTACAATTTCTTACTTCCCCAAGGCACAAAACTGTTTATAGACTACCAAATGTTAAGACCGATGATGAGATAGGGCAGGAAGAGGTTAGGTGGGGAGTGAGTAAGTGAGTGGCACAGAGGCCCATTGGTGGTTCAACTGATGCGTGCCAGCAACTCTTAGTAAGCCTGACAAACTCACTGCACCTCATACACTGCTGTCATGATATTTACCTGCGTCGGAAGAAGTGGTTTTTTACCCATGAAAGCTTATGCCCAAATAAATCTACTAGTCTTTAAGGTGCCACTGGACTCCTCGTTTTTATCTAAAAATAATGTTGTGTAAGACAGTGGTTCTCAAAGCCGGTCCACCGCTTGTTCAGGGAAAGCCGCTGGAGGGCTGGACCAGTTTGTTTACCTGCCACGTCCACAGATTTGGCCGATCGCAGCTCCCAGTGGCCGCGGTTCACCGCTCCAGGCCAATGGGGGCTTCTGGAAGCGGCGCGGGTCGAGGGACGTACTTGCCGCCGCTTCCAGCAGCTCCCATTGGCCTGCAGCAGCGAACCGCGGTCAGTGGGAGCAGTGATCAGCTGGACCTGTGGACGTGGCAGGTAAACAAACCGGCCCGGCCCGCCAGGGGCTTTCCCTACACAAGCAGCGTCCCAAGTTTGGGAAACACTGGTCTAAGCAATCACACTTATCCAAAGAAAAACTGTCCTGGGCCAGAGCCTGAGCCCCAACACAGCCCCCTTTGTTCGTCTCTGGCATTAATTGTAGCAAGGAGTTTCACAGGCTTATTATGCATAAAAAGCATTTCTTGTGGTCAATTTAATTTTTTTTTTTTTTCTCCTTTCAATTTCATTGAATGTCCTCTTGGGCTTTTATTTGTATTAGAAGGAAGAATAAATAGGAGTGTCTTATTTCCCATCTCTATACTATTTATGTTTATACACACTCATAGCCTCGCTAAATTGTTCCAACCTTTTCTCACTCCCCTCATACAGAAGTCTTTAGATGTCTCTAATCATTTCTGTCACCTGACTTTGAACCCTCTCTATTTCTGCTTTTTTGTTTTGTTTTGAGACAATGTGACCAGAATTCAACATAGTATTTAAGGTCAGAGCACGCCATTATATGACTAAACATTTTTAGCATTTTCTCTTCTGTTCTTTAGGTATGCTAGCACTATGTTTGATTTTTGGCTATCTCAACACATTAATTAGTTTTCTTTGAGGTCTCCACTTTTTCCTGGATAGTTACAGTATATTTTGAATATGTACAAGTAGTTGAAAATTATTCCTTCTACTTTACATTATTTTGATTTTGTCACCATTGAATTTCATGTGTGATCATGTGGTCATTTGGTTAGGTCCCTCTGAGCTTCCTCAGAGTCTTCTCTAGTCTTGATTGACCTAAATAATTATGTCATGTAAAATATTGCCACTTCTTTTCATTTCCATTCCCAGACCATAAATAATTATACTGAACAACACTGGTCCTAGTATGAAAATGTGGAGCACTCCATAGTTAACCTTAGGCCAAGACAAATATTGATCATGTTTTCCCACTTTATTTTCTCTCTCTTTACCTGTTTCTGATTACTGGAACTGAATATTACTTTGGTTATTAAGTTTCCTTAAAACACTCTTGTGAGGGGTTTTGTCAAAAGGCTCATTTGAGAGTTTAGATAAATTATGTAAACTAATTCATCTTTATTCACTATTTTGCTGGGGTGTCATGACGTTAAATTCACTAGCATATAGTGCTTTGAGATCTTCAGATGGAAGACCACCTACAAGTGCAAATTGTTAGTAAATAGGTGCAGAGTGCCATGCTGAGTTACAATATGATGCACCATCGTTGCGGAATGTGTTGCTGTAATTCATTCTGAATACTCACCCCACTACTGCCACAAGCCCCCATGGAACAACATGATAAACTGAACCTGTAGGCTTACACTGAAACATTACCCAGCAAACTTTTTAAGTACCACCCTCAAAAGCAGTAAAAATCAAGTATATGCAAGTGAGCACATGAGCACTGCTGTTATGCCTTTCATAAATATTCTAATTGTTGTATTCAATTTCTTATACGATGAAAGTGAAAATTAAGGATCGGTTTGCATACCAACAAGCTTTGTGACCGTATGCTTAAATTAGGATGCTTTCAGCTATGACTAACCACTACTCAACATTTAGAACAATTCTTATAATTAGTAGCTGAAAAGACCAACAAGTGACAGATAGAGGCTATTAGGAAGATGTTCTTTATTCATGTGTCTTAACACTGGTTTCAATTCAAAGGAAACTTTACTGAAGCTAACCTCGTGCAACTTTACACATTCCAGCTCCCTCACCGTGAAAGCTGAAATAATGTAGCCCTTGTCTACACAAGGAATTTTCCCCTGATTTCTGCCATTGATGGTAGGCATTGGCATAGCTGCACCAGTGTAAAGCCCTAGGAGACAGAGGGGTCAGTGCATTAGGTCCACCTAAACTGGTTCCAAGCAAAGATAAGTTACACTTGTACAAACAGCGGCTTTGCCTGCCAACAATAGTTATTTGTATTGATGTAGATCATTGGTCGGCAACCTCTGACACGCGGCTCGCCGGGTAAGCACCCTGGTCGCAGTTCACCGTCCCAGGCCAATAGGGGCGGCGGGAAGCGGCGCAGGCGAGGGATGTGCTGGCCGTGGCTTTCTACCGCCCCTATTGGCCTGGGACGGCGAACCACGGCCATTGGGGGCCGCGATCAGCCGAACCTGCTGCGTCAGCAGGTAAATAAACTGGCCCGGCCCACCAGGGTGCTTACCCTGGTGAGCCACATGCCAAAGGTTGCCATCCCCTGATGTAGATACATGGGTGTCTGGCCACCAAATGGCTATAATCCCCCTTAGGTTTAAATATAATCTCTGAATTTGATTCAATGAATGGTTGTGACACAAACAACATGGTGCCAGCAGAGAGGGGTGTAGCAGAAAAAGCAACCAACAGGAGGCTATGGGTGTATCCTTCTTACACCCTCCTGTTAGTTCCTTTCTCTGCCATAACCCATCTCTTCTGGTCCTCTGCATACAGGTTATACCAACTGGAGTATAAACTCCTCTCTCGAAGGGAAAGGAAAAAAGAAGGGCAAATAAGTCATGTTTGTCTATCAATTGGCTGCAATAATTAAAGAGAACAATGGGTATGTTAAAGTGTGTTAGATATGAAACAGGTCACGTTAGATATACCAGACTTTTCCTATCACTGCTTACAGACCCTCACCCAAGTATAAATCATTACCATTATATGGAAGTAGTTTTAGAGACAGAAAGCTTTGCATACTTACATTTTAATGGTTTGCTTTTAGTTACTTATCTGGAAACATAGCCTCCTTCTGATAAGCAATCCTAATCACAAGGATTATGAAAATACTTTTGCAAAGTAGTCCTTTGTTTGCATTCAAGTTTATCAGTTTATCCTTGAGCTTTCAAATTCAATTCCTCTTACATGTGCTGACTTTATTTTAAATGTTTAGAGGGAAATCTGAGCCCCATTCACTTCAACAGGGTCACGATTTTATCCCTAGAATGTTGGCTGCTTAAATCATTTAATTTTTCTTGCAGAACAGGTTGATGCCAAAATGAAGCACTGATGTGGATAGACTTATAGCCATACCTCCCGGCACTGTGATCTCTTATCTCATAAGCTAAACAGGGCCAAAATGTGGATAGGAAACCTACAACCTCAATGATGCAGCTATGACGCAGACTATTCTTCCCCCTGTGTCAGTACTAACAAGTGTCCCACACTGGTGTTACTGTGCTACTGCAGGTGCAAATGTGTAGATAAAGTCCTAATCACATATGGTCATTAAAGACTTCATGGGACTTTTTGCAACTGTAGGGGTTTAAGTGTTTTAGCCAAATTCAAACTCTAGCAATTACATTTTGTCTTCCTAAATTTTTCCTGCAGTTTCAATTGGAAGTGATCTCTCTCTGTTATTATATAACTCTTTGAAAAGCACTTTGGGATCCTTTGGCTAGAAAAGGTGTAAAACAGTGAGATATTGAAATCATGTATACTACAGTCTTTTTGTTTGGTCCATTCCTCTCTTACCATCACTTTACACTAAATTAGGCAGTACATTAAATGCTAACTGTTTCACAAAAGACAACTCTTGCATGCTGCAATGCTTGAATAAAAACAGATGAACAGAAACAGACTTCCTTTTATTCATGTTATCTGAAGGAAATCTAGGTCTCTGCAGATGAATGTCATAATATAAAACTCTAGGGGCAAACACTGAACTTAACAACAACATATTTATTTTGCAAAGGTTGTTGTAAGATTTGTTTTTGTGTTTTTTCTTGTACACCGAGATCCTTGGGTATTTTAAGCCATGGGCTCTTGCTTTTTAAGATAATCGGTCGCATATACAATGAGTTGCAAATCATGTACTCATTAGTCTGCAGTCCTGACTGGAGAGAGGAAGGAAGAAGCCCTATCTACTTGGAGACTCCTTACACAATCTGAAGAGCTTGTTTTTCTTTTCACATAGAAGCAAACTAACTCTGGGCAGTAACTGAACCGTCAAATGTTACAGGCATCTTAAAATAGTACCTGGTAGTGAAAGTTAGTGGAAAAAAAATATGCACCTGCCTCCAACTTGTGGAGCTATTACTTTCACTTCTTACATTATCTTTTAAAACAGAAGAAATGCTATATATAAAATTTCTCACCAATACTTTCCACTCTTTCTACCACGCAAAGCAAGGCACAAGACAACATGCCTCATAGCTGTCCATGGGAGGCAGAAAGTCTTATTTATTTCATGTTGTTTTTCTAACATCAGGCTCACAGCAAGCTGCACATTTAGACAGTACCCTCACTACACAAATACCATACAGAGAGAGCCACCAAAGTCGCTGGAGCACCTGCCGAGTAAGAGTAGGCAGCCTCGGTGCCTCCTCTTTTGCCTACTCTCTACTCCTACCTCCCAGTTCCTATTTGCATGGAGCTCAACAGAGGACGTGTCTGGTAAGACTGCACCACAGAGGGGAGAGAACAGACTAATGGGAGGTACCAAGGGGAAGAAGGAGCTGCTCGGAGGACTCGGGGACTATTGGCCAAGCTAAGAGTGAGTGGGACAGGAGCTACTGGAGGGAGCTATGGAAAGGTTAGGAGTTAATAGGGAAACAGAATGTGAGTGGGGATGATGGGGGATTTTAATGGGTTGAATGAGGCTCAGGAGCCAATGGAAAGACAGGGTGGGAACTGGAACTGATGCATAGAAGGGGCTAATGGGGCTAACTCCTCCAGGTTCACTCCAATAACTCCCTCCAGCTCCTTCCTGCACAGCAACTGCACCTCCTTTAGACCTATATTTACCTGCCACTATGCCAACCCCTCCCTTTAATTCTGAGGGGTGCCAGGAATAAGGACCTGCCTTCTCACAATTGCTCAGCGGAACCAATCCTGTGAGGGAAATCAGTTATTTGTTTCCACTGGAAGTCAAATAAGTTGTTACCTTTCATCAGCTCTAACTGCACAAAGCTTAAAAAAGTAGAAATTTGTGCCTAAATGCAAATTGTTTTGGAATATGCAAATTAACTAATTAAATAACGTGCATAAGATGTCACATGGAACTCCTTGAAACTTGGCAGCTGTGCACTCTAGCAAGGGAAATCTGTAACAACATCTCTAACAATTATTATTAGAGGATGCACAAATGGTACAAGGAAGATGGAAATATGTTCAAAATATAAAGTAGGGAGATGAAACAGTCTAAAAAGGAAAAAAAAAAAAAAAAAAAAAGGAAAAAGGGCTTATGTAGGCATCACATGTTTTAGCCATACAATAGCCTCGGCGTCAACAGTGTGACCTTGTAGTGTGTTTTTTTTGTTAAGAAAGATTCTCAACAGCAAATATTAACAGGACCTCTATGATGAGTATCATACAGCAGGAATGGCATTATACAACTGCCAGTTACAATTTAACCTTGCCTTGAACAGGTCAAAAAACTGCACTAAGCAACTGTTCTGCTGCCCAGTTTTCCTTATCCCAAAGTGCTCCATTTCCCAGCATCCAGGCAGCAAAGTTTAGGGAAAGAGTGCATTATAAAGATCAAGGAACTATTGAATCCCATACCTCCACTCAGACTTGTAAGATTAAAGATCTCTTCACATCTAAGACCTGAACTTCTGTTTCTTAACATTATTTTCTGTTAGTCAGAGAGTGAGGCTGTAATTTTAAATCACACAGAAAGTAAACTGCACTTTCCCTTCACCCACATGAGGATGACAAAGGAAGGATGGAGGAAGAAAAACAAAAGCTAAATTTTGCAGGATATCAGACCCAAACTGTTTATGAAATCTCATCTTTTAACGGTTCTTATTTTTTTAAGAGAGCCCTGGCTTTTCTAAGCAGCAAACAATTTATTTGTGCTGCATATTGTAATTTGTAAAACAGGGATGTTAATTCCAAATGGATATAAAATTCACACAGAATTAAAAGATTGCATTGAAAAATAAGACAGTTTAGAGAATTCTGAATCCCTCGCAACACTATGGCTTGGAAATCTGTCGGTACACCTGAATGTTTTGGGGCCTGAGTGCCATTTGTTGCACTGTCACTTTAAAGGAGGCTCAGAGAGCATGAGGATTAGTTAACACATCATTCAATGTACAACTAGTTCACAGATGGATAACCTAGTAGTAGAACACAAGCAGAAGTTCAAATGGTGAGTTTGTGAGACTCTTCAGAAAAATCGCTGAGGCAAAGGAAGGGGTGGCCTCTTCCAAGGGAGTTAAAATGAGGCAATGCCTGGATTCTAATCCAGAGAGGGTCTATTCCAGGGGTCGGCAACCTTTGGCACATGGCTCGCCAGGGTAAGCACCCTGGCGGGGCGGGCCGGTTTGTTTACCTGCCGCATCCGCAGGTTCGGCCAATCGCGGCTTCCACTGGCCGCAGTTCACCGTCCCAGGCCAATGGGGGCGGTGGGAAGCGGCGGCAGAAAGCGGCGGCAGAAAGCGGTGGCCAGTACATCCCTCAGCCCGCACCGCTTCCCGCAGCCCCCATTGGCCTGGAATGGTGAACCGCAGCCAGTGGGAGCTGTGATCGGCCGAACCTGTAGACGCGGCAGGTAAGCAAACTGGCCCGGCCCACCAGGGTGCTTACCCTGGCGAGCCGTGTGCCAAAGGTTTCCGATCCCTGGTCCATTCACAGCCACTATAAATATTTCTGACCTCAAGGTCATAACTTATATATGCAGTATTGTATTTGAGAAAATACTTCCTGGCCACTATGTGTTCCTCAATTTCAATATTACTTAAAGACATATGCAACATTTCTTAAATCCCCAGGAGATCAATAGTGGTTTTGCATGTCATACTGTACACAGGTGCAGTAGCAAAGCACTGATCTTATTTTGAATTCTCTCTTGAGGATTATGGGTCTTCAACAACTCCAAAAATAAGGAACTATGTTTATCAAGCTGGGTAACCAAAAAGAGGCACGCAGAATTAGGAAACACTTCTGGAAATATTAATCTTGTATAACAAAAGCAAAAATGACTCAAGATGTCAAGGAGGATGCGGTACACCCACCATAACTTCCCCTAAGATTCCCCTATTTTGTTTTGTAATAGGTAGCAATGAGCTACTGAAGAAAACAGTAGTTTGGATAATAAGGAACAGAGACACCATAAAGTTTAACAAGACACTGAGTAAAACACACGAAGAAGAGAGATACATTCAAGACCTTGGGCCTGACTACTGATATTAAGAGGATGCAACTCCACTAACTTGGCCCAGTTGCTTACGCTAGCTAGACACCAGAATATGAAGGCGTATCAATTGGTGGGATTCTGCTGTATTTTACTTAGGGATCTTGCACACTGATGATACCCTACCCCATGTTCAGAAATCATCTAAACGAAAGGGTTTATAATCACGCTTGTTCATAGTGGATTTACTCAGTGCTTAATTTGTGCCAGGGCTGAACCCCAACACCACTAGGCTTGGAAGTTCACAGCCCCGGCACCTCTGGGCATGCTGCATCAGTTAAGAACGTAAAAGAATTGCTTGAGCCAGGGCACCTCTTTCATTACAAATTAAGTATTGGATTTACTGCATTCATAGTAACCATTTTGATGCATACGAGCTACTGCTTCAAGCAGAACAAAGCAGATTCATGCCGATAAAGGATTGCACATTTGTTAGGAAAGTTGCATTGTTCCCGTGGAAGTGGGACAGTAAAATGTTTGATACACAAAGGGCAGGATAAATCCATATGTCCCTACAAAAATACTTTTCAAGCAGAGACCATTTTTGTTTGCATGGGTCTCTCTTTTTTGATGTTGCTTCTGTCCCAGAGATCAGAACAAGCTTTTAGCAATCTACAGTGAGTTGATTCTCCTAAAGCTGTTTGTTTATGTTTTAGTCCCTGGCATGTTACCAGAAATGTTCTTATCTTGCCCTTATTTCAAAAAGCAAATATGTACAAGAGAATGCAGCAAATTCTGTTTCACAATTTCCCATTTAAATGAATTTGAAAAGGTTGGTTTAATTAAATCACTATGTACTTGCAACTTGTGCACTCTTGTTTTGAGTCCCAACACTTACAGATAAAACTGGAGCTGGGCTTCAAAGAAGTCCCTCACTTCCAACCCCACCTCAAGCTACGTTCTATTACGCCTAATGCAGTAGGATTTTTTTAATATGTCAAAATGCACAATATTGGAGCTCACCTTATCCACATTGGAAATTAATTTAAAGTTATCTGCTTAGCATTTTTTGCAATTTCTCCAAAAGCCCAATTCAACAGTATGGATCTATGTCACCAAGGCATCGTAGCTACTAATAATCTAGCCACACAGCTCCCAAAGGCAGGGACACTTGATTTTTTAAATTTGGATGATGCCACTTTTATTTCCATTAGTGTTTGGAATAGAGTCCTTGATGATTCAGAGTCCGAATTTCACTTTCGGATCTTTTAAGGCATCTGTTCTCATCTCAGTCTGAGGAATAACAGTGTATTTCCTACTAACAAAAATTTACTAGGATAGTGTAAACCACAGCATTATTCCATCTAAATCCCAAGGAAACAGATCAATCTCCTCTCCCATTAAGGATGGTCTCTCCAGACAAGTTCTGAGGGACATTTGTAGAACGTTGTGTAGTGAGCTCAGAGCTACCAGTGTCCACACTGTACTTATTGTGTGGAGTTATTCATGGGTTTTTAGGTCAGAAGGGATCATTCCAATCATCTGGCCTGACCTCCTACTTAACATATGACAAACACAGAATTTTACCCAGTGATTCATGCTTCCAGCCCAATAACATATGGTTGAAATATAGTCTATTGTAATTTAAAAACTCCAAGTGATGGATAATTCACCACATCACTTGGTAAACTCTTCCAATTTTTCATTACCCTCACTGTTAAAATTTTGTATCTGATTTCCAGTTTGAACTTTGCTAGCTTCAACTTCCACCCATTGGATCTTGTTATGGCTTTGTATGCTAGATTAAAGAGCCCGCTAACATTAGATCTCTTCTTCCTGCACTGGTACCTCTAGATCATAATTAAATCATCTCAAACTTCTTTTTAATAAACTAAATAGTTTAAATGACTTCCTTTAATCTTTCACTGTAAGATTCAGAGATTCCATGGCCAGAAGGGTTGTCTAGTCTGACCTCCTGTATAACAGGGGTCGGCAACGTTCGGCACGCAGCTCGCCAGGGTAAGCACCCTGGCGGGCCGGGCAAGCACCCTGGCGGGCCGGGCCAGTTTTATTTACCTGCTGACGCGGCAGGTTCGGCCGATCGCGGCCCCATGGGGGCGGCGAGAAGCGGCGCGGGTGAGCCATGTGCTGGCCGCGGCTTCTCGCCGCTCCCATTGGCCCGGGACGGCAAACCGCGGCCAGTGGGGGCCGCGATCGGCCGAACCTGCTGCGTCAGCAGGTAAATAAAACTGGCCCGGCCCGCCAGGGTAAGCCGCGTGCCAAACGTTGCCGACCCCTGCCGTAGAACTTCCCCAACAAAATTCCTAGGGTCTCGCTTTTAGAAAAACATCTAATCTTGATTTTAAAATTCCCAGTAATGGAGAATCTACCATGATCTTTGGTAAATTGTTCTAATGGTTAATTACTGCCACTGCTAGAAATTTTCCCCTCATTTCCAGTCTGAAATTGTTTAGCTTCAGCTTTCTCTACTAGATTGAAGAGCCAATTTTTAAATATTTGTTCTCCATGTAGACATTCATAGACTGTAATCAAGTCACCCCTTAACCTTCTATTTATTGAGATAAATAAACTGAGCTCTTTGAGTCTATAACTATAAAGCATGTTTGCTAATCCTTTATAATCATTCTTGTGGCTCTTCTCTGACCCCACTTCAATTTATCAACATCCTTCTTGAATTCTGGTCACCAGAATTGAACACAGTATTCGCGCAGCGGTCACACCAATGCTAAATACAGAGGTAAAATAACCCAGAATCATAGAAATATAGGGCTGGAAGGGACCTTGAGAAGTCATTTAGTCCAGCCTTCTGCACGGAGGCAGAACCAAGTAAACCTCTCTACTTCTACTCAAAATTCCCATATTTATGCATCCAAGGATGACATTAGTCTTTTTGGCCACAGCATCACTCTGGAAGCTCATGTTCAGCTAATCATCCACCACCAGCCCCAAATCTTTTTGAGAGTCACTGCTTTCCATCCTGTAAATACGGCCTACATTTTTTGATGATAAAAGTATACATTTACCCTGCTTTATTAAAATGCATATTGTTTGCAAGGCATGTTATTCAGATCATAAATCATTATTGTAGTAATGTCTCCTTCTAGATTTCAGCTGTTGGACAATAAGAATAGAACCCCAAGAATAACAAGTAATTATGGAGGCCAGCTCTAACTAGTGATTTGTCAGGAAGGATGGTCTTGCCACTGGACTGGAAATCAGGAGACATGGCTTGTGGGGCAAAATACAGCACATAAATCCATGCTTAAGTCAATTCTCACTTCAACTGTGTAGCCCAACTTTAAGGCTGGGATATCAATCAAAAACAAGCAGCAACCCTACTCGGCAACAAACTACCCTGCTGTCTCAAAGCCAATCAGAAGCGACCCCTTCCAGCTCCACACCAGTATAACGCAACCAGGAAGTGATTTCAAGCAAACTTTATGCAAATCAAGCATCGTAGGGGTGAAACGAGCAGTCAATTGAAAAGCGCCGTAAGTGGCATCCAACATAAGTCGGGCATCATAAGTCTGAGGACTCCCTGTATATAACTAACATCCCACATGAGAAAGGGGAGTCTTTCCAAGAGTCATAGAAGGCCAAGGCAAATGTCCAGGGTGCAGCAAGAAGGCCACAGTAGCTTGGAAGTGGGGTAGTCTCTGATGACTCAAGAGAGATCCTGGAGCCATGTCAGAGCTCTTGACAGGGGAGGTGCAGAAAGGCAAAAATGAAGGTGGAAATTGAGCAAATATTCTACTGTTGGCATGTGTTGCAGAGTGCAGGGATGGAGAGAGGGCAATATGGGAGATGAAGAGAGCTCCAAAACTGCCTACTAAGCATTTCATAGCCTCATTCAGAGGTATAACTGAGGTGATCAAAGTGCATGCAAGAGGCCAAATAAGTCTTATGACTATCCTCTCCCTGTAATTACAAAGTAAAAACAGAGCTTAACTGGGGAGGGGGGTATATTAATCTACCATTCAATCGCACTACTTCCTTGTGCTTGTATTTATTTATTATTTAGTTCTCAATGTCAAAGCTTGAGTATTGGAAGTTTAAACCTAAACCTTTAATGGATTTAGTTACCATTCTGACCGCTCATGTTTTGCTTATGCATATAAGAACTATCCTCACTCCAGCTGTCCATATCTACACTTCTAGATATAGACAAGAGCCAACAAGTTTTTATATGTATTTTTCTTAATTTATTGAAGTGTTTTGGATATAGATCAACTTTCCTTGCTCAATGTTTATTCAAATGTGACCAGTCTTGAAATAGGAATTGCATGAAATTTAATAAACAGATTAGAAAGTAGACTGGTTTCACTGCAGATTGTGTAACTAGCAGAAAATGTTTACTCCTTCCCAAATTTGGTCTGATTAATGTCACAGGATGGATTAACTTTCAAATAACATTATTGCAAGATGTGCAGGGTTGCATGGATCATATCAGGCACTAGGAACATTTAAACACTAGAACAGGGGTCGGCAACCTTTGGCACACAACTCTCCAGGGTAAGCACCCTGGTGAGCCGGGCTGGTTTGTTTACCTGCCGCGTCCACAGGTTTGGCCGATCGCGGCTCCCACTGGCTGCGGTTCGCCACTCCGGGCCAATGGGGGCTATGCAAAGCCGCAGCCAGCACATCCTCCGGCCCACACTGCTTCCCACCGCCCCCATTGGCCTGGAGAGGTGAACCGCGACCACTGGGAGCCGCGATCGGCTGAACCTGCGGACGCGGCAGGTAAACAAACCGGCCTGGCCCGGCCCACCAGGGGGCTTACCCTGGCAGGCCGCAGGTTGCCAATCCCTGCCATAGTGGCAGGCTCAGAAAGGTTCGCTCTATGGAGCAGGAAGTTATTAGCTGAACGAAGACACAACTGGTATTTCCTCACTCATCTTCCTAACAGTCCCATAAACATGTTGAACTGGAGGGATGGCAGGATAGTACTATGTGGAACGCCAGCAGCGAGACATTGGAACAAATGAGCAATTGCAAAATATTAGCTTCTGATATCATCAGAGAGAAAAGGACTGAGTCATTTAAGAGCAGCTCTGTCTACCGCTGCTGGTGACCACAGATATGTATCTACACCAGTGTTTCCCAAACTTGGGACGCCGCTTGTGTAGGGAAAGCCACTGGCAGGCCAGGCCAGTTTGTTTACCTGCCGCGTTCACAGGTTCGGCCCATCGCGGCTCCCACTGGCCGCGGTTCACTGCTCCAGGCCAATGGGAGCTGCTGGAAGCGGCAGCCAATACGTCCCTCGGCCCATGCGCTGCCAGCAGCTCCCATTGGCCTAGAGCAGCGAACCGCGGCCAGTGGGAGCCGTGATGGGCCGAACCTGCGGACACGGCAGGTAAACAAACCGGCCCGGCCCGCCAGGGGCTTTCCCTACACAAGCGGCGTCCCAAGTTTGGGAAACACTGATCTACACCATCTGATGATCAGTACTGGAGGCAGCTGACTGATCTAATAAATCAGCATGAACACCTGATTTTCATCTATCACCAATAGGAGATCAAACAACAGAGTCTGCTTATAATATCCAGGCCTAAAACTGAACTGACTGGTGATAACTTCCACACTAGGTATTGTGACACTACACCCCATATTCTTCATAGAAATATTGTTATAATATGATTATAGCATAACTCTGATTTCTTTTGTGCAAGATAAGGCATGTGAGATATCATTGGAAAGGTTATGATTTGCTGAATATGATTATCCTATTTGTATGCATGTATCATTTTTGTATCTAAAGTTAGGAATATTGACTATACATCTGTACTACAAAAGTGTTTGCACCTTGGGAACGCCCACCAGACAGAATGCAATCAGTCTGGCCAGCTAGCTGGGGACAAGTCAATAGACCAGTAGAGAGAACAATAGCATCTTTGAAGATGCTACTCTCCCACCTTCCTGGGATGCTACAAACAACCTTTGATTCATGGCTGCTTTGACACTGGGTACTGGACTCCATGATAGAATACCAGTATTTTTCCACTGAGAGTGGGGAGGGAGAGGGGGGGGGGGGGGGGGGGAGACCAAGGATTCCCTGGAAAACACTGGAAAACAAAGGACTCCCACCATACGTAAAACCTATTTAAGGCAGGGGAGGGACATAATCAGGGGTTTGTTCTTCATTGATCCCACCCCCAGGATGACTGCTGTGAACATCTCAGAAACAAAGACAAAGGGGGGGGGGGAAGAGAGAGACTGAATCCACGCTGGAAGAGGTGTCTGGTCTGTGAAAGAAATACCTGGAGTTTAAAGCTGCAAACAAGAGCAGTTTGCCTTCAAGAACATCTGCCTAAAACAACATTTAGGGTGAGAAATTACTACTTTTCTTTAGTATGAGAGGGGTAGTCTGGATCTGTAAAAAGCAACAGAGAGTCCTGTGGCACCTTTAAGACTAACAGGTGTATTGGAGCATAAGCTTTCGTGGGTGAATGCCCACTTCATATCCGACGAAAGCTTATGCTCCAATACATCTGTTAGTCTTAAAGGTGCCACTGGACTCTCTGTTGCTTTTTACTTTTCTTTAGTATCTTAAGCTTAATTTGCGTATTTGTTTCATTTGATAGGTAATCTGCTTTGATCTGTTTGTTAATCCTTATAATCACTTTAAATCTATCTTTTGTAGTTAATAAACTTGATTTTGTTTTCTCTTAAACCAGTTTGTGGAATTCATAACTGGGGGGGGGGAGGGGCGCGAAAAGCTGTGCATATCTTCCTCCACATTGAGGGAGGGAGCGAATTTTATGAGCTTATGCTATACGGTTCTCTGTGCCGCGCAAAGTGATACAATTTGGGCTTTACACTCCAGAGGGGTGTGCACTTGAGTGCTGGGCGGTTCCTTAGCTGAGCTTTCCCATGCAAAACTGATCTCAGCATGTGTGTGAAATTGCAGCTGGGTGTGTCCCTACCTGTGTGTGGGCTGGAAGGGGGCTTGAGAGCCTGTCACAGCAGCACAGTGTAAAGAGAATGGAGGAATAAATAAGAGCAGCTGCTTCTAAGCCCAAGAAAGGGCACAGTGCTGTGGCTGGATCCTATTCCACAATGTAATAACAGCAGGAAATTATTTTTTCCTCTGGCTGAGAGCTTAGTGTAGAAGAGGCTTCTTATTTCCAAAAAATTACCACCAGGATAACCAAGCATGTGTAGAATTAAATTGTCCAGTAAATGAAATATTTACCTTCCAAATTACATTTTCCCCATTCATTTCATTGTAAGGGGCAACATGGAGCTAAGTGTCAGCATTTCAAAACTCAGATAGATTGTCAGGGGTGGGAAATATTATTGCCCAGCAAGAATATGAATAAGATATTCCTTCTTCCCCTTGGCCAAAATATGAGTCCACACACAACACACATAAAACAGAACGCAAACCCTATATATTAATATTTAAAAAAAAACATTTTTTGTAATGTATATGGATCCCAAATCCAAACTGAAAGCAACAATTCATTCTTTCTGTGGCTGTAGAAAGGAATCTGGCCAGGGAGCCCACATAACAGAAGATGAAGAAGGAGCTCATCACTGAATTCAACAAAAACCAATCTGTACATTATTTAGATCAAATCATCAATGCACCCTCGCCTAGATACAAGAAGAAAGCATTATAAATAGATAATTTTAAAATAAGGGGCACTAGCAAAACTCCAAGGCTTAAATATTACCATCAGCAGGGCCGGCTCTAGGCACCAGAAAAGCAAGCAGTTGCTTGGGGCGGCAAATTTGCAGGGGCGCAAGAATCCAGCATGGGAGCTGAGAACCAACAGGGGGCCCTGGGAGCTGTAGTTCCTTGGTTAGCTCCCTGCCTATAGAGCCAGCCCTGGAGCAGGGAAAGAACTACATTTCCCAGCATTCCCTTGGCCGCAATTAACAGGAAAGGGAGGGGGAAGGAGTGGAACTGAAACCTCATGCTGCAGCTTGCTGTGAATGGTAGGGACAGGTTTTTTGCCGCCCCCCACCCCAGCCCTGGACTATCCGCCGCCCACACCCCCTGCTGCCCCAGCTCTGGCCCCCACCTGCACCCCCCTGCTGCCCCAGCCTTGGGCTCTCCCCCCACCCGCATCTCCTGCCACCCCAGCCCTGTGCTATTCTCCCGCCCTCACACCCGCACCTCCTGCCGCCCCAGCCCTGGGCTCTCCCCCAAAGAAAGAATTGGGTGGACTAAATGGACCGTGCACCCTCTATCTGAAGCCTAGCAAGGGAGATCCCACTAGAATTTAAAATGAAAAGTAAGGGAGGGGAGGCTCTACTAGGATCTGGGCAGCTTTAGTTAGATACAGTACCAGGCACGTAGGAGGATTTCCACTTCTGAGCCATGGAAGCAGAAATTGACTTTTCCTTTCCAGATTTAGCTAATATTCAGAAAGGGAATCCAGCACCTGCCTTCCAGATTTGAACACCCTCAAAATTCAGGAGTGCTCAAGCTCAATTTGGGCAGCTGTTACTTCATTTCTCCCAAATCAAATATACTGATCCACTGTAACTTGCTGTAGAAAAAGTAGAATACATTGAGCAAGAAATGCTTCCCAGTGATTATTAGGACTGGAATTGCTATTTTCAACAGCCATTTTTTTTTTTTTTTTTTTTTTAGTTTTAGTTGTTTAAAAGGAAGACAGTAATATTGCATTGGCAAATTCCCCATAGAAACAAAGAATGGAACAAAAGAATAATAAAGGCACCTCAACTTTTCCTCATTTATGTAGGACAGTCTTATAATATGCATCCAAATATCCTTCAATCACACAAGCTGAAAATTGTTCCACTTTACTGCAGTTCTGTAACCATATGGGACCAATCCTGTCTGTGTTCTGTGCACATCCAAAATTCCTGCTGAATGACCCGCCCTGGGAGCGAGTTACCAGTGACCCAGGGCTGGGGCAGCAGGAGGGTGCAATGGGGGGGCAGGGGGAAGCAGCCAAAAATTTTTTGCTTGGAGCAGCAAAAAACCTAGAGCCGTCCCTGACCATCAGCCTATGTTATGGCTCAAAAGTGAGCGCACAGCACATCCTACCTACTTATGTAGGGTGTCTGCTTGCTTCTTCTCCGTTGGAAGGGATATCTGGATATTTACAAGTCCAAACTGACAATGTAGCAGTACAGATTAAATGCAGTAAAGAGGATTTTATATCCTTGAAGAGTCCATGCTTAAGGGCCTGTTTTTCAGAGGAACAGAGCAAATGAAGTCGATGAGAGATGCTTGTGCTCAACACCTCTGAAAAATCAGCCTTAATGAAGCACATAAGGAGAGCAAGTATAAACTAGAAGGACAAGAGGCACCCTTTATTTAGAGCAGGGATTGGCAACCTTTGGCACGCGGCCCGTCAGGGTAAGCCCCTGGCGGGCCAGGACAGTTTGTTTACCTGCAGCATCTGCAGATTTGGCCGATCGCAGCTCCCACTAGCCACGGGTCACTGTCCCAGGCCAATGGGGGCTGCAGGAAGTGGCGCGGGCCAAGGGATGGAGAACCACGGCCAGTGGGAGCTGTGATCAGCCGAACCTGCAGACGCTGCAGGTAAATAAATCGTCCCGGCCCGCCAGGGACTTTCCCTGGCAAGCCGCAGGCCAAAGGTTGCCAATCCCTGATTTAGAGAATGACAATATTGCTGATGTGAAGGTAACCCTAAAACAATCTTTCTTCTCCTATAATATCTATAGATATTTTTTAAAAATTAAAATAAAAAGCAAAATCACAAGATGTATTTTTGCACCCTGATCACTTAATAACTGTTATTTAACTATAGTGACAAAATAATGGATTATTTCACAATTTAAGGACACACACACACCTTAATTGTTTTAAGTTTCGCTATTCCTCAGAAGCGTTAAAAAAATTAAATCTGTGGATATTTAACACTGTAAACCAGAGGTCGTCAACCTTTCAGAAGTGGTGTGCCGAGTCTTCATTTATTCACTCTAATTTAAGGTTTCGCGTGCCAGTAATACATTTTAACATTTTTAGAAGGTCTCTTTCTATAAGTCTATAATATATAACTAAACTATTGTTGTATGTAAAGTAAATAAGGTTTTTAAAATGTTTAAGAAGCTTCATTTAAAATTAAATTAAAATGCAGCACCCCCTGGACCGGTGGCCAGGACCTGAGCAGTGTGAGTGCCACTGAAAATCAGCTCGCGTGCCGCCTTTGTCATGCGTGCCATAGGTTGCCTACCCCTGCTGTAAACTCAACTGCCTAGATTAGTTATGGACAAAGATGCACTGTAACCTCAACTGTCTAGATTTGTTATGGACAAATCAAAACCTGTTAACTTCACATCAAGATACATAATTACCCTCAAGTGATCAGTCTACTGTAGCTGGCATTAACAGACATACAAAGCAATATCCTTTTTTAAGACATCTCTGTGGTACACCACAGCACACAGGCATAAATCTCCTCAAACATTTCAAGAATGTTTCAAATATGTTCATTGTCATTTTCATTTTACATGATGTATCAATCCTCAGTTGTGTCACTTTCAGAATTAAAAAAAAAAAAAAAAAAAAGGTAAAAATTCCCAGAATTTGAAATATGGGTTTTAAAAATTGACTTAAACTGGTAAATTTTTAAAGATAGCTTTGTTTGATGGATATAAACTTTTTTTTGAGAGAGAGAATTAATAATTCTAGGAAATAAGCAAAGTAATAGTAAAGACTTGCTTTATATCAGTGCAGCGTGTACACATGAAGGGTTATCCCTTGCATATACATATACATTGCATATGTCTTTAAGTAATATTGAAATTGAGGAACACATATCAGTGGCCAGGAAGAATTTTCTCAAATACAATACTTGCTTATATAAGTTATGACCTCGAGGTTAGAAATATTTATTGTGGCTGTGAATAGACCTGGGACGCCAAACCGCGGCCAGTGGGAGATATGATAAAGATCTATAAAATCATGACTGGTATGGAGAAAGTAAACAAGGAAGTGTTATTTACTCCTTCTCATAACACAAGGATTAGGGGTCACCAAATGAAATTAATAAGCAGCAGGTTTAAAACAAACAAAAGGAAGTATTTCTTTTCACAATGCACAGTCAACCTGTGGAACTCTTTGCCAGAGGATGTCTTGAAGGCCAAGACTATGGCAGGGTTAAAAAAAAACTAGATAAATTCAGGAGGATAGATCCATCAATGGCTATTTGTCAGGATGGGCAGAGATGGTGCCCCCAGCCTCTCTTTGCCAGAAGCTGTGAATGGGAGACAGGGGATGGATCACTTGATGATTACCTGTTCAGTTCATTCCCTCTGGGGAAGCTGGCATTGGCCACTGTCGGAAGACAGGTTACTGGGCTAAATGGACCTTTAGTCTGACCCAGTAAAGCCATTCTTATGTAAAACACTCCTTTAGTCTTTGTTTTGTTTAGACAATTTTAATCAGTTTCTCTTTCTGTTCATGTACTAAGGCCCAATCCTGCAGAGACTGATGCCTAGTCTGTACTTATAAGTTTTGCTGCCATAGCTATGTCGGTTACAGGTGTGAGTATTTTCCAGCACAGCTATCCCAGCAAAAGCCCTAGCTGTCATCTCAGCAAAAAAGTGCTTCTACTGATGTAGCTTATTTTGCTTTGGCAACTTTTGACAGTAGAAGCTGCATCTAACTAGGATGATTTGCCAGTACAGCTATGGACATGGCCTTATGCACATGCCTAGCTTCACCCAGGTGAGAAGTTCTACAGATCTGGGTTCTCAACAATGCAGGGGGTTATTTAAATCCCCAGCTCCTGAAGAAGAAAATCAGAAGGGTTTTATTTTTTAGTGAAATGTTAATTTCACAGAAAAATAGTTTCTCTTTGACTATTATACAGCAGTGAAGAATAGAAGAAAATGAGAACATGGAGAGGTGGCAGCATACCTCCTGGAGGTCTGAGGAAAACAGGAGCAACTTCCACTTAAAGGCAAAAAAAGGAATAGTGGAAATTAAGAGCATTGTAGCATGTTTCATCCTCCTTCGGTAAACCATGCCTCCCTTTGATCTACAAAAGCAGAGTAGACGAAGCTGCTACCAAGAAAGAGGCTCTGTGACTGCATGTGGTGCTGAAGAACAAGAATCGGGAGTCTGCTCCTAAACTTTTAGCTTGCCACACAAGAGTGAGAAGCTGAGACTGATAAAGCCTGACATCCTAGTAACAGACCAATAATTCAACAGATTGCACTGAAGTTGTTATGACATACATAAGGCCTGAAGGGATGGCACCAGCCTGCCAACACTTACTGCATAGTCATTGCTGCAAAACTTCAGATGCTTCTAAGAAGCTACTTTTAAGGGGAAGAGGGAAATAAATCAGCTAGGGGTAGACTAAAACTACAGCATTATACAAAAGTAGCACTGTTGGAAAAATTCTGGAAAAATGGAATACTTACCAGCAACAAGCTTTCCTCCATCATCACCCTTTACACCTAGTCTACATTATAACCCTGATCTTATTTACATTGAAGACAAGGACATATTCCCATTGACTTTAGTGTTCAAATCCTAAAGCAGTAATCTCACGAGGAGCATTACTTGCCTGAGCAAGTTGACTGGGTAATTATCTTATCTGGGCAGCATTCAAGTAAGGGAAATTTCATTAGTTAGTTGGAAACTGGTTGCTTGCATACCTAAATGCAAAAGATGCTGGGAAAAAAACCTAGCACTGAATCTGATCCAGGTATAGTAATAATTAACTTGACTGACGTGAGAGGTAATACAACTAATCCTTTATTAGTTTACTGTTCACTGGACAAAGAGGGGACAACTTTCAAATGCATAAATGCCAGTGCCTAACACCTATTGACTTTCAATGGGAGGAGGTAGAGACTGTTATCTGTGCCTGTAAAAATCTCCTCAGACTGTTTAATCAACAGTGTCTTAATTTTAAAGAACGAAAAAAACCCTACCGCTTCTCTCAGACCATAAGAGTGTTTTAACACTCCAAGAAATTTAAATTTCCACCAAAGCAATATGGCCACTGAAAAATTATCTTATATTCCAATACTTTTTTCTTTTCACAGTCCTTGCAAATCAACATTATGGCTGCTGAATTTGTTTTCAGGTGACAATTTACAAGTGATTATCTTATCATATATATGATAAGCTATTTTATAATATTTTTCCTATAACTACAAACGATAATGGCAATGAAACCCTAAGATTTTCCCATCTATTCATTCTGACATTTGAGCTACCCCATCATAGTCATACTGGATGCTGAGTGAGAAAATAATAAATCATTAAGAAGTATCTGAGGTAGGAGTCCCACAATTTAATACACTGCAATATGCCAATCATAAAGGTGATCATTTCTAGTTCTGAGTGCATTGGAAGTTGCTTTACTATGCAGGGTGATACAAGTGACTGACATGCATTAAAATAAGGGAACTAGTAGATGCCCTTGACTTCAGTGGACATTGTAGGTAGTAGCACTTCTGAAAAATTAGGCCCTTTCTATTTAGGAGACTGTAAAGGGGCTTGGGAGGGCTAAGGCCTTCTCTTCACAAAAAAACTGCACAGGTTTTAACCAAAGCCAGTTTTGTTACGCTAGTGCAGGGGTTGGCAACGTTCGGCACGCGACTCGCCAGGGTAAGCACCCTGGCGGGCCGGGCCAGTTTTATTTACCTGCTGACACGGCAGGTTCGGCCGATCGTGGCCCCCACTGGCCGCGGTTCGCCGTCCCGAGCCAATGGGGGCGGCGAGAAGCGGCGCGGGCGGGCGAGCGATGTGCTGGCCGCGGCTTCTCGCCGCTCCCATTCGCCCAGGACGGCGAACCGCGGCCAGTGGGGGCCGGGATCGGCCGAACCTGTCGCGTCAGCAGGTAAATAAAACTGGCCCGGCCAGCCAGGGTGCTTGCCCTGGCGAGCCGGGTGCCAAACGTTGCTGACCCCTGCACTAGTGTACACCTGTGTGAGTGCTCTTTTTCTAGTTTAAACAAAGCTTAGTTTGGTTTATCTAAAGTTGATTAGGAATCGGTTTAAGTTAAACCAAAATAAAGCCACTTCTAACCTAAATAAGAGTCCACATAGGGGTTTGCACTTGTTTAGCTAAATCCATTTAAAAACTGATTTCTGTTAAATTGGTTCTAACTTTCTCACGTAGATAAGGTTTAACTTTAGTCACCCAAGCCTGAAAATTTTAGCCTAAGGGTACGTCTTCACTACCCACCATATCGGCGGGTAGCAATCGATTTATCCGGGATCGATATATCGCGTCTTGTTAAGACGCGATAAATCGATCCCCGAACGTGCTCACCGTCGACTCTGGAACTCCACCAGAGCGAGCGGCGGTAGCACAGTCGACGGGGGAGCCGCGGTCGTCGATCCCGCGCCGTGTGGACCCCAGGTAATTCGATCCAAGATACTTCGACTTCAGCTACGCTATTCGCGTAGCTGAAGTTGCATATCTTGGATCGATCCCCCTCCCAGTGTAGACCAGCCCTAAGTGACTTATCAAAGTCCCACAAGAGGACCCAGTCCCATGCCTTCAGCCACAAGATCATGCTTCATCTCTAAGATCTATTGATGAAACCTGCTATGAAGGGGTCAAGTATTATTATTACCTGGCCAAAAGTCAAGATATATGATTGGCAAAGTTCAGCAAGTACCCAGAAAATTGTACTGTACCACAACTAAATACAAATTCCCTTTAAAACCCATCCTACAATTATTTTAAAGAGCATTCATTTTGTAGTTAACCTAAAACAAGGTAGCATTCACACTAACAAAACAGATGCTGATCAACAATATAAAATGCATTAAAAACCCATCAGGGAGAGGGCTGGATGTGGGGAAGAGAAATGCTTATGGTGGAGTGCCCAAGAAATGAAGTAAAATTTGTTTGTCCTGCGGTATATTACAACAGGAGATTTGATAGCACCAGATTACCAATTAGTTTGTGGGTGGGAAGGGAGATGCCATGTTTGCCAACTGCTGTGTGTCCAATGCTCACAACTGCATGATTTGCTTAAACAAATATAATCTGATTATTACATTTGTCAGTTTATTTACACTTCAACCCAGTCATCATCACTTGGCTTTCAAATGTTGCTCCAGCCACATAGATTTCCCAGCAGTCACAGTGAAGCCTATAACACGAGTATTAGCCATTGGTTTTCCGCTTACGTGTTCCTAAGCAAATCAATCACCAAACCTGTTGTTTGAAAAGGATCTGACAGGGTTTGATACTGGAGGGACAAGAGGAAGCCAGTGTCCTGGTTTAATAACCAAGTACTAGTGAGTAGCTTTGCTGGTGCACTGCGCATATGAGAGTCCCGAGGGAAATCAAGCAAAGGGAAATCCCATCCATTACAGAAGAGGACCTGAGGTTTCCCCCCTTCACTACAACTCCCATTGTCACATCCCTCCACCTTCCCTCAGTGCACCCCATGCCACTACTCCCTCATCTCTTTAAGTGTCCCCTCCCCCACCTTCCCCAATGCACACAGTGCCCAGCCCCACAATGCACCCAGTGCCCACCCTCCCCACCTTCCCTCAAAGCACCCAGTGCCCACCCTCCCCACCTTCCCCTCAGTCAGTGTACCGTGTCCACCCTCCCCCACCTTCCCTCAAAGCACCCAGTGCCCACCCTCCCCCACCACCCCTCAACGCACCCAGTGCCCACCCTCCCCCCCCACCGCCCCTCAACGCACCCAGTGCCCATCCTCTCCCACCCCCACCTTCCCTCAACGCACCCAGTGCCCATCCTCTCCCACCCCCACCTTCCCTCAATGCACCCAGTGCCCACCCTCTCCCACCCCCACCTTCCCTCAATGCACCCAGTGCCCATCCTCTCCCACCCCCACCTTCCCTCAACGCACCCAGTGCCCACCCTCCCCCCCCACACCGCCCCTCAACGCACCCAGTGCCCCCCCTCCCCCCCACACCGCCCCTCAACGCACCCAGTGCCCCCCCTCCCCCCCACACCACCCCTCAACGCACCCAGTGCCCCCCCACACCGCCCCTCAACGCACCCAGTGCCCCCCCCCACACCGCCCCTCAACGCACCCAGTGCCCCCCCCACACCGCCCCTCAACGCACCCAGTGCCCATCCTCTCCCACCCCCACCTTCCCTCAATGCACCCAGTGCCCACCCTCTCCCACCCCCACCTTCCCTCAACGCACCCAGTGCCCCCCTCCCCCCCACACCGCCCCTCAACGCACCCAGTGCCCCCCCTCCCCCCCACACCGCCCCTCAACGCACCCAGTGCCCCCCCACACCGCCCCTCAACGCACCCAGTGCCCCCCCCCACACCGCCCCTCAACGCACCCAGTGCCCATCCTCTCCCACCCCCACCTTCCCTCAACGCACCCAGTGCCCACCCTCCCCCCCACACCGCCCCTCAACGCACCCAGTGCCCCCCTCCCCCCCACACCGCCCCTCAACGCACCCAGTGGCCCCCTCCCCCCCACACCACCCCTCAACGCACCCAGTGCCCCCCTCCCCCCCACACCACCCCTCAACGCACCCAGTGCCCACCCTCTCCCACCCCCACCTTCCCTCAACGCACCCAGTGCCCACCCTCTCCCACCCCCACCTTCCCTCAACGCACCCAGTGCCCACCCTCCCCCGCCCACTCCCCTCCCCACGTTTACCCCGTCGGCCAGTGCACCCCACAGTCCCTCCTCCTCCCCCCGGGTCTGGCCTTCAGCTTCACGGGGCAGGAGCAGGGCCCGCTCCCCTGGCCCCTCGTGTGTCCGTACCGCCCCTCGCTGCCTGCCCGCGCCCGAGGCAGCTGCTCTCTTACCTGCTGCGGTGTCCCGGGCTCCGCTCCCCGCCTCCTCCCCAGCGGCTCCGGCAGCAGCTTCCTCGCAGACACTGGCAGCCGCCGCCGCCACTCGCAGGGGAGGAGCCCAGCCAGCGCCGGGGCTTCCAGGAGCCCCCGCCGTGAGTGAGGGGGAAGTGGAGCCGCCGGAGTGTCCCGAAGAGCAGGGAAATCCCAGTGCACCGGCAGGGAAATCCCACTCTGGGCTAGCCGCTTCCCAGTTTACCTTCGGGGCGGGGACAGCCTGGCGTGTCGGGAAAGTTTGATACCAATAAAAGGAGATCAATCCGATTCCGAAGCCGTCCGCGCGTCAGTTAGCAATGGACAGTCAGTGACTGCAGGCTGGAAAAGTTGGTGCCAAGCAGCCTGCTGGTTATAATTAGGCTTGGCGGAATTCAGGCTTTATTTTTATATCCTTTCAAAGGCTAATATCGATGTTTATGTTTAAGCATTGTTTACTGCTTTGTGTCCATTTAAAATGTTGCACTTGCAGGAAATGGGCGGGGGGCGGGAGGTCAGACAATCATTATTTAATGACAGGCGTTGAGATTCGTGAAGATGAAGCTTTATAACATCAAGTGTCAAAATATACAGTGAAGATCCTAAAATCAAATTATTAGACCTTCTCAAGCAGCATTTTCCCTCCTTTGCCAGCAAATCTGTACATTTCTGTTATCAATGGAAATTTTTTGTTGTTGTTGTTGTTGGTTTGCGTGCGTATGGCGAGATCTACTTTTATAGACATTTACCAATAAAAGTCTAATCCTTCCAAGTAATGCTGGTAAAAGAAAATAATGTAGTAATATGATTATAAAGATCACTAACGAAAAACATTAACAAACACTAATGTGACCTCAATACATATCAAAGTTAATAATGTTTTTGTTTGTAAAAAAGCCACCTTTGTTTCTAATAGTTGTAGTAAAAATAGACAAGTGTAACCATGCATAGCATTTCTGTAGTATTCTTCGGGCCTCAGGGTATGTCTACACTATGGCCCCACTACAGCTCTCGCTGTAGTACCATTGTGTAGACACTTCCTAAATCAATGGAAGGGGTTTTTCCATCAAGGTAATGAATCCATTTCTCTGAGAGGCAGTAGTTAGGTGGACTAAAGAATTCTTCAGTAGACCTAGCCACGCCTACAGCAATGGTTAGGTCAACCTTACTACTTTGAAATTTTTCAGTCCTTCTGAGCAGCATAGGTAGGTCGATCCAATTTTTAAGGGTAGACTAGGCCTCTTTCTCACTTTCCCTACCCCTTGGGTAGATTTTCATCAGGGAAAAATGGATGTAATGTACTATCATTCTAATCTGATAACACTTAACAGTTGCTTTGCTCTAGTGTAAGTCACTATGCAAGGTACAGGGCAAGGGGGAATCAGGCACTGTATCTTCGGTGGAAATACAGATGCTAACTAAGGGCTTGTCTAAAGTAGGGAAATTTGCGCTGGTGTAACTTGGTGCAAATGACTAATGTAAACACACTACCCCAGTGCTAAGCAGGGCTTGTGTAATGAATCTACGGTGGAGGTTTTGCAACATAGCTACATCAGTGCAAAAAACCCTCTTGTAACAACAGTGCCCAAGCCCCCAATCCTGTAAACAGAGATGGGAGTAGTGCCACTGAACTCTGTGGCCCAGCCAGATCTGGATAGGCAGACCCTTGGTGCATGCACTGGGTTCCATGTGAATCCAACTGCAGGATCGGGGCAATGAGATTACTCCCATGAGTATGGTTACTCATCACATGTCTAAGCATGTTTGATCAAGGCCAAACTTAACTTGGGCCCTGATCGTGCAAGATACAGTTGCATAGGCAGACCTACCCACCATGCATAGCCCCACTGAAGTATCAGGGCCGCAATGCAAGTTTGGGGGGCATGGATCAGTGTTCATGTCACACTCCTTGTCAGTACCCAGCCTAGGCCAGGGGAGTTAATGAGCCAACCAGCAAACCAAATTTGGTGACGAATCCTGGTCACATGCCACCTGAAGCACATTGCGCATATGCTAAGAAGAATGCAAGTTCAAGGTGTATATCGCTGAGCTCTGGTATTCATTTAAGTCATTAATGGCTCAAAGGGAAGAGTGTCATGCCACTTCAATAGGTGTCTCCCAATCAAGTGCTAACCTGGCCAACCTTGCTAAGCTTATGCAAGCAGAAGGGAATGGCTCCAAAGGAAGTTACCTCAGCATCAAAAATTAACTGTGTATCCTTGCCAAAAATGAAGAAACAATTTTTTGCCATTTTCACTATAGGTGTGATATTTTTCATCACTCTCTTTCTAACTTATCAAAATTTAAAAACCAAAAAAATCCCATATTTGTTTCAGGTATTCAATAGCTTCTGGAACAAAAGCCATGTGCCCTTGATAAACCTGTTCTGTTGGTTCTGAACACACCCCAAATATATTATATCTAGGCTTCATTAGATTTTTACTGATAAATGTGGGAAACATCAATTTCACTGTACACACACACAAAGCTGATGAAAAAGTATTTTCATTGATAATCAAACTGTACAGATAGACAAAGGGAGAAAAATGCTGCTTCAGAACTTATTACAATCAAAATCACAGTGATTTAGACTTTCGGATTAGACTTGTTACAAATGGACTAGTGAAGGAATAGTAAAAATGGGTATGATTTGTTGATTTTATATTTATTTTGTACATTTTAACATAAGATGTTAACAATTTGAGTTTTTAATAGTTTATAAAGCTTTAACTTTGACTTGCAACATCTACTGTCATTGAATAATTGTCTGACACCCCTCCATAATTTCCCACAGCTGTGAAAATTTAAATTGATAAAAATAAAAAAATGCTTAAAAATGTACATCGACATTATCCATCAGAATGATAAAAAATAAAAATTGAGTTCTGCCAAGTCTAATTCTATTTGTTGTGTATACATTTGTATAGTATTATATTACAGCCAAGACAGCCAAACTACAAATGTGTTGCAAGGCCACTAATGGAGAGGTGATCTTTCTGTTAACCAGCAAACTAGTTGACCTATCAAATTTCCATGACAGGACTCAACAGGATTCCAGAGATGTGACAAGAGAAAGTTATAAAACAAGAAATAAAGCACTTGTGCAAACTGGCCATTAAAGCAAAGAGGGTTTTGCCTTTTGGTGAAAAATGGGAACAAAAAGAAACTAGTACTGGAAATTATTATAGACCCAAGTAGAGCAAGCAGGTAAACCACGAGCTGTATATGCAAGGAGGCCTAGACTGAGGCTAAAACACTAATTATAGGATATTTTCAATAGAGATAAACAATGATCAGAATAAGAAATGTGGAATTTCTAAAGAAGGTGAATATTACTGGAGATTGCATGGCATTATTTTGTGCTGGTTGCTGCACCTGCTTCTGTGTGACTAATTCTCAAAGTTATATCCATTGTATATTATACCATCAGCACAGTTCATAGGTGTATGCCATTCTATAATTAATTATTTGTCCTCTACAAATGTGCAGTGTGTATGTTTGCTATAAGAACAGTAGTAAAGGTGCATTATGTGCCTCAGTGGAAATATGATAAAATGATAACAGAATACCTGAATGACAAATAAAGGATTATCACACACCAGCTGACATGGAGCTGGAACGAAAGCCTCATCTCCACAGCAATGTTTTTTGTTCCCTCCTGCATCATTTGCTGAAGCTTTCCCAAAGCAAAGAGGTATTTGGGGAGGTAAGTGATGTCTGCTCTTCAGTTCCAGACAAGTTCTGTGGCTCTAGTGACTCATCCATCACCAGAATCTACTTTCCAAAGAACCTTTCCTGTATTTGCTCTATTTGTGGTTTTCTGAACCCTAGTTTCTAGGCCATTTATTTATAAGAATAAGCAAGAAACAGGAAATATTGAGAACTTGTCCTGATCTTATCCTGTGCTGAAAATAGATATTTACTGAGATTAAAATGAATCACCCATGTTCTTTTACAGTCACTGAAGCTTTTATTGTAAATTGCTGGAAACAATATCATCTATTTTAACACACTTTCTGGGCATAGTTAGCTAAATGTAAGGTAGATAAACTATACTATCCATAAGAGAGGTATGTAGTATGCACAGATTTGGGAGCTTTATAGGGGTATTTATTTGACATGCCGACATCTCTCCCAAGATGCCATCTTGTGCTCTCAAATTTATGCTTTCATTTTGGGCACATCTTCACTGGCAACATTAAAGCACTGCCGCTCTCCCAGCACTCTTAAAAAATCTCCACGAGGGGTACCTTCACCTCCACGAGGGGCGTAGCTACCAACGCTGGGAGCACTATCTATACTGGCATGTTACAGTGCTGAAACTTGCAGCACTCAGGGGGGTATTTTTTCACACCCCTGAGCAAGAAAGTTGCAGCGCTGTAAAGTGAAAAAATAAGGGCCTGAATATTCTCTTACTTACAGTGGTTATACACTTGCTTAACTCCGTTGACCTCAAGGCTCAGTGAAGGCTCACCTTTTTATGGGGGCTAAGAAAACTTTCAGAATGTGAGCCAAGTGTAACTGATGCGGAGGTGTCTGCCTGAGTTTGGAGAAAACTCAAAACAATAGCTGTGGTGGGTGGTGTGAACTGCCCCTTGTCCATGTCAGCAAGGTATTAACCCAGATGCTTAAGCAAGATACTCTAAATGTCAAGGTTCTTAACTGTTTCATAACTGATCAAACATATGAGAAAGGAGAGGGAGGGCATTATTGTGCAGGTCTGCTTGGCCTGCTGTGAGTGACATTACCTTTCAGTGACAGAGGGGTAGCCGTGTTAGTCTGAATCTGTAAAAAGCAACAGAGGGTCCTTGTGGCACCTTTAAGACTAACAGAAGTTAGTCTTAAAGGTGCCACAAGGACCCTCTGTTGCTCCTCTCAGTGCCTTACAGGCACCTCCATCCAAATCAAAAAGCAGGCAAGACCAAGGAACCTATCAGATCTTAGGGGGGTATCTGAAGCCCAACAGAGGGGAAGCAGCCAACATAAAGCTCAGGAGACCCCATGAGTGTATTTAAACCTGGTGAGTAAGAGCGGAGCCCAAAAGAGCACGTATTATGAATACCTACACTATATATTTTGAGTGACATCTCTTGTGTTCAGTAGGTGGTGTCCTGGCCGAAAAAGGGATAAGATGTTAATGAAACCTGTGTTCACTGTTACAACATTAAACAGTTAAGCGTGGTCCGGGGTTTTCTGTCAAATCTTCGCTGGCAATTCCCACTGTAACAGCCACCATTAATGATCTTTTAAATCTTTTATTAAAGATATAGAAAAAGGAAAAACGATTATAGCATTTAAAATGTAAAGTATTAAAGAGGGCTTCCATTTTAACAATAGCCCTTCTTCCCTTTTGCTTTACCTATAGAGAGCTCTCATACAGAAACCCTTAGTGCTTGGCAGTGTTTTAGATGGTATTAAAGATCGCATTAACTGCCCTTTTGCGGGAAAAAGAGAAAAAGTTAGCTGAGATGGTCAGGAGCAGTTGATGAAGTCTGATCCTGTTTTCTTTAAGACAAAGAAAGAGAAATTTATGCAAAAGGGAGAGGAGAGAATGGCAAAGAGAGAAAAATGTAGCTTCTGTCTCTGACACTAGCTTTCACTTGCAGCCTGGCTGGTGGAGAAACACAAGCACGGCAAGTGCCACTCAAGATCTGGCCACTTTTATTAATCTCAGGCAGTTTAAGACATTGCTTTTAGCAGCTTTTCTGGTCACAGGCTTACCACAGTGTTGAAAAGGAGAAGAGTTGTTTTCTCTGGCTAAGCCAGACTCTGGTTAGACAGAAGGACAAAGGAGAGCAATAGAAAAGAGGAGAAATAAGGTAGGGAGGGGAAATGACATATGAGAGTGAATGTCAGAGCAGGAACCTAAATCTCACATCTCAGCTGCCGTTCAGGGTTTACGCAAAGTTGGTGGATGTGGCAATGTCAAATTGTCCCTTCTTTCTGTGGCCTGACCTGAACAGGATGCCATTCAGGATCAGGATGACAGAGGCCCAGTGGGGTCATGATGGATACCAGAGTCCCAGAAGATGATGAAGGTGGGAGCCATAATGGTGAAGTTCAGTCTTTCCAGTCCACACGTCCCACTTATGTAGTGGCCCCCAAATAAACAATGTCCAATAAGGGGTGGCAACCTCATCCCATTAACAATTACTTGTCCAAACACATTTTGGTGATTTCAACTATAAACATTTCCTCCCATTTCTAGAAACCTGTCACCTAATTGTCATGCCACCCTGTGACTCTACCAGGTGCCCTGAAGACTCCTGATCCCAGTTCTTTTAACCTACACAAGTCACTTTCTACCACTCTATTTGTCTCCATTTTTTGTTGATTTTTATAAACAATTTTATATAACAGGTAGTGTTGGACATTTGTTACCTTGGACAAGTTAAGAGCATAGGCCTCTGAACAACACATTTCATTTAGGACAGAGCTTGACTTAGAAACAGAATTTGGAATAGTACCACTATTTCCCCCTTCCCCCAGTCTAAGCTATGCAGGTCCGTATGCATTAAGTGATTGCCAGAAATCACTTTGTTTACAGACATGCAATATCAGATTCTCTTTGTTTGATGCAAAATTTCATATAAGAAACAACTACTAGGTCTAGGTTACTTCATGCAGCTAAATGGGTAAAAGCATCTATGATCGTAGCCCCTCCTCCCACCCCAAGAAAATGTCACCAAGAATGATCTGTTTATTAAGGGAATGATGAACATTAGTAATGATAATTTGTCTGTTCACTGAGTGACCACTGACTGCATACAAATTACCCTACAAAATTTGCATTTCTTTGCACTAAATAGCTGCATTATTTGGAAACTTTGCCTATTGATTAAGAAGAAGCCTACATATTTTAGATCCAGATTTCACCCTTTTCTTGGTGTCCATTCCTGTGAATTAAATGCTGGAAATGCTGCATCTTCAACCCAGAGTTTAGATCTCACAAAGAAATGAAAGCTAAACATCCTCAAGTTTTCTTCTCATCTGTGGTTTGCTGTGTGCCTCCTCACAGTATGACTCAAAAGCCTGGGTTGCACATTCAGAGCTCTGTGGGTTGAGAGGACAGTCACGAGACCGACGTTCCCACTAAGTTTCTTTATACTTAGCGGGCTACAAACTCCACTGAGCAGTACAAGGACCCTGATGGAATCTGCCTCTTTAATCTCATGGATTTTTTTTAAACATATGACAATAGGAAATGACTAACGAAGAGCTGGAAATTATTAACTAATGTTAATGAGCCTTTAAAAAGGACTCTCAAAGGAGACTTATTTGTATAGCAGTATTGATGTAATATGCTCTCTTTCCTCCATGCAGTGTCCTTGTGACTGGCCTTCTACAGAAGGGTTGTTTGAGAGGTGAGGAAGAAAAGGATTATAAAAATGAAGAATGCCAAATAGTAAATGAGGCACCGATAACTCTTTGTACACCTCCCCAGGAGCGTCAGCCTTACTTGGGAACAGAGACAGGGGGAAGGCAGTTGGCCCAGACACTCCAAAGTATTTAGGCACCTAACTCCTAGGGAACTAGGCGCCTAAATGCCTCCCCTGTTCAAAGCCAGGCCAGTCCCTGGTGCCTCTTATGGCCTACAGGCCTTTGCAGTCACTAAATAGCCAGTATATAGATCTGCATTGGCTTCTCCCTTCTCCATCTTGCCAACGCCCCCTATCCCCATGGCTCCTGCAGAAGTGGTACAGAAGCCCCAAGGTTGCTCTAACTCATGGCATTGCTGGTCCATAGACTCAGGAAGCCATAACCAACTCGTAGACTTTAAGATCAGTAGGGACCATCGTGATCATCTAATCCTAGGGTGACCAGATAGCAACTGTGAAAAATCAGGACAGAGGGTGGGGGGTAAGAGGCGCCTATATAAGACAAAGACATGAATATTGGGACCATGCCTATAAAATCGGGACATCTGGTGGTCCTATCTAGTGCTGACCTCCTGCACATTGCAGGCCACAGAACCTCCCCCCCCCACACTCCAGAAATAGGCCCCTAACCTCTGGCTAAGTTATTGAAGTTCTCAAATCATGGTTTAAAGACCTCAAGTTACAGAGAATCCATCATTTACACTAGTTTAAATTTGCAAGTGACCCATGCCCCATGCTGCAGAGGAAGGTGAACCACTCCCCCCCCCACACACACACACAGAGGGTCTCTGCCAGTCTAACCTGGGGGGAAATTCTTTCCTGACCCCAAATATGGCGATCAGTTAGATCCTGAACATGTGGGCAAGACCCACCAGGCAGATACCTGGGAAAGAATTCTCTGTAGTAAGTCAGATCCTTCCCCATCTAGTGTCCCATCTCCAGCAGTTGGGGATTTTTGCTACTGGCAGTTGCCAGTGGGCCACATGCCATTGTAGGCCATCCCCTCATACCATCCCCATCAGTCCCTCATCCCCACTCTATTGAGCTGAGCATCTGTTGGCAAAGGAGGGAATCTGGCCCTGTATATCTAATTCTATAGGAGTAGCAATAAAATAGAGACCGTTTGACATAGAAATAAAATAAAGCTAATTAACACAGTGCATTTGCTAAATGTTTATGTGACACAAACAGGAAAACCAAGATAAAAAACAGGCATCACTTGGTAATTGATGTCCAACACATCTGCCTTGGCTGTGATCAAAGGCTTTTAATGCTGGGCCCAGACTTCCAACTCAGTCCCCACTAATTGCTCTTTAATGCAGTTATTTCACTGTACGGGGTGCTTTATGCCAGAGTTCAACACTCTTCAAAAACAGGTCTGTCACCTACACAAGCCTCAGAAAAATCTGAGTGAGGAGACGGGGGAGCAGGAAATTCTGTTTCAATATAAGGAAATGGTAAGAATAACCAGTTATTTTTACAGATAGAGATTTGCCATACCGGATCAGTCCACTGAGCCATCATGGCTCACGTCCTGCCTGTAGCAGTGACCAATACCTGCTGCTGCAAAGGAAAGTGGAACCCCCTCTAATGTACCTAGCTGATTGTGTAATGTTGTACATTCAGGAAAATTACTCCTTAGTTACTCGTGCAGCTTACATCTCAAAGCATAAGATTTAGGGACAACTATTTTAACTTGCGTTTTGCAGCATTCCCCGCCCCCGCTCTCTGTGCGCTTAACTGTAATTCTGTATAACTGTTTATATTCCTAACTGGTTTATGCCTCTGTTTTCCTGATAAAAACACTGGACTTCATCCTCAGCCCCTTTCCTGACTGCCCTAGTGGGACAGCTGAGGATTCCTCCAGCAAACAGGAATCCTCAGATGGTGCAATGCTGGCACAGTCAGCTCTACAACACCCATCTCCTCAGAAGAAAGAGGTGGAGTACACAGCACTCTACCAGAGCCTCAGTCAGTGTGATTTAGAGCAGTCCTTGAGGCTGCTTTAGGTTACTTGGGAAGCTGTTTGCCAGCCAGCTGCTGGCCACCCCAAGAATGGAGATGGAGATGGGTGGCTTAGATCTACATCTACACCTCCACCCCTCCCACCTATTCAGCTGCAAGGAGTTGGAGCCCATTCCATTTAAAAGAAAAATCAAAGGAGGTACTTAAAGCTCTGTTAAAAAAAAAAAAGTCATTATAGACCTTAGCTGAATGAAATGCTTGGCATCCTCTGTGTTCAATATTTTGCCAGTTCTGCATCTGAAATATTCTAGATGCTATTGCACAGACAATTAAGATTAGCGATGAGGCAGAACCAGACGATCAGTTCCATCCGTTCCAGATGGTTCCAATGGGGACATCAAATCTGAACATATTCGTGCCCACCCCTACTTTCCCTAAACTTTGGGAATATTCAAATACGATCCAATTCTGGATCCCAACTTTATTCCTCAGGCCTGCCTCCTTGTACTGATACAACATTGGCTGAATTTTTCACATGCAAGGATGAGAGGTAACATTTAGCCTTATGAAACATAATGTAAAATACATCCTGTGTGTGTCTAAATTCTCTTTCTAGGATCCCCACAGGCTCCCTGCTACCAAAACACCAGACTGCAGATTTCTTTAATCACAACCTTAAAAAATGCCTAGCCTTTGCCTCGAGGGCTTAAGAATGATATAAAAGATGCTTTGCATTTCTTCTGATAAACCAGACAGGTTGGCATTAAAGCCTTTGATCCAAATGGATTATCTCAAAGACAAGGAAAATAAACATCAATAAAGTTGAGAATTACGTTTCCATGTAACAACCGGATGTGGCGGCTGAGGTTTTTCATATCTGACCTCAGCAGTTGTCTGATAATAGAGTCATGTGCATGCAGTTGTCATCCCAGAAGATCTTTATGAAACCTGGAAGTGAAATGGTGTGTTCCTTTGTAGAGGAGCAGCTGTGAAAGGGCTGTAATGAAGAGGCCACAAACAAGGTTTTCATGAGTATGAACATATTATACTGGATAGGTAAAGTGAATTTTTAAAAGAGACAAAAGGGATAAAAAAAGTTGAGGGTGGAGAAGAAAAAGGTTGAACATGGGTGTTTGAAAAGGCTTTCTACCATTTCATACATAGCATCACTATAAACGGCATAACAAAATGCTCCATGGAATTAGGTACAAGAGAGTATAATATGTAAGTGTTTTTGCTGTTCATATTCCTAAATAATAATTAATTCATGTACTTAATGTAATTAGTGCCTTTGAGATGGAGCAACAAAGGGCTAGATTTAAATAGGCACCTAAACACACAGATAGGTGCATAGTGGTATTTTCAAAAGTGCAAAGGCACTTAACTCCCCAATGAATCTTTAGGAAACCAAATACCTTTTAAAATCTGGTCCAAAGTGCTTTACCAACTAGTTATATGCAGGAATATTTCTTTCATGCAGTCTCCTCCAGGGTGGATCACAGCAGCTATTAATTCCCCACTCACTGTACAGCCATTTAGGACATGAAGAGAAAGAGTTACAGTACACTGTCGGGTAGGGTCTGATATCTTTTTGTTTGTTCACTTGATGACATAAAATGGGGGAAAGCTCTGATGCAGTTGGTCAGATTCCTGCAGCAATCACATCTAACGTCTCTAAGACATCATCACTGATACCCTCCTATGATCATTTTATCTAGACCCCTGAGCATCTGCAGGTGGATTCTCAGAGCACTGTTTAGCCTAACCACCAGAAACACACTATTCTGACCGGGAAGTGATTTAAAGAGAGAGCGATCAGCATTGCTACCCTGTCTTCCAGATATTGCTGCCTCCTTCTGCCATTGCACCACCCTGATATGCAATATTCTCTCATGGGTTAGCTAACAATTATGGTATTTAGATAAATTTACTTCTGATGCTCTTGGAATATGTTTCTGCAGCATGTTATTGCATCATTTTACTCCTGCACATGCGACCAGCTGGTTAAAAGTGAAGTCTCTTACTTGCCAGCTTCTTTGGGCCCTAAGGAAAACAGAAGTCACTGCTTTCAAGAATTCTTCACTGATCCCATGGATAATCCAGTTTAGCCCCTTCTAGCCTGAGCACTGCAGATGGCTTCTGAAGGCACTAATTCTCCTAACTCTCCAGGCATGAGTGAAGGAGAGAGTGAGAAATTTACTGGTTTGTCATATCTTTCCTCAGCACTTCTTGGAAATACTCTCGCCTCACTTTGGAGTGTAAAGGTTCATGTTCTCAGCACAGCCCATATTTAAATGTGGCAAAGCACCTAATCTGATGGAGCAACTCCAGAAGGAAATTGTGAAACAAGGCTCATAGTTTAGAAAACACTTACTTTCCTTTTAACCCTTAGATTACTAATTCCTCTTGGTGCGGGAGGGGTCAGTGATATGAGAGAGGTTTCTAGCAGGCGGAGACAAAAGAGGTTGGGTTTTATCTGGAGCAAGTCCTGGAAACACACCATAGTCATTGGCATATGCTCCCCTTTTGTGACTTGCTTTCCCATTCCAGATTTCCTAACCCAGCTGTCTCTTGAATACATCAGAATAGGGGTAGGTCAGCCAAGAGGGCACATCTGTAGGGTTTAGGGACAGAGCCAGCAAGAAGATAGAGTGACCCAGATTGGCACCTCTGGGTGGGGAGTTGGAAAGGAGTCAGGAGTATTGTGGGGATTAAGGTTGGATCAAATAGCTGAGATGTGGGAGGTCAGACACCTTTTGCCATAGATGTGCAGCTGTTTTGCATAAATATATGCGTCTGAGTGTAGTGCTCTGAAGGGTTAAGTAATGCCTTTCAGAGAGTCTGTAAATGCCTGTCATAACACCCTGTTATGTTTAACAAACAGCTGATAACCCATTGGACACCAACTGTTAGGTGCTTTATTTACTCTCCTAGGCGCATTGGAATGTTTTCCAAGGGATGTGGCACCCCAATTCAGCTGAAGGCTGAGTGTGAAATTATAACTCCAACGGTGTCTAAAGGAGACATTCTGGGAATCCTTCCAGCTCTGAGCCTCATCTCAAGAAAACATTGAGCTAACCCGGAAATGTCCTTGTGAAAATCAGGTAATGGGCATAAATGGGTGTGGACTAGGGATAGAGGGTTGGAATTTCAGGTTTTGGGGGGTGTTTCTGAAGTAATTGAGGAAAGGTGGTGGATTTCTTAGCAAACCAAGTGTAAAGCATAAGTTCCTGGACCCTTGTCAGCAGTTTTGTTTTTCTCAGGAGTCCCAACTTGTGCACTCCTACCATTAGCCTAACAGAACATGATGGTTGATGATGTGGCTGCTTCTTCTGACAAGAGTGCAAAGGTACTGTGAATACTGGGAGGGTCGTTCCCATCTGTGCCACTGCCCTTCACTCCCAAGGCCCTTCACAACTGATTCCCACTCACCTTATCTGTCATTCAGTATCAAAACTCCTGCCGCCGCTCAGCCCAGGATGCCAGTCTCCATCGCCCACTTGCTAAATTTTCAAACAAGCACCTTTGTGCTTTCTCCCATGCTGCCCCTCATGCCTGGGAAGAAGCTCCCTAAAAACATCTGCAAAACTAACTCATTATCCACCTTCAAAACCCTCCTTCAACATGAGGCCTACACAAAAATGGACAACAGTTAGGCTTCCGGCATATTGAGACCACTGCTGATCATCCTGACCAACATTGTCTCATTGTTTCCTTGTACTCCCCCATCTGTGCATCTGTATCCAGATGTTGTCTCTTGTCTTATACTTCAGTTGTAAGCTTTTGGGGGCAGGGACTGTCTTTTTGTTTGGCGTTTGTACAGCGCCTAGCACAATGGGGGCTTGGTAGATGACAGGGCACCTAGGTGCTAGGGTAATGCAAATGGATATGAATAAATAATAGTGCAGGGACTGTAAAAGCCTATTATCTGGCTGGGAAGAAGTCTCCCAGCACAGATACCACACTGACCCTTCACAGGAAGCCCAGTGCTGGCCTCCTCATGAAGCGTGGTGTTGGGGGCATTCCAGGGTGAGGCAGTACAGGATAAGGTCATAGCTGTGGCCACTCTGGGCAACTCTTGAGGAGCTGTCTCTAACTTAGAGCTCTTTGGGGTTTTGTTTGGTCTCTGGTCAGCCCAGAAAGCAGAAGGATGAAAGCCAACATCACACCTCCCTGTACCTGCTTGTGTAACACACAGAATTTCATTCAGTGAGGTAAACTAGAACTACGCAAAACACGGTGCTTTGGTTGCCCAGGAAATCATGCAGAATGTTTCACCTGAAGCCTAAAAACTCTTCGCAACCAATGAGTTGCTCTTGGAGTTTTCAGAGTTGAATAACCCCACAAAACTCATAGTGAAGCCAATGAAACTGTCCCATTTTGAATCACTTGAACTCTGAACCAGTTTTATCAACATGAATGAATATTTTAGCAAACCTGGCCTGGGGTTTGGGTAACAGGTTTGCAAAGAAACTGAATGTGTGTTGTATGTTGTTATGAAACAGAGGGAATGTTGTCATTCTGTTACTGGCGTATGACACTTTCAGATGAGGAGGAGTCTCCGTGACTGTTGCAGGGACAGCTGCCATTTCATATTCCAGTTCAGATGTACAATGTTACAGGGCAAGTTACCTTTCCAGAGACTGTCTATTTGTTTGTACTGTACTTGCTTAGTTGTTTTTTCTCAGTATGGGAATACAAGTAGTCTGAGGTGACAATATATGTTTTAATTCATGTGCATGAGAAAACGGAATAGAAACCTGTACCACTGCTTCACACTGTTTATGAACATTTCACACTGTTCTATTTTAAACCCCATACTTAAAGTTGTGCAGATGCCTGGGGCGGCGGGGGGAGGGGGGGGGGGCTGGATGTGACAAGCTGGATGCAGCTTGTCCTTCTCCTAATACATACTGCTTGTGACTCCAATTGAGAACTCTATGCAAATAAATAGCAAGTGTGATTTGTGGCAGAGTGTCTTCCTGGGAAAGTTGGCTTAGATGGATTCTGACAAATTTGGCACATGTACATTTTATAAAGGAAGAAACCTAAGACCAACAGGAAGGTTTCCACATTTTTAAAGATCCTAATAAAGACAATTGTTTTCAAACAAATAACCATCCCCTCCCAAAGTCTGAAACCCAAACAGCCAGCAAGAAGAACCTGAATGAGATACGGACAGCAAGCAAAAATGAAATTGACTTCGTTGATTTTTGTTGTCCAATCTGAGAGCAAATAGAGAATGAAGAAGGTCAAGTAAGATGGATTTTCAAATTTCTTTCATTTTTAATAAGGGTATTAGTGATGTAGTTGGGGCCATTTTTTTGTTTACGACATCATCTGTTGTTAAGTAGACAATGTCCTTTAGAATGTGCCAGAATTTGATTCTGTGACTAAAATTATCACAGTTAGGAAGAGCCCTTGTAATTTAATTGTGACTGGAAAAGTTATTTTTAAACTATTGAGAGAAATGATAAACATCCTGGACTTCCAATAATGTTGGTTTCCTACAACAAGAGTCATAAGTTTTTTTTGGGGGGGAAACATCAAGGGTAATCCTTAAGAGAAGGGAAAATAGCTTTAGAAAGAATATTGTGGCCAAACAGACACAAGGACCCTCCGTGCTTGGAGTAAGACAGATCACTATCGGGGTAATTTTTCCCCTTTGCTGCTATTCTTTACTCAGAGTTTGATGCTCCCATATGATTTATTAAAGTACATAAAGGAAAGTGTATGAAATATTGCCCCCAAAGCTTCCAAAGAATGGCAGGATTTGATAGAGGGCCCCTCTCACCTCCAACCCTCTAGTCCTCCATCCGAAATGAGCATTAAACACCCCCATCTCTAACTGCCAGAGAAGTGCCAAATCATATTCCTGTTATGAAGAATATTAATTCCTTCTGATTATGAAGTGCCATAGATTATATTGCGTGCCCTAGAAATGGCAGATGGATGTGTCATGTAATTTCATTGCTTCTAATTTGGCTTTCGATTGATGTGGATATAGCACTGCATAGAAACATTTGAGGCTACCAAGATGGGTTGGGGGGGAAGTTGTGAGCTCAGTTACACTAGATTAGAGCTGCTCTGTTTTTACACCTGTGAACGTGAGCAGAATCTGTCCCTTCCCCCTCCCCCCCCCAAATCATTGTGAAGAGGTTGGTCAGACCAGGTTAGTTAACTCTGTACAAGGATTGCTTTAATTAAGAGCGGTATTCATTATTTCACTAAGAGGTGAACAGTCACACTCACTTCTGCCATGTGAGTAAGGCATGCAAGATTTGGCTGAAGGCTTGGACTTTGAACTGGCATAAGGAACTACACATTGATATGCTTATTAGAAGTATGCAAAATATTTGTGACTCAATGCAGAGCTACTCAGAAATTGTCCATATTTGCTGTGGCCTCTAGAACACACCCTTTCATTCTGGAAACCTCGCTGGGAAAATTACTTTGCATCAAGAACAGCTGGAAATTCACATGGATTCTGAGAACAGCCACAGTTATATTATATCATATGATAACTGCACCTCTGACTCCTCTTGGTCTCTTTGAGTGCATCCCCTTTCATATCTCAGGCCTAAAACAGTCATCCCTCTTGAGATGCAATCACAAGATTCTCCCACTCTCAGACCAGGCCTGGAGGCCCAAGCCTCCACAGAGATGAGGCAGGATCCATGTGTAGTTAGCCCAGTTACTATGACATATATGATGGTAGCGTGATGGGGTAGTGACAATGGGGAATTTCAAGTAAGTGCCAACAGTGCTAAAAGCAAGCATGGTAGTAGGAAAAAGCAAAGAGGAAAAAAAAAGTGTCCTGTAGTCTTTGGGGGAAAGATACAGGTAAGGTGAATTATAAGCAACTCAAGAAAAGTCAGCTCAAGCAGAGATACACAGATAAACTCTCAAGAGCTGATAAAGGCCCAACTGGTGAACTGCTATTCTCTGCGGATCAGAAAAGAAGTGTGTTCCAGAACCGGGAGGGGGCTCAAGAGAAGCGCCTAGATCAACAGCAGGGATACCAGATCTTGAACACAGAGCCCAGAATGGACCAGCAAGAGTGAGATCCCAGGGATGACCTACTAGCAGAGAGTGGGGAAAAGAATGACAGAAGGAGCAACCATGTTCCACCCAGACAGAGTTCACCGTTTCAGTCGCGGGTGGTATTGAAGAAGCTGAAGATTAATGGGAAAATGAAAAACTGCACTTGGAAGCCAACCAACTTGCAGACTAGAAGCAAGAAAGACCAGGCAGAGAGAAACAGTGACAGCACAAGCAAAAGGAAAGAGAGAAGTGGCAACAACATGGACCTGAAAAGGAGTAAGTGAGTTGGAAGCACTCTGATCCTGGTGTTTGTCCCATACAACTCAGAAAGAGAGAGAAAATTCTTCTGATGCAACCAGATGGCGTTCAAAAGAGACAGGTTTCCAAACGAGCACACATGCCCTAAATTTTGCATGCACATGCCATATTACTCTTCATGTAGTTGTGTCTAACTGGCTACACGTGCCTATAAATATTCAATTTTCATGCAGAACTGTGTACACACAAACCAGGTGAGTGTAACTGTCCTTACCCAGTCTTTGAAAATCTGATCTTTAAACCCTTCATGAAGGGTTTATCAAAATACCTAAACCTCAGGTATCCTCTTCATGTTACTGATGATTGGCCTGTCTTTGACCCTTTAAAAAAGTTGTGTGAACACGCAGACCCACAGCTCATGTTATAACACATTATTTGCAAGGTCTGGCTGGAAATTCATCTGCTGGCAGAACGGGAAAGTTATTTGTGAGACTTTGCAGAGAGTTCTGTCAGCATTTGGTCTTGTGCTCAGCCTCAGATGAAGAAAAGTATTAATCTTGATAGAAGACTCCTTGCAACAGGGCCTATTCTTCTAGAGAATAAGAGAAACACAACTAAGATTTATAGCGCATGAGGTAAAAAAAATCCATTTTGGCTTGCACTATTTTTTTTTATAATAAATGACTGGGGGTGGGGAGCTTAACATCGGTGTCAACCTCTTTATTCCATCCAGTTGTTGATAAGATAAATAAGTCCGATCTATAATACATCATTCCTGACAAACTTGAAAAGACAAAGAGAACAAAGGTACTAAAGAGTCACGCAGCTGTAAAGGGAAACTGCTGCCAACACCAAACTACAGGCTTCATCAAACAGCTATAACTTTGAAACTAAGATAATAAAGCCATAGATAAACACCCTTTTATCATATTTAAGGGGAAACAATGGGCTGAATGGCAGATATTTTTCATTTGTTGGGATATTTAACAAGCAAAAAGTGCAATTTCCTATTTAAGGTAAGTAAATAACAAACTTATGACTAAATTCTTGAATTATGCCATTGATTGAAAATGGCCACAATCTGAATATACCCCTGTGTTTTTATCAGTGTCTCCTTAGTCCATGTACAAGTCACGCTTCTGCCGCAACTTAACTTTCATGCCTCTACTGAATTCTGCTTCTGCCTACCTGCATGACCACATTCCTTCTTAGACTTTGTCTGGCTTTTTTGTTTAAGCCTCTATCTTTGCCGCTCCCTTTGGCTGTGTGCCATATTTGATGATTATTTAACAAGCACAGCTCCTCCCCTAAATACACTCACCCAAGCCCATTGTGGTTGAACATAGGCTGGCATTGGCAAAAATACCTTTCCCTACTACCTGGGTCAAGTACAGTTCAGGTACAGGGCCATCATCTCTACTCAACTGCCCTTCAGTTTTAGTTCTTTGAGGGCATCAGGGAACAAGTGGGCCTTGGAAAGGATGGACAGTCTTGTGATTTAGGTTCTGGGGGTGTGGGTTCAATTTCTGACTCTGCTGCAGATTTCATGTGTGGTCCCTAAAATCCCTAAAGGGTTTTTTGAAAATTGTATCCTAAGTGACTTAGGAGCCTAAAGCCCTATTGAAAGTCAATCAGATTTAGGCTCCTTTGTTGCCCCCACTTAGGTGTTCTTGCAAGTTTCACCCTTAATCTCTCTGTGCCTCAATTTCCCCAGCTGTGAAATAAGACTAAAAGTTTCCTTTCTCCCACCCAGTTTCCATCTTCTTTATTTAAACCGTAAGCTCTTCTGGGCAAGGACTGTCTCTTACTATGTGTTTGTATAGAGCCTGGCACATAGGGCCGTGGTCTCTGGGCTTCTAAGCATGATTGGAATACAAATAATGAAGTATAATAATAATTGAGGAGGATTTGATAGAGACTAGGGTAAAAGGCCTTATGGATCAGCTTGATTTTTTGGTCATGCTTTTAACTTTAATTCTTATTTCTTATTTCCTTTAAACACTTTCCCCAGCATCTCTTTATGATCAGGTTGTCATAAAATAAATAAAAGAACCAATGTAAATCTCTCTCAGGACTCGGACTCAAACCAAAAATGTTTTGAGGGTCAAAAATAATATTGGTTTGCACTTAGAAAAGATCATTTGAATTTTGGCATGCCAGATTGGGGCAGGAAATACTACCACTCTCCCTCCCTCCCAAAAAAACAAAACAAAACAAAAAAACATTCTGGTAACATTTCCAGCCTAATTTGAAATCCAAAAAAAGTTGAGAAGCTTCTGAACCTCTGGGCGAGTCTCTGGACTTTGCGTGGTTTGAGGTGCCTGTGCTTTCTCTTTATTTAAAATGACTATTTTTACTGCATTCCTGCTATGCCTCTGATTTTCTCTCTTTTCTACTTCAGCAGTTGTGTCTGCCTTTCCTTGGATTCTAATTCTTTCCCCCTCCAGGAGTTCCCCCAGCTAAACCCCCATTACAAGATCTCACTACTTTATAGTGAAACCTAGAAACTCGAACACTATGATGTTTTCAGTTCATGTTGTGTCCCTCTGGTTATCTTGTGACTTCATCAACAGGACTGCACAGAATTAATCTGGGTGTTCTCGACTGGAGCTGAGACTTTAACAAAGGACAATAATACAGCTAATTATTCCAGACACATCAGCATTTCCCTACCACAGCAGCCATGTCAAAGAGGTGCTACACCCACACACTGGAGACTAATATTTGCCTGGGACATTCTTTATGCTCCTATGACCATGATTTGTTTTTTAAGTGTACATTTCAACAGCCCACAGTTTGGACTCTGTTCACCTAGGACCGTATTAATCCCTATCACTCAGCTGTGGTGCTAACAGGAAAAACCACAAGCTGTTTGCTGCCACACAGTGGCCATAGCTAACTCAGGAGACAGTTGATTCTGTTGGCTGTTTAGTGGCCAGAATAAAAAGCAACAGTTAAACACCGAGTAGTTGTACTTGAACCAGGATGATTGCTTCCATTTCCCAGGAGTCAATTGGCTAATCTTGAGATAGAAAGGCCAAGAAACATTGGCGCACAGGCCAATGGGGGCTGCAGGAAGCAGCGCAGACTGAGGGATGTGCTGGCCGCCGCTTCCCACAGCCCCCATTGGCCTGGAGCGGGGAACCGTGGCCAGTGGGAGCCGCGATCCTCCAAACCTGCGGAAGTGGCAGGTAAACAAACTGGCCTGGCCCGCCAGGATGCTTACACTGGCGGACCGCGTGCCAAAGGTTGCCGATCCCTGGGTTAAGCCATGAAGGAACCTAGATGGAGTTAATCAAATCTGCATCACAACGTGTTACAAAAGTTGGTCTCTGAGGACATCATTGGAGAAGGAGGCCCCAAACTGTAGGTGCACTCTTGATTCTCAACTGCTAAGGCGCACCAAGAAGATGGAAATGAGCTATCATTGTCTTTGTTTATTTTTGCCCTTGTTACAAAATGTGCCTAATTTCTAATTGAGCTACATGAAATGACCATGAGTATTCTCTCTTGGAACCCAAGATTTCTCAGGCTTGATCCAGAATGAAACTTCTGACAAATGCATCTTCTTGATGCAATTTTTCCCGGGGGGTGAAATATCCCCTTCTCACAATATGTTCACTGAGCAAAAATATGGCTTATGCTGCTGGTTGTTTTCTGCTGTTTTCACACAATTCCTCTCCCTGGACCCATTCAGGAAACATTGGCACACACAGCTCTGTGCTCCATGGAGACAAGAAGAATTTGCACATAAGGAGTCTTACTTAATAGGAATTGACCAGAAAAACATTTATATTTGCAGATAATTTCTTCTACAGCATTCTCCAGATGCTGGCTAAAACCTCTGTTGGAGACAAGGCAGAGGAGATAAATGTTGGATACAGAAACAGTATGAGTAGAGGCTTACCCCAAAAAAGCTAAGGAATATGTCCAGCTATTGCCAGGTCTCGTGTATGATTTCATACAGCAATTATACTGCAGTACCATTGCACAATGTGGGTAGCACAATAAGGTCCTAGTCTATGACTAAACTCTCCACATCCTTTCGTGTATGTGACATTATCTTAATATTGTTTAGAGTCGTTTCATCTATTTACATACAGGAAAATCAAATTCTCCTGCTCTCTGGACTTGCAATAGTATCCTTCCAGACCCGACAGTCTTGATACATTATTTTTGGAATCATTACAGCTCCAGAGATAGGCCTGCAAAAGTGAGAGCCAGGTGAAGAACTTAGAGAATTCAAGAACGTTTGGAGCTGGGATTTCTGTTCTGCCTGCTATAAAGAGAAAGACCAGACATGGACCTGTTTGGATTCAGGGGTGTTCAGATCCAGTATTTTGGGTGGGGCCCCATCTCCTTAGAAGTCTCGAACTACATACATACAATAAAGCAAAATATGCATCATCCTGGGACTGAAGAAGGGTAGATACTGAAATGCTTGAGCTACCCAGGTGTCAAAACCCAGTAGGCAATCAGTAAGAATGGACAAGGCCAAAGTCATGACTCCATGCATGTTTCCTTGATTCATGCACTTGTTTTTCTCCAGGATGAGAGGTGCTTAGATACTAAGGTAATGGGAGCCATATAAAATATAATCAGGTACAGAAGAACAAAAAGAAGGATAATTGTGACAGTTGTTTTTGTGGTGTGGACACCTATCTGTTAGGAACAGGACAGAGACACCAGCTTATTTTACAGAGACCATAAAGCAACAGTCAGATGGTAAAAGATTTCAATCAGTGCCAGCTTGGTCTGCATTCAAACCAGTGTCCAAGTGGTTAAAGGTTACAAAGCCTAGGTCAAGCCCCTGAGTTATACAACCTTCTAAATGAGGGCTATGGGAGACCTGGACATTACAGATGGTTTTCATTTAATGTTAAAACTTTTGTGTACTCTGTCCAGCAGATGGCACCATTACTCCACATGTTTATTCTTCAGACCAGTCATGGATACATCCAAAAGAGGACAGATTTGCTTCCAGTCTGGTCAGTGGTGCCTGCATAGTTTTTGAACAAAGGTTAAGATACAAGCCCCAGAAGCATGAACGGATTCTTAAACATGGTTCAACAAATGTCACCACTCATATTATAAAGCTTGATATTCCCATTAGTTTCCTTAAATTGAAAACACCAGAGTTGTAGCTATAACTGTCTTCTTTTATCTAGTGCCATAAAACACACAACAGAGGCTTAGGAAACAAGAGCAATCATAAAGATGATTCCAGAAGCGAGGTACCTAGTTATTACATGCTCATTAATATGCACTTGATGCCTTTCATCCAAGGATTTAAAGGATTCATAATATCAGTTAATTACAGCTTCACTCATCCCTGTGAGCTTGGTAAATATTGACAGAACCACTGATAGATGGGGAAACCAAGGCACAAAGTGGCTGAGTGACTTACCCAAGGACATAGAAAGAAAGCGTGTGCAGGACAAAAAATAGAAACCAGGAATTCTGATACTTATTCCTCTATCCTGAGGAAAGGGAAGCCAACAAAGGAGCTCTCTGTCTCAAGCTATGTTCATCCCGATAGGACGGTAAATTTGAGAATTTATTGATCAGTTATTTGTTTTGATTTTAACTCAAACCTTTTCATATTCTGGGCTACAACTTGGAGAGATTGTTTTGAGGGCAAAGCAGGGTGAAATCCTCGACCAAAGCTTTCTGGTGAACAATGCCGATTCAGCAACATAAAAATGTTTCAAAAATTCATGTTCATTTTGTCGAACTGTTCCAGTTAAATCAAAACATTTCACTTCACCATTTTCAAAATGAAAAATGTTGATTTTTCAGTTCAAACAATGTTTCATTTTGACATTTCCTTTAAAAAATTTAAAAACTATGAAGAAAAGAATGCTCAACATCGAAAGGATGTGCTTTGTTTGACACCCTCAATTTTTTTTATATTTTATACACTTTTCAATTCACCATTTAAAAAAAATTGTTTTTGGGTTGACCTGAAACCATTTTTTAAATATTTTCCAGAATTGGCAACTAACTTAAAGCTTATTTGCACAGCAGCTCTACTTGAGATCTCCTCTCCCATTCCTGACTGCATGGAGCGCCTCTGGTCTGAATAACCACCCTGCAGCCTGCCTCCCTTCACGTCCCTGATCATATCACACTCCTGGGGCAACTTCAGCAGTCACTTACTAGTCACATTAGGAAAGCTGGTGGTATAGTTTTTGCTGCACAGTAACAGCTGGAAACAAGAAGGAAAAGCCAGCACAATTTGTCTGGCTAGCTCCCCACAAACCACCAGCAATTGCTCCACACACCACAGTTTGGAAACCACTGCTTCAGACCCAGCAAGTGAAAAGGCAGCCGGGCGTTTTTTAGCACATGCTTGGGAACAGAACACGGAAATTGGGGGGGGGGGGGGTGGCAACCTGCTGGGCTTTGGTCAAAACCATGGGATAAGGAAAATAAATATATTTAAAAACCTTGGTCTTCACTTCACTAAACCTTCACTAAATTATATATTCCAGGCAGTGTCCTTAGTTTTATCTCTCTGTCTTATTACAAACTCTTTTTCCCTGCACTTCCACCACCAGCTCTTTCTATAGGTTCATTGGAAGGTTTCCAGTTTTAAGGACAGCAGAGCCAGCAATATTTACATTCTCTACTGCCTACCTCTTTACAGATCCACGTCTTGGAGCTCTTAAGAGTATGCCTGAGCAAACATGACCCTTTATATAGACTTCAAGAAGAGGTAACTAGAGTAAACACTGTGTGACTTAAAGCCTTGAAAGCTAATATTTAGCAAGCTCTTGTGTTCACAACTTTGGAAATGTTTGCCCCTGGAAATCAAATGAGAATGACTTTGTCAAGGAGAAGCTATAGTGGAAGAGCCCACACCCAGCACTGACACTTACATTCCTGACTTCGCACGTTATCCTGCACTGGGAACAGCCATGCCAAAATGCTAGCTTTATAGAGCCAGGCTTTATGGATTTGGCTCCTAGGGACAAGATTTGCCAGGGTAGCCTTTGTAATTGCCAGAACTGCCGGGGCAACATTCCCCATCGCTTGGGTAAATATGGAGTCTGGGCGCCGGGAAGGGTGTAGTGGAACTTTGTGGAGATCGTGTGTGGAAAGATGGCCCTGAATATTTCCACAGACAGGCAGCTTTCACGCTGATTTCACAGCTCTTCATTTGACAAACAAATGTTGTTGTCACAAAATTACAGAATCCACAGGTTTCTGAATGGGAGGTGCCAATACAACAGGGTCAGAGTAAATATGAACCACCCCCACCAACAACTAAAATTAAGCCTGAATACTTCCTAATTCATCAGTAGAGCTCAAAATGCTTTCCAAAGGAGTATTATCCCAGAAAGAGGCAAAGTGACTTGCGCAAGATCACCCAGCAAGCCAGTTGTGGAGCCAGGAATAAAAACCAGCTCTCCTATTCCCGTGTGCTATCCACTAGGCCACATTTAACCTTTCTGGAGGATTAATCAAAGTTCGGTTATCTTTTCTTCCCCATTTTCATGCTGCCTCTTCACTTCTGAGTTCATGCTGGGACTGAGTGCAGAAATGAAATACAGAAAGGCTGATTTCCAAGTGTTTTGAGCCCAATTGGAAGGACATACTAGAAATTGCACAGTAAGCCCTATTCTTCTGAAGTTTCTGGCTCAGTTTTACAGACCTAAGGGGCCATTATTTCCAGTGTAACTCCATTGACTTCAGAGGAGTTCTCCCAGAAATCAATCGGATTCAAGAAGCTGGAAAAAAATTCAGAGAAGTATCTAAACCAAACATGCATCTGACGAAGTGGATATTCACCCACGAAAGCTTATGCTCCAATACATCTGCTAGTCTTAAAGGTGCCACAGAACTCTCTGAGCTTTTATGTTCACCCTTGACTATTTTCCAATGTCATTCTCTGAAGATAGTAGGTAACTTTACCTAATAATTATTACCATTTATAAATGACTTTAAAGTCTTCACCAACTTAGCATAGTATAGGGGTCGGCAACGTTTGGCACGCGGCTCGCCAGGGTAAGCATCCTGGCGGGCCGGGCCAGTTTTATTTACCTGCTGACGCGGCAGGTTCGGCCGATCCCGGGCGAATGGGGGCGGCGAGAAGCCGCGGCCAGCACATCGCTCGTCCGCACCGCTTCTCGCCGCCCCCATTGGCCTGGGATGGCGAACCGCGGCCAGTGGGGGCCGCGATCGGCCGAACCTGCCGCGTCAGCAGGTAAATAAATCTGGCCCGGCCCGCCAGGGTGCTTACCCTGGCGAGCCGCATGCCGAACGTTGCCGACCCCAGTATAGTATTTTTAACACCTATTACAATGCTTTAAATTTTTCAAATGACTGTACAAATGTTAACTAAGTAAGCCTCACACATATCCAGAATTATAGATAAGGAAAAATGACTAGACACTTTATTTTAAAAACAGATGGGGAAACTGAGGCAAAATGTGTAAGTGATTTGCTCAAAGTCATCAAGTCAGTGCCAGAGCTGAATTTAGAACTCAGAAGTAAAATCCAGGCCGTGGTGAAGTCTATGCTTATCCAATATGGTCTCCTGACGGTTGCCTGATGGTGGTGAATTTTAGATAATATTAGAACATAAGAATGGCCATGCTGGGTCAGACCTTCTAGCCCAGTATCCTGTCTTCAGACAGTGGCCAGTGCCAGGTGCTTCAAAGGGAATTAACAGAACAGGGCAATCGACAAATGATCCACCCCTGTTGTCCAGTCCCAGCAGAAGCTTAGAGACACCCAGATCATGGGGTTCAGAACACAATAACACAATATCCATTTGGGAAATTCAAAGATGCAGAAGGAACCTAGATGGTTCTGCTCTGTTATGGTTTGAGCTGACCTGCCTGAATCTGAATATTTTTAATTTTAGAAATACCCTAGGCATTAAAAAAAGAAAAAGAAGAAGATAGACATAGGTAGAAATTTGACAATCTAAAAAGGACCCAGTTGGGATACTTGGTATGATCTGAAAAGTAAGATTGTGATATGATTTTATTTCTAATGCCTCTTTGGAGGCAAATCACTTCTCTTTGGTTTATCAGACACTCAGTTAACTTCCTGATGGACACATATACAAGCACTGTTATTGAGGAGTAACTCATGCTGCGCAGAGATTTGTTATTATAAGGTCTTCTGAGAGCTAAGACTGCTGGTGTGAACACAGCTCTCCACTGACTTCAAATGGACATTGGATCAGACCCATACATTGCTCCAGCGTCCACTTAAAGATAAATGTCTATCAGGGATGGTCTAGACAGTATTTGGTCCTGCCATGCGGGCAGGGGACTGGACTCGATGACCTCTCGAGGTCCCTTCCAGTCCTATAATCTATGAATCTATGAATAAAGCTGATTGTCTTTGAATTACCAGCCATAGCAATGCCATTACACAACAACATCTGGAGTGAATGTGGTCACTCTCCCATAGGAACGTTGGTTATGGGTTACCACAGCCACAAGAGTTGGGCATGCTATTGAGGTGGATGATAATATGGCCACACAGTAACTACTCTGGCTTCATATCTGTATTTGGCAGGTTCTCAAGGGAATTCAGTGCAGATGCTTTGGAAAGCTATTTTACAAACAAAAGCTTCATTAAGAGGAGTCAGCAGGGATTCTCTCCTCATGCTCTCATCTTGTCCCTCACAAAAAAAAAGCCCTCTAGCATTACAGAAATGACAGTTGTTCATGTCGTTTGACTGCCCATCCCCCACCCCCGATGGCAATGGATGGAATGGGGGAGAAATTCACTGTTGATCATTCTGAGAGGGTGGCAAAAGAAATGAGATCTGTGCATTGCTTCACGCTCAGCTCATTTGCATTCTAATATTAGCTGCCACTGTTGCTGCTGTATGTTTCTCCCAGATGTATGTAGAATAAAGGAGAGCAAAACAGGCACTCACTTGGTGATGGTTTAAGAAGAAACTCTGGAAAATTTGCACCATAGCAAACTGACTCCAAAACTCTCCCATCTTTCATACTAGGGAGGGTAAAAGGCTGAATTTTGTCAATGACACTCTAAAACTAGTTTTATTGTTTAGAGCAGTGGTTCCCAAACTTGTTCCACCGCTGGCGGGCCGGGCTGGTTTGTTTACCTGCCGCGTCCGCAGGTTCGGCCGATCGCGGCTCCCACCGGCCGCGGTTCGCTGCTCCATGCCAATGGGAGCTGCAGGAAGCAGCATGGGCTGAGGGACGTACTGGCTGCCGCTTCCCGCAGCTCCCATTGGCCTGGAGCAGCGAACCGCGGCCAGTGGGAGCCGCGATCGGCCAAACCTGCAGACGTGGCAGGTAAACAAACCGGCCCGGCCCACCAGGGGCTTTCCCTGCACAAGCGATGGAACAAGTTTGGGAACCACTGGTTTAGAGGAAATGACTATATTTAGCCTTCCTCACATTTTTAAAAGTTTGTGAATGCAGGGGAATCCGTCTGAAATGACCATCAGCAGAAATCTGGCCCCTAGCAGAGGTGGGCTCTTGTTTGGCCTTGAGTGGAATTGCAATGGAAACCTTTGGTCTCCTTTAACTGTTTGCCCTAAGATGACTGTGGATATTGGTGGTGTGGTCCTCAGGACAGGTTTTGCTATAATAGTGAATATCATCTTTCACATGTGAATACATAACATGTAAACTTTGGTAGCAAGGATGAAAAGAAAATCTCAGAGTGTTCACAGGTTTGGTTTGGATAAACGTATTAAAAGCCAGGTATTTATCCAATCAAGATTATTCCCTCCTTTGATCCTGGATTCTGTCTACCCTATGGAGTGGACCACTGATTGGACTGTCAGCAGAAACTTAATTTGAGGCCCCTATGTCTAAAGCAGTGGTCTCTACCTCCTGAACTAAAGGACTAAACCAGTTAGATAGAAATAGTGGTAGGCTGATATCCCCCCTACGTGGTCCAGTCACTAGAGTGAAACAAAGACAAGCTTAGCCAGTATGTTACAGTTGCAAATGGAGATTGGAAAGGCTCCTGATTCTGGTCCCATCTGGAACCTGAAAGCATAGACAACTCTGAAAGTGGTTTAGTAATACCTAAGTCTTATATAGCACTTTTCGTCGGTAGATCTCCAAGCAGTTTACAAAAGAGTTCTTAGTATCATTATCCCCATTTTACAGATGTGGAAACCAAGTCATAGAAATGCAAAATGACTTGTCCAAGATCACCCAACAGGCCAGCAGCTGAGCTGGGAAGAGAACCCAAGTCTCTGGAGTCCCCATCCAGTGTTCTATCTACTGGGCAACTTTTTTTCAAATCTTAAGGAATTCAATTTCTGATCCAGTTTTGGATGAAGATTTAGGTGGGTTCCTATTTCATGTGAATGGGTTTGTCTATCCTAAAAAAAACCCCAAAAAAACAGTCAGTAGAAATTTGCTGAGGAAATTTCTGGCTCATTCCATCCCGATTGCCCTTACCTGTATCAACTGAAGATAATTTTTTTGGCATCTATTCCTTCCCAAACTCCCTTCTCCTTCAGAGGCTATGCTGCTCATTCCCCCACACGGTGGTTCTTTGATGGCCCGGCAGATTTTCCTGAGTAAACTCCCTCCGGTGTTGAGCATGAGCAGTTCATTTGTTTCCGTATTCTCTCTTGTGCTGTAAATCCCTGTGAACTTCATTTGCCTTTTATCCTCCTTGAGTCTGTGATTGCTATTCATAGCAGCAACACAGTATCTTCCCTTGATGTCCTTCTCATTAAGGCAATACCATTTGTTGTTGCTACCCAGAGATGCCTCATCCACACAGTTGCATCCAAGACACAAAAGAAAACTTTCCACCCTACTCTGCCCCCACCCCAACTCCCATCCGTCAGAGATGCGCTGACTCCAAGGCATTGGCTGCTTGACAGTAATCACACGTAAGGATGAACAGAATGAAAAGAGAAGAGTCCTTGAGTTTGTTACAAGGTCTCTTCTAGGAATAATGCTGGATGACTGGGCTGAGCATCCTAGATCTCGTCTTTGATATTCAAGTATTATTGTTCCCAAGGGACATTCAGCAGCCCAATCTAATAAACACTTAAGCTCTAGGTGCAGTAGCTGTTGTCAAAAGTGGTGATTATTTAGACTCCAAAAGCACAGACAAGGGTGAAAAATGACTGCAAATCAGCACTTAACTTCTTGATATCTTATTGCCATTGAGTTCCAATGTTCATTGTGACCTATCAAGGCCATTCATTCTCTCCCAACCTTTGCTATGTGGAGACTTGGGCCGGATTCTCCTCTTGCCCTGGTGGAAATAAAGAGCAACTCCACCGATTGCAGTGGGAGGAGAATCAGGTTATGAATCTTGGTGATCGGAGAGCGGGCAATTGCCTCCTTCAGTGTTGCACATGGGTGAGAAGGAGATAGTTAGAGGCAGCTGATCTTGTTGCCACTAATAAAGTTAAATGGCTGCATACATTTCAGAAAGCTTCTTCCCAACTCCTAGAGAAATCTGTGTCTTATTGCTCTAAAACCTGAGCCCGCCCCAGGCTGTGGTGATCACGCTACCCAGTTCCACTTTCTTCAGTGGGGAGATCATCTCTTACTGAAATCTCAACATGGAGCTACTTCATTCTAACACTGTCTGGTCACCTTAGGTATTTCTATAACCCTGTGCCACCACTGTATATAAGAGCTTATCACATTGTTTTAATGGCCTCATCATTTCCCCAAGCTCCCCACACCTGTTTGTTGTATCCACTTGTTGTCTCTAGAGCATAAGCTCGTCAGGGCAGCACCATCTCTTTGTTATTAGTTCGTACAGTGCCTAGCACAAGAAGGTTGGGGTCTGTAGTTGTTACCACAATGCAAATTAACAGATTATTTAATAGAGGTGTTGGGTCTTGGAATGTTGTGATAGGTTTGCTCCAGCAGGGGGCTCTCTCGTTTTAGAGCCTAAGGCAGGATGTTGTCATGGAGAAGATATTCTCTCACAACTTTATATTGGATACAGCAACATGCAGCCACAGCAGGAAGTGAGTGAAGTGGCTCCAGATGGTGCCTCTTTCGGTAAACTGTTCACAAGTAGCCCTCTGCAACTTACACATATTGATGGTGCATTCTTACATTACCATATCATTTGATTTTATTCCGCACACACTTCTTAGTCAATGCCAGAGGAATCCATAACCACTGCAAATATTATTCTTTGTCTTAGCATCCATTGGGTCAGATTATTAAACAGTGGCCACAATTATTTTTGCTAACAAATTCACTTCATGTAGACAGCTAAGTGCCTGGTTGCACCTGCAAATCAGGCACTTAATTATCCAGATGACCTACATTTTGTGAGACATCCCTCAAAGAGCTCGGCAGACACCACCAAAGCCTTCCTGCAAACATTCATTAGACTTGCTAAATGAATTGGCTTAGCTACACCCATGCCCCTTTTTTGTTCATGCCCTGCAAACTCACGTGCAGTAGAGCTGCCCACACGGAAGGCAAATGGTAAGCTAACAAACGAGGGCTTTCCTCCTGGCTGATAAAAATAAAAATCAACACCCCAACACCCCAACACTTAATTTGGCCTCCTCCCACCAGTCTTCCTGCAGCGCAGGCTTGGGACTGGCTTCCTCCCTGAGCTGCAGTAGCCTGCACAGCCTACGGCGTTTCCAACCCACTAGCCTCTGCTTTCCTTTCCACGTGAAACCCTCCCAGACACTCCCATTTCCCATAATCCCCCACCCCAAGGTTACGTCCCTCACCCCAGATTCTTCTCGCCCCAAATCCCAGTCCCTAATCCCCAACCCCTCAGTCGCTCCTCTTCCAAACTTGCCTCATTCTCTCCTGCTCACTCCAAGCCCCTCACCCCTTCTCCAAACAGCCCCTCGCCCAGTCTCTTTCCTCTCTCCAAACTCCTGCCATCTTCTTTTCCCTCTCCACAAATCCCCCTCATAGCTGCCCCCCATGCCTAGGTCATACTTAACATCCGTACCCCCATAGTTGCACCCTTGCTCCCATGTCTCCCACTTTCTGCCTGCCCCCCCACCACAGCTGCTTCTTTATGCCTATCCCCCTTACACTGTGTCCTTCAATCTCACCCCCATTCCTACTGCTTCTTTGTACCATCCACCTCCATATTGGTACATCCCCACCCACACGTGTGTTACAACCCAATGGCCCCTGATCCTGCAGCCTCAGCCTGATCACCTGACACCTCAGGCAGATTGGTAACATAAATCTGTCACACTTGTGTCTATCCCCTAAGGCGAGACGGGGATGGAGGGGAGGAGAAGCTGCTCTCCCAGCCAGGTCCCCCCAGCCTAAGACGCTCAGAGCCAGCAGAGGAGGGAACCAGGCAAGCCAGATCTAAGCAGGCTGCTGATAGCCACATCTGCAGCTGCCTGTCTGCCCAGCACGGGGGGCATAGAGGCCCCGGCTGTCCCGAAGTCGCAATCACAGCTGTCTTGGGCCGGCCTGAGCCTATTAACTTAGCAGGTGAAGCAGGGAGGTGGTGAGGAGGAATCCATTAAGTGCTGCTGCACAAAGCAGGCTCAGATTCTCCTCTCTGTGCCCTCCCTCCCATTCACAGCCACCCTAAAGTTGGGGACTAAAGGCATCACTGTCCCCCAGGATGAAAGTTGGTGGCAAGATGTTCCTCTTTCACCCCATGGCACTCCTCCAGTCAGAGAACAGAAACAATGCAATATGATTTACCTTTCACATCATACCCCTGGCCAGGTTTTGAGGCAGCAGGTGTTGAGCCAAGAACCTCGGGATCTACAGCCATTAGCTCTGTTGCATGAGTGTTCATTCTCACCCAGTGACAGACTCATAAATCTCCAGGTGTGGCACAGACACTAGAAGACAAGAGGTATGCTGAGGAACGTGGGTTATGTAACCAACGGCAGCTAAGTAACCCAGCTCTAATGGCAGGTTTCTAGTTGTGAGAAACATCCCACCGAGCTATCACACTTCATGAAAAATTCAATCCAGTGATTTCCATGTACAAATACGAGAAAACTGCAGTGCTCAGAGAACAAAAAGGAAGGGAAATTTGTCAGATTAGCTATTCATTACAAAGAATGCACTCCACACGTTTCACACAAATCTGTTATTATTTCACTTTTATTGTCACAAATTGTTTACACCAGCAATGCCCGGATGTGAAATGGAGGCTGCAGGCAATATAAATTATAGTGGAGACAGGAATGGGCCACAAAAATGGCACTGGACTTGAAACAGACTCTGAACTTCACCCAAATGTGGTGGATTTTAAATTCCAGGTTCTGAGCTAGGCCCATGTAGATTCAGGCCTAAGATTCAGAAGTGCATATCAGGAGCTGAATTCCGATTTTCCTCTACATTTACTAACTTCAGGGTCCAGTTTGAGCCCAACTTCAATTTATACAAAATGAATCCCACTTTCTTTTAAGATATTTGCAATATTCTGACCTGGATGTCCCAAATTGAGTCCTACATTTTGGACATTGTCAGGAATGTATTGGTGTGTAATGTGCTCCCTTATAATATCAGAGTAAATACATGGCAAACCAGCACTCTTTCCTATTTTTAAGGCCCTTATCTATAGCCAAATATGAAAACCGGCTTCAGTGCAGCCCCCAAATCTCAGGATTGGCAACACTTTATTGTTAGGATTGAGCACTTGGAGAGTACTACAGGATTTCAGTTTTCAGGAAACCATGATAGACTGGCTACGTACCCTTTGGAGAATGCAGCCGCCGAAGTGAATGACAAAGGCAAATGGAAAGTCTTCCAAGAGAAGTGATGGTAGCAGATTAACGTGACTGTTTCTGTACGGTAAGAGCAGTAGCATACAACACTGCACGTTGCTCTCTTTCCCACACACAGCTCTGCCGACATACCTCAGCCCAGTCCAATTCCCAGCAGACAAGTGTCAATAACAGAGAAATCACTACCACCACTGGCATTTAACTGGCAGCCTTCTTGGCACTCTCAGCCAGGAGGGGGGATAGCAAACCATGCAGACTAAACTGTTCTCTTGCCCTGAGAGATGATTTCTCCATATAAGGGGAGAAGAACTTGGGCTCCAATCCCACTGGCAGAAAACCCTGAACTGCCATTGTCCATGGTTTGCCTTTTCTGTGAATAAGCAGAAGACTTCACTCTCCTGCACTGTCAATCTAACTTTTCAGCAGCCCTAAATCCACAAACAAAAGCATAACTCAGGCCTCACTTTACCCCAGCTCCTTTCATACATCTTGTGCCTCTCACACACCAGTTAGGTTGAGTTGCTCCAAATGGTAGAGTCATGATTGTCCATTTTTCCCCCTCTTCTTTAAATCTTGGTGGTTTCAGGTTATTTGCTTGTTTGTTTCTTCCCTATAATGATACAACAAAATACAAAGGCAGAGAAAGAGTAGATAGGACAGGATCAGTCACTCTTGACAGTTCTTGCTATGTTATCATCGGTCTCATGATATTTGATGTTCTCCTCAAAGCCCCATCTCCTGGAGTCACGTGATTATGGAAGAATCTCAGCTTTCATTTACAAAACAAAGGTTAGCTTTGAAACTGCTTAAAACACAAGAAGGCAAAAATTTCCTCTCCCTCCCACCCAAAAAAATATTTTTTTTTTGCTTAAAATCATGATTTTAAAAAAAATGTCATGATTTTGGGGGGGACCTGACTCATGATTTGAATATCTGGGTTGGTGATACTGGAGTCTATACAGGCAAGTCGCCAGACAACAACAGATGGGAAACTTTGAATGTTTCCCTTTTGAAGTTTCAGTCTGTTCAAAGGTGTTTGTCACTGTTTGAGGCGAGGGAGCTAAAGAAAGTAAGAGTCTGATTGTAGGAGAGAAACTGAAAAGGGAGGAAAATAAGAAATAAGGATGAGGAAGATGTTAATGGAGACATGGAAGAGGAAGCAAATGAGATGAGAGACAGGCTGGGATACAAAGTGGGTATCTCAAGAGGATACATGCCTATTAGCTTGTGATGTGAGGATCTACACTAAAGTGTGATAATAAAGGGCCTTTTATAGTATGACAATATCTTGCAACAGCTCCTGTAAGAACAGGTCCAAGCTATCTCTTCTATGGGGGCAATTTCTTTCCATTATGAGGGTAGCCACTAAATCCAATTTCCAATCTGAGCTAGGGGGAGATATGGATCTTTTCAGTGTCTACATACAAATCTGTAGTGTAAGGTAGGAACTGAGACTGCATTCTTAAAGGAAAGGTGGTTTTGAACTAGGAGTACCAAGACCAAGGAAGCAGTGTGTAACAGACAGGGGAGTGGGGTAATTTAGGGCTTCTGAGATGTGAGTGCACACATTGGCCAGAGCAGGCATTCATGTGGCAGGACACCAAAGGATCCATGATAGTGTGGTGTTTGAGTGGCTACATCTCCAGCAGGTGGCAGACTGTAGAAAGTTCCCAGTAGGGTGACCAGATAGCAAGCGTGAAAAATCGGGATGGGGTGGAGGGTAATACGCGCCTATATAAGACAAAGCCCCAAATATCAGGACTGCCCCTATAAAATCGGGACGTCTGGTCACCCTAGTTCCCAGCTTGCAATCTGATTGGCAACCAGGCAGCATCTGCTTACTGTTTTGGGTTTGGTGAACGTGAAATGCATTTTGCATAGTGTCAGATCAGTTTATCCAAGAAAGGATGGTCTTATGCTTTAAGGCATTAGACTGGGGTATAAGAGATCTGGTTTCAGCTCTTGAATCTGCCACAAACTTCCTGTGTGCCTTGGGCAAGTCATGTAGCCTATCTGTGCCTGAGCTCCCCAGCCATAAAATGGAGATAATATTTGCTTCTTCCACCCTTTGCCTGTCCTTTCTATTTAGACCAGTGGTTCCCAAACTTTAACAACCTGTGAACCCCTTTCACTGAAATGTCAAGTCTCGCGAACCCCCTCCTAAAAATGAATGTTTCCAGGGATTTTCTCCTTTACCTGAGTATAAATTATAAAAGCTGTCATCTTGGAAATATAAAATTTGTTTTTATGACATGCTTATTACACACTATTTATTAATTATTATTATTTATCATGACAGTATTTTTATTACATTATGAAAACAGCAACACTCTTCCAAAATTTCACTTTTGTACTTTGTATCACTTTGAATAAGCCTGTTATAAGACAAGGCTCCTATGTTTCATCAAGGAGCATCAGATGTGAAACAGCGGGAAGGTATTTAAGAAGCCAGCGCAAATCATTCCTACTACAGAAGCATTCAGGTCTTGAGCAGTCCAGGCAAACAACGCACGTTACAACAAAGCCTAAACTTGTTCTTTATAATAATTTTAAAAACAATACTAGCTGCCTATTTAATTTTAAAAACAGCAAAAAATATCTCCATGAAATATCTCTAAAAAACAGCTCCATTTCCATTTCTTATAAGGAGTCCTGACGTTTAAATCTCCTCAATGTGATAGATATGCTTGCTTTGATCTGCTTAGCTCTTGGAAGTCCAGGGGCTGCTGGCCCCCTGTTGTCCGAGGTCCCTAGGGACAGCTCTGTCCGCCATTAGGGATTTTTTTCCAGAGAACCCCCTGTAACATTTCACGAACCCCCAGGGGTTCACGAACCCCAGTTTGGGAACCACTGATTTAGACTAAGCTCTTCAGGGCAGGGACTGTCTTGCAATGTGCACATACAGTGCCTTGCACAGTGGGGCCATGACTTGAGTTGGGGTCTTCGTAGTTAATGTAATACAAATAATAATTCCGCTTTGCACATTCCCGGCTCTACATTCCACTTTGTTACCAGTGGCTAAACGCTATCTACTACTTTCTCATCCTCGCCCTCACTCATGGTACACTGAGGGCGTCCATTTGCTTTGGAGATATATTTCTCCAGTGGAGAGGCAAAGGGTTTAGGGATGTGTGGTTTTAGCAGAAATGATGGATTCCCTTTTCAAGTTAGGGTTGAAGTATGCCCAATGCTCAGTGACTCCCCGAGGATGCTAACACCTCTTCTTCTTCCACTCTCAGGTGTCGCTTGTTCCACAAAGGGAATGTGGGGTTAGATATTTCCCCTGGGGATCAGGATGAGATGGCACATGACTAGAGACAGAATATTAACTCAAGGGGAGGAGAGGAGAAAGGCCAACATTGTCTCCCACAGATTCCCCAGGGCATATTTTCATTCAAGAATTGTTGATGTATCTTAGAACCTTGCCAGATGAGCCATATTCCTTCATGTTATTAGCTGACTTTTCACTTAAATAATATTTAAAATCTCTACAAAATAACGAGGCTGATTTTTTCCCCTTAACTCAGAACCCCAATATCCATGCCCTGGCTATGTAATGTATTTGTTATAACTTCACTACATAACCCTATGGTGACCACAGTAAGGTAAATGACCTTGTTATTTCTGTCTTCTAAACTGCTGCTATCTAACCACAGAAGGTTACTATGCTTGTTCATTTATGCCAGAAACATTCAAGTAGTTCAGAAATTAGACACCTGTTACACTGAAATGGATTTTTCCAAGCAAAGGGATGCTGTACTTATCAGGGCTGTGACCGGGTTTGCTCCTGCAACACCCCTTCATGGCCCACCAGGGAACAGCTCACTCAATCATGGAGTCTCCACTCATTGGCTGCTCTTTCTTCCAGGGTCCAATATAGCAGCGTTTTAGCCTTCCAGCCAAGGAATAGTTGAGTCCCACCCCTTCTGTGACATTAAAGTCTCAACAAACAGGACAAACGAAACCACAATGCAAAACAGGATCATCTGGCAACCTTCAGCAGGACCCCACTGTAGCGGTGCGAAGATTCACTGGTGCGGCACCTCCTGCTGGTGGGTCTGGGAATTAGCTCTTTTCCAGCATACGGAGCGCCCTCTGCAGGCCGGTGTCTCGCCTGCCACTGGCCCCGTGTCCCTCCTGGACTCCGGTGCCTCTTCATCTCGGGGTTCTGCCCCCAGCAGTACCCCCCTTACTCTGGGTTTCCCCTCCCAGGGGAACCCCAAAACCTCTAAACCCACCTTGCCTCAGTGGCTACTGCCAGTCATCATCTAGCCCCCCTCCCTGAGGCTGACTGCAGTCTGTAAACCACTCATCACGGGCAAGGGGGTTAGGACCTGCTGCCTTTGTCTATTCCCGGGCTGCCCCTCTGCAGCCCCAGTACCTTTTGGCCTTCAACAAGGCCTGCAGCCTGGGGGTTTACCAGGCTGGAGCTCCCCAGCTCCCTTTGCCTTTCCCCAGCACTATGCCACTTCAGGTACCTTGTTCCCAGGCAGCCAGGCCCTTCCCACTCCAGGGCTAGAGTGAGACTCCTTCACTCCTGGCCCTCCAGCCCTCTTATCAGGGCCAGCTGGGCCTTGATTGGGCTGGCCACAGTTGTGGCTGCCTCCCCAATCAGCCTACCGTGGCTGCTTTTAACATCTGTTCTCCAGGAGTGGGGCAGCCACCCCACTACACCCCCTTATATTCAAGGCCAATTTTCAAATAACCAGGGCTTTGGTCGGTGTCCCAGGGTCTGGTCAGCCCTTCCACCAGAAGGCTCACCTGACCAGCTAGCTAACTCCGTCTCTCGGCTGCTCTCCTTCCTGGTCAGCCCTGAACTGGGCTAGGTCTCCTTCTTATAACTCTCCTCTCCATGCTTGACATTTGCTGCAGGGGTCAACTGGATCCACAGGTTCTCATTAACCCTCTTCTAGCCATACCATGAGGACACTTAGGAGCTTAAATGCCTTTGTTGATCTGAGCCTAACTTCCACTGAATGGAAGCCTAAAGATGTGGGCCTTAATTCTTATGTATGCAATGCCATGCAGTCTGATTGGCTGAGCGGTTCTGATTTGAGATTCCACAGTTATGCAAGAAAACAACCGCCCAAGGAGAAGGTGTCTCGAGATGAGGTTATTTGAAACAAGGGTCTAATACCACAACCCTTACTTACATGAGTAATCTTTATTCATGTGAGTAGCCCTATTAACGTCAGAGATCCCATTTACTTTAATGAACCTACTTAGTTGAGTTAGGAGTACTCTCGTGTCAGTAAAGGTTGCAGAATAAGACCCCAAAAGAGAACATAAGAATGGCCATACTGGGTCAGACCAAAGGTCCATCTGGCCCAGTATCCTGTCTTCCGACAGTGGCCAATGCCAGGTGCCCCAGAGGGAATGAACAGAACAGGTAATCATCAAGTGATCCATCCCCTGTCACCCATTGCCAGTTTCTGGCAAACAGAGGAATGAATAGTATGGGGATAGATCATCACTGTACCTCTTCTGCCTGGATTTCTTGTGGCATTTATTTGCGATTAATGTGGAATGCTGTGATTTCCAGAAATGCACACTGGATAGATTGACAGCTGATAAAAATGCCTTTTCTCCAAGCATATATTAATAGCGGTAGCTTTGCATGGAAGCCAGTTGGCTAGATGTTTAGGGCCCAATCCTGTTCCTGCCAAACTGGGCAAAAAGTTGGGGTTTGTCACTGAATTAAATGGGTCTGCATATCCTCAGGTGTAACTTCATTGGGACTGATTCTGCAGCCACGTTTGTCTCCAAAAAGCAATGAGTGCACATTCACCCAAGCGAAAGAGAGACATTTGAAAATGCAGATGACTAAATGCAGCGTGTAGTTCAATTTACCTCTGTGGGCTCTGCTAAGTACCATAAATCCTGGTTTCACTCTGAGACAAATTGTCACATTATAGCCTTGCTACACAGGCAGACACAAATTTCTTGTTCCAAACAAAAAAAAAAAAAAAGAGAGAGAGAGAGAGAGAGAAAGAACTGCCTGCTAGAACAGGACATATGGAATCTCTGGTTATGGCTAAATCATTTTTAAAACCTCTCTCTCCGCGAGTCACATGTGAATTGCGGAAAGAGTTCTGTCAACAATAGTTTATTTACATACAGAAATAATTAGCATTATTATGGCAGACTAAAGTGGGAGGATTACGGCTAGCAGTGTGTCATAAAACTCACCATGTAATGTTAGGGAGGTTAGGAACCAGTAGTTTGTAGATTTGTGTACCAGAACAACAGAAACTGTCAGTGCTCTAAAGGAATAATGTGAAGATGAAAATCATAGATTTCACCTTCTTTGTTTGTGTTACCTGTAAAGCTTCAGATTATTAAAATTGAAAGAAGTGGACTGAATCTAATTTATGTTGCATTTTTAGGATTTTTTTGTTTGTTTGTTTTTGTGCTTCACCCAGAATGGACAGTGAAACTACATTGGTCAATTTCTCTTTTTTTATTGTCAGTTTCTCTTTCTGATACTCATAATAACATGCTGCTGAGTTTGGATTCTCAAAACAAAAAAAAAATCATAAAAATAAATAATTGGATATATGTTTTTAATTTAGGAGAACATTTCTATTCATAGGAGATTTTTGTAAACCTTGTTTTATTATTAATTATTATTATTGTCATTATTATTATTTAAACATCACCTACATTTGGGACTAAATCAAATTTACATTGTCACTTTAAATTACCCATCACGTCTCATGAAAATACTCTGGGAATTACATCATTAATAAATGGAACTAAAGAATTACATGCTTCAGTGGTTTCTAGGGTCCAGAAGTTATCAGCAAGTTACCTGCTTTCTGGTTTAAGAAGAAAGAATCATCTCCACAATTGGAGTTGAAAGCATATTGCAAAGAAATTCCCAAGAAAATTCATTCACATTTTGAAATCCATTTGTTTGATGGGAATCAGGGCACTTTGTTTTTGCTGTCTTAAAATGTTCTTGCAAATGAGTTTATTGGTAGGAATGTTCATCTAGGGTTGCCAACAGTCCCTTATTACAAGGAACGTCCCTTTTTTTTTCACCTCCGTACAACAAGATCGGCAGTTGATGAGTGCTACAAGAAGCAGCAAGAAATACCCCTGGCGAATGTAGGTGAATACTGTGTATTATTATTATTAATAATGCTAATAATATTGGAAGGAGAGGTGGGCAGAGGTGCTAAGAAAACAGTCCCTTATTTTTGAAATACAATGTTGGCAACCGTATAATCGTGTCAGGCTTATTTTGCTTGTATCTCAGGCACATGCAAAGTCAAGAGTGCACATCTTTAAAAGAGTAGGCCAAGAAAGAGTGCTCTGAGTAGTAATTAATGGACTTTTCTATGGGCCTTTCCAGGAAGACCTTAAAACCAAGATCTCATCATGTAGCACAGACATAAAGATCGGATGGCTTTTTTTGTGTGTGTGAATAAATTTTCATCAGGTGCCATTGGACAAACTCTCCTCTGTTGTTATTGATCATTTGTATTGCAGTCATGCCTTGTAACTGCAGTCATGGAGCAGGACACGTGCTAGATGCTGTACAAATGCAGAACTAAAATACCCATACATGCTGTTGTGAAGCATGTTTAACGTTGCGGCTGGCCCCAGAGGAAGCTGCATTTCTGGAGAGACGTCTATAAAACACTGATGGGTTTGGATCTTGTCAGATGTTGCCTGAATTTGCATCATCGGATAGTCCTGAATATTTGTTATTTGTGCCAGGAGATAACTGGCAGAAAAGTCCGCGGCCTGGAGCTGGCAGTGGACGCCAGGTGAAGAAGAGACAGTGATCCTTAATAGGAAGTTTTGCTATTAGTGTTTGAATAGCTAGTTTGAAACCAGAAATTTTTGAGTTTAGATTTTCTCCTTTCTGCAGAACTCCCTATCTTGGGGTCTTGAACAGGTATTACAAGAGCAGTTTCTAATGCATTATTAACCAGGGCTGGTGGTCAATGCTGCCACGGGAGCCCCAGCGTCAGCACAGCCCCGCCCCACCAGGGACAGGTTGAAATGCTAGTGTGATGTTTACTACTCATGATATCGCGGTACCTGATTTTTGTGCCCAAGCTACTTCATGGTGACTGGGACCCCAGCAGTGAGCATCTGAACCCCTTAGGAATTAGAATGTCTTAATTATTATTATGTATTTGTGTTGTGGTAGCACCTCAGACCCCCAGTTGTGGACCAGAACCCCACTGTGCTAGGTGCTGTACAAACACAGAACATACACATGATCCGCGCCCCAAAGAGCTCACAATCTAAGTATAAGACAAGAGATGACAGATGGCTACAGGCAGAAGGGTGGAGCACAAGGAAACGATACTGATCAGCATGCAAGGCAGTGGTTTTAGCACACCTGACTCCCCCTTTACTACAGCCCTGGCTGTGTACAATGGAGGTTTCCCCTTATATTCTCCTACTGAACTGTCTTCCTCCACAAACACCTCCCCTGCATTTCTGGACACATTACCTATTGGACATAGCCAGTGCACTCAATCCCTCAGCTGGTATGACAGAGCAGTTGAGGGGCATAGAGGACTTAGACAGTCTCACATAGACAAGTGGGTCTTACAGTGAATGAATGTTTTTTAAGGGTGTCCCAGATTTGGCTGAACTAACTTTCTGTTATTTACTTCCAATAACCTCATAAGCTACAGAGGACAAATTTTGTTTGCAGAATTTGGCTGTTGACCCTTCTCAGCTTATGTTCAATTCAACGCATCTCCTTTAGAGGGCACTGTGACACCTAGCATTGGATACCTGACCAATACAACAGAGACCAAAAATACTTCATACCTTGCATGATTCATACATAGAAAGGTGCAGTCTGAACATGTGCTGAGGCCAAACAAGGTTTGCTATTCACTTGACATGGAAACAAATCTTTGGTCCATATGGTCTACAGGGCCTCTCTGCATGGTACCAAATCTAGCATTAGAAACATTCTACCTACTAGACTGAGCATGTTGCAGGAAAGTACAGAGATACTGTAGTTGGAATGTATAGCAGACCTTCCAAACACATGCACTACAACAGGCATAACATGCTAGTTATGCTCTTATCCATTAATCAATATAGACTGAATTTTAAATGCCTCTGATGTCACTTTTGCATGTATGACTAAATGTACCCGCAAACAGGCCACAAGCATGCACCATGCATTCACAACTGTGTGGGCAAATCAGTACTGTCTAATTGGTGTACAAACCCAGTTGTTTACATGCACAAAACATGGGTGCAGGCATTTTTGTAAGTGGAAAACAAAAACCTGAGCTCAAACTGTTGCCCTGCCTGCCCAGAAATGGCCTAGAGAGGGCACTATATAAGTGCAATGTATTCTTGCGGTCTGACAATCTCTCTGTTCCTGATCCAACGTGGTGGCATTCACACAGACCAGGCTCTTTCCCTGCCAGGCCCCCTCCAATAGTAAAAGAGAAAGAAACACACACAAGATTGATCAGAAGCTTTAAATGCACACTTTGCTTCACTGCCATATGTGTGTGGTTGCAACGTGGGCTAACGTGTCAGATTAAAGGACTTTCCACTTCCTAAGACAACAACATGGCACCTTGTTTGATTTATACCAGACGATAATGATAAATCTGGTAAGCATGCGGAAGCAATCCCCTTTATTAAACATATACTATACTAACCCACTAAGGGACACAGTCATTAGCTGTTGTAGAGATAGTCCTGAACAAGTTTCTCAGCTTGGAAAGCTGTTAGCTCAAGACCCCTCATTTGCATGTACCCCTATCTTCACAATAGCCTGAACTAGCCCCTCTAATTCAAACCCCCTTGAACATCAGGGTGTTTACAGTCTTCCCTTTTACCTAGAATTTTGCATCTTGAGCCCAGTTGTAACAGCCAGCGGTGGCTGAGCAATCAAAAATGCCTAAGGACCGGCGAGCTAGTCATGCGAATGGTTTAAAAGAACTAAGGACGAGATTCTGCCCCCACTGCTAGGAGTTGAACTTGGCAGGAGAGGGGACAGAGAGCAGTGAAGACCCTGCTTTACCATCACAAGAACCATCCTACTAGCACAGTAGGGCACACTCTGCTCCTTCCTTTGGAACGGAGCAGCAAGGCATGACCCCCAGCTAGTGTGGGCTGCAGATGGCAGCATGCGAGCTAGCTGGCTGGGGCCCTGGCTGCGCTGGCAGACCATAGACCTTTGGAGCCATGGTTCACCAACTATTGCATCCGATCCCTCTCCCTTAGGGTGACCAGATATCCCGATTTTATAGGGACAGTCCCGATATTTGGGGCTTTGTCTTATATAGGCGCCTATTACCCCCTACCCCTGTCCCGATTTTTCACACTTGCTGTCTGGTCACCCTACTCTCCCTAGCTCTTTCTTGAGTGCTAGGGAGGGATTCTGCCATGCAGAGGGCGCAGGTGGGGAGAAAAACTCCCTATGCCCCACTAGTGCACCCAAGCAACAAAGGACAGGGCTTGGCTTCAAAGCTACATGATGAATGAAGTGGGGAATACGAAATCATGACATTTCAAAAGGAGGCAAGAAATACTGTCATGAGAAAGCTTCCTCTTAAGATTCCCACTCCAGGTTTGGCAGCCTCAGGAGGTTCAGATAAGCATCCTCACTCATCCAAACTGAAACCAAACCTAGAACATCTTGAGGTTCTCCCTCCCCTGCTCCATGCACGTTAGGGTTACCATATTTCAGCGAGCAAAAAAGAGGACGGGAGGAGCCCCGCCCTAGCCCCGCCCCTGCCCCTCCCACTTCCCGCCCCCCCTGACCTCCCAACCCTCCCCCCGTTCCTTGTCCCCTGACTACCCCCTCCTGGGACCCCTGCCCCTAACTGCCCCCCAGGACTATCTAAGCCTCCCTGCCTCTTGTCCCCTGACTGCCCCAACCTTTATCCACACCCCCACCCCCAGACAGACCCCTGGGACTCCCACGCCCCATCCAACCACTCCCCACCCCCTGACAGCCCCCCCCAGAACTCCCAACCCATCTAAACCCCTCTGCTCCCTGTCCCCTGACTGCTCCGATCCCTCTCCGCACTCCTGCCCCCTGACAGCCCCCCCCAGAACTCCCAACCCATCTAAACCCCTCTGCTCCCTGTCCCCTGACTGCTCCGATCCCTCTCCCCACTCCTGCCCCCTGACAGCTCCCCCCCAGAACTCCCAGCCCCCTACCCCCCCTGCTCCTTGTCCCCTGACTGCCCCCTCCTGGGACCCCTGCTCCTAACTGCCCTCCAGAACCCCACCCCCTACCTAAGACTCCCTGTTCCTTGTCCCCTAACTGCCCCCTCCTAAGACCCCCCCCCAACTGCCCACCAGGACCCTACCCCCTACCTGTACCCTGACTGCCCAAAACTTTCTCCACTCCCCCCCAAAAGCCCCCCCCCCCGTTTCTTGACTGCCCCCTCCAGAACCTCCCTGCCCCTTCTCCTGCCCCCCTTACCCTGCTGCTCAGAACAGGGTGTTGGGCTCTGTGCGAGCCGGACACGTGGCTGAGCTCCCCAGCACAACAAAACCCGGTCCCTGGCCCTGCACAACAAAACCCGGTCCGAGGTCCGGACTGGGTTGCAGGGGAGAGCTGCCCTTGTATCAGGACAAAGTGCTCTCGCTCCCGTTTTGCTACGCTGCATGGCAGAAACCGCTCCCAGTTGCAAAAGGGGAGGGCTGCACTTTGTGCTGAGACACTTGCTCAGAATGCAGGGCGGAGCTCCTCTCCAGCTGCTCCGGAGTCCAGCCCGGGACTTTCCTGCAGCCCTCCCAGCCGCTCCGGGGGAGGGGGGAAATCCCGGACATTGTGAGTGCTTTACAAATTCCCCCCGGACGCTATTTTTAGCACAAAAAGGAGGACATGTCCGGGTAAATCCGGACGAATGGTAACCCTAATTCACGTGGAATCATTTGGACTGGTGAGGTCCCACCATGGGTCTTCCAGATTCACCCTTCTGAGTCTCTGCAAGATGAGTTTAAACAGGCCCAGTTCTGATGTCACACCCGTTTTATGTTGGTATAACTCCACTGACAGCACTGAAGTAACTCCTGATCCACCCTGCAGTCAGAGGAGAACCAGGCCTATTATTGCTATTAACAGTCTGCTGTTTATTAGTCGCAGCCTTGACTGAGCGTGTGTTTGACTTCCCTTCAGAATGCTGCTTTAGGTGATGTTTGGAACTCTGACATGAACCTCTTTCATTCATTATGTACATTTCTCTGTACAGAGATAGCGCTCATTTCCTTTTGGTGTTTCAATCTTTAAAGATGGGACCAAGTAGCAATTTTATTTTTTATTGAGGTGGGAGGATGCACCTCAATAAAATGCATGCACTTACAAGTGTCTCAAACTGAGCCAGATTTCACTCCCTGCATCAGTTCACAGACAGGAAGAAAAAAGGGGGAGGGCTAGCTCAGTGGTTTGAGCATTGGCCTGTTAAACCCAGGGTTGTGAGTTCAATCCTTGAGGGGGCCACTTAGGGATCTGGGGCAAAAATCAGTACTTGGTCCTGCTAGTGAAGGCAGGGGGCTGGACTCAATGACCTTTCAAGCTGAAAGAAACTTTATTTTTTTGCTGAGCTGGCATTTATTAGTTCACTTTTTCAGCCATTTGAAATTTGAGGCTAATATAAACTTGAAGTCATAGTTTTTTACCCAGAAGGCTGAGCTCTCTGCTGTTTGCATGTGGTCACCCAAATGCCACACTGAATGGCTGCGACTTTATTTATTGTTCATGCTGTATGCTTGGCCAGTTTGGTGCAGGTTGCCGTATCCTTGAGCCTGGGCAGGTTAAATCAAAGCCATTCATTCATTGCCTGCTTCTCTCTCTCTCTCTCTCTCTCTCTCGTGCACAGGGGTTTATAGTTCTGAATCATTACAAAAAATTCCCAGTAACAAGTGCAAACTAAATATGAAACATTTTTAAAGTGAAGCATAGCCCATGTCTTCCCCGTCCTCAGCTCCCTGCAAGCCAGACTCTGAGAAACCAAAGGAGGAATGGAAGGGAGCTATTAAATCAGTTCCCTGGAGCTTTAACACTTTCTGCAATTTGTAGTGGAATTACTAGCTGAGCTCAGTTTGCAGCCTGCCTCTAGTCCGCCGTGTAGGGTGTGGTGCTGGAGTCGAGCAATTTGCTGTCTGCAAATGCCTTGACTTTGATTAGCGTTTGCAATAGCCAGTCCATGTGAAGCTTAAACAGACAGGAGTGTGTTCCTTGGATAACATTCCAGTTTTAAGGAGCGATGGGGAAGGCCAAGTTTGGTCTATTCTCCCTTTGTGAAGTGCATTGTTGTTAATGTTAGCTAATCTACAAGATATGCCAACTGTCGGGCAAGCAAGACTCCAGGCAGCCCTGTTTGTTTAGGATAGGATTGGGCTTTGCAAATCCAATTTAGACATGTTTTTTTTTTAAAAAATCTACCTCAGCCATGAATGTTTAAAGATGCACTGTGCTTCGTAAGGCAAAGAAAAAGCAGCATTTGCAGCAGGCTGTCTTGGGGGTTTTCATCTTAAAGAGATCCTGTCTCGGTATTTTTTAAAAAAATTAATAATAATACACCTCTACCCCAATATAACGCCACCCGATATAACACGAATTTGGATATAACGCGGTAAAGCAATGCTTCGGGGGGGGGGGGGGGCGCTGCGCACTACGGTGGATCAAAAGCAAATTCAATATAACGCAGTTTCACCTATAACGTGGTAAGATTTTTTGGCTCCCGAGGACAGCGTTATATCGGGGAGGTGTACTAATAGCAATAGTTTCCTTGCCTGTTAGAAAGTCTTTGGGAAGCCTGAAACTGAAATCTGTTTCCCCACTAAACTCTCCTTTCTCCATGGCACAAATGCACTGATAGGTTATTGTAGGGCTGCTCGTGAACAGTAGACGATGCATACTGGTTTGTTATTCTCAGGCTTTTGGTTTGCAGAGAATTTTACATGCCAGTTTGTTACTGTAGGTTCCTCATGAGTGGTGGACCTCATATCTGTTTTTGTAGGGTTGCTCATGAGCACAGGGATGCTCGGAAGTTAAAAAGAAAAAAAGAGACGTTTCCAGTAATGAAACAATACCCTCCACCCTCCCACCCCCCAAAGGGCAACTGGGTCCTCAAGCCACAGCAACAAATCTTTGAGGAAAGATGGGCCAGGCCCTGACTTTCAACAGACTTTGCCTCTGTCTAACTCTGTGGGCGCACCAACAAGGCTAACTTATTCCACAGCCAAAGGCCCTTCCACTGAGAACACTCCACGCCCATATCCTCCAGACATTCATGTTCAGTCGCTGTTCTCTTGACCATCCCAGCAGTTCAATGTCTGCTAATAGGAAGCCAGTGCATTCGTCAAGGAGCTGGTGTAAGAGCTGCCTGCCCCCAGTACCGTCAAGAAGTGGACAGATACATTGGGAACAGCTGAAGCTTTGGTAGCTCTATGCAGCAAGCATCCAGTCTGGAGGAAACAAAGGCCCACCTGGCTGTGACAAGGCCCATATCTGAGTGAAACAGCTGCAGTCACCTTACTAGAGATGTTAAAAAAGGTACTTTTGGTCATTAACTCTACCTGGAAATTCAGTCGCGGTCAGAGGTAGGTCTACACTGCAATGTAAACACAGAGTGTGTAGAACTCAAGTTAGCAGACTTGTTAACCTAGGGCGTGAGCATCTACACTCATTTTTAACCACGTTAGGAACTGGTGAACTCTACGTCCCAAACTGGGGCTCTGGCGTCTGTACTACATTATGCAGGCCCAAGTCCAACCACTCATATCCCAGGGTTCCTAGTGCCATCCCAAAATGTGGCTGCTCTAGGCCTTTGTTCATGGTGCTGTGTGGGAAAAACTTGACTGTCCACCAAACTTGACTATCCAGAGCACAAAGAAAGTTGGCCTGTGGGAAACTTTTAGGGGACTCCCAGAGCACAAGGGCTTGGACCCTGGGTGCCAACTTGACTTAGGCTCGGATCCTCCACCCCATAGGGTCTTGGATTCTGGTCTAAGCCCTGGGTTAGCACAATTTGTGTGTAGATGGAAGGGGTTAGGCTTGAGCCTGAGTTTGAACGCTGTGCTTACATTGCAGTGTAGACACACACAGAGGTCCCAAAGGACCCAGAGCTGTAAACCAGTTTGGTAAAGGGTGGACAAATCCCACCCATCAATAGCATGGACAGAAATCATTCCCAACATACCATCAGGACCCTTCCTTCAGTCTACCTATGCCACTTCTGTCTTGTCTGGTTTGAACCCCGGCCAACGTGCTCTCATCCAGTTCCCTGTCTTGGCCAGACACTGAGGCAGCACAGACGCAGCATTATGAGCCAAAGTCCATTGAAGTTAATGGGAGTCTTTCCACTGACTTCAAGGAAGTTTAGATCAGGCCCAATGAAAATGTGACACAGATGTGTGTGAACCACATGCTGATGGAATCACAATGCAAACCATCTTACAATCACCCCTACCAGCCTCGCCTATGAATCGTGAAGAGGCAGAACAGAACCCTACATGACCTTCACATGAAGGAGCATTTGCAGCAGATGAATAATTACCTGGAAATTACCTTCTGGGATCTGCACAAGAAGACAGAGTGGAGCCCTTGAGCAGCATAAGCTGTCCATTTGTTTGTAAATATAAAAAGAAAAAAATAGGTCAATTTATTTTTTATTCTCCTTTTAATGTTCAGATCCTGGAGACTGTTATTCATCTACTGCCTAAGGTATATGGGTGAAGAGGGCAGCACTGGAAAGGATTCCCTTTGCAAACAGGTGATTTGGTTTTTGATAGACCTTCCAGTTCTATTGGCCCCAACTTTTGATCTCATGTTTAGTATTGAAAAAATAGTTTCCAATATCTGGCATTTTATCTCTAGAAATGTGATTTTGCTTAAAGGACTCCATTACATAGCTCCTGCAGAGATGACAACAACATGCAGATAAGTCTGGCCAAATGGCTAGTGAAAAATCCCATCCAATATACAGAGACAAGGTGTGTGAGGTAATATATTTTACTGGACCAACTTGATCCGACATTACCTCACCCACTTTGTCTCTAATATCCTGGGACCGACATGGCTACAACACTGCATACATCGAATAAACAGTCACCCACTTCACAAATGCAATCTGTGTACATATGCTGGGGGAGGGAACAGAGCAATGGTCCTTGCTATAGTTAACCCTTATCTGTCATTGAGTGCATCATGTGTCCAGCCATTCATCAGAGCTCTGATAGTGCCACCCATAAGAGTAGTACCTGAACACCTCACAAAGAGTAAATAACAGAACTGGATAGAAAACGGGATTTTAGTCTATGGGAAATTGACCCTTTTTTTTTTCATTTTTATCAACATTTCCTGTGGAAAATGTTGACTTTTCAGCAAAATGTCAAAAATAAAAATAATTTGGCCAACAGCTTTTTGGGTTTGAGGTATTTGGGCTTTTTTTTTTTATTGTTTTGTTTTTAAATGAAATCTCAAACTTTTGCATGGAAAGCAGACATGTTTTGCAAAATATGTTTAGTCAATAATCCAATTTTTCTGTTGAAAAACAGTTTTAATGGAACACTTTCATCTATCTCCAGTAAATAACCACAAATAATAGGCTAATGGTCTAATTTTCTCCTTACTTCCACTGAAACAAACAGGGTATATATCTATATATCTTCCAGTTCACTTCCTCCTCTCTCTCTCTTTCCTCCTCCTGCTGTTCCTTTTCACTCTCCCTTGTTGCCTGTTATTTGTGCTTATAATTAATTGTTCCTATAATAGACTTTGTGTGTGTGTGTGGGGGGGGGGGGAATAGAGCCTGGGACAACATCCTTAATATTACCCCACTAACAGCTCCCTCTTATGAGATACTGGATGTTTAAAGCACTGAGGAGTCCACTTTAGAACCCTTTATTTAAATGTACTGTGGCTTATTTATCCCTATTCTATGTGTAGGTTTCCTGTTGAGCTCTGTGAGAGTTCTGCAAAGAGATAACAGGGCTTATTGCCTGGATGGAATCCTACTTTGGGATAACATTAGCTACAGTTACCTTCCCCTGTTCTTTATTACGCTGGCCCCAAACAGCATCTTTGTTTCTCAAGGGTTCTTCTGCACATGTTACTTATTCCCAATCCTCAGTTCTCACAGTTGGTTGTTAGGGAGATGTATAGTTATGTCACAAACAGAAAACGATGAGTCTGATTCTTATCTCACACCAGTTTTACTTCATTATTTTTTAAAATTTGTCTCAATTTTTCATGTTTTTCCTCAGTTATTTAACCCTTCCCCTTCTCCCAAAGTTGCTGAAAAGAGAAATTTCTGTTGTGTCAAAAAGGCATTTTTTCATCCGAAAATATTATTGGTGATAGCTTTTTGACTAGCCCTGAAGACTATTATAACTGATGCCAAACAGACGCTGCATTGGCAGGTGTGTTACTGTGGCTAGGGAGGGGGGACTTAAGAGGAAAGAACTAACCCAAGATAAATGGATTCCTTTGTGTACAAAAGCACTTCCTAATTGCTTTCTGTGATACCAGGGTGATAGATACATTAGCAAAGTCTAGACTGGATAAAGTTGGAACCTTCAGAAAGGAGATTGGAAACTGAGATATTACTAGGACCCCAAAGGAACACACTGTTACAGAAGGAAATTCAGCAATCAGAACTCTGCCAAGACCAAAATTCGTGGGTATCTTATATTACCTGAACCTGTTTTCCAGCTTTACTTGACTTCACCTTTCCCTCAGCTGAATTAAAATTTTGCATCTGAACTTGCAGATTTCTCCTCACACGTTGTCCTGAAATTTTAATCTAGAAGCACTGGATTATAGGCCTCCTCATTCAACAGGAGGTTTGTTATAGCTGAATTCATTTAACCTCAGTCACTTTTGAATCAGGGTTGGTAATTTCCAGGGAACATAAGAACGGCCATACTGGGTCAGACCAATGGTCCATCTAGCCCAGTATCCCTGTCTTCTGACTGGCTCATGCCAGGTGCCCCAGAGGGAATGAACAGAACAGGCAATCATGGTTCCTATCATTCTGTTAGCTTTTTTGACTGTGTCTGCACATTGAGCAGATGTTTTCAGAGAACTAGCCACAATGACTCCAAGATCTCTTTCTTGAGTGGTAACAAATAATGTAGACCCCACCATTTTGTATGTATATTTGGGAGTATGTTTTCCAATATGCATTACTTTGCATTTATCAACATTGAATTTCACCTGTCATTTTGTTGCCCAGTCACCAAGTTTCATGAGATCCCTTCACAGTCAGCTTTGGACTTAACTAGCTTGAGTAATTTTGTATTGTCTGCCAACTTTCCCGTCTCACAGTTTACCTCTTTTTCCAGATAATTTATTAATATGTTGAACAGCACTGATCTCAGTACAGATTCTTGGGGGACTCCACTATTAACCTCTCTCTACTGTGAAAACTGACTATTTATTCCTACCTTTTGTGTCCTAGCTTTTAACCAGTTATAATATAGGGAAAAGCTAGTTTAGGACAGGGCTCTAGTAAATACAGTCTTAAACCCGTTTAAACCAGGAAACTGGGAAAAATAATTGCATCAGTGTCCAGCAAGTTCAGCAAGCATAGAACAAATTTTTTCAAACTTTGGATGCATCCAGACCAAAATGTATACAGACGATGTGCAGTACTATAATGACATATATTAGTATTATACCGACTGGTTTTGCTTTTCATTTGTACAACCTTAAATTGATTTACGAATCTACTCATAGATGCTGATTCTGTGGGTGCTCTGGGGCTGGAGCACCCACAGGGAAAAAATGATGAGTGCTGAGCACCCACCAGCAACCCCCCATCTGTCCCCCCTTCCTTCCCCAGCGCCTCCTGCCCACCAGTGGGCCCCACCGATCAGTGCCTCCCCCTCCCTCCCCATGCTTCCTGCCCACCGCGATCAGCTGTTTCACGGCATGCAGGAAGCTCTGGGAGGGAGAAGCGAGGACACGGCGTGCTTGGGGGAGGGGGCGGAATGGGGCAGGAAGAGGCGGGGCAGGGGTGGGGTGGAGGCGGGAAGAGGCGGGGTGGGGATGGGGACTTTGGGGAAGGGATGGAGTGGGGGCGGGTCCTGGGGCAGAGCTGGGGTTTGATCCCCCCCTGGCACATTGGAAAGTCGGCGCCTAAGAATCTACTGTCATATGTAACCACAATTTGAATATATAACTAACATGAAGTGTAATGTGTTGTGCATTAATGAAACCGTTTTTAAAATAGAAAATGTCTTAAACTGGAACTAAATAATTTTGCCAGTGGTGGTAAGAACCATGATTTTACCTGATTAAAAACCACCTCTGGTAAATACCATGCCATCCCTGATTTGATTTCATGTCAGCAAAAAGGCTCACCAGGTCTCACTGAATCAGGTTTCTTTCCCCTCCTCTCCTTCTCTTCCTTCAAAGGCCCCTCTGATAATAGCAAGAGCCCCTGGGTAATATTACCCATTTATTTCACTGTCTGAAGCTAATTTAAGCAGATGCACTGAGAATGACAAAGCTAAACAGCTTGAAAAATAGGTTTCCAGCCCTTGAGGCAAAAGTTGAAATATTTTTTTCCCAAACATCCTGAATAAAACTGCTGCTGAGCTGACAGCTAATTTTGAAATGACTGCATCCCCTTGTTTTAATGTCTAACCAGGTTTAAAGTGAAGGCCTCGTGTTTCAGATGCAACAAAACAACTTGGACAAGAGGTAATTGTACAGGAATTGCTCATCCATGTCAAGTTCCACCAGCCCAGGAAGATGAAACCACCTAGTAAAATTCTCCCATTGTTCACAGCGAATTCATTTTTAAGGGTCATTTTATTCTTGCATTCGGACTGTCCTGCAAAATGCTTTAGCTAGCTCAGGGAATTAGAATGCAATGGAAGTCTTGACCCGTGGTGATCTCATGGTACTGTCATTGACTCCAGCATCTTGGCAAAATTCTAATTTTCCATCTAATCCTCCTTCCCCTTTGGTTTGAGTTCTTAACTTCCTTCTCTAAACTGTGACATCATTTTACTCTCTGCACTGGGACTAAAGATCTGTGTTTCAGTTAGGAATGAAGTTATTTCTGCATACAGTTTCCATGGCAGTTTATACAGCTCTGTGACTTCTCAAAATGGGAAGCATTGTTGAGTGTCCGATTTTTTGTAACAATGGGTCACAGGAAACAAGAAATGACCTGAATCTTCACCCAAAATTTGACTTAAACTTTTCTTGAGGGGTTGAAAAAGCCTTTTGTTTTGTTTTATTAAATTAGCATTGGGCTATTCTGTCTCCACACTTCTTGGTTCCTGTGACTACTCAGGGAAATTTGCACTGGAATGGATACGGGGTCATGTGGAAATCTGATTTCTATCCTCCAGCTAACAAAAATTTCAGTCATCCAAATAGGAGCATAAGGAATACCATGTGACTTAGGAGACCAATTACACACCACAAAAGGGCAAATAGCCTAAGGAACAGTTAAAGAAATAGTTCACAAACAACCCATGTGCTGAAACATGTTTGTGCAAAATGTCTGAAAGAATTTCAAAGAACAAACACACTTGTAAAAAAAATCAAAGCCTGTTTGCAGAAAATTAACCAGCGTTAGCAAGGGTTTACTTAATCAAATTTTCACGATGAATAATTCACCCAGTTTTACTTCTCAATGCCATTCTCCGAATATCTGATGATGCCAGCTGCCTCTCTGGCTGTTTATTGTTATTTGTTTTTAATTAAAAGATGCTTTAAAATGTTCAGGTGTTTACTGTTCTTCATAATACAATCAGAGAGCAAATCGCAGCGAGAAAGCTATCTCAATCTATGGAGATAAAGGAAACTATTTAAAAACTATTCTGAAAAAGCATTTATTAACATATTTGTGTTATATTGATTTGTATAAAACACATGTGTATGTATAGAGATGTACACACACATATGAGTAGACGCGATATGTAATTTTCTTGCATACCTATCTAAAGTAATCATTAAATCATCACAGATTTATGTGAAATTAATCTACAGCAGAGAAGTGGCAGGTGAAATTGGCTGGCTTCCATTTCTGCTAATACCAGGGCAATGTCTTTCCCCTCCCCCCGGGGGGCCCTCTGTCTAGAGGAATTCAGGATTATACGCTTCATGGTAATTTATGTCAGTCTTTCTGAATATTTGGCCAATAAAGTCCATAACATGTGGATGGCTTCAGGTGTGAGTGACTGGCAGCTCACCCAGAACTGAGCTGGAACCATGGCAGTCATTTCTCTATAGGCCTTTTCCGGCCTTTCATTCTAACAGAGTTTGTTCAGTTTAGTTGCAGTTTAAAACTGCCCCAATGCAAAGTGAGGGGAGGCCCCTCACTGAGTGGATTGTGTTAGACTGTTGCAGCAACAGGGTTGATTAAAACTAACAGGCGATTCGGTATAGGCAGATGGTAATTGTTAGAGACCGGCCTGAGCCTTCAAACTGGGGAGCTGCTTGAATCAGAACCAGGACCCAAATCTGGCAAATGCTCCCTTATGTTTTATTGATCAGAAGCATAAAAGAAAAAAGAAAACCCCCACTTCGGGCGGGATCTGGATTCAGATTCTAATATAGTGGCTTGGCATCTTCTCTTGTTAGCAATGAGATTTGAAGGGTTGTTGTTTTGTTTTCATTCCATTCCAGAAAATGCAGGTCATGCCCAACTTCACACCTGAGCCCCTTTGGCCCCCATTTATATTACCCTTTATTTATTGAAGGTCACCACATAAAGGTCATGTTATATCCCTCCTGCAGGGCCAAGTTTCTTAAAGTGAAGGAGTGAGAGGGAAAAACACTGCAATCTTCATATATCCAGATGGCTGACAAGGACAACATCAGATGAGAAAGATGTCCAGGGATCTGAGCTGCAGGTAATTTATGTTGCTTTCCCAAGAAGCCACTAGCTGCAGGCTGCTAGAAACAAACTTTGGGAATTTAAACAAACAAAAATATCCCAAAGCACTATTTCATCTGCAAATGTGTCACTCATCCCAGATCTGAACACCTTTCAGTATCACAAGGCCCAGCAAACTGGAATACCTCACACTACAATAGGAAATCAATGTCTGGTTTTATTATTCAGCTTCCAAACAAGACCCCCGCCCCCTTGTCCTTCAGGCAGCTGCCTTTTGCTTCATCAGAGGAGTTCAAGAGAGGGCTGGAGTGAAGGGAAAAAAATAATAATCGATGCTCATTTCACAGTGGGCAAATGTAGGTTAATGAGAGATTTATGACAGCACTCACGTCGGTTCCCTCCTGCACTTTAACTCACAGCACATGAAGGAGATGCTGTTAATGGCCCTCACAGGTCAGATCTGCAATGTAAAATTCTTTATGATGCTCTTTTCAAAAACTTCAGTTCAATCTCTGTGCCAGATGAGAAGAAAGCAGGAAATCAAATGTTAAAAGGCTGTAAGGCTCATGACAGCAATGTCTGGGCCAAAGAAATCTGGCATGTCTGGACTCCCCATCTTGAGAAGGTTTTTCCCCCCCCCCCCTTTCTTTCTTTTCTTTTCCTCAACATCCCACCACTTCCTGGATGGTTGAGTCATTGTGGGCTGTACTTTTATCAACAATGAAACACAGAGGCACCTTTGACAGCTGCAGAACTGAATATTTGCTCGGAATTGGTTTCTGTGGGGGCTGGTTGTTTTTTTTCAAACAGCTCTCACATGTACACACACAAAGGAACCTTGGCTTGCTCACTGCAGTAAGGAAGTGACACAGGTACGTGCTTGTTGGGGATGTCATCATGGGAGACAGTTGCTTTGTCACACCTTAAATCAATGAGATGATACTGTATGGGATGGCTAGGGTTACCATATTTCAGCAAGAAAAAAAGAGGACGGGAGGAGCCCCGCCCTAGCCCCGCCCCTGCCCCTCCCACTTCCCGCCCCCCCAGAACCCTCAACCCTCCCCCCGTTCCTTGTCCCCTGACTGCCCCCTCCTGGGACCCCTGCCCCTAACTGCCCCCCAGGACTCCACTCCCTATCTAAGCCTCCCTGCCTCTTGTCCCCTGACTGCCCCAACCCTTATCCACACCCCCACCCCCAGACAGACCCCTGGGACTCCCACGCCCCATCCAACCACTCCCCACCCCCTGACAGCCCCCCCCCAGAACTCCCAACCCATCTAAACCCCTCTGCTCCCTGTCCCCTGACTGCTCCGATCCATCTCCCCACCCCTGCCACCTGACAGCCCCCCCCAGAACTCCCAAACACTCCCCCCCTGCTCCTTGTCCCCTGACTGCCCCCTCCTGGGACCCCTGCTCCTAACTGCCCTCCAGAACCCCACCCCCTACCTAAGACTCCCTGTTCCTTGTCCCCTAACTGCCCCCTCCTAAGACCCCCCCCAACTGCCCCCCAGGACCCTACCCCCTACCTGTACCCTGACTGCCCAAAACTTTCTCCACTCCCCCCAAAAAGCCCCCCCCCCGTTTCTTGACTGCCACCTCCAGAACCTTCCTGCCCCCTGACCTCCTTACCCTGCTGCTCAGAACAGAGTGTTGGGCTCTGTGCAGCCGAGCCGGACACGTGGCTGAGCTCCCCAGCACAACAAAACCCGGTCCCTGGCCCTGCACAACAAAACCCGGTCTGGCCCTGCACAGTGCTGCCGGACTGGGCTGCAAGGGAGCTGCCGGCTCAGAATGCAGGGCGGATCCGGCTCCTCTACAGCTGCTCCTGAGTCCAGCCCGGGACTTTCCTGCAGCCCTCCCAGCCGCTCGCTCTGCTCTGCGGGGGGGAAATCCCGGACATTGTGAGTGCTTTACAAATTCCCCCCGGACGCTATTTTTAGCACAAAAAGGAGGACATGTCCGGGTAAATCCGGACGAATGGTAACCCTAGGGATGGCTGAATGCCTACAGCTTTATGTTCCTTTCTGGAGTCCTGATGGGCCACTCATGAGTGCCAAAGAGTCTGCAAAACAAGAGCAGCATCAAGAATAGCAATTGTGCTTTGGGATCCTTGGATGGAAGTCCACAGATGGGACAAGTGAGGCACAGCGGGGTGAAATGACCTAGGCCAAAGTCACACAGCCAACGCCAGGCACAGAATCCAGCTCCCACTGACTGACACTCCAATGCTATCGCAATGACCCATCCTTTGGGAAACTGCTTGATTGATAGGGTGAAATATGAGGCCCCAGTTCTGACCAAGTAGATTCAGGAGCTGGCAGCATTACATTGTTCTGTCAAGTGACGCATAAACCAGTCTGCATAAAATGAGGATTGAACCGAGGTTTCATCTGCCATGATATATTTTGAATCTGGACAGAACCATTTGGATGGCTTGAGGAAGTCTGGTTAACTTTCCTTATCACCCCTCACCTCCACTGTTTTTCATTTTATGCTGCCTCTGCACTTCCTCGTTCTAGCTAATCTTGAAAATAATGAACTAGAGCAAGAAAGCCTTTTCTTCTGGTATTTCCTGCCTGTCAAGAAGCAGGAAGCACCAGAAATCTTGTGAGAAAACCATTTCTCATGAGACTTCTAGGTTCATTTTCTAGGCTCTAGCCCAGATGGCTTGGATCATTTGGACAGAGTTCAGGTAAATATCTGAATTCAGGGAATTTAGCTGAACTTACAAACCTTTTGAGGTTTGGACATCACTCCTGGGCTTTCCCCACAGTTTATTAGATTTTCTTTCATTGTATCTCTCATGCATTCTTCAGCTCAATCAGTTTCAGGACTATGGACCAGTTTGTGCCCTCTGATAGATGCAATCTACCCCCCAATGAGGGTGGTGCATGGTATCTAGAAATGGTTAGGTAGCAAAGGAAATATATTTGTAAATGAAATAACTTAGTTTGGGTTGCTATGACTAATAGGGGTTATGCTATTTGAGAGTAGAGCTGGTTGGAACATTTTATTGAAACAGTTTTCTATTGAAAAAAGTTGTTTATATGAAACTGAATATTTTTGCAAAATCGTATAAATTTTGATGAAACTTCATTTAGAAAAAATTGGAAAAAAGTTTTGAAAATGTCAAAACATCTTGTTCAACATTTTTGGCACAAGATGTTTAGATTTTTAGTTGTGAAATGACCTTTTGTTTTGAAGTGTAGTTTATTTTATATGGTTAAAATTTTTCAAAAAATTAAAAAGGGTTGCAATTAAAACAAAACATTTCAAATATATCAAAAGAAAACATTTTTATTGACCCAGAACAGTTACTTGTCCAGAATTTCATTTCACAAGAAAGAAAGAAAGAAAGAATTGGGACCAAAAAAACACTTATTTTTTTGTGGGATGGAAAATTTATCTTCCAAACAGCTCTGCTTCAGCATATTCTGACAACTGCTAGATGTCTATGAATATGTTCATGACTTCCCAAAGTATCACTGGCTTTAATGTGAATGATTATTCGCTGGAAAACTTGCGCTAGAAAATGTGCTATTCTTCTGTTCCACGTATATTAGTCATCTGATTGGGGAGCAGAAATTATACTATGTCATTTAGGTGACGAATCACAAAACACGAATAGCAGATAGTAGAACTGAACCGTTTGCAAATAACCCATCATCTGAACTATTTTGCAAATATTTGTAAACAACAAATGCATTTGAAGGAAACTAGGTTTAGGTCTCAAATGATACACTACCCAAAAAAAAGATACTAAGGTCCCAGTCAAACAAAGCACTTAAGCCCATTTTTAAGTCCCTCTCTGTTCACTAAGGCATTTAAGCATGTATTTAAATCCAATTAACTTTAATGTGAGTCAAGCATGTGCTTAGTGCTCTGTTAAATCAAGGCCTAAATTTATAACTAGTTCTTTGTCCAGCTCTATGAATATCCAGCGTTGGCATATGATTAATATTTACAGTGCTTCTAGGGGATTTAAATACACATTCAAATTAAAATTGATGAGAGCCACGTATCTAACCCCCCTGGTCAGCTTTGAAAAATCTCAGTCATTATGTTTTGCACTGAGTTGGTTGAAATGTATTTCACTTCTCTCTCTCTCAGGCCTGGTCTACACTGGGGGTGGGGGGTGGAAGGATCAATCTAAGTTACGCAACTTCAGCTACATGAATAACGTAGCTGAAGTCGATGTACTTATATCTACCCACCGTGGTGTCTTCACTGCGGTAAATCGACGGCTGATGCTCTCCCGTCAACTCCACCTACGCCTCTCGCCCTGGTGGAGTACCGGAGTCGATGGGAGAGCGCTCGGCGGTCGATTGATCGTGACTAGACTAGACGCAATAAATCAACACCCGCTGGATCGATCACTGCCCGTCAATCCAGCAGGTAATGTAGACAAGCGCTCAGACAGTGTGCATTTCAAAAACAAAGAAAGACAGAGGCCCTGATCTACACTACTGCATTAGGTCAACGCAAGGCAGTCTACACTTAAATTTTTCTCCAGCCAATGTAACTGCCCTGCTATGCTCACTTAATAACTCCACCTCCATGAGTGGCGTAGAGTCCAGATCGATGTAGTTTGGTCAACGCAGTGTCAGTGGAGACACTGAGTTGCTTATGTTGACTGTTACTGGCTTTCAGGAGCCATCTCTCAATGCCTCACACTGACAGTACAATCGACACAAACGCCACTGGTGAGGACGCGCACCAACAACTCAAGGAGCAAGGTGAAAACACGCACAAGTGATGTAATTACTGTGGCAGCTGTATGCCAGTTAAGTTAGGTTAACTCATGGCCTCAATTTTTGTTGCAGGGGTCAATAAAAATAAAACAGAAGTAAATTGCCAGTATACTTCCTGAAATAAAAACTAAGCTCTAGATAAAAGAAAACAACAACCCCCCTCATCCATTGCTCAAGGTTCCAACTCCTTGATTAGAACACACTTTTAAGACACAAGTCAGGTGTATCCTGCAATATCCTCTCTGCCGCTCTCATTAAAAGTCGTTCTCCTCCCTTGTCTGTTTCACTTGAAACAAACCATACACTAGTCAGGTGTTCATTATCCTGATGATGTTCAAATGACAACTAGTTTATTCTCCTGCCTGCACCTCCAGGAACTGCATTAATAATGATGCTTGTCTGCTGCAGAGATGCTTTATAGAAACTGAACGTCTGTCATGTGGGCACTTAATTACATCTTCTTAAAAGGAGATAATTAGGATCGCATGTAAAAGATTGCTCCAGGGTTAAAAATGTATTTCAAAATTAGTTTTCCAGTTGGGTAAGACTTTTAATTTTAGTTTCAGTAACCAAATTGGAGGAAACTGTATTGATCTGACAGACCTGATAAGACAGATGTTTAAAAGGAGGGATACTGTCTATTTGAACGGTCTCTTAAGCACTAGCCAGCATGATATGCAGTGGTAAAAAAGAAAAACATAACCTGGATGATGATGATATGCACAGCAATGAGGGAACCTATTGCTCTGTGTGTCTGTGTGCACATATATATATATATATGTATGTGTGCGCGCATATCAGGATTGTCAGTTAATCACATATATGCTGCATGGAAAACAAAACTCTTGACCTTTGGCTCCAAAAACAATTCTGATCATTTACCCACTAGACACTAATATATGGCTACATTGTAAAGCAGGATTGTGAAGAAATGCACACACCAACACACACAACTATATGTGCATACGATCCTCAGCTTGCATATGCATGCAGTGAGATATCTGTGTATCTGATAAAAGGGTGAGCATACTATTGCATGCACACATTTTTGGAGATTTGGCCTGTAGACAGGTGACTGCCCCCTCATGACCAGGAGTGGCTCTGTGGTGCCCTGCCTCAGTTTCCCCTCCTGCTCACGGCCCATTAAGAACTCAACACAGTCCAAAAGGTAACTAAAAATACTTCTTCTGGTTTCCAATATATGTATTCCTTCCATACATCGGCCTTCCAGGCCCCAACCCCAGTTCAGTGTCACTCTTCCTGAATCAGGAGCACCCAGCCCGCCTTCCCAGAACTGGGAGCAGCTCCCTACAGTCTCGCTCTTTGGGAATCAGGAGTCCTCAGCCCTCTTTCCTGGAGCCGGGTCACCTCTCATTAACCTCCATCTGCTTCCTCAAGTCTGCTATAGCTTCCCAGACTTCTGTCCTGTCTGGCACTCGCAGGCCTTGTAGATGGAATATTAAGCTCCCACTTGAGCTCTCTTCCCCAGGGACTCCCTCAAGAGTCTGTTCTTTCCTCTCCTATTTTCCCCAGGCCTGAATTAATCACATGACCTTCCCATCACATGATCAAAATCGTGTTCCCACCTGGGGAAGTGAGTTGATCTTCTCACAGGTGGAGCTCATGCCCCTATTCCCTGTAAAGGGTCCAGCCACCCAGCCTTTAAAGATAACAGATTAGGAATATTCTGTCCAGCAGAGGCACAGACTGTTCTAGGGTGATCATATAGCAAATGTGAAAAATTGCTTAATAGGCAGCAGGTTTAAAACAAATAAAAGGAAGTTCTTCTTCACACAGCGCACAGTCAACCTGTGGAACTCCTTGCCTGAGGAAGTTGTGAAGGCTAGAACTATAACGGGGTTTAAAAGAGAACTGGATAAATTCATGGAGGTTAAGTCCATTAATGGTTATTAGCCAGGATGGGTAAGGAATGGTGTCCCTAGCCTCTGTTTGTCAGAGGGTGGTGATGGATGGCAGGAGAGAGATCACTTGATCATTACCTGTTAGGTTCATTCCCTCTGGGGCACCTGGCACTAGCCACTGTCAGTAGACAGGATACTGGGCTGGATGGACCTTTGGTTTGACCCAGTATGGACATTCTTATGTTCTTATTGGGACAGGGGGTAGGGGATAATAGGCGCCTATATAAGAAAAAGCCCCAAATATTGGGACTGTCCCTATAAAATCAGGACATCTGGTCACCCTAACAGGGCTGGTGCAAGGAAGTTTTGCGCCCTAGGCAAAACTTCCACCTTGCACCCCTCCCAACCCCGCGGCAGCTCCCCAACCCCCCTCCACCCTGAGGCGCCCCCCCCCCGGCAGCTCCCCACCCCAGCTCACCTCTGCTCTGCCTCCTCCCCGAGCATGCCGCCCCCCTCTAATTCTCCTCCCCTCCCAGGCTTGTGGCACCAAACAGTTGATTGGCGCTGCAAGCCTGGGAGGCAGAAGAAGTGGAGTGGCAACCCCGCGCTCGGGGAGGGGACATAGGAACGCTGTAAAAAAAATTGGGAGCACCGCTTTTTGGCGCCCCCAAATCTTGGCATCCTAGGCAACCGCCTAGTTTGCTTAAATGGTAGCACCGGCCCTGCACCCTAGACCAGTGTTTCCCAAACTTGAGATGCCGCTTGTGTAGGGAAAGCCCCTGGTGGGTCGGACCGGTTTGTTTACCTGCCCCGTCCTCAGGTCCGGCCGATTGCGACTCCCACTGGCCGTGGTTCGCTGCTCTAGGCCTGGAGCAGCAAACCGCAGCCAGTGGCAGCTGCAATCGGTCGGACCTGTAGACACGACAGGTAAACAAACTGGCCCGGCCCGCCAGGGGCTTTCCCTCCCAAACCCCAACCCAAATCCCTCCAAATTTTGAGGGAGATCTAGATCCAGAATTTATGGCTTATCCACATCTGGAGAAAGGGCTAAATATAAAATCTGAATTAAAACACTCCTGAACTTTGGCAAAGTTTGGATCCAAGTCTAGATCTAAAACTTTGTGGCTCAGGCTAACCTCCAGTTTTCTCCTGTCTCTCCATTTCTGTTTCTTGGCAGGATCAAAAGTGAGAGTGCCAGCATTATGAGAGTTAAAGGTTGTTTTCGGAGCTTTGCTAATTTAGGTGAAATTGGGAGGAATGAGAAATCTCAGCCTGAAGCCTATTTTCATGAAATTTCCATCCCAGCTTTGCGGCTTTGGAAGAGGTTCAGATAATTACTCCAGTTTTCAGGTGCTTAGCAAACGGAACTATCATCAGAGGTTTAGTTCTAACTTCCACCAGCCCAAGACCTTGTCTTACTCTGTGCAAACTCATCCAAACCTCACTGAAATCAGTGGAAGTTTTGCCAGAGCAAAAACTGAGTAAGTACCTGAGAATTTGGTTCACACTTATTAGATTTGGTACACCACTGTGCCAGGCCTGATTTTACACCTTTTGCATGTTCATATTGACCACGATCCAAAGCCCACTGAATGGAAAGACTCTCTAACAGTGGTTCTCAGCCAGGGACCCAGGGCCTTCTAAAAGGGCCACGAGCAGTTTCGGGGGGCCGCCAAAATAAACCAGAGATCAGGCTGGCGTTAGACTCCCTGGGGCTCAGGGCAGAAAACCCAAGCCCAAGTTGTGTGGGGCTGAAGCCAAAGCCCAAGCAACTTAGCTTTGCAGGGCTCCCCTGAGGTAGCCCTGCTTGCTACCCCCTAATGCCAGCCCTGGTTTTAAACTACAGCTGGCCGTAGAGGTTTTTATAGCATATTGGGGGAGTTTCAGAAAGAAAAAGTTTGAGAACCCCTGTTCTAACTAATGGGCTCTGGCTCAGGCCTATTCTATCCAGGGTGGGGAAAGAATCTGTCTCAGGGAAGTCTAATATTGCAAGAATTAAAGTGTGCGTGTGTTTGGGAGAGAGATTTTTAATTTTTTTCCTGTCTTATTATTCATTTCAAACATTAACTAAAGAATTCACTAGCTGATTATAAGCAAACTTTCCACAAGACTTTTATATGCATGAACCAAAATATTGTATCTAGTCAGATTCCTGCCACATTATTAATATGTATTCTGTTTACAACCCCTCAATTTGATGGAAGACATTGCTTGCTGTGTCAGTAATATACAAGAGCTGGCCAGCACCCATGAAATAAATGCAGGTTAATGTAAATTTCTTCAGAGCTGTGCCTACAAAGTGTTTATTCAAGCACTCAAGATAGTGTGTATGGACGCAGAGCAGGTCATGAACATGTCACTTACCGCGCTTCTTAGCAGAAGTTCCAGTTAAATCATTTTAATGATAACATAAGCTGTGGTGTAGTAGAACCCATTGTAGAAAATGTAGAGCATACCTTACCCTTATGCTTAATGTACCATTTCCTAACCATAAAGCTTGATTTGGCATTTATTTGTCCTTAGGATGAGGTGATAAACTGAGGACCATTCTGTCCATCTCTGCTGGCTACCCCCAGCTGAAAGTTAAAGATCCCATGGCATGTTTTGATTAGACAGAATCTTTGGTGCCCTGGTCTCTCTTAGTTTATACACAGCCTCAGATTTTAGAATCTTTTAAAACATTATAGGGCCTATGATGACTGCCATATTTGCCTGCACTACCAGTTTATCTAAGCCAGTGTTTCCCAAACTTGGGACACCGCTTGTGTAGGGAAAGCCCCTGGCAGGCCGGGCCAGTTTGTTTACCTGCTGCATCCGCAGGTCCGGCCGATCGTGGCTCCCACTGGCCGTGGTTCGCTGCTCCAGGCCAATGGGAGCTGCTGGAAGCGGCACGGGCTGAGGAACGTACTGGCCGCCGCTTCCAGCAGCTCCCATTGCCCAGTGGGAGCCGCAACTGGCCGGACCTGTGAACGGGTCAGGTAAACAAACCAGCCCGGCCCGCCAGGGGCTTTCCCTACACAAGCGGCATCCCAAGTTTGGGAAACACTGATCTAAGCCATTGCTTTTAAAGTGCCCTAATGCTACAAAGCACCGTATGAAATCAAATTCTATTCTATCACAACTGGTTTTTATTTTGGGACCTTAGAACTCTACAAACTCTCTCTCTCTCTTATAAACCTAAAGAGACACTGAGAATGAAAGATTGCTTTCCTATATTTAACAATACCGGACTTTAACAGCTAGGCACTGGAAAAATAACGCCATATCCAATGACAGCATACAGTCCAGCTTTCAACTTTTGAGTGTCAGGAGCACTTAAAGTTCAGCATTATGACTTCTTCTTCTTTTTCTTTGTTTATTTGTACTGAGGTAGCACATAGAGGAGTCAGTCAAGGATCAGGCCCCCATTGTTCTAGACACTATACACATGTATACTGAAAATACAGTCTCCGCCCCAAAGAGCTTACAATCTATAAAACAAGAGAAAACCAGTGGGTACAAGAAAACAGATGTGGGAGGCACAAGGTAGCAGGGAGACAGTTATTAGTAGTGTAATTGGCAGCAATCAAAGCACAGCAACTACCTAACCCTCGTCAAGTGTTTTGTAGAGATCAATGCACAGGTGAAGAGGTTTAAAGGAGCATAATGTAATAGCCTTGCAGATAGCTCCTCGCATGCATGAGGGAGAAAGTAGGAGAGATGCTCTTTAACTTTGTCTATACACCCAAATAAATAAATAAATGAATCAACAAGTAATAATAATAATAATAATAATGCATAAGAGATCATTATTTTTCATTACATTTTGGGCTTGTTTCAACATGGTACAGGTACAAAGTTAGCACCTAGTAGTGAAAGGTGCTGTAAACAAACAGTGATGAGCCGGACATAGAGTGAAGGGGAAGTGATCCAGCAGTAGGGATAGCATTGCTGTGGGGGGGGGGGGGGGGAACATTTATATAGTACCCAAAGGATCCCAAAGGGCTATCTCTGTGCCAGATCTCACTTCAACTCACCTGCAAGCTGAGCTGGACTTTGGACAGACCCATGAAATGTATAACTGTCTCTTCAAGTTTTGGGTAACCCAGTTTCCATAGGACATTGTTGGATCTAGACTGTTCTCAGATGACAGAACAAGGAGTAATGGTCTCAAGTTGCAGTGGGGGAGGTTTAGGTTGGATATTAGGAAAAACTTTTTCACTAGGAGGGTGGAGAAGCACTGGAATGGGTTACCTAGGGAGGTGATGGAATCTCCTTCCTTAGAAGTTTTTAAGGTCAGGCTTGATAAAGCCCTGGCTGGGATGATTTAGTTGGGAATTGGTCCTGCTTTGAGCAGGGGGTTGGACTAGATGACCTCCTGAGGTCCCTTCCAACCCTGATATTCTATGATTCTGTGATTCTTTGAAACAGCCCACCTGTCACATAGCAGGCATATGGGTTCTTCTGAGCTGGTTCCAATCATCGATTTTTTTCTATTATTCTCACTGTTCTCATTTTGTTCCGGTGTTCGCGTTCCCCCCTAACTTTAATTCATCTTGTCTCGTCTAAAGCTGACGACTGAGCTTGGCAGACTTGTCCTGCTCTAAAAATAAAAAAAGAGGTATCTCAGCAGGCAGATTTCCATGACAATCCATCTGTAAACCTGGAGTCTGGCAATCCATGCAACTACTGCACCCCCTTAAACTCCCACATTAACCAGCATGAGGGTGTATAACAGCAGGTTTCTATACTCACGATGTTACAAGAGAGCAGCCCAATTGGCCTGTATAGAAGGAACGAGATTTTTAAAGGGCTAGCTCACTGTGCTCTTAAGTTTCCTTGTATTATCGCTGTAAATCTGGCCATGCTCGCCATGACTGATCTAAAATATTCCATTTTTAATTAGTTCCAGGCCAATAAATATGATTGCTACAGCGGCACAATGTAGCAGTGCCAAATCAGAGTCTGAAGCTGATGAACTAACACACCACAGCTTACAGACCTGTTGAAGGAGGAAAATAGGGCTATTCCAGTCTTGGAAATTCCTCTTGGGAAGTTTGGAACCACACAGTCCCACCCCAAAATAGTACCTGATCTTGCAGCCCCATTCAAAATAGAAGCTGGGGATGTTCTCCAACTCATCCCCCAAGCTAAATAGCAGCGCTCAGCGATCATCTCTGGCTTCACAACTGTTTTGCAGCTGTAAAGATGCTCCTCTACAGAGACATTACTTGTAAGTGTCTCTGCAGTCTAGACACAGGATTTACTGCAATCCTCCTCCCCGGCATATCATACGGTTTCAGTGTCCGACTGAGCAAACGTGAAGCTCTGGAAAACTCGCACATAAATGCAGGTTGGGTGACAGTCCCATTTGCCCCCAGGTGCCATGCTAGTTCTCCTCCTCTCATCATTCTTTTAGGCATGACACATTTCTGTGGTAAGGGCCTTCCCTTGCTAGAATGTAACAGTGTGATGTCTCTTTCTCCATCAGAGAATGGTAAATAAGAGAATTAGCTAAACGTTGACAGCATTGTATGCCTTTTTCTGAAGTCACCCCTTCTCTGAGCATGGCTTGGCAACTCTGGTCAAAATATGACACTTGGAGAGAAACTATCATTATCTCTAGTTAGCTTACATCATTTGGTGCATAGGCTTTTCTTTTTTCCTCTTGTATCTGCCGTGCCTTTATGCTTTGCTCTCCTGAGATCATGACTGAAAGACTCACAAGGACTAGGAGGTTAAACCTAAACCATTACAAACTGTGGCTTATATAAATTTCACCATGTGTCCTTTTGGAATGTCTCCTATATTTCAAATCGAAGGCTTGTGCGCAACTGCTCATACTTTCAAGTCTTCGGTCCAAAAACTGTGGACTTGGTAAGGCTGTTTCTCTGCTCTGTCACCCATACAAGGCTACTGTAACTAGTCTCTCTACTGCATCAAAGCCAATCATAATACCGCTTGTTTGCAACAGCCTACGTAGGGCACCTTGAAGAATTGGCTGCTAAAAAGGGTTGTCATAAGGAGGGTGTGGTCTATTTACGAAGGTGCAATCAGTCAAAAGTATAAATCACAGGTCTGAAATGTTATTGCAGAATCAAATTAGCTTTCTTTTTCTTAAGGGGCAAGAAACGTTGGGTAACTGGAAAGAGCCTGTTGTCTGTTTCTGCCTTGCCTTGTCAGGATTAGTAGTACCTGCCTGGGATCTGCAGTGTTGACCAGGGCTGTCAATTAAACTAAACACATGTAAACGTGGCTGCCAGCCAAAAACACAAAACCTGCCAAAAACTAAACACAGAAGATCTGCCTAGTTTCAAAACAATCGTGCCACCGCCATGAGAACTGTGTGCTTACAGTTCTGCTGTAATCCATGAAGAGAGTGTGCAAATTTCTAGGCAATAGACCAGAGCACTAGAGCCTAGTCAACCAGCTATCAGATGCTTTTACTCTAATTTTGAGAAACTGCAACTTTTTTAGTAACTTTTATTGAAATGATTCCTCACCTGTACTGGCAACACACATGCCTGTGAAGCCATGAAAGCTCCAAAATACATCCTAGTCAGATAAGGCACAGGGAACTTGTCAAAGGACCCAGGACATTTGCTTAGCTTGAGGAAGTGGCATTGGTTTGTGATGATCCACCAGGGGAGCTAAAGAGTTAATGAAGTCAGCATAATTAATCAATTAATTAAGGGGAGTTGTTGTGGGTGCGACTTTCTCTATACTGTGGAACTCAGTTTGAACTGGAAAAAAAAACATTAGCCTTTCTTGACCATAAATGGCATTTCTGACTCACTTAACTTTGGGGGACCCTTACTTGTGAAAGGCACAAGGTTTTATCCTGTGCATTCCTTTGGAGACCATTGCAATAAATGTTTATAATTCCAGATGAGAGAGGAAGATTGTTCTTATTGTATGTTATTTTTCTCCATTTAAGGTGTGGGCCCGCCACCTTCATTTGGAGTCTCTTCCTCTATGTCCCGGCTGCAGAAATTTCTAGCTATGAGAACTAGAGGGAGAGACAATAGACTGTAGAGGGCTTGCTTAAAATCTTTTGGCTTCTACAGAACAGGAAACATCCCTCCGACGTGTACACTTATATTGACTATAAAAGAAAGACAGCTTTCAATAGCAGATTATCAATCTATTAATAACACGCACGGAGTGTAGTCAGTTTGAAATGATGTTTCAGGTCTAAAAGAGGAAGAAGAGGTTTGGTTCGCTGATGCTGGAAGCAAATCAACCTCTACACAATTGTCCTGGAAGTTTCAGTTCCACAAACTTAAAGTTCCAAGGGGAACATCTCAAGGGTAGCTTGCTTGTGGGAGTCATGAAGGAAGTGGAGATGACTGGGGTTCTCAGAGTAGAGCTGAGCAAACAGCCTTCACCTGTCTTCATGAACCTCCAAAGTTTAATTTCAGTGGGTTTGCATTTGGATGCAAATTGGCCCCATTACGCTACATGCAATGTTCATGTGCTCAATAGTAGTAAGGAATCTGCAAAAAGAAATCACAGGTGAATGACAATAGAAGGGTGAAGGACTATTTAGGCAGCATATAAATAGTATTTAAACAGCATGGCACAGGCAGCTATGTGCTGTAGTTAAGATGCAGTCTGACTCTTATGTCCCTGATTTACAAAGGCTGGAAAGTCCTATATTGTCTTCTTCTGGGCTGGAAATCATCCTTCAGATCTACAGCTGGAGGAAATATGCCTTTAATTTTCTTTTTAAAATGGAAACAATAAAATGCCCACACATATTCTTCTCTGTTAAACTAAAGTTGGTAAAGCCTATGACAGCCATGGTTTTCTTCTGCCAGAGATATCCATTTGCCTTTCCAATTAAGTTTAGATTATGTCCGTAAATATGCCAGCGCTTCGCTTAAGCAGGAATCATATACTCTGGCTTTCATCATTGTCCTCTGAAATCTGGACTGAGAAAAGTCAACAATACACTGGAAAGAATAGATCCAGGGAAATAAATATCAAAATATTAATAATAATACAAATATTAATAATAAAACATCTTACATTCATCCAATGCCTTTCTCCCCTTAAAGCACTTTACAAACTAGGTTGTATATATACTGGAACTACTTCACCCCCCTGTGAAATGCAGCCATCTTTGGGGTGGAAAGTGGCAGCTGTTTAACAACAACATTACAAAACAGTGTGAGAAAGGGAGTGAATAATTAAAAACACATCCAATTACAATTCCAAGGCAGAGGACTAGCACCTCTTTACTCTGGCATTTCTGTGACAGAGGAAGTGATTCCAAGGTTTATACTTTACTTATAAAGTCTGTAAAGTCCTTGGGGATCTCTTGGGAAGTAAATTACTAAATACAAGGGTGGACTTTCCTGGCTTAAAGTGGCTCAGCCCCCAAAGAATACTTCATTCATTGGCTTGGTCTGAAAGTTTCTCTTCAGGTTGACAAGTCCTTAGCCTGGGGGGTCACAAAGAGGTCACACCTTGCTCTTCCCATCTTGCTGAATGGGAGCAGTGGGGCGGTACCAGTAAGAAATAGGTTGAACACCACTGGTGTAAGATATTTGTCCATACACGGTTATCTATATGACACCAATCACTTCCGTATGTATTTTATGATGTTATTGCTAGAAAGTTCATGAGCACCCACTCAACCCACAGCCTTTCCAACTCAATCACAAGCACCAAGGCAAACCAGAGCCTTCCTCTCAACACAGAGTCACGGTCCTTGAAGTGAGGAATCACAGAAACAGTGAGCTGTGGTCCATACTGTTCAGATAACCCCTCCTCCTGCTGAGAAACCCATGAGATGAGAACGTAAGAACGACCATACTGGGTCAGACCAATGGTCCATCTAGCTCTGTGTCCTGTCTTCCAACAGTGGCCAATGTCAGGGGCTTCAGAGGGAATGACCAGAACATGCCATCATTGAATGATCCATCTCCTGTTGTCCACTCCCAGCTTCTGGTGTTAGTGGTTTAGGGTCGCATACCTGACCATCTTGACTAACAGTTGTTGATGAACTGATCCTCCATTAACTTATCTAATTCTTTTTTGAACCCAGTTATACTTTTGGCCTTCACAACATCCACTGGCAATTAGTTCCACAGGTTGACTGAGTGTTGTGTAAAGAAATACTTCCTTTTGTTTGTTTTAAACCTGCTGCCTATTCATTTAATTGAGTGACCCCTCATTTGTGTGTTATGGGAAGGGGTAAATGACCCTTGCTTATTCACTTTCTCCACACCATTCATGATTTTATAGACCTCTATCACAGTGTTTCCCAAACTTGGGACGCCGCTTGTGTAGGGAAAGCCCCTGGCAGGCCGGGCCGGTTTGTTTACCTGCCACGTCTGCAGGTTCAGCCAATCGCGGCTCCCAATGGGAGCTGCTTGAAGCGGCGCGGGTTGAGGGACGTACTGGCCGCCGCTTCCAGCAGTGAACCGCGGCCAGTGGGAGCCGCGACCGGCCAAACCTGTGGACGGGGCAGGTAAACAAACCGGCGCGCCAGGGGTTTTCCCTACACAAGCGGCGTCCCAAGTTTGGGAAACACTGCTCTATCATATCCCCCCTTACTCTCCTCTTTTCCAAGCTGAAAAGTCCCAGTCTTTTTAATATCTCCTTATATGAAAGCTGTTCTATATCCTTCATAATTTTTGTTGCCCATCTCTGTATCTTTTCCAATTCTAATATATGTTTTTTGAGCGGGGTTGACCAGGACTGCATGCGGTATTCAAAGTGTGGGCGTACCATGCATTTATATAGTGGCATTATGATATTTTCTGTCTTATTGTCTATCCCTTTCCTAATGGTTCCTAACATTCTGTTAGCTTTATTGACTGTGGCTGCACATTGAGCAGATGTTTTCAGAGAACTAGCCACAATGACTCCAAGATCTCTTTCCTGAGCGGTAACAGCTAATTTAGATCCCACCATTTCGTATGTATAGTTGGGATTATGTTTTCCAATGTACATTACTTTGCATTTATCAACAGTGAATTTCATCTGCCATTTTATTGCCCAATCACCCAGCTTTGTGAGATCCCTTTGTACTTCTTGGCAGTCAGCTTTGGACTTAACTATCTTGAATAATGTTGTATTGTCTGCCAACTTTGCCACCTCACCATTTAGCTCTTTTTCCAGATCACTTATGATGGATGGGGTCTAGACAGGCAAGAAAACGCAAGAGGATCCCCTTGTGGAGCTTCATGTGAAACATCCAATGTAGTGCAAGGGACTTGTTCCCCCTGGAGATCTCACAATTCCATAGATCCTGAGGGGATAACCATACCCCACCCCATCAATTCACCTCCTCAGTTCCACAGGGGCAGGAGACATTCACATGCATGGCTCTGCCTCCTACGGCTTCCCATAAAGCAGCAGCTACACTGCCAGTAGTTGGATCTTCCTGCAGTTTCTCAGTAGCAGCCGTGGAAGGAATTCAGAGAAAGTTAATGCTGAGACAACCCATGGGGCTAGGAGGAGGTGATGATGCAAGAGGGAGGCCCCACCCCGATCCATGCACTCCATGCCCCATCCCCTGGAATCCTGTGGTGCCTCAGCAGGGTTCGAGGGAAAAAATGGAGATAGATATGGAATTGGCATCTCCCACATTCTGCATGGGCAGGAGGAAAGCTGATCCCGGGGAGATGGTCTGGGTGCTACGGAGCATACCTACCTGAATGACGATAATTTTAGTCCTAAAATTATCTGGCACTGTGTACAGCCACAAAATGTAAAATATTGTTTAAAAAACGGAATTTATTCTTTTAAACAAATATTTTGCCATGAGTCTAAAAACCAAAACAAAAGAAACTTCCAAAGAAATGCACAAACCTAAATAGTAATAACAAATAATAATAATAATAACAACCCCAAACCCCTTCTTGATTTCAAGCATGCTGAATTTCCACTTCTCAGTTTGTTATTCCTCTTCCCTTCAGTACACACTGCCACAGTGCAGCAATAATGGGAACAAAATGAATGCTTTTGATAAGCAAGTCAAATACTCAGGCAAGCCTAAGCTCATTTATTGTCCATCTGCTCTGACCGACTCCACAATCTCAAATAGAATCAAGCCCAGGTGGATACAACTGCGCTTGACGTGGGCCCCTGTAACATGGAGCTAATCAAAACCCTGGAGCAGGGGAGTGAAGAGGAGGGAGAAAACAAAAGGAACCCAGCAAATAAAAATAAATGCATACATAACTTTGCTATCCTTTAAATAACCTTGCAGCTGAAACATGAAAGTGCTCAGATAAGCCACCTCTTCTGAGCAAACCCAGCTAACGCAGTGTGCAGATTTAACTTGACAGATTTTTCAATAGTCTAGTATTCCATAGCGTTGCGCATTGTCTGCAGCTGGACACTGCCAATGGTCTGGAAAATAATATCTTCTCAAACGGCACCTCCTCCCCTCTCCTTTTTCTTGTAAGCATCCATATTATTAATAGGAGGCAGCTGGTTCCTATTAATGTTGGGAAACAAGGTCTATCTCAGGAATTATGGTTTAAATTGACTTGTAGACTGGGGGAATTAGCCAGCTGCACCTGGCCTAACATGGATATTTTCAGCCATACTAATCATAAACAGGGCTTTGTTCTTGTGGTGTCCACTTGGGTCTCTCCCTTTTTACTTTGAAGAGTGAAATATATATATATATATATATATATATAAATCCGTTTACAGAATTAATCAGGAAACTAAGTACCTTGCCTCTCTGGCAACTAGGTTGCATGCTTGTCTGTTTTTTAATCAAGGTCATTAGATTTGCATCAGAACCAGAGCAGGTCTTATAGCTTTGCAGAGGAAAGCATGGTGGTGGGGGCACGAGTTCTTTGGCAAAGAAATCATGATTAAGCAATAACCTGATGGCATGACTGAGGAGTGCAATGCAGTATGGGGAGGGAGGACTATGCACTACACTAAAATGGGAGAGAAAGAGAATGTTAGAATTCAAAGCAAAAATCCCAGTGTATTGCAAATGACTCTTAAGAATGTGCTACAATGCAATGGGACTGTAGCTATTTTTCCATCAACATCCATGCATGGCAAAATAATTTTGCTTATCCAGTGCTTTCAGATCAGGGTATGATACAATGAATCTACATGTATCCACAGTGGGTGAGGATGGATGAGATAATCTCATTAGTTAACTTCTTTGTTTGCCTCCTACACTTGGCTTCTCAAGTAACAGCTCCGCTGCTGTCCCAAATACTAGGGCCATTCCCTATGGCCTTTAAATGGAACACTCTCACTGCTGAAGTTCTGAAGCAGCTCACACACAACAAGAACACACCCAAATCTTTAACTACAACTTAAACCAAAGCCAAACTACACCTTTATGGAGATTGGCAGAAGACTGGACAGCTTCTCTCTCTTTCTCTCTGTGTTTTCCACCATCTGCCTCCCTGCCCTGCCTTGGTACTTGTAAATCACCAGTCACTATGGACTGGATTGCAACCTTAAAATCCATCTTGAGGAAGGGGCAGCACATAGTGGTGCTTTGAAAGTCACCATCTGTTCCCTGTGCCCTCTTTGTTCCATGGACGAAGTAAGCTTTACCTGCACTTCTCCTGGCACAGTTTACTTCCCCAACCCATGCTGGCTCAATCGTGCTAGTGCATTGGAGAGCAAAGCCCAAGCTATGCCCAAACATTGCCCCTATTCACCCCTCCAGACCAACCTGCCAGACTGGCTGGAGCTGCTCTCCTCCTTTACAGGGAGTAAGGGGAGCTCCTGACACCCGTTTACTCTCCTACATGGGTGTGTGGCTGAGTCCTATAGGATTGAGCTTGTTTGTTCCTTCTTTTAGCTCTGAGCTTCCAGGATCCAGCTAGGACCGGAAGCAGATACACTGCAACCTCGTATGAAAGCCTGTTGTTGTTTTATTTTCAGCCTTACTGGAAACAGGAGTGCCAGATATCTCAAAAGAAAGCTTGCTGACACATGATTTCCAGCTCAGATGATTCAGATAACATTCAGACAAGCATCCAAACTTTGGAGATTCAAATCAAATTCTGAACTTATTTGTTCTCCTGTCAGTAACCAAAACACCTCTCCGATGGAACATGATGCTTGTTCACCACTGTGGGAAACACTACTCAACAGCTCAGTTCAGGAAGGGAAGAATACTTAGCCAGGATAAGAAGGTGAGGATAATGTTACAGCCCTGGAGGTAGATAGCTAAAGTTGTCAGCTATCATTGTATTGGCAAAAGCTGACCTGCCAGTCTTCAGAGACACTTGAACCTTCTGTGTCCCCATGCTCCAGTAAATGACTCTGGAAATAAGACCTTGTCTATGCCAATGCATGATTTATTATTAATTGAGAATGAAAAGAACTCTCTTGGCTTTTGGAAAACTTCCTAAGAGTGTGTGAGAGCTACACATTCCTAGAGAAGTCTCACTGATGCTCTGGAAGAGAGACTGAGGCATGGATGCGGGAATGGTGAACCTCTTGGAGATGACTGGAAAAAAAAAACGAAAGAGAGAAATGACAAGACCTCAGTCATTCAGCAAAAGGGGGCCAGAGCTCTTAGAATGGCACTTGGTGAGAAACAGAACTGGAGATGGAACTGTGAACGAGGCCCTGCCCACAGTGATCCCTGCATTTGTCACCTCCAGACTGGACTTCTGTAATCCACTGTTTCTGGTAATGGGATATATAGCCTTTCCCTTCTAGCTCACTGGTTGTAACCCAGCCCATGCTGTTAATGTCTGAAAGTCATTGCCACCTGACAGCTGTTTAGTAGTCTATGTGTAATGACGTGGTGGCCTCTCCATCCTCTTCCTGGAGAACAACAGGTGTTTGCCTCACAAGTGGCACAAGCCGACTCTCTGGTTGGCAGCCTTGGCCAGGAGGCCAAGGACTCCATAGGCAATGGAGACAGAACTTCCCCTCTCCTCACTATCAGGGTCGGCGCAACCCATTATGTGACCTAGGCGGTCACCTAGGGCACTACAATTTGGGGGGTGGCGACCGCGGTGGTATTTTGGCGGCAGAACCTTCTGCCACCTAGGGCAGCAGAAAAGCTGGCGGTGCTCCTGCTCACTATAGATATCCCTCAAGATCAGGGTATGGAGACGATGGTGTGGGGGAAACCTTCCCTGGTGCTGCTACCCAGGACTGTACCAGTTCTGTGGGTAAACAGGAGACTTCAGTCTCCAGAGCTGCCAGGAAAGCATCTCTAATGAGGACAAACTTCGCACCTCACTTCACTCTCCAAAAAACAAGACACCGCAGCAAAATAGACAGAGGAGAAGCTCAGAAGGGGACTAAGGCCAGATTTCCATATTGGGGATGGTGCGCAATTTGTCTCAGTGATTGGGGGTTTGCCTATTTCAGAACAAGAGCCCGTGGGGTCATTGTATTTATTTGTTTGGTTTTCCAGTTTGTTCAGTTATGTGAGTTTAAATTTAAGCCAAATGTTCTATTAAAATCCTCGGAAAGACATGTTTTTTGATTTACCAACGGGGGAAAAAATAGATTCCAACAGCCAAGAACAGAGGTCCTCATTTGTAACCATTAACCCTCATGTAGTTAAAGGTGACCACAAATTGCAGACTGTGGATTCTAGCACTATATATATATATAAACACACACACACACACACACACACACACACACACACCAGCTACATACTTATTTTCCACAGTGTGGTGCCTGGTGTGCTTTTAACCATTAATGCTTGAAATGGGGATGCCATTCAAGGAAGCTGACTGATTCTATGGAGGGGTCTCTGAGGAGGGGTTAAGCCAGCTCTGTCTGACAAGGCAACCAAAAGTGCGGGGGGGGGGCGGGGGTTGAGCTAATTCATTGCTACCTTCCCAGCTGAGAGAGCAGAGCATTCCTAGAAAACCAGTCCTGTTGAGAAACAATTCATCTAAGGCAGAGGTATTGGAAGTGCATCTGCCAATGCCTTTTATTGCCGCTTGCAGCTAGCCTTCTCCTCCTCTGATTGCAGAAAAAGGGGTGCACCCAGTATTGCCAACCCCAGGGATTTGAAAATCAGGACTCAGGCTCTAAAAGTCACATGATGTGTTTTAATGTGCTTGATATTTAATATGCCTTCTGGATTTTGAGCCTTGGGTTAACTTCTTCTCCACAATCACAAAGGTCAATTATTTACTTTTTTTAAAAAAGAATGGAAACTGAAAGTCTCATGCAATCACATGACTCCAGGAGCTGGAGCTTTATGAAAAACATCAAATAGCACAAGACTTGTGATAAACAGCAGGTTTATGTTGCTTGTGAATTTAACGAAGAAGCAATTTTTAGTAACCAGTAAAGAAAGATACCAGCACAAGCAGATAGTACGATTGGATGCGTAGGGTGTTTGTGTAGCTTAGATGTAGCCTGCGGGCTCTTTGCAAGATACCATGCTAGTCCTTGGTTTTAAAAATGTTGGGCAGATTTAAAATGTTCCTTGCCCTGCCCCCAAACATGAAATGTCAGGTTCCACCGGGGAGAAAGGCTCTCATTTGATTGCAAAAAGCTGTGTTTGTGCTCAGACGGTGAATGGTCACTGGGACAAATTCCTACAAGTTGGGAGGTGGGAGGGGGAGAAGAGGGGATTTCACTAATTTCATCAGGAAGAGCTGGGCTTAAGAGCGTCCCCCTGAAAGAAATGTGGCGATATCCATCCAAATTCCAACTGTCACACAAATATGCCCACTAAAGCCCAAATTCTGCAAGCTGCTCTTTTTGGATAAAGACCTGCCTCCCAGGGGAAGCCCGCTGACTTCACCGGACCTCTGTATGAGTCCACGGGTGCAAAGGATTTTGCAGGATTGAGGCCTAAGCCTCCAAGCTCCTCCATGGAGCACAGCCTGTACATCTGAGCTGTGGGCTGAAATCTGCAGGGCTAAGAGAAGGGATCCTCCCCCTTCAGGCTGAGGAATGGCAGCAAAGCCACTCAGAGTAGATGTCATGCTACCTCTGCCCTCAGTTGCATGGGGGACAATCATCAAGAGTGACCAATCTACCCCTCCCACACACACCCCCCCCATGAGATCAGCAGGCCAGAGAAGGAGCAGGAGATGTGTATTTCCACCCTGAGTAGTAGCAGGAAGTCCCAGAACCCTCACTCGATCCTTCAGGGATATTATTGAGCTCATTTTGCAAACCCAACAGGTCCAGTTACTCTAGTTTGAAAAAGGCATTGAGATAAGTCTCCAAACTGGGGCTCCAAACCTTCTGAGATCAGCAGGTTAGTCTCTGGACAGTCGCCTTCCTGCTCTGCCTAGGGCAGTGTTTCTCAATCTTTTTGTGCTGGTGATCCTCTTTGGACTTAAAAAAAAAATGGTGACCTTCCCCTGGAAAAAATGGTGACCGCTTCCTTAAGCTCAGAGCTCTGGGACTTCAACAGAACACTGTGGAGTGGGGCTCGGGGAGGCTCAGGGCTTCAGCCCCACTCGGGGCTAAAACATGTAAATTAACTTCGCAGGACCCCATGACATGAGGCTCCAGGCCAGTGGTTCCCAAACTTGTTCTGCCACTTGTGTAGGGAAAGCCCCCGGTGGGCCGGGGCAATTTTAGTAGCAACAGCGGAAGGGCTACTATAGACCAAATGTCAGCATCTTTCCGCCCATGTCATCTAAGAAAGTTTAAATGTTTCACCTTGATGCCACATCTAGTTCGGAATCCCATAGTGCAGTGTTTCCCAAACTTGTTCTGCCGCTTGTGTAGGGAAAGCCCTTGGCGGGCCAGGTCAGTTTGTTTACCTGCCGTGTCCGCAGGTCCGGCCGATCGCGGCTCCCACTGGCCGCGGTTCGCTGCTCCAGGCCAATGGGAGCTGCTGGAAGTGGCACGGGCCGAGGGACGTACTGGCCGCCGCTTCCAGCAGCCCCCATTGGCCTGGAGCAGCGAACCGCGGCCAGTGGGAGCCGCGATCGGCCGAACCTGCGGACGCGGCAGGTAAACAAACTGGCCCGGCCCGCCAGGGGCTTTCCCTGCACAAGCGGTGGAACAAGTTTGGGAAACATTGCCCCAGGCAATTGTCCTTCTTCCTACCCCCTAATGCCAGCCCTGCTTGCAACCCCTCTAAACCACTCCAATGATCCCCATATGTGTGAGGCTCCCCGCCTTTCCCTTGCTGCAGGGAACGGTTTCCCTGCATTCCTTTACCGTTAAGAGACACAAGAGCCCTATCGCAGTTGAAAGGGCTGGGGTACAGAGCAGCTTATCACTTTCCTATCAGAGGATAAACGACTGCTGCCTCTTGGTAATCTTGGCTCTGCAGTCAGACTCTGCATCACTAACCACCATTGCCTTGAGCTGGGAACAATGAGCGTTGTGAGAATCGGGGGGTAGGGGGGAATGAAATGTATCACTCAACCACAAAGGAGGGAAATAAAGGCATTTCACACACAAGGCAAATGGAGATTAAACAAAGTCCCACTTTCTCCAGCTCGCTGCGCCCTAGGAGAATCGCAGGGACTACAAAACCATGAAAACAATAACCCCAGCTGGGAGAGCAGTGAGGCAATTTGTTAGGGAGATGACATTTTTAATGAGAAACACTAGCTGGAAGAGAACAAAAGGGCCTGTTTGGTCAGAAAGATGCTCTTGATACTCCTCTGAAGTGCATGAAAAAGTAATTTCATTCCAGCGTCATACCCAGAGCAGCTGAATTTCCTGAGGCTCCAGATGTTGTCCAGTGCAGATGCTGAACAAATGGGACTCTGTCCCAACAAAATGAAGAAAAAAACAGCACCAGGGAATTTTACAGGCTTAAAAAGCTGACAAAATAATTGCGAGGGGGAAGAAAGGGAGGTCTTGAAACTGGAACTGTTTTACTAGATACGGAGTAAGTAGCTCTTAATTGTCTTTCAGTTAATTGAAAGAGTTGAAAATGTGGATTAGCAAAATACCAAGCTCTGGCTGCATGTGTCGTTTTCTGGCCTTCCTCTGCTCTCTTTAGAGAGTTGTTTGGCTGTAATTGTGCTCATTTTGCTCCCAAGAAAGGGTCAGATTCTGATGTCTTTATTCATGCCAGCAGTTAGTGGGGCTACTCGCAACAGGAAATGCTACTCCATGAAAGTGAGGATCACAGAATCAGCCCCTAAACAATTATAATCAATACATCTATGAGCAATAAACGTGAGTTACTTTTTAATGGTGACTAATACTTTAAAACAGTGGTTCTCAAACTGGGGTCGCTGCTTGTATAAGGAAAGCCCCTGGCAGGCCAGGCCAGTTTGTTTACCAGCCCCATCCGCAGATCCGACCGATCACGGCTCCCACTGGCCGCGGTTCGCTGCTCCAGGCCAATGGGAGCTGCTGGAAGCGGCGCAGGCCAAGAGACGTACTGGCCGCCGCTTCCAGCAGCTCCCATTGGCCAGGAGCAGTGAACTGCGGCCAATGGGAGCCGCGATCGGCCGGACCTGCGGACGCAGCAGGTAAACAAATTGGCCTGGCCTGCCAGGGGCTTTCCCTACACAAGCGGCGGCCCCAGTTTGAAAAGCATTGGCTTAGATGGAGTCAAAAGCCAGTAGTGCAGGGAGAAAGCTCACTAAACCTGGTCAAGTATTGCGGCACTGTGTTAATGAATGTTCACTGAACTTCTGACTGCTTGTTTGGGCCAACCAAATTCATTCTCGTTATTGTTTCTTCATCGGAGTGTTCAGGGAATGGCTCTTCTTCCTATGAACATCCATATTCCCCTGCAGACCAGGGGATTGGTGCACAAACAGGAGCATCCAACATTCATTATTGATTCTGTGTGGTTTTCCTGTTCTAAACCATGCCAGTTATCCAATCAGGGAGCAGAAACAATACCGTGCTACCAATCACATACTACGAACAGGGAGCAGCCAAAGGGAAGGATGTGCAAACAGCCGATAGGCTGAAATTGGTTTGCACAAACTAGACTATCCAGCAAATCCTTGTGAATAACGAAGACATTTGCAGAAATAGGACTGTGAAGTGGTGGGGGGAAAGCTATTTTTCCCCCCAGAAAATACATTCATGATGAATAATTAGAGCAGTTCCAGCTGTCGATAGATGAGGTAAATATGGAAATATCTGGTTCTCTGGAGCACCCGCTAGCGATGGGTGAACATCAAAAGCATCGGGAAGCTAGTTATTTTCTGAACCCAGCCACCTGGCCTTAGCAGCCATGAATACTGAAGACACACCCATGGATAATAGGGTAACCTGATAACTGGAAAGAAATAACTGTCTAGGAGCAGTGGGCTGGACGCTCCAGTGAGTCCTACAACTGAAGGAGGGAGCATAGATCTTTCTGCTGCCTTCATCTGGGGGGGACAGTTGGAGGCTGGTTCAACCCCTGGAGCAAGTTAGAGCAGCCACAGGATTGCTCTAAATTTTGTTTGTTAGAACAGCCCCTTAGGGATCTGGGGCTGAGACCAGGAGCCAGTGGTATAGAGTTGGTTATACCCGCTTTACAATACCCAGAGATAACCCTGTTCAAGAGGAATCCTCAGCTGCTTCATTACAGCAACTCTCTGGCCCTTTTGTGCCATGGGAGCAGCGCAAAGAGGCAGGAGCTGGAGGATTTGGCCCTGTGCTTCTTGTCAATTGCTCCACTGGTACTGTCTCAATGCCGGGGGAAAGATATGTAGGCAAATGGGGGTCAGCAACTGAGGTAGGATTGGGGAATGAGAGATGTGTCTGCACTCTATTCCTGGGGCCTCTTCAGATTGGAACACAGATGGTTTTGCAATTGAAAAGGGGTGGCAGCCAGCCAGGGGGAAGCATCTGCACTGCTTAGCTCCTCACCTCCCCCAGATTACCAGCAAATGTTGCTGCATGACCCACCGCATGAGAGACTAAGGGGGAGAGGGGAGTGAGTGACTGGTGGTTTTGGGGAATGAGAGGGAAAGCTGAGGAATCCAGCCAGATACTTTTCTAGAACTGGTACAAAATGGTAACTTTATTCAAAATCAACACTGCCTTTGATGAAGTCTAGTTGCCCGTACTAAGGCATGTGGAGTCTCTTAATGCTACACCAGTTAGTCTCTCTTCCACCACATTCTCCTCTGAGTGCTGGTTGATGTATCTCAGTCTGACTGAGCCTTTGAAGATGTAAAGTGCTAACTAAGTACCTATGAGATGTAAAGGATGGTATGTAACGTACCAAAGTGCTTATGAGATCGTCATCATCATAATTAATAATTACTATTGCATGGGGAGCCTGGAGGTGATGCTTTCACAGGCAAAACATCTGCTCTTCACAAGTGTCTTTATGAGCCAGGGATAGAAATAAACTTTGACAGTGATGATGTAACAGCATCAAGAGAGTGGGATGAAATCATTATAAATGTCTTGCATGTCCACGTCCTGCTTTCTAGGGACACAAGTGTTTCTTAAAACCAACCAACCAACCAAGAAATAAATAAATAAAAATAAACTCCTGGGGCAGAGAAATAAAACCATCCCCCCAAATTAACCAGGAATACTCGATCCCACCTTGCTTTGCTGCTTTGATCCCACCTCTCTCTTCAGAAACACATGGGAATGATGCTTTCCTTATTCAGAAATTCCCACAGGAATACTGTGCATATTTTCATGGATCATTAGGGACAGATTGTTCTAAAGATAGTCTAAACTCCTGGCTTTTTTACCTGGAGAAAGAGTAAAAGAGAAAAGAAATCATGAGAATTTACATGGCTCTTGAGCATAATGAGGCATCATGGATTACTGTTTTCATTTCTGCGTGTCTAACAAGAATTTAAATGATAAACTATCTTGAGAATCAGTTGTGTTAGATCGAGTTAACAATGAAAGTGACTGGGGTTTAAGACTGAAGAAATCATGTAACGGGTATGCTGAATGGCTGGTAAAAAAGAGACAGCTACATATTGGAGACTGTATGTGTATCCATATATATATTATTTCTAGAGAATTAACTTTTTTTCCAACTTTCCAGACTCTGAATCATCTTCAAATAGGATCCCAACAGATGTGTTAGATCCTAAAAATGTGTTAGACGTTAACGTCAGGTCTAGGAAAAGCATGACCCTCTAATATATGGGATCTAACCTGGGCATTCATCCATCCTGCCATCCATCTTTCTATTTTCCATAGTCTCTCTCTCTCTATATATATATACACATACATACAATGCATGGTGTAGGGATTAAAGAAGTCTGTGGAATAATGGAGATTGAAGGAGATAAAATGTACTGTACAAGGTTTCCTTGCCAGGCAGGCTGCCCTGCACAGGGAATTAGTAATTAGATACAGGAATCTCGCTTTTTCAATTACAATAGTATGAATCCAGAAGTCATTTTGTACGTCTGCACTAGGGCTGAGTGGAAAACAACAGTTGTGAAAAGCGGCAAGGTTTTGACATTTGTTTTTGTTCTCCTCTGAACGAAAATGAGCCTTTTGAGAGCCGCCCTACCTGCACCCCCAAGAATCACCTGGTGATTAGGGCACCTGCTGGGGATGTGGAAGACCAAGTTTCAAATCCCTGTACTAAATCAGGTCAATTACATGATGGAGCTGAGAAACCTTCCCTTGCCCAAATGTTTTTGAAACAGACACGTTTCCACCAAACATTTCAGTTTCCACAAAAATGGCATTTTTGTTAGAAAAAAAAGTTGCATTGAAAATTTTTCCAACCAGCTCTAATCTGTGGGGCTGGGGAAGAATAAGGCCATATTTTTGGTATTTTTAAAATGGCAAAGTACAGTAGATGCAATGATATTCATATCCCCGAAATGTATTTCAAACAATGTTCAACTGATGATGTTGTTCAAAGGGAAAGTTACAATGAGATGCGTCATTTCAAATTGGACCACTGAGGGGCGCTGTCATTGTGACTCCTATCTGGCAGGCCATCAGTGCCGCTCTGGTATGGAGACTGAAGTCCCCAGAAACTCACTCTCTCAGTAGCTCTTGTGCTTCAAGCCTTCGCTCAAACACCTTTGGCCAGTGTGAAATTCACTACATTTTAGAGAGACGAGGAACACTAGGAATTGCCAGACTGGATCAGCTCCAACGTCCAGCCAGTCCTGAATCCTATCTCTGGCCGTGGCCAATGCTTCAGTGGAAGCTGTCAGAACCCTGTCATAGGCAGATGTCTGATAATCTACCCCCTTATTAGGATCTCATCTTGATCGCTAACAGTCAGAGATTGGTTTAAACCCTGAAGCTTGAGGTTTAATATTCCTTCCAGAATTTGTTAGCATTATTCATGATAACTATGGATATTCTTGACATCCATATAAATATCCCATTCCATTTTAAATCTCCCTAAGTTGTTGACCTCCATTACTTCCTGTGGTTTCCAGTTCCAGAGTTTCATCACACGTTGTGTGGAAAAGCATTTCCTTTTATCGGTTTTGAATGCCCCACATTTTAATTTCCCCCTTGCTCTTGTGTTATGGGACAAGGCTGCTCCATGCCAGGGGAATCTTCAGCAATGGAGATATGCCAAGCATTGGGCCCCTTTGTGTAACTAGCCGTCTGTGCAATTGTAGCAATCAATCTTTGCTCTTGTGATCCTCAGATGGAGGAATGGCCTCTAGGGGACAATAATTATTGATTTAACTGAAAGCAGGTCTTAGGCTGCTCTAAATTAGGCTGCAGTGTAATATTGGCCTCTGTTTGGACCCAGGATTGGGTCCAACCAGAGCGTTTGATCACAGGTCCTGCACTGAGGTTAGACTGGCTGGACCCACGTATCCGACTCAAAATGGATAACCAGAGAGCAAACTAAGTGAATGTAATGGGAAAGGAAACAAAATACTCCTCAGCTTGGAATTCAACCTGGCCCTATGACTGCTGGGTGTGGAGCTTGGCCTCCCCCCAGGCATTCTCTTCCCTCTCTTGCCCAAGAGACCACCCAATACTCTTCCCCTGAAGACTTCTGTGAAGAGAGGATGAAGTTCAGTGGAAACTGGGCACTCATTCACTTGTAAACATGGGGTAACACAGGGCTGAGTTAGACCGACTATTCACTTGGGACTCAGGTAGTACCTCTGTATTTTATAACACCATTTTAGCATAAACTCTTTGGTCTACAGAGTCTAACCACCTCATTAATATGATTAATTAGGATCTATTTCATTACTTATATTTATAAACTGCACTGATTTATTTAGAGCCTTATGTTGCTTAACCCAACACAGAGAAATCATTTTTTAAACAAAAGGATACCAAAATAATTTTTATAAAACAGTATTAGGAATTGCATTCTTTAGACATAGACCTATGGTAAATATGAGGTATAAGAATATTATCACATTCCCTAAGAATTGCTAGACACTATTTTTTCCTTTCAAAGGGTGTGTGTTTTCCCTCTTCTATCTCTCTTGTGTGGCTACAGATACTCACAACTTAGTAGTCGAATGGGACCTTCAAACGGTATTTGCTATTGCAGTCACGTCTGCATTGTAGAGGGCTCCTGCACACAAACAATGAGAAGCCAGATAGCTTGTTTCTGGTCTAGTGTCCTCATCTTCAGTAGCTTCTCTTCCACATCTATCATGCGAATGACATTTGAAAACAGCTCTGTCTCATCCGGATGCAGGCACACCTTGAGTATATAAAGTGCTCAGTCTATTTATTACCTTTATAAATAACTGGATAGCTGCTGGAGGCGTGGGTTGTTCACCAGCGTTGGCCTAAATCTGACTGGCATTAAGAGGGACCGAACACACCCACCATTAAAAAGGTTTTTGAAAATCTGTCTCCTGATCTGTTTTCTTGATCTAAATTGAAAAAATGACCTACAGATACTTGGGGCTGTTTTAAGCCATCACGTTGCCTTCCAAACGGATGACTCATATGTTTCATATTCCCCAGGAGGGAAAATAAATGACACATTCACAATTGTGTCCATCCAACATCCTCAGTGCTTGCCCCAATACTTTATCATTTAGGTCTCAAAATGCCAAACTGAGGAGAAACTTATTAGTCGTGAGCTAGCTTCTGATGTGACCATCACTGCTTTTCCCCAGCAGACATTTTCATGGTATTCCTTTCTTCAGTGCTTTCAGGTGTGTTTTTAATTGACATAAATACAATACAAATATCCAGAGGGTCTGATTCTGATCTTAGTTATACCAGTTTTACAGTAGTGTAACTCCACTGACTACAGAGGAATAACTCCTGATTTACATTGGTGCTGTTGGATCAGAACCCGCCCTAGAGTCCACTCAATAGAAGTAAACAGCAAAGCAAACAAGCAAGCAAGCAAATAAAACTGTCCTTGCATAATAGAATATGCTGGGATTTACAGACCCCAGCATTATTCCAGTTTTATGCCAGCATAAATGCACTGATTTAATTTACACTAGTGTAAACGTGGCGTAAGACAGTGCTAAGTTAGTCACGCTATTCTTATACAGAAGGAATCTCATTGAGAGCGTGTGACTTTAAATGTAGGGCATAAGGAAACCATATGCAGCTAAAATGGCAAAGCTTTCCTATCTAAAAATATAGTTGTGACGGGATCCCCGGGGTGCAGCCTGGGACTCTGGGGCCACTGTGCCCCCTTAACTCTCTCCTGCCTGGACTGTCTCGCACAATGCCTTGCTAGTGACAAGCAGCAAACCCCTCCAGGCACTGTTATCACTCAGCACAACCACATGTGGAGCCCCACACCTGGCTAGATTGCATGAATGCTCCCAGAGCCACTCATGAATCACACAGAGAAAGGCACCAGCCAAATCCCCTCAGCTCCCAGCCTTGTACCTTAGGAATATACCGTCTTGCACTGCTCAAGACAATACATGAATGGAAAGCATATATACACTAGCCTTTGCAAACCTGAGCAGATTTACCACACACTTCAGGCAAACTCATGGTAAAGATAAACAGTAAAACAAATTTATTGACTACAAAAGATTGATTTTAAGTGATTATAAGTGATAGGCAAAAAGTCAGTTAGTTACCAAAATAAAATAAAATATAAGCACGCAGACTAAGCTCTCAACCCTATTAGACTGGGCAACATCTAGATTAAGCAGTTTTTCTCACCCCACTGGATACTGCAGTCCTTATATACAGGTTTGTCCCTTAAACCCGGGCCAGTCTCCTCTCTTGGAGTCTTCAGTCTTCTTCTCTGAGTGTCTTTGTTGCTTGCAGCATAGGTGGGGGCAGGAGAAAGGCCAAGCATGTGGACACTGTATTCTGTTTTATACCCTTAGTCTATGTGCTTGGAGAACACAAGTCCAGGCATGTCTGGGGGACACTGCTGAGTCCCCAGGCAAGGTTTAGCAATTCCCCTGTTGTGACCTTATGCCGGTGAGTCATTGAATTGTAGCTCCCTTGCTGGACAACGGCTGTTGACGGTTGTTTGAAACCCCACTCGGGCATTGGTTACTTTCCTTGCTGTAGCCTCTGGGGAGCTAATATTTGGCTGATCCCCCAACTTACAGCATGTTTTAGTGACAACGATACAACACAATCTCATAACTTCATATACACCAAAGATCTACATATTTAGATAGAACAGTGACTTTCAGCCGATCATAACCTTTTCCCTGATACCTCACATGGCATGCTTTATATGCAATATCACAATTATATACAGATGAGGAAGATGGGGGTTACAAGTCACTCCCCCAAGGAATAGTATGTCATGATGGTATTTTAAAAAATGAGGATCTGATGGTTCAGGATGTGGGGGGTCTTTCCCCTCCAGTTTGTTGCTTCAAATGCAGATCAGATTAAAGGACTGATTCAAAGAGTTACCAAGTTCAATTCCCATTGATTTCAGTGAGATCTGAGGGCATTTCACAGAAGGTAGCTCAGTAACCCCACATGTGCTTAGTTATTACCACCTGAAGGCTGTTTTTTGGTGATCTTTGTGAGATGAGCTGGTGGACTCAGCCCAGTGGAAAGATGTCCCCATCCCAAAATCTCCATCCCAGTTAGCCTCTCTTCTTACACTCGTGAGCAGGTAGCAAAGGACTGAATAGGCCTAGACACTGAACTACCTTTTAAACCCTAGTGGTGGTGTCTCCAGGTGTGGTGTGGGACTGGGACACACTGACAAGGGGCATTGCAGGGGAAGGAAGCCTGCTCTGCTGCTACTGTGATTGTATTGGTCTTGTGCATAAATAGAGGATGCTGGTCTCTGAACCACGAATACAGAATGATTCTGGAGCAGTACATTCCATAAAAGAATGGTTTAAAACAGGGGTCGGCAACGTTCGGCACGCGGCTCGCCAGGGTAAGCACCCTGGCGGGCCGGGCCAGTTTTATTTACCTGCTGACGCGGCAGGTTCAGCCGATCGCGGCCCCCACTGGCCGCGGTTCGCCGTCCCGGGCCAATGGGGGCGGCGAGAAGTGGCGCGGGCAAGCCGCGTGTCGAACGTTGCCGACCCCTGGTTTAAAATATAAATGGCAAGTATCTGGAAATTATGAATATTAAATAGAAAATGTTATGTTGAACAAGCAGAATATATAGTCCGTTGGATCTTTTAAAGGCCCATCAGAAATCTTCTCTCAGCACCTCTGATTTTTATAGAGATGTTATTAACTCTAATCCTTGTTTGAGCTTACAACAACTGATGTGCCTTTTTAATCTCCATTGATACTGGTCCACAATTAAACCTTGCTACTTGCCCATGAGGCCTTGCGAATAAACCATTTGGTCTGGTACCATAGGTACTAAATCAGTTTTGTGTGGATGAATCCCATCCTCAATGTCTTTGATACGAGAAGTTGTCCCCAGCAAAGAGCTGGCAATGAATTTCAGTTGCTTGAGGTCTGATCGGAGGCACAAAGCAAAGTTCTGAGATAAGACAAATGGGAAATATTCCACACACTTGGGCATGTTGTGAAAATGGCGTCTGGTAGTGTTGGATTCTGTGGCCCAGGTGTCAAGAAGAGGAAAATGAGGAGGATGAAGATGACACTGATAAAGAGGCCTGGGAATTTACTGATATACCAAAGAGAGGAAGACAGTTGAACTCGCATTCTCATAAACTCTTCCAAACTCCCTTCTAACTAATTGGACAGTCAAAGCCAAGAACTGTCCAAGTGTCAATGAAAGAGAAATTGGAATTAACAATATAAACAGAATATAATTGTTGTACTGATGACGGAGGGAAATTACTTAGGGAAAAACCTGTAAGGGGAAAAAAAACCTCTTGTTTTTACAACAATCCAGCTGTTGTTGCTAAGTTTGCAAGGCTTTAAAGGTGGCTACACAGCCATTTCTGACTTGGATGGAAAATATAACTGCTGTTTGACTTTCCGGCAAAGATAACTGCCTTTGAAATGACTGTAGCTGGAAAGCACAACGCAGAGTATTTTTGACCACTAACAGAGGTTCAATCTTAGGCATGTCCAGCCATGTATTTTACTTGGTATCATCTCCTTCTCCCAAAACAATGCCTTGGGCCGACATCAGCTGGACCCCCCCTCCTCCCTTCTGGCTGACACAGCTGCTCAGCCTGCCCCTTCCCCTCAGACTGGCACTGTATGCTCTGATCAGCCCCTTCTCCCTTTGACCAGGAAACACCTTAGTTCTCTGCTCCACTACTACTCAGGTCCTCTAGCTCCTTTGCCCTGTGTCTGGCAGCTCAGTGTTGTGCCTCTTGGTACCCTGGTTTCACAATTAGACCCCTCCCTTGAACATTCTGGTATCCTTTATCATCATCATAGCTCGTTGCTGTGGCCAAGTGCTGGGAGTTAACAAATGAGCCTGTGCTCTGACACTGATTAGTTCCCTGGCAGAAAGTTGATGGGGTAACAGAAGATAATTACGTAACGGGGATGAGGAATCTGGGTGAGCTAAAGAGCCAACTAGCCCATGAAGGGCGCAGGAAGGAAGTAGAGGAGGGAGGAAGAGGGCTAGCTGATCCCAGTCTCATCCCTGGGTAGAAGTGAGGTAGATGAAGGATACTCTTAAGAATTGTCCATGTCTGATGGGCAGGAAACTTGACACTTTTACTTGCCATAATGGCACCTGTCCTGTCCTTCTAGCAACTAGACTAAGCCATATTCCATTACTTGGAGCTTTGACATTCCTCATCATCTCAGTATTAGCTGGTCAAAGAAGACTCTGAGCCAATCTCTCTTGTCTTGAGCCAAAAACAAATTCCATGCTAACACCCTGTCCCACACCATCCAAACTGTCTTCAGACTCCCGAGCTCTTCCGATAGCCAGCCTGCCCCCAGACACAATATGGAAACAACCTGATCAAACTCAGTAGAACTGGTCTTTCCAAAGCTTTTACAAGCACAAATGTTCAGATAAATTGTGCTGCAGTTGGCCAAGCTGTTTCAGCTGCCTTCAGTATTACTAGAATTACTTCCATATTACCTCTTTCGGCTTTAAGCAAGATCTTATTGGAGGGGCAGGAGGAAGGGGCATGTAAACTGCCTCTAATGTTAAACCTCTGCTCCTGTGTAAGCCCATAAGGCCTGGAAGCTTTACTGCCTCATGCTGTGAGTCTACATTTCTGCATCATTGCTGGCATCAGAACAAACCTGGAGGCGGTCTGGAGACTCTCATGCTTTGCTACTATATTTGGCTACTGCCTAAGCATCTATGCCCAATGCAGTTCCTTATTAATTATTATTATTATTATTATTAATCGGAATTTCTCAGATTTTCATGATAAAATTCACTTGCTATTTGCTAAGTGCCAATGACAATTACAGTCCTGTTCCCCATAAACATCAACAGAAGCTGCAAAGTTAGATCTTAAAAAAAATCCTCCATGGATCTCATTCTTTTATTTAGAACAGAACTTCTTTGTTGTGTGATCTTGTTAGCTTTGAAATGCATTCTAAATCTAATTCATGTCACAGCAAGGTGATGTCACAGTTCTGAAATGGGCCTAAGAAAGCTCTCGGGATGCTATTAACATAGAGGGTCGAATCCAGAAGGTGCCATGTAAGGAGAAGCAAGTGAGACTGATGCTGCCAAAGGTACATCTACACTACAAGTGCTACAGCAGCAGCCCAGCCCAGACACTTGCTACAACAATAGAAGGTTTTTTTTCCCCTTCATTGTAGTAAATCCATCCCCTCGAGAGGTGGTGGGTAGGTCAAAGGACAAATTTTTCTGTCGCCCTAGCAGTGTCTGCACCAGGGCTTAAGTTGGTTTCATTAACTATGTCTCGCGGAGGGGGTGGATTTTTCACGACCCTGAGCAACATCACTTGGTCAATTAAATTTTAGATATCGACAGGGCCTTAGATTCCCTTAAGCTTCCTCACACTCATTAACTGCTCTGAGACTGTAGTGTCTCTGTTGCATGGAACACTTAGGGCTGATCTACACTACGGGGGGGGGGGAGGGGATCGATCTAAGTTATGCAACTTCAGCTACGTAACTAACCTAGCTGTATGTAACCTAGTCGATGTACTTAGATCTACCTATATGGTGTCTTCACTGCGGTGTCTCTCCCATCGATTTCCCTTACGCTTCTCATTGAGGTGGAGTACCGGAGTTGACGCTAGAGCAATCGGCGGTCGATTTTTCGCCTCTAGACTAGACATGATAAATCGATCTCCGCTGGATCGATCCGGCTGGTAGTGTAGACAAGCCCTCAGAAGAAGGCACAGGTTAAAAGGAGAGGTGGTTTACTTGGATTTTCATCCACCTCTTGGTTGCTTTCCTTGCTACTCCTCTCAAAAGCCTCTCAGCATGGGTGAGGCAAAAGGATGGTTACATGCTGGTAACAATAATAATTTCTTTTCCCACGGATGGTCCTTTGTGCTTCCATCAGACTCCTGTAGTCACTCTCATAGGCTCATCTCCAACCCCTTTCCCAACCATGCACCATCAACCTTCCTCACGGCTTCTAATCATGGCCCCTAAGCATGTTCCTGCCTCTCTAGAGGGGACACCCTTGCAGAGACTAAAATGAAGGACTAACTAATCAAGTGCAGATTACAGTTTTGCACTGGCCAAGTAAGCCTGAATAGGTGTGACTATATACGTCTTTTCCATTTTGTATTTCTATGAACATCACAATAAGCTGGCTGGAGGCATCTCTGTTGAATGCCACAGGGTTCTCTCTCTCTCTCTTCTCCATGCTGGGATCATTTGCTTCCTTCTCTCCCAGTCTCTGGCCCAGCTGGTTTTAAATTGCTTTGGGAGGAAAACTCATTTCTCTTGGATGGCTGCAAAGAGCAACAAAAAGTAGAGCTTTTTATCCAGAAACTAAGATACCAACCTTGCGGCCTTTTCTGTCCTTTCAAGCTGGTATAACTGGAAGAGAAATTTGGCTCAGATTCCATTGCCTTGAAAATTCCAGTTACTCCAGATTTACATGGTGAGAGTGAGAGCAGACTCTGGCCCCATATCATCAGTATTACAGACAGACACGTAACCCTGGGTTCTGGAATGTTCCATGTTAAATCTGTTCTCTTCCCAGGCTGCATATTTGTGTTAGCAGGAGCCCTGCTTGGTGATGGCCCAGACTCAAGGGAAAGAAAATCATCTATTCACTTAGACAAGCATCTGCTTTTGGAAACTGGAATGTATTTTATGTTGGCTGAATGTCATTTGCTAAATAAACCAATATGCTCGTGTGTGTGTGTGTGTATTTGTCTCCACAACAGACCGACCTCTCCATGGCCAATTCCTACCACCCCTGCTCTTTCTTCAGTTTGAGACATGGTCCCAGCACTCGGCTTCTCTCTAGGGTTGCTACCTTTCTAATTCCTGGTAACTGGACCCCAAGGCCCTGCTCCCTTTTCCACCTCTTCCCCCATGGCCCTGCGACTGCTCCACCTCTCCCTTGAAGCCTCACCCCTGCTCAACCTCTTCCCCAAGGCCCAACCCCTGTTACTCGCTCTTTTCCCCCCTGCCTCCGTAGCTTGCTGGATTGTCTCAAGGAGCCTGCCAGCAGGTAAGCGATGGCTCCAGCTGAACAGGGGCTGGAGGGGGTTAATGACCCAATGCCTCCCCCACCCCATGGTAACTGGGTTTTTGGTTCAGGTGTCATTTGGTTCAGGTGCCAACTGGGCACCTGGCAACTCTAAATGGAACCAGAACACAGAAGCCAAAAAACGGACAGGTGGCAACCCTAGTTCCCTCTCAGCAGGGGTACTCACACACTCTCAATAAGTCAGACAATCAGCTGGGGCTTCCCAGCTCACTTTTCAGTATCCAGTTGCTCCAGTTGTCAGGGAGAAGGCAAGGGAAAAACAAGAATGGTTACACCAAGATGTGTTTCAACCAGGCCACACAGAAGTCTCGAAATTGTCCCTCTCAGCTCTTCTCTCCTAGAGGGCATGTTTTTAATATCTTCTCTATATGACATTGGCGAGGAGGAGGTGGCGAAGTGGGCGCAAGAGAGGAAATATCATAGGAAAAGCTATTCTTACAATATTTGCAACTTAACCAGACTCAGAAAGCAGAGGTGGGCCTGAACTGGAACACCAGATTGAAACAATCCCAATTTTGGAGAAGTCTGAATCCAGGGCCAACTCCAGATCTGAAATAACCAATGCAGCCCATTTCTATCGGGACATGTTAGAAATCTCATGGGAGACCCTTTTAAGTTTGTGAGCCCAGCTTTGCAGATCCAGGATTTAACAGTAGGGATGGTCTTCCCAGAAACAACAGATCTGAAGCCTTTCTTACTATGGGGTAGTTATTTTCTGGATCAAAACTTCACATCAATAATATTTATCAGAACCACAAGCCTAGATTTGAGCCACCTCAAACTTTGGGGGCGTGTGATCTGGATTTGCATTTCTTGGATTGCACCCCTCTCTAGCATGGATATATTTTGGGAAATGATCCAGATTTTTGAACCCTTAACTGAACTGATCTAAATTTTTGGAGTTTCCACACCATGTACATGCCTAAGGGTGAGAACACCTCTCTGGAGACAGATATGCACACACAGGAGCATATTGGTTTATTTAGCAAATGACATTCAGCCAACATAAAATACTTTCCGGTGTCCAAAAACAGATGCCTGGTTTTCAGGGACCTGGCAACCTTAAATGGCACCCAAACCAAAAACCCAGTTACTACGGGGTGGGGAGAGGCACCAGGTCATTAACCTGCTCCACCCCTAATCAGCTGGAGCTGTCTCCTACCTGCAGGCAGGCTCCTTGAGACAATCCAGCAAGCTATGCGGGAGAGGGAGGAGGAGAGGAGTGAGTGACAGGGGTGGGGCTTTGGGGAAGAAATGGGGAAGGGGCGGGGCCTTGGGGGAAGAGGTGGAAAAGGGGGCAGGGCCTCGGGTCCAGTTACCAGGAATTAGAAAGGCGGCAATCCTAGTGGGAAGCTGAATGCTGGGATCATGCCTCAAACTGAAGAGAGAGCAGGGGTGGTAGGAAGTGGCCATGGGGAAGCTGGTCTGTTGTACCAACTCCCTTCACCTCTTCCCCGTTGGGCCCTGGGCGGGGACCCAGCAGGGTCCCACTACCCTTCCCCCACTCCTCCTGCCCACTGGGGGAACCCAGGGAGCAGCAAGAGATGGCAGACTGTGACTCAGCTAATAGGCCATCAGATTGCCTGGCAAGGCCATCCCAAGACTCTGGAGGACTGTTGAGCCATGGCCTGCCCACTAGGCCCGTTGGCCCTGATACACATACATTAGCATTATTATTATTGATCATGTGTGCTGTGGTTGTACCTACGACCTCATTGTGCTAGGTGCTGTACAAACATAGAACTAAAAGATGTCCCATGCCCAATGAGCAAGTTCAATAGTTACTTTGAAACCTTGATGTTACTTGTCATCTGCTGTTATTTAAGTTACACGTGAAAACAAGCAGCTATTGATACTAAATTACAATGAGAATATATGAACTGAGCTCGCATGAATAACGAAGCATTTAATCATAATCAGTGTGGTTATTACAGTGACTGTGAAAGGAATTCTAAGAGATATCATGTTAATCACTCTCTTTGGGGAGTGCAGTCTAATTTAAGAGCAGGGACCTTGGAGGAAAAGCTGAGTTCAATTTCAGGCAGTGCTGCTGACTCATATCGGCACGTCACGTTAATCACTCTGTGCCTCAGTTTCCCTTTTTATATGAGGCTAAAAATTACATCTGCGATAGACTGAAGTTTTATCCTCACTCCAAAGATTGAGCTGTCGTATCTATCAGATTTTCCATTCTCTCTCTCTCTCGCTATATATATATATATATATATGAAGTTTTGATATAGATATAGATATAGATTCTTTCTTTGTCTTCTTTTGAGGGGATGGGGAAAGGAAATGCGTTTGATGATTTTTCACCACATGCATCCTCATCTGTTGTTAATCACACTGCAGATTAATGAGGAATTTTTTGACATCAATACATGCCATCTTTCATGGTAAAAAAGAACAGAAAGACTTTTGGGAGGGGGTTGGGTAGGAAGGAACGAGATATTATATGACAAAATAAAGTACAGATTATCAAAAAAAAGAAGTGTTAAATAAAATGACTAGGGATTTTTATGTTGGAAAATGATGATGGAAAGGGGGAAAAATAGAAAAATCTGACAACTTGCCCTGCAATAATTCACACACCCCCACAGACACAAAAACGAATGTGAAATTGACAAGGATGTCAAAGTCTTCTTTACCCCACTTGTCAACAGAAGCTGCTGTCTGATGGTCTTGGCTCCTCAGTCCTATGTGCTCATGGATTTGGAGGCAGGCTGCAAGGATGGCAGTCAGCCTGAGGGAATGCTTGGCAGGGTGAGGCAGAAGTCTGGATAGAAGCTGAGAAGTGTCAGTGGTTGGAAGCATTGAAGCGTGTTTTCAAAATAATTAAATAAATAAACCCAAACACTTAGTCATGAGGGGGAATTGTTGAGGAGAGCGGCTGCGAACTACTCCTCAGAAGTGAAATCTCTGATGTACAAGTCCCTCCACGCTCTTAGGCCTGCAACCAACCTCCAGAAGGTACATTTTAGTCTCTGCACCATCTACATAGATGGTTATACTAGACCACAAGGAGCAAGTTAAACAGGCAAAGAACCCAAATCATTTTGCTTATCTTTTTCTTTACATTTTCACAGCACATTACTCATATTAGCTCATTAATCCTCACAACGGCCTGGTGAGGTAGGTCCAGCAACTTTTACTCACAGCAGCAATCCTTACTCGGTCAAGGAGTCTCCTTGACTTCAATGGCACCCACAAGTAAGTGCTCCGAGTATCAGGCCCAAAGTATCCATCTTTTACACATGGAGAAAACGAGGCATAAAGAGGTTAAAGGAATTAGCCAATGCCACAAAGAGTCAATTTAAGAGGCACAGTTTGAAGCTCTTGGCACTGATTTCACTCCTTTGGGCAACTCTGCCTCCCATCGTTTTCCCCAGTCTGACTCTACTCCATTACTATAGCTTTTCCTTGAGTTTAAACGTGTTGTTTCATGTGCTTCTTGTGCTGTAGATTTCTTCATGCAGTGGTGCATGGTTGCCGTGTAGATTGTAGCAGTTGCCATGTCAATGAAAGATCACTCATTTCAAATCCTGCATGTTCCCAGCCTACCGAACTCACCTTGCGGTGGAGTGACATGGAAGGTATTAACAGTGAATTATTCTGAACTCCATTCCACTTCATCAAACTCATGAGTTCCTTTCTCCTTAGCGTAACAATAATAATAATCCCTTCCATTTACCAAGCAAGCCAAGGGACTTTGCAGATTACAAACCAAATCCTGGTCCCATGGAAAACCTTTCCTTGACTTCAGTAAGACCGGAATTTGGCCCTACATTTGTATATCTAGGGACCGCCACACCCACCAATGAAAAGGAGCTGCCTCTGTGAATGGAACAGAGTACAAGATTTACCAGCAGCCTCTTTGCTATCACAACGGTTCAGGAAAGGGATTGAAAAAATGTGATATTGAATGAGAACTCCGGGGCAATTTCAGTAGAGAGAAGCAATTTCCAGAGTTGGAATTTAGCGAGGTCACTGAGCTGATTCTGACTATGAGACCTTCAGTGACAAGTAGTCTTGGTTTTATAGCTCGTCCGGAAAGCAGGTGGTGTTCTAATAAGGAAGAATGGATCGTGTGTATGGTCTCTAAAGAACACAGTAGAAGGAGAGTCCAATGGACATTTGTAAAAGAAATCTGAATGGCCACAAAAGCATCCTATCCTGTTCCCCCCAACCTGCTGGAGCAATGGAGTGTTTTACACATTAACCTCTGGGTCTCCTGAACTCCACAGGGCCAGACTGTGCAGAGGTGAAGGGTCACTGTAACAATGAAGCAATGTTTTATAAATGTCTTTGCCCCTAAAACATGTTGCCAAATTCCTTCCAGATACTCCACTTGTTGATGGACATTTTATTTGTAGCCGAAACCACAAACAAACTGCAGCCCTCATGCCCTCTTAAATCATCCAGCCTCCCTAGAATGACTAGAATTCCCTCTGAGTCACATTAACTAGGGTTTGTAAATGTCTGGAAGGCATAAACTGCTAATGCATGTCATTATTCTTTCACTCCCACCATCTATCTGGTTATTCCCACACAGATTTCGTCGTTCCCCAAATCATTTGAAGAATGGGGCATATTTCTTTGTCAAAATCACGTACTATCTCTGTGGATCCACCAAATGGTCAGGTTACACTGAGATTTAAAACATACTTCTCTGCTGTACTAATCAGGTCAGACATTCATTTGTATATACAGGATAAGGCTGATCTCTGCTTACAAACTAGGTGAGATTCTCAGTGGTCAGTTCTCGAGTTTCCTTCAGGGACGATTTCAGCTGGCAGAAATTGTTTTGGCTGTAGCTAAGAAAAAAAACAACAAAAAACTCCCAGCAGCTGGAAATTAAAGGGACTATGCAATGCACTGTGCTGAGGATGAAGGCAGGGTGCTTGTCAAGTTATCATCAAGTCATCTTGTCCCAAATTCCAAGGCCGTACCCCCTTTTCCCTAGTTATGCCCCCTATGTTGTGAGGCCAGGAGGTGGGTGGCTTCAGCTGTCCTGTGCCATCAGAGGATTTCCCAGTGCCAGGGCAACCCTCAGCTGGATGGTTAAGCTGTCTTTGTAACTGCTTAGTGACACGAGAGCCAGTTTCCTTTTATTCCACCCACCATTTTGCATAACAGGCTTGCAGGCGTCACCATCCGTTCTCCCATCAGACACACCTTGCATGACATATCCGAGAGCCAGTGCCCAGTGATGTGTACTCATGTCTCAGACACAGCAGCAGAAGGTGCTGATGGCCTTGGCTCCCATCAGGGACTGTGCCCTACAGCGGCACGGTCATTATATCTAGTGTCAAAAATAAAGGCCAATTCCATTCTGCTGAGGAAAGTGCAGGCTGGGGGTGGTTTCAGTCTTTCACGGTGAAAAGGTGAAGATTGCAGAATGAAGCACTTCAAAGCAGAGGATGCCAAAGATTGATCTGCACCACTCTCACTGTACTTCTTTGTCCCCATTGATCTCTTAATGAACCCACCGGGGGAGGCAGGGATCCATATTGTCCACTCGTCCAGCTTGATCACTCGGGTCTCATTACTGGGATGGCTTTTTTGGCTTACGCTACATCTTGAGCGCTTGCAAAGGCTTTGAAGACGTGGCCCTGCTTGAGAAATGTCTAGTACCCTGTACTTAGGATAAGTGCAGTTTCAGCTTTAAGCCAGCCCTTCTTAACAAAGACATGGACACTGCTCAGAGGTATATGACTCTGAGACCTTATTCCAGACACCTTTATCAGTCAGAAACTCTGCACTTGCCCAGAAGATTTTTTTTTCACAACCCACACACTGAAATGAATCTCCTCTTTTGCTAGGAACAGCAATTAGCCTAGTACTAAATTTTCCAAGTGGAGAGTCAGCACAAAAGAGGGATAAGGCAGACCAGTTTCAAGTATTACTTCTGGGGGACTCACATTAAAGGTCGGAGGGAAAGCAGGAGTCAGTTTCTTACCAGACTGAAATATGTTATTGTCATCTTGGATAATTTATCACTACAAATTAAATTACAATGTGCATTTATTTCCACACTTAGGCTCAAGAAACTGTTGTGATATAAAATGAATTCTTCTTGCTCTCCTATATCTTTTATCACTGTTGACCGAGGGTGGAAATACTTTTGGCAAGTGCTCCCAGAGTTCAATAGAACTTTATCACTGGTAAAAGATGAGTGATTGGTGAGCTTCAAATGGTTAGAGAGTTCAGGCTGAGTTCAGATAAGAACTCAAAAATTGAGATGTTTTTCCAAAGCGCATCTGAACTATTCATAGCTTCCTCCATCTGCAAAACTCAGCTGGAAATGTTGAAAGAACAGGTTTTGGGGGGGAGGGTGGAATCCAGGATCTTTGTGCTTCTGATTCGGTCAGAAATAAACCAAGAATATCCTTTCTTACATTTTTTGTTTTCATTTTCTTCTAAAAAACAATTGTCAGATTGTCTGGAGTGGCTCATGACCAGGAGTGCCTATTTCAGGGCAAACTGTCAAAAACAGCAAAAATCACAAAATATTCAGGTTGCTTCCAGTCCCAAGAGCCCAGTCACTTACCCCAGATAAACTGATACCCTAGATTTTAAACCAAAGACAACGCCTGTAGCCAATCCTGTAATAAACTATCTAAAGGTTTATTAACTTGGGAAAAGGAACAAGAGTTATTTGCAGGTAAAAGCAAGCAAATATATACACACAAATGAGTTACCATCTAAATCCCAAAGTGATAGAGTTGTAGTGATCTGTCAGTTCAAAGTGTCTTTCAGGGCAAACCCAGGGATATCCCTGGGGGATCTCTGGCTTCAGTTTAGAGTCTCTGGCCCTGTGAGAGTTCAAACAGCAAAGAGATGAAAAAATTTTCTTGTGACTGTTTTATCTTTTACATTTGGCCTTCCAGTCCATGATGAGCTCCCTGGCATGTAGCATTTCCAAGCTCTGATAGGGCCATTCACTAATACTTTGGATTGTGATGTTCCTTAATGGCCCATTTAATCTTGATAGGCCTCCTTGATGGCTGGGGGGAAGAGGTGTCGGGGGGGATGATTCTGCTGCCCGGGTTCATAAGTTCAGAACAAACATTCTCAAAGTTATAAAGCAAAACGTACGTATTTCCTTATAGCAGTGTTTCCCAAACTTGGGATGTCGCTTGTGTAGGGAAACCCCCTGGCGGGCTGGGCCGGTTTGTTTACCGGCCACATCCGCAGGTCCGGCTGATCACAGCTCCTATTGGCCGCGGTTCACCACTTCAGGCCAATGGGGGCGGCAGGAAGCGGCGCAGGGCGAGGGATGTACTGGCCGCCACTTCCAGCAACTCTCATTGGCCTGGAGCGGCGAACCGCAGCCAGTGGGAGCCGCGATTGGCCGGACCAGCGGACGCGGCAGGTAAACAAACCGGCCCGGCCCGCCAGGGGCTTTCCCTAAACAAGCAGTGTCCCAAGTTTGGGAAACACTGCCTTATAGCATGGAATATAGACACTACAAGCAAGATTAATGCATGCAGCAATTTACAAGCATTTCATAGAGACTAAATACTAAATACATTCTTAAAAGACTGATACCTATTTTGAACAAAACTAACATACAAGTGAGATGGTTTGGTTTCCAGTTATGAGTTTGTCAGTTCTTAGCTAATGCCTATGGCCTTGGCCAGAGCTGGCCTTTGGTTTATCAGCCTCACAAAAATGGGGGGAAAAATTGACCCAAGATATATGATGCTTAAAAATAGTTTGATGTCAGGTTTGGTTCCTAGTGTAGACTAGGGCTCAGCATGTGTATTTTTGTGAGCCTTAGATCATCAAACCAATCACTTAACTGGCATATCTCGCTTTCTGCTGGAGTCCTTGTCTATGACGAATATTCTACTGCATGTTAGTTTTAGATGCTAAACATTCCAAATGAGCTTGTCCAGGCACCTAGCTAACCAACTCTGTCAGATTACATAACTTCACAAGGAACTATGGAGTGTGTCCAAGTGGGTTTGGCGTTTCATCAGTTGCTACCACCCACCCAAATCCCTACCACTATTTCATTTGTCACCAAACAGCCTTTCTTCTCCCCTGTTACCACCCCATGGATGGTTGGCGAGGGGAAGGATAAAAGGTTCATCAGTGGCAAAGAAAGCCCAGTCATGCCACAATGAAAGCTGTGGATGGGCTGCAGCAGCTCTGTTTCAACTTGTTCGCCACAATTAAGAAGTCCCAGACTAGGAGGAAGGTTACAGGTCCTCTTGCTGTCACTCTGAAGAACTCCTGACACTGGGACCCTCAAGCTGGCTTTTAAAGCTTCGTAAGTGCCAGCTTCTGAGTGTCAGAGGAAGTCCTCTGCCAGTATGTCCAGAGATAGGACTTCATTGTCAAGCAGCTAGGAGCAAAGAAACGGAGTGTGAGAAATCTGTTCAGCTTTTCCAGAGCAACATATCTCCACAATAGTATAATGTAAGTAAGAGCTAGGGACCAGATAAATGCCTAATCAATAAGATTAAAGACACTACTTAAAAGCAAAGGCCTTTATCACTATAGCAAACTTGAGCATGTGCTGATCTGTTTTGCATTTGTATTATTTCCAGTGGTCTTTTTTTCTTGTGAAGTGTTTATGGTCTAGTAACCTTGAGAGCATCTGATTCTGCACATCGATTTTAAAGGGACACTGTCAAGATTCTAAGGTCCAAGGTTAGATGTACTTTCAAAGTTTTAAATACCTTGAGTTTTAAGCCCCTCCACCCCAATGGGACTTCATCACCAATAAATTAAAAATGAAAACTATAGCCACTCTTTTGGAAAGACCTACTAAAATATTTTGTTCTGCTCCCCCTGTTGGGTGTGCAACTGGAATCAGCTAACAAAATATATTGCTTAATGGTCTGCTGACATCATTCACTGATGCCGGCACACAGAGATGTACTGTCCTGATAATTAAGTGCTAAGTAAAGTTGTGTTTGTTGTTCAATTAAAAGAGCCATGTTCATTATAGGTCTGTTCCAAACACAGGGGAACATCATTTGCCAAATGGAGAAGGGAAAAACTGGAAGGAAAATGTAGTGCATGCTGCATGTTTAAGCTCATCAGATGGTAGAGAGAATAAAAAGTATAAATTAAAAATATGTATTAAAATATGTGAAAAACATAGCCTTTTTCAACTAGCAAATCAACCATGTCTGAAAGTGACTATGCAGTTCAGTTGTTAAATTACAGAAATCACTCATATTACAGGTTGAGGAATAGATGATATCCTCTGATTCACAGGTGTGCTATAGATCAGGTGCATCATAAATATGCAGCCTAAAAGATGTTCTCAGAGGCATGTATGTTATCCTCATTGAAGTCAAAAAGAGTCATCCCTTATGGCAGTGTTTCCCAAACTTGGGACGCCACTTGTGTAGGGAAAGCCCCTGACGGGCCGGGCCGGTTTGTTTACCTGCCACATCCGCAGGTCCGGCTGATCACGGCTCCCACTGGCCGCGGTTTGCTGCTCCAGGCCAATGGGAGCTGCTGGAAGCGGTGGCCAGTACGTCCCTCGGCCAGCGCCGCTTCCAGCAGTGAACCGCAGCCAGTGGGAGCCGCGATCGGCCAGACCTGCAGACGGGGCAGGTCAACAAACCGGCCCAGCCCGCCAGGGGCTTTCCCTACACAAGCGGCGTCCCAAGTTTGGGAAACACTGCCTTATGGAAAAGTCCTATAGAATATAATGGTGGATGATAATCTCTCTATAGAACAGCGATCGGCAACCTTTGGCATGCGGCCCATTAGGGAAATCCGCTGGTGGGCCAGGATGGTTTGTTTACCTGCAGCGTCCGCAGGTTCGGCCGATTGTAGCTCCCACTGTCCGTGGTTTCCTGTTCCAGGCCAATGGGGGCGGCGGGAAATGATGGTCTGGCCCGTGCCACTTCCCGCAGCCCCCATTGGCCTGGAATGGTGAACCGCAGCAAGTGGGAGATGTGTTCAGTCGAACCTGCGGACGCGGCAGGTAAACAAACCATCCTGGCCCACCAGCAGAGTTCCCTGATGGGCCGCGTGCCAAAGGTTGCCAATCCCTACTATAGAAGAATGATAAACCAACTTGTATAATTCTTTTTCAGGATTATAATTCTCCAGGATGGTTTAAAAATTCTATAGGAAGGATCTCTTTCTCTGTTCAACTATCTAGTTTTTTAGGGCAATTCCTACAGAACCTCATCTGATTGGCATAGAACCTAACACCCCTACTTGATATTTGCATAAAGTTCATGTGAGCCTCTGAGACCATAATTTTGCCTTTGCCGTATGTGATCAAAGCAAAGTGGAATAACTCGCTGTGATTTTACCATGATCTCTTTCCTTGAAAATCCACTGTGCTCTTGGTCCTGACTGACACCAAGACGTTATAGGACAATAACATTTAAGGACAGGCTGAGCAGGCATTAATCAGCCTGGATTTACTGGCTGGAATGAAATGGTAATCTCCTTTTGATGGATGCTTACGCCATGAGAGACTGGAGTAACCAAGTAATCAGTTGTAGCAACTTCATGTTTGCCTGGATACAAATCACTGTATCCAAAGAGCAAACCTAAATTTTTTTGAGGCAGGTTAGCAGGGCTTAGCATCTCTTACAATCAGAAGTGCTCACAATTAGGTTTCACGAGACATAGCTGAAAGAAGAAATAGGAGGGAGCATAGTCTTTTAGCTAGAGAAGAGACAGGGAATCAAAAGCCCTGTGTTCTGTTCCTGATCCTGTCACTCGTTCACTGAAGGCCTGATCCAACTCCAGGTAAAACCAATAGAAAAAATGAGATTTGAAGGGGCAGGTTTATCCCAGCACAGGAGTAGTGGCTTGCATCTACCCTACTCAGCGGCACTATGGGGGCTTATTCAGTCCCTGGGACAGGACAGGCAGCCATTTGAAGTAGCATTTCTTTTACAACAACACTTCTCAATTCTTCCAGCTTGTCCTCGCCATGTCCCGCACCACACCTATCTCTCTATGGATCAGGCTCTCGTGGAGGGAGTGCAGAGCTGGTGCCATGCACTGGGGTACAGACTGCTGGGGAGCGTGGATCTGCTCCTACCCTACTGCTATTTGTGGCAACCTAGTGGGTAGGTACAGAGGTGCCTTAGGGCAATGGTAAATCTGGCCTTACATTTCCTTGGGTTTCTTGGTGTTTCATTTCACTCACATGTAAAGTGGCAGAAGAACACTTTCCTCACAGGACTCTTGTGAGGTGTAACTAATATCTGTAAAGGGCTTTGAGAGCTCTTCTACCTTTATTTCCGTTGACATGCACCAGTGGCTCTCCCCCAGGATCTGTGCAGGGGAAATGATCCATCACAGACCATTGCTCTGGTCTGCATGCAGAATCTGCACCCATTTAACGTGAATCTTTAAAAAAATGATTAAGTCAAACCAATGCAAACATGTCTTGTGGACTCTCATAGCAATTTAGCGGAATGGGATCATTAAATCTAAATCTATACAAGCCAGGTTGAAATCGATTTGCTTACACAGGGTTAAAGCAATGTGACTTTGTGGAACCGATAAAGCCTTTGAGAACAGCTTGTTCCTGAAATATTTTATGTGATGGCTACTTCTCCTCCCCATACTACAAGGAGAGCTCTGTGCTTCTGCACTTCACATCTTCCTTCTATTCAGGGTAACAGGTTCAAACCAGGAGCTTGCTTTATTTTGTGATTCCTCTACCAGTGCTGCAAATATATTTGCTACCGAAAGATCCTAAGTAATGCAGCATCCTGCCATTTTTTCTTTTTTTGTTATTTTTTTATTACTATTATCTCTAATTACAGGCATAAAATCCAGGTAATAAGTGGGTTACATTTTCTGCAAAGAAAATTATGTGCATAATTATAGGCACATGTTCAGCCAAGATATTGAGGCATCCAGTGCTTCCACGGAGATGATAATTGTCAACCTTTGCACTGTAATTAAGTTTAAATGGGAACCCTAATTATTTTCCAAATGAGCAAACAGTAAGCCTGTCTTGATTAGTTCTGTTGTGGCAATGAATGAAACAGATTTACTGTATGGGTTAATTAACAGTTTGTCTGAATGTCATGGCCCTCTCTCCCCAAACCCACATTGTCAGCAAATATTAGAGCTAATTAGCCCTGTATTGTTTTAATGCTGTGTGATATTATTACCTGGATTATTTTATCGGGAATCCTGATTGTTGGAAACTTCATTCCAAGTTCTCACCTTGGAGTGTGCTGCCTTTCCTTTGATTCACCATTTTATGTGGTTCATGGCCTTCTTTCCCCTTTGCATCCTACGGGACTTGGAACAGTAGCTTGCTGAAAGGACACTAAACACTGCCATGTTCAGCATTCCTCGCAAGCATCTTTTATGCATTACTTTGATTAACAAGCTTGGTATACGTGATCTATCACAGGCTTTCAGTTCACTACTTATTCATGTAAGAGGGTTTTCAGTACAGATTTACAGTAGGCCATACAGAGGAAATCTAATGAGGATGGAACATGCACGAAAGTTCAGTGGATTGCTGGATTTTATTCATCATCATGGGTAAACGGTCAGACTACATGAACCATCCAGGAACAAAGACTGTAGCCCATACTTATGGAATGGAAAGCACTGACTCTGAAAAAGATTTGTAAGTCATGGTGGACAATCAATTGAACATCAGCTCCAAGTGCCACTCTGTGGCTACAAGGACCTAATGAAACCCTGAGAGGCATAAACAAGGGAATCTCGAGAATAAGTAGAGAGGTTGTTTTACCTCTGTATTTGACACTGGTGTGACTATTGCTGGAATACTGTGTCCAGTTCTGGTGCCCAAAATTCTGCAAGATGGTTGAGAAGTCTGAGAGGGGTCAGAGAATGATTAAAAGATTAGAAAACATGCTTTATAGTAATAGACTCAAAGACCTCAATATATTTAGCTTAACAAAGAGAAAGGGTGACTTGATTATAGTCTATAAGTGTCTACATGGGGAACAAATATTTAATAATGGGCACTTCAATCTATCAAAGAAAGTTGTCTGAATGGAGACCCAGTCAGTTCCTCCAGGGTAGTGGCTACAGTAAGAAGCTGCGGAGGATGGGGGTGAAAAAGGGGGAAATGTTGGGCCAGATCCTCCGTTGGTGTAAATCAGCACTGATCCATTGCAGTCAATTGAGATATGCTGATTTGTACCAGTTGAGGGTCTGGGCTATTTTTCCAGCTCATTCCCAAGGCAGTTTCTTGTTTCTAACCCGGGTTTCTAACGGTAATGAACATATTTTTTTTACCTTATAAAGAAATTGGACTGCAAAGTAAAATGCTCCCAAAGAGCTCCCAATGCTCAAGGCCAAATATAATGATTTGTGCACGTTAGTGGGGGGAGGAAATCACAGAACTGAAAAAATATATGTGCCTCCTGTTGTGAGAACACCTGAAAGGCAATGAAATTCCATTACCTGCCCATAAATGGCATTACAGAGCTGCCACTTGTCAGTGCTAGATGCTATTTGTGGGAAGCCACTAATTGTAGCTTCCATGAAATGGCTTGAATCCTTTCCAAGCTGATGCACAGTGCATGCCAAATGTGTGCTTTGGAAGCTGCAGAAAGCCAGATGCCCCTACCAAAGGGGAGAGCTTACCACTTTCCTTTGCCCTAAGTATTGTAGCCTGATCGAGTGAAAAGCTGACCATCTGCTATAAATGGCTAACTAGCTTCTGTGATAGATATGACAATATCCTGCATATCCTCAGGAGCCCTTATTGAATTACGTTTAAGTATCTTTGGGGTCCATTGTATTAAATGTAAAGTTTATGTATCATTGTGGGCCAGAACGGCCTACCACCTCTCTAGGGGGCAGATGTGATGTGAGGCCTGGGAGTTCAAAGTACTATATTGACAATGTGCCAGGCAAGAATAGCCTTTTAGGACAATGAGTGTGAAGTGGATTTCCTGAGGAATACTTGGGGAGAGATTAATGCAAATTCCCCATCTTTGCTTCGTTAAAAACCCAATTTTTTGAAGCTACACCCTGAGGAAGTTGTCATTGCTGATTACCCGTATCCGGAGACTGAAGATCAAAGAAACAGATGAGCTGTCCAGCGTGGCTTCTGGTTCTGAATCTGAGATAGTTATGAACTTGGAACCACATGGAAAACCCAGGTATGGGTTTTGAAGGCCTGACACCTACCGGAGTCCGAGGTTGGAGTTGGGGTGAGCTCTGGTTAGTTTTTTTAGCCTGTCTGTAGGTTCTTTTGTTGTTTTTAATACATTTTCTCTGTCATGCTTTCACTTTAAGAATAAAGGTGCTTGCTTAGAAAGAGCTGTGTGGTAACTCGTAACTGCGGGCAATTAGGCTGTTCATAGCCTTCAGAGAGAAAGCAAAGCACAGACGCTGGCCTGTTGAGGCGTCTGACTTGCTGGGGAACATCATAGTATAGGCAGGGAAGCAGGCAGCCTTAAGGATTCCCCATCAGGAGGTGAGTGAGGTGCAGGCCACCACCCAAAAGAGGTAATGGCTGGAAACCATAAGCCTAAAAGTGGGTGTCCTTGGTAGACTACAGAAGGGGAGACAGGTACAGTTACCCTGAAACTGTGATACCCTCAGTGTCCAATGCAGTCAATGGGAGCTACCTATCGTAACCCCAACCAAGATCAAGTCCCCATTGCACCAAGCAATGTACAGACACATAGTAAGTCCCTGCCCTAAAGACAGGAGGGAATATTATTAAACAGGAGGGAATATTATTATCCTTATTTTACAAATGGGGAACCAAGGCAGAGAGTTTAAGTGATGTGCCTAAGGTCACACATTAAGTGTATGGCAGAACAAGGAGTGAAATCACGTTCTTCCAAGTCCCAATCCAGTGCCTTAAACACACACACACCCTTCCTATATCCCAAATTGCTTATCTCCCTAAACAATCCAGTCTTCTTTACTGGGTATATTTATTAAATGAAGTGAGTTAAGTCAAACCTTTTCCTCATCATCCTGAATCCAGAACACATGCTTCATTTCTGCCCCCAGGACTGCTTCATATTTTGCCCTATAGCTTTCATACAGCTGACACAAAAGGACATGCTAGACTGGGAAAGTGGCACCCAACACTGCAGTTTATCAGTCTCTTTGGAGAACACACAGAGGAACACGCTGATGTTTTGGGATTAGTTTGCATGTCCTTATCTAAATGTAATATGCCCACAAAGGCGTACTGTACTTGTTCTAGTAGCTGAAAACAAGTTATTTTAGCTTGGCCCAACAATGTCCTCCACCTTGTATGGAAAATGAAAAGAAATAGGTCAGTGAGTTTTAAAAAAAATTTCAGGGTGGGTGGATGGGAGGGGAGGGAAGCAGTATTTTCAGTGGCTCAAGAGCTGGAAAATCAACATTTTTAATGAGAAAAAAAGATTACGGACACTCGGCAGCTGGAAAAGCAAGCACTTATAACAACAAAATGTTTAATGTTCACAGCCATTGAATGGCTGGGAAAGCATGTTCCAACAATCATGTTTAGTAATGTTTAGAGCCACCCAGTGTCTTGAAAAGCAACGTCTTGCCTAATCTGCTACAGGACAGCTGCAGGATTCCAATCAATAACATCCAGGCTGAGCCCCCAGGCAGTGCTGGGAAACAGCAATGGGAGAAATCTCCACTGAGTTCAATTCAGAGCAGTGTCCATAAGTTTATTCATGAGTTTATCTGACCTGTCCAAACCTCTTGAGTCTTCAGGAAACCTGACAGGACAGGATCTCTCTTATGGTTCAGGGTGCTTCCTTCTTCAGGCAGGCTGGGAATGCGGTCAGAACAGCCACTTTCTTTCCATTTTGATGCTTCTTCCTGCAGTCCTGATTGGAAACTGTAAACAGAGGCAGGTGAAAATCAAGCACCAGGGGGAAAGCAAATCAATCAGACTTTGTCAAGTGCCTCCAAAGTTTCAAGCATTTGGGTTTGCATAAGGGAGAAAACAACTCAGACATTTTCAAGCATCAGGAAAGTTTCCACTGAAGTTAGGTTTGAGTTATCTGGGAAAGAAATAGGGCGATTCTTATGTTATCCTAATGGACTAAATTGTTCTGGAAACGGATTCTGCTAATTTACACTCCTGTTGGCCGGATTATGTCAGTCAGACTCATGTTGAGTACTACCATACTCTGGACTAGGTTGTAACTTTACAGTCTGCTCTCAGTGATGGGCAGTGCATAGCTGGACTGCCACAGGAGCTAAGCTGGGAAGGAACTGTGACTCATAGAGACACGATTCTTCTCCTCTCCCTTCTTGCTCCGGAAAAGAAGGACGTTATTTCACCTCTTTTTGTGGACCAGCATATTCCTCTCTGCAGCCGGCTGTTACTCTAGCTCAGTGTTTCCCAAACTTGGGAAGCCGCTTGTGTAGGGAAAGCCCCTGGCGGGCCGGGCCGGTTTGTTTACCTGCCCCGTCCGCAGGTCTGGCAGATCGCAGCTCCCACTGGCCGCGGTTCGCTGCTGGAAGCGGCGCGGGCCGAGGGACGTACTGGCCACCGCTTCCAGCAGCTCCCATTGGCCTGGAGCAACGAACCGCGGCCAGTGGGAGCCATGATCGGCCGGACCTGCGGACGTGGCCCGCCAGGGGCTTTCCCTAAACAAGCGGCGTCCCAAGTTTGGGAAACACTGCTCTAGCTGATGAGTGAAAGAGTTAAGCCCCTCTTGGGGGACAAAGGGAGGGCTCCTTCTACTTCCTAATCCAGTGGTTCTCAACCTGCACCCGCAGGCCGCTTGCGGCCCAATCAGCACACAGCTGCAGCCCATGTGACATCCTCAGGGCCATACAGGTATCTATATTGTGTGGATGAAGCCCACGTAATACATAGAAAGCTGCATATGCAGCCCACAATGGTAAATACGTTGAGAACCAACCACTGCACTAATCCTTCCCATCAGCAGAGGGTGAGTCACCCCTGCTCTCCTCGCTGCAATCAGTCACAAACTGAACAAGAGCGTAAGGAAGAATTCCGCTTAATTCCACTGCATGGCTGAGTAAGGGCAGAGCCATCTAGCTATAAGTGACAAGCCCCACCAAAACCATTCGGACTTGTTGCAGAGGAACATACTACTCAGGACAGGTAATGCGCTCTGGTACTTTCTTCTGGAGTAAGGTATGAAAGTATGAGTGAGAGTGGTAAAATCCAGCCCCCCCGAAAACGTCTTCCTTGCAAAGATGTTCACCCCTTGTTTTAAAACCCATATGGCTTGCCTTCATGTGGCATCATAAATACATTCGAAAGCTCATATTTTTGACGGAAAAGCCTTTTTTTTTTTTGCTTGAGAATGTCCCTAGTTTTAGCCATTTTCCTCTCAGAAATGGGCCCATCCCACCTAGAAAAAATGCTTCAATTTTGCTCCATTTAAATAAATAAAGGACAGTTTAGGACCGGATCCTGAGCACTGAAAGGCATCTGAAGCTCTTATGCTAGTCCAGGGATCGGCCACCTTTGGCATGCGGCCTGTCAGGGAAATCCGCTGGTGGGCCGGGCAGGTTTGTTTACCTGACGCGTCTGCAGGTTTGACCGATCGCAGTTCCCACTGGCTGCGGTTCGCCATTCCAGGCCAATGGGGGCGGTGGGAGCAGCAGCTAGCACATCCCTCAGCCCGCGCTACTTCCCACAGCCCCCATTGGCCTGGAACGGCGAACTGCGGCCTGTCAGAGCTGCGATCGGCTGAACCTGCGGACGCTGCAGGTAAACAAACCGTCCCGGCCCACCAGTGGATTTCTCTGATGGGCCGCGTGCCAAAGGTTGCCATTTCCTGTGCTAGTCTGTAATGAAATGTGACTTCCTTCAGTTTCAAGTAGTTTTGTACTTTCTTGCCAATACTTAACATGCCTCTTAATTTTAATATGCTGAAAATAAATGGGCAGGGTCTTCTCGCCTAGGGATCCAGAGAGTTTAGAGTCAGTCTGAAAAACTGGTCGTGTTTGGAGCCTTTCCAAAAACGCAGGGCGGTGACTGCAAAAGAATGGCAATTGGTCTTTGAAAAAATATGTTGTCATCTGAAGCCACTGAATGGCAGGCAAAGCAGGTTCGAAAAATATAGGTCATATTTAGACCTAGTCCATGACCAGAAATGCAGCAGGACTTTCAAATCTCTTCCCAGAGAAGTCAGTTCCAGCATTTCTGTTCTGAGAAATCTTCCCTTCCAGAAGAAATAAGGGGTATCAATGTGTGTTAATCAAGGTATCAAATGTGCTAGAGAGCTATCAACAAATAGAAATCGTGCCAGTCTGCTGGCCTGGTGCCAGGTATCTCTCCAAGACTTATTTAAAACTAAAGTTATAGTAGTCTAGGGTAAAGCCTCCAAATACAGCAGTAAGATTCTAGTAAGCTGTAGTGTTTCAGAATGTTACTGCAAAATTCTGTAGTATCTATCTATATACCAATAGTACAATGGAGGCCTGAACAGCAACTCTATGGTTACAATTGTGATGAGAATTGTACTGAAAGCATCACTGTTTCAAACTTAATGACTGAATTGAGCCTCCAGGTTTGTCCCAATGCCCCTCAATGAGACAACTGAATTTTCTGTGTATTTTTTAATGTAATATTAGCTACTTATGCTCCCTTTTTGAAAATCTTGCCCTGTATTCCTTGCATTTCTTTGGACTCCTCTAACTCAACAAGCACATTCTGCACTCGTCCCAGATTTCAAGCACAGATGTGCACACCTATAATCTTGGAGAGAGACCACACAAAGAACTGTTCCCTTTATGCAGAATGACTCTTTTGAGCTACCCCAGGTAGCTCAGATCTTTCAGCAGAGTTGGTGTTTCATGTACTGCATGCTGGGTAACAGCATGAAAGGACTCCATGTCTGTAAAACTAAACTGGCTTTTTATTAAAAAAACTATTGATCGAGATGCTGTAGATAGCATTCTAGCCATCTGCACACAGACTGACTTCCTGGTGCCTCCTCCAAATGCTTCCCACTTGTAACCTATGGTCCTCTCTACAAATTCAATGCAGGTTGCTACAGAGAGAGCTTTGCATGGATGTGTGGGAGCATGTGAGGAAGAGGCCTGAAAGGGGCAAGATGGGGAACCAAGGCTGTGTGTTCAGCCCAAGGTCTCACAGCTTAGTGTCTGCACTGAGGTGGCAGCAGCATCTGAAAGGCCCCTTGCTGCCTCAGCTCCCCAGTGTGCCAGGAGAACCCCAGGAAAGCAGTGTCTCTGCACTGAAGCACATCAAGGGCTTACCACAGCACTGCTGCCTCAGAGCGCTCTGCGTTACTACTCCCCTATAACAGGTATCACCGTGTAGGAATCTTTTTAAGGCTGCAAACTATGCCTTTTCCCCAATCAAATGGGAGGTAAATCAGCTAAGTTATCCCTCTTTTACCCAATGTTGGAATTCATCTGGCAAATATACGGGCCCCACATTCTCACATTGTCCGACTTTTTACCAAGGCACTGAGCCACCTCTGAGCTAAGCCTTGGAGGGCCCTGGCATCTTTCCAGCCCAGATTATATTATATTGTATATTCGGAGCATGACTGAAAGAAACACCTATCACATGCTAGCCACCAGATGGCAGTCAGCCAACTAGTAAACTCAATCTTCAATTTCACTCAATAAAGACAATTATAAAATAGATACACTATACCCCCCTTACCCCTCCGCCCACACATACTGAATCTTTGGCTAATAGTGCAATACGTGGAACAGGGATGGCACTATCCGTTTCTGTAGTTTGTGCCTTTTGCCCATCTTTTCCCTCCCAAGCTTGATTTGGAGTTGCAGTATTGCAAAATCTTGGGTCAGCTCCCCCCACAAAATCATGCGATTGGCTTAAAAGCACTAAATTAAAAAAAAAAATTATAAATCTCAAGTTCTTTTTCAGTTTCCTTCTGTTGTTGGACCTTTCAGGGTTCACATTCTAAAACTTTTATCTGTAGCCCAAGGGGCTAGAAACTTACTTTTTTTAAAATGAAAGCTGAGAGTCTCTGGTAATACCATGATTCTAGGAGCTGGGGCATAAGAAAAAATATTCCATATTGTAGGATCAGGCAATACTGGAGATGAGCAAAACAGAAATGGAAGGAAGTTTTTGAAGTCTGGACAACATTCAAATTCCTCCAAACATCAGAGGTGAAATCAATATTTCTCCCACATTATACAGCTACACCAGGATTTTTCTTGGGCTCCTAGACAGTACATGAGTGTATTTATAATGAGGATACTGTAATGTAGATATTTCTGGACATCTGAATCTCTGCTTCTCTCAACCACCTCTTCTAATTGAGCTTGTGGAGCTCATAGAAAGCCCTGATTTTGGAATTAAGGAGGTGTGAACTCTATTCCACACTGTATAGATATTGCTTACTGAGGAGCCATATAAAACATTCCAGCAAAATTTCACACCTACGTTTTTTTCGATTTTGCTTTTTGCCATTTCACACGGAGTGAATTCTGCCCTACCACAAAATGATACCGGCATTACTTTCAGGCTAGAAATATTTAAAAATTCAAAACCACCTTTTGCTCAGAAGCAGCCAATCTTGCCCTGGGAAATAAACTATTTTTCTGCTGGCAAAGGCATCAACATTTTCAAGAAAAGACATGTGGCCATATTTCCAATGAAAGTTTCAGATCGAAACAAAACGCAAAACTTTCAGATTTCAAATTCATTCAAAATTCTTTTGTCAAAAATATGGAGATCATCTCCATTTAAACTGATGAACCTCGGAGGTATGTGGAGGGGGTTGCACACACAAAGCATAGGCACATTAATTGGGATCAAATAACGATATGCCCAAATTTTGAACCTGCCTGGACTTCAATAAAAATTGCTCTTCGTTGTCAACCAACTCTGTATTCCCTGGCTGTGGCCAGGACCAGAAGGGATGAATACTGCGAGAAATTCATAGGACATTTCCAGCCACACTGAAAGCAGGAAATACTGGAAATATCATTGGAAAGCCATGAGATTTCTTACCCAATTATTCTACTAAGTAGCATCCGACCATTTCAGAGAAACATCCAGATTCCTAGCTGCTGAACTGAAACAAATGAAACCTCTGCATCCTTAGTGCTTCTTTCACCGCTAGCACATTTAAAACCCCAGCACTGGGCCAAATCATGTTAGCCTTACCCATGTCAACAGGACTAACTTGCATGAGGAAGGCTGGCTAGTTTCACTTTACCATGGGAAAGCGAGACCTAATTCTAAGGCCTATGTTGAGTGCCTCTGTCTAAGTAGATATCTATACTGCACTCCTTACTGTGTATCTGAGCATTTTGGGATTATACTGGGAATAGACCTGTCATCATTCCCCTCACCAACATTATCCCTTTCTCCATGAGGGGTCCAAGTGTAAAACACCCTAGCTCAAGTTTGTCCTCTTGCTCCGGTTCTGCTCCTTTATTAAGATTAAAGGCAGATAGTTATGGATGCACACCCAATGCAGGAGCCATTTTAATTCCTGTGATAGGGTTGACAATAGCTTCAGGAGGATTAACGTTTTAACTACATTTGTATCATAATTAGTACTAACTGTCTTCGTTAGATATTTGCTGTTCTGCAGAGGTCAGACAAGATGCCACTAGCTAGGGATGTTGTACCTTTAACAATAAAAGGGTTTGATTCTCCTCCTGTTCACACCAGTTTTTCACCGATTTAACTCCATTGAATTTACATCAGTGTAACTAGACCAGAATCATTCTGAACTTGTTCTGAGCTACAGCACCCCCTAAAAGAGCAGAGTATAGAGTGGGGAAGGAATCCATCCCTGGTGCAAGACCACTGAAATTAACAGAGTGGATGAAAAGATTAATTTTTGCCCTAAGTCACTAAGTAAAACAAAAAATCAATGTTCCTCCACAAATGGACCTCTTGGTTCCCACTGAAGGCTGCTTTGAAATAGTTTCCAACATCTCTCTTAGGGTTGCTGCTTTTGATTCTTCAGTCAAATGTTTCTCTAAAGACAGGAAGAGCACCACAGCCAAAAAAAGCTCTGATGAAACTGCAGTCTATAAAACTGGCCCTACTGCTTCTGCCAACAGAATTATGCCGCGCAGATAACGTTTTACTGCATGAGGATGCTTCCCCTTTGTTCCTGACAAGAAGAATAATCAAGGGGATAGAGCCTGTCAGAAAACATTCTCTGACTGTGGCTTATTACAGCTCCCTTCCTCTTCAACCCGCTCAACCTTCCTCCTCAACCAGCTCAACTCCCAGGGCTGATTCAAAATCAAAACTTTTGTAAAAATCTTTCAGGGATTTGGCAGCAGCTGCTGCTCCAGATTTACTGCCTAGCATCTGAGAATTCCATCTAAGGCAAGGCAGAACAATAGTTCCTTAAAAATAGTTGCCAGGCATGGTGTTCAGAGCAGCTGTTGAAGTGGACATTCTAATAATCATGTCATTATAGTCCAGGAGAACGTCATTGCTCCTTCCGACTTATCAACCCAACCTCTCATCTAGTGGGTACTGATTGGCTCAGGAGATTGGTGTTGCGACGCAGAGGCTTTTCCCTGTTGGTTTAAATCTGGCCCAGGTTGGAAGTGAAAAAGTCAACTCTTTGATATCTCATCTGAAATGAGTTGCTAGTTGCAATACGCTTCCTAGTGGACATGAGTCCACATCACAGAAATGAGCGCTGTAACTGGCAGACCCAGCAGATAGGCCAAGGATCAAATCAGCACGGAGCCTGAACTACCCATGCCACCTGTAAAAAAGATGAAGCTCTCCCTGTGCAGAAGGTTGAACTGCTGCTGCCCAAGGACATGCTTGTTCTGCAGACAAATTAAGGCCAGTGCTCCTTGCAAGCACTAAGGTAATTTGAATAAAAGAAAGCCCCCTTCTTCCTCATCCAGATGACTAGACTTTTTAACAAGAGTTGGAAATTCACCAATTAAAGATATATAAGTGGCATCAGTAACAAGTGAACTTTGATAGGCCTTTTTTTTTTTTCTTAGTTCAGCTAGTGATGGAGTAACCACAAAATGTTCAAAGATTCAGGTCAAATAACTGGACATCCTGTGAGAAATGCCTTTCTCGTGTTATTTTGGCATCTCTGTTTCTTGCTGGAACTTATGCATCACAACACGAAAAATAATGGGGAAACAAGTTACCCAGCTCATCAGAACCTCAACAAAAATAGCTTATTTTGGTTTCAATTCAATTAAAGACAGTTTTTATTTCATCTGACCCAGTTCACCCACCCTTAATTTCAATGGCAATACAACAAGCACATGAGTGATCAGAATGCATGGTGATAGTATATCTCTTGTCGAGACCTTTCAGAACTGGCAAATCATTACTCCCATGTAATAGCAAATCATTACTCACAGATCAGTGAATAGCTCCGTTCACACTCCTATAAACAGAAATACTTTATCTGTTACTTCATGCTTCTCTCCCTTCATATCAGCAACAGTTTTCAGTGTGATGGTTTTTGGCATGCAGCATAATTCTATCAGTTTCTTTGTGTGAAATGGAATTCTCATGTAGGAATGGCTCCGTTTTAATTTTCCTCAGAGACCACAGCTATAGCTGAATGTTGTCTTTCCATAAAAGCTGATGGTCATTCTGCTGGCCCCTTTTATCATCTCCAGATACCATGAGATGCTTATTGCTTAGTGGAACATGCATGATGAAACATTAGCACATACACTGTCTGAATGTATTTGAAGAACAGATCAGCAGTAGATGGTGGAGAGGAGAGGGTGATTTGGAGAAATTTATCTGAGTTCATCATTCAAGAAACACAAACGGCTCTTGCAGTTGGAGTAACAATCAAGGATGGTAACATGAACATGGCCATCTAACCCAGTATCCTGTCTTCCAACAGCAGCCAGCACTGAATGCTTCAGAGGTAATGAACAGAACAGGGCAGTTATTGAGTGATCCATCCCCTGTCATCCAGTCCCAGCTTCTAGCAATCAGAGGTTTAGGGACACCTACAGCATAGGGTTGTGTCCCTGACCATCTTGGCTACTAACCCCATTTATAGGACCGGTCCATTGACAGTTGTTCTGTGACTCATGACAGAGAAAAGAAAGGACTCAATTGTTGTGAATATAAACTAGATTCGTTGAGTCACCTGGGCAGACAAACAGACCCTGCTCCCTAGCTCTCAAATTAAAGACAGCCTGTGCTGACCATTTTCAGCACAACATCTTGACCCTGCTTTGGAAGAGGCAGTGGGAAACTGTAAGTGTTTTACAACAGCAGTAGAAGAGCTGGTCAAACATTTCTGTCAAAACATTATTTGAGGGGAAATCGTGCTGTTGGTAAAATAAAAGTTGTCACAGAATGAATCAGGCCCTATGTTTGGAAATATCAGAGCCCCTGAAAACTGTAGTTACTACAGTACAACGGGGCTTGCTAGGCTCGCCAGAAGCTAAGGAGTTAAATCCTATTGAGGGACCAGCACTGAGTTCCTGAGATGGGAAGTACTTTGCTTATACTCTTTCCAATGATGCCATCAGCTACTTCTCAAACTACCCAGCCATTAAGTGATTATTTCTTATGATTTCAGCACTGGAGCATGTGGGATGCCCAAATATCAAATCATTTCAGGTTTAACCCTGTCCCTCCTTTGCCTACCATCTCTCTTCCTCCTCTCTCGGTAAATGGAGGTCTCCCATAAATTTATTGGCCAGTTTAGGCTTAGAGAGATCTGGTAAGTTCTCAGCCCAGGGTGACAACATGGGCACAGGCAACAAATAACAGTAATAATTATTCTTAACACTCTTGGGACTCTCTGCATTTTCTAAAAGTTGCACATTAGCTAATAAGTCAAAGGAAAAGGAATAAGTCTTGGGACTTAGGTAAACAATCATGGCTAGTGTAAGAGCATTTCTCCAACCTTCAGAGTTAATATCGACCACATGGTGCTAGTGCTCAGTTCTGCCCCTGCTGGCAATGAGTTTGATTGCACTCCTCTGTATTTGGGCCTATAGAAGTACAGCGTCACAATGGCCAAATCTGGTGACCTCTCCTTCCTTCTGAGGGCTATTTTCACCCTTACAAGTGTTCTGAAGCTGAATCTGTGTCCAGCTATCATGATAACAGCTTGGCCTAAAGCCTCACCCTGGAAACATTAGCAAGCAAACCCATGACTTTTAAAGTTGAAGCCAAACAACAAGCTGGATATTGTACTTGGGGAAATAAATAAATAAATGGCCATTTAAAATGTTTGCAGACGTAAGCCTCAGTTTACACAATGGTGTAATTTACTGACTTGTGCCAACCAAGGGATTTGGGATCTTAAAAGCAAGCAATGTATTCTGCTGGTTTTGTAAGGAGGCGCGCCATAGTCTTTATTTTGTTGCAACCTGCTGGCTGTGTGATGCCATCTGCATGCTAAATGAGGCATCCCTCAGTTTAACTACATACAGTTTCTCTCTCTTCACGTTGATGATCACACCTCTCTTTCTCACACAATGAGTCACCAGAGGCCTATTCTGCATTCTCATCTGCAACGTGGCAATAAAAAAAAAAAAAACCTTCCAGATTTCTCATTTTGTTTTGCCCACAAAGACTCCTTGATGAAAACACACTGGGGACTTGCAATGAGTTGTATTTGTCAGGTCTAGTGCGGTGATTGCTTATTTTTTGTAAAGGCTACAACTCTAGGTGCTTGCCTGTACACACTGCTAGTTGCTGAGAATAACATCCGGGGGGTATGGTTAGATCTGTTTGTGGTCACCGCCCCCCCCCCCCCACCTCCAACTTACACCACATCTCTTCATGGCATGTAACAGCTAAGGGCTCTCATTCTGCAGACCCTTATTCACTCAGGTGGTCCTTACTCATGTGAGTAAACAAGGAAGCATTTTAAGATGAGGCTATTTATGGCCAGGATCATTGCCTGCCTTTGTGACAGTGCTCAGGGAAGAAGGGGGCAGACAGGAATCCTTTACTCCCCTTCTGGGACTAGCCACAGAGTGGCTCACAGTAAGAGGGGGCCAGTACTCCTTCTGCCATGCAAGTGGATGAGGAGTGGGTGTTCCATTGAACCAACCTTTAAAATCCTCAATTTCTGAATGTTACTGGGCGGGACAGCCCTTTAAGGTCTTCTTGTAACTAATTAGTGGCCTCCCTGGCAATAGGTCTGAGGTCCAGGATCAGGTGATAAAGAGACCGTCAGAGAGAAGGTAGGCTCTTGTGGGAGATCCTAGGGCAGAGGAAAGGTCCAAGCAGTAGGACCTAGTTTATCTATTTGACTCATGTTAGACTGTTTTGGATTTGGGAAATAAATCCAACCTTGTCGGAAAGGACTGAAATCCTGCTGCGGTTGGGAGCGGTATTTGATGCAATGGCCGGTCAGTTGGCCCCACTGGTGTACACTAACATTTTTGAATGTTGGGTTGAAGTTTGGCAACCTGCATTTAGATGTTCGTTAGCTCCTAAGCAGACACGTGTTTGCCCCCCTAGCACATCATGATAAGCACTGACTGGCCAAGGCTTGAATGACCATGAACTAAGGATTATTATTAAGTCAGGGCGGAAACACTGGGGGCCTAGTGGGAGCTATAATTTGATGTGTCTTACCTGTCATGTGGATATTATTATTTGTACTGTGGTAGCACCAAGAAGTCCCCAATCAGGGACCAGGACCCCATGGCGCTAGGTGCTGTACAAACACAGAACAAAAAGACCATTCCTGTCTTAAAGAGCTTACAGTCTAAGGGCAGGTCTTCACTACAGGGCGGGGGGTCGATTTAAGATATGCAAATTCAGCTACGCGAATAGCGTAGCTGAATTCGACCTATCGGAGCCGACTTACCCCGCTGTGAGGACGGCGGCAAAATCGACCTCCGTGGCTCCCCGTCGACGGCGCTTACTCCCACCTCTGCTGGTGGAGTAAGAGCGTCGATTCGGGGATCGATTGTCGCGTCCCGACGAGACGCGATAATTCGATCCCCGAGAGATCGATTTCTACCCGCCGGTTCAGGCGGGTAGTGTAGACCTAGCCTTAGTGTAAGACAAATGACAACAGGTGGTCACAGACCACGCAACACAAGGAAACAATGAGGTAATATTGGTCAACAAAATAGCCAGTGGGCTCAGCACACCAGCATCCTAATTGTTGAGATAAATAGAGAATCTAGGCACAAATGCTCCCAATCCAGAACTTTCACCAGCATGAAATTTACTTTAAAAGCTTACAAACGCCCCAAAACCACACACACACACAAACAAGATCCAATAACTAAGGCATCCTTGTCTCACAGCGGAAGTCACCTCTGTGGAAGAATTCCTCTAGATATGACCAGCCTTGAGATTTCAAATCCTTCAAGCTCATCCACAAAAGGCGACGTTTTCTCTCTTCACGGGACAAAATCTTCTCTCACTCTTCAGAATATTTTAGGCAACACCCTGGAACATTCAACAACTGTTTCCCATTTGCAACATCTTCTGCTACACATGACATGTGACCAAGAGCCTGATGCAAAGCCTATGGAACTGCATAGCTGCACGAACACAGGCTGCCACATTCCCGTTTGAAGATAGCTGGCCATGGACGAATGCAAACTACAGCTGGAAATGGGAAAACAAGGGATAGATCACATGACATTCTGAGTGCTTACCACAGAGTTTGTATAGTATGGGAAATATCTGGAAGATTTCTGGAGAATGATGCTAAGGGATCAACTGTTTATCCTAAAAAAAAGTATTTTTGGAACACAAAAGTTCCCCAGCAGGGCTGAATGGGCTGAACTACAGGGTCTGATGGGGATAATGAAGACACAGATTTGAGGGCTGGCTGATGTTTGCCATAAAGATGCATTTCACAATGTCAGATGTTTAATTAAATACCCCCACAGCCTTAGGAATCCACCACAGGGTTTCTGCTCCCAAAGGTTCTGTATGGGAAAAGGCAGATTACGCAGTACATTACAGCTCGCACCTTCTTCTGAACAACATCTGGCAATGGAATGGTAATTGATGTCATACAAAAAATAGATCATCTGTATGCCATTTTCCATCCTCCTCGGGAGGGCACCCTTTAATTGGCTGTAAATATCCTCCCCTACCCTGCCATAGTCTATACTCCAAGAGGATCATATAAATTAGGCATCTAAAAGGTCATGGAACCCCTCAAGAGAGAATCAATATAAAGCAGGAATCGAATACCAGCAAGCAGTGTTGCCTACCTACTGCCTTCCTCAGAAAATACACACGAGGTCCCTAAAACGGATGTTGTGGAGCAAAATTTTCCCCTCGCAATGAGACTCTGTTGAGAAGAGAAACTGAGCCGATACCTTTTGGTTCCCAATAATAAATATTTGCTTCCATCTAAGACTGAAATCACAATGAGTGGCATTATATGTCTTACTAGCATACTTGGAGGCAACTCATAGTCTTGGGTCCAGTTCACCATCAGTACAGGGGAATCCCGAATACGGACCCGGGGTAGGTCTGCCAGGTTCGGGGAGTGCAGCAGCACAAGTCACCTACAACCCTGTTTCTCTGTGGGAATGCGGGGAGTGGACAGAACTGGCTGGCACAGAACCTAAAGTGGGTGGGGCTGGCCCAGTTGGGTACCAGAGCAAGCTGCTGAGGGATTTGCTGAGTTAATGCTTCTAAGCAGCCTCCATTAGCAACTCTCCTATGGAGCTGTGGCCAGAGATTAAAGCTGCCCTTCCTCAGTGGATCTGCCCTTGCCTCAGTATCATAGAATCATGGGGTTAGAAGGGACCCCCATCTAGTCTAACCCCCTGCCAAGATGCAGGACTTGTGTCTAAACCATCTAAGACATACGGCTATTCTTCCCCGAAGGATGAATTCCCCGCCTCTCCCCCGGGTGCAGCTGCTCCCATAGATACAGAGTTCCAGTTTCCTTAGGGAAGTTTAAGGAATTCTGCAAATCCCAAAGTGAATGTCTCTCTTTGTATAAAGCAACAGAGGGTCCTGGGGCACCTTTAAGACTAACAGAAGTATTGGGAGCATACGCTTTCGTGGGTAAGAACCTCACTTCTTCAGAAACCAGCACATTTTTAAAGTAAGCTGCTTACAAAATGTTCTTGGACACTTGTGACACAAAGGCCCCTTGGCAAACAACTGTGATCTCAAACTTATCAAATATATTGCTTATGGGTATTTGACCATGAAGGGTAACATGTAAGATCTCTATTGAAAGCTTGCAACTTATCGATGTTCATAATCATGGTGTGATGTGTGTATGGGTAATATTTGAGGAATAATGGAACTAGACTGAAGTTTATGTCCTTATGATCTTAAGATTAAAAGGAGTGACCAGGCAGTAATATTACTTGGCAATGGCCAACTTATGCAGGAAGGAGTTGCCACCCCTCCCTGATCAGCCAGTGATTTAATGCAAGGCTCCGATGTCTACCTTGCACAGAACAGTCAATGGAAAACCAGTAAAGACAACTGCAAACAGTCAAAACCACTTTGAGGTAAGAAAGGGACATTACAACAGACAAGGATTACCCTGCCTCTCAGAGAGAAAAGATTGTTTCATTATAACACAGAGTGAGGAGATGCACTCTGGATCCATTCACTGAGGAGACATCTTGTGGAGCAGGGCTGTTTTCCATGAAAGATTGGATCCTGGTTCCTGTGAAACCAGCCAGCTCTGCAACAGATTGAACTTTGGGGAAAACCTACTTTATTGCATAGTAAAGGCGACTATTAATAAGTGTAGGCCCTAGTTCGTGTTTTTGTTTTGCATTTTAACCATTTGTTTCCATTACTCTCTCTTGTTTCCAGTGGAATCTCTACCCTTTTTTAAATAAATCTTCTTTTGTTTCATAAGAAGTGTTGTGTGTTATACAGGAATGGTGGTTTAAGGTAAAACTGGTAAACAGGGGAACACTGGCTACTCACAAAAATCCCAGTTCATCTGCCCTCAGAGGAGCAGTGTCAGAGTGTGGATATCACAGGGGAATGCTTTGAGCGGACTCGGGTGCATTTCTTGTTAACCAGCAATGCAAAGGCATAGCCCAAATGAGTGCCTGAAAGGCTGCTGGTGTTAGGAAGCTGACACCCAGGGTATGTCTACACTGCCATTAAAAATCCACAGCTGGACAGCTGACTCAGGCTTGTGAGGCTTGGGCCATGGGGCTGATTAATTGCAGTGTAGACATTCAGGCTTGGGCTGGAGGGGGAAGGGTCCCGGAACTTGGGGTCTAGCCCAAGTCTGAATGTCTACACCACAATTAAACAGCCCCATGAGCTTGAGTCAGCTGACAGGGGCCAGCTCCAGGTGTTTCTTTGCAGTATAGACATATCCCCAGTTACCACAAGCAAGACTCCCCCACACTGGAGGCAGTGGGTAACAAGGTGACTTACAGTCCTGGGTTCCTCGAGAACCATCACACCACTGTGCTTGCTATGTGAGGTGCACTGTAAAATAGTTATCTGGTTAATGCTGAGATGGAAGGTTGCAGCCTCCAGACTGGCAGCCATTAGCATCTTGTCACAATCACTGTCACCCCAAAGAAGATTCATACCAGGCCATTTGCTAGTCTTATTGATATCTCTGTCAAGAGAACGAAGCAGCCCAGCTGCGATTCCTCGTGTATTGGCTGCATCATGCCCAAGTGCTTTGACCTTTTCAGTATTCTGCAATTAAGCCATTCCTGTTCTCTCTGGTTTGCAGATGCAGTAATCTCAGGAAGGCGAAGTGGCATAGCCATCTGAAAATGGAAAGGCAATGCTGCACGTTACCTTAATCTACAGATCACATAAGGCTCTAGCATGGTGATACACTTCATATGTTGACTATCAGTGCATGGGTGTTATACAGATAATAATAAATACATAAACAAATACCACTGCTGCTGTTAATAATGAGAACAATAGCCATACAATGAATCTCTCAGTCTATTTTCTATTCCTATTTGAGTACTTACGTACTGCTTGCAGTTTCAGTTGAATAGTGCATTCTTCTTCTATTGCTCTCCTAACTGTTGTGTTGTGTTGCTGTATGATGTTAAACAGCTGACACATTCTTCCTCAGAGGTGGCTGCATCATGTGGTGGGTGAAACAACTCTATAATATATAAACATTGTAAACTGCTTTGAAATCCTTCATGGTGGTAGGAGATATATAGATATAAGTTAGTAATATTTATTATTATTACAACATTTTGTCTTCAGGCAGCCTAGCAAACCCTCAAGCTGCCAATTTGTTTTGGAGTGAGATTGCCTTTTGCCCTGTGCACCTGTGCAGAGGACAGATGGAGCATAAGGCACGCCTTTTCTCACCTGCATGGACTATCCATGGCAAAAGTAGCACTCCACAGACAGCAGCCTACACAGGACTGCTACTCCCTCCCATGCAGTTGGGTCAGGAGTGGGTGGTCAAAGATGCACTCTGGGATCTGGCCCCACAACACCCCAGCTAGTGCAGCTGAGACAGTGTGGAGAGGAAGTGAAGTGTCAGTATAGGGATGTCACAGATTACATCTCCCTGGGAACCAAGTAGGAACCAGGATCTCTATTGTGTTATCGGTAAGTACACAGGAGTGAACTACAGTAGAGAGGTGATGTGGCCTAGCTCACACAGTGAGTTAGTGACAGAGCCAAGAGCAGAACCCAGGAATCTTGGTTTCCATTCATGTTCTCCTCCTTTGAAAGGAAAAATTTGATTTGCCTTAATTTCCTGCAACTGATGAACTTGCTTCCAATGCCTGCAACTCCTCTCCTCACAAGAAAGGAACTAATTAGCATTACAATATCTCTTCAAAGTTCCAAAGAGAATAAGGCATCCAGCACAATAAAAGTAACATGGCTTGTAAATTGGCTCTTCTTCAAAACAGCAGGGGCAATTGTACCAGACGTGAGTGGGGGAGGAGTGCTGGTTATGCTAGTGTTTGCTGCTGGAATAATTTTGATGCAACCATGCTCTGGGTGTCCCTAAACTTCTGACTGCTAGAAGCTAGGTCTGGGCAACAGGGAATGGATCATTCAATAAGTTGCCCTTGTTCTGTTCACTCATTCTGAAGCATCTGGCATGAGCAGCTGGTGGAAGACAGGATATTAGGCTAGCTGAACCATTGGTCTGACTCAGCATGGCCATTCTTATGTTCTTATGTACAATCCCTGTGTACTTTAGTGCAGTGTCTCTGGTGCAAGAAGCTTCACTAACTGCTGCAAACAAAGTGCCTGATCCAACACAATTGAAGGCAATGGGAGTTTTGCCATTGATTTCAATGGAATGTAGATCAGGCCCTAAAGTTGCATCTCCACTGAGAATTTCCAGTACCATTGGTCCAGCGCTGATGAAACTCCCCCATTAGTAGCAACAGTGGAAGGGCTACTATAGACCAAATGTCAGCATCTTTCCGCCCATGTCATCTAAGAAAGTATAAATGTTTCACCTTGATGCCACATCTAGTTCGGAATCCCATAGTGCAGTGTTTCCCAAGCTTGTTCCGCTGCTTGTGTAGGGAAAGCCCCTGGCAGGCCGGGCCGGTTTGTTTACCTGCCGCCTCCGCAGGTCCGGCCGATCACGGCTCCCACGGGCCGCGGTTCGCTGCTCCGGGCCAATGGGAGCTGCTGGAAGCGGCGCAGGCTGAGGGATGTACTGGCCGCCGCTTCCCGCCACCCCCATTGGCGTGGAGCGGCAAACCGCAGCCAGTGGGAACTGTGATCGGCCGAACCTGCAGACGCAGCAGGTAAACAAACAGGCCTGGCCCACTAGGGGCTTTCCCTACACAAGCGGCGGAACAAGTTTGGGAAACACTGCCATAGTGCTCGGCATTATACGGACATATTCTAAACAACAGTGCCTGAGGCAGCCTGGCAGGCAAGCTTAAAGACAATACAGGAGGAAGAAACGGAGATGGAGGAGGATGTAACAATAACCAGGAGAAACTTTGTCATATATCAGCTGCGTGCACAATTTGTAGGCGTAATAAGCTGACCAGCAGCAGTATCCACAACTTGCCACCTGCCTAACCATCGTCAGATGGCAATGCACGGTGAGCATCATGGTGGAGGGGGGCTTTGAGATGGGGCTGAATATTATCCAGTTTCCTATGGGCCACGAACACAAAAATCAAACCACGGGGTGGCTTTGGGTTGTCATTGGATAGGTAAAATGTGATGAGCGAGGTTCTGCCAAACTCCAAAACCACGCTTGGACATCTAAAGCCAATCTCTGCCTAGGATAGATAGATAGATAGATAGATAGATAGATAGATAGATAGATGCCTTTTTCATTCCTTAAACATACAGGCTGGCATCTGTGAGTGTGTTTAACATTCTTCCCTAGAGCTTATTGCTGACATTAAACAAGAACTTAGATCAGGGTTTCTCAAACAGGGGTTGCCGCTTGTGTAGGGAAAGCCCCTGGCGGGCTGGGCCGGTTTGTTTACCTGCCCCGTCCGCAGGTCCGGCCAATCGCGGCTCCCGGTGGCTGCAGATCGTTGCTCCGGGCCAATGGGAGCTGCTGGAAGCGGCACAGGCCGAGGTACTTACTGGGGGGCTTGAAAAGAAAGAGCTAGCCTGAAATGCAATTATATTTTGCAGTTGAGGGTGAGTGGGCAGGGACAACTAGTTACTGAGCAAATACACTGCTTGGGAAAGAGCCATTTGTGATGGCTGCACCTCTCTCTTACCTTCAATCTGTTTACAGAGAAGTAATTGAAAGTAGAGATGTGTATCAGGCCAAGTGCAACATTCTGTTCATGCTTTTCTGCCCTCTAAAAGTTGATAGAGTGATGGCAGGAGCGATAAAAGAGGGCAATCTGCAAGGTGTGAACCCTATCTGATTGGCGCAAGGAAGAGTTGTGGTGGGCAAGTTCTCAAGCTGGCAACCAGGCGTGTGTTATTTTTACAGCTTGTGATTCATTTTGGTTTGTGAAACCTTTACAGATTTGCTCCTGACCGTACAGTCATATGTTTGAATAGAGTGGGATTGGGTTTTGGCTGCATTTGAGGCTCTGCAGTGCTCAAAGGATGGCACTCAACAGAACTGTGATTTCTGCCCCTGACGGTGCCTGAGCCCCCGGACTTGCCCCTGGTGTCCCAGCATATGTTCCAATTTGTATAGCTACACCTGCTGTTTTCTTAGTGCTGTAACAGGAAAGCTCTGTATTAGTCACTTTCATACCAAAACTGGTGCTGAGTGCACGTGTGATATTTTCGCTCTTCAGACTAAGGGAGCCCAGAATCCATAATCTGGCCAGACTTTTTGGAGAGTACAGCAGCTTTCCAAAGTTCAACCTATGATGATCATTCCTGCAAAAACTTGTGCTGACGCAACAGATTTAATACTGACACATTGAAAAATATATTGGAAAAAAGTATGTTTCAGGGCGTTTAATTCCTCAAGTCCACAAACACTTCTCCTTGGAAAAAGAGTCTTTCTTTGCATTCAGAACGATTTGCGCTAAAAACTGCTTTGCAAACCAATGGCCACATGTTTTTCTTTTGAAGTAAAATGTCTGAGCAAATATATTTAGGGCCAGAGAAAGTAAGCAATGGCTAGAACTAGTTTAAGACATAGCCAGAGGCAGTGCTAGCCTAAGCAAGAATATTTTGGGGCACCCCCTCACCCCTCCACACACACAATAGATACTAAAAAAGCAAATAAGGGGTCCTCTTGAGCTGCCCAGGGCCCTAAGCAATTGCTTAGTTTGCTTACAGCTCTGGCCATAGCACAAGTATTCCAATGCACAATCCTGCCAATGCATCTCACTCTTGGCCTGCAGTGAGTGCCCTTCCATTTCTTTTGATTTCCGTCTTCCTCTTTCAAGCATAGACTTGTGCTATCACATTTTTTGTTGGATTAATAATGTGGAAAGGAAAAAAAAAAACAAAAACAAATATTTAATTTGTGTGATCTTAGCCAATATTTGAAACTGGGAGTTCAGAGGTTATAGACTCTCACGTATTTAACCTACTTGCAGAGGGTATTTGGAAGAGTATTTATTACCTGGTAAAGAGAGGTTTGGGGTGGGTCAGTGGAATCTAATAATCACTTGCATTTGGAGCTTTAGACACCTCCCTGTATATCATCCCTATCTCCAGTTCATAAAGGAAGCCTGCTCTTCTAAGATTTCCAGCCCAGTTCTGAAAACCCAATGTGAACAGATAATCCAGATAAGCTTTGGAGATGCATCTATATTTTAGGGTGACTATATAAGACCTGAATTTGCTCTTATTGAAGCCGGTGGGATTTGGATTGAGCCCTAAAACTGCATAGTTCCCTCTTTCCCCCTGGTCCCCTATCAAAAAGGAACAAAATTAAAAAACAAACAAACCTAGCTGAAGTTCCAGTTACTGGGCTTGGCTTACTGATGAGTTGCTGCAGTCTATGGATGGATTGCACAGCAGCTACACCCTGGTGAAAATTAAAAGTGGAGTAACAAAGCAGTGAATCAGGCACACCGACTTTTAATGGAATAAAAAAGGCAGGAGTAGATGTGACTTAAATTCATCAGAATCAGAGACTGATTCACAACCACAGCCTCAGATACAAACACCCCCCAAACTTAGCAGAAGTTTAGATCCAGATCTGAGCTTCGTGCTTAGAAATGGGTTGAATCAGAACCCTGGATCCAAACAGCCCCTGCACTTGCTGGGGGTGGGGAGAGACTCGGGTCTGCATTTTGTGACTTTCTCTAATCAGAACCAATGTATCCACGGTACTGAGACAAAAATAGCAAGCACCATCACAGCAAGTTTGGTTTCCCTCTTGCTCGTATGGCTGGGGATCTGTTGAGCTAGCCTTGGTGCATAGTAGGTTGGTTGCTTTTTTTTTTTTTTTTTTTTTTTTGGTCTTGTCATTTGCAAACTGCCTTCGGCTGCATGGATCAATTTGTGAAATAAAATTCAAGGCGTGAGCAGCCAGCCACCTACCTCTCCAATATTGATTTACCCCACATTGTCTGTGTCCCTGAATAATATTTATGCTCCTTCAGTACACCATGACATTCTGCAAAAAGAAACGGGGTGGGAGCTCCCAGAGTCAGAAAATAGAAGGCAGGTGTTAAAAGGCTTTGGCTGGTGGGGTGGGACCAGGTGGCAGGAGAACACTGTGGTTAAGAAAATACTCAACATTCATCCTGAACAGAAGTGCCTGTATAATTGCAGCTATGCTGAGCTGCAAAGATCACTGCATTTTTTTTACTGAGGCAAAACTCGCACTGAAGTAAAACACTTGAGTTTGATAGGAGTGAGGACCATAGGATTGGGCTCAGAGTCGCAGACCCAGGAACATTGTGCTAGAGGAGAGAGAGCATTTGGAGACTGGGGAATGATTTTCGGAGATAGTCATAACTAGGAAGATCAGGCCTAGAGAAAGAACCCACTCAAATCTCCGCTGAGGTTCAGAAACTTTCATTTGATTTTTCTACCTAATCTGACCTCTGACTTTTATCCTGCAAAGATATACATCCACAGCTTTAACGTTATGCACCTGAGAAGTCACTCCCACCTACTTCCTTAGGGGCTGCTCATGTGTGTTGTGTAAGTCTTGGCAGGATCCACCCTGATGTTTATATCTACAACATGTCATTCACCAGGGCCAGGATATCTGATATAAAATTGAGACACTCTTCCATTATTTCTTATTTCCCCAGGTACATCTAACATCAGCTTGTTCTCTCTGGAAGTAGCAATGCCAAAGGCTATTCTTTTTTGAGATTCCCAGCACAGCCCTGAGGCTCAGCTGAGGCTGAATATTCTCTTCCATCAGTCTTATGCTAGTAGAATAATCAGATTGCATTTTATATTATTCTTTTGCCATTTTTTGTTTGTTATGGTCTAATTCAGTCAAAGTTCTAAACACGCTGGTTTAGGTCCCTTCTAGTCCTACAATTCTATGATTCTATACTTGCAGAGTAAGGTATTACTCAAGGTGAGTAAGGGCTCTTAACAATCAAACTAGGTGCAGCAGCAGCTGTTTCCTGGGTGCATACTGCAGGCAGACTTGTAGGATGCAACAAATCAGCTAGCGTATATACAACAGTGAAATGGTTCATTCATTCCTCTCCTTCCCATCCCAGCAAGTTCTGTCTCTGCAGTGATAGAATTCTTCCACTGGATGCGTGCATGTAGGGTTGTAACTTCCCTTCATGCTACACCAGCAAAGCCACCTGTGGATGGAAAACCCTGGAAGCCAGCCCAGCAATGAACCTATTGCCAGTTGTCTTTTCTTTTTGCCTGCTAATGGCGTGGGGATTTTGTAAAGCACTTTATCAATTTCCAATGGAGCGTATGCAGAAAAAAAGAAATCATTCCTTAAAACCATCAGGAGTCGATATACAGAATGACTCGTATTGATGCAGCCATTCCAGTGAGGCCTCTAAGATTCCTGTCAGTCACAAGCCTGTCTGAAACATAAGCAAAGCCAGGGGAGAGTCTTAAAGGTTATTTTCAAATCTTTGGTTATTCTGCCAAGAACATCTTCTGCACTGAAGGGAGTGTGTGTACAGCATGTCAAGCAAGACCTCATAACAGTTATCTACAGGGATTGCATCAGACGGCATGATAAATCACTTCAAATAAGGGTAAGAGAAGCAGTCCAGGGGATTCAAACGTCAATCTAATTAGGCTTCTGGTAGCACTGCTGACCTGAGCAGGTACTGCTAGATTAACAGGATTTTTGTGAAAAGACACAGGGTGGCTGATGTCTCGGATACCTCCATTCAGGTAACATCAAGTCACTCCCCCATCTGGTGGCTTTTGTGAACATGGCCTTGTGGGATTTCAGATTTGTTGAGGCTGCTGGGAGAATTAGTGAGGGTGGTACTCTCAGCGGGATGGGGATGAGACATGACAGAATGAGGAGCAATGGTCTCAAGTTGCAATAGGGGAGATCTAGATTGGATATTAGGAAAAACAATTTCACTAGGAGGGTGGTGAAGCACTGGAATGGGTTACCTAGGGAGGTGGTGGAATCTCCATCCTTAGAGGTTTTTAAGGCCCAGCTTGACAAAGCCCTGGCTGGGATGATTTAGTTGGGATTGGTCCTGCTTTGAGCAGGGAGTTGGACTAGAGGACCTTCTGGGATCTCTTCCAACCCTAATCTTCTATGATTCTACGAGATACCACTTATTTGAATTTGTCCTATAGATGGGGAAAAAAATCAGATGGCAATGTGTTTACAGCAACAGGAAGTTTGCATTTTTTTCTGGTGACATATCAAGGCACATAACATTTTGCCTTTGTGTCCTGGCACCACATAATCGATAAATGTTTCATTGGTCCAAAGCAATGAACCGAAAAGTCAAAAACATTTGGTTTAGTGTCAGTGTTTCAGTATAGCTAACAAACCAAAAAATCAATTATTCACACAGCTCTACTGAATCCTGAAAGGTGCTTTGCACCTTTGACAATTTGGCCTATATTGAATTGCACTGTTGCCAATTTTCACAATCGTATCATGAGTCTGATGGTATTTACTGTTCTTCTTTGAGCCCCAGCTCCTGGAGGTTACTGATTAGGTAGGAATCTCAGCTTTCATTTTAAAAAAAATAGGTTTTAGCCATCATGGTTGCTGAGAAAAGCTTGAAATCATGACTAGAGAGAGTTCCCTAAAGACTCAAAAGTCAGAAAGCAAACAAAAAGAATCTCATAGTTATTATTTTTGATAATTGCATGACCTTTTTAGTCAATCGCATGAGTTTTTGGTACCTGACCTGTGCTTTTCGGAAGTCTGGTGTTGGCAATACTGGAAATGTGCAGCCTTCAGGCCTGATCCAGTGAAATACTAATAAGGATATCATACATCTGGGTTTTCCCGGGCATTACCTATTTTTTTGATCCTCTGGGCCAAATCCGTCAGGGAAGACTTTTGAAATACAAACAAATGTCCATTATTTTGTGGCTGTTCGCTGGTCACCCAAGTCTGAAGGCAGCACCGCCACCAGCAGCAGTGCAGAAGTAAGGATGGCGTAGTATGGTATTGCCACTGTTACTTCTGCTCTGGGTGGCCAGACAGCTGTACTCCCCACCCCCGGCTCCCCTTCTCACCAGCAGTGTCATAGAATCATAGAAGATTAGGGTTGGAAGAGGCCTCTGGAGCTCATTTAGTCCAACCCGCTTCTCAAAGCAGGACCAACCTAACTAAATCATCCCAGCCAAGGCTTTGTCAAGCCGGGCCTTAAAAACCTCTAAGGATGGAGATTCCACCACCTCCCTAGGTAACCCATTCCAGTGCTTCACCACTCTCCTAGTGAAATAGTTTTTCCTAATATCCAACCTAGACCTCCCCTACTGCAACTTGAGACCATTGTTCCTTGTCCTATATTTAGACATTTGAAATATGGTAACCCTAGATACTAAATACTTCTTGCGAGGAAGCTGAGCACACTCTATGGCTGCCAAGAAGTTGAGTGAGGATGTGCTTCACGTGCTGAGTCCTTTGTATGGTTCTTCTGTCATACACACAAATTGAGATAGTGATGAGACAAACCAAATTCATCTTCACATGATATCTAAGCTGAGATTTGTATCCAGAGGTAAGAGACATATGGCGCTAACCTTCAGCTCCACCTGAGCTTTTCTCAAGAGCCAATTAGCTCCCTTCACTTTCTCCTCTAGCAAAGGCAGAGCAAAAAGGGCAGAACCACAGCAGATGTAGCTTGTTACAGCTCCACTGGCTTCAATGGAGCTATGACAATTTCCACCAGCTGAGGATCTGTGTATGTATGTGTGTGTGTATATACATTATATATATATATAATAGTTTAAGAGCAGGCACCCTAGAACAGTGTTTCTCAAACTGGGGTCACTGCTTGTGTAGGAAAAGGCCCTGGCGGGCCGCAGGTCCAGCCAATCGCGGCTCCCACTGGCCGCGGTTTGCTGCTCCGGGCCAATGGGAGCTGCTGGAAGCGGTGCGGGCCGAGGGACGTACTGGTCGCCGTTTCCAGCAGCTCCCATTGGCCTGCAGCGGCGAACCATGGCCAGTGGGAGCCGCGATCAGCCAAACCTGCAGACGGGGCAGGTAAACAAACTGGCCTGGCCCGCCAGGGGGTTTCCCTACACAAGCGGTGACCCCAGTTTGAGAAACACTGCCCTAGAAAAATATAGTAGATCTGGAATATTTCTAAAAATTAGTCAGAAAGAAACGTCTGAAAGTCTGAAATATCCTTTGTCATTCCCCAATTGATTGTCAACTCAGAAGGCAAGAAAACAGCCAACACTTTTAACAGCTGCTTTTGGAAGCACAGCTGGCTCAGCCGTGTGATTTGTTAGGCCTGCTTGATTTCCTGGCAATCACTGAGGATCAATCAGTGGTTTCCTTTTTAACATCTTCTGTGATGACAACGATGGAGAAATGTTACTTTCCTGAAATTCAGCTTTGCAGGATTTTTGTCCCCTGGAAAAGCAGACATTAAAAATTTAAAAACCAAGATGGTCCTAATGTGGAGAGTGCCTCCTAAAAATAGCTGAGTAGCAAATCCATCTCCTCCTAGCGAACATGTTTATATTCTTTTTCAGCTGAGAGCAGCACCATGTTCCAGGGCAATGGTCAAATGAATAATGCCACTTTATAAACTAAACTTTTTATGTAGTCACTGCAGAGTTAACTCTCTGTTTGCTATTATCTCAACATCCCTGCAGAATGTCTGTGTGTGTCCAGGGAGCATCTCACAGAACTATGCTACAAATGTATTTAATGGACTAAATGAGGGTACAAATAGGAAGCCCCTTAGTCCTTATTAGGAGTTTTACTTGTTTATGAGAGACCAGAAACTGGTGATGTTTTTCCCCAGACAGATGTGAAGTGCTGTGTTTTAAACTACCCCCTAGTGTTGAGGAAAGGAAAAAGGTGGTTGATTAAAGATGGCTGGCAGACTACAAGCGAGTCTGTGCTATAGGTGGTGTCAGCTTTACAAGGGTATCCTGCCTACAGCTTGTGGGATTTGGGGAGTGAGCTGTGCTCTTTTCTGTCTGGGGAGCTGGTTACATTCCATTTAAATCCTGTTTCCCATGCGAAGAGGGCACGATTATCCATATAAAGGTGTAGGGTCAGATAATGCTCTTATGTGATAAAGCTATGTCTAGTGAAGTCTGCATGTGAGTATCCGGGACTGGCGCCAAACTGCTGACCTGGCATTTTGGTAACCATGCTGCTGCTTGGTCTCTGCCATGGTTTTGGTTTCCAATCATCACCCACAGAAGAGGCACCTCCGTAATTACATCCAGGACCAGGAGGCAAAATGGCACTGCAAAGTCTCTAGTTGCCGTCGCACATTTACATTCCCTTGCAGGTGGGCCTTTAACAGAGTCTAAACATTGCCAAAGCTGTCGTCCACACGCCTTATAATTTGCAAGGCCTCAGCCTGAATTGGGGATGGGAAGAGTGGAGGAATCAGACCGTCAATTTTCTCCTCCTCTGCTCCATTTGAGCATCAGTGGAAATTTTGCCATTAAGACCCTGTGCCACTTAGAAAAATAAGAAAAATAAAATCAGAGTACAAGAAATATATCTATATCCAAATTGTATGTGCTGTACACAGATGTTAAATTAACATACTCTCTGTCCTGAGAGAAGGATATAAATGGGACAGCTGCTTTGGTGCTGGTGAGCGTAGACAATAGTGTGCAAACTCCAGTAGGGGGCACCACAGATACAGCAGTATCATCAGGGCTTCACTGAATTACCACAGCAGAATAAGGGGAGGGGGGACAGGGATAGCTCAGTGGCTTGAGCATTGGCCTGCTAAACCCAGCGTTATGAGTTCAATCCTTGAGGGGGCCGTTTAGGGATCTGGGGCAAAAATCTGTCTGGGGATTGGTCCTGCTTTGAGCAGGGGATTGGACTAGATGACCTCCTGAGGTCCCTTCCAACCCTGATATTCTAGGAGGGACATTTTCCAAAATACCCTTCACTGATGCTACAATTCAGCCAAGTGTGTGCTTAAAGTTAAGTACACGCTTAAATGCTTGGCTGAATCAGGCCCTGAGTGAGCACACTGTACTGCTAAGGCAAGTTGCAATACATCATCAGAAATTTTGACCCACAGCTGCTACTTGTCAATGTTCTCATTGATCTGTTGGAAAGAACTCCAGATCAAAACTCCATCACTCAATCCCTCAACAGTCCCTGAAGGGCTAAGGCTGTCTTGCAAAGAGCAGGAAAAAAGAGTACCAGCAGTGCATAAAGGAGCTTTCCCAGACATGCTTGCTTTGTTGTGTATTTCTCCCAGCATGAGTTCATGTCTCTTAAATGTTCTTTATTCCCACTAAACCAAAAACAAAAAGGAAAAGAAAAGATTGAAGAGGTACGTGTGCTTCAGGTTCTTAAAGACGCGCATGTGCTTTTGGCCTTCACCAAATAAACTCCAGCAAATTCCTTCACAAGGGTTGGATCATCCTGAGATACGGAGCTAAAAACAACTTTCCTTTTTTAAAAAAAAATCAGGCTCCATAGATATATTTCCTGGGGCTGTATAGGTGGATCAGGTTAGCCATTTACACAGAGGTTGTTAGCTAACTGCTTACCCGAGCCTGAAGTTTCTCAAGTTAAAGGTAATAATAAGGTTATTAATATAATAGTTTTGGGAAGCACTTAGCTCTGCTAATTGGCAAGCAGGACTGTAAGAGTGTGTTTATGAGAACAGCAGCTGTGATGCTCCTCCAACCAGTTTTTCTCTTTCAAATGCTCGTTTGAAGGTTTCTGTTCAGCCGCCACAGCAAGGAATCAATAATTGCTTTTTGTCTTGATGCTTTTGCCGGTTCATTTCTAAAAAATAACAGGCCAGATTTATCCTGAGTGTGTCTACGTTGATTTCAGTGGAGTTTGTCCGGAGTGAATTTGGTTCAATGTACACAGAAATCCAAGGCCTGGGTGAGTCTTTCTGAATCTTTCTCCTAACATTGAACCTGACCCATTTTTTTCCCCATTTCTAAAGCTCTGTGGTATCCTCTGTGTCCCCTAATTATGGCCAGATGAAGTGATGCTTATCTGGTCCTTATCAGTGGGCTCTCAACATTAGAGGTTCAACCAGCGTCTCCTTCTCATACATTATCATTTTGTCTGTTACTGGAAATGTATCCAGTTGCTACTGGCCAATAATGGCCAAACTAACATGAAGCTTTCTCTTTGACTAGGGCTTTGATCTTTCTGTGCATTATGAAACAAAAAGCCCTTTGCATGCTTAACTCACCTTGACGCTAGTGACAGCTGAAGCTTTGATTAGCCCCCTCTGAAGTGAGAGAAATTTGGCTTCTGTATTTCCTGAACTTGGGCTCTCTTGGCTGCCTAGGATCTGAAATCCTGAAAACATTTAGGGTTTCTGGGTCCCTGCACTGAAAACATCTTGGTTCAATCTAGCCTTTGGCTTAGAAACAGCTGCACTGTGTCATGCTGGGTGAAGTGCCTCCCTGGGGAGATGTGTGTGTGTGTGTGTGTGTACACACACATGTGCAGGGCTCTCTTCCTAATGCAACTTGGACTGAGTTAGAAAGGAAACGGAAAAGCAAACTCAATCATATGAATCATCAGGTGAGAGAGAGGAGGGTAAATTCAGGTGCATCATCAATCCTGCTTGCAATGTTATCTTTTCCTCCTCCTGTGGACTCTTCATACATTTAGTATGGAATTGCCAAAATTAGCAGTTTTTCTTTCAGGGAAAAAAAAAACCTAAGATTTTTGTGGGTTTTTTTCAGAAATTTGGTCCAAGATCAAATTGATAGATTATAAATCCAGAAAGCACCATTGTGAGTATCGAGTCTGACCTTGGATGTAGATGGCAAACAAATGACACAATTCTGCCATGCAGAGAAGAGACACTGCCAGAGAGAAGGACACTGTGTGCCCTGGGGGTCCGTGCAGGCCCTTGGGTGCACTGAAAAAGGGGGCAGGTCTGTCTGTCCATCCCCCTAAGGACTAGCTATATGGTCTACCACAATCTGGTCCTCAAACTCTAATAAAGATCAAGAATTGCCAGAATTAAGGTCTCCATGATGTCATTATATTGGTCATCAATGCTGCATGTTTGGAGTATTTTCTATTCTTCCCTTTCTTGTTAAACATCTAGAATAATACACTGGGGTGACATTTTGGTCCCCTGCTCAAATTCAGAACAAATAAGCTTTCCATGGGGGACCAGAGCAGGGACTGGAGGGGAGAAAATATTATCTCTTCCCATAAGGCAATTAGCACCACTGATCCACAACCCTCTGCCACCAGGCCCGAATGGTGACCAGTGAATTCATTCAGTACACAGAGCTACTGACCATACGCCCACACTGTTCCCTCAGCCTGTCCTCAACACCTCCTGTGCAATTCCACAAAGTTCACCACCCAAGAGCTCAGCTCTGTTCTATATAAGGAGCTGTGGAGTTGCTCTGCATGATGACCCCTGCCCATCCCAGCCCCTATTTATGTTTGAAAATACATACCACGGAGCATACAGGACACACAATGAATCACAGCTAACACTCTGGAGCCTTCTCTTTGCCATTTCAGAACTTTCTGTTTTGACGGTTGTGATGCAGCAAGTCACGAGCATGAATGAGTCAGAGGGAGAAGCTAGCGACTACCTTGAAGGACAACAGAGTTGGGGCTTAGGGAAATCATGATGGTAAAGAATGATCAGCCACAGTCCATGATAAAATGCAGAATGGATTCTCTCAGTCAAGTCACGACTCTACCAGTCACAAGTAGGTGAAGGAGGCAAAGCCGGGGGGGGGGGGGGAGGGTTTAGGAGGCGGGGAGGGGAGACGTATAGCAAGGGACATGATGTGCATCTAGACTGAAGAGTTTTTCCTTCTGTTTCCCCACCAATAAAGCCCTGACTGATGTCAAGGCTGATTATTCAGCTGAGTCTGACATTTCCATTGCAGATTTGTGAGTACATTGACCTCACACTCTGCCCTGCTCTACCAACAAGAAAACAAATACGAATTATGCATATTCTTCCTGGATTCAAATGCATTCTCCTTTCCTCTCAGGGTCTGTATAGAGTCTTTGCTCCTTACACAACATTAAGAGGATAAGGAAACCACGCTGGCACAGTTGGATACCTGATAACTGTGTTTATTAACCATGTACCAGTATGCAAGACCCAGCTACCTAGAAACACTGCGGCTCTAGCAGAGTTCCGATGCCTTCTGCAATAGAAGACAGAAAGGCCCACTGTAGGGCTCCTAGACAATTAAAACGCTATCACCCATTTCCTATATACTATAGTTTAGTATTTCATCCCATCGTCGGGTAAGTTACCAGTGTGTGTCCCCACCCCTCAGATCAGCATTGCTGGTCCTGCCCCCAGAGCCCTGTTTGGCCAGGGAATGAGCAAACAAGAGAAATTAGCCTGAGTGTCCATCCTCACAGAGCTCAGCTTGACTAGAGAGCTGGCAGGGAATCCCACCCCTGCTTCTCGCTGTGAGGTCTCCCATGACTCTAGAAGAGACTGCATAGGCTGTCGGAGAGGGCACGTTTTGCAACAGGAACACGGCAGGCTGGGAGTCTGAACTCTGGGCTGGGGGACAGGCCCGGGTAGCAGCCTGAACACGCGGTCCCTGAGAGCCTGCACTTCATGCAGGTATCAGCCACAGTCCAAAAGGAAGAAGGCCCCTGATCGGTGGAGGAGTGATGCTGATGAGAGGGGGAGAAAATGGGGAACAAGTGTACTGGGGTCCCATGCTGAGGGCCCCCCCCAAAACATCTATAACATCTGTGTAAATAAAGAAATGGGAGGGGGAGGGGCAGTGGACATGATGTACCATTGCTCTTGATGGACAGCTCAGAGTTTATTACTGATAAAGGTGAAGGAGTAATTTCTAGGTGTATTTCCGCCTCCCCAAAGCCTGTGGAGGCGGGGAAGTGTCTCCATCATAAGGCAAGAGGTAGGAGTTTGGAACTGACTACCCATAAGCCCCCACCACACGGTCTCCTGGACTTCTCACCAAACCAGGACAGTCACTGCAAAGATGGAACGTACATATTTTAATTAACCCAAAAACAGTCGCTTAGGTGGTCTTCAGCCTTATGCTGTTTCTGTAATGCTCGGTTTAGATTTGATGACAATGCATTAGAGTTTGAGTGACAACGGGGAAAAAAAAAAACCCAGGCATAACAGATCCATAGCATGGAGAGTGGGGAGAAGGCAAGCAAACGACAATTTTACAGGGCTGATAAATTGAAATGAACACAAACTCCGCACCATGACCTTTTAAAGTCTCTTGTGGGAGCAGCGGCACGGAACAGTGCCTTTGATTTGCGTTATGATCAGGAACGTTGAGAGAATCCAATCTACACTTTATCAAGGGTTGTGGCTCATCATCCTTTGCCATCATAATTTATACAAGCCCCAGATCGGGTATGCTTCAAGATAATAGCTACCATGCACACTTGCTATTCACAGTTACATTCAGTACTTAAAACAATATCGAAGCATCCCTTGCAAATGGCACCACAGGCATCCCTCCCTAGGCAGTGGCACCCCAGAATTATATATTTTGTTACCAACGCTGCTACCTTCTGTTAAAGCCCTACCTATCACTATGAACTTGGGAGATGTCTACCTACTTGGCACACGCCTGTCAATAAAGCATTGCAACTTTCCATTAATGCCAGCCTCTTGGTTGCCCTGTGACAAGGATATCCCTTTAGCAGACCACTGCCCATGCTACCAAAATGGCTATCTTCTAGTCCAGAGTAGAGGCCATTTTTAAAATTTGGCAGAGGATCGGGTGTCCAATTTCAGATACCCCCAGTGTTGGAGGGTGTTCACACCAGAAATTTTTAGTGGAGGTCCACTTCCATTAAAAGTACCTTCTTCGCAGACCTCCTTCAAGGACACCCACCTTTAAGAACACCCAAAGAGCATCCTCGACAGAGCTGGAACATACAGAGTGCACCGTGCCTAACAATATGCTCATAATGCTCTTGGGAATCAGCCCTTTACACTTGGAATTCAGAGGACCTCTGATGCATGGAGTTTTTAATATCAGTTTTATAATAGGGTATTAAGGTGGGGAACTTGAGCCCCAGAGTCGCTGGTGCTATCTCTTGGCTTTCTACAGAGAAGCATCACTAAGCTTCAGGTCTCAGAATACATAGTAAGAGGAACGTGTACATTTTCAGCATGAGGCTGCATGGAACGCTCAGTCGATTCTCATTGGCATTCAAGACATTAGGTCTTCGCTATTTGCAGAGACACAGCACAGTGCAAGCTATTATAAAGCACCCATCAAGCTTATTGCAAAAAGAGTTGGGAACTGGCAATTCCAGTGATCTTTTCACATGGCCAGAATTCACAATTATGTTCCTTATAGGCTTTTTTAAGGCCCCATCCCTACAGTATGTGAGCACCTTGTATCGGGGTTGATTATTTTTGCCTTCCTACATCTTTGCAAGGCAGGGGAGCACTAACCCCATTTGACAGATGGGAAACTGAGGCACGGAGACATTAAGAGCCACATTTTGCCTGGTGTTCAGTGTGGGGTGAGCATGCAAGGGTGCCTCTTCCTCCTCACTTGCACATCCCACACCCAGACCAGGCACAGTTGTAGTCTCTGCATTCAAAGGAGTGCCAGGACCACTTCACCCTAGCACTGCAGGGTGTATTATGACCCCTAAGAGGCCATGCTCCTCCATGCTAGCCTGTGGTGCAAAACCAACACAGAGAGGGTAGTATGCCAAACCCCATAAAGAGGTGCAGCAGTGGGCACTCTTCTTGTGTGTGTGCTAGGGAGCTTGCGAGGGAATCATATCCTGAGGCAGGATTCCTCCCAGAACAGTATGGCACGGCATCACCCCCAATGCAGGCTACGCCCGCCAGAGCCCTAAGTGACTTGCCCGAGTTCTCATGAGAAGCCTGTGGCAGAACTAGGAACAGACTCCAGCTCTTTTGTGTCCCTGTCCAGTGCCTGTGTAACACACTTCAGACTCAGATTCTCTTCTTTGAAGGGACAGGATTCTTTATGAGTTCAGGAGCTGTATTAAACAGGGCTCCAACCAAAATGTCTCAGTCACAGTTTAACACGGCTGAACTTGATTCGACAGCTTCATAACAGAAGGCCACCCGGTTTAAACTTTTCTGCGCCTTTACAGGATGTAGTGTTCAAGGCCTAATACAAAATAAAACAACAAACTGCAATTTATTCTCTGTAACCACATCTTCCTAGTACTTTGAACCATTTTATACCTATGCAATAAATGTTTTAGAACTCTTTAAAGCATAAATGTATAGCACACACCTGTCATGCAGAGCAGAGAGAGACTCAGGGATCTGTCTGAAATGTAAAATATCTGCCCCACCACAACAATCCCAGCCAGCAAAGGTAGGAAAGGTCTCAAAATTATTACAATTTTTAGGGAACGCTGTGGGGTCAGGGTCCAAAAAGTTCAGTTATCAATGTAAAATCATAGCACTCCCTTTTGTGCACACCTCAAGCCTGAACTATCATTCTCTCTCATTCACAGATTATTTTGTTCAATTCTGCAGCCCTTTCTGGAGTTTGGTGTAATATGAAAGCACATAAATGAGAATTGATGCTGTGGGGTCAGAAGCTTTGTAATGTAGTGAGAAAAGCTGCCTTCCTGATATTTCTGACACCAGTGTAAGAAAGCTCAGGGGAATGCCTGTTGATGAGAGACTCCAGGCCAACATTGTAGGTCCAAGAGATTCTGATCATTCAGATAAGTATCAATATGTTCTGGGGCAGCTTATCTGGACTCAAACACAGCTCCATACCTTTGGAGATTAAAGCATCACTCCCTGGGCACAGAAAGAGAAAAACGCAATGGGAGAGCACAAGTCCCCCTCTATGGATTCAGTAATGTGTTAAATAAAGGACCGCAGTGTTCTACAGAATAAGAACATCAGAGCAGCCATACTGGGTCAGAGCAAAGGTGCATCTAGCCCAGTATTCTGTCTTCCATCAGTGGCCAGTGCCAAGTGCTTCAGAGGGAATAAACAGAACAGGTAATCATCAAGTGATCCATCCCCTGTCGCCCATTCCTAGCTTCTAGAGCAGGGGTTGGCAACGTTTGGCACGTGGCTCGCCAGGGTAAGCACCCTGGCAGACCGGGCCAGTTTATTTACCTGCTGACGTGGCAGGTTCGGCTGATCACGGCCCCCACTGGCCGCGGTTTGCCATCCCGGGCCAATGGGGGTGGTGGAAAACGGCGGCCAGCACATCCCTCGCCCGCGCCGCTTCCCGCCACCCCCATTGGCCCGGGACGACAAACCGCGGCCACTGGGGGCCGCGATCGGCCGAACCTGCCGCGTCAGCAGGTAAATAAACTGGCCCGGCCGCCAGGGTGCTTACCCAGGGTGCTTACCCTGGCGAGCCGCGTGCCAAACGTTGCCGTCCCCTGTTCTAGAGTGAAGCCTCTAAGGATGCTGGGCCAAAGACATCCCTGCTACAACTCCGGAGACTCAGCACAGATGAATTTGTCTCCTTGAACATAACTGGCTACAACCGGCAGCAGAGTTGGGCAGCCAGAATTTTCCCAAGTGGCCTATTACTTTTTGGAGTTATTTGAACAAGAATGTAGCTCAAATGTCACTCCTCCCAAAGCTCGGCTCAATGAGAGGCCTCCCTTTTCTTGTACATTAAGATATTGCCACAGGACTAATGGAATGAACTGATTTCTCTACGGACTTTACACACTTATCAGCCTGGAAGAGTAAGATTAATTCAAAACCAAATTAAAGCAAGGGGATTGTCAATGCCCAGGGAACGGCTGGAGAGTTATCATTCAGAATCTTGTTTCAGTTCTTTACAGAGAGAGTTTATAGAGTTACGCACAATTTTAGGAGTCTTGGAAGACTTTATTTTTAAGCTCCTAGCAGCCGCCATGCCTCCTGTATTTTCCTCTGGCTTTGTCAGATTGCCTGCACCAAATTAAAATTACAATATTACAGGTTGCCAGGCTCCGGGACCCCACTCACTGACTGCTGCCATTTGTTTCAGTTGGCTTTCCCCTCAGCACAACAAGCAATCCCTTCTAAATTAAATGCCAGGTGTGAAAAAGCCTTTTCTTTTTTAAAAAACGCTCCTCTAGTGGGAATAAAGAGAAATTCCTAGGCAGGAGCAGACAATACATGAATAATTCAGCACGTCCATTTTAATTTCCAGATGTAGAGCCTCGCTAGCTGAATCCTGGGTCTTCTGCTCTCCTGGGGGGCTTTGGATTGGATTGACATGCAATATTCTACCATGCTGAATCTTATTCCAGCTCTTAGACTTCTGCTAGCAGCTTCCCTAGGCCCCAAATGATTTCCCCAATGAGTTGCTTCTTCTCCTGCATTTGTTTGCTCTTCTTTTAATTTTCTTCCCCGGACAAACTTAGGAAATTGACTCAAAATCATCCTACTCCCTAATGCCCGACAGAAAGGAATAAAACATAGACAAATGTGTATACAGGAGCACATGCTGAGATTGCTCTGATATCCAGGCTTCCTGCCGCTTTAAACTTTGTGGACACATGTTCAGTTGTGAAGTACTCGCTTAAAAGGTGTTGATTTATGCTAGTCAGGCCAGGTAGGGTCAGGGATTCTTGTCAATTTCCCTTGTCCATTTACTTTTTCATTTTGGGAAAAGGTGTTGCATCTCATACAGCACAACTGCCAGGGTAACACTGATATCAAATTCATTTCCATTCAGATATTAAACTGCCTGATGTTGCCGAAAATGTGAACTAAAGCAGAAAGGAAGCTCAAACTCCCTGATTATAGCTGTCATTAAACTTACGTGTTAACTTTGCAAAGATCCACCCCAGTTACCTGTCAACTGGTGGCTTCTAGGCCTGGTTGAAAAATTTTCTGACAAAACTTTTCTTTGGGGAAAAATTGGGTATTTGGCAAAATGAAAATGTTCATGAAAAATGTCTGCTTTCCTCAACAAAACTCCATTTTTCTTCAGGAAACCAAAAACATGAAGCTGTCAATTTTCAGCAAAATACTGGAAAATGTTCAGTTAATGGCAGTTTTTAATCAAAAATTGGGTTTCTGGCAAAAAAAAATTCAGCATTCGCTGGCCAAAAACTAGGGGAGAAAAATAGTTTTGCGATGAAAAGTCAACATTCTCCCCCTCCCCCCATGCACACACACTTTTCTGACCATCTCTGGTGAGTATACCCCACTCACACTACCTAATGAAAAAATATATGAGTCAAGAATTCAATCCTGGGACCCTGCTATGCACTGCTGAGTAAGCCCAAAAGAGCTCAGAAAGCTGCCCTAAAGGGGGTAGCCAAAGAATTCCCCTGTCACAGGGCAATCTTCTAGCTGGCTGTATGCCACCTCCATCCCTCAAATGGCAGGGATACTATGGGAGGGGAGGAGCAGAGGTGGGAGAGACATAGCAGAACCCTAAATGCTCAGCTAGATTCTTGGCCACCGCTGTCCCTGGATGTCAGCTCTTAGCTTAGAGTGGTGGTCCTAAATTACATCAGAGGCTGTTTTGGTTCTCAGCTGGCCCAGGACGGTCAGAATGGTGGCATGGATCTGCTTCTCTCCTCCCCACTGCCTCAGCTACCCAGAGTGCAATGTTGTCCTTCATCCACTTGTGTACTGGTCTTTGTGCCCTGTCACAGTGTAACATGCACACGACGACCTATCTTTTCTTTCTTATTTTTTTTTTGTTTGAATTTTGCATTTGTCTTTCTCTCTCCTGTTGCGGTGTGAAAAACTCACACAAACAACAGAAGGGCCTGACTGATTGTCCAGGGAAACAGGCTGTACAGAAAATGCTGTCAAACACCAAAAGTAAAGAAACTGGGAACAAATCAAGAAAAATATGTTGTTCTCTGTACTCTCTTCATTATACTCCTCTTTGTTGCTGCCTGGAAAAGCAATAACTTAAACAAAAAGTTAGGCAGAGGTGAGGTTTTCATTTGACTTCTTATATGCCATCTCCATTACTGGAGGTTTTCAAGCATGGTAGCCCATTCTGTATGATCCTCTGCTAATCAATTTGTGGATGAATAGTCCTTTTGATCCACCTACAAAACCACACTGACCATCCAAGATCTTTTTCTGCTTCCTGTTCTTTTGCCATCAACTTTCCCTTCCAGTGCCCATAAACATGCATCACCCCTTGATCTTCTTAACATGCAGATTGAATCTGTCTTTTCATAAGATCTCTGAGTAGCTTTTGCTGAGGTCCAATCAGCTCCAATGCATTTTCCTTGATTGTTCCGTCTGTCCATGATATTTTTGGAATTTTTCTATAACACCATGATTTGAAGGATTGTAATTTCTTTATTACCAGTTGTTTGAATGTCCATTCAAAGCTATAATTTAACATCCTTTTTAAGAGTTGGAATTTAGTCTTCAGAGTTATGTTCCTTCTCATTTCAAAATATCTCTTTCATGCTTGCTATTCTGATGCTGACTTCAGTAACTGATCTTCTGTAATGATGCTTCCTAAATAGCAATACTTTCTCACTTGCTGGATGGCTGTGTCGTTCACTGGAATCCTACATGTTTTCCCAGGATCCTTGTATATCATAATTTTTGTCTTGTCTGCATTCAACTTTAGACCATATTCATATATAATTTCCACTAACTTCATCAGACCTTTTGCTGAATCATTCATTAGACAGTGTGCCTATAATAGTAGTAATGATTGATGATAACATTACATACACGGAGGATCTTCACTCTGCTTGTGAGATCATCAACACTGGAAAGAGAAAAAATGGAATTCTGAACTTGGGAGATGGGAGATTTGCCATTGACTTTACTAGGGTCTTGCCAGATAATGGAAGGAAGTTGTAGTTAGTTTCCATCTGTGTTTATTTGCAATATTTAAGCCCACACACATATTTGATTATTAATTTTGGTGTAATAAACGAGGTTTTGTGTGTATATGTGTGTGTTTATGAGAGGGAGAGAAGTTTACAAAAGTGTTTTGCCATTTCCCTTAACAAATGCCTACTACTCTCATAAAATGACGCTTCCAACAGCGTAATAGGCTTTAAATTGCTCCTGGATGCAACAGACACACTTTTATATGGACATTTATTCCAATAAAAATAACAGCTGATACAGACTAACGTGGGCTGCTACTCTGAAACCATTTATTCCAATGTAATTTCTGTGAAATTTTAACAAAGACCAATTGGATTTCATTTATTCAGCATCCAGCTTGAATCGTTACCTTTGTCCTTGCATCACTGACATTTTGAGCCACATGTCACCTTGAATAGATAGTACACATTGCCGGCAAACACAAACAGCAACCTTCAGCTGTGCTCACAGTTTGACCTTTAGTGGAAATATTTTGTACCATATGAGTCAGCCTCACTAAGCGTATGTGTATATTCATGTATATTACTCCCATACCATGAGCTTGACTGGTCAAGACGATCTCACTCCCTACACAGCCAGTTAATCTCCCAACTTCCAAAGCAGAGATGACAATGAGATTGACTTTCGGGGCTAGGTGGAACATCTGGGTCACCATAAGGAACAACGGTCATGGTTCCTTGGAACGGAAAAGATATACAAAGGAAGTGGCCCACATGTACAGCTCAGCCAGTGGATTATGAACTTTATAACACATAAGGAAAATGATTTGAGAAAAATCCACAGGAAATAAATGGGCATGGCTTACACACTTTTGAAAATCCCACTAGACTTCTAGCTGTGTACCTTTGAAAATCTGGCCCTTAGTCATTTTTGAAATTTTCGACCCAAAGGGCCAAATTCAGATCTGGAAGTCACTGGCCAGATATGAATTTGGACTTAACTCAGAAAAATCTGCATGCAGGTCTCTCAACGATTAAAAAAACACTGAGAACCACTACGGCATGTCCAAATTATTTTCTGCCTATCAGGCTGGCCTGGCTCGGCTCTTGCTGATGTGACTGAGGAAGGCTTAGCAGACGCACACCGCCTTCTACATAGGGTTGGTTTTCAGCCAGTAGCTTCTCCCATATCTGGTGCTCATGTGTGGGGCAAATACCAGCTGCCACATTGCAGCTGAGAAACACACAGACCTCTCTTCTTAACGCCCACACCCAGCTCAACACCCCATGGTTGAGCATGTGCAGATTTTCTTCTGACTTCCGGAAATGAAGATAGCGTGAAGACAGGAATGGGTGGAGAACACAAATAAGGTCATCAAGGCCAGCCTTGGTGGAAAAACAGGTGAGGTAGGAGGTAATGTGATAAGAGCAGAGAGGTAAAGGCAGAGTTGTGCAGGAACTTGGCCATATTAGTAATTATGAAGGTTTTTTTCATAGATGGTGTTAGTTTGGGCAATGGAATGGTAGCTTATAGAGTGCAATCTCCATTTAACTCATCATTGCTGAGTGACTATTTCAGGGATGCTGCCAAACCTTTTCACCTGTCCATAGTGTCCTCTTCATAGGAGAGACGTGGTCCCTAGACACTCCTGAGTGATGTCAGGAACATGCAGGGATGCATTTCCCATTCCTCTCTGAACTGACAACGAGGTGAACATTTGATGAGCTGATAAAGGAGAGAACAATAACAGGAAAACCTTTTAATGTGTCCATGCTAAGCCTCCCTAAGCCTGTCAATAGAGAACATTTACCTCCCTGCAGTGCTGCTAATTTATCCCTATAACATTAATACCATTAAACCTGGTATTGAATTTAAATAAGAGAAAAGTAGGATTTGCAGGGAGAATTTAGAATTACAACCAGGTAACATTTCAACATGAATGATACCCTAGAGAAGGAATCTGAGATACCAATCTATATCCTGTCATCAAACTGGAGATATATCATTTTGCAATTAATTTTGAGAGCTAAAACCCATCAACTATTGATTCCAATTAGCTCTGGGGGGTTAATTAATTGTTTTCCTTCCTTAAGATCTTCCAGATAATGGCTAGAGGGTTAAACAGCAATTTCATAAAGCCGGGGAATGTAAAAGCACTGGTGGGAATACAGATGCAGAAAGAGAAGCCAGCTTCTTTCCAGCCATTCTTACTTCATTACGTGCAAAAAGAAACTGCACGTTTAAAATAACATTAAAATTGGGACCCCCCACATAAATGCCAGGAGGTCCAAAGAACATCAATAATTACATTTGCAGTGTACTGTAGTTGTAGCCATGTTGGTCCTGGGATATTAGGGAGGTGAGGTAATATCTTTTATTGTACCAACTTCTGTTGGTGACAGAGACAAGCGTTCAAACTTACACAGAGCTCTTCTTCCTCTCATAAATAACTAGGGGAGTTTTCTGATTCAAGGAAGTTGGCATGCACAGGTTTTATTATTATTTTTGTTATAGGTCTATAAACTAGGAAGAACCTCCTTTCTAAAATGCTTTGAGATCTACTGTGGAAAAGTGCCAAATAAAAGCAAGATATTATTAATCACTCTGTGCGTCAGTTTCCCCATCTGTAAAATGGAAGGAGTAGCACTGGGGTGTTTCAAGTACAAATATATTAAACATGGTGGGGTGCTTTGATATTACGGTAATGGGGGGGGCATATAGTACCTAAGATACAGAGAGCCTAGAGCAGGGGTTGGCAACGTTCGGCACGCGGCTCGCCGGGGTAAGCACCCTGGCGGGCCGGGCCAGTTTTATTTACCTGCTGACGCGGCAGGTTCGGCCGATCGCGGCCCCCACTGGCCGCGGTTCGCCGTCCCGCGCCAATGGGGGTGGCAAGAAGCGGCGCGGGCGAGCGATGTGCTGGCCGCGGCTTCTCGCCACCCCCATTGGCCTGGGATGGCGAACCGCGGCCAGTGGGGGCCGCGATCGGCCGAACCTGCCACGTCAGCAGGTAAATAAAACTGGCCCGGCCCCCCAGGGTGCTGACCCTGGCGAGCCGCGTGCCAAACGTTGCCAACCCCTGGCCTAGAGGCTGTGACTGTACAAACAGCAGAGTAAAAACACACCTGAGAGCTTAAGACTGAGAAAGGGTGGGTTGTGGGAAAGGGGTAAGGAGACTTTCCCAGGGCCAAACAGCAGGTCAGTGGTAGAGCCAGGAATAAAACCCAGGTTTCCTGACTCCCAGGGGGGGTGCCCTGTCCACTAGACCATACTGCGTCCTTAGCTTACAGGCAATGGATGAAGTTGTATTTTTCTTTTCTTATTTTTAAGTGTATTTCATGTTTATGAAAAGTGCTTGCTTGACAGCCCTGGAGATGGAAGTCCTTTATCAAGTCACAGACCCAGTACAGCTCAGGTAATGGCAAAGCAAACTTCCCCATACTGCCCCACATGTTTGCCTCCACGTGAGAAAGTAATTCCATCGGTCTCTGGCATCTCTACTGATATGTAATTAAGACCAGCTATGATAGCTGGTTTCTGGGATGTGGAAACCAATACGTGACTCCTGGAAAACAGACTGAAACCACCACCAACTCATTTCAGCAGGGGTGCTCTGCAGCTGAGAGTTGGGATTTATGGCTTTCAGCCATATACCCCCCTGAGCCAGCCTTTTGTGTCCTCTAATTTGAAGTTTGGTCATTTTCCCTCCTATGCCTACCGTTGACTTGCAAGGAACCCCTTCTTCTATTGGCTAATCCATTTCCACTCACACTTTTAAACTTGAGGACACCAGCTCCCTTGCCCCCTTCTCCCCTCACTCACCATCCCTGAGCACTGTGGTTCCTTTGAAGTCTAATTGCAGCTGTCCCTAATTGCACAGGAGACTTACTGCAGCAATAGCTACTCTTCTGAGGATTCTCCATGGGACTGGCACAGGGATGCTAAGTTGTGTGTCATAGACCCTTCATTATTGCTCCCTTGTATATAATCATTGCCAGGAGGAAAACTAAATGAAAACCAGTGTCAGGCAGTGTTATGGTTTAAGTGGCTCAACTGTGGATGGTGAGCCTCAACCAAGACTCTAGCGCCACCCAATCCGAGGGTTTAAACAACTGCTAGGAAGCAAGCCAGGCAGAAGACAGCTTTGCTTGTCGGCACAGCAGTGGCACACATGGACCATCACCTTAAGTCTGTGCCAGCTTCCCCTGTCCCCATTCTTCTGGGAATGTATAAATAAAGCCACTAAAAAGTCACCCCAAGCTGGAGATTGTCAGAGCCGTTACCTCACGCTGTGAAATACTGATATAAAAATTATATTCAAACGCCATCTGAGTTTGGCTATTTCTGAATTATGAGGCGAAGGCGCTTGATGGGTGATGTTCCCAGTGAAGGTGATCCACTAAACTGGTTACACTGGTGCTCGTAAAGGGTTTTGTTTCAAGTATTTTTTATTTAATCAAACTCCACCGTCATCTTCTGGATGTCCAAACACAGGCCTTTAACCAGAGAGGACTCTCTTCAATAGAACAGTACATTTTGCTCTTGAGAACATGGAAGATGCATGCCAATTCCATCCACAAAAGGCAACAACTGGTCCAGGAATGAGAGAACTAGGACTATCACAAATTCAGAGCCTATTACCTTGCACTGGAATCTAGAATTAGGTTTCGTTTCAATTTCAGGCTCCTTGGACCACAAGGGTCATCTGCTCTTTGGACTAGATTGTGACTGGGCCCAGCCCTGAGCAGGAGGTGATGTACAAGCTGCGCTGTCCTGGGGCAACTCCATGAGATGCTGTGCTTCGGAGACACCCGTCTCACAATGCCTTGCTTACTTCCTCCTTGCTCTGCGAGGGGACCAATTTGCTCCCTGTCTATAGCATGAGCAAATTACCACCCAGCTCAATTGGGATAGCCAGAAAGTAGGGATATGTGGAGCCAAGAAGCTCCATTCCCCACTGCTCCCCACCCATTCTCTGCCCACCTGCTCTGGCAAACTGTGCTTCCTTACTCTGGCAATTCCAGATACATGGTCCAGTTCTCATTCCCCGATATTACCTGGGCAGGTGCAAGTCACAGCCTAGCCCAGTGTTTCTCAAACTGGGGCCACTGCTTGTGTAGGGAAAGCCCCTGATGGGACGGGCCAGTTTGTTTACCTGCCGCGTCCGCAGGTTCAGCCGATTGCGGCTCCCACTGGCCGTGGGTCACTGCTCCAGGCCAATGGGAGCTGCTGGAAGTGGCACGGGCTGAGGGACGTACTCGCCGCCACTTCCAGCAGCTCCCATTGGCCTGCAGCGGTGAACCACGGCCATCGGGTTAGTATTTTAAAAAGAGGAGGTGCATAAGTCCTGCAGGTAGTGGACCAATATCAGTTTTAACATTTACAAGAGTTAGTGCAGTGGTTCTCAAACTTGGGACGCTGCTTGTTCAGGGAAAGCCCCTGGCGGGCCGGGCCTGTTTGTTTACCTGCCGCGTCCGCAGGTTCGGCCGATCGCTGCTCCCAGTGGCTGTGGTTCGCCGCTCCAGGCCAATGGGAGCTGCAGAAAGCGGCTCAGTTGGAGGGACATACTGGCCGCCGCTTCCCACTGCCCCCATTGGCCTGGAGCTGCGATCCGCCGAACCTGCAGATGCGGCAGGTAAACAAACCGGCCCGGCCCGCCAGGGGCTTTCCCTGAACAAGCGGTGGCCCTAGTTTGAGAACCACTGAGTTAGAGGATCAAATGCTTAGCAAGCTGATTTCCTGGTTGCCCTCAAGACCACTGGTCTCACTATAAGTAGTTGACTCAGAAGCATTGCAACAGATTTCAAGGAAGGTATTCTCCCAATACACATAAGTGCTTAAAACGAACCAGATGTACAGCAGAAGGCTGCTCTGTGATGAAATGCTTGGAAGGTTCCCTCTCCTGGTCTGTCCCAAAGTATTAGGAGTGGCCAGTTCATTTCCACACGTTATTAGGCAAACAGGTACGATAGGCCAGTGGGTTGGTTGAGGAGACGGTGTCCCCTGCTTAACGTGACTTTTCACACTTTCATGATGAATTACAACTTTAATAAAAAGCATGAGAGGAAAGTTCAGCTGGGTCGTGCATGTGGCACACAATTCATTCCGATCCCTCTTTGGGCACTAATTTGCTCCATATTGAAGAATGCTGATAGCCACCTCGGGTGCAGGGAGCACAGTCAGCATTCAAAGAAAGTTCACGAACTGGAAGATCCTAAGCAGGCAGCCTAAATTCACTCACAGGTTCCCATGCTACCTTAATTTCTAGCACACACACGCACGACACATTGAACTCTGTGACATTAATGATGCTAATTAAGTAGCTCGTGTTTAACACTTTTCATCCCCTTAGTTTTTCCAAAGGGAAGTTGTCTTCTTGCTGGCTTTCCAGCTGGGAATCCTGAGTCACCTGGGAGATGAAAAGACCTGATGTGACAGAGACAGAGGGTCTGAGTCTCAGTTATTCCATTCCTGCACTCGGGCAATGATGGATTTAAATCACCTTTGCACTCCCTGTACTATGCAAGGGCGTCCCCAGCCTGCCATGGAAGTGAGAACAGCCACACTTTACTGTGCATGGCTCCCCCTGGGCTCTGGAAAGCAGAGAATGTCCATAATTTAGTGCCCTCCAGCCACATTCCCAATCCATTCCACTCAACCCCCAAGATAAAGCTTCCCTAGCGTGCCCCAGTTCCTGCTGGTGCAGGGGGTGAATTAAGCCCAATAGCTGTGTGTAATTGCCCAAAGTGGCTGAATTGCCTTTGGTGAAGGCTAGTGCCCATTTTTAACCCCATTATTCATTTTTAATCTTGTTAATTTTTCCATGGACAACATTGCCTGCTGAGCTACACAGGCCTTCGGCCAAACAGTGGAGACAGGAATGCAGATTTCTGCTCTGTGCTCAGCTTCTCTTTCTCCCCTGCTCCTCTGTCTTTAAAAGCCAACCATGCAGAAACCCTTCATTTGTCAGACAGTTACAATCCTCTTATCAAAACTCACCTGAATGCTGTTTGCAGAGTGACTCGTCATGTGAACTTCCAGGCTGCTGAGTTGAGGAAATAAACTGGAAAGTATAAAAGATTTGGGTGCTGGGAAGAGTTCAGGGTTTTCAAGAGCATGATGTGTTTATTAGACACTTTAAGGACACCCCCACCCCACCCCCCTCTCAAGCCCCATATTCCATGTCAATAAAGGGAACTTCCTCCACAGACAGGAAATATGAGGGAAATCTCCCCATAACTGATAACCAGAACTGCGCGCTAGCTCTGATACCCACTTATTAATATCTCTAATATACAGTAAGATACAAAGCTGGTATTCAAGCAAGCACCATGCTATTGTCTTATCAGCAAATCTGGCATCAGGAAGGAATTTCCCTCCACCTCAGATTGGCAAGGACCTTTGGGTTATTTCACCTCCTCTGCAGCAAGGGGGTGACATGCCTGCTAGGATCGTCCAAGCATACCTCACCATATCAATCTCCTGCCCTTGCAGTGGCCTTGGGCATTGGTGGCACCTCAGTCTCTCCTGTTCTCTGCCTGTGGCACACAACAGCTTAGTCTCCTTAGGGGTATCTAGGTGAATTGTACTGGCCTGTGGCATACAGGAAGTCAGACTAAATGATCTAATGGTCCCGTCTGGCCTTAAATTCCATGAAACTGTGATTGACATCTGGAGTTTTCTATAAGCAGTGAAGAGACACGCCCCACCCCCCCAAAAAAGCCCAATGGCATAATTTGGATGCTTATCAGAATTATCCACATCTCTTGAATCTGCGAAACTGGGCTTAAATTCCCAGGTGAGGAAGACTAAGTACAAATACATCACAAAAAGGCACATGAAAGCGGCAGGCAGCAGGAAGAGAACGTGGTTGGGAACATGATTATTATTTATATTGTCATAGCACCCAAGAGCCCTAGTCATAGGCCAGAACCCCATCGCGCTAGGCGCTGTACAAACACAGAACAAAAAAATGGTCCCTGCCCCAAAGATCTTACAATGTAAGTATAAGACAAGAGTTGGATACAGACAGACAGATGGAGGAGTACAAGGAAAGAGTGAATCAATATTATCCAGCATGAAAGTCAGCTGTTTCAGCACGCTAGCTGCCAGCTCACCAACCCAGCCACCCACCACTGTGTTTAAAAGCCTCATGCCCGACAAACTGAAAATCACAACGTTATCTGTGCTATTTGAGTCAGCCAGGGAACTAAATAAGCAGGACAAATGCACTGAAAAATGAAATATGCCAATTGATTTTCATTGCTCGATGCATTTGTGTCTCTCTCTTCAGTAGTGCCAGGAAAAAAAAAAATAGCTGAACACAGGGCCCGTATTTCACACTTCGGGGTGGTTGTAAAGCTGAAAAAAAGAGAAAATGGATGGACGATGAGCACATAGCAGCTTCATTTGTATTTCTCGCTCTCTCCCTCTCTGTCCTCAGGCTATCTAGGGATGTTTTTAGCCAAAAATATACAAGCAAAAAATAAAATACGTCCCAAGTATCCACTATCATTCATCATGGAGACAGCCCACGCTGGTTCTGATGACAACGGTGCTAACCTTATCCGCGGGCTGCTGCCCAGAAATGACATAACGCTTAGAAATGTGTGTTTGTTTTAGAGGTAATTCACCACTGGGGAGGAGAGGGTCAGGAGGGAGACAAGAAAAAGAAACTAAGAGGATTGGTGGACGCTACAGGTCTGATTTTCAGTTGTGCTATGGCCCGCTGACACCAAGCAGCATCATTTTAAGTCCTATATAGAATCATATAATATCAGGGTTGGAAGGGACCTCAGGAGGTCATCTAGTCCAACCCCCTGCTCAAAGCAGGACCAATCCCTAGACAGATTTTTATCCCAGTTCCCTAAATGGCCCCCTCAAGGATTGAACTCACAACCCTGGGTTTAGCAGACCAATGCTCATATGCAGCTAGAGCCTGTAAAGGAGCTACAGTATAAATCAGAGCCCAGCCCTCTATGCCGATGAGTAATGGAGCTCAGCGAGCATAGCTGGGTGTCAATTTCACCCACGGGGTGTGAAGCATCAGATGATGATGACGTCTTTATTGTGATATCTGAACTAGATGTGTAACCCATATCAAGCAGGCATAGGAGTTCACTGGCTGAGTTAGTCGTCGTTTTTAGAATGACTTCTTCCTTTCTCAAGAGAAGCCCTAGAATAGGTTAAGGGCCATGGAAAAAGGAGAAAGGAAGTTGACCTGCTCTTCAAATACTCTTATTATAGCAATTAATTGTAGCTGCAGGGGTTTATATCTGCATCAGGCCTGGTCTAAATTAAAGGCATTCCGCTCAAAAGTGCCTAATATACACATGCTGGCCTAATACAAAGCCAGAGAGTAGCTTAGGTCAGTATTTTACCAGATTAATTTGCACCCTTGCAAACTTCCCAGTGCATGTCTACATTAAAGCTTTGCACTAGTGTAACTACATCAGTATAGTTACACTAGCCCAAAGGTCTGTAGTGTGAACCGGGCTTTAGGTTTAATTGCCAAACTGAGCTTAAAAAGGGAGGAGGGAGGAGAAGTTAATTCAATTATATATATCTGGATCTAGATCTAGATACACACACACACATACACACACGCACATGCACACACATTGGACATGAGTTAGAAGAAAGATGTTGGTTGTGCTGCGGCCTTGTGGAGCACAGGGGATAGTTTATCACTTCAGGGACCATTGAACAGGAAATGTGGTTTGCAATATCTGTCTTGAAATATATATCTATAGGGACTGAATGCCTGAAGGTAACCCTTTAAATCAACTTTCTAAATATGCATTTCATGTAGATTTAATCAGCCCATCAGTTGCTAAATTAGTACCTTGTGAGAACTCAAAACATTGTTTTGAAGGTTAATGATGTAATAGATTAATCACCATTACATAACAGTTTAATCTCAAATATGTTTAAAATCAATAGCTATTTAGTGAGCATATAACAACTGCCTGATTGTATCTAAATTAAAGGCACATTTGGGAACCGTATCTGAAAGCATTAGCTGGTAACCACCCCAGACTGACCTCCCTAGAGCTACTCCTGGGAGGAATGGAGGTCTTGTGGTTAAAGCCCAGGATAGGAAGTCAGGAGACATGAATTCTATGTCTGGCTCTTCCACTGATGCACACTGTAGCCTTGGTGCCTCAGTTTATAAAAAGAAAGGATAATACCATCTAACTCACTGGAGAGGGGTGAAGCTAATTTCATTTTGCTTTGTAAAGTACTTTGAGATCCTTAGCTGGAAGGTACAATGGAAGTGAAGAGTCTATTGTCCAAACAAAGGGAGGCAAGGCAGGAACTCCTTGGTTCTATTGCTGGTGGCCATAGGGAAAAGGACACTGACCTCCTTTGTCAAGTGCTTTGAGATCTGCTGATGAAAAGTGCTATAGAAGAGCTGGGTACAATTATTAGTTATAAGCAATAACACTATTCTTGAATCTGCCAACAACTCAGCACCGCACCTCATTTCTCCTTCATTACAGCAGCACTTAGAGTCCCTGTCTGAGCTCAGAGCCCCTCTGTGCAGGGCCCTAAACAAAAATATAGTGAGAGAAAGTTGCTGGCTTAAGGAGCTCACCATCTAAATTGACAAGATAAAGGATGGGAGAGGAAAGAGAGGTGGGAAGTGACGTGCTCAGGGTCACACAGCAAGTCAGTTACAGAGCTGGGACTAGGATCCCTACTATCTTGTATTGTCCTACTCACCAGAATGCCTCCTGGGTACCTGTCCAGCCAACTGTGAAATACATCATGGGTGATGGAAACAGCAATTCACAGTAAAGAAATGAAACAATAACCCTGATGATATGCTGATTGTAAATCAAGGAGCGGGGGTGGGATATTTCCATGCTTTTCACTGTACATCTCCTTTGAGAAAGCTGAGTCAAAGCATGGAAACAAATGAGCCATCTGCTTCAATTAAAACCCTAGAAAGATTAATATCCACAAGCCTGCTCCTGGACTTCATGAAGAGGAAGAGAGTAGATAAACTCCCATTAATCTCCCATTGCCTTTCAGAACAGCTAGTCCAAATAGACCGATACATCGCGGAAGGATTATTCCTTTTCTTCACGGGCTGTTGAGTAAGATGTTCACAATCGGACTTAAATGTGGAAAAACTATCCTTGCAAGACTAGAGGCCAATCCCAGCATCCAGCTTGCTCTGCATACACATGCTGGAAAGGTTACAGAAGGCCAGAGTGATGTGTGAAATCTCTCCAGAACACTAAATCTCTGTGTGGCAATTCAATGAGATAAAAATTTGATAACACAATGGCTAGCCATGATTGCTCAGAGAAAACATCTCCTTCCGAATAATCTTATTACTGGCGGGGAGAGGCAAGGAAGGGTATTTCTGGTGGCTATTCTTTGTGCAGAGCAATTTATTTTTATGGCTAGTAAAAAGAAATAAATTTCTCTGAAATGGCTCCTTGGTGAATTGGGGTCTGTGTAGCTCAGTCTACATTTGGAGATAAGCAAAAGGTCAATTGAATGTTATGTCTTTTATTGCACGGCATGCTAAGTTGTCCCGTAACAGGGGGAAATGATACAACTGTTCTACCCTTCCCCTCTAGGAGCTTGGTTTGAGGGGAGGCTTCTCTTTGTGAGGAAGTGCAGATCAATCATTTGTCACCGGGTATTTGTCTTGATTGTGAGTTTTGATAGAGTACGGGAGATTAGATACGGTAGGTACCTTCATTGTACACACAGGATGGGGCTGTGGTAGGATCCCCTGGGAGCTTGCTTGGTTTTGGCCACACAATGAACATAAATCTATCTGGGCAAAATGATCTCCGTAGTTACCGATCAATAACTTACAAAGAGTTAATTACACCAGCCTGCTAGAGATAGGGTGTAAACCTTAAAAATGCCTCCCCTGTAATTTACAAGGGATTTAGGATCTGCTCCAATAGGAAACCAATAGGAAAATCCTGTTGCTTCATTGGGTGCAAGGCTGGACCCTTGTAGTGCAGACTAATCCTAGCGCCATAAGAACTAATGCACTTTGTTTTTATGTTGCAGACTTTTCTCCTACACTTGCAGGTATATACTGCACCTAGCACAATGGGACCATGATCTTGGCCAGCCTCCAAAACAAATATTAATAATCAGATTGCTAATGCATTGACTGTGTCTGAAAAGTTATTCATTTTACTTGATTAGTGTCAATTTATAAAACCGTCTCACAAATTAATACAATAAATTTGTTAGTCTCTAAGGTGCCACAAGTACTACTATTCTTTTCACAAATTAAATGGCTCTTAGAAGAAACACACGCTTGGCAGTTAAAACAACAAGGAGTCCTTGTGGCACCTTAGAGACTAACAAATTTATTTGGGTATAAGTTGTCGTGTGCTAGAACCCACTTCATCAGATGCATGAAGTGAAAAATACAGGAGCAGGTATAAATACATGAAAGGATGGGGGTTGCTTTATCAAGTGTGAGGTCAGTCTAACGAGATAAATCAATTAACAGCAGGATACCAAGGGAGGAAAAATAACTTTTGAAGTGGTACTAGAGTGGCCCATTACAGACGGATGACAAGAAAGTGTGAGTAACAGTTAAACAATTTGGCAGTTAAATACTTAATAATGGGCCAAAACCTTTGGTAATCAAGCAAAACTCCCTTTCACTCCAATGTGACTTCTCCATCTCCTTTCCACTCCCTCTCCCTTAATCTCTCCTTACTAGCCCCTTTATATTCTTTCCCCGTGCAACCCCTTCTTTTTCAAAATCTCTCATACTCCTTGTGTACCAGTCTACCCCTTTCTCCATCTATAACCACAGCGTATGGCAATAGGATAGTATCCCTTTCAATAGCCCTGAGCCTCTATTGGTGCTCACTGTATTCTATGTTTTAGAATCTGCAGGAGACAAGTCAGATGAGCTGGAAACAAAAAATTACCACGGCCAATAACCTTACATTCGGAATGAACAGTTCACATTGACCCAAGTTCTGCAGAACTTCCATTGCAGACTAACTTCTTCTGCAGATCAACATTGACCTATTATGTATAATCAAGCCAGTAATGGTATGCAGCCCTTCCGATATTCCCATCCCATTCAGTGTTGGATATCTGAATTTGTGCGCCCCTTCTTCTTAATTGTGATGTTAAAAAATAACCTTTCCTTAATCTAGTGAAGCAGCTGCAGGCCTTGGACATAACTCATTTAACCATCAGCCCAACGAGCAGTGCTTAATCAAAACGCATGTACTGAGCGGCAGCCTGGTGCGCTCTTCATTTATCTTTACATTAAAACCTAGCATGGCCCTTTGATATATTATAGATGATTAAATCAACAGTACATGGTGTAGATGAGGACTAGCCACTCAGAGGATTTTGCAATTATCTCCTCACCAGTGCATACCTTTAATTAAACCACAGTTTAATTGAGGGATTACCAGTCAGAGGGTAGCCCATATGTGGGTCTAGCTCGAAATGATTATTTCTGCTTTCTCCGGGCACTTGACTGGGAAAACTAAGATGCCCAGTAAGAGCTTGCTGTAGCTAAGAGATTGTATTACCTGCCCATGCAACGGACTGGCTTTTTAATGTGCCAAAAAAAAATGGGAATTGAGATGAGCCTGAAATTCTTAGTGGGAGAAGAGCAGATAGGCAACCCCATTGACTTTGCTATGTTCGCTGTATTCAGGACAAAGGGCTGTCTAGAAGTTCAAGCTTTGCTGGTGTTTTTAAAGGTGCAATACAAGCCGCAGGAGTTTAACCAGTTAGGCACCTGAAAACAGTATTCATGGTTTAATCAGCTCCACTCCACAGCACTCCACGTAGTTATAAACAACCGTATCCCTCTAAAAAGTGGCTCTAAGAGGTCGGTCTGGCTGTATCATTGCTCCTGGGTTGTCAGGTAGCAGCCATGGCCATGGTATCTTTCTGTACCTATGGACAGCCTGGCGACTGCTGTTGCTACTAAGACAGGCCTCAGAACAGCCTCCATGACTTGGTCATATCCAAGCTAGATCACCACAATGCACGTTACTTAGGCTCCTCTCATAGCCCACTGGGGGAAGCTTCTGCTAGTGGGTGAGTGCAACAACTACTTTCCAGAAGGTATGAGGAGGATACACACAACCCTGGTGCTCAGGTCTCTGCAGTGGCTTCCTCTTCACTTCCAGGTGCCTTTAATGCTCCAGGTGGCCTAGGGCACCATTATTTAAGAGGTGTCTCTCACCCTATATGCCTTCACAGCAAGCAAGAACCCGAGAGGCTCTTGCTGTAGCATATGTGGCCCTTATCTTTCAAGATGCAGGTGCAGGGTCCACACACACACAAAGCAGATTTAAGGATACAGGTCTACGTCTCAGGACTCCTTTCAGCTGCAGGGCTTTCTGCTGAGGGACCCTTGCCTTGGAATTCATTCCTCTTGGCTCCTTGTTAGAGCTATCGCGGCTGTGTTGCTCTGTAGGGGAGTTAATTTCAGAAACACGCTCACCCATGGAGCCTGCAGGAGCCAATGCACTCATCCCCTGGGGGAACGGGCAATATGTCACTCAGGTGCACCCTCTGCCCAGTACTTAAAGGGCATTGACAGGCTTCTGCGGAAGCTGAAGGATGAGTGGTCAGAGCAAATAAGAGCTTTGTGTGGACACCTGCATAACCGCAAGAAATAACTGTATGCCAGACCCCAACTTCCATCTTCCATCTTGGCATTTGGCAAACAGAGCAGCTCCTTGAAGTATGAGCTCTCACTGCCCATCTCTAGGTCTATCACATCAGCTTTTCCCCACTACCCAGCAGTGGCAAGTTCAATGAATTTTTTTTTTTTACAACAGGTTTAATTTCATGGAAATTATTCTGTGGCAATAGGAAATAATAAATGTAATGCAAATGTTATGGAAATAGCATTCACCAGCTATATTAACTCACTGTGCATAAAAATCCATAAATGCTACCATTATCATTGCAGTACACTAAAATAACTCACAGAATCAAAGAAATTAGAGAAGGGAAAGACCTATTGGATCATCTAGTACAACCCCCTGCCATTATAGCAGTGTTTCCCAAACTTGGGATGCCACTTGTTTAGGGAAAGCCCCTGTCGGGCCGGGCCGGTTTGTTTACCTGCCGCGTCCGGAGGTCCAGCCAATCATGGCTCCCACTGACTGCGGTTCACTGCTCCAGGCCAATGGGAGCTGCTGGAAGCGGCAGCCAGTACGTCCCTCAGCCCGCGCCACTTCCAGCAGCTCCCATTGGCCTGGAGCAGCGAACCGCGGCCAGTGGGAGACGCGATTGGCCGGACCTGCGGACGCGGCAGGTAAACAAACAAATCCCTATGGTATATTCTTCAGAGCTCTGTCCAGTCCACTTTTAAATGACTCATCAATGGGCCCCAGCCTTCTCTTTTAAGCAAGCATACATTTCTCTTCAGGCTCTGGAAAGCGGGAGAGTGAGCCCCGAGAATGGCCAGGCCAAACCTGAGTGGCACTATGACTCTATGTTCCAGGATGCCACGCCCAGCCTCGGGAGCCAGGCCCAGCCCTGCAGAACAGGAGCTGCTGCTGCAGGTGAGTTTGGGGCAGGCTCGTTCTCCAGCTCCCCCCTTCCCCAGGGCCTCCCCTCTGCACTGGGTTGGGATTTGGGTTGTGGTGCCAGGGCAGAGGGTGTATGTATGTAATGGCAAATTGCAAAAAAAGACAAAATCCAGTTGGTGGGTTCACCTTAGTGAAATGTTTGGGAACCACTGCTTTAATACAAACCAATAAAACAACATATACCATTAATTAGCCATGCTCCTGATTACTTTAGTCCTTGTAGCAAGGTGTCTCTGCACAAGGCATCAGACCCTGCATTTACCTCAGTTTCCCCTGATCCAATGGTTCTTTTTGGCTGCTGAGCGAAATAACTTAGCCCTCCAGCTATATAACATCAAAGTCCACTCTCCTCCAGAGTGCAACGAGAAATCCAAACACAAGTCTTCCACCCTGATCTCCCTCGGCACAGCCCTTCCTCTCCAAGGGTCTTTCTCCTTTCAGCAGTCTTCTAGCCCTCCTGGGCTCAGTCCCTTCTCCCTCCATTTGTTTGCAGGGGTTACTGTGCCCCCTCGCTAGGTAGCAGGGTAAACAGTCTCTCTGCCCTCCCTCACAGGGCAGCAGCTGAGGGAGAACTTACTCTCACCTTCTGCTGTAGGGTCCCAACCTTGGGAACCTAGACAACCAGGCTATCTGCCCCCATAACCGCAGCTTACCCTACTTTTTCTCTGAGCCCCTTATACTCTCTCAGCCTCGACCTACTCCCAAGCCTTTTCTTGGCTAGGCTCCCACTCTTGGCCATGTTCTGATTCCCAAGTCTCCTCTCCCTGATCTGATTCCCCTTTCCCCACAGCCTGCTCTTATTCCCTCAGCAGGCCTGGCTTAGTAACAGAATTGCTCTTAATTCCCTTCACCTGGGGAGGCAAGCTAAGCTTGGCACAGATTAAGATGGTTTGGGTTTAAGAGCCAGCTTGCCCTGTGACAGTCCTGATCCTGGGAAGCCTTATGCACGTGCTTAACTTTATGCGTCATGAGTAGTTCCAGTGAAGTCAATGGGACCAATCACAGTGAGTAAAGAGAAACGTCTATACATCTTTGCAGGATTGGGACTTCTGCTTGTATGTTGTATCCCTTTCCCCTTGTCTCTCCTAGACTATACGCTCTTTGGGGAAGGGACTGTTCCTTCCTTTGTGTTTCGAAAGCACCTAGAGCTCGGTGGGTGTTGCTGCAATCTATATAGAGAAAACAACAATAATAGTGATAATGTAGGGAGGAAAATGCTGCAGAGAGCAGACAGAGATGAGGGGCTGGACTTCCCAGGGTTTGACACCCATATTGGAGCCAGATTTGCCAAAAAAAACCAACAACAGCCCAGCTTCCATTTAGCCTTCTCAATAAGGGCTGGATTTTCCATGGTGCTCAGCATCCAACCTGCACCCAACATGGCGAGCTTTTGGGACAATCCGGCCCTAGGTGTGGCAGCCAGAAAATGGAAAAGTCTGGCTGAAGACAAGCCACTGTACTGAGTCAGGGACGGAGGAGTGCGGCTGGGTAGAGAGAGGAATTCCAAAGCAATAATAAATGCCATCTGTGTCCTGTATACTCAGGGTACCTGTATACCTCAGGCCTGGCTTCTGAGAGGGCTTTTCAGTCCCTTATGCATCGCACAGATCAAATAAACGTCCCTTTTTAATTGGATCATCTTTGGTGGAAGGGGAGAAGCCAAACAATGGATATAAATCACAGCAAAAAGGTTCATGAACTCCATTTTTTCTTTGAACATCCCAACTCAAAGTTCAAGAGACTCAGCCAGCCCTGTTTTCAAGGTCCTGGCCTAATGATAAAGGAGCAGGTTGTGTGTGCTGTGGGAGAGCGGGTCTAGTCTATGTATGAGCAAATGAGGACCTTGCTGGAGCAGAAGTGTGCCAGGTGCCAACTGCTGCTTTGAGCAGCTCAGGAAGATGATCTCTGTCTAGTACAGGAAAATAAGCTCTGCCTTTGGGTGTTTGGGATTAATGTTTTCAGGTATGGAGAAGAGATGATGAGGGGGGAGGGATAGCTCAGTGGTTTGAGCATTAGCCTGCTAAACACAGGGTTGTGGGTTCAATCCTTGAGGGGGCCATTTAGGGATCTGGGGCAAAATCAGTACTTGGTCCTGCTAGTGAAGGTAGGGGGCTGGACTTGATGACCTTTCAAGGTCCCTTCCAGTTCTAGGTGATGGGATATCTCCATTAATTTAAAATAAAATTAAAGGTCCTACACTGACTACTTGGTGAAGGAAGGGGGCCATTTGTTCTCTGAAACAGAAGGAATGTTAAACCTTGCAGTTGATTTTCTGTGAATTTGCTTTCCTAATTCCTCATTGAGGTCAGTTTCACTGCAATATTATATAGTGCTATGCAAATGATCCTGGGGTCTTTTCCTTTCCAGCACAATTTTAATTATAGGCTGGATTCTGTGACACTGATAGAAACTAGAAATAACTCCACTTAAGTCAGTGGAGTTATTCTCACTTTACACCAGTGTCACTGAGCTCAGAATCTATTATCTTACATGAGTGGTCACTACATGACTTAAACATGCCTCCAGGTAGCCCTTTTGAAAGTGTCTCTGCAAAATGAGGAGTCCGTTTTTAAAAACTCTTCCCAGTGACTTTCCATAGCCAATATGAAACAGGAGACAAACCCCAGACTTCACGCAGGTCAAATCTTCATTGTGCGTGCAACTTCATAGGATATTGTTGTTCTTATTTACAAAATGCAGCCAAAATGTTTTTTTCCCTGCCTTATGCAGTATTTTTTCCAGAGCAGAAGGAACATAAAAAAGAGGGGAACGGGAGACAAAACAACATTATTTTGACAAAAAGCTCTATTGCACAGATTGCCAAAATTCAAGTCAGCAAACACTGTACATAAACAAGTTGAATTTTCATCCACCTTCTCTAAGTAGACATCTGGACACATATCACGTGAGACATTAGCATCGCCAGATGTGCAGAATTCTTCTGGCTTAGGGAAGGTTGCTTAATTCATTTGCTTTGCATAAAAAACTATGCAGGGAGAGTCAGGGAGCGGAGTGGTTGTCAAATGACCTTTATAAATCAAACTCGACGTGGCAATGTGCATTGCCCGTGTCACTCTACCCAGCACAGACTTCTCCTCAGATCAATACAAATCTCCAAATGTTTAGCGCAAATGTAAGTACAATCTTTCCACTGCTATGAACACTACTATAGCTTTTTTTGTTCCGAGGCTATTTGGATGGAGCTAGCCCTGTGCAACCCCTCCCATTGGACACTCTACTTTCCAGAGTGTTCTGTCAGTGCTTGATTAATGGTTTGGATTCTTTGCACCACATTTGCCTGCAATATGGAATACTCTGCTCGGCTCAGACTGTGCAAGGCGCATTCTCTCTCTCTCTCTCTGATAAGCTGTTTGCAATTCCACAGGATAGTTTCATGCTTAGCTTTCCACGAGACCTGTGAAATTTTACCCAGCAGTCAAGCTGCAAGTTGAGTTTTTTTCATGGCAGGAAGCCCAACTTTGTTATTGTTTAAATTGCTTGATGTGAGTGGAACCATGTTGATCATGATTCGGACTTGGGGAGAAGAAGAAAAAAAAAAGCTTGTTCCCATGGTGATGGTGTTTCACTTCAAAGTGTGCGTGTAGAAAAGCAAAACAGCCTATATTCATCTTTAGTGACTCCCTCTTATCTTGGTATGGATTTGTGTTGGTGCCCAAACTCTGTAGAGTTACACCAGAGATGAATTTAGCCTCAGGCCTATATTTTAATACTCAGAATATTAAATAAGATGAATCATTGCCCTTGGAAAGCTAAATAAAAAAGAAAAATTAGATTCAGAAGAACAATTTAGTCAGTTGCACATGCTTTGGGCCTACTTGATCCTAAAATAAGCAAGAAACTTGTTCCAGGTTCTCATGAGATGCCCAGTCCTCTCTGATTTCAGTCAGGTCAGAAATACAGGGAGTGGGAATTGCTTCTCTAGTATGGTGTAAGTTCTTCCACTTCTGGCCATAACAAAGGCATGCAAACACCTTCCATTCAAGGATCTCAGACAGCTTTACAAACAACAAGTTCTGCTTTGCAACTGTGGTAAGCGCCACCTTGGCTGACACAATAGAGATTGGACCAAGGAGCTCCAGAGCTAAAATCATGAACTTCTACAATTTGAACTAAGGAGCCATGCCTTGCTAGACAGGGCTATGACAGACTCCTATTTTCTGTGGATCGGTACAGAGGGGGACCTTTAACACACACTCACCAGTGGATTACACCAGTGATTCTCAAAGCCGGTCCACCGCTTGTTCAGGGAAAACCCCTGGTGGGCCGGGCCAGTTTGTTTACCTGCCGCGTCCACAGGTTTGACCGATCGCGGCTCCTGCTGGCCGCAGTTTGCCGCTCTAGGCCAATAGGGGCTGCAGGAAGGGCGGCCAGCACATCCCTCAGCCCGCGCCGCTTCCTGCAGCCCCCATTGGTCTGGAGTGGTGAACCACGGCCAGTGGGAGCCGCGATCTGCCGCACCTGCGGACGCGGCAGGTGAACAAACCGGCCCGGCCCGCCAGGGGCTTTCCCTGAACAAGCAGCGGATCAGCTTTGAGAACCACTGGGTTACACAATACTGCTGGGTAGCAGTGGAAAAGAAGTATTATCCCTATATTCTAGAGGTGAAGAAAAATCACTGAGAGACTGTAGGAATAGAATCCAATGCCCCTATATCCTGGTGGCCTGTTCCTTAAAGGTTACTTGGAGGAAAGGGGGGGAAATGTACATTTTTGGGGCTTCTTTCAGGTGTAAAATGATTTTTAAATTACTTTTTTTTTACTTATCAAATATCAAAAATACCAAATCTTGTCTCCTGTGTTTTTGCTTCAATGAGAGAACTAGAGCAGGAGTTCACATTCTTGATTTGAGGGAAGTGGCAGGTGCTGTATCTTTTGCAAAATGAGCTTTTTTCCTAAGTGTTTTTCGTGTCAAAAGTGTTTTAAACAGCCTGACTAAAAATCGATTCTGTTGTCAATGGCTGAAGTTTTCTATGTATGTTCTTCAAGCTTTACTGGTTCTCCAATCCGCCAACGAGTCATCCTACAAAAACAAGCAAATCAGGACCTGATGTTTCTAAAGTATAAAACCAAGCAGTATACAGAACAAAACACCTTTCAGACCTTCTTTATATATCCTAAAGAACCAAATAAGGACTTGAATGTATATTGTTCCTTTGAAGATCATCTTTAACCAAAGATTATTCCCCCTCCACTCAACCACCCCAGTCATGTCAAATCTTGCATTCTGTTCTCAGTCCTTACAAACTAAAATCAGTGGGGATTTGTCCTGCATCAGGATTAAGGACTATTTTAACAGGTATGTAGGAACCTAACTCACATTAAATACCTTAAAAAATCAGTCCCTAAATACTGCAAGATTTGGCACTTCACCCCCAAATAACTAAAAAAAAAAAAATGGGTGTTTTTTTTTTCTTTTTGTTTATTTCTTTTTTTTTTTTTTATCTCAGAAAATGATTCACTGGGTTTTGAGTTGTTCTTATTTTGTCTGAACCCATTCAGCCATCCCTGGAAACAATTCCAGAAATGTCCAGGTTTTTCAGTTCAAACCTGTAATTTTTACCATCCTACAATCCAGAAACTAACCTAGAGCGAATGTTCCCAAAATGAGAGCAGTGAGATATTTGCCAACTGCCATCGGAGTGTGAGTCACCAACTTTCACCTGGTTTTGAAACCCTTGGAGACCTTCATGTCACATGGTTTCAGCTTGAAGCATAACTCATCCCAGTTTTGCACAAAAGGTTCATGAACCTTGATGAAACTATTGCAGAAGTCTGGCTTAGATTTCAGGATTTGTAATAAAAGTTTTGCTCAACCCTGGTAAATATCCCTAAATATTAATGACTGGCTTGAACAGGAGAACCCAGACCTGACAACCCCTAATCTTTGGAGGACTGTAGAATTGGAATCTGTGTAAATCTGAATTGCCTCTGTGACCTTTATATCCATAACAGACCAAACCAAATCTGAACTTGCCCACACTCAGGAGTATTTAGAGAAGGGAGAGGTGGGAATCTGAAGCCAGATATAAGTCAGGCTTGACTCTGTTCAGAAATGAGATTTATAATAGAAATGCTAGCACCAGGTTCACTACAGCCCATGGCATATGCTGGCTTAAGAGTGCTATGATGTACTGATGAGATAAAAATGTAACCTAGAAAGTAGGTGGGCTGGGCAAACAGTTCAGGAAAAATTGCATGCCTGTCCAAAAAAAGCCCAGTTTAAATATGCTGAAGCCGTCTTGAATGACATAACACAGGGATCGGCAACCTTTGGCACACGGCTCATCAGGGAAATCTGCTGGCGGACCGGGATGGTTTGTTTACCTGCTGCGTCCGCAGGTTCGGCCGATCGCAGCTCCCACCGGCTGCAGTTCACCGTTCCAGGCCAATGGAGGCTGCGGGAAGTGGCGGCCAGCACATCCCTTGGCCCGCGCCACTTCCAGCAGCCCCCATTGACTGTAAGAGACAGTTAGAGAAAGGTTAAATGACTTGTCCAAGGTGAATCTAGATCTTCTGAGTCCCAGCCCAGCACCTTTATCATGGGACCATCCTTTGTTTCAAACCCAAACTCTTCCAATTCAAACTCCCCTGTCCCCACCCCAGTAATGATATATAGAAGCACGGGGTTATAAGGTAATTCAGCCCCACCTATAGTAAAATAGCACATTGATTTCAGTGAGGTTGCAGCAATAAAAATGAAGGCAGATTGTGGTCCCAAGGAATGACAATCAGTAGAAAGAAAGAAAGATCTGATGAGAATCTTGGTCTACAACTTGAATCAAATCCAAAGCAAATCTTTCTGGAGGTTCAAAAAGATTTCTGGTTTTTATTGCTTGTCTCCTTTAATTTTCATGAGCCTCTGCACTTCCAGGTTCCCTATAGTATCAGAAATAGAAATGCCATAAAATCTGAGAATGGGCCATGCTCGCAGTCTGTATTTCTCACTTGGCTGGAAGCAGAAAGTGCCAGACACCCTAACACAGCTTCTTTGCAAGAAATTTACCACTCACTTTTGAAGACCCATTTGAATTAACATCCAAACTTCTAGATATTTATCTAAACCAAACTATTAAACCTTTTGAAGTTTTCCCATCACTACTAAATACTAGAGTGTGAGTTTCTTGGTTTAATAGAAGAAGAATGAAATAGTGATGACAAAGAGACGCTTCGAATTAAGGATCTGTTAATATTCAAAAGGCTTGACATTTGTGCCGAAATGTTGTGCTAAGCTAATAGAACATGAGCAGACTTAACCTTCGGGTTTTGTGCTTTTACCGAGTGAACAAGTTTAATGCTTTTAAATCCTTATCAACCTCTCTTCAGTGTTTGCATTTAGAACATAATCTCCATTAAAAGCGGTGGAACATGTCCTCCAAGTGACCTTTTCAGTAATCAGAATATGCATATATTTCAGTTCTGAAGAGCACAACAACCTGTTTTATAGACTCAAAAGACGATGGCCATCGAAGCCAAAGAGAATTATTGCAGAGGGTCTCTGAAGAGCAAAAAGCCTCAGTCATCTCACGGCTAAACAAAAACTTGATTAGATCTCATCTCTGAAAAAGAGATAAAGTGCAGATTTATCCATTTGAATAAGTGTCCTATTCTTGTTACTTTGAAGGGGGGAAAGCAACAAGATGTGCTGCATGCAGGAACAGAAGAATTTGAAGGAAACAGCAGTGAAGATTTTCAGGGATTAGGAGCTTCAGGGGACTTGAAATAAGAGTTGGAGCCTCTCTTCTCTGCGTCCCCAGTGTAAATACTGAAATATTTGGGGGAATGGTTTATTACGATATCGTGCAAGTCTACATTGACCAAACTTGGTTACCAATTTATGACTGTTTGGTAGTCTATGTGAAATGAGTTGGAGGGTTCTCAGTCCAGCTCCTAATGGACAGAGGCCCAAATAATTAAAATAATCTGCCCAATTGACACTGGCTCATTGACTGTCTTAGAAGTGGGACCAAGCACTGAAATGGGATGGAGCATCAAGAGGAATCTAGCACTGCCACTGCCCTCTACCCATGCTGCACTTCTCCTGGGAGGGGAGGGGGGAAGAAAGAGGACTTCCACCTCCAGAGCTGTCTGCCGAGCATCTTTCATTGGAGCAAAAGCCATAAATAAAAAACAAACAAACAGAGCTAGACATTAGCATCTTTTGAAAACTTTCTGATGCTTGCTCTGGAGGGAGCACTCTCCATCCAGCACTTGTCATGCAAAATAAACCCATCTTTGACATGAAGATCTCTCCCATCCTTTTTTCTCCCAGCAATCTTACACTTCCCTCCCCCCCCCACCACCACCCAGAGAAAATCAGTGCTAGAGTTATTTTCTAAGGTGGCTTTATTATTCACTTGACAAACCTGAGCTTTTGATTGAACAATGCTGATTGTCTTGTGCGTTCGATTTGGAGAGTGGAGCTTCCATTCATACCGTACTTAGATGGATGTGCTTTGTCAGGGTGGATGAGAAGGATATATGCTCATAGTCTTAAAGGAGATATGCAAAAGGGGAGAAAATGTTCCCTATTTCTTGCTTCTTAAGGAAAAATTATAAGGCCTGGATATGCTTTCTGTTTTGTTTTCAGATGGGTATTCTGCTTGTTTTCTTTTTACATGGAAGTAGCAGGAATATCAAATCTTGTCTCTCCTGTTTATACTTAGAAGGCTGGAAAGATGTGCAGGAGGGGAAGCTTTCTCGGCCCCCATAGATTCCTAGATTTTAAGGCCAGACGTGACATTTAGAATAATCTATTCTGACCTCCTACATAACAGAAGGCCAAAGAATCTCACCCAGTAATTTATGCATCAACCTCATAACTTCAGTTGGAGCTGCAACATCTCTTTTAGAAACTTTAGAACAGTGCTTCTCAAAGTCGGGCTGCCGCTTGTTCAGGGAAAGCCCCTGGCGGGCCGGGCTGGTTTGTTTACCTGCCGCGTCTGCAGGTTCGGCTGATCATGCTCCCACTTGCCGCGGTTTGCTGCTCCAGGCCAATGGGGGCTGTAGGAAGGGGCACGGGCCGAGGGATGTGCTGGCTGCCCTTCCAGCAGCTCCCATTGGCCTGGAGCAGCGAACTGCAGCCAGTGGAAGCCGCGATCGACCGAACCTGAGAACGCGGCAGGTAAACAAACCAGCCCGGCCCACCAGGGGCTTTCCCTGAACAAGCGGTGGACCGGCTTTGAGAAGCACTGCTTTAGAAGACTCCAAGTGATGGAAGATCCATTGTGAACCCAAGTAAGTTGTTCTAATGTTTAAATACCTTCACTGTTAAAAAAAAATGTACATTATTTCTAGTCTGTATTTGTCTAGCTTTACTGTCCAAACATTGGAACTTATTATGTGCCTTTTTTTTTGCTAGATTAAAGAGCTGTCTACTATCAGAAATCTCTTCCCCATGTAGGTACTGTACTTTTACACCATGATCAAGTAATGTTTTAACCTCCTCTTTAATAAACTAAACAGATTGAAGGGTGGGGATGCTGAAGCGTTCTCAAACGATGCAGAGCACCAGCTCAAAGTCTGTGTACCTCATAAGTATGGCCCTACCAAATTCACAGCCATGAAAAGACCATGAAATCTGGTCTTTTGTGTGCTTTTACCTTATTCTATACAGATTTCACAGGGGAGACCAGCATTTCTCAAATTGGGGGTTCTGACCCAAAAGGGAGCTGCAGGGGGGGGTCGCAGGGTTCTTTTGGGGGGGGTTGCGGTATTGCCACCCTTACTTCTGCGCTGCCTTCAGATCTGGCTGGTTGGAGAGTGGCGGCTGTTGGCCGGGCACCCAGCTCTGAAGGCAGCGCCCCACCAGCAGCAGTGCAGAAGAAAGGGTGGCAATACCATACCATGCCACCCTCACTTCTGCATTGCTGCCTTCAGAGCTGGGTGGCTGGAGAATAGTGGCTGCTGACCGAGGGCCCAGCTCTGCAGGCAGCAGCGCAGAAGCAAGGGTGGCAATACCATACTATGCCATCCTTATTTCTACGCTGCTGCTGGCGGTGGGATCCCAGTCAGCAGCCGCTTCTGTCCAGCTACCCAGCTCTCAAGGCAGCGCCGCTGCCAGTGGCAGTGCAGAAGTAAGGATAGAAGTTCCGCAAACACCACCCCCCACTAACTTGAGACACGCCCACAACTCCTTTATGGGTCAGGGCCCCTACAATTACAACACCGTGAAATTTCAGATTTAAATAACTGAAATCATGAAATTTATTATTTTTAAAATCCTATGACCGCCAAATTAGCCCGTAAATTGGGTTGGGCCCTACTCATAAGTCCTCAAAATAGGGCTGAAGTGGGGTACAAGTAGTGAGAGGTCTCATGCTGGTCTTGTGTGCACAGGGTTGCATTTCACCAAAAAGAACTTTCTGTTTGTCAGGAGGTTGCGTGAAAGAAAGAAAGACAATCTTTAAACAGTCTGACTAAAATTCCTCCCCTTCATAGTTTGCTGAGGTTTCATCCTCTTGCCTCTTGGGATGTGACTCTCTCTCAGGTTCTTCAGTCCTCCAACGATACCTCCAGCAAAGCAGGAAAATCAAGACCTGATATTTATAATGTTAAAAACACATGCCAAGAAGTGCTTTTTGGACATTCTTTATACGTAATTTAAAAGGGAAACAAGTAATGTATTTATTAATTATAATTAATTATATCATATTTATTATACTATATTATATTCCTTTGCAGGTAACCTCTAAAACCATCTCAAGCCTTAGAAAATTATTCCAAGTGCTTCACAATAAAGATGCAGTGTTCCTGCTCTGAGGTGTCCATGTACAACCAGTCTGACTTTAAACTCCAATGGGCTGAACTCTGCTTGTTCTGTTTGGCCAAAGCTCCAAATAATCGGATGTGTTGTGAGCCATCTGGAGGCATAGTTGCGCATGAAACTCTCCATATATGCTGGATGTGTATTCATGCGCTCAGACAAATATATTCACAAATCTCCAGGGTATTCAAAATGAAATTATTCAGGAGAGAAAAAAAATTTGAACAAAAAATGCCATTAAAATATTTGGAGGTGACTTCAGGGTGCCAAATAGTTTATTACTCTTTTGGATAGCATGGTCTGGTTTATCACACCCACCTTCTATTGACACTGGAAAAGCTGGCAGATTTAGAACAAACCCAACAATTTAACCTGGGTTACAAGCTCTTGCCATCACCACGTGAGAACCATAGTTGAGAATCAGTTATCGTTGTAGAGACTCAAGATTCCAGGGTATGAATATGTATGCGTGAATATTCTAACCTTCCCTTAAAACTTACTGATCCCCAGAACATTCCTGCCAGCAAATGTGTTCATTGGAGTACTTGCGGAAAGGGAACACAAAAGGGTTGTGAATACAGTTGAGGAAAATTCATTTAAAATTCATCAGTGTGTTGGCAGACCACTCATTGGACTAGTTGCTCTCTCTTAGAGCAACCTGGAGTTATTTATCCCTTTCCTCAACTTGGGCTTTACAAAGACTTAAAACGAGGAGTAGCTTCTAGAAGGAAAAAACCTATGCATTGTGTGAGACGATGCTATCATTTCCTTAGATTAATGAGTGCACGCTGCTCCAAGAAGAGACTCCTTTCATTATCACTACCTCTAACAACACCATTTCCCCAAAAGAACCCTTGGAACTGGGGTTGCCTACGCCAGCAAGCGGTGGGAATTATTCATGGGGTGCGGTGGAAAACAATCATCTATTGTGGCATTAATGGTCTGAAAAAGTTGCTTTTGCCAAGGCCATTTAACACCACCAATAAATAAATAATGCGAAGGTGAGGGAATAATTATGATGATGATGATGAGGCCCTGTGGTAACAGCATGGGCTAAGTGGAGCCTGCGTCAGCTTCTTGTATTGCACCTCTCAACTTCTTCTCAACCAACAGAAAAACATGCATGTGTGACCTTCTGGCTGTGAGGTGGTCAAGCTGTGGAAGGTGGTTTTTTACTTGGGCTGGTGGCATAGCAGGCAGAAGAACTGAGGAGAGAGGTCAGAAAAACACACACCGGCAAAAGTAACATATTCTGGGTTGGGTGATGACAGATCCGCTCTGGGCAATGGAGGAACCATGGTCATACTGGAGTGACTGTCTTGTGCAGCTTGACATGGGAAGAAAGCTTAGAGCGGAAATAGCAGTGGAACTTTCTGACTTCACCTGCATCAGAGTCTTGGCTGGTTTGTGTGAGTTGAGACCACACTAAAAAACTGGTGCTTTAACCTCTCCATGTGTAAAATATGGTTAATAATTATTTATGCCTCTCACAGGGGACTCGAGAGCTTACATCACTGGTGAGATGCTTAGAGAGCCTGAAGAAAAAGTCTTTGCAAGTACTAAGTATCAATCCATAGTTAATAAACTAGAGCGCTCTCTGACTCTTTCAGTATTCAGTGTGAAAAAACACCTCCCTGAGCACAGCAAGTTTCAGAGCTGGAAAGTGTCAGCATGGACAGTGCACCAGCACTGAGAGCCATGTCCCTCATGGAGGTGTTTTTTTTAGTGCACGGCAGCACTTTAGTGTTGCCAGTGTAGATTAGCAGTGTAGCAGTGTACTGGTGGGTATTATTCACATCTGGTTGGATGTGGCTGTCAGATCCGTCTCTAAGCATGTTATAGCCAGACTATCTTTGGATACAAAGGTGTTTTGCAGTGTTTTCCTCTACTGAGTATATCTTGGGAACATAATACATTGCACTAATATAGAGCCCTTTGAGTTTCTCAGCTAAAATTAGGAAGCAAGATCAGGTCATGTTTCAGTTTAATCTGCACCAGACATTCTGTGAATGGGAAGCAGGGTCCTAACTAGACACAAGCAAAGAAATATTCACAAACATTTGTTTGAAAAGAAGCCACAAACCCACTTCCACAGAACTTGAGACTCTTTATTCACTTTCCATGAAGGTTGTATTTTGTGAAAAGAGAAAACATCAGAAACATTCCTGTAAGTGTATTTGCATGAACCCACTGACATGACAAGAGTTCAGATAGCCATCTGCAAAGATTTTTCTGGGTTTAGGAATCATCCAATCCAGGAGTATGAACACTACCATGTATCACAACAATAATCATGAGGAATAGTTTGCAAGATATATATACGTTCATGTAAACCACTGGGTAAATTGTGGATAGATATCAATGTGAGTTTTGCTCTCATAAGCCCTGATCCAGTAAAGCACTTAAGCACATTTTTGCTTAAAGCATGTTCTGAAATTCACCCCTCCCCCCCATTCATCAAAGCAGATGTCTGATTTTAAGCACAGAGATTTTAATGAGACTTAAGTGCTTAGGTGAATCAGGGTCTTCCACAAATATACAGCCTAAATGTGTGAGCCAGTGGGATTACTCATGTGCTTAAAGTCACACACCTGCTTCAATGCTTTACTGGATCGGGCCTTAATGACTGCAACATGTAGCTCTATTTCGTTTAAGAATAACATTAATTTTTAAAAAATCATCAAAAAAGATTGACCATTCCGAGAGGCTAAAGGTGAAACTAGACAAATTCAGAGATCAGATTCTACATCCTCTTGGAATCTTAAACGAAATGTGGCATATATGCTGTGGCTTTTTCAGATCCTCAAAACAATTTTGAAATCAAATGATCTTTTGCATTTATCAGCTAAATAATTCGATCAGCTGCCCAACATCAGCAGCAACCCCAGGAAGCTCTGCAAACTAGCTGCTGAATGAGTGGTTAAATAAATCCGTTACAATTATACTGGTAATGAAAAACTAAAGTGACATCATGTCTTCTCCAATGTAAAGTAAAATCCTATTTGCTGCGGCTTTTTTGGTGATATTGTATTTCTATGGTAGCCGAGGATTTATTTGTGGGGTGTAATTGCAGAGCCCAAAATAGCTCTAGCATCTTTTCTAAGATAGGGTCTTAAAAAGCCAACATTCATACAGCAGAGTCTTATCATAATGTGACATTTCACTTAAGGAAACACAAGACTCAAACATCCCTAAATTTATAGACTCTTTGTGCGTGAAGAAACAGACATGAGCTCAGACTTTGACCATAATGAATAGGAGCAGGAGCATGAACACCCAGCTATTTATATGAGGGCCGTGTCTCCACAAGAGGCTGCAAGGTCTTTGGGTCAAGTTCTCTACCAGCTGATGTTAATGTCTCTTTGCCTTTTATTGGAAATAGGATTAAACCACAGCAAGGTGCAAAATGCAGCAATGAAACTCAACTGTTCAATAGCTCCGTAACATACAACGCATTCCAGACAGCCTCCAGCCGTTTGTTTGGAAGAAACAGAAACATTAGACTGTCTGCTGTAAGACTTCTTTGACTGGACTGCAGTTTAGAAGCCTGCTAGTCCCCCCATAAAGAAGGGGGGGAACATAGGAATTCCAGTATTGTAAAATCTGGGCTGCCCCATCAGCGTAACCAGGCTAATCTTAAGAGTTGAATAAACATAGCTATAGTTTCTGGGTCCTGTGAGCCATGGAGGGTTACGTATTTTACATAAGGGGCATGAAAGAGAAAGACTATTCTTCGGCTCTTGCATGGGAATGGCCCCTAATCTGGGAAGGATGCTAGAGACCTATAGCCCTTTGTGCCCCCAGATGCAGTGTCTGAGCACATTTGGTGTTTAAAAATCCAATCCAATGTCCGTTGATATAAATGTGGGTCTTAGCATTACTGGAAAGCTTCTTCTAGAATGTTTTTTCCCCACATTCTGAATTGCATTTTGAGTCAGCCATGCCCACTTGCACCAATATAGTCCCTCCCTGCTCCACCAACACTCATGTGAGCAGTGTTCCATTTGGATGAATGTGCACGGAGAGCACATGCTGGGCCCATAGCCTCGATTTGGTGAACCTCCAAGCAAAATCAATTTCACGAGGAAAGGAAATTCACTCGGCGCACAAACCATTTACAAAGGGCAGCTCCTGCAATCAGAGGACAGAGCCGACGCTGAGGCAACATCTACACTGCACACCTCTTGTGGCAGCATACAGGGTATGTGTCGCTACATACCTTGGTAAAGGATCTGGCAGGCAGGAGGCAACGGAGAAAGGCTCAGCATCTTTCATGAACCAGAGAGCTGCTGGAGCCTTTCCCTGCTTCCTCGCTTCTACCAGAGTCTTTCCCTGCAGGGGGAAAGACTCCAGCAGTGGGGGGGTAGTGGACACTACACTGCTAAAAATAGGAGTGTAGATGAGGAGAAACAGCTTGGGTGAGAGGAGAGCCCTGTAGGGTATATACACAGGTGTCAGGTTCAGGTGTGTATTTACTCGTCTAAGTAGTACCTCACCGTCTACACTGCCGTTTATACCCATGCTAGGTGGACAACATCAATGTTTCCCAAACTTGGGATGCCGCTTGTGTAGGGAAATCCCCTGGCGGGCCGGGCCAGTTTGTTTACCTGCCACGTCTGCAGGTCCGGCCGATCCCGGCTCCCACTGGCCGCAGTTCACTGCTCCAGGCCAATGGGAGCTGCTGGAAACGGCACAGGCTGAGGGACGTACTGGCCGCCACTTCCAGCAGCTCCCATTGGCCTGGAGCAGTGAACCACGGCCAGCGGGAGTCGCGATCAGCCAGACCTGCAGACGCGAAAGGTAAACAAACCGGCCCGGCTCGCCAGGGGCTTTCCCTACACAAGTGGTGTCCCAAGTCTGGGAAACACTGGACATGCCACCAAAAGGAGTGTGCAGCATATATGTACCCTCAGGTGACCAGTCACTTGGCTTGGGTATCCTATTTCAAATCTCTTATACTTGAATGAATTCTCACAGCAAATCCCAGTGGGAGCAGACCAGAGACTGAAATGTGCTTGAAAAAAGTACTTGTCAAACAATTTCAGATCACAAACCACCAAAAAAATGGTGATTGGCTCATGGACAATTCACGGAGTGAGGAAATAGCTCTAAACTCCACGGATGAGTATCAGTGCTAACACAGACAAAGGCTATTGTCCCATGAATGGAGTTAACCAGACTCCGAAGTCTCTTGAGGTGTTTTAGTTGGTGTCCCACAGTCATCCAGCAACACAAACTTTTGAATAGTAAGTAGCAAATCATTCCAGCTGGCACTTGCTCTACCATTACCAAGGCCAAAGCATGTATATTTAGGAGCGTAAGACAGTTGATGTTGATGCATCAGTGTCCACTTGACTAACCCTGTTGAATTTTGAAGCAGCAATGACATACCCTCTACACTTAACCACTACAGATGAAATCATGGCCCTATTGAAGTCAATAGCAAAACTCCCAATGACTTCACTGTGGCCAGGATGCCACCCAGATCTGACAGAGGTTTATGAACATCTGGTGAAATATTTTGAGATGCAGAATAGAACTGGTAAATTGATCATAGGAGAGTCTTGCCTATGAAGGGCTGGGTGGGAGAGAGGGGTTCCATCCTTTACATTCTGGAGAAAAAAAGCGGTGTTGGGGATCTTATTGCAGAGTATAAAAATGCTAAAGTGGGTCACAATCTCTCAGTGAGTAGGGTAAGGATCTGTTTAAATTCAGTGTGAAGACCCTTGGGTATGAAAAAACAAACGAGCCGAAGTTTGGATAAAAACATTGTGATTTTTATTTTGTTTTTTGGTTGTCTTTTTTCCCCTTCCTCCAAAGGTAATCAATGTCAGCATGATGGGGTGGGAACTAATACGGATGTAAATTAAAATACAAACACAATATTCCATACAGGAAGCTTTGAAAATATTGTAAATGAATTCAAGGATTGGAGGCATCATTTGTTTTGAGCGGATAATGTAAAGCTGTGGGGGAAGAGGAAAGAGGGGAGTTGGTGCATTTGCAAAGCACAGAATGGGCACAGTATGAGAATGAAGCTAGATAGATTTGAGAGGTAGCAGAATTCTGCCCTGGAGATGGCTGAATTTCTCTGAGGAATGAACTAATTCTTGTACACACTCACACACAACACACACACACCATTTGTAAAGCCCTTTGGAATGAAAGGCACGGTCTATAAATATAACATTGTTATTGCTTCTGCAAGATTTAATTCATGAATGGTTTTGCAAATGGAGCTAATTCCCCAAAAGATGCAACTTCATTTCAAGAACAGCATCCTGATGAAATTTCAAACAAAGCCAGCCAGCGTCTGAGAGAGATAACCTCACCTCTGATGGCATCGTGTTGACACACGTCCTTTTCAGAAAAAGAGAAATCAAAGCATGTGCCCATCCCCAGAGGAGGTAGCAGATATCAGTGAAAGGTACACTGCTGGTAATATAAAATGGTGTATAAAATGTCACCCAGCACTGAATGACCCCAAGTGTTCTTCTGTAGATACAACCACAGGGAGGAGGAAATGTCTCAAATTGTGTGAAATTCTCTGTTCTGAATGAAAGCCGATGTCATCTAATAAAGAACAGGTACAAAAACATGGTTGTTTTTTTCCTGTGATTACAGTGGGGGTCTGGGACACAACTGACGTGAGTCTGAATCTTGATTCCGCTGCTGATTCAGTTTGTGAGCTCAGGCAAGTCACTTGAAATCTCTGCTGCTCAGTTTTCCCATCTTTAAAATAGTCACTTAATTTTTTAAAAGCACTCAGAGCTCCTCAAATGTAGGGAATAATAAACAAGCAAGACATTTTATTATGTTGTATGCATAATTTTGTTACTTTCCTAAAATCTCATCCACGGCTCACTGAAATCAATGGAAAGACTCTCCCTGATTTCAATGAACATTGGATCAAACCCCTAATCTATGTATTTTGAAAAGACTAAATTGAAATACCAGCAGAATTCAGATAGATGGCCACGTAATCACGGCAAAGATATTAATTTCCCTTTTCAATCTGAGTATATTACACCAATGGCCAGGCACTAATTTGGACCATTGCAGGTCTAACGCCTAGCAACAAGCAGAAAAGTGGGTTGTATTTCGTTCACTAGCAGCAGCTGTAGCGGGATGCTAAACTGTATTATTCAGTGCAGCCACTAGGTGTGTAAAATACCTTATTTAAATTAACCTCAGCCAGACCTGGCAAAGCATTAAATGATCTTATGACAAACACATTTGGTGTGTATAATAAGCAAGTTTTGTGACCAGTCCATATCTGGTACAGAAATACATGACATGGTATCAGGAATAAATGAAGAACAGGTACAGAGAAGGGCTACTAGGATGATCTGAGGAATGAAAAACCTATCTTCTAAAAGAAGACTCAAAGAGCTTGGCTTGCTTAGCCATGCCAAAAGAAGGCTGAGGAGAGATATGATTGCTACCTATAAATACATCAGAGGGATAAATACCAGGGAGAGAGAAGAGATATTTAAGTTAAGCACCAATGTGGACATAAGAACAAATGCCTATAAAATGGCCATCAACAAGGTTAGGCTTGAAATGAGGTGAATGTTTGTAGCCATCAGAGAAGTGAAGTTCTGGAATAGCCTTCCAAAGGGAGCAGTGGGACAAAAAACCTAACTGTCTTCAAGACTGAGCTTGATAAATTCATGGAGGGAATGGTATGATGAGACTGCCTACAATGGCATGTAGCCGATCTGTGACTGCTAGCAGCAAATATCTCCAGTGGCTAGTGATGGGACACTAGATGGGGAGGGCTCTGAGTTACTACCGAGAATTCTTTCCCAGGTGTCTGGCTGGTGGGGCTTGCCCACATGCTACGGGTCTAACTGATCACCATATTTGGGATTGGGAAGGAATTTTCCCCCGAGTCAGATTGGTAGAGATCCTGGGGTTTTTTCACTTTCCTCTGGGGCATGGGTCACTTGCAAGTTTAAACTAGTGTAAATGGTGGATTCTCTGTAACTTGAAGACTTTAAACCATGATTTGAGAATTTCAGTAACTCAGCCACAGGTTAGGGGTCTATTATAGGAGTGGGTGGGTGAGGTTCTGTGGCCTGCAATGTGCAGGAAGTCAGACTAAATGATCATGATGGTCCCTTCTAGCCTTAAAGTCTATGAGTCTATGAACAGCAACAATGGTTGCAGACACAAGGAACAACCACAGAGGTGGCAGGGTCTCATTAACATGCCACTCTTTAATGCCCCAGAGACCTTCAGCTTTGACAAACCTTCAGAATGGACAGACTGGAAACAGTGTCATGCAAGATTTTGCATTGCTACCAAGCCGCACTAAGAAACTGGAGATATGCAGGCATTGTCTTTAATTTATGCTGTGGAAAAACAAGCAGAGCATATCTTTAAATCCTTTGACTTTACTGAAGACTGTCACAAAGATGACTATGAAATGGCTATGTTTGATGCATACTTTATACCTCAGAGAAATTTGGTTTATGAAAAAGCATGTTTGCATCCTAGAATTCAAGAACCAGGGGGGAAATATTGACTGTTTTATAAGCACTCTGCATACGCTGGCTGAAAACTCTGATTTTTGGAAATGCAAAACATGAAAATATTACACCCACGTTATCTCTTTAGGGACGATAAACAGACACTAGAGTGTTAGAAGTCATTATCGTAAAACCACGAGGCAAGGGGAGAGAACTCCCGGGAAAAGAGGGACAAATTCCAGCCTACATGCCTAAGGTGTGGAAAAACTCACATCCCACAAGATGATGTATGTCCAGCCAGAGGTAAGCGGTGTAATATATGCACAAAATATGCACATTTTGCAGCTGTTTGCCACATCAAAGAAGTCAGAGAGTTGACTCATATTACAGGCAATCAAGAGCCATTGTTTCTGAGATCTATCACTTGTGATGAGATAGAGCCTGCCTGGAGAGTGAAATTGAATATTCCTGGCAAGACTACTGACTTTAAAATTGACTCCGGAGCTGATGTCACAGTCATATCAGAAGGGATTTACAATCACCTTCATTGCTCCAAGAGCTGAAGTTACCTGAGACAGCTCGTATTAGCCCTGGAGGTATTCTGAACTGCATGGGTCAATCCACCACAGAAACATCCTACAAAGACAAAAGGTATGCATTCAGAGTGCATGTGATCAAAGGCTCAAAGGCCAATAACCTTCTCGGCTGCAGCGTGGTGGCCACAATGGGCCTTGTGAGAAAGGTGGAAGAACTCAATGGAGGATTTGATGATATAGGACTTTTGAGAGGCGATCCAGTACAAATCCATTTAAGAGACAATGCTGAACCATGCAGTGTACAAACACCTCTATCTGACAGAGGACATCATTACCTGGTCATCATGAACTATTTTTCCATGTATATAGAAATAATGTACTTGACAGACATAACATGTTGCAATGTTATCAAGAAACTGAAGTGCACTTTTGCTTACTTCAGTATTCCAGAACAACTGGTGATGGATAACAGACCACAATTCACTGCAGCAGAATTTAAGTCAACCCAAATGAAATATGATTTTGATCATATTACTAGCAACCCACATGTGAAAGGAGAGGCTGACACAGCTGTACAAACAGCCAAGAAAATCCTACAGCAGGCAGATCCATTCCTTGCTCTTCTGAGTTACAGATCAACACCAATAGCAGCCACTGGATATAGTCGAGCACACTTCCTGATGGGAAGACAACTCAGAACTACTTTTCCAACTTTGGAAAAGAAACTGTTTCCAAAGCGGCCACACATGAAGAGAGTAGCCAAACTGGATCAAAAGGCTAAAAGAGCTTATGAACACTTTTAGAACAGACGTCACTCAGCTAGAGAACTGCCACATCTAGAACCATGGTTGTATCAAAATGGATGGAGAAAAAGGATGGACAATTCTCGCTGTCATAAAGAAAAAAAATTCAGCACCCAGATCACATGTGATCAAGTCCAACAGTGGAGAGTTCAACAGAAACTGTCGACATCTACCATGTGTTCCTCAGAAAGAACAATCAACAGAGCAAACTCTACAGATGGCAGATGAAGAAGAAGTCTCAAGGATTCCAAGCCAACCACAGCCAGTCATTGCAACTAACAGACAGCCAGATGACCAAGTGTTACATGTTCTGGTCATGTAATTAGAAAACCAGTACAATTTGGAGACTCTTAACAGACTGATACATACTGAACTTCAAAGACAGCATGATAGTATAATATTGTAAATGGTAGGAATGTAGACCTTAAAGGGGGAGATGTAGTGGAATGCTAAACTGCATTATACTGTTCAGCCACTAGATGGCACTGTGTAAAATACCTTATTTCAGTGTTTCAGAGTAGCAGCCGTGTTAGTCTGTATCCGCAAAAAGAACAGGAGTACTTGTGGCACCTTAGAGACTAACAAATTTATTAGAGCATAAGCTTTTGTGGACTACAGCCCACTTCTGTTCTTAAAGCCGGTCCACTGCTTGTTCAGGGAAAGCCCCTGGCTGGCTGGACCGGTTTGTTTACCTGCCGCGTCCGCAGGTTCGGCGGATCGCGGCTCCCACTGGCCGCGGTTTGCTGCTGCAGGCCAATGGGAGCTGCTGGAAACAACAGCCAGTACGTCCCTCGGCCCGTGCCGCTTCCAGCTGCTCCCATTGGCCTGGAGCGGCGAACCGCGGCCAGTGGGAGCCGCGATCCGCCGAACCTGTGGACGCGGCAGGTAAACAAATCGGCCCGCCAGGGGCTTTCCCTGAATAAGCGGCAGACCGGCTTTGAGAACCACTGCCTTATTTAAAAGAACCTCAGCCATACCTGGTAGAGCATTAAAGGATCTTACAATAAACACAGCTGGTGTGTATAAAGAGGCTTTGTGACCAGTCCATATCTGGTACAGAAGTACATGACAGCAACAGCAATGCTTTAATATAGCATGGTTTCTTTGCTCAGTCACAGCATAAATTTGGTTCTTGTCAAAATGGATGATTACATAATCTCATGCTAATTCTTGCGGCAATTCCCTCACACAGAGTATTAATATTTCTGGGTAATTATAGAAAAAATTAATCCATTCCTAGAGACACATTGTTCTTAGGTTTTCTTTTCCTGAATAAAGATTTTTGCGGTTTAACTACCTTGGCAAACTATCTGGCTTGATGACCTTTTGTCTTTTACCTGTAGGATAATAAGCAACAGGAAGGAGCACAAACACTGGTTAGTACTATGGTCACGTTTAAATATTTGGAGGAAATTGGAGCTTGTTAGAAAAGGCACGGCCCCGATGAAAGCTCCAGTTGCTGCCTTTTCCCAGGGTGCTATTTTAATTTATTTTGAATTTATCATCAGCAGTGTTTGGCTGCTTTATTTCCCCCTGTATGCTGAGCCATAATTAAATTGCCCACATCAGACAGCATTAAATGAGCGCAAGTTTCCCTGATTTGCTAATAATCTTCTTTCAGAAGTGTCAGCTTTCTAATTTCATAGGCTCTTTCTGTCCGCCACCTACTACCACCATTACCTTCTTCCATTTCCTTATCCATTTCGCTGGCTCTAAACAGCGACAGATCTAACTCCACCGGCAAGAGAGTCATTATTCCTGAATTTCTATGAGGAACAAACCCACGTGCAGGCCTGTGGGTCCCCTCCCTATCTCCTGGGAGTCTGGGAACTGGGAAAGAGAATTAAAAATAAATAAATAATAGAGACATTTACAGCAAGGTTAAAGAAATGGGATATGTCGCTGGTAACTGCATGCATGTTCAGTTTAATAACAATTAACACACATGGCAGCATGGGAAATTTCTGCGGAGAGACCAGTTTCCTCATGCTGATCATTGAGCATGCAGGCACAAATACAATTTGCCTCCAAGCTTCTTCAGGGGAGAGAGCGAGAGAGAGAACAGTTCATCTGAGGATCCAAAAGTGCTTTACAAAGATTAATTAACTTTTACAAACTCCCCTGTTATGTAGGTGAGGAGTATTGTCCTTATTTTACAGCCTGGGAAACTGAGGCACAGAGAGGTTCAGTGGCTGATTTAAGATCACACAATATGGCCATGCTAGAGCAGCGAATAGAATCTAGGCATCCTGACCATCATGTTCATGCTGTAACTATTAGATTGTTGTCCTACTATGTAATATGTATATGTCATAGAGATGCACCTAAATTAGGCCTGTGTGGTGGGGCGTCTGCCCCACACTGGCCCTGATAGGGTTAAAACCCAGCTTGGAGGGCTGCAAAGAAACAGCCAATTAGGGCAGTGGCTGCAGCCAATTAGGGCGACGGCTGGACCAGCCAATCAGGGCCCAGCTGGTCCATATAAAAGGAAGCTGCAGGCCAGAGCAAGTCAGGACAGGACTGGCTTCCTAGAGGGCTGCAGAACTAGCACAGTGAACAGGGCTGCTAGGACTTGCAGGCCCAAGGCCCTGGGAAGAGGGTGAAGGAGCCAAAGGCAAGAGCTGAAGGTGCTGCAGCTGCAGGGAAGTGGCCCAGGGGATTGAGACAGACTGGTGGAGAAAGAAAGGAAGGGACAGAGGGAAGCTGTTGTTTACAGGGTCCCTGGGCTGGGACCCAGAGTAGTGGGCAGGCCTGGATTCCCCCTCCCTCCAACTCGCCGCTGAAGAAGCAGCCAGGCTGTGGACTGCCAAGCCACTGCGAGGAGCGGCGAGACTGTTGTGGAAGGAGATCCTCCAGAAGGGGGGAACCTGGATTGTGACCCGGCCAGAGGGCTGTGCCATGAAGGAGAGTCAATGAGACTGGAACTGCAGTGGGTCTGCAGGCAGAGACAAGGTTGGGAGAGCCACCACCACTGGAGGGCACACCTGCTGACCAGAGCTAATTCCCAAAATGACCAGCAGAGGGTGACAGTGTGGTGAATGACTCGTGATAGCCTGATTGGGCACTGCATTGCTCCAGTTTTATGCTGGTATAACTGGTAATTTGGGTGTAAAACTGGAGTGACAGTGGTGAATCAGGTCTGTTGTTTCTGAAAAGCTAACCTTTTCCACAGAAGGAAGAGCTGGAGGAGACCTACAGTATTAGATATTGGATCAACTCTCAACTGTCTATTTCTACTGCTCAGAGTGTAACTAAATTATGAACAAAAGGGGCATTATTTGATTGGTTTAAAATATTTCACCAAGAAAGCAGCTCATTTCCAAGTGTGTCATCCTGGGAGATTTGCAAACCAGACTGTGGCAATCAATCATTTTACAGTTCTAAAACCTGCTGTGCAAGTCCACAACACACAGCACCTTCAAAGACGAGGATCACTAGGGATGGGCAAAGCCAGTCTGAAAAATCAAAACAAAGCCAAATCTTAGCCCGATCCTGAACTTTTTGAATCTGAACCCTTTTGGGATCCAGGTAGACTCTTTCCCCTTTTATTACATTTCATTGCAGCCTCTGAACTTCCCATTTCCATCAGGGAAAAAGAGGGAAAGTTGTTATTATCATCACTTATTAGTATTGAGGTAGCAATTAGAGGCCCAAAATCAAAGATCAGACATTGAACACATAGAACAAAAAGATGGTCCCCCTGCTCCAAAGAGCTTACAAGCCAAGCATAAGAGCAGAGACAACAGGTGGATGCAACAAACAGACCAAGGGGAGCACAATATAACAGAGACGACAGTGGTTAGAGTAGTAAGCAGTGGCCACTGCTAAATACCATGAGGGAACCTGTTCTGGAATCCAATTAGACCAACAATGTCTTGAGAAGTCTCATGAGGAAGCCCTGCTATTTGGCACTCCTGAGAAGAACCTAAAGATTTGGCCATTTTTTGAAACTAAAGCAGGTTCTCCAAAGCTCACGGCCTCTCACGTGTCAGCCACTTCCCCGTCGCACTACTACTTTACTACAATTAGATGAGTTTAAACTAGAGACGTGCACATGACCTGCTATTTTATTCATTGTGATAGTCTAAGGCAGGGGCCGGCAACGTTTGGCACGCGGATGCCAGGGTAAGCACCTTGGCAGGCCAGGCCAGTTTATTTACCTGCTGACATGGCAGGTTTGGCCGATCGCGGCCCCCACTGGTCGCGGTTCGCCGTCCCGGGCCAATGGGGGTGGCCGGAAGTTGCGGCCAGCACATCCCTCATCCGCGCCGCTTCCCGCCACCCCCATTTTCCCGGGACGGCGAACCACAGCCAGTGGGGGCCGCGATCGGCCGAACCTGCCGCGTCAGCAGGTAAATAAACTGGCCCGGCCCGCCAGGGTGCTTACCCTGGCGAGCCGCGTGCCAAACGTTGCCGACCCCTGTTCAAAGGTGACTAGCATTTACACCCTGGTTGTTTCATATCAGTGGGGGATTAACAGGGAACAGCCCGTTAGAAGACTCAACAACTGCAAAAATGATAATTTTGAGATTTTGGTTTTATCTTCGGGTTGTAGGGTTGGCAATTTTGGTTGGACATATTCATGGAGGTTTCATCACATGACATAATCTTTAATTAAAGATTAATCTTTAATTCCTGGAGACTCCAGGACAATCCTGGAGGGTTGGTAACTTTAACAGATTGTACTCCCAGAAATTTTTGGTATCACCAGGAGCATGGTTTAACTACCACAGTATGCTAGCTCCTGGAACGCCCGACTGAGCCTCTAGGGGGTCCGACCCTTTGGACTACAACACTAATGGCTACCAATCCAGAGCCCTCTGGCACCACTTCCCACCATGCTTGGAGTCAGGAATTGGGACACCATGGCTAGAAACTCCTGCTGAGGCCAATAGGGAGGTTGCTGTGTGGAAGTGATATGTTCGAGCAATTTGCTGGGCCAATGATGAGCCTGGGCTGTTCAGCCCCTTAGTGAGAGGGGTCAACCTGATTCAGAAAAAAAAGAGACTTGTTTAGTTTCAGTTCTGAGCTTTGGGTTTGGAGCCGAGGGAGTCTCTGGTTAACTTCGCGTCCCCACAAAAGGAGTGCTCTAGAACTGCTCTAGAATCTAGTGCATGGGTCAGACAGCTCCAGCTCTGCAGAGACCAGCGTCCAGAGTGGCAATGATCCAACGCAGTGCCAGCTACCGAGAGCCAGCCAAGACCTCCATAGGATTCCAGAGCAGGGAGCCAGGAGAGGACGCTGCCCACCAAAGACACAATGGGGGACATTTTTGGTTAAGCTGGCCAACATTCACAGTGCTGCAGCACTCATCTCTGGACTCATCCCCAGTGTACCGTCTCCCTAGGAATATGCCAGGGAGGATGTTGTGAGTGGGGAAGAAGTGTGAGTATTGGGAGGTGAGGAACTGGTTGATTTGTTGATGTTTCATACTTAGTATTTAACCCTAATTCTTTCCTTCCCCAGATCCTATTTTCCTGCTCCCATAAAGTCACCCTTTGTTGTGTTATTTTGGGTGTGTCATTTCTTTGCTGGGGTTTAAAATTACAGTACACAGCAATGAGAGCCTGCTATAAGTTCCAACCAGTGACAGTCCATTCTACTCCTGGCCATCCAGAACCCACCTTCCCAAAATGAAGCTGGAAGCCAAAAGACAGCAGTTTGACCTTGGTTCATCCAATATGCACTTGTGAAGGGGCACATGGCTTCTATAAGCTAATTCATTTCACCCGTCTGAGTCCGAGATTGTAAGACCATGCTGCAGCCTAAGCCATAGAGATCCTGAGATTTTTAAAGTTGCATGGAAGACATTTAAAAAAAATGGTTTCAGAGTAACAGCCATGTTAGTCTGTATCCGCAAAAAGAACAGGAGTACTTGTGGCACCTTAGAGACTAATACTAGTTCTAGTACTAGTAATAGTACTCCTGTTCTATTTAAAAAAATGTTGTACGTGACAATTTGGCTGGAGGCCTGTGATCCTTGATTATATCCTTTGCATGGGCACGGTCCACACCTCATTGAAATCAATGGGCACCTTTACATTGATTTCAGTAGCTTTGGGATTGGGCCCTAGTTGAGGAATGTATATTTATTTGCATGGTGGGGGAGTTAAAAAAATATCGGGAGCCAGGCGGGAGTTGCATCACAAAAAAAGTGTAGGTTCCCAAATATACTGAAAAAGCCAAGAAAGATGACATGTTTGCAGATTATTTATTAACAATAGGACATGAGCTATTTTAGGAGCATATATTTAGCCACCATTAACGAGAGTAATTTACTCTCCAGAGTGCCCTTTCAGGAAACAGTAGGAGCTAAGTAAACCCCATATATCACTTAGAGGCAGGAACCTTTCTCATTGTTTTCTTTCCTAAAAATATTTCCTTCCTCGGAACTTTGCCACTACATGGTCAATATGGAAGCAAAGTAATAGATCTGATTGCTAATTTAAAAAAAAAAAAAAAAGCTAACTTTGGGAGCTGTGCCAAACTGGTGACATTCGTCAGTCACCTATTAGGAGAAACTGTTTGCCATCTTATCCAATGGGAAAACAGAAAGGAGACACTCCACATCTGTTCTAGCGAATAAGGGACATCACTGAAATGAGATCGAGGGGTAAAATATCAAGCATCCATTTGTGCCTCATGCTTGCATTTTACAAATGGCTCCTCCTATATCTCTCTTCGGCTCCTCAGCTCCCGTTTCTTACACCAAGCAGGCAGCAAACACTATGTAATATATGCAAAGGTTTGCAAGAAGCCAGAATAATATTTTAAGTATAGTTTATTATTATTATTGTGTGTCATATTTGCTATTGCCAAAGAGCAAGTGCATGCTTGAATGGCTTGTTCCAGATGAAAGGAAAACAACGTGAGAAAGAACAAAGGTAAAGTCTCAGGAAAAGCAATCCCAGTGTTTGTGCATGGGTCAGTGTGTGTGTGTGTGTGTGTGTGTGTGTGTGTTGTGATACAGCATGGCCAGAGGGCAGCAGGAGAGGGTTAGAAGGGAGCCTTATTCCCTGTAGAGGGAAGAAAGTTTGCTATAGATTAATTAGAGCACCTGAAGCCAATTAGAGCACCTGAAGTCTGTCACCTGATTAAAAAAAAACCCTGCTTCAATCAGACAGGGGAAGGAGTTAGAGCAGAGAGGATTGGTGTTGGAGCAGAGAACAGTTTGAAGGCGTAGAAACACTGGATTGGTGTTGGAGTAGAGAGCAGTTTGGAGGGAAGCAGAGGAAAGTTTGGAGAAGTGCTGCGGTGGGCTAAGAAGACCAAGACCCTAGGTAAAGGGACACCTGCCTTGTGCAGAGGGAGGGCAGGAAGCCTCCACAAGCTGAAGGGCAGGAGAGGGAAGTAGCCCAGGGGAAGGAACCACTAGTTCAAGTGGTTTACCGCTATCCTTAGGGTCCCTGGGCTGGGACCCAGAGTAGAGGGCGGGCCCGGGTCCCTCCCTCTCCACTCCCCTCCTCTAGGACACTAATGGGGCAGTTAATATCCTAGTTCAGGGGCAAGAAACAGTGCCCTGAATCCCCCCCGCCCCCAGAAGAGAAAGTGCGAGACCCATCATAGTAGCATCAGCAATTTGCCACAGTATGCAGGTATATTCCGTAACAGGCAGTATCTGAATTGGAAACAAAATGGCATGTGCCTCCAGCAAAGGTTGAACCACGGGCAATGTAAAGGTGCGATAACAGGCAAACAATGCATACACCCTGGTGTATGCATTTATCTTCTAAATGTTATTTTATTCTAAATGAAGTTTATTCCCACCCAACTAAAACCAACCAAAACAATTTTTTTTTGCAGAACTAACATAATCACATTTTCCTCTGCCTGTGTGTTCTACCCCTTTCCCCTGCCTGTGTCTGTCTTGAGATTGTAAACTGTTTGAGGCAGGGACTGCCTACTGTTCTGTGTTGGTTCAGCTCTCAGCACAACAGGGCAATGATCTTGGTTGGTCCTTAGGTGCTACTGTAATAAACATGATTAATAAAATGCATCTAGGGTGGAATTTTCACTTGAATCCTCAGAATAGGACTTAATCCAGATTTAAGTAGTGTCTAGGCCTTGTGCTCTACAGGGGTTAATTTTATCCCAACAAAATTGGGCTACGTTACTAGATAAATATAAATAATTATTACCTCCAACCTTCTAGTCATGAGGGAGAGTCCATTTCACTGCCCCTCCTCCTCTACCCTCTGGATACCCTCCCTGTCCCGGAGACGTATGTACACTTTAAACTTATAGGGACTACGGATGTGCAGAATTGTATTGTGAAACTCAAGGTCACTTGGAACAGTAAGACTGTAAAGGAAGCCCATCTACCAGTTCCTTTTTATCTTCTATAACTTACCAGCAGATTGATTTTATTTCTACATTTGTCAGGAGATAAAAAAAATTACTGCTTGGACTGAGGTTTTATAACATGGAAATGTGCACGCCACCTTCACTGCTGCACTCCAAAAAGCACGGCAGTAATTCCTGGAGATTGCAGGGAAATGTAATGGAGACATATAAACCCCAAGAAAACCAGGCAGTATGAATCAACAGCACATGGAAGTAGATGATATAAAACTAATGGAATCCGCAGAGGAATGGCATTGCTGCAGTGTTACAAATGACTCCCGAAGCAACATAAACCACCAAACCGTTACTAACGGGGCTTCTGTTAACGTTGTCTCTCTCCAGTCCCTCGAGCCGAAGTTCCATTTCCATTTTTCAGATTCTGGTTTTCCCACTACTCCTGTGCTTCTCGGCATGGACTAAGTGAGTCTGAATCAACACGCTCTCCGCTGCAGCTTTCAGCCACATTAGCTTGGGAGAAGCACAGTTGCAAGTGGAAGAATCAAACTTTTTTTATTTGCAGTGTCACATGACTGCACACATGACAATTCCTCTGCTAGGGCCTGATAGTTTAGCCTCCTGCAAGGGGCTGACTGTCTGTTGAGAGCATCCTGCATTCCCATTGACTTCAAATCCACTGCCTCCCTCCTTCCCTCCAACCCAGGACTTCCTAGCAGCAGCCAGCAGGGCTCCCTGCAAGTGGCTGCCCTAGGAACCTTCCTTCTAATCCCCACCATGGAGGGGAGGGGACTAGAACAAACAATTATAATATATGGAGATATACCTATCTCCTAGAACTGGAAGGGACCCTGAAAGGTCATCGAGTCCAGCCCCCTGCCTTCACTAGCAGGACCAAGTATTGATTTTGCCCCAGATCCCTAAGTGGCCCCCTCAAGGATTGAACTCACAACCCTGGGTTTAACAGGCCAATACTCAAACCACTGAGCTATCCCTCTCCCCTGAAGCATAGGCTGGGTGTGAAATAACTGTTCAAGGGAAGCTTTACTGGGAACAGGGAAGGAGAATCTTTATCCTACCCCTCAGCTTGGCCTCTTCCGTTTCTCCCATCCCTGACCATCCTAGATCCCCACACCGCCCTCATTAATTGACATGGCATGAGATCCAGAGCAGAGAGAGTCCCAGCAGAACCAAAATGAAAGACAAGATGGGATTTTAATTTACGTGAAGATTTATTGGTGGCAGCTCAGATTATAACAACACTTAGTGCAGTGCTTTGAAGAAGCACAGTGCTATGTAACATTAGCTAAGTGCTACAGTAAGATAATGAGAGTTTTCCATAGACTAAGGATTACAAGGGTCACGCTACAAGGATCTGCCCCCTGTGAGCAAATTCAGGTTCAAAATCTCAAAAAACAATGGCTTTGGTCAACCGTTTCAAACCCCGAAAACCAGAATTTTTCATGCTGAAATGAAACTTGGACCATTTTGAAACTGTCTTTTCAAAATTGTAAGTAAAAGATTTTGTCCAAACTGACCTTTTCCTAGGGACAGTTTCAGTTTAAATTAATCATCATTTTCTGACCAAAAAAATACCCATTGAGCTGGAAAAGCTCCACTTTTCACCCCGAGTAATTCCATTGAAACGAACCGCCAATCATGTCCAGTAGTCAGCGGCCCAGATTGTAGGTTGCATTGTAGCTGCTTTGTCCTGCACCACGGTGCAAAACTGCTTTAGAGTCAGTGCAGCCAGCCATAGAAGATCAATCCATTGCAGATCCCCAGCTGCTGTATCAGCCCCTTGAGGTTTCAGGCTGCGCCAACATATTTTGGGGGCCTGACTTGGTGCACAGCTGGCTTTACGACTGGGGGAATACAATGGTGACTTTGCAAGCTACCATTGTACATGCCCCACCACCTCTCCTGAGCTGCACTGTGTGCTCCTTGGTTGTAGCCAATGATCTGGGGGAAGTGTTTGCAGGACTGGTCCTTGTGCTAGCAACTGATGGGGCCTTTTTAGCAGCTAGAGGCTATTAAATGTTGATTTACTTTAAGTATTTGACTTGCTTGATCATTCCCATTTTTAATGCAATTAAGGAGCAGAGGTTTGACAGGTTAAACTATCAGGGAGCCTCTGAGCCAAAGGACATTTGCATATTTTATAAAATAATAGGTCAGGCAAGGTCAAATAAGAATGGAACTGACTGAATCCTCACTCAAACCTCCACTTTTTTTTTAATAATAAAGGTAATTTTTGTTCTATTTGGTCACAGATGTTGTCCTTTCCAAGTTGGGACTTCGCATTTCCTACTGTGGCTAGAACCACAAGTCCTGGAGTACCTCTTGCGGTATTCAGTCAGACCCAGAAAAATACTGGAAATCTCCTAGAAGAAAGCCTAATCTTGTGACATTTCCAGCCTCCTTTCTCAACCAAACAGACTGGAGAGAAGCATCTGAACTGGTCCCTGATGCTTATCGAAGATGGAGATTTGGAAGTTCATCCATCACATCACCACTCTATGGAAGGAAGATACTAGGTAGTCCAGCTTTCCCTAACTAATTCTAGCTCCATCCATGATTCTGTTGAGGAGATTTAACTCTTCGCAGAGACTGTAACAGAGACACTATTAAATAATGCAGGCTCGACAACGCAGACTTAATAAAACTCACGTGTCACGTTGCATTTGGATTGATTTTCTTACTCGAGGGCCACGTTAGCGAGCAAATCAAAAGTGCTTTGTGTGGGCTCTTTCACCAGGATGCTGCCATTGCCTGGGCTTCATTTGGGAACAGATTGATGGGACAAGGTTTGTGTTGGGTCAGTATCTAATGGCCTCCTCTCAGCGGCCTGAATTATTCATGAGTGCCATGGTGTTTCATGGTTTTTTGATTGATGAGTCCGATGGAGGGAATGTCACAGCAATCCCAGACTCTTTTCTTGACAAAAGTTTGCCTGGAAAAAAGGCAGTTCCCTTTCGTAAATGGAGATGGGCTTATTTTGGGGCCGTTCCCATCCTTTCAGAATGGCAGGGCGGCTCTGGAATGAGGATGACAACACCAAAAGTCACTTAGTTGATGGAGGTTTGTACTTTAACAATTACGTCTTCCCTCTTATCTTGCATCTTTCATCCAAGGGTCTCAAAGCATTACAAAATGAAGCTTGATATGTATAATGTCCGTTTTTATAGCAGTTTTTAAAAAGGTCACTAATTAAGAATTAGGTCACTAATTAAGTCTGTAACAGACATGGGAATAGAATCCAGGAGTCCCAATTCCCAGCCATCTGCTCTAATCACTAGGTAATGCTTCCTCCCATTTAGCCTGGCCGTTGATTTTCACTCATTTGACTCTCATATCGTTCCTGCAGCGCAGTACGAGTTGGAAGGATAATTTTTTGACTAAAGCCCTGTAGGAATCAGGAGATCTCTGTTTTGGATTTCCCGTGTGACCTTGAGGAAGGCATTTTATCTATTATCCCCATTTCCCGCGAAACTGAGACATAGAGATATTAAGCACTTTGAGATTGTCTGATGGAAGGATCTTATTGTGAAAAAACATTTTTTTTCCATATTAACAATGCAACTCCCTCTTTTCTTCCCAAGCTTTTCTTATGAGAACCCCCTTTCAGCTTTGGGGATATTAAAGGTGCAGTTCCGTGTGAGGTCCTATAGAAAGGAGTAACTAGAACTGGCCTGGTATGTGCTGAGTTGTTCTGAATAAAGAATGTCCAAAAAATCCAGTAATTGGGTTGGGAAAGGCAGGGAAAGTTCCCTTAAGATTAATTACCCTCCACATGATACTGATGGAATGTAACAGGCCGAAATCCATTTTTACCAAATAGCTCTTCTCAATGACAATATAAGGTCCTGATCTTAAATGGTATTTAGGCACCTGACTCCTACTGAAATTGATGGGAGGTAGGCGCCTAAAATATCTTTAAACATCTGGCCCAAAAGGCCTGATTCTCCATTGCCTGGCATGTTGTATTGCCATTTGCACCTGAGCAAACTGGGTGTCAAAAGCCCCCGGCAATATGATTGAGTGGAGACTTCCAGCGTGATAGCAATCCGCACCCACTTTGCACAGGTGCACACAGCTGCACAAAGAGCACAGCAGCAAGGTAGCAGGCCCACAGTGTGCTCCAGGTGCCTCCTAATTCTTGGCTTAAGGTCCGTGGTCATCTGGGTGTGCAGCACCTTACAAAAGGTGCTCAGCATTTTACTGTATCTGGCTCAGAGTTGCCATGTGGTGGAGAGGGGGGGGAAGTTGTCCAATCAGCATCTAAAGGTCTGTTTTTCAGAGGTGCTAAATTCCTGCCACTGCCCTTGAGTAGCAGGTGTGTCACGCTTGTGACAATCAGAGCCCTAGGCCAGCGTGCTGTGACACATCCCCTCACAGCTTGACAGCCACATTGCTCGCTATCTGATGCAAGGTGATAAAAGACCGGAGGTGACACACAGCAATGCAGATGGTGTCAGTGGGACTTGTCACCAAGAACACAAATAAAATACCATCTTCTTTTCCTGTTTCCAGGTCCTACTCACAACTACGTTAGCTCCAAAATCACTTAAATAAACAAAGGAGTAATGACTAAAATGAAATCAGTGTTTAATGCTATTAATTACACCAGTGACATTGTGTAATTGGAAAACGCAAATTACTGAAGACAGAGGGAGGACTTATGATCTGTTCTGGTGATCCACATTGAATTTTTAAATGACGGATCAATTATGTATGTAACTGCAGCAAATTTAAATAGGTTTCCAAGGTGTTGCATTTTCCCAGCTGAGGTCCAAATTACTTAGGAGATTTTGATCAGTTTCATACAATATATTTTGTCATTGAAATAAGCAGTAAGGAGCTCTCCTCAGTTCCAGGGCCATTAGTATTCTCTGAGCATCAGAGCAGATTAACAAGTGAAGAACACAGCAGGTTTAGATTAGGACTCAATTCACAAACCACAGTAATTAAAAGCCAAAAAATGTGATTTGCGGGATCATATTGGTCACAGTAGCTGCCCAAGAAACTATAACAACCAAAGGCCCAAACTAAAGAGCAAACTAGATGAAAATGGTAAGGATTCGGGGATCCTGTGCTCTGATAATGATATAATGATGGTATAAACTGTCTGCAGTTCTAGTTTTTTTAATTTGAAATCAATGTGGATAAAATTTTCAAAAATGCCTAAAAGATTTAGGAGACTACGTCGCATTTTCAAACATGCCTTTATCACATCTGAAAAATGGGATTTACATGCTTTTTGGAAAATTTTACCAGTGTCTATAACATGTTTTTAAAACTGATCATGAAAAAGAGGGAGTAAGGATCATAACCGTAGGTTCAAAGAGCCTAAAGTTTGGAGCAATTTGGATCGAGAGCCAAAATCCATAGATTAATAGATTATACAGCCAGTAGGGACCACTGTGACCATCTAGTCTGCCCTTCTACATAACCCAGGCCATAAAACTTCCCTGAAATAATTCCTGTTTGAATGTGTGGCTTGGACGACACAGAATGATAATTTAAAGACCTTTACTCTAACTCTGTCTCTGCTATATCCCAACATGCTTCCTACACTGGGATGAGGGGAGCAGGTTGCATAAAATCAGCTTTATGCCAGCTCTGTGTTACACTCAGGTAATCCCCAGCAGCCACTTTTGCGCTGACTTAAGATCCTTTGTGGTGCTCTGGCAATCCAAAAGGGACCTTAGCAGGGAGCCAAGGATGTGGCCCAGGGTTTTTAATATAGGTTTCCAAACAATCAGCAGCTTGGAAGGCCTCTATTCCAGTAGTAGCAAGAGGAGAACGTGGAGAGATGGCACGTAAAAGAGAACTCCTCCTTCTGCCACCTTCCCCTGCAGCAGTCCCAGAAAGTGCCGATACCACACATTTGTCAATTCCTTTATCTGCCTTGTTCTTCATCCATCTCTTAGAAGACATTTGGAAGACAGGGAGTGAATTAAGGCTCCTTAAAGTTCAAGGGGTGTGTGCGAAAAAGAGAAACCACTGTGAGATGGACTGTAATGGCTCATAATCTCCCTACATAAGGTTGAGACCCGTTGGAGAACAATATATCAATAGTTTACATAAGAGAAGAATGGCTATCAAGCCCCTGTACACATCCTCAGAAAGTTCCCTAATAGCTATTCAAGAGGGTGGAATTCATCCCTGTGCAGAGCGACTTATGGTAAGTGGCTCATGGACCTTGCACGGACCCTCAGGACAGAAAAAAAAAATCACCAAGAATCCATAAATAGTCACAGTAGCAACAATTACAAGAAGGCTCCATGATGTAATAAGTCTAAAAAAAAATAGTCAGACCAGCTTTTTTCAGCTGCATAAGGGATGATGGGCCAGTCCCTTCAGGAGAGGTACAGCAACCCCATATAAGGTGGAGAGTTGTAGCATATATTCATTAGCACATTCTAAAGCTCTAGTTTAACAGGGCAGGTTGAAATTCTTTGAAATGCTTTCTCAGACAGGGTGAATGGAGATGGGCCGTCCCTTCAATGGAAGTGCAGACATCAACTTGCCCTTTTATAGTGGGTGAATTTTTTAAATGGGAGTGCTCTGTGATGGACAGCATACCCTGACTGAATCCAGGTGGACTCACAGCATGTACTCTGTAAGCTTCACCACATTGCTGCACATTCTTTCTATCCCTTACACCAATTTTCCTGGTTCATCTGAATCATGATCTCTACCCACCCCAATCTGGGACCTGGGCCAAGCAGAGCATCCCCATTATTCCTGATCATGTCACAGTTTTTCGATTAGTCTGTAATTTTTTTAGTACACAAAAGTGAGGAACATATAGAAGATGAAGTTCCTGCCCCAAAGAGCTTACTAGCCCATATGTTGGGTCACATGACAAATCTAAATTTAATGTTAAAGCTGGTGATAATACTGTGCAATAGGTTTTGACATCTTTAGGTGGAAAATGTTATAGAAGGGCTAACACTAAAGAGTTCAGCCTCCTACCACCTTTGTGAAGTAGGCTTATCCCAATTTTGGAGATAACAAAGCACCGAACGCCCTACCCAAAGTCATGCTGGAAGTCCATGGTAGAGTTGAAAACAGAACTCAGATCTCCTGAATGACAGGCATGCTTTGTTAGTTTTAGCCACAAGATCATCCTTGCCCACTGACAAATAATCAGGCTGGGCAAAATTCTATTTATTTTTTTAAATAATTTTGACAGACAATATTGATGTTTATTTGTAAGTGCACAGAAGGAAAAAGTAGCAAACAATACATTCACCACTATATTTTTAAAATTTATATCGACCTCTTTTTGCTAACAACCCAGCATGCCCATACCTTCTTACACTGTGTGAGGATTTGCAAGGACGGGTTAAGGGGGTTCTCGAGCTTGTGGTTTTCTGCCATGTTAGATCACAAATTCTGCAGAGGACAGCTTGCTTACTTACCAGATCAGGAGTCGGGGGTCACCAGTGTGGTCAGATGTTTGGCTGCATGTGTGTGTTTTCCCTGTGTGCTGTCCCAGCTCTGCGCAAACAGTTGGCACAGCTGACCTCAAGTGAACTGCCCAATGACCACAAGATTCGTTAAGGTACGAAGACACCCAGCCAGGTTTATTGTTGACAAAGCACGGTAATAGCACCTGACAGACTTTACGAGGACACTAAGACATGTATGCCCGTGACAATGGACGCAGCTCAGTTAGTGGTGAGACTTTTCACTGCCCCCTATGCTGGCCAAAGATACTCCCTCTGAGATACAGTTTTATGCCCCGATATAAACAAGTTACGTACTATCATCCTGACCTTATTTTTTAGGTGGGGTCAGTGTGTTTTTGTTATCCTTGGGGAATGTTTTTGTACCATCCTTGATATTTTATCCTTGGAGGATGTTTTGGTACCATTTGATATCAGGATGTGTTCGTGTGAGTACTTTGTGCCTAGCACTTCTTAGGAATGTGTATTTCTGCAATATCAGCCATGTTCTTGCCAGATTCTGTGAGCAGGTCCTGCCTCATACCAGGCCTCTGATACAAGGGCTTATGTCTCAGACTCTCTTCCTATTCGAGCACTTTTTTTAGATTATTATCAATTTAAGTTTTCACAGTTGCAGAAAACTGGATGGAGGTCTATGTTCAATGTCAAAATATACAAAGTAAATATCCTTAAATCAAATGCTAATAAGTTCCCAAGCAGCATTTTTCTTATTTTGCTTGTCTGTACATGTCAATTACTATCAGTGGAAATATTTTTGGTTGGTTTATGTGTGTATGGTGAAATCAACATTTACCAATCTTTACTGATAAAAATCTAATCCTTCCAAGCCTATATATAACATTGTAGCAGCTGTCTGTCTTCCATGTAACTTCAGAGTTGATTTCATAAGCTATTCATTTTTCATAATTTCTAAGTTTCAGTTTATCATTTCTGGAGTTCACTGTCTATACACTAGACCTGCTCCAGGAATTCATGAATAGATACAAAGACTTAGGCTCATCATTAGCATGTATTTTCTTTTTTCTCTCTTTGGTTTTCATATGTTACTAATCCCCCTCTCTCACAAATCCACTCCACAATGAATATAAATTACAGCTGAAGTCATTCAGAGATCGAAAGTTTAATAACCTCAGGCTGCAATTCAGGAAAACACTTAAGCACATGCTTACCTTTAGCCATATGCTTTAGTCCCATTAAATCAGTGAGGTTTAAGCACCTTTCCTGGTGCTTGCATACATATGCAATCGCTGACTGTGGCCTGCTGAGAGCTGAATATGTGCAGATTGGAAAGGATGCAAAATAGTAATTTGCTTTGCACATTTTTGTTTGCTTTTACAAATTAAAAAAGACAATCTTACTAGGTACGAATATCACACAGGGTTTTGTATCTGTTGTGCTGCCAAACGTTACAATAAATAAAACATCTGGCAATAAAAGAGCACAGATTAACCAATGTGCATGTCCATTTCCTATAATGTTTACTATTGTTACATTGGTCTATCCTACTTCAACATTCCCAAGATTGATCCTTTCTTTCCCCTCCACTGATCTTGAACAAGTTGCCTTAGCAATGTCACCCTAATGCAAGTTCTCTAGTCAGAGTCTGTAGGATTATGGATTCAAAATATTACCAAAATAAATTCAAAAAATTAAAAAGACAGATACAGCTGTTCTAATACTGAGAATATACCAGTGAGAACTGAATAAATAAACTCTAATGGGATCAAATGAAACATCAAGAGGAAAACAGGCAAGATATTTGGCATGAAGGGAACAGTAGCAACATGTGTAATGAAGCAGAGAAGACAAAGGAGGAGATGCACAAAGAAAGCTGGAAATACAGGAAGAAATGTGGTTGTATCTGTTGGGTCATGAAAGACCTTGATGAGGAAAGGAACATTAAAAAAAACTATGTAAGTGTGAAAGAAACACCAGAGAAGAAAATAGAAGCTACGAGAAGATCAGAACACCTCATCATAGGGTGATAAGAGATGGTCTCCTGAAGGACAATGATGGGACCATAATTACTTCAGTGAAGAAAAGAAAAGATTTATCAGTGCCTCTACAAGAAAGGATCTGAAATTGCATGACTAGAATTATAATCATCCATGCAGTCAAAGCCAGAGAACGATAGGGCAGATTAACATAAACCCTGTACAGCAGGGGTTGGCAACGTTCGGCACCCTGGCGGGCCGGGCCAGTTTTATTTACCTGCTGACGCGGCAGGTTCGGCCGATCACGGCCCCCACTGGCCGCGGTTCGTTGTCCCGGGCCAATGGGGGTGGCGAGAAGCCGCGGCCAGCACATCGCTTGCCCGCGCTGCTTCTTGCCGCCCCCATTGGCCCGGGACGACGAACCGCGGCCAGTGGGGGCCGTGATCGGCCGAACCTGCCGCGTCAGCAGGTAAATAAAACTGGCCCGGCCCGCCAGGGTGCTTACCCTGGCGAGCTGCGTGCCGAATGTTGCCGACCCCTGCTGTAGAGACTGAGTCAGCAGAAGATAAAGGAATAGAGAACATCTAGTGAAGAAAGTGTCTGCCACAGATGGACCCAGCCCATTTGGGAAATTTAGATGTCTCCTATGCCCTGCACCCTTCCCTCTCCCAAAGATTATGTAAATCCAGTACTACAACCCTAAATATGGCCCCAATTCCACAATTGCATCCACACAGCAAATCCTGCTGAAATAACGGGGATTCACAAGGGGTCTCCCCACATGTATGCAGTTGAAGGATCAGGGTCTATATTTATATGGGAGGCAACAAAGCTTTTCAGCTTAACTTCTGTACCAAGAAAGATAATGGAGCAAATAATTAAGCAATCAATTTGCAAACATCTAAAAGAAAATAAGGTGATAAGTAACAGTCAGCATGGATTTGTCAAGAACAAATCATGACAAACCAACCTGATAGCTTTCTTTGACAGAGGAAGAAGCCTTGTGGATAGGGGGGAAGCAGTAGACATGGTATAGCTAGACTTTAGTAAAGCTTTTGATACTGACTTGCATGACCTTCTCATAACAAACTAGGGAAATGCAACCTAGATGGAGCTACTATAAGGTGGGAGCAAAACTGGTTGGAAAACTGGTCCCAGAGAGTATTTATCAGTAGTTCACAGTCATGCTGGAAGGGCATAACGAGTGGGATCCCGCAGGGATCAGTTCTGGGTCCAGTTCTGTTCAATATCTACATCAATGATTTAGATAATGGCATAGAGAGTACACGTATAAAATTTGCAGACGATACCAAACTGGGAGGGGTTGCAAGTGCTTTGGAGAGTAGGATTAAAATTTAAAATGATCTGGACAAACTGGAGAAATAGTCTGAAGTAAATAGGATGAAATTCAATAAGGTCAAATGCAAAATACTCCACTTAGGAAGGAACAATCAGTTGGACACGTACAAAATGGGAAATGACTGCCTAGGAAGGAGTACTGCGGAAAGGGATCTGGGGGTCATAGTGGACCACAAGCTAAATATAAGTCAACAGTGTAACGCTGTTGCAAAAGAAGCGAACATCATTCTGGGATATATTAGCAGGAGAAGTATTTGTCATGTATTACACGAGAAGTAATTATTCTGCTCTACTCCATGCTGATTATGCCTCAACCAGAGAATTGTGTCCAATTGTGGGCGCCACTTTTCAGGAAAGATGTGGACAAATTGGAGAAAGTCCAGAGAAGAGCACCAAAAACTATTATAGGTCTAGAAAACATAACCGATGAGGGAAGTTTGAAATAATTGGTTTTGTTTAGTCTGGCAAAGAGAAGACTGAGATGGAACATGGTAACAGTTTTAAAGTACATAAAAAGAGGAGGGAGAAGAATTGTTCTTCTTAACCTCTGAGGATAGGACAAGAAGCAATGGGCTTGAAATGCAGCAATGGAGGTTTAGGTTAAACATTAGAAAAAACTTCCTGTCAGAGTGGTTAAGCCCTGGAATAAATTGCCTAGGGAGGTTGTGGACTCTCCATCATTGGAGATTTTTAAGAACAGGTTAGACAAACACCTGTCAGGAATGGTCTAGATCAGGGGTCGGCAACCTTTCAGAAGTGGTGTGCTGAGTCTTCATTTATTCACTCTAATTTAAAGTTTCACGTGCCAGTAATGCATTTTAACGTTTTTAGAAGGTCTCTTTCTATAAGTCAATAATATATAACTAAACTATTGTTGTATGTAAAGTAAATAAGGTTTTTAAACTGTTTAAGAAACTTCATTTAAAATTAAATTAAAATGCAGAGCCCGCCGGAATGGTGGCCAGGATCTGGGCAGTGTGAGTACCACTGAAAATCAGCTCACGTGCCACCTTTGGCACGCGTGCCATAGGTTGCCCACCCCTGGTCTAGATCATATTTAGTCCTGCCATGAGTGCAGAGGACTGGACTAGATTACCTCTCAAGGTCCCTTCCAGTCCTATGATTCTATGGTGACAGTGGGCCAAACCTGACTTTAAATATGAGATGGTGTACAATGAAATTGGAAACAGAGGGATGGGGCTGGGGTTGGAGGTTGAGGCACCACTGAGAAGGCAGTAGGCTAAGAAGAATTTTAAAAGGTGCCAAACCCTGGATCACAACCTTGTGGATACCAGGTATCCATAAAAGACACAATATTGACATCTGCAGATCTCTGTGATATTTTTTAAAAAGAGGGAATGCAGTGAGGTTTGAGGTCTGTTTGGGGGGATTATTAAAGAGACATCTCTTTGTTCTCTCTGGTATGGTAAACCTCAAAGGTAACAGAGAACGAGACAGACAGAGCAAAGTGAAGGCAAAAGGAACAGTGACCGAAAGGAAGGTTTATTGTAGTTGTCTGGAGAGACTGTGCTTTGATTTCCCCAACTGAAGGATATTAGGGCTTTTATTTTTTTGTTATCAGGCTCCATCTCTATGAATTGCAGATTATTGTTTGCCTGTCTTCAGCACAAAGCAAATACCTCAGTACAACGGGAAAACTGCATCACACTGTATTCTCTGTGCACCAAATTTTCATTTCATATATTATTCACATCACAGCTCGCTGCAGTGATTCCAAGAAGCTATCAGAAGAACCTTGTCCTTCACTTGTGAACACACACACACACACACACACACACAGTGTTGTCTTAGTACAGTAAAATCCAGGAGGTAGTTGCAATTGAGAAGATAATTCACCCAATAATGACCTTAAAAAAATATCAAACACAGACCAGCATTTGGAAATCCAACTGCTGCCTATGGCATTCCCAGGCATGGACTAATTACCACCTGTAATAAAATCTTTCTTTAAAGTATAATCATTCTTTAAGCACTAATTATTAGACAAGGGATGGGCATATTTTCATAAGACTCAGGACAGGAACTAGAGCATGAGAACACTACGCTCCATTTGGAGGATGAGTCATGCAATAAAATGATTACTTCATCACTAAGCGATGTCCTGATGGGAATCTGTGCTCTGATGTCACTCGCTATTAGGTATCAGCAATGATCATGCCATTATTGTTGGTGGGGCTAAATCTGCAGTAATGGCTCTCCCTCCACCCCCCATCAATTGTCTCAGTCCATCTGTCCTCACTTTAAATAACACGAATACAAATATTGTAAATATCACTTAAAATGTTATTTATTTATATCGTAGTGGTGCCTATAAGTCCCAACTGAAATCCAGGCCCCATTGTGCAGGGCACCGTTTATATACCTTGCAAGGACTGTTGCAAAGAGCTTTCAGTTTACAGGGACAAGACAGCACAGAGAAAGTCGTGGGTGTCATGCACAATAAGATAATTATATCATTAATAATAAAAACTACTTTCAATAAAAAAAATTCCCTGAAAGTCACGTGAAAAAAACAAAAATAGGCATAAGTGAGGACAGTTGCAGGAACAGCATGGGTGGGTACGCCTCTACCCCAATATAACGCAACCAGATATAACACGAATTCGGATATAATGTGGTAAAGCAGTGCTCTGGGGGGGAGGGAGGCTGCGCACTCCGGCGGATCAAAGCAAGTTCGATATAACATGGTTTCACCTATAACACGGTAAGATTTTTTTGCTCCCAAGGACAGCGTTATATCGGGGTAGAGGTGTAGTGACAACCATCAAAAAATAACATTACCACAGTCAAGGGCTCTATTGTGCTAAGCATTGTACCAAATAGCAAGCAATGTTCCCTGCCCCACAAAGCTTACAGTCTACATAGGCGAGAGAGAGAGAAAGGGTGGGAAAGGGAAGGAGTAGCACAGAGAGGTCATGGGCAGAGCTAGGAATATAACACAAGTATCCTGGCCCCCTCTGCAGGGTTCTTTCTTCTAGGTCCCACAGCTTCCCACAGGTTACCTAAGAAGGTGGTGGAATCTCCTTCCTTAGAGGTTTTTAAGGTGAGGCTTGACAAAGCCTTGGCTGGGACAATTTAGTTGGGGATTGGTCCTGCTTTGAGCATGGGGTTAGACTAGATGACCTCCTGAGGTCTCTTCAAACCCTGATATTCTATGATTCTATGATTCTGCTGAAGTAAAGTAAGTGAGGGGTTTAATTAATTAAGCACGGGTGACAAGATGACTATCTTCCATCTTGCTGTTGATTTGCAAGCAGTGATTACTGCAGGCCTTGATTTGGCAAAGGCAGCACCCAGGAAGTGCTAGCTCCCACACGCAGCACTAGGCATTAGAACCTGTTTTACTGAGAGGGGGAATGTTGGCCAGGACAACGGGGCTCTCTCATCTTGCTTTCTTCCTGAGGTTCGTTAACTGACACCTGGAGATATGGGCAGGAGCAACGTCCATTTAATGTCTCACCTGAACAGCAGCAGCACCTCTAACAATGCAGCACCTCCAGCCACCTAGTGTTACAGTACAACATCAGCACTGGGTGTAAACTGAAGTCAGGCACAGGGTATTTGAACACTCTGGCCTGGAAGTGAGAGCACAACCAAACAAGCTGATATTGAGCAAGGCCTATAGCAGAGCTGACTAGCTTAACTCTCAGAAGTACGAGGTGGGAGGGGGGAAATCCCCCTGAGCCTAGAAATAGGCTCCTTTCCAACATTTGAGAACAAAGCCTCCGATGTTGTATTTTAGGAAATTCATGTAACTTTCATTAAAAGGAAATATAAGGCCTCTAATGAGGCTGCTGATGAAAACGAATGACCAATTTTCCACCAAATAGAACACATCACATCGGACATAAATTTTTTACTATCTCATCAGTGACAGATTGGTTCACTATATGGGACTTGGTGATATTAGAAATTAGGAACATGGCATTAAAGTTTGCAAACTGATTAACATAATTACCATTCATTTGCTCTTGATTGCTTTAGCAGGGGCTCCAGATTAAGTCTGTCTGCCCCTGCAATTTCTGCAGATTTTCTGCCGTGCTTGGAATTTCATGGACCCAATATTTCAGCCTAGTCTTCTCCTCTCTGCCACTAGCCTGGTCCCTTTGCTTGGAAGGGTGAAAGCTTCAGCAATCAGCTCCGAATTAACCCACTACATGAAGGGCTGTTCTCATTCGGAAAGTAAAGACATTGATATACATCAAGTTCCTATTTGATTAATTGGGTAAATTTCTTACCTAGAGAGCATACATTTAACAGAGAGGATCTCAGAGTAGCAGCCATGTTAGTCTGTATCCGCAAAAAGAAGAACAGGAGTACTTGTGGCACCTTAGAGACTAACAAATTTAGTAGAGCATAAGCTTTCGTGCATCCGAAGAAGTGGGCTGTAGTCCACGAAAGCTTATGCTCTAATAAATTTGTTAGTCTCTAAGGTGCCACAAGTACTCCTGTTCTTCTTTTAGAGAGGATCTGTGAGTCTTAATAGCATGACCCCACTCTCAGTCACTTGTAATGGCTCAGGAATCACATAGATCTCATGGTCATCGTCATCATAAGGCAGGGGTCGGCAACGTTCGGCACGCGGCTCGCCAGGGTAAGCACCCTGGCGGGCCGGGCCAGTTTTATTTACCTGCTGACGCGGCAGGTTCAGCCGATCGCAGTCCCCACTGGCCGCGGTTCACTGTCCCAGGCCAATGGGGGGCGGTGAGAAGCGGCGCGGGCGAGCAATGTGCTGGCTGTGGCTTCTCGCCGCCCCCATTGGCCCGGGACGGCGAACCACGGCCAGTGGGGGCCGCAATCAGCCAAACCTGCCGCGTCAGCAGGTAAATAAAACTGGCCCGGCCCACCAGGGTGCTTACCCTGGCGAGCTGCGTGCCAAACGTTGCCGACCCCTGTCATAAGGGATAAAATTCCAGGTTTTCGACTGTATTATTTGAGCTAAACAATAATTCCCATTGTACAGTACAAGGGTTTATCTTACACGTGGACCCATCTTTAGAGGACAATATGCTCATATAGGGCAAATGATAGTGAAGTACCCACTACATCATACACTTGCAATGGGCCCTCCTGAGGAGTATCCCAGAATCCTCTGGGCATTTAGGAAGGCTAACGAATAGTGACTGTATAGACAGGACTCATGTTACTACTATGCAAATGAGAGGATATAATGCTAGTGCAGGAGTGACTCTGAGCATGCTCAATCTGAACGCTCTCTTTCCGGAAGACTGAGCAGGCTCAACGTGGGTTGGCTGCTCATGTGGTTAATGGAAGTTCTGCGCCTTCTCCCCTGACAAGCCTATCTATCTCCTGAGGGCTTATTAAGCTACGACGACTGAGAAAAACTTGCTTCGCTGGAAAACCTGACTGAAAATGAGAGCACATGGCCCACACCTCAGATCTTCCCCGCAGTTCTCCTCACAGCCCAGGGATTCTGAGCAGTTCCCTTGGAGGGTCCAACCCTCTGGCAGAACCCCATTAATGTTAATATTGACTGTCGTCTCGGTTTATAATGGAAAATATCTGACACCATAAGAGGAAAGCCTGACCAGCTGTAGAGGAGTCTTTGCCAGAGCTGCAAAACAGAGTCTGGTGGGCAGCTGGAGGGACCATTATTCTGTTATCATTTGAAAATTTCCAGCCAGGGTCCACTTAATTAAACATCTACTTGAGATTCATTTAAATCACCTCTCCCAGGTGGCTCCAAAAAGAGGCCCGTGTGAAGAAAGAGCTGCAGAAAGGTGTTCCATCAAATACTCCCCACAACCTTTTTCCGAGTTCACAGCTTTCCATCATGCACATTTCTCTAGGATAAAAATGGAAACAGAATATGATTGATACTTATGTGCAGGACATCACACAAATATCATGAATAAGTACAGCTCCTTTTTCATTGCTGCACACACAGCTATTTCAACATAGCGCAGGGGTAGTCACCAAGTGTTGTCTGCAGGGTTCCGTCCCCTGGAATTTTTACTCCCCTGATACCTCTCCATACTCAAATGCAAGAGATATACAAACATTTTGAATAAGTTATGTGTTGGAGTTCCCAGCTGTAATGGGAACCTGATGCTGCCACAGCTGCTCAGAGACCTGGTGCTGCCCAAGACCAGTTTTTTATTTCTTGCTAGCTTTTGGACCCATATTTTAGATGAAGTCGCATCAGGCAATTACGATACTTGGAATTCAAGGTGAGGGTTGGAGAAATGCCCTGGTCGGGTCCCATCAGGAGGTCTAATGAGAAAAGGAAAGTTGTCAGTGGCAATGCTGGGTAAAGCAGCTTCCAAACAGAGGACCTGGGGAGGTTGGCTCATGTCCTTGAACAGCTGATCTTAACCACTCTCAATCAAAGGAATCAGCAAGGCCATCATGTGGCATTTTAATTAATTTTCTTTGCACAACCGTCATATTGAATAGCTTCATAAGCTAATTAATTTATCATCACTGGAGCAGTCCGCTTATTGAGCCTACCTTAGATTAAGTTCAGATTCATGTGACCGATGCTATTAATATCTGATTATTTTAGCTCTCACTAAGCTCCAGGAGCTGAGACCTTGAAGATCTGAAGCACGGTGGTATGCAAATATTTGAATGATGGTCATAATACTCTCTGAGCCTCCACATTAACCTATTTGATGCTAGTCCTTCAGCAAACCTGCTGTCATGGGTCATTTACCAGTGAATTCAACAGCAAGTTAGGCATGTGCAGATACCTAGTACATTCAGCAACGTAGCAGGGGTATTTTACCTGGAACGCTCAAGCAGAAGTGAAGTGGCTACTGTCTACAGGGTGGCCAAGACAAAATTTAGTCTTTAATGTTACAGCTGGAGAAGCTTGCAGTGCCAATGTCCACGCTGTACCTATTCGGTGTAAAAGGGCTTTCAATCGCCGTTCATTATTATACATTTATTTTCAGATATTGTTACTAGTCTTTCACATTCCTTTCAAATTCATGTATTTGTGGGATGCTGAGGCTCTCACAGCTCTGTCATTCTCCCGGAGACAAGAAATAAAGTGCTCATTTGTTTCCAGGAGGAAACAACCATTATTGCCTACATAGTAGCTAGATATATCTACAACACGTCCATTTGAAGCAAATCCTCGCAAGATTATTTTCCCTTATCAGCTTTTTCCTTCTACTAGGTAAATCATATAGCCTATCTAAGCCATTTCTGCGATCTCCCTGAACAATGCATTTGAAGGCAATATCAAAAGGCCTGCTGCTGGCGTTACATGTATTACAGTAAGCCCTTGATAGCAGATGTTAATGTGTTTTAGCATTGGGAATGCTGTCTCAAGATAAAAACAGGCAGTCTGCAGGAATCGGCAAAACAGCCTTAATTTCACACATGTATAGCCACTGACGGGTGTGCAATGAGAATAGGAGATGCCCTTGTGGGCAAACTTATCATAACTTTCTCCTCTAATTAGTTTACACTGGGGCTTTACAGAGTAAGCGTAGCCGGGCAAGAGCAAACAGTTGCTGATTGCATGGGGACGCACTTGCTTAGAGTAGGCTTAGCCATTTTAATAAGGTAAATACCGTGTATCAATGCACATGCACTTGGTTGGAAGATTTAGAATTCTATTGTTTAGTGTGGTTAGACAATTTAACTGGAAATTTTTAGCAGCCCCAGTATCTTAGTAACCAAGGGTGGGGGCATAAAGCATATGGTTGGTGGAGGCTTCCTATTGCACTAAAAACAGGGCTGGTGCAACCCATTAGGCGACCTAGGCAGTCGCCTAGGGCACTACAATTTGGGGGGCGGCGACCGCGGCAGTATTTCAGCAGCGGGACCTTCCGCCGCCTCTGTGGGGGGTGGCATTTCAGGGCAGGACCTTCTGTTGCCTAGGGCGGCAGAAAAGCTGGCGGCACTCCTGGCTAAAACTGTAGTCTCTGTGCTGTTTCCCACTTATTCACAGAATCGCAGGGCTAGAAGGGACCTTGAGATGTCATCTAGCCCAATCCTCTGTGCTCAAGGCAGAACTAAGTATTATCTATTATCTGACAGGTGTTTATCTAACCTGCTCTTAAAAATCTCCAATGATGGAGACTCCACAACCTCCCTAGGGAATTTATTCCAGAGTTTAACCATCCTGACAGTTAGGAAGTTCTTTCTAATGTCCAACCTAAACTGCCCTTGCTGCAGTTTAAGACCGTTGCTTCTTGTTCTAGCCTCAGGGGTTAAGGAGAACAATTTTTTTTCTCCTCCTTGTAACAACATTTTATGTACTTAAAAACTGTTATCAGGTCCCCTCCCAGTCTTCTCTTCTCCAGATTAAACAAACCCAATTTTTTCAATCTTCCCTCATAGGTCATGTTTTCTAGACATTTAATCATTTTTGTTGCTCTTCTCTGGACGGTCTCCAATTTGTTCACATCTTTCTGAAATGTGGCACCTACAACTGGACACAATACTCCAGTTGAGGCCTAATCAGCACAGAGTAGAGTGGAAGAATCATTTCTTGTGTCTTGCTTAGAGCACTCTTGGTAATACAGCCCAGAATGATGTTTTTTTGTTTTTTTGTTTTGGGGTTGTTGTTTTTTTGCAACAGTGTCAAACTGTTAACTCGTATTTTGCTTGTGATCCTCTATGACCCCCAGATCCTTGTAGGTGCCTTCAAACTGATTACTTAAGTATTTGCTCCATTACCTTTCTGGGTACTGAAGTTAAGCTGACTGGTCTGTAATTCCCTGGGTTGTCCTTATTCCCCTTTTTATAGATTGGCACTATATTCGTCCTTTTCCAGTCCTCTGGAATCTCATCCATCTTCCATGACTTTTCAAAGATAATTGCTAATGGCTCAGCTCTCTCTCCAATCAGCTCCTTGAGTGTAGGATGTATTTCATCAGGTGACTTGAAAACATCTAACTTGTCTAAGTAATATTTAATTTGTTCTTTTCCTATTTTAGCCTCTGATCCTACCTCATTTTCACTGGCATTCATTAAGTTAGATGTCTAATTGCTACGAAACTTTTTGGTGAAAACTGAAACAAAAAAGTCATTTAGCACTTCTGCCATTTCCACATTTTCTGTTATTGTTCCCCCCCCAACCCTTATTGAGTAACAGACTTACCCCTTCTTTGGTCTTCCTCCTGCTTCTAGTGCATTTGTAGAATGTTTTCGTATTGCCCTTTATGTCTCTAGTTAGTTTAATCTGGTTTTGTACCTTGGCCGTTCTAATTTTGTCCCTACTTACTTGTATTATTTGTTTATACTCATCCTTTGTAATTTGACCTAGTTTCCACTTTTTGTGTAGGACTCTTCTTGGGGTTTCACATCATTGAAGATCTCCTGGTGAAGCCAGGGTGGTCTCTTGCCATATTTTGTATCTTTCCTACACAGTTGGATAGTTTGCTCTTGTGCCTTTAATAATGTCTCTTTGAAAAACTGCCAACTCTCATGAACCATTTTCCCCTTCGACTTGCTTCCAAAGGGATCTTACCTAACAACTCCTTGAGACTGCTAAAGTCTGCCTTTTTGAAATTCATTTTCTTTATTGTGCTGTTTCCCCTCCTACCATTCCTTAGAATCATGAACTCTATTATTTCATGATCCCTTTCACCCAAACTGCCTTCCACTTTCAATTTCTCAACCAGTTCTCCCCTATTTGTCAAAATCAAATCTGGAACAGCCTCTCCTCTACTAGCTTTCTCCACCTTCTGAAATAAAAAATTCAAAATCAAATCTTCACCAGCCTCTCCTCTACTAGCTTTCTCCACCTTCTGAAATAAAAAATTGTCTCTTATACATTCCAAGAACTTGTTGGATAATCTGCGCCCTTCTGTGTTATTTTCCCAACAGGTGTCTGAGTAGTTGAAGTCCCCCATCACCACCAAGTCCTGTACTTTAGATGCTTTTGTTAGCTGTTTATAAAAAGCCTCATCCACCTCCTCTTCCTGGTTAGGGGTCTGTAGTGACCCCTACGATGACATCCCCCTCATTTTTACCCCTTTTATCCTTGCCCAGAGCCTTTAAATAAGTCTGTCTCCTATTTCCATCTCAACCTCAGTTCAAGTGTATGCATTTTTAATATATAAGGCAACACCTCCTCCCTTTTTCCCTGCCTGTCCTTCCTGAGCAAGCTGTACCTTAATGGTCTGCCTCTTCCTCCAACAGTGTGTTTCCTGAAGAAAATTCATATCACTCACAGCAGGAAGTGCTGTACAAAAGTAGATGCAGTATCCTACCTGTGATGATGATGATGAAGTGGCATGGGGGAAAGGAACTAGAACTGAGATTAGTTTAGTATCTCTGCAAATAGCAGGATGTTGTTCTAGGGGAAAGCAGCCAAGTACCTTCCCCCTGCCATCATGCCTGGAGAATGAGCTGTAAATTTGATGGGGGCTTACAGTGAATCAAACTGATTTGATCATATTTCTCAAAGAAAGCTCCCTGGAGGGAAGAAATAAAAGGAATGCAGGTTCTTCTGCAGATGAGATTCCCAGTCCAGGTAGGGTCTGTGGACCATATTATTACTGAGGGATTTCTGTAGGGCCAAGAACCTTCTGCAACTCAATGCAGTAACTTGTGGGCAGATGAGCAGAGCAGAATGGTATCCAGTGGAAACAAATGCACAGGCTCATATATAGTGCTCACTTGCTTGCTGTACTGAGACTAGACTACATGCTTCCTCTGATGTGGCAAGAAGGGAATGAAACCTAAATTCTAGGTGTTTTTGTATAATTCATTTTTTTAAATGTATACCCTGTTTTTAAACACGTGACAGACAATGAGAGATGCCCAGACGCCGAGTCTCAATCTACTTTGCAACAGCTTTTTCCTCAACTCTCAAAGATATTTCAGAGCATCCAGTAACCTGACTCACTCTGAATTCAGTAGCTTGAGTTAATATTCTATGCCTATAAGTAGCTTCCAACTTCTCTATTTCCAACCCCCCAATTTCTGACAGGATCACTCCAGACAGAGTGGGCCTGATTCTTCACTGCCTTGTATCTAGTACCAGCATGCAGGACTCACTCCAGCTCCCATTGAAGCAAACGGGTGTCTTCCTCTTCACTTCAGTGAGTGCTGAATTGGACCTGGGCACTAAGACAAAGTGGGTATAAAATGCTACCATCCTGAGCTGGGCATATGTGACAACACAAAAGGCACTGGACAGCATTGTAAATGAATCCACTGGGTGAATCCCGACCTTCCCCCCTCAGGAGAGTATAGCAAGTCTAAAAGCTTGGTTGTTTGAAAAAGGCCGTTTCTTTCCACAATCAAATATCCCTTGGGTAGATGAAAGCTTCCACCTCTGAAATACCCACTAGCCTCTACTGCAGTTATAGGGCAATTTTAGCTTCCACTCCACAGCAAAACACATGTTGGATAATGAGAATCGTGTCAAATTATATTTTGTTTACTCCCGGTAGAGTAGTATGGGAGGAGTTGGATTTTATTTTATGGACAGTGCATAGTTGCTTTTCTTAATGGGCAGATAAGTCCTTGAGAAAGATGGGAGGACTCTTCTTCTTAGGGCCCTACAGCTTTTGGGCCAGAAAGGTAGCTTTATTTCTGACAAACAGACAAACCCTTCCTGCTGTCAGAAAAAAAAAAACCCATTGACTCCAATGAGACATTTTGCCTGAGTAAGGACAGCTGGATGTGGCCTCAGAAATGTCTTAAACATTCTAGAGATGATTAACTACCTGACAACTATCAGCAGCAGTGCACTGATCAATAACAACTATTCTCAGACATGTTTTAACTATTAGAGGAGCTTACATTTGCTATTAGCATTCTTTAGAAATCACATATTTTAGATTAATACTGCGTTCCTGCACATCTCGCTTTTAAAATGAGCTCAAGCCTAATTACCAAAAAAATGGCTTATTATATAACTCCCCACCCCCACCCCCACACTTTTAATTGTATTTTAAGTGCTGTGGTAGTAAACCAGAGTCTATCTGTAAGATATTGGGATATTAATTGCACATTATATATACACATTTCCCAGTAAATTAGTCTCTGGTGTACACTAAAAGCCATTTTTATTGTTGTAAGTTAGGGAGCTAAGCACCATGGGAAACAGTATGCAAATTAGCAACATAAATGTGCCAGTTAAGAGCTGCCAGACTGAACTCATGAGGGTGATATAGAAACTACACTGATATGTTTAGATTTTTTTTAAAGGCTAATTAAGTCAACCTCAATGTCCCAATCAGAGAGAGTATTACCCCCTTGGATAAGCATGAGTAATTAAGTTAGCATGACTTCCAAAAAAAAAAGTGGTATAACATAATAGAAAGCGTCCTGCTCAACCTTCGGAACCTATGGAACATGTGTGAAAAGTATTTCCACTGGAAATGTTCAAATCAAGAGAGTGGCAGGAGAGGAATCATTGACCAGATCCAGACAGAATGAAGCAGAATGAAGCTTGTGACTATGTGATTTTCAAAGTAGGGAAACACTCTTGGTGACCCCAAAGTGCCTTCTCCCAGCTGGTTTGTGTGAGGATGAATGCACAAAGGGAAAGGGAGTCTACAGGCGGAGGGAAATTATACTGAAAACAGACACTGAGGATCAGCTGAGTCCAGAAATGGGGTGCCTGGGTTTCAACCATAGCACCACATCAGAAGTTCCCAAATCAGAACCTGGTTGTTCAAAGTTGACACCAAGGAACACGAAAGAGGTATTATGCACCTAGAGGATGATTTCAGTGTTTGGATATAGGTGCCGTCCAGTCAAGGAGCCATATTAGAGGAATTTAAAAAGACAAAAAGTTCTCTGCATTTTATTCCCTTTTCCCTCCATTCCCCATTGGACAGCAAGCTAGCTGGAGAGCTGGCTGAGAAGACCTCCCTCCGTGTAAATCCCAACCAAATAGTTCAGCAAGTTAGGACTGTGCAAAAGGTTGACATTTTGCAAGACACAAATGAGAGTTAGGATCCTACCCAAGTCAGCTCTGACCTCTTTGAGGTAGCTATTGCCATTGTCAGCATTAGCTTTGCACAATCCTCGTGCTTCCTGACGGACTGATTAGCATGTGGGAACTGGATGGGAGAAAAGCCTATTGAATCACAGAAACATCAAATGACTTGTCCAAGGTCTCACTGCAAGTTCTCTGACAGAACTGAGGAGAAAACCTAGAACGCCTACCTCACGATCCTGGGTTTTTGTTACAGATCAGTCTTCCTCACCATCCTACAGTAAGGACTGTGTAAATTTTCCTCTCATGCTGTTGCTAATTTACTTCAAGCCTGACCCCCAGCTCTCCTCTGCTCTTCCACCCCTAGTTCATCAACATAGGTCCATAAGTTATTTATTGTTTTTATTATGGTAACATAGCAAGCAAGATCAGGGCTTCACTGCAGTAACCACAGCACATGCACAAAGCAAGTGAGGCTTCCTCTACTGAAGAGCTTAAGTGATTTACTCAGAGTCACACAGAGAGTCTGGGTGAGGCCAGGAATTGAATTCCGGTCTCCTGAGTCCCAGGCCTTAATCTCTAAACTGTCTTTACTCTGAAACACTCTGTCACATTACACCCCATATTCTTCATAGAAATATGGTTATGATATGAATATGGCGTAACTAAGATATACTTTATGCAAGATGGCTCATGTGAGGTACATTGAAAAGATTATGATCTACTGAATGTGTTCATCCAATTTGTATGCATGTATCATTTTTTTATCTGAAGCCAGGAATATTGACCATGTAACTGTATTTCAAATGTGTTACTTTGGGTGACACCCACTACTAGCCCTTCAGGTACAACAATGAAAAAATCAGACAGGGCGGATGGCCCATCAGCAAAGACAATGGACTGTGAAAGAGCTTAGTCTTCCTGACTTCCTGTGGACACTCTGAACAGCCTGTGAGTAATGGCTTCTATGACCCTGCAGAGACATGTGACTGAGTCACCTGGTACCGGACCCCACCTTGGAATGCCAGTGTTTTTCCACTGGAAGACAAAGGGTTCCTGCCATACACAAAAGCTATATAAGGCAGGGAAGTGACATCATCGTGGTTCTCCTCTCCCTCCCCACCCAAAGAGACACTGGGAATCACCTGGAAACAAGAACTGAACTGGGGGGAGAAGAGCTGAGCCCAGGCTGGAAGGGTGTCTAGCCTGTGAGTAATAATACCTGAAGTTTCAAGCTGCCGGCCAGTGCAGCTGGCTTTCAAGAAACTTTGCAATCTGCCTGAAAAAACATTTAGGATGAGAAATTACTATTTGTAGCCAATTGCTTTAGTGTGTTAAGTTTAGTCTGCGTGTTTTGTTTTATTTGCTCAGTAATTTGCTTTGTTCTGTTTGCTAGCTCTTATAATCACTTAAAATCTGCCTTTTATAGTGAATACATTTGTTTTGTTTATTATTCAACCCAGTTTGTGCAATTTCTAACTGGGGTGTGGGGGGGGAGAAGTTGTGCATATATCTCTTCACATTGAGGGAGAGGATGAATTTTTATGAGCTTGTGCTGTGCAGATTTTTCTATACAGCGCAAGACAATGTACCTTTGGGTCTGCACTCCAAGGGAGGTGGGCCCCTGAGTGCTAGGGCAAGGCCCTTAAACTGAATCTTCCCAGAGCTGATCTCAGTGTCTGTGTTTTTCTGCAGCTAGGTGTGTCCCTGCCTGTGTTTATGCTAGAACAGTAGTTCTCAAACTAGCACCGCCACTTGTTCAGGGAAAGACCCTGGCGGGCCGGGCCGGTTTGTTTACCTGCCGCGTCCGCAGGTTCGGCCGATCGCGGCTCCCACTGGCTGCGGTTCGCCGCTCCAGGCCAACGGGAGCTGCTGGAAGCAGCGGCCAGTACCTCCCTCGGCCCGCGCCGCTTCCAGCAGCTCCCATTGGCCTGGGGTGGCGAATCGCAGCCATTGGGAGCTGCGATAGGCCGAACCTGTGGACGCGGCAGGTAAACAAACCGGCCCGGCCCACCAGGGGCTTTCCCTGAACAAGCGGCGGCCCTAGTTTGAGAACCGCTGTAAGAAGAGGCTTAAGAGCCTGGCTCAGCAAGACAGGATAAAGGGGGCCCAGACTGGCAGAACAGGCAGGCTCAGTGATATCCCCATACAGCAGGTGGCACTTTAAAGGGGGGGGCAACCCATCACACACTCCCTTCTATTTTAGCCCTGAGTCTCTTGAATTACAGTTGCCAGGTGCTCTGACCTGTGGGGCCAGTGGACCAACTAGCTCTGAATATAATTTTTAAAGTGACAGAGCATCTTTTTCCACATCGCTTTATTTCCTTCTTTGTGCTCAACCCAGCTGCTGACACAGATGAACAGCCTTTGTGGGGGATAGTGCACTGCACTGTTGAGAGATCCTGGGTCAGATTTTTTTAAAGTGTTCAGGCCACCTAAAGGTGCAGATAAGCACCTAGTGGTATATTCAAAAATGCCTACGTGCCTAAATCCCATTGACTTCAATGTGAGTTCGGCATTTTTGAAAATCCCACTAGGAGCCTATCTAAACCTTTAGGCACCTAAATACCTTTAAAACTCTGGGCCCTTGTTCTGAAAGCTTTGGCATCAAGACAAGGTTCCTTCTCCCTAACTGTGGTGGGCATTGGGCATGTTAAAGTAGAAGTTAGAGTTCCCAAAACACTCCTGGTAACATATTCTCCGTTTTCTAGAAAAGCACCGGGTTCTACTTCTCCAAGCCTGTGTGCGAACTGCTGATGAGAACAGCTCCATTAGCCACTCTGGCAGTATGTGAAGTGATCACCATTAAATGCTATGGGACCTTACTGGAAGTATGACATTTACTATTTACATGAGCGAATTCTATTATTTTTAGGCCCTAAGACCGTATCATTTGGGCATATTACCCTGCTTCAGTGCTGGAATTCATCTAGCAAAATCAAGGAGTGGGAAATTCAATCTTACAGCCGCTTACTGCCAAATATATCAGGGCTTGTCTCACACTTGCATATAGCCCTTGCCTAATTCCAACTCCATGCCCAGGTGTCATAGCAAAGATTGTAAAGCGATTAACAAAAAGATCCATTACAGACCCTGCTGAGGAAAAACCATGTTTAGAATATAATCCATTTGCACGTTATCCAAACCCAGACATGATTGCTTGTGGTTTTGTATGCTGAAGCAGGCTATAAAGGTCTATTTTGGGGCAAAGCTAGTATATAAAAAGGGACTCAATAGACAGAAAAAAGAATGAGACCCAATGATATTCCCTTCTTATCTAGTACCTTTATCCACAACAAACAAATGAGTCAATTTCAGAGGAAAGAAACTCAATCAGCAAAGCCAAAGCCAACAAGCATGGCCTGAATATTTTATTGGTTCAGTGATCTTATCAATCGGGTGCTGGCTGTTCAGTCCCGCGAAAAGCTCATAATTGTTTTTATCCTCCTGAAAACAAGCCTGTTAGCAGCAGAATTAATTGATTTGTGAACAATGTTTACACTTTTCCTTGTCATCAGTCAGACAACCAATTAATGACATTAAAGATTAATTAACATGGAAGCTTGTGCACCACCTGCCAAAGAAATGATTAAACTTGGTATTACATGTTCTTTCCCCAGTCGGGCAAAGACAAGGTAATTAAAGACTTTTTGCAGAAGCATCTGTGTGGAGTATCTAGATTGCTGCAAATTATGCAAAACAGTTGCAAAAAGCAACAGGAATGAGAGGACTTGGGATGCTGGTTGTTTCAGACTCCGTTTGTTAGCTTCTCATTGCAGTGAATGGTGCAGATTATTAGGAGTCTTCGTGAAACATGCCCTGAAACGGACTCTAACAGTGGCCAGAGGTGTGTGTGTGGGGGCGGGGGAGCGGGGGGATAGGTGTGTGTGTTTCAGAGACAGCGAGAGAAAGTATGTATTATATATATATATATTATACACACACACCTGATAGCTTTCAGATTCTTTTTCATGCAAGGGATTAATATGTAATCTATACATAATGTATAAACATCATTATCTGTGTGCTATATAGAAAACAGAAATGGAAAAATTCAAATACTGTCAAATATCAATATCTACATACACACACACACACACACAATATATATATGTATATACGCATATACACACAGTTTTGTATGTGTGTATTATGTATATATGTACACACACACTTTATATATACAAACACATACATATTTATATACATACAAACATACACACACACCTTTAATGTGTGTATAAACACACATGCACACATACAGATATTTAACAGTATTTGAATTTTCCCATTTCTATGAAGCCGCAGAAGAAGCTTCTTTTCTCCCCGTGGGGAATGGAACTGTTAATTATATTTCCTTGCCCTGACATTCCCTGAATATCAAACCATCCTCTTTCTTCAGATTCCTATGGAGAGATCTGCAGTTATAGTCAATGTCAAGGAAAACTGACTGAAATTCCTTCCTTTTAAAGTGAGATCTGGAGGAAGAAATCACCCAAAAAATTGCCAGCAAGGCAGACGGCTCATGTGGGAGATGTTGTCTTTGTTTATGTACATGTTTGGATCACATCTCTCCATATATTGGGCTTAGGACAGAGATGTGCTCTGTGCTTCATTAAAGTTGCAGGATACAGAATTTTGAATCTTTGTTCCTACTTCCCCTTCCGCGCTCTTGTTAACCATGACTTCAGTCCAGCCCACACCCACTCAGAGCTGTTTTCAGGTGTATCCAGACCCGTCCTTAAAATTATTTTGAAATGTTTATAAATACAACAGTGAACAGCTCCTGGCTTCTGTCATTGCTACTGCAGCTGTCTGGCTGAGCCAGAGGTGAGAGGGCATAGATTGGGTTGTTAAGAGAATAGGAAACGAGGAGGAATGTCTTGCAGGAGGTCTGAAAGAGAAATGGAGCAGTGGAGCCGAAGGAATATGGCCTGGGGATGCTCCCTAATCTTTTTAATTAAAAGACATGCTGCAGTTCAGCCACAAGCCATTGGACTTGAAGCAGAAATCACCAGTTGACAGATCAGCTCTGTCCCTGCCCCAACGTGGCATCACAGTGCCTGTAAGGCAGAACCTCGCCATCCATGCCTCAGCTTTCTCATCTGTAAAACGGGAGCATTTCCCAACCTTTCGACCCTGCTTTGAATTCCTCAGGTGAAAGGTCCTGTTTACATACGTGCGTTGTTATTAATTATCATGAGCTTCCCAGGTCATTTTTGCAGGCCAAAGAAGTTCAGATAAGAATCTCAGGCTGCTGAATATTTGAGCATGAGGGTCACAGAAGGCCAACAGGAACTTTTATTATTTTCTCTCTTTCCTCCGGAAAGAATGAATAAGAGCACAGCTTCTAATTTAAGCTTATTAAAATGCCCCGTTATCAGTTTCAGCATGGATAATTTAATCAGAGAAGTTAAATATTTATGAGGCTGCATTTTATTGTAGATGAAAGATAAAAATGTTCTTTAAGTGCTATTCAGAAGAAGAATTATGATGATTTAAAAAGCCATTGGTAATGACACTTGATATTATTACTGCTAGCTGCTAGGATTACTGAGCCATCAGAAAGGACTACAAACAAGAGACAGGCAGCTGGAAGGGAAATACTTGCTATCCACAGGTCTTGCAACCAGACCCAAGGATACGTGGATCACCCAACCTGCCTATTACCCAAACTTGTAGAGTGCATGTTCATAATGCTAAGCCAGAGTGTCACAGGAAGAATCAGTTTAACCGTTTTTTAAACAAGGCAAAAAAAAACAAATGCAGAGGAATGCACAGTGAGAAAAACAGCCATTGGACGTTCAGAAGGAAGCAGAGATTTGACAGTCAAGTCCAAATGCAGTTGCAAGCCCTGCATGTAACCTGTGAAACAGCACCCAGCCGACAAGAAACCAGTTATACAAGTAGAAAGGAAGGATGCAAGGAGCTTTGAGCAAGGAACCAAGTACATTTTCACTCTGCATTTGCATGAAGGTATATTTAGAACAGGATTTTCTATTAGGAGTGAAGCTTCTAAGCTTCTCAAGGTGAACAGCTAGCTAGCTTTGCTAGCAGCGGGCCAATTAAGCAAGGTGCTTAATTAAGTACCCTGCCTAACTTTAAGCACATAGGGAATACTAAATACTAATTATAAAATTAGGGATGTGCTGAAATGCCTTGTTGAATTAGGGTCAGATCTTGTAAGATGAATATTTATTTGTAATGGACAAAATAGCTGAGGGAAAAACAAACAACTCCCCCTTTTCTACCTCTCTGGATTTCAATTTTTCCTTTTCATTGTCTCCATCCAAATAGGGCTCTTAGAAACTAAAGGCAAATATTCATCCACATAGCAGAAAGTAAAACTGAGATCAAGCATGCAGAAGTAAATACATTGCAAAAGTTCAGTTTGCTGTGGCTATGATAACTTGGCCACGTTGCATATATAGTATTTTGTATTTCTCTTACATGTGTTTAAATCTGAATGTATTAGCATTTTGTTATGAATATAGACTATAAAATATAACAGATGGGCAGCAAAGATGAATGATCATTGAACAACCTTCTTTGGGGGTCTTTCCTGAGTTTTCAGTTCTTGAGCTCACAACATTAATGTTGTGCTGATGCTATTTTTTTGCCAGGTAGCTTTTTAACAGCCTGTGTGTACATATATATATTGTTAGAAGTGAAATATGGAAGGAAGGGAGATCTAATTTTGCCACCACAGGTACCTCACCACTAATATTAATTAGTGTCACTTCAGGTTAGGAAACAAATAAACAACCCAAAACCAAGAGAGCTGATTGAAAAATTAGGATTTCCATGAAACATTTTGTCATAGATAAAAAAAAATTGTCTAAATGATCTATGGAGAAAAATTGATATTTCTGCAGAAATGTGAATGTTGAAAAGTTTCAGCCAAAAAGCTGAAAATTTTCAGTTTTCAGGCTTTGGGGAAAAAATCAATCTCTTCTGTGAGCAACTAGTATTTTTCCAAAAAAAAATCTGTTTAGTCAAAAATGCAGTTGTCCATTGAAAAATAGTTTTGATTGAAATTTTTCAACCATCCATATACCCAATCTCAGTGATACCTGTGTGTGTCCTTTACAGATTGCATCAGGTCTGGTGTGAATGTTAAGGCAGGTTGAGTTTTCAGGAACTTTTAATTGTGCGAGGAAAGTTTGTCTTTTGTGTGTGAAGGATTAGACTGATCAGATGAGGAATCATCCACCTGTGAGGAGAAAAGTGCTCATTTTTAGAGACTAAAAGCTTTGAGTCATTTTCCAATCAATCATCTTAGCTAACAAGTGTCTTGTGCAAAGCTGCTGCCTTGGAAAGACCATTCAATCTGTTAAGGCTTTTCTTTTCTTCCTGTCTACCCACTCCTTGATCAAGGCTTCTCCTGCAATCATGCACTATCTACAGAAGGCTGATACCACTTCAGCCCTCCTTTTCTGGTGGACATGTTCCATTTTACCCTTCCCATCAAGATTTCAGAACCATGGCAGCTATAATTTTAAAGGTTAACTTGAACTTTAAGCAAGGCAGTATCAACATATCAAAGCAATTCTTCTACTGAATCTGGTTAGGATAAAAGAAGAACTGATCCAAACTTCTGCAAACAGATATTTGCCGCTGGTCAAACTAATGAGTAATATTAATTAGGAGTTTAGTGAACAGACGAATGAATTAATCATTTGCAAATGGCTCCGGATTTCTGAAAGTATATAGTATTCACCAAAAAGCATCAATGAACTTTCAGGCTATGTTTTTTCACAAACTGTCCTCTTGGGCAAGTGGCTATTCATATTCATGGTTTGACTGGCTACCTAATCACATGGCATTGTTCCTGATTCCTGACTGGATGACTATGGTTTTTTGAAAAAGTGAATAACTAATAACCAGTCATAAACTTCTGGACAAAGCATTTATGCTAAATCCTTGAAACCTAGCATTTTGTTTGCTTTTTTTCTATAAACTAATGGCTTCAATGGATTTTTCCAAAACCTTTTTCTGGTCAGGGTGCTGGTTTAATGTACTCTTAAGCATTTGCCCTCAGCGGTTGGTTTCTTGCTTTCAGGCAAATATTTACATTCATCTACATTGAAGTAACTGTGTAGGTCATCTGTTGGCACAGTTTCCTATACAATCTATACAATCAGGTCATTTTGTTCCTCCTTATTTGCTCTGCCTATGATTTTAGTATCTTCTGCAAATCGGGATTGTGTGGGGAAAGGGAAGTCAAAAGAAATAAAGAGTAACAGCTTTGAAAATCTCCCCTTCGAGATCTGATTTTCAAACCTGTCATCCAAATTACATATGTATGATCGCTGCCTCAGCTCGTGTAAATCAGAGTTATGCTGATGTACGCCATCTGAGACTCTGACCCATTGAGAACAAGTAAAGTCTAAAAGCTGGGCCCTGTTATTCATCTTAACTACTTTCCAAATTATAACATCGCCATGTCGGTCCTCCCTTTAGATCCTGCTGTTAGCTGGTTTTCTCTCCAGCTGCTTTTCCACTTCCCATTCTATGTGCTCTTTGCTTAAGCTGATGTGGAACTGAAGACTGCATAGCTGTAGGCTGGTCCCATGCTTTTTAATTTTCCGAGTACACAGCATCCACTCATCCTCTGCATTTCCCTCATCATGTTAGCAATATCTTCAAAGAACTCCAACAGGTTAGTTAAGCATGACTGCTCCAGCTCGAATCCACAGTAGCTACATCATCCTTAAATTGTGCTGTTCCACATGTCGCCTGTGACTGATGTGAAACTTAATGATCACTATTTTCCTCATTTGTCTTTTGGCCTTTTAAAAAGAAAGCAGAGTAAGATGTTTCCACTTTAACATTCGCAGGAATCTCTCTGATATCTAGTAGACCATTAAAAACACCCTCAGCTGAATTCCTTACTTCTGTCTAACAATTATACTTAGCGTTCACATAGCCTTGTCATTGCTCTTTACCAATTTTAGCCCCGTGGGCCAGTTAAGGATCATTATCTCCATTTTACAGAGGGGGAAACAGATATGGAGAATCAAATCTGCCCCGTGCACAGCTGTACACATGAAAGATGGGAGCACCACAGGAAGTCTGCACCCACATTCCATTCCCTGCATAGGACCCTAAGAACTAGGAATGGTCCCTCCCTGAGATGTTGGCTATTCCAAAGGGGAGGGGAAGGGGGAGTGGTGAGGAGGAGGAAGGGCCAGGACCTCACACAAGAGTAAGGTATAAGAGATTGGCCTTTATTTCCTGGGCTCAGTCAAGTGACATAGGTCACAAGAGATTATGCCCAGGTCACGTGACTGGGCTCAGAATTCGCTGACTGCTGGTACGGCACCTGTCACGGGCTGACTTCAGAGGGGAGCAAATGCTGCAATGCATTGAGGGACGGCTGTGCTCCTTTTCCATGCTTGGGAGCTCCGGAAGGCATGGTACCTCTGAGACGTGATGCCTGGCCTGACTTCGGCTAAGGTGGCATCACCCCGCAATGAGGGGCTGTAGATTAAAGCCCAAAGAGAGCATAAAGAAGGTAAGTGATTTGCCTGAGCTTATGATCATGGCTGGGGCTCTTGATGGAGGCCACTGCTGGTGGGGGCACTGAATCAGTGCAAACTTTGTGCAAGCCGGCCCCCTGTCTACTCAGACCCAATCCAAATGATGTTGCAGTCTCTTTGAACCACTCCATCCTCTGCAGCCAACCTCCCACCCTGTGCCAGACTCTGCACTGACACGTCAGCACAAACCCACCCGAGAATCTGGCCCAGTGTTTTTTTTCTTTAGCACTGAACTAGTTACTTGCATGTGGGGTTTTGGCCCTTTAAGCTTCAATGTGCATATGCGTGTCACGATTTTATTTATAAATACGTTTAGCAATCAAATCGAGTCCCCTGCCAGCAGCGATCATTTGTGAAATATATTGCAATGAAACTGATCTGGAGGCCAGGGTGCAAGTAGGGAAGAGTTGTTTTTGTCCCTTTTGCTAACAGACTCCCTCTTTCCCCTGGAAGACTGCGTGTCAGCTGGATAATTTATTAGGAAATATCACTGTAGTGCAATATGGTATGTGTCATCCTTTGGGAGCAAGAAATCAAATATTCACTTGTCACTGGGAGGGCTGATTTAATTGGTATGTATAACGATTCGCCATTTTGCCTTAAAAATAGCTGTGCAGGGTGTATTGTTTCATATTCAGAATGGATGGGTTTTAATTCAGAGGGCTAGGAGCTATTGCTATGGTGACACACAATAGTCCATAAGCTCAAAACAAAACAAAACCCAAATGCTATCTATTGCTCAGAAAGACGAGGTAGCCCCTGAAGAGTGCAGGTCAATTGTAGGTCCTCTGGGAATCGAAAAACAGCCGCAGCTCTTTGTCTGCCGATTCCTCCAGCATTAACAAACATTAACATCTCAAAATGTCCCTTCCAGGTGGAAAATGCCAGTTTCTAAAAATTTCTCCTGGATCCATCTGCCTGTGAAGTTAGGCACCAGGCCAACAGGGCAATGCCCTCAGTGCCTGAGATTACAGTAAAGCCAGGAGAGACTGCTGACCAACCCTTCCCTCCTGTATGTGACCATTTACTTTATACCCGCAGTGAATTTGATCCTGTGCTTTAGTTAGTTAGTTAGTGATTTACAAATGGTTCCTGCCACCCCTGCACCTGGATGCCTTATTCAAAAATAAATACAATAGGCACAGAATTGAGGTCTGTCAAGCATATATCCTGCTTCTAAAATGACCTGGGAGATCAACCAATAGCTTGATCTAGCAGAGGACTTATACTGCACCATGAAGCTTGCCAAAGTTAGTCTTTATTGGACTTTGTTGGACCTATTAGAAGGAAAAGGTCCTGAGAACCTCCTGCCCACGGTCCTTCAACCCCAAGAATCACCAGCAAGGGTAGCCCCGCACATCATAGCCACCTCCACGGGGCATACGAAAAGAAGTCAGAAAGTGTTCTGGGACTTCTTCCTTTAGCAGACCCTTTGCTAATAATTAGTGATGGGCCTGAACTAAAATCCTACATCTCTGTTTGGGGTTTGGCCCCAAGTTCACAGCTTGAACCATATTGTCTGAAACTGGGCTCAGTCTGAAGATGCAGAGGTCTGGAGAATCCAGGGTTCTGGTGTGGTCCATGGTAGACCTATGAAGTTTGAATCTGGGGCCAGGTCTGGAGGTTTGGCTTTTGTGGGTGCATGTCTGTTTCCTAATTATTACAGCCAATGATAATTTGACTGAATAATAGTAATGCCTCTTAGCGTTTGCTGTATCCTTTTTGTGGTAGAGCATTTGGGTCCGTGTACATTTCCTTTGTGTGTAGTTCACAGTTTCATGGTCCTGCAGGGAGCGAGCGTTCTAATGGGGTTACCCCAAATCGATCCCAGAGCAGAATTCCACTGTATTGCTGGTGCCTTGTGTGCAAGTGCAGCACTCAGCTGCTTTGTATTATTATTATTATTTATGTCACTTTTCGGACCATATCCCCGCTTTTAATGAATAGTGACATCAAACACACATAAATTAGACCGTAAACTGAGGATCATAATTAAATTGAGTAGACTAAAAAAAAAATAAAGTATGTCAACCAAATCCCAATTTGCATACTATTATGTACAGTCTTCAAGGTTTCAGCCGAACAATGGATACAACTGGGGGATTATAGCGAGGTTTAAATTTCGCAGGGATGATTTGATATTCTATCTGCACTGCAAGCAAGTCATGTTGCATCAGATCAAATCCTGATTTCATTCGATTGCTGAGAAACCTATTGTTGCCTCCCTCTCCCCCTACTTCTTCATTATGGGGATGTAATTTATTGAAGTGCCCTTGAGAGTTTGCTGCACAGAATGGATGTAGCTTTATATAGTTTAAATTGTTCCTTGGTTGCAGAGCACTAGTGGTTAATAGAAAGATAATGAAAATATGGAAATTAAATTAGCTCGGTGCCAGAGCTGAAAGAAGAGTTTCTCTAACTTGCCATACAGCCCAGATATGGGCAAGTTTTAGAAAGAGAAATATGATTTATAAATCGTTCTAGAGAAGCTATATATAGGGGGATTTTCCATCTTCCTGCCCTTGGAAACAAATGATGATATGATTTTTCACATGCTATATAGAAGTCAGGGGATTCTAGGCTTCAGTTAAACAATACAAAGTGACAAAGAAACACATTTTTCAGTGGTGTTCTAAAGAATGAAACCAAAGGTTGAGTGACTTAAAAAATGACCTGTATGAATGATCCTGAAGTGCATGGATCCCAAGAGATTCATCACTATTATACTGGGATTTAGAGATTAAAACAAAGAAAACAGGCCAACCATTTTCTACTATTAGCCGGGGGGACTCCTTGCTACAAGATACAGTACAAAATGCCAGTAGACAGGATTTTAAAAAGGACTATACATTTATGTGTAGCCCTTCTGTCAAGTGTTAACAGCAGTGAATTAAATTCCAGGGTTGATATAATGTGCAAGGTCACCAACAGGCCTGCTGCTCCAGTCCACTGCTGCTGGGTCTAGTCCAGTCCAGTCACTGAGGTCAGGTCTGCGACCAACAGAATAGATCTGGTCCAGTATGCCACTGTCAATTCTAACAGGTCAGCTGCTAACCAACCAGGTCAACTCCAGTCCGTGCTGACCCTAGGTCTGCTCCATTCCACTGATACCAGCTCTGATTAGCCACTGAAATCAATTCCCCGGTGGAACTTGAGATGCTGGGGTGAAGTTTCTTTCACTGGATTAGAAACCCAGAGTAAAACAAGACCCTAAGATACAGTCCCTGGTCTCCCGTAATGACTTTGGGATCCGCTACCCAATCTGGCCCAGTGACTATCAAAATTTTCCCTGGGGTATAACTTTATACACACACACACCATTCATAAGAATGAAACCTAAACACACACACACCAATCATAAGAATGAAACAAAATTAAAAATATCCAAATAATATAGCTCTGAACACTTTATGAAACTACCCTGAAACAAATAATAATTGTGACAATCAAGCCTCATGGCTCCTTTTCTCTTACAGTAGAATGTCTCTGGCTCCTGTTCCCTGCACTCTTTTGAGCTTAAGTACAAATAACACAAATATCAGAGTTATACTAACCAGCATAAAAATGTGTAAAAGTTATAAACCATCCTGCTTGAGGATGGAAGCCACTCACTTATGGCCAGATTTGCAATGTATTGGCAGATTGGGTACCAAGCATTTTTGAAAATCTAGCAGTTTATTTTGGTGCCACATGAGAACTGAACTCATTTGAAAATCTGGCTGAAGGTACCTGAGGTGTGCAAGAAACTTTCTCCCAAAGTCATGTACATTCTGCCATTGTTGGGGTTATACATCTTCTACTAAAGCATGTGCTATTGGTCATCTTTGGAGACAGGATAAATGAGATGGACCACTGATCTTGTCCACTCTAGCACTCCCCAATGTTTCTAACTACTGCATATGATTATTGATTTAGTACCAACAGGTGTGCTGGGCACCAGCACAGAGGAAGACACAGCCTAGAGATTGAGTGATTAATATTATAATTCATAGTGGAGCTGCATCAGTAAAACACAAATGGATGCACAGGGAGGATTGACATGGATATGAAAATTCCAGCCAGTGACCAACCCCATTCATGTCCATCTTGTATGGTCCATGTCAGTACACAGGCATTCACGGCTGATCAATCAGATGAAAAGTTGAGTAAAAACTATTGCAATTTTTTTTTAAACTCTAAGAAAACCAAAGTGTTGACACTATGTTATCTTACATAAACAGTAAAAGAGGGATGTGTATCTGATAAGAAAATACAGCAGAGTTGAGAAGCTGAGAGACTATTTATGGTAAGTGTAGATACTGTTATAAAATTTTATTGATGATGATTTGTCTCTAATCTGTTCATCCCACTTCAATCGTGTTTCTTCAAATAGCTCAGAAATTAATCTAATGCAGGCCAGAAGCCCATCCATTTCACCTCTTGCTTTTAATCTGAAGAACCACATTTCTACAAATTCCACCTCATGGAGAGTCAATCTTTTTGCATTCCAGTTTAGATATACAGCATGAAATCCTGACCCCATTGAAATTAATGGTAAGACATTTCACCCAAAATTCTGAGAGGAATGCAATCGTGTAGAGAACTATGATCTAGGACCATCCCAGAGTATGAGATATCAGAAAATTGATGCAAGTGTTATATCAGCAATGTATATTCCAAATCCCTACTATTAGACTGTTAGGGTGATTCTTTGATTTACTAAAAGTAAACAATGCTATGGAGCTGTTTAGAATATTTGTGACTGCCTGCAATAAAACATATTTCATCATGGTAGCGGCAAGAGAACCTTTTTTTTTTCCGTGGGAAATTACTCAAGCTACAATAATGTGTTTTTCTGAATTAAATAGATAACTTTACAGACTGTAGTGTAATAAAACACAGATAAACACAGCCGACATACCTTATTTAAAAAATTAGCATGTCATATTTAAGCCTCTTCTTTTGATTTGCAAGTTAATAAAACCATAGCCCGTTGCCATAGGGAGGGTAATTAATTAGCCATCTGTAAAATTAATGGTAGGGCAAAAAGGCATTCATTGAAATAGTTAAGGGACACAGCAGAAGCATATTCCAGCAACAGAAGTGATGTTATAAGTCTGCCATGTGATCTTATCTTCTGAAATAATTGCATTTTTCTGAAGGAGAGTTCAGTTTATGATAAGAGATAAGAGTTATTCAAATGGGATCTTCAAAGTCTGGGGGAAATGACTCAAATCGCCAACTCTTTTGTTAACTGAAACCACCTATCTCCCTTCAGAAAGGGGGGAATTGTGATACAAGATTCAGACAATGTGCATTATCCTCCCTCTCTCTCTTTTTAAAGTGAATTTAATTCGGTTTAGTTTAATTCACTGAACTAAACCGAATTAAAGCCAATGAGAGTCCACACAGGGATTTAATGTGATTTAACTAATCTGCCTTAAATCCACATCTTTAATCAATTCAAATTAATTTTCTTGAGTGTCCCCGTATAAACAAGCCATCAGTCCAGAAGCTGCCAGAAAGAAGTCTGGCCAGAGAAGTGGTGGGCTAGCTCTTGCCTACTAGAAACTGGACTCAGAGCACCAATTCATTTCTCACAGGATAAAGACTAAATTTAAATGGTATCTAACATATCACTCTTGACATTGGACCAGATTCATTCGGGTTACCTGGGGGATAAAGGTTTACTCAACAAATTTAACATGAAAGGCGCGTAAGCCATTCAAATGGTTACACTTTCCTTGACCAAACTTTGAACTGAATATACATGTTTGTACAGCTTTAAAATGTGCCCAAATAGATCCTCTGTGCTCTCCAATATACTGTGTCTGGGTATCGTTTTCCATTCAGTGCCCTGCATACATACTGTGTCATGATTTGATTCTGTTGGATTCCCAATGTTGATCAATAACTGTATTAGAAGTGTAGCACCCCCTTTCCACCTGGTTACCTCCTTTAGCGCCAATCTCCTTATGCGTTTTGATGGATAGGCCTGGATTCTTCTGGATCCAACACCCAATCAGCAGGGTGTAATTTCTTTTTCTTCCCATGTGAATTTATTTGGCAGTGCCATCCTCCCCTTTGCTCCTTCCTCGCAGGGTCACCAGGGCAACTTGGGAGGAAAATTCTAGTCACAAGATAACCTCTCCTTAGTTGCCAGATAGTTGGAGACTTCCAAGAAATAACACAAACACATCAATATAATTACAGTGTTAAATATATTGAACAGGAGATAAATATAACATAACAGGGTAAAACACTATTCTCAGGGTCACTGATGCCCATGTTGATAGTACTTGTGTATTTCCCCAGACCTGATATGGCAAACGTAAAATTTGTGTCCCATTGGTATGCTTACTTTGTTGTGGCCCTTGATGACTATGACCATGATATCTTCTGTGCGGCAGTTAGCAATATGGCTGACTGGGTTCAGTACAGTCCAAAAGACTCACAAGTGGGATAAGGTGGTAAGTCCCTCCGCAGATTTAATAAGCAGCAGGTTATCAAATCCCCAGACCCTTACTCCCCTGGCTTGAGGACACAGTTCAGGGAGTCTGGGGGTCCCCAAACAATCTCCCTGACTAGCTAACTAAAAGATGGTGACTCACAAACTCTGCGATGGATCTTCAGATTCAAAGATGGCTCTGAACTCCTCAGTCCCTGCAGAGGTGCTGATAATCTCTGGTGGCAGGTGTCCTCTTCATGTAGGAATCGGGCTACTTCCAGTCCCAGGATTTCCCCTCACCACAAAGGGGTGCAGGGCTCAAAGCACAGATTAAAAAACTATACTAAAATCCAAACTTTAGTCTCCCACCTCAGCACCCAGACACACTCACAGCAGGCAACAGCCATGGACTAATAGCCAGAGCAGTAGTGCTGTGTGGTGACTGATTTTACCTAGGGAACTGGAGGGCTAACTCAGCCTGGCTGGGCGAAGTTTTCCCCGTAAAAACTCTACAAACTGGGAGTCACCTTGGAGTGGGAAAAGCTCAAGCTGAATTTTGCTCTCAGGTCCCCAGAGGTCAGCTCTCAGGGGGAACCCTGCATGCAGGCCTGGGGCTCACCAGCCCCCCACACAGCCTTTCCCTGGCTGGCTCCAGACTGCTCCAAAAAGGCTTTTCCCCACTCCTGAGCACCCAGGGAAGGGCATCTCACTTCCTATTGGTTGCCGAGCAGCCTCTGAGTCTGCCCTTGGCTCCCCATCCCTACCAGGGACAGTGTGCAGCTCCCGGAGGTACCAGCACACAGAGCCCCAGGAATCTAAGTGATCTCCTTGAGGGTTACAGAAGGAACAACCAAAGACTCTAGAGGAAATAGCATTCTTCCTTCTGAGATAGGCTCCAGGTTGGTGATGGGGGCATGGTGAGGGTGTACCATATTTTAGATATAGAAAAACCTTTTGTGATCATCCCTGATCCCAAGGCACTACTCAGGAAATTTATTAACCATGATGTCCTGGCTAAATTCTATCTCCTTTAAAATTCCCCCTCCAGTATCAACTGAGTGAAGTATTCGTCTTCTCTTCACGCTCTAGCCTAGTTGGATACACTTTAAAGTGCATCCCGGTGCTGAATAGCCTTGCTGTGAAATGTTAAAGATGTGCTGTGATTCACACTAGGAGGGCCTGCATTCAGGTGGGTGAATTGATTCCTAGACATAGTAAAATGGTTTGGGTATTTCCTGAATGGAAATTATATACAGATGTAACATATTATTATATATCATCGGAAGAAGCGGGTGCTAAATTGGTTGAGCAACCTTGGTTATTTGCAAAGTCTAAGGGCTTCATACAGACTCAAGAAGTAAATCTCTCCCTTTGCGTGTGAAGACTGCAGCCTCTAGCCGTGTTTAAATCATCACGTATCTCTAAAGTTCCCACCCGTCCCCCGCTAAAATGTTATTATAAATAAGGAGCTAGAGCAGAGATCCTGCTCCCAGTGGTTAAATATCTGTTTGTGATGAATTTGGCCAGCATAGCCTCAGCTAGTGGTAAATTTGTTTTTAAAAAATGCGGCAATAATTCTTTGACCTTTATCCTGTTTCTCTAAAGTCGGAAATGAATGTCACTGTTAACATTTATTATCCAGTAGAGCAGTCACACATCTGCAAGGATGCTGTTTTCTTTAGAGTGGACTTCTTATTTCCCTAAGTTATCCAAACAGATGGTGATTTAACAGAAGGGTCTAATTCATGTTTTGTCAAAGAACCAATGGGTGACAATGTAACAGTCCCATGATTTTCTAAGAGTCCATAAAAGAAAATGCACTTGGGTAATTTACAGTCCCATCCTTCTTTCTCCCTCCAAGGAGACAGACTTACTGGGTTTATTTACTTCAATGGCACTTTTCTTTCTTCTAAGTGAATGTAATGTCCATGAAAGGTACCACCCTATTTGTGTATTGGGGGGGGGGGTCTCTCCCCATTTCCAGGTATCAAACACACCCTCCCAGGAAAGATGACAATTGACAGTTTTGGTGACTGAACTTCTCTATTTATCCATAGGATACACACAGTCTGGGTAGTAAAAATTCAATACTTGATTTGCAGGCACAATCAGGTATTTACGTCTCATGGAGTCTCCAGGTAATTGTGGATGCAAAAAGGAAGGCTTAGTGAAGGCAAAAAAATATGACCCCCACATTTGCACCACTGCTTGGGACTGCAGCCTCCGCTTTGCCCATGACTTTGTACCCATACCGTTATTGACATCTGGCTCTGCTTCTCCAGAGATCAGCATCCAGTTTCATTTGGCAAGGAGTCCACATCAGCGTCTTCCACAGCTAACAATCCCAAGCTTCCATTAGGGGGAACAGGATGAGTGGTCTCAGCCTCAACATGTCCTCTCCCTGTTATTTGGAGGAGGAGGAGCTGCGGCCCATTATGCCATTTTTGGTGACATCTCTATTTAAGCCCTGCAAAGATCTTGCCAGGCTCTTCCAGCAAAGAGAAGGGTGTGCTCCTGGAGGCATTATGCTGCAGACGCATATCCCTAATAGGAAGACCAAAAGGGGAAACCTGGGTCCATCAGCAGGGAGCCGTAAAGGACACAAATAGAGCTTCACAGCTCACCTTTACTCTCTGCTTTGTACTGCTTGATTCTGCGAGCAAGATCCTCAGGACCGCTGGAGACTTCTTTTGCATTGTTTCGGCAAGAGGACTTCAAGGTGACTTAGGGCAGCCACTGAAGATTCAGCTCTCATAGAGCCATTCCAGGGCAAGCTTGGGGGTAGCTCTGGAGCATATCAGGAGTGGGAGCAGAGTACAATTCACTTGCACAGAATGGCTCCTCCTCTCACCGGTAGAAGCAGTCCCTCCAAGACAAGGGGAGGCACGTGAGTGGGCGAACAAAACTGCAATGAAGCCCTTATATTCTGTCTGCTCTGTGGACAAATAGAGCTCTTCAGATTGCAGCACCGAGGGCCCGACCCAGGATTCACTTTTAAAACCAAAAGGGAAGGAATAGCATTTGCAAGGCGCTGTCATATTATCCAGTAAAGACACTGCCTCCTGCTTGATTGGATTATAAAGGAGCTCTGTGTGTTTTATGGTCTCTCACACACACATATATCAGCATCAGTCTTTGATGCAAGACTAAAAAGATCAGACTAGTGAGTGCCGGGCACGCTCTCGGAGGTAACACCGTGAGACAGGCCCATATTGAACACTAGTTAAGGGAGACAAGAAGAAATGGGGACATTACTTTGTGTTTTCTAGAAAAAATAGGATTTCAATACTGGATCTTTGAAATGAGCAAGCGTCATTTACCTCAGCCCATCTGTATCACAGCGCACCTAATGAATATAGATCGCGGAATCGGTGCCTGGAGTAGAGAACAGCGATCCCCCTCAACCAAGATGAATGGTCAGTGTTGCAGAGCTGGAACATTTAATTTGTCAGCTAGAGACTGATAATATTAGATGAGAGAGCAGTATTTCTCCCCCACGTGCACCTCCCTTTGCTGAGAGGGCAATGGAAATCTTGTGGCAGTATATATCTTTCTTTCATGGAGGAGGAATCAGAAGTGACTGGTGGCACATCCCAGAGCAGGATTTCTCTGAATTTGATACTTTCAGTAGCACCCATTCATGGTAAAAGGGGAGCGGGGGAGGGAACTGAATGGCTCAGGGAATTGGTGATTGAGTCGGGAGCCTTGCAGACATCTAGGCCATTGGTTGGAATCCAACCCAGGTTGACAGCAACTCAAAGTGTATGTCCACACTGCATTGAGTCACCTGCGGCTGGCCCATGCCAGCTGACTCAGGCTTGTGGGGCTCAGGCTAAGGGGTTATTTAATTGCAGTGTAGACATTTGGGCTCGGGATGGAGCCCGGGCTAGGGATGGAGCCCAAGCTCTGGGACCCTCCCCTCTCGCAGGGTTCTAGAGCATAGGCTCCAGCCCAACCCAAATGTCTACACCACAATTAAACAGCCCCTTAGCCCAAGCCCCGCAAACCCAAGTCAGCTGGCACAGATCAGCCATAGGTGTTAAATTGCAGTGTAGACACACCCAACATTAACCCTTTCGTAAGCCCAGAATGTGGTAAAGCGTGGGGGGAAACTGGATGGCTCGGGGAACTGGCAATTCAGCCAGAATCCCTGCACACATCTAAGTCCTTCTGTGCCAGTCTAGCCTGGCTCAGCTGCAGCCCAATGTTACCCCTTTCATAAGCACAGAAATCCAGTTATTTGTTTGAAAAATTACATTTAAATGCATCTTGTTTCATGCCTGACTGTCAGCCACTTTGCTCCATCTTGAGATTAAAGAGGACAATAAGAAAGGATTAGAAAGAGAAGGACTGAAGAGGGGAAGCAGGGAAATTTTCCAACCTTAAGATCTGTGCAGGCTTACATGGATGAAGAAGCCTCCAGCTCAGATTGCCAGCTCTTTCTTTGGGATTTCTGAAAGGGTTTTTTTCTGTTTACACCACCTAACACAATGAACATCCCTTCCCTTTTACAACAGATTAGTCTGTAGATGTAAAGGCCTCTCTTAAAGTGACCCGTACCATATCCATTTATATTTGAAATTTTTTAGTTGGCCAAATGACTAGGCTACCTGCATATTTCATCATTGCACCCTCTGGACCAATAATTCATTAGGGTGATTCCTTGAGTTTAAACAAAAGCTAATGGAAATCCATATGCCCAAAGGAGTATAGTAAAAACATATATTTTGAAATTTATGAGGCTAAATGAGATAAGGGGAACCCCATGAGGAAGAACACAATAATAATAGATTTTCACAGAAAGTGAGCACTTTGGGTGAACTGATGAGAAAAAGAAAATCCTCAGGGGCCTTTATTACTTTCAAAAGCCTACAGGATTTTGTTGAAAAATAAGAAACTGTTTCAGCTCAGGTATTGCATTCACACAAGCCTGACTTCCTTTTTCACAAACATGATCAAACCCAGAAATCTTCCCTTCTAGCATAGCTAATGGATGCCATTCAGCAGATCCAACCATAGCTGCGTTTTCATGCAAAATGCATGATGTAAAAAGTAGGAGTCTTATGATTAAGATCTGTATATATCTGCTTACTAATTAAGCCAAATTACTTATCTCCCTTACACAGAAAGCAAAATAATTGTTGACTAACACAACAGTTCATAGCACTCAAAAGCAAATGCTCTGTGTTCAACATGAAATTAATTTCTGGTGTTATTTCTTGTAGGGATGAGACTCTTCCAAGCTAGCAGATCTCCGCTCAAGACGACTCACATCTATCTAGCTACTCAGCCCTCAGCATTTAAGCAACTGACCCCTCCTCTGTCCAATTTGGATTCAAATCTGGATTTGAACTTTACAGAAGTCTGGGTCCAGAGCGTAAGTTTGGGCCCATCTCTTATTTCCATGAGAAACCAATTTTAACGCTACGACTACGTTTAGTTTGTATTTCTTTGGATGAGCTCATATGCAGATCAAGTATCACATGTGGTGGACAACATTGGACAAAATCTAAATTGGAACTGGCCCAATGAATGCCCAAAGAAATTATCTGTCTGGCATTCAAAAGCAATTAAAAGGAGGAACCACAATGGACCCACTTGATAGGCAGCATATGCACAATGCAAGATACCAGTTCATTGCTCATCCTTTGATGTGCTGCTCAGCTTTCCATTTTTAGCCTCTGTGTGAAGGGACAGACTGGAGCTTACAACCAAACAGCATAAGCACCATCAGGAAGCCTGCCATAGCCTGGGCTAATAAAACAAGAAAAGGAAACTGAGTAATGGAGAGGGGACCAGAAGCCATGCTGGTTGCTACACATTGCAGACCTCCAGGTGACAAGCCTGACCTGCTCCCTAGAGACTTTGTTCTTCTGACTGTAAGGTGGGTTGTTCAGGTTCGAGGCTCTGAGTTAAGGACCTTATGAGTTGTGTTAAGTGGCTCTTCCCCTCACCTGGAAAAAAGTCAGCTTCTCTCCTAGAACTTTAAAGAAGTTTAAAGAAACTAGGAATTCTCCAGGCCAGTGTTGGTTGTGAGGCCATCTAAAAAGGGAAACTTGTTTGTTAGTTTGGTGTTGGCCTCTCTCTTCTCAGATCCTGTATACCCCCAAATCAGGAAAACATCCCCATTCAGGAGAGCAATTTAGCATGTGCTTAGCTTTTAGCAAGTGCTTAAGTCACATTGATGTCAATTGGACTTAAGCAGATTCTTACTGCTTTTCTGAATAAGAACAAGCTTAAAATTGTGCTTCAGTGCTCTTCTGAACTGGGATTTCCATTTTGCATCCATTCAGAATCTCTCTAGTAGGAGAGTTTTGCTTGGAAACAGCATCAGTGTGAGATGGAGTCCTAGGACTCATAGACATGCGGCCTAATTTTTGAAAGGTACTGAGCACCTCTCATTCCCCCTGGAAACTAGGCCAACTGGTCTTTGATGCCCTTTGAGCCATTACCCATTTATAACCACATGTGTTGGTTTGTGTTTCTATTATACCATAAAAAACAAAGCGGAAGCTAGATTGGACATGGAAGAAGAGGCAATGAGAGGGCACCGATGTTCTAGTGGACCGAGCAAAAAGCTGTGACTCAGGATTCACTTAATCTCTCTGCACTTCTATGTCCCCATCTATAAATCAGGGATGATATTTACCCAATCATTGTGAAATGCCATGGGATGCAAAGCTCCCTATTATTATTTCTGATGGCTAGAGCAGGGATTTTGGAATCAGACTTTCTAACTTCTATTCCCAGGGCCTAATGACCATGGGAAAGCCACTTCACATCTCTTAGGTTCCCATTTACCCATCTAAGATGACCCCGGATCTTTGAGGAAGAGAGGCTTTGGAAAAGCCAGTAACTTATTGACCAGTGAAATCCAACATCCATGGTAGACAAGATCTAAACGAAACTAATAAGATGAGATCATGAAACATCTGGGGGAAATCTGAGATGATAAAAAATAGGCTTCCTCCAGGATACAAATCTGAGAAAACAAAAGAAAACAGACAGGGCATGAAGGGGTGGGTACAGTCTGCTTTTATTTCAAAAGACATGGTACCACACACCAATAGAGATGAGTAGCAAGCACAGCTTACGATAAGTCACCATCCTTGAGTGGATAAAGGCACTGATTGACTTAGACCATATTGCAATCGTAAGGGTCCAGGGGAGGAAAATGACAGAAATGATTAATATGGGGTTCTGTATTAAGGCTTTTTTGCTGCATGTGAACGAATTTCAGGACTAACATGGTATCCAAGTTTGCGCAGGACATTTTCCTGAGTGGAATAGAGAACAATATAGCTGGAGGTGATCAAATGCAGAGACCTAGTTAGAACAGAAGCAAAGACAGCTGCCTGGCCCACAAGACAGTGAACAGTTATGAGAAAATCTGAGAGAATATAATATACAACAAGGGAGACAGTCTGCAGTATAAATGGTGAGTGGCCAGTAAAGGTATAACAGTAGAGAGGAATATGAAACCATCAGCAGTTGCATATAGCTGCAGTCCAGGACTCTATTTTTAAAATTATCTATCATACCAATTATCCTTCTGATGAATCTGCAGTAGGCCCTGTAAATTTAGAAGATGCCATTTCCACTGTCAGCAATTAAATTACAGGTTCAATCACTTCATCCAGGAGATTGTAAATAAAATATTTGCTGCTCAGTGGAGGAGCTCCCCTTTTTATATTTTAAAGGGAATATGCCCTGGAGCAATCCCTAAAGCGTTTCTAGAAAGGTAGGAAAACAGAAACAGACTCAAGCAACAACCCACTGTGATTTAACAATGGATGGATAAAGCAGTTTGGATAACATGAGAGAACTCACACCATCCCCACAAGGCGCCCAAACTGGTTTTGTGCATCAGCGGTAGCCCTGTAGAGAACTTGCTGCTGGTGGACAAAGTTGTCCGCTCACATGGTTTTCGCTCTTCTCTTTGTTCCCAGCTGATGGAAGTAGGTGACGAAATGAAGAGCAAAAGCAGCCCATGTGATTATGCTTTCCTTTCCAAAAGGACAAAGTATTTATTGCTCCTCAGAGCTGGAACGGACCCAAATTCTCCATGTGCATGTCATTTCTGAAAGGGCACTGCATCCAAGGCTGGCCACAAAATTAGTATTGGGAGTGAGTACATGAATGAATTTCACTGCATCTTCTCTTATTTTCTCATTAGTGTTTTTGCCGCAAGTCTGTCTCAGGACAATTTTATGACAGCAGAAGTGATGCTGTATTTACTGTCTAATATGGCTAATTTGAACTCAAGCATGCGTGCCGTCTGGTTATAGCTTAAATAAATCTTGGACCAATCAGACATTGCATATTTTGTGACTCAGTATAGCAGTTACTTCCCCTGTAGATTGTCAGCTGAGATGGCTATAAGGCCGGCTCCAGTGAGACTGTACTAAACAATAACCACTGGGGTCAGTAGTCGTCAGTGTTTGCAGGATTTGGGTCTATACTTTCATTGTACCATAGGTGTGCCAGGCACTTTATGAACAAAGAAAAATGAGGACCTTACAGTCTAAGTTAGGCCTAATAAAGCAAGTGATGAATTTAAAAAAGGGGGGGAGACATAAGAGTTTTGGAGGACAAAGGTGAAAACAGCAAAAGATCAGGATATTCCAGTATGGTTATTGTTATGTACCTACCTTCTTAGAGTGAAGGTTTTGGGGTGGGTAGTTGGTTTGTTTGGGTTAATCTTCTTCCTCCCCCACTAGGCTTTTCTACACACTCATCACAGTGGTATATGAGTGCCTTTTAATATGACTCTATTAACTTTTGGGGCAGCGTATAGACTGGAGGCTGAGATGCAGCCCAAAACTGAAGCAGTCCTGTCTAGGGACAGGCTAAGTGGGGCGGCTAACATCACATGCACACTCTGCCAGCCCAACCTTTCTTGAAAACTGAAACCAAACACAAACTTTTTCCACTCACTTTTTCTCCTAATTTTCCCATTTCAGCTGGGAGTGACAGTGCCGTGGGAGAGGCTGCTAGCATGATCTTCCTATTTTTTTCTGGGGTAGTTTGGATGAACAAACTTCTGAACTTTTTAAATGTTCACCCATCACTGTCCAGCACTGAATGTGCCACTGTAATTTTCCGTATCTGCTTCCAATTCCTAGCATGGCTGAAAGGTGTCGCTCTCCTCAAGCTTCTTTCACTGCTCTCCTTGGGAGAATATTACACACCCGTGGTCAGCCATTGTTACCCCAGCAAAGGGGCCGACTGACAACAGCCCCACTAGTAAAACTGCAAAGCACTTATTCTCTCATTCACACGGCAAAGCCCTGGCTGTTTACTGGAGAAGCTGTGAAGAGAACACGGCCTGGCTGTGACGACTGCCACTGTGTGCAACATACAGTCCCTAATCCAAATGAACGTCATGATGACCAGACTGACTAAAAACATTTCCATACTTGTTTGTGGGACACAGGACAGCTGTGACATGGCTACTTCTCCCCCCACCCCCAATTATTCTATCAGCAATATCCAATTGCACTCCCTGATGCCTCTGAATTCAATACTCTCAAAAAGATTCAGAGCTCATTTCCCTGAGACACTTTCATAATACAAACCTCCTGAGGCAGTTCAATCTGGCTGCATCATCCATGGTTGAGCATAAGCCAAATAATCCCTGGCAGAGAATTCCTGATGCATTTGTATTTCGTTTTGGCCTGAGCAGTGAAGTTATTTTTGAAAGCTGGCTGAGAAAGCACAACTATACAGCAAGTCCTGTGATCCAGTGCCCTTGGTGTCTCCCCAGCCCTTAAACTAAACACAAAAGCTTTTTAACCCAGAGGGAGGGATTCAAATAGAATCCGCATCCACTACAGTTACATCCCCATCAATACTATTACATGCAATGAGAAACTAGGGAGAAATTTTGCCCTCGGATACATGGTACGTGCTTCACTTTAATAGGTGTGCTTGCTGGCAGCTGAGGCAGAAGAGTGTATTAGAAAGAGACAAGAGACCAGAGATGCAAAGTTCTAATCCAAATACAAACTTCTCTATACTTTGCGAGTGTTTATAAAAAGAAAAAAATGCCTAATGTCTCAAAGGTATTATTAGGCATTTCAGTGTAACAGCACCGTGGTGGTGATCTCATTAATAATACTTAACAGTTCCTAGGATAATAAACACTTCAGCTTTGGGTTATTTTCCTTATTAGGTCTAATTTTTATAATGCTAACCACCACACCAGCTGGGTGCTTTAAATACAGAGATTAAAACAGAAATAAGAGCATAATAGATAGTGAGCAACAATTAAACAAAATCAAATTGGCCGACTCCTTGCCCTGAAGTTCATTCCACTTTAACATTGCTGATCTCAGGAATTATATTGATTGACTGTCATGCACCATAAACAGGAGAGTTAGGATGGGCATCTATGGGACTCAACAACACACAAATCTCTACAACGGTGTTTCCCAAACTTGAGACACCGCTTATGTAGGGAAAGCCCCTGGCGGGCCGGGCCGGTTTGTTTACCTGCCGCGTCCGCAGGTCCAGCCGATCACGACTCCCACTGGCCTCGGTTCGCTGCTCCAGGCCAATGGGAGCTGCTGGAAGCGGCGCGGGCCGAGGGACGTACTGGCCGCCGCTTCCAGCAGCTCCCATTGGCCTGGAGCAGCGAACCGCGGCCAGTGGGAGCTGCGATTGGACGGACCTCAGACGCGGCAGGTAAACAAACAAACCGGCCCGGCCCGCCAGGGGCTTTCCCTACACAAGCGGCGTCCCAAGTTTGGGAAACACTGTTGTAGGCCATAAAGAGTGCACATTTAAATTTATGGCATACCCAAGTCCTAACATTTTTTAGAAAAAAAAAACAACACTCTTCCATGTCCAAAGGTTGGTTGAGCTGCAGAGCACTGTCTCTTGCTCATCCCCTTGATAAGTATTGTATGTGGAGTTCACCACACTGTAAGTCAGATCCATTAAGAAAATAAGGGCAAGAACCTAATGTTTCCAGCCTTGAAGAGAAGATAAAGCACTGATTAGTGTCAGGAAATATAAACAGTGCAGAAGCTACAAAGAAGAGGAACAAACCAATTCTAAAGATGATTTTCTGGTCCTGCCTCATCAGAGCTGAAAATCTTCAGGGGAGGATTTTTGTTTAGTGGGAGAAATCTCCATGGAACAAGAGGCAGATGCCTTGGAACTCGCCCCAGGCTCAGCCAGTGCCTTTGAAGCAGACAGTGCCAATCCTGGGATTCTCCACTGACATGGCTCAAGATGTCAACAGAGTTTCTCAGTGGAATTCTGCCCATATGTGATGTACTGCACAAGCTTTTATCTTGGTTATCTATGGCAGCCTCTCTGATATCAATGGTTTTGCTCAGAAGAGGATTGTCACATCAGCTTCAGAGTTAACATTCCCTTGAACACACCCTCTCAGGATATGCATATTCAACAAGACAACCAAACATTTGTCTGTAGTCCCTTGAGCAGTGCTTCTCAAAGTCGGGCCGCCGCTTGTTCAGGGAAAGCCCCTGGCGGTCCGGGCCGGTTTGTTAACCTGCTGCGTCTGCAGGTCCGGCCGATTGCAGCTCCCACTGGCCGCGGTTCACCATCCCAGGCCAATGGGGGCTGCGGGAAGCGGCATGGGCCGAGGGACGTACTGGCCGCTGCTTCCCTCAGCCCCCGTTGGCCTGGAACAGCGAACTGCGGCCAGTGAGAGCTGTGATCGGCCGAACCTGCGGACACGGCAGGTAAACAAACCGGCCTGGCCCGACAGGGGCTTTCCCTAAACAAGCGGCAGCCCGACTTTGAGAAGCACTGCCCTTGAGTGATGGCCCTGAATCGGCAAGATGAGATCCAAACTTTTTTTGGGAGAGGGTGGGAAAGAAACAGGGAGAAAGGAGCTAGTTCAGATCTTGTGCTGTACTTTGGGCTAATTCTAGTGACATTTCCAGACCCAAGAGGTTCTGATTTTCATGTAAATAATCAGATGTTTATCACTAGCTGCCAACTGGGGAGCCAACTCCTGCAGCAGAATGGACCACCAATGCTGCTCTATGATGCAATCAAAGGAGAACTCCACCTAAAATAGCAATATGTAAAGATAATTAAGAGTCTTTGATTCATAAATTTTTTTAGGCCAGATGGGACCATTATGATCATCTAGTCTGACCTTCTGCATAACACAGACCATAAAATTTAATCCAATAATTCCAACACAAAGCCCAATAAACCTTGGTTAATTATTTAATCCAATAATTCCAACCCAAAGCCCAATAAACCATGGCTTTTAGGAAAATATCCAGTCTTCACAGAACACTGAGTGATGGGAGAATCCACCACATCCCTTGGGGGGTGGGGGGAGGTGCCTGTGTGTGTGCACCATCATAGAGATGAATAGGAAGAAATATGGTCTGTTCCACAACCCTCTTCATCCAGCAAATATTAATTCCATAGCAAGGCAAACTGAGTGAGGTAGGTCACCCTCTCTCTGCTGGATCCTTTGGTTTCATTTTACTTCACAAGTGAAAGATTTATCTTGGAAAGACATTTCTCACCCTCTGTCCATCTGGCCATCTATCAATAGGGGACCCGTTTTAGGAGAAATTCCTTTAGCAGCCAGTGCAGAGAGCTTTCCTTGGTCCATTAGGGACCCCTGCTGAGAATCACTCAAATTGTAAATGGACAGTTGTTTCCTTATCAGGAATACAGCAATTAAACACCTGGGCTCCCTCATTCACTGATGAGGTATATTCAGAGGAACTAGAACAGATTACCCAATCATGTAAACCCATTCCGGGAATCCAGGATGAGCATTTTTGCAGCTTGATGCTGTATTTAAACTCAAAAAGAACAGGAGTACTTGTGGCACCTTAGAGACTAACAAATTTATTAGAGCATAAGCTTTCGTGGGCTACAGCCCACTTCTTCGGATGCATATACTATAGTCTCTAAGGTGCCACAAATACTCCTGTTCTTTTTGCGGATACAGACTAACACGGCTGTTACTCTGAAACCTATTTAAACTCAAACTCCCTAACCTAATATTCTATTAATCTAATAACCAAGCACCCATTATTTGAAAGCGCGTCAGAGACAATAGCTTGTTGGCATTAGACGTTTTTCTCAACAGCTGAAGTATCCTTTTAACGAAAAAGAAAAGAAACAAAGCATTGTATTGATTTTGCATGTAGAATTATCTGGGAGGAACAGCAGTTCTTGGACAATGTGGGGCTTCTAAGCTGTTTTTCCATGAATATTTCTGTCGTCCCTCTCTTCTCACTAGCTCATCCTCTAGGATGTTCTGTTTTTCTTTGCCCAAACTTGTTGGCTCCTTTTATCTGGGCTGGCCTGGTGTGGGTTTCCACTGTATTTTGAATTGCTTTTGCATAGCCTCCTGGATCATCAGTTGGGAGAGGCAATCTTTCTAAAACATATTAAAATAATATTTTTAAAGTGAATTCGGGACTGGTGAAAGACACTGGATTGACAGCCCTTTGTCTGGATTCATTTAAACTGTGCCTGCTGAAGTGTACAGACACCATGTATTGACATTTACATGCAAATACTCATTGGCCATAATTAATTCTTCCCCAATACATTCAAACTAATGTTCTCTGTACCCCTGAATTCCTTTCCAATTATTCAGCCAGCCTACATATCACGTGACTGAGTGTGGACTAGATAGAGAGATTAGACAGATAAGAAAAGTCTGGCAGAACTGATAGGTTTTGCAACCCGTTCTGAAGATCAATACATTCAAGCTGTGATGAGCCAATGTGGGAAGCAGATTCCAGTGCTGAGACAGACTCTGGAGTGAAGATGTGTTACCTACAGCCCGCTCTGAGCCCTTTGCCCAATCTCAGTTGCCATATCACAGGAAGAGAGGGCTTTCTCCATATGAGAGGTGGAGCACAGACAACAATAGAACAAGCTTCCGCCACACTATTCTGGTAAGGTGTCCTGATCCAGATCAGAAGGATGGCACCTGCCTATAGAGTGAAGCAAATGCAAAAACTCCTATGGTCTCCAATGTGATCCAGAAACAATAAAACTCAAAACTTAACCATCCTAGTGGCCTCTTCTGAGCAGACTGCATTGCTCTGTTTCTCACTGGCCTCTCTCGTGCGAGTGGCTTACCTCTCTGCTTACAGTCATGATGTTGTACCAGCTTCAGTTACTGGAGCTTTTCTTCTGTTTCACTTGGATTAATGAGTCAAACATTCCTTGAAGGCCATAGCCCAGCAAGAACGAAGGCAGGTTTCCCAGATACACATAATACCTGCTGCAAGGCAACGCCTGCTTAAATCACCAGAGCATTACTGCAGCAGAGGGACTAGAAATCCCTTTCAAACACGTTTGTTAGCTTTGCTAGGGTGTTTGGTTTTGGGTTTTTTTCCCCCTGCTAAATATATAAACTTGAAACTGGCAAGTCTGTGGATGTAGCATGTTTGTTTGATGAACTGTATTGTGCCTTTTAGTTTTGTAAATTCTGTTTGCTAGTCCTTGGGAAGAGACTGTCCTTTCCCCACTGTTGGGTTCTGATGGGGACAGAGCTATGCAACATTTGGTCATTCACTGCTCAACATGGGAGTGAGCTGATTGAAAGTCAAAGCTCATACTGTACTGGGAGCTCTGCATGGCTCTGTATTATAACCTTCAATCCTTTAGAATGAGGGCTGTTGCTAGAACAATTAAAACACGCGGGCACTACCCGGAGAAAGCAAAAATCAGTTCACAGCATCAATACAGAGTCAGTTAATGATGTCCCTGGAAGCAGAATTTGAAGACCTATCATTGCCATGCACTAGGTAAAGCTTATGGGGGTAATGACAAGATGGGGTGGCTTTCCTTTTATTTTTCTACTTTTCATGTACCAAGTGGTGGATAATAACATGAGAGGACTCCGTGTTACTCAAACTAAACTGGCTCTGTTTTAAAAGAACTATTTAGAAAGATGTTATAACTGCAGCTAGCATTTAAGCCATGTGGACACAGACTGACTTCCTGGAGCCTCCTCCAAACTCTTCCTTCTTGAAACTTGCACTCCATCCTTTCAGATGAGATGAATTCCCACAATCCATAACAGCATCTCCTTATCCAGAGGCCTAACAAGAAGATATGAGAGTTACTACTGAAATTAAATGGAGGGTCTCTGTTAGATGAAACGGTAAATTCCAACAAGCAGGAGGTGACTGGACTGAGATGCACCAATCATTTCACATAGTCCAAACAAACCCAAACAGATGGTAATGACTTTCAGTGAATACTAACCCAGGCCAGAAGATGAAAGATTCCATAAGCCATTACAAATCCCAACCCCTGAGCCATCCAGTCTGGCCAGTAACTTCTACAAAGAGATAGAAGAGGACATCAGAGGAAGCTGCCTGTGTTTTTTTCCTCACTATCTATCCTGGCATTTATACCATGATTATTACTGCAGTAGCCATGTGCCTCTACTGTTCTACTCTATAGATTAAAATGTAAGAGCTACAGGTGGTTCTGAACCAAACAGTTGCAGAAGTTCAAACTGTGTTCTGTTCTTACATGGCCCCTTTCACCACAATGTCTGAGATCGACATCTGAACCCTGTGGCTCAAACCCAGCTCTTCTGAGTGCCTATGAAACGTACACAATCCCGGCTGTGCTTCACAAGTTTTAGCCAGATGGCCATTCCAATTGGCTTCAATCAGAACTGTGCAGCAGAAATCCCACACAACGCTTCTAGCAAACAAAAGTTCTCCAGAGAATCAGTGTGTCCCACAGACAGGAAAAGGGTCATGACCATGAGAAATGGGTTCTCAGTGCTTTCCCTTCACACACACGTCCTTACGCTCTCTCTCTCTCGAACAGCTGTGAACCAGCTGAAACACAAGAATCCAGCAATCTCTCTCCTCCAGACTACACAGTCCATTCAGGGTTCAAGTTGATTACACAGTTATTTTTTGTAAGAAAAGTTGAGTGGGAGAGGCAAACAGGTTTATTTCTCACCCGGCTACATAACGGATTACTAAGAGCACCAACTCATCCGTCTTTGCACTATTTTACCTTCATTACAGAAGCCATTTTTCACAAGTCTGATCTTTAACTGCTTAGAAATGAAACTGTTCAGAGTTGGGGTACACTGCAGAATTAGACTTCCGTTCTCCCGGGTACCCTGGCTTCAGTTGTTCCTTGTTTAACAGTCACCAGTGCAGCTCCTTCTCCAACCAACCCCACTGAATTCCATAGCTACTCTCCCAGACCCTCTTTCGAGACTCAAAGAGCAAAACCCAGGACAAAGATGGAAATGATCAAAACCAGTGTTTCCCAAACTTGGGACGCCGCTTGTATAGGGAAAGCCCCTGGCGGGCCGGGCCGGTTTTTTTACCTGCCCTCTCCGCAGGTCCGGCCAATCGCAGCTCCCACTGGCCACGGTTCACTGCTCCAGGCCAATGGGAGCTGCTGGAAGCAGCACGGGCCGAGGGACGTACTGGCAGCCAGAGTCTAAAAGCAGCCAGAGTCTGCAACAAGGTGGGCTGGGTCTTTCTTTCTTCCGTACCCTCACCCTTCCCAATTCCTCCTCCTCTGTTTTATGCCTTGTGTAGCTCCTTTCCAGTTTTTCCACATCATTTTTTTTTAAATGTGGTCTCCAGAACTGGACACAGGATTCCAGCAATGCTCTCTCCAATGTCTAGGGCAGGGGTCGGCAACCTTTCAGAAGTGGTGTGCCGAGTCTTTATTTATTCAGTCTGATTTAAGGTTTCGCTTGCCAGTAATGCATTTTAACGTTTTTAGAAGGTCTCTTTCTATAAGTCTGTAATATATAACTAAACTATTGTTGTATGTAAAGTAAATAAGGTTTTTAAAATGTTTAAGAAGCTTCATTTAAAATTAAATTAAAACGCAGAGCCCCCCAGACCGGTGGCCAGGACCCGGGCAGCATGAATGCCACTGAAAATCAGCTCGCGTGTTGCCTTCGGCACACGTGCCGTAAGTTGCCTACCCCTGGTCTAAGGAGACAATAATATCTCCCTACTCCTACTTGATATTCCCCTGCTTATATAGCCCAGAGTCACGGTAGCCCTCTTAGCCACAGCATCAAAGGTTTCCCTTTTCTTTTGAATCCCAACTGGCTGCCAGGGACTGGCCCCCGTGAACTCGGCTCTGCTGCTTATCTGAGTCCCAAGGAAGAGCTAGTGCTACTCCCATTTGTTTGTTCATGTCCTTGTGAGACAAAATCATTTAATTAATTGCTTTGAAACAACTCCCCCACCCCCTATAAGTAATTACATGGGTTTTAGAAATAGATTCATGAAAAGTAAAGGTCAGCTCTTTGACCCTGACAGTTTTGACAGCTTCTCTTGCCAAAGTGAAGAGGATTTATAAGATATCCCTGGCTGGATTTCTGTGCCCCTGCATGCTTTGTGTTCTTTAATTAGCAGAACTGTGTAGCTTTGCTTTCTGGTGTTGTCACCCCAAGAACTCAGTGACTGACATTTGATCCACTGAGAGAGAGAGTACGGTTTATTACGTAGCTAATAATGCTTTGCAATTATATACTGGAGCAACTTTCATCCGAGTATCATATCTGAGCGCTTTCTAAGCGTTAGTTAATTAAGCCTCACAACATGCTAGTAAGTCAGGAATGCAGGGGCAGGTGCTGAAGAGGTGCAAAGTGTTGTTATTATAATTGTTATCACTGCCCTGTAAAAACTGAGGTACAGAGGCACTAATAACTTCCCTTCCTCTTCCCCCCTATCCCCAACCCCGCCCCCAAGACCATACAGCATGATAGAAGAACAACCAGGGGGGAAAATCCAGCAGTCCTGATGACCAAAATAACCATATAAAAATACAAAAGTGATGACATCTCACTGTGAAGAGAGAGAAGCTGCCTAGGAATAGGGAAAACTCCTTTCTCATTGGAAGGGCTAATCATAGCAAGCACTGAGCAAGGGAACTGATTTTTATAGACATATTCTCGTCTTTCGTGTTTGCCCGAGTATGGTGACCCTCCTTGAAGGGGATATTGCAGTGGTTCTCAAACTTTTGTACCCCAGTGCTTTGGAGGAAATATCCAGGATGCAAGAGGGTCTCTCACATGTTACCATCAAGATTCTCATTCTAAAGCAATGGCTCTTTTTTGGAAGTTAGAAAAAGGTCAATTAACTTTCCCCTTCCATTTATATTTATCATCTGCGTTTCCGCTTCTGTCATACAAACCACATGGAACCATGACGTGCTATCCCTGACTTAGGATGTGGAATCCCATGCATGTTACGTGCCCAGAAATAACTTTGTCTAAATTGGGCAGATAGAAGGGGACAAGTGGGGCAGAAAAACAGTACTGTGATTAAGGGACTAGCCCATGACTCAGGATACTGGAGTCCAATTCCCACCTCTGTCACAGTCTCCCTGTGAAAATGTGTCACATAATCCGCTGTTCCTCCATTCCCTGTTTCTAAACGGGAATTAATACTTTTCCCTTGTATGCTTCACAGGAGCTTTGTGAGGATAAATACTTGGAAACTACTGATACCTATGTAAGTTCCTATACAGACAGATAGATACACTAGTTAAGGTCCTGATCATGGTTCCACTGAATTAAATGGCAAAGCTCTCAAACGTCACTGGGAACAGAATTGGGCCTCAAATGTATCTGTGACTATGTTGGGTGTTGTCCAACAGGCAGGATGAAAGGGAGTTTTTCTCTTGACTTCAATAGAACCAAGATTTCACCCTTAATTTTAATGATAATGAATGGAGATCAAAAGATATTTTATCTTTTAGACACCTATTTTGTATAGGACATTCAAGCAAAACCAGGGTTTTTCAAACAGGGGTCGCCGCTTGTGTAGGGAAAGCCCCTGGTGGGCCGGGCCAGTTTGTTTACCTGCCCCGTCCGCAGGTCTGGCCGATCGCGGCTCCCACTGTCCGCGGTTCGCTGCTCTGGACCAATGGGAGCTGCTGGAAGCGGCACAGGCTGAGGGACGTACTGACCGCTGCTTCCAGCAGCTCCCATTGGCCTGGAGCAGCAAACCGCAGCCAGTGGGAGCCGCAATCGGCCAGACCTGCAGATGGGGCAGGTAAACAAACTGGCCCGGCCCGCCAGGGGCTTTCCCTATACAAGTGACAACCCTTGTTTGAGAAACCCTGAGGAAAACAGTATGGTGGGTGCCAATCCAGGAAGTTGAAACAGAATAGCTCTGAAATCTGCAGGTCCCCACTTTTGTCCCATGTCTCATGGGGAAAAGACTGGTTCTGCGTAAATAATTACACATTGAACAACACCTGCGTACATTTGTCTCATACTATTTAATTATTCAGCCAGCTCTATTGGTTATAAAACATGGCCTCATCGGGGTTTGTTTGTTTTTCATAAAGATAGTAGCTGGAACCTTTGAAAGTGCCACATTCTAGCTGCACACATGCTCTTTCCTGGAAGAAAGATGCAAACCGTGCAAAGTATGATTTCCAGATAGGACCAGTTAAACTCAGCTGGTACCAGCTTGGGCAGAGGGAGGCTCCTTTGGGGCTCAGCCTAGAAGTGCTGTTGTCAGTGGATTAGGAGCGTTTGAGTCATGGCTGTGGCAAGATGCATGCACAGGGCCACATCCTCAGTGTATAGCAGAATAACTCCATTAAAATCAATAGAGCTACAACAATTTACGCCAGCTGAGGATGTAAGTAAGTGCTGCTGACCTCTGAAGTCTTTGGTGGCTAGAAACTACAGCCATGTGCACATGGCAGAAACTCAGTTTCTAACCTTCCTAAAGGAACTCAGCCATATTCTCAAAATCACGCCAGTCCCATTGCATGGACAATTTCACACTCCTCGTTAATATGCACAAACCATCCGGAGCAGAGGGCTGGGAGCGGGTTTGCATTCATGCACTGCCTGCTAGGCTCCTGACTCACCGTGTGTTTGCAGAAATACCACGTGTGTGCACACGTTGGAAGGCAGAGCCTCAGCTGGGGTAAATCGGCACAGCTCCATGGAGGTCAAAGGAGCTACCACACTTTACACCAGCTGAGAATTTGACCTATGGTATTTACCTATATAAATGAGAGCACACATGCAACTGTGCATGTGAATTTTGAAGATCTGGACTGCTATCTGCACCTCACTGTGTATAAAGTTGTTTGGAAAAGCTATTTCACTTCATGCAGACTGCGTGCATCTCTGTTCTTTGCCGCTACTCTGGGTGAGAGGAAGGATGCATGTATTTTTAAGAGGTGTGATGTGATTTTTATTGTATGACTATTCACCTGCTTTCTGTGACCTTCCAGACATATTTCAGAGGGAATTTGGCACCGAGACCAACTTGGGGGTGGGGAAGAAATCAGCTAACAAACAACACATGTGCACAGGCAGTTTGCTTTGGCTCTGTCTCTTCCCCTTGCTGTAACGCTGCACAGATTTGTATTTCTCCTAAGAGCTTTTGCATTTCAGCTCAGTCCTGCAGGGAAAGGCTAATCCTCAAGTTACGGTAACGCAACTGGTTGACACGGGGCGGGAGAGGAGTGGGGGACAGGTTCAGCATTCTCACCTGCCCCTACTGCAGGTTCACATGAGAAGAGGAGGGTTTGCAGCTATTAAGCTGGACGGGGAAATGCTCATTTATAACCCTAGTGAAGTAGTGGGGGGGAAGGGCAGGAAAAATAGAACTGCTTGAAAGAGTTAAGAGAGGGGGTTGCCAATAGTGTTTGGGGTCCGATACAGTAAGAATTTACTCTGCTGTAGCGCACCTCACATTTATACGTATCAGGTTTGCACCCCATCCCAAGCACTTTCAGTGGATTTGCAGGTGTGTTTACAGTAGGTTTACCAGTTATCCCACCAAACAAAGTGTCATCCTTAAAGTGTCCTCCAAGTGGTTTCCAAAATAACATCCTAAACAAATGCACCTGTGGAAATAGCTGTCCAGTGCTGGTTGAATACCGGAAAAGCAATGTTTGTGAACTTTGCTTCATGTTCTCAACAGCTGTTTGGCTCAACCATATTGATGCCCCATTTGTGTGCTAGTTGTGAGCATTCATTTGCCGGATTTTTGTTCAGGCAGATGCTTGGGGAATAGCCGCTCTTTGCATAAATACTCATTGTCATTTGCCAGTGCATTTTGCCACCCATTTAAAAGTCTCACCATAATCTCAAAACATCTCAGTCAACGAGCTGAAGCAACATCCCATGTCACAAATGGTAAATAAACCAAAATGAACAGTTTGAACAACTCCGGGTCAGAAAATTGTGTGTTTGCACCAAAATGGGCCCAATCCCACAACAGAAATAAGAACTACATTTGACAGTTAATTTATTCCCATCCAATAATCTGACCAGCTCTTCCACTGACTCTGAATCAGCTCTCAACATCATTTTGAGAAAATAGCAGGGGACTCGGGGAGGGGAATAATTGTCTTATTGCAGCAGCTACCTGGGATTCCTTCCCACCCCATTAACTTGGAAAATATGTTCGGCGGCAGGAGTTCGGCCTGGCAGGGGAGACCGATGCATCACCAAAGGGAAAATTACACACTGCTAACGGTTCCGGCTTCATTTTACTATCTCCCCGTGAGTCTGTCAAGGTTTGTGCATGGGCAGCTTGATTCTTTATCCTAATGGATTCAGAGAGGCTGAAGTAATCAGGGGATCTTTTAATGACCAGGCCTGCTACAAATACTAAGTTGAACATGGAGTGAAGTCCTCCTGGGTGATTGAACATGGAGTGAAGTCCTCCTGGGTGAGTCCTTAATAACGCACCTTCCTGTCGATAGGTGGGATAATAGAGGTTCTGGACTCCGATTTGCATTGAGTCAACGGACTGCCTTGGTGAAGTGCCAAATAATCACCGTTTGAAACAAATACCCAGCACGGCTCCCACTAGCAGAAAAAAGCATCCCTCCATATAAATTGCGATTAGCTCAGAGATAGCAACTTTCACCCACATTCCCCTCCGCCACCACCATCCACCTCCAGTTGTCAGCATGTGTCTGAAGTGAAACGAAACGCTCTGGGAAACAAAGACCAGAGTAAGGGCGGCTGGAGACATAAGCAGCCCTAGCCTGTGCACTTGTGCAGTCCAGCTGGGGGATAAGATTTCAGGAAAAGCTGAAACCCACCACTGTGCTACAGATATTCAATCCCCCGAAATCACTTGTGAACTACAGTTGAAATTCTACACCTGCAGCCCTTCTCATGGGGAGTAAGAGCCTCGTTCTGGTATGATTTATACAGTCACCATTACTCGTTTGTGGGGGAAGGGTCTTATGGGTTTGGACGAAGGGGATGCATTTCTGACAGCCTTTTGCCGTTGCTACTTGTGCTGCTATATAAAACACAGGCGAGCAACAATATCTCCTATGCAAAGGCTTAGGCTGAACTTGAATAGTTTTATTATTATTTGCATCACTGTACTGCTTAGAGGCTCCAACCAAAATTGGGGCCCCCGCTGTTCTAGGTGTTAAACACACACATAACAAGAGAATCTAAATACACAAGAGAAAGGAAGTGATAGTGTCCCCATTGTACAGATGAAGAACTGAGGCACAGATTAAACGACTTGTCTAAGGTCACACAAGAAGTCAATGGCAGCTCTAGGGCGTGAACTCAGTTTCTATAACTGTAGCTCACAAATTAATGCTAAAGTTACATGTAGATCTAGGTAAATATCTCAAGCTATTCTCCGCGATTCCCTAGTGTACAAGCTCGAGTTAGCTTTGGCTGCTCACTTTCCACCAATGGTCTACCGAATGAGTTTACTGGCAGGGAGGTTAATGGAAACAATGTATGTTTAGCAAACAGCAGAAAAATTACACAGAGAGCAAATGCTGAATTCACCAAGGTGACCGTTCACTCTAGAAACCTGATCAAAGTGTTCCAATTCAGAGAATAAAACCAATACCCACCCTATGGCTGGGGTGCCCCATCAAAACTAACCTACCTAATTTGAAATCTGAATTTCAGATAGCAAATCCTCGCAATGAACTGCTTGCTCTGCCCATTATGTACATAACTGTGCAATTAATAAGGGGAGCAGGCGATAATGCATGCAACTTCTTCGCTAGCTGCAGCATGACTTCGTTCATGTCCTATTTCTAATTTGCCCTGTCTAGCGAAAACACATTTAAATTTGAGGCCTTCTGGGGCTAGGGAAAAGAAGGGGTTTATTGGGAGGAAGATGCAAGAGTCTTTAAAAGATGATGGGTGCCAGTGGCCATGGCTTTTGGGATTTTGTATTATTGACCGAAGGTTTTGCCAAGCCCAGACTTGTTGTCCCTTTCTAGCTGGGTTTTATATGAGAAGAGGGAAGGTGGGCCCGACGCCGCCAATCTGTTAGAGTCCACCTGTTTACTCAAGTCACAGCTGCTATAAAATAAGCTAGTGTTTCCCAAACTTGGGACGTCGCTTGTTTAGGGAAAACCCCTGGCGGGCCGGGCCAGTTTGTTTGCCTGATGCGGCTGCAGGTCCGGCCGATCGCAGCTTCCATTGCCCGCGGTTCGCTGCTCCAGGCCAATGGGAGCTGCTGCAAGCGGCGTCCCTTGGCCCGCATACTGGCTGCCACTTCCAGCAGCTCCCATTGGCCTGGAGCAGTGAACCACGGCCAGTGGGAGTCGCGATCGGCCGAACCTGCGGACGCGGCTGGTAAACAAACCGGCCCGGCCCACCAGGGGCTTTCCCTACACAAGCGACGTCCCAAGTTTGGGAAACACTGAGATAGGGCTTGCTGATGGGGAGGGAAAGGGAAAGTGACTTCACCTTTCTAATCACTTCCCCCAGCCCATCTTTTGGGGATCACTTGGCGAGACCATTGTCACAAAAGCCCACCTTGTTTGTTACAGTGGAGGTGACAAGCTCAAGGTCCTTTCAAGGAAGCACCACAATAAGCTCACAGTGAAATAAGGGTCACATGGGCAGAGAAGAAGGGGGATGAGACAGGAAAGTAATGCTTATGATTAGCATCTAGGCATTTTTAAAGAGCTGGGCTAGAGTGTGCCACTCTTCTCAGGCTGAGAAGCACCTTCCATGTGAATGGTGGTAATATCATCATCCTTGGTTGTCACGTAGCACTTTTCCATAGACCTCAAAGCACTTTAGAAAAGGAGGTCAGTATCATCATCCCCATGTTATAAATGGGGAAACTGAGGCACCGGGCAAGGAAATGACTTGCCCAAGAACACCCAGCCGGCCAGTGGCAGAGCCAGGAATAAAACCCAGGTCTTCTGAGTCCCAGAGATGTACCCTATCAGCTAGCCTTGTTAAATTCAGTGGGACTACTGGCAGAAAAAAAGGCCATATTCAAAGTAAGGGTGACAGAATTTGTTTTTCCACAGAAAATAAGATACAGCCAACAGGAGAAGTAGTCAACCCATATTTTATGTGACACAGCTGATATGCTTGGAGCAGCTCGGGTCCTTTTGCTGTGACACACTGAACTTAGATTAGCCATTCAATATATATTGCACCCTAAGATAAATCTAAATATACTGTTCAGAACCTGAACTGGACACTGACAGAGTGATAAACCTGAGTTTTGAAAGACTCATTCAATATTATTCTGGGTTCCCTTATGCGTTTTTATTAAATGTATTACTGTTCAACCACTGGTCCCTGCAAAATGAAACAGGGAAACTGACACTGAAAAAAATCAAGCCAAAGAATCTATGATAAATGCATAGAGGAGCTTATCAGCAATAGCCCAGGATTAATCCCCTACCTCCGATTTATACCATTGTCTACTATATTATGGTTGTCCAAACTGCATTGACTGGATCTCAGCTAAATTGCAAGCTCCTTGGAGCAGGGAGCAGCATCTTCTCTTGGGTTTGTACAGAAGCCAGCACACTTTCAGTGCCAATAAGCAGACTCCTTTGGACAGAAAGCTGAATGTCACTTTCTTTATACATTGCTTATAGTGTGAATGTTACTTTCTTTGGGCTAGGCGCCAAGGTCCAATCCTTAAGCAAGGCTTCAATAGACTTTTCACCCAAGTAAGTACAAAGTAAGGAATCACAGGATTTGGCCCTTTATGCCAGTCTCTTCAGATGTTTATTTTCTGTTGGACAATATGACTAAAACAATTCATTGCTGGGCTAGTGGAAAAAATTTATTAGATCAATTGTTAGTTTCCCAGGGATTCTATTTGATTATCCTAGGGAAACATCTAATCTGCTTAATATTTTCTGAAAATTGAAAAACTGCAATATTTTTTCTCTGGCTACTCTTCCTGCTTAATTAAGACAAGTTGCAGTAAAAGCTGGAAAGCAGCACAAGCGAGAGCAAAACTGGCACTTAAGTGATAACATGGAGGATTTGGAATGGCCGTTTAATCTGCTTGGGATAGCTCTTAGGTTCCCAGGTGAGAGTATAGAACTGTATGTCATGCACAGTATGTGTCAAGTGAGCAGAACAATTTATCACTTTAATGCCTCTAAAAACTAGAGATGGGACCCAGACAAACTCCTGGCTCTAAACAGTCCCTGGGTCACCATGTATTCACAGAGTAGGAGGAGAGAAAATTGGGAGAGGGGCCCTGCATTCTGAATCTGGGAAACAGATGCATGAACTGAGCTCCTCACATGGGCAATTCCAATGCCTCTGTAGACACACAAAAGCAAATTGTTTTTGTTCTTTGGCTACAGAATTGTAACAGTTATTTTGGGTTCCCCTCTGCCCTCTGCAATAGGAAGATGAGAAAAAATGCAAACAGGCATTGCTAGCATGGCATGAGAACTGGATCAAAAAACAAAATAAGAGTTGCCAGCCCTGGTCAGGTCATCCAGCCCCAATAACTTTCTTCTGGCAAATCATGCAACCTGCTACACCAAAGGGGATGAGTACCACCACTCCTCCAAACTAGCTTTGCAGTTCTGCATATGGGGGAGAAGACTCTGGTGGGGTCATCAGTTTTCATCCTACTGCAAGAAGTGCCTCCCCCGCTCCTTGTTCCTTTTGGTTCGAGCTCATGTGCCTCGTAATGCAATGCTATGCAGATACACTGCTCCCGACTAGCCCTTCCAAACAATAAAGGACTCCATGACTAACAGAAGTGCCAACCCAAGGATTGCCTCGTTGGAGGCAATTTCTGCCCCTAGTGGAACAGCCTGGACTTTTCAGTAGGATGTGGAAGAATAGCCCAGCCTTCCCAGTTCAACCCTCACTTCTCTCTTTGGGCTACAGACTGTGTGTGTCTCTCTCTCCCTGTCTAGTGACCAGTCTAGGGAATTCTCCTCTCTTCCCACAGTTTAGCCTTCCAAGTCCACCCTTGGTCTCCACAGCAAGAAGTCCTCCTGCTTTATAATCCCAGTTTTGCATCTAAGCCCTCTCTTCTGCCTTTCCTCCATAACAAATAAAATGCTCAAACCTTGACTATTATAGATACCTCCCCTGTAAACACTGCATTTTGCCCCACATAGTAGACTCTTCTGAAAAACAAAACAAACAAAAACCCTAATACCTTTCCTTGCTGGTTTACATACTACTAATGCTCAACACTTGTAAATTGCACTGCAGTTCCAACACTCTACACAAACATCCAGCTATCCAGCCTCTTCTGCCGCTCTGTGCTTTACATAAGGCTCAGCTGGCACACTCCTCCCTTCCCAAGACCAATCAGGTTTTTACATCATTAAGGCTAATTAACATCAAGTTGGACACATTTCCCAATTATGGCTGGAGCCTGAAACCAATCAGAAGACAAACACCACCACCCCCACACACACAGTCCCACAAACAGTCCCTCCAAAAGGGCTTTCAAAGTGAAACCCTGCAAAGAGCAAACGAGGACAAGGAGTGAGAGATCATTCATTCCCCCTTGCACACACCTACCCTGCTTATTCACAGTTTGAAAGCCTGTATTGACGTGCAACAAATCCACAAATGCCTTTATCGAATGATCTTCATATCCCCATAACAGCTTTATGGAGAGAGCAAGTCTTTCTCCCGTATCTGGAGTGTTGCTTACAACCATATAATGATCCTCTCTCTTTTCAATTTTACACCTGCTGAATGGTTTGGTTCACGCCAGGAATCTAATGTTTGATTTGAGCATTATTCAGTCAAGGGCACACAACTTTCTTTGGCTCTTTTTGAACTGACGCACAGTTCTCGTACATTAGGTGATTTAATTAAGACCACCTGAAGCCCAAATGGTGTCTGAGCACACCACAGTGAACTCTTTTAATGCCACGCTAACAAAAAATACCCCAGTGTTTTTCACTTCCATGTAAACTTGGCCACGGTGCGGAGGAAATTTAAGCAAATGGGGCCATTTTGTCAAATGGAACACTCCTGCTGCCCGGCCGCCATTTCTGGGGCTAGGTGTTACATTATGTGGACTTGAAATGCCAACTACAATTTGGCACAAGAGGTGTGTAGCTGCCCTTAGAGAAAATCTGACAGCTTTGCTTACTGTTCTCCATTGCTATGTGGTGCTCTGTGGCGTACAGGCTAGCGTGCAGCTCCCTCATTTGTGGGGCTGAACTTACCTGCCTTTTCATGAAAAAGAAGCAAGAAAAGAAATGGTGTTTCTTTGTAAATGGTGTGCATTTGGTGTTTGTTAAAGGTACAATACACAGAACTCTGTAGAATTAGCTGGAGCAGGAACAGGTCCTGAACCAGACTACACCAGCACTCCTTCTGCCAATGCACTGCAACTCGAGCCAGCAGGACCCGTGCTCATCCAGTACTGGAATCCTCCATACTGCTGCAATATCACATCAGTCCTCACCTGTCCATCCTCTGCTATTTTGGCCTCAGCGTTGCTCTGCCAGGTCTGAGCTGCAGTATCCCCTGCTACTCCAGTGCTGTGATCCAGCACCACACCCCCACAGTTCTGCCTGTATACCTGAGCAAACTCTGCTATTCAAGCATGGAGATCTCCACATTGCTCTGCCATTCACCTCACTCCTGGACCTTGCTAGACGAGTCCTTGGCCTCCCTAGAGCTGAACTGTGGAGGGTACGCTGAAAATACCACCAGGGCCTAGCAATCCTAATTCCACTGATGGAAATGAGACCCCCAGGCTTGTTTGTATTAATCAGGATTTGAGCCAAGGTTGCTGTTGTAGAAAGGCTATTGTAGTACCACACAGAGCCACCTGACAGTGGACTACAGACTGTGTGTGAACATGACAGTGTTAACCCCTGAAAAGACATCCCTGGAACCTGTTCTTTTGGAACAGTGTTAGAGTAATGGGTCGTTTTAAGGAACGCTGCATATAAACCGGCTGAGGGGGGGACGTAAGGGCCACCAGCTCCTCACCGAAGTGGGAGAAGAGGAACTAATTTTTTTGATATTCTTATCCTAGTAACTGTGCTTAAGGTTAGAGCATACAGCCTGAAGACTAGAAAATGAGCAGTTTGATGTCAAGGTTGCAGCCTTCACAGAACACTAGTTTAGGATGACATTTTGATTTTCAGATACCATGTTGCGCAGGGATATATAAGAACCCAGAAGAGATAGATAGATCCTAAAGGTATAAACAATACTAATGGAGAGTTCACACATTGGCCAGCAGGAGGCAGCCATCAGCAGGAGGCAGCATGAATAAGGCACTGAACTGGGAGTCAGGAGCTCTTAATCCCAGTTCTGTGACTTTGGGCATAGAATCATAGAATCATAGAATATCAGGGTTGGAAGGGACCTCAAGGGGTCATCTAGTCCAACCCCCTGCTCAAAGCAGGACCAATTCCCAACTAAATCATCCCAGCCAGGGCTTTGTCAAGCCAGGCCTTAAAAACCTCCAAGGAAGGAGACTCCACCACCTCCCTAGGTAACGCATTCCAGTGCTTCACCACCCTCCTAGTGAAATAGTGTTTCCTAATATACAACCTAGACCTCCCCCACTGCAACTTGAGACCATTGCTCCTTGTTCTGTCATCTGCCACCACTGAGAACAGCCGAGCTCCATCCTCTTTGGAACCCCCCTTCAGGTAGTTGAAGGCTGCTATCAAATCCCCCCTCATTCTTCTCTTCTGGAGATTAAACAATCCCAGTTCCCTCAGCCTCTCCTCATAAGTCATGTGCTCCAGCCCCCTAATCATTTTTGTTGCCCTCCGCTGGACTCTTTCCAATTTTTCCACATCCTTCTTGTAGTGTGGGGCCCAAAACTGGACACAGTATTCCAGATGAGGCCTCACCAAGTTACTTCCATGTTATGCCTGTTTCCCCTCTCACCCCTTTTCTAGTTCAACTAATAATTTGTTGGGGCACTACTGTTATACTTCTCAGGGTGCCCAGGACTGTGAGTCATCTTGTGTTCCCCCTGCCTCCAGCGAGAGAGACTTGCTAGAGCTTAATTGAGTGTTAGCTCCCTGACACCTCCAGTCTCTCAGCCCCCCAGACAAACTCCTCTGGACTATGCCAGCCCTTACTTTGCCTTGCAGGTTAACAACAGGTGCACCCCAGGCTCCATGAAGCACTCCCCTGCAGTGTTCAGCCCCTTATCCACTTACTCACAGTAATACCAAAGGAACAGTATATATGCCAGCTTGCATGACTCAACTCCTACATAACATCACAGCATGGAGATATATTTGTAGTGTACATACACACCGCTCCTTAAATGTCATCTGTGCTTACATCTTGTAGCACTTAGGAGAGAGGGAGGGATAGCTCAGTGGTTTGAGCATCGGCCTGCTAAACCCAGCGTTGTAAATTCAATCCTTGAGGGGGCCATCTGGGGCAAAAATCTGTCTGGGGGTTGGTCCTGCTTTGAGCAGGGGGTTGAACTAGATGAGGTCCCTTCTAACCCTGATATTCTATGATTAGGAGAATCAGTAGGACATAAGTGTTTATTAGAGACCTCACATGATATCATTTATGGATAAATACCACAAAAGACTTATGTTTCGTGTACTGAGTTTGTCGAGCCTGTTAGGAATTGCTGTTACACAACAGTGAACCCTTTGCTAGTTGGCACTGAAGGATTCTTAGGGTCATAGTAGTTACCTCTTACTCTGGGTTTGTACAGCACTCGATCTTGGTTACACAGCCCCTATGTGCTACTGTTGTATGAATAAGTATCACTGAATTTTTCTAGGCTAGCTAAGATGCCACTGTTTTTTGCTGGAATATTGATGTGAGTTTAGCTAAAGCAAAAGAAACACTTTATCTTCTGTGAACCCTTGTGGCCACAACTGTATGCCATGCTTGGTCAGTTTTCACAAATATAATAGTGCACTAGACTATGAATGTGCACACCGCTGTTGGATGGGAAACATCAGCCTTGCTCCAACCTTCATCAGGTTTCAGTTGTCTTGCCATCTAAGCCTGAAATGAAGCTGAAATGATGAGCCTTACTGACAGCCAATGGAAATTCTCATTTCCATCAAGTGAGTGCTAGACCATGTCTTCATATATTTCTATGCAGTGCCCAGCATAATGGCCTCTGTTCCTGACTGCGTACTGTGTATATGGGAGTTTCATATGTGGCTACAAAATCAAATACAAATCAAAAGTAGTTATAGAGCAGGGATCGGCAACCTTTGGCACACGGCCCATCAGGGTAAGCCCCTGGTGGGCCAGGCCAGTTTGTTTACCACAGATTCAGCTGATCACAGGTCCCACTAGCTGCGGTTCCCCATCCCAGGCCAATGGGAGCTGCGGGAAGGCGCGGCCAGCACATCCCTCGCCCCACACCGCTTCCCATAGCCCCCATTGGCCTGGGCAGGGCCGGCTCCAGGCACCAGCTCAGCAAGCAGGTGCTCGAGGCGGCCAAGGGGAAGGGGCGGCACGTTGGTCTCTTCGGCGACAATTCGGCGGCGGGTCCCTCGGTCCCTCTCGGAGGGAAGGACCTGCCGACGAATTGCCGACGAAGAAGAAAGCGGCACAGTGGAGCTGCTGCCAATCGCAGCTTTTTTTTTTTTCCCGCCGCTTGAGGCGGCAAAAACCCTGGAGCCAGCCCTGGGCCTGGGACGGTGAACCGCAGCCAGTGGGAGCTGCGATTGGCCAAACCTGCAGATGTAGCAGTTAAACAAACCAGCCCGGCCCACCAGGGGCTTACCCTGATGGGCCGCATGCCAAAGGTTGCCGATCCCTGTTCTAGAGTATTAAAGTTTAAGGCCAGAAGGGACCACCAGACCATCTAGTCTGACCTCCTGTATATCACGGGCCATCAACTTGATCAAGCACCCGCACACTAACCCCAACAACCAATATTAGACCAAAGTATTGCAGCCCACAGGAGACTAGACTGTTATGTGCCACAGGCAAAGAACAGGAGGGACCGAGATGCCCCAGTGCCCAAGGCCTCTGCAATGGGAAGGGAATGATTAAATGAAATGTACCCAGATAATCCTGACAAGTGACCCACACCCACACACTGCAGAGGAAGTTGAAAACCCACCAAGGTCACTGCCAATCTGACCTGGGGGAAATTCCTTCTTCAGCTCACGTATGGCAATCAATTAGACCAGTGGTTCCCAAAGTAGGGGCGCTGCTTGCTCAGGGAAAGCCCCTAGTGGGCTGGGCCGGTTTGTTTACTTGCTGCGTCCGCAGGTTCGGCCAATTGCACCTCCCACTGGCCGTGGTTCACCATTCTGAGCCAATGGGAGCTGCAGGAAGCGGCGCGGGCCGAGGGACATGCTGGCCACCACTTCCTGCAGCCCCCCTTGGCCTGGAGCAGCGAACTGCGGCCACTGGGAGCTGCAATCGGCCAAACCTGTGGATGCAGCAGGTAAACAAACCAGCCTAGCCCGCCAGGGACTTTCCCTGAATAAGCAGCGCCCCTAGTTTGGGAACCACTGAGTTAGACCTTGAGCAAGAACCAGCCAGCCAAACACCTATGGCACTATTTGTTTTCCCTGTGCAAAGCATGTGACTGTCATCCCTGGGTACTATGGGCCCTGGGTATTTTGATGATACCTGAAGACAGGTGAATCTGGCATTTCTATATTTATTGAATCAGATTCTCTACCCTGGTTCCAGCCACTTTGTGCCCCTGAGCAGCACAAAGGGGCCAGAATCTGTCTGCAGCTGACTTTAGTCTCACAGCAGGAGGGAACTCTCACCTGATGTAAAGCCAGCAGAACCAGCACCTGCGCCAGCTGCTCACTTACCCCAGCATAGGGATACACCAAGGGAGGAAGGAGTGTGTCATTGGTGGGGAGCAATACAAAGCTGATTTATGGCCTCTTGAGAACCATGGCCAGCTGAAGACGCTAGAGACATCACTAGGTTGCTCTGTCATACATTGGCTTGGTGTATCATTAGGGAGCTGTAACCAGCTCTTTGTCACTCCACCCCAGCTCCTTCACCAAGCGGGTCTTGACATAAGAGAGAATCTGGTCCATTATCTATACTCATTGTGACAGACCCAGACCAGTGGGGTACAGGAGTCTGGTAGAGGGCAAATATACTGGTCACTGGATGAGTAGTTTTCTGTTCCCTGAGTGACTAGAGCAGGGGCTGTACTAGAGTAATCAGGAACCTGCTAGAACCAGTTAAGGCAGGCAGGCTAATTAGGACACCTTGAGCCAATTAAGAAGAAGCTGCTAGACTCAATTAAGGCAGGCTAATCAGGGCACTTGGGTTTTAAAAGGAGCTCACTTCAGTTTGTGGTGTTAGTGTGTGAGGAGCTGGGAGCAAGAGGTGCAAGAAGCTGAGAGTGAGAGGATGTGCTGCTGGAGGACTGAGGAGCACAAGCGTTATCAGACACCAGGAGGAAGATCCTGTGGTGAGAATAAGGAAGGTGTTTGGAGGAGGCCATGGGGAAGTAGCCCAGGGAGTTGTAGCTGTCATGCAGCTGTTACAGGAGGCACTATAGACAGCTGCAGTCCACAGGGCCCTGGGCTGGAACCTGGAGTAGAGGGTGGGCCTGGGTTCCCCCTAAACCTCCCAATTGACCTGGACTGTGGGTTCTTCCAGAGGGGAAGGTCTCTGGGCTGTTCCCCAACCCACATGGTGAATCTCTGAGGCAAGAAAATCTGCCAATAAGCGCAGGACCCACCAAGATAGAGGAGGAACTTTGTCACATCATGTATTTCTACTTTTCTTTCTACTGAGACTGAAGCTTGCATACGTCCAGTCAAAATGACCAGAGTGGAGATACACATTAGTCCCCCCATCCCCACCCATCAGGAAAGTGGAGAAGAAAGGAGATCAGGGATAAACAGTTTAGCTTTCAGAGAATCAAAAGCTCTGTAGAACACAAGCTACTTTCTGTGATGAGAGCAAGCAGAAATTGTCCACCAGCCGCAGTGTGTCAGAGGCTCATGGAAACAGATTGCCTGTTGTAAAAACTAGAAAACAATATTGAGCTGCTGGCCTGTGTCCAGGATATAACACAGAGCTGGATTTATTACACTGGCATAATTTATGTCTTTAACAACGATGATATCCTTTCTTTCCGGTAAACCTGCTAGATACGGAAGCTAATGAGCCAGATCTTCAACTGGCACAAACTGACCTAGCACCGTTGAAGTCCATAGAGCTATGCTGATCTACCTCAGGTGAGGATGTAGCCCAGCGTTTTGCTGAGCTACAATTTAGTATCCCCACTCACGCATTTACACTACTGATGGGTGAACCTCAAAAAATCCAGTTCAGATACGCACCCAACTAAAGGTGCCATCCAGTAGCTACTTCCACGCATACTTCAATGGAATTTCTGCACATACAGGGCAGCCCTAAGGTGGCAAAATTGTTCTGGAAACTTTGCAAACTTTGGGCAGCGCCGGAAATACGATGTGAAGAAGACCTTTGCCCCAGGGCATTTTAACTCTTCCACTTCAGGACCCAGAAAAAAATGTGTACAAAAGAAAAATATTAACCACATTTTTTTAACTTAAAAAAAGAAATTGACTCTGGTTCCGGGTGAGCTTTGGACAAAAGTTCAAGGGACATGATATTTGTGGGGTGGAGCGGATGAGTGGTTCCTACTTTATTCCCTCCTTAATTCAGTCCCACGCTGAATTACTGCTTGAAAAGTTGTTCAGTTTGCAGGAAAGGTTAAATAGACAATGACTGGAACAGTCTCAGAACTTTAAAATCTCACCTCTCCTGGCAGAAGGGGGTGCCTTGTTATTCAATAGAATTCACACTGAATCCCCCACAAGATTGGTGGCACCTTAAGGCTTAAGTGTGAGGTTGCCAGAAGATATAAGGGAAAGAAAATGGCTCCACATTCTGCTCTCAGTTGCACCACATTAATTGCACAGTGACTCCATTGAAGTTAGTTACTTTGGAGTTACATGGAGAGGAAACTGCTGTCAGAATCTGGCCTGTGAAATGGAAATTTGAAAGCGGGATTATTTCACAGTAATTGAGGGCTCTTCAAAATGAACCCAAGACAAGGTGAAGATAATAGAAGAGAGCTGGAAAAAGTTGCAGAGAGCTCCCGAGGACAGTGAGAGAGAGATGAATCCAAGCCTCGGGTCCTAGGCCACTTTTCGAATGGAAAACAGAACTGATTTGGCTACAGAGTCAGCTGCTTCCCTGTTCTCCGATACAAAGCGACAGGCGCTTTCACACCATCAGTAACCACCATCTAAAAGTTGTCATCACAACTAACAGTGTCCCATTAATTCATAGACTGCATAAATGCCAGAAGCCCCAAGCTGTTATATAGAGAAGGTCTCTTTGAAAGAGGCAGGCATTAAAATTGGAAACGATCGCACCTTACTGGCATAAGTATCATTCTACAGTCTGCAACCCCCAATGCATCATTTCTATTATTTGTCTGAATTTTGTTCATGGAGGCAAAATGTACCCATATCTTCTTGGAACTGACAAGATCAAATCACTGGGAATTCAGAAACTCCCTGAAATCCACTAGGAACTTTGCAATTGCTATTGATTTTACATGGAAGGCGCTTAGACACTAGAATGATGGGTGGCCGCATAAAACCCTAAAATAGAGAGAGAGATAAATCTCTCCACTTTCCCTCTAGCACTCTCTGATTAGCAAGTATAAATAAACCCATGCTATTTTATTGTCCTTCTAGTCCGAGAGCATGGAGCCAGTTGGAATAATTTCCACCAGATAATGGAACCTCAGATTAAAGCTTCCTCCGATTTACTGTAAACATGGTGAAGTAAGACTCTCTGAATTCAGCGCAGGAATACTTGACACTATATTAACACCTTCAGCTAAGCATTTCAAAGTGCTCTGCACACGTTCACTATGCTTTTGAGATCTTCTCCCCCACCGCCCCATTTTACAGATGGGGGGGGGAAACTGACACAGAAAAGTTAAGTGACTTATCTAAGGTCACACACCAAATCAGTGGCAGAGCTGAAAAAGGAACCCAGGAGTGCTGACGCCTAGTCATCCTGCTCTAACCATTAAACTACACTACCTCCCAAAGGTAGGATTAGAACACAAGAATTTTGACTGCAGTGTTGCTTCCAACCTAACCTTAGCCCTGTACCCCCAGTCTACCCCAACCCCAAACTTCTTCCTTGTCCTTTGCAGTGATGAGCTCCTGGATTCCAGGCTCTTGACCCAAGCAAGCTGCCCCAATAGGGAGGCAACGCAATATTTGAAATGATCTACAGCCATCAGGAACTCAAAGCCAACATTGGATCCGATAACAGCCCAGCAGCCCCTCTGTGTAAAGTCCCTGGCGCGGGGGAGGGCTGCAAAAGCTTGTTTTCAGCATCAGAACGATATGGTTCCATAATTGTAGCAAGTCTGTGCCAGAAAGGGGAACCCTTTCTTTAGAAAGAAACTGGCAATAAATCACCCTCAGCCAGGAGATGTGAGCCCAAACGGTGCTAATTGACCCACAGCTTCTGCTGCGAAGGATGCAATGTGGTGGTATCCATCAGCTGGATGAAAGGGTAACATGTCCTCATCCCTGTAAATATTCACTCAGCTGCTTGTTCTGATGGCTTTTACTTTGGGCAGAGATGCATTCACTGCTGGCTTGGTACATTTTGAAAGGAGCTTCCAAGCTGGGAAGAATTTTCACGTGCTCTGTAACTGAGCCAAACACAAATCCGCTAGCCTTTCGTATGGTTTCCATCATTGTTGCTTTGACAGTGAGCTCTTTGGGGTGGGGACTGTCTTTTCATTATATGTGAGTGCAGCACCTAACATAATGGGGCTCCAGTCACTGATTTGGCCCTCCAGGTGCTATTGCAGCATAGACACTAAATAATAATAATACATCTTTCTTATCATGAGTGATAACTAATTACTTAACAACAAGATTGTTTGTTTCCTCATGAATTTCTTGCTGGTGCAAGCTGTTAGACTGATAGTTCTGGAGAAGGGAGTCCTTTGTTAATCACCAGAGCAGACACAGCCTGGGTGTTTCTCTGCACTGCCCCACCGATGTATCTCAACCCATTTCTGGAGGGACCACATCTAGAGCTACGGGGGGAGTTCAGTCGCCATTCCCATCGGGTCCTGGGCCTCTCTGCTATGACAGGCAATAAGTGGGACAGTTATGCTGGAGTTCAGGGAGGAGGTTATGTGGACTGCCTATTGGGAATTGAACTCAGCCCCACCAATTCCTTCCGCAAAGGTCATCAAACAGTCAAAAGGGGGCAATCAACTATCAGTCACTGCCGCCATGGAAATGATCCATACTGGACGCCTGAAGGTGATGTCCATTAACGATTCTCTGAGCCATTCATCCACCCAATATTTTTGTTTGAACGCGGACTCTGATCCCTCAAACCCAATCTTCTCCCTGCTATTGATCCTGCACACAAGTCATGATGCTGCAACTTTGATCTCCCTTCCATTTCCATGGTTAAAGAGCATGATGTCACCCACGCAGAAGAATCGCATTTCCTTGCAGGACTGAAGCTATGGCTATACACTACAGAGCTTGCATCTGGGCTGCTGCAACACTGCTAGTGCAGATGCTCTAAGCTGACGGGAGAGAGCTCTCCCGTCAACTTAATTACTCCAGGCCCCGCGAGTGGCAGTAGCTTTGTCGACGGGATAAACTCTCCCACCAGCATAGCATTGTCCACTCTGGTGATTAGGTCTGTGTAACTTATGTCACTTGGGCGGGTGGCTTATTCATCCCCCCGAGCGACATAACTTATACCGGTGTAAGCTGTAGTGCAGGGATCCGCAACCTTTGGCACACGGCCCATCAGGTAAAGCCCCTGGTGGGCCGGGCTGGTTTGTTTACCTGCTGTGTCGGCAGGTTCGGCCGATCGCAGCTGCCACTGGCTGCGGTTCACCATCCCAGGCCAATGGGGGCGGTGGGAACCGGCGGCCAGCACATCCCTTGGTCCACACTGCTTCCCGCCGCCCCCATTGGCCTGGAGTAGCGAACCACAGCCAGTGGGAGCTGCAATCGGCCGAACCTGTGGACGCAGCAGGTAAACAAACCAGCCCAGCCCACTAGGGGGCTTACCCTGGCAGACCGCAGGCCAAAGGTTGCCGATCCCTGCTGTAGCGTGTACATGGCCTAAGAAAAACACTGGGTTTAGAAGGAGAAAGGTCTCATTCCAAACACGGCCCCAGGAAGAACAGCAAAAGAGACACATCCCAATGCCAGCCAAGTGTTTGGATAACTGTTCTTTTTGTTAAAGTTTCCTCCAGGCTAAATATCTCCTCAAAAGAGGACAAGGTGATTAGATATTCTTTGAAATTTTGCCCCATGAAATACTAGAGAATACAAATCACCCTATCCCCTAGTATCGCTTTGAACACACATCCATATTATTGCCACAGTAAACGATTGAAAGCCAGTCTTGCACTGGCCAATTGACTGGGAGCCAGAATTTCAAATGTATTTAGATGCCTAGAGATACAGAGAGGTTCCTAGTGAGGCTTTTCAAAAGCACTTGGGCACCTAAGTCCCACTGATTTCAAACTCCCACAAGGCATCCTATTAGCATTTTTAGGCACTTAGGGCCAGATTTTCAAAGGTGCTTATGTGCCTCAGTTCCCCACCTGAGAAATGGAGATACCTCACAGGGATGTTGGGAAGATAAATTCAGTACAGTTTGCGAGGCACCCATACACTTCAGTGAGGCAGGCCATAAGAATACCTAGGGAGATAGACAGATAGATAGACAGCTAGTCAGTCCTACCCCATGGTAACATATGTTAATGATGAAGAAGCAGCACAGGCTGGCGGTGTTTTGGCATTCATAAGGCAATGCTTTAAAATTGGCACAAAATTAGAAACCCTCAAGATTTAGTAGTGAAAACTGAAAGAGTGCTGAATGTGAGTTCTCCGAGACGAAGAGGCGTCTGAGAGGAGGAGAACCATTAAATTGAATTATAAAGGAACTTGTGTCTTGGAACAGGGATCTGTGTGGTAATGAAGGAGGAGGGGAGGCTCCTTTCCTGGTTCTCCTCTCTCTCTCTCTCTCTCTCTTATCAGTCTTACACCAGCTTAACAGCACTGACTTCTGATTTACATTGTTGTCAGTGACAGGAGGGTGGGGCCCATTATGTTGACCCAAGGCATTAATCTGAACTCATCGATATAAAGGGAGCAGATTCTGCAGCTTGAAGGGGGAGGCAAAGTTGCTATAAACTATTTGTAGGGTATCACATTTATTTAGGCTAGGGTGACCGGATGTTCCGTTTTTAAAGGGACAGTCCCGTTTTTGGGGACTTTTTCTTATATAGGTGCCTATTACCCCCACCCCCACCCCTGTCCCATTTTTTCACAGTTGCTATCTGGTCACCCTAATTTAGGATCAATCCTGTGGGGCGCAGAGATCCCCCAACACCCAGTAAAGTCAGTGCGGGTCAGATGTCCAGCTGGTGTAAACTGACATCATTCCACTGACTTCTATGGTGATACAGCGGTTTCTACCAGCTGGGTATCTGGCCACTGGTAACTGAGGGCACTCATCAGCTTACACGGGCAGCCCTCTATGAACTAGGATGATGAAGAACCTCAGAATTGGAATTCTGTCCCAGCACCTGTGGCCAGCGAAGGCTTTAACTGGAAAATGTTAATCCTTTATAATAGGCTGACCTTTTGGGGTTGTACTTTGCTGGTTTTAATGAGCCCGCCTGCAAAGGTTGATTGGTTTACTTGTATGGTGCTCTCAGGCTCAAATTTATTATAATTAAGTTGTTAGTTAAAGGAGCTTGCCTCGAGGTCACCATCTTTTGGTCTTGAGCTCATTAATATTAGCTTCTCACATTAATTTCTCATTCATCCCACATACAGAAACTAATGAAAAGATTCTCAACATCATTTTTCTTTCTTTTTTTTTTTCTTCCACCCCCACTCCCCCTTTGCTGAAGTGGTTACTTTGGCAGGAAATGGGCATGAGCAAATGGAACTAGAGAGTGTGGGCTTCTCTGTGTGAGCAGAGGAAAAGTGTGTGACTCACAAAACCACACACACTGGCACTAACACACCAAGGGCGCTCTTCCAAGTGTGTTCCCTGCCCTCTTCCAAGATGCTAAAGGGCAAAAGGCTTGGGTGGATGATGACCATTGTACAGTATCTTGGGGGACTGCCACACACTTTCATGGAGGCTCAATTTCTGACTTACTATTTAGTAAACCTGGAGATTTTCCCCCCCCCCATATCATGACAATAATGATGCACAATATTTCTAAGAAAATCAAGGGGGCTTCATTCACATTACATAATGCTATCAGACTGCCAAGGGTAAAGATTCATTGCAAGAAGAGCCAACAACAATTGCTGATGGGATGTCTCAGTCTGCCCAATCTTTTCACCAGGTCTATGTCTTACAGAGAGAGCTCTTGTGTGTTTCAAGTTCCACTGGAAATGAAGGCCGGTGAAGAATTCAGCCTTGAGCATGTTTCAGTGTAATCAATGGGACATTCAGCAATCCATAGACCCTGTAGCCATTGGGAGAATCTTGGGATCTTCTAAACTCAAATCCATCTTGAAGCAGCAGGTGGGTTATCTTCTAGGAAGCCGCTGCGCCTCCTGCGTTCCTTTTCTGACACATGGTTCCTTCAGCAGAGCCGCTGGCTTCCTTAGCTGATTATTGCTCTGGTGAACCTGGAAATGTCCGGAGGTTCAAAGGTTTGGAGCACCTAGCTACCAAGAATGTCCGAGGCATAGATTGTAAACCCCTTTATGCGTATGCTGTCTTTTGTTCTGTGTTTGTACAGTACTTAGCATGATGGGATCCCCTTCTCTGCATGGGATCCCTAAGCACAACTGCAGTGGTTCTCAAACTGGGGCCACCGTTGTGTAGGGAAAGCCCCTGGCAGGCCGGGCTGGTTTGTTTACCTGCCGGGTCCGCAGGTTCAGCCGATCACGGCACCCACTGGCCACGGTTCGCCACTCCAGGCCAATGGGGGCTGTGTGAAGCAGTGCAGGACAAGGGATTTGCTGGCCACCACTTCCTGCAGCCCCCATTGGCTTGGAGTGGAGAACCGCGGCCAGTGGGAGCCACGATCAGCCGAACCTGTGGACCCGGCAGGTAAACAGACCGGCCCAGCCCACCAGGAGGGGCTTTCCCTACACAGGCGGCGGCCCCAGTTTGAGAACCATTGAACTACTGCAATGAAATCATCATCATCATTATTCCCCTTAGTAAGCAGTTATTGACCAGCAGATCTTATTACCGCAGCTGGGCATGTTATTGCTACCACAATCAGTGATGACGCTGAAAGAAGCCAATGAAAGCAAGCCATGCTGCATTAGAAACACAGAAGTGTTGATGTCAGTGGGGTGAAGTGGGGAGGGGAATGAATAATTACCAAAGAGAGAACCAAAATTGGTAAGGAAAGAAATTTTATTTTCAAAATATGGTCTGAAAAGTGGCCATATAGGTTGGAACAACCAGGAGTCCTTGTGGCACCTTAGAGACTAACAAATATATTTGGGCATAAGCTTTCATGGGCTACAGCCCACTTCATCAGATGCCTGGAGTGGAACATACAGTAGGGAGGTATAAATACACAGCACATGAAAAGATGGAGTTGCCTTACCAAGTGGGGGGTGGGATCAGTGCTAATGAGCCAATACAATTAAGGTGGAAGTGGGTTATTCTCAACCGTTGACAAAAAGGGGTGAATACCAAGGGAGGAAACATCACTTTTGTAGGACTAATGAGGCCAATGTAATCAAGCCTCATTTAGACTCATAGACTCTAAGGTCAGAAGGGACCATTATGATCATCTAGTCTGACCTCCTGCATGATGCGGGCCACAAAACCTGACCCACCCACTCCTGGAAGAATTCTCTCCCTTGACTTAGCTGTTGAACTCCCCAAATCATTATTTAAAGACTTCAAGTCGCTCAGAATCCTCCAGCAAGCGACCCCTGCCCCATGCTGTGGAGGAAGGCGAAAAACCTCCAGGGCCTCTGCCAATCTACCCTGGAGGAAAATTCCTTCACGACCCCAAATATCGCAATCAGCTGAACCCCGAGCATGCGGGCAAGATTCTCTAGCCAGACCTTCTGGAAAAGTTCTGTGTAGTAACTTTTAATATCCCATCATTGACCATTGTTATTGACCTATTGACTAAAATCACTGTATCCCATCAAACCATCCCCTCCATAAACTTATCAAGCTTGATCTTAAAGCCAGGGAGGTCTTTCGCCCCCACTGTTTCCCTCGGAAGGCTGTTCCAAAACTTCACCCCTCTGATGGTTAGAAACCTTCGTCTAATTTCAAGCCTAAACTTCCCCACGGCCAGTTTATATCCATTCGTTCTGGTGTCCACATTAGTACTGAGCTGAAATAATTCCTCTCCCTCCCTGATATTTATCCCTCTGATATATTTAAAGAGAGCAATCATATCCCCCCTCAGCCTTCTTTTGGTTAAGGTAAACAAACCAAGCTCCTCCCGTCTCCTTTCATACGACAGATTTTCCATTCCTCAGATCATCCTAGTGGCCCTTCTCTGTACCCGTTACAGTTTGATTTCATCCTTTTTAAACATGGGAGACCAGAACTGTACACATTACTCCAAATGAGGTCTCAGCAGTGCCTTGTATAACGGAACCAGCACCTCCTTATCGCTACTAGAAATATCTCGCCTAATGCATCCCAAATTTCAAACAGTTAACAAGAAGGTGTACTATGAAAGCTTATGCCCAAATAAATGTGTTAGTCTCTAAGGTGCCACAAGGACTCCTCGTTGTTTTTGCGGATACAGACTGACACGGCTACCACTCTGAAACATGTAGGTTGGGTTTCCCTATTTACTACTTTACAAGATTTTTTTTTTTCTTACAGCCAGTTCTACAAATATCAGTTTTGGATGTGAAGATCCAGTTATTTTCTTTCTGCTTCTCCCTTTATCACTAGAGATGGGCCCAAACTGGAACACCTGGTCCAAATACTTCCCTTGAATTTTGGATTAGAATCTAAACCGCCATTTCATGGCTTGGCCCCAGCTAAGAGTAACCAGCAATAAAGATTAAATTAAAATAAATTAATTAATGGAGATATCCTATCTCCTAGAACTGGAATGGACTTTCCAGTTATCCTATCTCCTAGAACTGGAAGGGACCCCAAGATTCTACAGTTGCGACCTGACATATTTAGTAAAGATGCATGGGCCAGTGTGGTATGCAATTCACTCTTCAATATTTCCATCAGCTCTACAGGAAGGGAAACAAATATGGCTAAAATACACAGAGGCATCCGATATGTGCAGCAATGTAGTGTTGGGCTTGATTCTCTGTGGTCTTTCACCTTGCACAGTCATTTATACTTGTGCAAAGTGAATGCATAATGCTTAGAGCCAGTCAGAACATTTTCTCTGAAATTTCATTTTGGAGAAATATGCTGTTTCATCGAATCCAAAATGTTTCACAGAGATGTATCAGTTTCCACAAAGCTTTCAATTGGAAGGTTAATGGATGGTGGGGGGGAAATCAAGAGAGGCTCTGTATAGCTGAATGGTCAGGGTACTGTTCTGGGATGTGAAAAACCAACATTCAAGTCCCTTCTTTGCTTGATTCAGAGTGATCTGGCATGAAGAACTCTGCTTTGAATCAAGTTGTGTCTCCCACATTGCAGGCCAGCGGTATCCTGACCGCCTCACGATAAATACATGGTCATTTTTCTGACCATAACCGTGCAAATATTTTTAATTGGACCTCAACCCTGACTCTACTTATGCAGCTGCATTTTCACACCTGCAGTCAGTGGTGGATGAAAATGAGAGGATTCAGCCATCCATCCAACCACTTGATTTGCAGGTAGTCAGATGACTAAATTGTATCACTTGTACATGAAATTCATTGCAAATATAGAAATGACAGGCTGCTAAATTCAAGGGTATCTCTCAAAATAAGACACTCAGGTTTTTAAGAGGGCATTTTCAATAGGTAGTTTTTAAAAATGTTTGAAAATATAAAAAATTAGCACGACTGTTCTTTAAGCATCTCATCAGAACTAGGACTGAAGTGCTGCTGTTTAATTAATGAATTGGACTTGGTCATTATGAACTCCTGCTACGCTAGCTGTAATCAGGTGAGGAAATATAGAGAGCCATCGGACTGTATTACCAATTAATGCAGAAGGACCAAGTTCATAATTGAATATAACCACTGCATGTGTTAATGGCTGCAGAAGCTCTAATCATGATCTCGTTTCTCCGCTTTATGAGATGTATTTACATGTTAATGACCATAACAAGCACAGGAATAATCCTAGAACTGGGGATGCTGCTGCAGAGAGGTAGTGAGGTGTGACCAGACTGATAATGTACTAAGGACAACAAATTGCTGGAAGCGGTGGCCAGTACGTCCCTCGGCCCACGCCGCTTCCAGCAGCTCCCATTGGCCTGAAGCAGCGAACCGCAGCCACTGGGAGCTGCGATCGGCCGAACCTGCGGATGCGGCAGGTAAACAAACCGGCCCGACCCTCCAGAGGCTTTCCCTGCACAAGTGGCGGATCAAGTTTGGGAACCACTGCTCTAGTGGCACTCCCTGTGTGGTGAATGTAACCATGTAACACCGCGATCCTGCAATTTTTGCAACCATGATGGTGTTTATCCTGATGTCCTGGCCAAATTGTAACTTAGGTAGTGCCATGGGACCAGATCCTCAAAAGTATTTAGGCAGGGCCGCCCAGAAGACTCAGGGGGCCCGGGGCAAAGCAATTTCGGGAGCCCCTTCCATAAAAAAAAGTTGCAATACTATAGAATACTATATTCTCGTGGGGGACCCTGCGGGGCCCGGGCCCTGGGGCAAATTGCCCCACTTGCCCCCCACCTCTGGGCAGCCCTGTATTTAGGCTCCTAACTCCCACTGATTTCAATGGGCATTAGGTGCCCAAATAACTCTGAGGATCTGATCCATTCTGCCTACCTAAATGCCCCAGAGTTTCAATTAAATACTGTCTTCTCTTCTGTTTCCTATCCTAAACAGTTGTGCACTGTTGCTGTATTTAACTATGTATAATGAAGGGGCAGCAAAGGGAAATGAGTAAATGATGTGCTTCGTGGCACTGTTGTGGGGGTTAATTATTAAGCAGAAAATTCTGCCCTGGGTTGTGCATAAACAACTCCTTTTGAAGTCAAGGATGTTGTTCATCTATATCTAAGGGCTGGATTTGGCCTGTCTATTTTTTGTACAGCACTTTGCACTTTTGTAGCACCGGTCACCTGAAGATCTCAGAGTATGTTATTATCATCTTTGTTCCTATATCACTCAAAGTTGCCCGTTCTCCAGCTATTTCAAACCATTGTCCATACATCATTGCTAGCTTTGGGTCCAATCCTGCTTCCACTCAAGTCAACAGCAAAGCTCTCATTGACTTCAGTGGAAGCAGAGTCAGACCTGCTTCCTCTGCAGCAGTAGTTCTGTTGTAAACCTGATCTACCCTTATAATATTTTCCCAAGCAGGCTCAAAATCCCTTTCCTCTGTTCAAAACTAAGGTTACTGCTATAATCTCAGGGACCACCCCTCACCGAGAGGGCGGGTGTGAGCTTTCACCAGCACTTGTAACTGAATTACGCTTTGCAGAAAGGTGCCTTGCTGATTCCTTCACCGATAAAAGAAATCACAATTAAAGAGTTACTTTCCCCATTTACGTGACACTACACAATGATGAGGCTAGCGCGAAAACCAGCGTGCTCCTCTCAGGACTCCAACAAAGGGAATCCATTGACTACTCCCACAGTGGAGAAAAACGGTTACTAATGTGAAACTGCCACATTAATCATGTCAGACAGAGTAAACAGTGAGCTGGCTACTGTGGTAACTTAGAGCCTTTTATAGTATTATGGATAGACAACCCGGTTTGGCTAAAATAAGAAGTGACCTGGCACTTCTGTCCGTAACTTGCGCCAAACAAGAAATTCTTTGCTGTGTGCTTTCAGGTAGAACCAGTAGAGGGGAATTCTATGGGAAGGGCTATTTTGGTGATATTTCCAACCCAGCTGGAAGTAGGAATTACAGGGTATATCTCATAATATTAATATCAAGTTCTCACCTCTGTTCATCAGTACAACTCAAAGTGCTTTACAGAGGAGGTCCGTTTCATTATCCCCATTTTACAGATGGGAAAAATAAGACACAGAGAGGTGAAGTGACTTGCTTAGGGTCACCCAGGCAGGGCAGTGGCAGAGCCAGAACTAGAATTTAGGTCTCCTGAGTCCCAGTGCACTGCTCTATCCACTAACCCTGTTCCCAAGAGGTCCCAGGCCCCAGTATCCAGAAGTCTTTGGATTGGAAAAAATATGAATGTTTATGTCAGTATTTCTCAAACTGGGACCACCACTTGTGTAGGGAAAGCCCCTGGCGGGCCGGGCCAGTTTGTTTACCTGCCCTGTCTACAGGTCCGGCCAATCGCGGCTCCCACTGGCTGCGGTTTGCTGCTCCAGGCCAATAGGAGCTGCTGGAAGCAGCGCGGGCTGAGGAACGTACTGGCTGCCGCTTCCAGAAACTCCCCTTGGCCTGCAGCGGCGAACCGCGGCCAGGGGGAGCCACGATCGGCCAGACCTGTGGTCGGGGCAGGTAAACAAACCAGCCTGGCCCGCCAGGGGCTTTCCCTACACAAGCGGCGGCCCCAGTTTGAGAAACACTGCTCTAAAGCTTAGGGATACAGGTTACCTCCCTCATCCCTCTACAACGACATGAGGTGTGATCTGAGTGTGCCCACAGTAGGCTTCTTTCCTCCTTACTTAGGGTGTGATCCAAAATCCACTGAAGTCAATAGGGGCTGTCCATTGGCTCTGATGGGCAAGCCCTTGACTATTATTCCTTGAAATCACCAACAGCAGACACAAGGGAAACAGAAGCAATAGTTTATGGTTATAAGTGTAAGGTAAAATTATGGGTCACATAAATACAAAAAAATGAGGGATTAGCCAAAAAAAAAAAAGAGCTGAACAAAATACACAATAAATCAACAAGATAAATGCTTGGGCTCAGATCCACAGAAGTACTTAGACATCTAAATCTCAGACTTAACCCCACCATCTCTGCCTCCTCCAGCCATTATGTGTGGAGTGAGGCTGGCACCTAACTCATTCCCTCAAGAAATGATTTGGCACCTGCTGCATGCCAAAAGGCTGTTTCCCAGCCATCTCTCACCTGGGAAAAATTCACCCAGAAAATTGCCAGTAGGTATTTCTTTCAACACTTTGGAATTACTTAAAACTAGGTTGGAAAACTCTCCAGAGATCTTTGCTTCTTCCTCTCTCTCCCCTCAACAAGTTCGGGGAACCATACCACCCCATCTAGGTCCGTCTTCCAAATCATGTGCCACTCAGCAATTCAGAGCCACATCGCATTCCACTTGCTGCATGGCTGCTTGCTCCAGTTTCCAATCTTTGAGTCCAAACTACCACACACAACCTTCCGGTATGCCATGCAGCTTTCTTCTGACTTCAAGTACTTAGGGAGAAAGCCTCACCCCACTGAAGTCACTAAAGTCAAGCCAATGGCCAATTTGCCATTGGCTTGAATGGGGTCAGGGTTTCATCATTAAACCACGCCCTTCATTGTGGGGTATAAGAATTTGGAAATGCTAGACAGAGAGACAAATTGGATAGAAACCAATTGATGCACAAAACACTACCTCCCTGGATGGTCATGGACGTCTCCATGTTCAGATGCACTGGAAGACAACAATCTGAAATAACATCTTATCCAAACTCAGCTATTAAACCTTTTATGACTCAGCCATCTCTAATCTCTCTACTACATTAAGCCATTTTCTTTTATATACCCTGAATCTGAAACCTGCCCCCACCATCAGATGTCACTTAGGAGCCTTGTTCATGCCCATCATCCCTGTCTATCTTGCCATTTAGTAGAATAGGTACTTTGTTTTGTGTCTATAGTGTAACTTTTTTATGAGGATGGCTTGCTGGCCCATTGCTCAACCCTCAACCTAGAGGTCCCACCATCTGACCTGTCCAGCTTGGGTGGCTACACCAGGAGTAATCATTTGTCATTTAAATGTCCCCCAGGCTCAAATCTTATAACCCTGACCCTAAATTATTCCCGCTAAAGAAGTTACACATGTGAGTAAGCGCTTACTTGTGTTAGAAAGACACAGCCTAGCCCTAAATGTTTGTTCTCTGGTTTACTGAAGTGAAGACACGTGGGTAGGTGGCCTGGGTTCCCATAGCAAATGGTTGGTTAGTGGATTCAGCTGAGGTTTCTGCTCCTGAAAATCATTTTTCAAAATGGATTGACGGGGGAGGGAGGGAATCCATCATATAAATGAATAGTCCTCTCAAAAAAAACGAAGACAGTTTTCTGGCCTTATCACTAAGATCTTCCAGCCCCAGCACCCCCAATCTCTCCATTGACTTTGCATTACATTGAGTTTATCAGGTTATTCCCTTCCCCCATCATGCACATCCAATTAAAGGTGCTTTGACATGAACTGGGAGATGGCCATCAAGCTTTTCTTCATCTCCCCTGCCATCAGCCCTGCTAGCATCACCCTGGGAAAGGAGCTTTGATACCAGAGACTGAGAGAAAGTCAATAGCTGACAGTAAGGAAATAATCTGTGCCATTGATCGTCACTTCAGGCTTCAGATTCAGCACAAACCAAAGGGGAGAGAGAAAAAAACAAAACAAAAGGAGAGTGAATACATTAACCCTTTTTACACTGGAAAGCAGTAAAGAGAATGGGAACTGTTGATAGGATCATTGAACAAATTAAATACTTATACATAACAACAACCACCCAGAGAATTGTCTAATCAGATACTGACAAATTAAAAATATGGAACACGAAACTACGTAGCTCCAGAGACTGGACTGAGCTTTAGAACCTTTCAACCCTAGATCACTGATTCAAGTCTTATTCCATGCAATTGTGACTCAGTCTTTGCCTTCTGATATTTGTTCATCAGTGAACCATGTGAAATTAGCTGATGGGTTCAGCCCAGTTCTTAGTTGGCAGGTGTCCACAAAACACCCTCCCCCTACTCTGTAACTGATTAGCCCTTTTGTTGGACTAACCAGAGAAGACAAATATTAAATGGACAAAGCCATCAAGACATAATTCTCCACTGAGAATTGTCTCCCTAGGAGGGGACCATATGCTCAAAGTTGGGTCATATCATCAGAGCAGCCTGCGAAAAGCTTGAACTCCTCCTCCCTGCAAAGCAGCTGCACCCTACAGGAGAATTTGGCTCTTCACTTCTTTAGCTTCAATTTGTTTTCAAATGATCCCTCATCAAGAACCTCTTTTAAATTCTATTTGCTCATTTCCTACCTCACCCACACTAACTCCAAGGCCTTCATCTTCCAGAAAGACCATTTTTCTTTTACAGATACTCCTAGAGGATTTCAATACTCCATCAGAAGTTGAATAAATCCAGTGAGATTATTGACTGAAATAAGTATTCCTCATAATTAATTCAGAGTGTGCCCTGAAATGAAGATTCTCAAAGACACATTATGGTCAGGGTTTATCCACTGAGAATAAATCTGAGTAACTCTTTTTATGGGCAATATTGATGAGAAAATACATCATTTAAATGTAGTAAGATATTTATTGTATAGTAATAATATAATGGGTGATTACTAAAAATGTATATAACGAGTGGTAAAATCACATCTATAACCTTGACCCATACGCATTGCACAATTAGTAAATTCTGTTTGGACAGTCTACTGAGGTGTAATGTAAAATCAAGGTTTTGTTGATTCTTTAAAAAGTAGTTACATATCAATTGATTGTAAAAAGATATTTCAATTCTTAAGATCCCATATTACATAAGTTATTCATCACATGGTTACCTCTCATTTAACTTTTCTTTTTTAAATACTTTTTAAAATATTTTAATTGTTTAATTTATTTACTACACCACAGATGTGCTTCTGAATCTAATTAATGAAATGCTCCTTTGGAACATTAACGCAACGTGTAACCAAAATTAATCAAGTAAAACCTAGTGATGGCCATATCTGCCAAGGCCTGGAGATACAGATAATCACCAATAGCTGTGATGTTTATTTAGTTCTTGTCTGAAAAATTGGACAGGAATTCTTGTGAGATTTCCCAACCCTGCCTGCCTCCAGCTGGACCAGAAATTCTACAAGAATAAGCTTCAGTCCCTTCCTGCAAATCTTATTGACATGAGTATTCCAATATGTTTCCAATGAAGTCAAAGGAGAATTGCAATTTGTGTAACTGTCTGGCTCTTGAAATAGAACTGCCTGTCAGTGTTCTAAGAATTGTACACTGAAATATCCTGCTTCTCAAACTCAAGTAATAGAAAATATTTAGAACCTTTCAGAAGCACCCAGGGGTGCAGACATGTCCACAAATGGGCAAGGCTTGCTTTCACCTGGGAAGTTTCAGAGTAACAGCCGTGTTAGTCTGTATCCGCAAAAAGAAGAACAGGAGTACTTGTGGCACCTTAGAGACTAACAAATTTATTAGAGCATAAGCTTTCGTGGACTACAGCCCACTTCTTCGGATGCATATAGAATGGAACATATAATGAGGAGATATATATACACACATACAGAGAGAGCATAAACAGGTGGGAGTTGTCTTACTAACTCTGAGAGGCCAATTAATTAAGAGAAAAAAAAAAAAAACTTTTGAAGTGATAATCAAGCTAGCCGAGTACAGACAGTGTGATAAGAAGTGTGAGAATACTTACAAGGGGAGATAGTCAACGTTTGTAATGGCTCAGCCATTCCCAGTCCTTATTCAAACCGGAGTTAATTGTGTCTAGTTTGCATATCAATTCTAGCTCTGCAGTCTCTCTTTGGAGTCTGTTTTTGAAGTTTTTCTGTTGTAATATAGCCACCCGCAGGTCTGTCACCTGGGAGGCATTCAGGTCAGCGGTAGGAGTTGAGCAAAATGAAAGTGGGATCAGAATCAGGCCCTTTACTGAACTATTAGGTCACCTAGAGCAGGTGATACCAGGGACTGGCTTGCTGCCTTCCTAAACTGTGTCAGAGAGATCTCAGGGACCAGCACTAGTCCACGGACCAGTCATTGAGAAACACTGACCTATTCTCCCTGCTTAGTGCAGGATTGTTCCATCTAGTAGGCTCCAGTGCCTTGTCCAGTCCATTTCTAAATGACTTCAGAGATGGGCCTTCACCATTTCCTCTGTGGAGACTACTCCACCCTCTAGCAGAGCTCACTGCTAGAAAGGTTTTGAGAGAGAACTGGGGGGTTCTTGGGTTAGTTGTTTTTCCTATGTGCTTTTAATTACTTCCCCTTAAAGGCGCACACTGGGTTCGATCCACTACGGTACTTAAGAGTCTAAACCACAGACTTAGGTACATAAACTCTATATTTGCACTTTCGTGCTTTAGCACAATGTTACAGCCACCAATAGTTCCCCACCGAAAGAAAGAAAGAACTTGCTATTTTAATGTGCCAACCATGTATAATGTTTTTTAAGAGAAAAATACTCTCCCAAGTCCTGGCAGGAGAAACAACTCCCATCCCCAAAATCTTGGCAGACATTCAGTCTGTTTAACTTTGACTGAGCATGCTGGCTTCCGTGTGTGAGGCAGATGTTATTTAATGTGACCCTAACACCAATAATATTATCTGCATGTTGAACAATACAGAACAGTTTGGATACCCAAGCATTAGGGATTCGCTTCTGCCATTTTCCAGCGCATTGGTCTCTGGTATCAGAAGCTCGTGTACAAGTCCCCATCAGTTTGTCTATACAAGTTCCAGTGTCATTTAACATCAGTGGGGTATTAGTTACAGGATTCCTGAATTAAAGTCTTTATCAGCTTGTCAGCTATGCTGACATTCTATCAGTCTTTTGCTGGATACAACAGACGATTCTGTAAACACTTATTGCTAAATATAACACTGCTCTCAAACCCAAGATGTTAGAGTTAGATCAGCATTGGTGTGTATGTGGTAAATATGCGTCATAAAATTAAGAACTACTCAATGTTCAATTTTTAAAATATTTCATTACAAAAATCAAAACCAGCCATTTTTTTTTTTTTTTTTAAAAAGAAACACGCTACGATGCACAAAAATCCGAAGCAGAAACAGGCCTGTTTTCAAGGCCAAATGAGCCCGTTTCTGAGTGGACTTGGCTTTTGCATGGAACTTTGTATTTCTCAGGCAAAAAAATAAAACAAACCTCAAAACAATGCAAAAAAAAAAGCCAAGACTTCACATATAATGAAATGTAAGGCGGGAGGATACAAAATGATGCAAAACAGTGAAAACATTCATGCTAAGTTCTACAACACAAAAATAGTGGGCTAAATCTTCAGCTGGTGCAAACGAGGGTAGCTCTGTGGATTTCAGTGTGATTTCTGCCAGCTGAGGAACTGGCCCAGTGGTTTCTGCAAAGCTCTAGTGCTTATTCGGGGAGATAGATGTATAATATTTCTCTAGTTCCTTCATCTCCCCCATTGGCAGCTCCCTGATTGCCTGGAATAATTATAAATTAGCACATCCCACCATACCACCTTTCCTTCCTCTACACAAATACCCATTTACAGAAATAAAACAGCTAGAGTTGTAATTGGGGACATATGTAGCGAAAGATTTGCCTTCCCCTTTGCAATACTATTTTAATGATTCAAGTCAATGTATTCCAAGGATTAAGATGTCCAAATCAGTACTCCAAGTCACACATTCTCTTCTAAGTGCTTCTGCATTGTTTAGTACTATGTAGTATTGATTCTGGACACGGTTACAGGCAGAGAAATTGAAAGCTTGGCTTGTACTTTTCCAGCATGTCAAACACATGGGGCTGTCTCCATGTGGGGCACCCTAAAGAACAGTGCCTTTAAAAGCAACATGTGGCAATCTGAGGCTTGTTTCCTCACTTTTAGAGCTTCAATCAATTAAGGGGCCAGTCAACATTTGCATCATTTTAACAAGAGTACACACAGAGTGCTTTAAAGGAGGGAGAGGACAACAAGGAGGGGTGGCAGGAGTGTGGGAGAGATGTGAGCACACTATACATTGTGTCAGTATAAAATATTTAACCTGTCCTGATGATGATTTTTGGTTTAATTTGAGCCCTGGTGGAAAGTAAAGTGTTGAGAAAAAAAAGAGCCCTCATCCAAAGTGAAGGATGGGCCAATGGTTGGGGTGTTATCTTGAGTTTTATGAGACCCAGGTTTGATTCTTTGCTACGCTACAGACTTCCTGTGACCTTGGACAAGTCATTTGGCCTCTCGGTGCCTCAGTTCCCCATCTAGGTCAGGGGTCGGCAACCTTTGGCACACGGCTCACCCAGGGCCAGCTCTAGCTTTTTTGCTGCCCCAAGCAGCAAAAAAAAGCGCCGCCCCCCCAACCCCCCCGCCGAGCGCTGCGCTGCCCCCCCAGCTGAGCGCCACGCCGCCCCCCCCGCCGAGCGCTGCTGGAACCCCCCCCCCGAGCGCCGAGCCCCGTGACGCCCCCCCCGCCGAGCACCGTGATGCCGGAGCCCGCCCCCGCCCCCTGCCAAGTGCCGCTGGAACCACCCTCCAGCGCCGCGCCCGTGCCACACCCCCACCGAGCGCCGCGCGCCGGAACCCCCCCGGCGAGCGCCGCGCCGCCGGAGCCCGCCCCCGCCCCCCGCCGAGCACCGCCGGAACCCCCTTCCAGCGCCGCACCCGCGCCGCCCCCTCGCTGAGCCCCGCACAACCGGAGCCCGCCCCCTGAGCGCCACGCCGCTGGAGCGCCCCCCACCCCCCGCGGAATGCCCCACCGCGCTCCCCCCACCACCCCTTATCAGGTGCCGCCCCAAGCATGTGCTTGGGTGCCTGGTGCCTGGCCGGCCCTGGGCTCACCGGGGTAAGCACCCTGGTGAGCCGGGCCAGTTTGTTTACCTGCCACATCCGCAGGTTCGGCCGATCGCGGCTCCCATTGGCTGCGGTTTGCCATTCCAGGCCAATGGGGGCAGCGGGAAGCAGCGCGTGCCGAGGGATGTGCTGGCCGCTGCTTCCTGCCGCCCCCATTGGCCTGGGACAGTGAACTGCGGCCAGTGGGAGCCGTGATCAGCCGAACCTGCAGACGCGGCAGGTAAACAAACAGGCCCAGCCCGCCAGGGTGCTTACCCTGGCGAGCTGCATGACAAAAGTTGCCAACCCCTGACCTAGGTAATGGAGATAACAACACTTCCCTGCCTCTCAGCGATGTTGTGAGGATAAATCTACTAAAAACATTGATGCTCTCAGATAGTATGGTCATGGGAGCCAGATAGATAGGACTATTGACTTGAAGGGGCTTTGGAGTCCATGCTAAAATGATAGCTGTGCGCCCTAAATCTTGCAGCATCGATTGCTGGTGCCCAAGATTAACTTTCTAGGGAAAGGTTTATTATTTCTAACAATATTTTAAAGATCTTCCATTGTTCTTCACAGTGTTGTTGTAGCCAGGTGTTGTGGTAGCAGTTCCAGGACATGAGAAAGACCAGGTGGGTGAGGTGATATTTTTGATTGGGCCAGCTGCTGTTGGTGGAAGAGACAAGTTTTCAAGCTTCGTAGAGACAGAAGTTGGTTCAATCAAAGACATTACCTCACCCACCTTGTCTCTCTCTAATATTTTAAAGGGACACTCTCCAGGTAAGTGTTTAGCCTCCAAATTTAGACCTTGCAACGTTTGTGTAAAGACTTTCCCAGAGCCAACATGAGCTGTTTGCATGCTTTTGGATGTCAGGGGAAAATTGCGGGCGTTTGTGCCTTGTAGGGGACGGTAGGGAAAGGACTGTGAAGCTGAACACCAACTTTGAGCTAGAGAGTTCATGAGAATCAGAAAGTAAACTGAGTGGTAATGAAGTGAAGCTAACCAGTCTGTTTTTAGTGGCCAAGCTGTGCAATGTGCCTAGGGCAAACAAAGAGCAAATGTTGTGTAAAGTAAACCCAATAGGTAAAATCTGTTCATTATTAATAATTTCAGGTTTAATTAGTTATACTCTCCCTATTAATAATCTCAGGATTGATTAGTTATGCTCTCCATTTGGAAAGGTATTTAAGCAGCTGAGTAAGCCCATTAACTTCAGTGGCACTACACAGATGCTTAAAATTAGGCATGTGCTTAAGTACCTTGAGGAATTGATACCCTAAACTGATAAGGAAAACCTTTATATTATCTATCTATCTTCTTAGGTATTAATTTTGTAAACACTTAGGCACCTGCCTAACTTTACTCACTCAAGTACTTCCACTGATGCCTTGGCCAAGTAGAAATGTTACATTGATACCTGATGGTTTGCAAGATTGGAAAGAAAGAAAGAAAGAAAGAAAGAAAGAAAGAAAGAAAGAAAGAAAGAAGCTATAGCAGAAAGGTTGAATGAAAAATGTGTAGTTGACATCATCTGAGTTACCCTGGGGACATCTTCAAAAGCAAGGCAGCACTATGCTCTTTACATACCTCTCCTAAGGGCAAGATTCAAAATAATTTTTAGTTGAAAACCTCAGCTCCCACCGACTGTATATGAACGGCAAATGTGTCATATGGCTGAAGCTGTTAGGATGATATATGCTTTAAAAGGTCAACTCCAGCGCTATTGTAATACTTGGCCATGGCTTTCATTTTCCTAATTTGCTGACACAGAGCAACGTCAGGCTGTGTGCTGTGTGTTCGGATACTAAGCAATCTCAGAGTTACAAATTTTCTCTGAATGTCTGCGTTGACCTTTGAGGCTTTCAATAAAAAATATAATTTAAAGAAGGGGGAAAAATTGTTAACATGGAAACGGAATTACAGGAACATGACCAAATTCATTCCCTTGACTTGGACTCTGCTGATGTTTGATGTCAGCTATATAATTATACATCATGTCTTGAGTGAAAAAACAATATTGCCCTCCATCACTACAAGCAGCCCACATACAGATGGCTTATTAACTGAAAAGGAATGGACTGTGTCCGAGTGTTTCAGAATATGCAAAATGCCTAGCGGCACTAATTATCTGAAGGATCTCTCTTTGTCTGACCCACCCACCCACCGGGCCTGATTCTTATTTACACTAAGGCTGCTTTACATCACTCTGACCTTACAGTGGGTGCAAATGATATTTACATCCCCTCTAAAGCCCCTTTACATTGCCAGAGGGGGGTAAAGCAGCCAAAGTGGAAATGAGAATTTGGCCCCCACTATTTAGCCAGAGAGTAAAAAGGTCTTGTGTAGAGTTATAGGAATTGCACTAATGCAGGGGTCGGTAACCTTTGGCATGCGGCTCACCAGGGAGAGCACCCTGGCGGGCCAGGCAGGTTTGTTTACCTGCCGCGTCCGCAGGTTCGGCCGATCGTGACTCCCACTGGCTGTGGTTCACCGCTCCAGGCCAATGGGGGCGGTGGGAAGGGGCGCGGGCCGAGGAGTATGCTGGCCGCCGCTTCCCGCCGCCCCCATTGGCTTGGAACAGCGAACCGTGACCAGTGGGAGCTGTGATTGGCCGAACCTGCGGACGTGGCAGGTAAACAAACTAGCCCGGCCTGCTAGGGTGCTTACCCTGGTGAGCCGCCTGCCAAAAATTGCCGACCCCTGCCCTAATGGATCAAACCAGGGATCCTTCTAGCCCAGCAGTTTTTCTCCAACAGAGACCAGTCCCAGGTGCTTCAAAGAGCTCTGAGTTCTATACATGAAAAGTACTAGAATGAGCTAGGTATTTCTATTATTATAAACTGCAAGAAATCCCAAGGTGGACAATTCTGGACCTGGGGAAGTTTCTTCCCAGCCTGTGTCAGTTAGTGGTTGTTTCTGGCCTGAAGCATGAGGTTTTATAGTTCTCTGAATGTATTGCAATCTAGAGAATACATTCTGAGCTGTGCAGGTGAGAAGATACCAGGCTGCTGGCCCTCACCATGGTGGTGACAAAGGAAAGGCCCAGTTTGGCAGTCAGATGAAGAGGCAGGAGTAGAAGTAGGAAGGGATTTTGCAGAGAGGGAGCCAGGGATGTTATTTCTAGGGGAAGGAGCTGAGGTGATAATGGGTTTCACACAGTGGGAGGTGGAAGTATGTTTTTGCATGGGAGGAAGCCGGGGTGAGTTCGATTTTTGGGAAGAGTCAGCCTGCATAAACTGGGCTTCACAGATAGAACTCAGATATGGTGTCGAGGGGAGAGAGCCAGGAACATGTGGAGTTCCTTGGGGAAGGGAAAAGGTGTGACTGTTTGCAGGGCCACACTGATTTCCATGGCGACAGAATGGGAAAGGAGGAGGCACAGCATGTTTGAGGTCCTGGGGAAGGAGATGGGAAGAGGGATGGGTTCTTATCCAAACTAAAATAACCCTTAATTTTCAGGCTATCAGTGTGGCATGAGCAGAAGGTAGGAAGCCATGCTTAAGTAGCTGTTTAATAGAAATGCTTGCTTCTCCATCACCATGTATTAGCCTTTTATGCCCCAGCCTGCCATGGTTTAAAACAACCTTATTTCCCTTCTCCTTAGACCCTGACAGAGGTGCAGGCATTCCTCCCTTCCCAGGGCTAGAAACACAGGGAACATAACCCCACCAATAGATTACAAAAGTTCCTCCAAAATAATTACTTTCTGGAGCAAAACATGTGGCAATATTGCTGGCCTGCACTAACTGGCTGGCTGCATGAAAGCGATGGGCCAGATGCTCAGGTGGTGCATAATTAGCATCGCTCCATTGAAATCAGTGGAGCTGGGCCGTTTTACTTCAGCAGCCGATCTGGTCTGTGAAGCTCTCAGAGATCTGAACTGGCCTCTGAGTGACACCCTGGTGAAACCCTGTTTTTAAAGGCTAAGAAGGTGGCTTTTGCAGCACCAGGTGTCATAGCACGTACTGATTTTTATGGCCCTGTGGTAGTTAATTTATAAAGGTCAAGATTTGCATGTTTATTTTGACTGGTGCCCTGCCCAATACAAAGACACAGATATATTAATAGTGCACAAATTAAATGCAGAGCTCGTTCTAGGAAACTGTACAGGGCTTCTTTCTATTTCATCCAGAAAGTGACATTTCATTACAAGAAAAGGCCAAAGCGAATGTCCCAGTACAGAACATCTGGTTGGCTAACACAATGGAACATAGCACCTGTGAACATGCTGAGTGCTTGTTTTGTAACTAGTTGTCCATTATCCACATAAAAATATGTTTTTAGGCTGTTACAGCATACGCCTTGCCAGGGGAGTCTGGTGTGATAACGCAGCCTGTTTGTCTTGGAATGGTCCCATCCTCAGACGTGCACTGCTGAGCCGGGACATCAGTTTTGCGGAATTTTTTGGGGTGGGTTTTTTTTTCTTTTGATTTTTTTGTTTTTTCCACTCATACTTTCTATTGCACGTCTAATGGGACTGGACTCTGAGCCCATCAGCGTAGTTAAGAAGGAGAAAGGGTGGATGGCAGCAAGTTCTATGGCCTGTAATTTACCATCCAGGGGAAACAGGACTGTAAACAAATTAATAAAAGCAGAAAATTATGAAATCTTGGCACTGGCTCCAGAGCAAAGTTGCTCGTTTTGAGGCTCTTGTAACCCTTCAAACTAGCTCAGTGGTTGTCCCAGACCCTTCCTTTAGAAGGGAAGGAAACACCCATTAACAGAGGATCTCCTGGATCCCAGACAACCAAAGGTCTTGCAGGGGAAAAGGGAGTGCAAAGGAAATAAGGCTGAGGAAAGCAAAGTCCTTGTAAAAAAGCATTACCGATAGGTGTGTGCAGCATTATAGCTCACAGTTTGTGGTATAGAGGCAGGCCCTTTTCTCTGTGGCTTTGTAATTATCCAGCAGCATAAAAGGGGCTGTAAAGCTGACCGATTTGACCACTGGTTTCCCCCAAGTGGTACAGAGTTGGCAAAATAGCCCTTCACTCTTCATCCTTTTATAGCAGTGTTTCCCAAACTTGGGATGCCGCTTGTGCAGGGAAAGCCCCTGGCGGGCAGGGTCAGTTTGTTTACCTGCCACGTCCGTAGGTTCAGCCGATCGAGGCTCCCACTGGCTGTTGTTCGCCGCTCCAGGCCAATGGGAGCTGCAGGAAGTGGCGCGGGCCGAGGGATGAGGCTTTCCCTGCACAAGCAGCGGAACAAGTTTGGGAACCACTGTTTTATAGGATGGGCTGTGGAGGGTGGGGGTATGGCTGGACCGCTGCTGCTTCATTCCTATTATTCTCAGCTGCTGGAACAGCCCCGGGCGGGCCTCAGCAACCAAGTCTAAGTTATGAAGCCCTGCTTGATTTTTCCTGCGTTCTGAGGTGCTTTTTCTCGAGTGGCGAAATGGCCTTTTTTAAAGAAGAAAAAAGGAACCCCTCCGTTCTTTAGGAAATGACATGGTTTTTGTAACGAGATCAGAGAAAACAATGAGGCACAATGCAAACCGAGTCTCTCTAAAGTTTTGTTGCCAGGCTGATAGACCAAGGATGTGCATTAGAGCCTTTAAAAAAGAAAAATAAATGGTAGAAGTTATTGGTATTTTCCAGCACTGGTCACCGCACTCTGCACAGTAACTTGTTGTTATAAAGAACATTTTAATGGTGGGGGAGGGGGGTAAACGCCTCTGGGTTTACTTCCTGGCTCAACCACTCACTTGCTGTGTGGCCATGGGCAAAGTCTGTTGACCTCTTTGTATCTTAATAAGTCAACCCAGCTGGAAAATTGGGTGCGAAGCAGGAACCACACTGGAAACCAGATGCTGCATCTGAGCAGAGGTTTTTCTTGGTAAATAAATTACATGCACACACAAAAAATGGGACGGTCCTCTTAAGATACACAGTGAGCAACCTCCGGCTGAGATAAGCTTAACACAGATCTCGGCTGAGGCTCATGTCCTATAAAGCTACTGTCTGTTGACAACAAGAATTCAGATTAAAGATTCAGCTGTGATAATATGGAGGACCCTTCCCCCCCCCCGCCCCCACACACACACACAAGATACACACACAGCAAGTCTGATCACTAAATCTCTCAGCTGGAAGCCTCTCTTGCAGATTTCACAGCAATGAGTTCATTCAGTCTGATAAGTCACGTCAGGGAAAGAGGTCTGAAGTAGAATGGCTGGACACTGGATCTGTGCAGAAGACCCTGATTTGATTATCCACAGAGTATCGTGGCACAGGAGATATCAAGCAATTCCTTTCGCAATCAGACAGCGTATTGCAAAGACACTGCCCAGAAGCAAATCAGAAGGACTAGATGACTCATTTATGGGACGTGAAAAGCATTTGATTCTGCAGCTCTCTAGTTTACCAGTAACCTTCTCCCCCACCCCAAAAATAAATACCTATATTCAAAGCCTGTTGCTCATGGTTGAAGGATCTCTAACTAACGCAGAGTCTCTGCCCATTCAACTTGCGCCAGATTCTTTTCTGAGTTACACCAGGGTGAAAATGGAATAACACCGTTGACTTCAGTAGAGTTACTGTGTTCACTCTGGTGAAACTCAGTTGAGAATCTGGCCTCTTTGGTTCTCTCGTGTCTGTTTTTTCTGCTGCCATCCTGCACATTAACTAGAGCTGCGTGGTTTATTCATAGTAATGCTTTACATGACTATTTCAAACTCATGGTTGTGCACAAACTCATTTTCACTATGCCCATCTCCTCGTTATTTATAATTTTTAGTGTGTGATTGGTCACCTGCGTCCCATGGCATTGTTTCTGATCCCTGATTGGATGACAGACTTGTATTAACTTGAGAAGGACTATGCAAGAGATTTCCAAATGGGCAAGTGAACGGTGACATTTCCAATGTCAACTTTCACCAGAATTTAGATTTAAACTAGGATTTGCAAAAACCTCTACTTTCCACAGTGGTTCTCGCAAACCAATATCACTCCTATGAATGTTCCCAGAAAAGGAATAAGAACAAAGAATATTCCTGGTTTTTATACCAATTAATATTTGCCAATATCTTTTTGCATTCTACTTGTATTAACCGGTAGGATCAGCATCATCCTCACACATATTAGGTTATACATAGTAGGTGATTCTTCCCCGTCTCTCTCTCTCTCTCTCTCTCTCTCTTTCTCTGTATATATGCACACAAAACCCTGTAATATTTTAATGCACATAGTGTTCCAAGCAGCATGTTCCATCAGGTTATGATATTCAGGCCTTAGTTGTAGCCCTACATGGTAATAATCCCTTCAAGGCGAGGAAACTCTGTGAGGTCCTCCTAACGGAGTTTCTTCTGAATTCTTCCATTAAGGGTACGTCTACACTACCCACCGAATCAGCGGGTAGTGATCGATCTATCACGGCACTGTTCCCTCACAGGGGGGTTCCGACCTTAGAGGAGGTCCAGTGAGCTGTGTCCTTTGAACATGCTGTAGTGAGGGGCAGGAAATGTGCATCTCTCCCAGCCTACCCCTCTCTGCACTAGTTCACCCACTGCCCACCCTACATGATTCCTTCAGTGCATGGATCAGAGGAGCAGGACTGGGCCCTCACTTTGTTATTCTCCTTATTTTCATGCAATGGGCCAAGTTCTCTGCTGGCATAACTCAACTGATTTCGGTGAAGTTCCTTCAGCAGAGAACTGGGCCAAGAGTCTCTAAATAATATGCTTGAGGGGCTGGGCAGATAGAATCTCACATACCAGATCTCCAGATGATTAACTGTCTTCTCTCTCATGCCGGGCAGGACACGGAATGCTGAACATCCTGCAATTCTGCTGAGCTACCAATTGAGTGAAATTCACCAATGATCAAAAGCACTTACACTTCTCTTAGTTGCCTGTGGTGTATTGAAAACTGTGTTAGATTACTTTCAGTGTAAGGGGTTTCCTGATCCTGCTTGCAGGCTAGGAGGCTCTGCAGAGAAGCGTGTGATCAGGGTCAGTTTGCAGCCAGCCAGCCTAGAGTAAGGTGGAATGAGTGGAGCCTCTCTGTTTTGGGTAGCAGCTTGCTTTGCATCTTTCTGTTTTGGGGTTCTTGTGTGTTATCATTTGGAATTCTAAGACATAAAGTCATTTTACGTTGCAACCTTCCAGGAAGAGTATTTATGTAATTATCTAACTTCCCTGTGTGAATGCCATGAAACATAACATTGCTGTGCTTTAAAGACAATTTGTTTGTAATATATTTTATTACACTCCACTCTTCAGCCTTTAACTGGTCTAAGTGGAAAACTGCACCCATGAAACCACTAGAACGATATGTCAGGTTTGCATTGCACATGAATTGTCTCAGACAGGGTGCACGGTAATTTCCTTCTTTATGCTCTCCTCTTTCGTTTCTTCAAGGATTTCCTAACGCCATAGCCAATAGATCTTCCAAACTTGCCCAATTACTCTGGCCTTCACCTTTGACAGGAGATAAGCCCCTGTGCTACAGGATAATAATGTCAGGATATTGATCCAGGAGAATGTTGCAGATGACAAGAGTTGACTGTTAGGCATGTGTGTCTACTTCTCATTTCCTGGGATGGCACTAGAAATGTCAACATTCCCATGGCTGTTCAAAATCTAACCTAACCACCCTTCTGATGAATATCCTAATGACAAACAAGATGATCAAAGTGTGTAATAAACTGATTCTTGGAGCAAAACCAGTGCTCAGTTGTTTGAAATGTACACAGCACTGGTAAAGGGTGTTGCTGTGAGAACCCTATGGGCTTTATCTACAGAGGAGGTTTAGAATGGGCAATGGCAGCACAGACTGCCCCCATATTACCCGATGTGACCAAGATGGCTCACACCTTTAGAAAGAGATGGAACACTCTTTATTATTTATTTATTTTATTTAACACTCTGTCCTTGGACGCTCTCCTGAGGGTAGGTCTACACTTACCCGGTAGTTTGGCGACGAGCGATTGAACTTCTGGGTTCGACTTATCGCGTCTTGTCTGGACGCGATAAGTCGAACCCGGAAGTGCTCGCCGTCAACTGCGGTACTCCAGCTAGACGAGAGGAGTACCACGTAGTCGACGGGGGAGCCTGCCTGCCGCGTGTGGACTGTGGTAAGTTCGAACTAAGGTACTTTGAACTTCAGCTACGTTATTCACGTAGCTGAAGTTGCGTACCTTAGTTCGAATTGGGGGTTAGTGTAGACCTGGCCTGAGACTGCCAGGGTGGGTGCCAATTAATGCTGGTGGGGACGGTGTTTTGTTTTTTGTTTTTTTGTGGGCTAGAAAGAGGACTGAGAAAAATAGCTTATAGGAAACAAGGAAGTGAGGATCTCAGGAAAAGGTCAAAATATGCTGGCTGGCTAGCACAAGAAATGTGTAACACCAACCAGCAAGCAGGAAAGAAGAAAAAAGGACCATCTCTGTAACAGGAGAAATCAATTTGATAGCTCATAGATACGGCTGTTATTCATATTCCTTTCCTGAAATGTGCTAGGAATCTGAAATTTGCATTGGACTGGGTTTTCTACTGTTGTGTTTAATTGGGACTGAGCCCTCGCCTGCTACCTCCAGGCACGGATCTTGTTCCCAACCTCCGACAGAAATCCTAGTTAAGAATGCCTGTTTCTTAATATTCTTATTTATTATTTGCATTGCAGTAGCACTCTGATCACCCCATTGTGATAGGTGCTGTACAAACAGAACAAAGCGAGTCTCTGCTGCCAAACATTTACAATCTGAGTAGAGAATATGTGCATAGGGGGAGGAATTATCATCAAAATAGCCCGCAGAAAATACAGCCTAGTGCTGAGACAAAGCACATAAGTTTTACTGTGCTCACACTAAATGCACTGATGCCATTTCTGTGAAGTTATTTAAATGGCTGAATTGTGTAATAAAGGGTGCCACAGAGGGGCGGGGAAGAGATGCCAGGAAAATTGCTAACTAAATAGACAGTTCAAAATACACCTATGTACTTAGGTGATTGTTGCATCAATGTTGTAACTCAGAAAAAAAGTCTGTTTCAGAGAAGTTTGTTTGTGTGCAGATGTGTATGCAGAAATGTGTGTGTGCTCTCACTATGTCACTGCTATCTCTGGATACATAGACAGGCAGACATTGTGGGAATTTCATGTGCTGTAGCCAGGCGGGGAGTTGGCTGGCAAAGAATCATCCTGTACCGATGTTCTGTGACTTTAGAAATTTACCTTGAACTGTATTATTTCTGCTTGTGATTTTATTTTTCAGCTTCCAGTTGGGATGAAACCAGCCAAAAGCTTAAATGTAAACTTGCAGAGATGCCGCATGTCTGTTATTTTCCAGTGAAGTGTGGAAAATAATAAACTCATGTTTCTGGTGGAGTCGGACAGAGAGAGAGAGAGGGCTTTCATATCCCAGGTCTCAAGCAATCCCACCAGACCAAGCTGGAATTATTAACAAAATCCGAAGGCCAGGAGACGAGGCGGGGCAGGAGATCAGTGCCCCAGACGCTCACTTCAATTCACTCAGACTATGGTCAGAATGTTTATTTCCCCTGCCTTTTTTGACTCACCATTGCTAGCACATACTTTCTCTTTTCTGGGACAAACAGCGTTTTGAGGTCTCTGCAGCTGCTGGAGTCGCTCACTTAAAAGGATTTGACTTCCAGAGCAAGTGTAATTACTTTAATGAGTCTTATGCTTAGAGCAGATAGGAATCCATAATTAACAGGCCTGGGGTTATGGGATTTCTGTCACAGAGAGCAGTTCAGGAGAGGGTTTCAGTGGGACACATGCATGTCAATGTGTGTGAGGGCTGAAGAGAGGCTAAGATGTAAAACCAGAAAACCACTAACCATGAACACAGACATTACGATTCACTGACTGATTCATTCAGTTCATTATTTAGGCCTAAATTTTCAGAAGTGACTATTGGTTTTGTGTGTCTCCGTTTTTAGTTGCCCAACCTGAGACATCCTAAAGGAGTCTGGTTTTCAGAAGCGCTGATCACCTGCGATGCCAACTGAAGTCAATCTTGTTTAGGCCAGAGGGCGAATGATATGTGTCCCCAAGCCTAGGCATCCCTCCCTCCTGCCCACCAGTCTCTTCCTCTGTCCTTCATGTGGGCCTGTGGAGGCCCACATGAAGGACAGACCCCTCTGTGGTGTCTACAGGTGGGGGACATCACCCTTTCATCGCTTCCTCAAGGGAAGAGATAGATCCATTCGTAAAGAAGGTTCAGAGATCTCCACACACAGATCTGGGGGTGAGCGCGGACCAAATTGAACCTTGTATCATGGTGGAAGTTACAGGCCAATTCATCAGGATAGGGATCTTGTCGCCACTTGTTTCCATGACGGGCCTAGCATGCTTTGCGTACTCAGTAATAATAATAATAATAATGGGCTGCTCAGGATACAGGGGTCTTCGAATGACAGGAGAGGCTGAGAAAATATCAGGAGCTCTAAGGACCCTTTCTGCAATATATGAAGGCAGAAACAGCCTTCTGAAACACCTCAAAGGAGTTTTCAAAATCTCTTCAAGCTGCATTAGAGGTCAACCCTCCATCCCCGTTGTAGTAGTTTGCAGATATGATAGGTGGGATGATGTTTGCAGAAAGCAATTTCATTCTGTAAAATAAATCATTCTTAAAGGACACTCATTCAACTCTGTCAGCTCAAACCAGGAATCAAGCTCAATGAACAGTAGATCCAAATTTGCCTGCCTCCCAATTCCACTGCAAAAACTAGACCCAACGGTGAAACGTTGCCCTCTATGACAGCTCTGCCAGCAGGGAATTCTGATATTTGCCGTAATCCTTGCAGGTCTGAGCTTCCTAATCCTTCCCCATTATTTGCTCTCAGAAACATCTGGCTTGTTCTCTCCTGAAAAAGTACAGTTAGCAATATATTTATGCAAGACTGACACAGAGGGCAATTGAGTAATGGGCACGTATGGACTAAGGAAAGAAGCAATGCTTCTGAGGCTGGATATGGCATGATAGACATGCTTTGAAGGCATCCATAGCATTGACTGTATGTTCAGAGCTGGCTGGCTTCCTCTGAATTCAATTCAGACATTGCAGGCACCTGCTGTTAGTAAGTGACTGATCAGATTGAACGTCGCCTACAGATTACTGTCATTGAAGTTTATGGGAATGTTATTGATGCCCAAGAGCCTCTTGAGTTAAAGGTGCCTCAAGAAGAGAGGAAATGTGATCTCGGGTTAAAGTAAATGCCGAGAGCTGGATTCTAGTCCTAGCTCTTCCATCATCTTGCTGTGTGACCTCAGGCAAGGACCTGAAGCGCTCTGTGCCTCAGTTTCTCCATCTGTAAAATGGGTGTAGTAATAGCTGTCTTATCGGGGTGTTATGAAGCGTAGCTTATGGGTGCTTGAAAAACACTGCAAGATTCTTGGGTGGAAGGTGCAAAGTATTACAAAAGCAGTTTTGAAGCTACTGAATGGCATGCCCACCCACGGTACAGTTAATTGCCCTGTTGGCACGTGGGAATGACTAAATGAAGGCCTCAGCAGTGGAGGAAAGGCTGGTGCAGGATACAGGGGCTCTTCTGGTTGCCAGCAAAACAAATTCTACTGCAACAGGCACCTGGGAAATCCATGGAGAGCTGCATGGCCTGGAGCATGACATGGAATTTCTATTGTTGTATGCACCCACCTTGTTGCTCATGGAATTTCTACTTCATAATAAGGCAAACTGTCAGACCCTGTATATTCACTAGGGGTTGCTGACATGAGTGTAATGTCATTGACAGCCAATCAGCATGCTGCATTTTTTTCCCCAGCACCCCAAAGCCATTTCACAGTAGAAATGATGATGCTTAATGGTGAAATGACATGAGAAACAATTATTTTTGCTGAGGACAATAGAACAATTGTTAGCAAGTTAAAAAATGACTGTGCTAGACCAGTCATGAGTTTTTCTCTTTAAGGGCCTTATTTTCACAAAAGTTAGACAACATAACCCAATGCGCAAAGCACACACATGACACACCTAATTTGCACATGCAGTTACTTAGAGTTGTGCATGGAAATTCTACATACAAATGAACAGTTAAATGTCTAACTAGCCCCCTGCATACACACACCGGTGAACACCTAGCTTCAGGGTCCAAATGTACAACAGAGAATCTGGAGAAGTGGTTATTCCGTTTAAAGCACTTTCCAAGGATGTACTAAAATGAAATATGAAAACAAAATGTGTAAGAGGTTAAGCAATAAGAAAGAATATTGTGATTCTCTATGTAATACCACAATCCTGGCTGTTCTAAGAGGCATGTATAGTATATAAAACAGAAACATTAAAAAATCCCTTAGTAAGCAAACCTTAAAGATACAGGGGTTCTTTTCTATGTGAAGAAGACGGAAATTTATTAGGACTATCCAAACTTCTCTTGCATCCACAAAACTGGGTTTGGAAGCTCACAAGAGGAGGCTCTCTCTCTCCAGCCTTCTGGGATCTCCCACAGCCATTCAGGCTAGAGACCCCATGAGAATGGCAATTTTCACCCTACTTTGGTGCTTCCACGGCCAGTGCTGACCAGAATCTGGAAAGGCAGGGACTGCAATGGAAATGAAAAATAACAGTGGAAAAAAGTGATTGAAACTTTCGTCAGCCTCAAGAACAAAGCAGGAAGTGAACCAAAGCCCTGGATTTGTACATCTCTGAATTTTGGGGAAATGTGAATTAAGACAGAACTGTGATCGATAGGGTAGATGGGGATTTGGATAAAAATAAAATAAGGTATAAAATTTTCAAAAATGCCAAAGTCCTATATTCAAAAGCGACTAGGAGCAATTGGGCTCAATGCAGGGGTAACACCATGAAATTCTATAGACTGTGCTATGCAAGAAGTTAGATGAGATGATCTAATGGTCCCTTCTGCCTTTAAAAATCTATTAAGTTATGATTTAGGAGCCTAAATCTTATTGAAAGGCAACAGGATTTAGACTCCTAGGTCACTTTGGAAAGGGGGCTTAGGCTTCTAAATCCCTTAGGCTTGTTGAAAATTTTGCCCAAGATCTCATTTTTGAATATGGCCTTTGGAGGCCAAGCCATATCCCAGAAGATGATCGACTCTGCATCTGAAATTTGCAACTTGAGCTCAACCTTATGAACAAAGGTTGAGCTGGCCATTGTTTTATTTCAACTGGTTCAGCCATATCACGTTACAGGGAGGAATTAGAGAGAGGCAAAGGAGCAGCGGTCATTCATGTGTATTAGGTGTCCAGATTATGTCCAAAACTAGTCTCTCTCCCCTTCTTATTGTATATTACTGACACATCCATGGTTAAGGGATGATTGACATTCTGACTCATTAGCATTATTTACCACTGCAAACAGGGCCGGCTCTAGGTTTTTTGCGGCCCCAAGCTCTGAGAGCGCAACTGTCCAAGCAAAAAAAAAAAAAGAAAAGAAAAAGCTCCAGGAGCACAACAGCCCAGAATGCCGCCCCTGGAATTGTGCCGCCCCACGCACGTGCTTGGTTTGCTGGTGCCTAGAGCCAGTCCTGACTGCAAAGTCACCAAAGGTTGTGTCACTAGTGGCCCACCTCAAGCCACAGACTATAAATAAGCAATAGATAGAACTTCCTGTGGGCCACAGAGAAGGTTCTTCCCCTGCTCTCTCCCTGCCGTAAACATGGCAAAAGACCGAAGGGTGCTTATGATTTCGATGCTTTCGATTTGGAACAAGTTATGGATACGGCACAAGCATCAGCAAAATGGAGCAAACTTGCAAACCCCTCCTTATTCCATTTGACCCTTGATGCCAAAAGCGGTAGGAGTCAGTGGAGGAGCTCTAGCTGCCCTCCTCAACCTCACAAGGAAATGTCCTTATTCTTCATGGGTGAACTCTCACTTCTACCAGCCCATTATTTTCTCATCAGATCCTTTGTACAACTGTAACCATGTGGCTAACCAAAACCAGCCGGGCAATTACATTTTAAACGTCTCTTGGAATCTGACTGCTCGGTAACCCTATAGCTCCCAGGACTGACCTCCTAGAAAGGAAATTGAAGTATTCTTTGCTTCCATGAGAATCTGCATTACGCCCAGGAGGCAGTGGCTCAGAGCTGACATTCCATTCCATTCTGCCTTTTTGTGCACAATGCATTCAGGTTTTTGTTTCTGGTGTTAATATTTTACCATGCAGTTGACAAAGGCAGATACTGGGGCTGTCTTTCTAGTATTAGATTTCTTCCCATTACAGAAGCGTTGTTACAGAAAACACATTTAAATTATGAGGAATTAATATTTGGAGCCTCAGCACCCCTGGCTCAAAGTTTTAGTTAAATGCCTTGTGGAAAATGTTGAAGCCCGTTCTAGTTAGAAGCAAATTTCTACCCAATTCCTACTGTGATTTTGCTTTTCTTCCTTGTTTTGTATCACAAGGGAAACTTGCCTGAATACGGGATTTTTAGCCTTAAAGAATTATCCTTCATTATTCCCCAGAACCTCTGCTTCTAAATCAAAACCATCATCGCGGATAATTAGACATGTGCCCCAAATCAGAAAACCTCAGATCCAAATGCCATGGATTCCACACGCAAATCTGGATCTAAATTTTGAAGCCAGGGCTGATGTGTAGATCTAATAGCGATGTCACAAAGAGAGCATACAATTTCAGCTGGAGAATGTGGGTGAGGAAGGTACACAGCCTAATATGAACAGAAATTGTGTTATGATAATTTTATTTCAACAGAAACAGTGTACGTCCCTCGGCCCGTGCCGCTTCCAGCAGCTCCCATTGGCCTGGAGCAGCGAACTGATGCCAGTGGGAGCCGTGATCGGCCGGACCTGCAGACGCGGCAGGTAAACAAACCGGCCCAGCCTGCCAGGGGCTTTCCCTACACAAGCAGCGTCCCAAGTTTGGGAAACACTGGCATAGGACATGTGTAACTGACCACACAACACGAATCACAAATAGCAAGCAGTCCAGAAAGAGGCTTCCTCTGAAAATTATTCATCCAAACAAATACATAAGATGAAAATCAGCGAATGATTCTCTAACCAAAAATGGGTTTAATTTCATAGGACCAGATCCTTGGCTGGCTCTATTTACTCCAGCTAAGGATGTGGCCTATGGCCAACATCAGGCCTGATTTGCAGAGGCATTGGACGCTCATTGGCTCCACGGTTCAGCTCCTCTGAAAATCAGGCAACTGGCTTATCGTAATGAATATTCCAACCTGCTCTAATTATTATTGTAATAGTTCCCAGCTTCTTGAAGGAGTGAAGAAATGGACTCAGAGGAGGCGTTCAGCCTCCAATGGCCTTGACAGCTTTGCCATAATTAAAAACTTTGAAAAGCCAATACTGTCTTTGTTTCCCTCTGCGTTTTGTCTTCGTGGGCCCTGAGAAGCATGATCCTGAATTGATAGCTTCTCTGACTGCTCAGGGCATGATTTATCGGGCCGGGAGGCTGCAATGGAGAAGTAATTGCATTAACACTGCCACTGATAAATAGTGCTTTCTTCAGCCTTATGAGCCGCTAAGGGCTAATTATTCCTGAGATTCCGTTTGGCTTTAATCACAGGGTGAATCATCTCCTTCCAAACATGGCAGATATTAATGGCACCACATTTGTCTCAATTTATCTTCCATGGGCAACCTTTTTCTCTTTAATTAAAGACATGAAAATGAGCAAAAATGACAAAAGAGCAGGTGTTCGGAGATGGACGGGAGTTCAAGGACCTGGGAGGTGGCAGTAGGTGTTGCTTTCAGAGGGAGGTAACATAGTGGGTCAGATTTATCCTTGGCATAAGTCTTTTGCCCTCACTAGGCTTATGCATTGGCCCGAATTCATCTTGGACATTTCAGCTAAGAAAGTGTGGCAGCAATGAAGGTGACGCGAGATCCATCTCTGGCTTTGTGCTTTGCTCACTGGACCACCCTCAGTGGCGCAACTTGGTTATGATGGTATCCAATACCTAGTGAATTGACAGGTTCCTTGATTGAAGGATCAAATGAGACCTGTCACACTGGATGCTGGACTTCAAAAGACCTGGTGGAACCAATAGATCAGTGTTTCCCAAACTTGGGATGCCGCTTGTGTAGGAAAAGCCTTTGGCGGGCCGGGCCAGTTTGTTTACCTGCCACATCCACAGGTCTGGCCGATCGCGGCTCCCACTGGCCACGGTTCACTGCTCCAGACCAATGGGAGCTGTTGGAAGCAGAGTAGGCCGAGGGACATACTGGCCGCCACTTCCAGCAGCTCCCATTGGCCTGAAGGAGTGAACCACAGCCAGCGGGAGCCGCGATCAGCTGAACCGGCAGATGCAGCAGGTAAACAAACCGGCCTGGCCCGCCAGGGGCTTTCCCTACACAAGCGGTGTCCCAAGTTTGGGAAACACTACAATAGAGTATCAAATCCAACCAAAAAATAACGTACAGTATGTTTCATGGAGTGTATTCATAGGCTCTTGAGACACTTCCTACTGGCCTTTACTGGCAGACAAAACTATGAGGTATAATATCAGCTGCATCCTCTCTTTTGAGCATGATGCTAATCACAGGGGAGGGCTCTGATGCCATTCATTCAGCTACCATCCAGATGCTCCGAAGAAAGTGTCTTCTGGTGGAGACAAGCCTAGCTCAAGTCTCACTGGGGGTAACATGCAGGATACACCGTGGGCCCAGGTTATCCCTGTGTTGTGGCCCTTTTATGCTCACCCTACCACAAAGCCATCAGATGTTGGCCCTGGAAAAGTCCACTGAGTTAGATGACTACTACAGCTGGCATGACTCTACACACACACCCCAGGAAGTCTTGGTGCAAGAGATGTGTTTGGGGGCATGACCGGGGAAAAGAAGTAGGGGTGGAGAGCTACTGTGGTAATAGTCCCTGGGACAAAAGGCAGCTGGTGCGAATTAGGGCAGTCCTGAGGCTGCTCTAACCTGTGCCTGGAGCTAAAACAGACTCCAGCCCACCCAAAACAACATAGATGCAAAGGTGTCGAAAAGCCACCTTTCCTCCATCCAACCAGGCCCGCATGGAGCTCATCCCTGGCACAGGGATGAATTGGGCCCCATGATTCCTTCTACCAGCTGGGGTTAAATCTGTTCTAAGATCCTGGATGCCAACCACAGACAAGAAGAGAACAATTGCTGTAGGAGCAAACATGGGAATGCCTAAACCAAACCATCCTGAGGAGCTTACCCTCCCCCGACTTGTTTGAGCAGCAATACGGCTGTGTGAATAAACTTGTTCTGGAATTCGTAATGTTTCCTATTGCTATTGTTTAATGATAAACAGATTTGAAAAGAAATAAACTCTTTTTCTAGGTATGGGCCAGAGCAGGAAATTACTCTATGAAGTGAGACAATTATGTTGGTTTGGGGCTCTAAGAGAGGCCCTTAGCTAACCCATTCGTTGTGTTATTTTTTATGAGAGCGGTTTACGCTGAAAGCAGAGGGCAACTGTTTGCTTCTGAGGATTTTCCAACCCACAGCACTTGGCTGGTGTGCTTTTGGATGTGTGTCTCTGGACTGACCTGTTGAGCGGTACAGCAGGAATCAGGGACAGCCGTGAGTGTCAAGGAATGTACCAGATGCCCATTAAAGGAGAACAGCCCAACCTACTCACGGCCTTTTCTAGCTAACACAACCAACACATTGCATTTACGCAAATAGGGCCCTCGTACATTTTCTAATGTGAAAATGAAAGAGTCAAGTCCTCAGGTCCATGGCACAAATTCCTCCTTTGCCTGACATGTTCTTATTAGAGACACAGAGGTGCTTGAGGACTTTGTAGGGAGGAAAGGACAGGAGTAAAAGGAGCGGACAGAGGATCCCATCAGTCAGTGTCATAGTGTTATTTGAAATCACTTGTCAGGCAACAGCTGTGGCACTCCTCAGGGGCACCCAGGATTGTGAGGCATCTCACCACTACCTGCCCTTAGAGAGAAGCAGTCTCATCTGTGCCTGTTGTGGAACAGCTCCCTGAACCCAACAGCCCCTGGCAGCACAAACACTGCCTTCCAGGCCCCTGCAGGCCTCGCTTTTTCTGTACAAGTGACACTAGGCACACACCAGCCCCCAAAAACTCAGAGTGTTCCCTGTAGCACCCAGCCCCTTATCCATGGAACACTCACAAATGACCAGGCCTGCTGCTCCCAAAGGAACAGGACATACCAGCTTGTAAGATTCAACCCAGATCCAGCACTTGGCTTGACAGCACAGCACTTAGATACATTAACAATGAAAACAAGAATCTCTTATTGTTCAACAATAAAATAACTCTAGTGATGGGGCAGGGATCGGCAACCTTTGGCACGCGGCCCATCAGGGAAATCCGCTGGCGGGCCGGGACAGTTTGTTTACCTGCCAAGTCCACCAGTTCGGCCGATCACAGCTCCCACTGGCCATGGTTTGCCGTCCCGGGCCAATGGGAGCTGTGGGAAGCGGCGTGGCTGGTTACTGCTTCCCGCGGCCCCCATTGGCCTGGAATGGCAAACTACAGCCAATGGGAGCTGCGATCGGCCGAACCAGCGGACGCTGCAGGTAAACAAACTGTCCCAGCCTGCCAGTGGGTTTCCCTGATGGGCTGCATGCCAAAGGTTGCCGATCCCATGATAGGGTGTATAAACCTGGGAAACAAATGGTTACATCTAAACCAAAGTCATAACACGCTTTCTAGATCCTAAACTTAACTAACAAATGAGTCTCTTGGCTCAAGATGTTTATCTCCCCCAAAGTTCCCATCAGTGTTTTCAACCAGGCCTCGTTGAGACCCCTTTTCAGCGAAGCAAAACCACTGTCCTTTTATTTCTTCAGAGAAGGTGCCAGGGCATCCCCTTTATCCTCCCCAAATATACTCAAGCAAACCTTTGAGCTGTACCTCCAGATGAGGGTCTCTCCCCCACTGCCATTTTACTTTTCCCGTCAGCCTCTTTCTGAAGTCCCCGTGATTCGTCATTTGCATTCAGTTCAGTAATTGGTGATGGGTGACCCATTCTGACTGAGACAATACACAGTTTACATGTCAACAGATTGATGAATAAACACCTCTTGTCTGACAGAAAACCTGTTTTTCACCATTGCTGGTGACCACTACCTTGCTACAGACCTTAAGAGCATATGTTCAGTACATATACATAACTCTTTGCACAACATCTGTACACACATTTCACCATGATATTAATTACCAATATGATGCCAGCTTTTATCTGAGACCTAGCATGACATTCTTTGGTGAACTAGAATTTACATACCAGACTCAGGCGACTCCTATAACCCCTCTGCACCCCCTTGCCAGTTAGCATTAAGAGGTTCTTGGGTTACCACAACTTACCACCCCTTGGTACTTTGATGATAAACAGGCAGCTAGCCTCCAAGCTGGTACGGTTACAGAGAGGAGTATTCTTGTGGCGCCTGCAGTTATGAACCTGGGATGCCTTAGACTTTCTAAGAACTAAAGTGGTGCACAGAGTTCAGACCCTACTTTGTTCGCAGAGTTGCCACGGCCTGTAACAGAGGAGGTGCTCCCTCCTGGAGCCTTTACTCTTGTTCTTTACTATTTTCCTTAATCTGAAATGAGCCATTTTACAGTGAAAGCACACGTGCTGCTCCTTGAATAGGCAAATACAACAACTCTAGGCTTGCAGGCCCATTGAAAAGAGGGTAAGTAAAGTGTGTGTGGCATTATTCTGTGCCAGTGTATTAAAAATACCCTGGTTTTAGTCTCGCTTGATGGATACAAGGTGTTCCCAGACACTGAAGAAACGTACCTACTGGTACATTAAGCGAGACTGCAGTCGATACATCTAAAGTGCCTGTTTGTGCTGCAGCAGCCGGAGAGGGCTGATAAACAACCTTGCCTCTAGTTTCTCTTAATTTAGAATTCATTACGTCTCTCTTTCCATGAAAGAGAAACCAATAGCTGTCCTTGACAGCTGTTTTCCTCGGGGTCATTCTCTCTATCCGCCCATCTACTCTTTCTTTAGGGGTTTACTCACTGTAATGTTAGCTCTATCAGTTTCATTCAGCTCTTCCAGCAGAATCTACAGGGACGCGGGAGGACAGCAAAGCCAAATGCACTTAACCGCTTGTGCACCACGCATCAATGGAAACAGGGATAATTAAAGGACCGGGGGGGGGGAGGGCAAAGGTGCAAGCTCTATTTGCAAGGGGGTTCCCTGAAAAGTGGGAGTACAGCAGGGGATTGTGCCAAGAAAAACCGCCAGCTGAGACAAGTTTAGCAGGACTCTGCTGGCTTGACTTGAGTGAGGCTTCTTTTGTACTCATTCAGATGCTGCGTATGGATGCTGCCATGGTGCCAGTTTGAGTTTCAGCTGTGCTCATGTGCAGGATTTATGCACAGAGCAAATTCAGCTTCTAGGCAGGACAGTGACTACTTTCTTGTGCTCTCACTTATTCCCAAAGGAGACAAGATGATTGTCTCCTGAGGAAATCACATCCAGACCTCCTCCACCAGAAGGAAGGTCCCCCAGATCTGGAGCATTTGAGGAAAGGGAAAAATGAGAGATCCTGGGTCCAGATGGCCAAAACTAGGCAATAGGAATTATGCTCCCTTCTGAGAAATGTAAGAGAGTAAGTCAATGAATTTGGGGTGACCAAAGTCTTCATGACCACCCTGACTCCATATTTAACGGTGGTGGTGTTAGCCTTATCATTCCTATGGCGAGAGCCATATGACTAAACATAGATTGCAAACGCCCCAGGAGAGGAAACAGAGACAATATATTTCACATTGCCCTTGAGAAAACACTTGAGAATGCCTCTCAGACTTGTTTCTTATTAGAATAACTTCTCACAGCACTGTTCACCAACTCTGATACTGATGTGATAACATGGTGGTGTCCTGACCTATAGAACTTGAAGGCACTTTCTGGATCAATGAGTCCAGTTCCCTGCTATCACAGACAATCCCGTCGTACACATCATATAACTGTGTTCACAAATTTATCAAGATCTATCTTAAAACCAGTTTAGATTTCTTGTCCACACTACGCCTAGTGGAAGGCTGTTCCAGAACATCACTCCTCTGATGATTAGAAATCTTCTTCCACTGCTCTGCCTCCTAAGAAGATATGACATTCCAAGGTTATTTTTTCCATCAGTAACAGAGCTGATTTCTGTTCACCTGTCGGTGACAACTATTTGGCTTTCCACTCCCATAATCCATGGTTAACATGAGCTATTCTGCTATAAATTAGTGCTGAGTGGCAAGAGTGATATTGACAGGACCTCAATGGTCAAACCCACAAAATGCTGAGAGCACCAATAGATTTTAATTGGGTTATAATAGCAATCAGAAAGTAAAAGTGAAGGTTTCCAGATGTCACTTGATTTAAAGGGAGCGTGTTACTGATGCCTAAAAGAATAGTTATTCTTCAGGAGGGTGATTAGGGTTGGAAGAACTGTATTGGATAAAAGAACCACCAGCTTCCAACTGCAATTTGAACTGAATTTAGAAAAAGTTCTAAATTCCCTCTTCTACCCCTAATAATTTTCTATTTTAGCAGAATTATTTTTTGAGTATTTATTCTCCACTATGCATTATTTGCACTACCTTGTCTGGTCTCCTAAGTCACATGACATGCTTTCTGTTCCCTGATTAGACAACGAAAAGTTTTGTAAACTGGAGGCAGGGCTGAACAAGCCACTTCCTGTTCAAACCTTTGCATGAGTAGTGATGTAGTAGTAGTTTTTCTTCCCGAGATCATTCCAGTGTAAAATTCAATCTTATGAATGGCTATGGTTGAAACAAAATGACAGGGCTGAAAACACCATGAAAGCAAATGTCTGGGTCTTATCTGAATGAATATTTGTGAAAACCTGATGCATTCACCCAGCTCAATTCACAAGAAACTTTTGAGATTCTGTAGGTATTAGCCTTGTTACATAGGTAAGGAAACTGAGGCAGAGGGACTAAGGCTCCGATCCTCAAAGGGATATAGGTGCCTAACTCCCATAGATTTAAATGGGAGTTAGGTGCCTAAATACCTGTGATGATCTGAGCCTCAGGGGCTGATTCAAAACCCACTGAAGTCCCTACAAAGACTCCCATTGACTTGAGGGCGTGGAAGCAAGCCATGGATGATATGAGCAAGGTTAGAGAGCGTGTCAGTGTGAAAGCTGGAATTAGAAATCAGGCTTCTTTGCCCACAGTCGTGTGCTTACCTCGATGGATCTGCCATTCCCATACTTCACGTTACCCAACTGGTAACCTGTACTCAACAAAGATGCCTGACCACAAAAGAAATCACTGTGAAAGCCAAATTGCTACTAAAAAGCACAACCCGGAAAGCTGTGGTAAGCTACCCACTCCACCCACGCAGGTGAAAAGGCAACCCTTATGGTGAAAATGATTAACATTTAACCCCCTGACATAAATCAGAATTGCATAGGGGTTTGCCTGGGCCCAAACACTGCCATTATCCTCTGTGACAAACCAGCCTTCATTACTACAGAAAGCAGTGAAAGATGGCGGAGCTATGCTAAAGACTCTAGTAAAGGGGGAACCTTGGAAGGCTTCGATATTCTATTGAGCGAAGTGTCCAAAAGCTAGGGTGCTTAACCAGACTTTTGGGGTCTATAATACTTCCAGAAATCTCATGGCTCTCATGAGAACTTGGTATATCCTGCTTTTGGTAGAGCAGAACATTCTGCAAGAGTGGCTGTTCTCATCAGGGCCAGCTCCAGGCACCAGCTTAACAAGCAGGTGCTTGGGGCGGCCAAGGGAGAGGGGCGGCACCTGCGGCAATTCGGGGGCAGCAGGTCCCTCACTCCCTCTAGGAGCAAAGGACCTGCCGCCAAACTGCCGCCGCTGATCGCGGCTTTTTTTTTGCTTGGGGCGGCAGAAATGCTGGAGCCGGCCCTGGTTCTCGTGGTTCTTTGGCACCTTCTGCTTTTGGCCCAACAACAAAGGAAGGAAGTCCAGAGAAGTTCAGGGTGAGAAAACACAGTAAATCGAAGATTTTTTTGGAAGGGTTTGGGAAAAGTTGCAGGAGGGGTTTTGGGAGATAATTGTTTACACTTACTTAGCACTTTTGTCTGCGGAGCTCAGTCATTACAAACATTCACGAATCTCTATTTTGGAAAAGTGGTGATCCAAAAGGTGAAGTGACTTGTCCAAGGTCACACAGAAAGTCAGTGGCAGAGCAGGGAATAAAAATCACGTCCCCTGATTTCTAGATTTATTCCTTAGCTTTGAGTCCCACCTCATGCTGAAAACTCATTTGACTGAGGATAATCTCTTAGCTCAAATTTTCATCCAGTTCATTTTCCCCGAGTTTTCCTCCTTTCCCTGCCCTTGTTATCACTTTCCATACAAATCTCTCTAAGAGGGAGAGAATTTTTACACTGCATCTCAGTTATATAGCCTTTCGTATAGCCGTGTTGTTTTGTAATATTTTGCTCTACCATAAGGTTGCTGTTTTTCAGCTCCTTTTCCATGTGAATGATGGCACTTGATTCAGTTTGTTTATTCATCCTGATAGCAGGATGAATGACTGCCTTATCCCTTTTCAACTCCAGACTGCAAAACTCCTCCATGTTTTATATCTAAACCTTCCTCCCATTCAGGTGCAGTATATGTAATTATACCACTCTTCTATCTGTGATATTTATATGGCCCCATTACTGTAATATCTGAGCACCTCACAAGCTTTAATATGTTTATCTTAACAATACCCTAGTGAGGCAGGGGAAAACAATTATTCCCATTTTACAGCTGGAGAACCGAGGCACAGTGGGGCCAAGTAATTTGCCCAATGTCACACTGGAAATCTGTGGCAAAGCAAGAAACAGAACCCAGATCTCCTACGTCCCAGACTAGTACCCTGACCATACGTCCTCTCAACCATGAACATGGTTTTGAGCTGATGCTCCTGGTCTGGATACCCCAAACATTATTTAAATGATCCCCTTTGTGTGATTTTTACCATTCCCCCTCTCTGAGTTTATGTTCATTAATTACAGGAAAAATGTTTTGTATTCCAGAGGTCATGGGCTTATGCAGAGGCTGTGCATTCTTCATACTGCTGGAGCAACATGAAAGACATTTATGATAGTCCTGTCCTAGCAACCCACTGGAGACCTCTCCCCTGATATGCCAGTAACCATCTGCTTTAGCAAAGAGTGTGCATTTCAAATGGACAGGCAAGCCGTGCAACCTATGCCATGGGGGAAAACGTCCAGGCAGCTCAAACGGTTAATATATACCAGGGTGCAAAGGAAAATCCAGCCGATTCCAGACTGCACATGATATTTCTGATACTGCTCACGCTCACACAAGAACACAGGCTGTTTTAGAATGAATGGACCCTTTCTCCATCCTTTTGCAGGTGTTCCCCAACCCCAGATTGCAACAAAGTTCTACCTGAACTAGTACCTCACAGTAAAAATGTGGGGAAATGCTAAAAGTGCATCGCTTCAGTATTTGCTCATCCTCTCAAAGAGACATTAAGCTAAGCTATTTGCTCCCTGGGCAATAACTGGTATATCATTTCAAAGCCCAGAGGGAAGCAGAGCACTAAATGTGGTATTACAGCAAAGATCATTAATGGTACAGTGTGTTCACTGAAGCAGCATAATGAAAAGGGAATATTTATAGCCAGGATACATTTATGTGGTAAGCCCGTCTGCCCCTTTCCCCTAGAAAAATCTGATTCTCAAAAGTTTATTGCATCTTAAAAACGATCAGAGCTAGACCTATAAAAAAAAAGACAGATCCTTTATCAGACATCAGACCCTGTCTACATTCAGAATGCATAGGTGTAATTTCCTAAACGTCAGGCTTAACTGTTTTGGTCATACAGGAGAAGCAGCGGGGTTGAAATCTACAATTGTGTCATCCCATTAGAGCAGTAAAAGCTAAAATAACATAATAATAAAATACCCTACGGCTTTGCTGCCAAGAGAGATATTTTTCAAAGGTTATTAGGACCCCTTGATAATTAAAAGGGGAAAGTGAGTCCTGATTTTTTTCTGTTTCTCACCAGACAATGTCCTTGGCTTGCTCTCAGAGCTGAACACATTTTAATGAAGTTCACTAAGGCCTGGCCTAGAAAATTAGGTCAGCTTAACTACATCCAAGAAAAAAATCCACACTCCTGAGCGGCTGAGCGGCACAGTTAAGCTGGCCTAAATCCCCGTGTAGACAGTGCTAGGTCAACAGAAGAATTCTTCTGTCAACCTAGCTACTGCCTCTCGGGGAGGTGGATTACCTATGCAGATGGGAGAACCCCAGAAACAGAGAGGAATGAGAAGAGTGGTTCAGGATAGTTTTACATACACTTTATACCACTTAAGTGGTACAAAGGAGATTTAGCGTGGACCGAGGATCTGCCTTGATTAAGCTACAGACGTACCTAATTTCCTTCACATATCCTGGTAAATTTGTGCCATTGGCACTTATTTCCCACATTTTTACATCTGTCACCTCTAGGAAGAGACTGGCATGAAGTAATTTAAATAAAGAATGCACAGTGGGTAATGTTAAGCCAAGTTACTATTTTTACAGCCCAGTAGCAGAGGAGAAGAGGGCACACTCGGCTATTAACGGCAATCAAGTTCAGAACAGATGTTAGGAAATTAACTTTGGTTTTGTTCCTCCCCATGCAGGGAATTCTAAACTCTGTGGCTGTGTCTAAAAGAAGGGGGGGGCAGGGGGAGCAGTGCAGGCCTCATTTAAAATGCAATCAGGAGTGCCAGGGGAGAGCGGGAATGAAATATTACTGTGACTTAACAACTGAATGGAAATGGAATGAATGCAAGACTGCTGCTGTTAATGACCCAATTGCTCACAAATTAAGAGACCTGGGAAGTCTGGTTACTTCTTAATGGACTCTTTGGATTCTTGACCTTTCTTTTTTTTTTTAATAAAGTGTATTTTATGCATTTTCATATTACTCCACAGCCAGGTTTTTTAGGGCACATTGTTTCTAATTGCTTTTTAGATGTATTGTGCCTCTTGCCAATTTTTGTTTGTCTGTTTTTTGTTCTCGTCTGTGTTGGCTCATTTCAGAGATCAAGGACAGTAAGGCCAGAAGGGACCATCATGACATCCCGACCGATCTCCTAGATCAGTGTTTCCCAAACTTGGGATACTGCTTGTGTAGGGAAAGCCCCTGGCGGGCCGGGCCGGTTTGTTTACCTGCCGCGTCCGCAGGTCTGGCTGATCGCGGCTCCCACTGGCTGCGGTTCGCTGCTCCAGACCAATGGGGGCAGCGGGAAGTGGCGGCCAGTACGTCCCTCGGTCCGCGCCGCTTCCAGCCGCTCCCATTGGCCTGGAGCAGCGAACCGCGGCCAGTGGGAGCCGCGATCGGCCAGACCTGCGGATGCGGCAGGTAAACAAACCAGCCCGGCCCGACAGGGGCTTTCCCTACACAAGCGGCGTGCCAAGTTTGGGAAACACTGTCTTAGATAACATGAGCACTAGAATTTCACCAAGCAGTTTCTGCATCAAGCCTAATGACTTGTGGTTGAACAACAGCATATCTTTCAACTAAACAATGTGTCCTCTGAGCCCGCAAAATCTAACTGACTCAAACATCCCCATCATTGCAGCATCTGGATGCTAAATACTTTGAGATCTTCAGTTGGAAGATGCTACAGAAGATGAAGGCTCTTTGCATCTATTAATCACCTAAGCCTCCCAACTCCCCCACGGAGGTAGGTAAATTAAAATCTCCAGTTTACAGATGGAGAAGCTCAGGTCAACATTTTCAAACCTGGTGCCTACATTTGGACTCCTAGATCCATATTTATGCACCTAAATTTAACTTGATTTTCAAACGTGCTGAGCACCCCAAACCCCACTGAAGTCAGCGGAAGCGGAAGTTGCTCAGAGACTTTGAAAATCAGACAAAACTTATATTTAAGTGTCTAAATACTGAGTTCAGAGGCTAACTCTAGGCAACCAAGTTTGGAGAATTTGGTCAGAGCGCTGAACTCTTTTTCCTTGCTAATATCCATCTAGGACTCAGATCACATCCTTGATATTTGGGGACCATGCCGCAAAAAAAGCTGTTCCCAAAGGCTTGCAGCTTACTGTAAATGTTGTTCCCTTATTACCATAGCTGTCCATTCCTGGCACGCAGCACTTTTCAGTGCTGTCTTTGGGAATAAAAATGATGCACAATGAATCTTCTTATGACCTTTCATGTAAACTTCCTGCAGCAAAAAGAGCATCTGAGCTCTCCTGGCCATCACATATCCTCGGCAAGTCATTGCCAGAGCTGGCTTGCCACTTTGCTCTTTAGGTTTGCATCATTTATCAAGTCGTGATGCTTTCAGACTCCAGCCACATTCACACTAGCCCCAGGAAGTAAAGCAGCAACAATTTACCTGACGAGATTAATAGCAATGTAGCTAGGTATTGGCAGGAGAGAAAAACGTACATGGCAAAAATAACCCCACTGAAAAACTGGAAATATTTGGTTAGCAAAAGCAGATTGATTGAAGAAACACAGAGATCAAATTACTTTCCCAACCCAGGGAGAGTTGTCCCCTGAGAGCAGGTTGGAAGCCTATTGGCAGAACACTGATGAAGATAGCAGCGTTATGTCCATATCTACCGTATTAAGGTATTTAATCTCATAAATGTGCCATAATTTCTCCTCTTTCAAGGGGCTTTAATTCCATCATAAACGCTAATAAGAGAACCAAACCATTGATGGTGATCTGTCCTGCATACAAGGGTCCTTTTCCTTTCTATGACAAAGTGAAAGCGCATTGTTTTTAAGTGAGTTTCACTCTTTCAGGGACAATGCTCCCAAGCGTATTTGGCTACTCGTTTGAAGGTTAAAAATGCAGGGGAAACGGCAATGCGACCCAAAAGGTATTCTAATCACTACACCTTGTTAGGGAGGAATGTCAACCACACCCACCAAAAATAACATTAAATGCAGTTTAAATATAATAAAGAAAATAAACAAACTCCTCTGCCAGGATGCCTACAAAAGACCTGGCAATAGTTAGACAATTGGCCCGCTGAGATCACATTCCACCATTCTGACCAGTCATGTCTCTGTGTTTCCTTTTGATCTCTCATCTCTCTGTCTGTATCCACCTGTTGTCTCTGCTCTTATACTTAGATTGTAAGCTCTTTGGGGCAGGAACCATCTTTTTGTTGTGCGTTTGTACGGCCCCTAGTACAATGGGGTCTTGGTCCAGGACGAGGGCTCCTACAAATAATAATAATAATAAACAGGAAGTTGCCATCTTGAGAGTTTCACAATATAGACTAGAATGCAGGGAACCAGATCTTAGCCCCTGGTAAAGCTGTTTCATACTTCTATGGAGCAAAGCAGCTTAAAGCCGATGTCACTGGCTACACAGGAGTTCCCCTGGCATAGGGAAATGCACAGCTGGCACAAAGCTGGTACAGCCAGCCCTATGCCACCCAACCCTTTAGCAGGGAAGAGTCATAGCCAGAAGGAAGAGGGAAAGGCTGGAGTGCCATTGCACTCTTGCTATGCCTACCTAGGAACAGCCCTTTCAGGGCTACCGAAGCCAGGCACAGTTTAGAGCAACCCTGAGGCTGATCTAACCTGCTCAGAAGGCTGAATTGGACCCTGATCAACACCAGGAACAGGGGGAGTGGGATGGAAAGCCACCTTCACCTCCCTACCAAGAAGGGCTCTGGCACAACAACTGCAGCTAGGTCTTTGAACATATGACCAAAAGGAGATTTTTCTTCATTTCTTTAAGCCATTGTTTAAAAGGGGTTAATTTAACAGTATTCTATACACAAAAAAGTGGGGAATTGCTAACTATAATGACTTAGCTTTGGGCACAGCGGGTTCAATTTTTTCTTTTATGGAGATATTTGGGGGGGAGGGGAAATTAATGGACTCAGGAACAATAAATAATCTTTCACTGCATTATGGACTGTATATGCAATGCACTGTATATAGAGCTTCACATCCTCTCATGTCCATCAGATACGCTTAATCCTAAAAAGTTTTTGAGAGCGAAATAATAGCTGTGGAGTTAATATTAAAAACTGACAGCACAGGCAGAGAGACATTGAGAGGTACAGCGGAGGGAGGAAAGAGGTGTTGCTGGATGAGAGCTGAAAACAGATGGAAAGTGGCTGAAGCAGAGAGAGATTCCTTGTTTGTGCAGAAATAGCTTTGAACTGAAGTGATTATTAAACAGCAAAAAACCAGCAGCTCTTATGCCGACTTGCTCACAGATCTGCAAGTATTTTTCCAAGGACAAACTAGCTATCTACTCCGCCATCCCAGACTCTGAGCTTCCCTCTGTCAGCCTAATTTCTCCCTACTGTTACTCACACCTTCTTAACTGTCTGTAATGGGCCACTCTCTTACCACTTCAAAAGTTATTTTTCCTCCCTTGGTATCCTGCTGTTAATAGATTTATCTCATTAGACTAACCTCACACTTGGTAAAGCAACCCACATCCTTTCATGTATTTATACCCACTACTGTATTTTTCACTTCATGCATCTGATGAAGTGGGCTCTAGCCCATGAAAGCTTATACCCAAATAAACGTGTTAGTCTCTAAGGTGTCACAAGGACTCATCGTTGTTTCAGCCTAGCCTGTAAGCTTTCCTTCAAGCACTTCTCTTTCTTTCTGTCCATGCTGTGTGTTCTAGAGCAGTGGTTCTCAAAGCTGGTCCACCACTTGTTCAGGGAAAGCCCCTGGCGGGCGGGACTGGTTTGTTTACCTGCTGCGTCCACAGGTTCGGCTGATCGCGGCTCCCACTGGCCGAGGTTCACTGTTCCCAGCCAATGGGGGTGGTGGGAAGTGGCGCAGGCCAAGGGATGTGCTGGCCACCCTTCCCGTAGCTCCCATTGGCCTAGGACAGCGAACCGCAGCCAGTGGGAGCCACGATCCACCGAACCTGCGGACGCGGCAGGTAAACAAACCGGCCCAGCCCGCCAGGGACTTTCCCTGAACAAGTGGCAGACCGGCTTCAAGAACCACTTTTCTAGAGGGCAGCAGATGTGACCTCTCCTCCCCACCTGGCCTCAGAGCCCCTCTCTCTGGGGTGGCATCAATACAAAGCAAAAGGAAGCCACTTTTGCTTCTTATTCTAACTCATTATCTTTAAGGCCATAGGCCAATCCCTGCTACCTACCCAAACAATGGCCTGTAATTGTGTGGGGAACCTCAATCCTTCCCTCTCCTCTTCTGTATTTGTAAGGGAAGAGGGCACTTCCAAAAGTTGTATTTTCCACTTGTCACAGGAGATCCAGTCACACTTTCAGTTAAGGTTCCATTGACAAAGTTCTAGGTGAGGTTCTCTGGCCTGTATTACATGGGAGGTCAGACTAGATGGTCCTGTCTGGCCTCAATCATTTATTAACCTTTTATAAACCATTCATAGATTTTTTTTAACAGCTTTCCTACGTATGTTGCAGACATGCATAGGATGAATTAAAGATGGTTATAAGCACCTCAATAGATTCTGTTCGTTCCAGTCAGGTTCTTACACTGCCCTCATCCCTACAGTATCTGAGCACCTTCCAGCTGTACATTAAAGCCAAGTGACTAAGATCTGTCACAGGTAATTCATTCTGTCTCATCCTCTTCTTTTCTAGGAGGTTATCAACAATCTATAGACCTTTCTGCCCCTATTTTTGGAGCTGGCTGGGGTTTGGTTTAGCTCTCACAGCAGATTAGATCAGCCTGCAAACCGTGCCTGGTTGGAGTAGCCCTAAAAGGATTGTTCCTAGGCAGGGATAGCCAAAGTGCACTCCATAGCAATTCTATTAAAACATCTATTAATCCTTTATTAACCCTTTACAAACTACCCGTCCATGGAACTATTATGCGAAAGCATTACCACAGATCCTGCCAAGAGTGGCAAGGGGTAGCCTGGTAGACAGAAAGCCATCCCCAATACAGGCAGCCATCCCAAACAGGGAGCAGGAGGCCCACAAAAGAGCTGCAGAGCAGAACTGGGGGGCAAAAGAGATGCGAGGGACATGAGGAAATAAAGATATCCTGATTGGGCTCATCTGAAGACATTAAACGCTAATTGTATCCTATTATTCATTTGTATTTTTCTGCATGCTCCTTTTGCTTCTCTTTCAGGTTCATTCACATCTCTGACAGGCAATTAGGTTGAATTGTCAGCCATATAAAGACATACAATGCGCCATGGTCCTACTCATATATGGCTTTACAATAGCAACAATACCTTTCTATTGTCTACTGCTTTCCCGCTGAGAATCTCATGGCTGAATTCACCACAATCAGTTTCTATTTGTATTATTATTTCTATTACTGTCATGCTCACAGGCTCCAGACAAGATTGCGACCCGTCTGTGCTAGGTGCCGTACATACACAGAATGAGAGACAGTCCCTGCCCTGACTAGATAAAGCAGACAAAAGGAGGGAGAGGAAGCAGAAGTGAAGTGACTTGCCCAGGGTCACATTATAGGTTGGTGGCAGAGCTGGGGAAAATGCATAAGTCTCCTGACTCTTCATCCAGTGCCTTATCCACTTGATCACACAGCTTCCCATGGCTGGACCATTCTTCCCTCTCCAGCATCACAGGACTAACCCCAAACTATGTAGGACTTTTCAATTCAGTATTAACATCTGGATTGCAGCTGGAAATGAACAGGGAACCAAAGCAATCTTCAAAGCACTGGTGTAATGTGTTGCCTCCCATCAACACCGCTTATGTCTGCTGGTACTTATGTTCAGGTTGACATGAAATGTTTTCTGCCTCTACAGCAAAGGGCTAAGAGCTAGAAAGGCGAGCTGCCACTTTGTGTTCTTTTGTGAGAGACTCTGTGGAAGAATCCACTTTGAGAGTCATCCTGAAAAGCAGAGTGCCAGAAGCCATCTAGTATTTCTATTATGTAGGAAAACAGCTAAGAAAGAATTTGCTGCTTGTCTGTATCTGATATATTCAATTATTTCTGTGAGAGATTCCTTTACTTATACATTTACCCCATAGTTACATGCAAGTCACCAAAAACCATAACTTCACTTCTCTCTGGTGTAGCAAAAATTTGACATCAACAGACACCATGGTTAACTGGTAGTGACTAGAAGCATTCTACACTCTGTAACTGAGATAATTAATTATCTACATAGTTGTTACATTGAAACAAATATGGCCACCATGTTGAACAGCAGTTATTGCATAGTGGGTCAGATATGTAGATGCAGAATTAAAAATCAGACAGGAGTAAGAACAAGTAACTCCTTAAATAGAAAAATGCCTCTTTAGGGCTTAGGAGATTGGAATGAATGGTGATGTGTCTAATTATCTGATCAGGGGACTGAGAATCAGGAGGACTTTTGGCTTTTGTTCCCAGCTCCAACACCCATTCAGTGAAGCAAGTCTATGCCTCAGTTTCCCCATCCATAAAATAAATCCAATACACAAACCTCACAGGCATGGGAAAGAGGCTGCAAGGCTTAATAACAAATAATTGTTGGTTTGTACGGTGTTGCCTATAACAAGAGCCCCTTGGACATAGCTTTAAAGCACAGAAATGCTTGGGTAGAAGGAGCTACAGTCATTCCTGTTCAGCTACACAAGATTCAAATTTTAAAAGTGTTTGAACAATACAGATCATTTGTCAATTTCTTTTCCATTAGCAGTTCAGCGTTTGCAAATTGCACAGTGATAGCTGACCCTCTTGCCCCTTTTTGACACACTGTGCGCTTCAGAGCATGTGTGCATTGAGCCTCAAAGCACTGCGGCAGCCAACGCTTACACAGTAACCCGCCTAGTAAACCTAACAGGCCGCAGCATTTCAGACTTTACTGCCAAGCGATCCTCTTGCGTCAGTGCTAAGCAGGACACAAGAAGCATGAGTCTCAATTCGCTTGCACCCATCTGATGTCAGTGTAACTACACTACCTGCAATGGAGTGAACGTGAGATCTACTTCAGTGCAAAGGAGAGCAGTACCAACCCAGCAGACATGTCCTCTAGACTCCACACACAGGAGCACTTAACTGGCTGAAGACACTGCTCTACAGCCAAAATGCTTCTGAAATAAATGTAGTCAAACTTTACTAATTCTGGGTCACTGAGAACGAAAATGAAGCTTAAAATTGTTGATTGGCTCTAGTTTTCAAGATATGCTATTGGGTCAGTATATACGACCCTTGACTTGGGAATGTGGGAGGATAAATGAGTTATAAAGGGAAGGGATCTCAATTTAAACCAGAAATGACTAAAATACATCTTTGACTGGATCTATGAATAAATCTATGACTGGGTTTGGACAGTACTTGCTTTTTAGGCAAAACAATGAATGATGCAATCTGAAGCTGTTATTGCGTCATACATGATATGAATTGCATCATGTTATTACTAGAAGTCATGGATGATGCAATCATAACGAAGCTTACATCACTCTGCTGAATAAATTGCCCTATATCAGCGCTAGAAATCATACAGTGTCATGCTCTCTTATTTGTCAGTGTTTGGCTAAACAGAAATGTGTCCCTTTGCAAAATCAAAGTGAGCAGAGATGCCTCATACTTGTGTGAACAGTGCAGATAACTTCTGCTATGTTTGTGGTGAAGTGACATTTGCATCCCAAAAGCGCAGTATAACCACTATGGTTAAGAAAGCCTATCACCTTTATTTTGGCTGCAAATTTGGAGATCAGGACAAGAGGTGGGCTCCACACATAGGCTGCAACACTTGTGCAACAAATCTTCACCAGTGGTTGAACAGGAAAAGGAAATCTATGCCTTTTGCAGTGCCAATGATTTGGAGAGAACCAACAGATCATACCAGCAATTGTTAATTCTGCACGGTGCCTCCAGTTGGGAATGGTGTGTCAAAGAAGAAAAAGTGGACTGTGCATTATCCAAACATTCCATCAGCTATGCGCCCAGTACCCCACAGAGAAGGACTGCCACTTCTTGATGCACCAGAATCATTCTCACTTGAGTCAGACGAGGAAGAGGAAGAGGATGAAACTTCTGGTTCTGAACCATCAGTGTCACAGGACCCACATTTTCTCCCATCCTCCTCCTCTGAACCACACCTCATAACACAAGGTGAACTGAATGACCTTGTCAGGGATTTGGAACTACCCAAGAGTAAGGCAGAGCTGTTGGGCTCCAGACTACAGCAGTGGAATCTCCTGGCAGGTGATGTTAGGGTTTCCATGTTCTGTGACCGTCAAAAGGATCTTGTCCCATTCTTCTTCATGGAGGGTGATCTTGTAGCCTGCAACAACATCGATGGTGTGATGGCAGCCCTCAACATCGTTCACGATCCAGATGAGTGGAGACTGTTCATTGATTCATCGAAGACGAGTCTTAAAGCTGTTTTACTGCATAATGGCAATGTTTTGCCATCAATTCCAGTTGGTCACGCAGTCCATATGAAGGAAACCTATGACAACATGAAACAACTTTTGAGGTGCATAAACTATGATCACTGAATAGGACTAAACTATGTACATAATAGTTTTTTGCCTTTTGTTTCATAAAAAATTTTATTTATATAACCCTTTTGCTGATTTTTAAAGTGTTACATAAACAGGACAGGTGAAATATTATCATGTAAAGCAACCATAAACACATGAAAAGACCTAGGTTTACAATTTATGATTAAAACTCTACTATCTACACAATATACATAGACATAAAATGTAAAAACTTAAATATCTTAGAAACAGTAGCCAATCGGTTGTTTTAATTGTCATATTTGAATTCAGCACATCTAATAAATAGCCCATTTTATCTCTGAAGCAGACGACTTCTCAAAAATTGTAGACCAGTGATATTGCTCCAGCAGCAAGTCCCTTCTGCCTGACTCACGGTCATTACAAGGACATCCCTGGTGCACCCATGGTGGCTGCCACCAGGGACTGAGCTGGGCACCTCCAAAACTAAAAGCATGAGTCTCTACTAGAGCTGCACGAACAACTGATTTTGATTTTGTTTCCAAAAGCAGGGGGGAAAATTGGTTCCGGTCAAACTGAATCTGAATGTTTTCAAAATTTTCAGTGAATTGAAAAAGTTTGTTTCATTACTGTTCCAGACCAGGGGTCTTTCACATCCCAGGTGAGTTCTATAACCACTGGGCAAAAGTGTACTTATGGGCAGGGGAGGAGAAGAGCACCGACATCACCACTTCCTCCTCTGGCTATTTCACGAACGGCCAATATAATCTGTGTTAAATTCACAAATCGTTGCAGGTTGAAATGGCACATTTCATCCAATAATCTATTTCTCTGAATAATTCCACCCACCTCTAGTCTCTACAGCTTGATCAAAAGACCCAGGCTCTCCAGCTGGGGTAATAGGCTCATATCCTCCACAGATCAGGTACAGAGAGGGACTCATAACACAGTGACCAGCTGGTTACACCTCCAGAGAAAGATGCTCTGGGGAAAATTCACCTGGCTGGACATATTTATAGGGAATGCAAATATTGCTACACTAAGTCAAATCAATGATCCATCAAGTCTGCCATCCTGCGTCCATTGGCCAGGACCTTGATGCTTCAGAGAAAAACAAGAAGAAAATATGTCACAAGGACTTTGCACTTGTATATCCTACAGCATCCAGTTATGTTTCAAGCTGTGTTTGAGAGATAGCTGTACTTATTGTTATCCACATCCTGTGCTGTGCTGAGCCACTGATCTAAATTATCCCCTTAGTGGAACAAGACTATTTATGAACATCACAATTTATGAACAGGGGATTTCAAAGTGACTTTAGCTTTCTATTGTTTCAACGTCCAGCTTATTTCAACCTTTCAAATACAGGGCCATCTCTCCTAGATTTAAGGCTTTTCAGATAAGATTTTTCTTTAACACCAAGGAGCAGAGCAAAGGAGATATTGCCAGCCCCCCAGCGTCCCAACGCTGATTATGATATATGGCAAGTGACAAAAAGCAATTTTTAAGAGTGGGTGGCAAGTGTGTTTTTGCTTAGGTCCCGGCTCAAAAGAAACCGCATACCTGCTTACTGAGAACTGATTTGCAAGGTTCCAATTTAAGCAGCAAATTGCTGTAGTTGCGTCGGTATTTCAGATCTCGAATGGGCAGGTATGTAAAAAATGTAATGTTCCTTTTGGCTGCCGTAGAAAATGCCAAAGAGAAATAATCAGTGTGTCTTATAAGCTTTGTATCATCTTTGCTTTTTATTTTTAATGTAGCCCTAGGCTTGTCTTGTTCCTTTCTATTGCTTTATAACAATAGCAGTAAAGCTATAAGGGTGAGATTTTCAAAGCAAACTGAAGAATTTGCATGTCCAATTCAAATTAATCTCATCTTAAAGGTCTATAGCACCCTCCACCAAAGTATCTCCAAGCACTCCACAAATCTTCCATGAATTAAACTTCACAACACCCTTGTAATATAGGAATGTTTCACTACATAACAGAGAGAGAAACTGAGGCACAGAGCATTTAAGATCAGCATTTTCAAACTGAGCAGCTTAAAATTCAGATCTTAACTCCATAGAGGCACTCAAGTTTGAAAAGACCGGGCTAAGCAACTTGCCCAATGTCACAGAGTAAGTGCCTGGCATAGGCAAGAATCAAACCTGAGTCTCCATCCTTAGCTCTATTCACAGGACAGCCCTTCTCTTTAGCTCATGTGTGACTGACTGATGTGATAAGAAGCTGCATGAGAGACAAGCAAACCCAGTTCCATTAAAACAAATAACACCTTGAACAGTCAAGCCAAGACCGATTATTTTTCTTTTTTAAGGTTCATACCCCAAGATCAGGACCACCTGCAGAGAGGGCTACTAAGTTTATTGATTTATTTTTATCTGAGGATGGTGGAGTGGGCAGGAGCCACAAACAACAGGCTAAAAGCTTGGAGCTACCTATTGTCCTCTAATCTTCAACAGCCTCTCCTGGTGAAGCAGTATCATGATATTATGATGTTGCATTAGCCAGTGAGGAGGTCGGATGAGACTTTTAAACTGCAGGCATCACCTGCTCAGTGGAGGCATCTCGATGGAGCCTGCAAAGAGGACTATTTCACCATTGGAGATGGCAACTAGGAGTCGTGTTGCACTGCAGCAGTCCTTGCCAACTATTACACACGCATGCAGACGAAAGGAAAAAAAAGCAGCGTCAGCTGCTGAAAAACCCACTCACCCACCTGCTGTCCCAGCTAAAGCCCTGATTCAGGCAAGTACGGTAAGGACGTGCAGAACTTTAAGCATGTGAGTAGACCCATTGCTTTAAGAACATAAGAACGACCATACTGGGTCAGACCAATGGTCATCTAGCCCCGTATCCTGTCTTCCAACAGCAGCCAATGCCAGGTGCTTCAAAGGGAATGAACAGAACATCAAGTGATCCATCCCCCATCACCCTTTCTCAGCTTCCGGCAAACAGAAGCTAGGACACTTCAGAGCATGGTTTTGCATCCCTGCCCATCCTGGCTAATAGCCATTGATGGACCTATCTTCCATAAACTTATCTACTTCTTTTTAGACCCTGTTATTGTCTTGTTCTTCACAACATCCTCTGACAAAAAGCTCCTCAGATTGATTGTGCAATATGTGAAGAAATACTTCCTTCTCTTTGTTTTAAACCTGGTGCTTATTAATTTCATTTTATGACCACTAGTTTTTGTGTTATGAGAAGGAGTAAATAACACTTCCTTATTTACTTTCTCCACACCAGTCATGATTTTATAGACCTCCCATCACCCCCCAAGTCGTGTCTTTTCCAAGCTGAAAAGTCCCAGTATTATTAATCTCTCCTCCTATGGAAGCTGTTCCATACCCTCATCATTTTTGTTGCCCTTTTCTGTACCCTTTTCAATTCCAATATATCTTTTTTTGAGATGGGATGACCAGATCTGCACGCAGTATTCAAGATACGGTCATACCATGGATTTATATAGAGGCAATATGATATTTTCTGTCTTATTATCTGTCCCTTTCCTATTGATTCCCAGCATTCTGTTTGCTTTTTTGACTGCTACTGCACATTGAGTGGATGTTTTCAGAGAACTATCCACAATGACTCCAAGATCTCTTTCTTGAGTGGTTAACAGCTAATTTAGACCCCATTATTTTATATGTAGAGTTGGGATTATGTTTTCCAATATGCATTACTTTGCATTTATCAACACTGATTTTCATCTGCCATTTTGTTGCCCATTCATCAATGACATATAGAAAGACCAAAAGCCATATGAAGACAAATTCCATTAAACATACTGGGCAGCAGCAGGGCTACTTCCAAAGCAGCTGATAAAGCATAAGAAATGTCATGTCCAAATGCCTCAGTATTTACTTGCAGCAATGAAAGCATTAGTGCAAACCAGTGTTTCCCAAACTTGGGACGCTGCTTGTGTAGGGAAAGCCACTGGTGGGCCGGGCCGGGTTGTTTACCTGCCGCATCCGCAGGTCCGGCCAATGGGGGTGGCGGGAAGCGGCAGCCAGCACATCCCTTGACCCGCACCGCTTCCTGCTGCCCCCATTGGCCTGGAGCAGAGAACTGTGGCCAGTGGGAGCCGCGATCGGCCGAACCTTTGGACGCAGCAGGTAAACAAACCGGCCTGGCCCGCCAGGGGCTTTCCCTACACAAGCGGCGTCCCAAGTTTGGGAAACACTGCTCTAGACTTAGACTTGGCCTCCAGAAAAGATCCTCTCATTGCTCCTGACAAGGAATAACCTGACAAACTCCATTCCAGGTTTCAGATATGGCCCAGTGCCTGTTAAGCCAAGATACTCTGGGAATGAGAGAGAGAGGCCCCTGGCTGGGAGAGAAGATGCAACCCCTTCACAGCTGGGCCTAATAACAAATCAAGTCTGACACACCCTCCAGGTGCAGCAAACTGGGCTGACTAAGATCTTAGATTACTATTAACCCTCTATTCGCCTGTGTGGGGTAGGCACTCCATCACAGGCCTCCTTAGTAAGAGGTGATAGGATGAATGCAAACAATCCATCCATCACCAAGTTCATTCAGCTAACAGGTTTTTCACAACAAGTAGCCTGATAAATTTGCCTGGGATTTGGAGATTATAAGGACATGCAGTCTCCTCAAGAAAAAGAGGAATTTTCTCCTCAGGAGTAAGTAACTCCTGAAAGTTACTGAATCCATATCCTTCACTATTGTCCTTATCTCACACATCACTTCCGGTGCCAGCATGGGTTATATTCCCCAGCAGCGAGTAGGAAGCAGAACAGAGGAAATTACCATAAAACAGATGGAAGAGTCTCTTTAAAGCAGCATCTGCCTGCCAGAAATCCAGTTATTAAAAAATAAATAATAATAATGGAGATATCCTATCTCCTAGAACCAGAAGGGACCTTGAAAGGTCATCAAGTCCAGCCCCCTGCCTTCACTAGTAGGACCAAGTACTGATTTTGCCCCTGATCCCTAACTGGCCCCCTCAAGGATTGAACTCACAACCCTGGGTTTAGCAGGCCAATGCTCAAACCACTGAGCTATCCCTCTGGCACATTGCTAGGCAGCTGTCTTCTTTTGCCTCGATAGTTGTTCTATTTCTGTGCCGTCAAGCTGGCACTGGCATTGGAGTGCACATTGGCACTTCCTTGGCACCTCTCCTTTTATTTTATCTGTGAATTCTGATTCTGAAAGTGAGGAGCAATAACTCCAGCAATGGCAAGGTATCATGAGTGCAGGCAACCATGAAGCTCTGGTAAAGCTCCTCAATCCCTTCCTTTTATTGTTCCAGGGCCCCACCTGTAGCTCCATCATTGCACCCAACCCTGACCTGCAAAACCTCGTGAGGTTGAATTCTTAGGACTCTTCTAAGCAGGCTGTCAACTGGGCTGAGGAGTGATGATTTTGTGCCATTGGCCAATGGAACTTAGATGACACACTCCAAACTCATGACCTAAGACAGGATTTGAAGTGAGACGTCTTGCAGTGAAAGGTCTGTGGGCTAACTGAATGTATCTCCTACCTCCCTAAAACTCCTTGAGCAGGTCTAGCAGATTTTTCATTGCTTTGATCATTGTCTGATGACCTTTTACAAGTCACAGTAGCTCTGGGTGAAACTTCTGCTGCTTTAAACTTCGCCAAATGTTCACAGCCAAACTGAAAATTTGATGGAGGTTTCTTCTGATTTTTTTCTGTGGCATAAAATTTTGCATGAATCAATCAGTCTTTGAAACATGTAAACAGGTGGTGAATTGGAACAGCCATTTCAGTGACATTTTCTCTGTCATCAGACAAAACAGCTTTTGGCTTATGGCAAAAAAATCCAGAGATCAAAGTGGCTTAAATATATCCATATCCTTGAAAGTTTCAGAAAAAAAATATTTTTCACAGTAGTCCTCAGTTTTCCTTATGCGTTAAATCTTTCACCAAGCTCTATGCAGAGACTGCCATTCTGGGATCTTGTCCTGAGAGGGGTGACACACATAACAAAATGCACTCTATCTGGAGCTGGGTGGGTAACCAATTTTCTGGTTTGTTGGCAATTGTTTGGGGCCAGAGTGAAACTGAAAGTTTTAGAAACCATTTGACCCTCAACAAAATGTTCCAAGCATTTAAAACCTTTTTGAGGCATTTTTCAAATGAAATTAAAGGAAGTAATTTCAAACTGAAAAAACAAACTATTTTACTGCAAAAATGTCAAAATTGAATGTTTTGATTTTTCAATGTTTTTATAGGGTTTTTTCTTCAGAAAGAATAATTTGTCAAAACCAACAAGAATTCAAGAAACATTTTGATGTTGCCAAATCTGCATTTTTCACTTTTAAAAAATTCGACCGACAAATTTTGCTCAGCTCTAACTCCATATGTTCTTTCCTTACATTCAAATGAAGAGTTGGCCATCAATCTGGAAACTTCCATCTGACCCAAGAAATGTGTCAAAAACACCTGGATTATAAAACTAACTGATGCATTAAGAGACAGGACTGAATCAAAAAAAAAACCCTGAGTCTTGGAGGAGTTTAGGGCCAACCCACAGTAATAGGACCAGATTGTGTCTTAAAGGCATAGGACCAGGTTAGGTGCCGTGTGGAGCTGCACAGCGCCAGGTGGAGCTCTGGGGACGTAATACCTCCCCAAAGTACAAGGGCATTGCAACAAACCCTGGGGGGTTACAATGTATATGAGTCTTTCTGGAGGGTCAGTTCTGCTGGATGGTGCAAAGTGTGTGTGGGGGGGGATTTTCTCCACATCCCTCCCTTCCCCCTCTGGGCACTATCAAGTACAATTGTGCCTAGCCTCTGCATAAAGACCTCCCTTGCACCTTCCACCCTTGCACACTCACACCATGGGTAGGCAAAATATGACCCATAATGAGCTGAACCAAAACCTCTGCATCCAGATCTGAATTCTCACATAGCTGAAAGATGTTTGGATCTAACTTTACATCTTGGGCCCGTGCTGATTATACAGCAGGAAGCTAGGTAGCCCCATAAGATAGAATGCCTAACTGTAAAACAACACACTGATTGTTTGAAATAAAAAATAATCAAGAAAGAAAGAAAGAAAGTACGGCATGGGAGCTAAAATAACATTTCTTTCGGTAAATGCCAGAAGGTGGAACTTCTGTGACTCATCAGCTGTTGTTTTAGCCTTCAAGGTGCTATAAATTACACTAATTAGAACATGGTATTCTTCTTGCAGTTATACAAAACACTATCTCTGCCTGTGACATCTAAGAGCAGAGACATCAAGAGAGAGCATGCTCAGTACATGTTTTAACTAGAATCGGCCACTCGTTTGTATGACTCCTAGCAGCAGCAAATTGGTGAAAGCTGGCAGAGCATAGCAAGCAGGCTGGGCTGGATTATGAGAGGAGGGAGAGTAAATTAGTGGCCAATCAAACCTGTCCAACCAGAAATGGAGCCATTACTTACTGTCAGGAATTACAGTGCTAGACTATCACTTTCACTCGGAGCAGAAAGAGAAGGTAATTTATGGGGTCGTCAGTCTCTCACACCACCGGCTTGTGTGGATAATAAGTTCAGAGGTGTTATTAGAATGTGTCCATGAGTATGTGTGTGTGTTCTGGGGGTAGGTTATTTGCTTTTACCATCTCGGCTGAATGTATAGGCTCTTGGAGGCTAAAACAAGGAGCTTATTCAGACCCCCAAATCCAGCAATTACAGCAGCCTCCCGCACAGAGCTTCCCTGGCTTGTTTTCCAATGAGTCTCCTCAAGGCTCACACACAAAACATTTTTTCCATAGGGTACATAAATTGTTGCAGCAAACTACAGGGCCCCAACTTGTACGGGCAGTAGGAAGAGCTCCCCCAGAGGTGGACCTGAACATTACACCTCTATAGGTAACATGCCTGTTGGTCTGTCCTTGGAACTTATAGAGCCCCAATCAATGTAGGTGCCTTCCTCATATTTACGCCAGCATGCTCCTCATAGGCATCCTAAGTTGCTGGATTAGGATGCACCTCCTAACTTCTCTCCAGGGACTGTCTCTCATAGCTGGGGAAACAAAGCCTCTCATTTGCAATTAAGCCCCGAACATGGATGGCATCCTCTCGTTATTTCATTCATCCAAGAGAAGATTATTGCATGGTCCTTCTTTGGCCACTCAAGGGTGTTGTGTGCGTCACCAAGAGCCTGGAATTAACTTCCTAAAACCCTACCTAAAGCACTGCTAGCTCTCACGGGGTGCAGTGATCCTGGCTGGATGGAGTAGCACTAACTAAAGCTTTTTAGATAATAATACTAAATAGTTTTTGCATGGTGCTTTTCACCCACAGCTCTCAACATGTTTTACAAAGGAGGTTAGTGGAACCACCCCCAGTTTACAGAAGGGGGTAAATGATGCACTGGCATGGGAATGACTTGCCCAAGATCACCCAGTAAATCAGCTGAACCCGGGTCAGGGCCGGATCCAGGCACCAGCACAGGAAGCAGGTGCTTGGGACGGCCAATGGAAAGGGGCGACACATCCAGGTCTTCAGCGGCAATTCGGCGGCAGGTCCCTCAGTCCCTCTTGGAGGGAAGGACCAGCCACCGAATTGTCACTGAAGAATGAAGCGGTGCGGTAGAGCTGCCGCTGAAGCGCCGCCGATGGTGGCTTTATCTTTTTTTTTTTTCCTTCGCCACTTGGGGCGGCAAAAAAGCTGGAGCTGGCCCTGACCCGGGTTTCCTGAGCCCCAAGCCAGTGTCCTATCCACTAGGCCACACTGCCTCCCAAGTACTGACAGCACTGGATCTTGTATAAAGCCTGGAATGATGGCTTCAGAGGCATTTTTTATTTCCCAGTTTTAGTCAGGAAGTGTGGCAGTAGCAATGGTGGTGACTTTCCAGGACATTATAAGGAGCGTGGCCCCTCTGGCGGGTTCCCTATGTGACGCTGTTAGACCACATGCCAGCTCTTGCCCAGGTTTTAGGCCTCAGCCGAGCACTGACCTTGTTGGAAACCAGTCTGTTTCACCTGTGTGTTAGTACGGTTAAGACGGGCATTGGATTTATAACAATGATTGCAGTGTTTAGACTTTGTAAAATACTTGTAAATTGCTGCATGCATTAATCTCACTTGTATCTTTATCACATGCCATAAGGTAATAATTACGTTTTTGCTTTATAATTGTAAAAAAAATGTTTGCTCTGAAACGTGAACCCAATCAAGAGGGATCATCTCCTGCCCGGCTAGAAGGCCTATCAAAACCAAATGGGCCTTTGTGGAACATCACAATACAAAGACTTTGTTAATTGCCTCCTTACCCCCACGAATAAGCTACATACCCCCATCCCATCAGCTTGAGTTCTGGAAGAAGGAAATAAAAATAGCTAACAAGAAAAAAATGTGTCTCTCTTTTGCTGTTTGGACTCTCTTAGGGCTGGAACTACGAAACAGAAGCATAGATCCCAGGAGTTAGCTCTAAAAGACATCTAAAAGAACAGACAGATTACTACAACTCTGTCATCTTTTGAAACCATAGACTGTAACTCATTCATGTATATGTTTTGCCTGCTTTCACCTTGTATTAACGCTCACATTTCTTCTCTCAGCTAATATATCCTTAGATAGTTTACTGCAGGATTGGCTACAAGCATTGTCTTTGGTGTGAGATCCAAGGTACAAATTGACTTGGGGTAAGTGACTGGTCTCTTGAGACTGGGAGCAACCTTAATATTTTGTGATCTTTGGTATTGTTGTCAGTAGCTACCAGTGTGGTGCTCTGCTCTTGTTCGATGATGATAACAGTCGGCTGCGTGCGTGTTCCCTCTGTGTGCTGCCCCAGCTCTGGGCAGATCGCTGACACAGCAGACCCCGAGAGAACCCCCAAAGACCACAGACTCTAGTAAGGTACGAAGGAACCCGAGCCAGGTTTATTGTCAAACGAAGCACAGTAATAGTTTCCCGTAGATTCTAGAAGACATACTACGAATTTGTGCCCCCTGGCAATAGACTGGCTCAGTCAATGGCGGGACTTTCCACTGCCCCCTAGGCCAGACAAAGATGCGCACTCCGGGACCTACTTTTATACAGTTACAGGACAGATTACTCATCCCTCCTGACGTATTGAGGTACAGCCTCTTGGCTCATTAGGGTGCTGTCTCCCCCTTTGATCATGTTGTTTCAGACAAACAGACCTATCCATCATGCTGTACTTTCGACCCTGTCTTCAAGATACACCTGCCTGTTCCTTGTTTTGTCTATGGAGTGTCCTTGTATCGGACTATCCAGGTGCCATCTTGGCACAAGTTCCTCTTATTATCACTTATAAGTTAAGCACCTTCTTCTAACAACCTTCTTCTCGCCAACTTCTGTGAGCGGGGCCTGCCTCTGGCTCACAGCCCAGCTTTTGCTTAGCAGTGCCTGGAAGTACTTTGGTTCAGGCTTCAGGCCTCAGACTGGGCCTCTGACACAAGAGCTTATGTTTCAGGGCCTCATCTTACTACAGGTATCACTAAGTCCAGCTTGCCTGGGTGGCAAAAATAGACTGGAATGCCCAAGGGGACTGTCTGTGACTTCATGGTAAGACTGTTATAGTGATTTAGGAGTTCACACTTGTTACTAGGTTGGTGAAATCTAATTATAGAGCATACAATCAGTTTGGGGTCTCTGCCCTGCTTCTTGTCAGTCTGCCCTGTGGCTGGGACCCACAGTAGTGAATCCCTCCAGGCAGCATTACACCCCACTTTCTAGGAAGCAGAGAAAAATGCACAAAATTCTGCATACAGCCCCGTTATATGTGTTGTCTTCATTTTTCCCCTTGATGTCAGGGTCAGCAATGATACAGTATGCTATCTCCCTGGGTGTACATCTCTTGGTGCTGGTCATTTACCAAACTGATGCATTATCTTGGGAAGCCAAACCACTCACTGGTATCTCTAACAGGGATCAGGCTGTTTGGTATCATTAACAGCAGAGGTCTGAGGCATCAGGCTGCACAAAGTGATTAACTATCAAACCTAGTCAAACATTTCCTGCCAGGAAGGTTTTTTTTATCCCCCGTACAGAAAATGGCATTTTACTCAAATTGAAAATGTTCATTTTTGACAAAAAATAAAATAAAAATGGGTTTCTCACAACCAAAATGTGAAAATATTTGGCTGAAAATAAAAAAACAAAACAAAAACCCACACACACTTTTTTTGGGGGGGAGGGGTAGGCTTTCTGCTAAAAGAAAAATGTAGATGAAATTTTTCCTCGGGGAAACCCCCCATGTTGAAACCAGCTATATCACCTATCTTGGCCTAACTCTTCTTCGCCCTCTGGTCTCGGTAATTCCTGATATAAACACACCATAATGGCAAAAAAAACCCAAGAGGCAAAATTCTTTGAACCGGCTTTGTACCAAGATTGTACCTCAGTAATTCTGAAGTACATAAATTGTCAGGTCATCGTGAAACAAAAGCGATCGGTATCAGTAAAAAATGGAGCAGTCTGTAACCAGCTGCTTAGGGCAGGAGTCTATTGCAGTCCCCCTCGACATTCGTTACGAGCAAACACACACAGAAGGCACAAGAAGCTGTAGACTGAGTGTTTTGTGGCAACTGTTATAACAACCTCCCTTCTCCCCACCACATCCAAGCACAGGACATATTAAGATATGTACAGCACAGTCTCCAGCTGTGACACATAAGGGTAATTCCACAACGGCTCAAGCTGCCTCCTCATTGCCCAGTGAATTGTGCGTCCATCTTGACCTGCCATGCGCCCCTCTCTAAGTGCAAGATGGTAGTTCAAACCCATTCCCATTCATTCCTTGTCCCTGGTCTGCTAAAATTACCAAGAAGTATTTAATAGTTTCTTGCCGATATCTGGCCACAAGGAATTTCTAGACAATAATTCAAACAGGTATCCTGGGACACCAGAGCCTATGTTACTGAGAAGGGACGTTGGCTGGGACCCCAGCATTCTCCTTCCCTGTTGTGGGACCTTTAATTTTCACCTGTACATTTTCACCAGGGACAGACAAGCAGGGACAATGTCTGACATCACACACCCTTCAAAAATGGCCTCTCTAATAAGGCAGCCCCACACCAATACTGGGCATGAGATCACTTCATGGTGGGGGATTTGCACCTAGGTTTCCAGACAAGAATGTTATCAAGTGAACCACAGCAGAGGTTAGCCCATGGGAAGGGATATCTGTGAATTGGCATTGAACTTCAAGGAATGATCTGGATCATTAATGATCTGGATGATGGGATGGATTGCACCCTCAGCAAGTTCGTGGATGACACTAATCTGGGGGGAGAGGTAGATATGCTGGAGAATAGGGATAGGGTCCAGCATGACCTAGACAAATTGGAGGTGTGGGCCAAAAGAAATCTGATGAGGTTCAACAAGGACAAGTGCAGAATCCTGCACTTAGGATGGAAGAATTCTATGCCCTGCTGCAGGCTGGGGACCGACTGGCTAAGCGGCAGTTCTGCAGAAAAGGATCTGGGGATTACAGTGGATGAGAAGCTGGGCTGGAACTAGGCTGTTCTCAGTGGTGGCAAGATGACAGAACAAGAAGCAATAGTCTCAAGTTGCAGTGGGGGAGGTCTAGGTTGGATGTTAGGAAAAGCTATTTCCCTAGGAGGGTGGTGAAGCACTGGAATGAGTTACCTAGGGAGGTGGTGGAATCTCCATCCTTAGAGGTTTTTAAGGCCCGGCTTGACAAAGCCCTGGCTGGGATGATTTAATGGGGTTGGTCCTGCTTTGAGCAGAGGGTTGGACTAGATGATCTCCTGAGGTCTCTTCCAACCCTAATCTTCTATGATTCTATGAGTCTATGATTCTATGAAAGGGTGCATAAAGCTGTCCCATGTGTATGCTCTAGAGCAGTGTTTCCCAAACTGGGGCCGCCGCTTGTGTAGGGAAAGCCCCTGGCGGGCCAGGCTGGTCCAGTTTGTTTTCCCGCTGCGTCTGCAGGTCCGGCCGATCGCGGCTCCCACTGGCCGTGGTTCGCTGCTGCAGGCCAATGGGAGCTGCTGGAAGCGGCGGCCAGTACATCCCTCGGCCCGCGCCACTTCCAGCAGCTCCCATTGGCCTGGAGCAGCAAACCGCAGCCAGTGGGAGCCGCGATCAGCTGGATCTGCGGACTCGGCAGGTAAACAAACCGGCCCGCCAGGGGCTTTCCCTGCACAAGCAGTGTCCCAAGTTTGGGAAACATTGCTCTAGAGCAATGTTTCTCAATCGGAGGGTTGCAACCCTGAGGAGGGTTATGAAAGGTCATCCGAGGGGTCACAAGGAATTGAAATAATTGTTACAACCTAAAGCAAAGAAAATCGTTCTTAATCCACCACTCTCTTACCCTCCACTCTCAAGCATTCTCTATCCACCTCTTGAAACACACACACAAATAAATTCTTATCATTGTTAACACTCATCCATATTTTACAGTAAATGTAAAGGGACCATGGCAATTTTTGCCTTTGAAAAGAGGTCGTCAACCTGAAAAGGTTGAGAAACACTGATCTAGATGGTCCCTACATGGCTGCAAGTGATGGTGCTGATAATGCCCTCCCTTCCACCCAGCAAGAGGACAGATTAGTTGGTGATGTCACCAGGTGAAGCTACACCAAATCAGAGTACTTTTGCTGTGTTAGATTTTGCCTACCCACAAGAACTCCTGAGGCAATATTCAGCCACCATCTTCAGCAGCTGTCAGCAGTACCTCCCTCCTCCTGCAGGGTCTGTCCAAAGCACTGGCCACAACTCAGGCTTCCGCCTTTCCAAAATCCAACCCCCTCACTGGCCACAGAGTACCAGAGCACAAATCTCTCCCCAAAGTGAAACACGCTTTGCAGAATGTACAGCATATGGCACCTCATGATCAGCCTTATGATCTCATCGGGCTTGATGGTTATTTTCACAATCCGGTATTAATAAACATAAACTAGGAATTTTATACATTGTCATGTTGGGCATTCACATGCCTTCAGCCCAGATGATGCTGTATGGGAATTACCAAGCCCAGCAGATTGTCAGGCAGAGCGCTGTTCGGGATGGGAGCTACCAAAGGACTGCAGGACCTGGCGATGTAAACTGCAAGAGCAGCAAGGTAACACTGCTGCTCCTGGGGTTCTGTCCTGAACTATGTGAGCATAACCCTCTGGGGGGTAGGCTAGGTCCCATCTTGGCTGACACACAGGGGATGGAACCAGATACCTTCAGAAGTAACAGTATGAGCTGTTACAGCTTGAGTTAAAGCTCTCATGCTAGGGCTGTAACAAACTCATATCCTCTGCAGATTAGACACAGGGGGAACCACTCACCAGTGGGACACATATGATCCAGCTAGTGACCTGACCTCAGTACTCTCTGAAGCTGAAGGACAAACCAGTGTTACATCGGTCCCAGACACTATGACTGGTTATGCATAAGTCCAGGCTTCAGCCTTCAAGCGCTTTTAACTTGGACAAGCACTGGTGTACCTAGGGGTATTCCAGCCCTACCTTAAAAACCATTCCCATTATACCTTTTTCCTGCATCCACTGCCTCATGAAAGACCCACAACAAGTGTTCTTTGACCATAGGGAGCCCTTGCTGACTCCATGACCTGCTTTCATTACAGAGGTCAAGCCCGTTACAATCATGCACTCAAGTGTTTTGACCTATAGATATGGAGAGTAAAATCTCTTTGAAGTCAACAATATCCAGAGGGAGAATTTTTTTAAAAAATCCCTCAGACACACGTGACAAGGCACAAGGTAAATGAGGCAGCAATTTATGGGGATTTGACACACGTGGGTGGTGCATGCACGCGCATACACACTCAGGAGCCAAGGCTGAATCTACTCATATGGGGAAAGAAACTATTCCATGCATTCAACATGCAACACAATGTATTCCCATAAACTAGACTGCGTACAATGCATCACAGAATAATTGACAAAGAACTGGGGCTGGGGGCCAAGGACTCATGCAGTGAGGAAGGAGAGACGATGTACAGACACAGAGCAGTGTAAGAACCTAAAAAGTGGGGGAAACGGAAATAAGCGTCCCTGCAAACTAGTTATGGGGTGGGGGGGGGAGCTGGGAAGGAGCAGGGTGATGAGTAGGAGGGCACGTGGTTAGAGAGGTTAGACAGTGGGATGATAACTTTATAGGCCTCATAAAATGGATTGGGTAATTGCTATTTCCAATATTCAGCAGGACACAGCTGCGTTCAAGGTATTTCCTTCAAAGCCAAATATTTAAATACAACGCAAACCAGCAAATTCCATGCTCTTGGAAACAGCGTGTGCAACTCATTGGCCAAGGCAGAAAGCATATATGTGGAAACTACGTTACAGCTCCCATGTGGGTGGTTAACTGTCCAGTCCCCGCCTCTGCTGGCTGCCTTGGAGCTTTGTTTTCGACGCTGGGAAGGCCTCTCTTCTGTAATCTCCCTGACCTTTATGTTGCACTATGCATATTGATAATTTATTTGATCTTGCAAGGGATGCTCTGGTGGTTTGTTGAAAAATCAGTGCGTTTATAAACTGCTTCTTGTCAGGACTCTGCACGTATTCCCCACACAACAAGACAAGTTGAGAGGGATTTTTTTGTTGTCTTGTTTTGTTTTTTTAATTAAATCACCTCCAAGAAATAGAATTTAGTATCTGACACTGCAAGATGTTCAGCTGAGCACAAGCACCCTCAACTCCCATTAACCTCCAGGGGAGCTGAGGGCACTCAGTGATTTGCATAAATGGGCTCTAAAATTTCTAAGCCGAGGCTTTGGGGGATTTGTCTCCATGCCCCTTTCCTGATGGTCTGTGCCAGCACCCTCTGCACTAAAACTTGGACACTGTGAGCTAGATCCCCCCAACCTATCCCCTTTGTGTCACTCCTGCAGCACAAAGGAGATGTAGCGGTTACCTGGCACGACACTGAGGCAGAGGTGGGCAAACTACGGCCCACGGGCCGGCTGTCCTGCCCAGTCCTTGAGCTCCTGGCCCGGGAGGCTAGCCCCCAGCCCCTCCCCCGCTACTCCCCTACCCCGCAGCAATGCCACCACGCGGGCAGCATGGCTGGCTCCGGCTGGGCAGCGGGGCTGCGAGCTCCTGCTGCTCTGAGCTGCATGGTAAGGGAGCGGGGTGGGGGGGGGGGGTGGATAAGGGGCAGGAGGTTCCAGGGGGCAGTCAGGGGACACGGAGCAGGGGGCGGTTGGATGGTGTGGAGGTTCTTGGGAGGATGGGGAACAGGGGGGGGTTGGATAGGCGTGGGAGTCCCAAGGAGCCTGTTAGGGAGCGGGGGTCTGGCTAGGGGTCAGGGCAGTCAGGGGACAGGGAGCAGGGGAGGTTGGATAGGGGGTGGGGTCCCGGGGGGCCTGTCAGGGGGCAAAGGTGTGGATAGAGGTCGGGGGGGCACTCAGGGGACAGGAACGTGGGGAGGTGGATAGGGGGTGGGGTCCCGGAGGGGCAGTTAGGGCGGGGGGTCCCGGGAGGGGGCGGGCAGGGGACAAGGAGCAGGGGGGATTGGATGGGTCAAGAGTTCTGAGGGGGGCAGTCAGGGGGCGGGAAGTGGGAGGGGGTAGAGGGGGCAGGGGTCAGGCTGTTTGGGGAGGCACAGCCTTCCCTTCCCAGCCCTCCATACAGTTGCGCACCCTGATGTGGCCCTCAGGCCAAAAAGTTTGCCCACCTCTGCACTAAGGATTCCCCCTGAGTAGAGAAAGCCCAGGTCATACAAAGTCAGCATAGCCAGGTCTTGGCTCCTCACTCCTGTCCCCTTGCACAGTGGGCATGCCAGGGGTGTCTTGGGGCAGGAGGAGGCGTGGCGAGAATTTACTGCATTGTGGAAATATAGGTGAGCAAATAGGCCATTAGAGAGGTTGAGGGGAAGCAGGGTGCAGGGAGAGATGAGAATAAACTGCTATTAACATCTAGGGCAAGGTCTGAGGGAAGGAGGGAAGGTGAAATGAAATGGGGATGGAAGGAAGGGGGTTAACCAAAGCTTTGTCCATTACTGACTTTATTCTGACACCTGGCAGAGAAGGAAGGGGACAGGTTTAAAGAGTCTAAATAGCTTCCCTCTAGAGGGGGTCTCCACTGGTTTCTCTAGTTTGGCGAGCTTGGAGCATTTTCCTTTCCCTGGTTGTTGTGAGCTGGTTCTACAGGCAGGCAATTTCCTAGGCTCACCCAGCTGGAAAACACAGTAAAGAAGGAGCTTCAATTTAAGAAAAGAATCAAAGTTCTTAATGTACCATTGTTAGCTGAGTAATTGCTTCCTTTCCTCCCTTTCTTTCCTTGACTCCTTTTAAAGCCACGGGCAATTCCTTCTAGGTTCTGAGGCCGCTTCCTTGAGGCTTTTGTTTAAGTCCTTAAAAGGCAGACTTTCCAGAGAAATAATTGCTGCTTTTATACTGCACAGTCCTAACAAATATCTTTTGACCTCATTTCAACACTTAGCAGGTTTTATTTGTGCCTTAAAGGGATTTTCACTCTCTTTTTTATTAATCATTATTTTTTATTAATGGTTATAGAAAGTACGTGTGCAATTGCTTGTAAAGGTGAATTTAGGTGCATTATTAAGATTCAAGATTGTGCAAAAATGTAAATTAGATCCACGTATAGTGTTTTGCTCTGAGTGATAAGGCAGTTTGAGTAAAATGAAATAGGATTTTTTTTTTTTTTTTTTTGGCCAGAGATATTAGTTTATCCTTACAATGTGGCTGCCTACCTTGGCTAGGATTAAAATATATGTACTTCACAGAGTAAATATCACATCAGTTACCTTGACAAAAGCTACAACCATGCCATTTTCATGCTGTGATTGGGTCAGCTCTTGCAAGGCTGAGCATGGGTAGGAGGCCTCTATAGAAAAATCAAGATCTTGAAGCAAGTGCTCCTCTAAATCGACACTGAAACACCGCCCTAATCTTTCACCCGAGATACTAAACTGAGAACCTGACCATTACTAGTCATTAAATATCCCACGGCAGGAGTAGCGATGTTATAACTAGGTTGGAAGGATTAGATTTTCATCAGTACATGTCTGTAAACATCGATTTCACTCTATACCAGGGATCGGCAACCTTTGGCACGCGGCACACCCGGGTAAGCCCCATGGCGGGCTGGACCGGTTGTTTACCTGCCACATCCACAGGTTCGGCCGATCGTAGCTCCCACTGGCCGTGGTTCACCGTTCCAGGCCAATGGGGGCTGCAGGATGCGGCAGCCAGCACATCCCTCGGCCCGCACCGCTTCTCACAGCCCCCATTGGCCTGGAGCGACGGGAACTGCAATGCGGCAAGTAAACAAACTGGCCTGGCCCGCGCCCGCCAGGGGGCTTACCCTGGCAGGCCACGTGCCAAAGGTTGCCGATCCCTGCTTTATATACACCAGGGTTTCTCAAACAGGGGTCGCTGCTTGTGCAAGGAAAGCCCCTGGCGGGCCGGGCAGGTTTGTTTACCTGCCCCGTCCGCAGGTCTGGCCGATCGCTGCTCCCACTGGACGCGGATCACTGCTCCGGACCAATGGGAGCTGCTGGAAGCAGCATGGGCCAAGGCACATACTGTTTGAGAAACCCTGATATACTCAAAGCAATGAAAAAAAAGTTTCCATTGATAATAACCAAAATTTACAGATAGGAAAAGTAAGAAAAATGCTGCTTAAGAATTTATTAGAGTTTGAGTTAAGGATATTTACTATGTATATTTTAGCATGAGATGCTGACAATTTGTGTTTTAATGCTTATAAATCTTTAACTTTTTGAACCTCAGCATCTACGGTCATTAAATAATTATTGTCTGACCCATTGGCTCACAAACACACCCAATAATTTCCTACGACTATGAAAATTTAAATTGATAACGACTGGGAAAAAAGCTGGGAAAAAGAAACATGGATATTATCCATCAAAATTATTTTAAAAAAATTTAATTCTGCCAAGCCTAGTTATAACTCTAATGTCATGGTCAATCTAATGTGGGCGCGTCTATTTTGTCTCCCTAATTTCCTCCTGTGATTTCCATTGCACAAGGCATTCTTCACTTCTTCCTTAAACTGAGGTGTAGTGTTGTTCCGTCCCATAGGAACAGCTCCTGGGAATGCTGATGGACTCTCTGAGGAGAAAGGAGCCACCATGGAGGGCTCAGTGAAAATGTTTGTCTACTGGATAATTTGAAAAGTAGAGTTGGGTGCATTAAAATGAGGCAAGATGATAATGCAGTAGTGTGGTGACAATTATATCAGACAAGGACATGTTTCTACCTGGAACATTATGCCCAGTTCAGATGGTCAGCTCACCTTAGGAAAAGGAGCTGGTGTTGAAAAGGGACAGAAAATGGCCACAAGGATGTTTAAAGGTGTGAATGGATTTTCAGCCTCTGGGATTTTAGGGCCAATGCCAGCAGCTACTGCTGACCCTTGACAACCATCAGCTAACTAATACACTTAGACTGGCCACCTGTCCTGATATTTCCCAGGATAGTCTTGAATTCTAGCTACTACATCCAGTTCTGAGCCATGACATTTCTGGAGGTCACAAGGGCTTTGAGCAACAAGAGGTCAGCATGAGAGTTAATAAGAGAGGGGATATTCTAACTTAGATATGGGGAACATGAAAAACCATGAGGAACTCCAATAAAGATATGGAAACCAGTCAGGACCAAAGCTTCAGCCAATATTCAAGTCTGGAGCTGACCAAATAATGCATTATAAATCAGCTATTCAACAACTTTTTGTTTGTTTATCTGCTTGTGGATTGGTCTTATTGTATTATTTCTGTTCTCTGATTGGCTGAGTGACATTCTTATAAGAATGTTTCAAAAGCCCAGTTGACTCCATTTGGATTTAAACTCCAGCTTAAAGTTAAGCATGATGTGCAGACGTGCTTTGCTGAATTCAGACCAAAGTCCTGACCCAATGTAAACCTTCAATGGCACCACAGAAGTTTGGGGGTTGGGTTTTTTTCATGTTTCAGGTAGAGATTATGGAAGACGGTGACCTTACTTTATCAGATGAGTTTCCAGTTAACTCATCCTTGTTACTTATTTGGCCAACTTATGCTTGTGAGCATCATTAACTTCTTTTTCTTTTCAGTCCCAGATAAGTGGTTCCTGAGAGCAAATGCATTGGCAGGACAAAAGGTTCTCAGAGAACAATATATTTATTGTTCCAACTTTTTTAGTAAGGTTGAGCCAATATTTTTTTTTAAGGAGGGAATTGTTTTCCTGCCATAACACCTTCTTAGATTAACATTATTGCTAAACAAAGACACATCAGAAGACACTTTTAATCAAATTGATTTATGGGAGGAGAAAATGGAGCTCTGCAAATTTAGACCAATGGAGAATTGACCTTAGATGACTGTGGGTGAGAGACAGAGATCTGGGTTGAAGATTATTTTATAGTTTTTAGATAGACATTCTTTTTGCATGCTTCTCAAGCCAGCAAACTTCAAACCACCTTTACTCTTGACTACACAGGGACATTCAGGAAAATTAATCCAAATTAACTGGAGGTGTGAATTTAAAGTGAATTAAACTGCATTGAACCCCTCTGTGCGCACGCTCATTCAGAATTAAAGTGGCCATAATTCGGTTTTTCTTAATTCAGAGAGTGTCCACACAAGGGTTTAATGTAGTTTGACTAACCCACTTTAAATTCACATCTTCAATTAATACAGATTAACTTTCCTGAAGATCCCCGTGTAGACAAGCCTTTAGATAGCACGGTTTGTCCTTGTTGCAAAGGCACTAGGAAATTCACTCTTTTATTTAAAAGTCTGAAGTAAAATTATATCTTTGATTAAGATGTGCATGGGGTGGGTGGAGGGAGAGTTGGTGAAAAATACCAGAGAGCCAGCCCTGAAATCCCTTCATAGCCAAAGGCATGGCTAATGCAGGCAGATCTGGGAACCCACATGAAACCATTGCATTGGAGAACCTCGGCACATTAATTGGTGAGAAATCAGACTTACGCTTTGGGTCTCTTCCTCTGGCTGAGTGTCCCATCACATATGACACCTTCTCTCAGCCAGCCTTGTCCCCAGACCCTCCTGCTTTTTCATAGAGTGAGGTCCATACAATGCTCACCAGCCCCTCTATCCCCTCCATTTCAATACACGTTTGAAATCCTGCCAAGAGATCTCTGCTTCTCTGCCATCATCATCTGTTAGCAACAGAATATGCTGGAGACACCAGATGTCCTCTCTTCTCTCACAACTCTGTATGCAAAATCTGTGACTCTGAGATGGGCCCAGGTCTCAACTGTAGTCCTATGGATTCTAAAAATGAGCCTGCAGGGCTGGCTGAACTATGCTTCACAGCCAACTGTCAAATTAGGAGCCTTCTGCCCATCACCTGTGCCAGGTAAGCCAGGTGGCAGCCTCCCTGTCTGACCAAACCAATGGAAGTTGTTCTGAGCTTCTTCCACTGGCAGTCTCTATTGGCACACCTCACATTGTGTTGATGGCCCCATTTTCTATGTCTTTCCCTTAAGCACTGCCCCAGAAATTCAAAATCCCAAGATGCTGTCCCAATACCAACATATTAGGTACTTTGAGTAGGTGGAATGGTGTCTACTTGTTATCACTGGTGACTAGTTAGTGTCCTTGGTGGGTGGAACATGTCTAGCAAAAATATCCATTCCTGATGGGAACCCCATCTGTCTTCTTCAGAAGAGCACAGTATACCTACCTTGTGCTTCGTGCATTGTTCTGGGCATCCTTTCAAACTGACAAGGCATTCTCATTATCCAGTATAACTGCTCATGCCATTATATGGTAATAAATATCTAGCCCTCCTCCTCTCACCCAGACCCTTCTCTTCAAACTGCCCCTCAACCCTGCATGAAAAAAGATTCGGGGGACCAGACAGCAAATCTAAAAAATCGGGACGTGGGGTGGGGGGTAATAGGCACCTATATATGACAAAGTTCCGAATATCGGGACTGTCCCTATAAAATCAGGACATCTGGTCACCCTAGTAAAGATGGAGTTATGCACCATGATCAGAATTCCAGCAAAGAGGCAAAAGATTGAGTAGGACCAGAACTGGACTCTTCTCCTTGCTAGAGGAAGAATCTTTTTTGATTGAGGCATTCTGGGAAGAGAGAGGGGAGTATATGGCACTGTGGCTTCCTGTGCTGTTTCCATTCACTCAACAGAGGGTTTCATGCTCCAGAGATGTCACTAAGTCCCAAGACCTCCCCATCAACCTCTGCATATCACTAGTCAAGAGGCCCATCCATCAATGCAGAAGAGGGAAGCTGAAAGGGGTGGTTGTTCTTTGTGACTACGGGGACTTATTTCTGATACCTTGTCCAGTCACACATCCAAGCAGAGTTGCCCTGGATCATGTCCACTGTCGTCTTAGAATCCTTCTTGCAGCAGCGGGCATTGTCCGTGATTCTCTGCCCTGGGTATAAAACCCCTGTGGCTGGCCTGTGTCAGCTGACTCGGGCCACAGGGCTATAAAACTGCAGTGTAGATGTCCAGGCTCGGATTGGAGCCCGGGCTCTGAGACCCCATGAGTGGGGTGGGTCCCAGTGCCCGGATTCTTTCCCGAGCCTGGACGTCTACACTGCAACTTTATAGCCCCACAGCCCAGGCCCTGTGAGCCTGAGTCAGATGACATGGGCCAGCCACGGGGTGTGTTATTGCAGTGTAGACAAGCCCGCAGTGTCCCTTTCTGGTTCCTTGCTTTTGACCCTATGACCTGCATCCTCTGTCCTTGTTTGTTCAGTTTTTGTCCCACACACTTTGTTAAGTTCTGAGTCTTGTTGCCCCTCCCTCAACTAAGGGGGTGGAGCTTTTATTGTTTTGGTCCGCTTTGCCCACCATCCCAGCGTTTATATAGGGTGGCACTTTAAAAATGGATTGTATCCATTTTGCTTTGGTTTACTATGCTTCTGCTCCACCTTCAGCTCAGTTCTCGTTCCAACGTTGCATAGAGTTTTCTCCCTGGAGCCCCGTAAAGGCGAGTGACATGATTGCAGTAGGTGTATGTGTGAGCCACGGAGTAAACTTTGCAATGTATCCATTCTTGAGATTGTAGGAATGTTTGTACAGTAGCAAAGAGGAAATGCATCACCTTCTCAATCTGCCCTTTTGATCAGCGTGAACAGCGACGAGGTGTGAATGTGATACTGTGCCGTACATGCACCAGCATTCTAACCTCACCTCCATTGTGATGCTTGGGAACGTCGATTAAAAGTGTTTCCATTTCTTTTTCCGAATGCTTCATTTTGGTTTCCTACTGCTGGATCGGCTGGAGGGGCCCTTTGAGTACTATAGGGGACCAGTGTTAAAATTCAACCACCTAATTCAGTGGAGGTTTGAGACAAATTCCCTGCATCTGGTGGAGTTTTTAACTTCCAACATCCTTCTCTCTGCACTACTAAATAATCCCTCCCAGAGGTGACCCATTATATAGACATTTTAAATTGTTTGGGACAGGGACTATCTTTTATTATGTTTGTGTAAAGCACCTACCGCGATAAGGGCCTGATGCCTGATTAGGGCCTCTGGGTGCTAGTGAATACAAATAAATAACAACATGGATAACTTCCAATAAGCCAAAGTACACACACACACACACACACACAGAGAGTTCAAATTACACAGGTCAATCACTGCGATGTGCTATCAGTAAAGTTAGGAAATTTGTCAGGAAAAAAAGTGTAAACATTTCTAAAAAAATATGCTTAGTCTGAGGTCGTTTGCCAAAGGAGTTATTCTCCCTCGCTGGTTATGAAAAATGTTTTGTATAAATGGGAAAACAATGTAATATTTTGCCAAGTCCATTGCCCCCTCTCTACAGTCACACACACAGACTTCCTCCGGTATCTGGAATTTGCAACAGCCAAAGGGAACATTTTGATTAGAGCTCCTCGTTAAAATAGAAGCAGCATATCATTGCCTGCTTGCATTCCACGTTGGGCTATAATAGCAAGACTCACAAGCTAAGCTGGGTCAACCCTGCTTCTTTGGAAGCCTCAACTAAGAGGCTTCCAAGAAAAACTCAGCTGCTAGTATTGGTAGTTCAATAGATGGCACTCTTCCCCCTGAATCATTTCTGAGCTAGTGCCCCAGCTTAATGTTAGGGAGCATTGTAGTGTTGGAAATGCTTTCTTTTTGGATGAGACTTAAAACCAAGCCCCAATGAGATCCCATGGCAATTTTTGCAGGAGTGGTGTTATTAGCTATAGGGGATACTAAATGTAGTATGTTCTGTCACCATAAATTCCCCCTTGCAGTTTCAGTGGGATATGACATTGTACTTCACTTCCTCTACTCTAATGTTACTGTATGCCATTGAACATAACCATGATCCACCCCAGAGATGGCTGCATTTCTGCAATAGGGAAGTTATTCCTGAAGATAATGTATGTAAAGCATTTGGGAGATCATGTTGATTGAAGAGCACTTTATACATGTTAAATAGTGTTTTTCTGATTATCCTTTTCCTGAAGTATTTCCCTTTTACATTATTTTAGGACAATTTTTCAATAAATTTTATCAGACACATAACTGCTTCCCCTTTGAGATCTTCTAGATTAATAACAACTTTTTCTTATTTTGGAAAAAAGATGAGTAAGTAATTTAAGGCAATTTTTTTATACCTGGTTATTTATTCTGACTGGAATATTATTTTATTATTTATATTACTAAAAGAGCTGTGCCAAGGACAGAAGTCCCATGTTACACAGGATTTCAACATTTGCCTTCAATCTGGTTAAGAATGAAAACCCAAAATTTCAAAATTCTCCACAAAAGAAAATTCCAGGAAAAATTAATTGCAGATCAATCAAAACATTTCATTTCAATTTTGTCTTTTTTTAATTTAAAATTTATAAATTATTATAAATAATTATAATTATAATACATAATATAAAACAATTTTTTTAAAAATAATTCAAATCAAAAAGTTGTATTCCAAGAATGTCAAACTGTCCTATTTTGACTTTGTTGGGATTTTTTTTCTCTGCAATGAAAATTTGGCAAAATTGGCACAGTTTCACAAAGCATTTCAGCTTTGACAAAACTGCATTCTCCAACAGAAAATGGTTCTGTCCGAGTTTTCCCAACCAGCTCTAATTACTAGTAATAACATTTATATAGCCCCTTTCATCCCAAAAGATCCCACAGCCTTTCACAGATTGGAAATAAAGGGATAACTTCATCCACCATTTGAAACTCAGCTCCCCCCTGCCCCCCTTCGCCTTGGAACTCTGCTGCCAGCTAAGCCCTGTCAACACTAAGACGGAATTGGAAGTAAAAGGCAGCATCATGCTAAACATCCAGAAAGGTCTTGGTGAGGCAGAGTGTAACTATCCAAAGCAGAGTTTGCACAGGATATTGGGGCTAATTTTACAAACTCTTACAGAATGTGACAGAAGATCTTTAAGAAGCATGAGTGGCTGGGTCCTTGATTGCAAGTTCTATCCGAAGGTTAGAAGAGATTTTCGAGATTGCAAATTCTCATTAGGAGTGAATAAAGCTCTTGGAATACATCAAACAGCTACATCCAGACATGAATCCCTAACACATAGCACGTGCTTCTTCTTGTCTGAAAGAGCCTGTGCTTTTGCAAGCTCATCCCTCCACGGACTGTACATTAAGTTGTTAATCTGTAACAGAAAAAGCTGCATTGAAGAAATGCAACAGGGTCTGGCAAGTGATAGGGTAGGTCTACACTTACCTCCGGGTCCAGCGGTAAGCAATCGATCTTCTGGGATCGATCCCGGAAGTGCTCGCCGTCGACGCCGGTATTCCAGCTCGGCGAGAGGAGTACGCGGCATCGACGGGGGAGCCTGCCTGCCGTGTCTGGACCCGCGGTAAGTTCGAACTAAGGTACTTCGAATTCAGCTACGTTATTAACGTAGCTGAATTTGCGTACCTTAGTTTGAAGTGGGGGGTTAGTGTGGACCAGGCCATAGTGTTCAGATGAGAGGCTGTAAGTTCGTTCAATAAAACATCCTGTTCTTGATCTCCTGACTGAGCCTAGATATGGCAGCACAACAGTTGACAATAGAACTAAGGAAGGGTGAACCCCTCCAGACCAAGCTACTACTAGCATTGGGTGAATCAATTTAGTTGAGATAAGAAGTTCTTCAAGTCTTTTCCGCAGTACTCAACACCAAACGTTTGCAAATGTTTTAAATCAGTGGTTCTCACCTTTTTCCATCCTATAACTCCATGTTATAGTGGGAAAAGTTTTGGGAGCTCCTTTTTCTGCCTCCCCCCCTCCTTCCCCATCCTTGTTATACGGAGGTCAGATTTGCAGTGTTAACATGACCTCTGGATGCTTAATATCCTTCTTCCCTGACAGCAAGACTGTAATTACTGGGGTTGAATCTGACATGCAATGACTGTCTGGTTAAATCTAATACTAACTGCAAACACCTCATTAAAGAAAGGAGACAGTCTTTGAATCCAAGTCAGGTGCACCACAACACTAGAACTTCTGCTGAGTCCACAACTACCATGTTAAATGTGTAAGCTCCGCCACCATAGCAATGGAACAGGGGTTGCTTAGTGCTGAGACATGGCTCCAAGGCACCAAATCAAACATTATTTTAAAAAAAATATATATATATATATATACACATTTTATGAGTCCTCTTCTAACTTCTTCCTCATCCTGTGTCTTGCCCAACTTCCTTGATACTTTCCATGTAAATGTCAAAGAGCCCAAATTAAGACTGAAAAAAAAATTAAAGTTGTATCTGGGTTTATGAGTCTTTCTTGAAGCTTTTTGTTTTATTTAATGTATTTATTTATTGTAATATGGAATTAAAACCAGTATTCCCCTTTCCCTAAAACTGACCCAGCCACTTACAGGATTCTGAATGATATCATGTAAGAAATATGTCCAGTTGGTGGTTATGGCTTGGCAGTTTTTTAAACCTATGCTTTGGTCTCAATTAAAGGTATTTTTCCTATTTTAGATGTAAGGACATTAGAATGTATTCCTAAAGGACCCTTTTCAGAGTGGTAGCCATGTTAGTCTGTATCAGGAAACTGGACACCGTTAAATTAGGTTTGAATAAAGAATGGGAGTGGATGGGTCATTACACAAAGTAAAAACTATTTCTCCATGCTAATTTTTCCCCTACCGTTACTCACACCTTCTTGTCAACTGTTTAAAATGGGCAATCCTGATTATCACTACAAAAGATTTTTTTCTCCTGCTGATAATAGCCCACCTTAATTGACTAGTCTCGTTAGAGTTGGTATGACAACACCCATTTTTTCATGTCCTCTGTGTATATATATCTGCCTACTGTATTTTCCACTGCATGCATCCAATGACGTGGATTTTAGCCCACGAAAGCTTATGCCCAAATAAATTTGTTAGTCTCTAAGGTGCCACAAGTACTCCTCGTTATTGTTTGCTAAAGGACCCTGTGGCCCATCTAAAAAAAACTGTAAGAAACCTTGTTACGGAGCATCCCCATCCACCCCTAATTTCAGATTCATAGATTCCAAGGCCAGAAGGCACCGTTGTCATCATCCTCTCTGACCTCCTGTATAACACAGGCCAGAGAACTTCCCCCAAATAATTCCCAGAGCAGATCTTTTAGAAAAACATCCAATCTTGATTTTAAAATTGTCAGTGATGGAGAATCCACCATGACCCATGGCAAATTGTTCCAATGGTTAATTACTCTCCTACAATTTGACAGGATAGTCCTGACCTGGATAATGCTGTCCAGATTTAAGCATGAGAAACATGCAGAAGATGGACTAAAGTGAGATCTGGGAATTATTAACTGGCAAGAAATCCCCAAAAGATTTTAAAGCTTGTTTGCAGATGCAGAATAGGAAAACTGGGCATGTTGTCAGAGGGATACAACAGGAACTGTAAATTCTAGGAAATTCAGAACAAAAGTATAAAAAAATCAAATAAAATTAGAGGAAATATAGAGAGGAGTAACCAAAACCAGTATCATGGCAGCATGACTAATTTTAAAGGCAAGTTTACAAATTTCAGTATACATAACTAGGATAGAAAATCAAGACTCAGGTCAGGTCTAAAAGCACTGAAATAAATGGAAATCCTACCATTGACTGCCATGGGCTCTGGATCAGGTCTCCTGAAGGTGCTTGATAACCATCTGTTTGAAGGGAAAGGAAAGGAATCATTTAAGTTCAAGAAGGTGTTAATTAACTCCCAGAAGGGGATGAAGCGTCACCAAGAAAATGTAGACTGAATACCAGGAAATATTTCCTAATGGTGAAATCTATTAGGTTGTGAAAGGTTTCCCCAGGAGACATATACGAAGCCCTGTTGTTTCAGTCATTTAATCATCTGTGAATACCCCATAGAGAACACTCTTATACTATCCATGAGATGAATAAAATAACCTTAAAATCATCTTTTTCTAGTTGCAATTTTATAATAAAATTCACTTGGGGATATAGTCAGTATTTGTCTGAAAAGAAAAATCGATGTTCTGGTGCACTATGGAGCTGGCAGTTGACTCAGTTGGTGCCCAACTTGAGACATCCTCAGGGGGTCTTGATTTTCAGAAAGTGGCAAGGACCCTCTGAAAATCAGGCCCCTCTGTCTCCTATCAAGCACCCATAAACTGAAATACTCAAGAGAACTAGTCACTTCTGAAAATCTTGGCCAGGAACAGACTGGAAGAAAGGCCTGTTATATGATAACATTATCAAGGTAGGTCAATGCTGTTGCTTACTTTGATCATGTTACTTTAAGGGAAACTACTCTCAAGGTCTAATTAAAAAGCACGAGTTTTTCCCCCTCTAGCTGTATAGATTAATCTATTTCATTTGCAAAATCCTTTTTTCTCTCCTTCAAATATTCAGAAGAGATTACATTATTGCAATCATGAATTGGCATCAATCCCAGAGCAAAAAGACAAAGAGAGCAAAGTCTTTTGTTAAGCATACACAACAGGCAGTTAACGTAAGCAGTTGATATGTTAGACAAAGTGCAAGTGCATTAATCAGTTAATTAGGAAAGGTGACACTAACACCTCCTGGCAAAAAGCACAAAAGTAATAGACTTTTATCTGTATGTAACAAACAATGTGAGAGAGAGAGAAAACGTGATTTGGAGGGAATAATATAAAAAACAAATCTTTTCACAGGAGGAATGTAATATGGCGTCTCATAGAAGCGCTAGGATGGAAAGCAGAAGCTTTGAACAGCACACAGCAGCTTAGGACAAGAACTGGATAATAATACTGTATCTAGTTGAAAGTGTAGTATTATACCGTTACTGTTTGTATTGTTGTAGCACCCCAGGGTCCTAATCATCCATCAGGACCCCATTGTGCTGTACAAACATAGACCAAAAAGACGGTCTTTGCTCCCAAGGAACTTACAATCTAAATATCAGTTTCACAGTCAACATGATCATCTACATTTTCAGAAACTGAGTAAAACAGCTAAGCAGATAGCAGAGCTTGGAGTGACCTGGCTGTGAGAAAATAATGGGGCAAAAGGAAGTATAGCCATATATTGAGCTCTATTATTTGACTGCAGGAATTCAAATGTCTCTCTAGAAGAAACTAATTCTTTGGAGGAGCTAATTTAAGGGGGCCAGATTCTCATGTCAATTACTTCAAAGGACAAGAGAGTTAGACTCAAGCTCAAAACTGGACTTCTGTCTGCATGGGGCCTCAGTGAGTCACCATCCTTGGAAACATGGTGCCTTGGATTTCACGCCAATCCCCTTGAAATTATCCCTGATTTTTTATGAGACAGACCCAGTCTTGACAAATCTCTCGCAGAAACTTGCAGGACTATTAAAGAATCACAGGGCTGGTCCTCAGCTAGTGTAAATTGTTGTAGCTCCATTGAAGTCAACAGAGGATCTGCTGAGGATCTGGGGGGACTTGAGTTTGGGTACCCAAACATTTCACAGTGACACAGTGTCAGACTCCAATGTCAGTGACTGCACTGAAGGGCTTTCCCAAAGGGGACCAAAATTCAAAGCACAAGAGAATGGGTTTTGGTTTTGGTTTTTTGGTCCAAGGAATTTTTTTAAAATACAGCTACAGCTATTCTGAATACTAGGTGAAGGCTGGGGTATGAGTATGCTCATGAGTGTATATATCTGAGCCCTAAACTGAGCCACAAATTTAAAAGTAGGGGCAGAGCCAGCTTAAATCCCATTTTATAGCTTTCCAAACCACATCTGAACCACAGTGTGTGTGTGCGGCATTTAAGAACAAATTATCTGAGCGCCTTATAAATGGTTGCAATAGCTAACTCGGAACGCAAGCAACCAAAGCTACCAGAGTTCCTGCCTGCATATTTGTGGCTGACGTTGTGTAGACTTTGAGGCATGTATATTTGTTAACTTGAATTCCATGTAGATTGTGGGCAACGAGAGTGTATCGTTTAAACCGAAATGTGTGTGTGTGTGTGTATGTGTGTGTATAATGCTAGTCAAATAAATTAGCAGGAAATTCCAAGACAAGTAAAGTTCTGGTTCTTAAACAGTCTTTAATCAGGGTTTCCGTGATGCTGACACCAAACGTTTCTTTTGTTTTTTGTTTTTATTTCTCCAATTTTACCTTCCTTAGTTTAACTTTCAAGCCCATCTCTTTTAAAAGCTTCAATTTATTTTATACTTAATTAAATCAGTGTCATCCCAAAGGATTGTGCAGAGCTGTTCCTGAATTTCTGATGCAAACTCAAATCCTATATAACGCTTCCTCAGCAAATCAGGCCCATGCTTATCCTTGTGAAAGAGTGGTATTTGAGTTCAGCGTTCAGGTTTAAGAAAAAAAAATGTTGGCCCAAAAGAAGTGCCCCAGATTTGTCATTTTACTTATTACTAATTTAGTGGATAATGCCAAAAATATATTCCAGTGAATGTCATCATCCTACCTCCAGCCACGCCCTTGTTGTAGGTTTCAGACCACGCCTATCAGTTTCATTCTAAGAAGCAGTGTGAAACTCAAAACTGGAGGAGGGCAAAGATCAGGGTCAGAATAGTTAGCAGTTAGCTTCACCTAAGCAGCTGCAAACACTAATCACTTTAGAAAGCGAGTTAATTCTCGTAAGGCCCCCTCTGTGGTATATGACTGTTATTGGAATTTACAATAAGCCAGCACAGGAAATCCAGGGCCCATTGTGCTAGATACTATACAAAAACTCATAGGAACACCACAGCCCTTGCCCTGAAGAGCTTTGAGTTCAGGAAAGTGCGCTTAAGCATTAATGGCCACCTAGTCCTTCAGGGGTGCCACTGTGCTGCACACACTGGGGCCACTCAAAATGTCATGGTGGCATCAGTGACAGAACTCAGCGCAGTCCCTTTCCACATGGGCTAAAGGGGAATTTCTGTTAGCTGTACAGGTCCCATGACACACAGGTGAGCAGCTTTGATTACATCCACTGGTGCCACATATGCATTAGCTAATTCATCATACTATTGCTGTACCCACTTTACAGAGGGATAAATTAAGGAACAGAGAAGTTGAGTGATTTGCACAAGATTACAGAGCCAGTGGCAGCAGTGTGGGTAAACGCCAGGAGTCTGTCTCTCCCTTTTATCTAATCCTTCCACAACAATTCCTGTCATTTAATTTGGTCAGATTTCATACCAATATTCCTAATATAGTATTCATAGAGGCAATCATTTTACATACAGCTTTCATAGTAAATACATTTTTACTGGAATTGGTTGGAAAAAAAACCATGACCATTTTGTCAAACTTTTTTTTTTTCCAGCCAGAAATTAAATTTTCAACAAAAAATTTAATCAAACTCCAAATTTGGAAAAATGTTACGAGCTCTCGTTATTATAGTAGATCGAATACACATGCTTGTGTATTTCACCATCATATAGCAAAGAGCAATTATGTGGCAGTAAAATTTGTGGAGCTGTGTTTTACCACCATCACCATTCTTGCATCTCATCGATTCCACATAAACCCCGAACCCCCGTTATTCCAGCGGAGGTTTGGAGTGTACAAGTAATCCAGAATTAAGCCCAGCAAGTCCAACATTATGGCTACAGTGCACAGAATCTTGGAAGTCACAATGTGGTACGTGTTATCATGAAACAATGTTTATGGATATAGTTGAAACAGAGCTCTAACACCTTCTGATTAGGCAACAAGGCTGAAGAACTCTAATATAAACACTTCTAGAAAAGCACTGACACTTCTCTGAGGTCAAGCGCTTACTTATTGCCACATGACTTGTTTTACACATACTGTTTTTAAAAGACCTTTCCTGAGTTCCTTCTTGCTTGTATTTCCTGTCCTGATCGCACAGGTAATCATTTCTGTTTCCTGCTTGGTGCAAATTTAGAGCCAGATTTTCAAAAAGAGCTTAAGGATTTATTTTCAAGTGCTTCAGCACTCACAAGTGGGGACAGATTTTCAAAAGATCTGCATTCACATTTAGGCACCTAAATAATTGTGGGAGGTAAGGTTTTTTGAAAATCTGGGCCTTTGTATATGATGACACCTTTAATGTAATCATATGAAGTGATTCTCACAGAAGGCAAATGGGCACTGTTTCTTTTTTCCCCGTTTGTCCGTGATATTAACTTCCTGTCCTAAACTGCTATATGGTTTTGCTGTGGTCGGTTTAAAAGCCACTACATGCCACCCAGAGGTGGCTACATTTCAGTGATGGATGCAATTAAGCATATGGCTATAGATGATATTGATGTAGATACTTTGGGGTCTTTCCAGATGGAAGGTATTAGGTGTAAGTGGTATTAAACAGTTATTATGTGCAGTGATTTTAAGGCACTGCCTTAAGTTGTTATATTCAATAGAAACTCAGCTTGTGGGAAGTATATTCCAAGCTTGCTGACCTAGGTAAGTCTCCACTTTGGACAAACCAATGTGGTTCATAACCACCAAAAGCTAAATGAGACACTTCTAGATCCTGACACTGAAGGGTGCTGGAGCTATACATGATTCAACCCTCAGATCGCGGGGCACAAAATAACACATTCATTCTTTTTTTCCTTCCTATTTTTTTTTTTTTTTAAAATCTTTTCTAGGAATTCTCCCTTTGCAATGAGCCTTTGACCTAACCTCCGTTTCTTCTAACCCTGCCTGACATCTTGCTCATCATATGTCGACAGTGTGTGTCCTCAGTGAAAAGCAAATGAACATTGGCACTAATGAGACCCATAGAAAAGTGACTTGGAGGAAGAAAGAAAGAAAGAGAAACCCCAACCATGCTGGCTGTTCCCAGCGATCTGTTGCTCCAGCAACTGAAAGTTAAACAATGGTGTATAGAAGACGGAGCCACTTTAAACTCTGAGTCCAGTTGCCACAGCAACTGGAATTTTAAAAGTAAGTCAGTGAACAGAGTTTTATTTCCTCTATAGAAGAAAACATGTTTTTTCTTCTGGATATTTTGCTGGAGTGTTAGCCACTAATTTAGGCACTTTGCTGATATTATATATTCTATTGTAGAGAGGGGAAACTAGAGAATGTGTGTGATGGTGTTGTCATCTCTCAGTACAGACAAACAGACAAACTGCTTTGCTCCTCACTTTACTGGAGGAAATGCCAGAGCAGAAAAAGCACTGCTTCCGTGTGCCACCTGGACACCAAACATTTGCACACCCAACTCCTTTGCAGGATCATCTTCTCCCTTTCATTCTCATGCCTTTCCCTCCTTCAGCTGTTCCTGCCCGGTTAGCCCCTCTGTGCTGCAAACTGCTGGCTGTGATGGTCATTTCACAAGCTTTGAATGGGACCGGTGCCAGAATCCAGGCTTTGGCCACCCATGAGTAAAGGCTGTTTATATCCTCACTCCCACCCAACGCCCTTGTTCCAAATCTCATTGATAGCTCTTTTGTACTGGAGCTTCAGTTTGTGGCTGAGTGCCCATCTTCAGGGTGCTTGAAATCTGGGTCTACATTTTGTGGCCAGGGCTATTTAATCTTAAATTAACAACTTTCCCTAAATCCTCAACTCTAATTAAATGGAACAAACTGCTGCCAATAATTGTGGCTGTAAGGCAAGAGCTATGTGACTCCAAGCAGCATGAGACGCGCATTTGGAAATGAGAGACAAAGGAAAGTCGAGTGCTCTGATTGGCTTGACCCATGGCACTCTGATCTCATGGTGAAACATGTCAAGGAAGAGATTTAAAGGGACATGTCCTTTTTTACAAAGCGTTTGCCCATTTGGGAATGGAGCGGGGTAAAATCACAATATACTTGGAGCGGCCATCGTAGCTGAGATGATGCAGAATGAGCCTGGGAGGCGATGCAGTGCTTTCTCCAACACTGCCTTCTATGCATGGAGCACCCTTCCTGAATTAATCCATAGAACTACAGACCGCCTAATGAGCCACTTCTTCCCTGGTGCCTTCAAGGAACTAGGTGATTAAGTCTTTTATGTATTCATTCTTATCTATTTATCTAACAAAGACAATTGCTTACTCCATCATACCATGCACCCCCCCCCCTTTGCTTGGTAACTCTAGTGGTGTCATGTCTTGGAATTCATTTGTAAGCCCCTGGGGGCAGGGATCTGTATTGGAAGGTGTCTAGCAAACTTTTGGCCACCATTACAATGGTAACAATGCACTAAAGGAATAGCGAGCTGTCAGAGGGAGGCACTGCTATGCCCTAGGGCAGTGTTTCCCAAACTTGGGACGCCGCTTGTGTAGGGAAAGCCCCCAGCGGGCCAGGCCGGTTTGTTTACCTGCCCCGTCCGCAGGTTCAACCGATCGCAGCTCCCACTGGCCGCGGTTCGCTGCTCCAGGCCAATGGGAGCTGCTGGAAGCGGCGGCCAGTATGTCCCTCGGCCCGTGCCGCTTCCAGCAGCTCCCATTGGCCTGGAGCAGCGAACCGCGGCCAGTGGGAGTCGCGATCGGCCGAACCTGCGGACGCCACAGGTAAACAAACCGGCCCAGCCCTCCAGGGGCTTTCCCTACACAAGCGGCGTCCCAAGTTTGGGAAACATTGCCTAGAGCCACTCTGTCTGGTTCATCATCCTGAAAAGCAATGCCAACTACATTAGCCCATACACCCCTCCGTCGTAGGTAGTTTTCAGCTGTTTAATTTTGCATATCTATTTTTCTATGGATCTAGGAAATCAAAACATGCTCATTACTGGACATAGGGAGCTACACCAGACAATGCAGGAGCAAATGGTGAGAGACACTACAACACTCAACGAGGTGAGTAGATTCCCCTGCCCCTCAACAATGTTACAAAGTATAAAGAAAAGCCACAATACTTGCAACCACCGGAGAAGGCCAGTTCTCTGCATTCCAAAGGGAGTGAGCACAATTCAAACTTGGTTGCAGCCTGGCAGGGCAGTCCAGGGGCCAAATGTAGCAAACAGCACCCTGAAATGCACCATCAAACTGTGCCCGCAGGACAAAGCTGAATCACCAGGAAAAACAAAAGGAGGGCATATAAGCAAACCTGTGTCAGGGGTTAAAGCTTCTATACATTTATCTGTAAATTAAGTGCAGCCCTTGGTCTCTCAGCCTGTTGCCAGAGTTGCACCATCGTAGCTGAATCCAGGGGATTGCAAAGTTTGTACATGTGAGCATCACGACCAACATCCTATAATAAGTGATAGTGAGAGGGTCTCTAATCAGCACCAATGAATAGAGCTCCCCTATGCGGGCAATGCTTCCAGGGCAGCACTGAGCACTGTCGTAGTGTCTTCCCAAACTAGCCTCCCATTCGCTGAAGAATGTTGTTTTGAATGCAATTTAATGCAAGTGAGGGTCAAGTCCTCTATTCTGCAGTTTGATTGTAATGCTATATTTTTATTCAGTGCAAGATCAGAGGCTTGATGAAACCTCATGTTGCCAACATGAAAGGAGAAGGAAATGTAGCTAATCCCAGTGAAAATGAAGACCACTCAGTTCCCCCTGCTCCCACTAAAGAGAGAGACTACAAACCCCACTGTATTATATTTGACGGTCTCAGAACAGAAAACTCCTTGCTGTCCTCAGATAGTTAAAACACACAGCTTTAGTGGACTGCATAAGGAATAGCAATTACACACACTTCACCTCTTGCCAGCTTGGGTTGTTTTTTTTTCTCCCCTAAATCTTTCAACTGTTTTTCCAGTAGCACGTTTGGGCGAAGATGATCCTGCCAACCTTGAGCGAAGGGAAGTGGGGGAGAGGGAGAAAGGGGAAGGAAGTTTGCAGGCTGCCCCCTATGTCATAAGAGAGAAAGAGAGAGAGGAATGCTCCCTGAGTGTCTGATCTGTATTTACTGGAGCTGTGTTAAAAGGAGCAGGTGTTGTACTGAATTAATTTGTCTGGGAGGGGACCGGTGCAGCCCCGCTGAGAAAAAGAGCTTTGTTTGTGGACACAAAGCCATCCCCTTCTCAGTGTTTCTCTTGGTGTCTTCTCTTCCCCGCTCTTAACTTCTTCTAACTGCCCAGCTAACATCTCCCGACAAGCACCTTGGTTGGAGTGAAGCAGCACCTCCCACAACAGCTGTATCAAGGACACACATACCTCCCCCTCTCCTCCTCTTTTTTTTTTCCACAGCATGTGTCTCCCTAAGGCCAAGGCTGCTCTTGATTACTCCAGTGGCACGGTTGCATCCGCGACGAAGCTTTAATGCTCTAGTTCCATAGCACTCGGCAACAGGGTTGGGGACAGAGAGTTGTGGGAGGGTGGCGTGTTCACTGAAGTGTCTGGCTTGAGGAACTGTGTAAATGTTGCTCTAAATATTCCTCTGTTGAGGCTGCAGACCCAAGAGCCACACCAAAGATGAGCCCTCCTCTGATGTTTGCCTTGAATGATGGGGGCGGGGGGCAGCAGGCATCTCTGTCTGCCATTTCATTCATTTGTGCAGTACTGACATAGCTCTTGGCTGGGCCAGAATTGTACCTCAGTTAAAATCACGATCTGACAAGCAACATGCCAAGGACAAGTGACAACCAGAAACAATGTTTATATATATATATATATATTATATTATAATATATATATATTATATATTAAACGGATGGACGGTCCTGTTGGAAGGTGCAAAAGGGGCAGTCTAGAAAATGTCTTCTATTCAGAACCAGAACCAACACAAGATAGGCATCAGTAGTGTCAGCTTCCCTTTCCTACCATCCACACACAGATCCCAGCGCCTGCCAATGTACCACAAGCCATGTCCACTGGCAATCCCAATGGAGAACGTTGTAAAACAGTGTCCACCAGCCCCTACGTTAATGCCAGATTGACTTGGCCAGGTTCACAAACCCTCCTTGTTTGCTTTGTGCTCACTTTTTTTTTTTCCTCCAGAATGTTTAGTGAGGAGCTTTTATGCCTGCAAAGTTCATGCCCAAATACCTGCAGTGTGCGCCCAGCTACCCTCTGTACATTGTTACTGTGGGTTTGGGAGCAGAATGAGAAAGTAAGCGATTTTAAAAGTAAAGCTGATTTATGGGTGCAGACTCACACACTTTTAACCTTTGCTGTTGTCGGCGGCAGGATTGCACCAGCATTTGGGGTTCTTTATATTTGCCTTCTGCTTTTTGAGCCTTTCAGGTGCATTGGGGTCACATTTTGAAGCTTTCTCCACAGCCACCAGGGCTCGAAACTTCATTTCTCTTTAAGAATGAAGGATGAAATCATCACATCTCCACTTGACTCCAGGAGCTGGGGCTTTAAGGAAAACAATAATGATCATGAGACTCGTGACAAAATCATGAGAGTTGGCAACTCTGCGGCAGCACTGTAGGCCTCTCCACCACTTCTCCCATTCTTTGTGGTCTTTCTTCTTCTTAATGTCTGCTTCCTCCACTCTCCAACTGATGTCAATCAATCAGGGAACAGAAACAGTGCCATGTGATATCACTCTTGAATAGCACATTCTGAAGATCTACCACTGGTAGGAATACTTGCCTCTCATTGGCTGAAGTGTGTTTGTAACAATCTGGAATGATAAGCACTTTGGTACGTGGTTCGCAATGAATAATTTGATATGCTCAAATGACTCCCTCTAGCATTGCACCTACACTGAGGATTAGAAGGAAATCTGGTACAATAATGTTGGTGCAGCTCCACCAGTGGAAGCATTAATGTAGACTGGCCACTGGCTTTTTAATCACCACGTTTTCTGACCCTGCTCAGGGTAGTCCTGTACCGTTCAGCCATGCAAAGGTCTATTGTCAGCCTGTACGAGTTTGCTGGTACCATTGCTACCACCAGCGGTGTTGCACTGGTGCTATAGCAACAGGAGGATATTTTCCTAAAAATCTTAGCATGGACAAAGCTTGAGAGCAACATCAGAGGTTCTATGTCTATGCAGAATTTTATTGGGGAGGAGGGGAAATGAAGAAGACAAAAGATGGGAGAACACTGAAGACAATTGTACCTTCGGGGTGCTCTTAAAATTCATTCCACTATGACTTGAAAATGGATTCCACACACCCCACATACGTACACCCACCCCACATACGTACACACACTTTTAAAACATCCTGAAAGCAGAACTAAAGAGCACAGCAGAGAAAGGACCCCTGAGTGGACAGCAGAGAGCAGCTGGAGAGGGATTCCTAGGGGATGGACAGAGAGGCAAATTGCAAATTCTGTTAATTATGTTGTTAAACTAAATAACAGAGTAGGATGCCCTGGGGGGATGGAAAGCAGAACAACAGAAGAGGAAGCCTCAGAGGATCCATTAATTATATACAATACAGCACAGGGTTCTGAGGGCACACAAACCACTCTTGTGCTTATGATGTTGTCATCAGAACATCCTCCCTGCCCTACCCACCCAGGGCTTGTTACCTTTATGTCACTTAGTTACCCCATGTTTGTTGCATTTCCCAACTTGGGTTGGAATCTACAAGTGAAAACAAAGAAATAAATGCTGTGCGTGGCAATGAATTGTGTTGCTAATTACACTGCAACTGTATTTTTCACTTGGCACAGTGCACACAGGGACCTGGCCAACTGTGGAGCCCCGCTTGTACTCCTCTCTGATTAGTTCCTAAAATAAATGACCACATGGCCACAATTGTGCTTTAGTTACAAGGCTAGTTGCAATCATGTTATTGTTCCTAGTCAAAAGCTAACCCCCCTAAACTATTAGGCAAGAGCTGGGAGACCAAGGAAGGCAGCTTGGACTTGAAAGGCCTGCATGGGGGTGGTGTGGAGCCACACGGCCTCAATTAATGAGGCTCCCAGATTCCCAATGGGACCATGCCAAGTGTGACATCCCTTAGGAGAGCACAGCATGCACTCCCTAGTGTGTACAACCATCTTGGCTGGCCAGTAATGGTGGCCATGCAGAACTATGGCTCCACCTCCTTCTTCCTACTCTGTGGGAACTGGCACTCTAGAGAGCAGTAAAAGGGAGCACCCCTGGGGGTGTGTAAAGGCCCTAAGCTATGTAGCAGTGTACGGTGAGCATCAAGAGAGAAGAGAAGAGTGAGGGACCTTGACCGTGGGATTGTCTGACTCAGAAGTAATACTGCAACCAGGTGAGCACATCCCAAGGCACTACTGAGCGATGAGGGCTGCATTGCCTTCCCCAAGGAAACCAAGCTGAATCCCTAAAGAGGATCACCAGATGCATCCCTCAACTGCCCTTCTCTGGGAACTCCAGTGCTGGAGGCGACCAAAAACCTAGTCCCAGCTTTGTCTATATCACAGAAAGTTCTTATCACCATATAAAGCTTTGTAGTGACTTTAGGGCTGGATTGACTTCCAAAAGCCCTGTTTTACCACAGGGCTGGTATCGCAAACCTGAATCCCAACTGAAAGGAACCATCTATAGGGTGAAATTGGTAGTTCCACTTTCCATGGCCTCTTTACCAACCCAGGGGGCCAGCTAGTGCTATTTGTGATGGTGGGTTTGGGTTATTTTTTTTATGTCTCATTCATTGGAATTCAAGTGAAACCACTAGCTCATTTTGCATAAGCCACCCAATAGCCATCAGACTGTGGCAGCTTTTCCTTACTCGCAGGTAAGACGAGACTTAAAACTGGAACCCCACAAGTATAAGGCTCCATATCTTATTACCAAACCTAAAACCATCCAGCCTTCCTCTCCACAGAGGATCATCAAATTCCTCCAATTCCCTCTACCCCTTAATTCCCAGCTCAAATAATATGATTCTCTTTACACTGAATTCCTCATTGCAACATGCAAAACCATACAGCTCACAGGCAAGATGGGGGGAACTTCTTTGATATAAAGCAGCCGTGCAAATGAAACCATGATCTTTGCAATAAATAGGCAAGTGTACAGTAGCACAGAAACTGCATCTGTCATTATGATTTATTTAAAATAAACGAATCCAGCTGTGGCAAAATAATGAGTTCTTTGCAAACACATACAAATTCTGGCTATTTCATTAAGAACATATTAAATATAGTCCCTTGACTCCAGTTCCTGATGATAATTAAATACACATAAATGTACTGCAGTGAATTTGCTCCCAGTAACTTGCATTGCAGAAAATAATTATTCTGACAATTAGCTATGGTCCAACGTTCTGCTTTTCAAATCACCCCAACAAATTTCTTTTGATGTTTCCGCATCACCCTTTAAGAGCTTAATTAATTGAGGCACCCTTCCTATTAATAACATGATGTGTCAGATTCACTGAGTCTTGGCCTGAGATGTTTGGTGCTGTGCTTCATTTACATATTTGAAACAGCTTCCTCTGGGCTGGTATGGGCTTGCATTACATAGCCCTTGATTCCTTTAAAGAGGCAGATCCTTCACTGGAAATAGGTTTTCTATGTGTTATTTATCAGCTGCATGATAGACTAGGACCAGGGGCTCCAACAAAGAACATTGCTGGGCACTGTATAGATACTGAATTAATGATGCTTTTCAGTATCACAAGGAGTTAATGACTTTCTTATCCCTCCTTCTTCGCCTATTGCATGTGGGAACTTGGTAGTCAGTGCTTTTGACCAAGAGGAAAAGGCTCAGGCCTACTGTCACTTAGGAGCCTGCCTGACCCCATTCAAAGATTTACAGACTCCAAGTTTCATCAAGCGGTTCTTGGCTAGTCAGCAGGAGTGAAGGAAGGAAGTGGGCCAGAGATCAACCTAAGAGAAAGCAAAGCCACAAAACAGCTTTGCGGGGCCGATTTTTGTTTAGCCAAAGGGCTGGGCCTTTTCTTCTCTTTCAACACATTTATCTTTGAATACTGGCAGGAAAAACCCGTGAGAACACCCTCTCTCTCTCTCGGTCTCCTGAGATCTGGTTACTGAGCAGCACTTGGCCATTCTACCAGCCACCCCATATATTTCAGCCCTGAATGGCTCTGAAAGGGCAGGAAGTTAAACCATGTCAAGTTGTTTTCTGAGCCCAATATCTTCTGCGTGGCTACCAGTGCCCCAGTGTCACTGCTTAAGAGTTAAACTATTCACTAGGGCCAAGTGTGTTGATTAATCTATGAGAAAAACAAATAGTGGGTCCACAGGATTTGGGAAAGGAAATGAGACGGCAGAGAGCTTCTGAATATGGAGGCATGGCAACCAGCCTACTGCAGAAGCAGATTCCAGGAAAGTCAAGGGAAATGTAAAGAAGCAAATATGTGAGCCTGAAAGGTAGACAGCATAGCTGTGTGAGAAGAAGAGGAAACAATCTCTCTCTCATCTTCCCCCTGCTCACTTAGCACTTGGTTCCTCAAGTCCTTGCCAATCCTGAGGCAGGAGCCTTCTCCTCTGCAGTTCACACTGCCACCTGGAAGAACTGCCTGTAAGGATAAGGCCTTTTCCTGTAGCCATATTGTAAGGCCTAAAGCCTAAGGCCTTTGTCTGCAGCCAGATTAGGAAAGCAGCAGCCGTTAGCTAAGAAGCAGGAAGTCACATCCTCACATTCCATCTAAATTACTGTACATTAAAACAATGTACTATCAGGCTGTTAAGAAGGAGACTGCGTCCTAATAGCACTCACTATCACCAGATAAAGAAACAGATCTTAAGATGGTTAAAGAAAACTTAGTATGATAGCATTCTGTCTGGCAAGAAATCACTTATCAATAGTTGTGGTTGTGAAATCCTCATTTCTCTATTGTTTTATCTTTATGGTTCCTACCTCCCTATTGTTTGTCTGTATGGTCTCTGTCTGCTTCTTTGATTGTTTCTGCCTGTTACATAATTAATTTTGCTAGGTGTAAATTAATTAAGGTGGTGGGGTAGGATTGGTTAGAGAATTTGGTTATAGTTTTAGTATAATGCAGGGGTCGGCAACCTCTGGCACGCAGCTCGCCAGGGTAAGCACCCTGGCGGGCCGGGCCAGTTTATTTACCTGCTGACACAGCAGGTTCAGCCGATCGCGGCCCCCACTGGCCACGGTTTGCCTTCCCAGGCCAATAGGGGCAGTGGGAAGCCGCAGCCAGCACATTTCTTGGCCCATGCAGAAGCTGGAGTCCCCGAGGTGGACCTGATCCTGACTGGCCATCAAGAAAAGTTCATCTGTTTTACAGGGAGTGGTGAGTGTTGTATGTGTAGTCTATGCGTTCTGTTTTTGGTAATTGTCAATAAATGGAGGATAAGGATATTACTATGTAAGGCTTTTTCACTGGTAAAAGGTCCTGCAAACCTGCAGAAAATTACGCCCTGCGCCCTAGGATTTGGGTACGGGTGGATATTTAAATTGACAGGGTTACACTTGAGCCTTAGGAACTGGGTAAAGGTGGGTGCCCCTAGAGCAGTGGTTCTCAAACTGGGGCCGCTGCTTGTGTAGGGAAAGCCCCTGGCGGGCCGGGCCGGTTTGTTTGGTCCGGCCGATCGCGGCTCCCACTGGCCGCGGTTCACCACCGCAGGCCAGTGGGAGCTGCTGAAGCAGCGGCCAGTACGTCCCTCGGCCCGCGCCGCTGGCCTGGAGCGGGCAACCGCGGCCAGTGGGGGCTGCGATCAGCCGAACCTGCGGATCTGGCAGGTAAACAAACCGGCCCGGTCCGCCAGGGGCTTTCCCTGCACAAACGGCAGCCCCAGTTTAAGAACCACTGCCCTAGAGTGTGCAAATGAATTTTGTGCGGGTAACAGGCCTGTATCACTCCATCTTATTGGCTCTCTGTCTCACTTCAAATCTCAGCTAAAAGCATCTCTTCTCCCTCTTGGCTAAGTCTTTCAGTTCCTCGCTCCCTGTGCTATTATTTAGGGCTCGTCTAAACACAAACTTGCACCCAAATTGCACCCAGAGGAAGGATGATACAGTAGTTAGGATGCAAGCCGGAGATAGGAGAGCCATGATCAGTTCCCTCCTCTGCTACACACTTCCTGTGTGACCTTTGGCAAGTTGTTTCATCTCTCTGTGCCTCAGTTTCCCATCTGTAAAATGGAAATAACAGCATTGCCCTCCCTCACAGGGCATTGTAAGAATAAATACATTAAAGGTAGTAAGGTGCTCAGATACAACGGTAAGGAGGGGAGGGGGAGATAAGTACCTAAGATTGAAAAAAATACCTGAATTGACTAGATTCATTTATCTTGGTGTAAATCTGTTTCTTAGTTCAGAATAATAATTTTGATTCAGTTAGTAAAAAAAATGGATGTTAGCTAAATCAAAATAAGCGCGTGCAGACACAGAACTTGTACTGAAATAACTCAAGGTGTGAATTAAGCTGATTTAGTTTTTTTAGTACAAGTCTCTGCATAGATCAGCTATGAGAATTATTAACTTTTCTAACTGTACCATTTAAGGCCCCAGTCCAGCAAAGTCCCATTAACATCAATGGGAGTACCCGGGTGTCTAAAGTTAAGCATATGTTTAAATACTTTGCACCATATCAGGGCCTTAGTCAGTAAAGTGTTTCGGGAGACAATGTGTCTGAAAGACACGCTACAAAATAAACACGTATTGTGTGTTCAGCAACTGGTCTTTGGGCAAAAGTTGCCCCAAGAAACTGCTAATGGCCCGGTAAATAAGCTACTCTGGTTCCAGTGTCAGACACTACGATCTGACTGACTGGCCCAAGATTCAGATCTCCTCTCAATACCATTTCTTAGTAAAAAATAAGTCACTGGTTGTACTACTGCTCCCATGCCAGTCAGCTGCCAACACTCTTTTCCGATAAATGACCCAATGTAATGAAACTCGGCACCACCAGCTGTGCAACCGAGCAGGGCGATTGTTTGAGAGTAGTGGCTAAAATACAAAACCAGGCCCAAAAGAGCAGAGCTCAGCGGCTTCCTGAAATAAATTTTCTATCTGAGAGAGAATACCTCAGGCCTAACCAGTAGTGCACCACTGAAAATTGCATCTCCTGACTGTACAGAACAATTTCCCCTGATTCGGATACCCTCACTCACGCTGAGTAGGGTTACTCTGAAAGTAGTCCTGTTACAACTAATGGGAGTCACACAGTGTAAGGGACTCAGGGTAAGCGAGAGTATCAGGATGTGGCCCTAAAAGTCGGATGATATGCCAGAGCTTATTTCTGAGTGCACAAGCCAAGACTTCCAAGTGATTAATGATTTGGGTAGCCAACTTGAGACACTTTAAGGGGGCCTGATGTTTCAGAGGGCAGGTGCTCAGCATTTTCTGCAAATCAGGCCCCTTTAAGGTGTCTCGAGTTGGGCACCCAAAATCACTGGTCACTTGTGAAAATCTTGGCCCTCATGGCTACCGCATTGGCTTATACAATCCCTGTTCTCTGGGACACTTGGGGTGAAATCCTGACTCTGGCAAAAATCTCATTGACTTAAATGGTCTCAGGATTTTAAGCTTGAGAGTACAAAGGTTAATACACAAAACCAGATTCTTCACTTATTAATATGTCTACATGCTATGTTCCAGGCAACGCTGTATTGCATCTCCCCTCCAGCTACATCATAACCATCTGAAAGGTCAGGCACATCGGAGAGTGGGGTCCATGGGCACCCAACCAACGCACACTGTGGGTGTAACTCTGCTAATGGTTGCTTGGGTGTGAAAGGGAAGGGAAAGAATTTGACACAGAGGATTAAAATAAAAAGGTTTCCAGTCCAGAGCATGATCACGAAGACAGTTTCTCTTTTTTTCTCAGGGCTAGCTGCCTACATTTCCCCCTTTCTTTCTTCTTTAGGCCGGGGAGATGGCTGCCTGCTGCTCCTTTTGCTGGTTGCCTAGCAGGGCTAATATTCATGGCAGTCTGTGGTAACACCATGGATGCTTCTTGGTAGCTGTATGCTATTTCCTACCCAGCTGTCTTTTATTTTGGTGAAGGCTATCATAGCCAGACAATAATGCTTTATTTCAATTGCACTGGTCTTCAGCTAATCTAGCGCCAGTCATGCTGCCATGTTACTCCAAGTCCCAAATGAATCTAGCTGTATCTGGAGTAATTCAGAACAAATGAAGAGGGTTAATTCATTTAATCTTTCCATTCCGCTGGACTGAAGACTTATTTCACAAAATATGCATGTATAGGCCATGCCGTTCTGTGTAAGTGCCCTGTCACAGGCAGTGACAGATGAAACAATTTACAATGCATCATCTCCTCCAAAATGCACTGACTCCAGCCAGGAACTAAATTGGAAACCTTAACAATACAGAGCACTTACAGCTCAAGATGTATCTTGTAGAATAAGCCTCTTAGAAGGCAGCTTAATCCAGTAAATAAGGCTGCTCAACTAGGACTTAGAAGAGACCTAAGTTCTAGTCTTGGTTCTACTGCTGGATATCCTAGATCAGTGTTTCCCAAACTTGGGACGCCGCTTGTGTAGGGAAAGTCCCTGGTGGGCTGGGCCGGTTTGTTTATCTGTCATGTCCGCGGTTCACTGCTCCAGGCCAATGGGAGCTGCTGGAAGTGGCACGGGCCGAGGGATGTACTGGCCGCCACTTTCCACAGCTCCCATTGGTCTGGAGCAGCGAACCGGGACCAGTGGGAACCGCAATCAGCCGGACCTGCGGATGGGGCAGGTAAACAAACTGGCCCGGCCCGCCAGGGGCTTTCCATACACAAGCAGCGTCCCAAGTTTGGGAAACACTGTCCTAGGGCTAGTCTTTGCACCTCAGTTCCCCATCTGCGAAATAGAAATAATGATATTTACTCCCTTTGTCAAGCTATTTGAGATCTGCAGGTGAGAACTAGGAATTATTATGGCCTCTCTATTTATTTAATACAACTAATTTTAGTGCTTGTAGTTGTGAGGGGATGATGAGGGTACTAGATAGAAACAGGGGAAATGCTTTGACAGCTTCCCCCACTAAACACAAGCTCAGCCAATGCACACGACCTCAGATAAGTCTCCCACTTGGAAATCTCTTCTGAGCAGAAAACACCAAATGTTCCCAAATGCCTGGTGACTGCATGGTGCACAGAGCCAAAAGTTCACTACAGATTAGGTCAGGCCTATCTAACTCATTTTATGCGTTCCCTTTCTTTACCAGAATTTGGTCTCAGATTCCCAGAGGCAAAAAAGCAGAACATTGCCTTACTGGTGCAACCTAGCCATCTCAGACAAGGACTTTCTAACTAATGAGGGACATACACACTTCACCTCAGTGGTGCTTCCAAATTGGTTTGACACTCTTCCCCTTTGTAATACCCATAGATAATGTTCTTCAAAGCACTAACCAAGATTCAACATGGTACCCAGCTTCTTTAAGATGTTTTTCACTCACACGGGCACCAGTCCTACTTCCAGTGAAGTGAATGCAAGTTTTGTCAGTGGGAGGCGCAACGGCAGGCAATATGAGCCCGTTAATCCCTTGTGGATTATTTACAGCCTCCAATACGCCATTGTAAAGATGCACTTGGATTTCAAAAAGCAACTGAGATTGGAACGTGTGTAAATGTCAAAAGAGAAGCCTTGGCAAAGTACCCCAAAGTATTTTAAAATAGCCATGATTTATTCATTAGGAATGTATTATATCATTATCAAATTTCTGAAGCCGCAGAAAGATGGGAGGATCTTACAATCTATGATTGAAAGCCTGCAATCAAATGTGTGCAGACAGGCCCTTGAATGTACACAGAGCCTCACTGAAGTCAACAGATCTGTGTACAAAGAGGCCCATCCAAAACTGCCCTGAAAGCCTCAGACTAAGTTGTTGACTATGAATATTTTGGTGAAGAGGGGGCACCCTGTGGACAGACCCAGGGCTGAGCATTTTCTTATCTCGTTCATGCTAAAATGGGCCCGTTTGGGAACTAAATTATTTTCTCAGACCCAGCTGCTGTTTTGCACGCCATTTCACATCAACGTGACATTTCGGGGGGATGGAAATGGACACAAATATACAACATCGGAAAAGCCCTCAAACTTCAGCCATTTTGCAAAAATAGCTGTCGTGTCAGCTGCTTGGGAAAACTGGGGTCTAGAACAAAGGGGAGAGGAAAGGCCTGCAGATTGAACTGAAAACAGAAAAAGAACAAAAACCTAGCAGTGACAAAACTCTTAGCCCTTCTTTGGTACCACAGAGGAAGCTTCAAATACACACAGCTTTTCTCTCCTTTTTTCATCTTTTCTTACTTAAAAGAAAAGAAATCTACCCTGGGAAACAATCTCTTTCTGTGTAAGCTGGTGCTGGAGTCTGAGAGAGTGACCAAGCATTTCTGTGCCAGCCCCATTCACACAGCCAGGTGAAAAGAAGCTCATTCCGTTACAGCCTGAGCTACCCCACACAACATCTGCTGAGAAAGCAGGATGGGAAACACCAAAGAGGGAGAAGAGAACAGCCGGGGCCTTCAGGTTAGAAGGGCATTCTGTTCCCACCGGGGAGCCTCTCTTTCAGTTGCAGACAACTGTGGCATTTGACATTTCAATGGGAACTGAGGCACAGAGTGAGAGGGGAGAGAGATGGGGTGGAGGGAGGGAGAGAGGCAGCATAAAGGGACCTGAGTGAGAAAAGAGAGCGACAAAAATTCTGCCTCTCTTTAATTCTTCTAGGCATTCTTTCACATTTTCCCTGTAATATGACAATCAGGAGAACAAGGGGAGTTTCATTTAAGATCAGAAAGACTGGCCGAAGGTTGTCATTGTTAGAACGTTCATTAGGATGAATCGATTTTATGGGACTTACAGAGCAGAACTCTTGTTTTTCATGCAGTTTATGTTTATTTTGTAAAAAAAAGAGTGGGAAAGGATTTACATAAAAGAAACAAAAAAGAGGAATGAACAGCAGCGAAGTGGACCGTAGATAAGATTCAGGAGGGAGCCAGTGCATCCTTTTACAAGAAATCTACTAGCACTTTGACCAGATTTTCAGAAGTGTTCAACACACAGTTCACCACAGGAGCTGCTGGGTGCAGGGCACTTTTGAAAACTGGGTTGATTCAAAATCTCAAAATGGGAGCTGAACTCTTTTGGAAATCTGGCCATAGCACTTTTCCTCAACGCACTTTACAAACATGAATTAATTAAGCTTCAAAGTGCCCTTGTGTAGTAAATGTTATCATCCCCATTTTACAGATGGGAAAACTGTGTGGCCAGCACATCCCTTGTCCCAAGCCGCTTTCCGCAGCCCCCATTGGCCTGGAGAGGCAAACCGTGGCCAGTGGGAGCCGCGATCGGCCAAACCTGCAGACGCGGCAGGTAACAAACCGGCCCGGCCCGTCAGGGGACTTACCCTGGCAGGCTGTGTGCCAAAGGTTGCCGATCCCTGGGGTAGAGGAATAAGAGAAGCCAGAATTTGGCTTAATGGAGGGGCTTCCCTAGGAGAGAAACAGAAATTCTAGGAGTCTGTTTGGGATGGGAAAGTCTGGTACAGAGGGAGGTTGGGTTCAGTGTCTAACCCACATGTGGGACAAAACTGGGAAAGGGGACACAAGTAAATCACCAGTCATTTTAGCATTGCTGAGTGCCCTTCATGGGCCACAAAGGAGGCAAACAAATGAAATGCTGAATTTGGTAATCCACTCTCTCTCTCTTTGCTTGAGGGCTTAACACTTCTGACTCAATAGTCAACATGCACTCTGCAAAAGTCAGAGGTGTCACTCTATTTGCCTGGCGCTGGGGTCACATGCAGGTCTGAGGGAATCTCCGAAAGGCCACAGCTCCCTGAATGTTCCATGTGGGATTAAGTGGGGATTAAGATGCAGAGGACCTCAAATGTTTGCATTGTTAGAATTAGCAATGCTACTTGCAATATCACACAGCAGCTGCAGAAATATGGGTTGTTGGGGGAAGGGGTGTAGCTCAGGGACCCCACTGGGGCTCAACCGTTAGGCTAGAAATGGAGAGTGCTCAACATCTCTCAATCTTTCATTTGGGGAATATACATGTCCCTTGATACCTTCTGATCAGTGTGATTGACTATTCCTGCCTCTCCATCCTGCAGTACCCCCCTCACACTCCAAACTAGTGGATCTCTGACTAACAGGCAGACTTCTGCCACAGGCATTTTCATTCTTTTTCATCCTACATTCACCTAGAAATGATTGGCCCTCCTTCTGCAGCCCAGAATTTGCAGGAGTCTCCAGAGGGCTGGACAGGAAACATCAAGGAATTGGCTAAGTGGCTTATAGGGCTTTCCTAGAATCTGAGGAAGTCCATCTGCAAATGGCCAAGCAAATTCCCACTGCTGGTAAAAAGGCAGCCTTGGAGACAAATCACATCTTCCTGGGAATGAGAAAAAGTGACTTGTCCATCTTGCCTCAACTTTTCTATGAAAATGAAAGGCAGCTGCTTCCATTTGCAGGGAGCTCATTCTGTTCTTTGGTGAGATCAGCACTTCCCTGCAAACATACAGTGAATTCTTATCCGGAGCAAACTCATGAAAACTCAACAGTTTGACCCTAGAGGGAAGGGAAAGGGGAACATTTGGTTATTTTGTTGCTAAACGAAGCCACATGGGCTGATGAGGAGGGTAGAATTTGCCATTGGTCACACTCACAAGTAGAGAAGTGTCAATGTGTAGCATGTGAATACACGTGAGTGAAAATGTGATGGTTTCAAGGAAACAGGACTTGTGGGTCCTACCCTGGACTGTGGCACAGACTTGTTGTGTAACCTGGAGTTAGTGAGGCCTGATTTTCAGAAGTGATGAGCCTCTAGAATTGCAGCTAAAGTCAATGGAAGCTGCAGGTGGCCAGCACCTCTGACAATCAGACCTCTTTCTGACTCAGTTTCCCCAGCTGTAAAATGGGGATAAAAACGATTCACACAGGGGCTTGTGTTTGTAAAGCACGTTGATATCCTGAATGAAAGATTAAGCTTAAGTGCAAATTATTATTAATGGAATAAACCCTTTCTAGTGCCTCCCAACCAGCCATCAGGGAGACAACAGCTATAGAACAGGTAAGATTTTTTTTTTTCTTTTTTTCAACCCCTCTTTATTATTTCAGCTTTGGCGCCAGTCATGTAAACTGGAGAACTTGTCTTGAGGAGGATTCTTTTTTTCTTCCTCTCTTTAGTCCTCCGGCTAAGTGTCTAATTCAGTGTCAATGAAGCAGAACAGCCGAAGCTTTCCTAGCCTCTGTTACAGCAGAGAGATGATTTGCAAGTTGATACCTCACACCTTTAAGGCACATTGAAAAATTCCACCCTCTGCCTCCCCTCCATGGAAAGTTTGTGTGAACTGGAACAAACTCCACACTAGGGCCAGAGTGGTAATGACCTCCACCAAACAGGGACACTTCCATGAACTGAACAAGCTTCTTCCATGCGGAGAAATCCCACAGGATTGTGGATAGAACAAAGAGCTTTTAAGTAATACTGCCCAAAAACAATCAGAACCACTGCAGACAAGTCGAACAACCTCTTTCACTGCAGAGGTATATGCTTAACCCACCTGTGTTTACTCATTGCTGATGGGTTTGATTGTCTCCTCTGCCACATTTCATGACATGTATTTGGTAACCGGATGCCTTTGGTGTGACTGTGAGTAACGCTTTGGCTGTTAGTTGTCTATGTATTGCCCTACCGTGAAAGGATGAAAGGGCTGAGTCAAAGATCTCTTTGCTTCCCATTTGGATTAGGCTGGTAAATAACCAGGCCTCTAGAAAATAATAACAGAAAAGGGTCTTCCCACCACCTTTCCCAATCATAGACCTACCAAGCATCTGCCTATCACTAGTGCTGTATTGCCAATCCCGAGCACTTGAAAACCATGAGTCGGGACCAAAAAAAAGGTTGTTTTTTTATCAACTTGGCAAATTAGAAAAAACTCCTTCTGGTTTATGAGCCAGTAGGTTGCACTTCACATTTTTCAGGCTTTTTCCTACAACCATGAGGGCTAGAAACTTACTTTAGTTTTAATGAAAGCTGGGGTTCTTGCCTAATCACATACCTCTCTCTCTCCTAATCTGGATCTTACTGAAACATCAAATAGAGTGAGAATCCTGATAAAACCAGGAGAGTTAGCAACACTGTAGGGATACAACAACAATGGCTCTCTATTGACAGGATTGCTAATCCCATTTTACAGCTCTGTTTTAAGGCCCATCTACACAGAGGCTCAAATGGAGATTAGGAATTGTTCTCACACGCTGCCTAAAAACTTTTTTTTCACCATGGTCGATGGGATTTTCAAAGGAAGTGAAGTGACTCAGGAGCACAAGTCCCATTGGAAGTTAGGGCATGGACCCTCTCTCGCTATGTGGGTTGCACTAGGCCCAGCACCTTGGGGTCCTGATCTCTGCTGGGGCCGCTCACTGCTATCATAATGCGAATAATTAATAGCAATGGCAGCACTCCAGAAGGTATCCATGGGGGTTTCCCATTGAAAGCCAATGGGACTTGTACTCCTAAGACACTTGGGCCCTTTTGAAAATTCTACCTGGTGTGTCTAACACAGTTTGGCCCCATCCATACTGGCCAACCAGTCAGTGTTAGAAACCAACATATCAGAAACTGGGCAGCATGGTCTAGTGGCCAGGCAACAGAGCTGGAAATCAGAGTTCTAGTTGTGACTCTGCTACTGCCTTCTTTGTACCCTTAGCCAAATCACTTCATCTCTCTGTTTCACCTCATACCCTTAGTTTACTGTGAGCTCTTCAGCACATGGACTGTCTCTCACCATATATTTGCACAGTGCCTAGAATAAGGCGGCCCTAATTTTGATAGAGGCTCACGCTGGTCAGAAAATGAGGGAGAGTTGGCATGAAATTTTGACTTTTTGGTAAAACAAACAAAAAACAAAAAAAAACCACCTTAATATTTTGGCTAAAAACTGAAATGCTTAGATTCAAAAACGCCAACATGGTGCCTCATGGAAACTGTGGTTTGAGCACCTAATGCTCTCTTTCTCCTCTATAGGCCAGGCTCCCCCCGCAGACTACATCTCCCATGATGCACCATGGTCTCCCTCTTGGTGATGGGAAGCAGTGCACCATGGGAGTCCCATGGCCATACTACACAAGAAAGCACTGAGATGCTTGTGCATGATGGGCCCAAAATACAAAATTACAGATGTGGATCCAGATTCCCCCCAAATTCAGGGGTGGTTAGATGAAGAAGTGTGCTTGCCCCATTATTAGACAGATTTGAATTTGTATCCAAACTTCCCCAATGGTCTGAGATAGAGAATTTTGGTTCAGTTCAAGGTAAACATCCAGGCTAGCCACAAAGTTCAGGTCCAGACCAGGATCAAAATTGTGTGAAAATGCAGGAGAGTCTGCCACATCAGAGCTTCAGTGATTTGGACTCACTTTCAATTGTAAGTTCTTTGGAGCAGGGACTGTCTTTTTGTTCTGTGTTTGTACGGCGCCTAGAGCAATGAGGTCCTGGTTCATGTTCTTAGGCGCTATGATAATACAAATAACCTTTACAATCATTTTTAAAGCCCCATTTCACTCATTAGCAGTGGAAAAAACTATGCTATTGTTTCTGCCAACATTTTAGTACTAAACTAGTTTATTTTGAAGCCATTTGAAATGCAGGTTTCAAAAATGGAGTGTCTTTCTTCTACTGCTCACTTATAAAGCACTGAAAATCAGGGGAAAAAAAGACCCAGGGCAACTGCAGTTTTAGACAAAAATACAATTAATTTGCCCCTAAGGCACACAGTGGGTAATTTGTCTTCTCAGCAATCAGCAATCAGCAGTTTTTTTTAAAGCTAATTTAGTGCTGCTGACAGCCCTGAAGACTGAAATCTGCAAACTTCACCCCTCCCTACAGTTCAGCAAATAAATCTTGTGGGTTTGGAAATGGATACTTCTCTACCTCCTGCCACCAGGCTCAATGGTCCACACCCAGCCTCACACATCCACTAGTTTTAGGATCATGCACATACAATCACTGCCCACCCACTAAACTCTACAGATGAAATTATTCCTTTCTTCTGCAGTCCTTCTAATTGCCTGTCCATGGGTGCTTGCAAAGCATATGTCACTGGGTGAACACTCAGTACCTGCAAAGCCTTTCACTCTAACTATTCTGTATCACAACAAGCAGTACACAATCCACCAGTTTATCTCGCTACATCAATTTCTGCCAATTACTGAAAGCCATTTCCTTCTGTAACACTTAAGGGTGACAGCAAACAAACACCCTTATGTTTTACATTGTCCTGCAGGCATCCTAAAACTTTTATCTGTTCTTGACTATCGTTTTTCAAAAGTGTATTGCTTTTTCAAAGTGCAACACTACTACGTTTCCGTTTTGTCAATCTCTTCAGAAACTAAGTACTGCAGTAGTATTGCCAACTCTTGCCACTTTATTGTGAGCCTCATGAGGCGTGGTGTGTTTCTTGGAGAGCAAGCTCCTGGAGTCCTGTGATTACATGAGAATCTCAGCTTTTAAAAAAAAGGACATTTCTGGCCCCACAATCATAGAGAAAAGCTTGAAATCATGAAACCTAAAGGCTCTGAAAAACTAGAAGGAGCAAATATTCCCCACACATTTATTATTTTAAGTCAATCTCATGATTTTGGGGCCACACATGATTTTTGAACTCTTTGGGGGGTCAATACTATTTCCTTTATTTATATTTACCTTAACCCAGTATGAAACATTGGAGTCCATCGTATTCTCTCCTACCTACTGTTCAGAGCAGACACAGTTTCTGCACTGGGTTCCTCCACAGTCACTGTATGCTGGATGGTACACCTTCCTCCATGTGTATTGCCACTGAAACTAGGGAGCAAGGTCGTACCCAACATGAGAAAGGCTTTCACAGCTGGAGTATGGCTCCATGCGCTTAAGGAAAAAATTACTTCCTGCCCTTGGATTCCTCTCTCTATTGTGGTACATGAGAAACACGAGCGGCATGCCCCTCCCACTACGCCCTGTAAGCCATGCTGCTAAGTCCAGGAGGACGTGGAGGTTTTCTTGAAGGACTCTTCCTCCAGGGAAATCCCATGGAAGGTTCTAGCCCATATGGTATCACTAGGTGATGTAGAGCTGTTCTGGTGATGTACTGCAAAGTCCAGGCTTGACTGGTCCCCTCCTACAGGTGTTATTACTGAGTCCTCTCTCTCTCTCTTTCTCTCAGCTAGGAAGTTTGTTTGGGGACGAGGCACTCGGATGTCAGAGTAATGGGTGGGTGATAAGAACCTAAATAGAATAGAATATTTTCTAAGCACTTCAATTACATCTTCCTAGTCCATTTCACCAGGACCTTGATGGAACAAGAGTCTTGCAGGACAGCATGTGTTCATATCCAATCACACTGATCTTCCCTTGAGGCTCTCTTCAATGTCATTGGGAATAAAATCCTGCTGCAGCCTTTGTACAGAAACTTCAAAATCCTCCCCTTTCCCATCAAAGCGTGAGCTCTCTGCTTTTCCATCTACCGCTATTTATAAACTTTCTTTTTACTTTCTTTTTCCTTCTTTTTAAAGAGTCCTCTGCCTTCCCTGCTGCTACACTGATCATTTTGCTCTTTCAAAGGGCTCCCCGTCTGAAGGCCTCCTTCAAAACAATCCCATCAAACAGGAACTGGACTTCTCGACAGTGACTTTCTTGTTCTATCACCTGACATACAATCAGGGAAACATGCCTTATAAATTAACTACCGTTATTTTAATTGGACCAGAATACCCCATTGAGAGATATATAAGCAACAAAAATGAACTGCATCAGTGGGTTCTCATTTGCAAATTATTTCCAATGCCACTTCATTCTGAGGTTCAGGCTGCAACCCAGCTCCAGCTAAGACTTTTGAACTCTGTCCCCAGACGATCCCAGATGTTGCAGAGGCAGTAGTCACACAAACTCACCACACTTCATAAAGCTCCATACCTCACAAATGTATTCATTTTTCCACAAGTGGGGTTGGTGATTGATAGGGTCTTATTTAAACATTTTCATTAATGGTCTGAGGGGAGTAAACCATACATTTATGAAATTCACAGACGATGCTGAAGTGGGAGAGGTTGCAAACCATCAAGGAGGACAGAGAAATAATCCAAAAGGGACCTGCGGAGAGAGAAACCTGCAAAAAATGGATATTTGATCAGGGAAATTGCAAGGCAATACCCACGGTTGGGAAACCAATTTGAAACGCAGATACCTACATCTGAACGCAGCTGGCAAGGAGGTACTTGGAAGCAGTAATGCCAGAAAAGGCCTTAGTGTGTTAAGAGACAGAAAATTGGGCATGAGCTAGCAACACGTTGTGGAATACAAACAAACAAAAATAAGCCAATGCAGTTTTGGGTTGCCTTAACATAGAAGCCAGGTATCATAGAAATGTCAGGCTGGAAGAGACTTCAAGAGGTCACCTAGTCCGTTCCCTTGATGCTGAGTCAGGACCAGGTATAACTAGAAGTGTTGCTTGCTCTCGCTGTTAAATTATAGCAAGACTGTGAAAGATACTGCATTCATATCTGGGGATCTTGACAACACAAAGCTTCAGACAAATTGAATAAGAACAGCCGCAAAAATTAAGGCGCTGAAGGGACTCGATTGGAAGAGCTGATTTTGGCTAGTTTAGATTAATGATGATTAGTCAGCAATTATATCTGCTGGATAGATCAAGGATGGAGGAACAAAATATTTAAACCTGGATACCCCAAATTAGGCTCCTGAATCCATATGGAGGTGCCTAAAAGTCTGATTTTCCCAAGTGCTGTACATTTGCAGATGTCCTTCATTTCAGTGGGAGCTGTGTTGCTCAGAAGCTCTGCAAAGCAGGCCAGAATTCCTAAATATGGATTTAGAAGCCTAATGTTAAGCATTCGGGTCTGAAAATTTTGGCTGAAAGCATTTATTTAGGGTGGTTTGAGGGGGTGGAACTAGAAATAATGGAATGAAAAGAAGCAAACTTTGGGCTGAGTATCAGGAAATAATGATGGAATGTGTTAAACTGTGGAAGTCTCCCAAGGGAAGTTCTATTGAGACATTTAAAACTAGAATGAACAAAGCACTAGCAAATATATTCCAAGGAACAACCCTTCATTAGTAAAATCCCAGAAGTAAATGCTGTCTGCATTCTTATTCGGTGCTCCATGTGCACTCTCTGAATAGAAAATAATGGAATCTAGTGGGTAAACGATTGGACTGGGAGACAGAAGTTCTGACTTCTATTTCCTGCTCTGCCATGTTAGGGAGTCAGGAGCACAAATCCCATTTATGGCTCTGTGCCTCAGTTTCCCCATAGGTAAAATGGGGATAATACTTCCCTACTTCACAGGGATGTCCTGAGGCTCAGTTCATTAATGTTTGTATAAGACATTGAGCTCTTTCAGTGAAGGATATTGAGGCAGAAGCCTACAGTGGTTAGAGCAGAGGACTCGGTATGGGAAGATCAAGGTTCTATGCCCAGCTGCCACTGATCTTAGTCTGACTGTGGGCACCATTTAACCACTCTGTGCCTCAGTTTTCACAGGCCTGATAGTGATGCCCTTCTTCAGATTGTGTAGTACAGGGATCGGCAACCTTTGGTACGCGGCTCGCCAGGGTAAGCACCCTGGCAGGCTGGGATAGTTTGTTTACCTGCCGTGTCCGCAGGTTCAGCCGATCGTGGCTCCCCCTCGCCGCGGTTCACCGTCCAGGGCCAAGGGGGGCTGCGGGAAGCTGCGCAGACTGACAGATGTGCTGGCCACTGCTTCCTGCAGCCCCCATTGGCCTGAAGCGGCGAACCGTGGCCAGGGAGAGCCGCGATTGGCCGAACCTGTGGCCCCGGCAGGTAAACAAATCGGCCTGGCCTGCCAGGGTGCTTACACTGGTGAGCCGCGTGCCAAAGGTTGCCGATCCCTGGTGTAGTACCTTACTCCACTGACTGCAGGTGGAGGATACTAGTCAGTGTAAGGCTATTGTGATCTGTAATAGGGAGACACGAATTAATTCACCATTCTTTGCACGTATATAGACCCACGGTTCCAAGAATTTAACTTCCCTCCTTTAACAAAGGATGGAAGTACTAGAGAGGGCCTTCTGTGGCACCTAAAGCAGTGTTTACTAGTAATTAAATTCACAGAGACATATCGTTTGTTCCAGCTGCTAGGCTGTGACCGTATTCAGCCCCAGAGAGCTAGTATTGAGACATAAGAGTGCAGTATTGGAAGGGGCACCCAAGCAGGGAAGAGGCAGTATATGGCCAGCAGCTAAGAGCTAATCCCCACTGCAATGTCCCCCTTTCCTTTAGGGGCTCAACTTTGGATCCTTTTATTTCCCCTCCCAGAGTACAGTCAAAATGGCAGCACAAAGCGCTAATAACCTGACAGGAGCAAGTAACTCTCCCCCCCCCGCCTCCTGTCCGCCTGCTAACAGAGGCAGGCCAGCTGTGGTAGATAGGGTGCTTTAGCATGGACTGGCAAGGGCCTTGGAATGTGCTGGCGGTGACCAAGGGAAAGGAGCGCACAAAGCCAGTGTAATTCAGTGCACCTGAGGCCTTTCAAAGGGAGAGACACGCATGGAAAGGCTGACTGGGAAAGAAGAGCCTCAGACCCACATGCAAGGCAGCGCAAAGTGACCATGGAACAGTGATTGAAGGGACATGCTCATCATAAAATCCGGGAGCTTGTCTCATGTCAAATAGCACCTTCGTCCTGAAGGCAATAGAGTAAGGTGCTGCTCATCATGACTAAGGGCATCAGACTTGGTTACCAGTGATCTGTCACCCTGTATGAATTTCCAGTGATCTAACTGACCATTGACTAGAGCAGTGTTTCCCAAACTTGGGACGCCGCTTGTTCAGGGAAAGCCCCTGGCGGGCTGGGCTGGTTTGTTTACCTGCCCTGTCCACAGGTCCAGCCGATCGTGGCTCCCACTGGCCGCGGTTCGCTGCTCCAGGCCAATGGGGGTGGCGGGAAGCGGTGGCCAGCACATCCCTCGGCCCGCGCCGCTTCCGGCATCTCCCATTGGCCTTGAGCCGCGAACTGCGGCCAGTGGGAGCCGCGATTGGCCGAACCTGCGGATGCAGCAGGTAAACAAACCGGCCCGGCCCGCATGGGGCTTTCCCTGCACAAGCGGCATCCCAAGTTTGGGAAACACTGGACTAGAGGAACCCGAAGCAGAACCTTGGACCCAAAACAGACCTGAACCAAGCCCAGATCTGAATTTATCGTTGTTTATTATCTGTTAACGTGCCAACCACCTGCTCAGTTTTTTACAAGGCCAAATATGAACCAGGCCCTGTCCAGTTTGCAATCTGAGGACCAGATCTTGCAGTGTTCTCTGAGCAGGCAAACTCCCTGAATCTGCATAGACCTCACTGCAGGATTGGAATGTAAGGGGTGATTCACACGCATAAGGTGTCTGCAAGTCAGGCCTTAGCATGTACAATGCAAAGTCAATGGGAAGAACTCACAGTAGCAGTGGCACTGGGACCCTTTTAATAGTGGGGGTGCTGAAAGCCTGCTCCCTTACCCCTGTCCGCACCGCCCGTCCCCCCCAGCTGGGGCTGGGAGCAGTGCCGTGTCTGTGGGAGATGGGGACCTGGACGGGGTAAGGGGGCAAAGCCTGGGGGTGGGCACGGGGCCAGGAGCAGAGTCCTGGGCACGGGGCCCGCAGCCGGGACCCTGTGTGCAGGGCCAGTAGCAGAGCCGGGGCCGGGACTCTGGGACCAGAGCTCCAGGAGCGGGGGGCCAGATGTGGGGCTCAGGACACAGGGCCAGTGGCCAGGGCCAGCACTCCAAGAGCAGAGCCCCGGGTGTGGGACCAAGAGTGGGGCCCCGGGTGCAGGGCCCCAGGCCAGTGTCCAGGAACCGGGGCAGGCAGCCAAGCCCTGCGCACGGGGTCAGGGAGCGGAGCTCCTGGCACAGAGCTAGTGGCCAGGGATAGGGACCAGTGGCTGGGACCCGAGTGCTGGGCCAAGAGTGGGGCCCCAGCATGGAGCTCCAGGCATGGGGCCAGTGGCCGGGGAGCAGGGCTGGCGGCTGGGAGAGAGCAAAACCTGGGGGTGCTGCAGTACCCCCTGCATCCCTAGTTTCCACGCCTATGCGTAGTGCTTGGCCCTAACAGCTTGATGGAGATAGGTGCCTTCAGGTGCTATTGAAAATCCTACCACAGGTGTTTGGAGAAGATGAGATTTGCTGTAAAGACCAGGGGAAGGGCTGGCTTTGAACATCTCCATTTGTAACAAAGCATCTGTTTTAGGGTCATTTCTTGTGAGCATCATGGAGAAGTGAGTCTTGTGCAGGTTTACGCTTCACTACTTGTGCCGTTGATTTTTAGTTTTTGCTTTTCACGCTATTAGCACAGTTCAAGCACTGTCCCATCTAACGTTGAGTCAGAAAGCAGCATGACTCAACTACCTGCAATTGCTCTTTGCTCTTTACATGGCTTCCCAGCGTGCCCCCAACTTAAGGTCCTCCCTTTAAAAGATACTTAGATCCACCAGCTAATTTAGAAATGGAGAGGTCCCCAGGAATAAAATAAACCTATCAATTAGAAACACAGACTGCTGGTAAAATCAGCAACGGCGCCAGCGCCTGCAGGTGCTGTTTTGGATTCATCCTATTCAGGCCTCCCAAACAGGAGTGGACTCTTTCCTGAAGATATATTTGTATAGGCACAATACAGTACACATCTGGGCCCTCATCTTACAAGTAGATCCTGACAGGGGGACCCTTGCGTCCCAGGGAAACCCCAATGAAGTTATCTTGTGCAATGCCTTTCGTTATTATTATTATTTATAACACCAAGTTTGGCGCCCCATTGCAGTAGGTTCTGTACAACCACATAGCAAAAGACAGTCTCAGTTCCAAAGAGTTTACAATCTATATTGGCAAGACAAAATGCAGAAAGGGAAAGAGACGTCCCCAACCAGAGCCGGCTCCAGGCACCAGCTTGCCATGCAGAAGGGCGGCACGCCCCGCAATTCGGCGGACGGTCCCTCACTCCCGCTCAGAGCGAAGGACCTCCTGCCGAATTGTCGTCGCAGATCGCGATCGCGGCTTTTTTTTTTTTTTTTTTTTTGGCGCCGCTTAGGGCAGCAAAAACCCTGGAGCCGGCCCTGTCCCCAACAGTCATGCAACAGGACCAGAACCCAGATCTGGGCCCCAACCTCATGCCCAATCCACTGGACCACACTGACTGAGATCCTAACAGTTTGAGTTGCCTGCATGTTCTAGGCTCTTTGCCCCTAAGCCTGCCCATGCCCAATGTCATATTCTGAAACCGCATCTCATACTTTATGCTATATACAGCAATAGCTATCCTGCCTGCTGCTTATGCTATCTACCTGCAAGGAACTTATCCATATGCATTAAAAAATGCTGCTAAGGGCTAGAAAAGGAGGGAGGAAGAGACCAGAGTTTACATCCATCAAATCGGTCAGCTAAATGCATTACGCTTTACAAGAGCTGCCAGGGCTCCAATTGCAAATCTTTCAGAGTTTGTGGTGATAAATTTCCCCTGATCCTATTAATAAAATATAATAGCAATTCTGAGAATAATGGCCTATTATCTAAAGTCTTAGAATGACAGAGCAATCAAAAGGAGGGTGAGTTATGGCGTGGCGGGGAGCAGTGATGGAGAGTTTGTGGATCTTTCCTCCATGGCACATTTCAAGCCGTTCAGGGCAGGTCGCAAAGACTTAGCTATTCATCAGAGAGAAACCACCACAAACAAGAGCAGCTTGTTTTTAAAGTCCTTTAAATAATAATATAAAGCCAGGCACTGCATGTATGCCAGCTGTTTGCCTAAGATCAAAATAACGCTGCAACTGCCCCTACAAAACGGACAGCTCGCAACACAAACCTATCAGCCTCATCCTCCCTCAGATCCCTGCTCTGCCATGGTGCCTACAAATGCTGTCATCTGACACTGGGTAGGCAGCTGATCAGCTGCGATTCTACACTGCGTGTCCATTTTAATGTTGCTAGAACTGGTGGAAATTTTCCTAGTTTTGATTTTTTTTTTCTTCCAGCGAAACTTTTCAGTGAGAAATTTGAATTCACTCCAAAACTTTTTTGAAAACCTCGGAAAGACGTTGGTAAAAATCATCATTGATAGTCTTCCATTTTTTTTTTTCAACCACCGATAGAACCCTTCTACATTTATGGACATTTTTGTAGAAATGTTGAAAGTAAAAATAAAATTAAAAAGTGTCAAGATTATGTTTTTAAACTGGTTTTACAACCAGCCCTATCTGTGACCTCATCCCTCCATCTGCACCTTTTCCCCTTTCAGCCGTGTCTCCTCCTGTTGCATCTTGTCATTATTAGAGCTGGTTGGGAATTTTTCAACTAAACATTCTTTCATCAGAAAATGCTCTTTTGTCAAAACAACCTTTCTGTGGAAATGTACCACAGTTTCAACTAAACTTCCATCGGGAGAGCTTTTCATTTTCATTCCACCTCAGAACAAAAATAAAATTCAAAACCTCAAACATGTTTCAGGACGTGGCATTCTTGTTTTCTAGCCAGCCCTTGTCATTATTCTAGACTGTGAGCTTTCTGGGTCTTATTTTTTGTATGTAGACAGCACCCAGCACAATGAGACCCATCAAGAAACAGGGTGGGCTCAGCGGCTTGTCTCTTCCTCATAAGCGCTCCTCATCCACTACAGTTTGTCCTCACACCTTGTCTCAGGCTTCTGTGCCTTCAACAACTCCACTGACCAGGGGCTAGCACACTCCACCCCTCACTCCAGTAGGCTACAGTTCCTCAGGGTCCCTGTCTCCAGTCAGACTTCCAACCGGTGGTTCTCAACCTATTTACCATTGTGGGCCACATATACGACCTGTATAGCCCCAAGAATGTCACATGGGCTGCAGCTGTGTGCTGACTGAGCCACAAGTTGAGAACCACTGCAGCTCACCTCTGAAGTAGTGGCTTGGCTCGGCTTGGCTCGGCTCTGTTCTGTTCTGCTCCCTCCTTTTCAGCCTTCTTTCAGGCTTGCTAAGGAGACCAGACCAGACTGCACCTCCTCTGGATCTGTCTCCCCCTCCAAATAGGCTCAACTTTATCTTTATGGCAAACACCCATCTCTCCCCAGCTGGGCTTCATCTGTAATTAGGCCTGGCCCACCCTCCAGGTGCACTCAGGCAAGGTAATTGGCATCTCACTTTTTCACAGAGTGTGGGGGAGTAAAACACCCCCATCACACCATCTCTAACACAAATGCCTCTTGTTGCTTAGCATCACGTCTCGTGTCCCTAGTGGTTCGCTCTGGTTCACGTTTCCTTTCCGCTCACCCTCAGCTTTGTTTTAAAATAAATAAAAAATGTGAAACAGTCAAAATCAGTTTCAGGTCAAAGCCAACCAAGTTACCATTGGGCTCCAAGCTGAAACAATAAACTGACCCAGGTTCACTTGCAAATTGGTCCAGGTTTGTCAAAATGATTCTGATCCTTGGCAAACGACAGCTGAGGTCTGGGTTCTTAACGAACAGCCAAATCAGATAAGATGGCGTTCACAGCTCTCTACCCCAGCCATAAGGGACGATTCCCTTACTGGTCAAAACTCGAAGCCAGGAAATCTGATCTCTATTCTGAGCTCTTCTGCAGATCTTGAGCAAGTCAATTGGGGCGGGTCCAGTCCTGCAAGCCTTCCAAACATAAAAGCTCCCATTGACTTCAATGTTCAGAGGGCTTCAGAATCAAGCCCTTAAACTTTCTTTGTGTTATCCCAGTCTATGCAATGGGGGTCATAATATTTCCCTACCTCAATCAGGCTTATGTTTGTAAAAGATTTTGAGATCCTCAGGTAGAAGCTAATAAAGTGCAAAGTTATTATTAGCAAGTCAACTGTCAAAGCTTTTCTTGAGCTGAGAAAAATTAATACAATAATGAGTCTTCCTACCTCTCTCTGCCCACGTTCCCCATAATTTGTTCCACACTCAGGTGCAAATTTATGTAATCAAGAAATATCGTATCTACCTTTTCGGCCGACAGTAATTTGGAGGGGAGGAGAAGTTGTAATGAGTTGACTATAGGCCAATACATGACCATGGTGGAGATTTTCTGTATTTCTGCTGGTCCCTTAAGCCAAAAGAGGACAAAATTGTCACTTCTTTGGGTGTTTGTGGGTAGACTCTAAAAATATGGCATTCTCCAATACTCCGGTGGGACACTGTTTGGAGGAGAGACCATGTTAGCATTTTGTGCATGTGCAGTAGAGCTTGTTGCAAACTTTTCATTAAAAAAGGTAAAAAATGGCATCATCCCCCCCACACACACACACCAAAAAAATCCATTTTTCTCAAAAATTATTGGGTTTTCATTTTAAAAAATGAAAATGACCATACTGCGTCTGACCAGCAGTCCAGCTGGACCAGTAGCCTGTCTCTGGCAGTGATCAGTATACCACTTGCTTCAGAGGAAGGTGCAAGAAACTCCATAGTAGGCAGTTATGGAATAACCTGCCCACAGGGAAGTTTTTTTCCTACCCCTGTCTCTCAAGAGCTGACTTATGCTCTGAAGCAGGAGGGTTTATATCCATTCCATGCTTTTGAGAGATAACTTGCAGTTTTCTAAACTTTTTCACAAATACTGTGCATGCTGTTTTCAAAAAGGCTTTGGGATTAATCTGGGGCTAGTCAGATTTTCTGGGCGTAGTGCTGATTCCCATCCACATAACCATGCATCAGAGGGTTGTAAATATTTTAAAGGGGGAACGAGGTTTCACACTATCTAGGCTATCCAAGAGGTCTGCCAAGATTTCACAAGATGGAGGAACTCAATCAACAGCTCAGATTTTAATGTATAAATAAAGATTTCCACTGCGTTGGCCTTGTCCATCTGAGCAATCAGCCCGTAGAATGTGTGTTCATTTCTGGTTTCAAATAGAGGGAGGAGTTGGACATAAGTAAGTGTGATCCATCATACTCACAGCTTTCTCTCCTCCAGGTAAATAAATGCACAGCTGCAAAATTTGAGAAAGGCAAAACCATTTTTTTTAGAAGCATAAATATTCCTGACAAGCAATTGCCACTTATAAATAAATTATAAATAGAGATATCCTATCTCCTAGAACTGGAAGGGACCTTGAAAGGTCATTGAGTCCAGCCCCCTACCTTCACTAGCAGGACCAAGTACTGATTTTACCCCAGATCCCTAAGTGGCCCCTTCAAGGATTGAATTCACAACACTGCGTTTAGCAGGCCAATGCTCAAACCACTGAGCTATCCCTCCCCCACTTGACACACTCACATCAAACCTGTTGGTAGCAAAAGCTTTGCGAGGAAACACACTGGCAGGGCTGGGCTCCCTGGACTCAGAAAGCCTTCTTCAGTTCTGATTTACGTGTCATCCTTTTAGATTAGTGATTCATAACTATGCCAATAACTGCACATTTCATTTGCATTTCAAAGGCTAGTCATTGTCTGTGCACGGTAAGTATGAACCAAGATCCTCGAGGAGACACTCCACGTACGTGCAAAGTATTATTAGAAATAACCTTTTGCTGAGCTGGAGCAGAGGGTATGCTTGGAGGCAATAGAAACTGGATGGAAGCAGGAATATTTGGATGATAATACACTCAGGGTTTGCTAACACAGGAACGGATTTATGACCTATATTAGAGTGAGTTTGGGCATTTTTAGCAACGAAATGCAACTTATAGATTTGCCTGTTCTCCTCCCCGTCCCTACCAGTGGGAGTTTTCTCTAGCTTGGTTTCAGTTGTAGGATAGCACTGGTGAGGAAAACAGGTCACAGTGGTCGCTGCCATCCCCGGGACTGACTAGTTGCAGCAACGGCCCATAGTTCAATGAAGTTTTAATCAAGTTAGCATCCACTGGCCTTTTTGTGCCTCCCAAGGGATACCATGAGTGTTAAGTCACGTAAGCAAATTGGTTGTATAATTATGCATATTTGTGGGATGCAGTCAGTAGCAGCTGATGTGATCTACTGATTATCTCTCCCTTACTTGTTTTATAGCCTATGAGGTTCTCTCTTTTCAGCTGTGACTCACTCAGGAGGACTTATTATATTCTGTGCAAGGCCAGGTCTGCTTTCAACACTTAAATTATTGCCTTAGACTTATTCTCCTGACAGGATTGGGGGAGGGCATCTTGCTGGGCTCTTTCTCCCTACCCCAGGAAACGTAACTAATGGTAATTTATTTCATACTCATCATATGATCTGATTATTTAGAAATCATTCATGAAGTACAGTAGAAAAGGAAATTAATATCTTATAATGTCTTGATGAATCCGTTTGTGGTATTTTCTTTATGTTTCTCCATACCCAGCAACAGGCAGCCTTCATTCAGGATGCCCTTTATTTTAGATTAAGAACAACTAAGCAAGAAAGAACAAATGTCAAGTCCCCACAAGAGGACGCCGTGTGTCTTCTCCAGCAAGCTGCACTGAGGTTGGAGGACAAAATGGCTGCCTGTCCCTGCAAAAAGGAGAATCCTTATAGACGCAATACGAAGACACAACAGGTTACATTGCTAAATACACCGTGGCATTCTGCTACATGGACGGCATATAATACAAATCAGACGTCAACATACAGTAAACTTCTGAACATGTCACCTCCAGCATCATTTTGTAGTACATTGAAGGTCAGATAGCAAGATGGAATTAAGTGATATGGGGAGAAATGGTCTGAGCAGTGGCGGATTAATAATTTTGCCGCCCCTAGGCCGGGAAATAATTGCCGCCCTGGCTCCGCCCCAACTCCGCCCTTTCCCGCCCCCATTCCAAACCCCTCCCCAAAGTCCCCGCTCCAACTCCGCCCCCTTCCTTCCCCTATTGGATCTCTTCCCCAAATCCCCGCCCCCGGCCCCGCCTCTTCCCCCAGCGCGCGGCGTTCCCCCTCCTCCCCCTCCCTCCCTGCCCCGCGAAACAGCTGTTTCACGGCGCAAGCGCTGGGAGGGGAGAGAAACAGGACGCAGCGGCGCGCTTGCAGAGGAGGCGGAGATGAGCTGGAGCAAGGGGGCGGGGCGCGGAGGGGAGCTTCCACCCCTGCAAATTTGCCGCCCTAGGCCTAGTCGGCCTAGGCAATAATACGGCACTGGGGACCATAGTTTGGGATTAGCAACAGCAAATCCCAAATTGGGGCTTGAGGGGAATTCGCTAGTCAGATCTGTGTTTCATCCAAGCCATGAAAATTTGATCCTAGGTTAATGCCCTAACTACTGAACCATTCCCACCATTCCAGCCTGAATCAGTGTGTGAGGAAGAGAAGGAGGATGCTTGAGACGTTTAAGGAAGAAAATCAAGGCAGAAGGCAGGTTTGGGAGGTTGGAGTCCTTGGCCTATTTGCAAGTGGAGCAGGGATTGGGTGGATTTTTTCCCCTTCAGAAGAATGAGCCCTGTCACCTCAGCGCTGCTCCAAACTGCCCCCTGCTGGTAGAAAAGCAAGCCTCTTGGCCTAGCATGGTTCAAGAAACTGAAGGAAAGAAAAAAATATTACCGTGAAAGAAAGAAAAAAAGGAACAAATAAGGTAGTAACACATAGATGCAGACAAACAAGTGCCAGCCGGGTGAGTTAGCCCTTGTGGAGCTAATGAACAACCAGTCGGCGGGTCTCGGTCCAATTTCTAGTGGACGCATATCCACTTCACAAAACAGCCACTACAACTGGCATCGTTAATGTCCCAGCCATGGGCAGGAGGGGCAATGGGGCCCCTTCTGGATTAGCACTGAGTCACTCGTGTAGCTTACAGCCTGTGCTTTTACTGGTGTGATCTGCAGGCTCTGACACCAAGCTGTCCCCAGGCCTATCCATCTGGCACTTGTCACCAGCTCTTAGTTCATGCCACTCAATTCCTTGGCAAATGTAGAAAAAAAAAACGAAATGAAAATAAAATATGAAAAAATAAAGAGAAGAAATTGGTTAACAGGGCAAATGCCTCGAAGAGCTTTACATCACTTCCTATAAAGCTGAACTTGACCATATTTCTCCATCACAGGAAGCAAAGCAAGAGAGGAATCAATGACTGCAAGGATAAATGCTCCATGAATGAGACACAGGGCAGCTGAATTCACACTAGTGAATGGATAGCAGGATTTGCCCCCTGGGTCACACGACATCAGCTGCAGAAGGAAGTCTGGGCTGACTGATCCCTAGAAGTTTACAATGTGCAATTGATTTGGGGGTTATTTACAGAGCAAAGAGTTCACTGGGGCACTTTGGTATCAAATCTCGCTCCTATTTGCACAGCAGAATGTCAGGTTTAGTTGTGTCCCAGCAATGCACTTATAATACCTTTGCACTTATATAACACCCTCCATCCGAGGAGCTCAAGGCCCTTTGCAAACATGGATCAATTAAATCTAGCCTCTTATCCCTCCTGGGAGGTAAACAAATGGGGAAACTGAGGCACAGGATGCTTTAATGACTGGCCAAAGGTTACACAGTAAATCAGCTCTCCTCTAAACTCTGCTTAAGGCAGTCATCAGAGAGCGCAGGCTGTTTATAGACAAAGACTGGACCTGCCAATGCTGTTGCTTTTTTTCAGTCCGGGTGAAAGGCGCTGTACTGGCAATCAAGGAGAATGACATTCGACACAGATGCACGGAACAGGTGCAATGCTGGCAGTGCAGGCTTCCCCTTGCTGCCTATGGAGCCAGACATCGGAGGCTGAGACGAGATCTCAGAGTCCATGTCCGTTCAGCCCAAAGACTTTCTGCGGATGCATCCAATAGGTTCCGTTTCCAGATGCCCCAATGATGGAACATCTGCTGGAATGATGTTTACTCCTTGGGTTACTGGAAGAAGCCAGGAAGAGTCTGGCTTTTTTAGGAAGCAGCAGGGTGGGGAAACTTAAACTAAGTACTCGAGAGAGGGCTCTGGAGGGATGAAACTATTGTGAAGAAATGCCTGGGTTTCTTCAACAGGTGGGTGGGGTGAGCGGGAAAGGCACCCAAGCCCAGGTCAACACTCTCCAGCTGCACATAAAGGTTGGCCAGAGGCGAATATGAGTTTGCTGTTGACAGCCAAACGTCCTTTCTCGGCCAGCCACTGGTGAAACAACCATGCGTGCCAAGGCTGGAGATCTCATTTGCTAGAGCTGTGCTCTCCAGAGCGTGTTTCCAACAGCCCTGTAATGGCTTAGATGGGGAAAGAGATTTTAGGTTTGCACACAATTCTTTTCATTTCAATCCCACTCATAGACTCAGACTTCAAGGTCAGAAGGGACCATTACGATCATCCAGTCTGACCTCCTGCACAATGCAGGCCACAGAATCTCACCCACCCACTCCTGTAACAAACCCCTAACCTATGTCTGAGTTATTGAAGTCCTCAAATCGTGTTTTAAAGACCTCAAGGTGCAGAGAATCCTCCAGCAAGTGATTCATGCCCCACGCTGCAGAGGAAGGCGAAAAATCTCCAGGGCCTCTGCCAATCTTCCCTGGAGGAAAGTTCCTTCCCAACCTCAAATGTGGTGATCAGTTAAACCCTGAGCATGTGGGCAAGACTCACCAGCCAGCACCCAGGAAAGAATTCTCTGTAGTAACTCAGATCCCACCCCATCTAACATCGCATCACAGACCATTGGGCATATTTACCTGCTAATAATCAAAGATCAATTAATTGCCAAAATTAGGCTATCCCATCATACCATCCCCTCCATAAACTTATCAAGCTTAATCTTGAAGCCAGATATGTCTTTTGCCCCCACTACTCCCCTTGGAAGGCTGTTCCAGAACTTCACTCCTCTAATGGTTAGAAACCTTCATCTAATTTCAAGTCTAAACTTCCTAGTGTCCAGTTTATATCCATTTGTTCTTGTGTCTTCAGTGTTCGTAAGACAGCCTTGGTCTGCTGGCTTTGTCAGCAAGTGGAGCGCTGTGTCCTCATTGGATGCAGTGATCAGAGAACAAGGTCCCAGCAAACAGGCCTCTGTAGGAACCGCCTCTACATGCTTGCACTACTCATTACAGAGATTGGCTCTACCCAGAATCCTGTATCCAACACACACCCTGCCCTGACCAAGATGGTTAGAAATCTGATACCCTGGCCCGACCAAGGTGGTTAGAAATCTGAATCGGAAATCAAGCCAGACATGAAGGCAAGGTCAAGAGTCAAAGAAATAAGGGGCAGGCAAACTGTTTGAGCAATTAAATCTGAATAAAGTCCAGACGGGGCACAGGAAGATGGAAAATACACTCCCACGTGGGCCAGGCTGAGAGCCAAATGCCGAGTCAGGTACCCCCATTGTTTCTACCTGTAACTTTTGGTCACCCGCGCCATGTGTCAGGATGTCGTGCCATTACATCAGTGTTTGTCACAGTGTTGTGAAATCGGCTAGCACGGGATACCCAAGAGCAGCGACTCACACAACCAGGGGCTGAACTAGCTGTCCCCATGTTGCTCCCCACCCTTGCTAGCCCTGGAGAGCAAGGACCTGAACCCTTATTCTGTGATGTCAGAGGGGAAGAGGAGGCGGGGAAGGTGTCACTCAGGTCCCACCCACAATCCCAAAGTACCTGGATGTTTGTGCTAAAAACAATTGTTAAATATGTCACTGCCGGTTCATTATAAAGTGTCATCCTGCTGAGATGAAAGGGGAAGTTCCACTCTTGTTTTAGTTTGGCTGTCAGCCAGCACTGGACAACAGCATGGGCATCAGTGATGCACTCAGAATGCTTTCTTTGCAATGATAATGTCTAGCAACTTTACTGCTTAAATTATATAGCATGGGTTGGGGCCATCAGAGAAGTACATACCAGTCGGTCCATCTTACTCCCACCATGAAGGGCTGAATTCAAGATCTGAACTCAGATCCTAGAGACAAGGGACTGAGCTCAGGTCCTGCGGTCAATTCTGCTACATTTCTCCATACACAAAGAGTTTATCACATACTTTCAATTGAAAAGGGCTTTTTGATTTAAGATTAAGGAAAATAACCAGAAAGAACCAAAGTAAAGTCTCAAAGCAAGAGAGAGAGCACAGTGTGTGCTTCTCTTTTGTATCAGATCACAGCAACCCTCAGAACAAAATGTCTGCTTTCCCTGCAGACAAATAAAAGTCATGGATGCTCTCAGGTGCTGCATACAGAATACAAAGGGACAGAGGTTTCATGTTACATATATACTGCAAAATCCACCAACGGCAGCACATAAACTGCAGGTAGGGTTGTTCTCTGTCCTGATATTTCAAGCAACTCTTGCTTTTAATAGGCTGATCTTAATTTGTGAGAGCACAAGGCTGCTTTTAACAAGCTGAGTGTACAGGCTCCTTAAAATTCCTGAAATAAAAAACACCACCATGTAGGTATAGACGTGCCACACTTACACAGATCACACTACTTTTTTGCTCCATTACCTCTTTATCTTCATAACACCCCTGTGAAGCAGGGATGTGCCATTATCCCCACTTTGCAGATGGGAAACCGAAGCCCAAAGAGACTCAGTGACTTCACTAAGGTCACACAGGAAGTCCATCTGAGTCTGCAGGGCAGGGAATTGAACCCAAAGTCCTAGATAATAGGGGCCATATAAGTCCTTAAGATAGATAGCAGGATGAAAGCCAAGTCATGGGACCTGCCTTCAGAAAGCCCTGGCCTTTGGCGCCCAGGTGATTTGCAGGTTCTGAGGCAGTGACAGGGGATGCTGTCCAAACACATAATTCATCTTCTGCATTGTTCCGTGTTGTCTCAGCCGGTAAGCTGGCAAGGTTTACTCAATTTCATGGTTGGCCTGGCCACACGGCAAACCCTCTCCCACCTGACAGTTCAGCTGTGTTTCCTCTGCCCGCTGCAGTTCAATGCATCTGTGTTTACTCCATGACCCATAACTGAGACCTGTTTTCCCTGGACAGGCTCCATCTCAGCCTCTCCCCCAGTGCCCGCCATGTGTCCATTTATTTTTCTAGGTAGTGTCTCTTCGCTGATATTTTCAGCACCCTCTCCATGTGCTCAAGCATTTCCCACTTTGGGATGCATGGCAAGGACCGTGGAAACATTTCCTGTTGCTGAAGAGAGAGGTGTTACTCCCAGAAACAACAAACCATGGCCAAAGACTCACCAGGCAGGACTGCAGAGAATTTGCCCAGGCTGAGGACCGGTGTTAAATTCTCCACACTTACATCTTATCAGTTAATCACCTCCTTATTCTATGCCTGGGTCCCAACTTTTATTCTGGAGTTGGGTTTCTTGGGAGAGGCACATACAATAAATGGCTTTGTTATCACAGAATTCATTTGAGATCCAACACAACCCCACACACGGAAAACAGAAATGGGAAAGAATTTGATCATCCCATGTAAAACTCTGCACACATCGAGCACTCGCTTGTGTTACTGTAATGGGCAGAACACTTCCAGATTCCTGACCAGGCCTTGAATAGCAGAGAATCTAGCCCAGACTCGTTAGTACTAGGTTTGGGTCCATATCCACACCCCAGATCTAAACAGAAAGTCCAAATCAAAACTTCACAGCTGGTTTCTGCCATTACAATGAACCAAACAGAACTCTGGACTCAAACAATCCCAAATTCTGGGGAATACAAACGTCACAACTGAGGTCCATCTCAATTTGCTGTGGGGCACAGGTACTACCCCTTCAGGGATTGCCAGCTCCCTTCTCTGCTGCTTATCCTTCTTTCATACTTCCCCTGCGAGATGGGAGGATGGGATGGGTGGTCATGGCTCTCCAAAGATAGACCCTAGGAGTCACCGATTCATTGGCCCATAAAGCGGGTGCCCTCCATTCTCAAATGGATTCTCTCTCACGCTCTGCAGTGCGGCCCATTACCTGATGCATAACAGACCCGGCCTACTCACACTTCTCAAGGAAGAGTTACATCCCTTCTGGTTTCTCAAGTCTTAGCACTGTCTCCTCATTAGCTTTGAGAGCCTCTGAAGAAAAGGTGCTAGAGAAGTGCAAAGTATTATTATAGAACAGCTGAGGGAGAGAGATTTAGAAGTCACAGCAAGGGAGAACAGGTCGTTAGCTGAGATCAGAAATGTAAGGGGGAGTGGATAGGCTGGAAACACAGAATTGCTGTACTTGGCCAGCCCAGTGAGCCGTTAGTCTGGTATCCAGTCTCCATCAGTGGCCAGTGCGAGATGGCTTTGCTACAAGATGCGCGTAACCTTATCAGAAAAAATGCATTAGCAACAAATCCTGCCCAAAGATGGAGACGGATTGGTTCACCTAACCTAATTGGTCTTTTGCATCTCTAACGTTTCTGGTCAGAAGCGGACGGGATGGCAGGAGAGGCAAAGGTTCTGCTCTTGCCTCAAGAGTGGGGAGACTTTGAGGCGAGACAGAGAGGAGTCCAGTGCTAGATGAGTGAATGGAAAGGGCATGGGAAGAGAGAGAGAGAGAAGATCCATGTAACAGGCTGTTTCATAACGACCCCTTGGAGCCTTGAAGTGGAAATCTGTTCCCTTCCTGAAATCTGATTCGGCTCTTCTTCTGCACATTCCGTCCGCTGTTCAGGTTTGTTTGCTAACATGGCTGGAGGGAGGAGCCAGGGGCTGGGAGACAAGCACATTTTAACCACATGTGGATTTTTTCCTGTTGTTGCAAGAGATCCTGAAGCAAAAGCATTTCTGCCCCGTCCCTCCGCCTGCAAAGCAAGGTGCAGCTGGGAGGTGGGGAGGGAAGGGAAGCAGGAGGGGGCCCCAGTGGCTTTGAAGACAGTAGACACCCTCAGGTGTGAGCATGTTATGCAGACATTCTTGTGAATAAAGCAGAAAGAGATTTGTTACCTAAGAGGACTCAGGCTTGACGAGTGATGTCTTCATCTAGCTGTCCAAGTGGCGCTTATTTTGCCTACAGGCAGAAGCTGTTTATCAGGGCCAAGAGTGCACACCAGACACTTGGGTTTTCATGTTCTTTAAGGCATCAGGGAGAGCGGGAGAGGGGCTGAAGGCACCAATGTTTTGCTAGGGAGGGGTGTCCCTTCTGCTGCCATGTCAGTTCTTCTTCCCCCCTTCTCCACAGATTTAGTGGAAGGGCCTGGCAGAGAGTATCTTTCTTCTCCTGTCTGTTCACATGTTCCTCAGTGCGAGACCTGCAGAAACCTGTTCTACGTTGGAATGAGCTCCTGTCACTTTTTGGGCAGCCGGCCCTTTGAAGAGGGCGAGTGTTGCATTGCTGAAAAGCCACAGCTAGGGAGGATGGACAAATTGCAGCATCTGGAGCGATTACACACAGCAAGAGCATGTGGGGTGTTTTGTGGAGAGGGGGGAGGGTTAGGAGGAGAGGCAGGGAGGAGTGAGGTCAGTTATGAAGCAGACTAGGAGCCAGTATCTCTGGGTTGCACGCCTGACTGAACCACTGGATTACTCTGTGATTGCTGGTAAATTAATAAATGTCTCCATGCCTCTATTTCCCCTCAACAAATGGGGATGATAATGATACATCCTGACTTCACCGAACACTGAGTTCCATGGAGAGAAGGTGCGGTTGTACAAACATCACACTGTCATTTACTGCTGCTTCGCAGGGCCGCCCTCATAACATTATATTGCTGGGAGCGGTTTCCATTACTTGTCTTGGTGCTCCTTGGTGTCTATCGCAATAGACAGTATGGGGAGAACCAGCCCAAGCCAGTACCTAAGCCGCAAAACACGACATTATTTTGAAGTTCAAACAACATTTGCTTCCTGTTTTTTCCCCACTGCATGAAGTTGAGCGCTCATGAAATGTGCCAGATGGATAGTCCTGTGGAATGGGACCTCCTAGCTAACTGTAGAACAGGTATAACATGAACAGTGGCGGCACAATGCCCCCCAGGCTACCCCAGTAACAGGCCTCTGTCCACATTGACTGGGAGGAACCACCTTGTGATTACATTTAATCACCATACCCAACATGGTTCTTTTGCTGAGACTGGAAGCTAGAGTGCCCATTTTTGCTATTTGAGGTGCTGATACTTGTCAGAGGGGACACCAGTCTACCAGCACCTGGACTGAGGCCTGCTGACACATTTCACACAGACAACCGCACAGTCATCCCAGGGTCATGGCTTCCCTTCACTACTGATCTGGGTTGGATTTGAGTGAGTGAGCTAGACGTAAAGAGAGACTAGAAATGGCACCTGAGACACCCCACCTCTCCTTTGTGGTTGATTCTGTGTGGATTTAGCATGTGACTTTGCAGGCAACGAGCTTTAGGGCTGCCAGAGGAAGTAGGCTGGTGCCTTCAAGGCTCAGAACAAGTTGAGATAAGAAATGCGCAGGGGCATCGCCATAAGAATGCTCTGTTTGTCAGGCTCTGTTCAATCTGAGCTCTTCCGAACAGGAGAATGTCATGTTTGACTAATCCAAGTTTAGAAATACATTTTGGGCAGCAACTCTGAAGGCTCCAGAGGCTATTTACCTTTAATTATGTACCTATTGGATAAAGAGAGAGGGGAACCCAGGCACGTTCACCTACACCCCACCCCCACCCTGAGAAGTGTCAGCATTAAGCTGCAGCATTGCTGACTTCTGATGTTACTGGTTTGTCAGCTCAACACAGCCAGGAGGACAGTAAAATGGAAAATCCCTTGTTCCTTGGGTTGGCCAAAAGTTAGGATGCCAGGGGGGTTATACCCCGTCTATGCTAGGAAGGGGATTGAAGATGATTCTAAGGGGACAGGCAGCTCTATTCCATTTTCTTCTAAATAGGTTTCTGTACTGAGCTCATCAACATAGTTTCTGAGCATCTTCCAATAGCGCATTAAGCAACGTGATGACACATCTGTCACTGGCTGTCCGTTCTGTCCTGCTGTTCCCCCGGGGAGAAGCATGTGTAGTGAAGCATCCTGTTTTGATAGGGTTTAAGGGTTTCCCCTCCCACATTTCACCCAGATTCTGGTTATAAAACCGCACTGCCGACTCGGAAGAGGTTGTGTTTGTGTCTTCCCAGCTGTCTTAGCATCTTGCCCCATGGAAGGGTGGTGTGAAGAAGGGGACTGTACCGGCGTGAAAACAAGTGACTCAGAATGAGGAGTGCAGAAGTATATAGCCCAAGTCAGTGTCTCTCTCCACAGGCACCGTACATGCCGCCTGGTGTTGGAGGAGGGAAGAAGTGGCCTTGTGCTCCATGACATTTTGTTTTTAATATACAAACGTTTCTCTAACAAAAAGGATTACAAGAGCGGCACCAAATAATAAAGTTAAGCCTCAGCAGGGGGAGGAGTCTAGACATGACCACAAGCCAGGCCCCCCCCCCCGGCTCCCTACTAGGAAGCCAGGACCCCAGCAGAACCCGTCTTGGGTCCTGCCCTCGCTCATCAGGTGGATGTTGCACTTCTCCCAGAACTCATTCAGCTCCTGACCCTTCATCTGCAGCTGCTGGTTCAGGGTCTCCTGCTCTTTGTTGTTCTCAGGGCAGGGAGGACGTCCTTGACGGCACTCTCCTCCAGCTCCCCGCCCACCATGCAACACCTCAATGACTAGGCTGTGCTCAGGCAGCTTCAGCTCAAAGGCCAGGCCCTGCTGCTCCTGCCCGAGGTGGTTGAACCTGCCCATCACCGTTTCACCGTCAGGGCTTTGCCAGTGGAAGGAAGAGCTGGTGTTGCTCTTACTGCCCTCTGCAATCTTCCCTCCCATTCTGCGCATGATCCACATGCACGCACCCCCTCGTGATTTTTTGACCGCTGCAGACCCCTATCTCCGCAAATGTTAACACTCTGCCATTTCTTGTCAAGCAAACCCACTAACTTGGTACAACTTCATCCAGGTTTCTCTCCACAACACTCTTTCTCAGGGCCTCTGAGTATCCTTCTCCCATTTGAAGGCAGACTCCTGCTGGCTTCACACTACAGCACTGCATAATGGTTTAGAGGCTCAGCATATGGCTTTCATTGCGCCTCCTTTTATTCTTGTCATGCCCAGCAGGCAATGAGGACTGGAACGGAGAGAGGGAGGTTAAACCTGAGGAAGGAAGGGTAGTAGTCTGGCCTTAGTTTCCTAACACAAGGAGACTGGTTGCCTCAAGGGGTGGGTAATGGACGATGGTGCCTTTCATCTCTAGGTCATGGGTTCAAATCTGGTCCAACTCAGTAACAAGAAAGGTATTATTATGTGACATGAATTGCTGGTCTCAAGTCCAATTCCTAGTATATGCATGTCCATATCACTTTAACTGGCCCCCTCTCTGGCAATTTGAGCAGAGAGGCCTAGAACTGAATGGTGATGGAGTTATTCTGTCAGCCCTCGAACCTTGCACAGGTCAAGGTGAGGAAACTTGCCTCTACGGTGCCCCACTTCAGTTTCCAGGGTTGTCAACCTAGCACTGTTTTCCTAGAAAGATAACCTGTAGTTCAGTCTCAAGTTCACATCACCTTTCAGGCAAAGACCCAAAAATCTATAATACACGATTGCCCTCAGTGAGTTAAAACCCATTTCTCTGCTTTAGGGGATGAATGAGTGAAGCATGCGAGCCCTCGGCTGGATATCCTTAGATTGTAAGATCTTTGGGGTGGAGACTGTCTTTTTGGCTGTGTTTGTACTGTGCCTAACAGGAGAGGGGCCTGGTTCATGATTGGAGCTGCTAGGCACTACTGTAATATAAATAATAATACATGCTTCGCTGGTCTGGACTGAGGTTCCTAGATCTCAGCGGGATTATGTTGTGTGTGTTACTTTCACAAGTTGCTTTAAAAACAAGAGTGATACAAAAGCGTCAGCACGTCAACACTTCCATTAATGCAAAATTGACCCTTTTAGCTGCCACAGAGTGGGGAAGTCGCTTGACAAAAACAAAAGGATGCCCTGTAAGGCAGCTATGTTAGCAAGCACCAGTTCACACCCGTTCAGCTGCAGACAGCACCAGTCGTGCTGTTTGAATAGACTGGGGGGGGAAAATGTGTTGTGAACCTTACCTACTCTTGTGGCTAGAAGGTGATGGCATTGGGGTAAACAGGACTCAGTTGAATGCCTGTAAAAGGGATTCTTTACTGAAGCTGCCAGGCACAGATCAGATTCTGTAGCTCTCCCTGACTCTTCATTTCCCAGACTAATTAAGGCTGATCAGAATATTTCTAAAACTGTTAAAAAAAAAAAGCTTTTTTTCCCCCTATTTTCCAACCAGTTCTATTAAACACATAGGGTCCCCTTAAGTCCTGGACTGGAGTGTGCAGTCATGGAAGGGATTGTTGACTACAGTACAGTAGATGGATGTATGTAGCCAGCAAATGGTGTCGTTCCCCCCCCCCCCTTCCATAAGCCATGACTCAGGACCCTCATGGGCCATAGGCAGAACTTCTAACAGGTATAATCCGTATGTTTAAAATGACAGGAGCTGGTTTCCACTGGAGGATGTGGTTTGCCCCTAACATTTTCTATCACAACTCTTCCCATCTCCCAATTAGAAGCAAAGCTGCACACTGCCCGATAGGGTCTTATTTGCTAATGCAGCCCATTGCATATTGACTCCAATTTAAAAATAAAAAATTGCTTTTGGGAGCCGTTGATTGCAGTTTCAACCAGCAATAATTCTAAGGAAATTGGTCATTACCACCGTTGATGACCATTAGTGCACTGACCTACTTTGACTTTACTGTCAGCTTTAAATATCAAATTGGTAATTAACTATTCCTAATAACAACCCTCTGTGCTGATCCCTGGGATTCTCCTGGAAAGGAGGCTCTGAACTGGATCATTATCAGAGCTGGTCATTCGTCAGTGGTTAAAGTCAAGGCTGCATATTGATGGGTGTGCATGGGATAGCACTGTCTTTGTTGGGGTTTTTACCACTGCTGCACCTTTCCATGTCAATAAGGAGCTACAGACAGCTGTGTGCAATTGAGAGGGAGAGGTTTTGCATGACAAACCATCAGCAGCCGTTAAAAGCTGTGATTATCTTAAACAAAACAAAACGCAGAGGGGTGGGATAGCCAGGCAGCCAGATCTTAGGCAGTATATCCACACCAGCAAAAAAACGTCCAATCCCTTAGTACATTCACAGGGACTTCCCTAAGAGCTCCCATGAGTCGTACAGCAATGCCAAGTACTGCAAGGAGCAGGGGAGCATTACTTGGAAGGTGCCGTCACATCCCAGGGCACTTTGTGATCCTAGAAAGAGGATACTTTGTAATAAGATGATTATGAATGACTGGAATGCTGACAAATTGATACAAGGCCTGCCCTGCGCCTTCCTGCCAAGGGAAAAGAATGACTCACCCTAGCGAGGGCTTATAGAACCCCCCCTCTCTGGGACATTGGAGGTCACAGGTCAAAGGTTAACTCAGCAAAGGGAAGGAAATTTAGTATTTTTAATCCAAAATAGAAGTGAAATGAACATGTGATTATAGGGATAAGGACTGCACCAGCCCATCCATCTGCATGATCAGGGTCTCAGCCGTAATCTAGTTGATAGATGGGCACTGAGCTGGGAGTCAGGAGTTCTGGGGTTCTAGTCTCTACTTTGCCACTGACCTTTTGAGTGACTTTGATCCTTTGCCCCCCCTCTGCCTCAGTTTCCTCCTCTATTGCAAAGACCTTTGGGATGTAGGATTATAGTGAACGTTTCCCCTCTGACCTCTCCTTTTAGAGTGCCACTCGGTCCACAGCTGGTGAAAGGCACAATAGCCAAGTCTCAAGGAAGGAGTGTGGGGGTGAGAATTTTACTTTTACAGCAACTATTTGTCATGACAAGAATAGAGTCAATGGGGGGAGGAGAAGTATAATACATTGTGTCAAGTCACGCAAATAAAAGCCGTAAAAATAAGCAGGATTGATTTTTCTTAGTACTGGCTCAATGGAATTCCATCTTGCCATCTCCACCAACTACCCAACTCACCTTGAGAATCTTAAGCCAACGGTCCCTATTCCTCAACCTAACGCTGACCTCCGTGCTGTACAGCCCCTAGCACAATGGGTCCCAGTCCTACCTGGGGACTATATTACCTTATAATAAATCAATGCTGGGTCCTTTCCACTGTGGACTCCTGGAAGCTCTCCCACTCCACCACATTCCAGCAGAACCCAAAACCTGCCCCTATTCACAGTGTTCAGTGACCAGCCTGGATGGCAAGGCCTGCCTTTGTGCAGCGTAAGCTATAAAGCGGCAGAAAGGGACTCAGACTTGTACCACTCCCCTACACAATATACTCATTCACTCCACTCTCCCCCATTTCAGCCAACTTCAAAGAATGTCCCAGCAAACAGGCAAAGAACTCAACCTTTGCTTTCCCCTCAGGGCCAGATTAACAGGTGGACATTAAATACCACACACACCCTTTGAGAGACACTGCTGCAGCCAAGCCACTTCTGTCTCTTTCTGCCTTAAGCAACTTCCCTCCTTCCCCACATGCTGGGGAGCTTTCTCCCCACTCTTTTTGTTCCCTACATTGAAGTCTCTCTCCTTCCACTACTCACAATCCTTTTCTTTTTAAACCTTCACTACTACTGCTGCTGTTTTGTGCCGGAGAATAAAGGACTTGCTAAATCCTGGATGCTGAATCAAACGCACATCCCCAGCCTGTATAACTCTACCAACCTTTTCCTAAACACTCTGCTTTTTTTTTTTTTTTTTTTTTTTAAGATCATTCCTCCTTCCTTTAATAAGGTGAGCTGGGAACAGCCTCCTCTCCCAGCATCCAACCAGATTTTCACACCAGTCAGGCTAATTGGCACCAGGCTGAGTACGTTTGGTCATTTTGACCACAAACAGTCAAGTAAGACAAACAAGGGTCCTGCCCCACCCCACCCCCGGAAAAGGGAAGATTTAAAATAACTAAAGCCTGCCCCAGTGGTGTACTGGCCCAAAGGTGTGGTATACGTCATGCTCCTAGAAGCTGCAGAGATTTGGACCCTGAGTGTAAAATCCCACTATGTTTTTTTGCTGAGGGCTGTGATAATAATAGGCATGTTACAGTCTCAAAGTGCTTTGTAAGCTTTAATCCTCACAGCATTCAAATATCATTATCCCCATTTTACAGATGGGGAAAGTAATGCGCCCCACGGTGGATGGCCAGATTTCGAAAACACTGAGCACTCCACATTCAGGGCCAGTTTCAGAAGGGCACGGCTACCAGTTAGACACCAAAACAAACAGCCAGATTTTCACAAGAGCTCAGGCTAGGAACTGTGCACATACGGTTATTTTTGTTAGCCCCTCCCTGCACCCGCATGCCTGTTTGCCTCATGCACCTGATATGTAGTGTCTTTTTGACAGTAAGCTCTGCAGGGCAGGGTTGGTCATTCACTCAGTGCTGGCAGCACTTCCACTGCGACCGCGAGCCTAAGGATACTCGGTGGGGGTTTTAAACCCTCAGAGCCTACAGTCCTGTTATTAGTTTAGAATCACGTTTGTTTTAAAGTGAAAGCTGAGTTTCTAGCTCTCGTGGTTGCCGAAAAAAACTGGAAAGCATGTCCTGAGCGTAACCTAAAAAAACCAAAACCAGAAGACAAAATGAACCCAATAAACACAGACAGATGTTTAAGCTCATGATTTTGAAGCTAGTCTCATGATTTTTTGACAGCAGCAGCCAAGGACTTTTTACAGTTTTTACTATGGACACTCTCTTCCCTGGGTTGATTGGCTCCCCCTTCCCACTTCCTTCTGCTCCCTCACCCCTCCATCTGCTCATTTCCCCCTGCCTCCCCCCCACATCCCGTGGTCCTCTTCTTCCTCCACCCTTCCATGTCCCCTCTTCCTCTCCTTGTCTCTCCATTTGGCTAATCCCATGCCACCAGCCCCTTGCCCCAAACACACATACACACACAAAGCTGAAATACCCAACAACAAAAATGGTGGCTCCAACATGCCATTTACCGATCATCACACTGTTCACTCTGCCTGTAGGGTCTGCCCCTTCCCCTTAGCCCTTTGTCTGTCTTGTCTATTGAGATTGTGAACTCTTTAGGACAGGGACTGTCTCTTACTCGGTTTGCACTGAGCAATGGGCCCTGTTTGCACAGTACAATAGGCTTCCCTAGGCACTACCACAATACACATAATAAATAATTCCAGGGGCTACTGCAAAATCAGTGGTTCTGAAACTGGGGCCGCTGCTTTTGTAGAGAAAGCCCCTGGCGGGCTGGGCCAATTTGTTTACCTGCTGGGTCGGCAGGTTCGGCCGATCGCGGCTCCCACTGGCCACGGTTCGCCACTCCAGGCCAATGGGGGCTGCGGGAAGTGGCGCAGGCCAAGGGATGTACTGGCTGCCGCTTCCCGCAGCTCCCATTGTCCTGGAGAGGCGAACCGCGGCCAGTGGGAGCCACGATCGGCCAAACCTGCGGACCTGGCAGGTAAACAAACTGGCCCGGCCGGCCAGGGGCTTTCCCTACAAAGCGGCGGCCCCAGTTTGAGAACCACTGTGCAAAATGAATGTGAAACGATAATGATAAAACCGTGGCAAGTAGCTGCACTAGTCCAAAGCCCAAGCGTAACAAGGAAAACCCCAGTTTGCACAAGTTGAGCTCGTTCCTCTTGGAAACCAGAGTAAAGCCAATTGTGCAAAGAGCAGCTTTCCTTGTCTACACTTGAGGTTTGCTCCAGTGCTGCTTGCTAGCCACCAATGGTGAATCAGGACTCATTCTAAATATAGGCGAGGCTTTAGAGACAGATTTAGAACTCCAGGAGGTCTTGCCTTGTATGCTCAGACCCCAAAGGGTATGTCTACACAGCAGCGAGCTTTCCACCCTGGCTCAACAGACAGGCTCCTGGGGGCTCATACTACCGTGCACCGCTAAAGATAGCTCTGTGGACAGTGTGTTGAGGTTGCAGTTTGGTCTGGAGCTCAGGCTCTGAAGCCCATCCCCTTCCTAGGCTTCGGAGCCCAAGCTCCAGTCTGACTCACAATGTCCACACAGCTATTTTGAGCCTGATAGCACAAGTCCCTCCAGCCCGAGTCTTGAGGCTGGGAGGCTGCAGGCTGCGTAAATGTGCCCATAGAATCCAGCTGTGAAGTTCTGCTTTCCAAGAGGGGTGTCCAACAAACCCTGAAATTCAGAGTGAAACTTACTCGATGGTGGGTATGTTTTTACGGTGACCGCAGGGGGGGATCGCAGCTCGAGAAGACATACCTGAGCGAGGGTCCCGGAGCACCCTATGGCAGTGCGTGCTTCTGTGCAGGCTAGCTCCGTGAGCAACGACCCAGGGCTCAATGAACAGCCCACACTGCTGCAGTGTCACTGTTCCAGGACCTGAGCTAGCTAAATTAGAGCTAGTTCAGGTATGTCGACTTGAGCTGCAGTCACACCCCTGTGACTGCAGTTTGCATGTCAAAACCACCAAATTGGAGACAGGGCACTGGACTAACCAGCCCCTGGATCTCTCTCCCCCATGGCAGCTCCTTTGTTCCAGTCTCCGTTTGCAATGACATCCGCGTTACAAACCGAGGCACTGCCAAGGCGGCACAGCTGGAAAGCAATGAGGGGTTTTGGCCTGACATCACTGTGGCTCACAAGTCAATACTTGCCCTAATCAACCTCCTTGCATTGTTTTTTCCACTGACATTTTACCAACTGCAGAGCTCTGATCGCCTGTTCAACGGCAGATGGCAATCTGCTGATGGGAAGAAAAAAAGTCATGAAAATCACAGAGCGAGGAGGCGGGTTAGCAAGGAAATCGCATGCTATCTACTGCAGGAAAAAAACATTTTCCCATCTCTCTTCACTAACTCGGATTAGCATGGTCCATCGCTACCAACTGCTGCCACATTAGAAGGAAATTATCTTACAGGACATGTTTGCTCTTATTAGTAAGTGTATTCATATCTGATGGGTCCAACCAATCTGTCCATTTCAGATCTGGCCTTCCAACATTCATATGTGGAGCTGTGATTGTGGATGAAGTCAATATATAAAAGAAATCATAAAAGAGATTACTGTGTATTTTGTAAAACCCTCTTCAACTTTAGAAACCAGGCACTGGAGGCTAGTTGGTTTTGAGTGAATGTCTGGTGGTGCTTTGCTAAATGGATCTCAGTCCATGTTCTACAGAACAGGTGTCCATCTCTCAAAAAGCACCATTCAAATTAGCAATGCATGCATATCCCATTGACAGTCACAGCATAGGGGTCAAGAGATGCATGGTCAAGAGTGACAAACCCAATGGAAGTCCCCTAGAGATGGTCTCTCCAGGTCAGCAGTGAAGAATGTTAGCAGGAGAGAGGAACAGAAAATGACACACTCCAAAGTATGGGGAGGTCTTTGGATTTTGAGGTCTTGTCTACTCTAGGGATGTGCCGTTGTTGTGGGTTGGGTCAAGCCTTATTGTTATTGGTTGGGCATAGCCTCCACCTTACATTCAGGATAAATGTAAAGAAGTCATTTTATTCAAGTGGCTGAAACAATAGCAATAACACCCCAAAACCACAGGCTCACACAAAAGCAGACCAGATGCTGAATCACATGGCTCCAAGGGTTAGTTTCAAATGCAGGGGCTATGGTTTTGAGTGGTGGATCCATCTTGGTCTGTCTGTGTGCGAGAGAGACACACAGAAGTAAGACAGACTGAGGTATGTCTACACTAGAAAATACCTCAGCCGCACCACTGTAGCACTATAGTGCAGAAGACACGTACAACAGCGACAGAAGGGCTTCTTCCATCACGATCGTAAATCCATGTCTCTGAGAAGCGGTAGCTAGGTCGACGGAAGAATTCTTCCATCAACTTAGCAGTGTCTTCACCAAAGCTCAGGTCATCTTAATTACATTGCACAGGGCGTGATATTTTTCACAGCCCTGAGTGATGTAGTTAAGTTGACCTAACTTTGTAGTGTAGATCGGGGTGCTGGAACAATTTTTATAATGGGGTTGATGATGGTGGAAACCATGCATTTGGTGATTGTTGTTATTACTTCAAGCCAGCACACCGAGTTCCAGCACCACTGGTGTAGACCAGCCCGGAGACAGAGACAGACACAGCCTGGACAAGCACAGAGGAGCCTACAGAAGGGGCTTCTGGATGGGTCCAATGCTAGCTAAAGAGGTTTGGGGCTGTAAGCAAAGAAACTAACCCCTGGTTTTGATTCTTCCTGTATTCAGGGAAACAGAGCTTTGCACATTCTTTGTAAATAAACATGATTGCATCAAAGAATCTACCAAATCCCATCCTCCATTTCTCCTCCTAACTGAAGCAACCCACAACACCCCAAATTTGCCTAACCGCTTGGGTCGAGAGTGGTAACTCCAATGATTTCAGCTCTTGGTGGCCAGCCACTGATATAGCTGCACCCGCGCAAATCCTTAGATCAGTGTTTCCCAAACTTGGGCCGCCGCTTGTGTAGGGAAAGCCCCTAGCGGGCCGGGCCGGTTTGTTTACCTGCCGCCTCCGCAGGTCCGGCCAATCGCGGCTCCCACTGGCCGTGGTTCGCTGCTCCAGGCCAATGGGAGCTGCTGGAAGCGGCGGCCAGTACGTCCCTCGTCCCGCGCAGCTTCCAGCAGCTCCCATTGGCCTGGGGCAGCGAACCACTGCCAGTGGGAGCCGTGATCGGCCGGACCTGCGGACACGGCAGGTAAACAAACCGGCCCGGCCCGCCAGGGGATTTCCCTACACAAGCGGCGGCCCAAGTTTGGGAAACACTGCCTTAGTGCAAAGGAGATAAACTGCCGTAAGCTGCAATTTGCACTGGTTCATCTTACCTGGTTATAAGCAAGGGTAAACACCCCCGGTGAAAAATAGCAGCTTTGCCTGTCTATACTAGAGGTTTGCAGCAATGAAGCGACACTGGCAGCTGGGCTGTAATCAGGCCAAATCCTTAGTGTAGACAAGACTGGATTCAGCCCATTATAGTTCAGAGACATTTGGATCCAGCTCCTGGATTGTATTTCAAATACTCCCCCAAATCAGGAGTGTGCAGAACTGAGGCCTCAGCTGAGGTCCATGTGTAATGAGCACCGACAACGCTGTGCTGTGGGGAGAGATTGTCTGTGTCCCAGGCTGTCAATCTTTCAGCAGCAAAAAAGGGCACGAAACCAGTTTTTTTTAAATAGAGGGTTATTTTTGTTTCAAATTTTCTTCCTGGAGATGGATTTCTTTGCCTTTTTGAGCTGTTACAAAGACATCTCCAAGATGTGGGGACAGATTCTCCTTTCTAAAGTGACAGGAACTTTTGGTCTAATTTTAACATTTTCTGAGAATATATATATATGGATGTGTATAAAACCAGGGAGAGAGAGAAAAGAGAGATGGGAATCTGGCAAATGATCTAACAGCTCAAGGCCATCCAGAAAGTACTTCTTCCCCCAAACTTTTAAAAATGGCTGGCAAGCTTTTGGGGGCTCTCAAAGTAATAAACAGAACTTTTCCAGCTACCGTTGCAATACATTTGCACTGTAGACAGGCTCAGGAATAGACTGGGATAGTGAACCAACCTTTTGAATTCTGGAGGCTGTGCTCCAGCCCAAGAAGAAGAACTATCAGAAAGATAGTCTCGTCGCCTCAGGGGTGCAAACCAGCTGACTAGAGAGGGACTTGAGTTGACCATGCAGAACCAGGCACAGAACTAAACTTCCCTGAGGTTTAGGGATATTCTGAGGTAGGCTTTCTGCTTCAGTCTGTTACAAAGATAGGGCTCATTCCAAAATTATGACTCATGGGTCATTACTTATGGGTAACCTTCCCATTGTACTTCTATGTTATGTTTAATAGATTCTGTTCTCAGCTCGTAGTTAAGAGTGATGCAATGAAACAGCAGGCTCACTACATGGATCAGAGAAATAGGTAACACATGCAGTTTGATCTTTCCACTGACTTCCAACTTGCCTCATCATTTAGACTTGTGTGAAGTGGGTGTAAAATGCTACCACAGTTTTCATTGATTCCCCAAGAAGGCCCACAGGGAGGGTCAATCAGAACTGTTGTCCTACTGCCTCATGGCAATTTATAGTTAACATGGTCCCAAATTATCATAAGTTTGGGTCATTTTATGTTATAGAAACTACCTACTAGCCCAGTACTGAGCTGGCTGTGTTCAGCCTGGGACAGATGCTGAAATCCTTGTTCTATTCTTGTTGAAGCCAATGGGAGTTTGCTTGATTAAGGACTGAGTAAAAACAGAACAGGATTTCAGGATATAAGCACTGGACTAAATTGCCTAGGGACATTATGGAATATACATCATTGGAGATTTTTGAGAGCAGTTTAGACAAACATCTGTCAGGGATGGTCTAGATCAGGGATCAGCAACCTTTGGCATGCAGCCCACCAGGGAAAGCCCTAGTGGGCCAGGCCGGTTTGTTTACCTGAAGCGTCTGCAGGTTCGGCTGATCGCAGTCCCACTGGCCGCGGTTCGCTGCTCCAGGCCAATGGGAGCTGCTGGAAGCAGCGCAGGCCGAGGGATATGCTGGCCGCCCTTCCCACAGCCCCCATTGGCCTGGAGCAGCAAACCGTGGCCAGTAGGACAAACCAGCCCGGCCCGCCAGGGGCTTTCCCTGGCGGGCCGCATGCCAAAGGTTGCCGATCCTGGTCTAGATAATACTTCATCCTGCCATGAGTGCAGGGGACTGAACTAGATGACCTCTTGAGGTCCCTTCCAGTCCTATGAGTCTATGATTCTACGACAGGGGTCGGCAACGTTCGGCACGCGGCTCGCCAGGGTAAACACCCTGGCTGGCAGGGCCAGTTTTATTTACCTGCTGACGTGGCCCCCACTGGCCACGGTTCACCATCCCAGGCCAATGGGGACAGCGAGAAGCCGCAGCCAGCACATCGCTCGCCTGCGCCGCTTCTCGCCGCCCCCATTGGCCCGGGACGGCAAACCGCGGCCAATGGGGGCCGCAATCGGCCGAACCTGCCGCGTCAGCAGGTAAATAAAACTGGCCTGGCCCGCCAGGGTGCTTACCCTGGTGAGCCGCGTGCCGAACGTTTCCGACCCCTGTTCTATGACCTATTGTGTTTTAAAGCAGAAACAGTTTCCAGTGGTTTGTAGATGAACTCCCTTTTTTTTTTTTTTGAGTCTCTCTCACCTTTTTATGTCTCAGAGGGCTGCCTGTTTCTTCTTAAATATCCTTAGGTATCTCACAGAATGGAACTGGTGCTATAGTGTTTCCATTTTCTGATGGGTCAGGGGTAACAGGATGGTGGACTATGGAGAGAACAGAATCCCCTGGGTCTTTTTATAGCTTCAAACAACTGCAAATGAAAAGATCAGAATCAGACTCCTCTTCTTTTTCCCACTGGGCAAACTCTGTCTCTCCCTCAGCAGTCCAAGAAACATCGCTGGTGATCTTAAGTCCCTGTAAGTTCAACCAAAGAGGTGGCATCTTGCTAGGCAAAGATTCAAGGATGAATCTAAGTGCCATAAGTGACAAGGATCTGGGATTCAGCGGTTTTCCTGGAGTTGAAATGACTCACTGCCAAAGACCTTCACTGCCAGTTCTTCTAGTTGCCTTTGTCCCCATTTTGTAGATTCTGGTTTTGCTCTTCCCTACTCAGAAAGTCCCATGCTCCATTTAGAGACCGAGGCACACAGCTCCCACTGAGAGTCCTGAATTGTTTAAAAGCAACATGAGGTGCTGTGTGGAAGGGCAGAGGGGAGTTCCTGCCACCAAGCCCCAGAAGTGGTTTTGATGGTATGACCTATCTGTTTATTTACTTATATAATCCTCGTGACTGTAGTATCTGAGGCCCTGATTCTCAAAGGTACATAGACACCAAACTCCCACTGGTGTCAATGGGATTTCAATGGGAATTTGGGTAACTTTGAGGATCAGGGTGCCTAAAATACTTTGGTGATAGAGAAAGAGTAAGTTCTTCAGGGCAGAGATAGTATTTTCCTTTGTTTTTAGGAGCCCTGATCTTGACTGGGCTCTTGGCACTATTAATATTACTATAATTAATTACTAATAAATAACAGTGTGGTCTAGTGACCTGAGTACTGGATTGGGAGCCAGGAACTCCAGAGTTCTAACACCACCATTGACACTTGTTCCCACTAGGATCTTAGGGAAATCAGTTAGCCTTTCTGTTTCAGTTTTCCCATATGTAAAATGGGGATAATGATTATACCTATCACCCAGGTGATTATGGCAATCCAGATGATCAAATCCTCAGCACCCTGCAATAATTAAAGTGATTTTGAACAATGGCCAGTCACCATTTCCCTCTATCATGGGACTGCCCATGTGGACCAGAATCCATATGATTTTTCTTTCCATCATAATTTTTTGATTCTGTCGTCACGAAAAGAACAGCAGTAACTGATTTTCATTTCTATGGCATCCTTCAGCCCGAAGGATCAGGTGGTGTTTTACAAAGAGGAATCGTTTCACCTACTGCTGAAATGCAGCATTTCTGGGTAGAACTGGTATAAACTGAAAAACAAAGTTGGGTGACTGGGTCACAAAAATCCTCCCAAGCAAGGAAAACCCTGCCTGTCACCGCTAAGCAACCATCCAACCATCAAAGGCAGAAAGCTGCCTTTTTATTGCATCAATGATGCAGACCCTTTCTGTCCTGCTAGCAAGAACTTTCTGTGCTGAAGGAGGTGGTGTTGATTCTCTAGCAGCAAAAAAACAATCAACTTTATGTCACTGCAGGCTTTTGAGATGCAGAATAAGGAGCTCTGGAGGGCAAAGTGCATTATACAACCTGGAGGGCCCGGCTCCTTTTCATCCCTCCCCATACTTCCCCTCTTGCTTTGCTCCCTCTCGTGCTCTCTTTCTCCTTTCTTAAGTCCCCTTTGTGAGCTTTTCCCCATTCTCTCCAGTAGTGAAAAGGGCAAGACTCCTCCTCCTCCTTTTTTTACCGTTCTTTTCCAATATTGTGTTTGCAAAGGCTAGTGGGGCTTTCAAAGAGTTGGGGTCCTGCCATGCTGCTTTGTTGGCTGGCGCTGCATTGTGCTTCCCAAGGCAGTGCAGGTGCAAAGGGGTTTTGTCTGGGTGTTATGTGCACACTAATTAGGCAGAGGGAGGGGAATGGGGACCGTGGCTGCAGCATTCATTAGGGACGTGCATTCAGGTTACACAGGAACCTACATCAATCAGATTAGCTCACTCTGGGTTTCATTCTGCTCCCATTCAAGACAAAGGAAAAACTTTGACTTGAATAGTGCAGGATCGAGTCCTGTTTGGGAACACCCTGACTTCCTTGCTACTTTTCTATGCATTTCATGGGCATTTCTGCCCTGGGAGTCATTTATATCTTGATTTTAGTACAGTTTTGATATAGTCCCACATGACATTCTCATAAGCAAACTAGGGAAATGTGGTCTAGATCAGTGGTTCTCAAACTAGGGCCGCCGCTTGTTCAGGGAAAGCCCCTGGTGGACCGGGCCGGTTTGTTTACCTGCCATGTCCACAGGTTCAGCCGATCGCGGCTCCCACTGGCTGCGGTTCACCGCTCCAGGCCAATGGGGGCTGCAGGAAGGGTGACCCGCACGTCCCTCAGCCTGCACCGCTTCCCGCAGCCCTCATTGGCCTTGAGCAGCAAACCGCAGCCAGTGGGAGCCGCGATCGGCCGAACCTGCGGACGCGGCAGGTAAACAAACCGGCCCGGCCCGCCAGAGGCTTTCCCTGAACAAGCGGCGAACCGGCTTTGAGAACCACTGGTCTAGATGAAATTACTATAAGGTGGGTGCAAAACTAATTTAAAGGCCGTATTCAAAGAGTAGTTATCAATTGTTCATTGTGAAAGTAGGGGGACATATCTAGTGGGGTCCCGCAGGGGTTAATCCTGGATCCGGTGCAATTCGATATTTTCATTAATGACTTGGATAATGGAGAGGAGACTGTGCTTATAAAATTAGTGAATGACACCAAGTGGGGACGGTTTGCTAGCATTTTGGAGGACAGGATTTGAATTCAAAATGACTTTGCGCTTGTCTTTACTGAATTTCATCTTGTTGATTTCAGCGCAATTCTTTAATTTGTCAAAGTGCAACACAGAGGAAGGAAAAATCAAAGGCACAACTACAAAACGAGGAATAACTAGCTAGGTGCTAGTACCGCTGCAAAGGAACTGGGGGTTATAGCGGAACACAAATGGAATATGATGTGATGCAGTTGCTATAAAGGCTGATATTCTGGGGTATAGTAACAGGAGTGCCGCATGAAAGACATGGGAGGTAATTGTCCAGCTCTGCTTGCTCTGATGAGTCCTCATATTGTGTACAGTTCTGAGAGTCACACTTTAGAAAAGATGTGGACAAATTGGAGAGAGTCCAGAGGAGAGCAACAAAAATGATAAAAGGTTTAGAAAACCTGACCTATGAGGAAAGGTTAAAAAAATGGACGCGTTTAGTCTTGAGAAAATAAGACTAATTGCGGACCTGAAAACAGTCTTCAAATATGTTTAGGGCAGTTATAAAGAGGAAGGTGATCAGTTGTTCTCCACGTCCACCAAACGTAGGACAAGAAGTAATGGGCTTAATCTGCAGCAAAGGAGATTTAGATTAGATATTAGGAAAAACTTTCTAAGGCCTGGTCTACACTACAAACTTAGGTTGATGTAAGCCAGCTTGCATTGACTTGGTTGTGTCTACAGTTGCGTGTGTCTACACTTAAATTTGTCTCCCACCAATGTACGCTCCCTGTTATGTCGACACCAATACACCACTTCCCTGAGCGATGTTGAGTCGTGGTTGATGTACTGAGGTTGACACAGCACTGTATTACCCATGTCAACACAACAGTCTTCCAACAGCTGTCCCACAATGCATGATGCTGACCACTGTGGTCATAATTGTGAACTTCACTGCCCAGGGGTCATGGAGACTAGAAGCCCCCCCCCCCCATTTAAAATCCCACGATTTTTTGAAATGTCTTGTCCTAATTATCTAGCTTGGCAAGTACACCTAGCAGCTCTCCATTTTTGTGTGAACATGCCAGCTACACACTCTAGACGTGATCCAGCCTAGACTAGACAGCAGATATTGGATCTCCTGGGCCTGGGGGAGAAGAGTCTCCAGAAAAAGGAGAGGGAGATGCACCAGGATATAGTGGGGCTTCTCTGGCAGCAAATACAGATGCTGCAGACTCTTGTGGACCTACAGGTCCAGCAGTCACAGACTCCCCTCCCTTTAAAAGCACATGGAGAGCTCCAGCATAGCACCTCCCTTTGTCCCCCCTCCAACATTCCACATGGCATCAGGGACTGATACCCATACCACTCCACCCCGAGGGACATTATAGAGTGCATTGCCAGAGTTTAGCATAGCAAAGATACTATACTCAGCGGTAATGCAAGAAACCTACAGGTCCAAACCTATAAGGCATTAAGTTAATGCCTGGGGGGGAGGGATAGCTCAGTGGTTTGAGTATTGGCCTGCTAAACCCAGGGTTGTGAGTTCAATCCTTGCAGGGGCCACTTGGGGATCTGGGGCAAAATCAGTACTTGGTCCTGCTAGTGAAGGCAGGGGGCTGGACTCAACTCAACTCAATGACCTTTCAAGGTCCCTTCCAGTTCTAGGAGATGGGATATCTCCATTAATTTAAAAAAAAAAAATTAAGCAGTTAGCATAGATAGGCCTATGAGACTTAGATAAGTAAATTGACCAGCAGTGACCCTGAGTCACAAGAGGGCATCAGATGTTATTCTGAAGTATGTAATTTTGCTGAGATCTTGCATAAAATGCTGATGGGTAACCACAAGAAATCAGCTGATACCAGTTTTAGGTATTTTGAGATGGGAACATCAGCAGAGATACAACCACAAGATTGCCATAGTAAACAGTATTTGCTAATAAGTTGGGGATAATTAATATATTAACCTATAGAATAAGAACACCCCAATATTATTAGGGTGAGGAAGTTAGTTGGGGGAAATAAAGCAAAACACTCCTATGAATATTCATGGCGGCCATCAGCTCCTATAATAGGCCCAACAACAATGTAGGTGGGAGATCTTGACCACTGGACTCGAGGATCTTTAAAAAAGGTGAAATAATTATGGGGTATAGATGATTTTATAGGATGGAGAAAGTTGCATGCTGGGAAGTTGACTCTGTGCTCCCAGTCACCGCTACATACCACAGGACTTTTTGCTGCTTCTACCCCACTGTATATTTTCAAAACTTCCCAAAAGACAGTGCTCTGGACAGTGGCAACTTGCACACTGGGATACCTACTAATGGTGCACTACAGTGTGCATTAACACAAGCACTCCTGGTGAGAACCTGCAGCACTGATGCAAGGGGTCGAGTATACACACACACACAAGCGATATACCAGGGTTACTCAAACAGGGGTCACCACTTGTGTAGGGAAAGCCCCTGGCGGGCCAAGCCAGTTTGTTTACCTGCTCCGTCCGTAGGTCCGGCTGATCACAGCTCCTACTGGCCGCGGTTCACTGCTCCAGGCCAATGGGAGCTGCTGGAAGCGGCGCAGACTGAGGGACATACTGGCCACCACTTCCAGCAGCTCCCATTGGCCTGGAGCAGCGAACCGCGGCCAGTGGGAGCCGCGATTGGCCTGACCTGTGGACGCGGCAGGTAAACAAACCGGCCCAGCAGGGGCTTTCCCTACACAAGTGGCGTCCCAAGTTTGGGAAACACTGGTGTAAAGAAATGGGTGGTGGTATTATAGACATTTGGATGTTTGTCAGAGTCTGATTAAAATTTGGGTCATTTTCAACACCATGAGCTTGTCTTGCATTTGGAACCGATATTATTTTATTTATTATTATACCTTGCTCTTATACAGTGCTTTTCATCGAGTTCAAAGCACTTTACAAAGGACATTTCTGTTTCTGATTCCAACCAGATTCTAGGGGCATGCTTGGCTGTCATTCTTGCCAGTGCAAAATGGATGTAAAATGCTTTTGTTTTGATCTCATAGTATTTTACGTAGATTTTGCACCCGCTTTGTGCTGGTTTAAATTACTACATACGTTTCTGGGGGCAGCAGAGAATCAGGGAAGTGTGGCAGTGCCAAAAAAAAAAAAACCCAAAAGGAATGGTTCCCAAAAGTTAGTGACACTTTTTTGATCTCCAAAAACAGTTCATTATGGGTTCAGTTTGAGATTGGGCAAAGTTGCCGGCTAGTTTTTTAATTGATCTGAACTGCTTGGGATTTACCTCGCAAACATAAAGACACATTTTCAGAGATTATTTCCATGGGAATTTTTCACAAAGGGTTTCAGGCAACAAAAAAGTTCCTGGCAGCATTTTCTACTGCGTGTCCCAGAGACACTTAATTCTGTACTTAATTCTAGTTTAATAGGCTGCGATTATATTAAATAAATACCAGCTGAACTGATAATTTAAGACATGGTTATAACTGTTTAACAACTATGCAATTGACTGTTATATCTCAATAAATGTATGTTTTCCAACAACCACCTGGTATTTTATTTAACATTCCATAATTGTCTTAATCTGGTCCCTCTTTTGCACTTCTAAAAGCCTGGCCTGGAGTCCGATGACAGTGGTCTCTCTAATACTTATAAGGATCACATTGAGCAACTATTGCCTTGTTTGGAATTTGTCCTGGCCAAATTCCAAGTTAGTCAATTACATTCTACCACCTTAAATTTCTCTTGCAGTTTCAGGTGGATGTAGAATTCTTCTTCACATCCTGTCCTAAACTGTAATGTTGCTGTGTGCTGCTAAACAGCTGTGGTGTTCTACCCCAGAGTGGACTTCATTTCAGGATATAGGAAGTGATTCTGGTCTAAAAAAGTTTCTAAAGTGCTTTGGGATCCAAAAAGCTCTAGCAGTGTATAATATTGTTGTTTAATTATTGAAACTAATAACTCCCTGCCTCATGAGATCTGGGGCTCAGAACCTCAGTGGGAGCTGGGTGCTAAATAGCTTTGATGATCTGGACCCAGGAATCCTTCCAATACTTTTCTTCTTAAATCCAAGACCAAGATTCTTGCTTTTCTCTTTGCTTGCAGTGTTACTTGAGCTCTTCTGAATGCATTTATTCACTAGCCGCTATCTTTATTGCAGATGTCTTGAAATGATCAGAAGATATAGAAATAAGAGCTCATTTCTGAAAACTGCGTCTATATCAGGGGCGGCTCTATGTATTTTGCTGCCCCAAGCACGGCAGTGAGGCAGCCTTCGGTGGCATGCCTGCGGGAGGTCTGCCGGTCCTGCGCCTTCGGCATACCCGCCGCCAAATTGCTGCCGAAACCGTGGGATCGGCGGACCTCCCGCAGGCATGCCGCCGAAGGCTGCCTGACTGCCAACCTCATGGCAACCGGCAGGCCGCACCCCGCAGCTTGCCGCCCCAGGCACGTGCTTGGTGCGCTGATGCCTGGAGCCGCCCCTGGTCTATATGCAACTTTTTTGTGAATTGTATACCAGGCTGTTATTAAAAGCACATTTGTTGAGAGTGGACAATTGAATAACAGATACACAGAGTTTCTGCTCTACAGTTATTCAACCTCAATAAGCACTTAGCATTTCAAAGGACAGTGTCAAAGTAAAAATGATATATATCAATATTTAATTACTTACCAGTGTTCTCAATAACAGCTTTGATTACTAACACAGAATGGATTTTAAGGCACAACATTTAAAAAGGCCTCTATCCATACAGATGATGTACACACATCCATTTACTTGCATTAACAAGTGAATCTGCATGCTCAATCCGGCTTCTCAGTATGCAAAGCAGAGAGCTCATTATCTAATTACCGTATTTGAGTAACTGATTCAGTGACCCTGAAAATTTACAGGCCACTTGAAAATTTGATTTAAAAAAAAAATTCACCATTTAGGCTACCTGTAAACTTTTAAACTTTTCTCAAGCAATGAAATTAATCGGACCAGTTTCTTTTTCTGATTATTGCCAGTTTCACTTTGTTTTTCAGACCCAGAGCTGTTGGAGTCAGTGGGAGGTATGAATGCTCAACAGGCGTTCAGCCCCAGCCAGGATTCAGCAAACTGGAAGCGCAGTGGAAGGAAGAGTCTATTTTATACCATTGTATGTAGCCGAGGATTCCATTTTTTTCCAAGTCCTGTTCTTATTTCTCAGTCAATAAACCAGTTTGTCTTTGGTGGTGCTTTGAAGTCCACTCATGTACCGTAAGGGTCTTTTCTGTATTCCACTCCCATGTTATACATAACATTGCACACACACAAAAGACATTTCTACTTGTGAGAAAGAAGGAGGGTTACTCAAGAGAACCAGAATTGGATCCAGTGGAGAATTTTCATCCTGTCCCAACTAGTAGGTTTGTTATTTGTCCCATTTTCCCCCTGGATTGTTGTAGTTCTGCACAAGTCCCTAGTACGATATGTATGTATTCATTCACTATTTCCTGTAGTACACAATCTCTGTTTCCTTTCCACAATTCACACTTCTGCCACAGTGTAATAATAAACCCTGAGGTACCAATGAAAATGGAAAACAGTCTAATTTCTGATTGGCAATGGGAACTGCCAGAATAGAATACATTTCTGGAAACTCCTCTCTTACTAGGATATTAGACAAGCATTTTGAACATACGATGAAATGAGCACTCGTGAGCCCTCTCAAAAATCTGGCAAATCAGTGTCCCTGGATTCGGAAGATAACAGAGATGGAACTGATGGGTTTACACCCAAAAATGGGTAGAGTGTTGAATCAACCTGGGGTTTTAGATTAAATATTTACAAAGAAATTCCCTCAGATAGACTTTTATAAGGTCAAGTGAAAATACGACATGCTCCAAAACAGAATGGAATTCAGCATGTTGGGCCTGATTCCAATCTCACTTTACACCGATACAACACTGTTGACTTTTATTATAATTTGTTCTTTTATTTATTTTACATTAGTACCCAAAATGTGCTAGCCTCCGAAGGAGTAACTGCTGATGTAAACCAGTCTAAGTAAGGTCAGAATCAGGCCTTTTGAATGTTTGAATTTTAATTAAAACCTTGGAGATAATTTTTTTTAAATACCCAACACCCTTTATCTTTCACCACCGGCTCTCAGCATATTTCAGCCACCTGTGTCATTCAGCCACCTGTGTCATTCTCTACTTCAAATGTGTGTTCCAAAAAGAAGCCAGCATGTTATGGCTTATGTTACCAATCATTTGGCTAGCTTCAGTTTCCAGTAGTGCTATTACCACTGGAAATGTGATTTCAAAAGCCAGGAACTCTGACAATGATGCTTTAATTTTAACTTAAATATTAAACTTTATTAGAGGAGCAACGTTGTCATTTTAGGGGCTGTCCTGGTGCGTTGACAGGTAACTGATTTCTCCCACCCCAGGTTCTGGACAGAGATTGCTGCAAGATGCACAGGTAATTACTGCAGCCTTTATTGGAGGCCGATGATGAGAATGAAGGGTTTGATTTAAAGAGGATTCAGGCATCTAGGCCCACTCTATTAATCAGCACCTTTTTAGCCATGTCAGAGTAGAGATGTGTTAGGTGACTTTAAGCAGAGGAAATATTCTTGATCCTGCCATGGGGCAACACTTCCATGTGTGAGGAAGGGAGACCTTAGGAATTCCCACACAGGATGGTTTCTAAGCATGTAACCAATTAAAAGTAGAATTGGGACACTCACAGGAATTGTCAGATTGGGACAGGCCAATGGTCCATCTAGTGTATGAACCTGTCTCCGACAGCGGTAACTGCTGGATGCTTCAGAGGAAAATGTAAACCCCTGACCATGCACAAATGAATAGCATGGGCTGAGAGGGGATCTCTCCGACCTGCCCCAGCGGGTTGTAACTCTCTATGGGGACAGACCCTACTATTAGCCCCAGGTCATACCCTAAGGAAAAGCAGGGCCCAATAAACTAAAAACACAGGACCCCCAAACTACTGACAGCTCTGATCCAAACACTCTCAGATCCAAACATTGGATCCACTCTCAGATCCAGATCCAGATCCAGGTGGCTCAGCCCCATTTCTACCAACTCCCCTATTTCTGGGGTGAGGAATCATAAAATGTAGAGCCCCTTTAGAAAACAGGAGAGAGAAAGGGACGCTGGATCATCCTGTCTCAATCTGCCACTGGGAAAATAGCATTCTTCAGCCAAACTCTTCAATCAACATTCCTCTGCTAAAGTCTCACCCCTCTGCAATTATAGGAGCCTTTCAGTGCAATAAACAGCACTGAGCAGATTTCAGCAGCCCCCGGAGCAGTCTAATTTTGGTGCTGCGAGGCCTTTAAAGTTCAGCAAGCATATACTTAACAGGAAGCAACATTTACACAGGTGACTCTGGGTTACAGAAGGGGAATGGGGGTTGACGGGAGAATTTTCCTTCTCTCTCCTCTTTGGGAAGTCAGTAAGTGTGGAAACAGCTCATTCAGACATCCCAAAGGACCAGGGGGTCCTTGCAAGGAGCTGCCTTCTTGGAGCAGCACAAAGCAGTCACCGAAACAAGAGACGTGACATGTTCAGTGTGCATGAACCAAAATGGCACACAAGACTGACAGATGTACCAGTCAAGGCCACACAGGGCCAAAGCCTGAAGAGATCTTTCTTCTGAGCGGCAGGGGGAGAATTCCCATGGAACCTGGCACCAACATGGAAAGGGAACTCAGCTGCCTTCATGGCACCATCTCCCCCTCCCCAGACCAATGGATGGGTCTCTGCAGGCCCTGGGGTCCATGTGTGAGGAGGGGTGGGATGTCCCAGAGGCAGCAGTGGGGAATGCTGGAGTGAGGCCATAGGGATGACAAGTTTCCTTCAAAGCCCCATGGGGAATTAGCACTAAAGATAGTACAGCCCCACTCTGCGTTATCTTTTGCTGAGAGCTGACCCTGTGCTATGGAACCTCTCTTTATTGGGAGGCTGCCGGGGCCAGACACCCCAGAAATGCACTCCAATGAAACCATGCTGTCTAGTGGGGCTGCTGGTGACCCCAGAGCCCAGTGCAGGGGGAGGTAGAAGGCCTTCGCATGTGCACAGATGGTCCTGTCTCTCCAGCAAATTATCGAGAGCAGGACAGATCTTGGGGGAGCTGTAAGGTATGGCACCTGCTGCTTCTTCAATGAGAGGCTTGTGGGGGTGTAAACCCTGCCCCACTCTGGAAAGAACTCAGGGTTTGTCTACATCAGGGATCAGCAACCTTTAGCACGTGGCCCGTTAGGGAAATCCGTTGGTGGGCTGGGACGGTTTGTTTACCTGCAGTGTCCGCAGGTTCAGCCGCTCGCAGCTCTCACTGGCCACGGTTCACAATCCCAGGCCAATGGGGGCTGCAGGAAGAGGCAGCCAGCACATCCCTCGGCCCATGCTGCTTCCCGCAGCCCCCATTGGCCTTGAATGACGAACCGCGGCCAGTGGGGGCTGCGATCGGCCGAACCTGTGGACGCTGCAGGTAAACAAATAGTCCCGGCCCGCCAGCAGATTTCCCTGACGGGCCGCGTGCCACAGGTTGCCGATCCCTGGTCTACACAGTGGGTTTTAGTCCTCACTAACTCAAATTAGTCCAGTGGGAAAATGCATGCGTACACACAACACAATTCCATAGAGAACACTAACGCTGCATTTGTCACAAACTCTGGAGTCCTCTTTCAAATTGTACAGTACTATGTCTGATGAAAATTGAGTTAGTACAATCTATTGTTCAGATTGTACCGCTCCAGGGCTCACAGATTTTCCTGTAGGTATGATCTGGCTCTTATTCTTGCTCAATTCTTCCTCAGGCAAAATTCTCAGTGGGCCAAATTCCAGACCCCAACTTCCCAAGAGTTTGGTAGTATTTGGCTTTGGGGACTTTGGGTCTAACATGAAGCAATAAATATTAAAAGCGGCTTTAGTAATGCAATGACATTTCCCCACTAAAACTAGAATCTGAGGAAAATATGTTGAGTGTTCTGTTACCAGACCGATTACAAGAAGTAATTACATCTTCAGGAAAAGGTCATTCCCACAAGTTGCCTTGTACATAGAAAAATGTCTCATTATGCTACAGTGCAAGAGGCGACATGGGCTGGCAGTCGGGCGCCAACTCTGCATTCCCAGTCTTCTGCTACCAGAGAATCTATTAAGAGAACATCAGGAGAAGTTTTACCTCCTCGCTTTAGCACTGCATGGCCAATTGCAGCAGCAGACCCGGGGGCTCCATTCAGACTCTGCCTCTTGTATCATCAACACTATAGCCAGTGATCTCAGAGCTTTTACTAGTGAAGATGATATCAGAAGCAAAAAAGGGCCAAGTGATTTTAAGATATGGGACTGAGCTCCCAGGGCCGGCAGCAAAGGACTGTAAAGCTGATACGTGTATACTAGCAGAACAGTGAATATCCTGCGTTGTTTTTTATGAAGTCACTTCCCCAGCTTTATCTACTCCTTAAAGATCGCTCTACCTGCAGCATCAGTTATGAGTGGGATTGTGCTATGTAATGGAAAGCAGACCCCAAACTACATCAGGCACTTGATAGGATGACCAGAAACTTAAATAACTTGTCTCTGCTGTGAAGGGAATTCCTTACTGTCTCCTCTGCTTTTTGATCTGATATCTGTCCCCTGAAATCAACAGCTTTTCCAACCATGAATGCTCTGTTTACGTTCAGGGACAGGCACTTGCTTGATGTAGCGCTGTTCAAAATCTGCCCAAGCAATGCATGATGCACACAGTGCCAGAGTTTGTTGACCTTCGAGGCCTGGAGAAAGGACTCCCCCGTTTCCTTAGGTTTTAGTCTGATGGAATGGCAGTTCAGTTTATCCTGCATGTGGGAGGATGTCTGCCCAGAGATGGCAGTAAGTTGCATGATTTGACTTGCATACACAGATTTTGAATTTGTCAGTGCATCCAGTGTTTTATGGGAGAAATACAATAAATCTAAAGATGAATCCATATTTGGGGGGGAGGGGCTGTGGGCAGGTAGAGTGGCAGATGGTTGCTTATATTACAAGTCAGCATATGCCGAAAACCCAGGCTAGATCTTAAAGATTCCCATGTGCTCCAAAGCAAGATGAGTCTTAGAAAAATGTTGGGACCCACCCAAGCCACGTAGGCAGTACAGGCAATGTAACTGCCTTTTCTAATTAATTTCACTCCGTCGGTATATCATCTCTCTCCCAGATTCTTTGGTTAGCAGGTTGCTTTGCCCAAGGACAGACCTGAGATGTCTTTGTAAATGTATGTTTTATTTAATCAAAACCGGATTTAGAAAAGAAATGGGAAATTACAAAAACAAAGATGAAGATGGTTCTATGACTGTTCTACAGTGGAACCAATCAAGGTGCATCCCTGTCCCAGATGAGGCAGCAGCACTAACTGCTCCAAGTCTAACTTCCAGCTCAGCTGTCACCTCACAGGTCAATGAGAAAAACAGGCCATCTTCTGTCGTTTCATCTGGACGCCTGTGGACTAATTTTCAGGCTTCAAGGTCCCTCGACTCTATGTGCATAACAGGACATAATAATCTCCTGGTTCTTTATTTCCAACTCTGGAAACCCTGCTCTAGAAGGGAAGCAATAAAATACAGAGCACTATCAATGGCTGAGAGAGTATCTTCTCTCCTTCACTGGCTGAGGCTTTGGGCGCTTTCTGCCATTGCACTGTCTGGTAGTCCTGCAAGTTAACCTATTTTATACTAAACAGTAGAGCATCCCTGATATTATGAATTGCACAATGGTGTTACCCAGCCTCAAGGCAGAGGGAAGCTTTGGGTGCCCCCAACTCAAGGAGGAGGCTTTGGGAGCTGGATATAACAAGGGATGAGTCATGTTTTGTGCTCTCTTTGTGGGTGAATGAATTTAGTGCTCCTGAAGGTAGGGCATTATCAGTAGAGCGTGGTGCTGGATGAACTTCCCATGCACAGCTCTGTCCTGATCTGCAAACCTTCTGCTACTCCAGTTATGGGACCACACACAGCTCTCCCAGCGCCCCTCCAGCCATGCCTGCAACATTCCCTGCTTCTCCAGATTTGGCATTCCCTTGCCTGCCAACTGCCAGACAGAATGTTGGTTTAGAGATGGGACAAGTATCCATCGGAAGCTAGAAGAGGATTCACAAATAGACAACAAAGTCAGGGTTGGTACTTACAGGAGGACTCCAGATGCAAAAGATTTGCAGCTTTCCAGTTTGGTTCACGTTATAATGGACTTCACTGGAGTTTGGATTATGAGTGCCGGATTCAGAATAAGATAAGGCTGATCGCATTTCTATTATTTCAAATCCCTTTCTCCACAGAAAACCATTGGAAGCATCTTATCCTTAGTGTCTCCTTTTTCGTTACCTAGAAACCCAAACTGGTTTTTATGAGCAGGAAATATGCAGGAAGGGGCTTTGATCTCATCCTCTTGAAAGAGAAACATTTCTCCCCCACACCTCACCTTCTATTTCATTATTTCATAACTATTTATGGGCTTTACCTCCCTCCTTTGCAGCCTGGATTTCTGAGCCTCATAAACATCAGAACCTCTCTCACTTCCAGCATTATGATTTCACCCAGAAGTAAATCTGTACAAGAGTCAACAGTATCTGAAAGGCTTTCTGTGAATCAAAACCATTTTATGTGGCTAACACCACTATATGTTGTCCCGAGCTTTCAGAGAAACCTCCTTAAGAGATGGATTTTGCCTGGGGTGAAAATGGCTGGGGGGAGGGGGGGCAAAATCCATTAGAATTTAATTCCAAGTCATAATTGAACTTAGCAAGCTTTTGGGTTTCTTTATGATTCTCCTCTTCTTTTGTCTAAGACTTTGCTGAGCTTTTCTCACAATGTGTTAGTTGCATATTATAGAGCAAATAGCCCAGCGGTGATCAGCCTGCCTGCATTCTCTCTGTGCACTAAGCAGGGATTTCTCATTTCATGCATCATTTACAGCTTGCCGTCGAGATTTCACAAACCTCGTACATCGAGATTTCACAAACCTAACAAAGCCAAGGGGTCTCAGTGTCACGGAGGGAGGCGAGTGCATTAGCCTTTCGCCATTGGAGGCCTCGGTTCAAATCCTGGCTCTGGTTACCAAGAACAATGAGTCTGATGGTCTCTAATCATCATCCTTATAGCAAACAATTGGCAGCATCACAAAACAACAGTGCCACTTGACATAACTGGGCCTGGCTGGCAAGCACTATTCCCGGAAAGCCCAGGAACGAATTGCAGGGGGTGATGGGGTTAGGATTGAGGTGTATTGGCAAAGCTATGGTCAGGATTGCAATAACTAGAAGCTGTGAAGGTCAGGGTTGAGGTGCATCAGTGGAGCTGTGTGTGGGACCATAACTGTAGTGGGACCAGAACTTGCTCCAGGTCAAGGTTGGGTTATGTGGGGGAAGGAATTAGAATCTCTCTGGGGGAGTTCAAGACTCATGTACGATGGCAGAGGTTGGGGGAGAGATGGACTGGAATAGCAAAGGTGGTGGTTTTTACAATGTGTGTCCTGAGGCACTAGGAACTGGACTGAGACCACCAGCTCATTTTACACAGGCCCTTAAACAGTCATCAGACACTGACTTGAACTGGATTGAAGCCAGTGGCCTATATGCATTTTTCCTTGTGTTTTCCCCCCATACTCCACCTTTGCCTCCACTGCACCTTCCATGAAAGCACATATTTCATTCACCAGCTAAGCGTACGCGTTATCGGTAGCAGCATAACACTCCACTTCAAAGGGGACACTGGCAAGGTTGGTAGTTTGGCCTATGCTAATTGGCTAAGTCCTCTGGGAGTGGGAAGTCTGAGCTGGGATCTGCACTGGGATCTGAATAGTGCTGGGATCAAAGCAGTTCAGATAATGTTCTTTCTCCATCTCTCATAGTCTATATTCTTCATGGTCAGCAGGTCTTTCCTTCTCCACTCCTGACTTTCTTCTCTAGCCTACATGGGTCAGATTGAGATTTAGTTTCTCTCTCTCTCTCTCTCTCCTTCTGTTTTTTTCTGGGGCAGATGATGCAGTGCATAATACCAAAAAATAAAGGTTTAACAATAGCACAAAATTACAGGGATCATCATTTTTAGGTAGGAGTTCTGCTCTGTGTGATAGCAGGCAGCTGCAGATTTATTTTGTTAATTACACTAGCGAGGTGCGGGCTGAGGGACGTACTGGCCGCTGCTTCCAGCAGCTCACATTGGCCTGCAGCAGCGAACCGCAGCCAGTGGGAGCCACGATCGGCCGGATCTGCCGATGCGGCAGGTAAACAAACCAGCCCGGCCCGCCAGGGGCTTTCCCTACACAAGCGGCGTCCCAAGTTTGGGAAACACTGCACTAGAGGAAAGCAAGAGAACTGACACTGGAGAAAACCCAGCACCTTAAAATCATACTCAGAGGTTCTGAATGTTCCAGGTGATAACGCCGACTTTGGCACAAAGCTCATTTTTATATTTCTAGAGAGAAAAGTGGTTACAGCATTGTGACGGGGTTCCCAAGGACTGTAGGTCTGCTAAGCCCTCCAAATGCACCAGCGTGGGCTGCCTCTCACATGGTGATGCTGATGTCAAGCTACAAGCCTCTGACAAGCACTGTACTTACACAGACATCCACAGGCCGGGACACACCCAACTGAGTTGCATGAATAACCTCCCAGCCACTCATGAAAAGGACCTAGGGGTCACAGTGGATGAGAAGCTGGATATGAGTCAACAGTGTGCTCTTGTTGCCAAGAAGGCTAACGGCATTTTGGGCTGTATAAGTAGGGGCATTGCCAGCAGATCGAGGAACGTGATCGTTCCCCTTTATTCGACACTGGTGAGGCCTCATCTGGAATACTGTGTCCAGTTTTGGGCCCCACACTACAAGAAGGATCTAGAAAAATTGGAAAGAGTCCAGCGGAGGGCAACAAAAATGATTAGGGGTCTGGAGCACATGACTTATGAGGAGAGGCTGAGGGAACTGGGATTGTTTAGTCTCCAGAAGAGAAGAATGAGGGGGGATTTGATAGCAGCCTTCAACTACCTGAAGCGGGGTTCCAAAGAGGATGGAGCTCGGCTGTTCTCAGTGGTGGCAGATGACAGAACAAGGAGCAATGGTCTCAAGTTGCAGTGGGGGAGGTCCAGGTTGGATATCAGGAAAAACTATTTCACTAGGAGGGTGGTGAAACACTGGAATGCGTTACCTAGAGAGGTGGTGGAGTCTCCTTCCTTGGAGGTTTTTAAGGCCCGGCTTGACAAAGCCCTGGCTGGGATGATTTAGCTGGGAATTGGTCCTGCTTTGAGCAGGGGGTTGGACTAGATGACCTCCTGAGGTCCCTTCCAACTCTGATATTCTATGATTCTATGATTCTATGAATAGGGAGGCTCCAGCCAATTCCCCCCAGTTCCCCAGTCTTACACCCCAGAACTGTATTGTCTTGCACTGGCCAGAAGCCTGGCCAGTGTAAGTTCATTATCTAATTTGCCACTGTGTCAAAAGAAACTGGACAAGCACCAGCCTTTGTAACCTGAGCAGATTTCCCAAGCACTTTAGACAAACTCACTGGAAAGAATAAAATATTAAAATAAGTTTATTAACTGCAGAAAGATAGATTTTAAGTGATTATAAGGGGTAGGCATAAAGGTCAGAAATAGTTACCTTAAGGAAATAAAAAGTAAACACGCATTCGAAATCCTAACCTTTTAGAGTAAGTAAGATTTTAATCAAGCAACGTCTTACCCTAACAGATGACACAAGCAGGTTTACAGTTCCTCAATGCACAGACTGGACTCCCTTTCCAGCCTGGGACCACTCTTCCCCAGTTCAAAGTCTTTTTCCTTCAGACATTCCTCCAGGTGTTGAGATGCGGGGAAGAGAGGCCAAGTGATGATGTTACTGTCTCTCTTTTTATACCTTCCTCCAGCTGCTAGAGAGATCCTTGCTGTGACCTGGGAGTCAGTCATTCCCCAGTGGGAAGGCAGTCTCCATTGTGTATGTGCATTTCCGAGACGTCTTTAGGATAGTGGATTGGGTGTTGATGAGCCATGAACAACCATCTGGCTGGTGATAGCTACTGAAAAGTGGCTTGTGGGTTTCCCAACTCATAACGTATTTCAGTAACACATAAGTTATAATGATAGCAAATACAATCCAACAGGATATTAATGTGCAACAGATTAAGACTTTTAAAATGATACCTCAGAAGGCATACTTGTACAAAACATTTCATAATTATATGACAGTGGTGAATATGGGCGTTCCAAGATGCTATTTTGAGGTACAGAGTGTCACAAGCATTTCTCCCTCGTACTAAACTATAACCCAACATGGCAGGTATTTGGTGTATTCTGCACCAAATTTAGTAAATTATAGTAGCCAGTATTAATTGTTAAAGGCCATAAATCTCCAGTGATTTGATTTGGTTTGGTTTGGCTTGGTTTGAATGAACATGCAAAAGTTGAGATGCTTCTCCAAACTGTAAAATTGGGCTGGAAATAGCATGAGAAGTATCTCCTTCATTCTCACTCCTGGTCAGTCCAAACAGCTGCTCTCAAGGGACTTTGGCATTTTCCATTCTAACCTCAAGGGGGGAAAAAAAGGTTCCATTTGAGTTTCATGGAAGGTTTGCATGACAACTCAGATCACAGCAGTTATGCCAAGGAGTGAATAGGCTACAGGGAATAAACTTTCCTCTGACTCCTAGAAATGGGTTCCTCCAGGTCAAAATTGAGGCACATGAGTGGCATTTGTATGGGGACCGTCCACTGCCATTGCCCATACTGTAATTGTCCTATGGCTAAATGGTGAGCTTCAATCTCCCACGCTGCCAGTTTGATACTTTCACCAGCACTAATTTCACCTTTTTTCTTTGAAAAAAAAAAAAAAACTAAATAGAAGACACCCTGGCAGCTGGTGAGAAACAGCTCTGTGTTTAGACTGCAGGATGAAGTCAGAGGTGGGAAAAGATGCCCTTGTACACTCTTTAATACTCACCTGCTAGAAACCATAATAGAGTGAAATGACCCATTTCCATCCACAGCGGCCTGCTGTAATTAGGAACTCTTCTGCTAGTGATTCCTTTTCTACTCTTTGTAAAATCTGGCTTGACTATACTATGTAACCTATCACAAGGTAGCTAATGTAATACCAATTTTTAAAAAGGGGTCCAGAGGCGATCCTGGCCAGTGAGTCTAATTTCAGTATCGGGCAAACTGGTAGAAACTATAGAAAAGAACAGAATTATCAGACACATAGATAAACACGATTTGTTCGGGAAAAGTCAAAACGGCTTTTGTGAAGGAAAGGCATGCCTCACCAATCTATTAGCATTCTTGGAGAGTGCCAACAAGCATGTGGATAAGGGTGATGTAGTGTACTTGGATTTTCAGAAAGCCTTTGACAGCATCCTTCATCAAAGGCTCTTAAGGAAACTAAGTAGTCATGGGATAAGAAGGAAGGTCCTCTCATGGATCATTAACTAGTTGAAAGATAGGAAACAAAGGGTAGGATCGAGGTGAATAGAAGGGTCCTCCAAGGATCAGTACTGGCACCTGTGCTGTTCAACATGTTCATTAATGATCTGGAAAAGGGACTGAACAGTGAAGTGGAAACGTGTGCAGACAATACAAAATTATTCAAGATAGTTAAGTCCTAAGTTGACTGTGAAGAGTTAAAGAAGGATCTCACAAAACTGGGTGACTGGGCAACAAAATGGCAGCCGAACTTCAGCGTTGATAAGTGCAAAGTAATGCACATTGTAAAAAATAATTTTGACTATACCTATACAGTGATGGCGTTTCAATTAGCTCTTACCACCCAAAAAAGAGACCTTGGAGTCACCATGGATAGTAGTCTGAAAACTTGTGTCCAATGCACAGCAGTGGTTTAAAAGGCTAACAGTATGTTAGGAACTATTAGGAAAGGGTAGAAAAATAAGACAGAAAATAACATGATGCCACTATTTAAATACATGGTGTGTCCACACCTGGAATACTGTGTCCAGTTCTGCTTGCCCTATTTCAAAAAGGATATAGTGGAACTAGAAAAGGTTCAGAAAAGGATGATCAAGGGTATATAGTCATTTCCATATGAGGAGAGACTAAAGAGAATGGGGCTGTTCAGCTTAGAAAAGAGATGACTAAAAGGAGGATATGATAGAAGTCTATAACATCATGAATGGTGTGGACGAAGTTAATAGAGAAGTGTTATTTACCCTTTCACACAATAAAAAAATCAGGGGATCATTCGATTAAGTTAATAGGCAGCAGGTTTAATATAAACAAGAGGAAGTACTTTTTCACACAACGCACAACCAACCTGTGGAACTCATTGCCATGAGATGTTATGATGGTCAAAAGCACAACTGCCTTCAAAAAAGAATTGGATAAGTTGATGGAGTGTAGGTCCATCAATGGCTATTATTCAGGTTGGTCAGGGATGCAACCCCATCTGTGGGTGACCCTAAATCCAAAGTGAAAGACAGGTGTGGATCACTCCATAATTACCCTGTTCTGTACAATATCCCTGAAGGTCTGGTATAGGCTACTGTCAGAGACAGGTTACTGGACAAGACAGACCATAGTCTGACCCAGTATGGCAACTCTTATGTTCTTATGACTTTATCAGAGCAATATAAACCCACCCCCCATGCAAAAATACAGCATATCTAATTTACCTAGCAATTTGTATATATAATCCCATGATGCTCTGTGAGAGTTCTTAACTAATCCTGCCCAGCTATGGGTTGTCTATCATAAATATGTCATCCTGTATTCCATTTGGAATAGTTTCATTAAGGAAACAGTGCATTCTAATGTAACTCTCCTCTTCAGAAGACAAATGGAAATCAATGCATTTTTTTAATTTGCATTTTGAAAACATCCAGTCCACTAACTCAGCTATAATTCTCTCCCTAACACAGAGCAATGTGTTACCCAGGGTGTGTTTTGTTGCCATTAGGATATATTAAATACTATCAGTTATGATGCCTTAGTATCATAGCATTTGGAGACTGGCCGGGAACCCACTCCCATCTGAGCTGTATTATGCTATGAAACGTTGGAGGCATTTTTAGACACCTTGTGCAAAATTCATGACCGTGAAAAGTGGCCTCTCTCTACTCTTCTAGGCATGGAACGCTTGCAAGAAAACAAATCCTGCTTCATGCCAGATCGCTACATCTCAATCAGACCCACTAAGCCCGGCTGATTACTGTGGGCCCCTTCCTTCTAATGACTATAGACTTGCATACGCCTCATGTATTATTTACCAAGGTGTGCTTATTGTTATTGCAATAATTCAAGGCAGTGTGTTACAGACACAGCTCTCAGTGATTGCGATCAATAGAAGAAAAGCCAATCTGCATGGAACAGCAACCCTGGTCGTTAGGGGCGGACAGTCCTCCTTTGGTTAACGCTTTCTAGCCTTGCAGCACAAGGAGAAGGAGTTTGTATGCGGGACAGCAGGGCAACCAGTGACTTCCCCCACCATGATCCTGCTGTCTCTGAAGGGAGTGGAAGATGGGGGTGCCGGCACCAGGCCTTAGCTCCTCCAGTTGAGAGCCTCTGTGTGACACGCCCCCACATGTGCACCCTGTAAGCAAGTGCAACTTCACCATGGGTTATGTGTGTCCCCCCGTGTGCCTCATTCACAGATGATATGGCTCTGCTACAGCTCCCAACTAAGGGACCAACATAGGTGCTTAGGAAACTTTTACTGCAAAAATTTAGGCACCTGCAGCAGTGTTTCCCAAACTTGGGATGCCACTTGTGTAGGGAAAGCCCCTGGGGGGCCGGGCCAGTTTGTTTACCTGCCGTGTCCGCAGGTCCGGCGGATCGCGGCTCCCACTGGCCGCAGTTTGCGGCTCTGGGCCAATGGGAGCTGCTGGAAGCGGTGGCCAGTACGTCCCTCGGCCCGCGTCACTTCCAGCAGCTCCCATTGGCCCAGAGCCGCGAACCGCGGCCAGTGGGAGCCGCGATCGGCCGGACCTGCGGACACGGCAGGTAAACAAACTGTCCCGGCCCGCCAGGGGCTTTCCCTACGCAAGTGGCATCCCAAGTTTGGGAAACACTGGCCTACAGGATTAGGGGCAGCTGAGAGGGGGGTTTGTGAATCTCAGTGGGGGCTAAGTCCCTTTGTGAACGTATCTCTACGTGACTTGCCCAAGGTCACATCAGCTGCCTGTGGATGAACAGGGAATCCAGCCTGGGTCTCCCAAGTCCCAAGCCAGCACCCAAGCCACTGAATTGTCCTGCCTCTCTCTTGTAGCCCTTGCTATTCTCACAATTGACTTCAGTGGCACTATTCCCATGAGGAAGAGCTGCAAGGAGCCACAGTGGTGAGGCCAAAGCAGGCTGGTTTATTCATAGATTCATAGATTCTAGGACTGGAAGGGACCTCGAGAGGCCATCGAGTCCAGTCCCCTGCCCGCATGGCGGGACCAAATACTGTCTAGACCATCCCTGATAGATATTTATCTATCATTCGTCTGGTGAAGAAGTGGCCTGAGCCATGGGTTCCCCCTCCCTTCTATGCCCAATGAAGCAAGCACAGTGTCAGGAGCTGGGGTTAATGAAGGCCCCTGCATACTCACTTGTGTTTAAGTCACCAGATCGGATCTGCCCAGGGATGTCCTACAGGGTGAGCCTGCCTCCCGTGCTACATGTTGCCAGGTCATCATTTCATAATTGAAATCCCTCTTCGATTAAACCAAGACAGGGTTTCATTAGCACACAGCTTGTTCCTCACAGCGCTGCTGATCGATCTGGGAAAAGGACAACTGAACCCTTTTATGTTACGGTAACGGGGGGTGGGAGAGACGAGACCAAAGTAGTCAAATTATGAAAATTGTTTCCAGAGTAGCCGTGATCCTGGCCTAATAGCAGGGATTTGGTGACTGCTTTGAGTTAAACGAAATCCAATCCAGCATAATCCCCGAAGGGGCGCGATTTGTTTTTTAAAGATGACCTAAAAAAAGGGGGTGGAGGAACTGGGCTTGTGCCCTTTGTTGCTGTTTTCTGACAGATAAAGAAGGCCTGAAAGATTTTTCTCCAGAAGTCCCTGCTTGATTTTTACATGAGGAATTCAGATCTTGTCCAGCCTGTATGGTGATTGCAGAACTAGCGAAACAATGGCTGTGTCTACACTAGCACTTTGGGCGGTAAAATTGATGTCGCTCAGGGGTGTGAAAAAACATACCCCTGACCGACATGAGTTACACTGACGGAAGCGCCGGTGTGGATAGTGCTGTCAGCAGCAGAGCTTTTCCCAATGACTTAGCTACCGCCGCTCCTTAGGGGTGGTTTAATTAGAGCTCTCTCCCGTCGGCATAGATCAGCTACACAGGAGACCTTACCATGGCACAGCTGCGTAGACATGGCCTAAGACATCATAAGGGAATGAAAGCTGAGCAAGTAAGAGGGGAAAGACTCTGTAATCAGACTGGTTTTAAACTCTTGGGTTTTATTAACAGTGACTTCATTCCAATGCCAAATGAACACTTCGTTGAAAAGAGGCCTTTGTTCAAGTTTCAATTAAAGTAATAATCATCTCTTTGTGACCTTCAAGAAGTCCTCCAGCAAAACCAGGGAAGACAAGACTTGACAATCCCAACATTTCTAAGGTAAAAAACAAGCAGGATAAAAAATAGCTAGAAACACTTTACCCAAACCTTCTTTATCCATAGTGATGAAACAAACACTCCACCCAACCACCCCACCATCACCACCACCAAAACAAACAAACAAACTGTATTACAGGAAGCCATCTTGCTTCAAATGAGAGAAAATTATAGTTATGGTTCTTTTAAACATTTTCTAACACTATTTGATCAAAACCTCTCTTTCTTTTAGTGATTAACAACTAGGGATATTCCATGGTTAAAAACTTCCCCTTCCTCCTCATTTCCTAGGCATTATCCCAGTGTAGTATAAGACAGTAAGGACTATTTTGATCAGTACAGCATCATGAGGGCCAAATTTTCAGAGATTGGCCCCCATTCCCGCATGAAAAATTTTGCACATGCACTTTTTTGCACACTCTCAACTGTACACTAACATGGTGGCATTTCCATGCACAAGAAACCCATTTGCACACACAGAAAAATAGTGCATCAAAATTGTGTGCACAAGTGATTTGGACAGATTTTGCATTCCTGTCCATCCTGGCTAATAGCCATTGATGGACCTATCTTCCATGAACTTGCTTTGTGTGAAGAAATACTTCCTTTTGTTCATTTTAAACCTGTTGCCTATTAATTTCATTTGGTGACTCTTAGTTCTCGTGTTATGAGAAGGAGTAAATAACACTTCCATGTTTACTTTCTCCGCACCAGTCATGATTTTATAGACCTCTATCATATCCCCTCCATTAGACATCTCTTTTCCAAGCTGAAAACTTCCAGTCTTATTAATCTCTCCTCATAAAGAAGCCATTCCATACCCCCTAATCATTTTTGTTGCCCTTTTCTGAAACTTTTCCAATTCCAATATATCTTTCTTTGAGAGGAGGCAATCATATCTGCACACAGTATTCAAGATGTGGGCGTACCATGGATTTATATAGAGGCAATATGATATTTTCTGTCTTATTATCTATCCCTTTCCTATTGATTCCCAACATTCTGTTCGTTTTTTTGACCACTGCTGCACATTGAGTGGATGTTTTCAGAAAACTATACACAATGACTCCAAGATCTCTTTCTTGAGTGGTAACAGTTAATCATTTTATATGTATAGTTGGGATGTGCATTACTTTGCATTTATCAACATTGAATTTCATCTGCCATTTTGTTGCCCAGTCATTCAGTTTTGTGATATCCCTTTGTAACTCTTCGCAGTCTGATTTGGACTTAACTATCTTGAATAGTTTTGTATCATCTGCAAATTTTGCTACCTTAGTGTTTACCTTTTTCCAGATCATTTATGAATATGTTGAACAGTACTGGTCCCAGTACAGAACCCTGGGTGACACCACTATTTACCTCTCTCCATTCTGAAAACTGACCATTTATTCTTCCCATTTGTTTCCTATCTTTTAACCAGTTACTGATCCAGGAGAGGATCTTCCATCTTATCCCATGACAGCTTACTTTGCTTAAGAGCCTTTGGCGAGGGACCTTGCCAAAGGCTTTCTGAAAATCTAAGTACACTATTTCCACTGGATCCCCCTTGTACACATGCTTGTTGACCCCCTCAAAGAATTCTAGTAGATTGGAGATGCATGATTTCCCTTTACAAAAGTCATGTTGACTCTTCCCCAACAAATCGTGTTAATCTATGTGTCTGATAATTCTGTTCTTTACTATAGTTTCAACCAATTTGCCTGGTACCTGGTACTGAAGTTAGGCTTACCGGCCTGTAATTGCCGAGATCCCCTCTGGAGCCCTTTTTAAAAATTGGAGTCACATTAGCTATCCTCTAGTAATTTGGTACAGATGTTGATTTAAATGATAGGTTACATACCACAGTTAGTAGTTCTACGATTTCCCATTTGAATTCCTTCAGAACTCTTGGGTGAATACCATCTGGTCCTGGTGACTTATTATGGTTTAATTTATCAATTTGTTCCAAAACCTCTTCTAATGACACCTCAATCTGGGACAGTTCCTCAGATTTGTCACCAAAAAAGAATGGCTCAGGTTTGGGAATCTCCCTCACATCCTCAGCCATGAAGACCGATGCAAAGAATTAATTTAGTTTCTCCGCAATGGCCTTATCTTTCTTGATTGCTCCTTGAGCATCTCAATTGTCCAGTGGCCCCACTGGTTGGTTAGCAGGCTTCCTGCTTCTGATGTACTTAAAAAAAATTTTGCTGTTACTTTTTGAGTCTTTGGCTAGCTGTTCTTCAAATTCTTTTTTGGCCTTCCTAATTATATTTTTACACTTCACTTTCCAGAGTTTATGCTCCTTTCTATTTTCCTTAATAGGATTTAACTTCCACTTTTTAAAGGATGTCTTTTTGCCTCTCACTGCTTCTTTTACTTTGTTGTTTAGCCACGGTGGCACTTTTTTCGTCCTTTTACTATGTTTTTTTAATTTGGGGTGTACATTTAAATTGAACCTCTATTATGGCATCTTTAAAAAGTTTTCATGCCACTTGCAGGGACTTTTGTGCAAAGTCCTGCTTCTCTGAACACATTACTTGTAAAAAACCAAGATGGCTTCAAAGAAAATACCGGCCTCCATCACCAATTTCTACTCCCACCCAGCTGGAAAAACCTACAAGCTTTGAGTAGCTGCTTGTGTCAAAAAGGGGTCCAACCATCCTCCCATCGTTCCTGAACTCCCCATGAAAAGGCCACGTTCACTTCCCTGTTTGTTGCAGGGGTGGTTGTTTTAGGGAAGAAAGTTGTGGTTGTTGAGTTCTTGGCCCAGACAATTGATCCCTGACATTTTTAGGCATCAGATAAATCAGTGTATTGGGGTTACCCTTGCACCTGCAAGAACTGGGCCAAATTCTAGTTGCAACTGTCCTGTCCTGCTGAAGCCAATGGGGTTGCATAGCTGTAAATGAGAGAAGAATTTGTCACCATGGATTAAAATTCCTCCCTGATGACTTCCACAGAGTTACCTCTGGGATGAATTGGTCCCATTATGACTTAGCTCAGAGTCCCCCATTGATTTCTAATATACAGTACATGCATCAGCCATTAATGCAAAGCACAAAATCCAGGTTTCCAGTGCAATCAGTTTTGACCTTTGCAGGGTCCAGAGTGGGGTTCTTGGCAGCAAACTTGGTGACTGTTTTTTGGTTTCCTTGTCAGGGCAACTAATCAAACGCTGATTGATAGTTCAAAGCATGATCAGGGAAGACCAGCTCCATCCTGATCCAGAAAATTCTTCTATCACATAAGCCTGGACCCAGATCTCTTTCCTCACCCCGAGCAGGAACCTCCCCTGTGTCATAAATTACCTTTTCACCAGGCAGCTGATCTGAACACAGTCCTTAGTATCCGCCTCCAGCTGCCTGGTGATCAGGCAGCAGAGAAGGGTGAATGTCCGTGGAGTCTCCCAGCTTAGCCACAAGACCAGGCCTGCCCTTTTCCAGCTGTTTCCACTGTGCTCTTGGGGATAGGTCAGGCCGAAGCCAAAGGATCTGACAGGATGGAAACGGAAATTCTAAGCATTCCTCTTCCATAGCACACATGCCCAGTGAAAAGCAACAACCAGCAGTTGGGCTGGAGCTTAACACAAAAATTAATAATAATGATGAGCTCAGCAAGAAGCTACTGAATTGACTCCAGATAACCCCAGCAGCCCTGGGTTATAAAATTGTCCGGCATACAACACTATTGAGACAGGTGAAATACTGAGGAGTATAGGAATCAAAGGCCACAACCTGCAAAGAGTGAAATCTGGGTTTAGGAAAAACCCCTGCCCCTTCTCTGCAATTTCCTGAGTGTGTGATTTTATTTTCATTTGGCCTTTATGTCTCACCAATCACACACAATAAAATCCTCTAAAGATAATGCATGTCTGGAATTGATGGACTTTTACTCCTACGTCCTTTTTAAGGTGAGAAAGATGGATGTTTTCCACCCCTCTACTGCAGATGTCTAAGCAGCATTTAGAAGGTGTTGAGCAGGAGGCAGGTGCATTAATTCTCATACACATTTCAGTTGTAATGGAAAGGAAAACTGATCAATGGGAGAACTGAATGTAAATGCCATACAGTCCTGGTTAGTAATTGTTGGATTCAGATGGGATGGGATATTCATGTGGTTATTAATTATCCAATGACAATTTTCACAAGAGCAGAGGGGTGTTTGTCATGGTGTCCTGGCCAAATTCCAAGTTGAGTGATCACTTTCTCTCCCTAACGTTCACCTCTATGTATCTGTGTATTTTAGGATTTCATTCTGCTGTTCATCACTCTCGCACCTTTACCCTGTAGTTTCTGTTCCTTCTGTTGTGTTGTGGCTTTTTGTGCGCAGCTGGTCCAGTCCAGTCAGGCGGCTGTCCTTTGATGGTGGACAAAGTGTTTTTTTCCTCATCTAGTTGGTAATGTTTGTAAAGCACAGAGATCCACTGGAATGAGAAGTGTGGTGTCCAATGATCACTCAGTGCTTAAGGTGCTTACGAGACATCAGCTTTAGGCCAGGTCCACATTAAAAAGTTAGGTTGCTCCAGTTACATCGGTCAGGTCACAGCTTGGGTGGAAAACCCAGGTGCTGCAGGAAGCACTGATTGGGCCCTCTTTCCACTGAGTCAGTACTGAGCCAATGCCCATGTCTCATGACAGGGGGCGCTGTACTGCAGAAGGTGCCCGGTGCCCTCTTTCCTTTGTGGCATTTGAATATTGCCTGGCACTTTCCCAAGAGGAGGGGCATTAAACCTAGCCTCAAATGCTGCCATGCTATAACTCTGTTGTTTCAAGTGGATACGGTATTGTGCTTCACTGCCTGCCTTAAACAATTGTGCAGTATTGCTGTTCAGGCTACCGTGAGCACATCACACCTGTCCTCTGCTTTCTACACTAGCTTCCCAGGGAATATTGAGTCAAGTTCAAAGTTTCTGTTCTTATCTTCAGGGTGCTCCGTGGCCTTGGCCCAGGATATCTTAACTCTACCTAAAGCTGTAGGACAGGGGTCGGCAACCTTTTGCACGTGGCTCACCAGGGTAAGTACCCTGGCGAGCCAGGCCGGTTTGTTTACCTGCCGTGTCCGCAGGTTCGGCCGATTGCGGCTCCCACTGGCCGCGGTTTGCTGTTCCAGGCTATTGGTGGTGGCGGGAAGTGGAGGCCAGCACATTCCTCGGCCCACGCCGCTTCCCACCGCCCCCATTGGCCTGGAACAGCGAACCGCGGCCAGTGGGAGCCGCGATCGGCCGAATCTGCAGACGCGGCAGGTAAACAAACCGGCCCGGCCCGCCAGGGTACTTACGCTGGCAAGCCGTGTGCCAAAGGTTGCCGACCCCTGCTCTAGGATGAAGACCATGGTCAATAATTTTGCTCCTCGGGCACAGTGGAGCTCTCTACAATAAAGCTCATCTGGGTGGGAGACACAGCTTTCTCAGCGGCTAGCCTGAGACTATGGAATAAACTCCCCCAGGAACTGAGGATCACAAACCTCCTCAAACCTCCAAGCACAATGTGCATTTCTTTGACCTTGCCTTCTCTAGCATACATACATAGCAATGTGTATTACAAAACAACCCCTCCCCCCATGTACAAATCCTACCAAAACAATACCCTCCCTTGCACACACTTCTCCTCCTGGGGAGGGGATGAGAAAACAAACTCTATGTGGCAGATGTTAGTCCTGCCACTTAATGCATGACTGGAAGGTGCTCAGATACTACAGTGATGAGAACACTATAAGAACCTATGTAGAATAGAGAAAGAGAGAATTATTGGTGGTGAACAGCTGCTACATTCCACCCCAGCAATGGCTGCATGTCAGTGGTCGGTGAAGTGATCCCTGTATATAGTTTGTAAAGCATTTTGGAATGAAAGACCCTAGACAGATGTAAGCCCTTATAATTACTAATTGATTATAAGAAAACAGGCAGGGGTCATGATTAAGTCTCCCACTTACTGCTCTGCAGTGGGCTATTTATACAGCCTGGGTTGGAAAGAGAACTCAGCATTGACAACTTTTGCTTCCTATTGTGGATTTGAGCTTCATCAGGTTTGTTTTTTAATAATGTGTATTAAATATCATGCAATATTAACGTCAGCATTAAAGAATCATTTTCCCTTTAAAAAAAGTAGCACGAGAGCAAAAAGTGTCCAGAAAAGCAAAAAAGCAAAACCCCTCTGACAAACAGAACAATTAATTATTTAGCTCATATAACCACAATCTAGATAAAAGGCGACATTTATAGCATGATGAAGTGAGAATCCTGAAGGAGTAGTTTCGATCCAGGGCCCTTATGGCAGGTGGCAGAAGGAGCAGCAGCAGCATTAGCCCAGTCCGTGTATGGGCTTGCTCTCATTTTTGTCTTTTGACCCCTCCAGGCACCCATGCTTTGTTTACTAGAGGTTAGGTAGCCCATCTCCTGTTTCCATTAACCCTCCAAGGAGGTGAGAATGAGATCATGAATGGGCTCAGGACCGGCTCCAGGCACCAGCCCACCAAGCTTGTGCTTGGGGCGGCACCTGGAGCGGGGTGGTGCGGTGCGGTGCGGCGCGGCGCGGCAGCACCGGCCACCGGGGAGAGCGGAGCTGCGGCGGGCTCGCCACCTTCCCCCCGGCACTCCGGCCAGTCAGGGAGAGCGGCCCGCAGCCGGGCTCGGCGCCCTCCCCTGCCGCGCTCCGGGGGGAGGGGGAGGCGGCGGGAGGCTTTTTTGCCTGGGGCGGCAAAAAAGCCAGAGCCGGCCCTGAATGGGCTTGCTGTGCGGGGTGTTTGGTGCCATCAGGCCAGGACAGAAAGGCAGTTAGCTGTGCTTAGTCAGTGGCTGGGGGGAACGTGCAGACAGAAGTTTGATGTACGGCTGCTGTTTTCTAAGCACTGCTTTGCTACTCAAGGTGACACGGAAGAGTAAACACGTTTGGCTTTTCCTTATTGCTCAATGCAAAGCGGGGAGGTAGATAAAGGCAGTGTGTGCAACAGGCTCCATGGAGATGAAAGCTAAAGCAGCTGCCTTCCCTGAGCCAAATCCCTTGCTGAGGTAACTCCATGGACTTCAGTGGAACTGCACCAACGGAGAATTTGACCCCATGTGTGCTGCATAAACTCTGTCCGTCCAAGCAGAAAGCAAAGCAAATCCATGTTGATGTGACCATTCCCCTCACGCCAGTTTAGAGGATCCACACTACACCCAAGCTGGTGGCTAAGCTAAGCTTCTCGGTGCAGCAGCTGTGTGCTACTGCCCACCGGAGATGCACCCACTCTCCCTCCATAAAGGGATTGAGATGGGCTTGTGCAATGTGTGGTTGTCAACAACGCCGCACACAAACGTGGTTTGAAGATGGGACAGTGCAGCCTAAATTGGGCTATTTTGGGCCCCTCTATTCCCATTTGGCACCAGGGCATTCAGTAGCAGCAGCAGAATTATGGGGTGGAAGTGCAAAGGTAACGCACATGTTTTTCACAGCGCAGAAGAAGTTTGATTCTGGTTCCGTTTTGAGGGAAGGTTTGGGTGGATGAGTGAGGATTACTTTATCCACCATTTCCAGATCTAACGAGACTGCAAAGTTTCTCTCCCTGCTGGGCTCATGGGCACCGACTCCGTGGGTGCTCCGGAGCTGGAGCACACAGGGGGAAAAATTAGTGGGAGCTCTGCACCTACCAGCAGCTATGCTCGCCTCCCCGCCCCCCTGCCTCACCTCACCTCTGCCTCCTCCCCTGAGTGTGCCGCATCCTTGCTTCTCCCCCTAGCTTCCAGCGTTTGCCACCGCGAAACAGCTGTTTTGTGGCATAACAAACTCCGGGAGGGAAGGGGGAGGAGCGGGAACGCAGGGCGCTCAAGGGAGGAGGCGGGAAAGAGGCAGGGCCAGGGCGGGGAGTTGGGGAAGGAGTCCAATGGGGCAGGGAGGGGACAGAGTTGGGGCGGGGACTTTGGAGAAGGAGTTGGAATGGCGGCAAGGCAGGGGTGGAGTTGGGGTGGGGCTGGGGGCAGAAAGGAGTCGAGCACCCACTGGCGCCAGCAGAAGTTGGCGCCTATGACTTGGCTGGCAGTTCAGATTGTCCGCACCGTGCTTATTCCACTTGCTTCATCTCACTCTGCCACCGCCTCCCAACCTTCACGACACCCCTCCCTATAACCAGACAAACAAGCTGGCACTGATGGCCAGGAACAGGTGTCTGCAAATCAGTCCCTTGTCCTTTAATGCTCTTACCTATGTCCTCCTGCAAATTTCACTGAGCTCATGGGGGAAATGGGGCCTCTCCTATTTATTATGACTGAATGCCTGCCCTCTGCCTACTGGGAGTTAATTGCTGAACTCTGCCAGCCTACCCCTCTTGTAAATAGCCCCAGCTGGGTGACAGCTCTGAGATTCCTCTTATTCTGTGGCTTCCACTGCAACAGTCTGATATCTGAGAAACCTCTTCAGAAAACCAGGTGGATGCTCCACATTCCAGGGATGTGTTTATTCGGTGTATGTAAATTACATTCTGAAATTCCCAAATTGAGTTTTTCCTTGTAAATGAATAAAATATAAAAAAAAATCCATCTCCAAAATGAGACTGTCTGGAGAGCATAAATACCTCTTGACATGAAGGCCTCATGGGTTACATCTAAGTCCTTTCTATAAAATATAGAGAAAGTGTCCTTACTAGAGACATGCTGTATGTCACAGCAGCCATTGACTACTACTAGTCTAGGAGGGGTAGTAATCGGCGGGTAGTAATCGATCTATCGGGGATCGATTTATCGCGTCTCGTCTAGATGTGATAAATCGATCCCCGAACGTGCTCCCCGTCGACTCCAGAACTCCACCACGGCGAGAGGTGGAAGCGGAGTCGATGGGGGAGCCGTGGCCATCGATCCCGTGCCGTGAGGATGCGAGGTAAGTCAATCTAAGATACGTCGACTTCAGCTACGCTATTCTCGTAGCTGAAGTTGCATATCTTACATCGATCCCCCCCTAGTGTAGACCAGGCCTTAGAGACTAACAAATTTATTTGGACATAAGCTTTCGTGGGCTATAACCCAAGCTGAAGTGGGTTATAGCCCACGAAAGCTTATGCCCAAATAAATTCATTAGTCTCTAAGGTGCCACAAGGACTCCTTGTTGTTTTTATTGAGTATCTCCTCTTCACATCCCCCTCCAAACACATTACACTAGATCTCACTGGTTTACTGTGAGTTACTGACCGCAGCTAAAGCAGAACTGAGAAACAAAAGTTCCCTGTAGCTGGGTTGGTTGTTAGCGGTTTCCTGCCTTGCTGTTTGCAGTTGGCTTTGATTGGGTCCCTTCTCGTGGTCTTTGCCTGAGATCTGGACCTCAGCAGGTGGTGAGCTAAGCATCAGGCAAGGCAACAGCCCCCACTTCTACCTTGCAAGTGCCAGAGTTACTGATGAATATCCATTTAACTGGAATTAAGTATTCTCTAGACAAGCCTTTTGACTGGAGAAATTCGCTAGTTTATTCCAATAAAGATGCTAATAGTGGGGCTTTGTGAAGGGCGAGAAATTCCCATTGTCATTCAGAAGCAATTTGTAGCGGATCTGAAGCCTTTGAAAAAGTGACGTGCTGATGGCTGGGTTTGTATAATACCCAGCCCTGGTTGTCACAGCTGAACATTCTTCACCTCCATATGCTTCAGCCCTGCCCAGTGTATTCTAAGGGTGAGAAAGCGCTGGAGTGAAGCGATGAGAGACACCGCTCTGCTGGCACAGGGGGAAGATCATCTCTTGAGGGCTGGGGGAGGGGCTCATCAGCCATTCACAACTGGTTCCTTCAGGCTGGGCCTCTGGGAGCCAGGAAGTGGCGGGTCTCAGTGCTGCCCAACTCCCCTCGATGTCCTGGTGCCATGCTTTCTGACCAGGACTAAGGAAGGAACAGCCGCTGCCACCCCTTTCCTAGGCTGCCTGTGGCTAATGATGTAACCCATCATACTTCTCGAGGCCCTTTGACTGAGTCCTCGCCGCTGCCCTAGGGAACTAGATTATTATGATGAGATATTAGCTATTAGCCCCACTTTGGAGATAAGGTGGAAATGAGGCACAGAGGAGGAAAGCGTTTTGCTCAAATCATCATCAGCAGAGCTGGAAATAGAACCCGGGTTATAGAATGGGTCCCAGTCGAAGTTAACCCCTTCGCAAGGGTCCGTCCGCACCTCAAGTAGCGCTCCTTTGTGGCAATGTTGCCGGGGTCCTCATCTCCAGTGCCCCTGTGGTGGCCACTTCCTTGGCCCTGTCATGGCCTCCCTCTCTCTCTCTGGGTCTGCTGTGGCCTGGCTCTCTGGCCAAGTCACATAAAGGTTCCATTTGCTTCCAGGGAACTCAAAGTCCCAACACAAATATCATCTTCAATACTAGTCCCAAGCTGACATAGACAAAAGGTCCTTCTCCACTTGTGGGCTCAACTCATAGTTCTCTCTCTTCCCAGAGCGCTGACCCCCCAGGCTTTGTCCTGCTGGGAGTCCAGATACCACAGAAATCCCAATGGTCTTCTGCCTTCCTGGGCTTCTCTTCAGTTCCCTGTTCCTTATAGGCCTTAGCTGAGGGTTCCTCCCCAACAGGAGCCTACCCCGCTCCCTGTTCCCCAGCTGGCACAATGGCTCCAGGACTGCTTTCCTGGCACCTTCTTCCAGGAGCCCACCACAGGAGTTAGCTCTATCCCTGTGGTTCAGCTCTCCAGCCAAAGCCAGCCTTCCCCTGTAGAATCATAGAATCATAGAATATCAGGGTTGGAAGGGACCTCAGGAGGTCATCTAGTCCAACCCCTGCTCAAAGCAGGACCAATTCCCAAGTAAATCATGCCAGCCAGAGCTTTGTCAAGCCTGACCTTAAAAACCTCTAAGGAAGGAGATTCCACCACCTCCCTAGGTAACCCATTCCATTGCTTCACCACCCTCCTAGTGAAAAAGTTTTTCCTAATATCCAACCTAAACCTCCCCAACTGCAACTTGAGACCATTACTCCTTGTTCTGTCATCAGGTACCACTGAGAACAGTCTAGATCCATCCTCTTTGGAACCCCCTTTCAGGTAGTTGAAAGCAGCTATCAAATACCCCCTCATTCTTCTCTTCTGCAGACTAAACAATCCCAGTTCCCTCAGCCTCTCCTCATAAGTCATGTGCTCCAGCCCCCTAATCATTTTTGTTGCCCTCCGCTGGACTCTTTCCAATTTTTCCACATCCTTCTTGTAGTGTGGGGCCCAAAATTGGACACAGTACTCCAGATGAGGCCTCACCAATGTCGAATAGAGGGGAATGATCACGTCCCTCAATCTGCTGGCAATGCCCCTACTTATACAGCCTAGAATGCCGTAGCCTTCTTGGCAACAAGGGTACACTGTTGACTCATATCCAGCTTCTCGTCCACTGTAACCCCTAGGTCCTTTTCTGCAGAACTGCTTCCTAGCCATTCGGTCCCTAGTCTGTAACAGTGCATGGGATTCTTCCGTCCTAAGTGCAGGACTCTGCACTTGTCCTTGTTGAACCTCATCAGGTTTCTTTTGGCCCAATCCTCTAATTTGTCTAGGTCCCTCTGTATCCTGTCCCTACCCTCCAGCATATCTACCACTCCTCCCAGTTTCGTGTCATCTGCAAACTTGCTGAGAGTGCAGTCCATGCCATCCTCCAGATCATTAATGAAGATATTGAACAAAACTGGCCCCAGGACCGACCCCTGGGGCACTCCACTTGAAACCGGTTGCCAACTAGACATGGAGCCATTGATCACTACCCATTGAGCCCGACGATCTAGCCAGCTTTCTATCCACCTTATAGTCCATTCATCCAGCCCATACTTCTTTAACTTGACGGCAAGAATACTGTGGGAGACTGTATCAAAAGATTTGCTAAAGTCAAGGAATAACACATCCACTGCTTTCCCCTCAGCCACAGACCCAGTTATCTCCTCATAGAAGGCAATTAGGTTAGTCAGGCATGACTTGCCCTTGGTGAATCCATGCTGACTGTTCCTGATCACTTTCCTCTCCTCTAAGTGCTTCAGAATTGATTCCGTGAGGACCTGTTCAATGATTTTTCCAGGGACTGAGGTGAGGCTGACTGGCCTGTAGTTCCCTGGATCCTCCTTCTTCCCTTTTTTAAAAATGGGCACTACATTAGCCTTTTTCCAGTCATCCGGGACCTCCCCCAATCGCCATGAGTTTTCAAAGATAATGGCCAATGGCTCTGCAATCACATCCGCCAACTCCTTTAGCACCCTCAGATGCAGCGCATCCGGCCCCATGGACTTGTGCTCGTCCAGTTTTTCTAAATAGTCCCGAACCACTTCTTTCTCCACAGAGGGCTGGTCACCTTCTCCCCATACTGTGCTGCCTAGTGCAGCAGTCTGGGAGCTGACCTTGTTCGTGAAGACAGAGACAAAAAAATCATTGAGTACATTAGCTTTTTCCACATCCTCTGTTACTAGGTTGCCTCCCTCATTCAGTAAGGGGCCCACACTTTCCTTGACTTTCTTTTTGTTGCTAACATACCTGAAGAAACCCTTCTTGTTACTCTTAACATCTCTTGCTAGCTGCAACTCCAAGTGTGATTTGGCCTTCCTGATTTCACTCCTGCATGCCTGAGCGATATTTTTATACTCCTCCCTGGTCATTTGTCCAATCTTCCACTTCTTGTCAGCTTCTTTTTTGCGTTTAAGGTCAGTAAGGATTTCACTGTTAAGCCAAGCTGGTCGCCTGCCATATTTACTGTTCTTTCTACACACTGGGATGTTTTTTTCCTGCAACCTCAATAAGGATTCTTTAAAATACAGCCAGCTCTCCTGGACTCCTTTCCCCTTCATGTTATTCTCCCAGGGGATCCTGCCCATCAGTTCCCTGAGGGAGTCAAAGTCTGCTTTTCTGAAGTCCAGGGTCCGTATTCTGCTGCTCTCCTTTCTTCCTGCATCTTCTGCAGTCTGTCTTCCCAGACTCCCTCAGGTTCCTTATAAGGCTGAGCTGACTAATGGCTCATCACCTAGCTCCACCCTCTCTGCCTGGGTGGCAATCAGTCAATCACCCCACAGGAGGAGCATGTCTCTAATGCTGCGGGGCAGTTCCTTCCCTAGCAGGTGACAGGGTCACCCCATAACACCCTTGCTTTCCAGGGACCCCCTATGCCCACTCATACTGACAAGATGGTCTTGATATTTCCAATAGTTCCTGATTCCAATCAGGCCAGAAAACCTGTGGAAATATATTGTTTAGCTGCTTCTTTTCCCAGCCAGGTCCCAGCCCGGCATAGAAGGCAGGACGATGAGTTTTTAACAGTTAACCATCTTTTAATGGACCTCAGAAACAGTCTTGGGCTAAGGTTCAGGTTGGGTCTCATCTAATCTGAACTGGTTTGACCATTGCTAGCTTCCGGGCCCCTTCTCACCAACTCATAGCAGAGAAGCTGACCTTGCAGCAAACAGTTACGTTGTGGATAGCTTGTGAGGAGAGGAATGCCCAGGGTACCGCATCCGCTGCAGTGCTGAGCACTGGACCGGGGCTGCGTTAAGCTGCTGTGATTCCTGGACAGCAGCCTTCAGCTCATGTAGTGTTGACACCTCCGAGGGCCACACGTCCCTTTTGAATGAACGTGTACTTGTGCATTCTACCCAAAGGGAATTCTAACTGGATAGGAGACGTTTTTGGAGTGGCACGTGAGTATCCTTGGATTCACATGCTTCCCACATCCCATCAGCTGCCCTACGTCAGTGGCTAGGCCAGTGCCCAAAGCATCCCCACGGTCTAGCCCAGGCTACTAATCACAGGATCCATTAACTCATGGAGAGCAAAGATTTCCTCTCCTCTTCTCCCTCGATTCTCCGGTTTGTCTGGAATAACTGTCATCTCCTTTTCAGCTTGTGTTGCCCCAACAACGCGTCCATGTTCAGAAGGATGGATTGTTTTTCTCTACCAAAGAGCGAAATGCCCACTTGAAAGGACAAGAGAATTCTAATAAGTGGCTACGTCATATTGTCCACAAACTACTTCCTTGTATAACTAAAAAGAAGAACAGGAGTACTTGTGGCACCTTAGAGACTAACAAATTTATTAGAGCATAAGCTTTCGTGGACTACAGCCCACTTCTTCCGAAGAAGTGGGCTGTAGTCCACGAAAGCTTATGCTCTAATAAATTTGTTAGTCTCTAAGGTGCCACAAGTACTCCTGTTCTTCTTTTTGCGGATACAGACTAACACGGCTGCTACTCTGAAACTTGTATAACTAAGTCACCAGTCACTGATGATGACCGTGACTGATGTGAGTGCAGTGCAGAAGAGAAGAGATTGTTCTGCAGAGAGAAGGCTCCAATCTCCTGCAATGTCAATCCAGTATTTTGCATGAAGCACCAGGGACCAGATTTTCCAACAGAAGCTCAGAGCCTGATTTCCAAGACCTCAGCACCCAGAATTAGGGTCAGATTTTGGAAAAAGCACAGCTCCCATTCAGGTACCTCAATGAAGCCCAGATTTTCAATAGTGCTCCACACACAGCAACTCCCATGGGTGCCAACTCCTCTGATGATGCCTAAGGTTAACAGCTAGGTAGGGGGTCAGTCAGGACCTTAGTTATGTTTTTATATCTACCTTTACAATGGTTTTTAATTATCTGACTGGAATCCACCCTGCTGTGCACACAGCTGGCCTATGGAAATGCATGTTCTCATTTCCACTCCGCACCTCTTTTCCTTGTTACACTCACTTGTTGTGTCTTGTCGTAAATTAGCCTGTAATGTCTTCAGGGCAGGCTCTGTTTTTTACTGTGTCTGTACAATATTTAGTGCAATGAGGGTCCCTGATGGAGGGGCATCGGGATACTATGATAAAACTATGAGTTATTATTAGAGAGATGCTACTGGTTTTATGCCAGGCATCAAACTGTCCCTAGCTCGTTCACACCTGACCCAAGATTAAACTAGTCCTTGTTCAGTAGTGTCTACGTGGGAGATTCATGCTTAAAAAAAGACCTCGTTGCTCTACTGAAGCTTTGCAGCAGGGGATGTTTATATTTGTTATTGTTAATGCATGCCCAGTTTCTAATTTGCACCTGATACACCCTCGCTCATATTGTGAAACTCGGATGCATTTCTTTTTTTGCAGACTTAATCAAGCAGTTGACAGCTGTCATTCGCGTTTGTTGCCTTCCACACTGAAACACGCTTTGCAAAGAGTGGCTACTATCCGCACACTTGCAAAGGCAACTGCATATTTAGCATGTTCGCAGCTCTGGGACTGCAGTAATTAATTGTCTGCCTGGCACACAGACTTTCGGAGCTTTGCGTTCATTCACTTTCTATTAAAAAAAGTAAAGGAAGTGATAATAATATCTAGGGAAATAGCTCAGGGTAGGCTTATTCCACGCTGGGGCCTCTCTTTAGTTCTGAATTCGGTTGGTCAGGCTCCCAACCTTGGTTAATACATGTCCCAAGGTAAAATGAGGGATCCAGGTCAGGTCTAGACCAGGTTCCTAAATATTTGGGTTTGTATGTAATTTCTTCCTCACACTGCTCCCATTGAAATCAATGGTAAAACTCTTAATGACTCCATAGGTGACAGCTTTGGTTGCCTAATGAGTTGTGTGACGTGTACAATATGTGCAGTTTGATTTAACACCCATGTATCCCATACCTGAGTGGTGAGACTGACAGCAACAGCTCAGAGAATATTAAATCTCTATTTTACTTACAGCTTTGAATGGATTCTCTCCTCTTTTATTTATTTCCCCCCTGTCTATGGGACATAAAAGAGTTACTTCTCTATGTAATTTGTCTGATTCTATCATCTGGAACAAAGCACTGGTTTCTCTTTTCTCTCCCGGCTGCACTCCTTCATCTGTACTGTTCGCTTCTCTTTTCCCAGCTAGGAAAATGTGAAAATAGAAAATCAACTTGCCCAAGCATGTTGGGGTTTATTTGCTTTACCCAATACATTATCTACAATGCATGCATACATTAGCAGAACTATCCTCTAGACGATCCTTTCTGTACTCCCTCCCACTCTGTGTGTTAAGAAAACACCACAGAGAGAGATGACAACTGTGTGTTGTGCATGTGTGTATGCACGTACTCACCACACACAACATACACACATACAGTATGTGTATCTGGGATTATCATTTCCCCCAGGAAATAACCATTTCCAACTCTCTTTTTCCCTGGGACCATGTCAGATTTTTGCTCCTCCTCTGAGCTGCAGGTGGACAATCCTAACTATTTCAGGGCAGAAATGGAAAACTGCCAGATCGAAACCCTACAGGAATGAACCCTGGGTGGGCAGAGTCCTGTGTATTCACTTCTCCCGTTTGTTTGCCTGCATCCTAATTTCCTGTCCACTGTTAATTACTTTCTTTCTTCTGCTGACACCCCCCCCCCCAATTCCCATCCCTGTGATTGTGGATTACTGGGGCGCACACCCACAGACCAGCTCTCTCCCCCTCCTCTTCGCCTTGCATTGAGCTGCCTCTGTTTTCCATCCCCCCTTTTGCATGCTAAATAACGTACTCACACCAGCACACGGAGCCTTTGCAGAAGGGGGGGGGGGGGGGTGTGCCTGCCTGTCTATCTGCTTCGTTTTATCTCCCAGGCTGAGTGATCTGCTTGGGAAATCACTTTCCTTTCACACCCTGCACTGGCTCAGCCAGTCTCTCGCAGACATGCAGCTGGAGAGGAAGATGCTGCTCTCCCTGCCCTGCTGCTGAAGAGAGGGGCGAGCTCTTAACCCTACAGGGGGGCTCTTTGGGAAGGGAGGGGGGTTGCCTTTTTGCGGACAATCCCACCATCTCCCCCCTCCCGGTCCTGCCAGCGTCCATCTGCCCCTCCCTACCACTAACACCCTCCCCCCCCAGCGGGCTGGAGGGGCTCATGCAGCCGATAAGGTAAGCACCAGAGACGGTGAGGTTGAGGGGAAGTGGATTGGGGGGGGGGGGGGGGAAGGCACCAACTCCTGGGGTCTGTTCCCTGCAACAAAGGGGCACCCCTCGCCCAAGGAATCCCGGTGCACCTTCGCTTGCTTCCTTCTTAACCTGCTTTGGGGTTGCCACCTGGACTCTGTTTCCGGCATGATGTCCCCCCCCCTTTCCCGCCCTAATTGCTTTTTGATTTGCTTCTTAACCAGGTGCTCTTTCTGCCTTCGAACCTATTGAGAATCTGGGGCATTCCGTTCTGATCCTCTGTAGAGTTTCTCACTCAATTTGTAAATGCTCATTCTGTGTTTTGATTCTTTCTCTTCATTGCATGCTCTGGGTATGGAGAGAGAGAGAGAGAGAGATGTTTTCCTATCTACTATGATTTTAAAATACAGAATGTTTTCAAGATCAAACTAGCGCGTTTGACAGCTATCCGGGCACCATGGGAATGAGAGCCAAAGAAGTACCGAGAGAGAGAGAGAAAGAGAGATGGATAACTATATAGGTAGGCTAACGCAAACATTACATTCATCTCAGAGGGCTAGATTCTGCTACCTTTACTGGTGATGAGTAATACCTTACTCAACAAAAAGTCCCACTGATTTCAGTGGGTAATAAGGCATTAATCAATGTCAGGATGGCAGAATATAGCCTTGAGTTAGGACATTTTAAAACCACCAACGAGGTTGCAAAACATCCTCTTTAAGTGTTGTTTTCATTCAGGGACTTGCCTGTTGTTATATGTATTCAAGGAAAGCATGTTGTGTTTGCAAGACAGGTGCTTTTTGTTGTGGTGGTGGTTCCTGGGCAGGAGATGAAAGTTTGGTGTTGTTTTGATGTGATTCTTGATTGCTGCCTGTTGGAGTAATTGTATTGCAATTGCTCAGAGGTAGAATCAATTTCCCCAAATTGAGATTTTAATGGGAGCTTGCAAGCTGATGTTATGTCATGTGGTTTAAGGCAGCGTTGGATTGCATTTATTTTATACATTGGATATTTTTGCAAACTGTTTAGGGAAAACAGCGCCACCTAGCGGGAAGAAACGAGCCTTGAGCTCTATTTAATCCCGGGAGAGCGCACATGTGCTTATTCCCTGCTCAAAAAATACAGCCTTCATCCAATTGCATCCTCTGTAGGGAGTATGACGGGTTTGGAAAATCCAGAGGGATAGAGTCATTGGGATTTTTACTAGCCTCATTTTTTGTAACGATTTATTTTCCTGGGAGATATTCAGGTAGTTTTTTAAAGTTTTTAAAAATGCATAGTGACAACATCTACTAGACAGTACAGCTGTTAGTCTATAAGGTGCCACAGGACTCTTTGTTGCTTTTTACAGCTCCAGACTAACACGGCTACCCCTTTGATTCTAGACTGTCCTTAGTGTTTCATAACTGAAAGCAGAAATGGCATGGTGTGGTGGATCACATTTCTAGGCATCATCTTCAGGAATCCACACTAGACAACCCAAGTGGGATGGTACAGTGTTGCCACATAAAGTCAGAAGACACCTTAAAGAGCATCTCCTGCTTGCTCTGTGCCCCTCCTAAACTCCTACTTTCTCCAGCCACAGTAAACTGGTGAGCTAGCCTTCAGGAAAATTGGTGTCTCCATCCCAGCTGTTCCACAGAAAGGCCTGTTACCTTTTAATGATGAGAGCTAGGAGAGGTGGATTAGACAAATATATTTGTAGGAACTCTTGCAATTTCAGATTAGACATCCTGTTTGGATGGGGAGAGGCGGATTAGACAAATATATTTGTAGGAACTCTTGCAATTTCTAGAGACAAAAGTAGATTTTAGAAGCAGCAGGGAAAGAAGAGGCAGCATTATTGTCCAATTATACTAAATTGATTTCTCTGTGTTCTGACAGAAAATCAAAACAGGGTTGATGAGCCTTTCTGTTTATTTTTTGGCAGTTAGAAGTTACCCAGATTTTCAATTGAGCCACACACATTTCACCAACAGCCATGAAACTTGCTCACAGACATGACCACCTATTAGTCCAATTGTTGATGAGAGCTTCACTCAGATGTGAAATAGATGCAATAGGAATGTTGTTTGGGATTTACTCCGGTAGGAGATGGGGACGAAGGCGGAGCTCCCTGCAGAGAACTAAATATACAGAAGAAGAATTCCAGCCGCTCTTCTAAACACTTCAGAACAAGGAGAGGTTATATTATGTGATGTGTGAGATTCAAGCCTAGCCCCATAATATGTTGCAAACAAATTAGGGGGAGGAAGGAGTTGAATGTCACCTGTCACACAAGGAGGAGTGGGGGGTGAGGTAACATCTTTGGACCAACTTTTGTTGGTGAAAGAGACAAGCTTTTGAGTTTACACAGAGCTTACTGAAGAAGAGCTCTGTGCAACCTCGTAAGCTCACCCTTTTCACCAACAGAAGTTGGTCCAATAAAAGATACGACCTCACCCACCTTGTCTCTCTAATACCCTGAGACCCACATCGCTACAACTACACTGCAAACAAGTTGACGTGACAAGTTTTATTCAATTGAAAATACCCAGCTCATTTTGCTTTCTTTTGCGGGTAGGAAGGAAGGATTTCTCATACATTCCTCCTCCCTGCCTAACTTGATCATTATTGCATTACGAATTGGCAAGCCATTATATTTGCACTAGTTGCTTTGGGTGATCACTTCATGTAGCGATCCCAAAATATCTTTACCCTCCTCATGAGGTGTTGAAAAGCTTAATCGATTTGTAGAGGGCTTTGAGATTCTTGGATGGAAGAAGAGCAAAGTATTTTATTTATTGGTGGTGGCATTACAAAATCCTAATAATCCAAAACTGACACCTAACAGTGTCCCTTTAAAGAGTCAGGCAACTGAGACAAGGATTTATATAAGACGATGTATATTTAGATTGCCCAACCACCAAAAACTCAGCTGTTGCAGCGAAGAATCCTCTTTGCTCTTTGCCAAGCAACAGTCAGCCTGCATGCTTCTCTTCAAAGCCTCTTTCAGATACCATCTCCTCTGACCTACCCCATTAAGATACTGTAACTACCATGCCCAATGCACTAATGAAGCCTGCAATAGAATACCTTCCTTATTAGTTGCTATACACGGATTTTTCAGGGCAGGAAAACATGTTAGCAGAGCAGCATTTTGAGACACTTATCCAGCTGCTACCTAACGTCTAAGGGTCTAAATGTTAATCAAATGGGAGTTACTGCACACATCCACACTTTGAGAGAGACTGCAGTGTAGCGGTAATTAAATGTAGGGTACAGACAGTTCTTGTTTAAAAAATACTGCAGTGTTCTCCATCTAATCACCATCTTGCAAACTCTATAGGTTTGGATCCTTACTGCAAGAAAGATACAGTGTTGCTGGCTTTTTTAAAAAATAAGGGAATCCTCCAAAGCACAAGCATTGGCTTGATTTGCATGCTCATTTTAAAATCACTTGTCAATCTTTCCCAGAGCTTCATTGATCCTTTTTCTCTCCAAAGAGTCAATGCCCCCTTCCCTCCCCTTTTCCATCGGCTTTTGGAATGGATCAGGATTCTGTTGTTTAAACCAAATCCCAATACATGTTGTTAGGGTGACCGGACCTCCCAATATTAGGGACTTTGTCTTATATATGCAACTAGACCCCCTTTATTTTTCACACTTGCTATCTGGCCACTCTACATGATGTAGAAGCACCTTTCATATTCAGATTCCTGTGGCGGGATAGAGCAGCTTTTCCTGACCTTTCTGTGCAGCGCAGGAGGGAAACACACCCGCCAACCTGAACACATGGAATCATAGAATCATAGAATATCAGGGTTGGAAGGGACCTCAGGAGGTCATCTAGTCCAACCCCCTGCTCAAAGCAGGACCAATCCCCAGACAGATTTTTACCCCAGTTCCCTAAGTGGCCTGCTCAAGGATTGAACTCAGAACCCTGGGTTTAGCAGGCCAATGCTCAAACCACTGAGCTATCCCTCCCCCCTATCCCGGGAACCCTCATGCCTCAATGGCTGTTATTAGAATTATGTGTATGGCAGTAGCACCAAGAGGCCGCCCGGAACAGTGCCCTGTTGGGTTAGGCTCTAGATGAACATATAGTAAAAAGCAGCCTCTGCCCTAAAGAGCTTAAATTTAAAACGAGACGCAACAAGTCAGCCAAACAAATAGGCAGGGAAGATGGGATAACAAGCAAGGCCAGTCAGCAAGGGGTGGGCGGTGAGCTACTCTATGGTCACCCTGTGCCAATGGGGAGATCCTGCAAAATGGGTATAAGAGAAATATGTCTGTTTCAGAGCTGTGTGCTGTCCCTTCTAGTTTTTTGCATTGCAGATAGTCACTGTCCTTTGGGGCTGGTCGGAACATGGGATCTTCTCATATGGGAATCTTCTAGATTTTAGGTTGGCCTTAGTCCTTCTAATCAGTTTTGAGATTGATGAATCACTTGGTTATTTTTTACTATTGCCCATCATTCATGGTATTCATATTTGCCACCAAAACCATTCACTAGTCCAAATACTCCAGCACTCAGTGTGTTTAGAGACATGTCCATACACACATCATCTCTCTTGTCTTCATTCACCTTCATTTGGTAGCTACACATTTGGGGTTCATTCTAATCACATGGAAACACTGGGAAATTGATAAGTAAGTTCCGAAAATCTCTCATCAGTAGCTGTATAAATGTCCATGTATGCGTAATGTAGATAATACATGAGTATCTGATACCAGGCTTATAAACTACAGGCTTTTACAGCCCTAGATATTAAATGGTGATTCATGAACTGAAATGATACCATGCACTGTTACAAAGATTATATCATACTTGCTGTTTTGGGGCCCAATTCTTCACTCGTTGAAGTTAATCAGAGTTTTGCCATTGGTTTAAATGGGAGCAGAATTGTGCTCTGAAAACTTTCATCCCAGGCTCCCAAAGCACTTGGCAAACACCAGTTGATTAAGTTTCCCAGCCCCTGTGAGGAGGTAACTGAGCATAGAGCAGTGAAGTTGCTGTCTTAAGGTTCCTAGATACTAAACTTAATGGTAAATAAAGTCATAGTGGTTAGATAGATTGGTGGATAAAGGCCACAGTCATTCCGTTTTTGTGAGAGCCAAGAATAGATCCCCTACTCTAACCACTAGCTACAGGCAGCAGAAAGTCTTCAAAGGCCCAGTTCTATTTCCATTGGCTTCAGTGGCAGCAGAATCAGGTCCATTGGCTTCAAGGGTAGATTTGGCCCCTGTCCTTGGTATTGTAGGAGCCTCTGATTAGCTGATCCTTTTTTAATAACCAAAGAATTAGCACTGAATTCATCCAGGTTGTGAGCCTATGGAAATCAATGGAGTTACATCAGGGATACATTTGGCACTTAGGTATCAGAGGGGTAGCTGTGTTAGTCTGAATCTGTAAAAAGCAACAGAGGGTCCTGTGGCACACCTTGCATCTGAAGAAGTGATGTTCTTACCCACGAAAGCTTATGCTCCCAATACTTCTGTTAGTCTTAAAGGTGCCATTTGGCACTTAGAGGGTCAGGCAACACTTAGTCCATTTCTCACTCCACTGTGGCTACACAGGGTTGGAGTCTCCCCAGGGTGAGTGCTTTGCCACGGGTCATCCTATCTTCCATGAGATACATAAACCAGAAATCCTGCCTGCTAGCACTGATTTAAATCCTACGGACACTTTTATTCAGGGGCTAGGGTGTGTTAGCATCCTGTTCTAATTCCAGTTCAGATCACAATATTCTACTACCCTACAAGCTCCCAGCAGCCCGCTGGATCGGGGATGCCTCTTTGCTCCCTGTACGAAGCTGTTGTACGGCATTATTGTGTTCTGTCTCACAGTGGCTGCATTTCTGTGGTGGATGAAGTGTTCCCTGTGTGTTGTTTGTAAAAAGCTTAGGGATCCTTTAGGATGAAAGGCGCAATCTAAAACGTGAGATCCTTGTTGGCGACAGCATTTAGGCTTTAGGAAGAAAAGAAATAAGGGAGAATGCAGTCAGTATCCCCTCCCAGTTCATTTCAAAGGTAGATGCTTAGATTGTCTCCCTTCGGCAAAGTTCAGATCCCAAATTTCAAACAATTTGGGGATACTAGCAATCCAGGTCTTTGGTTCAACTCATTACAAAGGTGGAGGTCATTTGCAAAATGTGGAACTGAATCCAGAACTTCAGAACCATCCGTATTTTGGGCCTGTTTAGACCAAGGTGTAGTTTTCACCAATGAAAGCGGCTGCCTTCAGTTGTGCACAAACAGCAGTCAAACGTGCAATACCTGATGCAGCTAAGCCTAAATGTGTCCGGGGAGGTGGGGAGGGAAACAGGAAGGTTGCGAATTGGAGCCAGTAGAACCAGATATTTGTTTTGTGGCAGCACAGTTTTCACTGACCTGAAGGCTGAAGCTTCACGTGGGTCCGTTTTTAATCTCTTTCCCTGCTCAGGCTGATCCTGAAGCCCTTCTGCACACAAACCTCCCATTGACTTTAGTGCGCATCCGAATGTGCAGGCTCCAGGATCAGAACAGCGGGAAATGGTGCTGGTTCAAACTCACAGCCGACTGCAGCCCTTTTGTGAAGTGGACAAGGCCCCTCGCTCGCAACTGTGCTCTTTTGATTCCACACAGAATCACCTTCACCTTTATCCCTAGTACAGCCTGGATAAAAATCCAGGGCTTCAGCCAGAGGTGTAGTTTGACTTCCATATTTGGGGGGGGCAGCTCCAGTCAGGCCAACGGGGCTGCACATGGGGAGGCAAATCCCATGCCTGCCCCAGGCTTGCAGTTTGGGGGGGCAGTACCCCCCACATACACTACACATATGGTTTCAGCCCACACAGCTGTTTGGAGTATTGGAAACTCAAAACCCTACAACTTCACACAATAGACAAATGGAGATATTTGACAAACTTGGGTCTCAAAATATGTGATCTAATTGCAGCCTCTTCACCTCACCCCAGGCAGGATTTTTTTTTAAAGCTGAGGCCTGGTCTACACCTAAAACTTAGGTCAACCTAGCTACATCACTCTGGGCGGTGAAAAATTTTGCCACCTGTGAGCTGGAGTTAGGTTGAGGTAACCCAACTGTAAACGCAGCTAAAATTCTTCCATCCACATAGCTACTGTTTTTCAGAGAGGTGGATTACCTGCAACGATGGAAAAACCCTTCCCATCGGCACTACAGTGGCATGGAAAGTTAAGATTAATTAACTAAAATTGTGAAGTTAAAGTGCATCAAACCCCTGTGCAGATGCTCTGATTCAGAATTACAGTGGCCTTAGTTCATTGTAGTTTGAACCTGCTTCAAGGAAAGTGTTTTTGCTATAAGCAAAGGAGTGAATTTAAATGAATCTAGTTATACAGTATGATTCTCCTACAGAGATACTCTTAAGAGCGGCATTCTTTGGTTTAGCCACCCCTTCCCAAGTGACATAAACTAAACTGAAGAAAATCACTCTTATTGGAATAAGAGTGTCCACAGGGGGGGTTACGCTGGTACAACTAGACCTGTATGACTATATCAGTATAATGGGTAAAACTCTCCCAGATAGATAGGGACAAGCTGAATGTCAGCAACAACTTCTTGACAGTGAGATCTGTTAGGCTGAAGTATAGTTATCCTACGGAAGTTCCGGAAGAGTATTTGGTTGGCTATTTAACATTGGTCTTGAGAATACACCAGTAAATGTATGATAGGGATCTACCCTTCACTGGTCAGGAGCTCGACTAAGTGACTTAATAGAGCATTTCCATTTCTAACATCTATCAGACTAATGACATGAAGCTATGAAATGTGCTCCATGTGTGTTTCTGAGTCATATGGGCTTACTTCACTCCTGTTCATGCAGCTGTGGAAGAGCGAGCTGGATTCTGTTGTGAAACACGTACGCCTACAGCAAACTGTCAGCTGGTTTCTGATGGCAGAATGCTCATTGCCAGTGACAAGGGGTGACCGTATCCTTTAGTGGACTGAGCACAGGGCCTCCTATGTCCTTTTTCTCTGCCATAGACTCAGTGGGTGACCTTAGCTAAATTATGTAAGCTCTCAGGCCCAGATCCTCAATGGGATTTAGGAGCCTAAATCCCTTTGAGGAGCTGGAACTCCATGCCTCAGTTTCCCCTCCGGGGGCTACACCAGTTACCCTTTGTGTCAGTGCCCAGCGTGGCTGCCTCACTAGGTAGGCGGCAGAGGAAACCCTGCTGGATTTTCAGAACCCAGGCACTTGCTGGCAGCTAGAAAAAAAAAAAAAACATTATTTTTGGGTGACTCGCAAACCAAACTGTGAAAGGCTGGGAGCGAAATCCGGGACCCAGCACTGTCCCTTTTACAGTCAGTCCCGCTGTCAGTACAGAATAGGGTGACCAGACAGCAAGTGTGAAAAATCGGGACGGGGGTGGGGGGGTTATAGGATCCTATATAAGAAAAAGGCCCAAATATCAGGACTGACCCTATAAAATCGGGACATCTGGTCACCCTAGTACAGAAGGAAGCCTGATCCCCAGCCAGGCAGACCCTGTCCAGCCTCGCCAGTATCTGGGTGTGTTTCTCTTTCCAGAAGGGTGTTCTGGGGGTTAGGGGTTTCTGGGGTTAGTTCTTTAGTGCAACCGGCCTCTCTCTCTCTCTCTCATTGCTCCAGACTAGTGCATGGAATGAATTAATTCCTCCGCCTCTTTCTTTCTCCCACCCTCCTGCTTCAGTGCGCTGCATGGCTGTAAGAGGAGCCTGCCTGCCCTGGGAGGCGGAGACGCTGGCTCGTGACTGGAGGAAAGGAAGAGCTCAGTAGACATTGGAAGGCAGCGGGGATGATTGATGGTTTGGACTGTTTTGTAAGGGGGAAAGGAGAGAAGAAGAAGAAGAAGAAAAAAAAAGTCTGTGTAATTTCAGCGCAGAGGCGACTGGAGCCTGCCAGCTAGGGCTCCCTGCCCTGCCCAGCTAGACAGACATTCGCTCGCTGGGGGGCTGAGGGATTCTTTTCAGTTTCTCTCCTTCCTTTCGATTGATTTATTTTTCCCTTTATTTTTCTTCCACTCTCTCTCTCTCTTTTTTTTTTTTTTAAACTCTTCTTCCAGGGAGAGGATAGTGGTTAAAGCTCGAGCTGGATGGATGGGTATGGGGAGAGGGGCAGGATCTACAGCCCTGGGATTCTTCCAAATCCTCCCTGTCTTTCTCTGCATCTTCCCTGCAGGTAAGGAACAGCCCCTTGGGTTGAAGACTTTTCGTACAAAGCCTTTGCTGGCCGTTTCAGTTACCCCCTGTCTGGGGGCCTCTCTGTCTCTCTCTCCCTCTCTGCAGCAGTTCGCCACATGTTTAAAAGCTTTCAGCACAAACCCCCTCGTGTTTTTTTTCTTCTTCCTTGACCTCTGATTCTGTCTGTCGCTGGTGCCTCCACAGACCTTGTCCCTCCAGGAGGGAGGTGATCAGAGTGGATAAATAGGGAGACGCTAATGCGATCCGAGCATTGTTATTAAGAGGCAGAAAATATCCCCCCTCCTGCCGTCTCAGGCAGGCTAGTCTAGGTTTGCCGTGTGCAGTGGAAGAAGGGAAAAAGTGACCAGGGAAATAGCTACTAAATGCCAGGTTGTGCCCATTGACTGGTTGCATGCGCTCAGCTGGTGGGGAACTAGAGAAGTTGGCTTCAAGTCTGAAATGTTCCTTGTGCTTTTAAAAAGCGAGGCTGTGATAAGGGACTGAATCTTGAGCTGTGATTTGGGGGGGCAGGCTTAGCACTCATGCAACCTCTGGCCATCTGAAGGGATGTTTAAATACACACACTGGCATACACATTAATGGTCCCGATCCACTGCGCCTATCACTGCAGCTGGACACCAGCGTGACCTCGTTTGTTTCGAGGGAGTTGCACTGGGATAAAACTGGAGTAACACACCGGTGAATCCGACCCAACAGCGTTGGGATGGAGGGGGGTCATCACACATTCCCTCCTTTCCCGAACCAGCCTGGCCGTGGTTGGGTTTTTAACACTGCCTGTCTCCTCTGCTGGGCCATTGCTCAGTTAGAAAACTTCACTTCGCTGGGGTTGAAGAGGTTGCTCCTGTCACAGGGTAAAAGCAAGTCAGATGGCCCCGCAAGGGTCTGATTCCCCTTCCCAAAGCCTGGCACCCCCTCCCCCCCCATTACCGCTTCCCCGGCGCGCACACCTACATACACTTGCAGCTATTGCTAATCTTTCTGTTTGATAACATTTGAGGGCCACCCTCCGCCTTACCCCGGTTTGTTTGTATTGTGTCAGAAAAGGAGAGAATTTCAGAAATACAGCTGAAAACGCCATCTGTTTCCAATGAATCCCCCATAGTTTTTCACAATGTTTTTGGCAGATCTGTGCCTGCAAATTCCTTCGAGCCGTGAGTGCTTGTTTTTGTTGGGGGAGGGGAAACCAACTCCACAGAGGCAGATTTGTTCCTTCCAAAACTCTCCAGTTTCTTTACCTCTTTTTTTTTTTCATTTGAGGGGAGGAGGGGGGGGGGAAGAAAAAAGAAAAGCCCGAAAGTTAAATCCCCTGTTTTATTTGTATTGCATTTCTCCCTTTTCTATTGCCCATGCATTTCTTTGGCACTATCTAAATCTCTTAAGCTATGTCTCTAACACATGCAATAAATAAATAAATTAACCACCTCCCTGATACAGTAAAATAAACCCCTTCGTTGAAATATTAGGATCAACATGTCCACCTAGATCTCCCTGGTCACTGGGATATTTTAGCCCCAAGAAAACTGAATGCAGAGCTTCACATTGTGGGGAGTTTTTGATCAGATCTGATACATGTTGCTTAAGTTCTTTACGCAGCCTTCGAGTCAAAGTGCTGGGGCTGAGTTTGCCATGCAAGAAAGAACTTGATATTAGATCTGTGTGTTTGTGTTTTGTTTTTAATTCTCCCCTCAACAGCCAAATATATTTCAAGGAACTGGCAAAACTGGGTAATCAAGACCCACTGTGAACTGCTCAGAGGAGTTTGGGCACAAATCTAGACCATGCTCCTCATTCATTATGCTTGTCCCTCGCTCTGCATTTTAATAGGGGTCCACAAGGTAGGAGGAAGGAAAAGGGGTGTCTGCACCTGGGTGTCTCCCCCCTTCTCTCCATTCTGCCTCCTGCTAATTCACATCTCAGCAGCACATAGTAAAGAGGTGCTGTAACCCTGATGGAGTCTTAAAACTGCTTCTAAAAGTTACAGCCTGTTTTAGAGGGGCCGTGCTGAGCGCTGCACCCAGCCTGTTCCGACAGAGCGCTCGGTGTGTGAGCTGAGTGCCCCACCAAGCCCTGCACTTTTTCTTGATTTTTTGCTTTTAATGAAACATTCAGATCTCCCGGTGCTTTGACCCTAGTGGCTTGCCCTGAGTTCCTCATTTGCACCATGGGACCGGATTTTCCTCTCACCCCAGCATGGCTCAGGAGTAACCCCATTGTGGAGTTGCACTGGTACAAAACAGCCGGTGGGAGAATCAAACCAAATCCTGACATTTTGTATTCCCTCTTCCCTAAGCAAATCTCCTATGGAGGAGTCTAGGGGTCAGATTTCCCAAGGATCTAGGCTCAATTTGCAAGTGCCCAGCCCTCATTATTAGGGCCTTGTTTCTAAAAGTGCTCAGTATCTGGTAGCCCCCGTTTGCGGCCCTTAGGGTAACGTATGTGGCACTCAGCACCCCCTGTGCTGAGCTCTTGTTAAAATCCAGCCCTTTATTTCAGGGCCTAAATGGGAGCTGAACTGTATTGAAAATCTGGCCCTATGAGTTTTGCCTAAGAAGGACTCCTGGGTTTGTCCCCTGTACCACACTCTGTAGGAAGCTGCTGTTGCTTTTGGGTCTAGCTGAGAAGCCGATGCAGTTCCCCTTGATGAAGTGACCCTAATATTTGCTGTAATAAGCCCCTTTCTCCAAGGAGTGGGAATTAATGCCTCCAATCCATCCAGGCAGTGTGGTTTATCCCAGATAAGGATCCAGGCCTATTGGAGGTTTATCAGATAGGTTGATAAATGGCTTTTGTCTCTTAGCAGCAGTGAGGGATGTGATCTCAGCACTAAGCTGAAACTGAGAAGGGGGGCTTAGAGGTTGTTAAAACAACACCTTCTCAACCCTTAAAGTGACAGCGCTTGGAGTATTCCCAGTCCTGGGGAGATATGGCAGAGTGGCCACAGGGATGGCTCTTGTGTTAGGTGTTATAATGGAGAAGAGTGACAGGACTCAAATGTAGAGCTGGAAGGATTTGGGCTTCACAGGTTTCTTGCTGTGCTGAAGCTGGTCTCTTATTTGGAATGGGGAGTTTTGCACAATTGCCGCTGAGAATCATATTGGGGCTAAAAGGAGGTGCCTTGTTTTTAAATGCACATGGTGTGGGCTTTTTTTATGGGAATTGCCGCTCTTTAATTCCAAGCCCCTGGTTAATAGGAACCGGGAGATGTTATGGGGAACTTTGGGTTTATAATAGCAGCAGCTGAGGTTTTCTTCTTCTGTGGCATGAACAGCTGCACCACGTCAGACGTGCACATAAAAGTGATCATAGAGCTATGCAGTCATAAAAACTTCTTTACCCGGGGGCTTAGTGGGTTTCTGCACCAACCTGCTACCTCTAGAGACCTGGGCCGAAATGCTGGGTCAGGCTACAGTGACAAAAAGTTTTAGGGTTTCTCATCCAAATCCTTGAGGGACACATCACTTAAATCACCACACTCTTTGGCCCGGTTGCGCACAATTGTCAGTCTCGTCTCAGCACAGGCCCAGGATTCGAATAATGGGGGTGTTGCTGTGGGTTCGCCTGGAGGTGCATTGGCAGAGCCGAGGGGGTGTCAAGGACTAGAAGAGCAGGGGGATGCTGCAGGTTTTGCTCTTTTTTGCTTTGTTGTTTGACAGAGCTGTGGGCAAGCGACCCAGAACTGGACTAGCAGAAGGGGCTGCAAGTCAGGACTGAGGTGCATCAGCGAAGCTGCGTGGAGAACCCAGGACTGACATATCAGCCATCGGTTTGCAGGGGTGTGTGTGTCAGGATTGAGGGGTTTTGGCAGCGCAGTGGTGGGAGCAAGAACTGATGGGCACTGACAGAGGATTTGGGGTTGAAATATATGGGGTGCTGCAGGTCAGGATTGAGTTGCATTGCAGCCACACTGTGCATCGCTCTACAGGCTGTTAGTCCCTTTCTTTCATGAGGACTAAATTCACTCATAAATGCTTTTAAAAGGCTTTGTAACCTACAATTGACAAATATTGTAATTAAGAGCAGGAGTCCCATAACCCGGCCTTTTTTTTTTTGCGTGAACTGTAATAACAATAACGGGGATTTCAACTGTAACCTCAAGATTTCTTTGCACTCGAGCGCAATCTTGCTACAAAATCACCGCTCCACCCGCAGAAGTTTCTGTAGCGAGGAGGGAGAATTGAATTATGTCCAATTGCAAAACCAGATGCCATCCCTTCGATGAAGTCATAGGGTTTTTACTGCAAAAGAACAAGCTGGCTCCCTATGCACAAGTAGCCATCTAAGTGCAGACTGAGCAGCTCTGTCTAATGTCCTGCACATGGCTACAGGGAGCTCCACTTGGGGAGGGAGAATGCAAGTCTCTACAGAGGTGAGATCAGTGAGTTCGTCAGGGTGGAGCATCGGCTGGGTTTTTGGGGGAGCTGAAAGGCCCAGTCTTGATCCCATGGTAGTTTTGCCATTTATTTTCATGGGTGCCCAATTGGGCCCTAAATGTGTGGTCATATCTGGGGAGTAGGACAGAGAATGTATTTCACTTGAGTCATGACTGTTCTACGGAATAACCCACCAGGAAGGGGGCTCTGTGGCTTAAGCCTCCTGTTAGATATTGGCTTCCTGGCCTCTTTTGAGTGCTATTGGCTTCAGTCTCCAAAGCCCTACAGTTATATGGCCTGGGTTCTGAGAAACCCATCTTTCCTCCCCCCCGCCCATGGCTGTGAGGTCATGTGACATCCCCTACATGCCCGTGGGGTTCAGTGGCTGGTGCATGTGGCAGAGTGTTCCTGCTGGAGGACCCCAGACTCTGGAATTTGCTCCCCACAGTGCTCTGACAGAGCTGAGTTAGCTGACCTTTACGGCACAACACAAAACCCGTCTCTCTTCACAGGCATTTGCCGGGGGCAGGGATGGATGAATGAGCAGGGAGTAGAGAGTCAGGGGGATACATTTGGTTTTGATTTTTTTCATTTCTTCTCTGACATTTAGAACTTGCGCCCAGTGGCTCCAGCATTGGGCACCTTTTAGAAAAAAAAACAGTGAATATCAGGGACTGGGATCTAGGTGGGCCATTAGTGTTTGGAGGGTTCATGGATTTCGTGCATCACTTCCATTGCAATTTGAGTCGGATAGAACAAGTTGAGTATCAGCTCGGTTGGTGGTGTGAGAGTGGGGATGTATAGGGCGGGGTGGGGAAGTGAGAGACAGTGTATTTGTGAACAGATCTACATAAAAGATTTGTTCCTCACCCTCATCAGACCATAGCGAGAGGCTACAGTGTGAGACACAGGGCCGTACGTGTGTTTGTGTGAATTTCCCCTAGGTTGTGCGAGGTTCTAGCTGACATCTGTGAAAGTCAGGCAGCTGACTCTCCACGCCCTGCACTCAAATCAACGCCTCTAATTGAAATGCCGCAATTCTTGGCAGGCCGTTTAATTGTGAAAATTTGCCTCGTTCAGATTTATGTGCTTGGGGCTTTTCTCTGTCTCCTCATTTTTGTATCTCATTTAGCTCAGTGTTGAAGGGTTGAAATTTCAGAAGAAAGTGGTGGGGGCAGATTATTCCTAGAGAAAACACACACCTCTCGGGCAAAGCGCTTTCCCACAGCAGCCTTTGTGGCACTGACTGCACAGAGGATCTGCTAACCAGGCCTGGCTACAGTCATACAGCTGTGGTGAGGGGTTGTGCCTGTAACACAGTCTGAACAGAACAAGGCCTGGGCAAAACGCTATTGATGTGAAAACAACCTCGGCTCAGCTGTGAGCCTGAGTCTCATGGAGAAAGGTCTGATGCCCAGCTCATCCCAATGGCTTATCAAACTCGGAGGTGGGAAGATGGATATTGTAAGTGACTCTGGAATCCCACCTTAAAGGTGAAGGGCAAAGGAACCGCAGTGGCAAAATGATCTAAGAGCCCAAGCTGCTGTCAGAGCCCGAATGGATTTGTCTGCTCCTTTCTGATGGAGCTGGATACAAAGTCCCATCGGGACGTATTGAGGTGGGCGCTGAGTCTCCTGGTTAGAGGACGGGACTAGAAGTTGGAAAACTTTGCTGTGAATTCCCCACTATGTCACTGAGTGACATTGGGCGGTCATTTCATTGCTCTAGGCCTCCGTTTTCTCACCTATAAACAGTGCTTTACCCACCTTTATTAAGCAGCTGAGATCTTGGGTGACCTGTTGGTGTTGTGAAAGCAGCCCTTCCTTCCCTTACCTGCCAAGCAAGCCTGGCTTTCAAGATTTCATGCTTGCTGTGATGACACACCAGTATTCCTGGCCACTGTTTCTCACCCATAGATCTAAGTTTCACTAACACCATTTTACAGGTGAGGAAACAGAGGCACGGGGCTCATCTATAGTGAGTCAGCGGTGGACCAAGGAATAGAACTGTGGCCTCTTGGATACTAGGCTGCCGTCATTTAGCTGTTAGCAGTATCTGTTGCAAGAGAAACACTGAACCCTGATCCCGAGTCTCAAGAAGTTTAACAGTGAAGGAGGGGTGGATCTGTGGCTCTTTGTGGCTTCAAATGTAAACACCCCGGTTAGCGATCTCCTTTCCTAGGAACACCTATTTCCAAGCTGTGAAGTTCACCTTTTTGAGCATCTCACACAAGAGGCTCAGTTGGGTGTCTACCCTGCATCTGGGAGTAAGCCTCCTAACCTGGGTAGACAAGCTTCACATCAACGGGGCTCAAGCCCACCCAACACCATAGGCTTGAGAGCTGCAAGACCCACACTGCTATTTTTAGCATGCAAGCTCCAGACTTGTTAGCCCGAGTCTGTCTACCCAGGTTGGAAAACTCGCTTCCAGCTGCTGTGGGGACTAGTGAAGATCTCCCCGGCTTTGATTAATGGCTCTCCCCTTTCCATGCAAGGGTCGGAGGCGAAAGCTTCTCCTGGCTGCAGGAGAAAACCTTGCTGCGCTTGAGTAGGACATTTGTAGGGGAGGAGAAACGTTTGCTTCCTTGCAAGGCATTCTGGATCCATGGTCAACTGATTGTCTGAACACAAAAAGCAAAGTGACAAAGACAATCCAGGGCTCTTCTTGTAGCATCTGTTGCCAGAGAAGACCCTGACTGCATTTTTCCACCTCTATGTGCTCCATGATTTTGTGATGCCAGGGGAGGAGGGACTCCCCAGTGGGAAACAAAAGGGAGAGGACGAGGGACAAGGGCTCCAATGTCCACTCACTTGAATGACAGACATTGGAAATGAAATAGCCCAGTTATGTTTAAAGAAACTGGCAGGGCCAAAAAACCTAAGTAAATACCTTGAGAAATCTCTTCCCCGTGCTCTCCAGCACAGATGCAGGTAGGGACGATGACTGGGTTAAAAAGGGGATTGCATGGATGAACATTGCTCTCAGTTACACCAGCAGACATTTGGAGCAACTCCATCAAAGTGCATTTACCTTGAAGTCTTGCATTTCCTCCAGATTTAAGCTGGTGTAAAGGAGGGCAGAATCCAGCCCATAATACAAAATGATCCCCCACCCTCCATTCCCTCAAAAATGAGCACTGCCACTTTAAGAGAGTCAGGTTTATTTTCCCCCTTCAGTATCTCCCCACCCCCACTCCAATGCAGCTGAAACCTGATCTAATCCCTTTGCACATGGGTAATTTATTGGTCTATTGGGTTTTTTCTTGATGGCAAATTGCATTGTCTTTCTTCCTGGGTTGAGACTTGGGAGCAGTTTGCTGCATTCCTGCAGGGACTTTCTCAGGACAGATCTTTCACACCCCCTCTGAGCTCAGTCAAATCAGTTTTATTGGGCCTCTTTGTTATGCAAACAAGGCAATAATAATCAGGCTATTATTCTGCAAGATTGTGCTTGATTAACAGTTCAAAGGAGGTCGCTGGAAGAAACTAATGCTGCCATGATGCACAAATCCTTTCACACAGCCTGGGTCAGATGGCCACTAGGCTCTTCTTCTCTGCATGGTTCCTCCCCCTCCTCCTGCTGAAACATAGTTGGACTCTATTCAAGGGACGCCATCAATCAGTCAAGCTGGTGGGATGGAGGTTTTTGTTTTCTCTGTCAACTTTCTCCATACACCACAGACCAGGCAGTTATGGGCTTATTTCTATCAGCAGCGTGACAGGCCGCAGGTATACATGCACACAGAGTAATTACACATAATATACCTAGTGCACATTATACACACACTGCCTTCACCGTACACACACGCACACACAGGACACAAAGTAGACGCACAAACAGGCATTCACACAAAGTGCAGATTCTGACTGGTTGGGTACGCAAACACAACATGAGATGTATTATAGTAGTTGTTAATATGTAGTATTACATACGTTTCCATATCCTCCAGTGCCAACCTTTTCCTCCTACTCATGCACATATATACACACACGCACACACATAGGCTATTCCTTGCCCCCTCGATGCATTCCTCCGCCCCCACCAAAAGACAACCACCACTGCATTTCTCATTCAGTTTCTTCTTCCAGAAGGAGAACCAGGGAAAATCCACTGTAGGTGTTTGCAAAAAAGAACAGGAGTACTTGTGGCACCTTAGAGACTAACAAATTTATTTGAGCACAAGCTTTCGTGGGTTACAGCCCACTTCATCGGTCGCATAGAATGGAACATATAGCGAGGAGATAGATATACATACCGAGAGCTGTAGTCCACGAAAGCTTATGCTCAAATAAATTTGTTAGTCTCTAAGGTGCCACAAGTACTCCTGTTCTTTTTGCGGATACAGACTAACATGGCTGCTACTCTGAAACCTGTAGGTGTTTGGTATGGAATGATCTGCTGGGATGAGGGTTTCTTGCAGGGACTTGTAACTAAGGTTATGTATAGGCACTACAATGGCAGCACTGGGCTATGTCACTGTAGTGAGATACTTCCAACCTCGGTCTAGCCACAGCTACTCCCAGGGTTAGGTCAGCTTAACTATGGTGCTCATGGGTGGCTAACCTTTAATTGTAGACCAGGGCTCATTAATTTGTCTTTGGATTCCCTGAAGTCTTGGTGGAACTCATCTTGTTCTGTGACTTTTCAAATAGCAGCTTATATGTTGTTCCTCTCCCCTCTTCTCTCCCCCCCTCCCCATGTGTCTCTCTGTGTGTAGGAAGAATGAACTGGGAATATGAAAACATACAAGTCACATTTTTTCAAACCTGAAGTTAGGTTCCTTAATTCCTAAGTAGGCACCTGTACCTAAGTGACCTGATTTTCACATGGGCTGAGCACCCAAAATCCCAGGCATACAGCATCTTTGAAATCTAGGCCCTCAGATCTGAGGAGTTTGGCCATAGGTAATAGAGTGTTTTGATACGTGCTCCAATAAAAGTTCATACTGAATGTGAGTCTTACACACAGACGTATTTACACACTAGCATATATACAATTAGTTTATAGGTAAATGCTTCAAAAGCACCTAAGTGACTTAGGAGCCTATGTCCCATTTTCAAAAGTAGCCTAAGTCAAAAGGAATTGGAAGTTCTCAGTGATGAGAAGAAATGTGATATAATTGACATTAGTGAAATCTGGTGGGAAGATTCACATGATTGGAATGTTAAAATCACCTATCTGTAATGTGTGGAAAGCAAAGTTGTGTTGTTATGAGAGGACTTGGGAGTCATGCTGGGGGCCTCATGCAGCCTGTAGTAAATTATCATTTGAGTTTCTAAAAATTATAGATGATGATGTTTTGATACCAAAGGTATTGCACCCAACTCTATTTTGGACCTCATTATGATGGATAAAGATGCATTTTAAAGCATATTAGGAACAAAAGAAATCCATGAAATAGTATAGGGCAGTGTTTCCCAAACTTGGGACGCCACTTGTTTAGGGAAAGCCCCTGGCGGGCCGGGCCGGTTTGTTTACCTGCTGCGTCCTCAGGTTCAGCTGATCGTGGCTCCCAGTGGCCGCGATTTGCTGCTCCAGGCCAATGGGAGCTGCTGGAAGTGGCGACCAGTACGTCCCTCGGCCCGCACCGCTTCCAGCAGCTCCCATTGGCCTGGAGCAGCAAACCGCAGCCAGTGGGAGCCGTGATCGGCCGGACCTGTGGATGCGGCAGGTAAACAAACCGGCCCAGCCCGCCAGGGGCTCTCTCTAAACAAGCGGCGTCCCAAGTTTGGGAAACACTGGTATAGGGCTAGGCCCATTACTAGATGGAGATGGTAAAATTGTTATTAATTATACAGAAAAGTGTTCAGTAACTATTTCTGTTCTGTATTTGGAAAGAAACAGGAGGATGTACTCATATCACATGAAGATGATGAAGTACTTTTTAGTCCATCTAGGAGGATGTTAAACAACATCTACTAGTGATAAACATTTTTAAATTGGCAGGCCTGGATAATTTGCACCCAAGAGTCTTAAAAGAATTGGCTGAGGAGATGTCTGGCCCACTGATGTTAATTTTTAAGACATCTTAGAATACCAGAGAAATTCCAAAAAAACCGTAAGAGTGTTACTGTTGTGCTAATATTCAAAAAGGGAAGCAAGATGGCCCAGATAACTATATGCCGGTTAGCCTCACATCAATCCCAGGCAAAATAATGGGAAAGCTTATATGGAATTTAAGTGATAAAGAATTAAAGAATAGCAGTAGAATTAACACCAGTCAACATGGCTTTATAAAAAAAAAGTTAGGTCTTGTCAAACAACCTGATTTTATTGTTTGATGAGATTACAAATTTGACTGATAAAGAAAATTGCATAGCTGTAGTAGACTTAGATTTTTGTAAGGCGTTTGACTTAGTACCGCATGACATTATTAAAAGATTAGCATAATACAATATCAATAAAGCACATGCTAAATGGACTGAAAACAGGCTAACACACAGCTCATACAAATTAGTTGTCAATGGGGATTTGTCATCAATTGGGAGTGTTTCTGGTGGGTTTCTGCAGGGATTGTTATTAGACCAGACATTATTCAACATTTTCTCAGTGATCTGGAAATAAATATAAAATCACTTCTGAGAAAATTTGTGAATGACATAAAGTGGTAAATAATGAGCATAGGGCAGTCATACAGAGCGATCTGGATCTCTTGGTAAACCGAGCCTAGTCAAACAAAATGTTTTAATACAGCCAAATGCAAAGTTAGTTATACCTCTAGGAACAGAATGGGAGACTCTATCTTGGAAAGGAGTAAAGGATTTGGGATCATATGACAAGCAACTGAACATGAGGACTCAGGGCTAGTATGATCCTTGGATCTATACACAAGGGTGCAGTGAGTAAATATAAAGGGATAACGGATTTTTTGGTTTGCTGGCAATTCTGAAAAAAAATGTAAATCATTTTGGGTGGAACCAAAAACAACGTTTTTGAAATTTTTGGCAAGTCAAAAAAGTTAGGAAAAAATTCTTTCGGGTCAAACAAAATGTTTCATCTAAACCAGAACAAAACATTTTGTTTTGATTTTAAGCATTTTGAATTCTTTTCAAATTAATTTCAAAACAAAAAAATTTGAAAGTTTCATTTAAAAAATGTCAAAATGAAATGGTTCCAAATTTTTCTTTTTCTACCAAAACAATGCAGCAAAATCACCACAAATTCACAAAATGTTTTGGTGTCACCAAATCTGCCTTTTTCCCCCAAAAAAAGTTTTGGTCAAAAAATTGCCCCAGTAATGAGTAAAAGTACACGGCATTGGCTAGATCGAGACTGGAATGCTGCATCCACTGCTGGTATCCATATTTTAAAAAGGATGTTGAAAAATTGGAGAGGGGCAGAAAAGACAAAAATGATCTGAGGGCTGGAGAAAATACCTTATTGTGAGAGACTTAAAGAGCTCAATCTATCTAGTTTATCAAAAAGGAGATTAAGAGTTGACTTAATTATGGTATAAATATAAGTACCCTCCTGGGGAGAAAATACCAGGTACTAAAAGGACTCTGTAATCTAGCAGAGAAAGGCCTAACAAGAACCAAAGGCCAGAAGCTGAAGCCTGACAAATTCCAATTGGAAATAAGGTGCAGATTTTTAACAGTGCGGGCGATTAACTATTGGAACAAACGGCCAAGGGAAGTGGTGCATTCCTTCTGGAATATATACTTGAACCAGACATAAGTTACTGGATTCAATACAGGGGTAACTGGGTTAAATTCTATGGCCTGTGATATACAGGAGGCCAGATTTGATGATCTAATGATCCCTGCCAGCCTTAAGATCAGTAGATTTTGATTGGCTACTTGAACTCTTGCACATCCATTAGCCTCCATTTTAAACTCCCACATTCAGGAGCCTTTTTTTTCGGCACCCTACAAAGTTCCAGTTGAGGAGGGCTAGTCAGGATTCCCTGGGGAATCCATGAATGTCACCCCTGATACAGATAGATGGGTCACTATTGAGCAAAGTGAGACTATCAGTTTTCCAAAGGCCACGGGCTCCCAGATCTTTACATAGCATGGACCATATCTTGAGACAGAAAAAGAGTCTCAAGGACCCACCTCCCCGTCATTCATGATCACAGTGCCAGGGAGCAGGCCCACGGGCATGGGATGTGGGGGCACATGGGTGGGCAGGCTGTGAAATGTCACCCATGTCCAAGCCCCCGGGGCGAGGCCTGTGCCCAGAATAGGGTGACCAGACAGCAAGTGTGAAAAATCAGGACAGGGGGTGGGGGGTAATAGGAACCTATATAAGAAAAAGACCCAAAGATCAGGACCGTCCCTATAAAATTGGGACATCTGGTCACCCTAGCCCAGAATCCCTGCGCTCAGGCGACTTGCTACGTGCATCTCTGAATGATAGCAGCAGAGGGGCTTGTTTCCATGCTCAGTCATCTGCGGTTGAAAAACAGATCCATTGTGAGGAGATGGAAAATAGATTATATGAAATTGAATAAACATAGTTTCTTGGCTTCTGTTCAAATGAGTTTTTGCTTTTATACCAAAGCCTCTGCCATAGGAGACGTGAGGAGAAGCATATGGGGGGAGCGGGAAGGGTTGCTGTCTTTTTCCTGCATAGTTCTGCTTGCTGGGTTCCTCAGTCCTGACACGTGTCTTGCTGAGGGGGGAGGGGGGCAGATGAGTCACGCAGGTGTTTGTGTGTGCTCCAGGTGTCAGACAATCACACTATTGAACAGATCAGATAGGGAGGCACGGACTTGGGGGTGGGGAGGCTTTGCCAACAGATTAAAAGAACAAGGCCACAAACAGCCTACTTGAGACCCACAGTTATTCAGTGCCCTGTGAAATGGAATTGACCCCGCCGCCGTCTTTATCTGCTGGCAGGGGAGAGATTAGGTAGGAAGGGCCACCTCCCTGGCTTGCTCCAGGTGCAAACCCAGAGCTAGTTGGCCTGTCTTTTCCATAATGGAGGTGCCGTCCCAGTCAGTGTATCGCCTGTAAATGGGAGAACTGCATGTGAAAGTGTTTCTTCTGCGTTCGTACTTACACACAGACACAGACAGAGACACACAGTGTGGTCCTGCTCCTTAGCCACCTGGCTTTGGAAATCTGGCCTTATATGGGGCCCTGCACGAAACAGCAAATCGGAACATTTTGCCAAAACCCAAATGATAAGATCTTTAAGAAAAAAGCTCTCCCTACAGGCCAAGGGAAGGAATGGAACAGGCTTTTCGTTTTCTGTTTCTTTTCTTTCCCCCCCTCCCCCGAGTACCTTATAAAGTAATGAGTTAGACGCCAGCCATGTGTAGCCCTCCTGTGCTCAGCGATAACGTGCATATGGCCGTAGCTATTAGAACCCTGCGGTGCTGAGAGAGCAGCCCTGAGGCTATTGCTCTGAGTGCCACTGGATCCATAGCTCCCTCCCGGCGAGTTCTGAGAGAGGGGCAGAGAGGAGCTCAGTTTAATGTCTCAAAAGGAGGATGGCACCTGTGACGCAGCCGTAAAACCCTTGTTACTGCATTGCCAGCTTTGGGTCATAGCCCAAATGCCAATACAGAACTTGGCTTGTACCTCCTGTTCCAAGCTAAAGATGCACCTTAGAGACCAGCACAAAGCACCCTATTCCTGATAATAGCTGGGCTCCTACAAATGAGCATCTAAGCGCTACTGTTACTGACAGCTGAGGGAGAGTCTTATTGAGTTGTCTGTTGCAAGTCCTATTGCCTGATGCCACGGATTCATGGTTTAGCTGGTGACCATGGGGTCTCTGGACATGATTCTGTTTTTATCACCCCCGTGCTCCTTTCATCTACTTAGTTCTTCCGTCATGAGATTCTTAGTGGCATCACGAGCCCTGAGCTTGGGTGGCTTGTCACCAAAGAAAGGGAGCTGGAATTTCCCTTCATGACAGCCTTGCACACTGAACTTGTCGTTCCAACCCACACCTTGAATGTCTCACCTTGAAATGCTGCCTGTTTGCATTCCAGGTGCCAGCAAAGTCAGACTGACACTCCGGCAGAGGTGTCCCGTCGCGTGCTAATCTCATCGTTTATAGCAGTGTCCCTGACCCCATAGTGCATGTCACTTCTGACTCGCTCTGTCTCTAATCATTGGGGTAGGCATGCACCATGCCCTCACATGAGTCCTGTTGGACAGTGTATATCAGCCATGTTTAATCACCGACAATTTTAACATGTGGCTTTTAGCCTTGATAGACTATTCAGAGCCTAGAGTTAGAGGTCATAAATCCAGGCCCCGGGGTATGTACCAGTGGGGTAATGTGATCAAACAGCAAAATCTCATCTGGTTGAAACACACAGCAACAGGCTTTCTCTGCAACTCACATAGCGGCCTGTGGTGAAAAACCCATGGTTATGTGACGGGGATTCACTATGTTCCGGCAAAATGCAATCCACTGAAAAGGGATATTGATGGTTCAGTTTTAAGTGGGCACTGTTGAAATAAAAATAATCCTATGCAGTCGAACACCCATTTTACAAACTAACTGGGGATTAAGGAGTTCATGGAATGGAAAATTCATAAAATTTAACACCCCCAAATTGCCATAAGACCAGTTCATACGTTGCTGTCTAGTGCACTGCATTGTTTTCTTCTTGTCCTTCCAACCCCTTCAATGCACTGAAAGATCTCAATGTGAAGGGACATCGACTTGCTCTTCATTGACATCATTTTCATTCTGATTACCCCCTCCTCCGGCCGATCAGGAAAAATGGTTCATAACCTTGGTGTTGGTAAAATCGAGTGAGGTTCTGTTGTGTTCCCTGTGTTACTACTAGCACCTGGGCTTGTTAAACCTGGATTTTTTAAACTCAGAAACTTTCCGCCATTTCCTTTTGCATTTCATTCCCCTTGGAAAGCGACCCGAGACTGACGGCTTTCATGCAGGGTCCCTTTTCGTTTATAGTCCTGTTCCCCTTCTCGTTCTCCAGCACCTGTTGTGTTTCCAACACTGCAAGGGAAGAGTTAAAACTTGAATATACTGTTTCCAGTATGAAGTGGTGCTGGGTTTTGTCATTCTATTTGTGCATGTGTAACTGCCTTGTGAACTCCCCTCTAAACAAAGCCCAGGACAGGAATAAACATGCAGGGCTTTGAGACACCCCCAGAATGCATCTGGAAATGCTTTTGGCCTGATCCTGCACAGTTTCCATGACCTCCAAGCTCCAAGGGAACTGATTAGGAGGAGGGAAAGGAAAACACCATGAATATTTAAGCAGTGTGAGCAATGAGAGATTCCCAATTGCCATGGGCAGCGCATTGTCTGTGCAATGCAGGGCCTTGGGCCTAGTGCCTTTGCAGAGTCACTTTCATGTCCTGCTGCAGGGGAGACGCCCCCTTCTGCGGAAAATATGTCCCGCCTGAAAGAACTGAATCTGAACTCCCATTGTACTTTGCCTTTCCCTGTCTTGCACCTCGGCTTTTGGGCACCTGAGTGCTCAGCTGCAGAAGTCAGGGTTGGCAGCGTGCTGGCAGTATGCACAGCCCCTATGGCTGCATTGACCCGGGAGCAGAGCCTTGCTGATTCGATAGAAGGCTGCTTTAGTATGTTGCCGAAGCTGATCTGTTCTCTACACAACCGAGGCCAGCGGCTGATTAGGATTTTGCCTGTTTCCTTTCACACATTTCCCTTTGATACCCGTATCTCTGCAGTTTTAGAAAAGCACTGAGGCGGGGGCAGGTGGGCCAGAGGTCGGCACGCACTGTTCCCAGCATTAATGAAGCCGCTGGAACGTGCATTGTGTCAAGGTGCTAGGTACAGGAGATCAGGTGATTGATAGCTGCTTGAGAAGGCTCCTTTGTACTTTGTTTGTTCCTCCTTTACACTGTATTTCCTTCTCAGCTCTCTGCCTTTCGGACTCCCCAGGCAGCTGCCTCCTGGGTTGGCTGGTTTGAGTGAGTTGCTGACCCCTGGAGGAGCCAGGCGTTTGCCCTGCAAGAGGTTTTAGTGCAGTAGAGGAGACTCACAACAGGGATCCAGCGATTGGGAACAGTGCTAGAGCAGCACAATATAGTGGTGGGGAGGTATCGGGTATCCCAGGGAGTGTGAACAAACGGCCCCAGAAGGCAAACCTGATGCCAGGAATCTTGGCCCCGTGCCTTTACCTACTGGGCTAGGGGTGTGGCTTTATTCAGGGCTTGTCTACACTTGAGGGGGTTGCACTGCTGTAGCTGCCCTACTGCAGACAGCCCAGCTGGACACAAGGGGGTGCTGTACTGGTGTGAGTCACTGTTCATGCTAGTTAGGTGTGTCTGCACTAGGGTCTTGCACTAGTGCAGCTACATCCGTGAAAAATCCCCAGTCTTCAGAACCATACCTGTCAGTCAGAAAATAGACACGCTAGGATCTGCTGAACTGCCTGAGTTCCCTTCCTGAGAGCAGGGTGGAGTGTAAAACCAGGGCTTCCTCACTTACGGCTGCTAAAAGCCTGGCTTTACCCCACTGTCCACAGACAGGCCCAGGGCTGTGTGCCAAGCCGCACAGCCAATGCCCCTGTATACAAATCAGCTGTATAGGGAGACCAGTTATTCATCTAGCTAGCCCACTGTAACAAACACCTGCTTCAGGCATGCAGTTGTGCTAAATGCGAACGCAAATCAATGGCACCATTGTAACACCGGTTTGGATGCGCAATTGCTCATGCATATTTTTGAATGTCAAGTCCTAAAAGCCTCCTGACGTTAAAGGCCCAATGGTATTTCCCCTCCAAATCAATGATGTTAAGTTATTCTCAGCATCCCAGCCAACGTGGCGAGTCTTCAGATATGTTAAGGGCTGTTCTAAAGAGACTGTACTCAGTTGTTCTCCACGCTCACTGAAGGTAGGACCATAAGTAATAAGTAATGAGCTTAATCTTCAGCAAGGGAGATTTAGGTTAGATATTGGAAAACCTTTCTAATTCTAAGAGTGGCTGAGCTCTGGAATAGGCCTCCAAGGGAATCCCTGTCTTGGGAGGTTTTTAAGAACAAATTGGACAAACACCTGCCAGGGATGGTCTAGGTCAGTGTTTCTCAAACTGGGGCCACCGCTTGTGTAGGGAAAGCCCCTGGCGGGCCGGGCCGGTTTGCTTACCTGCCCCGTCCGCAGGTCTGGCCGATAGCAGCTCCCACTGGCTGCGGTTCGCTGCTCCAGGGCAATGGGAGCTGCTGGAAGCAGCGCGGGCCAAGGGACATACTGGCCGCCGCTTCCAGCAGCTCCCATTGGCCTGGAGTGGCTAACCACGGCCAGTGAGAGCCGTGATCGGCCGAACCTGCAGACGCAGCAGGTAAACAAACCATCCCGGCCCGCCAGGGGCTTTCCCTACACAAGCGGCGGCCCCAGTTTGAGAAACACTTGTCTAGGTTTACCTAGTCTTGCCTCAGAACATGGGGCTGGACTTGATGACCTCTGAACATCCCTTCCAGCCCTACATTTCTATTAGTCCACTTTCCTAATTTCCCCTTAGGATTCATCTGGGGACTGGATTCTTCTTCGCTTCCTGCCTTGACCTATTGGTAGTGCTGCTACCCAGCTGCCACGGCCCTCGCCAGCAGTGGTGGCATTTTGGTGGTGTGCTGCATTTGATCCGTGTATTGGGCATCTTGACAGCACCTGTGTTTTTTCCCCCCCAGCGACCTCTCAGTGCAAGATCCTGAAGTGTAACTCTGAGTTCTGGGCGGCCACATCTGGCTCTCACCACCTGGGCACAGAGGAGGCACCGGAGTTCTGCACGGCTCTCCGCACCTACGCCCACTGCACCCGCCGCACGGCTCGCACCTGCAGGGGGGACCTGGCCTACCACTCCGCCGTTCATGGCATAGATGACCTCATGGTCCAACACAACTGCTCCAAAGATGGCCCCACCTCGCAGCCCCGCCTCCGAACACTGTCCCCCGGGGACAGCCAGGAGCGCTCCGACAGCCCAGAGATCTGCCACTACGAGAAGAGCTTTCACAAGCACTCAGCCCCCCCAAACTACACCCACTGCGGGCTCTTTGGGGACCCCCACCTCAGGACTTTCACAGACAGCTTCCAGACCTGCAAAGTGCAGGGGGCTTGGCCACTCATAGACAATAACTACCTGAATGTCCAGGTCACCAACACACCAGTGCTACCCGGGTCCTCGGCGACTGCAACGACCAAGGTAAAGGCATGGGGCGGGTGGGCTGTCCCCTGGCGGATGGTGACGTTCTGACACTGCCCCCTTGGGGTCACCCTTTTAATCACCTTTTCTCCCACTGCCTTCCACAAAAGGGTCCCAGAAAGCCGTTGAGTCTCATCCGCAAGTGCCAGGTTATCCAGCGGATTGAGACCGAGTCCGAGCCCACCACAAGTACAGGATCCTGGCCAGAAAATCAAGCCCTTCTCCCTGGACTCTCTGCTCCCAAACTCCTGGTTCCCCACTCACCCGCCCCCCTAGATGGACTCTGGTTTCTCACCACTGCATCTGGCCCCCCTCAGATTGCTGAGCATCGTCAGAGGAGACGTATCATCCCTGGCATAGGTCTAGGCTGCGAAGAAAGGGTCAGATATTGAAGGGGGCAGGCCAGGGATCTAAGGCTGTCAGCGCCCCCAGAAGGGCAAACCACAAACACACACGTCTCTCCCTTTTGCCCTTCTCCCATGGCATTGCAGCTGTGGTTGTGTTCCAACCCTTCCCCCCCCCCCCCACCAGATTCCTTTGCAGGGCACTGCGACACTCCCATTCAGGGATGGGAACAGCAGGCGGATGACAAGATGCCAGAGGTGGCTGGCAACAAGTAAAACTCGCTGAACCCGCCCTCCTGTTTATTTTGTGGCCTGTGCAAAGTGGCGGAGATGGCAGCTGAAGGAGCCTGCAGCAGGGTGAAAATTCACCTTCTTGCCAAGGCCCCCACTGTGAGAGAGAGAGAGAGGTCCCGTGCTCTTTGTGCAGATCGCCTGTCCTGTCTAGTTGTCCCAGGCCCTGCACTCGGCTGTGGGGGAGGGGGATAACGAGCAGTTTGTCGGTTGCAGAAGAACGATGCTATTTGTGTCTCTCTGCAGAGACCCCCAGCGGGTGGGGTGGAATTCGGCCCGTACGTTAGTGGCTTCCTCGGCTGTGTCCTTTTAATTTTGAGGCGAATGTTGTGCCAGCGCCGAGGCTAGAAGCCCTCTCTTCATTTCCAGAGCAGGCCGAGCGGGGGAAATCTCTCCGCGTTGCCTCAAAGCCTGATGGGCAGGCGCCGTCTGGAGAGGACAGCGAGTCGCTCAGTATCCGAGGCCAGGTTTGAACTTGGCCTGTGTGGTGCCTCTGCCATCAAGGCGGCGAGTGAGTGCCATGGAAACAGGACACACACACAACGCGTTTCATATGTGCCACCACACAGCCGTAGGGTGGTCACCTCTGTTGCTTTCTGCTGACCAGCATTTGATTTGAACCAGTCACCTTAAGGTGAAAGGCACCCTGCCCAGTCTGCCTGAACCATCCAGCCCCAGCTAGACTCCCAACCCTCTCATCCATCCACCTCCTCACAACCAACCATGGTTTTAATGCCAGAGGAGAAGAAAACCTGGTGGAGGTGGGGGAGCCTCAGGGATCATGTTCCCTTGTCACCATCTCCATACTGCTCTGGCTTTGTGTGTGTGGTGGTGCCCCCTTGTGGCTGGTCCCCCGGGGGAGGATAAGTCACCTGGCATGCCGTAGGACCTATGACGGGTAAGAGAGAGTGTTAGCTCACATGGGAAAGCCTGTGGTTTGGAGCTGAAGAGCTGGGTTTCTAGTGCTGGCTTCCCAGCTGTTTTAGCTAGTAATTGTGTCTGTGGTCAGGACGAGGCATTTTGTGGGGCGCAGTCTGTTCTCGCTGCGCTGTGGCAGCCAAGATAAATGTTCTCCAGGGACCGGGTGCAGCACTGCGTAAATCCAGTGGCAAATGCCCAGTTGTAGCACAATGGAACTCAAAGGGACACGGCTTAAGTGTTAAATCCGGCTTCTGCTTGAGGATGGCTTTGGAGCCGAGGCACGCTGTGGCTGAATTCCTCTTTGCTGCATGAGCGCTAAAGCTGGAAGGGAACTCATTTCAGCTACCCGGATCCAGAGGAAGGGCAGGGTGGATGGTAAGAAGGGATCTGCTTGCTTTGCAGGCCTTTGGGGAGCACGGATCCTTGTCTGGCCCTTTTCACAGTACTCCTGGGGTGATTGAGGAGAGGTTTGCCACCATCCCTGTTTAGAGTGGGAAGCATCGCAGTTTCAATGAAGGCTGGCCTGCAGCTTGAAGGGCCTTTAGTCCTGGAACTTATTTGGGGCACTGCACCATGTTGCGTCAGGACAGTGGTGCTGAGAAGTGATGAGTCATCGCTCAGGGTGGCGACTCAGCAAGTTTACCCAGCAGGAAGAGCTGTTGGAACAGGCAGCCCTCGCTCCGCAGGTTGGCTCCAAGGCAGATGGTGTCTGTGTGCATCCAGGCTCTCTCTCTAGTGCTGTTCACTGGAGCAGGGTGTTCTCAGCGAGAGGATACAACCTCCAGTAACCTGGTGCATACCTGCCAACACCTGAAAGCTTTAATAGAGATATCTGGCGAGGAAAACAGGGACACACCTTTTAACTCCAGTTAAACCCTTCAGACTAGAAGAGTCTTCTGTAGGAGCAAAGAAATGGGAACTGTACTGCTGCCAAAACAGGGCTTGGGGTGGCTGGTATTTTGTGGATAGCCTCAGCTGTGCTAGGAAGTATTACCTAGAACAGGGGTCGGCAATGTTCGGCATGCGGCTCGCCAGGGTAAGCACCCTGGCGGGCCGGGCCAGTTTTATTTACCTGCTGATGCGGCAGGTTCGGCCGATCGTGGCCCCCACTGGCCGCGGTTCGCCGTCCTGGGCCAATGGGGGCAGTGAGAAGCTGCGGCCAGCACATCGCTCGCCCGCGCCGCTTCTCGCTGCCCCCATTGGCCCGGGACAGCGAACCGCGGCCAGTGGGGGCCGCGATCGGCCAAACCTGCCCCGTCAGCAGGTAAATAAAACTGGCCCGGCCCACCAGGGTGCTTACCCTGGCAAGCCACGTGCCAAAAGTTGCCGACCCCTGACCTAGAATTTCCCACTGTTCCCACCACCAGTTCAGCTCCATCAGTGGTACCCACTTTGGGAACCCGGGTACATAAACAGGGCTCCAGGAGGCTGCGGGGATTTTAAGCCCTAAGCTGAGCAGGGCTGGAGGCTGATCTGCGCTACAGCTCCCCCGTTGCTGTACTAAGAGGGACTGAACTGGTGGGAGCAGCAATGGGAAATCTGGGGCAGAATGGCTGGGACAGATCCCTCCGAGGGGGAGAGCCAAGGGGGATGCCGGGGCCCCACTGGGAGCCATTTGAAATTGGTGTTTGTTCCAGAAGCAATGTAAATAAATAGCAGGATGGATCCAAATGTCCCAGGAGTCAGATCCAGGAGCCTGGTTGTCATCTGTGTATTTTAGATCCAGATTGGAACTTCACTAAGGTTTTGAGAGAACTTTGGTTCAGACACATCCCTAATAAATAGACTCCATATAAGCTCTAAACTCCCTGTAAGCTCTCCCATGAGATAGTAAAACCTGTTGTAGCCTGACAGGGAAATCCCAGCTAGAGAGAGGGGGTCAGCCTGAGCGTAGAACTGGGAGCCAGGAACACCTGGAAGTCTAACCGCCATCTTGCTGCGTGGCCTTGAGCAAGTCCCTTTTCCTCTCTGTGGTCGTACCACGAGGGGCTGGATACCCCTCTGGCTCACAGGCTTGTCAAAGGAGCCTGCAGCGAATTGAAGAAAGGAAGCATGAGCCAAGTGTAAAGAACAATTAATAGGTCAGTGGCTTGGGGACATGACGCATATTAGCTGGGGATAATCAATAGACTCTCCTCTCCCTCCCTCTCTGCTCCCAGGTCTCAGGGTCACAGCTCAGCTCCAACAAGTAACTTCTGTGGGATTTGGCAGCGTGACCTTTGGGTTCTAGTCCTGTCTCTGGTTCCTTCCTGTGTGTAGCTTGATGCATCCGCCTGTGGCCTTGTGCATAAAATGGGGAAATCTCATAGTGGGAAAACTGTGCTTGTGGAATTTAAAATGCCCCAAAAGACTGATTCTCCATGTTCCAAACCGCTTCCGGAGGGACATGGTGGTGGTTGATGAATGACCCAGTCAGGCCTAAACCCCCTTGTATTCATTAATGAGATGTACTGGTGGCTGAGCTCAACGGGTTATCAGCATTGGTTAATGCCCCCTTCTCTCTCCTCCCTTTCCCCTCACAGCTCACCATCATCTTTAAGAGCTTCCAGGAGTGTGTGGACCAGAAAGTGTACCAGGCGGAGATGGACGAGCTCCCAGCCGCCTTCGCCGACGGCTCCAAGAACGGCGGCGACAAGCATGGCGCCAACAGCCTGAAGATCACCGAGAAGGTGTCAGGCCAGCACATCGAGATCCAAGCCAAGTACATCGGCACCACCATTGTGGTGAGGCAGGTGGGCCGTTACCTCACCTTCGCTGTGCGCATGCCCGAGGAGGTAGTGAATGCCGTGGAGGACAGGGACAACCAGGGCCTTTACCTCTGCCTCCGGGGCTGCCCGCTTAACCAACAGATTGACTTCCAGACCTTCCGCTCTGCTCAGGGCCCGGAAGGCCGGGCTCGCAGGAAAGGGCCCAGCCTCGCCTCGCCCGAGTTCTTCACCTACGAAACGGCCATGGCCAAGTGCCGGGAGAAGCTCCCCGTGGAGGACCTATACTTCCAGTCCTGCGTCTTTGACCTCCTGACCACGGGGGACGTCAACTTCACTCTGGCGGCTTATTACGCTTTCGAGGATGTGAAGATGCTTCATTCCAACAAGGACAAGCTGCACCTCTATGAAAGGACACGGGAGCTGAGCCCAGGCAACACAGCCCCCTCGGGGCATCCCCGGGCCCTCCCTGCCCTCTGGGTGGCGCTAGTGTGTCTGAGTCGGTGCTGGTCAGTGTTCCTATAGATGTGACCTCGGTGGGGGCGGGGAAGAGCTCAGCAGGAGGGGACGATGGTCTGTGCTGGATGAGGAGAGGTTGAACAGCAGGTCTGGCTGGGAGCTAAAGAATCAGCCCCTGTCCTCAGAGTTAGACCCCCTGGAACGTCATGGGCCTGCCCCAGAGAGCAGCCAGACCTCATGTAGCCCTTGCCCAGCTCACCCTCTCCTCTTCATGTGGGTGAGGAGGGTGGGATGCCCCCGCCTCCCCCTAGTGCTCCCTCGTGGTACTGCAAACGGTTGTGGTGACTGTGATGTTGGCATTTGTGAAAGTGACTTCATGTTAGGAGAGTTGGCTGCTGCTGCCTGGGAGGAGGGGACAGCGCCCCCCACTGGTCAGGATGGCATGCTGGCAAGATGGGCCCATGCCTAGAAACTATCACGGGACACGCAGACAGGCTGGCCTCCGATTTTCACACCTGCTTTGCTCACGCAAATGACTCCACCTGCTAAAGGGCTCACCAGTCCCATCCCCGCCCATCTGTGTGTGCAAACAGCTGGTGGTACGCACCTAAGCGGGGCCTGCTCCCTCCTGGGGCTCAGCCGGCTGCCTGTGCAAATGCGGGTGCTAAACACCAGACAGAGGAACTACAACGGTGCCCTCCGGGCGCCGGGCACACACCCACGCGGAGAGAGGGTGCAGGGGTGAGCAGTTGGCTGGAATTGTTTCTGTCCCTCATTAAAGACCCTGCTCTTCCCAGCACCTGGCTCCCTCCAGGTGTCCGAAGCGCACAGTTCATCCTTCGCTGAACGGCACCATTCCGGAGGGATGGGGAGAGTCAATCACTGATTGCATTTGCTGTGCTTCGCAGGGCGTCTGGGAGCTAATGGGATCCGGGAAATCCCATCCTGGCACATTAACGCTCTGATTCGCTTCATAGCCACAAGGTTGAATCCTTTGGGCCCTCCGAGATGCAAAGGGAGAAACCTGGCCAGTATTCGAGTGGTTTCTGACATTTGCCTTTGGCCTCCTCCCAGCATTCGAAGTGCTCCTTGTGACGTGGCCCTTTGATTCCATTAGCTCCCAGGGCGCTCAGGCAAAGTGAGTGGGGAGGTGCCAGTGATCTCCCAGATTCAGGGTGACCAGTCAGACCTCCTCAAGCCCCTCGCTGACAGGCTGGAGGGTCACCACCACTAGCCCTGTCCTTCTTCATCCCACAGGAGGGCAGCTGTGGGGCTGGGGCAGTGCCCAGGTAGTGGGGGCGGGGGGAGTTTTGCTTGTTTGCTGCTAAGCCCCTGCTCCACTCCTAGTGATGTCATTTCAGACCAGTTGCACCTTAGTTCTTCCTGGCTTGATTCTGAGGAGGGCACTGTTTGAAAATCCAGCCAGGGGCAGGCCCTGAGCTGTCCAAAGGCTCTGTTCCCTGGCAGTAAACGATCAATAACCTCCTCTACCAGGGATGCAGTGTCCCTTCCCCTTCTCCGTGTTCTTCTGGGATTTGCCTCATGGTTTGCTCAGCAAATGACAAGACCATCTGTACCTCGGCCTGAAGCTGGGACACCTCTGGGGGAATGCTCCATCCGTCGTTCCCCCAGCAGGAATTTCCCAGATATCTCCCTGGAAGTGCGGGTAGATCACTGGGACAACCAGCGATCATGGATGATCTCGTGACAGCACCCAGAGAGCCAGTCCAGAGAGGAATGGGCGTGTGACGCACCCTGCAGCGCATGCAAACTAGCACCATGGGGCAGCCTCCTGTAAATACTCAAGCAACTATTCATTGTGTCCTGCCAGCTCTAGACCTCCGTTTGTAAAGCAGCAGAGAAATGCAACGTGTGTCATTGGGTGTAATTTATAGTGTCTCTCTCTAATCTATGGAGCCCTGGTGTGGGTCTCGTGTGACTGTACAGATGAAGAGATGTAATTGGTTTTTAGGTGTTTAACAAAAAACAGAAAAGAAATAACGAAAAGATGTGTTTACTACTTCGCTCCTTGCTTTGTCCGCTGGTGGCCCGTGTTTCTGTTTAGGGCGATTTTAAAATAGGGATCTCACAATGTAGGGAGCTGGGGAGACCAACCACTGGAGGGTAAATCTACCAACTTGCTGGCCACAGAACTCTTGCGGGGGCAGCTCGAAAAAGAAATAATTGAGACATTCTAAATTATCCGTATATTTATCCGTATATACTCTAATATATTATTTATATTAGAGTAACCTAGATGCCCCAGCAGAGATCAGGACATCATTCTGCTAGGTGCCGTATAGGCATCTAGTGAGGGACAGTTGCTGCCCCAAAGAACTCAGATAAGGAAGGGAGGGGAAACCGAGGCACAATTGATGAAATTACTTGCCCAGGGTAACACAGCTGGGCAGTGTGAGAGCTAGGAACAGAGCCCAGGTCTCCTTTGTCCCAGTCCAGTCCACTAGACCACATTGCCTCCTTAAGACTCCTATAGTGGCTATGAACTGCCTGTTTCCGAGTTGGGTTTGATCCTGGCCATATAGTATGACCAATGGTCTACTTCTGCTAAGTTTAACAGCTTCCAACCTTGTTGGGTGAGCACAAATCCTAGGAACTTTCCATTGCTGACCCCTTGCATACGTGTCAGTGGGGGAACTACACTCCTTTGGTGTGTTTGGTAGCTAGCAGCTGGCAGGTCCTCTGGCTTCAGTGCGACTAGCCAAGGCCAGAGTTATTCAATCACTTTAGTTCCTTCACTACATAAAAATCAAATCTTTATTTCCCTTAGAAATTGGAGAGGTGAATATTTAAAGTCACATCAGCTTTATGGTGGGGCAGTGACACACCTGCCCCACAACTGGGTACCCCATAAATAATCCCAACCATATCGAGGGGTGGGACATGGAGCTGCCGTCACTACAGGAAGAGTACTGGCCTGTGTAGGCAGCACATCTGAGACTGACATTGCTGTTAGCCAATCAGTATAGTCCATAATGGCCATGTGACATCTGCTGTCAACAGGGCCACTTCCTGTCATGGCAGCATAAGAGAGCATGCTATGCCATGGTCAGAGCTACCCTCTGGAGGGGGAAAGTCCTCCATGATCTTGATTGTCTCTCCATAGCCCAGGCCCTCCCTAGTAGGTCAGTGCTCCAGTGGTGGTTGAATATATTATGGTGGTTGGGCTATCCCTCTTTTAGAAGCAAACAGTTAAGCACTTTATTTTGGTGGTGTATGACCCAGTGTGGCCAAGGAAGACTTGATGTGGTTGGAATAAAAACAAATGATTTTGGTTTTAGAGGGGGGGAATCTCCTAACTGCTCCTTGTGTTTTGGACCCATGTGGGGTGTCACTGCATGTACATACTGTAAATTATTTATTGATGAAAATGCAAGTAAAGGTTTTTTGTTTGTTTTTTTTGGACAACAACCCAGTGGGTGTTTTCCTTCTGCCTTGTGTTGTGTTTGATTCTAATCAGGAAGGAAAATGAAAAAGACCCGAGAAAGTGTAATAGCGCTCTAAGGTACAGCCTGATAAGCTTCCACCTTCTTGTGGAATATTCTCACTCTATGGCAAACCAGAGCCCCTTTTTCCTTGCCATGACTCATCCTCAGCAACTTCCCCATCTAGCTGGGATTGTCCTCCCATTTGGCAATATGGGAAGGTTAGGATGACTGCAGCCTTCCAGGTTGAAAATCCACATACTAGGAGAGAGTGGGTCTTGGTCTCCCTCTAGTGGCTGGTCTACCTCAGAGGTTTAAAAGGTGTATGCTTTTAATGCTGAAGGGCCTAGGTTCAAACCCTGCTGTTGGCCCAACAGGGGAGTCACGTTTTGCCCTCTACTGGATGGAATTAGAACTGCACATTTTCATCATGCATAATTAAGCTTGTGGAACTCCCTTCCACCAGATCCCATTGGGGCCAAGGCTACATTAAGATTGAAGGAAAGAATTAGCCATTGATATGGATTATGAAAACATTCAAAGATAAGAATGAAGAACATCTGATATGAGATATAAAGCCTTATGCTTCAGGGCATGAGCTATTCCCTGCCTGCTGGGATTGAGGAAGAAACTTCCCCTATGGGCATCTTATTCTATTGCCAGGTTTCTTGAATCTACCGTCAAAGCACATGAACCAAACTTTGTCAGACCTCAGTTGAGATCCACCTAACTCGAACTGAGAGCAACCACTTCAAACTCAGGCAGGCAAGATCTGCACATGGACCACAACACTAGGAAGTGCCACAATGTGCTTCCCCAGTAATACCCCCCCCCCCTTCCTGGGTTGTGATACACCACTGAGTCTTTTGCCCTTTATTTTGTTTCCTCTGAGGCTAGATTAGTGCTCCTAAACCAGAATGCTGCTCCTATTGTGACTCAAATAGTGGCCCACGTTCCAGCCTTTAAGTGAAAGCAAATTAGCAGTTCAGAACCCTAAACTCTTTTATCTTCTGTCTTCCCTGACCCAACAGACAAAGCCTGAAGGTGGCTGACTGTGGCTCTGGGGGAGAGGAGCTCAAGGAAAGCCCGGTTTGCCCTTTGCCAGAAGGCCTTCATACAAACAGTGTCACCCATGTCTGACACAGCACAGCTGGTCAAACCACTGACCCCCCCTCTCCTCTGCCTGATTGTTTTTCCCCTACAGACCATTGCTAAAAGGGAGCTAGGACAGACCTGACATGCCACCCCAAGAAGCACCCCCAGAATGAGCTAACTAGGATTATTGGAGGTCCTACTAATCATAAGAACTGCAGCCTGTTACTAATACCACCTGCCCCCCCACACGAACTCAGTACATGGTTTACCCACAGGACTGATCGGTGATTTGCCAAGATTCCCCTTTGTCTGCCTGCCCCTCATAGCCAATGCCTGAGCCTAGCTCCTGAAACTGCCAGGAAGGCCTGAGATGCAGGCCAAATGATGGACACTTCAGAGCCCTGCACCACCCTCTTCTACTCACCCCCTTCCTAGTTCCTATGCCTTCGATGCTCATTTATCTGCACCTGCATGTTAATGAGTTAACACCTCATTAAGGCACAAACCTGCGCTGGATTCATTTCAGTCTACTGCAGTGCAGCCCTTACCCCTCTGCATTCTCCAGGCAGGGGGCAGTGATTTTGTGAGGTGTACTTCGGCCTTAGCTTGACTCAGGGCTAGTCTATACTAGAAGCGCTACAGCAGGACTGCAGTGGAGCCTACCTCAACCCGCTAACTCCCGTGAAGAGACAGCGGCAGGTAAAACTCCAGGGTGGCTCCGGGCCGAGGCTGATAGAAAGAGGACTCCCAGAGCTAGAGCATGAGTCTACAGTTTGAGCTAAAGGCTAAAACTCTCTTGCTGGGGCTGTACCAGCCTGTGGCTTGGGCCTAGAAGGGGACAAGTGCCACATGCTAAGCTGTGGGTTACGCTAGCAGCACTGGTTCTTTGCATTTCCATTCACCTTCCAGCCACTGCTCTCAGCCAAGTCTTGCCACTTCTCTGGGAGCAGGGAAACCTGCTATGCCTCATTTTACAATAATAATATATGGAGATATACCTATCTCATAGAGCTGGAAGGGACCCTGAAAGGCCATCGAGTCCAGCCCCCTGCTTTCACTAGCAGGACCAAGTACTGATTTTGCCCCAGATCCCTAAGTGGTCCCCTCAAGGATTGAACTCACAACCCTGGGTTTAGCAGGCCAATGCTCAAACCACTGGGCTATCCCTCCCCGTGAGGGCACATGAGGAAGCTGAAGAACCAGGGACAGGGGTTTACAGGTGCCGTGAGGTCCCTAAACCTGCAGCAACAACTGCAGGCAGCTGTTTGCCATTAGTTGCATTCACAGACTGAAGTTTCTGTCAGCATCAGCACCCACGCCAAGCCCCTGCTCAATCAGTGACCACATGGCCCTCATTAAGCCTTTGCTTCCCAGGTTATGGCAGTGCCCCTGCAGCTGGCTGGGGCAATGCAGCACGCAGGACTATACGATGCTTCTGCCTTGCATAGGCGTGAGCCTGGAATTCTGCACCTGCCAGCACGTACTTTCTGCACCGTTTTATTGTGGTCTCTCAATGTTCCAGCCAGGAATGGGTCACGCCAAAGCCACGCAGTTGCTCTGGTGACCTGCTCCCCGCCCAGAACAGTCTCCTTGGCGAGAGCTTTCACTTGAAGGCCTAAATTAGAAGCTACGGGAGAGCCTAGTGATGCAATATGGGTTAAACACCACTCTGGGCTGTGCACACATAGCACCCATTGGCTTCAATGGGAGCTGTACCTGTCTAGCAGGGGGCCGATGCAGAGCCTGGCTGGAATACAGACGTGCCTGGTGCAGGTGCCTCTTGAATTAGGGTGACCAGATGTCCCGATTTTATAGGGACAACCCTGATTTTTGGGTCTTTTTCTTATATAGGTTCCTATTACCCACCCACCCCCATCCCAATTTTTTTTACATTTGCTGTCTGATCACCCGGTCTTGGATGTACAACCTCCTGTCTGCTTTGGAACTGGAGCAGATGGGTCATCTGCAAATGGCTTTTCTTTGAGAAGCTGCTGCCCTCTAGAGGGCTGTCTCTAGAACAGCATGTGGGCTTGGTGTCCGTCCTGCTGCTGCTGCAGGGAGCAAAAACTCAGGCTATCTGGCTTTTTGCACTTATCGTATTATGGAACGTGCCCTCAAAGGAGACGCCCTGGCAGCTAATCACCAGGGCTCTGTGTTCTCGATCAGTAAATGCCTTTGCGACTCAAGCCATGCGTGGATTGCTCAGCCGGGGAGCGCATAACAGGCAGCGCTGGGGCTGGGCCCTGCCACTGATGTGCTAGAGCCTGCCAGGATCAGGTGACGATCCCTTAATTTTAGAAACCAATTTTACAGGGAGCAACATAGCCCCATAACAAAGGCAGTTTTGGGGCTGGGAGACTGGGTTCTAGTGCAGGCTGAGGCACTGAATGCCCTTAGGGCAAGTCACTTAAAAAAAAAAATGTCTCCGTGCCTCAGTTTCCCCATATGTAAAATGGAGGAAATTACACCTTGGGACTGATAGATGGAAAGCACCAAGGATTATTCTTATGGAAGAGAGGTAGGGCCTTGCATGCTCTCTTCTGGTACTTAAAGGTTTGGGCGCCCACTCTAATTTCACGGTAGCGCCTCCTTCAACACCGAAGGGAGGCTAAAGACATGCTGAGCCTCTCATCTCCTTGCTTTAGAGATACAGTCGAGTTCCTGTGTTTACCTTCGGTGTCTGACTGCACACCAGGAAGGGCCAGACCTGCTGAACTATTAGGAGCTGAAAGTTGTAGTCACAGGAAAGAGCCTTTCCTCCTTAGATTTGCTGTAAAGTCACCGATTTTATCTTCATAACCTCCCTAATGGCAACACAGAGGCAGCAGCTCTTCCAGTATGGCAGCTGGGTGAGGTTCCTGTGACGGGGCAGGACAGATCTGGGGAGCAGATCACACCCACTCATTGCACAGCAGTTGTACTATGTAGTCACTCTGTGCTGGTGGGTGTATTAACCCGGGCCTTGGTATTCAAACCCCTGTGCTTATTTGGCATCACCTGCTGCCCACCTGGATACCAGATGGTTCCCGTGCACCAGAGCTATAGAAAGGAACAAAGCACCATAGTCCTGGGTGGAATCATGCACCTAAGCGAGCCAGGTGAACACCTTGTCTGTGTCCCTTTGAGACCCAGCAATTAGAATTCCAGGCTGGGATCAGCCAAATGTGCAGTTTCCATGTAAATGCAAAGAAACGGCCCTTCTGTTGCCCATAATTGATGGGCCTGTGTTTGGTGCCAGGCATGACGGGACCTTGGCCTGGCAAACCAAGCAGTTCCTTTTCCAGTAAAAGGCAGGGGTGCTGCTGCAGTCAACTTGGAGAGCTTGCTACTATTGTAAATCAGCAGTCAATGATTACAGCACTTGTTCTTAAAATAAAATCCCCCAGGCTGGGTAGGGACACAAGTTTCTTCTTCTTAGCAACTCCTTGTGCTGCTCCAGCACCTTCCACCCAAAGCACTAGGTAAGCAGCCCACAAAGTAGGGGAAGATTATCTCCACTTTACTGATGGGGACATTGAGGCACAAGGGAAGTGACTGGGCCCAGGCCAAACTGTGGGTCAGTACCCAAGAGTCCTGACTCCCGGTCCTGTGCTCCAACCACTAGCCCTTGTGTTCTCCCCCTCCCATGTCCCATCCACACACAAAACCTCTCACCCAAGTGATGTGATGCCTTCAGCCCAGCTCAGGAGGTGGGGTTGCACTTGGGTGTGGCTTTGACTCCAGCAGGGAACTTGCCCATTTTGCAGGGAAGACACCGGCTAAATAACTTAAGTGCTGAGAAGCCTCCAGAGCCTTCCCACAATTCCTGCTGTGTGCCCCGAAAGAGAAGTTTTCCCACAATTCCCTGAGGAAGAATCACAGCTGCAGCACAAAGCTCCAAGAGCGACACCCCCCAAACACCCTGGGGATTCAGGTAGCATGGTTCAGTGGGGCTGCTCACAGCGGGACTAGGCTGACCCAGGAGGCTGCTGGTCACCCAGGTTTGCAGGGAAGACGTACCCATGCAGATGGCGGGAGGGTGTAGGAGAACCCAAGGAGGTGAAATTAGCACTCATGAAAGTAAGGAATTAAGAGCCCTAAACCAGTTTTGTGCAAGCTCTCCATTGCCCCCTCCACGCACACAGCTCTGCCAAGACACCTCAGGCCTGAGCGCAGCCCGCTCCCCTGCTCCTCCAGCCCTGGGCCTCTCTGGAACTGAGACTGCCCCCCTCTGCCAAATTGCTACAGTTAACAGCTGTGTCAGTGTTTCCATTATAAAATCCGTTTTTCAGGGGCATAAAACTCAGCTGTGAAATTTCACTCCTGGCTGAAACTTGGCTCAGCTCAGAGGCACGGCGAGTGGAAAAGCCTGAATCCAGTGGCTACAGGTGTGAAAAGTAAAAGCCCTTTTTATAATGAGCTCTTACCACTCAGAAATAGCTTTGTCCCCTGCACTAGATTTTGGCTGGGCCCAGAGTTATGGCATGGACTTCAAGTGCCTCAAATTACGAAGGAGGAGGGGAAAGCTACTGAAAACAAACCAAGTTGGAGCAGCTCATGGGCTGCTCTACTGGGCCTGTAGCACACGATCACTTCCTGTTCCTGGTCTTTAGCGGCAAGGGTGCAAATTCCTGTGGGATTGGACACAGCTGTGTGTGTGTGGGGGGGTGCATTACAGGGGGGATGATGGGTTCTCAAGGTGCATGTTAATTATCTTGAGCCCCTTTTAATTGGATGGGGGAGGGAGGGGCCCAAGTCCCACTGAAGAAAGGAGACCATGAGCTTAGAGATAGTGTGGAGAACTCACTGCAGGTGCTGGGAACACTGCAAGTTCTCTCCAGCTCAATGGGACCCTTATTGCCACTCCCAGACAACAAGATCATGGTCTGCTTTTTCTCCCATCTGCTGCATAATGACCACCAGGTTGTCACATGACCCTAGAAACAGCTGCACAGTTTAGTATTGTTCAGCTTCTGCTGCTGGCCAGCTGCCCCCTGGTGATCAGGTGCAGCCCTTCTTTGATCTTTCCCCAGCCTGTCTCCACTTTTGCTTCTGCACAAATGACTGAATTGTACTTAGCCCTTCAGAGTTAAGCTTGTACAAACAGATGTAACCCAGTTCGCTAGGGCATGGGTTCTCAAGCTGTTCCTCAGATCTCTCTCTGGTCTTGCTTGATGCCGGCCGTCGTGGCTAGGTGCCCAGGCTGTTCCCTGCAGACAGCATGGATGTCTGGAAAAGCAAGGAGCTTCTACTATATATGGTAGAGAGGAAACAGGAATAGCTGTCTGGGAGAAGCGCCATCAGCAGGAACACAGTAGTCAGCCACTAGCAGAAGAGAAATGAGGCAGCTGAGTGGAATGTGCGGGGAAGATCACAAAGTGTTTGGTCCGCTTGTCCCGGGAAGCGCAGCAGCAACAGGTTGGAGGAAAGTGTGTGTAGGGAGCGAGGACCAGCTAACAAAGGAGCATTACAAGGGGGAACCAGATGGTCAAGACAAGAGCAAGGGGAGGAAGAGAGAGGAACAAGACACTGAAATGAAGAGCAACCTTGAAGGACTACCCTTTTAGGGCAGTGTTTCCCAGACTTAGGATGCCGCTTGTGTAGGGAAAGCCCCTGGCAGGCCGGGCCGGTTTGTTTAGCCGTCTGATTGCGGCTCCCACTGGCTGCGGTTCGCTGCTCCAGGCCAATGGGAGCTGCTGGAAGAGGCGCGGGCCAAGACCATCCAAGATGTGACCCACACTGTGAACGTTTGGTAAATCCCCATCTAGGGTCTTCAATAGGCCCACATCCCAGGTTTCTTCACCCTCTGCCCCCACCCAAGCTATATTCTGGGCAAAGAAAGCCCAGAAAGCCATGTATTAGCAGTATGGCCAACCCTGAACGTTCAAAAATGGTGAGTCAGGCCTCATCTCTGATAAACATGGTAAATTCCTACGTATAAGAGTACACGGAAACATTAACAAACTAGTGAGGATAAAGTTTAGATCCTGTCTGCTCTCAAATAACTAGTGATACAAAGAGGTGGCGGCCTCTGTCCCTGAACCTGTGGGGAAGTTGTAATACAATAAAAATTAATACTATGCCTACCCTCCTCTATATTCTGAGCAGCGTACCTGTATATAGATCCCATCATCTTATTTTAGAAAATTTACTAAAATTATTAGAGCCTGCATCTTCCCTTTCTGTGGGGTCCTGGTCAATGCCACGACTGTCACTTAAAACACTCCAGTTCCCTATAGCCAAGAGGGTGTTTGGGCTCCCAGATCTACAGCGTATCACCAATGTCCAAATGGTTCCAGCATGCTAACACCCTCATACCCACAACGGTGGAAACGGAACGGATGTTAATGTATCCGATTCCCCCGTGGCTCTGCTCAGTTCCCGTTTTTATCCGGTGGAGAAAAATAAGGTGGTTAGTGGTGTCTGGGTTATCCTAGCTAAGAGGTACCAATTTTATCCTTGCTGTCATGCAAAAGCACCTAGCTGGGGTAACCCAGACTTGCAAATTGAGGGGGAGGGCACACAACTGTAATTTGCAAGAACTAGCCAAGCAAGGGCATCATATGGATTTTCCACTTAGTTTAAGATGAGGGCTTTGTCTCTTTTCGAACACTAAAGCAACGATGTTTCACCTGAAGAAGTGGTTTTTTTACCCACGAAAGCTTATTCCCAAATAAATCTGTTAGTCTTTAAGGTGCCACCAGACTCCTTGTTGTTTTTGTGGATACAGACTAACATGGCTACCCCTGATACTTAAAGCAACGATAGGACCTGCCCCCCTCAGCGGAGTGGCACTACTTACAACTAAAACATTTGCTAATGTATCAATTTGGTCCAGATGCCCTAGGACTGCCAAAGGCCCCAGAGCTACTAGGAACCTTGAAAATGCTTCATAAACTCCCCAGGCCCATGTCCGCTCTGTATGCTTTACTAATGAAGAGGAACTCCGCTGGTCTGGAGTTCTTTGTGAAAGCACGGAGAGGGGAGTTATCACAGCCCTTACAAGAGCCCCAAAGACCAAGCGTGTTATGGAATGTTAAAGATGTTTCTGTGGCTCTCACGCTACCCCTGACACAGCAGAAGGTTCTATTTAAAATGTATTGGATGCCACTGAGATTGTGCAAGATGGGGGCTTTGTGTGCTGGTATTTGTTGGGATTGTAATAAAGAAAAAAGGATCCCTGATCCATATGTTATGGGACTGTCCATCTATTAGGCAGATGGGGAAAGAGGTGGACACAAGAGTGAAAATAGGGCTTGGCTTCAATAATCAAGCCTCATCTGAAAATTATATCCTAAATTATGTACCTTACTAGGCTGGGTTTAACTCCGCCACCGACTTTGGTTCTTGAGGGTCACACAGTGCATGATTTTACAAAAAGGGACTAGGATTATGCCCAGAACAGAGCAGTAGCATTCACACCTGTCTGAGTTAGCAGCAAAAGAAATAGCAGCTTACCCACAGTGAGCAAATATATGTATTTGAAGAAATTTCTTGATAAGTTTAGATAAAGGATGCTGATAGCGCAAATAATGTCAGACTTCTATTGCTCTTGACCAGTGTTTCCCAAACTTGGGACGCCGCTTGAGTAGGGAAAGCCCCTGGCAGGCTGGGCCGATTTGTTTACCTGCCACGTCCGCAGGTTCGACCGATCACGGCTCCCACTGGCCGCGGTTTGCCGCTCTTGGCCAATGGGGGCTGCTGGAAGTGGCGCGGGCCGAGGGACGTACTGGCTGCCACTTCCAGCAGCTCCCATAGGCCTGGAGCGGCGAACCGCGGCCAGTGGGAGCCGTGATCGGTCGAACCTGCGGACGCGGCAGGTAAACAAATCGGCCCGGCCCGCCAGGGACTTTCCCTACACAAGCGGCGTCCCAAGTTTGGGAAACACTGCTCTCGACCATTCTTTTTCCATCCCCCCTCCAGTCCCCTCCTTCCCTTTTTTGCCTACTTGTGTGTGTTTTTTATTATTACCCCCACCCTAACATGTTCTGTCTGTGTAATAGTGTCTGATTTTGTATTGTCTGGTCTTACAGCTTTGACAAGTGGTAAAGTTGTGTAATTACACAACTTGGCTAGCCTGTGAATTGTGTAGTATTTGGTGACATATACAAGCTGTAAGTCATTTCTCTTTTTATTGTTTCTTTACACAAAGTAATAAGAAAATAATCAATCATAAAATGGGACTCAAATCAGAGGTTGGCTTGAAAGTCTTGATTTAAAAAAAATAATACATTGTGGGTATGTCTGTCTTTTGGTTTTTGAGCCATCAAGTTGAATTTGGGTCAAATTTTAAGTTCTTCTCCACAACCATGAGGGCAAGAAATTGTTTTAATCCAAGTCAAGATTCTCACAATCACATGAATCCAGGAGCTAGGGCTTGAACAAAAAAACCCCCAACCAAATACAGTGAAACACGCAATAAGATAGCAACACTGCAATATATTTTTAGGTCACCTTAGATGTTGCTTTGGGCTTACGCAACATCCTGGCTTAAAGTTCTTGGGGCAGGGCCCACCTCTTTGTTCTGTGTTCTTACAGCGCTTAGCATAATGGGGTCCTGGGCCATGATTAGGTCTCCCAGGATCTACCACAATGCAATTAATAAATAATTACTCTTGCTGTAAGCCTGTGACAATCTGCTCACTTAACCCAAGATGGAATGTTGAAACCTCGGGCAGATCATTTTAAATCACCCTTCTTTACGCCCTCATTTAAAATAGACGTGCAATAGTTAACATACCACTGAGAATCTTACCGTGACATTAAATTTTCTTTTAAAATGACTACCTCTCCCACTGCAAGAAGTCTGTCTGACACACAGACACCTGCCCATTTTCTGTCCCCCCTCCTCCCACTGGAACTCTATAGTTACTTTTTGTTTAAACAGAGCTTTGGTTTGATGCTTATGTATCACAGCACCAGCCAGGATCACGAGATCATAAACAGCGTTGATATACAGCTGCAGGCACAGCAGGGGGAGCTCTCGAGCCATTTCCTATCATTTGTTAATGTCATCTTGATGGAGGGGGGGAGAGGAGAGACAGCAACTGTTCTGGTGGGAGCTAATGGGTCACACTGCAGCAACCAGGAGCCCAACACATTACTAAGCAAATGGAGCTTTTGCTACCTTATCTGCTAATAAAAGGAAAAATCCCGGTCACAGAATACGCTCAAAGTAAATAAAAGTCCGTGCCATGCTTGCCAACTCCATCGAGTTTTAGTGTAAATCTGCAGTGAGGAAACTCTGAGCCCCCCAGGCAAGGGTGGAAATTATTTTCAGACAGTCTCTCTAGTTTGTACAGGCAAGGTGAAATTCACTCTGTCCAGGCCGGCATGCACTACTCAGCCCCAGAGCCCCAAAGGCATTTAGGCTCCTAAATACCTTTGAGGATCTGGGCCTCAGATAACGTGGTGCTAACGGCAGTGTAAGAGCCCAGAGAGGTTACAATAGGTTTTTAAAATGTTAAAAAATGCACATTTTTCTTAGCCTGGACATAGCCTGAAGGAGGAAGGTGCTCAAACCCCACTGAATTTAACTGGGATTTGAGCATATAACACCCATGAAGCTCACTTGACAATCCCAGCCCTAAGCACTGGTCACCTGCATGGGTGTAAATTTCACCGGGAGATGGAGACAGACACACCAGGGATGGAGCTAACACAGGAGTTTAGAGACATGCCATATTCCAGTAAGCAACTGTACTGCACACACCAGACACAACAAGCCGGCGAGGTTCTGAAAATCTCAGTAACACTTTTTAATATACAAGAATCAAAAGTACAGCAGTTTTACAGTGTAGGAAAATTTAATACATACTATATAAACAACATATTTACATCAGAAATCACTAGGACAGTGGCATTTTTTTCACAAATATAAATTAATATTAATTACTGTTTTAGTCAACAGGTTTAAAAGTCCATAATTTTACAGTAAGAGTCCTTCTCCCCCTTTGCTCAGGGGAAGGTGGGGGGGGGAATGGATGAAAGTAGACTAGTACTTTTTTTTGTGGATCACTTAAATAGTTCATGGAAAGATCTCAAAGAGCTCTAAAGTACCCACTTCAGCTGGGCACTGCACCACCACCACCTGTGGAGAGCAGGTTTTGGTCTGTGGACTTGTTTTCTGGTGCAAATTCATAAGTGACTCAATTTTTACATGGTTTCCAATGGGGTTTGTGATGTCACTCTGAGAACAGCTTAAATAAACCAAAACCAAACCAAGAAGCTGCAACTTTTCCCTTCAGTGAGACTAGAGCAATTCACTGGCTGGCTTATTAGGAGCAGCTGCACCACATATTGACATGAACACCACACTGACATTTATGGCTGTGGGACTGTCCTCTCCCACTCCCATTGTCCTTCAACTGCCTATTTCCAATGGTTGATTTTGTGGTCCCTTATTTTGGGACAGAGGGTGCGCGCCTGTGGAAAGGGATTATTTCCCTCAGATTAGATTTTTCCAGCTTCTGTAAAACCAAAGCCAGTTAAGATCCACCCACCATGACAGAACTCAAAATAATCCTTCCTTTAGCATCAGGCCTACATGACTTCCAAGTGCAACTCTCAAAAGGATGTGGACAAAGCTTTCACGTGTGCATTTTTTGTTTCCTTCTGTTTTAAGAAGAAAAACCAAAATACTTTTCATACTGACTGGAACCCCTGAGCGCCAAGCCCCTCGATTCGGAGGCAGCAAACCCCTCTCGTTGGGCTTCGGGTTGTTTTGCACCAACCTTAACACTGGTCTGGCCAGTACTGCCTTTTGCTACAACTTTATGGCACGTAACATTTTGTTAGGATTTCATGAATGTGAACGAAAAACAACGTAAATCTCTCTCTGCTCCTCCTGGCGAGGAGGTGAATTTAGTATTCACATTGTAAGCCAAGACCCCTCTTTGAAAAGAAAGGACCCACTGTGAACATGATAGCGGCCACCTGCCATCGCAGCTTAGTGAAAACATGCCGGGAGAGACATTATCTCTGCCCTCCGCTACAAAGGGGGAAAAGACATGACAGCTAGTCTCCCTCCCTTCCTTCCATTGCAGGGAAATTCTTGGATTGCCCTGGAAGAGGCATCAGTGCAGCGTGAGGCTGCCAGTACTGGTTCCCTTGTAGCAAGCAAAGCCATTTTGCTTCTGTTTAGTTTTGTGGAAAGCTCAAAGAATGGGAAGCACAGCATTTCCCCGGCCACCAAACAGCCACATTTAGGTAGCCTCCTAAATCCTCCTTAGGCTTAGTTCTGAGATGCCTCTGGGTGCCACTGACAGGACATACAACCCTCCTGGGCTACACGGCCAGACCTCTTATAAAGGTCATGCTCTGCATGTTCCTTGGCACTGAAGGGGTTAAATTAATGGTGTGGAAGAGCTGGATACAGCCAGCCGGCCGAGTATACAAGATTTTGTACACGGGTTGTGCATATGTCACTGTGACCCAGAATCACACTGTCGTTCCCATTTGCAGCAAACCATGGTTGCTTTTGAATGATCTCATGGGACAGAGATACCCTCATTAAACCAATGGGCTCAGAATGGATCAGGCACACCGTGATCATTCTATCAGCACCAAGCAGACAGGAAGCTTGGGCGTTATTAGTGTTGATTTGCGTGTACCTTCCAAACTGCCAACGGAAGAGTTAACACCTTTGCCTCAACCGAGACCTGCCTTTACACCTCACCTCCAAGCAGGCAGGGCCTTTGTCGTAAGCACCCGCCCCAGGGTCTCCAACAATAATTGTGACCTACATTCATCCAGGAAGTCAAGGGAGACGCAGCAGGAAGGAAGTCAGCTCCCTCACTTTGGGAAGGCGCCTCAGCTGGTTTGGATGTCTACGGCTGTTCACCTCTACAAGCGCCGCGGGGAAATTCTCCCCTCAGGCCATTCTGGTCCTTACTCTGGATACCTGCAGATTCAAGATAACTTACCAGTAAAAGACAGGCAGGGAATTAAAAATCCACCTCACCTCGGGCCTTTAAAGGGAAGAATGTTCTGATTTTGCCCAAAGGAGGGTAACCTTGCCACCTTTTCAGGAACCCAAGGTCTGCACCCTTTGCATTAAATTGAGCAGTTTGCCACTGGCCTTGTCCTCAGAACACAGCTGCAGTTCCCATAGACTACAGGTCCCAGCCCGAAATGTGCCAATTTAATCTGAATGGCCTGGCTGCTCGCCTCAAGGCAGAGCCTGGCATTAGGGACCTGCAGCCTGTCTCGTGGGGCCTTGACTCCATCTTAAAGATGACGGAGCTGAAGTTATGTGGCCAGCCACTGTGCTTTGGCTACTCCTGACTTGCTAGAAGTGTTCTGGCAAATCCCTCCCTACTGGACATTACCCCTTCACGCCGCACCGTGATCCTAACACTTTGATGAATGTTTGCAGTGAAGCCTATTCATTTGGCTGCAAACTACTCTACTCCCCTTACCCTTCTTGGGCTTCTTATACACCTACTGATGGGGGGGGGGAGGAGGGCCTGCTATGAGGATTTTAAACACTGAGAATTTAGGATTCTCCTTGGTCTATTGCTCACCAGAAATCTAAGTTCAGAACACTTATGCAAGTTCCCAATTTAAAGATACAGAAGTTCATTCAATACAGCTATTTTCCGCTCCTCATAGAGTTAGCGCAGATCACTGGAACTATGGCAGGTAGGTGGCCAGCTCACTGCTTTGTGCAAAGATAGAGCTCTGCATGGAAAACTCCAGCCAACTGCATTCACGTTTAACTCTGCATGGTGCCCTCGCCAAGCCCAGCATACAGCTTCTGACCCTTAGATTTCAACATGTGCTACAAGGAGGAGTAAAGACTGGGATCACCATTCTCCAGTTGGGCAACTGAAGTGCAGAGAAGTGATTTGCCCCAGGGTCAGAGTAGGTCAGCAGCAGAGGGGTATAGAAGCCAGGATCCCTGACCCCCAGAGCCATTTCCTCCACTACAAACCATTCAGCTTCCAGCCAGTATGTTCTACATAAGGAACATCCTTACTAGCCGCGGCAGGCGAGAAATGGGGCAAGAGGGTTTGTGTTATGGATTCCTGAGCCCCTTCCACTGGGAAATCCTGTAACTTTCCATTTCCTGGACATAACATAACCACTCACTGGTTTGAAGGGGGAATTAAGGCTCTGCTCAGGGACTCTGTCCCTTCCCCATATATTGAGGACCTCCACCTGTTTTAAGATTACCAAGGTGAATGTTTCCCATGTCCCTGCCTGTGCTGCAGAGAGCGCATGAAGTGCACAAAGCAGAGCCAGTCTCTTGAAATGGATAAAGACAGGAGAAGTGATAGATTCCCACTCCTACCTTTCTGAGCCACTCTGGAGAGGCCCCGAGTTCCCCCTTCCTCTCGGAGGACCATGATAAGAGCAGGGTCAGTTATTTTCTCTAAGAGAGCCCTCCTGTCCATTCCAAATGCATCCCACCCCCACACTGGTTACACACAGCCCAGCCTGACTGGGTTATGCCCACCCCACAGCAGCATGTGTCACGTAACGTCACTTCAGACTGGGCATACAAAGCTGTCTACAAAGTCTTAAGCAGCATCGATCCACGTTCTTGGTTCTGGGGAAAGCTCCGCAGCTGTGAAATCTTCACAAGAGTCTGTCAGATGCAGCCTTCATTGAAAAACAAAACTAAAGCAAAGAATGACACCTGTTCCCCCCCCTGTGGGCAATGGATCCAGTTCCAATGCCAGACTGGAGAAGGGAATATGAAAAAGGAATCCAGACCAGAACTAACAGCTGGGGAGAGCCCCTGCCCACTCCCCAAAATCCTCCTTCACCCAGCAAGACGATAGCAGCATGTTCAGTCTCCGGTTACCGGGTTGGAAAAGCAGCCACTGTTGCATCAGACCAAGTATTTCAGATGAGCTCTCTCCCTCCGATCCCAGTCGCTTTATGTTTTTCGAACATTCCAGTTATAATCTGGATTGTTTTTCTGTTCTAACGACCTGTCCAGGGGCGACCTGTGATCCAGGGGTGACTTGGACTCATGAGGGGATTTTTGAGACGGGGGTGAGCGAGGGTCCGAGAGCTGGGAGTGAGGAGGGGGAAGCGGCTGTTTGTAATCCCCCGATTTGTCTGTATGGAAGGACCGGTAATGGTCTGAAGGTCCCTGGCCGTGGTATCCCATGGGTGGCCTGTGATCAGACATTCTTCTGAATTCCTGCTGATGGTAGTTCTGGGGCCTGAACTCATCAGATCTTCGCCGCTTGGAATCGTGATGGTGTCTAGATGTAAAAAACGAACACACAAAACACTATCAGCTCAAGAGCAGACACTTATGCAGCCCCCCCACTCCCCATCCTGAAATATCCAAGGAAAGGTCCAAACTCCACCCCTGAATAATGCTGCTGGTGATTATTTACGCAGCCCTGTAGTTGTGGATACCACTCTGCAAACAAACAAGACTAGGTGTCCTTTGCCTGGGAAAGCCAGGAATCTAAGTAGTAGAGAGACTTGAAGCCTTTAAGAGCATTCTTAGGAGAATGCTAACTGGGTGTGTCTGCACGTAGGGGACAAGAGAACTAGCGGCAGGGTCGGGGAAAAGGGATTTACAGGGTAACGCCAGAAGAGAATTGGATAGAACAGGAGTGATCAAAGACAAGGGGAGGGAGGGAAGAAAAGCAAAGTCACCTAAATACCTTCCCAGTGAGCCTGTAACACACATGGGCTGGCAACTCCTGATCGGAAACATACAAGCTGAGACCCAAGACTGGACTGTCACGCTTGGAGTCTAAAGCTTACTGGTGGAAAAAAGCCGGCTAGGGCTCATGTCTAAGGTAATCGGTGGGCAAGGCAGAAACGAGAACCCCGCAATGATGCCCACTTCAGAGAAGCAGAAAAGAAAACAAGAACCCAATTAGGCGACTAAGTCTGTGTTTGATTTGAATCCAGAATGCGAATGCCAATAGCACCCCCCACCTCCATTCCACTGAGCTCCCTGGTTCCCCCTTGTGGCAAGCAGGAAATGTCTGTACAGTGGCTGGGTGAATGGTTGCCAACTCCAGTTTGTGATTGTCGGCATTAACAGTTACCTGTCGTAATAATCTCGGTGTCCCCTGTGGTCTCGGTCACTGTTGTACTGCTCATACGGCCTCTTGCGGGAGAGGTTATTTGGTCGGTAGTTCCCGGAGCTTCGGTGGGGGTCGCCGCGAGACCGACGATCCCCGTAGTGGTGATCCTTGTACCAGTGCTGCTCGTACTGGTGATGCCGTTCTCCACCCCAGACCTGGTTGCTGTTGCCACCATAGTTAAATTTCCGATCTCTCTGCCAGTCTCCTCGATCTGTAGGGAGGAAAACACAGGCCTGAGGGTCGGTCTTACCATCACCTACCCTACCCTGAACGGACCATCACACAGGTGGCATGCTTGCATGCGATAGTAGGTGGTAATTCTGGGCAATGTTTTTTGTCTGTCTTATTCAAGCTTCCAGACAGCAGCTTTGTGGGTTCTATGAAGTCCCTTCTGAGGTTTAGACACAGGATGTTTATAATACAACAAGTCACTGATGGCAGTAAATATCGATTTAAAGAGGAATCTTTTAAAGGGTTTGTGGTAAAAGGAAGAAATTAACAAAAGCAAAATGTACCTTCAATATCAGGGGGAAATACCCTAATTCTATTCTACATCCTGTCCTCATCACTATAGCCTCTGAGCACCTTTCAGTCATGCTTTAAGTCAGTGGTTCCCAAACTTGTTCTGCTGCTTGTGCACGGAAAGCCCCTGGTGGGCCGGGCCGGTTTGTTTACCTGCCGGGTCCGCAGGTTCGGCCGACCGCAGCTCCCACTGGCCGCGGTTCGCTGCTGCAGGCCAATGGGAGCTGCTGGAAGCGGCGGCCAGTACGTCCCTCGGCCCGTGCCGCTTCCAGCAGTTTCCATTGGTCTGAAGCAGCGAACCGCGGCCAGTGGGAGCCGCGGTCGGCCGAACCTGCGGACCCGGCAGGTAAACAAACCGGCCCGGCCCACCAGGGGCTTTCCCTGCATAAGCGGCGGAACAAGTTTGGGAACTACTGCTTTAAGTAATGACTCCCATCTGTTGGGTGTGGTCTGTTCTCTCTCTCTCATCCTCTCCCTCGGGAACCCCAGAACTTAAAACGTGACTGGACAAAAGCCCTGGAGGATGTACTGCAGGGAACAATCAAGCCTTGGCTTGGGATGGACAGGGGACCTGCTAGCCTCATCCTCTGACTCTCTCATGAAGGACCCACCTGCGTTACTGAAGTGTCTCTTGCTAGGGTGGCTGTAGTTGTCCCGCTGGTGCCCATGCATCTGCTGAGGGTGCGAGGGAGGCAGGTGGAGTTTCTGAGAATGAGGGTTGGGAGGCAGGTGAGACTGAGACATGAGGGAATCCCGGCTGGAGCCAGAAGGCTCTGGGCGGAATAGCCTTTTGCTGCCAGCCATGTCCTCCTTCTTCTTCTGCTCCTGCTGAGAACAAGGGAGACACTTCCAGTACAATGGAATGAAAAAGATACGATGCTTCCCCCTTCAATTCCCCGGAGTGCCTCGGGCAGGTTGTGAAACCCTGTCTGTTGCACTCTGGATTCATTTAGAGCAGGGGGATTCCCTGCCGACTAGAGACCTGCATCTTCACTGTGGATTGTGCTGTGAATTACTTTTGTGCTCAAGAAAGTAAGGAATCAATAGAACTTGAGCCAGACCTGTGTAAGGCAGGAGATGTGCAAGTTTCCACCACACCCACCGCTGCCAACACATTTTAATCCTGACGGACAGCATCATCCCCGATTTCTACTCTTGAGTTGGAGACAATGTGGCACACACCAACAAGAATAGTCCAGCGGGAGGCAACAATAATGACTGGACGAAAGAAGAGAGGAACTTCCACGTGTTAAAAGGGTATCAAATGACTAGCACTGTGTAGTTTATAAAACAGACAAATAAGGAGTGAAGGTGGAGGTAAACAAAGCAAAGAGTTGCAGACAAAGCCAATCAGGGGCCTAATAACCCTGCACCATCCTACAAGAGCTAGAAAGCATTGACATTTAAAAAAAGCAACCAATCTGAAAGAATATAAATGCATGCGCTGCTAAGCCCATGGTGCAGCTTCACAAACACAATTCTCAGGAGACAAGAGCCCTTGAATTTGACCCAAAGATTTATAGTGCATCAGTCACCATAAGCCATGGTACCAGCAGGACTGTGTGGTTATGTTGCTGCAACTGCGACAGCAACACAAATAGTAGCTAAGGTCGGGGAAGAGATGCGAGACCTCCCTGTTCTATACAGCCTCTTCCTCACCAAGAGAGCACATTTCAGATCTTACCTCCTCTTCCTGCGATCTTTTTTTGTGAGCCATTTTGTAGAGTTTGTGCAATTTTCTAGCATCAAATTCTGTGAACTTGGACACAAATATCCACAGGTTCCTAAAGGGACATTAAGTTTTTCTATTAATTACTAAACAGCAGTTTAACTTGTCTTCCTCATTTGTACAATCTGCAAAAAAACACTGAGCTAAGGATTAGCAATTATTCCCTTCATCTGGCAGATGGCATGGGAGTACAGAGAGACGAAATGATTTGCCCAGGATTACACAGGGAGTCTGCGGCAAAGCTGAGAAATGAACCCAAGACGCCAGAGTCCCAGTCCAGTGCCTTAGCTACAAAACCATCTCTCCTTGTAAAACACTCCTCCAGCCTTTATAGCAATAATCTTGGGCCTATCCTCCGCTCAGAGCACGAGTTTGTATAACAAGCAATGGGAGTTATAAAAACACTCTCATGGAGAGTGGAGAAAGAATCCCTTCCACCTTGCAAGGGAAACTGTTAAGATGATAAAAACAAAAATATTTTCAAAGAGAAAGCGCCCTGCTGCTGGACTCTAACTCAATCTCTAACAGTTACCAGGCAAAGACCTAAAATCCAATATCCATTTAATCACAAATGCTGTTTCTTTACTTTGTCTATTTCACTCATCTGGGACAGGAAAAGCAGGCTTCACTCAGCTTCACCATCTCCTTTTTGGCTCTCCTGCATCAGCACAACGCTACTGTACTTCGGATCCTGTCCAAAGGCTAATCAGTGGCCTAGATAACAGGAGTTGGCAGCCTCCCTCCAGTTTCTAATAAAGGGGCATCCTAGGCATCCACTTGCATCAGTCTGTGTGCGGACATTCACATTTCAGTTTCAAAGGAACTTGTTTCAGTTTTGTGGAAGGGTAAAGAAAGTAACTTAAGATACATTGATATCAGCACCTCTCCAACTGAAACGCACAGGTGTCTGCACAGAGTTTGCACCAGCTTGGCCAAACCTGTTTTTAAATTGCTTTATTTTAAACTGGTGACACTTTTTAATGTAGACGAAGCCCTAGTCTCCAAGTGGTCCAGGCCAGAATGGGCCATGGTTCCTGACGCACCTACTGTCCCCTGGTCAGCTTTCAAGAGGGTCTTTAAAACAGGCTGGGGGGAAACACTGGGAGGGGAACATTGGAATCTGACTTCTGGGCTGTAAAATCCAGCACCTTCCATAAGCACTAAATTCACTTAAATATTCACAAACTAGCCAAAGAAAAACGAAATGGGCTGTTACCTTCTCCACAGCTTGATGTGCTCCTGGTCAGAGTAGGCTTTAAGGCACTCTGAGATGCGATCTCCAATTTTCAGGAGGCAGTTGCGAGTATGCTCCAGCTGTTCTTGCACGGTCAGTCCCTTATCTGGCTTGTCCAGTTGCTTCAGTGCCTTTTTCACTGGCCTCATCCTCTCTTTGCACTTGGGTGAGCAACACAGAGCAAAAATTCATTAATTTCATGCCTGGGTTCTACCCTCTCTGTTGACCTTCTCTCAACCATTCGCTGGTGGGGAAAATTCACTAATCCCAGCTGTTAGTCATCCTGTGTTTAGTTTTAAAATAAGGAGATGTCCCCCATGCAAACAGCAGACTTCGAAAGACATGCAGCATAAAGCAATGAGAGCCTGTCCTCAACATCATCCACCCACCCCTCCTCCTTCTGGAAGCGCACAATGTGCTCTGCAAGTATTGAGCATGCACTCAGTCTGATATCCTGAGGTCTAGATGCATAATCAAGGGACACGTTACTATTTATGCACTAAAGATAAAATACATAGGTTCCGGACCACTATCAAAAATCACACTGACAGATAAAAAGGTTTTTGAACGACTGCTGCTAACAAGACTGAAAGAAATAGAGGAAACCATCATTTGTGTACGCAACAGCACTTCGCCTATAGCCAGTTTCACCCTCTCATTTTTCACTCCTGGGGGAAATCTGCACCACTGCTCATGTGCAGAATTTACGTTCTCTGCACATTTCTTTGTTTCCCTGCAGAAAAATGACTTTCTGACGGGGAAGCAAAGGGAAGCCACAAGAGCGATCATACGACCCACCCCAGCAGTATGTTTCAGGTGCCCAGGGCAGCCGGCAGAGAGGTAAATCACTGTGGGGCAGAGGGCAGGACTGGGAAAGACCCGGCTGGTGGCTCCTACCCTGCGCCTGGCTCAGCTGCTAGTTCTGGCTGGGCTGGGGAGGATGGGACTTCCTCTTCCCCTGCATGGTATCCGGGGCTGGGTCAAACCCATCCCCAGATTTCTCTCCTGGCTGCAAGAAGCTCTGCAAACTCCACCCTGCCCCCCCTGTCCCCCCCCGTGCTTCCTGCACCCATCGCTCCTCAGCTGCAGGGGGAGGGATCGCCGTACAGGGAGCTGCTCCCCCATCCGCCCAACCCCCGTGCATCCAGACCCCCTCATACCCAGACCCTCCTGCCGAACCTCCCGCCCCGCACTCCCAGAACCCCAACGAGCCCCACTCCCTCTGCACCTGGACCACCCCCCAATGAGCCATCTGCACCTGGATCCCCACCCCACCAAGCCCCAACCAGCTGCTCCTGGATCCCCACCCCACTGAGCCCCACTCCCCCAGCATCTGGACCCCCCACTGAACCCTCCCCCCACACCCAGACCCACCCCCAACCCTGCTGAGCTCCAACCACCTTCACTTGGACCCCCCTGCAGAGTCCCATTACCATTGCACCCAGAACCCCCCAACAAGCCCCTGTGCATCCAGATCCCCCCCACACCTGGATCCCCCACTGAGCCACCCGCACCCAGATTGTCCCACACAGAACCCTCTCAACCCACACCTGGATCCCTGCACATTAAGCCCCTCCACACTTGGATCCTGCCTTGCTGAGCCAGCCTGCCTGCCCATACCTGGTGCACCTGGCACGGAGGGGCAGGGCCTTGGGGTGTTTCTGGGGCAGGCCCGGTCCTTGCGCTATGTCAGGGTTGGGTGTAGCCTCACTGCTGAGTCCAATTGCCAGGGGGGAGCTGCACAGTGATCTCCCACCTCTGTGCAGCCAGTGGCCTGTGTTCCCCATGCTGGAGTCTCCACATTTATTTGACAGATAAAATTTGCAGAACTTTAAAATATTGTGCACAGAATTTTTAATTTTTTGGTGCAGGATTTTTAATTATTTAGCGCAGAATGCCCTCAGGAGTACTTTTTAGTCACTTTCCCATTGTTTGCGTGAATCTTTCAGAGAACAACCAAGAAACGTTTTGTTTTTATTTTTTAAATAAAAAGGGACTGGAAAAAAAAATTAGCAAGGGGCCTCAAGAGTAAATACAGTATCTGAAACTACTTCCACCTTTTCATGTTCTCTATGTATATCTATCTCCTTACTATATGTTCCATTCTATGCATCTGAAGAAGTTGGCTGTAGCCCACGAAAGCTTATGCTGAAATAAATTTTTTAGTCTCTAAGGTGCCACAAGTACTCCTGTTCTTTGTACTTGTGCTAAAAAACTGACTCGCTTTCAAGTTGAAAGCACCCCCTTCAAATACACAAGCCAGGCAGAGGAGAGTCCAGCATAAGAGACTATATTAAGTGTTGTGTTTGCAGCCATGCTCACCAGTCTGCACCGGCGGCACACTGCTGCGTTTTCATTTACACAGCTTGGAAAGCACTTACAGGGGAACTTACTACAACAACTCAGTGAGCAACTGTGGATCTTCAGGCCATACAAAAGTTACTCTAGGATGGCCTCAATATTCTTCCAGCCCAGGAATAACCTGCTAATCCCTTGGTTGCTGAGGGAAAGAGTCTGCCACACACTGCTACAGGGTCACAACATTTGGCCTATGCTGGTCAAGCCAGCTGTGGGAACGGAAAGCTTCAGTTTGAAATAAGAGGGGGCTACAGTGTATTAGGGTGCTGTACTGCCTCTGCTATGCCCCCTTCTGTCATGTTCCCAACAGAGAGATGAAATGAGAGCATGCATTACCAGTGCAACTAAGTGGCACAGAATCTAGAGAGGAGATATTCCAAACCTGTTTTTAATACTGTGCTTGTTTTCGGGAGGATGGCTCCCTAAGGAGGCCTTGATGTTTCTCCCATTTGAGGTCCCACGTCAGAGCCAACATCCTTTCAGCCAAGGAGAAGTCCTGGCTGGGACTCCTTTTGCCACTTGTCCATAGTGCTCTCAAATTAGCTGCAGGGGATCACTGTTAAGCAATGTGAAGTGCACCTTTCCTTCCAGGAGTGGAGTGTACTGAGTCTATAGAATCCCCAAAGGCTGCTTGCTTAGCAGTGGGGTCCAGGTTAGGGTAGTTAGTGCTGCTCAAACCCGGGCACTTAGGCAAACGAAGCCGCAGATATTCATAACTTACAGTGGTGTTAGTGTGCCAGGAAACCCCAGAGCTCCCACTGTTGTGCCCTTGTCTCCAGAAGAAGATACTCACTATGCTGAACGTTTCCTGGTCCAGGTCATCATCCTCGTCTTCGCCAATGGGGATGGGCTCACTCCCTGCTGTAATGTGGACAGGACCCTGAGATCGCTTCCCTTTGCTTCCAGACTTGGTCTCGCTACCTTTGGCCTTGAAAAGAACAAAATCACAGCCCTTTGACAGTGAGCCGAACCTGGGGATTCTGCATGGCCCACCGTGAAATCCTCTGTGACGACTACCATTGGCAATTAATAAATGGCATGCCCCTCTACAGCATTTCCCTCCCAAAGCCCTTCAAGTACTTTAGAGTCATGAATGAATGAAGAGTCACATCACACCTGTGAGAGGAAACTGGAGCACACACACACCTGGGCCAACGTTTTCAGAAGTGGCACCAGTGATTTGGGGTCTGTACACAGGGAGAGGTTAAACTTGCCTGTGAGGGACTGCACTAGAGAATTAGGGTCACACAGTGGGTGCGTATCCTCTGGGAAGGGCAGGCCCCCCCATATGGCCTGATATTTAGAAGGGCCTGAAATTCCACTGTAAGTCAGTGGGAACTGCCCATGCTCAGAGCCTCTGGAAATCAAGCCCAACAGCTCTTCGGTTGGGCACCCCAAATCGCTGACTGCTAGTGAAAATGTTGAGCTGCCCAAGCTTGCCCAGGAAATCGGCGCAAGAGCTGTCAACAGACCCAAAGTCTCAAAGCAACTGATCCCGAGCTTCAGCCTCAGAAACGATCATTTCTCCCTTCTTCCTATTAGCAGCTGAAGGCCACGCCGCATTTCACTGGGAAGGGGACTTCCCCTAGATTTGAAATAAGGTCTCAGCTTTGATTTAGGACATAATACACTAGCATTTGGTATATACCGCAAGTACCCCAAGTCATTACTATGGAGCCTTTCACCTATGCCTAGTCTGAATCCAGCCCATGGCAGCCAAGGGGCAACTAAGTTACGTTTCCCACCTAGCCTGACACCTGTGCTGACAGAATCAATCCCTGTCAACATGGGAACAGCCAAGATATTATTTCACGGCCCCTGTGTAGGTTGGGTTATTATGGATAGATTTGAAGTCCAGAGCAATCCAGACACAGCCTGCCAACACCAAGATTATTTAAAGCCTTACACGCTTTGAACAATAAGCTCCAAACTCTTTTCTCTCCTTTTCTTGATGCCGGCCATTCCGGGATACTCTTCTGTTTGGGGATAGCGGTCTTTTCAAGTCAGTCTGAAAATAGCTCACTCCCTTTCACACTCTATACTTAGTTCCCAACCCACAGAATAGGTCACCTTTTCCATTCTTCACTGCAGGTATCTTTTCTCTCCTATTCAGGGTAAATGCTCACTCCAAAAAGTTCTGGAGGCTCAGGCAAAGAGCCCTCCCCAATGCTCACTAGTAAAGGATGCCCTAGCATTCTTTCCCATGGGGTCTTTAGGAATGTCCAATCTCATAGTGTGTCCATCTCTGCGAATATTCCCTGGAGGGACTTCATTGCCCTCTCAAACTGCTCTCCTTGATAGGTATTGGCATGTGCAGGATTTGAATCTGAAATCCTGAATGTGATCTCCAGCTTGTAACATGTTTCTAAAGGTTACATGTAAGATATGCCTGGTACCTTCTCTTTCTTATCCTTTGTTTTCTTTTTCTCTTTATCGCCTTCCTTTTCTTTCTTTGTGGTTGACTGTTTTTCCTTGTTCTCTTTGTTCTCTTTCTTCTTCTGTTTCTTTTTCACTGGGCTCTTTTCCAAGCCATCCTCCTAGGAAATTAGTCACAGACTCAAACGTCGTTCACAAAGTCAGAGCCCCTCACCTCAGACATATTTTACTCTATAAACCTACGTCCTGCAAGAGCACCTGATTCTTGCTGCTCATTCAAACTTTTCCTTGCTCTGATTAACCTAAGCAAGTCCAAAGCAGCGATCTGCCCAACCCCCACAAACCCTGCCTCTAAGGTTATTCCATCAAACCGGCATCATTCTGCAGCTGACTAGCAAACTGCAGCTACATAGAACTCTCCTTAATTTAACTTAGCTAGTCAGTAGGCTCATCTCTTCAAGGTAGATATCGATCAGGAGCATTAAGAAACCTTTAAATTATGTGCAGAGCTACTCAAAGAGAGGGTTTTTCCCAGACCAAAATTATCTTGGTAAACTTTGGCTTCACCAATGGCAGGTTTTCTGAGGAGGACAGTCTCCAAGCTAACAAAGGCTGAAAGTGGCACATTTTGGAGCCCATCCCCAATGCTCTGAACATTGGCTTAATGAGGTGGGTGGAGAAGACCTCATCACCTCCTATGTTCCCACGCAACTCAGCCAGGCCCCTATTTCAGTTTAATGCTCTGCAGCTCCCCTAGTGGTTGTTTGGGGAAGTTGCAACAGGTGCTTTTCAAGTGTAGTTTCTGAAGCACCAACATAGGTCAAGCAGCTTTGTAAAAGCCCCCTCCACCTGGGTCAACACACCTTGACTTCACCCTCTTCTGACTGGTTGTCCGAGTGCCGAGGAGAGGACAGGTCATTTCCATGCTCATCTTTGACTTTGGGAGCTTTGTTCTCTTTCTTCACACGTGGTTTCCTCTTCTTCAGTTTGGTCTGGGGAAGAAGAGAAACCAGTTAGGGCTTGAAAACCACTTCCTGAAACAGAAATACCATCTCTCTTCCTCTAGGCAGTAGGAGTCCGTTTGGAGCACTAGAAGATCTAATGGGCCATGGGAAATGACACTGAGCCACTAATTAGAATTACAACCTCCATCAGAGGGTCCCATTTTGGCTAGCAAGAGGAAATCCATCTGAGGTTTGTAGGCTCAAAGGACTATTCTGAACACACAGAAAATTAGTACGAGTGAATTGCTGGCACCAAGCAGCCTGGTGACAGGGCAAATGAAGGAGAGCTGGTGCCTGCTGCCAGAGGGTATTTAATGTGACACCTTGTCACGGAGTGTGGGGGGACACAAGGCCCTGCACCCCCGGCTTCCTGCGATTCACCATGACTCTCAGCCAGCCAGTAAAGCAGAAGGTTTATTTAGACGACAGGAACACAGTCCAAGACAGGTCTTGCAGGCACAGCTCCAACACTCCTTGCTAGTTGGGGCATTCAGCATCCAACCCTACGTAAGCCATAATTTTTCATAAAATCTGTGCACATCGCTTTAGAGTTCACTTCTACTTCTGACAAGTGACTTGGTAAAATGAGAATCATGGAATCCTACGTATGATGCTCAGTGTCTCACACATCAAGCACACTCAGCTTACAGGTAAAAAGATGCCCTTTTCTAAGTGACAGACCTGCCAAGTTAGCCTGGCCCTAGGATCTGAGAGCCAAGCCCCACCAGCTCTAGATTCAATGGAATGAAGGGATCAGACTACAATACAGCCACAATCCGTTCAAACAGAATATTTAATGAGCTAGAAATGCAGGAGGTAGTTTCCTTCTAAGCAGTGTCCAATGTTCTCCTAGGGGCACTCAGCCATCCCCTCACTCACCTCTTCCCCATCTTTCACAGTTTCCTTCTTCTCCAGATCTTTCTTCAGCAATTTCAACAGATAATCGACCCGAGTCTGGAGCTGCTTTCCCTGAGGCTTCTTATCTGTCTCAACAGGTAGGATCTTTGACAAAAACAAAACATCCACATGCACCTATCAAGCCGTGAAGTGAGCAGACAAGCACTAGTAACAATCTCCTCCCCTAGCGTCCAGCAAGGGAGTGAGGAAACCTCCTTAACTTCTCAGGGGAACTGCCTTACCCTGCTCTCCCAGGCACAAAATCCCAGATCCTCAAAGATATTTAGGTGGCTAACTCCCATTAATTTCAATGGGAGTTAGGTGCCTAAATCCATACGAGGATCTAGGCCAAAGAGCTCTCTCAAAAGTCTCCTCCTTTCATAAGGCAGCATGCAGAATTCTACCAATTCAAGTGTGGGGGGAGGGGGCACCCCCATGCTGGTATTGAAGTGACAGGACATGTGTGAGCACAGTCGGGTAGGAACTTTGATTGCTGCTAGCTCGGATTACAGAAGAACTTCTCCAGTGAGCAAGCAAACACACTGCAAAATACATCAAGAAGCCTGTGTTGCAACAGACACTTTGCTCCCTTGTTTTGACAAGCCGAATTTATTTATGATATCGTTTTACAGTAGGCTAGTACTGCGTAGCATATTTGGTAAAAGTAATGAATCATTAATAACTTGAGAAAAAAAGCTATTTCTGTAAAGTTGATTTCACTGGTTTGTGCCTTTATAAACATAAAAATGGAGCACCGCTCGTTATCGCTGTTTTCTTTAAACAACTAACTAATCTGACTGTAATTTACATACAGCAATGACTCAGCCAGGGCATTCGTGTTATGAAGTGAGGTGAAGCTGCTGTCTTCGGGGTAAGAATCATCAGCGCAGTGCATTAGCAAAGGGAGAATTAGAGGGGCTCCTCTGTACCACCACTGCAAGGAAGAGATTCCCACGACTGTGTCTGGGATGCTCGTTTCAGTTTTAAAATGCTATTCTGAGCATCACACCTGAGGGCGCTCATTCATACCAGGACACGACCTGATTTTTGCTAACAACATCTGGGTCTGTCAGCAGTGACATTGTCTGAGCTCAGCATTAACCATGGGGGAAACCTAACACAACTCAATACGTTGGGAATGCAGCATTCCAGAGAGGTCATGGTCATTGTTTTCCTGGCTGTTATTATTGTTTTAAGTGTGTACCAATATAAACATCCGTTTTTGAGGAAGCAAACGTTCTCCCTGAGCCCCGGAACTAAAGCGAGCAACACATGACGACCTACCTTATCAGTTAACTTCAGTTCTGGGTCCGTTTTAATTAGCTCCCAGTTTCCATAGCCATGTTCATAAATTCCCAGCAATAAACGAGAATCATCCTCCACTCCCCAGTCTACATCAAAATGAGCAGCTTTGGCGCGGCAGGTCAGGCAGTATCTGAAGGCATTTCAAACACGAGAGAGGTGGTGAGGGGCTTCTTTCCAAAACTGTGGTGTCAAAGCAAATCTGCAAACCCAGGCTTTCCTTTTGCCAGCCCAAAACCCCAAGCGCCTTGCACTTTCCTCCTAGTCATGCCAACTCACTTCCTCTTCTCCTCCGGGTCCGTGGGAATGGATTTGTGCAGCATTTCAAACTCTTCTTCATGCTGGATGATGGATTTCACGTTGACTTGGACACCAGAGATCTTGAGGGTAGGACCCCTCCTTTTCCCAGGCCCTTTCCCTGTTCAACAGCAACAAACATTTCAGCTGCAAGCACTTTGACAGAATGAAAGAGACGCTGGAAAAGGCTCAGATACATTCAAGAGCTTTATATTCCTCCCACCGTCCTCTGTTTACCTCTAGGGCTGGCTGCTAATGCTCAGGTAGATTCTGAAAAGCAGGCTCTGCTTTCAAAGAGCGGTAGGTAGTGAGTGATTCGTTACACTCCAAGCCCCTTCCCAAGTCATTTTCTTAATTACAAATAAATCAACAACATTGGAGTTCAGCCACTTTAGCAGCTCAGTTCAGCCCAGGTCACGCAGAGACTTAATGGCAGAGTTGGCAATAACACCCACGTCTCCAGATTCCCTGTCTCCTGTGCCAGCCACCAAACCACCCTGCTTCCTAGAAAGCCAGAGATGCAGAGGCAACACACAGGGCTCAATGTTCCTCAAGTCTTGGAAGTACGTGCAGGGTATTTACCCAGTGCTATGGGGGCACTGGCTGGCTCAGAGGACCGATAACTGCAGGTACAGGAATAGTGCAGGGTACATGTTATTGGTTTGATTCCAACCCAGGAAGCAATCCAGTCTGCTGGCTGCTCCACAACCTAACATGAAACGAGTTGGTGGTCGTAGCCCATGCCTCAGAAATCCCGTGTCCACCAGACGCTAACAGTTCCAACTGACACCCTTCAGTCAGAGCAGAAGACTCACGGCTTGGAGGCTGGAATAGCTTTCTCACTCTTAGAGGTAGCTCCCTCCAGGTCACTAGCAGAGGCAGCATGGGTGAAGTTTGTACTGTTCTTTAGCTAACAGACTACAGCCTCCAGTGCTGCCAATCTGGTGTCCCATCTCACCCAGAATGGGGATGGTTCCCACCAGCACTTTGGCCCATCAACACCAAGAGGTTAATGAAATCTGCGCCCGTCCCTTTCACTTACCCTCACCGGGGTTTTCTTTCAGCTGCTCCTCGTATTCCTGCATTGCCGACACACAGCTGTTGTGAATAAGTTCCCCTAGACGTTTCAGATCAGCTATGGACTTGTCCACCAGCTCAGCATCGCGAGCAATGCACTCCAGCCTGAGAGGGAAGAAAAGAATCGGGAAAGAATCAGACTCAACACCTGGCTGATAGCGCGGCTCAGAGACACAGGGCCTAGCCGGTCTGCTTCTTTCAGGTGTCTGACGCTTCCCAGATCAAGCATATCTATCACTTTCAATAGCATTTGCACTGCTGGGCATGGAAATACTTTTTTTAAGGAACTGGGATTTTTGTGTGTGTGTTAACTTCAGCTCCCCGCTACCTAGGAGAACCAACCCATCTTCGCCTCTGAGCTGATCTCTTTTATTGGGACTCCTCAGGTTGCTGATCCTTTTCTTGCCAGGTAAATAATGGTTTTAAGACCACTTGGAGCAAGACCCATATTAAGCTTTGGTACCTGAGAGTTGCAGGATACCGTAAGAAGCAGGTGATCACATAACAGGAGACTAGTCTGGGACAGGGCTGCTTTGCAGAAGATGACACCATGTGTACCCTGCTCCTGAAGTGTTGCGTAATGCACTAGGCATGCGCGGGGGAGGAGGGGAAGAGGGGGCCTTCATCTGAAACATCCACCAGTGGCAATCATCTGAGACAAGATGGACCACCTGGCAATTCCTGTGTCTCCAACGGCAGCACTTTCACACCGTTCACCCTGAATATGACAGACCAGTCAGGCTTTGCCCATCGAAGAAGCCTATGCCATACTTGATGCCTATCAGTTAATTGTGCCTAGGGGTAGAGCAATGCACAGAGATCTTCATGTGGCTATTTGTGTCTCCTGTTTACTAGTGCAGCAACTAGCCTATATGCGATTGTTCTCAGGATCAGAGCCAGTTTGCACATACCGTTCGAGTGGAAGCCCAAACTTCTTATAAGCCTTGATAAACCTACGCAAAAAAGAAAAGCAAAACAATCTCAGTAAAAAAGGTCCTAAATTACAGCTGTATTTAAATACATGGTGATACATTTAATTGGCTCGTCCCCTTTGTCAATCCAGTATTTCATGTACAAGGCCTAAGTTGCTCCCAGGGCTGTTGTGAGTTTTAATTCCTTAGTGTTTGCAAAGAGCTTTGAGCTCCTTGGCTAGAAGGAACTGGAGAAGGACAGAGGATGACTCTTAACCCTGGGCGCCTGTCATTGCAAAAAAAAAAAGTGGTGGGGGTCACGGGGGGAGTCATAATTTTAGTAAATTACTGATGGAGGTTCAGTTTAAAAAACAGCAACTCAAAGATGAAGGGAAGTTGGTTAAAGCTCAAGAAATCCCCTTTACCATCTCTGGCCTAACCTCTGGACACAGCCTTAGGATGCAGGCGCTTTGCGAAGACTGAAGAGATTAGGGGAAGTTCTATCTTGGAGAAGGCAAGGACAAAAACTGGCTTGGAATTGCACGCGTCAGCTGAGCTGAGAAACGTAATGCTGGCGGAAGGGGAAACTTCACTACCCTGACTTATGGCACCAACTCTTTTAGGGCTATTATTTTTGCCCAAATATATCAACATTTGCTTTTTGTTTAAATTTAAACGGCCAGGAAACTTTTCTTATTTCAGGTGAATTTGCTGCTCCTGAACAAAGCCAGTAGGACAGCACAAAGACAGGAGTCCTTGGTTTCTCCATGGAATGACTACCAGCCGTTCCGGCCTCCAGCACACCCCTTAGCAATGTACCTTAATGCTGAATTCAATGGACCCACTCAGTCCACCTGAGATTACTGATGGAGGCTGACGATTTCAGGAGCAATTTTTGTGAAACACAGGCACTTGTCTCACTAGAACCAGACTAAAGATCGTCAGCTGGTTTCACACAGTCCTAGAAGGCCATAGGCAGGTGGCAAAGCTGATAATATACAAGTTCAGAGAATGGCTGGAGCCAGTAAAGCCTGATTTCGCCCCTAATTCTTCTGTTACAACACTAAGTTAATAAAGCACCAGGAGTCCTGCCATTGTCATTTAGAACTGATTAAATGTCCAGGGCACAACAACATGAGCATGGAAGATCCCCAAAAATGGAGGTTTTGGGGAGCCAATAGCCCCAGTCCAGCAGAGCACTTCTTCACTTGCTTAACTTTAATCATGTAAACCAGGGGTGGACAAACTTTTTGGCCCGAGGGCCACATCGGGGTTGCAAAACTGTATGGAGGACCAGGTAGGGAAGGCTGTGCCTCCCCCAACAGCCTGGTCCCCGCCTCTAACCACCCCCTCCCACTTCCCGCCCCCTGACTGCCCCTCTCAGAACACCCGACCCATCCAACCCCCCCCGATCCTTGTCCCCTGACCGCCCCCCTCCTGGGACCCCTCGCCCCTTATCCAACCCCCCGGACCCCACCCCCATCAACCCCCCCCTGCTCCCTGACTGCCCCGACCCCTATCCACACATCCCCCCCCTGGACTCCCACACTTATCCAACCCTCCGTTCCCCTCCCCAAGAACCTCCGCCCCATCCAACCGCCTCCTGCTCCATCCCCTGACTGCCCTCCTGCCCCTTAATCCAACCCGCCGCTCCCTTACCTTGCTGCTCAATGCAGCAAGTCTGGCAGCCGCGCCGCCTGGCTGGAGCCAGACATGCTGCTGCACTGCCCTGCAGGAGTGCGCAGCCCCGCCACCCAGAGTGCTGTCCGCGCGGCAGCGTAGCTGCAGGGGAGGGGGATAGTGGGGGAGGGGCCGGGGTTAGCCTTCCTGACCAGGAGCTCAAGGGCCGGGCAGGACGGGCCCGCAGGCCATAGTTTGCCCACCTCTGATGTAAACATTCTATCTGACCTGACCTCACTGGGACCAGCCACGGGCTCACAGTTATGCAGGTGCTGACATGCTTTGCTGGAGCAGGGCCCTACCCTAGCTGTGTCGGTGTCTGCGCAGAATTTCCGAACGTGCTCCTCTAACAGTCTCCTGGGCTCAGCACTGACCTCCTGATTTCAGCATCAGTAAATCCTTCCACCGTGTCTTTCCTAACACTCCGTGGGCGCCCCCGGCGCTTCGGCCTTTTATCGTCGTCAGTATCGTCCGTCTCACTCTCTGATCCAGATGACCTGTGTATCCTTCTCTTGGATTCAGCATCAGAATCACTGTCATTTGCCTGAGCCTGAACGAGCCAGAAGGACAGCACTAGGGTAACAAGGGCTAATTTGCAACCTCCTTCAACTCCTCCCTAGTGGCGTGGGCTGGCAATGCAAATGCAGAACCTCTCGGTGCTTATTCTGAAGTAAGGCCAATCAGATCAACATCGGCGTCATCCCCTCTTAGAGGAACCTCCCTTTCCCCCCCCCTTGAAGTGCCTGGATGTCCAAGGCCCCAATGTATTTGCTCATCCCCTTTTGACAGATTTCCAGACAGGAGCATGCGAATGAAGCATGGGTTCCATGTGCTAGTGGAGTTTTCTTGCACAGCCCTATTGCTAGAGGATTTGAATGCATCATAGCACCTAGACCAGGGTGGCCAAACTTACTGACCCTTCGAGCCGCATACCACAATCTTCAGAAGTTCGACTGCTAGAGCTTGAGACTTCTGCCCCACGGGGCTGAAGTCCCGAGACCCCCTTCTTCACTGGTCAGAAGCCCCTATCCCACCACCCTGCTGCAAGACAGAGGTCCTGAGTTCTCCCCTTCCCCCAGTCTGGTAGGTGGAGAAGGGGGAGCATGGGGGCTCCGCAAGCCACACTAACTGTAAAAGAGCCACAGGTGGCTCACGAGCCACTGTTTGGCCACCCCGACCTAGACAGTAAAGCTGGAAAGAGTACTGTCTCTTCTGGCTGTGAAGGGACAGGTTAGGTTTAAGCATTAACAGCATGGTGAAGTGTGAAGCTTAGTGAGGAGATAGGAAAAAAAAGATCCAGGAAATGACCTACGAGGCAATCAAAAATGAACTCCAGTCTAGTCCCCACCACTAAGTTGGCTATTTCCCCCTGTGCTTCAATCTGTTACTGCCACCGGGTTTCAGCATTTATTGTTTTTAAATAAAGCACAAGTAGAATTAGAAACACCACTACCAAATTCATCCTGGACACACATCCTGCACTATAGACTCAGGGCCTAATTCGTACTCTGCATGGCAGACTTATGGCCTATTCTGTACTTTGTTCCAAACTAGCAATGGGGGGAAAAAAATCAAAATCCCACAAAATTGTTACTAGGCAAAGACCCTCTTTCCCACCACTAGCCTCCTGTGGCCTGTTGCTTCCCAGGTTCCTGAGGCAGTGTTGTACCTTTTTAGTGGAGCTGCGAATTCTGGGCAGCATATAGATTTCTTCCAATTCCTTCTGTCGTTCCTCCTCCTCCACTTTCTTCCTTTGCTCTTCAGGAATAATATCATCCCAGTCCCTCTGGGACCTCTCATCCAGCTCAGTCTCTTCCTCCTCCATGGTTGCAAAATTGGCTACCTTAGAAGCAAAAGCACACCCATGGGATTAGAAGCTCCCTGTGATAACGTCACCAGAGAGACGTTGGGGTCCAGTCTCAACTTCTTTCTCTTGAGGCATTTCCCCAAGAAATCTGTCCGTTAGTCATTCTGTTCCTGTTGTCTGTCATCTCTTCCAGCTATCAGCCATCGAGTAGTGCATGCAATTTATAAACTTTGGCTGGAGCCTTTGCTAGATTAGCATTTCAGTTCCCAAAGTTAGGAAGTTTAAGATTTTCTTCCCCACCACCAAGATCATTTAAAAACCTATACACACACATTTAGTGCTACCCACCCACCAAACCTAACAACCCCTCTCCTGCTGGTTGAGGACCACCTGCTTCCATGCACCTTGCAAAGGGTTTCGCTTGTTTGGCTAAGCCTGACCCCATGAAGACAGCATGCAGGAGCACTGTTGGCCAGTTCTGTCCCTTCTCCTGTCACCGACCTTACAAACAAGGTTGACCTCGGCAAAGACCGTTCATAGCCACTCACGACCCTACTCTGCTGGGATTCAGTCCCTCTTACTCACTGGTTCCTAGGAAATCTATCTGCTTTGTACCTTGAATTGAGACAGCAGCTCATCCGTGGCGCTCGAGGACACTTCGTTCTCTCGTGTTTCAGCCAAGCGTAAAATCTCATCAATATCCATTTCCTGCCAGTCAGAAAGAAATTATGATACAATCAGAGGACGCACAACAACAGAAAGGAAGGGGGGGCTTCAAGGATTGACTTGTGAGCTGTGACTGCTAAACACACATCGCTTGGATAAGTGAACAAGGGGAGGTGGGGGAGACAAGTTGACGGGCTGCATATACTGATGAAGTGTCATCACTGAGGAGGACGACAGACTATTTAGCTGGTACCAGAGGGTATGAAGAGAAATGATGGGTGAGGCTGAGAAAACAACAGCCTGAACATCAGGAAAAAACTCCCAACTGCTATCTTTTCATTTGTGGAATCATTCCCTGCAGGGACATGGCTGTGGACCACTGCATGGCCCCATTAACAGGGCTGTTCAAAGCATTCGGTAACATAATGTCAGAAACAATCCTGCACTGGATGGGTAAGAGGTGACGCACACTGACTCCTGTGGAAACTACAAAGGAAAGGAAAGGGGCTAAGAGGCGCTGGGATGAAGAGGACTTGCTAGGCTCTGTTACAATACACTAACTCGTTACTCACAGAGCTACAGATGTATGTGCAGAGGGCTGACGGGGGACAAGGTTCTACCACTGAAACCCCAACCATTTATTTCAGGAACCTGATCAGAATCTCCACAGTCAGTCTGTCCCCCATCCCTGCCTCCCAAGTCCATTGTTCTCTCCCTTCAGCTTTTCTGGAAACTTGAACTTGGTGTCCCATGGCAGGGGTCAGTTTGACAAACACTATTAACTGAACTGCTCTCTCTGATCCACAGAGCAAGTACAAGAGAGTCAGGACAAATGCCATTTCCCCATGCAGTACTGCCAATGAAGTGAAGTTCATGAAGACCATCAGAGCACAGCTAGGTTATTTTAATTTTAACTACCTGCGGCTCCGATTCTTCCCCTTCAATCTCCTTGAAGAGATCCTCAGCTCCAAACTTCAGAATAGCTGTCAGCTCCTCTTTGTTGAAAGGATTTGAGCTGCAAAAAAGTAACGAAGACACAGTTGACTTTCAGGAGCCACCAAGCCAGCCCTGCTGTTTCACAGCTGCTTTGCTACGGTATAAAGACACACCTAAGCCTCCCTCATTAGGCCAACATTGTGATGTAAGTGCTCAACCCCGCACTAAGAAACGCCTTGCGCTCTGTTCCTGATCTCTCCCCCTGTTCTGTCAGGGGTTAGGAGCGCTGTCAAGGCAGCGTGCTCCATTCCCAGGGAAAGGAGGGCAGCACACCCAGTAACTCAATACCGAGCCACATGGCCAATTAAGCAGCAGAGTTGATGGGCTCCAAGGAAGGGATTCCCATGTCCTAGAAGGATGGCTAGCTTGATGTGTGGCCTCAGGAGTATATCAAGGGGGATGAAGTGGGGAAGAATGGAGGAACTCTTGAGAGCTTTAATCACACCACAAGGGAAGCCTCTGGAAAGGCGAGCGACACAGAGAAAGATACACTTGCCGAGTAAAATTCACTACGAAGTTTTAATACTAACACACAAAACCCAGAATCTTTCCAGCCTTGCATATGCATCTGAGTCAGTTCTGGGTTCCCATACCTTTATTGCACTGGTATCACAAAGCACTTACTACTGCATTGCAGGAGTAAAGTGGGGAGACCCACCAGTCTGCAAAACCCAGTAGACTCCCTCTATTCTTCCTGAAACCTCCACGTGAAATGACCCTTCCTTCTATACACTTCCAGCTATATGGTCTTTTGCCTAAGGCACCAGGAACTGCAGAAGTTGACTAGAACCAAATGGTCCCCATGGCCATTTTCTCCCTACAGCACCAGCTGCAGAGCGGAAGAGACCACAGATCACAATATTAAACAGATGTTTAGATGAGCCAGGAAAAGACTCCAACTGATCCTAGTTGGTTACAGCTGTAGAGCCAGCATGAAAAAGAGACCAATTGCGTGGGACACTTATAACCTACTATCAACTTCTTCAGATATCAGTGACCTTGGGGGCCTTGTAAGAAAAAAGTGACAGCCTCTAAAAGGAGGAAAAACAGGCCAAAGACCACGGTAGGTGAGAGGGGTAATAAATAGAAGCACAAAAACAAACAGAGAGGGAAAGAAAAGAAAAAAAGAGAGAAAGATGGAATGAAAAACAGAGGAGACTTCAATACCAGTTCTTTTTTATTTTCTTGCTAATTTTGGCATCCCATATAGTTTCCATACCAATGACTGCATGAGCCAAAGTTAGTGGTGAGCTACCATTAGTTGTTTTTTTTTTTTGCTGGCCAACTACACTATCAACTAATTACTCAAGTCACCACGAGAGTGACACTGATTACTGTACATACTCCATCTGATGCTCTCCTCCCCACTTAGGCACTTACTTGGATCTCCCAGAGTTGTTATCCAGTACAGTACGGCCTGTGGTGTCCATACGCTGGATCACCAGATGATCCAACACCATCTTTTTCTTGGCCCTTTCGATGATCTCCTCTTCCACTGTCCCCTTTGTGACTAAGCGGTAAATGTTCACCTGCAGGGCAAAGAAAAAGCAGAGCTATTTTGTGGATCTGCAACATATAGTCCTGCCTAAATTACAATGCACCCTGTGCTAGTTAACAGAAGGTAGCAATAACCTGTCTGCATGGCCCCTTCTTGCAAACATATATTCTGAATGGTATACTTGAACCCCTAATCCAACACACTACCCCGTGGGAATAGCTATTCTCAAGAGACTTCCAGCCCCACCAAACTCACAAGAAAGGCTGCTCTTGCCAGATCTCCAGCCTGCTTTCTAGATCAGAGGTTCAGTGACACCTCAGAAAAATATTGTTCGTAGATTTTAAGGCCAGAAATGCCCTTTATGATCATCTAAGTCTCATCACCTACATAACACAAGCCAGAAAACCTCAGCCAGTGATTCCTGCATCAAGACCATAACCAGAGTTTGAGATAGAGCAGTGTGTGTGTGTGTGTGTGTGTGTGTGTGTGTGTGTGTGTGTGTATGTTTGTGTGTGTGTATATATATATAAAGAAACACAACAGACTCACAATAAAATTACAGATGGAACACATGCCTGCTCTCTCTAAGCCTCATACTGGCTCTATCGATAAGCTTTTAGGCCTCCCAGCCTTGACGATGTCCCCTGCTTGACGCCAATGCCTGATGCCAGAGTTGTGTGCAATTTTAGTTATGAAACTAAGACCCACGTGAAATTTGCTTTGTTTCGTGATTAACGCAACACCCAACCCAGATTCATGAGCCTATTTAGAGAATCCAGGCCCTGTTTCCAGCAAACTTGGGCTGATCTGGTTTTGCATCGCAGTTTTCCAGCTTACCCTGAGTTTCTGGGGAACCTGAAGGATCATATAGTTCAAGCAGAAGGAATACATTTGCAGAGCCCACATAAGCCGGACATGCCCAGCTCTGCAGAGTCCTGACACAGATGCTAATGCTACAGCATATGACTGGACTGAATCACAGAAAAATGGATCCAAGGCTGCTCTCCTGACCTGTTTCTTCTGTCCAATTCTGTGAGCCCGAGCCTGAGCCTGCAAGTCATTCTGGGGGTTCCAGTCCGAGTCAAAGATCACCACAGTGTCTGCAGAAGCCAGGTTAATCCCCAGTCCGCCAGCTCGCGTTGACAGCAGGAAACAGAAGTCCTGCATAAAGTGACAAGATACCTGTGTACAGCATTGCTCACGCAAACTGATCTCAGCTGCTTAAAAACAAACACGTGCAAAAGCCAGTGAACTAATGCAGGTTACAATATATCCTACAGGGCCCATCTGTATGTGTGGCCAGGTCAAGGGAGAGGAAGGTGCAACTGAATGCACAGTTGAGGGAGAATGGAGAGGGTCTGGGAGTGGGGGTTTATTAGAGACAGAGGAAGTTCGGAGTCGTCACAGGACAGAGCAAAGAGAGAGTTTGAAGACAGTTTGGGATAATGAGGTGCTCAGAGCAAGGGCAGCGTGAGAAGGATTTTCCTCTTTTGTAGAGAGATGGAAAAGAAAAGCAGAAGACAGAGAACTCTGGTATTTGAGCAGCATAGCGAGAGAAGTGGAAAGAGATGCAACAGAAAGAAGAAATCCCCACTCCATCCATTTAAGCAGTCCTCGTATTAGTAATCTTGGGGGATACTGATGGGTATCAGAGTGCGATGGGCGGGGGCACGTGGCAGCCATCAGCAACTCCCAGGCAGAGGAAGGCATAGCTGGCAGACAGCACACGTAACGTGAGTTGCAGCTAGTGACAGAGACGTTAGGACGCTGAAGGGGCGGGCGCTGCTCCAAGATCAGCCCAGCAGGTGCCGCTCTAGGCAGCAGAATGCAGAAATGGCTTTGGAAGGAAGGGCACCTTGGGCTTGTAGCTTCTGTAGGTCAAACTATGGTGTGTACTGGACCCTCACGACAGCAGCAGGCAAACACGTGTGCATGTCACTGGCACTTCTACGGGGTGATCGGCCCCACACAAACCGAAGCCTGCCATGGACTCTGCGACTCACTGCCTGGGTGGCAGGACAAGGCCAGGCTGCTGAAATGACAGGGCCAGGCCCTCCTTGCTCAGGCAGTCCTCTCTAGAGTCCATCTCCCTGAGAATCCCTTTCCTCCCCCACAGTGCCAGCTCCCTTGCTCGCCTGTCTGCATTGCAGTCTCTTTTTTCAGTCCTATTTTTCCCTAAGCTTCCTGCTAACACCAGGCACCTGGCCTTGTCTCCTTTTGTTCTTTACTATCTGCTCAGTCAGCTCTGGTTTTCCAAGCAAAGTCACGTTTTTTCAGATGGCTGGATTGCCTGAAGCACAAAGCAATCAAGTGGCTCACGCCTGGTAAGAGTGAGCCAGCGAGTAGGCCCAGATGGGAGGGATTACAAGGCTGTAAGCCCTTTGGTTCCTAAGCCTCCACTGCAGCCACCAGACACCACTGCCTGCCTCCACTTCCAGCAGCCCTTTCCTCTGACACTTCAAGTGCAGAGACAACCTCACGCTCCAGCCTGTGCAAGTCATCGCGTGACCGCTTCACTCCCAGATCCAAGGAGGGGAACGTCTAAGGGGATTCAATTCTTGGCAGATTCTTTCTGGGTCTGATTTTCAGGCCCCACCCTTTGTAAAGCATTGGGGCATTTCACACGCGACACAGACGGCCACAGGATATAAAACATGCCACTGCCATGTCTCTAGACACAGCCAGAGCTCCGTGGGGACGAATGGCAGCTGTGGCCGCGCTGCAAACTCGCACAAGCTCGAGCGTCCCATCCCATTCCCTTCTGAAGCTATTTTCCCTCCAGCAGGAACCCCCATGCCCCCACAGCTGTCGTACCTCAGAGCCTTCCGCGTTGAAGTGATCCAGCGCTTGCTTTCGGATCTCCCCTTTGATCGAGCCGTCCAAGCGCTGGAAAGATCAACAATAATGATAGAAAGAAAGAAAGTAAAGGAACCCTGAGGAATTGCTGCCCCAAAACTCTGGGAGCTCCAGTCTCCTGTCCTACATACCCTTCAGCTTGGAGCATTTAATCATTAAAAATAACTGCTGATTAAAAATAACTGCACTGCTTTAACCTGCTGCGCCGAGGGGGAGGGAGGAGGGGAGTATGCTTAGGCAGCAGTCACACGGTGGGTGACACTTCAGCTCTCATTACAGGCTCCCAGCCAAGATCTCTGCATTTACAGTCCTCTCTGGAGCTTAGCAAAGGATCAAGGCTGATGCAGATGCCTAGAGGAGGAAAGGATGTTTTGCAAAAGACAGGGCTTTATTTATTGTGCTTTCGCATGTTTAAAGCGTGCCCCTTGTAGCAACCGCCAGGCGCACATACAATTCTATAAAAACAAGGCGTGGGTGGGCTGGTGAGCCAGCCTCAGCCAGAAAGAAACGGAGCTGATATCAAAGCTACGCTGATAGGGCGGCCAATTCACAGCCCACCTCAGTCAGAACACACAGGCTTTACGGCCTAGCCTGAAGGGCTTTGTCACACCAACAAGGGAAGCCAGCTCCAAAGCCAAGAGCTCTCTACTATCAGACTCAGAGATGTTCACACCTCGGGACTTTTAGCAAAAGTGCCTCTGCTCAGAAGACAGTGCCTGGAGCAAGAGCCATCTCTCTGATAGCCAGAACCCAAACCACACAGCGCTTTAAGGATCAATACCCACACACCGAATTCTCCCCTTCCATAGATGTTCACCTCACAAATGCACACCTCTCTCATTCTCTTGGCTTGATCAGCACTTAGAGGAGCAGGAATACAGGGAAGCTTCCCAGTTATCATCAATGCACTTTGCTTTAGAGCCTTATGTAGTCAGAGCTACCAGCCTCAGGGAGGCTGAGCACTTAAATCGCTTACGTCCCCTCAGTGCTCCCCGATTTGAACTTCCGCGTTAACCCTGAGTGTGTGCTTACCACTAACCCTCCTCACCTGGAAAGGGTAGTGCTTGATAGCCAAGTATTCTGCCAAGATGTCCAGCATTCTCACCATCTGGGAGAAGATCAGGACTCTGTTACCCCTCTCACGCAGCCTGGTCAGCAGTTTGTCCAAGAGAATTAGCTTTCCACTGCTCCTGATTAGAGACTGAAGAAGTAACAGTCATTCCAACAGATGCTTCCAGCCATGCCCTGTATGCTCTGTACAGACCGACATGCAGCACAGCAGACTGCCCTTGTTCTTCAAGTCCGGTTTGTCCCAGCATTAATCCAGCCCCATCACAGAGCTTTACAGAGCGGAAGCCGCTTGACGGAGACTAAACCAACCATCAAAGCGTGATCTTACGCTGTATGTTCATCCTATTCTAGACATCCAATCTAGCCAGACACGAGGCAACCCCTAACCGGGGAGGAAGGCTGGAGAAGCAGCGGCTTGGCTGTGGGGAGGAGTTAGGGAGCATGTCCAGGGGACAGAGGCAACAGGAACTCGGCTTGCAAGATATTGTTTTGGCATGGAGGCAGGAATGGGGGGAAATAAAGGGGAAAGCAATTACCCGCCAAACAACTACCCACCATCAGCATCTCCATGCCAGTCTCCCTTTCGTTTTCTTCCGGAGGTTTAATGAGATAGCAGTGGTTGCAGCACTTTTTCAGCTCCATCACGATGTTAAGGAAGCCAGACGTGCTTCCTCTTGTCCCCTTCGAGAGAGCCTTGTAATTTCTTGTCAAAATCCACCTGTAGGCAGCAGTAGGCAAAACCAAATCCTCAGGTCAGGCCCTGTCATTTCACTGGGGGACAGTGCAGACTGGACTCTCCAGAGAAACTGTTAGAAACAATTGTGCCTGGGCGGCAGTTCCCCTCTCTCTCTCTCCCCATCTCCTTTTCCATCACATGAAACTCTGCTTACTCCTTACTTGAAATCCCAACCCTCCTCCTTCTGGGACATTATTATTTAATATTACAAGGCACCATGGTTGTGCACAGACCTTTACAGAAATAAGACAGGCCTGGTCCCTACTCTGGATGCTGACAAGATAAATTACATCATCACTCCACTTTAAAAACAAACCACCCAGTGGGGTGAATTGTAGCATCTCCTTAGGCCAGTGGTTCTCAACCCGTGGCCCACTGGCCCCATGCGGCCCAGCTCAGCTGTGTGCTAAAGGCAGGCCCACGCGGCGAAGTCCTGGCTTGGTCCGGTCGGGGCTGCCGGCCTGCCCCATGTGGCAGGGGTCAGGGGCTCCCAGCCAGTGCAGAGGGTCAGGGTCCTGGCTGCCGCTGCCCTGCCACCCAGCCCCTGCGGTCCAAGTAACACTGTGGATCGCATATGCGGCCAACAATGATAAATAAGTTGAGAAGCACTGGCCTAGGGACAGGCAACACACAGGCAAAATGCTGTACCATCTTACTTCGCTTCTCACCAGAACACCCCCTCACCCCCCGAAGGAGACTGCCACTTATGGTGCATCCCACAATGGTTTGGGGATACAGAACTATGGCCACCAGACACACCAATGAAGAAACCCATCAAACCCGTTTCCACTGGGCACCTTCAGTAACTCAGTAAATGCCTTACTTATAATACTGCTTCTGCAGGGCAGACATTTCCACCCGGAGAATCTGCTCCACTTTGGCCGGCAGGGATTTCTCCACATCCTTCTTCACCCTGCGCAGAAGGAAAGGCTCCAGGACTTTGTGAAGGCTCTGGTAGCCATTCTCTCTCCCTTTCCCATGATCATCTTCAAAATCCTCCCAGAACTCAAACCTGGTGGTACAATTTAGGAGTGGTGGGTTAGAAGGCCTCTTAACTACCATCTGCTGTGTTTACACTGACACAATGCCAGTCTGCTGAGGACCTCAAAATGCCCCACAAGCTATTTATTCTGCACCCCTGTGAGCTGCGTAAGTGATCACCATTTTACAGGAGGGGTAAAATGAAAAAGAGAGGTTAAGGGACTTGCCCAAGTTTACAAAACAAATTGGTGGCACAGCTGGGAATAACACACTGGTGTCCTAGGTCCTTGCTCCAACCACTGTCTAAGCTGCTGCCTTCATATATAGCCTAGATCTCAGGAACAAAGGGTCAGGCCTTTTTTATCTATAACAAATATCCTACACCGGGAAACAAAAATGGGATTATAGGATCAATACTGTTAAGGGTCTCTGGTTCTTTGAGAAAGGAACTAGAACAGCGGTCTTTGAGTAAAAGGGAAATTCACTTCAGTGGACGAAGCATCAATAAATGTATATGGAACTGCAAGAGAGCCACTGTGTTAACAAAACTGTCCCTCTTCAGAAGGCAGGGCTAGACCAACCACAGCTGGCTGCAATAGCCACATTCTGGAAATATTTTTATGGCAGCTATGGGTGGTCATAGCACATAAAACATAAACCCACTTACGTTTAGGAATAAGGAGTACAGTGAATAAACATGGCAAAGAAGCTTTTCGAGAAAGATGATAATGGAAGATGGTACGCTAAATCCATCGTTCCTACCAAGAACTACATTTTACTTTGGAAAAACCAACTACCACCAAATCTGTTTTTATCAAGGACTCTGGTAATAATTCCCCAGTTACATGGGGGAATTGCCCTGAAGTAAAATCGTGGCGAATACGTAACATTAAAAAAAAAAAAGGGGGGGGGGGGAATTCTCAGTTGAGGCTTAGTTTGGATATACTACAAAAAGGGGCAGCTTCAAGCTGAAGAACGGCTTGATATGGGGAAATCTTTCCTAACAAGAAGAGCAACTAGACAATAAAACAGTCACCAAGAGGATATGGAGACATCAACAATAATTTCGAGAGAGATTAGAGAACACGCTTTGGAGTAATAGCAAGGGGAATGCCCAGCACTACGTGCAGAAGTCGTGGGCTGATAACCTTCACAATCATCCTGCACAAACTTATAGAATCCCAAGATGTTCCTTGCCCATTTGACACAGTAAATAGCAACAGATCTCGTTAACAGGGACATCTTGATCAGTAGAAGTATTTCTTCTGTGCCTCTGAGTTTCGGAGGTAAATATGAACTTCTGTACAATATGAAAGTGTGTTATTTAAAACAGTAGCAGACAATGAACATTCATAACGTCTAGATACCTTAGCATTTGAAGATACTGATCTCCTTTTCACATCTTTGATTTTAGCTCTAGAACCTAACAATTATCTACACAGTGAATTGTGCAAGCCATGTCTCTGCTTGCCTAACCTCTCTAAATCATTCTGTCTTTTGTATTTCTCCCTCACTCCATTTTCTTTAACCAAGAATGTAATCATTTCAAAGCATGTTGCTATTCTCAGATCACTGACGTATATTATACTGAATGAAGTCAGGTCTTTGCAATACTGCCCTGTAATCCCTTCCTTCTAGCCCAAACTTCTCCCCTGACTTTAAGTTTCTCTCTGACTCCACCTACTATAAAGAACTCAAAGACCCCCACCCACCACAATTCACCCAGGAATTTAAGGATATCATCAAATCTTTCCCCAAACAACTCCAAGAGAAACTCTACAACTTCATCTCCCACAACCCCCACCCCCAGGGATCTTCTACATGCTTCCTAAGACACACAAAGAAGGGAATCCAGCCAGACCCGTTATATCTAGCTGTGGTACTGTTACTGAAGGAATATTAAGACTTATAGAAACCATCCTCAAACCACTCACCACACAAAGGACCAGCTTCCTCCAGGACATAACCAACTTCCTCCAGAAACTCTGCAACATTAACAACCTCCCTCAGAACATCATTCTTGCCACCATGGACGTCACCTCCCTATACACCAACATCGATGTCACGATGGGCTTTGCTGCCTGCCTCAAATATCTACAAAACAATGGAAAACACTCAGATATGCACTCCAAATGTCACTAAACTCATCCATTGCATCCTCACCCAGAACCATTTTACATACAACAGCAAACACTTTGTCCACACCACAGAAACAGACATGAGTACTAGGATGGTTCCCCAATATGCCAACCTCTTCTTGGGCCACCTTAAGGAAGAATTTCTGGACAAAGGCACTACAAAACCAATGATACATGAGATATGTCGATGACATTTTCATCCTCTGGACAGATTATCTAAATTTCCTCATAGATTTCCACCACAACTTCAGCCACTTCCACCCATCCAGCAAGCTCTCTCTAGATCACTCCCACACCACCAGCATCAACTTCATGGACACCATGGTCAGGTTCAACAATAGAGCCCTACAGGTAACAACATACAAAAAACCCACGGATCACGACACTCACCTTCACAGATCTAGTAACCCCCCCAAACACACAAAGAAATCTGTTATCTACAGCCAAGCCCTCAGACATCATAAAATATGCTCCGAGGAGACAGTCCGGGACACACACCTTAAACTCAGAACTGCCTTCACCAAACAAGGACACTCCACCAGAGAAGTAGATTGCATCCAGGAAGGGGGTCACCCAAATACCCCATGAGAACCTGCTTTAATACAGGGGAAAAACCCTCCGACTGCACATCCCTAGTTGTCATCTACCACCCCATGCTGGAACACATATGGGGTATCATTAAACAGTTACAACCCCTATTCAATAGGGACCACATCCTGAAAGAAATCTTTCCTCAACCCCCTCTTCTGGCCTTCAAACAACCCCCCAACCTCATCAGAAGCAAATTCCTCACAGATCAGGACTCACCAACTTAAAGTGGCACCAGACCCTGCCAGAACAACAGATGCAAAACCTGGAGACACCTCCACTGCTACAACTATCAATACCACCCCCAACACATCTTTCAAGATCCATGAGTCCTACACATTCCTATCACATGTGGTGTACCCCATCCAGTGTACTAAACATTAAATAACAACTATGTGGGCAAAACCAGACAATCACTGCACTCTTGAATGAACTCACACAGAAAAATGATAAAAGACAAGCATGATTCACCTGGGGGTGAACCCTTTTTACGGAACAATCACTCCATATCTCACCTCTCAGTCCTCATTCTCAAAGGAAACCTGCACAACACCTTCAAAAGAAGAACCTGGGAACTTAAATTCATAACTTCACTAGACGCTAAAAACCATGGTCTTAATAAAGATACTGGATTTATGCCTTATTACAACAATCTGCAACCCACTAGCCCCCTTTTTTGTCCTATGACTGCAGGGGTGTTAAAAGGCCATTTTACCGTGAATGGTCTCTTACAATGTGCACTAATTACTTATGCTAAACAATAAGTTGCGCTTGGCATTTTCCTGTGATGCTGGAAGTTCCTTTCCCAGACCTGAAGAAGAGCTGTGTGTGGCTCGAAAGCTTGTGTCTCTCACCAACAGAGGTTGGGCCAATAAAAGATATTACCTCACCCGCCTTGTGTTTCTAAGCCATCTGCTACCAACACACACCTCATATGTCCTTAATACTTTACCCCACAGATTCCGAACCGTACCCAGGGTAACAGACTGGTGAGATGTAAATGCTGTGGGGGTATAATGTGTCAGCAGTTTAAGGGCCTGATCCAAAACCAGCTGAATTAAATGGCAATCTAAACAGTGCACAGAAACACTATGCAACAGTTTGAGACAGGAAGTGAAGAATACCACTTCCCTTTAGCCATCAAAATAATTCAGTATCTCAGAACCCGGTCCTTACTCCAGCAGGTTTCAATCGCTGTAGCAGGTACATTCTAGCTAAGGTTAAGATTCTGTCACAGTTATTTTTAGTAAAAGTCACGGACAGGTCATGGGCAATAAACAAAAATTCACGGGTGCCCATGACCTGTCCATGCTTTTACTAAAAATAAGAGAGCAGGGCTAGATGGGGGGGAGAGGGGGGAGGAATGACAGCTGGAGTCCAATAGGGGGGCACTGATAGGCCAAGTCCCCACAGCTCTGGCTCTAGCAGCTGCAGTCACAACAGGGGTGTGTGGCCATGGGGGGAGAGGGCGGCGCACAGCCCCACCTCTGGGGCTGGCTGCAGCTGTGGGACAGGGGCACACAGTCCCAGCTCTAACCCCAACCACAGACGCACAGCCCTAGCCGCAGCTGGCGGAGAAAGGGCATGCGGCCCCCCGCTGCAGCCCTGGGAACGGTATCTGGGCACATGGCTCCCACCGCAAGCCGCGGACCAGGGGCGCACAAAGTCACGGAGGTCCAGTAAAGTCACGGAATCCGTGACAGCCGTGACTAAATCGTAGCCTTTTAATTATAGCCAAAGGATCTCCAGCTCTTTTTCTTCACTTCTTCAAGAGGCCTGCATCACATTATTAGCCACAGGGTAAAAGTTTCTAACAATGCCTAAGTGACTTAGGAGCCCACATCTCATTTTCAAAAATGACTCAGACGCTTAGGATCCCAAATCTCATTGAGAGCCAATGAGATTCAGGCTTCTAAGAGCCCAGGTCACTTTTGAAAATGGGACTATGGCATTTTTAAATGTTTTTACACCTTGATCTTTGTGGCTCCATATGGATCCTCCTCAATTAAAATCACAGTCTACCCAAAGGCCCCTTATTCTGTCCTGGAGCAATGCTCACGTGGCAGCAGTTTTTGTATAGTCTGTAGCTCCCTCCGTGGAAAGAATCTTCCAACTAGATTGTGTTTCACAGTTTTGAAATTTGCTTTTTTTGCCCCCTGTTATTTTACTGTCTCATTCACGGGCCTCCTTTTTTTAATCGAAGCCTTGAAAATGGTTTGAATGATTGCTTAAAACAGGCGTTTGGCTCTTTGGATGTGGCCCTCCCAGAAGACAGTAATGGAGGCGTTACCCAGCCCGCCTGTTGCCAACACAGTTTACCTCTTTCCACCATTCATTTACCTCTCAGCCCTTGCCACTTTCCCTCTTCATTGGGTTTTCCCCCTCCGTGACTCTCACCCATTCAAGTTTTACTCACTTCTTTCTGTGTCTTCCAAAACTAAGTCATTTCATACTCCATGTCTAGTTAAAAGATGGTATTTGACAATGAACACATACTGGTATCTTTTGAAGTACACAGTAAGGAGGCTTACTTCTCCGGCATGATAAAGTGCAGCAGTGACCAGAGCTCTTTGAGAGAATTCTGAAGCGGGGTCCCAGTGATCAGGAGCCTGTGGTTGGACTTGAAATCAATCAGAGTTTTATACAGCAAAGAGTCATCGTTCTTCAACCGATGGGCTTCGTCCACACCCAGAAAGGCCCAATTAATGCTGCCCAGAACAGTCTGGAGCAAAAAAACAAAACCAAAGGACACACCAGATCAGACTGGCCCCACAAGTGTTTTATGTTCATTTCTCTGTGGGCCTGATGTCAGCTGCGTAGTGTTGCAATAATTGCATTCCATTATGTTCTATTCCAATTCTTATACTGCCCCCATCGCTGTGGTGTCTGAGCACCTTCTGTCTTCAGTGTGCCTAACCAAGAAGCATTTCTTTTGGCGACATGCCTTTGGGACAAGCACGCCATACCAATTCTGGCTCCACTCAGAGGTGAACAGAAACATTTACAAGCTAAATGCCCCAAACATATTTCAGCTAACAGATGGATTTTAAATCGACCATTTCTTCTTTTTAAATTCCTAAAGCACAACCCTTCCCTATCCCACATTCCTCTTCCTTTAATCCACCTCCCGCCCCCATGACTGCGGAGTCCCTGCTGTGCTCACAAGCCCCAGCATGCACTGCGCTGGGGAAGCATCAACACCAGAGCAGCTAATCTGCCTGTGGCGATAAAGCGGTGTATTCACCACTCAGTATTTTTTTTTTCAAGTTCTCTGTTCTCACACTGGATTCAGTGATTCATTGGTAGGGCCTTCTGGCACACTCCAGGCAGCTTTCTCTTTCTGTAAGTGTAAAAGCCATGTGATTTCATCCCTCTGATATGGGGGGTGCATTAACCCTACCATCCCCAATTCCAACACCCTCCCTCTCCAGCCCACATCAAACACTTGTGGGCAGCAAGGGAATGAAGTGTTTTGTTCTTCTTACTGAGTATGTTAATAGTCCAAATTAAGACAGATACAGCTAGCCCAGATACCACAGTGAGAGGTGCTTTATAAGTATGTGTAATCATGAGCAATACTACTACTGTGCAATATTTATAGCAGACTCTGTAGTTTTGTAAGCACGCCAAGTAATGGTAGGCTGCATCTATGTGTTCTCAATTACCAGAGGGGTGGGGTGGGGGGAAAGAAACAGCTTTGGAGCATCATCGTATGGTCTACGAACAGTGCAAGACACACTGGTTTGGAGGGAGGCAGCCCCATTTGTGCAGCATGAGGTAGTTTATGTGAAATACCCCTTGCCCACTACATACCTTATCTTTGAGGAGGATCTCATATGTTGTGATAAGTGCATTGAACTTCAGCCTTTTAGTCTGAGAATGGATCCACTCATATTCACGGATCTGGGAGAGAAGACAACAGTTCAGACACAAACGTCAACCGGAGCTGTTAAAGGGGCACACTCCATTCTTATTATCTGTAGAACCCACGGGTCCCAGCCAAGAACGTGGCCCACTGTGCTAGGTGCTGTACAGACACATGGTAAGACACAGACTCCCCCGAAGAGTCCATAATCTACAGAGGGGAGAGACAAAGGGTGGGCAAGAAGAAGGATTATCATCCTCCTTTTACAGATGGGGAACTGAGGCACAGAGATCATGTGATTTACCCAAACTCAGAGAGGCAGTCTGCAGCAGAGCCAATAATTTAAACCAGATCTCCTGGGCAGTTTAATCCTCCCATTATCTGTATTCATTTGATATTAACTGTCTCATTATTAGTCATAACCTGAGGCTTCCTATATTGCCCCATAAAGTCCTACCTGTCTGCACCTCCATTGCTTAATAAAACAATCACTGTACACACATTATTTAAGCGATGGGAAGGCCGAGACACAGAGGCCTCTACTCTAATGAACCTGGCCAAACTACACAGTTATAGCTATAATGTCAACCCAGAGTTTGCCTCTCTACAGAACCATACGCTACATATAATCTATGCACAGAGATTTTCTTTCTGCATGAGGCTTTCTCCCCTCTCCCACCTGCCCTGCCTTTTATTTACACACCGTGTTTCTGCTCATCATGTCTCCTATGTAAACGACCACATTAATCTCTGGTGCCCAGATTTCAAACTCTCTCTGCCATGAGGTCAGAGTGGACAAGGGCACCACTATCAGGAAGGGGCCATACAGCTGATGCTGATAGAAGAGATAGGAGAGGAATGATATTGTCTGGATAGTCTTCCCCAAGCCCATTTCATCAGCCAAGATCACGCTGTTGTTCCTGAAAGGTGGAGAAACAAAAATAAAGGTTTCAGAGTAGCAGCCGTGTTAGTCTGTATCCGCAAAAAGAAGAACAGGAGTACTTGTGGCACCTTAGAGACTAACAAATTTATTAGAGCATAAGCTTTCGTGGACTACAGCCCACTTCTTCGGATGCATAAAAATAAAGGTGTAATAAATATAACGCTGTATCAATTTACTAAGTGCCAACAAGTAATGACAGAGAATGAAATGTATGCCTTGCAAAAGGTCACTGAACTACTGCCAAGCAGATCCCAGAGCAATTCAGACTGACCTGCTCTACAAAGAATCACTTATGAGTGACAGGGTCAAAGTTTGGACTTCATTTGCCACCAAATTGGCAAGCAAATGCAAAGACAAAAGACAAAAAGTCAACAGACAGAGTTAGAAGAGTGTTTCTCAAAAGATGGGTCTCTCCTACGGAGATGGCTCAAGAAAGCTGAGAGAGAGAGATTTATCTTCTGATTGATTATCAGGTAAACAGGGTTTGCCACACTGGCTCAGGCCAGTGAACCAAACATATTATTCTATCTCCCCAGCATTGAGCCAGAGAAACACACCAGCCCATGCACATCAGAGACCACGCCCCCCAGGACAATGAGGGGAGAAGATCTTCTCTCACTATCTCTTGAGCTCACATTTTACAATGGTCTCCATTTGCCAATCCTGCAGTGCCAAAGAAACAGCAAGGCAGTCAAATCAAGATGGTGCTTTGTGTGCACGTGTTCATACTGAATCCTAGCAATGCAACTGTGTTCCCCCTTAGTTTCCAAAAAGAGAGAATTTTTCCTCCCCTTTTAGCAGGAGGCCTGGATATTTTTGCTGGATGTGTGTGACAACGTTTGAGATCCTGAGCTTTAAAGGTGCTGAAGCAGGGCAGGTAAAAACATCACAACAACAGAGCCAGATCCTGCTGTGGTGTAACAGGGAAACATGATGACTAAATATGGCTCAATAGCTCTAAAAACTACAACCCTGAACAAAACTAGAGCATTACCCAAAACAAGAGCATTACATACTTGCACCACGAGTGAGCAAGCCAGTTGAGCCCCTCCAGCTGGTAATCTCGGAGCTCCAGGTTCTCGCCACCAATGTAAGAAGGCTGTTTCTTCAAAGCAACAAACCTGGGTCTCTGCTTCAACACCTAAAAAGGCAGACTCCTTAAACTCACTGAAGAAAAGGATGAGGCAGGCCTTCGAACTCACTAAATAAAAACTGCAGTGATACATGGGTATATGATATATACAGAGAGAGTACTTGTAACTGCAATTTAGCCACCCACTCGGCAGCAACGAGATCCATCAGTGACAACAGTTTGCTAGCACCTCCTGCTTGCCTGCCCAATCTCAGAATATCAGAGCTGCAGGACATCCCCCTCGGCCTCTTTTCTTCGCTTCATTCTTTTATCATCCTCCTGCCCCCTTCATTTTAATTGATATGGTGCAACATCCTCTATTCCTCTTCCTCCCTGGTGTGTTGCCTTTTCTTTCAGTAATAATAAAACTTTGCATTTCTAACTCCCCCTTTTATAATGTGGCTCATGAAGCATTTTACAAGTATTAAGCCTCATATTCCACCTCTGGGTACATAAGTATTATTGTGCCCAATTTATAGATGGGATAAGATGCAAAGGGATTCATCTATCTATCTGTGATATTAGACAAAGTAATTGTACAAAAACAGTGAGCATTCATTCCAAAACACTGGTAGAAATCGACTCAACACTAAGCAGAAGTCTGCTTTCCCCCCTAACGAAGAGAGTATTTATATGCCTTATTTTCTCTTGGATCAACAGGAATTGGAGAGGATATATTTATCCAGGAAGTCTGATGTATTTCAGATGGGTCAAACTAGGACTGTCAAGCGATTAAAAAAATTAATCACAATTGATCACACGATTAATCGCGCTGTTAAACAATAATAGAATACCATTTATTTAAATATTTTTGGATGTCTTCTACATTTTAAAATATATCGATTTCAATTACAATACAGAATACAAAGTGTACAGTGCTCACTTTATATTCATTTTTGATTATATGAATGTTTAGCATAACTGGCACGTAAATACCTTGCAATGCCGGCTACAAAAGTGCCACGTGAACACCTGTTCTCACTTTCAGGTGACATTGTAAAGAAGAAGCAGGCAGCATTATCTACTGTAAATGTAAACAAACTTGTTTGTATTAACAACTGGCTGAAGAACTAGAACTGAGTGGACTTGTAGGCTCTAAAGTTTTACATTGTTTTGGTTTTGAGTGCAGGTTCTGTAACAAACAAACAAAATCTACATTTGTACGGTATACTTTCACAATAAAGAGACTGCACTACAGTACTTGTATGAGGTAAATTGAAAAATACTATTTATTTTGTTTATCACTTTTACAGTGTAAATATTTGTAATCGAAAATAATATAAAGTGAGCACTGTACACTTGGTATTCTGGTGGTGTAAAAGAAATCAATATATTTGAAAATGTAGAAAAACATCCAAAAATATTTAATAAATTTCGCTTGGTATTATATTGTTTAATAGTGCAATTAATCGAGATTAATTTTTTTAATCACAATTCATTTTTTTGAGTTAATTACGTGAGTTAACTGTGATTAATCAACAGCCCTAGTAGGAACCTATTACAGACACTTCCCACGGATATAAAGTTCCATTGTTATTTCCCTTGACTTCCCGGGTTAACTCATGCCAGTTCTTGATTCTGCGTTCTATGCCAGCCTGGCCTTAGCATGCTGAAGAGACAGCACGGATAGCTGCTAAGCAAGAGGGAGTAAGTGATTTGTAAAGCTTAGCACTAACCCCTCCAGATGACTAAGGAAGTCGAGTTAAAGAGTTCTCCAAGGGGAGTCCCAGCCTTGGTTTTCAAGGAACAGATGGTGTATGTGTTTCAGGGCCTTGAGAACTGGGAGAAGGAACTGAAAAGGATGCAGAGAACCCCTGGAAAAAAACCTGACATGCGAGAGGGAGAAAGGCAAAGGCGATCTCCTCAAGTGATAACCATCCCCGTAGAAAATCTTGCATCACTTATCATCTAAATACAGAGCGAACTTCAGAATTCAGAAACCCAGAGCAAGCCCACCACAAGAGAGAAAGGAAGCGTGCGAACCTTGCAGTCCCGAGTGGGAATGGTTTTGGAGTTGTTGCGATGGCTGAAGCTGTCAATGCAGTGTTGAAACTTCTTGCTAATCAAGGCCTCATCTTCCCAGCTGCACTCTGCATACGGCAACCCCATCCACTTGCACAGATATTCGGGCTCATTAGAGGACAATTTCCGACTGTGAGCTGCAACACATTACAGAAACGCAACCATGAGCAACTGAACTCTAAGGCAGTCATGACCTTAGACTGCCGCCATAATACATGTCACGGCTAATAGCATTATTTAGAGGAGCCAGAAAGGGAGTTAAAGGCCACTTTACCTGGGAACTCAGAATGTCCCATTGCAGACTTGCTGGTCTTCACAGCTACGTTTTCAGAAGCAAACAAAGAATGGTTTTAGTGTCTTAATCACCAGGATGAGATGCATAAAAGATATTCTACAGTTCCCACCAGTTAGGAGGGTTTTTTAAAAGTTCTCTACAATGCATAGAAAGATTGTTAGAGAACACCACTGAACTCTTCAGGCCTAGTTTCCAAAGGCACTGGATACCCACAGCTCCTGCTGAGATCAGTGTGATGTTACTGAGCTGCTGTGAAAGTTACACCACCACATTTTGTCACTACTCATAAAAACCTAAACCCTGAGCTGACATGCAAGCTTCACTGTCAAAGAATGTTATCCTGAGAGATCCTCACAACACTCTACTTTTGCTCTTCAACAGAATCTTCCATCTAAAGATTTCAAAGCACTTTACAAACAGTAATAAGTTAATCAAGGCACCCCGAGGAAATAGGGATTATTAATCCCACTTTACAGTTGGGACAACTGAGGCAAAGAGAGGGAAAGTGACTTGCTCAAGTTGTTTGCAGATGCATCACTAGAACCCAGATCTCCTGTGCTTTAACCTTTAGATTTCCACACATTACAGGATACATAGCACCAGTTTATTCCCCAGAGAGGTGTGAAAACACCACACATTCATTCTTGTGACCCAAATAAAACTTGAATTCCTGGGTCTTACTATTCCTTTATTAGAAAGGTGCACTAAGTCTTGCGCACATGCTCAGGGTTTAGCTAATCGCCATATTTGGGGTTGGGAAGGAATTTTCCTCCAGGGCTGATTGGCAGAGCCCCTGGGAGTTTTTCGCCTTCCTCTGCAGTGTGGGGCATGAGTCCGTTGCTGGAGGATTCTCTGCACCTTGAAGTCTTTAAACCACAATTTGAGGATGTCAGTAGTTCAGACATAGGTTAGGGGTTTGATACAAGAGTAGGTGGGTGAGATTCTGCAGCCTGCATTGTGCAGGTCAGACTAGACAATCATAATGGTCCCTTCTGACCTTAAAGTCTATAATTCTATGATTCTATTTCACTTACCGATCACTCTCTCCACTATCTGATACTGTTTGTTCAACTCTGCAGCGAGCTCCTGTTGGCAGCTGAAGTATTCCACGTCTTCAGGAGTTACCTTGGCTAGCCTGGAGAGAAAAGAAATGGGGGTAGGGGGAGAAGCATATGTAAGAACAATTCTACTTCTGCTCGCTTTGTGGATAGCGATGCTCAAGACCAGCTGTTAAAACTCTACCTGCCTATATAATCTCATGAGTTAGGGTAACTCAATCCAAGTTTACAATTGCTTAGCAAATATTCCTCTTAATGCTTCTAAAGGAACAGGTTATTCACAATGAAACAATACAGAGAAATATATAAGGATTTTCCCTGAAACTTTTGTGAGCTTCTCCTCCACAAAGCCAAAATACATAAGCTTTTACATAAGGAGGGAACCCTCAGCACTCTGGTATCCCAGAACATACTGTGATATGACAGCTGAAGTAATGTGTCCAGTTCTGCGCACTACACTTCAAGAAAGATGTGGACAAACTGGAGAGGTCCAGAGAAGCGCAACAAAAGTAATAGAAGGTTTAGAAAACTTGACCTATGAGGAAAGGTTAAAAAAACCAGGCACGTTTAGTCCTGAAAAAAACAACTGAGAGGGGGGAAATCTGATAACAGTCTTCAAATATGTTAAGGGCTGTTACAAAAAAGATGGTGATCAATTGCTCTCCATGTCCACTGAAGGACAAGAAGTACTGAATGGCCTTAATCTAAAACAAAGGAGACATAGGTTAGATATCGGGAAAACCTTTCTAACAATAAAGGTATTTAAACTCTGGAATAGGCTTCCAAAGGAGCTTGTGGAATCCCCGTCATTGTCCAGCCTGTTCTTAAACCCCCCCGAACACCTGCCAGGGATGGTATAGATTTACTTTGTCCTGCCACAGCACAGGGGACTGGACTTGATGTCTTGGGGTTCCTTCCACCCCTACATTTCTATGAAGTTGCCAACAGGCTCGCAGCTCCCACACAAGGAAACCTCACAGGTATCGCTTCTACTTGAAGATCTGTTCTCGGACAGGGACAGGGACATGACCAAGGAGCTTAAAGTCCCATTTTCAATAGCGACTTGGGCATGTAGGAGACTTAGGCTACATCTGCACTGCAATCAGAAGCGTGAGCTAGCTTGGATTGGGAGCAGCAAGGGCTGTACAAGCCCTGGGTATGTCCTTGAGCAGCTAGCTTGTGCTGGTGCAGCCTTATTGCTGTTGCTGTTCTAGCTGCCTCCATCAAACCTAGCTCAGGTATGTCCACACGTGCTGCTGTCACACACCTCACTGCAATGCAGACACACCCTAAGCCTCCTTGAGAGTCACTGGCATTTAGATGCCCAAGTGCCTCAATCACTTTCGAAAATAGGACTTAGGGTCAATGTTCCCTGTAAACAGCACGCACATATGACCACGCAACAACCTTGTATATACTACGCAGGTCAGAAACTGGCTCTCGTCTCCTGGCTCCAGCAGGGACGTGCGGTAGTCATTTAAGACCCTGCTCTGCCTGCAGCCCTCCGCCCATTCACAGGGTATATGCGGTCCCACTCCTTGCTGCAGAGAGGAGCAAAAGCACTTCCGGTCTCAGGGACACATTGTGTGTGACTCAGCCAGGAGGCGGCAGCAGCAGCAGCGGTGCTGTTGAGGGAGGATGCCCCCCATGCAGGAGCTCAGGTGAGGGGCCCAGCTCCATGGTGCCAGCCTGGGTGAGCAGAGGCTCGACAGCTGCAGCCTGATGGGACCACAACATCCCACACCTGCACAGTTGGTTTCCAGGGACACAGCAGTTGCTGATGCCAAGAGGCGGTGGAGGAAGGAGCTGCAGCCTGGGCTCCTTCCTGGGAGCAACTGGTGGAGGGTCTGAAACCCCAAGCCTGGGGGAAAGACAGTCAGACCCATCCACACTCACACAGACTTCTAAGGTCGCTGCTACAGAGCAAATGGCTTCCTACTGGGACCCCACAAATGTGCGATACTGGGCGGGACCACCCCTCGCCACCCCCCCCCCCATGTTAGTTCAGCATAAAAAGATATTAAAAAAATAAGAGCGTAAGTTTGCCCAAAGGCAAATAAAGATAATACTCTGTGGAGTTTGTAGCCTGCTCAGTATAAAGAAAATTTAGAAGGAACGTTGCTTAGAGTACTTTTGCAAAATGTTACCACTGGGTTATGGCTTACCGCAAGTTCATGCCGAAAGCTCCCTACTGATTTACTGTGTTAGAAACTTACCAGTTCACCATTTTTTTTTAATACTTCTTGAGCTAAGCATGTCTCCCCTTAACACACATGTGTGACTTCTACCAGCATCAGTTGGACATACACTGATCCAGAGATCAACAGACCCCATCAGTGCAGTAAGGCTTGGATCCAAAAATAACCTATCCCTTAAATAAAATCAGCTTTCTGCAAACTAAACATCACATTGCAAAACATTTACAGAGGTTGCCCTGTAAACCTTGCCAATTGCCTTAGATAACATCACCTGCATACCCGTAGTAGCCCACAGATTCTCTGTAGAAAGGAAAGAGAATTTTGCAAATTTGGAAATAAACCATATCTAAGACAAAACTGACAAGTTTTTAAAGTGTGACCACTGTACACTGCATGGGCTGATGTATTTTCAGTACTACGTCTAATTGCTTATCTGTGCTGTACTGGGTGACAACATCTGTCTCTCCCACGTCTCAGGGTTTATCCACACTGCAGCTGGGAGTGAGTCTCACAGCCCCAGTAGGCAGACTCACGCTAGCTTCCCTTGAGTTCGCGCATTAAAAACAGTAGCGTGGACACTGCGGCAGAAGCTTGGGTTAATCGCCCAGACCCAGACCAGGGGCTGAGAGGGCTTGAGAAGCTGCTGCCAGAGCCGTAACATCCACATGGCTATCTTTAGTGAGCTGGCTCCACTTGAATCTACCTGCCCGAGCTGGGAGGCTCGGTCCCAGCTGCAGAACAGACATTGCCTGCATCTTAAAAACCAGGGGTCAGCAGTGGGAAGCACTGCCATAAGCGACTCTATAAATGTACTCATAGAGCAGATTTGTGCAGTTTTTGTGCCGATTAAGCTCCACCAGTTTAGACCCTTAGCTAAATATGCTAACCTCACGTAAGTACTTTTATACAGAGAGACCTGCAGCCACACTAGGGCATGCTGCGTTTCTAAACTGACAGAGTTAAACTGGTATAAAAACTGAGTATAGTCAAGCCCTGAATTTCTGCTCAAGCGGGGCAGCCAAGAAGCAACTTGTGAGGCAAGATTGAACAACGGAGCCTGCGGCTGCCCCCATTTTCAATACAAAGATGTTGACTGATGTCCCAGCATGTACCGTTTCGTCTTCATCAGAATGCAGCTACGCGGGCGCACATGCACACCAACTTGCTGGGACCTGCAGCCTCTGCACCCTGCATCCATATGTGACTAGTTCTCTGGCACTTGGCCCAATACTCAGATTTGGATGATTTCTAACCCCCGGAGTACTGCCTCCAATCTGACTTACATCATGGCCACAAGCACGATACCCATGAAACTGATGTTGAACAGAAGAGAGATCTGTCTTGTCCAGTCAGGCGCCAAAGAAAACAGTTCTCGAGCCCTACCCTCAGCGGACAGGCTCTGCAGAAGGACACCCAGCTGGGGCGAGGGAGGGGCAGACAAGAGGAAATTCTCAGGCTTTTCAATTTCCCATCATAACGAGTAGCAACATCCCTGCTTATTGAAGATGACAGCAGTGATCCAGCATGGACCATGAGCTTCTGGCAAGTTGTCTGAACAGCCGTCGCTTGGACAAAGCTCAGGTGTCCCCTGCTACTGAAGAACCTCCTAAGCAAGGCTAGACACCGATTTTTGTCTTAGGCAAAAACGTACCATTGTTTGATTTCATCCTCTTTTTTCTTGAAGTTCTCTAATTTTTTCAGGCCCTTCACCTTCTGCTGCTGCAGGGACTCTTCGCTCTCCCATGTGCTGTGAATGTACGACCAGCTCTTCCACTTGATCAAGTATTGAACCTCTCCCTCATCCTTTTCAGGGTCAAAGTCAGCGCTGGGGTTGCCGTTGGCTTCGGTCTCATACACAGTGGTGGAAGCACCAGTGGCTGAAAAAAAAAAAAGTTGCAAATTAAATTGGTTTGCAATTGGTGCTTTTATTAGCCAGGCAGTGAAACAAACTGAATAGAGTTGAAGCAGGGAGTTGTTTTTCTAGCTAGTGCGTCTTTTATGGCAGCATAAAGAACATCCCACAGAGCCCCTGATCCTATTACAACCATATGGAAATATCTCTCGACACAAAAATGCCCCTTAAAAAAAAAAAAATCTAAGTACATCAGAAACAGGAAGCCTGCCAAACAATCAGTGGAGCCACTGGACAATTGAGGTGCTAAAGAAGCACTCAAGGAAGACAAGGCCATTGTGGAGAAATTAAATGAATTCTTCCCATCGGTCTTGACTGCAGAGGATGTGACGGAGATTCCCACTCCTGAGCCATTCTTTTTAGATGACAAATCTGAGGAACTGTCCCAGACTGAGGTGTCAATAGAGGAGGTTTTGGAATAAATTGATTATATTAAACAGTAATACATCGCCAGGAACAAAAGTTCTGAAGGAACTCAAATCTGAAACTACAGAACAACTAACTGTGGTATTTAACCAACTGCTTAAAATCAGTCTCTGTACCAGATGATGGAGGATAGCTAAAGTAACGCCAATTTTTTAAAAAGGCTCTAGGGGCGATCCAGGCAATTACAGGCCTGTAAGCCTAACTTCAGTACCACGCAAACAGATTGAAACCATAATAAAGAACAGAATTATCAGACACCCAGATGAACACAATGTGTTTGGGAAGAGTCAACACAGGGGAATAAATCATGCCTCACCAATCTATTAGAATTTTTTGACGGGGGTCAACAAACACATGGAGGAGGAGATTTAAAAATCCTTCTCCACTGGTGGAAACCCAAACACTTCAAGAGCATTACACCAGTGCAGGAGAACCAGACTGTGGATGTGACTAGACCCAGAATCCTAATCTGACTCTCAAAGCTACACACCTCCTTTCTTTCCAATCCTTACGTCCATGACTTTCTCAATGGTCTCGCTGTTGTCCTGCTGTTCATCGGCCCCTTCCCCAGTCATCTCAATCAGGTCATCGGAATCCGTCTCAAAATCATCGTCTTCTTTGTAACTGCACAAAACCAAATACCAAGATGGCAAAAAGCTCTTGTCTTTCCTTAAATCCAAAGACATATGCACACAGCCTGGCATGACACAGGCAAGCCCCTCCAGCATCTATGTTGGGTTTGACTGTGTAATACATTGTTTGAGTTTCTCAGATCAGCCATTCAGCTGGGCTAAAAGTTTACTCTCTGCCTCTTAAAAAACAGGACTAGTTATACAAGATCAGATGAGTGGTCCATCTAGTTCAGTCTCCTGCCTCTGGCAGTAGCAGTTGCTTCAGGAGGTAAAAGAACCCCTGCAGTAAGCAATTATGGAATAACCTGCTTATGGGGAGTGTTTCTTTCTATCCCTCACTGGTGAGGTGCTGGTCTATTCCCTGAAGCATGAGAATAACAGCATGTTGACTGCTTCAATAGGTATCCACCAAATGCTGGGAACCCGTATCTCATCTTTTACAAGCTTTTAGCTACTGACAAGTATCTGCAGCTGGCAATTTTGCATCCATTTCTGTCTAATACTTCGCACTTCTATAGCATCTTTAATCTGATCTCAAAGCATCTTAGAAACATTAACTAAACCACCCAACACCCGTCTGAGGTAGTAAGCAAGTACTGTATGCTTTACAGTAAATGGATACAATGAGCTATGGAGAGGTTAAATGACCAAGAACCAAATCTTGTAAAGAGGCAGTGGAGCTCCACACAGCATGGAGCACAGTTTGCCTGCATGGTTTTCCTTGCCTTCCTCCAGATTACACAGCAAGTCTGACATTAACCAGGTATCCTGACTTCTAAGCCCCAGCTCTGGTTACTATGCAATTCAAAATCCCTGCAGTACCTGACATTTTTGGCCGCTCTGCGCCGGGTTTGCCTTTTGGGAGTCTCATCATCTTCATCATCATCTTCATCTTCAGACGAGTCTTGTTTCTTTCTCCTCTTACCACGTTGGGGCTTGTGGGGCTTTTTAACACTGGCTTTGACCACTGCTCTAAAATGAGTATTAACAAAAAGATATAATACAGTGCGTTGTACACAAGGAGTGCATTTCAGCAGGACTTCCCAGTCCACAAGGAAGTGTACATCCCAAACATGAGATGCTTAGAGCCTGACTCTCCTCTTGTGTACACCAATGTAAATCAGGAACAATTCCACTAACATCAACAGAGTTACACCAATGTATACCAGTTTCACGTGAGAGGAGAATCAGGCCACGGAATAAGTGAGGATAACATCAATGAGGGAAAAGATCTGTATGGGCATGTAGACAATTCCCTCTCCACTCAGTGCAGGACTGGTCCCTCCTGCATATTAGCCAGTCATTTAATAAATTACTCAAGAGGGTGAGGTTTCCAACTGCTTCCCCCCGGAGACTACTGCACACTTTGGCTGACTGTTAATTTGTCCCTTGGCTGCTCCCAGAACACACACACCTGCTCCAACAGCAATTTCCTATGGAAGGTCGCTTACCGGGTACCTTTAAAAGCACTGGAAGTTAAAGAGACATACAATATAAAAGGGAAAGTAAATTCAATCCCTCCTCACCTTCTCAGGACTGGTCTCCTGGCTTTAACTTTCTTCTGTTCTGGTTCACTATCTGCACTGGAGCCTTGCTCCCCACCATTTTCATCCTCCTCTTCCCCAGAAGCCTCCCTTTTCCATTTACCTCTAGGGACAAAAACAGAAGTCAGGAGGGACAATGGAACTTCAACACTATTGGCTGGCTAAACAAAGATTCAAGTCATCAGGTTTAATGCCAGTACATGAGCTACAGGACACAGGAAGTTCAACACTGGCACTGCAATATAATCACTTGTTCAGCCCTGGTAATGAGGGAAAGCACTTGAGTCTCATGTTGCGATTCCCTACTTCTAGCCCTATACCTCAATCACCTAGACTTTACCCAATCTAGTTATGCATTTTCTAAAGTCAAAGCAATGCTGGAAACAGAGTAATATGGTATATTTAATAGAGCTGCCATTTCTTACAGCTTGAAATATATGCACTCCATTTTATTTTTAATATTTATTTATGCATTCTGAGCTTATCAGTGGAACCCCTAAGAGTGATTTCTAGGACTACTGCCTACATATTTCTGAAAAGCATTGGCTTTGGAATGGTGAGCGTGGTCTACGTCAGTGGTTCTCAACCAGGGGTCCAGAGCCCCCTGGGGGGCCGTGAGCAAGTTTCAGGTCTGCCAAGCAGGGCTGGCATTAGACTTGCTGGGGCCCAGGGCAGAAAGCCAAAGCCCCATCTCATGGCCCAAGCCCCAAGACTGAAGCCTGAGCAACTTAACTTCATGGGCCCCCCTGTGGGATGGGGTCCCGGGCAGCTGTCCTCCTTGCTACCCCTTAACGCTGGTCCTGGCTTTTATATGGAGAAAAACAGTTGCAGCACAAGTGGGCCGTGGAGTTTTTATAGCATGTTGGGGGTGGGGGAGAACTCAGAAAGAAAAAGGTTGAGAATCCCTGGTCTATATGCACATTGATATATATATTCTAGGTTTTCTCATAGCCTTATTCTGTTGCTCCTTATTGTATCAGGTCACATACAAATCATTTAAAACTCTAGACACTTAAAGATTTTTGAGAGCATAAGAAAAGGAACTAGATTTTGTGTGTTTTCACAAGGATGAAATTCTCTTTTTATTGGTAAGACGAGCCTGTAGGAACATTCTGGATGGAAAAGGTGACATTACATGAATGTAAAGGAATACAGTCAAGCATATTGGGTGAGGGTGTGGCGTATTTTACAACATGAGAGCTCTCCAGAAGTTTATTTTATTTTATAAGAGAAGAATATAAAACCTAATAGGACAACCAAAAAACCATGCAAATATCTCTAATCAAAACTAATTTTTTAGGACTTAAGCTTTCTTTCCAGTGCTGGAAACCTGAAAAACATTAGCATTAAGCTAGTGCATGAAAAAGCCAAGAGGTAAAACCAATTAGCAGCAGAAAGCGAAGCTGACCAGTTCCCTGTTGAAGCTGAGCTAAGTGCAAAAAAGTAAACAAACAGATTTATAAATGGCAGGACACCCCAACACACACCTTTTTACAAGTTGTTTCAGTTTTAATAATGTGAAGTGTTAATGAAAACCGATTACATTATTTTTATGTACATTTATCTTTACAGTGTCCCTCAAACACAGCTGAATGACAATTGTCTGTTAGAATAAAACCAAAACAATTCAAAACCCTCTCCATAGAGACTTACGGTTTTCTCATTTGCTTCTGGCCTCTTCTTTTTGGGCTCTCATTTTCAGATTCACTACTTGCCTTTAATTAAAAGAAAAGATCAGGTTGTAGGCTTCACTCCACATTCTTTCCTTTAGGAAGCCACTGAAACACACATATGGTCTAAGCTTCGAAGTAGCCCAAGGACTATCCCTTGCTGCAACGCTAGAATTAAAGCATGACACTGTTGTGCAACCATACCACTTAATAAAGGTGACCAGCTACCCAACACCATGAACTTTGGATTCTGAAGACCGTGGTCACAAGGTTAGTGCAGTTGCTTTCAGAGGATGAGGGATTACAAATGCAACTCAGAAGAAAGGGTGAAAAGCCCTAGTGTAACAGGCATCTTGCAGTACTGGAGCCTCCAGAAGTGACTGGCTATAAACCACCTACGACTAACGATCAACTTCTAGTGACAACCAGTGCCTGCGTACTTGGCAGCTGCAAGGTTCACATTACACCCACTCTCCAAAGCGTACACTTGCTTCTAACTTACTTCAGGGTGCACTTCAAATGGCAAGTTTGATCATGCATTGCTAGGGTCCTAGAGACAGTGTGCACCATGGAAGAAAGATGATAGGCCACGATGCTTCTGCTAAGAGTTCCTAGATTTGAAGGCTGAAAATCATTCCTAGTGTGTGTTGGGGTGGAAGGGTGTGACTCTGTATTCTTTGGTTAGTCAGAGCCAGATCTTGCTCTCTTTCAGGGCCCAGCGTAAGGTACATCTATTTTCTCAGGCTTTTGACTGAAGACATGTCGGTGGAGAACATGTTTACAGTGTTGTCAGCGCCCATGCTTTTATCATGCGTCTCGTGACAGCTGTTTTTCTTGAAGGCCTAGCTCCTGGAGCCATGCAATTACATGAGAATCTTAACCTATGTGAAAATGTTCCTATTTTCATTTAAAAAAAAAAAAAAAAAGTTTCTAGCCCTGGTGTTTGCAGAGAAAAACCTTGAAAATGTGACATCAGCATGTCTTAAAGCTACAAAAACCAGACAGCAATGAGAAAAAACCCTTTCTTAAGAAAACAAAATAATATCATGTGATTTGAAGTCAATCTCATGAGTTTTTGGGGCTTGATTCATGATTTTGGAACACTTGGGGTTAGCAAAATTATGTTTAGTTCCGTTGACAGGGCAGGCCATTGATCATTACAACTTGAGTGTTTTGTTATTTAAAATTATGAATGTGAACTAAGTGTCTGATGGGCACATTTTAGGAATGTAAAAACAGTACAGTTAAGTTAAAATCATAAAGTTCTTGGTCCTCCAGTTCCCAGACAGAACCACGAAATCTTGTATGGGAGAAAATTAAGGGAAAAAACTTTATTTAAAAAGGTTATTCTCTCTGCTAGAATCATGTGTTTGTACCTTATTGTTCTCTACTCCCTCAACAAGACAGTGATTGAATGATTGAGAAAAGCTGCATTCACGCTTCTTAATCCGCACACTCCAATACCCTGAAATCAAGTCACTCCTCCTGATTAGCTCTTAGCTCGAGATGTATTCTCTGACTACTGCTATAATACTTTTTTACCAAGGTGTCATTAACTCAGAGGTAATGTAAAAAAGACAACCGATTCACACATCAAACCCTATTTTATTTAATTTGGTCCAGTCATATAAGCAGGCTATCAGATACCGGACCCTCCCACATGAACAAACCGCCCCTTCTTGTGCATGTGACACACGCATATAAAACACAACGCACCCATATCAGTGTGGGAGGGGGGGAAAAAACAAAACAAAAACAGAATCCAATGAGAAATGTCTCAGATCAGATTAGAATTAGAGAAAGAGATGCAAAGATTATTTGTTTATGCAACTTGCTGATTTGTAATCTTCCTCTGGAAACTGCTATTTGCTGCAATATACAGACATATCACAACTGACCATCGCTTTGGTTTGTCATTCAGAAAGGGCACGTCTGCTCTTCAGGCTGTAGTTCCCAGTTCCAGGAGACAGACCCATAACCAGCTCTGATCCAGTTAGCATGCTATAAATCCAATATAGCCTCAGCAGCACAAGCGGTGGGAAGAGCTAGACACCACAAGAACATGCCTAGCATCTCAGACAGAGTGGCTAGCCCCACCCACCACCACAGCAACACTATCGTTACGCATGCTAATTCGAGCAGAGCTAGTGCCGGTATGTCCCCTCGAGCTGGGAATTACACCCCTAGCTCAAAGTGTGGATACACCCAAAGATGGTGTCCATTGTTCATATGCTGGCACTCCGATTTGCACCACCCACCCAACCATACCATATCAGCCCCACGAGCTCTCGAGGATTAAGCCTTCCAGTGCAATCATTTTTTTAAACCTCCCGGGAGAGAACACCCAGCAAAGACATTTTCTCTACCTTCCCCTCTGAAACACTGATTTGGCTTCCATTATTTGGTTTGGGGAAGGCAGGAGGGGATATTAATATTCCAGGTATACCCAATTTGGTGTACTATTTCTCATCCCACAACCTGAGAGCCCATCAGGCAATGCTAATACTGTGCAGGCTGGAAGCTGCAAGGTGTTGAATCCTCCAGGGAGGTGTGAGCACCTGCAGCCTAGTGGAAACTGAGTGTGCTCACCAGCTCTTGGGAGGTGCATGATCCAGCCCAATGTCGCAATGCAGGAAACAACCAAACACAGCTTACACCTCCCAAATACAAGAACTTAGTGAAACAGCATAAGCTGGACTGTTCGTTCAGGAGACAGCTCATGAACGCTGGGGAATGCTCCACTTTCTTCCTATTCTTTTACTTCAATCTTTTTCCATTTTCCCTCTCATTGGTTTCTTTTCTGATTTGCACTGCATCCAACTGTTTGAAAAACCCTCCTTATGATCTGAGACAGTTTTATCTGTGACAATATTTTGTAGTGAACTTGTGTTTATGAACCCGTGCATTGTGCCATCTGACTGCAATCAACGTAAAATTAAAAACAAAACAATCTGGTAAACCAGGCTGATAAACACGATATCACCATATCATGGCAACAAAGTTTAAGCAGAATCCACCATGGATCTCAGTCCTGTTATTGCAGGAAGATGGATGAACTACTACTAGATCTCTCTTCTCTATTATTTTGCCAAGAATAAAGCTTGGTTAAAACATTTATAGGATAGATTCCTGCCCTTCACTAGCTGTTTTTCCCTCTCACTCAACTATTTAAAGTATGCTGCAATTCTCCCCCCTCATCCCCTCAGGTTTGGGATCCTTTCAAGCAACAGTTTTATCCCTTTCCTTACCACGTCTATTTTTTTGCTTCGCCTTTTGATAAAACATGAATAAAATGGGCTGAGTTTATTCTGTCAAACTCTAGCCACAGGAATTTGGGTTAGAAAAGGATCCAGTTTGGAAGAGAACAACAATACCATTTTTTGCATACACTCTTTCTAAGGTGTCTTCACAACCAATGTTAAAGTGGCCCCGGGGCAGCGCTTTAACATGGCTGTGTAGTTGCGATACCAGCGCTGGGAAAGAGCTCTCCCAGCGCAGTAAAAAAAAAAACCCACCCCCACAAGGGGAGTAGCTCCCAGGGCTGGGCTGGTGCACTGTCTACACTGCCACTTTACAGCGCTGAAACTTGCAGCTCTCAGGGGGGTGTTTTTTCACACCCCTGAGTGAGAAAGTTTCAGCGCTGTAACGTGGCAGTGTAGAAAAGGCCTAATAGTGGCTCTTCCTCTCTGCAAAGATCGCTCTTCTTCAGAATTCTATAAGCCTCCATCCTCTGCTCTCTCTGCTACCTATTCCCTTTCTCTGTAATCTTTTTGTTACCTATAAAGCTTAGTTACCATTCTTGCATAGATGATACTCAATCCTACCCGTCTGTCATTTCTTCCTGTCTTGACCAAATGAACTTCTAGCTTCACCTCAGCTACCTTGTCATGCTTTTCAAATATGTAATTGTTTTCTTGTCTACAGCCTAATGACCCCAACTTTCCAGACTCAAGTACATGCAGATAGTTGCTACCTCCCTCCCTTTTCAAACATACAAAAAAAGTATATATAAGCATAAGCACATCCCTCATCCTCTAATTCTGCTAACTCCCCATTTGCTTCAGGGGACAGTTCAAAAACTCTCCAACCAGACTCTCAGACCGTGGGTGAGATTTTTCACCACCACTCTGGCCTCTTTAGGTCAGGCCACAGGACATGAGCTGCATAAAGGGACTCTAAAAACACCAGTTCTGGCTGAGGAAGAATTTCCCCAGTGCAGAAACCTTCTCTTGTCATCTCTCATCTGTCATATAAACCTGTTCTCGTTTTATAGTTGATCTGCAAGATCTTTGGAGCAGGAACCGCGCTTGTGATGTGTTTGTACATAGGCTGTCCTCCGAGGACCACCAGAGTAGTGAGCATGTCAGAGTCAGAGCCGCACATGCAGAATTGCAGAGAGTCTGGGCCTCACAGCTGCCACAACAGTCAGCGCCCCCAAGGGCCGCTTCAGCCACTGGAGCAGCCCAGAATTCAGTCATAAGCTCTCTGGGACTGGGACTGACTTTCTGTTCTATGTTTGTACAGCACCTAAAACATGAGGAGGGCTCCTAGGCACTACAATAATACAAATAATTAATAATAAAGATGGCTTAAAACAACTCAGATCCCCTTCCTCTGGGCTGCAAGTTCCACACTGCGCCCTTTAGCTCATCTAGCACTGGACTCTTTTCCTTAATTTATTATTTATTGTTTTTCAGTAAGTGCCTTCTCCTCTGCTGTGCCTACCAGATGAAACAGCCTCCCTGCTTCTGCCTCACTGACTCTCCCATCTCATGCACTTGTAAATTTCTCTCCCTCTTTGCTAGCATTTAACGTTTACATCTCTAACTGTATTATAAAACTTTAATGTATTTTGAGACCTAGTGTTTGTATAAACAACACTATGCACAATACAGCCAAACTGTATTTTTACTGTCCTGCTGCTGAGGATTACAGATCAGTAGGTCTAAAGAGATGGTCCTGTGGACCATCTGTGGTCGATGGAGCCCTTCCTGACAGCGCACAGAATAAAATGCTTAGAACCAAGAAGCCTGGCATGGCCCAGGAGAGAGTCTTTGATATCAAAAAGTTTAAGAATCACTATGGTAGATCAGGTAACTACTGCAGATCATGTTTTAGAGGGTAATTTCTTCTAGACAAGGATTTGTTCATTTTGGGTCTTGTACAGGCCCAAGCACGCTGTAAGAATTTAATAAATAATGAACAGCAATAATGCTCTCTACAGCTGATCATTATTCAAGCTTCCTACACCCCCGAGTTTTGAAACCATCTAGCTTTGCTGTGGCTGTCCTTTCATTCTGCTCTCAAAATGCGGAGGAATCCAGATTGATGAAAAGGTTAATTTTTTCCTACTTGATGGAATATCCCACTAGATAGTAATAGCAGTATCTGAACCTTAAAAACTAAAATAAGTCAGAGAATTCATAAAATAATCAATTTTTTGAAATTTTTAAAAAATAAATCAATATATGTTGTGTGGTGGAACAAGTCTCTTCTCCTTCATGATACGGGTGCCAAGAGTGCTCAGCTTTGCAGGCTCCTACCCATTCCAATCATGAGACAACTTTCTGATCACAAAAGAGTTATGTCTGTTCGTCCATATTGATTTACTGAATGCCTTAGAATATTTTCAAACCGCTGTGAAATTCTCACTTCCCACTAGTATGACTTACTGTTGTTCTGTTAAATACCAAGACAATACATGGGTGAGCATGGTTCTTGCTGCACACTGTCACACAGTTTCAAAAGTCTCTAGGTTCCTGGATATTTTACTAAAAGTCTCTGCAAGGATGTTTAACAAACATACAAATCTTGTCTTTCACTTCCTGATCTTCTAGCCCAGGTCAGTGTTACCATCTCCGATGGCTGCTTAGTGACTTATGTGACACGTGTTTGATGGTCTCAGTCCAGTTCCCAGAAGACAGCTGTTAGCAGCACAAAAACAACCCTGCCCAAACTGGCGGTCTCAGCATAGTATGACTGAATGGTCCCTAGAGACTGAACTTCCCTCTCAAGCAGATGAGACTTCCCGTAGGAGAACCGATGGGGCAGCACATGGGGAAGTTTGCAATGCTGTTGCCTGGGCTGTTCCTGTTCTGCGGTGAAAGGATGTGAGCCTGCAATGCTGCCGGAGCAATGCTTTTCACTAGAGCCACACCAACGTTTTAGGAAAGAAGGCAGATAAAAAGCTCCTTTACATTGTGTGGAAGCCCCAAACAGCAAGTGGGCAGAGCACATCACTGATGATGGGCTTGACCCCGCACGGTAACAACCACTCACTCTGTGCAGCGCACCCTGAGCTCCCAGTGACTTCAGTGGGAGACTAGGATGCTCAGCACCCATGCAGGATCAAGCCGTAAATAAACTATCTTCCCCGTCCCCCCTTAACTTTTTCGTCTCCAAAATCAAGACTTTCCATCTCCTCATTGTGAGGCCCCGACGCTGCGCTAGTGACCACGTCACACCCTCCATCAGACTCTGCTGCAGATGGGAGTCGCCCTACAGGAACCAGTTGGCCCTGCTTTGAGGGGAAGGTTTTGGATTTGATTGGGATTCTTTTAGCGGGGTTTTGTGGGAGGGGGGCACTGAAGGTTTTGGGTTTTTTTGTTTTTTACAATATTGTGTGGTATAGCAAAGTTTTTACATCTTGGATTTTTTTTTTTTTAACTGTACCTTATATAGTAAGGAATTAAAGATATTGGAAAAGAAAACAACATTTGCAAAACCACGTAATATTGTAAAACAAAAAAAGGACGGGACTTACCTGAGCCCCCTACAGGGCACTCGGGTCTGCAGCGGAGATCTGTGATGGGTGTGACATCACCAGCATAGTGCATGCTGGGGGCATCGCACAGAGAGGCAGCCAGCGAGTCTGGACTTTGCGGAACTTGAAAAGGAAAACAAAAGCTAAGTCAATTATGTGCTAAATGCCCTTCTTACCTGCTGCTGCTGCTATTCGGGGCATTCGGCACACCAGTCTGGAATTTTCTGAGTTTAGTTGCATGGTGCAGATCACATGATCCAGTGGATAAAGCACCAAACTAGGAGTCAGGAGATCTGGGTCCTATTCCCTGACTCACTGTATGACAGTGAAAGTAATTTAGGCCAAAATTTTCAAACCTCGGTACCTAATTGTTAGGTGTCTAAACCCATATATAAGCAATCACCCCTACAGTGGCCTGATTTTCAGAAGATTCTAAAGGGAGCTACAGGTGCCTTGTCCCTCTGAAAAAATCGGGCTGCTCACTTTAGGCCGCCTAACTTTGAACATTTCAGCCTGACCCTCTCTGTGTTTCAGTTTCCCCATCTGTAAAACAGGGAGAATGATGCTTAGCCTCCTTGGAGATCTGCAGATGAAAAGCACTGTGTAGACATAAACAAGCACAGCAGCTCATTTCTCCATTTCTATAGTATGTTTTGATGGCTGGAATCATTTAAAGTTCTGGCTGCCAGACTCTAACAAACTCATGTTTCGTTGTCCCTCGCATAAAATTCAAATGTAAGATTTTCCCCAATACTCAACCAAAAAAAAAAAAAAAAGTGATGGTTCATAAAGCTGAACTCTCACACACACACACACTAATCACTGCGATCCACTCGCGGACATAGAGCAAAGACTGTTTTATTGTTGTAAGGTGTTTCTGGGAAGTTTCCTTTATGTTTTTTACATGGACTCCCTCTCTCTGATCCATGTTTCTACAACAGAGCATGACTTGCATTAGGCCCCACTGCAGCAATCAGATCCATGCATGGAGACCTTAATGGCATTGCAGAGTCCAGTGACTCCACAAGCATCTGTCTAAGTGGATCCGACTGCAGGATTGGGACCTTAATTTGCGAAATCCAGCTTCCACAAATCTGCCTTGAACTCAGTGTTTAAAAGGTGACACAAATCAGAACTGCCTCTGTTCTTTTGTGTTGTTTTTTTTATTTTAAATATTCCCTCATCTCATCTTTTTTTTTTTTTCTTACCTCTTCTTTTATATTAAATCGCGATGGTTCTTGTCTGCTTCGGTTTGATCTCCTAACCCCATAAACATCAGGATATTCTTCCCACATCTGCAAAATAAACAGACCATCAGAAGGCCTGCTTCACCCCAATTATTGCTATCATTTTAGAGAAGTTTAAGAGTGAACCTTCTGATGAATCAGTATGGCATCGGTAGGGGGCTTTTGGTGGTGGGGGGGATGGTTAGGTAAGTTATGGAAACTTATGAAACATGACTGAAAGGATCATGGATCATTTTTGACTATATGCCTAGCAATGTTTTATTACATGTTTAATTTCAGCAGTCTCCCACTATATTTATTATACTGAGCTGTCCCTCCCCCTAGCTACAAAAAACTTCAAGGGTTTATGCTGTAGAAGGCCAGGTATTTGAATACCCAGTCTCTCCAAGTGTCCCTGTTGGAATACAAAAAAGGAACAACTCTCCATTTTCATATGAATAAACTGAGCTACTTATTTCAGCTAGAAAAACTAAAAGCTTTTTTAAATTCTCCACTCCATTTACATTAGACTTGTGGCAATGCTCAGTACTTCTCCCCAGGCAAGAGGCTCTACAGCAGAGGTCCCCAGACTGTGGGGGCAGGGAGGGGCACGCAGCAGGGCCCGGACCAGCCACCACGAGGGGTGGAGAGGGAACACCACCCAGCCCCGCTTCAGCCCTGCCCCCAGCCCTGCCCCTGGCTCCCAGTCCCCGACTGCAGCTCTATTCTTGCTCCCAACCCCAGCTGCAGCCCCAGTCTTGGCCTCCCAGAGGGAGGGGACACCAACAGGTGTAAGGGGGGGACATGATCCTGAAAAATTTGGAGACCCCTGCTCTACAGGCTCACGAGGACAAATCTCTCTAACCAGAAGCACCTGCCCCCATTTCTCCCTTAGGGAAAAACCCATTGGGCTAACTGAACAGCTCAATGTCATGTGGGTCACCTCAGCTATCCGGAAAGCCCAGTAGATCTGTGTAGGGTTGTATTCCAATCTAGATGCTAACTGGATCTTGCAGGGCCCAGGGAGAAGAACTCCTGTAGAGCTAGGAATTCCACCCACTCCTGCAGGTCTGTGCTAATGGAATTCAGCTGGACTTCTGACTGCCTGACAGCAGGTGACCTTCATTATCCTGACAGCTCATCACAGCATTTATAGAGTACTGACTGCCTCTAAAGCCCACTCTATAGCTTTTAACTGAATTTGTAAACAGCTAGGAACATCGCTGGCTCTGGACACAGCTGGTATCACACATAATGTGGTTAACTATACCAGCTAATGGTGTACTGCTCTTGTCGGAGGCCTAAGCTGCCAAATTGTCTTCCTGTAACCAGTGTGAAACACTGGGTTTTGCAATGTAGATGGGATCCCCCTACCATGCCTGCATAATTATTTGGCCAATCCCTCCTCTCAGCATTCTGTGACATAGGATGTCCCATAACGCATATAGTGCTGGTGCTATTCTGTGCACATATCCTCCAAGATACTCTATCCATTATAAAGTCAGATGGCATACCTGCCCACATCATCCTGGAATGCACTATGGCTCATAAGCGCCGACTCCGTGGGTGCTCCGGGGGCTGGAGCACCCAAGGGGAAAAATTAGTGGGTGCTCCACACCCACCGGCAGCCAAGTTCCCCCTCCTCACCTCCTTTTCCCCTCCCGCCCGAGCATTCTGCGTCCCTGCGCCTCCCCGTCCCTCCCAGCGCTTCCCGCCTCCCCTCGCCCCCCCCCCCCCATCTAACAGCTGTTTGGCGGAGCTTAGGACTTTCCGGGAGGGAAGGGGAGGAGCGGGGACATGGCTTAGGGGAGGAGGTGCAGAAGAGGCAGGGGTGGGGTGGGAAAAGGCAGGGTGGGGCAGAGGTGGAATGGGGGTGGAGCGAGGGCAGTGCAGGGCCAGGGCCAGGGGGGTCAAGCGGGCAGAGGGGAAGTCGGCGCCTATGCAGTGGCTAGACACTGTTACTGGCACAAGTAGTGCTCCAAGAACCATGTTGCTGTAACCACGTCAAATAAGAGTTTTGCAAACTGCTTACAAAAGTATGGTCTGTTATACTTGTGTGGCCAGGCCCTTAGGAGGAGAAAGGCGACAAGAACTACAACCTGAGGGGAGGTGTATGTACAGATATGTGGATGACATGGGACACTAATATTGGTGAGTAAGTTCCCTCTAAGCTGCGCGGCCGCGCAGCACCCTATTAAGCAACGCACAGGCACTCAGGGCTGTGGCGGGGAGAGAGCCTCTCCCCCAGCCCCAGACCTGGCTCCATACTGGTGCACATAAAATTCATTCCGCACATGCATGGGAAAAATTAGTGGGAACATTGTTGGTGAGACACCTGAAGCCAGAATGGACAGAGACAAACCTCAAGAATTAGAGATTCTGTAAATAATCTCATCACCTGTGTTTACATGCTCCTGCTGAGTCTAATTTGTCAACCCCTTATTGCCCCATTAGACTTTATCCCCATTTTATGGTCTTCTAAAGATATTTACCTCCATCCCACAAGTCTCCTTAAAAACACTGGCAAGAGAAGGATACCTAAACACACTAACAGATACAAAAGTGACACCTGGAATGAAGGCATGATGAATGCAGGACGGTCACCAGCACTGGGGTTCTGGTACATTTACAAGTGATTATGAAGAAACACTACAAAGGAGAGGTTTCTTGTAGAAAATATACCTATTGGGCATACACATATCCAGAAATAAATCAGAAGCCTGTTCAATCACTTTCTTATTGATACAAAAAAACGAAGGAAAAAAATCCCATTCAAATTTCCTTCTCTCTTAAATAGTAAGGTTTTCAGAGCAGGGAGCGACTCTCCCATCTGTTTGCACAGCGCCAACACAATGGGGCCCAATTCTGACTGAGGTCTTGCTGGTCTTAGCTGTAATGTGAATACAGTATGATAAAAATTAATTGCACTGGTTAGTCCAGCGGATGCAATTCCAATAGCCCCAAATAGCTACACCCAGCAGAGGCAGGAAGCAAAATGTCCACTATTAGAGGAATTAAGGAAGATGGGCACCTTCCTCATTTGAAAGTGCCCCAATCTGTTCCATGTCTTGTTTATGTTATTTAGAATCCTGCATATGGATCTGTTTTTTTCTCAGATATGTTTTAATGTTCATCTTCTAGAGGTGGGCTGCTAAAAGTCCATAAAGGAAGAGACATAACTTCCTTCGGCCCCCACTAAACAACAATAAAACAGAAAGTTAAGTTTTGTGTTACTGTTACTGCCTTAAAAAATACTTACATCCTTGCCACCCTTAACATGCGAGGCTTAACTAAAACCTGAGCAGGCAGTATACTGCTTCTCAGGCAGCTGAGATGGAACATCCATTGCTGACAATTAAAACGCACTGTTTCTCTCCCTGCGGGCACTTGAAGCATTTAGGCTTCAGGCACTGTGCTTCCCCAAGACCTAGCAAACAAAGTAGCTTTCTCCAAGAACTGACTTACGTGCATGTGTTGTATTTGGACTTCGCAATCTGGGCCTTCAAACCACAAATGGCAGTAATAATACAGTCATACGGCATGAAATGTATAGACTGGTTAGGCTGACCTGACTCCTTTTCTGTAAGTCCACTACATTTGCTGGGTTTTCACACCCTAAATTTAGTGGGGCACGGAGCCCCCTGGGGGGCCGCAAGCAGGTTTCAGGGGTTCCGCCAAGCAGGGCTGGCATTAGACTTGCTGGGGCCCATGGCAGAAAGCCGAAGCCTCAAGGAATGGGGCTGACACCCAGGGCTCTGAGCCCTGCCACCCAGGGCTGAAGCCTGAGCAACTTAGCTTCACGGGGCCCCCGGTGGTATGGGGCCCCAGGCAGTTGCCCTCCTTGTTACCTCCTAACGCTGGTCCTGGCTTTTATATGCAGAAAAACAGTTGTTATGGGACAAGCGGAACATGGAGTTTTTATAGCATGTTGGGGGAGCCTCAGAAATAAAAAGGTTGAGAACCCCTGCCCTAATGGACACCCTACCCTCCCTCTTTTTCCCCAATCACTCTCCACTGCTTTTGACTAATGAGACTGCAAATAACCAGATTATTTCTTAAAAAATGATAACCCAGATAAATTGGCTGTTTTACAGTCCTGGCTGAATCCACATCAGGATAAAAAACTTAGTCCAATCATGAGTTCTCAACCAGGGGGGCACAACACCAGGGTGAGTACACCAACAGGGGTCAGGGAGTTGCCATCCCCCACCCTTCCTGTATGGCTAAATGGGAGAAGGACGCTGGCTACACCTGAGAGGGATCAGCTGGAAGGAGGGATGCCCAATACGGAAAAGGCTGAGTACTACTGATCCAGAGGAATTGGGCAACAGGAAATCCACTTCCTTTTAGACCCACAATGATGGAATTAAAATAGTGAGCTGAGGGGAGGAACGTGGCACCATGAATACTGGACACAGGCTCCCATCTTTGGGCACATTCCACTAGGAAGCTTTACTACTTTTACCTACATGAGGGGGAGCCAGATGAAATAATGAAACCTTTTTACTGACAGTTCATGTCTGCCTCCTTCATTTTGTCAGTCAGCCCTGAGACTACCTATCCCAGCCCCAAAGCATAAATCTCAAGCTGTCACACAGTGACATAGTCACGTGGAATCTCCTATTTGCATATATCACACTATCTGGCTGAGATATACATGGAGTGACTGACAAGATGACCAAGGAAGCCAGCATCAGGGGGGCGGCTTTTTCTGAGAGGGTTTAGAGAAGACTGGCAAAGTGGCCTGGAGGCCAACAACAGTTTTGCTAGTGTACTGCTCTCTAGTCCTTCATTCTGGGCAAGGGTTTGACAGTGCCTGGTTATATATACATGGCTAGTTAAAAAGTGACAGGGACAATACCTTTTTTACATCTGCTATCCTTTCCTTCTTGCTGGCTGGTTTTTCTTTGGTTTCAGGTGGGGTCTGCTGGGATTTCGAACCTGTTGACTCGCTTTCAGATTCAGACTGGCTTTCGGAGGACTCTGAGCTGCTGTTTGTCTCACTGCCATGCTCACTGCCCTGTTCGCTCCCCTGCTCGCTTTCAGATTGGCTTGCAGAGTCGGAGCCAGAGGCCTCTTCAGATGCTGAGTGACTAATGGTAAAGAAAGAAGGAATTAATTTTAACTGCACTACAATGGCTAAGAAATAACCTCTGAGCAAACCTTAGCTGTATCCAAAGTACAATACTAGGCACATTTTTAAAAGCCTAACTAGGGGTGTAAATCCCTATGTCTAACACGAATACTCTGCACTGCCACATCAGTCACATCCAGATGCAATTGCTCTCCCAGTGGAGGACACACGTTTGGTACACGAGGGAAGCGGATGGACTTCATGTCACTATCCAGTACCTACCTCTGGTCAACTAAAGCACCAAGGACGGGCTGCAGAAAGAGCAGCATCAAGGCTGCCTCCAGGAAGCGCACTCTCATTGTAAGGACTTGTTCTGCTCAGAGCAAGATGGAGCATGGCATGCTGGGACATGTAGTCTCTGTGGCTCACACCACCAGATTAAAAATGAGTGTGGGCACGAGCTCTGGTATAGAACTCCATCCCTTTCCAATTTAGCAGCCAAATTAGGACCATACCAAATCAGAGCAGTGCTCCAACTGGTCTAGTATTCCATCTCGGAGAGGGGCCAGTACCAGATGCTTCAGTGGTGGTAATAAGATACGCCCCAGAAAAAGCAAGTTCAACAGTGGAGTGGTGGAAAGGCATTTTTATATGTGGTTGGCTGGCTCAGTTCTTGTTGAAATGGTTACATTACTGCTGCTGGGATTTCACTTATTGTGTTAATAAAAACGTTAGGGAGCCTAGAACAGATGTCTTTTTATTGTTTTTAATCAAATCAAACAGCAAGAGGGAATCCGTGTCTGCCCTAAATGGGAGCATCTGATTTTCTTAGATTCAAAAGGGATTTTCATCAGGCATCTGAGTTTAACTACAGATACCAAGTGTTTTCAAACATTTCATTCATATATGATTTGTAGTGCCAGGGGTATCCAAAGGGAGAGAACAGAGGTCATGCTGTATTAAAAATCCAACAAAAAGAAGAACAGGAGTACTTGTGGCACCTTAGAGACTAACAAATGTATTAGAGCATAAGCTTTCGTGGACTACAGCCCACTTCTTCGGATGCATATAGAATGGAACATATATTGAGGAGATATATATACACACACATACAGAGAGCATAAACAGGTGGGAGTTGTCTTACCAACTCTGAGAGGCCAATTAATTAAGAGAAAAAAAACTTTTGAAGTGATAATCAAGCTAGCCCAGTACAGACAGTTTGATAATAAGTGTGAGAGTACTTACAAGGGGAGATAGAGTCAATGTTTTTCTATCTCCCCTTGTAAGTACTCTCACACTTATTATCAAACTCTGTACTGGGCTAGCTTGATTATCACTTCAAAAGTTTTTTTTCTCTTAATTAATTGGCCTCTCAGAGTTGGTAAGACAACTCCCACCTGTTTATGCTCTCTGTATGTGTGTATATATATCTCCTCAATATATGTTCCATTCTATATGCATCCGAAGAAGTGGGCTGTAGTCCACGAAAGCTTATGCTCTAATAAATTTGTTAGTCTCTAAGGTGCCACAAGTAATCCTGTTCTTCTTTTTGCGGATACAGACTAACACGGCTGTTACTCTGAAACCTAAAAATCCAACAATTCACATATTGCCACCGGAGGCCTCACATGGCAGTGCCCATCTCTCCTAGAGCTAGTAGCAGGCATCATATTTTCGTTTCATTTTCCATTTCCCCAGCCTCTCAAACTCAACCCACTTGCAACCCAACCCACGAGGAAGAGAAACTCATTACAGCACAGCAGATTATGCACATGACAGAGAGGGAAGAAGAGCAGCTAGAGTTAGCGATCCTGGCATCACATCTGGCCCCACAACAAACTAAAAAGAAAGTTGTGAAAATAAGACTATAAACTCTATGGGAGAGAGACGATCTTTTTGTTCTTTGTTTGTAAAGTTCCAAGGCGAGAATATAGTTTTTAATTTGTCCCCTTTTATAAAAGGATAAAAGAACAAAATGTATCTAGTTTTTGTCCAGATTGAATAATTTCAGCACATTTAAAAAAGGCAGAAGCAAGAAAATCATTATATAATACAAAGATAAAATTACACAGAAATCAATATACTTTTGCACAATAGCTATCAATAGACACAATAAAATAAAATGTATAAATCTTTCCACATATAAATAGAAAAGATTCAAATATGGAAATAAAAAGGGTCCTATCTTTAAAAGGAATTCTTTTGAGGCCCTGTAAAGACTAAATCTCCTTCCTATAAAATATAGGTCTCCTATCCACAAAGACTATATCCCCAGCCAGTCTTGAATAAATACATCCCAGTCAATTGCCGAAGTACAGCAAATCACTACTCGAGAACAGAACTGCATTTTCTCAGAGAGCTGGCAGAGGGCAGCAGTGAAACACTGCATGAAAAATTGCTCCAGAAATTCCTCCAGTGCTGCTGGGCACTCAGCCAGACTTCCAGTCACCATTTTAGAACATTGCTCTTCCACCATCTTATGATTTGTCCCTGCTCTTGTGATTTCCGGTTTGTTTTGTGTCTCAAAATGGAAGAATTTGAAATTAAAAGAAAAAAAAATTACCTATAAGGGAAGATTTCAAAACCTGGAGTAAGAGAAATGACCAACTTCTAAGTAATGTTTAAAGATGAGCTCATTAAAGTCTGTTTTACCTACTTCAGTTTGGCTTTAAAAGTGGGAGGAATATGAAATTCAGAAGCTGTTATCCCTTTTCCCCCCTCTGTCCTAGGAGAACTGGAAAAACAAGACAAGCCACTTTGTCATTTTTCTCTCCAACATCCCCGTTGCTTGTGCCGTCACTTCTAGTCCACACAAAACACAGCTCTGGCTAAAATTATTTTATGTGCCTGCACTCAAAATATGTCACACCACCTTGAATCCTTCCATTTTGCCATCACCTCACCAACTTCCAGGCTCTCCCCATGTTTGCCCTTGCTTATTTATTGGCTCCACTCTTTTCACATCGCCCCCCTGCCGTAACACCTCCCTCCCCCCCGTCCTGCCCCATTTGTCCACTTCTCTTGTGGAATGTCCTCACTGAATTCAATCCTAAGGCCACTCCCTCTCCTCTTTCACTTGAAACTAACCCACTCTAGACCCATTCACTAGCAATTAGGGCTGGTTGAATATTTTCTGCTGAAACTGTTTTTTGTGGGAAAATTGGGTTTTCAGTAAGACATTTTTCAAGAAAAGTACCTGCTTTCTGTGGAAATTTTCAATTTTTAGTCAAAAATTCAAACACTCAAAAACTGAAATATTTCCATTTGGACATACTGACAAGGTGCCTCGTGGGAGCTGTAATTCAGTTGCTTCATGTCTATTGGCCAGGCTCCTCAGCTGGCCTGCATCTCCCATAAATGCACCATGGCAAGGGACTCCCATGGTGAACCACTTCCCATCTCTAAGAGGGGACTACGGGGTGCATCATGGGAAATGCAGTCTAACCTGAGAGGGCAGTTTAGAGAGGAGAATGGAAGCTTGAGGTGCCCGAACTACAACCCCCACAAGGTGAAGTGGCAGCATTTCCAAATGGAAATATTTCAATGTTTGGCCGAAATATTTTTGTATTCCACTGAAAATCAAAATTGGGGGAAGGGAGGGTGTCACATTTTCAAACAGCTCTACTAGCACTGGCTACAAGAAGTTAAACAACAATAATGGCTGGCTTGAGGTCCAGGTGGCATAGTTGATATTTATTTAAGAACACAAAAATACCTATTATCCCTCCCTGCAGCCCTTTGTTTGTCAAGGTTCTGACCTCTTCTGGGGCGGAGTCGGAGACCACATCTACCACACTGTGGGTAATACCATAATGCAAATAAGGATTAAGAATAGTGAAATCTCAAAACTGTCATTTCTTTAGAGAGAGGAATCAGCCATACATGTTTGCAGGTGTGTATGTACATGCATATACACTTGCTAAAAATACTGCAGCTGAATATGTCATATTTCTCCATTTTCTAAGATTGTGGCAAGCAATCTGGCTAGAGAACCTTGCCCGCATGCTCGGGGTTCAGCTGATCACCATATTTGGGGTCGGGAAGGAATTTTCCTCCAGGGTAGATTGGCAGAGGCCTGGAGGTTTTTCGCCTTCCTCCGCAGCATGGGGCAGGGGTCGCTTGCTGTAGGATTCTCTGCGATTTGAAGTCTTTAAATCATGATTTGGGGACTTCAACAGCTGAGTCAAGGGAGAGAATTATTCCAGGAGTGGGTGTGTCAGCTTTTGTGGCCCGCATCATGCGGGAGGTCAGACTAGATGATCATAATGATCCCTTCTGACCTTAGAGTCTATGAGTCTAATTCCCTTTTTAAAAACCCCTGAAACCTGTTAGTGAAACAAAGGGCATGTGTTTGTCAAGAACCACCTTTACTTTCATATTTTAATGAAATAAAAAAATTAAATTAAACTATTAGAAAGAAAAGTTAATTCCACAAAGTGGATCCTAACCATCTTCGACAATATCAGGAAGCAAATATACCCCAGCCAATCGGCAAACAGTATGTGCTTGGAATCGAGTGGTAGCCGTGTTAGTCTGTATCAGCAAAAACAACGAGGAGTCCTTGTGGCACCTTAGAGACTAACAAATTTATTTGGCCATAAGCTTTCGTGGGCTAAAACCCACTTCATCAGATGCAAGTATGTGCTTGTTAATCCTTAGAGCTGTACACAATTAGAGATTAAAGTCTCTCTCTTCCAGTGTCTATTTTTGAGAAATAATCTTTTTTGGACGCTAAAAATGGGCACCAGAGTAAGGCAACTTTCAATTACACTATGGGGAAGTATATATCTGAAAATCAATTTGGGCCCAACCCAACATCCACTAAAGTCAAAGGACAAACACCTATTGAGCTAAGTGCGAGTTGGGTTGGCCCCTTTATAGGGAGTGTATCTACAAATCTAGATCCACCAAGACTCAGAAAAGATGATTCCACATTTCCAAGATGTACTCCAGTCTGTAACTCTTTACTCACGAGGCAAATATTTCTGATCTGGCAAAAACTGACCCATTGCTGAAGAATAAAAGGAAATAATCCTATCTGCATTCAAGAAAGAACTAGTTTAACAGCAACACTAGGAGCTTACGGGGTCACCTTTTCGCAACCAGGCATCTTACGAAATCTGCAAGAAAATTGTAGCAGGGCTTGGGTGGCATGATGACTGCTCTACCATTTTACAGCTGGGCAATACAACACAATTTTGTATATTTTTTTATATAAACTGCACCCCAAATTTCTTTGCATGATGTAACTAGAGTGTGAAGGTGAGGGATATGTCTTCACAGGGCCACAGAGAGGTTTTTAGTGAGTCTGGGGCAAAATCTGAAATTGAGGCCTCTTCCAAAAAGGGGAGGGGGGGGGGGGAAGTGCAAAAACGCAGACAGCTGAAGTGGAGACAGGGACAAGGCAGCTTACTTTCCAACATATACACAAAGAAGTCAAATTAAAGCTCCCCATGCAACCTTAGTTCTAGCATTTCCTAACTTTTGAGTGGTTGACTTTACCACTTTGCGTTTTTGTTTGTTTGTTTTAAACAGTTTGAGTGTGTGTCATTTCCTAGGTTTTATAAAAAGCAAGGTGATAAGACTGCATCACATAAAATCATATTGTTCACCCACATCGGTAGTGTTTAAACCCCAAACCACACTTCACATCTCTTCATTTGAGCTAATGGTGTAACATGTAGCAGCAATAGGCTATTATCCTGACCATGCACCATTCACCAGATGCAGCAGCACACACTTTGCCAGTGGCTTACACAACTATTTGGCAGACAGTAGCAAAACGTTGGGGTATCAGGATTCTTGGATTCTATTCCTGATTCTGGAGAGGAATGTCGACTAGTGGTTACAGACAGCACAACCAAGCATATACCTGGGGCACATGGGAGCATGAAAGGCAGCCTGAGAAAGTGAGACTTGGAACTACCCCAATTAGAGATAAGGTTTTATTCCCAGCCTGACCTTATGCAAACTCTGAGGTATTCCATCTGTAAAATAAGGTAACTGATACTTGCCTGCCTCCTAAGGCAAGGGTGTGAGGCCTTGCTCAATAACATGGGTTGTGAAGTACACACCAAAAGTAAGAAAGGAATGCTGCAGCTCTTCCTCTTCACTACGTGAGGGCCTGCATTTTATCTTTTGCTCTAGCTCTGTACCTATGAGCATGTTTGGTGCAGATGAAGCTGGGGGGAAAAGAAGAGGAAGGAGGGAGCTCGAGCATGCTTGGTGTAAATGGAGTCTTCAGAGATTTTTAGGAGCAAGCCTCTCCAGAGCATGTACAAAACGTGATTTCCACAGGCTAACTTGAGAAAATGTGGATGATGTTCATGGGCACAACAAAAGGCACCCCGGGCTGCCCTTGCCAAATATCCAGCTCCTGCTCCACAAGATGGTGGGTCTAACCCTCTTTCAAGAAAAACATATTAAAAAAAACAAAAACAAAACCTATTTTGCCCAACTTCATTTTCAGTAAAAGCTAAACCATTCTTCCTGAAACTTTCAGAAGAAATTCAGCATGAAACAGAGAGCAAGTAGTGAAAATTTCTAACAGAATAGTTAAAGTTTGGCAAATTTATAAGCATCTGAAAATAGCAGGTTATAACAGAACATGTTAAGCAAACAACAATAGACTTTTAGTACCAGCTCTAATGTCCATTACTGATAAGACTGTAAATTACTGCCTATGTTTTTGATTTTGTTTGTATATCACCCAGTCTTTTTGGTGCTACTAGAATACAACTAATTATTAAGAACTATATGCTCACAACTGGTGTCCTAGCTGTCACCATCCTTGTTCCAGTTTCAAGGCTAGCTTGAGATGGATGTTCACAGAAAAGCTGAGCTTTCAAGAGACTTTTTGTGAAGCATTAAGTGAAAGCACCACCTTTTGGCCAACGCTGCCTCCCTCTCTCCAAGATAGGCTCCAGAGACAGAACCAAAGAGCAAGCACTTACTGAGCTAAATAAATGGTTCATATTTGCATACCTCTCTCTAAAGGTTCTCTGCTTTGTAAAGTATGTTGGGATATCCTGACAGATTTTATAAATCTATTATTTACACTACACCTACATTTACATAATGTAGCACAACTAGCATTCTGTTCAGGACTGGAATAGCAGGGGGTGTTGCAGGTTAGAAAGTGAGGTGCACTTGCAGAGTTGTGTGTAGAGGCCAAAAGTTTGGAAAAACAGGAGATCTTGCTGATCAGGTAAAGATGCACTGGTAGAAACGAGCAGAGAGCCCATGAAAAAGAGCTTTATTACAAAGGAAGTCTCTCACCCACAACAGAAACAGATTCTGAACTGCTATCCTTAAAGGCACAGCAAAAGTAGTAATTGTATGAGTAGTTCTGAAGAGCATTTTGATATAATGTAGAATTTTCATTCAAACTCGCTGCTTCTGATCAGGTCTTATTCATATTAGACAAAGTTAAAGCAGGACTCTGAAAAGTGGCCTCATAGAATGGCACCTTCTTGCACAAATCTGCTCCTTTTGTGCACTTCTGAATCATATGGTCTATTTTTACGGCTTCTTACTCACGTCACACTGCAGAACAATTTCCCAGAAGGGAGTGAGCTGCATATTTCTTCTGAAGTATGAAGAGAATTGTTTATGAAGTTTCAAGCAGTCACCCATGTGTCATTGAAGGCCTAATTTGACTTGCAGTAACTTTATTACTTATGATGACATATTAGAAGGAAAACCATCTTAAGTTTGCAGGGCTTACATTTCAAAGTGTAGTCATCATCGTGGAAACTGGAACATATTTACTATAGGGATTATTGAGACACCAATCCACATAATTTTTAGTCACCTTTCAGAGCAGAGCCCTATTTTAAGAGCTGTTAATTGGCTTTAGGTTTGAGATGTTTATTCTTCCTCTTCCTTTATAAAGATGTATTGTTTTTTTCACCATTATAGGCATAGATTTAGAGCAGGGGCAGGCAAATTTTTTGGCCTGAGGGCCACCTCGGGTTTCCAAAATTGTATGAAGGGCTGTGCTTCCCCGAACAGCCAGGCGCCCACCCCCTATCCAACCCACCCTGCTTCTCGCTCTCTGACGGTCCCCCCTGGGACTCCTGCCCCATCCACCCCCTCCCTGTCCCCTGACTGCACCCAGTCCCCACTGCCCCATCCAACCCCCCTCTCCTTCCTGACTGCCCCCCCCAAGCCCCTGCCCCATCCAACCACCACTGCTCCCTGGCCCCTGACTGCCCTCCGCCGCTCCATCCAACCCTCCCCTCTCCTTCCTGACTGCTCCCCTGGGAGCCCCGCCCCCTGACCGCCTCACCCCCTAGGCCCCCTCTCCACACTCCCGCCCCCTGCCCACCACCCCAAACTCCCCTGCCTCTATCCAGTCCCCCGGTCCCCTTACTGCGCTGCCTGGAGCACCAGTGGCTGGCGGTGCTACAGCTGTACCATCCAGAGCATCAGGACAGGCAGCTCTGGAAGGGCTGTCCTGCACTGCCGGGCCACCCAGAGCATTGCGCCGGCAACGCAGTGAGCTGAGGCTGCGGGGGAGGGGGAACAGCAGGGAGGGGCGAGCCTCCCGGGCTAGGAGCTCAGGGGCCAGGCAGCAGGGTCCCGCGGGCCACAGTTTGCCCACCTCTGATTTAGAGACTGAAGGAAAAACGATCACATTGAAAAGCAGCATTTGAGGTACCCTCACTCTGTTTCTGCCCAACCTCTTCATTATTTGACACTGTCTGATAAACAGCTTTGCCTTCATTAAAACTGGAACAAAGATACCGTAAGTTGCAGCAGATCTCTATCTCTAAAAGAGAGTGAGTTTTAGATTTAGAGACAGCATCAGCGGCCTCATTCAACAGCTCAGCAAACTGTATTCAGAAATAAAAATATTTGGGGAAGTTGGTTAACTATTTGCCTTAATATGTGGAAAGCAGGGCTCAGCTGCTCACTGATCCATGAGTTAGAAGTTGGAAATGCCTGGGATACAGGCACTTTAGTAGGGGTTAGAAAAGAATTGATCATTCTAATGACACCCCCCCCTCTACTTGATTAAGGAGGATCACTGAGGGCAAGTCTACACTACAGCACGACATCGGCGCAGCTGCGCCACTATAGAGCGTTTGGTGCAGACGCGCTATGCAGATGGGAGACCGCTCTCCCGTCAGCACAATAGCTTCCGCCTCTCACGGAGGTGAAGTAATGTCAGCGAGAGTGCGTCTCCCACCGACACAGGACCAGTGTGGACAGCGTTTAGGTCGCTGTAACTTGCATCACTCAGGGGGTGAAAGGCGAGTACAAGTGTAGACTTCAGGGCTCTGAAAGAGACAGATCTCCCCTTCCCCAGGTCTGAAAATACTAACATGTTTAACATTCACCAAGAGCAGCGTATAACTCAGTTGCGACTGCCTCACTGTTCCCACTCACGCAGCACCCACTGTTGAGAACCTTATAATACAGGGGCGGGTAAACTTTTTGGCCTCAGGGCCGCATCTGGTTTTGGAAATTGTATGGAGGGCCGGTTAGGGGAGGGGGGCATGGGCTGGCCCCCACCGTCCCCCCGCTTCTGGCCCCCTGACAACCCCTCAGGACTCCTGGCCCATCCAAACCCCCGTTCCCTGATGGCCCCCCGCTGCCCCATCCAACCACCCCTTCTCCCTGACTGCCCCCCGCTGCCCCATCCAACCCCCCCTCCTTCCTGACTGCCTGCCCCGGGACCCCTGCCCCCATTCAAACCCTGTTCCCCGCCCCGACCACCACCCTGAACTCCCCTGCCCTCTATCCAACCCCACCACCCCCCGCTCCCTGCCCCCTTACCGCGCTGCTTGGAGCACTGGTGGCTGGCAGCACTGCAGCTGAACCACCCAGCTGGAGCCAGTCGTGCCAGCGCAGCACAGAGCACTGGGTCAGGCCGGGCTCTGCAGCTGTGCAGCACCAGAAGCTCGCCGCCCAGAGCACTGCGCCAGCGGCACAGTGAGCTGAGGCTGTGGGGGAGGGGGAGGGGGCAAGCCTACCGGGCCAGGAGCTATGGCGCCAGGCAGGAGGGGCTCCGCGGGCTGTAGTTTGCCCACCTCTGTTATAATACCTGTGCATAATGGGAGAAGAGACAATATCTAGTTGGCAAAAAGATAGGCTATCTGTGCTCTTGGACTTAGATAAAAACAAGGAGTCTGGTGGCATCTGAAGAAGTGGGTTTTTACCCACAAAAGCTAATGCCCAAATAAATCTGTTAGTCTTTAAGGTGCCACCAGACTCCTCATTGTTTTTGTGGATACAGACTAACACGTCTACCCCTCTGATACTAGGAAAGAGACAGCAGGACAGAAGTTACTTCATACATCACTCAATCATTTTAACTGCCACTTTAGCAGGTTTTTGTTTATCAATGTCAGCACAGTCAGCATGAAGCACAATGGCCAATTCAAAAGGGACTCTGCACGTAGTCAGCAGCACATAGTTGTAGTGAACATGCAAATACTTTAGGGGAAATATGCACAGCAACAGCTATTCCGCTCAAAATGGCTAATTGATTTTAGTATGTGCTAGAAAGAGACCTTTTTAAATATTGTGCATGAAACCCTGACAAGTCTTATATTAAAGAAACAGGCCCTAAAAGAATTAGTAAAATTTGGATTTAGGCTTTCCCCTTTCATAGTTTAAAACTTCAGCCAGTTACATTTGTGTGTCCAGTACAAAACCCAGAAGATATGGGTTTACCTCAGACACTGGGGGTCTGCTGTACGATTCTATCACAAGTGATCTTTAAAGGCAATTTTGGCTGCAGGAGTTAGGACAATAATCTATTAGAGTGCATCCCCTGCAGACGTCATGTGACAGCCATACCTCTACAAATACAGTAATGATGAAAGGAGATCTGAAAAGGTGGCAGATTCAGTTAAGAGGTGGGACTCCCTCACAGAACAAAAAACATCCAACTGTTCCTACAAACTCCAGTATTAGTTTTTACAATATATTAAAATATAAGGAATGTTGATATTTCTATGCCTAAAAATAAAAAAAAGAAATGTAAGGAAGCCCAAACACTTACAGCTTCACAAATATTTTAGAGCAGTAAACAGTTGGTGGAATCTTTCCACTGTCACATACAGAATTGGTTTGGGTGGGGCAGGGTTGGGGAATAGCAAGCAATGAATTGTTCAAAATCACTGCTGTAAAGTACCCAGGACTTAGCAAAACACTTCACACTTGACTATCTCAGAGGCAGAAGGCTAAATAAATAGGTATCCTGTCATTTCTATAGAATAGAGGTGAGAGGCACTGAAGGGGAGGGGAGGGGGGCTGGAATGACATTTCTCTGGGGATTGATGATTCAGTTTAAGGGCTGGTCTACACTGGGCACTTACATTGGCTACCTCTCTCAGGGGTGTGAAAAATCCACACTTTTGAGACACACAGCTATGCCAACCTCATGTAGACAGTGCTAGGTCAATGGAAGAATTCTTCCAGCAGCCTAGGTACCATCTCTCAGGGAGGTAGATAACCTACACTAAATGGTAGAACCCCTTCTGCTTCTACACTGAAGCACTACAGTGGTGCAGCTGTACTGCTATAGCGGTTTAAGTGTAGCCATATCCTTGTTAATTGACACCTTGCCACTATTACCTTCCCCCACCCCCCTCAACTCAACATCATACTAGTGCATTTAAAATGTAGTGGGTGCAAAAGAGCGTATGTCTTCAGTGCAGTTACTCTGGCTCTGGGCATTAGGTCAGCCTAGCTCACGAGCACTGAAATGAGTTAGTGTTCTCACCTGGTGCTACACTTACTTCTAAGACTTCTGGGGGCACACCCAAGATACGCCTCTCTATGACTCTTTTCCCAGCAAATTGTGGGACACCTTGTCTGTCCTGAGCAGAAGGAGGAACTACAGAAAGGCAATGCCTTTGGCACGGGAGAACTATCAGCACTTGACTGATTTAGACCTCACTGCAAAATGGGCAGGATGACAAGTAAAAGCAGAACCCAGGCTCTAAAGATATATCTCCAGCTGTGAAAGCTAGCCTGTGTTGAAGGCATCACTAAACTCAGGCAAGAGGTTTTATGTATGGATATGAGAAGATATGGGGCAACACCCAGGTAAAAGCCTGGGCAAATTCTGCAGTGAAGACACTTAGGGCTTGTCTACACTTGAAACTCCACGGTGGAACGCCTCCAGTGCTGCAAGTGTGCAAATGTATATTTAGCTACACTGAAGCGCTGTTAACATTAGCTTTATTATTATTTTTTTTTTAACATTATTCTATGCCCATGGGAGGGGTTTTCCTATTGGCACAGGTATTCCACCTCCCTGAAAGGTAGATACTTCCATGAACCTAGCACTATCTACAAGGGAACTTCAGCTTAAAACATTGCTGAGGGATGTAAGCAAGGCAGCAGGGTTGATCTAATTTTCTAGTGTAAATGAACCCTTAGTTGGCTGTGATAAATGAAGGCAGTTTCTGTAGGATTATGAAATCACTCAGTTGATCTATTTATTCTTGTCTTCCATTTCTGTTACATAAAATACTCAGATTTCAGAGTAGCAGGCGTGTTAGTCTGTATCCGCAAAAAGAAAAAATACTCAGGGTAATACAGTTAGAGAATACATAGTGTTTGATTATTTCAAAGACGTCTGAATTAAGTTTTTATTTGAGAGTTAAAGAAATAGTTCATAAATATTTAAAACTTTCTAATTTCTTGCAGTGAGTTTACAAGAGTTCTGTATATTCTTTGCAGTTCTAGCAAAGCTCAAAAAACAAAATACAGTTTAAAATCTCTGGATCTATATTTGTAATGAGATAAGTTACTTCCTTAAAATAAAAATGAACCATCCCTTTGCATTTTATATAGATTACATCATAATACAACTAAACCAAATTTCTTGCACGGTATTTTCTCTGCACTGATGTAACATGGATTGCTTGGTTTTGCTTTTTTAAAAACCCTTCAGATTAGAAGTGAGCAGAAGATTAAGAAGTTTAAAAAAAAAAGTCTGCAGAGCCATGGAGAACCAAATTCTGTAAGTGCTACTGCAGGTTTGGAACAAAAAGCACTCACAGTAACAACCAATTAGATTGTAAACTGGAGAACCAAAAGAAGGAATTTGTAGCCAGAACATGTTCAAAATGTATTTTGTTAAACATGTCCAGCATTGCTTGTCCTATGTTTTTTTTTTTTTTTTTTAAGGAGTAAAATGTGACCTGGCTAAAAGCATTTTTACACACTTATGGGGCAAGTAGGGAAATGGGGCTTCATCCATTTAAGATTTGTAAAGTTATAAAAAATGTCCAGCTGTTCAAGGAACAGTAAAGGGTTAAAGGGTATCCAAGTTAAAAAAAAAAAACGATCAAGGAAAATTCCACTAAAAATGTCCATAAAGAGGATGTGAGAAAATACATTGTAGATCTACTGCATGCACATTCTCTCTCTCTCGCACACTGGAATGAATGCTGTGCATGCAAACGCTGTTTTCCCTGCTGGCTGAGCAGGCAATCGCTTTCTTGCCAAGAGTGGGGGAGGCTCTGAAAAGCAAGCTTATGCTGACATCACTAGAAGGCAGAGCTCTGCTTCCACAGAGGCGGCCGAGTGTTGACTGTCCTGTTACCAAGTGAGCTAACAGCCAATCAGATTCCACAGCAAAAACAAGATGGCCTTTGAACTCCCCACCAGCAACTTCCTGCTGTTTTCAGAGTACACACAGTGCAATGCAGCATGTCTGTCAGCTATGCGGCACAAAGGAACAGCCATTTTGTGACTGAACTGGACCTGCACCAAAATGCCAGGCGTTTAATCATTTTTCCTTCCTTCCAAGAGTGGCTAGTTTCCTTTTGAGCATTAACAAGACAAGAAATACTAATGGCTGATGAAACCAGATAGAGGTGTTAATTTTTGTTTCACTTTATTTTCCCCAGATAAAAATCCTCTTTTATATGAAACTACTTCTTCATAAAATGGCTGCCACAAACTGAATGTGTTCTGTTCTACAAAGTCTGCTGCACTCTGCAGTTCAGTTCTACAAAAGCAGCCATTTGCCAAGAGGACAATCGATTACAGATCTAAAACTTCAAAGCTCTCAATGGAAAACAGGTCTAAATCCATTCACACAGAACTAATGTTTCCAAATTGTATTTTATAACACGAAGCGCAAGTTGGAAGCAAATACAACTGTCTGTATTGCTTCTGCATCTCTTATGTAATAAAAATACAAGCCATGTCCATTTCATTATGGTTAGGGATGCGATAAGGTAACTGCAATGAAGAAATTCCAAGGGATTTAAGCAGAAGTTGGATCTATATGGTGTGTCCTTATCTTAAGTTATTTATACTACTGTTGTACAGGATTGCCAATTCCTAGATTTATTTTATCTTAATTTGTATTTCAGATACCAGTATTTGTGAAGTTAACGTTGTATTCAAAATTTATTGTGCAACTGCTCCTCTTCACATCATCTGCCTTTTTAAATAAAGTGCATTAGAAAAGGCAGAAGATGCAAAAAAAAATATTTTTAAAGAAAGGTTACTGCCAACATTTTGTTCCATTGTTTAAAATTTTGAGTTATGTACAACATCCCAGCTTTCATCCTGGGTGAAGCAAGTTAAATCAAGTGAGTGATCTTAACAGTGAAGTTGGAAAGCTTGACAATTGCGTTACTGTCTGTATACTGAAATACAGGAAGAAGAGGTGTTGCTATTCATCCAAAAGGTCCCAAGAAAGGCCTTCATCTGTGCAGATGCTACTAAACTTTTTGTAAGAGTTAAACTAACATCATTTCCCCTCAGGAATAATTTCTGTTTCAAGTCTACTCTCAGAGGAGTTTGTGTTTGTTCAGATAAGTTTCCCCCCCCCCCCCCCCCCTCTCCTTTCCTAGGGCTGGAAATTCAGGAATCTCAATTCCAGTCATATTCCCTAGTCATTATACTAATACACTCTCTACCAAATACATACATTGTTTCCCATCTGTATTTTTGCTTCTCATAACCTCAGATCAGTGGCACCAGTCACTCATATCCACCTTACCCTTCCATTTTCATTATTGTAGCCTCCAATCAAGGCATGATTATGTAATATGACTTCACACATTACCTAATGCTTCTAAGCTAGTCCAACAAAATTGTGAGAGGGGAGTCAAGTCACAGAAGCATGATCTGTGCAGACATCAATGTGTTTCAGGGTTACAGTAAAACAAGCTGAAGGCTTTACTTCCTAGAAATCATTTCCCCCATATCTTAAAGTCAACCTTAGAAAGCAAAGTATTTTAGACATTCAGCTGACTCAGCTCAGAAAATAAGGCTCATTTATAAATATGCTCTGTTCAATTGCTCCCACACTCCAGGTGAGTAGATATTACCAGCACTAAGTTTATTCTGGTGAAGTATGGGAAGGGGGAGAAAAATGTTAAGCATTTTACTTTTTTAATACAACAGGTGAAACATATGGCTCAATCAATGATGCTAGACACATGATCTTTGCTACAAAAGAGCAAAATTACACATATGATGCTATGCAAATATTATACCCTTGGGGCAGAAAAAAATAAAATCAAAGGTTGTGTGTCTGTGTGATCCCAATTATTCACTCATTATACCCAGTTATTAGACTTCATTTTACTTGGCATAATGTTCCCACACTCCTAAAATGTATTTATTCTGATTGCTGTTGTTACTACTGATCATCCACATTTTTCAGTGACATTTAGATTAAAAAGCAAACCAACTTTTCTTAAAGTCAGGATTTTTGCAGCTGCACTTAAACATAATTACAACCTTATAATTAAAGTTGAAAATATCTCAAACATTTTAAAAAATACAACTTGTATATACTGTGTGTATGATTTGGGTTTTTTTTAAAACCAATTTAACAATGCCCATTTTAAATCAAATAAATGTACCTATTTCCATTTTAACACCTTTTATTACACTGCAATTTAAAAACATTCCTGATTAGCATGCAAAATTAAGTTTTAAAAGGTTATAACAAAATAACGTGGTCACAAATGTGTTTCTACCACAAATATTTCAAGTTCATATCATGTTCAAGAATAGGTTAAATATTACTGGACAAAGAATCTTATTCATACATTTGATAAACTTACATAGTGCACATGTTGATACCAAAGAGTTTTAGAATTCTTTTTATTGACAATTACTTAAAAGATACTCAAGGAAAAATGAACAGGTCACGATTTAATAAAAGTTAACATAAATAGGCAAAATGCAATGTATTGACAAACACTGAAGAGCAATGCAAAGTTTAGACTTCAATGTTAGATTAAGCCAACATATTGTTTAAGATACAATGTTAAAAGCTAAATGAAGAACAAAACAAAGGACTTAATGTTGTAAGTCTATCAAATGTTAGCAGTATTTTCAACATTTTGTACTCTTCCTCAAATCAAAGTTAAATTTATAAAGTAGTTGAAAAGAATATCATTACTTGACATAAAAGTAAACACACATTCTGAGCAAAAATATACAAAACAAGCAATCAAAGGACACCAAGGTTCCCATTAACAATCCTAGTTTAGATTTTATAAACATGAAATACTATCACCACCAGGGGAAAGTTTGGTTAAATTGTATCAAAATATCTAAAATACCTAAACAGTATCAAAGTTCTGTAAGCCCAAATAAAATATAAAGTAAGGAGCATCAATCAAACAGGCACTTTTTAGTTTATATTTTAAAATGAACTTTTTTTCATTCATGTAAGTTTCTCTAGTGTCTATTTACTATAATTTACTACTACTAGGCTTCTGTATGGCCCTCAGTTAAAGTTTAGACTTCTGAGATTCTTCAAAGAAAAATTTGCCTTGTATGTAAAATGGTGCAATGCAGCAATGGCTAAACCGACAAGGTCGTTTTTCACAGAACAAAAAACCTAAAAACTGAAATTCAGAAACTGAAAAAGCATAACAGAGAAAGGGGCTCCCTTGAATAAAGGTACATTACCTTTTGACTCTGACATGGGCCCTTAAGTCACAACACAACTTTCAGAAATTGCTACCAAAAAAATTAGGGTGTGGCATATTAACAATCTCAAGGTCATTCCTTAAAAAAGGAATCAAAATCAGTTAAATGTTTTGTATTAAGCATGGGCAGTAAACCAAAGCTGTCAAGGTAAACACTGTATTCAGAGGTTTTTAAAAATAAAATAAAGTTGATAGATCATACCTCGATGCATTGCTGTGTACTGAACCCTCCTCTCCTTGGCTTTTGTCCTCATTTCTCATCATCTTTTAATTCTTAAATATTAATGGGGGGTATCTGTGTTTGCTTTGATGTCCTGTGCCCAGGTATTTACTGTCAAAAGTTGAAAGAAAGGTAAGGTCCCAGTTTGTTTCATTGGCTTTCGTTATCAAGAACAAAGTCCTGACGCTGTAATGATAGTTATAACAATACACAACACTGATCAGCACAGGAAAACGGACATTTAAAACAATAATATTCATTTTAAAAAGAAAAAAATTGGAAGAGAAACCACCCAGAGCAGCATCCTGCAAACTTTCCCAAAGTAACAGAGGAAGCAAAAATCTCTGTATTTTATTGCGTCATTCCCAATACAGCTCAAATCGGTCGAAAAGTCAAAGTACTCAAAAACGGCAGAAATCTGAAAAATAATAATATTGATTGCCCACCTACCTGATCCATGCACCACCGCCAGGACCAAGCCGATATTAGTTTCGGGTAGTGGAAAAACATCAGATGCAAAATATTTGGAGGTAAAACGACAACGATATATTTTTAGATAATAAAAAAATAAATAGATTCTAATCCCCAAAACTATACTGCTGTGAAAGCAAAAGCAGCGATAATTAGTACAAAAAATGTCCGGGGGAAAAGCTCATTAGGAGAGCGCACAAAAATGGAGGTACGCCATGGCTTCTAAGCTGGAAAAACAACGACCTGGGCTCTCTCCACGGCTTCTTCTTTCCAGCAAGGCACGAAAAGAGAGCCTCCAAAAGCTGCTTTTCTGCCCGAAAAAGGCTCAGTTAGCCCCCGATTCGTGCCTAGAACAGGTAAGGGGCTCTGGGGGCCCCCTGAGGCTGCCCAAAAGTTAGGGAAAGTTGCGTAAAGTGTTGGGAAGGCACGGAGCTCAGCGCGCTCTCTCTAAGGCACAGCCGCCATCTAGAGCTCCTTCCCAGCTCTGAGCTCTGCCTTTGATTGACACTCTCTACATTTACCCCACAACTCAGGTGATGTACCATAGACCCACCCCTTCATTTCTACCAAAAAAAAAGAGATAGCCTCTACCTAAAGGGTGCCTGCCACCCCCCACATCCTTGGCTTCTTCAAACCACCCCATCTGAGGGGGCACCTTAACCCCATCTGGCTCAGACACCCTTTTCAAGCCAGAAAGAAATGTAATTTGTTTCTTTTGTTTTAAAGATTTGCTAAATATTTCAGTCCATGGGCTAAAATTACTTCCTCCCTGGACAGGAAGTGGTGCTGTAACAAGCCATTTTGAAAGAATGGAAGAGGGACTAATAGCCAGATTTGAGCAACAGCCCTCCTTGGAAGTCAACCCCACCCAATGGGTAGCAATTTTTTTTTTAATTCAATCAAAAAAAAATCTTCAATCAATAATCCTTTCCCTTGTCACTCAATACCTATAATTTAAGATTGAAAAATGGAAAGTCACTACACCCTAAAGAAAGCAGTTTGACAGTAACCCTTTCAACTCAACAGCGCCTCCCTAGTGGTTCTTGAGAAGAGCAAAATTAAATAGCTTTGTTATTTTAATTCATTAACCGAAGAGACTATTGCAAAAAAAATATATATATATATAGCACCAGGTTGAGTATTGCCCATTTCTTAACCCATTAGTGTTTATAATAGATCTTAACATCCTAAAGTGGACTTTTTACAGTAATGTAGAATTCAAGGTCCAGAATTAGTTATTCATTACAAGCCAAGTAAAATCTCAACTACTATGTCCTGGTAGAGAAAACACCACTCATTGAGGAATTGGAAGGGATCTAAGCACAAGAGATGCCCTTATGCCCACTACTCCTCCCCCAACAAGCAAAAGTGATAACCAACTAGAAGCATCACCTAAGCTTTTCACACATTTATTATCCATTTTACAAGATATTGGCATCAGGCATCAGTGTTCAGACTTTCTAGTAATGTTTTGATTGGGGCTTTATACTAAGTGTATCAAAAATGGTACACTATCCCAACCAATGGCCAATAGCAAGTTCAACCAGTAAAACCCAAGTTATTTTCTTTCAGCTCCTCCATATCCTTCCCATTCTTGCCCTCAGTCAATTCACCCTCTCTTCAATGCAGTAAAATGAGGGTTGTGTAAATTTGATGTGCTATACCAAAATAGTGCAATATTGACTGGTGAGTGATTATATAAATATAGAAGAAAGCTAGTGACCCTCTGCGCACACAGCAAATTAAAAAAATAAATTACAATGTAAAAAGAGCACTAATTTCAAACTGAACTTTAACAGTACAAAGAAAATCTATTAATTTGAATACTCAGTCTTTTTTTAGACAGTCTAATACTCAACCACACCATATAATAAATGGCAGAAACAAGACTGGCTAGGTAAGTGTGTACATTCAACACTGCACGATTAAAGAGTTATGAACAGCCATTATCATATGTTAAGAATGAAGATTTCCAACAATTTATCTCAATGAATGACAGCTAAACATCTCTCATGCTAAATCTACAATATTTCTCATTTGGAGATCCCTTTTGTCCAGATTACCTCAATTAACACCAGGTCTGTCCTGGTATTCAAATGTGAGGAGAAAAGTTGGGCCACCTGTTCAAGATGAAATTTAAGTATAAAATTGTCTCTCTGTAGCCAACCCTTGACCAATAACATACATTTCTTGGAAGTGGCAACGTGATTTTTGAACAATAACTGACTTTTAAAAATACTACTTCACATAGGTTAACTTTGATCTTTCTTGTTACTAGATAAAAAACACCAAATAACTCCACTTAACACTTATTTGTAAGGAATTATTAAGTCAACAAGAAATTCACAGTATACAGGATGGCCATGAACTGTATTGGACACTTGCACAGACTAATTCTAATCCATTTTAAATAAATTGGTTTAAACACTCATTAAGCCAAGGTACTCAACTCCACAGAAGTAAAAAATTTTAGAATGGTATAGGGGGTTTTTTTTGTTGTTGTTTTTTTTTTAAATCAATCCAAAATGTAACAGAAGTTTCCAACACAAAGCACATGAAATTTAGCAAAGAAGTTGTTCAGGCAACTCATTTGAAGTTCACTATAAAGGTTTTGTATACACACCCTTCCACACAAACAACAAAAACAAAGATAGTTCAGGATGACCCTTCACTGCAAACCAGTGACCATGCATTTTATTGCCTAGTTTGCCAATATATTTGAAATTTGTACCATCCTATGATAGCTTCACAAAGTTTAACAAAAGGACTTTGACAACTGACCAAGTACTGAACAAAATAAAAAAATTGAACATTTTAACTCCATGGATAACTAAAAATAAAATATTGGACATTGAGACAAACTGAGGAGTCTTTGAAACCAAATATAGCCATATTTCAAATGAAGTATTTCATAAAGCTTACAAAGCCCTCAGTATTTACCAGCTTTAAAAATATTTCTCATTTTCAGAGTCCAGTGATCAAAGAAATTGAATGCACCTAAACATCAATACATTCCAAGTATTTTTCAGCCAGGAAAAAGACAAACCAAGAATAGAGTGTAAAAAAACATTTATTAAATACGTCACTTAAAAATAGCATAATAATACATTTGGCCCAAATAGGTAGCAATAGACCTGATATCAACTTCGTTCCCCTGTTAAGTATACATTTCTTGGAGTATAAAAATTTTGCCACCCATCCCTCAAAAACAGATCCATTTTCTGTACACTTGTACAACACCCTTCAGAAATTCAAGTCCATTTTGGTAGGATGATCACAAACCCAAATCTTCTCTGGTTTAGTAACATTGAAGTCCATGTTAAAGTGTCCCTGTCTTGGATGGATATATCACAGCACTCATTCATTAGTCCATTTCCTCAACCTCTCAATCAACAGTGGAACTGCCATCTTGGTTTCCCATTCGTAGACTCCATTTGACACTCTTCATCTGACTTGACTCTTTATAAAAAAATTAAAAGAAAAATGCTGTTGGAATATAGATAATTTATCCTTAAACTAAACAGACAACATTCAACTATGTACCTTGAAGGCATTTTAAACATGAATTTTAGAACTAAGGCTTCATGAATTTGATTGAATATAAATTATACATGCCAGGACACATGCTATTTTCACCAACTAACATGGGCAACATGACATGTAACAGTTTCCAAAAATACAAATAAATACTACAGGGAAAAGTAAGAGTTCAAGAAACCTTTTGAGCATAATGAACTCAGTACTAAAATTTTGCATAGGGAACTATTAAATACAATACAGAGAGATACTTTCAAACAGAGGGATTTTACCTCTGATGACAAACTTTACTGGATTGACCTATCCACTAAAGTTAATGTAAAACACAAGTACTTCTAGCCAAACAGTAATGGTCTCAAATCAAGTTGAAACTAAGCTTAATTTTTTGCTACTAGATGAAGTTTTCAACGATGTCCCTCTCTCTGCTTAAAACACACAAGTAATCAAACATAATAATGCCAAAGGTATGAAAGCTAAGTTACTATATGAAAGTGTTGATTGGAGTCAATAGAAATTCCTAAAGTTGTGCCATCTTGGCTCTAGTCTTCTAGTCTAGAAAGAGAAACACCTATGGTGATGGTCATTTTAAAGAGACCAAATATCAGAAAATAGACGGAATGGTCATTTCAGGAGCTACTGGATGAGCAAATGTGTCAAAATCAGATGGAAATTATGCAAATTACACTGCTGTGTCTCATTGCTTTCAACACAACCAGCATAATGTCTCTCCCCAATCATGCTTCCTCCAGCCATGTACTCAAAGTTTGCTCTTCATAAAGCCGCAACAGGGCTTAAGGCACCAGATCAGTGACAAAGTTAGAAATGTCCAGATGAAGCATTATTGTGACTGCCATTAGAAGTGGGACATTTGGCCCAACAGATCAAGTTATCTTGCCTCTTGACTTTAAATTACATCATTGCTACTGAAACACAAACCAAATGTAGTCCAAAGACAAAAACTAATGTACTTTTTTAAACTGCTATTTGCACCCATATAAACATACACCTTAAGTACAGGAAACAACTAAATGGCAGAACAACAACAAAAACTCAAAAAGCCTACAAGCCAGCAACGAAGTGCTAAATGTAGGCAAAACCCTCTGAACTGTACAAGAAATGGTTTTCAATAATTGTTTCCTCAATAGTGAATTTGCATTCTATCTTTACATTTGTGACCTTTTATTTCCTTCTTTCGATTTATTCTTTTGAATGTGGCTTTTTAACTTAACACGCAGTTTAATTTTACAGCCAATTCTACCACTATTTGGTCCCCTTAAAAAAAACCTCCAGGCATAATCTTTCCAGGTAAGAAAGGCTGCAAAAATTAATTACAAAAAAAAAAAAGACAGTAGAATTGAGCGGCATCATCTAGTGTTTTGCCTCGTCATTCAAGTGCCACTATTCTCATTTCAAAACATCCTGTCAAACTATGAAGTCCTTATAGCAATCTGTTCCGGGTTAACGATTTGCCATTTACCGTATTTCATATCCCAGTATTCCTATATGGATGAACTGATTTTTCCTCCCATTTCAGATAGATGGAATACAGGAGCGGCTATTTCAATTCAACTTTTAGTTGCATCGTATAGGTGGTAAGTTGAGGGTAGGCAGAATATTCAAATCACAGGGTCTTCCGATCCTCAACCTCACATACCTCCAGGTTTTTTTGGTTTTGTTATTGATTTGTTGTGTTTTTTAATTCAAGTGGTATTTCTTCTTTAGTGGGGGGTAGCAATTTTTAACTAAGTCTCTAAACTGAAAAAAATTACTACAAATTTATTATGTATCATATATTGTACATACTAATTCAGATTTAAACCAATTTAGGCACTTGGAGATTAGTCCATGTTTCAAAATATTTTTAGGAACTAATGGAATCTGATTAAGGCACCAAAATATAACATAACCACACTGTCAAATATGGTCAGTGAGACAATATCCTTTATTGGACCATCTTCTGGTCCAATAAAACCCACCTTCTCTCTCTAATACCCTGAGACTAACACTGATACAATTCTTGCCAGTGTCAAATATTTGGGAATGTTGGGGTGAGTGAAGTGGATATTCAATACATAATGAAATTCACCAAGTTTCTTGTTTCTTTTTATGGTTACTGCTTTTGTTGTAAGAAGCAAGGGAAGCCAAGTGTTGAACTGATAACCACAGTACACGTTTGTTTTTGTTTTTTGGCAGTTCAACCCATGAAAACCTACTTTTGTTGGGTCATTCCACTGAGTGCAAAGCAAATGTAAGTGACAATAAAAGAAGGCTAACGGCATTTTGGGCTGTATACGTAGGGGCATTGCCAGCAGATCAAGGGACGGGATCATTCCCCTCTATTCGGCACTGGTGAGGACTCATCTGGAGTAGTGTGTCCAATTTTGGGCCCCACACTACAAGGATGTGGAAAAATTGGAAAGAGTCCAGCAGAGGGCAACAAAAACGATTGGGGGCTGGAGCACATGACTTATGAGGAGAGGCTGAGGGAACTGGGATTATTTAGTCTGCAGAAGAGATGGGGGGGATTTGATAGCTGCTTTCAACTACCTGAAAGGGGGTTCCAAAGAGGATGGATCTAGACTGTTCTCAGTGGTAGCAGATGACAGAACAAGGAGTAATGGTCTCAAGTTGCAGTGGGGGAGGTTTAGGTTGGATATTAGGAATAACTTTTTCACTAGGAGGGTGGTGAAGCAATGGAATGGGTTACATAGGGAGGTGGTGGAATCTCCTTCCTTAGAAGTTTTTAAGGTCAGGTTTGACAAAGCCCTGGCTGGGATGATTTGGTTGGGGATTGGTCCTGCTTTGAGCAGGGGGTTGGACTAGATGACCTCCTGAGGTCCCTTCCAACTCTGATATTCTATGAAAAGACATCAGCCCTAAGGTATCTCTGCTTGGTTCAGCCATATTTGGTTGTACCAATGAGTTTGCAAACAACTGACAGTGGTAATCTGAATCTCTCATCTTGAAAATACCACCAACACTTTCAAATGCATACACTTATCTAAAATTACTATTTCTGTAACAAGATCCTGCAATGAAAGGAGTTACAATAAGAGGGAAGTATTAATAGCACTCAGTAAATAATTTAAAATAATTTGGACCCAATTCTTCAAACTACACAGCTACAACTGTGTGTTATGTTTTTAGAGTACATCTAGTAAACATTTTAACACGTTTTCCCAAGTTAGAGTCTTCCTCCAGTAAGACTTCTACAGTGGCTTTATGTTTGTTTATAAACAGTCACACTGATCATTTATGACTAAGATTCTTCTTTTCAGTACATTAAGCTTATGTTCTCTTTACATCCTTCTGTAGAGTCACAGCATTAGCCATCACTCTATTGCTCAAGAAGTTCTCTAACCTACTGGCTATTGTATTTTTATTTCTAATTAAACAAGATTTATATTTAGGCTACTCAAAGCCGTTTATACAATGCTTGGTAGGTTTCCTTCACTTCCTCAAAATATAGAAATGCCAATCTTTATTAACAGTCCACTGCAATACCTGGGTAAATATCCAAGCATCAAACAGATTTGAAATTTTAGAATTTCGAAATTTATCTTCTCTTCACACTATCATAATACATAATAACTTTTTGCTCTAATTTAGAAAGATGATTTTTTGGAGGAGTCCACTGAAACAAATAAAATTTCAGTCTTTTGTAACCAAAAATAAGTGTTCAGTTTTACCTCTTATGCTTGTCAAAAAACCACAACAGTGCCCTAAAGTACAGTTGGGAAGTCCAAACATGCAAGCATAAAATATACTTATCAATAACATGTATAGATAAAATACCTAAGTTATAAGATTCTTATTTCAAACAAAGAAGGCTAACTAGAAAGACTGTCAACTTTACATGCTTAAGACTTTTCCGTATATTAGAATTTTTTAAAAGTTACAACTTCACAACAAAGGAAAGCTATTTAAGAGGGAAATCCCAGTCGAGGTAAATGGGCAGGAACAAGTTCCGAAGTTTAGAACTTGAGGCTTTTACTTTGCCATGGGTTTACCAAAGCAAGTCTTCCTCTCAGATACAGAGCTGTAATGAACTTGTATATTAGTGCCACTCTTTCATTGTAGGATGTGGAAATAGGTGAAATTCTCACCCATACAAGAAGGTAGATCTTCATGGAGAACAAAATACAAGAAGGTCCTTCACTGATCTCAGAAGGCTCACTGTAGTTTTATCCAGTTAAAAAAATGTGGAGGTGTAAGCACTACAGGTGGTTTCCAAGGGAAAAACTAGTTGACTTCCATTGACATCCATATGAGTTTTACCTAGGTAAGGATAGGAATTTTTTTTGTTTGTTTTTTTAAAGGCTGTCTCGGGGATGAAAGACTATTAAACTAGACAATGAGCCGATCATAACTTTACACATTTGGAACTGTTGGGTTCTGATATAGGACACTGATGTTCATGATGTAACTTTAAATAGGACAAGGCATTGTTAGCTCAGGGAAGTTTTCTTCCAGCTTTCAAGGATTTATATTGTACCTGCAGTTAAGGGTCCAAGAATCTTTGGTCACATCTTATAGATCTAGACTGTTTTGAGGTTAAGTAACTTCTAAAAGGTAACTTTGAAATCAAGCTGAGGATAAAATTTGCAAACACAAACAGCACAGCACCTTAAAGAGTTGTTGGGCTAGATTAAAGGTAACAGCCCACATAAAATTTCAAAACATCATGTAGAGTACACCAACTCCAAAAAGAAGGTTTATGGTGAACTCAAATGCTTTTATTTCTTATTCAAGAAAACTTTCAAATCCAGATCACTAGCCCTAAGTTTAAACTTAATTTACAAACATTTTAAAAGGAAAACATTTTAAAGATAATTCTTCCTCAAATTAAGTTCAGGGCTTCTCTCTCTCTCTCTCTCCTAGAGATTATTACAAAGCACCATAAGGAACTGAATAACTTCCCAATGTACAGGGTAACTGGGATGTCTTCAACTGCTGCTGGAGAAACATAACCCTACTACGAGTTTATAATCCAAATTAGAGAAAGAAAATGGAGAAAAAGGGTATAGGGAAAGTTGGGGTGAAATTTAACTGTTGTTAACGTTAACTTTCACCCCTTTTCCATGACATACCAAGAATTATACAGGTTTCCATACTTTTAACAGAAGTTGAGACAGGACAAGAGCGCTGAGGAGGAAGAGAACACAATGGTTTCTGGTGGATAGCATGGCAAAAGTGGGTTTAGAAGAGTGAAGATTACTTGGAACATAGTAAGAGATATATTGTTCCATATGTAAGAAGCATTAAAAAAGGCAGCACAAAAAAGAGAAGACAAGTAGAGCGGGCAGGGTGCAAGGGAACCAAAGAAAAAGGGAATGATATGTAGTCAGTGAATTAAAAAAAAAGCAAGAAACCATATACAATACTAGTTGCACCTAAATTTGGCAGCAAGGTCCTGGTATTCTGCAGTACTCTAGTGTGGCAGTTTGGAGATTCTAAACATCTTAATTTAAATTAAGAACTACGGCTTTTAATGAATGAGAAGGAGCCAAAAGAGTATCTTTCTACCTCCAATTATTTTTATAATTAAAATAAAGTCTTATACCTCCTCCACCAATTTTCTGTTTACAACACACTCCAGGGGTTTGTCTAGACAAGGCAGGACTTTTGATTTAGTTATCAGTAGGAAGCTAGAAGCTTTGGCAGCCAGGGAGGCAGCAGTTGGGTTTTTGGCACCTGCGGAGGCATGGAAGGCAGTTTGAACAGAGAACAACATTAGCTGGATGTCTCTACTAATGTGAGGCACAATGAAACAGTCATTATCCTCAGGTTTCAGAGTTAACATCCTACTATGATGATGGAAGCAAGTCACACCTTGGAGCTACTAGTTCAGGCTGTCTGCAGACTAAGGAAACCACCACTGAATGAGTTAACTTTTCACATTTGGAAGATTATCTTCACAAATGAAAAAAATGTGTGTTAAATGCAAGCTTAAATTCTAGAGCACAGTTCTGCAGCAAAGTAAATTCCATGGCAAATTGTGCCACTGCATAAACACAAAATGCATTGAAAATTAGGGCAAAGATAATGTTATGCAGAGATACGGAGTCAACAAGAGGACTTAAATTTGGCCAGATAAAAGAAACTTGACTCTCAGTACCTGTTTTAAAGGTCATACAAAGTAGTCCCAGGGTACATTCTTTTTATAGCAAAATATAATTCAACAAGTTGTATTCCCATTTTCATCCCAAATGGTGGCTCTAGATATAATCAAGTCTTCTCTCCTACTCAAACCTGACAACTTTGCATTTTGACTGAACGGAGGACTATTCCTAAACTATTCCTATAAACTACTTGTTCAATGTGGTAGGTCATATCCTAAATTCACAGCATCCTTTGTAAAATTACAGATCTTTGGAATAAGAAGGGGGAAAAAGAGCTCTGAGTCTTAGAAAACTCCCTGGACATAGTTACTAACTAGTCGACTTAAGGACCCTTGTTGCTGTTGATAGGCGTGCACAAGGACAAAGCTTGGCTAATGGTATTAATAATAGGATGCTTAAGACATTCTTTCATTATGTGATTTTCTATTTTATACCACAAATTGAGACATAATATTGATGAAGTACTGTACTATTTGTACAAGGTAACATTTGATATATTGTAGTCTGTACAAATACAGATTTGATTTAATGTTTTATCCTTTGTTCTCATCAAGAAGTCAAGTCACAAAAATGGAAGACCAAGAGTGCCACAGCATTATACGAAAGATTTAAAATTGATTGAAAATACTATCTAAAAAGTGCATTTCATAACATCACCAAAAGAAGAAGAGTTCAAGACTCTGGTACTTTTAAATAAACCTATTTTTATTTAAAATATGCTTCAAGTCAATCAAGTTTAAGGACATTTTCAATCAAAACAATTTCAGCAAATTAAACATAACTATAAATCATATTTTAAATCACATGCAAGTATATTAAGAAAAATAACTTACCAATGCTTCAATCAACATCAGCTATTTTGTGCATCCTGAGATCACCACATTCCTCACCACATCTGTAGGGGAAAACATACATTAAAAAACACATTTGAAAAAAATCAAAACTTAAATTCACTGATTTTTATAAACACCAGAAAGTACCATCTTCAGCCCAGCACAAAGCTGCCACCACAATCCCATGTGGTTGGGGGGAGTATGTACCCAATAAAAGACAACCCAAAAGCATACAGCACTTGTCAGAGGACATGCCCTAATCACGATTTGCACCTCAACGTACTGCTAGGCAACCTGGGATGGCAAAGATCTTATGGAAACTCTTCCACAATTTAGAACTACCCTCCACACCCTGGATACATTAATCTCCAGTGACACATCACAGGTGCGATTTGAAAAGAGGCTATGTCTAGCACTTTTGGAAACCAAGTAAATGGGAAAACTAACCAGGCACCAGTGGAATCTGAAATGGATTCTTATGTGAAATGCCCTTATGCTTTCAGCCTACTTCTTCCACTTCATTCACTTTCTAAATAGTTTGCTAATTACCGAAGAACTGATACATGTACTATATTTAACTGCAGTATTAACCAAATTTTGCCATGCAGCCAATTTTCCTTGTAAGGCAGCTACAACAACATAGTAAAATTCTAGTTTTCTACATGTGGTCAGCTTCAGAACAGATTATCTCAGTAAGAGTCTATTGACAGCCCATATCAATAGGTATTAAAATATCAGTACACTTCTAATAGAGACAAGAAAGTAAATGGCTCCACCCACAACAACCCATAAAGCCTCCAGAAAGCAAACTAATACCAAAAACTCTTTGTGATTACAAAATTATAGAAAATTTTAAGTAAGTTACGCTTCTCAGCTGAGCCAATAATTGATACAGATACTGTCTGAATCCTAGATCTCCCCGATGACAAAGAACTAATTTAATTTAAAAATTAATAATAAATTTTTCAAAGACATTTAAGAGACTAAGGAGCATACGACTCATTGAAAGTTAACAGGATTTAGACTCCCAAATCACCTAACTTTGGTTAATGCTGGCCTTAATCTAAATTATATCAAATGAGTCTAAAATTCTCTTGCTAACAGCAGTTGACCAACAAAGTTTCTCCCACCACCTTCAAAATCTATTTTTAAGAGAAATGCAACATTTGATATGAATGTATTCATAATAAATTCCCACAATAGTTTTAATATTTAATGTATAGATTTCTAGATTCTGATATTTTACTTCATCTTTTTCCTTCAAGTTACTCCCTTTATTTATTTCCCCTTCCCACATCAGCTTTCCATTTTAAACACGTTTCAAATGAACTAGTTCCAACAATGTAATTACAATTTTGTTCATAAAGCCTGGTTTCTTTCCACACATCTGGGTATCAATCAAACTTGAGTGGTAACCAGTATGCAACTGACAGTTTACCCAAGTATGATACATAAGGAGTTTATAGGACTAAAATGTGTATTTAAATGTGATCCAACAGTATACAGCATTCAACAGTATTTGTTTTATTCAGTGTTTTTAATTTCTCAATCAGCCGATAGAGACTCTTCTGCAAAGCAACCTCAAATTTTATAAGTGTTATATAACAAAGATAAGTTTGTTTGTCCAATTGAGTGTTTACGTCTATCACTTCCCTCTTCAAAGAAAACATCTAGCACTAGAGACTTCTAAAAGGTAACTAAACAAAGCTATGACAAAAGGTTGAACTTGAAAGTCCAATCTTAGACACTTCTAATAGTGAATCACATTATCTAGGTTCAGAGATCATTTTTGTTCTAGTTTAAACATCTTGTTATTTTCATGACGACTCTACTGGGCGTTAAGTCATTTGGCTCTACTCAGGTTATAATGGCCCAGTCAAACACAGACATACCACAGTTCAATTACAAAGAAAGCAGATTTGAGAACATGAATGTTCTTTTAAAGTCAATACAATTTTGGAAGAGGAAGCTAACATTTGGTAAGCAGACAGTTGTCAAAAGTGTCTACTGGATGAACTGAAAAAGAATGTTCCCAGACAATGGCTCCCCTCCCTAAAGGATGGCATGCTATCAAACTCTAAAGATATCTTGTATGTCTAACGTGGTCTCTTTATTCTGCTGCAGTGCAGTCAAGGTGAGGCTCACTTGTTTTTAGATGTCATGTTTTCTGGTTAAATGCAACGGGGACTAAAATGATTCCAGAGCATAAACAAACTGTTTTATGGATTCCATGACACATTAATATGCTCTCAGGTGTCTGGAAGTGAGATCTTTCCTTGATTTCCTAGAGGTGTGAACTGAGTTGACTGAGGCCTATACAATGTATTTAAAGAACAGCTGCCAATATAGTAGATCAAAATATGTAAGATTTGAATTAAAGGGACAAGAAGTGAGGATCTAAACAACAGTCAAAATGATTAGAGAACATTAGAGACCATAGTTTTCACAATATATTCAGTACAAAGAAGGCCATGGTGGTACAGGATGAGTTCAAGGTCATTAAGATCAAAGGATTCTTTCCCAAATGCCCTTATAAAAGTGTTTGTTAACCAAACTGGGTCAACCTATGATGTCTATCGTATATTTGTATTTGTGAATAGGTCAACCATGACTGAAGATTTTGGATCTTAAAAAGGCTTGACCAAAGGAATAAAAATCATGAATTTCACAGATTAAATGTAAGAATTATCATCAGGAACTGAGTGTACTGTTCTACTATAATTACAAGCCTGTTTTTGGCTCTCTCATTGGTAGATTATTTGAGAGACCTGGACTTCGTAGCATTCTGTTCCAATAGACTGAAGATTCACATCAGGTGTCACATGCATCTTTTCAAAGATACCAGATAATTTCTTATAAGGACTCCCAATTCTCAAGTTTCATATTTTACAATTACATGACTGACTTGTTAAATTTTACACAGCATCCTCATTCAAAATTTTGTTTTCCTGCAGTCTGCCTCCACTGTAAGCTATATGACTGCTTCTCTATATAAATTAGTTTGATTTGTGTGTCATACTGGCAAGAACTCTCGGTGTGGGTAAAATGAAGACTAACTTTCAACTGCTACAAGCAGAGACACTTGAAAAGTTATATATCTGTATTTGACTAGTTAAAGCAATTAGCTGGAACAGGCTAAAATTTACCTCCAAGCTAGAATAGGTATCTGTACTCTATCAAGTGGGAGATCTTATGAGAATGGTGTTGATTTTTGTTAATTTTTAGTTTTATGTAAAACAGTTTTGGGGGTAAGATACATAATTCATTAAGATTCATTTTAGGATTCTCAGTTAATTTGAATCTCTTCTTCATCAAGATGGTCTTAAGATTTAATGACCTGAATTTGTATATTAGTATGGTAACCCACAAGAAGAAATCTGTTATTAATACAAGCACCAAGTAAGATCAACAATGCCGAGTTACATTTGAACCATGTTACCTTTTATCAATCTAAAAATGTCTCAAATTCAAAGGTAGTTGAAAATTAGTCTACTTAAGTTATAGAAATAACAAGGTATCTAACATTACTAGTGCTTTGGCTTCTCATTTTTATAGCAGTAGGATTTTAGATGGTAAAACATCCAAAAGGATTTTTTTTAAATGAAATGCATGAAAGCCCAAACAGAAAAAACTTGAAATATGATCATGAAGTAATGAATTCAGGAACAATGCATTCCTGAAGTTTAACTCAAACTTTATACATACACTTATGTGCTGCTGCATATGGAGAAACTTAGAAATATCTGCCTTGAGTTTCTAAATTCTTTACTTTTAATTTACCTTACTATGCAATATATTTTAGATGGTACAAACAGATCCATCTCCTTTTACTGAATGGACTGTCCCATAATCTTGAGAAAAGATTGTATTTAGAGGTCACGTCAAGAATATTATGAACTGTATTTAGTATGCACTAAAATTTGAATGCAAATCCTGAGCAAGACGCCATTCATTTACTGTGCTAAGTACCCTTAATGCCTTAAACAAATGCCACAGCATAAGTTTAATGCTTATTTGCTGAAAAAGTGAATTTTAAGAGATTAACAGAAACACTAATATTACATACCTATATGAACATTATAGAATTTGAACGTTTCCTTTTATTCCAGGTTTAATAGATCAGCCACTGCAGCCAAGAAACAGTACCCAGGTACAATCCTTTAAAAAAGGAACAAAGAAGTGTGTTTAAAAGATCAAAAGCTATCCAAAAGATTCCACCTACACTTCCGCCATAGGACTATCTAAATGTATTAGTATATTTCTTTAAACAAAACTTTCTAGTGATTGCATATTAAAGTTCTCATCTAAAGTATAAAACAAGCACATGGAGAGTAACATCATGGTACAAAATTAGAAATAATAAATGTAAATAAATTCTTTAAAGAACATTAAACGTTCAGGCTCTTCAAAAAAACAGGTAGGCCCCCGAGACACTTCTTGTTATTAGCGTGTACGTTGGTTATTCAGCTTTTGATGCCATGTTTAAAATCCACAATATGCCTAGGTGAACTTGTTTTTATTTAACTTTAGAATGCAGAATACAAATGACCTACAAAATTCAGTACATTTTTTCACTTAGGAAAATAGGGTAAATGAAATAGGAAGTTTTTGAAGTAAAGTGATGAGCTTTTTCACCAAAATTCAGTCCAGATTGTTATAGATTAATTCATCTTTTAAGCTATTAGAACAAAATTAATTTGACAGAATAGCTATCAAGCACACGTTACATGAAATTTTAAAATGGGGCATTTTTGCATCTTATACCTACATTAAAACATACCCTTCAAAATCCAGATAATTTTGTAGTGTACCCCATTCAATATAAGAATAAGACTTGCAAAACAAAGGTCACTTTTACCTTTCCTAGTAAAGCACAGCAGTAGACAATTAAACAAACCCCCAAGAACGAGAAAGTAACTGAAAGTGGTAATGATGCTGTGTAAAACTTAGAACAACCCATTCTTACCTAAAATATTAGATGTCTCCAATCCGCCTGGAAGCCAGCCAGCCATCAAGTAGGTAAACATTTATGGAGTTCTATCTTTAAAGAAAAGAAAAACAAATGTTACTGTTTTGCTTTTAAAAAGGTTGTAAATAATTACTTGTACAAATATAAAAAGAACAGCAATTTTTAAGAGTACTGAGTTAAGACTAAATCAAGACAGCATTGGCCATATATATTACTATAATCTCTGGCAACAAAAATATTGGTGTTTTTACATCTGAACACACTGGTGATGGGATGGGATTATGAAACATCACATGCACAGTCCATTTTTTTTTTGGCATGAAATGAGGTAAACTGCCTGCCCCCTCCCATTATTTTTATTTTTACCATTACCAGACCATTAACCATAAAGATGAAATCAAAACTGTAAACAGCATATATTTCATAAAGCAAAAGCAAGTAGTGTTTTTTGTAGTTTCACACAATCCTTTCTTTTACTCCATAAAATGCAAAAGCCCTTAAAAAATTTAGCAATGCAAAGTTTAATAAAATCCCCACAAACAGCAAACTATGATGTTAAAATGGCTGTCATCATCTTCTGTGAATTTTTAGCCACAAGTTATTTGATCTTTCCAAATGAGATATCAGCTTTTCCCTTTAGAGTACAGTTTTTAAAACTTGCAGCATCTTTGACCTTTAATCAGTCCCCAAACATTGCTCTTTAACACTATAAGCACCGCCAAGTTTGCCTTTCTTCAAAAGGCTTAACTTAACTGGTTGGCAGTTATTCATCCCCAATATTCCCCAGCCTAGTAAAAGCTCCACAGATAATTCTATGAAAAGTCAGTACTTTAAATTCATACATAATATTACACACTGAGGACTCCTACGTGTAAATTCAATTCTCAGTACCTGCTAATATAAATGGAATGCAAATCCTTTAAAGTAAAAAAAAAAAACGATTTAGGAAATAAGGGCAATTTTGTTTTCAAAACCAATTTAACTATTGAAGCTGAAACAGCATTTGAAGGAAACAAAGCATTCAAGCTTTTTTAAAAAAATCATTTATTAATGTGCTAAAAATACAGCAGACATTAACCTAGAACTTTCTTTTCAGCAAACTATGTCATAGCCTAATACTGCAGAGATGTAACTGTAGTTATAAAGCAATTACAATTCAAATCTAAAATGGAGACACAAACTTGTGTGCAAGATTAACACAATATTTTTAAACATATTAAAATGTTTTAAAAAAGTCAGCTTTCATTCTCATAATACCCAATTCACACAAGGGATATCATGAAACTGTAGATTTACCTTTCAACTGTTTTATTTGAAAAAGGGCACAAAGTCTTTAAAATCTTCTATGACTCAACACTAGATAAATTGCAACAAATATGGCTACATACCATCTCCAATTAATACAAGAGTAGCTACTTTATTTACCTTGTAATATTCTACAGTAACTTTTTATAGATCTGGTATTTGAACATTATCCTAAAACATATGAGTAATCATTAAATGTGAGCCAATGTGAAGCAAACACTAAATGTTCCATTTAAACTTTTCCTTTTAAAGGTGTTCAATAATGGTTATCACACAAGTTCTAAATTATAAAAACAGTTACACTTGAACAATGATCAAAACGCTATGCAAATAACTGCAGCCTGGGTAGCAGAAAAATGTACACATTAAATACCAAACACAGAATATGACACCTTAGCAAATGCTTTTTTTTAGTAACGACATATTTCTCAGTGTCATTTACAATTAGTTACTTTCACATATCAATCATTTTAAGTAACCAATTTTCCTCCTGCAGAACAGTCTAATTCACAATTGTAATTTTTTTTTAACCTTTAAACTGTAGAGTTGGCATAAACAAGGCTGTTTTAGAAAATGTCTAAGTTTATATAATGCCATTTTAACCACACGACTATATTACACTTGAATCTCAGACTTTTGTTTAAAGCCCTGTCTCCAAACTATTTTTTTTTTAGATAAATTAAAATTTTAATTAACTGTTTCAGTAAAGTACTGAAGCAGTCTTCTGCAGCCTGCTTTCGCTCACTGGTGCGGAAGGAGTTAAAAGCCAACACCCCACAAAAAAAAACAAGTTTTATTTTTAAGAAACAGACATGGCGCCTTTGTTCTTACAAACTAGGGAGACTGATCCCCTTTTCAGCAGCAAGGGGCAACAAATGCTCTTCACAGAACTATTTGAAGACCGTAGGACTGGGGGCTAAACATACAGTAAAGTCTACAGCCCCCACTACTCTTTAGTGTTGCATTGGAGTTAGTAACTGGTCTGCAGATGCCCCCTTGCCATGGTGCACTGGAGACGGACTGGGCTGCGCCCCCTCTCCAGTAGTGCTGCACTGGGGCCCAGGGACTGGTCTACAGCCCCCCCCCCCCCTTAGTACTCCATGTGGGGACTAGGGGCCGGGGCGGGGGGGAGCTCTGCATACCGAGCACCGCTCGGTGTCTTTAGGGAGCTCGCAGAGGTGGGCTCCCTCCGGCTCTGCAGCACCCCGCGGCCCCCCAGCGCGAGAGACGCCCCCCTCAGTGAGAGGGGTTGCAGCGCGGGAGGGTGCTCGCTGCCGGCTCTCCGAGCCTAGGGCGGGAGGAGGGGGGCAAGGGTTCTCCCCTCCCCCTCCCGGCTCCAAGGACATTTTGTTTTTCCTCCCAAGGACAAAGAACAATGAGGCGAAGAGACGGCACCACTCACCAGCAATGCGGAGACCGGCGGCGGGCCGGGGTGGGGAGAGCCGTTCCCCTCCTCACCCTGCCGGCGGCGGCGTCCGGCTCGCCGCCTGCCCGCCCGCCCGCGGAGCTCGAGGCGCCCACAGAGTTTCGCAGCCCGGCGCCATCGCCCTCCGCCTGTCCGCAGCCCCGTACGGAGCTCGGCTGGCCGTTCTCCGTCTGCCCGGAACCCTTGAGTGCCGGGCCCGAAGTGGCCCGCGAGGCCGGCGCCCAGGTGCCTCCCCGACTCCGGCGAACCGAGCGGCGGCCGAACCACCTGCGAGCCCGGTTGCGGCTGCCTCCCCGGCCATCTTGTGCGGTGTGTGTGAGAGAGAGTCTGTCTCTCCCGTCTTCTCTCAACTCCTTCCTCCCCTCCCCCCCCGCACAACATGGCCGCCAGAGTCAGTACTCACTGCGGCGGGGAAGGGGCTGGGCCTGCGCTTCTACCCCCTGCCTACCGCTCACCCCCCCTTCCTGCCTTCTGCGCGTGCGCCAACCACTGCTCTCTACTGGCCGCGCTGCTCCCTCCCCTCCGGGCCCAGCGCGCGCCGATTCCATTGGCCGCGCTCCTCCTACTTTCCTCCTCCCATCCTGGCCCCGCGCGCAACTCAGCCGCCGCTTCCTATTGGGCGCGCTTCTTACTGGTCTTTCCACCCCCACCCGCTCCACCGCAACCTCAACGGTCGCAGCACAGTATGGTGAGCGCGAGCCGCGTCTGCCACTCCCTATTGGCTCCGCTCCTTCTCTCGCTCCCCCTCCCATCACCCAGGGCCTCGCGCGAGTCCTGCGCCCCTCTCTGAATCCATATATAGACTCTGCTTGGGGGAAGCGAGGGGGGAGGAGCATGTGAACCGTTGTGAGTGGTCGGGCTGCTCTGAACGCAGGGGTCAATGTTACCGGCTAAACAACACCTCCGGGCCCGCCCCGGTCAGCGCCACGAAACCACCTCCTGGCCTGGCCCAGCACAGCCATCGCCCCCGACTCCAGCCAGCGCCACAAACCCACCTCATGCCCCAACCTGGGTCTCTCTCCCTGCCCTGGCCAGTGCCAGGAAACCACCTCACTCCCTGGCCCAGCCATCGCCCTCTACCCCAGTCAGTGCCACCAAAATCACCTCACGCCCCAGGCGTTGCCCCCTACCTTGGCCAGTGCCATTGGAACCACCTCGGGCATCGCTCCCTACCCCAGCCAGTGTCACCAGAACCGCCTCATGCCCCACCCCAAGCATCACTCTGTACCCTGGCCAGTGCCATCAGAACTGCGTCGTGCCCCAGCCTGGGCATCACTTCCTACTCCAGCCAGTGCCACTGAAACCATCTCATGGCCCAGCCCGGCCCACGCATTAACCACAACCACAGCCATTACTACTGAAACCACCTCATGCCCCAGCCTGGGTATCACTCCCTACCCTGGCCTGGCCAGTGCCACCAAAACCACCTTGTGCCCTAGGCATCACCCTCTACCCCGCCCAGTGCCACTGGAACCACCTCACATGCCAGGCATTGTCCCCTACCCTGGCCAGTGTCACCAAAACCACCTCAAGTGCCAGCCCAGCCCAGGCATTGCCCCCTACCCTAGCCAGTGCCACTGAAACCACCTCACGCCCCAGCCCAGGCATCACCCTGCAACCCAGCCTGTGCCATTGAAAAACCACTTTGTGCCAGACATCACCCCCTACCCCAAACAATGCCACTGAATCCATTTCCCAGCCTGACCCAGGCTTCATCTACCCTGGCCAGTGTCACCAAAACCACCTCACTCGATAGCCCAGGCATTGCCCCATCCTGGCCACTGCCACTAATTCCGCCTCGTGCCCTGCCCCAGGCATCACCCCCTACCCCAGCCAGAACCAACTCAGGCCCCAGGCATTGCCCCCTACCCTGGCCAGTGCCACCAAAACCACCTCTCACCCCAACCCAGCCTGGCCATTAACCCCTACCCTCACCATTGCCACCAAAACCATCTTGTGTCCTTTCCCAGCCTGAGTATCACTCCCCCTCCCCCAGAATTTGGTCCATGGATATTCTCACTATTTTGTATTTGCGTAGCTTTGTCCCTTATCTTGTGTGAGTGCCCTCTGTGTTGTGAACTTTACTCTTTCATTTCTTATTTATTCCTAAATCACCTCCAAAGACTTTACAAATGAAAGAAAATTAACAATAAAAAAATTAAAAGAGCTTCTTTGCTCCTCACCTCAAAAAATGTCTACACTAATCAACCACTGTTCTCAGTGGTACCAGATGACTGAACAAGGAGTAATGGTCTCAAGTTGCAGTGAGGGAGGTTTAGGTTGGATATTAGGCAAAAACTATTTCACTAGGAGGGTGGTGAAGCAATGGAATGGGTTACCTTGGGAGCTGGTGGAATCTCCTTCCTTAGAGGTTTTTAAGATCAGGCTTGACAAAGCCCTGGGTGGGATGATTTAGTTGGGGATTAGTCCTGTTTTGAGCAGGGGGTTGGACTAGATGACCTCCTGAGGTCCCTTCCAACCCTGATATTCTATGATTCTATATTTCTATCCGTATTGAAAACTATTCCCATTTCCCTAATGTAAGCACAGTATTGACAGTCGCAAGTGTTCAACAATTATAAATCCAGCCCCTCAGTATCATAAGATTGTTTTAAAAATCATGAAATTAAAAAGCACCCAGGATTTTTTTTATTTGCCCTCTTATTTTTGACCCTTTCGGGGTACATATGCGTTATATTTTCAAGTTACTGTGAGAGCTGGAAATGTACTTTTTTAATTGGAGCTGAGATTCTCATGTATGCATGTGACTCTAGGAGCTGAGGTTTTAAGAAAACCATAAAATGTCACAAGAATTTGGATAAAATCATGAGTTAACAACATGGAAAACGGGAAGGGCCAGATCCTCCACCTGTGTAATTGGTTAGTGAAATGTCCCATTTCACATATACTCAGCACCTTCATTTTGAAGTGCAATTGGCCAAGATGGCTGTCTGTCATTTACTCCCAATTCTGATATCAGCTCTTGATGTCTAAAAAGTGGTAGCTGGGGCTCTCCCTTTCATCTGGCTGGAGATGGGCAGACCTTACATTGAAGCAGCTGGTTGGGAAATCGGTGCTCCCCTCACCATTCCCCTCCCCCCCCCCCCAACATCCCTGGCTCATTCTATGGCCAAGTGTTATGCAAATCAGACTAGAAGATCACAATGATCTCTTCTGGCCTCACAATCTTGCTGCGTCCAGATCACTTTCCCTTTAAATTCCTCTTCTGTGGCCTTGTGTTTTTTTAAATCTCCCATCCATCACCATGTTCCTGTGCTTCTGTCTTCCTGGAAGACAAACAGCAACAATCAAGTGAGTAATCACCCAGCCAGTCCTAACAATGGAAGCCTAAATCCTGGCCTTCAACTGAGATTGGTCTTCCCTCTACTTCTCACATACACACGTGTCTGTTTAACTAGCCATTCCTCTATCTGCCCAATTCAACACGTACCTATATTCAGCTATTCCTCTGCACACCCACTACACCTGGATTTAGCTACCTCTTCTTCAACATATGCATCCCCGCATCACACAGTACTCAGTTACATCTACGTTCAACTACCCTGTCCACTGATATCTCCCCTCAAGTGGGTTGCTGTACTGCTATCTCCTCACTGCATCACGATGTTTCCCTTTACCAGGCATGAAATATCAGAAAATATATAAGCATGCTGTAATGAGCATGTACTGCCCAGTTTGTTTGACATACAGGGCTTTTTCTTTCTTTTCTTTGTGCTTTTTCAGCCATTTAAAATTGTTTCAAGTTCTGTCACGTTTACAAAGTGAGATGGCTCATCCTCCATTTTGTGTAAGGAGGATGTAACAAGAACACCACCAATGCTAAAGAAGATTATGGAAAGTTCCGGGGGGCGGTGGGGGCAGTGGGGAGAGGGTTGTAGGGCCTTGAGATTTCGTTGCTTTTAATGGTACCCCAGCGATTCTATGACAGTGGAATCTTGGGCAGTTGGAGGCCAACTGTGACTTCTTAAATATCGGGCTCCTTAAACCTAGGAGCAGGAGGAATCTGGTTGGCTGGGAGGGCGTCAGATCACTCTTCGCTAACAGGTCTTTGAGGATGGAAAGATTCTGATCTGAGAGGAGTATTTTCTTCTGAGCAGATTGGATGGGCAGCACCTCAGGGGTGACAGAGGGAAGCAAGATGGGGTTCTTTCTTGAAAGAGGGAAAGAGCAGGGTGGAACGGTTAGCTCTATAGGTGAAAGAGAGTCAGATGTGCTCCCTTGTTGGGATAGAAGAGTGGATATTTTATTACTGCTTCTTGGTGGGAGAATATAGCAGCAGGACTGTTCTTTACAGATAGAAGAGTAGAAAGCCGGCTGTCTGGTGAACATGGAGGGCAGAAAGTCTGCTCTGTGGTTTTGCAAACCAGGGCCCAAATTCTGCAAACATTAGTGCCACTGAACTCAATGGAACTTCTCGTGTGCGTGTAGTTATTCATATCTGAAAGTGTTTGCAGGGTTGGAACCTAGATGTTTACTTCCTGGTAGAACATCAATAGGAAAGGAAAAGAAAAGACAACAGGCTAGAAAATATCCAGGCTAAAACAAGAATAAAACAAAAATAGGGCACAGACAAGAGTTGTTATTTACATATTTATTTGTAGCCGGGTTTAAGGGATGCAACATCCCAGTAAGACTTATGACAGGAATTCTAGGGTTCATCTTCTAGTCTCTCTCATTTCCATTATTTATTTTGGGGCATTTTGGTACTTCCTAGAAAATTGTTTATTATACATTTATTTAAATTGTGATGACATTACAGTAAAATTTGAGCAACTGACGTGCAAACATTTTAAAAATTCACAAAAGTTTACATTTCCACATTTGCAACCATAAAAAAAAGCCACGTACCGCCAGTTGTCTGTATTAACTAAAGCTCATATGTGTGTGTTCCACCAATTTTATCTTCTTAATTAACTCTAAATAGCTGCCTGAAAAAGAACCTATCTGTGACAAGTGCATATTGTACCCCAATAAATCATACATGATATTAATTTATCAGGCTAGACCAGCTTCGTTTTCACCACACCTGGACTCTATCAGTCCTCCTCTGCCCCCCGGCCTCTGAGGCCAGGCATTCACACCTAGCAGTACTTGCCAAAAGGTGTGGCAAAGATTGTCCAGTGGCTGAATGGCTCATGAAGCTCAAGATGCCAGAACCCATTCTTGACATCGTAAACATTGAACACTTTTGCTATGGATAAATTAGATGTCTCCAGTCATTAGTAATGGGTAGTGACTTCTTTTCAATGCTCTGTTAAGTGGTTTTGGGTCAATGCAGCTCCTCAGTTTAGCTGAAGGTATTCTCACCACTGCTAGGCTGTTGATCCACTGTGCTAGTTTCAACTATTCTGGAAGTGACGGTCAGTACGTCCCTCGGCCCGCGCCACTTTCTGCAGCTCCCATTGGCCTGGAGCAGCGAACCGCGGCCAGTGGGAGCCGCGATCGGCCAGACCTGCGGACGCGGCAGGTAAACAAACCAGCCCGGCCCACCAGGGGCTTTCCCTACACAAGCAGCGTCCCAAGTTTGGGAAACACTGGTCTAGTGGAACCAAGTATTTTGCTAGTCTCATGGGCTGCACATGGGTGTCTATTTCTAACTTCATCTTGATGTCTATGTCCCTGAAATATGTCCATAGATTCTCTTAGAATGTTGGACAGGGCCCATGGTGACCATTCTCCTTCCTCTCTCACATTGGGGGTATTCTGGTGTACTGTGATCAGATCCCTGGCTTGCACTCCTCTGCTGCCCTACAGTGGGTGGTACTGCTGTGTGTCTACTACTATAAAATCCAAATGATAATCACTATTGTTTTTTGGGGGGGTTAATGACAGCCCACTGGCCTCAGAATAGTTTTATTGTACATCACCAGCATTTGGTCACATTTCTCCAGCCTAATATTACTGCTTATCAGTGTTGCTGGGATTATGCTGTCATTGGCTCCACAATCCAGCTGGAATCAAACTGATCATTGTTCTGATGGCATAGTTGCAAATACAACAATTGAATGGCTGGCAGCCTTCTTTTGCAGTGCCTGTACATTGAGAGGCTTTGGATCTGCTAGAGCAGGGATCGGCAACCTTTGGACCGCAGCCCGCCAGGGAAAGCCGCTGGCGGGCCGGGCCGATTTGTTTACCTTCCGCGTCTGCAGGTTCGGCCGATCGCAGCTCCCACTGGCCACAGTTTGCCGTCCCAGGCCAACGGGGTCTGCAGAAAGCAGCGCTGGCTGAGGGATGTGCTGGCTGCCCTTCCCGCAGCCCCCATTGGCCTGGAATGGCAAACCGCGGCCAGTGGGAGCTGCAATCGGCCACACCTACAAACGTTGCAGGTAAACAAACCGGCCCGGCCCACCAGCGGCTTTCCCTGGTGGGCCGCGTGCCAGAGGTTGTCGATCCCTGTGCTAGAGTCACACTGCAGACATTCTCCTTTTCATTGGATGTCTCTACGTCCTCAGTCACTTCATGTACTGCTGCTTTTTTCTTTCTAAGGTAGCTGCGGCATTGGGATACAAAGTGGTTCTGTTTCCAACACCCCTTGCATTGTTACACGTAGGCTGGGCATTTTTCTTTCTGTCTCTGATGTTGCTTTCCACAGCATATACATTGAACCATGATGCCTGCATTCTCAATCACTTTGCCTCTCTCCTGTATCCTGGGTTCCTTTATCTTGAGTCTGTGTACTTCTTACGTACTAGTGAATGATGTTATTTTGATCCTTTCCATGGCAGTTCAGCTTAGGGTGACCCCGATCGGGACACATGGCGGGGGGGAGGGTCCACCGGCGGAGCAAAACACACACAAAAAAGCCGGCGGAAATATCGGTACAAATTGCGGGACAAACACCTAAATATTGGGACGGTTCCAATTTTATCGGGACGTCTGGTCACCCTAGTTCAGCTGCCCTTGCTATTTGGAGGCATTTCTTTAAGGTTAGATCTGTTTCTCTCAAGAATCTCTCCCATAAATTGGAATTACATGTCCCGCAAAAAAATCCTGTCTTTAATTAGGGAATCTTTAATGTCTCTAAAGTTACATATGGATGGCAGAGTTCTCAGCTCTGTAGCATAAATATCTATTCCTCTTCTGCTTCTTGGCTTTGGGTAAAAAAACAGTATCTCACTACAGTTTAATTCTGTCAGGGACCACAGTACTCTAACAGCTTTATCAGCTGTTCTGGTGTTTCAGGCATTACTCTGGGCAACAGCATCTTACTCAGGTCTCATTTTTCTCTCCCCACCCCATCAGAAAAGCTTTACCTTCATTTTTTATCTTTATTCCCCATGCAGAAAATGTTTAAAAATAACTCAGTTCTTAGCAAGAGAAAAGCTATGATACATTTTTTATGCTGTATATTTATTTAGTTTTAGTTTTATTTTGTATTGCATTTGACTATTTTTTTTCAGGTACTGTATAAATATGCAAAAAGAACAGGAGTACTTGTGGCACCTTAGAGACTAACAAATTTATTAGAGCATAAGCTTTCGTGGACTACAGCCCACTTCTTCGGATGTTAGTCTCTAAGGTGCCACAAGTACTCCTGTTCTTTTTGCGGATACAGACTAACACGGCTTCTACTCTGAAACCTGTATAAATATGCTGCACCCTAACCAAATTAAAGTGATGAAGCTTGAACAAATACACAAAAAAGTGAGTTGATGGGCCTGATTTACTACTCTATCACACCAATGTTACTCCATTGACTTCAGTGAAGTCACTTCCAATTTACACCTGTGTAAAAGAGGGAATAATCAGGCTCATGGTGTAAACTTCTCCATTCATTTTGAAACTTCTGTAAGAAATAATCCTACTTTGGCTGGAAGTTTGATTTTGTGGCCCAAATATTGCTCACTGTACTCAAATGAGCAGTCCCACTGGAAACAGTGATATGTGTAAGAGAATCAGAATTTGTCTCAATAGCTTTAATTTCTCTTATATTATGTGTAATTTTTGTCAGTGGACCAAAACCAAAACTCAAGACCTGCATATTCTTTAACTTGGGAGTTCAAGATTCACATCTGTTCTGAACTTTCATAGAGTTTGAGATGGGATTCGGAATTTGTTTTAGCCACTATACAGTTTGAAAGCTCTTCTGGGCAGAGACCATGTCTTCTATGTGTGACAGTCTAGTTCAGGGATCGTCAACCTTTGGCACGTGGCCCGCCAGGGTAAGCACCCTGGCGGGCCGGGCCAGTTTGTTTACCTGCCGCGTCCGCAGGTTCGGCTGATCGTGGCTCCCATTGGCCGCAGTTCACCGCTCCAGGCCAACGGGGGCTGCAGGAAGCAGTGCGGGCCGAGGCATGTGCTGGCCGCCGCTTCCCGCAGCCCTCACTGGCCTAGAGCGGCGAACCGCAGTCAGTGGGAGCCGCGATCGGCCGAACCTGCGGACGTGGCAGGTAAATAAACTGGCCCGGCCCGCCAGGATACTTACCCTGGCAGGCCGCGTGCCAAAGGTTGCTGATCCCTAGTCTAGTTCAACAGGGCTCTGATCCTGACTGAAGCCTCTAAGCACTGCCATAATATACATAAATAATAATAATAACAGTAAAGTTCAAAGTAACACTCAGATCTCTGTTGGGATTCCGATCCAGGCCTTTGGTTCAGCCCATATATCAGTAAGGCAAATACAAAAACACACAAACTCACAAGAATGTATATTTTTGTATAATATTTGTAAAATAAGGGAAATGACTTTTTTATTTTTATGTTTTAACACTGAAAACCAAGACCATGCTAATATGGTGAATTTACTAATATTTTTATTGTGCTCCTATTTGGAATTATAAATCTTTATAGCGACAACAAAGGCTTGGCTATCAAGAATAATCAGAAACACATTCTCATCAGACAAATGCTGTTGGTGAACATGTGGTGAGGGGAGGAAAAAAAAACTTTTCCAGTCTGCTAAACCAAACTTCAGTGGTTTTGCAGTTTATTCAAAATGAAACTATTTAGCCTATGTAGCTCTGACTTTTCATATTCCCATTTTCAAGAAAAAATAGCATTAGCAAATGAAAGTACACCTCTACCTCGATATAATGCTGTCCTCGGGAGCCAAAAAATCTTACTGCATTATAGGTGAAACTGCATTATATCGAACTTGCTTTGATCCGTTGGAGTGCGCAGCCCCGCCCCCCTGGAGCACTGCTTTCAGGGCTGGCGCAACCCATTAGGCGACCTAGGCGGTCGCCTAGCACACTAACATTTGTGGGGCGTTGACCGTGGTGGCCGGATCTTCGGCCGCCCCGGTCGTCATTGGTATTTCGGGGGCGGGACCTTCCGCCACCTCTGTGGGGGGCGGCATTTCGGGAGCGGGACCTTCCGCCGCCTAAGGCGGCAAAAAAGCTGGCGGTGCTTCTGACTGTTTTACCACATTATATCCGAATTCGTGTTATATCGGGTCACGTTATATCGGGGTAGAGGTGTGATAAAGTGTACCTGAAGTGAAAAAGGGGCCAAGAAGTTTTATTGGACTTAATTCTCTTTACCAAGTCTGATGAAGAGAATCTGAGTGCTTAACTTGACAGTCACTGAATATCAAAAGCTGATATTATGTTGGCACCTGTGATCTAATGGATTGAGCTCAGGCCTAAGAGCCAAGATCTCCTGAGTTGTAACTTTGGCCCACTAACTTCTTTGCTTCAATTTCACATCTGTAAAATAAGGGTAATAATACTTGTTTGCCTGCTGTTGTGAGGATTAGTTATGGGGCTGCTCCTTATGTGGAAGTCCCACTGATTTCCATAGGGATTATGTGATTTTAAAAAGTCCAGTGCTTTTAAAACCCTTGAAAATGTGAAGTTCTGTGTTATTGCTGAAGGCTACCACCTTCATATTAGCTACCTCTTGCCATCTTAAATTATCATAAACAACAATAATGCTGTCCTGTATTCTGATCCTGCATTTTTTCAACACCTAAATCTTCTCCAGATTTCAGAGTGCGAGAAATTCAGGATAGGAACCCTAACCCTTACTGGATGCAGTCTTATGATTTTGAAGCAATCTTAAGTTTAAAACAAAGTTTGTTTTCTATGTTGAAATTATCTTTTATAATAAACCCCTGGTGCTTTGAACAACAAATCCGTTTCATTACCCAAAAACCTTTTGCCTCTATTACACGTAGGCAATATTCTGCTGTCATTAGCAGATTGTGCATAAGTGCACTTGGACCACAGCTAAACTTAAAATACTTTGTTTATAAAGTAAATGCAATGTTTGTGTTTTCTCCAAAACTAAACAGATATAAAAGGACAGAGGGATAAATTTTGGTTCACCTTTCTTGACAATATCTAGTGATCTAGACATGATACAAAGAGTGATATCTAGGTTCTACGTGTCTCTTTACATGTGAAGAAATTGCTGCAAGTTTTGTTGCATAACTCAGATCAGTTTTTAAATGATATACAATAAGTTGGTGGGCAGTTTCCCAGAAACCCTATTAATATCTCTCAGCTACAGCTTGCAAAAGGCAAGGATTGTAACTTGCATTAAATGCTTTAGTTTTTATAAAGTGTTGAAGTTTGTTGCCTTTAGGAGCTTGCAGGATTGAAGAAGTGGGGAAGCTGGACACAGTGCTAAGGCTTTATGCACGTTCAGAAAGGAAGTATCTGCAAACAGGATCTTTTCCCAACCCCCCACTTCTATCTGTAAATACCTTTTGTAGAGTCATAGGAGTGTTCGGCTAAACTGGGAGAGGCTCATTCTTTTATCAAGAGTCCAACGATAAGGGATCCATGCCCAATGTAGAGTTTCACATAAATATATTGTTCTGCCTGTCTGCCAAGATATCACACTCTTGGAGGTGTGGGGGCGAAGGATAGGAAAGGAGAGAACTCATCATTCTTTACAGAAACCTGAAGAAAGCTATGTCTGTGAATATTTTGGAATTAATACCTTTATAGATGAGATGATAATTGACAATTCATTTTTTCTAGTGAACTGAGCATCTTTTTTTAAATTCTTAGGTCTACATTTTCCTAATTAACCTTAATGGAATTCTTGCAGATTTACACTACGGTTTGGGAAATGAGACTAGAACTTGGCTTGTTGGACCAAATTCATCCCTGGTTTAACTCACTGAAGCCAAGTTGAGATGAAGTCAGAAGAGTTACACTGGAGATGAATTTGGCCTTGAGGGCCAAAATCTGCCCTCACTTGCTCAGGTGGAAATTAGGGTGACCAGATGTCCTGATTTTATAGGGACAGTCCCAATTTTGGGGTCTTTTTCTTATATGGCTGCCTATTACTCCCCCCCACCCACCCCTTGTCCCAATTTTTCACATTTGCTGTCTGGTCACCCTAGTGGAAATACACAATCGCTCTAGGTTCAGATTAGGAAAATTGGGGCTCTAGACACATCCCAAAGGGAACCCTTTGACTCTCTTTGGGGTGGCAGGATCAGAGATCACCCATACAACCATCTTCTAGCCTAGTGGGGGCCCAGCAGCACCTCCTCCCTTTGAGCAGGCTGGGCATCCTCTGTAGCTGGATTTCTGCTCCATGTATTCACACAGCTGGGGTCTTTCCTAGAGAAGGGAGATCTCAGCCACCACCCAGATGAGCAGAGGATTGTATATGTTGGAATCCTTGACAGCACTCTTGTAGACTCATGATAGGATGGTGGTAGTAAGCATCCCCCACACAGAGAATCTTCTGCTGTGGTATTGTTGTGAGGGGTCCCCAAGAACAGTGGGTTTCAGAGTCAATGATCCATTAAATTAAACAAGGAATATCACACCTTTCAGAGTTAGTGTTTTAAGCTGTAAGCAGACTCAGGTCAGGGATCACTGCATACATTATATTTGGATGATGTTTTCAAGGTTTTCTTGGCACCCACGATTGCTAGAAACATATTAAAAAAACAAAACTGAGATTCTGTGCCACCACATGATTCCAGGAGCCAAAGTGTGAGATATGTGCCTATCCTTTTAATCCAGCCCTGAGTAATTCCATTTAAATCAATATAATCACTCCAGACTAGCCAAGGGCATATCACAGATCGCCATCAACAAAGGTCAAATAATTTGGACATGATTAGTAGAGTTAATGCCATCTGAAATTACCTCTCACATTGACCTGTCAAAAGCATCTCAATAACTGGTCTCCCCTAAACTAGAAGTCGCTATTAAATACATTGCTTAGAAAAACACCTGGTCATTAATTAGAATATAATTAAATTGTGTCTGAACATTTCAGCTATGAGCTCCTCCGCCTACGGCATCTTTAAAATTCTAGGAGTCTGCTGGAGGCAGCTGCCACTTTGTGCAGTGCAGCAGTTAATGCAGCATTTTACAAAGACCATGCTCATGTTGACATTACTTTGTTCTTCCTTGTTTTGTTGTTTTCCTTTAATTTAAAATAAAAGCCATTTGGACTGAAGGCCTAGGGTTACTCTTTGGATAGGAAGGAACGTAATATGAATTCCAGCAGTGACGATGGGATCAAAGCCAAAGGAGAACTCAGAAAATGTGACGAAGCAATTAGGAGGTTTCATGGTTAAATATAAGAATAAAAATCCAAAACTGAAATTTCCATGAACACGATGTGTGTCTCTAATCAACACTGTCTCACAAAATGGCTACTGCCTCTGCACTCTCTTAGAAATGTAAAGTGTCCAGCCCTCAATCCCCCAACTTTAACTTTTTTTTCTTTGCTTTGCTTTCATTTCATTTCATTTTTCCTCTTCACATGGAGCTCCCGCAGGGACTTGTGACCGGAAGCCCTTTGCAAGGCTGCATCCTGCTAAATGCAGACATGGCAAGAAGGGTACAAAGTTCTTCTTTTTGCAAGCTGGCTTGTCTTCAGATCAGGCTAACAGGTTTCAGTAGTTTGAAAATACCCTGAATGGTTTCACATCCTGTCATTTTCAAATAATCAGGAACATGGTGAACGGGTGTGTGGAGTGCTGTTCTAATCCTCAATGATATGCAAAAACCACACTGAAATGACAAGTATGGTGATCTCTCGGGAAAGAAAGCTGCTGATTCAGTCAATATCATTGAGATCTTCCCCTCTAGAATTTTCTACCTCCAGCTCCCAGATACAAAAGGACTTTTGTGTAACGTACTGAGCTGTAGTACTATGGGATTCTGTGTATACTGTACTCTGTAGTATTTGGTTTCTCACTACTGCACATGTTTTTATAATGTGGGGGAGGGGAAGGGAAGCTGCTTTTAAATAGGGTGCCAATAATCTGTTGCAAAAGACTGGCGCTCTCTGAGCCAATTAGTCCTGAAGGCAACTGTTTCACTGCAGGAGAACCTGAGTGCAAGGGACAGAATCAAGGAGATTAGGGACAGAAAAGACCGCACAGTGCAACTAGTCTGTCCATCTGCCAATGCAGGATTATTCACTGTAGTATATTTTTCTACTCTACTGCATTGGCTAATCTACTTTTAATATTAGAATTGGTAACTGAAACCTTCTGCTGATAAGTAAGTGGTGTAAAAAACCAAACCTTCATACAAAGGTGTTTGAAAAAAAAGCTACATCTAGAGTTGATAAACTAGATTTCTTTTAGATTCGTCTCAGGTTCTATGCCAGCTTCTGCAGCCGTAGAGTTGTGATCCCTGGAAACCCCCTGCAGCAGGAAGCCTGCCAGTAGGGAGGCTGGGTTAGTGGAAGGCAACTGCAAGTTCTCCTCCACTGGGAGCAGGGAGTTACTACAGCCCAAAATGTGGGTGGCAATGGGCAGGGAGGTGACAAGGCAGAGGCAACCAGGGCATGTGCTGATTCAGTGCATGCCCTCAGCAGCCTCCCATGGCAGGGCTGCTATGGAGACCCTGCTATAACTTTAAGCTGGTCCCCTGCAGAGCTAGTAAACTGAGGGATGGAAGGCTCAGTGGCTTCCCTCTGAGGCTGTGTTTACTCTAGGAGCGCTTTATAGGAATACCAGTATACTATACTGGCAGAGCGTTCCTAGTGTGAATGCAGCTATCCCAGTATAGTAAAACCATCCCCCACAAGTACTGGTAAAGAATCTGCCAGTATAAGGTGCCACAAGTACTCCTGTTCTTCTTTTTCCAGTATAACTGCATCTCCTCTAGGGACTTCTGCTGGCACACCTATATCGGCCTCCAATCACACCTCTTCACACCCTTGACCGACATAGCTTTGCTGGCAGAGGTCTGTAGTGTGGACATAACCTGAGTACATACCTCCTCATAGCCCTTGGGGCCAAGCCAGGGCACAAAGGCATAGTACAGACATCCCTGCACCAGTTTTGGTGCTCCACATTACTTAGATATAAAACTAGATGAATATGGTCACAAGTTCTTAACTGCGCTCCACGGCACCATTTGTTTGTAATAATCTTTTAGGGCCACATGAGGCCTAGATTGTGCGTGTCGCTGCATGGGTGCACAAGCTGAGGGAAGAGCATACAAGGAACCTCCCCAACCTCCCATCCCTCTGCAGAGGCAGTCACAACATGGCTGAAAAACACTGAGACTTTGGAGCCCAATTCACCGTTGCCTTGCATCTTGTGTGCCATTTACACGGATGCAAAGTAATGTTTCCATTCTGATCTAGTAGGGTTTTACATGCATTTTTATACTCACTTCGCATTGGAGTAAATGAATACACAAGAGTTGGAGCAACGGTGAATCAGGTCCTTGGTGAGACTAACACCACTAGCAGTACTAGCCTCTCCAAAGAGGGCAGAGAGGGGCACACAGGGTCACCATGCTCTATTGCACATTACTGACTAGCTACAGTGCGTATGCAGGGCACATACTGCACCCTGTTAAGGGATGGCGGAGCTGGCACTGCGGCATGCATTCCCCAGGAGGAATTGTTGCTGCATTAAACTGTATATTTCAATTCAACCCCAGAACTGTGGAAGGGAAAAATATAGTGCTAAGAAAACAGATTATTTAGGTTTGTGAGCTGAGCAGAGTTCTGGCAGTACAAGAGCTCTCTTGTTTCCACAGCCTCCCACAGCTGCACTCCTAAATATATCCTCTACAGAGAACTGCATTTCTCCACCTCTCTCTCAGACCAATCAGATTTTCACAAATGTCAGGTTCCCTTGGGATATGCAAGCAGATAGCCACAAATGCCCTAGTTACAGGACCTTATGTAGGATGGAAGAGACTAACACGTCTCCATCTGAATGAAATTGTTACAGACACAGACTATTTCAAGAGGGAATGTGTGCAGATGATTGATAAAAGCACATAGTAGCTTTCAGAGTGGTAGCTGTGTTAGTCTGTATCAGCAAAAAGAATGAGGAGTCCTTGTGGCACCTTAGAGACTAAGGAAAGCTTATACTCAAATAAATTTGTTAGTCTCTAAGGTGCCACAAGTACTCCTCGTTCTTTTCACATAGTAGCTTGTTATTGATACATGATATTGATAATGATGGGGTCCAGTTACTTCCTCATTTTAGCCCGTCCATATGCATACAGCCTGTATCAGGAGCTGAAAATCATTCTCATTTGATGATTGTTCACTGGCCTGTGTGAAAAGAATTCATGCATCTTAGGCCAGTTGCCAGCAGACAAGTGTCAGCTCAACAAAAATAACACCACCAAAGAGGGCACTAACTGTCCACCACAGATGGCAACTTTAGCTGAGATGTACCTCAAGGATGGAATGAGACAGAAATCCTATTCCAGTTCAGGACTGTGGCACATTGAGACAATCCTGTGATCTGGAGAAAACTTGCCCAGTGGCTACCCATGCTGTACTACTGTGTACTACCTGTTCTGGGCATAAAGAGGACTGTAGTCTCCAGGGATGTCAATTTAGTACCTTTCAGAAGCACTAAATTCATATAAAATGTACAGATGTTTTCTAAGGTTATGGGCCTGCTGCTACTCTCTGTTTCATGAGTGAAACTCATGCAAACAGCAGGCAAATGTGCACAGGAGCATGGAAAGAGGGGAAAGACGTGTACGTGGTGTGCTGCCCCTTTACCGCAGCCACTTATCCATGACATAATCATCTCTGTTCATCTGAGCCTTCACACACGAGAAGATAATTCGCTGGGCTGGAGGGCTGAGGGGACCAGGGAGAAACATTCTAGGTAGTAGGCAGACCAGTGTCATTGCGGATGTTAATGTTGTTCATTGTGGTATTTACTTCTTTATTGTTTCTGCATACCGTCTCCTCCCCCATGTAAAGCCACAGCCCGAGGATCAAGGGCAGCACAGCCACTGAGCCAGCTGTGCTGCTAGGGGAGGAAGGAGAGCCCAGGAATGCATGGCCCTTTGGATGAATGCACCAAGGCTGAATTTACACAGGATTAAAGTGACTCCCTCCTGATCCTTCTGTGCTGCCCTCCAAATTTGTAATAGAGTCATGTTGCATCCTTTTATCAATTAGATCATAACTTCTTTAGGGGTAGCTAGCACCAGGTGTCTCTATCCTGGGAGCCTCTGACCACTATTGCAATACACATAATAAATAAAAGGAAAAAGTGCCCTTTGTGACACAGCTCATTCTGTGACTCAAATTAATGCAGGAAGAAGGACCCCTGGTGAATTTCCTCCAGCTCCAACTGCCTGCCTGCTTGGATTAGACTCCTCCCATTCTTTGCCTCTTTCCCACAGAAATCCCTGTTTCTTCACCACCTTGTGTTCATTTTAGCAACAAAGTGAAATTGAAAGAATCTGGTCAATTCCTAAAGTTTCCCCTCTGCCTCCTTGAAAAGGGAGCCAAGCTGGGTATACCTTGCAATGGGGACTAGCTGGAAACAGATTTAGCCACCTCAAGCATGATCTTAATCCTTGGGATTTTTAGGTGCTTTTTCTTCCTGCAATCTCAATGCTCAGATATTTATCAAGCATTCAGATCAGAACTTTAACCACAGAACATTTTGCAACAACAAAAAAGACGGTTACTCACCGTTGTAACTGTTGTTCTTCGAGATGTGTTGCTCATATCCATTCCATTAGGTGTGTGCGCGCCGCGTGCACGATCGTCGGAAGATTTTCTACCCTAGCAACACCGGCGGGTCGGCTGTGGAGCCCCCTAGAGTGGCGCCTTCATGGCGCTGAATATATACCCCAGCCGACCCGGCGCCCCCTCAGTTCCTTCTTGCCGGCTACTCCGACAGTGGGGACGGGGGGCGGGTTTGGAATGGATATGAGCAACACATCTCGAAGAACAACAGTTACAACGGTGAGTAACCGTCTTTTCTTCTTCGAGTGCTTGCTCATATCCATTCCATTAGGTGACTCCCAAGCCCAACTTAAGTGGTGGGGTCGGAGTGAGATATTGCCGTGTGCAAAACCGCTGATCCGAAGGCAGCATCGTCCCTGGACTGCTGCACTAGTGCATAGTGAGCTGTAAACGTGTGGACTGATGACCAAACCGCCGCTCTACAAATGTCCTGTATCGGAACATGTGCCAGGAAAGCAGTCGAGGAGGCTTGGGCCCTCGTGGAGTGAGCGGTGAGGTGCGGTGCTGAGACACCTGCCAGGTCATAGCAAGTCCGGATGCAAGACGTAATCCAGGAGGATAGGCGCTGTGAGGAGACCGGTGAGCCTTTCATTCGGTCGGCCACTGCAACGAAGAGCTGCGTCATCTTTCTAAAGTGCTTTGTGCGGTCAATATAGAAGGCCAGGGCCCTTCTTACGTCCAGGGAATGCAGACGTTGGTCCTGGCGAGTGGCATGCGGTTTGGGATAAAAGACCGGGAGAAATATGTCCTGGTTGATATGAAATGGCGAAACCACCTTAGGGAGAAAGGCAGGATGTGGACGAAGTTGCACTTTATCCTTATGAAAACTGTGTAAGGGGGCTCAGATGTCAGCGCCCTGAGTTCAGAAACGCGCCTTGCTGAGGTGATGGCTACGAGGAAGGCTGTCTTCCAGGATAGGTACAGAAGTGAACAGGTGGCCAGTGGCTCGAATGGAGGACCTGTGAGCTTGGAGAGAACCAGGTTGAGGTCCCACGTCGGTACGGGCTGACGTTGTTGTGGGTACATCCGGTCTAAGCCCTTGAGGAATCTAACGACCATCGGGTTAGAGAATACCGAGGACGCGAGTTCCCCTGGGTGAAAGGCCGATATAGCGGCCAGGTGAACCCTAATTGAAGATATCGCCAACCCCTGATGTTTTAGGGAGAGGAGATACTCCAAAATGAGAGGAATGGGTGCCTGCAACGGGGACGTGGCTCGTTGTTCGCACCAACAGGAGAACCGCTTCCACTTGGCCAGGTACGTGGTGCGTGTTGAGGGCTTCCTACTGCTCAGCAGAATCTGTTGGACAGAGTGCGAGCATTGCTGCTCTGCCTGGGTGAACCATGGAGCAGCCACGCCGTGAGGTGGAGTGATTGCAGGTCGGGGTGACGCAGCCGGCCGTGGTCCTGCGTGATGAGATCCGGATACAACGGAAGCGGGATCGGTGTCTGAACCGAGAGTTCCAACAGTGTGGTGTACCAATGTTGTCTCGGCCACGCTGGAGCGACCAGAATTACCTGTGCCTGGTCTCTGCGCAATTTGAGCAGTACCTTGTGGACCAGAGGAAACGGAGGGAAGGCGTAAAACAGGTGGTCTTTCCAGGGAAGGAGAAACGCATCCGAGAGGGAGCCCGGAGCTCGACCTTGTAGGGAGCAGAACACGTGGCACTTCCTGTTGTCTCGGGATGCAAACAGGTCTATCTGGGGAAACCCCCACCTCTGGAAGATGGAATGTATGATGTCCGGACGGATAGACCACTCGTGCGTCTGGAAGGACCTGCTGAGTCGGTCCGCTAGAGTGTTCTGGACTCCAGGGAGGAACGATGCCGTGAGGTGGATTGAGTGGGCGATGCAGAAGTCCCACAGGCGAATGGCCTCTTGGCATAGGATTGACGAACGTGCTCCTCCTTGCTTGTTGATGTAAAACATGGCCGTGGTGTTGTCGATGAGAACTAACACACATCGGCCACGTAGGAGGTTGAGAAATGCCTGGCACGCCAGTCGTACCGCCATCAGTTCCCGAACATTGATGTGCAGGGCTAGCTGGGATGCAGTCCACAGGCCCTGGGTATGGTGTTCGTTGAGATGGGCGCCCCAACCCAGAGATGAAGCGTCTGTGACCAGGTGCAGAGAGGGTTGTGGGGCGTGAAATGGTATCCCCTCGCAGACCACATTGCGATCTAGCCACCAGGTGAGGGAGGCCAGGACCGAGTTCGGGACCGTGACCACCATGTTCAGACTGTCCCGATGTGGACGGTATATTGATGACACCCAGGTTTGAAGTGGGCGAAGCCGAAGTCTGGCATGCCTGGTTACGTACGTGCAGGAAGCCATGTGACCCAGCAGGGTAAGGCACGACCTCACCGTGGTCGTTGGGAAGGCCTGGAGCCCTTGAATGAGGCTCGTGATGGTGCCGAATCTGTTGTCTGGCAGGATGGCTTGTGCACGTCTGGAGTCTAGAACTGCGCCGATGAATTCTATTCTCTGGGTAGGTTCTAGAGTGGATTTGTCCTTGTTGAGTAGGATGCCCAACTCGTTGAATGTGTGCACTATTATGTGGACGTGAGCTTGAACTTGCTCCTTGGTGCGACTGCGTACCAGCCAGTCGTCTAGGTACGGGAACACCTGTATCCCTTGCCGACGAAGGTATGCTGCCACGACAGCCATACATTTCGTGAACACTCTTGGGGCCGAGGATAGGCCGAAGGGAAGGACTGCAAATTGGTAGTGCACTGTGTTTACCACGAATCGCAGGAAGCGTCTGTGAGGTGGGTAAATTGAGATGTGAAAGTATGCGTCTTTCATGTCGAGGGCGGCGAACCAGTCTCCAGGATCGAGGGAAGGGATAATGGCCCCCAAAGAGACCATGCGGAACTTCAACTTTACTACGAATTTGTTGAGTCCGCGCAAGTCCAAGATGGGCCGCAGACCTCCCTTGGACTTGGGGATCAGGAAATAACGGGAATAAAATCCCCTGCCCCTTAACTCTATCGGAACCTCCTCTATGGCCCCCATGGCCAGGAGCGTAGAAACCTCCTGAATAAGAAGTTGCTTGTGAGAAGGGTCCCTGAAGAGGGACGGGGAAGGGGGGTGGAAGGGGGGGATAGAAGAAAATTGGATAGCGATCCCGAAAGGAGGGGGTTGGATCCTGGGGGATGACTGGGGCGCCGTCCTCGACCGCACCTTCAAAAGTTCTGCCTGGGGCCTGAAGGTGGTCTAGGTGGCCCCTGGTTCTGGCCGGGTTGAGGGCCGGTCCACCTTCTTCTACCACCTCGCCCTCGCCTCCTGGCCGAGTCCTGTCTCTGACGAGGTGGGGGGGGGTAGAAGCGCTGAGGCTGCGGCCTAAATGGCCTGCGCTGAGGGCCCACAACATGCATCCCCAGGGAGCGCATGATTGTTCTCGAGTCCTTTAGGCTCTGCAGGCGAGAGTCCGTTTTGTCTGAGAACAATCCGTGTCCCTCAAAGGGGAGATCCTGTAGGGTTTGCTGCAGCTCCGGAGGCAAACCCGAGACCTGAAGCCAGGAGATCCTACGCATAGCGATACCCGAAGCCAGGGTCCTCGCAGCTGAGTCTGCTATGTCCAAGGAGGCCTGCAAGGAGGTCCGAGCCACCTTCTTGCCCTCCTCTACCATGGCTCCAAACTCTTCCCTGGACTCTTGGGGAATCAGCTCTTTAAACTTCCCCATAGAGTTCCAGGAGTTGAAACTGTAGCGGCTCAGCAGCGCCTGTTGGTTCGCTGCTCTAAGTTGTAGCCCTCCGGCTGAGTAAACCTTACGGCCAAACAAATCGAGCCGCTTAGCCTCTTTTGATTTAGGCGCTGCAGCCTGCTGGCCGTGGCGCTCTCGTGCGTTCACTGATTCCACCACCAGTGAACACGGTTGGGGGTGGGTATACAAGTACCCATAGTCCTTAGACGGGACAAAGTATTTCCTTTCCACCCCTCTCGCTGTGGGTGGGATAGAGGCAGGAGTTTGCCATATCGTATCCGCATTCATTTGAATCGTGCGGATCAGGGGTAACGCTACCCTCGATGGGGCATCCGCTCCAAGGATATTCACGATCGGGTCGTGAACCTCCACTATCTCCTCCGCCTGCAGGTCCATATTACGGGCCATCCTGCGCAGAAGATCCTGGTGAGCCCGAAGATCTATTGGAGGCGGGCCTGTGCACGATGTGCCCGCCACTGCCTCATCGGGAGAAGAAGAGGAAGATGCCTCCGGTGGAACAGGATCCAAGGGCTGGTCCTGGTCTCCCTGTTCCTGGGCTGAAGCATCACCTGTGCCTGGGTCCAGGGTGTCAGGTGGTGCGGACCCAGAGGCCTCCATGCCCCCTGGCGGAGGCCGAGAGATGGTGGACTCCGGGGCCCCTCTGACGGAGTGACCGGAGCGAGAGGTCGACGCAATTGGAGCCCCTTGCGCCTGATGGTACGCCCACGGGGTCCAGAACGACCAGTGAGATGGGCCATGAGCAGGGTCCTCTGCTACCTCCTGCCAATGGCCTATGTCCTGCTCCTCGGCTTGACCCTGTCCTTGTGGAGGGCGCATCAAGGCAGGTTTCCCCCTCGACTGGACCGGGCGAGTCAGCGGTGCAGTCGGTGCCGGTGGTTGAGGCGGTGCCGGCTTCGCGCAGGAGGCGCACTGCTTGAAGCCGGGAGCGTTGGGCATGAGCCCGGCCCCGCGGCCGGGGAAGAAAGGGGGAGACGACCCCCTTAATCCCCTGAGCTACTTAGAACAACTATAACAACTTTTTTAAAACTATTTAACTATTTAACTATAAACACTATAACTATAACTACTAATAACCAACAAAGCTAGGGAGAGTGGAGAACAGCTAAGCAGCGCTCCACAGTTCCAACGACCGTCAGGGGCGGTAAGAAGGAACTGAGGGGGCGCCGGGTCGGCTGGGGTATATATTCAGCGCCATGAAGGCGCCACTCTAGGGGGCTCCACAGCCGACCCGCCGGTGTTGCTAGGGTAGAAAATCTTCCGACGATTGTGCACGCGGCGCGCACACACCTAATGGAATGGATATGAGCAAGCACTCGAAGAAGAACACCAAGTTCATATGGGAATGACTGGGCAGCCCACATGACTTCTTTGAAATAAATATAAATATTAATTATATGGGAAGGCCCAGTGGACATTTTCAAAAAAATAAATTTCTCACTCTTTTAGGTAGTCACAGATCACAAATCACCAGAGTATCTAGTTGCCAAATGGCAGTAGAATGAAACTGGTTGAAGACTACAAAGTAGGTTCTATTTTCATTCTTATTGGCCAAAGTTTTCAAATTTAGGAATCTAAAGGTGGGCGTCTAAATCCATATTTAGGCCTGTAAATGAAAGTGGCCTGGTTTTCATATGTGCTGAATAATCACAACTTCCCCTGAAATAAACAAGAACTTTGGGGGTGCTTGGCACCTTGAAAACCAGGTCATTGATTTAGATGCCTATATGTGGATTTAGGTGCCTAACTTTAGTCAACCAAGTCTGAAAATTTTGCCTGTAGGTTTTGATTGTACTTCAATGGCTTTTTTAATGTTATTGCTTCCTCCCTCACTCTTCTGTCCTTTTCTCTCCTCTGGCCCCTTCCTTCTTTCTACCTACTTTTCCTCCTCGTTGTTCCTCTCAGTTTTGTTAGGGCTCTGTTCCAATCTTGTTGAAGTCAATGAAAGCAGGATGAGGCCCTTACTGTGAGTAGGTTTTTGCAGAAGACTCTTTTAAATCCTCGCTATTATGGCTTTACACAGCAACCAGGGAGGGCTGCATTCAGGAACAGACTGAATGAGGAGGCCTGTGGGCTGTACAGAATATTTCCAAGTGGAGCTGAACACACTCTTGGACCCCACTGCCCGCTGGCCAGTAGTACTGGATCAGAACATTCATTTTGCCCATCCCTAAGGCCAGGGAGAATATTGGCATGGATGTATTTCCTCTTTTGGAGGAATCTGTTGCCTGGACTGCCTAGCAAGCCATCTAGGCAAAGCTGTTGCGGTATACTGTGGCTTCTAGGAAGACTTACATCTTGCCCTCCCACCTGGAGGTAAACACAGAGGTCCCTCCCTATTGGAGGGATAGGGCCACTGGTGGAAAATAGGCTAAACTGGAGGTCTTCATGCTCCTCCCTCCCCCCGCAAAAAAGTGTTTCTGAGTTCTTACATGTAACCCTGACATGAGCTGTGGGCACTCAGGTCTGCAGGCACGTTCTGAAAAATACCATAGGTTCCTAGAGGAACAGCATATTTAAGGAGCTATCCTCTCCGCAACTCTCTGACTGGAGAGGGCCCTGCTTGCAGCAAAACCTTCACAGGGAGATAGGATCTGGGATGCCCACAGGATAAAGTAAAAGTGGTCCACAGTAAGGGCCATGAAGCTTCTCCATAACCCAGCTCTCTCTGCAGCCCTACAGGATTTGGGAAAGTGGGTCAGGGTGAGCCCGGGATAGAGCAGATGAATCCACTGCTGTGCAGAGCCACTAGTTATTGGGTGGAGGGCGCAGTAACAACAGTAGGGGTGATACAGTCTGGAGGTTACAGCAGGGCAGGGTGAAAGAGCAAAGGAAATTGAAACAGAAGCGATTTGAAAAAGAACCAGAATCCTTCCCCTGGGAGCTCAGCTCCCAGATGTATGGTATCAAAGGGCCATTAGGAGATTGAAGACAGATTATTTTTGGTTCCTCTCTCTTAACCTTCTAAGACTATTCTGTTTTTATATTTGCAAGTTGTTAAGATTTTAAACAGGAACATCGCTGTGGGGAGAGAGCAGCCCCCATTAATACCTCCTGTGCTCTACAGGACAGGAGCCCTGATTCCTGAGGACATACAAGGCTGGTCTATGGCATAGAGACTCTGCTTCACTGGATGATGAGTGGGAGCTCTGTATATCAGGAAACGTTGTAGCCAGCAGACCAAAGGGGCTTTCCCTATGTGAACGTCCTAAAGTCCACTGGACAGCATGGACTTCCCCAGACTTCCATGGGTCATCTTCAGTGGACCTTACGACTATTTTTTAAAAATAAGGAAATTACCACCCACCAAAAAAACCCCTTCATTTAGGCGAGGAAGCTAAGATGGCAGGCACATATCAGCAGTTGGAATGCATATTACTGTTAAAAACATTGGAGTTATAAAAACAAACTTAAGAAGCCAAGGAAATTCAGAGCTAAGATTGTACTTCTCAGGCAAGGCACTAACTGAACCTAACACATTCTTAGCTGCCCAGACAACCGTCTTTCCCGGGCAGACCTGAATATCAGCATTCCATTACACAGAACAAGGCCTCAGGAGGTGCCTGCAAGCTGAGTGGTTGTTATGCTCTAGTAGAAATGGAACTGCGATGTGACTCTCCTTCATGATCATCTGACTTTGGCTTTGTTTATTGGTAACAACTTGTTTAAAGAGCTCATCTGGTTAATTATGAACATATCATAAGAAGAGGAATGGCACCTTTAACCATTATTATTTGGGAGCCAGATTCTGCCACCCTGGGTTGCTCCCTGGCATTTTGTAAAGCTTGATGCAAACACGCAATAGCGAACACATTTTAAAATCCTACTGTAGACGGGACATATTGTACTTTTAACATGCGTTATATCTAATTGAGTTGACCAGACACAATATAAGGTGAATAAGGTGCAAATTTCTAACATTCAGGGTAATAAACATTGGAACAATTTACCAAGGGAGATGATGGATTCTCCAAAACTTGAAATCTTTATCAAGGCAGGATTATCTTTCTAAAAAATACACTACAACACAAACAGAAGTTATGAGCCCATGAATTATTGGGTGAGATTCTCTGGGCTGTGTTATGCAGGAGGTCAGATTAGATTATCATAATGTTCCCTTCTGCCCTTAAAATATACCAATGTATGAACTGTAGAGTGCATCCTAGGGTTTACATTGACCATCAGGTACATGATGAAACTACAACCTGTCCTGGTTATACTAGGTTCATATGCTAGTTTTAAACATACACCTGTTTTTTCCCTAGTGCGGACAAAAACTAAGGGCATGCCGCTGTAGTGCTGTAATGTAGGTTCTTCCTACATCAATGGAAGGGTTTTTTCCATCAATATAGATAATCGATGTAGATGGTGGTAGCTAGGTTGACGGAAGAATTCTTCCATTGACCTAGCTGCATCTACACAGGAGGTGAGGTCTGCTTAATTAAGGTGCAATGGGATGTGAATTTTTCACACCTCATAGTGACCAGCTAGGTTGTTCTAAATTTTAAATGTAGACCAGGGCAAAGAGGGCTGGAATTGCTGTACAGAAGCAGCAAGGTCACCCAATGGGGTGGTTCCCTGTTGCTCCACAGTTATCAGCAGGGGTCCAATTAAGGATGGTAGTGGTTGGCTGCACAGGGAGATACCCTCACTGCATGGCAGATGCAATGCAGGATGTTAATTGAGGAGTATAACACACGGGTAATGATGGAAGTGTCAGGCTTCTGAGGAGGAAAAAAATAGCACATTCCAGAGATGGAATGCAGGTCTGTGAGAGGGAGGAAATGGCTGTTTCCATAGTACTGTGTGCTATATCATGAGCCTAGCAACAGGGAGCAGAGAAAGCATGTGGGTCTGATTCTCCATTACCCTACCAGTGTCCATTTTACACCATTTTACTTTGCAAATGTCTACACAAGGTGCACAGAAACAGAGAATCAGGCCCCTTGGTTCCAAATATTATCTCATGTCATCTGTTCATGAAGTTACAGAACTCTAAATAGAATCCTTGTTTATTAAATGGGGCCAGTAGGACTGGAGGAAATCCAGGAGATTTTGTTTGACATAATTTGCTGATGGTTCAAGCTGCCAGCCTGCAGGAGGAAGCATTATATCAGTCTAATGGCAAGCGGACAATAGAACATCGATATAATCAACTATTTATTTGTTGTAAGACGTGAAAAATCGTCCCAGCTGATAGGCTTTTATTAATATTATTGAGTAATTCTTGATGCTTGTTACACTTTGGCTGCTTGGGAAACTTCAGTGGGGCATCATTTGTCCCCTGCCTTCAGCATGAAAACAGAATTCAAATCCCTTCTTGGAAACAAAGGTGCTTCCCAGGAGCCTGGCATGCTGCCTGCATACCAAGAGCCGTAGCCAGGCAACAGCAAAAAGATCAGTGCTTGAGCCTCACCCATGATGCATCCGCCTTACAAACAATTCCTGCCACGTAGGCAAGACTGTGCAGGATAATGGAAAATTACTGCAGGGTTTTTCTTAAAGAGCAAGTGTTCCTTTTCGAGGAGGCTATTTCTCCACAACCTGCGTTCTAGCACTATGAATGCAAAGGTGGTTTTCCTATAAGAACGTCTGCAGTGCATCACTAGTACAATATACGTCAAATAGAGGGAGGCGTTATTCATAGGATTTTTCCAATAACTTTGTTAGTAAAAATATTAGGCATCGAGCTAAACTTTGGCGGGGCAGCTGAGCTTCCAAAAGCAAGAGGTGAACGAATGAGAGGCTGCCTTTATAAATCCGCTTTCGACACTGACTCCAAGATGGCTCCGCTTCAAGTGACGCAGTTAAAATTAATCGGGAACTGAAGCCAAAAAAAAAATAAATAAATAAAACCCTCTCTCTCTAGCACTTGGCAGTCTCAGCATTCAAATGGCTGCCTGGTAAATTTCTGAGCGTTAAGTCTGTAGCAAGAAAGGATACCTAAAAGAAACCACAGGGCAGCTTTACCAGGCATAAGAAGTGATGTACTGGACAACAGCTATTTTTAAAAAATTTGCCCCAGTTTGATTAGCTCCGTTTTCTAGCATAGAGGGAATTATTTATCAAGATTGTATTATATCTGCCTGTCTCCAACTGTATGTCTAATCACACACACATAGTTCTGATGGGAAGTTGCTACAAAATCAAATTTTATTACAGAATTAAACCACCATCCAGATTGGTCTCTTGCTTTTTGTAATGCGAAAATCAGGTTTTATAGTTTGGCAGACCTTCTCATTTGGAAGGGACCTCTTTACCGTGCAGGGTTTAAGAGAAGCTACCCTCAGAGAGTAACCGGAAGGTGGATAAAAAGACTGCGTCGGTTTTACACAAACAGTGCTCTGTGTGCACCTCAGAATCAGTTCTGCACCAATTACACATTGCAAAAATAATTTCTGTGTGATTTCTATTCTTTACCTTCTTTGATGCTGAGCTCCTTAGCTTTAGTCTTTGAGTATGTTCTGATCTACTATCCTTGGCAGTCTTATCTTGAAGCCCTATTGAGACAAACCTTTTCCACCCACCCCTTGTGTGCTTGGAAATAACATCAGAGATTAACATTGATGCCTTTGCCAGGATGCGTTTTCTTGTTCTGTGCAGGTGTTGCTCATGGTGTGCGGCAATCCGGGTGGCTAGTGAACATTCTTTAGTAGGAAGCCATGCGCTGTGGCCTTGACTGTCAAGTCTCTTGCAGTTCTGGGAGTCCTTGGCCAGACCATGCTATGCCAGCTCCTCAGAGAAATGATCTTTGATCTTACACCATTCCCTGACATGCTTTTCGTCCAACAGCACTTTTCAATGCATCTGCCTCTGCCTGTTCCTTTTGTTTGTCTTACCATCGATATAAATTCTAAACCAAAAGCTATGCACTTCATTATGCCAGGAAAGGAAAATAAAGCCCTCCCCGTGAGATGGGGGTTTGTATTATAGAAGTCACCCTTTCTCTCTAAATTGCTCTCTTTCCTCTCTTTCTTTTTTAAATAGAAGCCACTTTTGTTCTGAAGCTGCCCTCAATGTAAAATGCACAGGGGAAAGTAATTGCATTTAATAGAAACTGGCCTCTTTTTGTAGTTGCCTTCAATATTAAAGTCCTAAGGAGAAACATAATTAGAAGCTGCAACTTCTAAACAAAGATATACGGTAACAGCGGTTGCTGCCTGGTTGCTATCTAGTGAACTTTTGGAACTGCTTGGAAAGTGAAACTCGATAGATAAGCCACCTCATGGGAAATGTAAAGGGCTCTGGTTTCTAACAACTCTTCTGCAAGCTCTAAAAAGGAATTATACCCTCTTACAGTACAGAAGTCCCACTACACAGATTGCTCTAAAAGAACCTACGAGTGTGCCCACCAGCTGGTAGTAGATTATTCCGATCGATTGATTCTGATCTTCGCAGTTTAACAGCTTTGCAGTTATGCAGCAATGTTTAATGGTGGAACAAGCTGGTGTGTGAGTGGGAAGTTCCCAGGCTTGCCCCAGTCACTGTGTTCCAAGTAGGGTGACCAGATGTCCCGATTTTATAGGAACAGTCCTGATTTTTGGGTCTTTTTCTTATATAAGCTCCTATTATCTCCCACCCCCTGTCCTGATTTTTCACACTTGCTGTCTGGTCACCCTAGTTCCAAGAGTAATCATCCCTTCCTCAATCAGAAGAGCGGGATCATACTTGCCCTGTATGTAGCTGTAGGTGGAATTTTCTGTTGGCGTTCCAAGGCCATGAGAAGGGAGGCAAAAGGCCCAGAGTTTAGTAAATACACAGACACACTGGAATTGAACAGAAAGGTGTTGCAGCTTTATTAGGGTTCCTTGTTTACTAACACAGTCCATTTTTCCAAACATCAGGTATTATTTTCACAGGAATGTGGATAAGTTTAAGAGCCCCAGCCTTAGCTACTGACTGTCCTCTCTCTGAGCCCTGTCATAGAAGCTGCCTTAGCTAGATCTAACATGTCCTCCCTCTCTCTGGTCATTATTACCCAGGAAGCAGGAGGAGCTAAATGTAAATTCCTGCTATAAAGCCAGGCTCACAGAGTGGAGAAAGGTAATTCTGTTTTGTGAAGGATTTTGACATTTTGAAATTTGGTTTCACTCTGAGTTGGAATGAGAACAAAACATTTCCTCTGCAAAAGGGAATGGAATGCCTGGCTAGCAGGTTTTGAAAGCTGCCTGGAAGGCAAAGTCCCATCAGACCCCTGCCTCGCTTGCTGGGCATTTGTGCAAACCAATTGGGATTTCAGGGATTGAATAAATCCCAAAGCTCTAAATGAAACATAAAAAACTGCTGCATTCTGACCATTTTTACCCCAAGCCTTAAAGGAGCCCAGGTTCTCTCAAAAGCTGGCTTAGGTTTCTGTATCTTTAAAATGAGGATGACAGTATTGTTGGGATCAGAGGTGTGTGAAGCTTAATAAGTGTTTGAAGATAAGAGGTTTTATGTATAGTTAAATGCCAAAGTATTGTGACTAGAGCAGAAGCATTCCATGCAATAAGAGATTTTTCTGGGATCTGTGCACCTTGTGTCTGACTCTAGATCAGGGGTCGGCAACGTTTGGCACGCGGCTTGCCAGGGTAAGCACCCTGGCGGGCCGGGCCAGTTTATTTATCTGCTGATGCGGCAGGTTCAGCCGATCACAGCCCCCACTGGCCGCGGTTCGCCGTCCCGGGCCAATGGGGGCAGCGAGAAGCGGCGTGGGCGAGCGATGTGCTGGCCGCGGCTTCTCACCGCCCCCATTGGCCCGGGACGGCGAACCGCGGCCAGTGGGGGCTGTGATCGGCTGAACCTGCCGCATCAGCAGATAAATTAACTGGCCCGGCCCGCCAGAGTGCTTACCCTGGCGAGCCGCGTGCCAAACGTTGCCGACCCCTGCTCTAGATTTTGACCCAAATTCACTGTGTGGAACTGCAGTAGATTTGCCCCTTGGACTGTAAATCATGTGGCTCATGTCATGGTTGCAGTGTGGAACAAACGGACAAAAAGGAAATAGAACTACTGTACCTCAAGAAATGTGGCTGTCAATTCTTGGAAGACCAAAGCATTATTGACAAAAACATCCAGCCTTTGTTTCCTGGCCCCGTGAACAGCATTTCCTTTCACACAGACTAAAATGGGCGTTTTCATTAAGAGCATAAAGGGATATCTCTCATAGTGTGTCCCCAGAAGCCAAATGCACCCCAGAAAATTGTCACATGTTAAATTCAGGGCTGGAATACGTCTGCCAATAGCTCTGTCTGTTGAACAGGCACATGGGATAGGATAGGAGGACAGTGCATAAATGAGAACTGTCTTTAGACAAAGAGAATTGCTATACAAGCTGGGCCAGTTTCTACTTACTCCTCTTCTGTGTATCTCATGTACCAGGTATTCAGTATTAATAAATCATGCCCAACCCTTTTAACCACATCCTGTGTAATGAATACCCGTTGCCTCCACAGTATTGTCCTGGCTAAGCAATACCTTGGGCCCTAGCCTGCAATTGCACTGAAGTCTGTAAATGTTCAGTGGGAGCAGGCTTGGACTCTGTGTGTTTATTTTTAGGGTAAGAGGTTATTTTTGAAGAGTCTATGCATCAAGCCTGCCCCGAGATCAATTACACATAATCTGCCAACTCCCCTAGAGCCGTGGCTGTCTTCAGTAGGGTTGCCATGCAGGTGAAGTTGTGTCAGCACCTCTATTAAAGCATCTTTCTCCCCTCTACCCCGCCCCCCGCACTTCCAGTGTTAGTATAAATGGGCTATAAAAATCCACTCCTGGCTGAAACGTACAAGATCTGAGCCTGAGAACGCTCATTGGTTTAAGTAATCCTTGGTAAAATACATCTGGCTGGGGGGGATTTTTTATTATTAATTTCAAAAAAAAAAGGGGGGAGGGAGGAGATAACAGCCCAAATCCTGCAGTTAAAGATCAGCTACTGTACACTCAACTAAAATGACTTAAGGGTTTGTTTTTGTAAGTATCAGTGGCGGTAGTATTGGCTGCACAGAACCACAGCTGCACAAGAATCACACACTAAAAAAAGTGCCCATGCGTGAGCCCAGCATAGGGTGACCAGATGTCCCGATTTTATAGGGACAGTCCCGATTTTTGGGTCTTTTGCTTATATAGGCTCCTATTACCCCCCATCCCCTGTTTCGATTTTTCACATTTGCTGTCTGGTCACCCTAGCCCAGCAACCTAACTGCCATCTGGGAGTTTGCAGCTCTAAATTGTGCCTTATTCCGTGCCTCCTGGACAGCAGGGGCTGGAGCACTGTATCTCACTTCCTGAAGTTTCAGCTCAGCTGAACGACACCTCTTACATTGATGACGTATTGTTGTTCTTACTCACCTCTCAGCCGACCTGTCCTTTGCTCTGTGGTATCTGACTGCACACAGAGGCTGTAGGGAGCATTTCCATGCCAACACTCCTGCAGCAGTAGGGGAGGATTCCAACTTAGCACTTGCAAGGGCAACAGCTACCATTCTGGCCAATGCCCTCCATCCCCAAGGGTAGCTAGAGGATATGGATAGGGCTCCAGCTGGGTAGCCTACATGAAGCCATCCCAGCCTGATTCATCCTTCCCTCTGCTGGCATTACAGCTCTTGTCAATAATGCATGGCGGGCACCACTCTATTTCCCCTCTCCCCAGCACAGCTTATCCCACTAGGGGCAGGAATTTGTCCTATTTCAGGAATAGCACATGTTAACTGTCGTGGATCATTTGGTTGATCAGGTAACTGCACTGCCATTAGTAGAAGCTGGATTAAAATAAGTATTTTCTACCTTCGGCTGCTGTGATCGATGCTATTACAGTTCATTGGGTAAACAATCTACCTTTGGAGGAAGAACAGATGTAAATATCAGAGATAGGCCAGAGCCAGATTCACAGCTCTGAAGACACTGGCTCCCTTGGGGAGTTTGGTTCCATCCCTGAACACTGCAGGTCAGCACAGCACTCGAATGCATTTTACATTAAATGCATACATAGTTACAGTACTGAACTGTTTGGATTGTCTCATCAGTTTTGATAATCTACCTTCTATTAAAGCTGCTGTTCAAATAGAAAACAAAGAGACATTCAGCATGGGGAGTTATCAGGCAGATACTTGGAGCCTGTCATCTGATTTGTACACATGTGGGGGTTGTGTAACTGCTTAGTCTGTGTGTGCAAATACAGGTTTTACACATGTACCATTCAGAGTCCCTCTGAAAATGGAGCACTAGGGGCTGTATTGCCCCCTCATTCATTGTGAGGAATTTGTAATAATCTGGTTTCTGTGTTATCGTACTGGTGCCACTTCCCTCTTCTGGATGGAACCAGAATTGCTCAAATCCATGTCAGAAACCTTAATCTGCTACCAGCTAATGGAGAGTCTCCCTTTACTCAGTGATCGCATCCTGAACGGAAGGATCTGAGCTCTATCCTTATTGTCACTATGAAGTACTCTGTGCCTCCGTGCAGCAAAATAGCAACTGAAAGAAGACACAGATCTGTTCCAAACATCCATTGCTGTGCATGTAAATGTTGGCCCAAGACAGAATATGGCACTGACTCTTGAAGGCCAGGTAATGAAAGGGAACGTGTAGGCCTTCATTTTATTGTATTTTCATGAGACGGCAGCATTAACCTTAAACTCCTGCGTTTTAAGAGTCTGTATCACATTTTTCCTGTTGTGTAAATACAGAGATATTCTGTTTGGGGGTGAAACCATTTCAGCAGGGTGCTGCAATCTGTTTCCCAAGGTCACTGCTGTCTATTATGAGTTAAACAATTCCCTTCTCTTCACATAAATTCTTTGGTTACGTAACACATCCTGATCGAAATGTGAAGAAATCATGAAAAGTGCTCAGCGTTCCTTCTTAATCTGATTAATATTCTCAGACCAATATCCCTTCTACCCTGAGATGAAGTTATTGAAACATCTATCTACCTATGCTGTCGATTGCACCAATCACTGTAGTACCCAAGCATGTAATATATATATAGGTAAAATATATAATGTAACAAAAACTGACATGCAGAGCAGTCAGGAAACACACACATGGGGCACACCCAGTGGAGTTACAAACCCACTTAATGGCATGGAGACTTAATCCCTGCTACTGAGTTAATGATATACCCCTCTGTCCCAAGAAAAAGTAATAAAAACAATTTAGAAATCACAGGAAGGGGCTGTTAGTCTATCACACTTGCTCAGAGTGTTAAGGACCATGAGAAAATTAAACTACTGTAGTACTGATTCCTGAGGGGACAGAATGAAATGAGGCAGAAAATGTGAAAGAAAATAAACATGAACTCCCATGGATTCTAGTTTATAGATCATAGAGGAGAGAGGTGGAAAAGCCCTATTCTATCAGCCAGCAGGCAGGCTGTAGTCCTTCCACCCAGGATGTAAATCAGACATTAAACTGTCCTAATGCACTGCAGCTGTTAATAATATTGCATGTAATGCTGTAAAATTGACAACGATCTGTCCTAAATCATTCCTCTGCCATTTATGGCCCTCTCAGCTCTCCTCCTGTGGACCTTGCTCCTTTCTCAAAGGGTGGGAGCTGTGCTGGGAGAGGGCATTAACACATTTATACTTAAGAGGGGTAGGGGGGAAGCAGTGTCTCACTGTGCATCACTGGGATGGTGTCTACAGGCCAACACTTTAATGACCATGACAATTTACATATCTGCCTGCTCCTTAACAAAGGCACCAGTTCTCCCTCCTCCCCTCACCCGCCTTTTGGAGACCATCTTTCTCTTTTCCTTTCCTGCCTTTTAGGTGATGCACATCAGGGCCTGTTACCGTGGAAACATCTACAGCAGCACCCACTGCACTGCAGGAGGAAAAGTCCTGAAGGAAATGGGCTGCTGCCATCTAGTGTTATTCAGGCACCCACTTGGTTGTCTGTCCCTTGTGCCCTTCCCACAAGCCCCTTCCACCACCGAACATACACACATCCCCTCAAATCTCCCCCAAACCCTATAAAAGTGAAGGTTTCCCTGCTGCATTCCCTTCACTAGGCTGAAGGATTAATATACATTCAGGTGAGTGACATACATGTTGCCCTGTCTTATTGACACTCGCTGGCCTTGCACTGAGAGTTATTGTACTAGATAACTACACAGCTACAGTAGAATTGTTTCTTCGGCTTGTTACGCTCAGATCAGACTCTAGTATCTCTTTGCAAATTCTTAATTGTCGGTGGTCCAAATTCTGAAGTACTTAGGCTTTATTTGTGTAAAATTCCCAGATAAGTCAATGGTAATTGTGCTTGAGTAAGGACTGTAAGATTTGGCCCAACATATTTTGTTTAAACTGATCATCCTTTTTTAGGTGGATTTCAGGCTCTGATGGCCCTGGGAAGCCACTAAACATCCTGCAAACTTCTTAAAGTGTATGGGGAATGGGTTCTCTTCTACAGATTTCCTATGGTGGATGAAATAGAGCAGTGTAGGGAAAGCCCCAGGCGGGCCGGGCTGGTTTGTTTACCTGCCGCATCCGCAGGTCCAGCCGATCATGGCTCCCACTGGTGGCGGTTCGCTGCTCCAGTACGTCCCTCGGCCCGCGCCGCTTCCAGCAGCTCCCATTGACCTGGAGCAGCAAACCGCGGCCACTGGGAGCCGCGATTGGCCGAACCTGCGGACGTGGCAGGTAAACAAACTGGCCCGGCCCACCAGGGGCTTTCCCTACACAAGCGGCGTCCCAAGTTTGGGAAACACTGAAATGGAGTATTAGGCTTATATCTAGCCAAATAGCTCCAGAGAATGAAACATCTGCACATTATCAAGCTTTTGCAAGCCAATTTTAAATTGTGGAGAATGGATTTCCTTCTTTTTATGTTTCATGCCTCAACATTTTTTTTAATCTACACCTAGTAAATTCCATACAAAAAGCCGTATTAAGAGAAAGGGAATACTTTTGAATGAAGTATTCAAAAGTATGAAAAGTCACAGTTAAAGTTTCATGTGCAATCTTTACTCTGCTTTACTTTGTGAGTATGCAAAGGATATAATCCTTAACTGCAGGATCAGATACTACTTCTCAAATAAATACAATTTCACACACACACACACACACACACACACACACACAGAGTTAGCTTAGCTTACTTATGTTAGACTGTTTTTACAAAATCAAAATTGGGTGTCATATTTGATGTGCCAGTCTTCCTTTAATGATTAAGTATTTCTATAAAAAGAAGAACAGGAGTACTTGTGGCACCTTAGAGACTAACAAATTTATTAGAGCATAAGCTTTCGTGGACTACAGCCCACTTCTTCGGATGCATATAGAATGGAACATATAATGAGGAGATATATATACACACATACAGAGAGCATAAACAGGTGGGAGTTGTCTTACTAACTCTGAGAGGCCAATTAATTAAGAGAAAAAAAAAAAAAAAAAAACTTTTGAAGTGATAATCAAGCTAGCCGAGTACAGACAGTGTGATAAGAAGTGTGAGAGTACTTACAAGGGGAGATAGTCAACGTTTGTAATGGCTCAGCCATTCCCAGTCCTTATTCAAACCGGAGTTAATTGTGTCTAGTTTGCATATCAATTCTAGCTCTGCAGTCTCTCTTTGGAGTCTGTTTTTGAAGTTTTTCTGTTGTAATATAGCCACCCGCAGGTCTGTCACTGAATGACCAGACAGGTTAAAGTGTTCTCCCACTGGTTTTTGAGTATTTTGATTCCTGATGTCAGATTTGTGTCCATTAATTCTTTTGCGTAGAGACTGTCCGGTTTGGCCAATGTACATGGCAGAGGGGCATTGCTGGCACATGATGGCATAGATCACATTGGTAGATGTGCAGGTGAACGAGCCCCTGATGGTATGGCTGATGTGATTAGGTCCTATGATGATGTCACTTGAATAGATATGTGGACAGAGTTGGCATCGGGGTTTGTTACAAGGATAGGTTCCTGGGTTAGTGGTTTTGTTCAGTGATGTGTGGTTGCTGGTGAGTATTTGCTTTAGGTTGGGGGGTTGTCTGTAAGCGAGGACAGGTCTGTCTCCCAAGATCTGTGAGAGTAAAGGATCATCTTTCAGGATAGGTTGTAGATCTCTGATGATGCGCTGGAGAGGTTTTAGTTGGGGGCTGAAGGTGACAGCTAGTGGTGTTCTGTTATTTTCTTTGTTGGGCCTGTCTTGTAGGAGGTGACTTCTGGGTACTCGTCTGGCTCTGTCAATCTGTTTTTTCACTTCAGCAGGTGGGTATTGTAGTTTTAAGAATGCTTGATAGAGATCTTGTAGGTGCTTGTCTATTCTATATGCATCCGAAGAAGTGGGCTGTAGTCCACGAAAGCTTATGCTCTAATAAATTTGTTAGTCTCTAAGGTGCCACAAGTACTCCTGTTCTTCTTTTTGCGGATACAGACTAACACGGCTGTTACTCTGAAACTTGTCAAGTATTTCTATAGTCAATTGTAATTCATGATTCAAGCATAAAGCCTTCAGCCTAACACAAGAATATCGGTCTGACAGACAAGTGGATGTCACACTATTAAAAACCGGCAGAGAGATCGCCATTCTCTCTTACCTGACAGTAAAATTATTCTAGCATTTTTAATGCAGGTACTGCCACTCAGATTAGTTATTTGCATACTGGACAGTTGATCGTTACCGGTGCCAAAGGAAAATCCTGCTGCCCCATAAAAAAAAAGATAGGCCGTTGTGTTTTTGGGAAACCTCTGTAACTAAATGTAAGTAAAACAGTGGGGCTTTATATTTATTTTCATTTATAATTCTACATTTATAGCACTTTTCATGCTGAAGTGGGCATGATCCTCAAAGGTCTGAGCACCTGTACTTCAGATGCAGTCTCCTGCCATACGAATGGGTTAATTAGATTGACACAGAAGGAGGAGCTCTCACTGCATTAGCTGTGGGGGGAACATAATTTGCCTAAGTCAGGAGCTGCAGCTGATTGGTGGGGATGAAAGAAGGAGGAGGAGAAGACCGGGCACTGCAACCCTGGACCCTTGTGTCCCTAAGGAGAGGTCTCCAAGGGCTGAGCACAGTCTTAGGATAGGGGAGGCCTGATTAAGCAGTGAGCAGGTTGGGCTGCTCCATTATTCACTGGAGGGAGAGAGGAGGAAAAGGAGAGGCAGGCCTCCAGCTGCTGCTGGTGGACTCCTTCTCTCTGCTCCTTAGAAGGAAGCAGGGGCCCAGAGCTACTGGTGGAGTTAGTTGGGAGCAGCTCTTTCAAGCAAGCAATGGAGCCCTGCAGAAAGGTAGGCCCAAAATGGGGAAGGAGCAACCTCAATTCAGCTGGGCAAGGAACACCCCTCCCCCTCTATCTGTTCCCCCGAAACCCAGTGAGAAGCCTAGGTCCTTCTCTCCAAGCCTCCTGCTTCCCAGTATTCTCGGTAGGACCTTCCCACCCACAGCTATCTGTAACAGGTTGCAAAACTGGATTACCCGTTTCACTTAGTGAAGAAACAGCTTTCACTGTTCAGATTCTATAGTTAACAACCATTCTGGTTTCAGTTATGGTGAATCATGGTGTCCCCAGTTCAGCCTTTATCATACATGTTGATGGCTTGTGTCATGCACTGAATGCTGAGAGGTTCTGCCATAAGGCGGCCATATAAGTGCCACTGATAGATAGCTAGATCTGGATATAATTACCCAGATACCCCCAGGATACTGGGGCTGATATCCCTTGAAAAAAAGTGCCAGGGGATCTCAGACTGCAAGTGGTCAGGATCTTAGCAGGATCTTTAGTTCATCTAAAAGGCAGCACTCCCAATAGGCCTACAGCATCTTCCTCATGAGCCCATGAGCCCCATGGGCTGATCACATGCTGGGGTGAACCCATGCTGTTGCATTATTATAGCCATTTTACAGATGGGTAAATTGGGGCAGGGGTGACTTGTCCCTAGCATCACTCAGCAAGTCAGGAGCAGAGCTGGAAATGGAACTCTGTGGGGAGGAATAGCTCAGTGGTTTGAGCATTGGCCTGCTAAACCCAGCATTGTGAGTTCAATCCTTAAGGGGGCCATTTAGGGATCTGGGGCAAAAATCTGTCTGGGGATTGGTCCTGCTTTGAGCAGGGGGTTGGACTAGATGACCTCCTGAGGTCCCTTCCAACCATGATATTCTATGATTCTAACTCAGGAGTGCTGTTTCATCATCCTGTGATATGACCACTGGCTCTCTCCTGATGCTCATGCCCACTTTGCCATCTGCACTCCAGCTCTGATTTGTTTCCTTTAGTCCAGTGGTTCTCAAACTTTTGTACTGGTGACCCCTTTCACATAGCAAGCTCTGAGTGCGACCCCCCCTTATAAATTAAAAACACTTTTAAATATATTTAACACCATTATAAATGCAGGAGGCAAAGAGGGGTTTGAAGTGGAGGCTGACAGCTCGTGACCCATGTAATAACCTTGCTACCCCCTGAAGAGTCCCAACCCCCAGTTCAAGAACCCCTGCTTTAGTCCCTCATGAAGTTGTGTGTTGGCTTCTGGGTTTGATATTTACAGTCCTCTCAGGACATGGCACTTTCAGGTGGCCAAAATAGATCTCTTCCAGGAAGCTGTCATGGCAGCAGCTCTGAAAGTGTGAAAAGGCTGCTTGTTCAGCCCCTTCTTAAAAATTGGTATTAGTCATTTTTTTCGAAGTGTTTTTAAAAGAAAAGGACAGTCATATCAGCCCTCACCTGTGTGATAATTATAAAATGCCACTCCCTGGTTTGTTATCTGTCCGCTGATGAGGTGCCACACCTTCTCAATACAGTCACTTCCCACAGGTACCAGGACCCTCACTAGCTGTTCTCACCCTGCAATGCTTTCCTTCCGCTTGAAGGAATCATCTGGTCTCTTTTATTTTCTTTCCTTTTTAGCCACAGTCCACTTTCCTTGATGGTTTCTCCGTGTTGATTGGACATGACAAGCAATTGTCTCTCCCACGCTCAGAAAGTCATTAGCGGGTCTGTGACATTTAAGTATTAGAGACTCCTCCGAGTCTGGTTCTGATGGTGATGGGCACGGAAAGAAAGGAGACAAATGAGAACTAAACCCGTATACAGAGTGCGTGCCACATGGGAGTTAGACAGATACACACAGGCGTGGGCAAGATCAATATGCTGCAGAGGGCAAAGACCTGGGTTGAGGGTGAGTCTGTTACCTGCACTAATATTGTGGGTTGCGATGACTCCCACATCTTCTGTTTTTGGTGATGATCCAGATGATTACACCTGGAAAGCAAAATGCTCATTGTATCCTCAGAACACGGACAGCTGCCGTTAAAGCTTCCCCTGGTGAAGGTGCCTTGGCAAAGGACCTGGCTTGGAGGGACCAGCACTAGAACGAGAGGGGAGTCCAGTCTGGTGGTTGTGGTTACTTTCTCTAAAGCCCCATGCACAGTTTTGCCATAAATGTTTAGCTAGGACTTCACCGTGTGATCTTGGGCACATCTCTGCCCTGCTTTGTGCCTCAGTTTCCCCATCTGTAAAAAGGGGGTGCGGATGCTTCCCTGCCTCTCAGGCTCTCTTTATTGCTCTTTGTAAAGAGCTTTGCAATCCTCAGACAGAAGATCTGACAGAAGAGAAGATACTTTGATTACTAAGCCTTTTGAACCCCAGGGGCTCGGTTCTGAGGCTGAGGACACACTTAGCCTTACCTGGGCTGGGAGAGGAGCACCAAGAACAATAAGCTCCTGGGCCCAGATCCTCAACAGTATTTAGGTGCCTAATTCCCATTGCAATCCGTGGGAGTTAGGCACCTAAATACCATTGGAGGACCTGGGTGCTGAGCTCCACTGCACATTTAAAACCCAAAGAGACCCTGAGAACATCCTCCTCTGTTTCACTGCAGCCCCTGTCGTGCTCTGACTGCCTGTGCCCCACCCCCCATCTCACGGTCTAAAAAGGACCTTTGGGGCGTGGGGTTTGCAGAGGCAGAAGAAAAGGGGACCGTTTGTGTCTGTGCGTCTGCAGCTCCAATGTCACTTGTGGGCATCCCTCCTTCTGCTCTTCTAAATCAGCTTGTAAACCCATTTCTTTCTCACAAAGCTTTGAGGAAGGTCCAGTGCTTTCCCCTGTTTTTTTCTTGGGCCAGATTCTCCGTTGCCCTGCACCTCTCGCAGTCCATTTATGCCCGTGCAAAGTGGACGTGAAACACTGCCATTCTGACTGGGCAGCTTGCACCTAATTTGCATGGGTGTAAATGGCGACACGTAATACAGGGCACAGTGTCGTCACTTACACCAGTGCAAGGCATTAATTAGATGCATTTAATTATATAAGGATCCTAGAAGACCACACCTGGAGAAGCACCAAAAGGTACAGTGTTAAGCCCTCTAGTGGTGTGATGTGATCAGTGCAGCAGAAACAAAGATTCATTTACTGGGCTGCATCTATTTTATTTAGCCCCATCAGTTCATCTGAATACCCTGTACATTAAATTGGGGTTTATATGGACCTTAAAAAAATCCACATATACATATCAAAACACAAGAGAGGAAAAAATCTGCACTTAAACACTCATCTAGGCAATGGCTGTACAGTGCTTTGAAAATGTAAAATGCTGGACTATTTGTAAATGCTATGCATTAATTAATTAATTATTGCTACCTACACTCCCGGGGCCCCCTGAACTGCTAAGATCCTCCCACAGCAAATCAGGTTATCACTCTCCTTCCCATAACTGAAATGAACTTGAGCCTGACAAAAGATTCATCAGCAGCGGATGTGAAAGCTGTGGCTGGTTTCCAAGTATTTCTTGCACTCCCCTGGGATGTGTATTGAAAAGAAGCTGATTGCCTTGATACAGGAACCTTGCCACGGAGTGTCTCCTGCTAGACAGCTGCCTTTTTTTGGTTTAGAGGCTTTATTGCTTTCTTCGTAAGAACACTTTGCCCGCATGTAGCACTTGTCATGCAAGGATCTGAATGCTTTCCCCAGAGTACTTAATTAAGCCTCACAACACCCCAAAGAAGTAAGGTAAGGGATAAATATAGCAACCACACACACAAATATAATGAAAGGCATACAGAGTTACAGGCACACCAATTATACAGTACAACTTTAGGCTGGCTCCGGCAAATAGATCCACAAAGGGGAAGCCAACGGGGTTCCCTATGGATGCTGGATGGATCCGTGTGGCTGGTGCGCCGAATGGCTTCATTAAGTTCCCCTGGAGGAAATGATTGCAGGATTGGGCCATGTATAGTGAATTTCATTCCAAAGCTATCTCCAAATGCACTAGAGCTAGTTACATACAATTACATACATGCGAGTGCACCATAAACATGCAGGCAAGAGACACTTAGGGCAGGTCTTCACTACGGGGTGTGTGTGTGTGTGTGTCGATTTAAGATACGCAAATTCAGCTACGCAAATAGCGTAGCTGAATTCGACCTATCGGAGCCAACTTACCCCGCTGTGAGGAAGGCAGCAAAATCGACCTCCGTGGCTCCCCGTTGACAGCGCTTACTCCCACCTCCGCTGGTGGAGTAAGAGCGTCGATTCGGGGATCGATTGTCGTGTCCCGACGAGACGCGATAATTCGATCCCCGAGAGATCAATTTCTACCCGCTGATTCAGGCGGGTAGTGTAGACCTAGCCTTAGATTGCAAGCTCCTGGGGGCTTTTGTTCTGTGTATGTACAGCACCTAGAACAATGGGGTCCTGGTCAATGACCCGGGGACCTAGGCACTACAGTAATACAAATAAATAATGCAAAGCCCTGTACTAATTCCCATGTGCTGTGGGGAGCTAGATCTATTACTGGTTCCTTCAATTCCTAATAACTCTCTAGTCTAGTACATTTCTCACGACTTATTACTGGTGTTTATTGTATTGGGAGGTTCAGGGCCCCAGTGGTCTGTTTTGGACACTCCAAGTCCATAGACAGTGCTCCTAAGGACAGCTGTCTCCCTTTCCCCCCTCAGCTCTGGTGTTCGTTGCCTGTTGCCTTTCCATTATTTCCAGAACTTCTCTGGCCACGTTGCCTGGATTGCTCTGTTGGTTCAGGCTGGAAATAATTATACTTTGGACTTACGTAGCACCTGCCCTCAGAGGCTCTCAGAGAGCTGTACAAATGCCAATGAATTTATCCTCCCGAACCCCCTGCAAGATGGGGAAGTGAGGCACAGATAGGGTGACCAGACAGCAAATATGAAAAATTGGGACAGAGGGTGGGGGGTAATAGGAGCCTATATAAGAAAAAGACCCAAAAATCAGGACTGTCCCTATAAAATCAGGACATCTGGTCACCCTAGGCACTGAGTGGGCGAGGAGCAGATTTGCCAAAGCAGCTTCTGATTTTTACCCAGGGGCCTGGCTTCCGGAGGTGCTGAGCTCCTGCAATTCCACTTGAAGCCTATGGGAGCTTGTGGGTGCCCAGCCCCCAAGGTGAGCAAAGAAGAGCAGCCAAAGAGAAAGGCATATACAGTGAGGGGCCACTTTGGGTTTGAGAGGCTTGGCCAAGGTCACCCAGTGAACTGCTGGTAGAGAGAGGAATAGAACCTAGGAACCCAGCCTCCTCAGTATCTGCTTTTACCATCCACAGTCCCTCTGGTTTATCTAGCCGTGTTCACAGTTCTCCTCTGTTGTGCTTTATCTATTTTATGGCTCAGATTCTCAGCCTGGATAACATTGCTCTTAATCTTATTCAAAATGTTCCCTTGTCCTAAGCCAGTGTTTCCCAAATTTGGGACGCCGCTTGCATAGAGAAAGCTCCTGGCGGGCCAGACCGGTTTGTTTACCTGCTCTGTCCGCAGGTCCGGCCAATCGCGGCTCCCAGTGGCTGCGGTTTGCTGCCCCAGGCCAACAGGGGCTGCTGGAAGCAGCGCGGGCCGAGGGACGTACTGGGCGCCGCTTCCAGCAGCTCCCATTGGCCTGGAGCAGCGAACCACGGTCAGTGGGAGCCGCCAGAGGTGTAGCGAGTGCCCTCCGTACCCTCTGACCGGAGGGGGCCCCGCAAGGAAGGGGGCCCCTAAAAGTGGCAAAATAAATACCGCATTCCAGTTTCTGCATTGTAAGGGGCCCCGCCCGGACATATGTTCAGAGGGGGCCACCGTTCGGAGGGGGCCACGTTCTTTGTTGCTACGGCCCTGGGAGCCATGATCGGCCGGACCTGCGGACGCGGCAGATAAACAAACCGGCCCGGCCCGCCAGGGGCTTTCCCAACACAAGCGGTGTCCCAAATTTGGGAAACACTGCCTTAAGCGAACCAAGACAAACACACACACGTTTTTTTTTTCAAAAAGATTGTCATCGAAGGCTGTTAAAAGGGGGGAACAGAAGATGGTGCTGCTGAGCCAACATATTTTAACAGGAAAGCTTCTTTCTGGAGCAGCTGGTTTTTAACAACTCTAGCTCCAAACAACCTTTATTTAAACTAAAGAGCTGTCCAGAAGATAAGTTTGAGAAGCACAAGAGTGACAGAAAAACACCCCACACCAACCTCCATTATAGTGCAGGTACAGGATGAAATATTGATGGACCAGACTCCCTGAAGTCTGCCGTTTTCCTGAGCTGTGTGTGGCACAGTTGGGGTGAGGAGCTGGATCTCTTGCAGAACCTTATGGGCAGCTGGTTTGGGATGTGTCTGCCTAACGAACAGGCTGCGGCCAGCGGGGTTAACCTCCATGGGGGTTAATGGAATGTTCAGCGCTCTCACGATATTTCACTACCGCCTAGAGACACCTGGAACTCGGAAGCACACCAGAGCAGGCAAGCAAATTAACCTCTAAAGGTTCAAGCTTTGGCTAAAGGTTTGGGGAGTGCAGGGGGCCTTCCTGTTTTATTGGATCTAGTTTGCCCAACCCTACAGTCCTGGAACTGTCCTTTTTACAGAAACTCAGCATTAGTCACCGTAATTCATCCTGCATCACAGGACATCACGGGCAGGACAAGTGAAATACTGTATAGCTCCAGGACTGTATTGTTAACCCCTCCAGCAGAGGGCACTATACGGACAAGTCCATTACAGTACAGATAATTACAGTCACCAACAGTCCACTCCGGACTCCGGAGTTTGACTCCTGGCTCAGCCACTAAATTGCTTGATGAAGTCGCTGGATCTCTCTGCCTGTACTTCCCCATCTTTAAAACAAGAGTAATAATATTTACCCACTTCACAGGGGGTGTTGGGAGGATTGTGCTGTGGACAGGGCTTTGCTCAGCCTGGCACCTTCCCCGGCACTAAAGAGTCACTTTGCAGAGGAAGGAGAGCGTGGGAGGTGAATCAGTGGGAGCAGTCTTCTCTCCTGTTGGCAGCGACCCCATGAGAGGGGGGAGGTTTGGGGACCGCATGGTTGTAGTTCGGCTAATACAGCAAAGCCCATCTTCCCCAGTAGTATTCTCCTTTGGACCTACTGCACCTAGGGAAGTCCTGAGACAGCAATGGACACATTTACCAGCTGGAGCAGCCAAAGACACTGGCTTTTTTATCAGCCGGCGCTGAGAAACGTAATGTTGAAAGTATCACGCAGGTATGTCTGCTCTGTAATCAGGAGGCGTCGTTGCGGCACGTCCTGGATCAAAGCTACACGTGCTGTAATCACACCTCCCGACGGCTGAGTAGACACGACTAAAGATACAGTCAAGGCGTTGGGGGCCTGAAAGCAGCTGAAAGAAACAACTGGAAGGACCCAGATCTCCCGGCTCTGACCCCTTCCTGGAACGCAAGTCATGGCCAGTTTTCTCCTAAACTGAAGCACTGGGAGGAAATTGACGGCCTGCTGACGAGGAGGAATCTCAACAAAGCCCTAGGGTCAATGTGCACATGCAAGCAAAGCCGCCTGAGAAGTCAGGAAGGGGAAAAGGCCTATTGAGCCACAAACAGCTTCCCAGCAGCCTTGTGTAGGGCAGCAGCCTCCTACATTTGTGTATGTGGGAAATTTTCTTTGGCTCTTTATTTAATTGGCACAGGAAGAAGCTCTGGACTTTAAAAAAATCCCCATCCAGTTTCTTGGCTTTCTCGCTCCTCGCCCCCCCACAACTTTCCTATGCATGTTGCATTAGGGAACCTCATTTTGTGTCCAGCCGAGCACCGTGGACTAGTGATTAGCACAGGGGACTGGGAGTCACAACACTTAGTTCCACTTTTGACTCCGTGGCCAAAATCAGAATCCATCTCTGTCTCAGTTTGCCCATCCATAAAAGGTGGGTAATATTTACTTACGTTACAGGGACTCAATACATGCGTGTAAAGCACACTGGGGGTTTTGGATTTCTACAGTGCCATAGCAGAAGAGAGTGGCATTGTTATGACCCCATTTTATATTAATAACTTAAATTTATATAGGGCCTTTCATCCTGAAGGATGCTCCAAAGCACTTTATCAACGTAACACACTGATATACAAGCTCGTGATATACAGAGTTCACTTTACCTGTCACTTCAATGCATCCCCCTCTGAAGTGAAATGTGACAGCTGGGGCACGGGGTTGGGGTGTGAGGGCTCCGGTTGGGGGTGCAGACTCTGGTGTGGGGCTGGGGATGAGGGATTTGGGGTGTAGGAGGGTGCTCTAGGCTGGGACCGAGGATTTGAGAGAGTGGGAGGGGGATCAGGGCTGGGGCAGGGGACTGGGGCACGGGAGGGGTTCAGGGGTGCAGGGTCTGGGTGGTGCTTACCTCAAGCAGCTCCCAGAAGCAGCAGCATGCCCCTTCCAGATCCTATGCGGAGGCACGGCCAGGCGGCTCTGCACACTGCCCCCATCCGCAGGCGCAGCCCCCGCAGCTCTGATTGGCCATGGTTCCCAGACAATGGGAGCTGCGGAGCCTGCGCTTGGGGCGGAGGCAGTGTGTGTAGCCCCCAGGCTGCCCCTACGCATAGGAGAAGAAGGGGGCACATGCCGCTGCTTCTGGGAGCCGTGCGGAGCAACGGCAGGCAGGGAGCCTGCCTTAGCCCTACTGCGCCACCGACTTTTTACGGCCTGGTCAGCAGTGCTGATCAGAGCCGCCAGAGTTCCTTTTCAACCGGGCATTCTGGTCGAAAACTGGACACCTGGCAACCCTGAGCACCTTACCAAGTCCTCATGCAGAATTCTCTAATGTTCCTACCCACAGCTATTGCCTATGGAGGGTCCATTTTATTGCAAACAGCAGCTTCCAGCATGGACAACCTGCACCAGGAAACAAGAAAAATCCCTCACCTTTACCTGCCAGGAGTTTCATTATTTAGCCCCAGTGGTGTAGCTGCACTCCAGAGTCACAAAGTCACTGCAGTTTGGCGCCATCCACCCCTGCTCTAGCTGTGGGATGGGGGCACACATCTGCCCAGGATGATCCATCAGACCAGTATGGGGCTCCCCTGGTTTCAGCCTGTGGTTTTGTGTTGGCTAGTCCAGACAGTGATAGCAAAGCACTCTGAAACTCAGCCTCCCAAGAAGGGAACTATGCTGGAGCTGCCTGAAACTCCCGGCTGTCCAGCAAGGGATCATCACAGGGTGGCCATCTTGTCCTACCACCTAACATCATCATCCTCACCCAGGCAGGCAGGTTAGCTCTCTGGAACCATTCATCCTTCCACAGGAGCTAGCCCTCTGCAGAGTTCTGGAGACCAACCCCACCCCAACCCTACCCCACCCCCGCCATGGGGAGGAGGCAGCTACCCTGAATGAAGCCTGCGGCCCTTTGGAGAGTGGACTTTGGGTCTTGTGCCCTGCAGAGAGGGGAGAGGAGGAGTATGGTAGAGAATTATCTGATCTATGTGGAGCATAAGGAATTCTCTAGCAACTCTCTCACCGCCATTATAGCACATTTACTATACAAATCACTCCCCAGCCATGATGGAAGCTACTTGGTTAGTGGCAGCTTAGGCTAGGACTTCCTCTAAGGCCCCCACCATGGCACTGAACAGCAGCTGCCCGGTGCCGGGCTCACGTCAGCGCTCCTGCTTGACTCATCCGCTCCATTCCGCACTCCGCTCCCTGTGCTGTTAGTAGCTGCTTTCCTTTCATCTCTGTCTCTGTATGTGCAGATAAACAGCTCCATTTCCCATGGGGAGATCCTGTGTTTCCAGCCTCTGCAATGTGGACCAGACACCTGTCTCAGCTTAACCTTCTGCCTGCCAAATCCTGGCAAGTTCCCATACACCCCATCACACTGGCATTTATACTGTGAGACACAACCCATCAGACAGGCTGACACAGTTACCAGCAAACAACACACTGTGGCAGGAATGGTCAAGCAAGGGTGTCGGACATGAAACACTGGAATACAGATTCAGATGCTTAACTTCAGACACCTAAGTCTGCAAGTGTGGGCCCTTGTGGAGCCTGAAACCCAAGGCAAAATGATTTCTCCTAGCTCTGACATTGAGCTTTCATCAAAGTGCTTTCAGTCTTCTCTGCTTTTATAATCATTCGTTTAACTTACGCCAGACACGTCTCCACCAAGCGAGACAAACACAGGCACAGAAAGCAGCTGGTTCAAGGCCCCAAGGGAGGAGTACAGTTGACGTATTGGATGCATTATGAAACGATCTAGGCAGTGATTGAGGAGATCCTGTGGCTCTGATTCCTTGGCAACCTTGATGCCAGGAGACCAGATGTATCCTCTGCATTACACAGTGTCACAGGGAGCTGCTAGACATATTTATCTAGTTCTGTAACCTGGGACGAGAACTGGTATTAGATCTACTGATTGTCCTTCTTGTGATGTGGGCATTTAGGAACCCAGTTCTTGTGACACTGGCTCTTTGGTTTCTCTTTGTTCTGCAGGATCCAGGCTCAGTAAGCTCCAAGTGGAAGTTACTCCAACTCCAAGCGGGCCATATAATGAAGCCTGGTCTCATAGAACTTGCTTGGTACTTGGGTTTCCTTCTCAGGGTGTGTGTGAGATTTACAAGCTTAATATAGTTTACAAGAGCACAGCTCTTGGCTGATTGGAATTTAAGGGCTATACCAGCCTAGAATGTCCTGGTCATGACTGGAGATGTAAGGCAATCTATGGGTGAGGAAGTACAGTGTAGCTCGATGAAGCACTGTCAAGTCACCGGATCTGGCCTTTATTGCCAAATCCAGAGATGTTTTCTACTCACGAAAATTCCTGTTGATATTATTGGGAATGTTTTGAGCAGGGACCTGAGTGGCTCATCCTCTGCAATTGGACATTAGATGTAGTAAACTAAGAGCTGTTAGCCAATCAGCATCTTCAGTTTCAATGCTGCTCTAGCAGGTCATTTGTCATTTATTCTGGGCCTCACGTAGTGGAGAACAGAATTAGGTAATGGCATTTTTTTGGATTAGTTGGGTTTCTTGTCAGCTGGGAGATGGGATCTGAGTGGAGTAGGGAATGACTGGAGGCACATGACAAACAGCTGATTATAGATATTGCTTGTGATACTATTTTTGCCTGACCTGCTCAAGAGATATTAAAAAGAGATTGGGCCCAATTCCCCTGTTGCTTATACCCATTTTCCATCTGTGTATCTCCATTGACTGCAGCAGGTTACTCTGGATTTACCCTCCAGTGTGTAGTGAGTAAAGAATCACGCCTATTGGTGTGAAAACAATACCGAGTCTTTAACTGACCAATAACAGACCAAACATGAAGAGATCAAAAATCACCAAGTGTCTGGGAATCTGTGAACCGTAGGCACATCCATGGTTTGGAGGGAATGAATCTCACCAGACAAACCTGACTGCCGGTTTTGGATAGAATGATAACACTAGGTCCTGATGCTACAAGCTGCTCCAGGTAAGTAATTCTCTGTCCATACACTGAAGTGTGCACATGGCTGTAGCAGGGCTAAGGCAGTGTGGGGTAGGGGAAAGCACTAGATGGAACATATTCAAATGTATAAGGACCTTTATAGGGAGAAAATACCAGATACTAAAGGACTCTTTAATCTAGCAAAGAAAGGCACATAAAAAACCAAGGGGTGGAAGTTAAAACCAGACAGATTCAAATTAGAAACAAGGCACAATTTTTTTAACAGTGAGGGTGATTAACCATTGAAACAAACTACCAAGGGAAGTGGTGTATTCTCCATCTCTGGAGGTCTTCGAGTCAAGACTGGATGCCTTTCTGGAAGATTTGCTTTAGCCAAACACAAGTTATTGGACCCAGTACAAAGTAACTGGAGGAAATTCTATAGCCTGTGTTATAGAAGCATCAGACTAGATGATCTAGCAGTCCCTTCTGATTTTAAAAAATCTATGGACATATTTTAGAAGCATCAGACTAGATGATCTAGCAGTCCCTTCTGATTTTAAAAAATCTATGGACATATTTGGGTTATGGTAAAGCATTTGATACAATGTCCCGAAATCTAGCTCTCCAGATGACCTGGATATGATAGTCACAGGGACTTTGAAACATAGCTGAAGGACTGCAAACAAAAAACAATGCTAAACAGTTAAGTACTGAGTTTCAGGGAAGTGTCTAGTAGCGGGAATTGCAGGGATCTGGATTAGATCTGATCTTGATTAACATTTTTATTAATGACTCTAAAGAAGGGTTGACAACACTCACAACGGTGACACTAAATTGAAAGGAATTGCAAACACCAGGGAGAACAGAAGATAATACAAAGGAATCTAAGTAGACCGGAAGCATAGGCCGAAAATAACTCAATGAGATTCATCTAAAAAAAAAAAGGCAGATGGAAAGTCCCGTATCCCCCGCTGCCGATAGGCTTTGAATGTGATGCTGGTCACGAACCCGAGGGTGGGGGATAATCCTCAGAAAGCGGGGTGCATAGGTAGGTGCTCATTCTGAACTAGAAGAGATATGCACTATAGTCATCCAGAAAGAATAGAATAGTAGCACTTGGGCTGGGCCATCCAGCTAATATATATATAAATAAATACAAAAACAAACAAACCCCACATCTAACTGAGAATCTGGCATTATAAAACACTGTGTATCATTTACATTCGCCAAGCTAGTGTCACTTCTGCAACCTACACAGTGCTCTGGCTTTTCACTGAGTTAATCTCCATCTGATGGCCCCTGCAGAGCTCTCATTAGCCTCCTCTGTTAATATGAGCAGGTTATTGAAGGAAGGAAGTACTGTATATAGCTCAATAAACATCACTTCTCTGAAGTCTGCACAGGCTCCCTCTGGTGGTGGAAGAAATTAACAAGTGAATGCTGGCTGCCTTTTTTAAACACTTGGGGCTGGATTTCAACCTACAGATCCACTTGACCAGGGTTTCTCAACAGGGGATGCCGCTTGTGCAGGGAAAGCCCCTGGCGGGCCGGGCCGGTTTGTTTACCTGCTGCGTCCGCAGGTTCGGCCGATCGCGGCTCCCACTGGCCGCGGATCGCTGCTCTGGGCCAATGGGAGCTGCTGGAAGCAGCGCAGGCCGAGGGACGTACTGGCCGCCACTTCCAGCAGCTCCCATTGGCCCAGAGCAGCAATCCGCGGCCAGTGGGAGCCGCGATTGGCCGGACCTGCGGACGGGGCAGGTAAACAAACCCGCCCGGCCCGCCAGGGGCTTTCCCTGCACAAGTGGTGACCCCTGTTTGAGAAACCCTGCACTTGACTGTGCAATTTCACCCTTTGCTTCCAGAGCTGTGTAGGTCAGTGGCTTCTGAAACATCCGCTGTTGTATCTAGAAAGCTTCATGAGTCTTCCTCAAAGGGGGTCAAGTACAAAACCCACCCCCTCCCCAACTTGCACCCCTCTGCCCAAGTCCTACTGACAGCAGCATTCTGCTGCTAGCGAGAGGGTGAGCTAGGGCAGAAGGGGGAGGTCTTGGTGCAGAGCCAGCTGGACATTCATCATCCCCCTCCAAGCCCCATGGGGAATACTTGGAAAAGTTGATACAGTCTGAGTATCCGTTTCATTCCATGCTGTCCTTCCCTCCGTGCTGTGAAACTCCCTTCCTGGGTGGATCAAGGGCAGCCACCAGTGAAGGAAGCCCTGGGAGAATGGTACAATGGAGCAGGTGGACGGCGGTGGGGGCAGGAGGCCTGTGAGCCGGTGCAGAGGAGTTGCTCGTGACGGCTTCTCAGGGAATCTCCAGAGATTCATGCAGAGCAGGAGCAGAGGGTGGCACCTTCCATGATAGCACAACCTAGCACATGTGGATAGCTTTGGGGAAAAGGTGCAGTTTCTTCTTCCCAGGACACCTGCAAGGGGCACAGTCTGGGCCTACAGGATAGTCATACTGCAGCCCCCCCTGTACAGTGAATAGAGTCCACCTGGTTCTTTCGCCTGGGGGCTGTTTATTTCCTGCTTAATTTCCTTTCAGATTTACCTCTCCGTCTGCTAATCCAATACGATACACCCAGATCTCTAAGCAAAACCCCTCCCCCCATTGCACCTGACTCAGCCGGGGCCACTTTACTCCCTATCAGGGGATTTTCCCTTCCATCAAATGGGACTGATTATGGTTTTAATCAGAGAGTGATTGTTTTTAAGAAGCACTGTGATGTCGCAGTGCAGTGCTCAGTATTATTGTTAATCATCTTCGGGGGCTATGCCATGGCTTACTCCACTGAGGCCAGTAAAGAGCTTTGAGTTCCCCAGGTGCCATACATAAAGTGCAAAACAGTCTGAGCTGAATTCAGAGGAGATGGAATGTTGGATAGATTTCCTCTGGAGCTGGTGCTTGCCACTCCAGAGACAGCTACAGGGGAGTGGGTTAATGCTGAGTGACTTGAATAGCAAGGGATGCCGACGGAATTGGGGTGTACTGGACAAAGCTGCATGCTGAACTGGGGACAGGATATTAGGGGATCAGGTTTGAGGAATATTGCTTAATCGTCTGAGGGGCTCAGGATAGGAACAGCAAGGGATACTGAAGGTCAAGACTGAGAAGTATGGGCAGATCTGGGCAGGATGCTAAAGGTTGGGACTAAGGTGTAGTAGCAAAGCTGTGGGGAGGAAGCTTGCTTTATGCTTGGCTCTAAGAAGAACCATTAGTTCTTTGCTTTCATGAGCATTAAAATCACCCTCAAACATAGTTTGGAGGGAGGAAGGGAAAAGACCAGTAAAGTCTTATGGACTAGACGTCTTTCATCTCAAATGCTCTGGCTGCACTAAATCTGTTATCAGTGCAGCACCTGTGGGATGCGAGCTGCGGTGACAGCAGGTGTTTAGCGACAGGCAGGCAAGCTCTTTAGAACAAACCTTATTTGACGTGCTGCCTTCTGGAAATTGTCGGCTGTATTGGGTTTGATGCTGAAAATATTTTAAATGGCATTTCAGACAACAAAAATAAGGGGTAGGCAGAAACTGCAGCTACCAGAGGATGGCGTAAGTGGCAATTTGTGTAGTGAAAAGCTACATTTATGTAGCTGATTTAAAGGTGACCTACAGAGTAGAAAGACATGTTTGTGCCCCTCATTTTTATAGTGGTTAAAGGAAGCCTGAAAGTTTAGTAAGAAAAGAAAGAAAGTCTGTCTGTTATATTAGGACTATCAAGACTTGTTTCCCTTATTTTTGCTGCAAAGCTTTAGAATGGAAGTGGAAGCTTTCTTAGAGCGTAAGTGAGGGTTGGTGGAAGACTTGAATCTTTCACAAAGAAAGTTTTTCTCCCAAGCACTTGCCAGTTGTTTGAGTTAAATAGAAGCTAACAATGAGTTTTAAGCAGTCTAACTAAAAATCCTTTCCCAGTGGCTCACTTTTCATTTCCTTGATTCTGGTGATGTCATAATACCACTAGATCTCCATTGATCCATAGAGATGTCCAGCAGTAAGCAGATTGAGCAAGACTTGGTATTTCTAATATCAAAGCAGACAAATCCCTCTCCCCACTTTAAAACAAAAAATCAGCAACAAACCACAGTGCAGGCCTCTCTTTGCAGCAATGAGGTAATATTAGGCCTTGTCCACACTGGGGATTTCAGCTATTGGTGGCTGGCCACACGTGCAAATTGTGGCTCATAGCACTATCTTAGGAGTGGGCACTTGTGCAACTATGCTGGTGTCTATCCAACAATGGCTGACATTGGGACAAATCTGTAGACAAGTCCTCAGAGCCCATTAGCTTAAGGGTTTAAGCTCCTAAGTGTCACCAAGTCCTGAATGGGGTGGGGGGAAATGCACCTGGAGTGCTGTGCCAGGTGGTTTAGAGGCCCTGCCACTCCAGTGAAATGTCAGCACATCATAGTGATGCCAATGTCATTGCTTGTGTGGCATCTGTACATATTGTTCAATTAATAAAGGGTTAAATAGTTAAAGGGGAGAACCCTGATGGCCCTGTGCCTGTCATAGGTCTCCCTGTCTCACTAGTTAGTCTGGTACTGGGGGTCCTGCTAGCTGTGTGGGATGAGGTGCTGGCAGGTTCCCGTTTATCATAATAATACCTATCTCGTACATAGCACTTAAGAACATAAGAATGGCCATACGGGATCAGACCAATAGTCCTTCTAGCCCAGTATCTGTCTTCCAACAGTGGGCTGGTGCCACATGCTTCAGAGAGTGAACAGAACAGGGCAATTTATCAAGTGAGCCATCCCCTATCATCCAGTCCCAATTTCTAGCAGCCAGAAGTGTGGGGGCACTCAGATCATGGGGTTGTGTCCCTGACCATCTTAGTTTATAGCCACTGATGGACCTAACCTCTATGAACGTATCTAATGATTTTGTGAACCCAGTTATACCTTTGGCCTTCACAACATCCCCTGACAATGAATTCCACAGGTCGACTGTGCATTGTATGAAGAGGTGCTTCCTTAGGTTTATTTTAAACCTGCTGCCTATTAATTTAATTTGGTGACCCACGGTTCATGTGAAAGGGTAAATAACACTTCATTAGTCACTTTCCCCACACCATTCATGATTTTATAGACCTCTATCATATGCCTTCTTAGTTGTCTCTTTTCCAAGCTGAACAATCCCAGTCTTTTTAATCTCTCCTCATATGAAAGCTGTTCCATATTCCTAATTATTTTTGTTGCCCTTCTCTGTACTTTTTCCAATTCTATCCCTTTTGAGATAGGGCAACCAGAATTGCATGCAGTATTCAAAGTGTGGGTGTACCATACATTTATATAGTGGCATTAGCTTTGGACTAAACTATCTTGAGTAATTTTGTATTGTCTGAAAATTTTGCCACCTCACTGTTTACCCCTTTTTCTAAACCATTTATGAATATGTAGAACAGCACTAGTCTAAGTAGAAATCCTTGGGGGAATCCTGCTATTTACTTCTCTCAACCATGAAAACGGACCATTTATTTCTACCGTTTCCTATCTTTTAGCCTATCTTTCCTATCCCTCGGCCCGCGCCGCTTCCAGCAGCTCCCATTGGCCTGGATCGACGAACCACGGCCAGTGGGAGCCATGATCGGCCGGACCTGCGGACGCGGCAGGTAAACAAACCAGCCCGGCCCGCCAGGGGCTTTCCCTAAACAAGCAGCATCCCAAGTTTGGGAAACACTGTTTTAGCCAATTGTAGACCCATGAGAGGACCTTCCCTCTTATCCCATGACAGCTTACTTTGCTTAAGAGCCTTTGGTGTGGGACCTTGTCAAAGGCTTTCTGAAAGTCCAAGTACACTATATCCAGAGTCACCCTTGTTGACATGTTTGTTGACTCCCTCAAATAATTCTAGTGGATTCATGAGGCATGATTTTTGCTTACAAAAGCCGTGTTGACACTTCCTTAGCATATCATGTTTATCTGGGTGTCTGATAATTCTCATACAAAAAACCAGGTACAGTCTCAGAGGGAAGAGCGCCACCTATTGTTTCAGAAGCACCACTGCCTGCAGCGCATAGCTGTTCCACTATGTTCCTGTTCAAAACACTGCTTTGCCCTGACCTTGTTTAGCTCATGGGACGGCAGAACAAGATGACATGGCAGCAGATCAAGTATAACCAGTTCAGCTAATCCAAGAGTCAGTACAAAAAAAAGGGTTAAAATGCAATTCTGTTCTTTATATCCAGGTCACTCGTAATTCTGGATAGAGTCCTGCTACTTGGCAGTCACTATACCATCATCAATAAGCCCTCAAGCCATCTGAAAATGCAAGATTAGCAGCTACGGTGCCGGTGAGTTTATTCTATGCAGCTGAGATGAAGAAAAACAGTCTAAGGACACGAACTGCAAATTATCTAAAACATGACATGAATTATTTGTCAGTTTCAGTCAGGTGGCACTTAACCAGGCCAGACTGTACTTACTGCATGAATAGCCAGAGAAGCAGTGAGAAGGAAAGTCATAATCGGCTTTTGTGTTCTTAGATTATTGTTATCCAGACTAAACAAAGATTTGCGCTTTTATTGGTGTCCTCCCTTTGCCTGCATTTTATCCTTGACTATTACACTGTGACGTTGTCTCCACAGAGCAATATTGTAGGAACCTGTCAAAGAGAGAATCTCTTTGCACCTAATTTTTAATGCTCCTCCTGACCTTTATTTAAGAGAAACCTGCCATTCTATTTTATTATAGACTTAGGTTGCAAGACTTTTGGGGCCTGCAACACTGGCTGTAAAGAGCCAGGCACGCTTATGGGGTTATATAAAAACCATAATAACAAAATACTATGTTAACTTGGAGTGTATGAAGGATCAAACTCTTCCAAATCTAGCTGGAGTTGCAGATTGCACTATTTCATTGCCAAAGACATTGGCCTAGATCCTCAAAGGTATCTAAGCTCCTAGATTACATTCCAGTTAGGAAGTTAGGAGTCTAAATACCTTTGAGGATCAGGGCCATTCACTCCAGGTTAGCAACAAGATCTCACAATGGACCTCAGGTCACATCTAAGCTATCAGTCACTTTGGCTGGTTGGACTCCTACTTGACTCTTAGTTGAAGATCGTGCTGTATGTACTTGGAAAGAGGATTAATCTCTAAATTTGCAATATGGTCTCTGATCTGGCCTGTGAATTCAGTGTCCTGACAATTTTACCATCTTTGATATGCTCATTCCTTGGATTTGTACCTCTGCTAGCAATGTGGAGTTTGATCAGGTCCTCATTTAACAAAGCTGGTCTTCCCATAGCTCTATTGCGTTTTACTGCCTGGTGCACTGGAAGACCGGTCTTTGAACAGATGTCTTCTTTTGTAAGGGCTTCACTGTACTTCTGCATTGATTTCCGTTTGCTGCACAGAAATAAGTACTCGTTGAACAACAGTGGACTTGTTTTCCCCACTTTGAGAAGGGGGATGATAATGGTGCCCTAGTTCACAATGGGCTTCTGAGGATTGATTAGTGAAGGTCTGCAAAGCCTTTTGAACATGAAAAGTGCTTCCACCCCACAAGAACCAAATCCTCCAACCAGCCTCCATCTCCACTAGCTGTTCCGGGCACTGGGCTGGTGTGCAGGAGGAGGGCTGAGAGGGAGAAGTCTACCCACAGAACATGGTGCTCCACGGCTGAAGTAGCACTGTGGGGATCCACCATGCCATGACTCTGGGATTCAGCCAGTTGCGGATCCTCTCTCTTCTCTACAGAGCCCGCTCCAAATCCCGCCCCCTCTGGGCAGCAGCATTGTCGCTGTGGTGCTGCCAGGGAGCCATCGGAGGGCCTAGAGCTGTGGGCAGGATTAGCTCTGTGTATCTCAAACAGCATTGCTTTTTCTGTACAGGATGTGCCAACCTTCCATCAATATGGAAATCTCCCGTTCTCAGAAGTGATCCCATATGTAATGATGTTATCATTATTTAACTTCTTTCACTAGCCTCAGAGTGTGTGGGGGTGCTTTACAGAAGGCATGAGAGCTAGGTTTTTAAATGATGCGGAACAGGTGTAAGCTGGTAGAACAGCTCAGCAGGGAGGGGAAAAAAACCCTATAATCAGCAAGGCCTTTTCCTCACAGGTTAGTGTTTATAACAAGAAAGTAAAGTAAGCTATTCTCAGAAAGGAAACCAGGAACTTTCCATATGGTCTGATGAGTATAGAGACCTCCCTTCCTAATAGCAGTTTCCCCTTCTGTCTCCAAAGCAGCCAGTTTATAACCCTTCCCCTCAGCACCTGTAAGGGGGAAATTAAACTGGGATTAACCCCTTGTTCACTGAAGACAAGGTAGGGGCCCTGTGCCCTGTTAGAACAGGGAAAGCCATGTATTAGTTAAAATTCAAAAGAAGAAACAATTTGCCCGTTCTCCTCTTTGATGAGCTGAGCCCAGAAGCACTACTGGAGACAGATTCTTCAGACCAGATGTTTATGTCAGAAGGGCTCAGACTCCCACTGGCTCTTATTTATTTCTGTTCCCCTCAGAACAGACCATGTGACGTCACTGATGGAAATTGCAAAATCACAAATTCCAGAACAGGAACCAGGAACACTTTCCAAATTAGGCGAATGGTATTTGAAATAGCAGCAAATCAGCCATGAGAAAAAAAACCTTGGAAACCGCATAAAATAAATGAGGGAGCTTTCCAGAGCTGTCCTGTATTAATGATTCTTCATTTCAAATGCACTTACCCCCAAATTTCCCAGCATCCTGCAAATAAAGAGCTAGGATTGCAGAACCAATTCAAAATTCCGGTACCGTGTTTTCAGTTTGTTTATATGGCACCAATCTATAAAGATTTGCTAGGCAGTTTATAATACAATACAGTTTTAAAAGAGTTATTACATTCAGAACTTGAAATAATCAATAAAAGGCCTTTTGAAATAAAAGCACTTTCCCCCCAGTTGCTGATCTGTAGGAGGGGAAAGGGAAAGAGTATAAAAAGGCAAGTGCTTTCCCAGCAAGGGACCATCAGCTCATTTCACACACAACCCAGAGTTGGAAGGATAGCCCAATAGTTAGGGTACCAGACCAGAAGGCCCAGATTTAATTCCCTAACTCACCACAGACTGCCTGTGTGACCTAGCAAAATTACTTCATCTCTTAGTTCCCCAGCTGTAAAACGAGGATAGCACTTCTCTACAGGCTTATTGGTTTGGCTTTTTAGCCATCCAGTGAGCAAGATGTTGCATTAAATACCTTGTGTCAGCTCATAACAAAAGTGGAGCAGAGTTTAGATATTATTTCTCCTAAGATTCAGTCACTTGAGATTTCTGTGGAACAGATGAGGAAACAACCCAACCTGTCCTAATGAAGGAATAAGATCAAATTCAATTGGAATTGGAATAGTTCCTTTGCATTATCCAATATGCTGGCACAGAATAATGTCCTACTGCTTTGCAGACTGGAGACCCTGGAGAATAAACATGGGGCCTCCAGGCACCAAATGACATGCTTAAAGGCGGCCACAGCGGGAGATGATTCTCTTCTATCTACTTTGTCAAAACAACTAGCGGAATTACCGAGTGAGAAATTCAACCCCATATTATCCATCCGAAGGGTGTGCAGTCATGGAGTGCTGGGTCGGAGTCCTGCCCCATCTGCATGCTGCTAGTGTCTGGCAGCAGGCAAAAGGAAATGCATACCAATTTCCTTATGGCAACATGAAGGGCCTGATCCAGCACCCACTGACGTCTGTGGAAAGATTCCCGTTGACTTCAGTGGCCTTTGGATCAGGCTCTAAGCCCTATTCCTGCACAGCACTCCAAAGCTTTCTGCTCTGGCCCAGCTCTGCATGTCTGCCCACCTCCCAGTGCTCATTCCAAAAGCTAGAGCAGGGGTCAGCAACGTTTGGCAGGCGGCTCGCCAGGGTAAGCACCCTGGCAGGCCGGGCCAGTTTTATTTACCTGCTGACGCGGCAGGTTCCGCCGATCGCGGCCCCCACTGGCCGTGGTTCGCCGTCCCGGGCCAACGGGGGCAGCGAGAAGCGGCGCGGGCAAGGGATGTGCTGGCCGTGGCTTCCCGCCGCCCCCATTGGCCCGGGAAGGTGAACCGTGGCCAGTGGGGGCCGCGATCGGCCGAACCTGCCGCGTCAGCAGGTAAATAAACTGGCCCAGCCCGCCAGGGTGCTTACCCTGGCGAGCCGCATGTCGAACGTTGCCGACCCCTGAGCTAGAATCTGGCCTATGTATTCCTTGTGGTTTGTGGGGCTGAGCTGCTTGGACAAATGAATTAGAATATTCTAGAATATCAGGATTGGAAGGGACCTCAGGAGGTCATCTAGTCCAACCCCCTGCTCAAAGCAGGACCAATTCCCAGACAGATTTTTGCCCCAGATCCTAAATAGCCCTCTCAAGAATTGAGCTCACAACCCTGGGTTTAGTAGGCCAATGCTCAAATCACTGAGCGATCCCTCCCCCAAATTACCTCTCCTCTACCAGGACCCATTTCCAGACTCAATTCCCTCTGTGGTGATGTGGCTTTCCAGGCAGGACTGGACCAGAGCTTCACTGAGTGCAAGGAAAGAATATACAACAAATCACAAGGAACCAGCCAACTGCGAAATGAGCATTGGAAACGGAGGCCAGTGAGTCCCAGCTAGATATGGAAGCTGATTATTAGGGGGACATGAAAGAGATCATTGGAAGGACAAAGGTAAAATGGAGTTAACTACATTCCGCAAATGGATAAAAACTTCATTGTCTTCATTCTACAACAGAGTCCCACATCAATCATGTCAGCACGTCCCAACAACAAAAAATTACTTCATAAAACTACAAAAAGCAAACAAGGAGAATCTCAAGCTACATCATTTCCATGCTGCCTGCAATACATTTAACACTGCACACATTAAATGTAGTTAGTTCCTCCTAACAGAGGAACTAAGGGTTACATTGTGTGTTAATCCTCCCTACTGGCTTTGAACCGCAGGTTTTAGGAGATGGAAACATCTGGCAGAGGAACAGTAAAAGAAATGAAAATTAAACAATAGCAACAAAAAACAAACAGGGGAACAGGTGACAGAGGCACTGTCAATATCACGGGACAGATCCTGGATCTCCAGCTGGCTGCTTTATCGTTCTCAGATAGCAGAAAACAGGAGGTGACAGCACAAGACTGGATGATACAGAGGAAACTAGATCGCTGCCCTAGCACAAATCCTGTAGCAAATCTGCAGAAGAATATTTCAGGAATAAACCTGCTTCAATTGCAATTGGTTTGTAAGCAATTTTGTAACTTTTTATATTCTTTAATCTTAGGTTTTCTATTAAATTTGTTTTTACAAAACCTAAATGCCGTGGACAGTGCCCCTTTAAAGTCCTGCACCAGGATAGCGTATCAATAGAAGACTGAAATGGAGTATAAGGATTTATGTACAATGCTACCCTGTCCCTGTGGTCTAGAGATGTTTCCCTGGCCCACCCTGCCTTACTCCACCTAAAAGCAGGACTGACTGTGGTTCAGTATGGTTAACCTTTCCCTTCAAAGCTATTCACATAAGCCAGAAATAATGGGTATAAGTTCAGTGTGACGCATCCACTGGTCCCATCATTTCTCCCACTCCTTTGTCTGAGTGTTGTGTGCTTAGGCCCCAATGCTGCCCCTGACTCGGCCTGGGCACAGGGATCCACGTCTATGGAATCATTACAGGATCAAGGCCTGAGTTTATGAGCACTTACTAGCAGGAACTCATCAAATTAGGTTTGTAAAACACCTACCACAATTTTGGGCGGTGAATAAACAAGGTCTATTAGCGTGGATTCTTCAGGACAGGGCCGGTCTCTTACTGTGTGTATGTCCAGTGCCCAGCACTACTGGCCTCTGATCTCAGCTATATAATGAATAATATAAAAATAGTCAACAACGATTTTTTTAAAAGGCCTTTACTACCTAACCCCTGGGTAATGCTTTTATTGGCTTGTTTTACTGAACGATGCTGTTGTTTGTGATGGCGACAGTCCCCCTCTTACCTCTTTGTCCTTCCCCAAAAGCCCAGGATGGCAGTGACCCACCCTCTGCTGAGAACCATTGGATACAGCTTCTTGAAGAGTCCACCAGGAAGAGTCAGCTCAAGGAGAACAACATGACATACTCCTGTCCCTATAGATGAGCATGGTACTTTCAGAACCCAGGCGTAGAGCGGCAGCTGTTGCTTAAAGAACAGGGTGTGTGGCTGGACAGTTTAAGTGAACAGCATTGAAACTTTAATGTAACAATGTCATGGGGCAGTTTGCTCTGACAGAACCCAGCTAACGTAGTAGGGGATAGGGTCACTTCTTTTTTATTAGATACAGTTTGGTGCTCCGCATCCTGTGACACAAACTAGAGGCTGTCACACTGGAAACCCCCACATCCCTTACTCCTGCCTGTGGAGGAACACTGCATTTCATGAAAAACAACAGTGTCAGACGAAGGGAAATCTGAGGTGGGGCAGCAGCTGGCACGCTTTCACAGAGCAGGCTGGGGCCAGCCCTGGGGTCACTGTTTACAAACAATAAATCATGCAAAGGCTGCTCACACAAACATTTCGGAAAAGTCTGCATCACCATTTTGACCTCCTGTCCAGCTGTTTTTTTTTTTTTTGTGTGCTACATAGAGACAAACTGGGGCCCCACATCAGAAACTGAGAAATTGTTACAAAGGCAACTAGCGAGAAGCAGATGGAACAATGACCATTTCAGACAATTCAGGGGCCTTTTGCCCATTACATACGTCAGTACTTCCTCATCCTGCAGAAATTCCCATAAAAACACAATGTGGCTTTATTATGGAGTGGGTGGCATTTGATACAGCATCCTGATTGGCTGGAAAGGTCTATAAAAACAGGCATTATTTCACTGCTGTGTCTCAGCTTCTCCCCTGTGGGATACTGCAGAGGGCTAAAAATCAGTATCTCTGTTTGGCACAGTGCTGTGACACCCACTTTTAAATACCACCCTGACACACTAACCTTAGAAAGTTGTCACGGCATCATAAAGCCTAATAGGAAAAGTCTCTTTTCTTCATTTCAATGACAGCTCCCTCCCTCCTTCCCAAATATAGGCACTACCCTCCAGTGTTAAAAACCCAAACAACCCCACACTAGTGCAGGACAATTAGAGGAAGGTGAAAGCCCCCCATAAAGCCCTCGCCAAGTGTGCAATATTGTACCATTAATATGAGGAATTCTCCCCTTCCCCCCAACACTAGCTGATTGCCAGTTTGTGCTTAAATAAGAAGAGGGAGAGTTGATGTATCTTTTGTTTTGGCTAATATAATTGTTAGTCTGTTGGGTACAGGAATTAATTCAGGGAAGTACTATGCCATGTGTTATGCAGGGGCTCAGCCTAGATCAGTGGTTCCCAAACTTGTTCCGCCGCTTGTGCAGGGAAAGCCCCTGGTGGGCCAGGCCAGTTTGTTTACCTGCCACGTCCCGCAGGTTCCGCCGATCGCAGCTCCTAGTGGCTGCGGTTCGCTGCTCCAGGCCAATGGGAGCTGCTGGAAGTGGCGGACAGTATGTCCCTCCGCCCGCGCCGCTTCCAGCAGCTCCCATTGGCCTGGAGCAGCAAATCGCTGCCAGTGGGAGCCACGATCGGCCGGACCTGCGGACCCGGCAGGTAAACAAACTGGCTTGGCCTGCCAGGGGCTTTCCCTGCACAAGCGGCGGAACAAGTTTGGGAACCACTGGCCTAGATGATCACAATTGTCCCTTTTGATTTTATAATCTAGGAACCGGAAAGTGAAATTGACTAGTCATGTCTCAGGCATTCCCGCCTGTGAGCTGCTCAGTTCATCCTGTTTATTCTGTCTGGTTTAGTCAATGGGACTACTCACATGCTTGAAATTAAGCACATGTGCAATTATTTGTAGAATCGGGGCCTCAGACTGTAAGTTCCTCGGAGCAGGAACTCTCTGGATCTATAGATGTCAGTGCTTAACAAACAGTAATGCTCGAAACTAACTATAAACCAAAGTGAAACCAACTGCCCATTATCAGGGGGTTGCCGTGTTAGTCTGTATCTACAAAAACAACAAGGAGTCTGGTGGCATCTTAAAGACTAACAGATTTATTTGGGCATAAGCTTTCGTGGGTAAAAACCTCACTTCTTCGGATTCTTCTTCTTCTTCTTCCCTGCAACTGCCCATTGTAATTGTTCAAGCCCTAAGTAAACAACAGCATGGTTAATGAAAAGCAAATGTATAGGTCTAAAATTCTTCCAGTTTTAATGAGCTAAAGTGTTGACACTAATAACACAAGATTTTAAAGTATATATTAAAGTTTATACCATGATAATGCCCATTTAAATTGGGTACCTCATCTTATATTTGGACAGCTGTTGCATGCTGTATTTAAAAACAATTGTTTGTCAGAAAGTAGTAGAGAAATAAGGGGTAGATGAGTTTTAAGTAACACAATGAACCACACGGATCCTGTTTTACTTTGTGAATAAATGGGCATAATAGGGATAAAGTTAGTCCAATCTGTTTTCAGGACAGTGACTCTAAGGGAAAACAAAGCAAAACAAGATAATTGACCGCCCCGCCCCCCAAACATATGACATGTACAGAAAATGAAGAATGGTTTCTAAACAGGATGTTTTTCGATGTGGCCCAAGCTTTTAGGAAATCTGCCCAGCTGCTGTGAATGGTGAATCACAAAACATTTGAAATAATAATGATAACAGAAACAATTTCAAGGGCTAGCTCCAGCACCCACATAGAGCCCCATGAAGTACATGGGTGCTGTGGTCTGCCTGCACAGAACCGTTTGCAGGATCGAGCCCCATGATTCCGAATGAGAAGATATGACTTTAAAAAACCCTACACATTCATGTACCGGTAGATGTTTGAAAATCATCTTCTCCCTCATTTACTTGCAATGGCATGAACTGCAGGCATGAAATGCTGAGGAAGTACAAGCATTCTGAACTCCACACTTAGCAAGTAATGGGTCCCAGGTATGTATTTGTACTAGTCATAACTCACTATCACAGCCTTTAACCCACTAAACCTTGCCAGGCAGGAAGTGCTTTTGGTACTCTCTAAACAATTAAGCATGTGAGTAACTTTACTCTCAGAAGCAGGTCCAGATGGTTCAATAGGCCAGCTCAGGTGAGGGAAATCAGTCAAAGGGCTGCTGAGGTGGGTTCCAGCCCATCTGCTGGGCTCCTAGCAGGCACCTCTCACTTTTCTTGGCAGGCCATTAGAATTATTATCCTTTTCATTTTCACCTCCTTCCTGCACGCAGCTGTTCTCCTCTCCATGGCTGTTAGGGGTGTAAGCAAGTAGACAGGGCAGACTCCCACAGTATCTTCCCCCAACTATATGCAGGGATGCTGGAACAATTTTTATAGTGGGGGTGCTGAGAGCCACTGAACCAAACTGTAAATCCTGTATAAAATGGAAATCACTTGATGTCAGGGGGTGCTGCAGCATAATTCCAGCACCTATAACTATACTTCATTAGTCTTTTCTCCCTTTGAGAGAGACAGAGCGGAAATTGGAAGAGCAACTGGAAAGGAGAAAATGGGAGGGAGTCTCAGCCAGTCCAGCGGCTTCTGCAACAATATCTTGTGAACCCCCTGCCAACCTTGGAATTGAGGCTATGAAAAGGAGAACCTGGAAGCGGGGGTCCAGCAAGAGGACAAAGGTATTTGGGGGCTAAGGGGGTACACAAGAGAGCTCAAAGGGGCATGGGGTGTACAGGACAGGAAAGATCTGTGTGGCAGTGTGTACTATTTCTTTAAAACGGTACCAGGAGGCCAAGCAAGTGGGCTGGGGGAGACTCTAAGCAGCTCTGAAGAGGCTGGGTAGTTTAAGGATAATTCTATTCTTAACTCTAAATTCCTTGTTCAGTGTTAGAAAAAAGTGGCTGTCTCTGGGATGTGTTACTATTGGCATGTGGCAGGATGCCAGGAGCTGACCCAGCATCAATAAGAGGAAAACTCTTCCCCTGGGAGAGAAGGGAAAGTCTGCCTTCTGTGTGATAGGTGTTACACAGTAGGGGCCTGATTTATAATCATGGAATCAGAGAATATCAGGGTTGGAAGGGACCTCAGGAGGTCATCTAGTCCAACCCCCTGCTCAAAGCAGGACCAACTCCAACTAAATCATCCCAGCCAGGGCTTTGTCAAGCCTGACCTTAAAAACCTGTAAGGAAGGAGATTCCACGACCTCCCTAGTAACCCATTCCAGTGCTTCACCCCCTCTTAGTGAAAAAGTTTTTCCTACTATCCAACCTAAACCTCCTGCAACTTGAGACCATTACTCCTTGTTCTGTCAGGAGCCCTTGTATCTATTTCAGCAGCCGTGTTAGTCTGTATCCTCAAAAAGAGCAGGAGTACTTGTGGCACTTTAGAGACTATGCATTCGAAGAAGTGGGTTGTAGCCCACGAAAGCTTATGCTCTAATAAACTTGTTAGTCTCTAAGGTGCCACAAGTCCTCTTGTTCTTCTTGTATCTATTGTTTTAGCTTTGGAAGGTGCTGGGATAACACAAGCACATTATATAGGGTTGCCAACCTTCCAGGATTGTGCTGGACTCTCCAGGAATTAAAGATTAATCTTTAATGGAAGATTATGTCATGTCATGAAACCTCCAGGAATACATCCAACCAAAACTGGCACCCCTAACTTTATACCAAATGCCCATGGAGCCTGGTAGTGGGGCTCCCTGCATCTCTGGGGGTTGAGGGCACGCTACAGCTCATGGGGGTGGGTTTGAGGGGTCAGTCTGCAGTTTGGCTGGGAGCTGTGGAACTGGGGGGGTCAGGGGTCCCTCCCAGGGCTGTGTCTTTGCGGGGGGGGGGTAGGCCCGCACAGGGGTCCCCCAGAAGGCTGGTTCTCCCCCACCCCATGGGCTGTATAGCGCGACCCCTTTCCCCGCAGGGCCGGCGGGAGGAGGCAGGGCTGGGGCTGGCCGTGCAGGGGGGGCCGCGCGGCTCAGAGCGGGGGTGGGGCCGGGTCCCGGGTGGGCGGGCTCGGCCGGGAGGCGGCGCCGCGCCGGGGAGCTGCTCCTTGAGCCTGGGGCCGGGCGCGGTGTCGCAGGCGGAGTAGAGCCCGGAGCCCGGGCAGGATGCGCCTCGCCGCCCCGCTGCTCCTGCTGCCGGCCCTGCTGCTGCTGGCCGCGCTCCCCGTCCGGGGCCGCCGGGAGCCCCCCGCGCCCGGGCCGCCATTGGCCGCGCAGGGCCCCGCCAACGCCAGCCGGCCGCCGCCGGAGCCTCTGGGCGCCCCCGGGAACCACAGCGGCGCCCAGGTCAGCCTCCTGCCCGCGCTGCTCCGGGACCTGTCCGCGCTCAAGGCCGCGGTGATCGGGGCGTGTGTCCTCAGCGCCGGCCTCATCGGCTGCCTGCTGCTGCGGGTCTGCAGGTACCGGCCGGCGGGGGCGGGCGCTACCCGGGCGGGGGGGGGGATCCTCGCCGGGAGGGGGGGCGCTGCCCTCTGTACCCCCAGGTGGGGGGGCTCTCCCCCCATGGAGACCGAGGGGGGCGCTGCCCTCTGTACCCCCAGGTGGGGGGGGGCTCTCCCCCCATGGAGACCGAGGGGGGCACTGCTTTCCTTACCCCCAGGTGGGGGGGCTCTCCCCCCATGGAGCCTGAGGGGGGCACTGCCCTCTGTACCCCCCAGGTGGGGGGCTCTCCCCCCATGGAGCCTGAGGGGGGCACTGCCCTCTGTACCCCCCAGGTGGGGGGGCTCTGCCCCCCTGGAGCCTGAGGGGGGCCCTGCTCTCTGTACACCCCAGGTAGGGGGGCTCTGCCCCCCTGGAGCCTGAGGGGGGCCCTGCTCTCTGTACACCCCAGGTAGGGGGGCTCCTCTCTGTCCCCAGTAGCGCTAACAGAGTGTCTCTCTGCTGATGGTTTCCAGAGGTTTCCTGGGCCTTATATGCACATGACTAGTAAGGTGAGTCAGTGCTGGGCTGGCATATGCCCTGGAGGCCCTTGATCACAGTAGCACTGTCACCTTTCTAGATTGTGGGTGAGGATCTCTGGGATGTGACCTGAAAAAGTGGGTCCCTGACCAGTCCATGGAGAAGTTAAAGCTCCCATGGCCTTTTCTCTTAGGCCATGACTACCCGTACAGCGGCGCAGCTGTACCGATATAGCTCCGTCGCTGCATCACATCTGGTGAAGACACTCTGTTGGGAGAGAGCTCTCCTGTTGGCATAAAAAACCCAACCCGCGTGAACAGCAAAAGCTATGTTGGCGGGAGAAGCTCTCCTGCTGCCGTAGCGCTGTGCCCATCAGCACTTATACCGGCGTCACTTATTTTGCTCCGGGGTGGAATAGTCACACCCCTGAGCAACATAAGTTTTGCCAATGTAGGTGGTAATGTAGACAGCCTAAAGCCAGAAAAGCTGAAGTGCATCTTCCTCCGGAGTAAAGGCACCCAGCACAGAGGGGATGGAAGTGGGTGAGAAGGCAAGTTTTGGCCAGCCCGGCCTACTGTATGTAGTTTGTAAAATGTCCTAGATCCGCTGGCCAGAAAGGGAATGGAAAATAGAATGCTTATACCTTTGAATTGTTTGTTCCCGGCTCTTTGAAGAGCACTATATATTAGTTCTCAAGGAAGAAGTATTGTTCTGTTTCATTAGTTAAAACATGAATAAGCGCTCTTGAAATACACCTCTACCCCAATATAACGTTGTCCTTGGGAGCCAAAAAATCTTACTGCGTTATAGGTGAAACTGCGTTATATCGAACTTGCTTTGATCCACCGGAGTGCGCAGCCCCACCCCCCTCAGGAGCGCTGCTTTACCGCGTTATATCTGAATTCATGTTATATCGGGGTAGAGGTGTAATTGCCATAATATGAGTGTTCATGTGCTGTAAAGCATAGTGTCCAGGCGGGCGGAGCAAAGACTCGAGCTCTGACTTGAAAATAGATTTCCCAATAGTCCTCAATAACCTCTAAATGTCAACTGCTGCCTTATGGGCCAGGTACAGTGCGTCAGGCAAAACTCCCTGCCTTCCACTGCCTGGTATATATCTGGCACCCTGATTTCCTTTGTGATTTTGGTAGACTGTTTGAACATCCACAGGGTTATGTCATTGTAAGTGCTAGAGTGAAGGAAATGCAGGGAAGCATATAAGGGTATGCAATTGTATAACTGGAGGTAACTTATTTCATCCAGTGTTCACCAGGAATAAAACCCCTTCATTGATAGCATGTCTGCCTATTTGTGTGTATGTTGTCCAGTTTTAATGATCAGAGAAGTGACAGGAGACTCTTGTCTGTAGGTTTTGAAACTCCAGCCCTTATCGGACTTGATCGCTCACATTTGACTCTGTTGACATCCCTTCGTGAACACCGTACTTTGGATAAAACATATATATTTTTTTATCCATTTGTATTGTTAGGAAACTGCTATAACTTTGAAAGAGATACTGGAGGGGTCATTAAAAAACCCCAAACTTCCCTGAGTGTGTTTTCCACCCCCATTTTAAAACAAACTCAGCAGAAAAATGGGGTGCAAACATTACAGGGCAGTAATTTAGGTTGGGCGTAGGTTTCCTCTGGTGCAGCAGGGAGTAGGCTCACTCTGTCAAGTTTTCAAAGGGTGTCTCTTTTGCATGTGTGTGCAGATACCCAACTGGAGTGTACAAATGAGATAAAGCTTTGCTTAATGCTGAGGCCAGAGTTCAGCCCTAGGATAAAGCCCAAATAAATGGGCTGGATTCGGTCTTTGTCCCCAAGAATTAGGATTAAATGGAGTTCCGGGCCGTGGAACCACTCTGTGGCCGCTTGTGCAGCTGGGGTGCTACATTAACCTTCGCTGCTGCACAGTGTGGTTGGATGGACTGGAGGGAATGGGGGATTGGTTAGTGGATCCAGCCCTTTTCCTCCCCCCAAATCCACAGCATGTTGGGTTGATGGAAGCCTTGGCAGAACACAGCTCTGCAATGTGCAAGAAGTCTGCATCTGCCTGGTGGGATCCTGGCATATTGTTTCTCTCTGCAGCGTAATTCCAGCAAATATATTGCATTCAACCTTGTCCTCTCCTGTAGAAAGTGGGTTGGAACCAGGATGTGCTGAGTAACATTGTAATACTTGAAATCTTTGATTAGAAAGCTGGTCTCTCTCTTGGCTTGTTGCTGAGGAAGGAGAAAATAAACTTACCAGTGTCAAACTGAGCCTTTCATATTAATGTTAATAAATTACTGTTTCTGTGGTGGTAGCAGCTACAGGTCCATTTGTGCTAGGCACTCTTTGTACATACAGTAAACGAAAAGTTCTAGTCTCATCTAAGAGCATTTAGCTCTGGTTTGTTCACTTCTGACTTCATGGTGGAAAACTACAAAACCTTCAATAGTTAACAGGAATTCTTTCTTACAGGTATGTGCAAAAGAAAACAACCTGCAGGGTTGAGTCATATAACTTGCTCTCTGGAAAGCTGTGGTTGGTTGTTGCTTGTAGAAGGAAGAAGTTGGGCAACGGAGTTAGTTGAACAGGTGTATTTTGTGAATTCTTCCTTCACCTACTCACAAACAGCTCTTCTGCAGTTACGTGGCTGTTCCAGCTAACTGTTATAATTCTTCCCTGTTTCTGAGGTCTTAATATTAATTTATTAATGCCGATGAGAAGAGTCTACATGAGTACTGTTCTTAAAGGGTTCCCTTCTATAAGAGAACCCTTAGAAATTGAGACATCTCACAAGTCTGTCCCAGTGAACAAACTGCAAAAGATTTGTCAATGCGTGTTAGTGTCTAGCACAGTGTAGCAAGATTCAACTTACCATGGCAAGTAATTTGGTTTAGGGGCAAGCAAATAAAACATTGCTTTTTAAAATCATTCTTCTCATCACTATCATCTGCTCATCCAGGCTTGCAAAATTGTTGTGGGATTATACATCAGAACGGATTTTAGGCACTTGGGTGGGTCAGACTAAAGGCAGCATAGTCTACTAGTAAAATCAGTATAAGGTGATCTAAATTCTATATCTAGCTCTTTCACTAACTGGCCTTGGGCAAGTTCAGCCTCCCTGCCTCAGTTTCTCCAGATGTAAAAAGAGAAAGCAGGGTTGACATTCTTGATATTTTCCAAGGTAAAAAACAAAGCAGCAGAAAACCCAGCCTTTTGAGTCTTCTCTCTACATCGGGGGTGGGCAAACTTTTTGGCCCGAGGGCCACAGCTGGGTATGGAAATTGTATGGCGGGCCATGAATGCTCATGAAATTGGGGGTTGGCGTGAGGGAAGGGGTGAGGGCTCCGGCTGGAAGTGCAGGCTCTGGGGTGGGGCCAGAAATGAGTTCAGGATGCAGGAGGGGTCTCCGGGCTGGTGCAGGGAGGGGGTGAGGGCTCTGGCTGGGGGGTTCTGGTTTTGGGGTGGAGCTGGGGATGAGGGGTTGGGGGTGCAGGAGGGTGCTCTGGGCTGAGATTGAGGGGTTCAGAGGGCAGGAGGGGGATCAGAGCTGGGGAAGGGGGTTGGGGTGCAGGCTCCGGGCGGTGCATACCTCAAGCAGCTCCCAGAAGTAGCCGCATGTCCCCGCTCCGGCTCCTATGCAGAGGCACAGCCAGGTGACTCTGCACTGCTCTGTCTGCAGGTGCCGCCCCTGCAGCTCCCATTGGCCGCAGTTCCCAGACAATGGGAGTTGTGGGGGTGGCACTTGGGGCGGGGCAGCGTGTGGAGCCCCTTGGCTGCCCCTATGCGTAGGAGCCAGAGTGGGGACATGCCACTGCTTCTGGGAGCTGAGCGGGGCAAGCCCCCGTTCCCTGGTGGGAGCTCGAGGGCCATATTAAAATGTCTGGAGGGCCGCAGTTTGCCCACCCCTGCTCTACATCCTACAGAAGCCAAAGGGGGAACAAGCCCAGTTATTTTAGAAAATTCTTTGCAGTCACCTTTACTGGCAAGCACTGCTGAACTCTTCCATGCCAAACTCATTTCATCTGTACACGACTGCTTATAGTTAAAGCACGTTTCATGTATGTGAGAGATTCCTGCTGTTCTTTTAATAAACACAGTGGCTCCCGTCGAAAATGGAGCTTTCAACTTCTCCATGCAGTTGTTTATCTGACACAGCCTCTAGTGTGTAAGCAAAGATTGATCGGAGTTACAAAATAAGACAAGCAAATCAACAAGCATGTTTGTACCATTTCCAGCTTGCAGCTGGTAAAATAGTTTGGAGAGGAGTTCTCATTTCTGTTGCAGAAGAGAGATCACATTTACTCAAATGAAAAGCCTTTCTTGATCAAAATAAGAGCTTTGTTCATGTCTATTTTCTAAAAAAAACCCAAAACAAAGAACCTTGCAGAGACCAGTATTGTAGACTGCTGTTAAGCAGAATGTGTTGAAATCCAATATTTTATTAAACTGTCACTATGAAATTACACTGGTTTGCTGCAAGTAAATTATCCCTTTAGATACGGATTGTTGCGATGACGTGAGTTAGCGAGCAGATATTTTATCACAGGCACTGGCTTGTGATACTTACATCCTTGCTTTCTTTCCAACACACTGTTTTCTTTTATGGGTGCTTTCAAAGATGACCTGTTCTTCTTCCTCCTTACAAGTGTTCTGATCTGAGTGGACATGGGGGGGGGGGCCCAGTGGAGTAGAGCTTGGCACTGCCATAAGGGATCTGAATTCCAGCTCCCTCTCCCCTGAACTGCTCAAGACTGTGCAGGCTGTGAAAGTAGCATGGTCCACAGTAGCAGGAGGCAACACCTAGTTTGCAATAGCAGCCTTTTCTGGCTGACTCAGAGATGCGCCTGGAAAGGATACTCAACCACTTCCAATGGCAGGGGGAATGGAGTATTTTCTCTGCATCACGTGTGTGCTGAGTACCTCCTTCTCTCCCACCCTTAAGCCAAAATATCCTCCACAACTTGCTACTTCAGCGAGTGCTTCTGTCCATGTTTTGATTCTGCCTTTTTGAATCCATATTTTAAAACTCTCTCCCTCCTCTCCATTGATGTCAGTGCAGTTACTCCAGAGGTGAATTAGGCCCCTCGCTTACTAAGTAAACTGTCAGGGTTAACCACACTCAAAAAGGAAATGAGGGGTCAGAAACTCTGTTATCTGTGTTGCTTGATGCGAAAGCCACTGGGACATTAGATAAATCTATCAAGTATTATTATCATTATTTTTTTTAATTAGCAAACTGCAACTGCAGTGTCACCATGGGGCAATAGGCGTTATCAGCCACGGTCAGTAGTGTTTGCAGTGAACTTCTGTAAAGTGTGGAAATGAGTAAGACTCAAGCTGGATGTGAGCACTGTTTACAAGGTACAGGTCTGCCTGTTGAGAGAGACGCTACCCACTTAGAGAACAATAATATTTTGACCAAAATTACCTCTGGTCACATCACTGCCGTCTGAGCCTCAGATTTCTCTACTAAATCTCATTCTTTTTAGATAGCTTTCCCTCAGGCCTACCTCTTTAATAGCTACAAAACTGGCTACGTTGCTGTGCTTTAGGAGAGAGATTTTAGTACATTGACTCATCATCTAGTCATAGGTTACAGGACCTGGTTATCCTACCTTGTTGGGTGGTGCTCTGTACACCTAAGGCTCACCTACACTAGAAGGCTGAGTTGACTAAGTGTAAATTGTTTTATAACTGGTTACTGTACAATACCAAAAAACCCTTTCTTCAATCCACGGGCAGCTAGCTGCCAGCTACTGGAGGGAAATAGATCATTTTGAAAGCAAGTCGGATAAAAATCAAGGATTTAAAAAAAATTTTTTTTTTATTTAAATACAAGTTTATTCTTTCACAAAAATAACCAACCCCCAATTTGAAATTGACAATCTATGTTAAGGCCTAAACTTATTATAATCTATTAAAATAATTTCAATTAAGTAAGTAAAAATAATACACATTTGCTGCTGAACTTTGAAGAAAGTCAGACCACTGAAATGGTGAAAGTCACTGGTTAAACACCTGGAACCAGAGTTTAAAGTGCTAGACCAACTTTTGACAGCAGTCGCCTCCTCTGCAGAGAAAATATGTTCTTCATTTCAGTTTATTCAACTTCAGTTTAATGACTAGTTCAAAGTTAAGAAACCAGTTGGGAATTGAAAAAGCAGGAAAGCTTCTTTTCCTCTGCCAATCTAAATATAAACTAGGTGTGAAAGGGTGAGATCTACTAGTTCTAAAACAGTAAAGGGAATAGTGACCAGAAACAATCAGTTCAGTTCACTATCTATGGAGAATATTGCCTTTGTTTAATAAATAAGTTAGTTCTAAATACAAAACATGTTTTGATCTTGATCTCTTTTTCTTACATAGGCAGCACATTTAAGGCTTTTTAAAATCTGATTAAAAATGCCATTTTTGTGCATTTTTAACTGAATTTGAATTTCCATCCAAATAGAGCTTGGCACATCACAAGTTTTTAAAAAAATCAAATAAGAAATGTACCATTTTCTAACATAATAAAAATGTAAACATTAAGAATCTAAATAAATGTAAGTTTAAATGTGTACAGATATGGTGTATCCTCCTGGTTAGCAAGAAGCAGTCCCAAACTTAGAGTAAAGGCTATATTTAGTTGCAGATCAACATGTTTTACTGGTTAGCAATCAAAGAGAATGAACCTATCTTTAAGAAAACAGCTATAATGTACAAATGCAAAAAACAATTCAAATCAGTAATTTAAATCAAGGCTTCCTGCTTGCTGGTTTAAATCATGATGAAAATCGGTGACTTAAATAGCTTTGATTTAAAATCAGTCCACCCTGTTTGATAGACTATTATATGAAAAAGAAAAAAAAAGCCAAGTATGACCCCTACCGGAAACCCCTCTTCAGATGTGTGTTTTTTATTGGTCAAAGCAGGAGTCTGAGAGCCCTATTTCTGGCTTCCCTGCTCTCTTGCTTTATGAATTTAGGTAAGTCACTTAAATTCTCCAAGCCTCAGTGCCTGTAAAATGGGAATAATAGAAATATTAGTCTCATAAGACCAACTATATTTGGAAGTGCATGTTGGTCCCAGTAGTATATACAGTATGCAAATTCAGTCTTATTTTACTTACTTTCAGGTACTACCTTTTAATTGAATCATGGCAAGATCTCATTCAGATGTTCCTGAAATTTTTCAGAACCTTCTTCCCAGCCTCCAAACCTCTTATTAATCGTTAGTGCAGTTGAACAAGATTTAAGTTGAACAAGAGCTTCTGTTCTCTGTGGATGAGTATGTTCCATCGCAAGAAGCTGGTTGTTAGAAAAATGTGGCGTGTCAGTTCATTACAGGAAAATGAATGCCTGCCTGAAAGCATGCATGAGGATTCATCTTAATGGCTTCTGGTTTAATTTCAGGGTTTAAAATGATCATGTGAGCAAAGAAGCCTGGTTCGATAGAAAATGGTAAAATGTCAGCGGTATTAATGAAGCTCTCATTCAGTGACTTGTTATGAGTCTGGAGTTCTTTTAGGTTTATTATCTGGAATCTTGTAAATGTTGCGGGAGCCAATTATTGCTAACTATGTTGGGCCCAATTCATTCCTGGTAAAACTTAATTGGAGCTTCAACAGGAATGGATTTAGTCTGTTGTTTTTGGTGGGATTACAAATGAGAAACACGCGTATAGGAAAGGATAATTTAATCCCCCCTCCTACCTTCTCATGTCTGTCTTCAGGAAGTGTTAATGCTGGATTGAAAGCTCTGAGACAGTTCTCTGTGGGGTCAAGAGAAGTGTTATTTCTGAGCATCAGGGTTGTTGACTAAAATAAATTGGAGGCTTAAAGTATATAATGAACTAGTGAGTTGACTAATGCATTTCTCCCACCACATGATGCTTCAGTAAGGAGCATGAAGTGCTACACATGACTAGTGTTTGACCAAAACAGCCCCTGGTCAAAAGACTGACATGAGTCATAAACTTTCTCCCTCTCTCCCAGCCAAATTTTCATTTGCTATGTTTCAATATTGAACACCCCTTCCCCGAGCTGTACTGAAACGTGCAGGCAGTGCATCCTTGTTCTTGTGGAGTCGAGAGCACTGTCATGGAGGGTGATGTCTTGTGAGTTTAACTTGTAAAGAAATATGATTGCACGGGGATAGGACTGATATGGTTCAATAACTTATGAGCTCTAGGAGTTGGATCCTCCTGAGTTGGTCCAGTTGGTCTCACCATTATTCTCCTTGTTTTAAATACATTTCATGCCCCCTAATCCTGCTCTTGTTAAAGCTAATGAGTTTCTTGTTGGCTTTAACAGGATCAGTAGTGGGCCCAAAATGAGAGGGTACTGGCACTGGCTACAGCTGTTTGAAGCTTGTGAAGATGCTACGCAAGCTTCATAGATTGGTAAATGTTAAGACCAGAAAGGACTATTATGGTCATCTAGTCTGACCTCCTTCCTAACATAGAACAGTGAATTTTGCCCACCCCTCCACAGCTCTGGCAATGCATTTCAGTCTAGATCTGCGGTGGCACCTTCTGTTCTTGTAGTCCTTGGACATCCCCCTGGCTCTGCTGGTGAACACCTGCTGTCTCTGGGTAGGCCCCCCAGCACCTGCTCAGCTCTGTAGTGAGTGCATCTCCATCCCGAACAGAGCATCTTCTGATCCGGCCTGCTAACTTTAGGGGTAGCAGTTTGAGGTGTAGGGACTAACCATGAAAGCATTAGTCACTTTTAACTTTTCATTGGAAGTCAGATCTCCTGTGCTGAAAGCCTTGTGCATGAATACCTTTTACCACGGGGTCTTTCATGCAAGGGGTATTTGATTTTATCAGTATGCAAGGAATATGCTCTATTCAGTGGTTCTTAACCTCTACTGCAGCCTGTACCTCTTTGGTTCTCAAAGGGGAGGGATAGCTCAGTGGTTTGAGCATTGGCCTGCTAAACCCAGGGTTGTGAGCTTAATCCTTGAGGGGGCCATTTAGGAGTCTGGGGCAAAAATCTGTCAGGGACAGTACTTGGTCCTGCTGTGAAGGCAGGGGACTGGACTCAATGACCTTTCAAGGTCCCTTCCAGCTCTATGAGACTGGTATATCTCCATATTTAAAAAAAAAAAAAAAAAGTTCTTGCACCCCTTATCAAAAATCGTTGAAGTAGGTCAGTTCTTTAAACCTAGATACATTTTTTGGTTGTATATTACAGTAATTGTTAAAAAATGTATAATGTTAATAAATACATAGGTTTGATGAAACAAAGTAGTTGTACTTACGTGCCTGTGCTTAATTTGTGTTTTCAATGATTTACCTTCTAAAAAAATCTAGCATGTCTCGCACCCTCAAAGGGCATCTCATACCCCCGGGGGATGCGTGCACCCCAGGTTAAGAACCACTGCTCTAATTGCTGCCCCTAATATTCTTTCTTGTTAGTCCCCCAAACACATTTGTTTTATTAAACTAAGCCATGGCCTGTTCTCACCCATGAGCCCTTAACAAGTTCTGACCCTTTGGAACAGGTCTCCAAAGGTTGTGAAATGTTAACATTCCCTAGTTCCTGTCTTGTGCTACTGTGCTTATACATACAGTTGATATGTGGTATCTTGTCCCACCCAGTGTGTAGTGTTTGTGTTTTTTCTTTTGTCTCGTTATTGCTGATGATTAACGAGATACTATCAGGGATACGTATGTCCAGTGCTATAGGAAACAGATTGGGCAAAAATCCATCTGAAGAAATCATTTAGTATGGGAAACTTGAAAGGTTTCCATTTAAAGATAGTTTGTCTCAAAGTTTTTTGTTGTCCAGACAAAAAAATTCTCTAGGTTTCATAAACAAGTGTGTGTGTACTGGCTGTTGGGACTGCAGGTTAACAATAATGATGTTAACCAAATAAATAGGAATTAATTGAAAGAAGAGAGAATGAAAGAGCCCTTGCCTGCTCCATGACAAGATACTTGCACCTACATCTCAGCTAAAATCAGAACATTTCTACAAAACTTGTTTTCCATTTTCCATCCAGCTTTACCGTTAAGTGACTATTGTCACGTTCGTGACGATGACTTTGCAAGTTCTCTTTAAATGCTAACTAAATAGAGAAATAGAAAAGTAGGACGACTCAGCTACTGGCAAATAACGGTCTTTAAATAATACAATGTTCTTTCAGTAGTTGCCCGAAATAAGCGGTATCTGCCTCTGTAGGAGATGAGAACTGATGTCTTGCAGCAAAAGTAGGTCTGATTGCAGACAGAAAAACGACCTGTTCCTTTAACATGCAATCCAGTGTAGCCTTGCTAATTCATGTGCACACATGGGAGATTGTTTTGTCATGGCTGTTCACTTACTAATTCAATTGTAGAAAGTGCCTCATTCACCTTGAGGAATGTGCAGTTTAGTTTTAATGGTGATGACACTTCATATTGTCTGAGTAAATGTTCTCTTGTACAAGCAAAGCTTTCCTTGTAAGATGAGATCTCAACACACATCTCTTCTCACTGCGTCACTTTGCTGTTAGGTATTAGCTGAAAAATGGAGTGAGACTGCCAGGTGTTTTTGTGAGGATTATCAGGTGTTTGGTTAGGAAGGCCCTACTGGGTGGGGTCTGAAATGACTTGTTTTAACAGATGGGATAATAGAATAAAACACTCTGTGCTCTGCTTGATGTGATACAGCACAGATGGTTACAGTGTAGCTTGGACCATGAGAGTTTCTTGACATTTTTGATGCAAATTAGTCCTTAGAATGCTCAGGAAATGAAAATTGCATTACCCCAAGGTCTGGGGCTTGCTTTACTTAGTCCTGGACCAATGCCCAAAAATGATGCTATCCTCAGAGGCCTTTTACATCAGATATTTCTTGATCGTGTATAGAGTTCAAGGCCAGAAGGGACCCTATGATGATCTTATCTGACCTGCATAACACAGGGCAAAGGATATTCCCCAATAATTCCTGCACCAAGCCTATATCTCTTGTTTGAGCTATAGCATATCTTTTAGAAAGATATCCAGCCTTGGATTAAAGATTTCAAGTGATGGCAACCCCAACTCATCTTGTGTGATTTGTCAGGGTGAGACTTCTGGACAGCAGGAATGTTTTCATGACCTGTTAATGTTCCTGGACTAATAGTTGGAAATTCTCCAGACATTTGGCTGTCCTTTATCATCTTGCAGATTTTCAGTCTATTTTTTTTTTTAAACAAAGGGTTACAGGGGAAATAGTCTGCATTATGTTGGATAAACCATTTCCAGAGTGCAAGCAATTATGCTAAGCTCTTCGTTTCTTCCCCATATCCCCCAAAAGCAGCTTCTTTATTTAAATGCAATATAAGTGAAGCACAAACCAGTGTAACCAACACAAACCCAGGCTTATGTCTGAGCAGTGTGAGACCTTGGGTTAATGGATATTAAACTGTGGAATAAAAAGAGCCTGTATAATACAAGTGCTTTGAGTTAAAGAGACAGTGTCAAGTTAAGTACCATATTCTGTATCATTTTGGTTTTTTATGTCAAAATTATTTTAATGTAAGTAGATTCTGGAAAATGAGTCTAACGAATAAAGGGCGCACAGGTGTATAAGCATCCTTGCTACAAAAGAAATTGAGCATTATGTTAAGCGGAAGGACATTGGCTACAGCTAAATGTTAAAACATGGCCAGTGATTTTTCATGACGTTTGCACAGTAGTGAGTATAAAATTGCTCAAGTGAAACTACTGGCTGTATTGGGGAGTGTCTGGAAACTTCACTCTGGTGTCCAAAAAAGGTAGAGGAGGTTGTCCACTCGTAAATGTTACCTCAGATGCCCAGTCCTCTTGTAACTCTTCTCTGAACCCCTGTCAGCTTGGTAGACATTGAGGCAGCCGGATTGCCGTGATTTTTCTCATCTAAAGATGTTAGTTAACTTGTCGGCTGCCTCCTCTGATTAAGCCTCTGTCTGACTCATTGAGCATGGCAGGAGGGGGCTCTGAGCTGCTGTGCCAGCGATTTGCCCTGCACACCCAAGGATCAGTGGCTGTGCCTCAGAAACTAAAAGACTGACACTGATCTGGATTACAGCTGACAGGAAATTGAGCTCTTCAGTGATGGGTACAAGTGGTGGAGAGGAGGAGGGACTGGCTCCACAGACTTTGCGTCAGGGTAGGTCTCAGCAGTCCGGGCTGTATATAGAACAGGTGTGTAACAGCCTAGCCGTTTCTCTAGGGAACACTTTCAGAGTGAACCCCCCCCTTTTCTTTGTTTCAGGTCTGGCAAGAGGATTAAGAAGACACGGAAGTACGACATAATCACAACCCCGGCTGAGCGAGTAGAAATGGCCCCTCTGAACGAAGATGAGGATGATGATGAAGACTCGACAGTGTTTGATGTGAAATACAGGTACTGACATGGGTGGGTCTTGGTTAAAGGCTGCTTCCTGGGTTCTGTTAGCTGAGTGGACGGCTCTTCCTGCATGCTCACAATGCCTTGTCAAGGCTAAGCTCCTTCTCTGTTCTTCCCTTCAATCCACAAAAGCTCCACCACTCTTCTATCCATGGTCCCTGCACCTGAAACCCAGTCTGCTCCTCCTTAAAGCATGCAATTTTCAACAAGCCTAAAAGCCCTAGTCCTCCCTGCAGTGAAGTGCCAACAGAAGAGATGTGCCCAAACAAAAAACTGTCTAGAACTGACAAAGGTTAATGGGCTGAACTTCCCTGCTCAATCCTTTGCTGCTTGTTGCATCCCATCCCTCATCCTTCCTCTGTATGTTGTAGCTGATTGGGGAAGTTGCATTCTTCCTGTACTTGTATTTGTGTGTACAAGCGCTTAGCTCACATCTGGTGCTCTTCATAAACTATCTGGGTAGGGTCAGGCCCTATCAATCTAGAGCTGCTTCTCTTCCCCCACGTGGCTGTGGAAAGTTGACAAGCTTTCACTAATGGTCTCTTGATTTGGGCATCTCTGGGTCTGAGGCACGCTGGCAGGACTTGGTGTTGGGGAAGCTTGCTTTGCAGATGCCTTTGCTGTATCTGCTCTGTGATAAACAGAGGGCTTCAGTCGCCAGCACTGTCAATCAGGCCCCACTCGGTAGCATAAAATCATTACCAATTTTTTTTTTTTTTAAAGTGTTTGACAGCCCAAAGTTTTCAGTGCCTGTCCTGTTGCAGAATTTATAGCAGCCTCTCAGTGCAGGCGGGCTCTTGGACTCTCTGATTTATGACGTCAGTGTATTTGAATCTCTTATTTTTATTTGCCTCAGAGTGGTGACAGCACAAGAGTCATGTTTCTTCTCCAAACAGAGACAGCCCAAGATCCGTGGTGCTTCGGCTAGGAAAAGCTCTGCTAATGATAAGGCTGCATCTGAATCCAGGCAACACATAATTAGGAGCTTGTCAAAGACTTGCTCATGTCCTCCCCGTGCACAAATGCCCACCCACACACTCCTAGTTCTGGAGATGGGGGAAGCAGCGCGTTCATTCCAAGGGGCACTTAGTGGGCACTTAAGCATATGGTGCTGTGTTTTGCTTTGGTAATTTTCAAAATAACGAAATAAATCTCTCTCTAAGAGTTAGCTGGGGATAGGGAACTGGCGAAGAATGATGGTGAGTCAGTCGTTTTGAGATTTGTAAATAAATAGCCCCCAAACCAGAATAGTTTCTTCTTCCCCTGACTCTTTTCTTGGCCAGCTGTCGGAGCTCCATACAGACTATCTGTATTGGTGCTCATCCCTAATTAATCATTGGCTGGTCTCTTGGAGAGAGCTGCTGTTGCTACTCCTACCAGGCTTTCACCAACGCAGTTGTAAGCGGTGTAGCACAGACAGACACTAGATCAGGACAACAATGACCTGCTTGCTGTTAACACAACCTTTGAGGGGCATGCAGGGTCAGTGAATTAGAATGGTTTTTGGATACTTAAAATGAGAAATACAGTATTGTTGGAGGTAAAACCAGTGCCTTAGAGTTAGAGCTCTGTTACAATGTTTGTATTGCAGTTGTGCCTGAAGACCCCAGTTGGAGATCAAGTCCTGTTGTACTAGGTACTGTGCGAATGCACATCCCTCAAAGATGGTCCCTCCCCCAGAATCTACAGTCTAACCATCTGAGGAAAGACAATAGGTGGATACAACAGACAGACAGGGAATCACAAGGTAACAGCAAGGCCATGATGATTAAAGTAAAAAAGCAGCATTCAGGACTTCTTTAATATAAGTGTATAAGTTTGAGTTACTCAAGGCTGGAAGATATGCCTTTTTTCCCCTCTTGTACCATCCAGGCCTTAGATTGACATCTGGGTAATGTTAGTATATAAGAGAATTAGGTGAAGTTTTGCACGGGGAAAATTTTGACTTCTGTTTCTGGCTCTGCTGCTAACTTGCTGCGTGATCCTGGGCGCCTCTCTGCCTCAATTTACCTTCATGTAAAATGGGGGTGATTGCCTACCCTTCAAGGACATGTAGTGCTAACTGCTTGGAAAAGTGGCTTCAAATGATCAGCCAAAGGGTGCCTTAGAAGTGCAGGGCATTGTTCCAGTAAGCAGGTAGGCTTTACACCTGGGTGTAATTCTGCCAAACCACCTCATCACCCTTCAAATCTCCCCTGAGATGCGCTGTTTTTGCAGCTTTCCAGTGAATTCTGCAGTACTGAGCATGCTGTTGGTGCTTAATAAATAATATAGACGGCATGTTGCTCTGCCTCTTGGGCAGCCTTGAGTGTTGGATTATGCATTGGAATTGCTTGAGCCTGAATTGGAAGTGGAACTGTCTGAACTTGACCTACTTCTGCTCTGACCACTTCTACTGCTTCTCCACCCTCCTTGATGAGTTCCGGAGAACTTCCTTTGCAGGCATTTTGGGGCAAGGTTGGAGACATTTTTTCCTAGTACAGTGAAGAGAAAAATCTCAGGAAATGGTAGTGCTGTGGGAAAATGCATCCAGTAATAAAACATTAGGCAAGCCCATTGGAAACAATCTGACTTGCGAATCGTAGCCATGTTTTCTACTATTATTTTTCTTCTCCAGAGCGTGTTGTACTGCTGCTTTCGCAGAAATGAACTCAATCTTCTTGGGATCCCTTACAAGTGCAAATGGGCCTTCACTAGTCAAATACATATACACATACACACACCCCTCCACTTTGTGTGGTACTTAAGGTAATACCACCTACGTGATACAGCGACCATAGATTTTGTTCACCATCCTGTACCTCAGCATTCTTTTTCTTTGGTCTTGTGGAAATCCTAGTACAACAGATATCAAATTCTGCATTTTCAAAACGCTTTGCTACTTCAGGGATGTGGGTCCGGTTCTCCAGCAGTACAGCCCTACCTTATGGGGAGTTAACATCAATCCCCTAGCAGAATTGAGATGGGGAGAGGTTCTCTGAGGATTTGAATACTATAAAAAGTAACAAGGTCTCGGAATTGTGCGTGTTTAGATCGTGCTCTGCCTAGCAGACTGCTCTGATCTGCGTTAGACCCTCATCAAAGATTGTATCTCGTCTCAAAACAGTTTCTACTTTTTCACCAGCACTAAAGTCACAAAGAGGTTTCTTTCTGAAGCGCTGGGTTTATCTTGGGTGTTTCAGCACCTGTCCCACCGTGAAGGGGAAGGATTCCTCAACAGGATCCGTTGTCTGAAAAGAACCTTTCCCCAGTTAACCATGCTTCATTAGCAAAGGAAGGAGAAATGGGGATGGATCTCCAGAAAGAGCTGGCTGGGTGCCCTACCTCAGTGATTCCAGTTAGAAGATGTCACTACTGCAGCTACTCTTGGAATTCCAAGTGCCATGTCCAGCATCTTGTTCCGTCAGTGAACGGTTGCCTTGTGCTGTTTGCTACCTAAAGTGCAGACTATAACTGACGTGCATGCCAGGAACAGACTGAAATGGAGATCTGACACTTACTTATCTTGCACAAATAGGACAACTATACTTTGATGCTTCCTGTGTATTTCTATTGTTACACAAATAAAGAGGCTGTTCTGAATATTTAGCCAGAATGTATGGTGTGTAACGAGGCTTCATTAACTGCTGCTTTAGCAAGGCTTTATTTTTCTCCCCACCTCCAAAAAAAATCTTGCCGACGCTATAACACTGACATGTTAAGTGAAGTTGCAGCCTTGTCTTCAGGGCTGATGAACTAGGGAAGGGATGAGACTGCTGTTTCAGCTCATTAGCTAATGGAATCAAGAAATAATGAGCCACCATGAGCGGGGTTGAGGACTGGCAGATAATGTCACATGACAAGTGCGTTCCATGGGCAGGAAGATACATGCTCCTCTCCTTTTTATTATTGTTCTAATATTTTTAAATAAATTGAGTGCTAACGGGAGAGTGCCTTTAGCATCAGCCATGGCAGTGCTCCAGCTTTACTCCACTAGTCTCTGATTGGCTTATCACGAAGCATTTCTTTTTCTGGACAGCTTCCTCCCTCCTCAAACAGTCTTTAGCACCTGGGGATATGTTGGCCTTGTCTGCAGTAAAGACTCTTGGCCTACTGATCACTGGTTGGCTTCCCCTTGCGTCCTATGACACACCACCTATCCAGACGCAAGCACTCCCAACAGTGCATGGGCGAGCTTGCCACCATTTGGATTAGAATGGCTTGAAGCAAGACTAGCCACCATATGGTCTTCAACTGCGGCAGTGCCATTCTTGATGGGAATTGCTGCTGTAATTGCCTCAGTGGTGCAAAGGGTACGCTATTTACTGCTCTGCCGTGCACTGGTCTCTAGCGCACAGAGGTGGCTAATGTGTGCCTGCTGCACGGATGATATTTATACTGATGCCGTTCTACTGGTTGAACTGCCAGTGGTTCGGTTCTCTAATGCAGGCCTTGCCATGTTGTCACCCTCTGCTATAGTGAAATCCTACGCGGGAAGGAGAAACCCGGTAATGTTCTGTCATCACCAGGGAGCCTAGAAATCCATTTGCCACGGAAAAACATAGAATTTGTGTTTTTACAGAGAATCTTTAGTTTTTACATTTTGTGAAAAAAATAAACATATACAGTAGACCCCTGTTTATCCAAGGAGCCTCCATTATCCAGATCTCCATATTAACCGAACCACCACCGCCTGGGGCTGACAGCGGCTGGGACTTGGGTGGGCAGCTGGTGGTTTGCTTAATACGGAGAACTGGATAATGGAGGCTTGGATAAATGGGGTTCTGCTGTATATCAGTAAAACATTGTGTTCAACTGATACCTATATATATTGTGCCTCGGGAAACTAAAGTTCAACGTTTCATTTTAATTGCGGAAAAACACGAAATTTTGTTTTTTCATTGGAGAATTTTGTTTTTTTATCATGGAAAACTAGGTTCTCTGGTCACCAGTAACCTTCTCACAGAGGTAGCCCACAAACCTACAACCTTCAAAAATCCCTTCTGGCTTCAAAGCAGCATATGAGATTATCTGTCTGGGGGGAGGGATAGCTCAGTGGTTTGAGCATTGGCCTGCTAAACCCAGGGTTGTGAGTTCAATCCTTGAGGGCCACCTAGGGATCTGGGGCAAAATCAGTACTTGGTCCTGCTAGTGAAGGCAGGGGGCTGGACTCGATGACCTTTCAAGGTCCCTTCCAGTTCTAGGAGATAGGATATCTCCATGAATTTATTTATTTATTTAGCTTCCTCGATTCACACTTACATCCAGGATGTTGAACTGCAGAGGCCTGACCGTGTACATTGGAAAAGGAGAGAGGAATGTCTGATTCATTTGACCTTGCTTTTCTTTAGTACGTCCATTGAGGACAGGGCCGGCTCTATGTATTTTGCTGCCCCAAGCATGGCAGTCAGGCAGCCTTCGGCGACATGCCTGCGGCAGGTCCGCCGGTCCCGCGCCTTCAGCGTACCTGCCGCCGAAACCGCGGGACCAGCGGACCTCCTGCAGGCATGCTGCCGAAGGCAGCCTGACTGCCGCCCTCACGGCGACCAGCAGGTTGCCCCCCGCAGCTTGCTGCCCCAGGCACACGCTTGGTGCGCTGGTGCCTGGAGCCGCCCCTGATTGAGGAGGAGTCCAAAGCACTTCACATAGACAGAAATCCCTGCACAAAGGGTCGGAATGCAAAAGGAGAGAGAGAACTTGTTTAACAGGCAGTAATGCAGAATGGCATATTGGCTTGTATGTACCAGCAAGGTATACTGCTGGTATCCCTACATGTTACTGGGATGTGCCAAAGCAAGACCATAACTTTCAAATATCTGGTGGTCTCATTAAGATGGCAACTGGGCAGATCTCTCCAGCTGGCTTGGAATATCTTTGAGTGAGTCCTGGCACTCTTCTTCAATCGTAATGGCATTCGTGCTGTGTTAATATGAAATTACTCTTCTGATTCACTTGATGTTCGGAAGCCCTAAATAACTAGCCGCATATTTTGGGTTCATAGACTAAATCTGTATTTAACATGTAGGCAAGATCTGTTTTTACATCTCTTCTTCACTTGCTTCCATATTTTGGAGCATAATTGAGATTGTTCTCCCCTCCCCCCATGCAAACAGCATTCTAACTGCAAGCTAATTGCTGTGTAGAATCGGCAGCAAGGGAGAAGTGGCACACAAGTCGGATTGTTTTCATGCGGTTCATTTTCTTCGTTTGATGCTTTGTCCCCATGTGCAGTGGTTTCTAGCCCTGCACATGCCATTGAGAAGTGGCAGATGGTGTAAATTGGGCTGCTGTCTGAAAGTTACTTTAGGATTCCCCTGCATCTTTAACATCTTGCCACAACGGATGTGTTGGTAAAATCCACCCCCTCAGGCTATGCAACAGTGAACAATAACCACCTTTCAGCTGCACAGCTGGATAATTAGACCACTAAAAACCTTAACCAAACCGAATCCGGTCTGTGGCTGTCTTGTCTATGGCTGCTAAAGCTACTGGCTGCCTGTGACAAAGACAGAAGCGTACATTTATTGGATTAGATTCTCCTGCAGTCTCAGAAGCGGGGAAGTGGTTCTGTAAACATCTTCTCTAATCCAGAGAGCGCAGCTTCCGTGTGACAATAGTCTGAAAAGTGTAATGCACAGGCTGCCATAAAGCAGAGATGCAAAACCACTTGGGAAATAATACATGCTTGAAAGCCTCATAGAAACAATTACTACTCTGGAATTGTGTTTTTGTATATTTTTTTTTTAATAAAAAAAATTACGCTAAAAATTCAAGAATTGGCTGGCAGGTATGAGAGGATGGATAATGAATATGGAGCCTTTTGTTTCATGATCACTGATTCAAATCTAGCCCATGCTGCTAATGACCACAAGTTATCACCATTTAATAGCTCTGTGGCCTGTGTGAAATTAATTTGTTGGTTTGCTTCCTGGTGGACAGGTGTCGTGTGTGTGTGTGTGTGTGTGTAAGCCACCATGATAAAACTAATGGATAAACCTATTAAGTGACCAGGACAGGTAATACCAGTGAAACTCGGGCCATGGCATTGTTGGGGTTGCATTAAGGTGCACCTTTGCAGTGGTGGGAGTGGAAGACTGGGTTCCCACCATCTCTGGACCCATCTGTTTTCCGCCTTTTAAAAAAAATTATACTCTCATTTAAACCTTCTACTCTTGTTTGCGAATTTAGCACTTCCCACCAACACAGGGAGTGGAAACTTTCATACTTTCATAGTCTTCCACTAGGATTTGGCCCCCATTTGTGAAACCCTTTGTTCAGTAACTTTTGTGCACTCCTCGTAGCCAAGAGTAGAGCAGTGAAGTAGAGATGATAGGCAACGTACAAACACTTCCAGACTCTAGCGCAGAGCTCCCTTTCCTTGTCTAGCAGCGTAACTAGAGAAAAAGTCAATTAAAACACTAACAAAAAGAATTGTTTCTGCAAAGGGAATTAAAAATGTTGGGTTATTAAAATCATTAATTGTCCTCTAATCCAGTGGGAGAGTTTCATGTCAGCTTCACCAGAACACTTAAAAAATTACTGAACAAATACTGCACCTCATGTTCTGAAGGATCCCAAAGCACCTCAGAGCTGGGATGTTTGGTGAATTCTTCGGTCCATGTTGAAATGCAGCTGCTTCTAGGGTAGAGCATTGTAGCCATATATTACTTCCATTGGTGAAACTTGTCCAGCTGGAACTATCATCTCTGCAAGGTGCTTGGATCCCACAGTGATGGGTGCCATATAAGAACCCAGGGTAGAATAATGGGAGGGATGGAAGGGGACTTGAAGAGGCAGAATGCAAAAGCCAGAGATGGAATTTTGAAGCCAGGTGTCTGAGATCCCCAAAATAAATACTTAAAACTACAAACATTTCCTGGGTCTGATCAAACCCTCCACCCCTCTCCTAAAATTAGCTGATATTCTTCAGTTTTTCAGTATAGATGCTCATTTTTCCTTTTAACAGCAGCAGTGAAAATGAGAGGCGTTTTAGAAATGTGGTATCTTCCAAAGTGTTGCCTAGTAATAATGTTGCAGTTACATATCTGGGGTGCTACAGTGAGCAAGTGGGGCTTTTGTTCAACTGTCAGTATAACTAGCTTCAACCAGAGCGCAATAGTGTAAGCACAGGCTGCTTTACTGGATAGGTGAAGCATAGGTGAAGGTGTCTAGTACAACCTGCACCTTGGTCTCGGGGAGCGTGTAGGCCTTGGTGCTAAAAAGGTTGGTGCCACATTAGGAAGCCTGGACTTACCACCCTCTGCAAAATGTTCCTTTCATGAGGTAATTTAAAACATCATCAAAATTCTAGGGCCCAGAGGCCTTGCTGTGGCTGAGAGGTATGGGGCCGCCTTATCAGTAAATAATGCAGAATATATGCTATTAATCGCTCTCCACAGAATATATCCCTGCCAGAGCTTAAATTGCATGTTCAGCCTAGACTGGAGCGCTGTACTGTGTGCTTGTTACAGCAAGGTGTTTGGTCTCCGGAGAGTGGCTATAACAGATTTCTTGCAAGTGAAAGCCGGAGGCCTTTTTTGAATGATGCTAGGTGAATGCTAGGCTGTTTAAATGTCGTTGGGTTTTTTTTTTCCAGGAGGCAAAGTGGGTAAAGGTTCTGTATCATTTATTCTCATGGGAAGGGGTGAAAATCATAGTAACTCCTTCAGTCGCTTACTATAAATACAACAAATTGCCTGGAGTGTTGGTGCCGCTCTTAAGGGTTTCCTGGCCAGGTGCTGCTGTGGATTGCCAGTGCCAAGGGGCCAAAAGGCATTTTTGAAGCCGGTGTTCTTTCCCCATTGGGCTAGATATGCTGTAAAAATCAGTGCTGAGCACAGAGGCTCCTTGGCTCAATATGCATAAGTGCTGCAGTTGTACCTAAAAGTTCTCCTGACTCTTGTCTGCTGTAACAACCCCTGCTGAGGCAGCTGCGTCTCTTCCCTTTTTTACCTTATGAGTGTGTGCTGGAGGGAGGGGCAATGAGGGCTCCAAGAAGAAAACGGTCTGGGTAGCTTGCAGAAGGACCCCAGGTGAACCGGTTGCTTGGGGAAAACTTCCTTTCTCGGAGGGGTGCTCATTCCAGGACAGCAGCCCTCTCTGTTTTGGACTGTGGCTGTGATTGACTTAATTCTTATCCCTGAGCTTTGCCTGTTGCTCAGACTGCTCTGGCTAATTTCCACATGCAGAAAATCAAGTCCGTGACCAAAATCACCACAGAAATCAACCCCTGCTTGAGGAACCCAGTGGTGGATAGTATTGGTGGTTTTCGTTTTCCCCCTTGTATGTAAATTCCCCATAGTTGCATATGATCTATTTAATAACAAAGTTTCTCTGACAGTACTGATTCTTTTCCCTGGCTCTCTTCCTTGCCAGGTAAAGCTGTTCGATGGATCGCTGGTTCCCTGTGAGAAGTCAGTCCGCTGTCGAGAGCCCTGCTGAAGCCTTAACTGTGAAGGAGAAGCTTTCATCTCTGCAATATTGAAACCAAAACAAACATTGCCTCCGCCGTGATGTTATTTATACAGCACACAGCAGCGGGGTGTTTGATTCTCTGCCCAAAATATCACTATTAAACTCCTAGTTTCCACACTTCCACAGTAGAATGACCTGAGATCTTCCTCGTAGACTCTGCTCTGTTGCTTGAAGAGGCTGTGGGGTTGCTAAAGCATATGGGGTGAATACAGCACTGTGTATAGACTTTCAGCACTCACTGGTCCAAATACATTTTGTAAAAGGAGGGAACCCCCCTACCCCCCAAATCAGACCCCAAAAGACTTTCTTCTCTAAAAGCTGAATCCGATACTTTTGGTCTCTGTTAAACAGATCTTGTGTTTTAAAAACTTGGAATTGTATGATCCTGGGCCTAGAGAAATACTTGCCCATCTCTGTGAAGGCTGGTGGCTGAAACTGTGCTGAAATGTTACAGTGTGTGTGGTGTTGGGTTTTTTATTATTATTTTTTTTTATTTTGTGACTGTTGTAAAAAATTGTAATGACTTGCTACTGATTTTTAACAATTGCACTAAACCCTCGTATAATGATGTACTCCTTTTCCAATAGAGCGCAGGTCAGACTTACTTAAATAACATGAGACCATAGGGAAGCAGAAAAACTAGGCAAATACTGTACTACAGGAATCTTAGATTAGAGGAAATAGATATCTATTTTTGTAATTCCCCGCCCTTCATAGGAAGTAAGACACTACATTTTTTGCTATCTTGTGTCCTCTCCTTGCTGTAACTCTTCTGCTAATCACATTTTTAATCAATCTTTTTACAAAAGATCTGATATGCAGTTGTTAAATTGCAGGAAGAGAACACTGGTTCTCCCTGCCCCCGCTTGGAAGCACTCATGCAAAGAATCCTATCTGCACCAAACTGGAAATCCCCACCACCACCCCCGGCTGGCTGCCAAATCCTATATTACACTAAGATATGTTTTTTCCCCTTGCTATCTGCAGTGCTTTACATGGTGGAGGGTAGAGCTGTGGGATGGCTATTTATAAAAAACTAGAATATCTGTAATCTAGGCTGATTAAGATCCATAGCCTATGAGTTCTGTGCATAAATTCGGTGCCATTCTTTGAAAGCTCTGTTGAGTTCAAAGTTATTAGCATAGTTGCTCTGTTTTATGGTGTTTCTGAAAAGCAGCTGCAGTTCTGATGAGCTTTGCTTGACATATTGACTCTCTTATTGTGCGTTCTACCAATATTTATGTCAAATACCCTTTTACTTTGGGATTTTAACCCATCTGGAGCCTCTCTTGCTTTTATGATGTTAAAATTACCTCCTGTTTTGGGAATGTACCAACATTTGCTTGGTGGGTTGTGACTGCTAAGAGTCTGTTGCAAAGCTGCCTCTCTGTAATGACTGCTCAAAGGCTGCCCATGATAATGCATTCTGAAGTTCTTGATTGGTGGTTATGACAGTAGGTTATACTACTCTCACCTGTTCGGAGCACTCCCACGGCTTGCACCCTGAAACAGCCTGGCATAGATGCTGCACTCTTCACTCCACTTTGGCTCTTCGCAAGAAGGACTCTGTGTTCTGCAATAACCACTTGCATTGACACAAGCAAAATTGTTGCCGTCTTCTGACGAGTATACAGTGCAGTTTGGTGGTGTCCTTCTGAATCCTTGACTGATGTAGTCCCAGCATTCTAAATTCCTTTCCCCTCACCATCTGCTAAATCAGAGTGTTTTGCCACTCCAGCTTTCCTCTTTAAAGTGTAGCATTGGTCAGAAAAGTGACAGAGTAAAATGTTCACCTTCATACTCAACAGATCTACTTCCCGTGTGTCTGATTTCATATCTGCTTGCTTTATTGGCCTGTGCATTTGTATTCATATTGACTATGCAGAGCTTACACAGCTCTGGAGGCGGGAACTGGATTCCATTCTGCTTTATGAATCCTTGGCTAACCTTTTGAGTTCCTAGGGTGGAATTGTTATTGCTAGTGACAACACGATGGGCAGAACCCAGCTGCGTTTTCAGATCCCAGGTGGAGTTTCCAGCACTGGCAGTTAGCAAAACTGGCCTCTGTTGACTTGGAGCAAATTTGCTCTGGGAGACACACAGAATGCAAAGGAACCTCCTGATGGGATTTCTGCTGTCACTTTTCAGACTGTTAATGCACTTTGGGAGAGAATCCCATGCTGTACGGAGCAATGTGGCGAATCGTATCGTGCATTAAAAGAGGGAGCCAAGGCAATTGGAAGTCAATAAAAGGTGGTGGTGGAAAATTCTTTGGTGCAATTGTGCTTTCATCTGAACTCTACCAAGAGTGTGTGTTCGGCAAAGGCTTTACAGCTGACCCCTGTTGGAAAGTTCCCACGGCAGAACTAATATTAGACATCCAGACAATATCAATATACTGGTTTTATCCTTTTATCATGGAGTAAATTCAAGTCACGCCATGGTGCTGTTATTGAGCAATATTTAATGTAGCAGCTAAGAGGTAAAAGGTGGAGAAATTGATATGGGTAGGTCCAAGCACACTGAGTTCTGGATTGCAGGAACTGCAAGAGGCCCATAGGCTAGGATGACACACTATGGCTTGGGAACACTTTCAAGACAGCATATTACAGAAATGGACTAGCTGGCTCTCAGTAGGCAATGTGATGTCCCTTTGGAGTTGGTGAAGCACTACGAAGAAGAGCTGAGTTATGGGAAGTTCTTGGGCAGGTTGAGTCCTGCAGTGAAAAATGGCAATACTGGGTAGAAGGATGGGTTAAAGCATCAATTACCTTGTTGCTGAAGGGGGAAAGAGGGTGGCATGGCTACTGTCTCAGTGAAAGAGCCATCATGGCATTGTGTTTGTACATCCCTTTCAGAGGAGAATTTATGGAGAGCAGCTGGAGCTTCAGAGGACATGTCCTTGGTCTGACATGGCTTGTCTGGAGTATCCTGAACCTTTTCTGGGACCGAGGGCACTTTTTACTGCTGAAGACCAGATCAAGGTTCTGCAGATGTAGAGAGAGGAGGAAATAAAGGGCCAGTTCCAGTTTACCTGGTCTTTCAGAGGGTCTGAGCTAACTCTTGCTGAAGTCAGTGGGAGTCTGTCTCTGGGATTTGTCAGGCCCTATGAGCACAGCTGAGTTTAAGTAGGTCAGAGGCAGTCTGCCTGACGTGCCTCTTGCTAACAACCAAGATTGTTTCTGTAATCCTCCAGTGAACCTTTTGGTGGGGAACAGTGTGATTTTTCTCTCCCCCTCTCCCCCCCCCCAAAAGGCACCAAGGATGTAGATGCCCAACTGTCTTTGGAATTAGGGCAACTAACTCCCTTGGGCTCCTTTGGTAAAACCTGTGTGTGTGTGTGTGTGTGTGTACACACATACGTACATACACACTAATGGTGTTGGAGGCCGGGGGAGAAATGGGGTGCCTGATGAAGGAAATCAGGGCACCTTTACTAGTGTCATTCAAGATCGTCAATGAACCTAAATGCTTGCCTGATGTTAAATTGCTATTGTAAACATGGGACGATATTTACCTCTTATCTAAAGGTCACTATATGTGATTTCAGATGTTTGTCTAGCTAAATATTTCTATAGGTTTATTTCAGTTAAGACTTTAAGAGCACTTGATGTAACTCATCTCTATAGTGTATATATGAGTATTTTTTTTATAGGTGGTAATTAGTTACAACATAGCTTAAATGATTTTGGAATATCTAATTTTAGGTTTCTGTTGAAGAATGGCTAGCCATTAACCACTGTATTGAAGTAATACATGTTCTGTGTGTCTTACACTGTAGAGTTCCAGTCTGGTTGCGATTGTAACCTGTTTCAATGTTTGCTGCTCTTTGTGTTGCATAATCTTAAACTTGCTTTGGCAGAGAATGTTTTTAAAGACCCATTTTTATTTTATAGAAAATGGAGAAACACTAAAGTATAACATGCATGTTAAATTTAACTTACTACTCAGCAAAATACTTTAAGTACCAGTTTAATCAAACCAATAGAGAGCAAGTAAACTAAAGTCATTTTTACTGGAACATGCCACAACACAGAGAAATACCCTACTTGTGACAAGTTACAGTCTCTCTACTCTGCTGACCATAATTCTTTTTGGGGAGGTTCCATTTGAGAGCCCACAATGCTCAGCTGATCAAAGGCTATCCCCAGCTCTTTTCTCCCTCTGGGTCTGCCATGTCTGCTCTTCTGAGAGAGAGGAATCACTTGTGTAGAATTACATGCCTATATGGCCCTCTCAGCAAGCGGATCAGGGGACAAGGTCCGTCTCACCAGAAGGAGTAAGTTGGAACTGGATGTGACTTTTTCAGCAAACGGCTGAAATGATTGCAAACCCTTTTTATAATCCTTTCTAGTTTATAACAAAGTTGCATACATCAGACTTTATTCCAAGCACAAACTGACTTAATGTCAGTAAATGAGCACACAAGCTGGGGTGTATTTGGATAGCCACTTTTGTAAGTACCCTCTAAATTACTGTTGATGATGTAATTTCATTGTGAACTTAATTAAGATGTCTCTTTTCAGTTTCTGCTTCTGCTGTTTTCATTTGTGATTTTGTAAGAACCACGCATTCCTGTTTTGTGCAGTCACCAGGCCATTGATGAAAATGTTGATTTAGAATTTGCCCTTGTGACTAAAAGCGTCCATTAAAAAAAAAATGGTAATGCAAGTTTGGATGGACATCTCATGTTACAATAGGAACTGTCGCCATTAAACATGTTCTTGTAAATCCACCCCTGAGAGTTCTGTTTGGGAAGGGGGAAGGGGTGATAGGCCTTTCTTGATAAACTAAACAGTAATAAGTCACCAGGACCAGATGGTTTTCACCTAAGAGTTCTGAAGGAACTCAAATGTGAAATTGCTGGACTACTATCAGCTTCTGTACCAAATGACTGGAGGATAGCTAATGTAACGACAATTTTTAAAAAGGGCTCCAGAGGTGATCCTGGCAATTACAGGCAAGCCTGACTTCAGTACCGGGCAAACTGGTTGAAATGATAGTAAAGAACAAAATTGTCAGACACATAGATGAACATAATTTGTTGGGGAATAGTCAATGTGTTTTTTGTAAAGGGAAATCATGTCTCCCCCATCTACTAGAATTCTTTGAGGGGCGTCAACAAGTATGTGAATAAGGGGCATCCAGTGGATATAGTGTACCTAGATTTTTAGAAAGACTTGGACAAGGTCCCTCATCAAAGGCTCTTAAACAAAGTAAGATGTCATGGGATAAGAGGGAAGGTCCTCTCATGGATTGGTAACTGGTTAAAAGATAGGAAACAAAGGGTAGGAATAAATGGTTGGTTTTCAGAAAGGAGAGGTAAATAGTGGTGTCCCCCAGGAGTCTGTACTGGGCCCAGTCCTATTTAACATTCTTAAATTATCTGCCGGAAAAGGGTAAATAGTGAGGTGGCAACATTTGCAGATGATACAAAACTACTCAAGATAGATAAGTCCCAGGCAGACTGAAGAGCTACAAAAGGCTCCCTCAAAACTGGGTAACAAAATGGCAGATGAAATTCAACGTTGATAAATGCAAAGTAATGTGCATTGGAAAACATAATCCCAACTATACATGTAAAAAGATGGGGTCTAAATTAGCTGTTACCACTCAAGAAAGAGATCTTGGAGTCATTGTGGATATTTCTCTGAAAACATCCACTCAATGTGCAGCGGCAGTCAAAAAAGTGAACAGAATGGTGGGAATCATTGAGAAAGGGATAGATAAAAAAACAGAAAATATATTGCCTCTGTATAAATCCATGGTTCACCCACATCTTGAATACTGCATGCAAATGTGGTTGCCCCATCTCAAAAAAGATATATTGGAATTGGAAAAGGTTCAGAAAAGGGCAACAAAAATGATTAGGGGTATGGAACAGCTGCCGTATGAGGAGAGAATAATAAGACTGGGACTTTTCAGCTTGAAAAAGAGATGACTAAGGGGGGATATGATAGAGGTCTATAAAATCATGAGTGGTGTGGAGAACGTAAATAAGGAAGTGTTATTTACTCCTCATAACACAAGAACTAGGGGCCATCAAATGAAATTAATAGGCAGCAGGTTTAAAATAAACAAAAGGAATATTTTTTTTTTCACACAACTCACAGTCAACCTGTGGAACTCCTTGCCAGAGGATGTGAAGGCCAAGGCTATAACAGGGTTCAAAAAAGAACTAGATAAGTTCATGGAGGATAAGTCCATCAATAGCTATTAGCCAGGATGGGCAGGGATGGTGTCCCTAGCCTCTGTTTGCCAGAAGTTGGGAATGGGTGACGGAATGGATCACTTGATGATTACCTGTTCTGTTCATTCCCTCTGGGGCACTTGGCATTGGTCAGTGTCAGAAGACATGATACTGGGCTAGATGGACCTTTGGTCTGACCCAGTGTGGCCACTATTATGTTCTTGAGAGAGAAGGTGTCACTGGTGAAGTTCAGTCAATATAAAGGGGAATCTTGCTTTGTCCCCCAATAATGATGACTGCCAGAATCTAATGTGCAAGCCCCTTTGTCCAGGGGGTCCAAAATAGACGGAGATCCAGGGAGGGCAACGCAGGCATCATGGTGCAGTGACCGGCTGTCTCAGGGGGGAAAATGAATCAACACAATCCAGCTCGATCCTCACCACGACTTAGCTCAACAGCCTGGGATCATGCAGACAAAAGTCATTGAGTTTTCTTCAGCTCCTAGTCTATACAATGAACATTTTCCAGCTCACTGAACCCGCATTTGCAACCATGGAACTGGCTGCCCCACGCTTCCAAGCCTTTGAGCTGGGCCTTTCCCCCGCACCCACTGGGAGCACAGCAGCCTGTGGTTTCCCTGAGAGGGAGGCCGCCCAACCTAATTACCAGCAGCTTTCAGGGTAGTCTCTTAAGTCTGTGCCACAGGTTTCCCATATGAAAAGCCAGGATCTGGCCTACGTAACACGACTGGGTTGGGTGTTCGTGAAGTGCTCAGGCGTTTAGGTGCAAGTCACTCTGGCAGTTAGGGTGACCAGATGTCCCGGTTTTATAGGGACAGTCCCGCTATTTGGGGCTTTGTCTTATATAGGTGCCTATTACCCCCCATCCCCATTTTTCATACTATCTGGTCACCCTACTGGCAGTGCAAAGTATCCTTGTTATGCTGGATAACAAAGCTGTGGTTCAAGACCGCTTAAGGGTTTTGTGTCAGATATATATTTTCTATCAATGCTACTATCATGGAGGCGATAGTCTGTCTAGGCTCTTCATGGGCCAATACTCTTCTCATACGACCCCTATTTCAGGTACAGTCTTACCTTTCTAGACCCTGGAGAAGGGTGAAGAGAGCCGGCCAACCAAAGAATTATTGTATACATCATCCCTTGTATGAGCCAATTCGCTGCCTCTCCCTGTTGCACCAGATTGTCTTAGTCTTGACATCTTCATTTCTCACTTGATAACAATTGCAGTCATAGTCTAAAGGTAATTCTGTGCTGCAGACAAAGGGCAGCTGCTGTCCAGTTGGTGTCTCTTAAATCATGTCCTGCTGCCTGCAAAGTGAATTTAAACATCCTGATTCATAATAAACCTATTAAAATAGGATCAGGCTTCAGCACCGACTGCAAAAGATCAGCTGTTGTGCAGCTTTTTGTGGGGACTTGAAGCCCCAGCAAAGTGACGGCCATCTTGTTTTACTTTTCCTAAGGTATTTAACTCCCTTCTGGTGGAGCAGGGCATGAAGCCTAGAGGTTTGTGCCAGAAGCAGCAAGACACAGAATTGTTTGAATATTTTCATGCAGTTTGTAGCTTTCTGGAGAGCACAGTGCATAGGGTTACCATTCGTCCGGATTTATCCGGACATGTCCTCCTTTTTGTACTAAAAATAGCGTCCGGGGGGAATTTGTAAAGCACTCATAATGTCCGGGATTTCCCCCCTCCCCCGGCAGAGCAGACCGAGCGGCTGGGAGGGCTGCAGGAAAGTCCCGGGCTGGACTCCGGAGCAGCTGTAGAGGAGCCGGATCCGCCCTGCATTCTGAGCAAGTGTATCAGCACAAAGTGCAGCCCTCCCCTTTTGCAACTGGGAGCGGTTTCTGCCGTGCAGCATAGCAAAATGGGAGCGAGAGCACTTTGTGCTGATACAAGGGCAGCTCTCCCCTGCAGCACGGTGCAGGGCCAGGGACCGGGTTTTGTTGTGCTGGAGAGCTCAGCCACGTGTCCGGCTCGCACAGAGCCCAACACCCTGTTCTGAGCAGCAGGGTAAGGGGGCCAGGGGGCAAGAAGGTTCTGGAGGTGGCAGTCAAGAAACGGGGGGGGGGGCTTTTTGGGGGGAGTGGAGAAAGTTTTGGGCAGTCAGGGTACAGGTAAGGGGTAGGGTCCTGGGGGGTAGTTGGGGGGGGTCTTAGGAGGGGGCAGTTAGGGGACAAGGAACAGGGAGTCTTAGGTAGGGGGTGGGGTTCTGGAGGGCAGTTAGGAGCAGGGGTCGCAGGAGGGGGCAGTCAGGGGACAAGGAGCGGGGTGGGGGGCTCAGAGTTCTGGGGGGGAGCTGTCAGTGGGCAGGAGTGGGGAGAGGGATCGGAGCAGTCAGGGGACAGGGAGCAGAGGGGTTTAGATGGGTTGGGAGTTCTGGGGGGGGGCTGTCAGGGGGTGGGGAGTGGTTGGATGGGGCGTGGGAGTCCCAGGGGTCTGTCTGGAGGTGGGGGTGTGGATAAGGGTTGGGGCAGTCAGGGGACAAGAGGCAGGGAGGCTTAGATAGGGAGTGGAGTCCTGGGGGGCAGTTAGGGGCAGGGGTCCCAGGTGGGGGCAGTCAGGGGACAAGGAACGGGGGGAGGGTTGGGGGTTCTGGGGGGGCGGGAAGTGGGAGGGGCAGGGGCGGGGCTAGGGCGGGGCTCCTCCCGTCCTCTTTTTTGCTTGCTGAAATATGGTAACCCTAACAGTGCAGAGCTGGGAGGATCTCTCCTAGTTTTGGGCTGCAGACATGAAGGGACCATGTAATGAGAGCAGGCAGCTAATAACTGGTTCTGGATAGACTTGTGAATATTGAATTCATTTCCAGGCAACTTCTCATTAGAAAGATGAGGACAAATGGGAAGGAGCTTGGAGAAGAGAAGCTAAAATGATCATGGACCTGGAGAAAGTGGTGTGGGAGGAAAGACTAAGAGCTTAAAACATATAGCTGGGCAAAGAGACTCTCAAGGCTGTGGCTGTAGGTGGGAAGGGAAGGCAGGCATAACACCACAAATATCTGAACTCTACAAATACCATGGAGTCAGCTCGACTTATTTAGGGTGTATAAGTAGGAGTAAATGGGATAAATGTGAATGGGTATTACCAATGTGTTTGATGATTAAAAACTAAGTTTTCTGACGGAGCCTGTTCTGCCTTTTTGTTTAGATGTTTTAAAAATAACTTTTCTCCTCTGATGTTTAGAAGGCTTTTGCGTGGTGCTGAGGGTAAAGTCAAACACACTTAGGCCCCTCTCCCTTTCTCAGTGTGCATGTCTCTCTGCCTGCTGCCTTGTCCGTTTCAGCTCTGCTGCAGGAGCTGTCACCACACTCGTGCAGTGCCTGGGACAGGGCTTGCATGGTCAAAGCTGACTTAGCTGCAAAGTGAACAAACTGAAAAAAACCAACAATGTTTCTCTCGTACAGTGCTGGTGATGGTAGCGATTCCTTGGAACAGCAATAGGTACAACACTTGAATGGCAGTGGTTTGTGATGCCCTTCTTAAAAAGGGTTGACTATTGAAGATCTGACTCATTCCTGACCGTGAGATCTATTAGAGTGTGAAACTGTTTCCAAGGAAAATAGTGGAAACCCTAATTTGCTTAGAACACTGGTAGCTCAGCCGGATTAGTAAAGTTAAAAGTATAACAGTGACCTGGCAGGGGGATGAACGGAATGACCTGATACAAGAGGTCTCTTCTACCTCTCATTTCTAGCATGAATGTTCTCCCCCTGCAGTTGTTCGGCTGTATTTCATAAGGGCTCAGTTTCCCAGTGACTGCTCGTTCATGGCTAACTAAGTGAGCTGAACGTGCTTAATAGTGTTGCTTGTTTCTGATAAACATGCTTTTGCTGCTTATATTTGCAACTTAGTTTTCCCGAAGTAGTTGTTTTTAAAGCTGAAAGGCAAAGTAAAAAAATAGATAAGGTCCTTTATTGCTTACGATGTGTTAGGTTGGTCTCTAGGCTTTTTCTGTCCTGCTTGTGTGTGTGTGTGTGTGTGTGTGTGTAGTTTTTCTAGTTGTTTACGTGAGCTCTAACTCCTCTTTGCTGTTTGCTGGACGACTTTGGAGGACTTAAATGTCGCATGAGGCTCAGGGATCGACTTCATCATTGGCCGAACCCCTCCTAGCTTGATATCATCTGCAAACTTTGGCCAGGACAAGCACCTGTCAGGGATGGTGACTCTAGATAACACTTAGTCCTGCCTCAGTGCAAGGGACTGGACTGGGTGATCTATTAGGATCCCTTCATTCCTATGTTTCTATGATTTTCCTGGTGTAGTGGAAGGCTAACCCTGAAGGAGTTAAACTGCGTTACTCTAACAGGAGAACACAAGCAAATCCTTAAGGTTCCAGTTCTGTCCTAGTTACTGCCTTTTTAGAGGAAACACCACAAAGCATCTGAGAATCTAAGCGGCAGATTCTTACTCCTCACCCTACCACAAAATTCCTGTTATGTGCATCTCAGAACTTCAACCACAGGATGGGAAATAGACTAGATGACCTTGTGACGTTGTGCAGTCTATATGGTTTTATAAAAACTTGATAATAAGTCAATATAATGTAACTGAGATAGTTTTAGAGAAAATACGGTAATAAGTGAATGTAAGTAACTGGGATATGCCTCATGCAAAAGGTCTCTTGTAAGGTATCATTACAAAGCTTATAATCTACTGAGTGTGATCATCTGATTTGTATAAATGTACCACTCTTGTATCTAAAACTAGAAATATAAAATGTAACTCTGAGGGCCTATTGTAATTGTGTAAAGTGTGAACCATTAATGATGGTTTGGAATCTTGATGACTCCCATTGTCTGCAGATGGCGGTATTTACCTGTGAGTCTTCCTGTATATGTGTGTGCTGGCAAGTGAGTAATGAAGTCTTGCAGTGACATGTGATCATGTCACCTGAACTGGAATCCATCTTTAACCTGGTGCTTTTCCAGTGAGGGGGGGTGGAAACCCAGAGAGACAAAGAGTTCCCGCCTTATGCAAAAGATATATAAAGGGGGGAAGAGAAGAGAGAGAGAGGAGAAGCCATCATGAAGAATCCCCTAGCTACCACCTGAGCTGCAACAAGAGCTGTACCAGGGGAAAGAATTGTGCCCAGGCCTGGAAGGTGTCCAGTCTAAAAAAAACTTACTGAAGCATCTCTGAGGGTGAGATTATCTGTATTCAGTTTGATTAGGCATAGATTTGCGCATTTTATTTTATTTTGCTTGTGATTTACTTTGTTCTGTCTGTTACTACTTTGAACCACTTAAATCCTACTGTCTGTATTTAATAAAATCACTTTTTATTTAGTAATTTACTCAGAGTATGTATTAATACCTGGGGGAGCAAACAACTGTGCATATCTCTCTATCAGTGTTATAGAGGGCGAACAATTTATGAGTTTGCCCTGCATAAGCTTTATGCAGGGTAAAACGGATTTATCTGGGTTTAGACCCCATTGGGAGTTGGGCATCTGAGTGCTAAAGACAAGCACGCTACTGCGAGCTGTTTTCAGGTAAACTTGCAGCTTTGGGACAAGTGATTCAGACCCTGGGTCTGTGTCTGGAGCCAGACGGGAGTGTCTGGCTCAGCAAGACAGGGTGCTGGAGTCCTGAGCTGGCAGGGAAAACAGAAGCAGGGGTAGTCTTTGCACATCGGGTGGCAGCTCCCAAGGGGGTTTCTGTGATCCAACCCATCACAGACCTATTGTTAGAGCTCCATTTCCACCTACAACAGTCCATGTTTCAAACTCTGTTAGTCTTGCTTCTACATATTCTACGTCTACGGACCCCACCACTGTCCTATCCGAGCACCTTTCTGACCCTTGGTTTGTATTACGTAACTTCAATTTATACAATTACACAGTCCTAAAGTTATTGTTCATCAACTACCTTCCACTCAGTACCACGTTGTTGTTCATAGATTTTTAAAGCTAGAAGGGCCAGTGTGACCATCTAGATGCCTGCACCAAGCCCAGTAATTTGTAGCTGAAATAATAATGATGGCAGTATTCCCATTTTATAGATGGCACAGAGATGACAGTGACTGGCCTAAGGTCATAAGAAGTCTGTGATCGAGGCGGGAATGGAATCTTTATCACTCAGCTCCTAATCCTATGCCTGGATCACGTTAAATCTTTGAGCTGAAACTTGCATGTAAAGAGCAGGCATCTCTTCGGGCTGTGGGAGGAGACAAGGGGCATACGTTTGCTTGTGTATCTCATATCAACCCTGAATCTTGTATCAGCCTAAAATAATCACTGTGCTGATGACAAGTGGAAAATGCTTCATCCATCTTAGCTTTTTCAGTCAGTGCCCTTGCAGCCTTTGCTACTGAGTTCATGGGCTGCCCCTGCTTCCTGGAATAAATAATTTTTTATTGTATGTGGCCTTTTCTCCAGCAGGCTGCTGCCCTGATAGATACATTTAGTTGAAGAAAAGCTTTTTTTTTTTTAAAAAAAAGACACCACATTTCTCATCATTTGCCCTGGATTTGTAAAGGTTTGGATCAGGTTGACAACATTTGACATTTTCCTACTTCATTTCTGCTGACATGTGCCTGCAAAAGTCTGTCACAGTGGTGCCCTTTGGGCAGTGTCAGAAATGATTGGTATTTCTCTTGACTGTTTTGTGTACTGTTGAAGAGACGGATCACTCCCCATAGTATCCCAGGGCTTCCCAGGTGAATTAGAATGGCATAGAGGGTGGGTAGAGGATTTAATTATTTTTTTTCACTATTGTCCCTTCCATGGTTACACAACCCAAGCAGAGCCTTCTGTATGACGGACTCAATCCTGTTGGTTATGATGGAAAAGCTTTACCAATGAGGACGGCCATTCAGCATGTCCTGAAGCATGTCACTCTTCCTTGCCCACCCCCATCCCTGCCCTGCTCCCAGACACCGTGTAAGAGACTCTCTAATGCAGTCAGTCAACTTGTGATGAAACTTCTGTCACCAGCACTCGAGCTATCTTCCCTCCAGTTGTTATGGGGTCACCCATGAACTAGCCTCACCTGTGTGGACAAGGCTGGTGCAAAGGAGGTCTAGGGCCCATTTCTTTGATAGTTGAGAACCAAAAGATTGTTACAAGGTCCTACTAAACCATTGACAGATTGGGCTTGTCAGAAAAGCATTATTCGCTACCAGAGCTTTCGGGGAATGTCCAAGCTCCATTAGCCTCTGTAGTCTGCCCATCAAACCAAATCCCTCATCCCAACAGGAGCAGAACGCCTAACCTGGAATCGCAGGAAGCAATTGTCAGCCCATGGTACAGGTGAAATTTCCAATTGCCCAAGCTCAAACTATCCCAAATATTAGATCAAAAGTGTATTCCAGATGTCCTGCTACTGAATATGGAGGTCCAGCATGCTGAGACTACATATCCCAGCATGCACTGCCCTCTCTTGATCCAAGATGTAAGATGGCACATTCTGAGACCTGTATTGAGGCTGTTTTGCACAAGCCTGTACCTCACCCATTTGCCCAGGGCATGCCTGTTTGCTCTGTGCCTTGTGGCTCCTTGCTGAACCCGAAAAAATATTGTGGGATTTTTTTTTGGTGGCCCAGAAAAATCCTAAATTCTCCCCATCCCCCCACAAACATCCACTTCTGGTCAAGATTGATTTTTTTGGTGTTTTCCTCGCTGCAATAAAAAAAATTTTTTTTGCTCAAACGTAACATTCCAATGTTATTTTGAAAATGTCAAAACATTGGCATTTTCTGATTTTTGTTTTCCTTTTTTTTTTTTCAGCCAAAACTATTTGCTGAATTTGCAGATAGTTTTGGTGCCCTACAAAAATTCATTTTATTTTAAACTTACTGTTTCCCGAAAAACAGAATTTAATTCTGGATTCCTGCCTGCTCTCCTACAGTTGAAAGCCAAATATATTGTAGTAGGATCAGCACTCCCAAACCCTGCTGGGTTTTTTAAATAAAATGATAATTAGTAACACTCAAGCTATTGAAGGACTTGGCGCGGTTGGCACTAAACAGCTGCTATTTGCTGACCTGTTCAAGTCAACAATGTTGTCCTTGTATGGACGTGTAATATATTTAAATCACATATTTACTGCCCATTGTTTGTTCATGTTTAAAGAAACAAATGGTTTGCTCTTAACATACCCACTATCCAAAGTAAATTATTCAGCATTCGTTATTTGTGAGCTATAAAGACAATCTGAATTTATTTTCATTTCTTCTTCTATGTATAAAAGCTGCAGGGTGTACTTTTATGCTGCCACAGCCAAGAATTTGTGGAATTGACTAATAGTCTATGTTGCAGATTTACAAACACTATTATTATTTATTAATGGAGCATTTCAGGGGTAAGTTTATAATCCTGCCACGTGATAGCAGCCTTTCAAAATGAAACATTCATGTCAGAGTCTGAAACTAGAGCTGGCATAGAGCTGGCGTGACAAAGGAATCAATGAGAATAACTCATTAGTGTGAAAGCAAAAGGGGGTGGGGGAAACAGCTTCTTGCAAGGATGTATGTGATGTTTTAAAAAATACATGAGACGTTAACTATAGAACTCAATGTCCCAGGGAGATTGATCCTGGGACTTTGGTGGGGGTGTAACTCTGTTTCACACAGTGTGGCCCTTTGCCCCCCTCTAGTGGCCAGGCTGTGTATTTGCACTAAAGCATTTAAACCTGGGGCACCAAACCTTTGCCCGGCAGAGGAGTACATTACACCTGGATGAGTGGCCAGTGAGCTCCATTAAGTTTGAATAGAAGGAAGCAAGTGGAAGCGGCCCTTGTCTTTAACATAGAGGGGTAAACTGTTGAGATGACAGTTCCTAGCATGCAATGCTGTGTTTTGATACAAGCAATCCTCACGGGGATCACGATGAAACATTGGATATATGGGGAATAATCTGAATGTAAGGGTCTTATCCTGCTGCCCAGTGCTGTAGTAGGAGTTCCTTCCACATAAGATCAGTTCAGATCTGGCCATCATATGTATAAACCAGTACAGTCCATTAAACCAGCTCCACCAAGAGAACACTGGTTCTCAAGCTTATTGGATCGCACCCCGCTTCTTTGTGTCTGGAGTAGTTTATGCCTCTTCCCACCGCACAAGTACCTGTGCCGATTTAAAAAACAACAATTTGCAACTCTCGCTATATATTAAGCTATCTTGTGCAAGCCTTTCTGAGCATAAAACTCAGTGGTTGCTCCATATTTTCAGTCCTCAAATAGTGAAGCCATATTGTATGTCTTCCTCTTGCTATTCCCTCCATTTGACGTTATGCTGCATCACTGCCTTATCTGTACCACACTTCACTGTTTGTGTAGCTTGCTTCTCAATATCTCCCACCGGCGGTGGTGTGTCACTAGACTCCGTTTCAGCTTCTTTGTTTTTCACTTGAGGTTTTTCATTTTCTGTTACATGAATGAGTCAATGATCCATTGTAATAAGAGCAAAAACAAAACTGTGGTTGATGCTTACAAACCAATGTGCACACTGCATTGTAGCAAACAGATAAAGGTACAGGGCTTATCTCCACCTCCCGTGGATCAATGCTGCAGCAACCGATCCACCGGGGGTCGATTTAGCGGGTCTAGTGAAGACCCGCTAAATCGACTGCTGATCACTCTCCCGTCGACTCCGATACTCCACCGGAACGAGAAGGGTAAGGTAAGTTGATGGGAGAGTTTCTCCCATCGACTCACTGCAGTGTAGACACTGCAATAAGTCGACCTAAGGTACGTCAACTCCAGCTACGTGAATAACATTATTCACGTAGCTGGAGTTGCATAATTTAGATTGACTTAACCCCATAGTGTAGACCTGCCCGCTGATGCCAACGACTTTGTATAATGCTATGTAAGCGTAACAGGAATCTGTCAATATGCACAGCGCCATCTAGAGTCAAATGCACAGCACGATTCGAAGACCTGAAATGTCTGGAGGAATCAGCTTTGCTGGTTATTCATTGCTGTGGGTAAAATGTACACAGTAAGTTTTTTTTTTTTTTCCCCCTAAAGCTTCTCACTCCCCCTGCAGAATATATTCTGTGCAATTCCCCCCAGTATGAGAACCTCAGCTATGGAAGATACATGCACCTGTTGGTTAAACTCCCTGCTGACCAGTTATCAAATATGGGCGACCAGAAGACATGTTATTTCAATGGGCACTTTGTTTGAGTAAACGTAGGTGTTTGCACAGCAGTTAGATCTAGTGAGGTCTGGATTTGTCTGAAAGGCAGTGGATACTAGCTGTGCCTGGGTGAAATAAGTCTGCTTCTTGGTGGAACGTTTGCCAGAAACAGTCAGTCTAGCTGAGGTGCTGCTGAGCGAGCAGATGGGATGTTAGATTTAACATTCTATTAATTTCTGGCCAATGAATCCTTAAGATGCACAAGGTGTTCTTCATCCTTACTGTGCTAATTGCTTTTCCCTGTTTGCCTGAGTGGGAATAAAAATCAATGGGCCAGATCCTGCTTTGCTATGCTGGTGTAAATGTGGAGTTATTCCACTGATTTGTGACATCAAGGCCCTGGGTCTGTATTTTCTATGCCTGGATAAAACATGATCTAGTCTTTTTTCATACAGCTGTACACAAGAAACTATGAACAGACACCATGCTGGTAACTGTAGGAAGGATGGTCCAGCAATCGAGCACTCCGGCTCAGGACTCAGTTCCTAGCTCTGTCACAGATTTCCTGGGGGACCTTGGGCAAGTCAGTTAGCCTCTCTGTTTCCCATGCGTAAACCAGGGATAGCACTTGCCTACTGACTAGGGATGTTGTGAAGGTAATTGTAGTGAAGATGCTCAGTATGGTAACAGGGACCATATAAGAACCTTAGAGACCGAGAGCTTATACAACATGCACCAGCGGACTTAAAAAAAAAAAAATATATATATATATATATAAATATAACTGGCATCAGGCCTCCAAAAGCGGGACTGCATAATGAGGTCTTCCCTGAACAGATCAGACAGGAGGCTCATGGACCTATTTTGTGGGCTACACAGACAGTGATGGATCAACTTCCTTCCCCACCAGGAAGAGGGGTTCGTGTAAAGTTCTGTGACCTTCTGCAGAGTTCTGCAGCATGGGCTTTTCACTGCAAAGTCAGTGCTTACAGTTGCTGTGGGGAAAGTGGATTCACTGAGAAGAACTAGATCTAGCAGCAGCAGCCCGGAGCTGTAGGAGGTGAGGAAACCCTCTTTTACATCCGACAAGAGGCTCAAGTGATATTTCATGATCTGTTAGGACATGGTTCCTGCAGTGACCTACATAAACAGACAATATGGGACCAAAAGTGGGTCTGTGTCGTGGGAGAAGCTGTGCAGAATTGCAAACTAGCTGCCATGTCAAGACACTTCTGTCTGTCCAAGTCTGACCTCTAAAGAGTGACCTGGACTCTTAGGCCGGACTGGTTCACTAAGAGCATTCTTCACCAAGGCAAACTGAAGCTGGATTGAACCATTTTCCTTCAGCTGACAGAAAGATGGAGCTAATTACAACTTGTAGAAAGAGGAAAGAACTCTGCGTTGGGAGGAGACCTCCCCAACAAACGTGCATGGCTTGATCCGTGATGTGATTTCTCATTTTTGAATCCTCAGTCCTGAATCACTGGTCAGGACAGAGCTCGTGTCATTTTGATTTCGCCCAACTGTGCAAGCAGGAATAATACTGACTTCAGCAGCCCGTCCCTGAGGCTTTGCTATCGCCTGCTACACAGCCAAATGCTCAGAGGAGAATTTTAGAAGCCCTGGTTTTGAGCATAGCATGGCTCTAGAAGAGTAACTTAACAAGATGGATGACCTGATCTGGCTGCTCTGATCTGCTGTGTGCCCATCACCATGGTATCTGAGCACTCTGAATATTTGCGTAAAATTCAATCCAAAGGGATGTGGCTTCTCCATTTCTCCTCTGATCGTGCTGTTTGAAGGTACAGAATATTTCTTCCTCTTTGTCTTCAACTCCTTTCTGCTTAACTCCTGGGCGGTGATGTTTATGATCAATGTACTAGTGTCATTTCAGACACCCTGCTAATTCTGAGAGGGGCTGGAGACTTGGGCTCTCTTCTCGAGGGTGTTTGACTGTGATTGGGTTCCAGGCTGCCTGTTTGAACCATTCTGAAGAACAAAAAGCTATTCCAGGAGTCGGGGTGGCCTGGAGGAAGGTGTGAAGACCAGAGGTGGAGGACAGACTGAAGGGAGCAGTGTGGCTGGCATTGTGGGTGGCAGGAGGACAAAGTGGCATGGCATAGCAAGCACTGTCTGCATTTCACATTCTTCAAGGAAACCAGCCTGCCTGCCCTCTGCCCCAGTGCCAAGTGAAAGCCTCACTCCATTGAAGTCCAATGCAAAACTCCCATTGACTTCGATGGAACCAGAATGTCACCCCTGGAGCCTCCTATACTAGCACCTCAGCATGCTCACGCTTCTTCTACATTGCTGCACCAGTAGCCAGATCGCTATCCCTTCCACGACTGCCAATTGGTCCGAAGCATGGAGCTGGGTCTTTCCCCATGCCAGGGAGCTGCGTTTGTGTGTGTGATTCCTGAGCTCACAGAATACTCCATTGCTGCCAAGAAGGCACTCCAGGAAACCCGAGCTATTGGCATTACCAAGCTGCCGTGATGGTGTCACCCATCTGCCCTGCCCTTGTCCCTGCCCTCAGACTGGGCTACTTTTAGAAAGGGCCAGCACTAGTTATAAAAATCCTTCGACTGTAGCATTTCAATTCTATCCCTATTTTATTATGAAAAAATATGCACGTGCAAATAAAACTCCCTGTGCATATCTCATATCTATAGATCAAGCTCGTGTTTGTGTCTATCAAAGTAATGTGTAAGCACACAGCGCTTTATAGAAGTGTCTGGACCGTACAGTGTCTTGCTAAGAAGATCGTCACATCCATCTATTTGAATATAAAGGCAAGCTGGAACTTTCAAGCATGTGTGCTTCAAATTATTTTTGGACCTAGAAAACCTCGATCTGGGAAAGTGTTTCTATTTGGGGCTGTGAAACTAGGCCACCTCTAAGATCAGCGACCTACATTTTCCAGGTTTGGGATTGCAGGCTAATGTAGCAATTGTCGTGCTCTGAGACTCTTCTGCTAATGTCCCTAAGCAGGGATGGGAATGGAGGAAATCAGTCTTAAAAGTATGGCTTAGTGGGCATATTGGGATGTGTTTAACTGGCTAATGAAAAATAATGAATTTCTCATGCTGCAGTTCTGTAGCTTCTCTGCCCTCCCCCGCAGTTGTGTGTGAATGCACAGAGGTAGTGGAGGATGTCCTGTGTGGGTGAGGAGTTGAAAAGGAGACAGTACCCTGCCTGGGTCTTGCCAGTATCGCACTGCAATTCCTTTGCACAGCACACCTCTGCAGCAACCCTCCTCCTCAGCATTGCCAGCCCCAAGTATTCGAAGACCATGAGATTGCCTTAAAAATCAACAAGTTTTAAAAATAAATGCATGGGGGGGGGTTAATGTTTTCAAACTTCTCTACAGCCATGAGGGCTAGACACCTACTTCAAAGAAACCTGAGATTTTCTCATAATCACTTGACTCCAGTAGCTGGGGCTGTAGGGAAAAAAACATCGAAGAGCAGGAGACTCACAAAAAAAATGGCGAGATCTGGCAGTGCTGCCTAGCTTCTGCTGACTGCTACACTTAGGGTACATCTTCACTACCCGCCGTATCGGCGGGTAGCAATCGATTTATCCGGGATCGATATATCGCGTCTCGTTAAGACAAGATATATTGATCCCTGAACGCGCTCACCGTTGACGCCGGGACTCCACTAGAACGAGCGGCGGTAGCGCATTCGAGGGGGGAGCCGCGGCCATCAATCCCGCACCGTCTGGACCCCAAGTAATTCGATCCAAGATACTTTGACTTCAGCTAAGTTGCGTATCTTGGATCGATTTCCCCCCCCCAGTGTAGACCAGCCCAGCTTTAAATTCAGTGCTTCTGCCTTCCTGGATCTGCCATTCACACAGAGGTCCATGAGTTAGGTCTGCAGCTGCAGGACAGCCACTCGATTCAAGAAGCTCTGTACATGGCCGCATTCAGGCTCTGCTCCTGAAGGTGCCAATGCCCAGAGTGAGCATCTCTTTATGGGGCAAGTTTACAGCAATTTGAATATTGGAGAGTGAGTTCAAGGTGGGATTATTAACTCTCTGTTTTCAAGCTGCACACAGGTTTAATATCAGGACATGTACTGCTCTGTCGTAGACCTGTGCAATTAGCATCCATTTAAAATTTCCAACCGCTGCCGGTGCTGCTGCTGCTTCAGGGTAACCGCGTAGTCTCTTGTGGGGTCTCTTTAAAGTTTGCAGTTGCTGAGGTTATAAGGGGGAACCAGTGCTAAAAACTCCAGTTGCCTCCACTGATGTTATCTGCGTGACCAGTAATAATAATTCAACCCCATTTCGTACTCCTGGCGTAGTGTAAAGTGCTTTGTAGCGTTTGGGCCTGAATCCCCTCTGGCCCTGCATCTTGTGAAGTCATTTACACAAGAACACAATGGGCGTCAAATGCAGCCATTCTGATGGGCGTCAAATGCAGCCATTCTGATGGGCGTCAAATGCAGCCATTCTGATGGGCGTCAAATGCAGCCATTCTGATGGGCTGGCATTTTTGCACTGATGTAAATGACCAGGCCAGGGAAGGGCAATAGAGAATCAGTTCATCCTGGACAGGGATCACTTTACTGGTCATTGAAATGCAGTCATCTCTGGGGTGGAACTCAGGTGCTATTCTTCAGCCTGGATTCTACACACCAGTGTCTGTAGGCAAAGAAGGGAAGACTAATGCATGCAGTTGAAACTATAAAAGGGCAATCACTGTAGGCAGAATAATTACTAGACTAAGAATCAGCTCAGGCCCCCTGCCTTAATGACACCTATCCTACAGGTTTGTATTAATATTTGTGAAATCTAGTCCAGCTAAAACACCAGCCCCAAACAAACACAACCTGCCAGTGATTTATCCCCTGCCTGGGTTATTTATTTACTTTGCAAATGCCTCCTCTCTGGCTGATCAGGGGTGAAGTCCCAGCTCCCGGCCTTTTTAAGTGGCGCTTCCATGGTCATTGATTAAAATCAGTTTTAAAATGATGAATTCCTGCAGATTAACACTAATGTGATTATCACTGTGTCTATGGTACAGTCTTCTTGATAAGCACTGATTTAATCAGATCTCAATTAGAACGCATCTTTAATGCTACAAGAGGAACTGCAAGATTCTGGGACAATTATGTATAAAAAAAATAATAGCTCTCATTTAGTGCTTTCCAGCCATTGGTTCCAAGTGCTTTAAAAAGATAGACAAGCATCACACTATCCCCATTTAACAGATAGTGGAACAGCAGCACCGAGATGTTATCTGCCCAAGGTTACATGATGTGTATTTAAGGACAGCTAATAGAGGTGGTCAGGAATTTTCCATCAATTTTTTTTCTATGGAAAAATGCAGTTTTTGCAGAATTGACATTGTCTGCAAGAAAACTTCTGTTTTGCCCAAATTTTCCAACTTTCCATCAAGAAAATAAAAATATTTTGTTTCAAGCCTGGATGACTCAAATTGAAATGTTTTGTTTCAGGTGTGTTCAGCCGAGATGCCATGTGCCCATGCTGCAGCCTGGCTTATTTGGAGGGGGTTTAAACCCCAGTAGTGCATCATGGGAGTCACATGACCACAGTGTATCCTGGGAGATGTAGTCCAGCTGAGGAACCTGGCCAATAGAGGAGAAGGGGAACATGAGGCAGCTGAACTACTAATCCAATGAGGCATCACACCAACTCAAAGGGACATAAATTAGTGTCAGGTATCAGGGGGTAGCCGTGTTAGTCTGTATCTACAAAAACAACAAGGAGTCTGGTGGCACCTTAAAGACTAACAGATTTATTTGGGCATAAACTTTCGTGGGTAAAAACCTCACTTTTGCATCCGAAGAAGTGAGGTTTTTACCCACGAAAGCTTATGACCAAATAAATAAATTAGTGTCAAACCTAGCCAAAATAAAGCATTCTGACATTTCTGGAACTTTCTGTTGTATGAAAAATTGATATTTTTGTCCTGATTCAGGATGAAAAGAGATGTTAAAATAGCAGAATTTCCTGTAGGATGAAAAAGCCAATTTTGTCCTGAAAACGCATGTTGAAATATCCGATTTTCCTACAGGATGGCAATTCTGATTTTTGAGGAGTTCTACTGGCCAGAGTAGGTGTTGCACAGCCCTCTACTGGGCAGAATTGGAACCGCTCACATGCTGTGTACTGCTAACAACTCCTGTCTCTTGAGTGGCTCTTTGAGCTGTAAGGTCTCCACTGTTGCCCTGAAGTTCTGAGTGGCCAAACTATGCAGCCTAATGACTACTGGCTGGGTTCATAGGAGGATACAGATTTTCTTACAGTGCATGTGTGGTAGTTGCTTGCTAATGCAGACTGTCATTCTTTTGTGTGAATCTCAAACTGTCTCCCCGCTCCTCACCCATGGCTTACGAGTAGGCTTGGAAGGATTTGATTTTTCTCAGCAAGCATTTGTAAATATCAATTTCACTGTGTACACACAAACTGGTGAAACCATATTTCTATCCATAATTGAAATGTACAGACAGGCAAAGTAAGGGAAATGCTGCTTGAGAACTTAGGAGAGTTTGGTTTAAGGCTGTTTACTTTTATATATTTTGATCATTATTGACTCATCCCCATCCTGCACGGCTGGTCCCCTCCATAAATTTCCCACAACTATGAAAATTTAAATCAATTGAGAAAAAAACAACAACCCTTTAACACCTTAATTTTGTGCAACAGAGAAAAGAGAAAAATTGAAAAAAATGCTTAAATAAACATTGATAGTGTGTTGAAATTATAAAAAAAATTGAATTCTGCCAAGACTACTTATTAATGAGGAGACCAGTCCAAGACTTCATTATTTTTTTTCCTCAGTGCATTATGAACTATTATAATAAATAATTAAAATGACGGCTGTCAAAACAAATGGCCCAAGTCCACTTTGGCAATGCTGTGAAACATCAACCCTTCTGGTCTTGTGGTTTATTTATTATTGTGTATTGCATACTGCTCAGCAACGTACAGTGTCGAATAACTGGCAACGAGTTTCCCAGTCGTTAGTTCAAATTAGTGAGGCTCTGATGATACCGAGAATGGTGACATCTGGTTGTGGAGAAAGTTTCAGTCTGACCCTTGATGCAGTCAGAACAGTGGTTCATTTTATTCTTATTTTTTTGGAAAGAGACGCAAAGACAGAACAGTTACATAAGAGTATCAACTCCAAGTGCCTGGCTCTTTTGCAATCAGAGAATGTTCTTTTTGTTCGGATCTACAGCTTCCTTTTGATGGCATATAGTGATATTTTAAATCGCCTTGACTTTCTTTAGCCTTTTGCTCCCGTGAGCTACGTGTCGCACCTTAAAATCCTAGACGCTGCTCTCTTTGTGCAGGTCCCAGCCATTCTTTCTTTTGCTCCGCTTGGGCTCGGTGCAATGGGTGTTCTGGATCACTGGCTCCATTGTTGACACAGTTTCACCAGAAACGTGGGAGTCAGGGGACTGAGTCAACAGCAGCAAACAAAACTTAGTGTTGGAAACGCAAATCAAAGGTTCATATTGGTCCAGGGAGCATGAGGGGCTGGAAGCAATTAAAAGGCTCTTGTTAGGAAAGCAGCAGGTGTCTCTGACAAGACTTGTCAGCCCTTGCTCTCTCCCTGCCTTTTCACACCATTATTTCTCCATCTTTCACCCCATGTAGAAGCTACCTGGCAGAAGCACTTGGCAGCTGCGGCCATCTCACCACTATTACCCTTCACTTCATGACACAACCTTGACGGCAGCACTCCCAGTCCCTCCTCATCGCTGCAGTTTGCCTGCAGCGTTTGGTTTGCTGCAGGCACTAACGTGAAGAGGCAGAACTGATGAGAACAATGGGGCAAAGGGAATAGCAACCAACCAAGCTGCAACTCATTCAGGACTGCAATTTTCCCCCCAGGCCAGCTACTTTTCCCCTGAGAGGCGGCTCACTTTCCCATGCTGAAATGGCTTCTGATGGTGAGGGCCCAGAGCCAGGAGCCGTGTCAGAGGATTTGTTTTGTGCGGGGAGGGAGAAAACATACAGCCTCACACATGCCGGCAGGAGGCTCCTTCTCTTATGCCAGGCAGATAGTCTGAGTCATAAGCAGAGCGCAGCAAGGCCCAGCAATGTTGCCAACTCTCACAATTTTATTGCCAGTCTCCTGGAATTATAGAAATGTAGGACTGGAAGGGACCTTGATAGGGCGTCTAGCCCTGCCTCCTGCATTGAGACAGGACTAAGTATTATCTTCTAGACCAGCGTTTCTCAAAACTTCTTGTCCTATCCTCAGTGGTTAAAGAGCAATTTATCACCCTCCTCTTTATAACACCCTTTTACATACTTAACAATTGTTATCAGGTTTTGGTATCAGGTATTACTGTACTTAACTATTGTTATCTCTTCTCCAGCCTAAACAAACCCAGTTTTTTCCAATCTTTCTTCATAGTCATGTTTTCTAGATCTTTAATTATTTTCATTGCTCTCCTCTGGGACTTCCTCCAGTTTGTCCACATCTTTCCTGAAGTCTGGTGTCCAGAACTGGGCAAAACACTCCAGTTGAAGCCTTATCAGCGCGGAGTTGAGCAGAAGAATTACTTCTCGTGGGTTGCTTACAACACTCCTGCTAATACATCCGAGATTGATGTTTGCTTTCTTTGCAAGTGTTACACTGTTGACTCATTGTTAATTTGTGATCCACTATAACCCCCAGATCCTTTTCTGCAGTACACCCGCCGAGGCAGTCCTTTCCCATTTTGTATTTGTACCATTGATTAGTCCTTTGTAAGTGACGTGTAGTACTTTGCATTGGTTCTTATTGAATTTCACCCTATTTATTTCAGGCCATTTCTCCAGTTTGTCAAGATCACTTTGAATTCTAATCCTGTCCTCCAGCTTGCATCCTCTCCCTGCTTGGTATCCTCCGCAAACAGGGTGCTTTCTATGCCATTATACACACAATTTCTGAAGATATTGAATAGAACTGGACCCTGGCCAGATCCCTGCAGATCCCCACTTGATATGCCCTTCCAGCTTGACTGAGAATCATTGATAACTATTCTCTGTGGACGGTTTTCCAACCAATCGTGCACCCACCTTATGCTAGGTTAGTCTAGGTTATTTTCCCTAGTTTATTTATGAGAAGGTCATGTGAGACATTATCAAAAGCCTTACTAAAGTTGAGATCTATTACATCTACTTTGGGTGTATTTCTTAAAGCCCCAGCTCCTGGAGCCATGTGATTATGTGAGACCGTCAGCTTTTTTGACAAAAAAAAAAAAAGTTCCTTGTGGTTGTAGGAAAAGGCTTGAAAATCTGGCTCTAAATAGTTAAAAAGAACAGATGGGAAAGAAGAACCACCAACAATTATAATTTTTTAAAATCTCATGATTTTAAAACCACTCTTATAATTTTTGGGGGCCAGATTCATGGCTTTTGAATGTGTGGGGCTGGCAATACTGCAATCTTAATAAGGGACAGATGTGCAGCTTTCCCTGGGTCATCTTCCCTTCTGGATTGAATCATAGAATATCAGGGTTGGAAGGGACCTCAGGAGGTCATCTAGTCCAACCCCCTGCTCAAAGCAGGACCAATCTCCAGACAGATTTTTGCCCCAGATCCCTAAATGGGTCCCTCAAGGATTGAGCTCACAACCCTGGGTTTAACAGGATAATGCTCAAACCACTGAGCTATCCCTCTGGAGCTCTGAAATGATTTGGGCAACAGGTGCGTTCTGGGATATAGGGGGACAGACCAGGGGAATTTGATCTTTCCTCTAGCCTCCGGGATGTATCCCACAATCCACTGGGAAAACTGGCTAGCATGCCATGAGCCTGGAAGCAGAGCAAGGAGCTCTGGGGTACCTGTCCCCATTAAAGTTAGGGTGAGCAGACAGCAAATATGAAAAATCGGGATGGGGGGGTAGTAGGAGCCTATATTTAAAAAAAAGACCCAAAAATTGGGACTGTCCCTATAAAATTGGGACATCTGGTCACCCTAATTACAGTTGATGCAAGACATAGCAGAGAGCACACACAGTGGGCTGGGTTACATTGATGTAAACTGTAACAGTGCAGTTTGTGTGTCTAGCTGAGCCCTCCCCACTTTGACTAGGGCTTGTGGGGGAGGATTTGTCTTCAGCTGATATGTGACGTATGGGCTGCTGTGGAAGGCGGGATGCCAGTCTGGACATCCTAATGGTCTGTGACCACTCCTAAGCTCCTGGGTTGGGTGCTTTTAATTTGAGCTGGACTGTGTGGCTTGGGCCGGTCTCGGCGGTTCACTGCAATGATACAACTAGCTTGGGACTGAGCCCAGCTGCTCTCAGCATTGGGTGTTCTGTGAATATCACCCTCTCGCCACCCTGGGAAAGGGCCAGCAGCCGCTTTCCAGCAATGTTAGAGTGGTCATAACATAGGCCAGGGAGTAGAGCGGTTTCTGGCTCGGCCACTAACTTGCTGTGTGACTTGGGGCCAATCACTTGGGATGAAATGTTCCAACTCGGGTGCCTGACTTTAGGCACTCAGTATTTTGACACTTAAATAAGTCGTTCCCAGAGGTGCAGAGCACCTGCGGCTCCCACTGAAAATCAGGCTCTATATTTAGGCATCTCTATATGGATTTAGGTGCTTTAGGAATGGAAATTTTGGCTAAAACCCCTCTGGACCTCAGCGTCTTGCATCTGTACAATGAAGGTGATGATATTGTCCCCCCTTGTAGAGTGCTCGGAGATCCAGCTGTGAGAAGCGCTGTGCACGTTCTAAGGGGAGTGTGTATTTCCTAAGGTACCTATGGCATTTAGGAGCCCAAGTCCCATGGACAGCCAGTAGGACTTCCACTATTAATGCCTGAGGTGCTTTTGAAAAATCTCTGAAGAGACTAGTTTCAGGCCTCATCCCTCATTGCCATAGCAGCAGTGAGAGCGCTTTGCTGGGATGCCGGCCTGACCTTTCCCACCCCCACCCCACCAATCAATAAATGAGCAGGAGTTCTCCAGCCCAGGCTGCAAGCTGCCAATGGAACTTGGCCTCCCTCTGCTCCAGTGCTCTCCATACATAAGGCAGGGTGATTCTCTATTCCAGAATTAGCATAACTTCAGAGAGGGCATCCTACCACTTGAGTGGCTGATTGAACTCATTTCTGGGCAGAGGTGAGTGGCGGATCCTGCTGGCTTCTCTTCAAGGAACATCCCAACAGCCTGCCTTGTTCTATTTCCTTTCCCTTCAAGGATCCCGCTGAAACCTGTCAGGTAGTTTTCAAATGCCAGCTCCTCCGGGACTTGTTAAAATACTTCATCGATGCTCCTCTTCCTCTGCAGAGCTGCCCTTTCACTCATCTGTTCTGTCGCTACCTGACTCGGATCGCTTCGGCAGAAAGGTTTCCATAGTGATCTCAGATTCAGCTCAACCAAAAAAAAAAAAAATTCAAATCCAGCTTCTGTATCTTAAGTGTTTCTTTTAAAGGACACAGTGTGAGGCGAGCCAAGGCCAGGGGTCACCTACATTCAGCGAGGCAGGTTTGTGTCCCCAAGACAGTTTCGTTGTCTACTAATTTATGCTGCTTCCTTGCTTCTCCTTACCCCTTCACTGTGCCCTTTATGCCCCGGTAAAATGGTCAGGTGTTAGTTGTGGTAGTAGTATTAAAAACCACCTCTCTGCAAAATGTCAATCTGCCTTTCCAAAAGGATTTGTTTGCAGCGCTCATCTAAACTGTGCTGTCCAATGTCAGAAGTGGCTGTATAATGAGGATCTGTCAGAAGCCCTAATTGGATGGGTATTCAATGGGTTTTTTGTTTTTTTATGGTTGTTGTTTTATCCTTGGGACTCTGTTTTCGCAGCGATTCTCATTAGCTTTGAAAATTTAATCTTCTTTTAAAGTACAAGCTTAGGGCCCCTCGCTCCTCAAGAGCTGCTCCGAGGCACAACAGCTACTGGTGCCGGGCAGGATAGCTCTTTGCATTCCCCCTGCCGTTAGAGAGAAGATCCACAGGCAGGATCTCAGCAAGAGCAAGGAGTGCAATTTCTGTCCATGTCCAGGGCTCTCGCTACCAAAGCGAAGTCTAAATATCACAGGGAAAGCAAACCAAACCTCTCTGAAGATGCAATTTGCAGTCCTGACTCCACCGGCTTCAGAGCAGCAGCCCGACTCCCTCTCCAGTGGGGCATAAATGCACGTGACGCTACCATGTCTTGTGTTCATTTCATTGAGAGGGAATGGAAAGGGATTTCTGGGTACTCAAAGTAAAAGCTAAGGTTTGGTCCCGTTGTCAAGGGCAATAGGGTAAGTATGGCGGTGGAGAGAGAGAGGGTGAATGGGCAGAAGGAAGGTGCCCTCTCCTGAGACCCTGGAAGACAGACCGTGATGCCTAGTTCTAAGACTCCCATCGGTAAAGTATTTGGCCACCACTAGGGAAAGGTGAAGATAAAATGGTCATTCCCAGATGGGCAGCAGCCGTTACCTGCTGTGATATTTACTATGCCCTTGAGTCTGCAGCAATCATGTTGAGAATATAATAGTTGTTAATCAATGGCAAAGACCTGGCAATCTCACCATGCTGTACAACTCTCCTTGTCTCTTCCAAATGGGCAAGGATCCTTCCTCCGCTCTCTGCAACAGCCTCGCTGGGCTTCATTAGCTTCCCGACTTTGATCAAACCCTCTCTCTTCCCTAGTCTGGGCGGAGACAACTTCTAACTCCCGTGTCTACACTCGGGGAAGTATCTGGGGCTGAGAATGGGGGCAGAAGAACATGGTTTAAATGCAGAGGTGGCCCCAGACAAACATGAAATACTATTTCTGTTCAGAAATCAGAACTGAGCAATCCCTAAACCAGCCCAACCCAAATCATACCCCCTGTTGTCCATCAGACATATCCACCGCCCTGCCTCAGTCCCATCTCATTCCCAGCTATTCCTTCCAGCACACAGCACAACCTGCATTACAGAGCTGGTATCCACGGACCTAGACTGTCATTGGTTATGAAGCCCCCAGGTCACTTGTCTCTGAGGGGCTGTACAGACAGGATCCTGCACGCCGCTACATTGTGCGCCAAATGCTTTGTAACAGAAAGACCTCTCAAAGGGTTTATGCCTCCATATGAAATAATGTCAAAATGTGCTATATAAATGAGCCCTCTTTGATGTTCTTGCCTAAAAAATGGATAGCAGATGATTTTTTTTAAAACGTTCGGGTTTTCCAAACCAGCTTATTGCATTTTTTAATTGCAACCTCGAGAGTGCCATAAAAATACCCACATCACAGCTGCAATTGTTTCCATTCCCTATTTCACAGTAAAAACCCACCGATAAATGGAACATACCCCCCGATCAGCCTCCTTTGCCCCCTCCCTCACACAGGCTAATAAAGGACCCACAGTGTTAATAAATCCGTTAGCCAAGAAATGGTTTCTGTTCTGACACCCATGTAACACCTTCTCTTCCCCGTCTCTATCCCTAATTGCATTTCATTTAACACACGTAATTACCGAAATGACTTCTTCCAAAAATAAACTGTGGGGTATTCAGAGCCGCCTCGCTTCTCAGCATTAGGGTTGTTTTCAGCCAAGAAATCTGTGCCTTTCAGCTCTCTCTTGGCAAGCTCAGGTGCAGGCCAAAGCACTTGTGATTCTTCCCCACCAATACAGTCCTAGAAAAACCAGGAGCTGGAGTAGGTGAGACACAATGGTCACAAACCATGATGTTTGCTGTGTCATTAAGCATTTGTTGTGGTGCCTTGAGTCAGCAACCTCAACAATTCATCAGGTCTCAAGCTAGAAATAAAGGTGCGGGAGGAAATCAGGCCATGGTAATTTCCCCAAGCTAAAGAGCTAACATGCATGACAATAAATTAGGTGGATTGAGGTTTACCAGATGGCTATGAACACGCGTGGGGGCTGACACAACAGTTCTCATGATGGGTGGCCCAGATGGCCGCCCATGGACTTTAAATCAGTTGGCCTGTGGAACTCCTTGCCAGAGATGGTGTGAAGGCCAAGACCATAACAGGGTTCAAAAAAGAACTAGATAGATTCATGGAGGATAGGTCCATCAATGGCTATTAGCCAGGATGGGCAGGGATGGTGTCCCTAGCCTCTGTTTGCCATAAGTTGGGAACGAGTGACAGGGGATGGATCATATGTCCCATGCAATTCTACAAAGACCCCTTCAATGAAAATTTTCCAACCGGGGTTTCTAAAAATCAGGCTCCAAAGGCGCCCCTCAGTCTTTAGAATGGAAGTGAAATCTTCACAGACACAGGTTCCATTGAAATCCGTGGGCGCTTTATCACTGAGTTCAATGGGGCCAGGATTTCACGGTGTGTCCCCCAGTATGGATTGGCTTCTCAGTGCAAGATGCAGCACTGCATGCTGGGACCTGTAGGTTTGTAGCCTCTGCATGAAAGGTAAGGGTGGCTGCAAGCTGGTCCACTGTTTTGCAAACTGGGCATAACTGTAAGGCTCCTGGCCCCAGGGTCCTCGGTTGAACAAAATTCGTCTGCCCCCGAGTTATGTGTATGTCCAGAAACAGAGGAGCTTCAAGACTGCCCTGCTCAACGCTCCTCTTGAATTTGCAATTGAAGCCTTCCTCACTGGTGCTTAAAAGCCTCTGTAACTCGGATCACAGATGGAGCGTACATGCCACATTATTGAAGTTGAAGGGCACAGCTTAGTTTCTGGGGAATAATAGGATGAAATAATTTGATAGAGACCAGCTAGATTTTTTTTTTAAATGTTCTGTTCCTTCAAGGGTGCTGTTGAACATACAACATCCAACCACCCCCATAACTAACTCATTATTATGCACCAAGCGGGTGCCTCTAAAATCATATGGGGTACAAAAGATGGGCGTTTAGTGCCATTACTTTCAATAGTTTTATACAATATTTGAATCATTGGCTCTCTCCTCTTGTTTTGGAGGAATACCAAAGCTAGATGAATGTATTAGCATTAAAAGCCATTCATGGGGCCTGGCCAGGCCTGCCTACCAGATGGAGGCCCTTATGTTTTGGCATCACATCCATATGGAAGACTAATATGCAGTCCAGGAATAGAATGTGTTATTTCTCCTCTTCCTAGCAATCTCCAATCCAAAGGCTCTTTCAAGTCAAGCAAGTTCATCTGGAACTTGTACAGCAAGATGCTATAAGACTGAGGGTCCAGGCAAAATATTTTTCTTTTTTTGTAGTTAAACTGGAAGCCTAAATTGCAACACTTCCTTGAAAGCAGCATGTCAGGTTTTGATTGTGCCATTTAAAAGGCCATATAAACACACTCAAAGCCTTTCATCACAGCAGCCAGGGGTTCAAATCAGCCAGAGGCCACATAGAAACATGGAGTGTTACTTCAGCCTCATCGCGAGTGGGACATTCTCCAAACAACCCTGCAGCTGGATACATACCAGCAGGCGTTAGTCACTGGAGACCCAGACCCGGCATAGCAGGGGGTGTTGTACTTCTGTCCATTTCCTGTCTGTACCTAACTCTATCAGGCCACCTTATTCATGACCACTTCAAATGATAGGGCCAGATTCTGAGCTGGTGTAAATTCACTGGTGCTATGTCTGGTTGCACCAGCTGAGGATCTGGTCCATACCCTGTTCTTTTTTGGAGAATGCAGTGACTGAATTGTGTTTGTTACTGTATGGTTCATGGAAGCGGTGAAGGTTTCTGCAGCCGAGTTCTAACCAAGGCGTACAATATTTTAATCTCAGGGCATCAAACCCCTTATGACTGTATTCAGTAAGCCAAAACTCTGCTCCCATTGACACCACATAAGGATTGCTGCATGTGGCCCATTAACCCATATGCTACACTGTACATTAGGGTCCAGGAAAATGTTACTCCAAAGATGTGTCTAATAGTGAAATTGCTCCCAGGTACCTGCCTTCATGAAACAAGGACCAAGAAACACACTGGTCTAACCAGCCCCCAGGAACCACGGTGGTGGTAAACTCCTTCCATGCTGGCTGGGTGTATGGGCTTCGAGGGGGCGGCGGGCAGGGTTAGGGTTGAGACTGGGTAGCTCACACTCCCTGGGAGTTTCCATTCCCGGCAGGCTCACTCCCAGGGCGCTCGCTCTGGATGATGTCGCCCTGTTTCCCTCCTAGAGCGCAGGTTGGTATCTCCCCGTTGCCATGGGAACCTGCTGTTTTGAAATCCTGCTTCCAGAGGTGCAGCAGCAGGAGCCGAGCAGGTAATGGCTCAGGCAGCGCCCCCGGTGTGCAGCGCCCTGCTGCCCCGCGTCAGGGTGAGGAGGGGGCGGCCTGCGGGTCAGGGTCACCGTAGCCAGTCTGTGGAGCAGGGTATTGTTTAGGGAAGGGAGGATTTCTTGCTGTATTGTCCTTTGTTCTGTATTGCTGGGGGGGTTAGTGCTAGCTGGGAAGGTGGGGGAAGTTTGGGGGATTGGAGGGTGCTGCTGCTGTTTCCTGGCTAGCTGTGTGCTAGGCAGGAGCTCAGTCAGAGCTCACGCTTATCTCCCACAGGGTGAGTTTTATTATTGTCACTCTTGGGAAGGACCAAGGTGGAGATGGTGCCCAGAGAGGTTCTCTCATTGGCCTGCTAAACCCAGGGTTGTGAGTTCAATCCTTGAGGGGGCCACTTAGGGGGATCTGGGGCAAAATCAGTACTTGGTCCTGCTAGTGAAGGCAGGGGGCTGGACTCGATGACCTTTCGAGGTCCCTTCCAGCTCTATGAGATAGGTATAGGTAGGTATATCTCAATACCATGGCTGTGCAGTGACCTGAGGGAAGCTGAGCGACAGGAAGGCTGGTAGGGGAAGGTAGCCACTGAGATGTTCCCAAGGTGATAAAACAAGGTTGAAAAACAAGATCTCGGGGTGGGGGGGGGGCGGATGAGATTACTGGGGAATCGTGCCTGTTTGGCCAGAGACAAGTGCAGATGATTTACCCTTGTGCTGAACCTTCTTTGACCCTACATGGTACAAGGTACTGGTACCGTGTTCTATGAGTAACAAATCTTTGGAGCGCTGCAGTTACTAGATGGGCAAACAAACCGTGGAGAAAACCCTCACTCAAAGCTGTGGCAATGCTGGAAAAGGCAGCAGCGGGGAGTGAGTTTCATGAATGGTTGGTGTGGCGTGTACAGAACCTAGACCTCAGCCGCAAGATGTTCAACGTCAGCTGTAAGGGTAAGCTCACTTCTGTCAGTCACACATTTATCACCACCTAGAGAAGCTCGTTGGGAACGAATGCAACCCGGCTGCTTGCCATCAGGACCTGCTGGTGACACAGTCATACAAACAGCTTGGTCACCTAACAGCAGATCAGGCAGCCAAGAACAGCCAGGAACCAAGTCCCATAGAAAATGGTTTCAAGCACTGGAGGCCACATGATCACAGAGTATTATTGGAGCAGAATATGTGGTCACTTGGCCAAAGCCTATAAAGGTCCACAGGCAAGAAACAGGTTCAGCAACCAAACGGATCCTGCTTCTAGTGAACTGCAGCCAATATTTGGACACAACGGTTGGTGGAGGAAGTGAGGCTGTGCCAGGAGCACAGGGCAAATTCTATAAGGAGCTGGTTTTGCCTCACGTCCATGAACCCAGGGCTGTGTGCAGGCTTCCTGGGTACAGGGTCAAATCTTTGGAATGACTGTGAACTGTGGTGTCTTCATTGGTGGCCTGATTATGTTGTTTCCAGCCTGAAACCTGCAATGTACAGCTGCTTTGTAGAACTGCCTGAGACACATGATGAAAGCCTGTGGGAGCTGCCAGGAAGCAGGATAAATACAGATGACTGCAAATTCAGAGAACCCTCCACAGTCCTGTACTGGCTTCACAGGGGAAGGTTTCCTCCAACAATCAACATTTCCTTCAGGCTGCTGCATCTTACTTTAGTCATTGCCCAACGGCATAAGGTTTTACACGATCAAATATTAAGGGAGGGTACCAAGGAGCAGTGCTCCAGTTCCCCCGACACCTTCATAAAGCGAAAGCATTTTTGTCCCTGATAAATTACGCTAGTTTTACACTGAGTCAGTGCTCCTGCTGCAGCCCATGTGAGAATCATCGTGGAAAGGGGCTTTCCTGGGAGCAAGCAGCTGCAGACAGCACTAGTAGCCAGTTAAGCAGCTAAAGACTAACTGTCTTCCACCCCAATCTTCACCTCTTATAGCCCTAGATTACAGTCATATTGGCATCTTATGGCTCAGCTGTTGGGTCAGGGACCGAAATAACTCTTAAAATGGGATTGATCTGACCAGGGGTTATTCTCAGGTGGAAAAGGAGCTTATTTTTGGAATCATTAAATGTCATGATTGCCACTAGGGGAGAAAGTTCATCCTGGTCAGGGATCACATCACTTTTTTTGCTTCAAATTTGGGGGCTCCTGAAAAAGAAGAGCTGCTTCTGACCACAGCCTGCCGGCACTGTTGCTGGTAGCGTAGGGGTGTGATATATGCTATAAGAGAGGAGAAGGTAGATGCAAATGTGGTTATTTGGGCTCCCCCAATGGAATAACCCCACTCAGTGGGTGGCCCTCAGGATACACCTGTAACAGTTGTAGAGATTTCCTAAGCCCACATCTCAAGATGTGGTGGGATCCACAGTGAAAAACTGATTGGGGACAGCTGGATTCATGAGACTCCCTTGTGACCCTACTGGAATTGTGGAAGCCCAGCTCTGTTTGCTGTAAATAAGAGCTCTTCAGTGTGGATTGGAGATGAGAATTGGAGGCCATGTAGTGACCCCTGGGCTGTACCTGAGGTAAGGGTGGCTGTAGCCTGCTCCATTATGTGTGGCAAATTGCCTATGTAGCCTTCAGCTGGGCAAAATTTGGATGCCCTTGGTGTATTGTCTGGAAAGCTAATAATTGTCATGTCCTTTTGCTTTTCCTTCAGGTGAGGTGGATCCAGTATCCTCGAGCCACACGACCATGGACAGAATGACTAGGGACCAGCCCCTGACCAGACAAGAGAAGGTGAAAATTGTGAGCAGTCTCTTGAAGCAGGCTCCGCCTGAAGAATTCTGCGAGGCCTTCAGTGATCTGCGCCTGCTGGTGGGCGATGACAGCCTGATGTGCCAGGAAGCTGCCTCCCTCTGTGCCCTGCACAACAAGCTCTACTTCACCCCAGTCAGGATAAAGGAGTGTGAGGTGCTGCTGACCCGCCACAACGAGCTGGAGGAAGAACACTTCCTTGACTCCCAGAGACAGGTCTCTTTCAAATTTGACCACCCGAGGAAAGAGGCAAGTGAGTTTCAGGCTCACCCACAGGAAGATGAGAAAGGTGAGGCGTGGAGAAGGGCTCTCTATGAGGGCCTGAAAGCATACGTCAGCAGCCACTATCCTGGGGGGATTTGCAGTGTCTTCATCAAGGATACAGCCATCCGGAAAATCCTCATCGCCTGCATTGCAAGTCGTCTGCACCGGCCCTCCGCCTTCTGGAATGGCCTGTGGAAATCAGAGTGGACTTTCACCCTAACTCCCACTTCCACTTCCACCCAGGTGGCTGGGACCATCATGGTGCAGGCTCACTACTTTGAGGACGGCAACATCCACTTGACAGTGTGCAAGGATGTGGCAGAGAGTCTGCCTGTCACCACGGAAACCCAGACCTCCCAGGACTTTGTGAAACTGCTAGAGGATGCAGACAACCAGTTCCAGGATGGGCTGATGGAAGAATACCAGAGGATGAGCGATACCCACTTGAAGGCTTTCCGAAGACAGCTGCCCATCATCCACAGCACGATCGACTGGGAGAAAATAGTGACAGCTAAGATAGTGGAGGCACCTGCTGTCCCATGAAAGGCCAGTTTGTATGGGATATCTGAATAAAGTGTTCAGGGAAGGGAGAAAGTACTAAATATCCTATAAAATAAATAGAGAAAAGAAAAATTGAAAAAAAAAAATCGGAGAAAATGAAGGCCAGAAGAGTTCTGTGGTGTCAAGAGCCAGGGTGCTCTCCTGGGAGGTTGGGAGATCCAAGTGGAGGTGTTCTGCTGACCATGCTGAGCGCAGGATAAGTGCTCACACAGATCAATAAGCAGTCACATTGTGTGTCAGCTTGTTGATAAAGTGGAGGGAGTTCTAAGAAGAGCAACCAAATTGATGAGTGGGCTTCAGAGAGAGTGTGATTTAATGATAGAGCACTGGACAGCACATGCCCTCTGTCTCCCCACCTCTCAGGCTCTTCAATACACAAGACCCTAGTTACATAGTACACCCGTTCTTGGGGACTAGTTTATTAGCGTATCAAAACTTAAACAGTCTTTCTTTCCAATCCCTCAGTGGGACATGGTTCTTCCTTTCTGTGGCCTGGCTGCTTTGTCCTTTCAAGCCATCTTTCTCTTCTCAGCCTCCTTCCGGACAAATACCGTTTCTTAGTCTCCCACTAGACCATGGGTCGCCGCTTGTGTAGGGAAAGCCCCTGGCAGGCCGGGCAGGTTTGTTTACCTGCCCCATCCGCATGTCCGGCCCATCGCAGCTCCCACTGGCCGCGGATCGCTGCTCCGGACTAACGGGGGCTGCTGGAAGCAGCACGGGCCGAGGGACGTACTGGCCGCCGCTTCCAGCAGCTCCCATTGGCCTGGAGCAGTGAACCACAGCCAGTGGGAGCTGTGATCAGCCGGGCCTGCGGACGCGGCAGGTAAACAAACTGGCCCGGCCCGCCAAGGGCTTTCCCTACACAAGCAGCGTCCCAAGTTTGGGAAACACTGCTTTAGAGAGTCATGGAGTTTCCCAGGACTCTTTTCTTGGGGCTTCAGTCTTTAAAAACTTTCAGGCTGCTCCTTGAAGGCTTATCAGCCTGCTTCTCTCAGGACCTCAGCCCCAGCTCACTCTCACTGCCAGGCCTCACTTCTTCCTCCTGGTGAAGCAGACTTGACTACTAAGTCTATTATCACTACCTATTATATTCCTTATACACTCATATATACACACCCCAACTACTATATTCCTCATACACTCTTACCCTGCTCTATATCCTTAGACATTAGTTGGGCTTTTTTAATGTTATCCCATGTCCCAGCACTCTCCCTAACCCCCTCATGGTTCTGTCACCTTAAAGCATTTAAATTCTTCATCAAAATCCTTTTCTGGGAACATGCCCTGCATTCCCCTATCTGGGGATCAACTGTTTAACATTCCATGTGTTATATAACCCCTTTTTGTCTCTTGTCAATAATGGTAAATTATCAAATCACATTCTTCCTTTTAGCCCTTTGGAGTAGCACATTATCCTCTGTTTTGGGGCATACTTCATAAAATCTTCTTCCTCTTGGTCCACAATTCTTGCTATTCCTTTTTTAACCAAACTTAAATTCCTGCTTACTCAAAGGAATCTTTAAACCAATTTCTCCATTTTTAAAGCATTTCTTCTCTTCCTTCTCTTCCATTTCCTTGCCAGGTATCCCAGCATGTGCTGGAATCCATCTAGTATTATGTTCACGCTCAAGCATGCTAGTGTTGTTGTCAACAGCGTTTCATTTATTAGCTCACTTCTGCTTTCTGAGATACCCCTTTTAATTGCCAGTATACCCCATAATGCATCTGAAAAGATAACAGTGGTGGAAGATTGTATGTCCCTTATGTTAGCATTATTATCATCAATTCAGCTGTCATCATGGCTACAAAATTAGATAGTCTTTTAGATTTCTTAACTCCAGTCTCAGGGATGCAAAAGGCTATTCTCACTCTGTTTTTTCAACTTTAGATCCGTCAGAGTGAGTGTGCGTGTGTGTGTGTGTGTGTGTGTGTGTGTGTGTGTGTGTGTACACACACACACACACACACACACACACATTCGGCAATGGTGACCCCACTTTGAGTGTAACTCAAACTTTATCTGTCATACAGGAAGACTTTCTCTTTATTTTATTATATAATTCTAAATCCACATCTGGAGAGATATTTCATAGAAGATTAGGATTGGAAGAGACCTCAGGAGGTCGTCTAGTCCAATCTCCTGCTCAATGCAGGACCAACACCAACTAAATCATCCCAGCCAGGCCTTTGTCAAGCTGGGCCTTAAAAACCTCTAAGGATGGAGATTCCACCCAGGGCCAGACTGCTGCCTGAACTGCCAAAGCCTGGACTGTGCTGCTCCAAGAATGGATGGAATGCCGCCCCTTAGCATGTGCTGCCCCAGGCAGGTGCTTCCTATGCAAAAAAGCCGTGATCGCACTTGCGATCGGCGGCACTCCAGCGGCAGCTCCACCGTGCCACTTTCTTCTTCTGCGGGAATTCGGCAGCAGGTGCTTCCCTCCGAGAGGGACGAATCGCCGCCGAACAGCCCGACGTGCTGCCTCTTCCCCTTGGCCGCCCCAAGCACCTGCTTGCTGGGCTGGTGCCTGGAGCCGGCCCTGCCTAAAACCACTTTGCACATTATTTAAGATTTTTTCCAACTATGCAACTAGCCTCTCATTTATCATTCTCGTCTCATAACTTTACTCACACAAGATATGATAACAATTGGTCTATAAGCATCAATTCTCATAAGTAACTTGGCTAGCTTCCTTATTGGTACTATCACCAGATGCTTCCATGCTACTGGTATTACTCCTTTTCTCATATATTATATAATTTTAATAAAATCCTGAAACTCCCTGCAGGTCAGTATTCGAGAAAGCATTATATTACATATACTATCTTTACCAGGGGCTGTGTTTTTATTTTTGTCTAACTTTTCTGAGTTCCTGCATACTGAAGTTTTCATTCAGTATCTCATCATCATTTCCCCAACCATTTAAGAGCTCAGTTTTCTTGATCAAATTTTCTCCTCCCCACCCCCTGAAAATCTGTACTTGGATTCTTCTCAATACTAACTTTCCAGAACACTTCTTCTAGGATTTCTGCTTTTCTTTTGTTAGAATTTATAACTCCATCCTCTTCAATAGGATCAGGGCCAAAAATACCTGTTATTGCCCCATGTTCTAGTCATTTTCTTAACTTGCTTGCAAATCTCAGAAACCTTGGTATCTGTTTTTAATTTTCCCATAATACTCCTTTCAACTCTTGTTTAGTCCTCTTATTAATTTTGTGCCACTGCCTTTCTTCTTTCCTATTTTGCCCAGTCCTCACTGTTCACTCTGGTTTAGCTTTTCTATATGCCTTATTTCTTCAATTACAATCTCGTATTCCTCCACAGAACTGTGTTTCTGATTTTAGAGCAATTTGTTACCTTATGAATAGCTACTTCGGCTGCTGCCACAATTCCCTTTATCGTGTTATCACTAAATTCCTCTATATTATCACTTACATACTTATTACTCAGGCATTCATCACACATACGTCTGAAGAACTCCCAATCAGCCCTTTTAAAATTCCAAGTCAGAGTACCTCCAGTGTCTTCAATATTACCCTTGCCTTGGTACATAAGTGTAGGGAAATGATCAGTACTCATTCCCTCTTCCTGGTAAATTTACCAGTTACATTTACTAGCTATATTGCTTGTTGCAATTCCCAGTGCCAAATGGGAAAAGGAACCCAGTAACTGAGCTAAACCTCGTTGGTGCTCTGTTATTTAGTATTACCAGATTGTGTTAATCAATAAACTTTTCCAAACATTTGCAATTGCTGTCCAATTTCCCAGTTTCCCATAACTCGTTATGGCTATTCAAATCTCCACATATAACATATGGACCTTTTACTTCTCTAATGAGCTCTTTTAATTCTGAGCACTCCAAATTTTTATAGGTCCTTAAAGTAGTGTTTTTATTCTGCATTGGAACCTCTATAGTAGTGTACTCAAAACTGAGTTTCTTTACATTTATTTCAACATTAATTTATAAAGGAAAATAAGTTATTTCTCTATCATATCTGACTGTACCATATCCTGGGACTTTAAAAAGACAACTTTTCCATTAATCACGTTTCCACTATACATAGAACATCAGGCTTGACCTTAATTTCAAAAATAGTCTTCTTTAGTTCCTGACCACGTGCTATTAAGCGTTGCGCATTCCCACAATTTCTTTTAGCACCATATTAGTTAAACTGCAGTATTGCTCTCACACAAAATTGCATTAACATGCAAATACTTTTCTGCAGCTTTTATTATCTGTATTCTTTCTGTTCTTTTCTGTTTGTGAAGTGCAGTTGATTACTTCTACCCTAAATGCTACAAATGCCACCTTGTCTACAAATAGGTCTTCTCCTACTGCTCTTATATTATTTACCATATCCTTTATAGCACTGTGTTGTAGAAATGGTTCCTTCCCCTTATTGGTTTTCTCCTCCTCTGTTCCCACCTGTCGCTTTGAATGCCTTTTAGCAGCTTTTGCATAAGATATCTTGTTGGTAATCCTGGTTCTTTGTATCTCCCTAGCCTGTTTAGCTACCCTGAATCCTCCATAAGCTACTGTTCTTATCCCCACAGGTTTCATATGAATGCTCCTCTACACATTTACCATAGTTTGTGTTTCTCCTTTATACACATCTGTCACATGGCCAAATTTTTGGCACTTGTAACATCTCAAAGGCCGAGGAATGTATGGGTTAGTCCAAAATATAGGCTATCCTAGCTTTACCCCATCAGGTAAAACCCTTCCTCCAAGTGTTATTTGCACACCTGTTGATGGTTTGTTCTCTCCCACCTTCTACTAATTAATTGCTTGATGAATAGCACCTGGGCCCACCTATACCTTTTAAAATTTGATCCTCTATCATTTCCAATGGGACCCCATATATTACCCCAGTTGTTTCTGTCAGAAATTTTGGGGGCTGGCAATCCATTTTTATTTTCCCAAGAATTGTAGTTTTAAGCAGTTTCTCAGCTTGTGCTTCACCAGTACACTCCACTAATAAGTCTCCACCCTGTAATATTCTAGCTCTTGATATAGCCCTAACATTTTCCTAATCCATTTAGCTATTTGCAAAGGATTAATGTCACCTATCTCCACTTCCTTACCCAGCAATTTGACAATTGCAATATTTTGGCATTCCACCCTACTCTTTGTTCCCTATTCCCTACTGCTTCTTCTGATATTTCTCATCTTTTTCCTACTTTGCACCCATTCTTCATTCCTAGCTTCTTCTTCCTCATTTTCTAGAGTGACTTCTGTACTATTCAGCCTGTTTTTTTTTTTTTCTTCAGTCCTCCAAAACTCCTGTCTCCCCAGCCCATCTCCCACTTGCCAGGGGTAGGCCTTTAGGATAGCCTTCTGCTAAGGCTTACAAACTTTTCCCACCACAGCCATTAATTCTCAGCTCTGTTTATATAGTCCTTCCTTAACTCCTTCCTCTGAAAACTCCCTAATACCAGCTAGGGTCAATTATCACTTGGTTGCTAGGTCACAGGCCAGGCTGAGCCCAGCTTGCCTTAAAGGGCCAGGCAGCCTGTGATAGGACCAACAGGCCTGAGAGAAAGACAAATATATGGAGAGGGTAGGTACTGCTTCCAAATCCCTGTAGTCCTTGTCTGAGACACAGATGACAGAGGAAATGGGATCCACGAAGTATGGAACAGGAGGAAAAATCAGCAAGACACACAGTAATTGTCATGATACAACACCCATCCACATAGCTTTGGATGATGACACACCATCACACCATGAAATGGGCTGGCTGCACAGTCTCGCTTGTAGACCGGTGCATGTTCCACCGCTCCCCCACCTTGCAGTGACTAGCATGAGGTGCAATGTTAGCTAGAAACCTGCACAGCTGGCATGCCAGAGTCCGCTTTAAGGGTGCCTGGATGACTCAAGTGAGTAGTTAAATGATATGGAGCCTTTCACCTCTGTATCACAAGTTCAAATCCAGCCTAGGTCAGTAGTGCCCAAAAGTTGTTACCGTTTGCTGGCCTTTTGGCAGTCTATGGGGGACGGAGCTCAGTGGTTTGAGCATTGGCCTGTTAAACCCAGGGTTGTGAGTTCAATCTTTGAGGGGGCCACTTAAGGATCTGGGGCAAAAATCAGTACTTGTTCCTGCTAGTGAAGGCAGGGGGCTGGACTTGATGACCTTTCGGGGTCCCTTCCAGTTTTATGAGATAGGTATATCTCCATATATTATGTAACACCATTTTGATGGTGTGAGCTCAATTCCTAGTACCGAAAGATCAAATGGAAACGGCGTGGGCCAAGGGACGTACTGGCCGCCGCTTCCAGGAGCTCCCATTGGCCTGGAGCAGCGAACTGCAGCCAGTGGGAGCCGTGATTGGCCGGACCTGCGGACGCGGCAGGTAAACAAACTGTCCCGGCCCGCCAGGGGCTTTCCCTACACAAGCGGCATCCCGAGTTTGGGAAACATTGTTCTAATGTCTTCAGCACCAGTTCAAAGCGAGCCACCAGTTCCATTTCCTAGCATAGAGAGGTGTAACAAACCCTTCACTCTGTACATGCCACTTCTGTTCCGTTTTAACAGCTGTTCTGGGTTTTTTATTTTGGTCTGTAGAAAGCATGTTCAGTTTTACACTAGCCATAGTAAAAAACCCACTCCAGCTTACTATAGGAAATGCTGGTATAAGTTGCAGTGAGGTTTGAAATGTCCTTTTTCTGGGGGGGGGGGCGCAGGAGGGGAGATAAAAGGGGGCCAGACCCACATCTGGAACCAGACAGAGATGGAGAGCAAGAGAGGAAGAGAGATAAAGGGAAAAGACTGCCAGGAGTAGAATGCGAACGCGTGCCAGCCTGTGTGGGAAGCTGCTGCTGTCATTTGGGAGGTTATTAAGGACATTCGTAGTGCAACACACGCGCCTGGATTCCCATCTGAGCAGCATCAATAAACTTTTTGTTTCATTCTCTTTGGAAGAGGAGCCTTAATTAGGCATGAAGAAATTTATCAAGCAGCAGCCTCCTGGAGCAGGTTGGTCCCAGTGACAGCTGGTGTGATGGCTTCCTGCACATTTCCAAGCAGCAGCAGCAAGAATTTATTAAGATCCACAGCCCCCCCCAGCCCCACCCATTTGACTGAGAAATCCAAACTGCATCCGTCTAATAGCAGCCATTGCAGAGGGGAAGGCAAATGTGAAACTCAGCCGCTCCCGTATCCTCTAACAAAAAGCCAACCTGCTGCATTGGCTTGTCTAGGCTCAGATGCTGGGTTAGTGCTGGGGGGTATTGGGCCAGTTGGCCTAGCCCTTTAGGTAAAGCAGGGATGGTAATGGAGGTTTTCAGTGAGTTTTTCAACTCATTGGCTACCGCTGTCCATTGGAGCTGGCCTGGCAGCTGTTCAGATGTCATGTGAGAGCTGCCTAGAGGGGCAACATACTGAGTAAGGTTTCACAGGATGGAGCTTTAGGGACAAACCTAGTAAAGCCAATGGGCGTCTTTCCAGATGCTTTTGTGCACACAAATAACTTATAACTGGCAGAACCTAAATATGATTGTTGCAGGTGATTATTGTGTAACGCAGAGTCATTGTTTTAAACCACCAAACCTGATCCCACTGACGAGAATGGGGAGATTTGCCATTGAGTAAATACGAGCAGAATTTCACCCCTGGTTTAATGCATTTTGTTTCAAGAGTGAATGGCTGGGGTCCATTCCAGGAGCAGCAGTGTCACTGGGATACTCTGCCTGCGGAGTTGCTTTGTGTACAACTGGCATGTGCTTTGATTCAACCAAACAGCAAGCCCTGGAGCTGTTACATGTGGACCAGGGGGAAAAAAATGCATTTAAAAAAAAAAAAAGCCTCGTTATGTAATGCCCTTGGCTAGACCTCATGAGGCTTTGCAGGTGTTTTAAAATATCTCGCAGGAAGACCTTTAAGTAATAGCCACACCTCCCTTTTAGCAAGGCAAGCAATCACTTTCCCTTCCGAGACCCCCGTCTCTACCGCAAGGAAATCAGGCTGTGTTACTGCCACAGACATGGCACAGGCAAGGGGGCCAGCGATGGTACTGTAGTAGCTTTTTATTTTCTAATCAGTTTAAAAATAAAAATCACACCATTTATTTTATTTCTGAAAAAAGTCATGGTAACAACAATCACTACCTGGCCTCGGGCCACTCGCTAAAGGTAGGGAGCTGAGGTTAAGAATCCGTGGCTTCACCTTTAGCCACCACGGCCTTCTAGCTGGGCATGAATGGCAGAGGAGATGGTCTGTCTTGATTGACCATTCATTACTCAGTTGCGTAATGATCTCATGATCATAAAACAGATTTGGTTTTTGATGTTTCTTTCTTTTTACTCTCTTCCCATCCCTCAAAAAAGACAAGTAATTATATTAAGGTACAAGGTAGGATGTATATTCAGAATATCAAGATGAATTTAAAAATCTGGGCCTAAAAATAAAATAAGAGATATAATTTCCTTGGGTTAGGAAGAAACGTCTCCTACAGGCAGGTTAATCCATAATGGTTACCTGCACCTTAATGTGAATCTGGTCGAACACTAATTAGTAGACTAGACAGTCTTACAGGCATGGCAATTTTTTGTTCATAAACATGACATATAGTTTTATCTTTTAAAAGTTATGGAGGCCGGCACTCAGATTTCAAAGGGACAATGTCAAGTAGTTGAACCCCACAATGTAGGCATGTAGATAACAAAAAAACTAATACAACCAGGAACTCTTTCACAATTAAAGACCACATTCTGTAATGCCATTTGTTGCTGTTGTAGTTTAAATTAAGCCTTCTGTATTCTTTGTAACCCAAACTGCTTTCTGCTGACAAATGAGAGTTAGGAAAGGAAACTGGAATAGAAACAGGAAGTGAAATTGACTAACCAGATCAATCTAGTCTCAGTGACAAACAAACAAACAAAGTAAGTGGAAAGCGAATTTGTTTTTTTAAGAACGACTTCACTCTTTTTACTGTAAGTAGTAATAGTAATGCAGGGAAGGGACTGATTTATTTAAACTATGGGTGAAATTCACCCGTGTGCGGAGGGCCAGCTTGATAGCTATATACAGTACCCACTTAAGTCCTACCTAAGTCTTCAAAATAAAGATTAGCTGGGTCTTAAGTAGTCCACAGGCTCCTGGTGGTTCTCTGCTCAGACATGAACGTCACCTGTATGATTTCATCTTGACAGGATCCTTTTAAACCCTCACTTTTGAGCATTCTACTTAGATGAGACTTAGGCCCATTATTAATTTTGGAGTAGGAAGGAGAAAGGGCTGTTTAACAGGTAGTGATTGGGAACCAGGAGTTACAATGTGCTTATGGTTTTCATGAGCTCTAGCAGATGCTGGGTCCCTTTGACTCGGGCACAGTGTAAGACTGAGCACTGACTGCACTGGTTTGCAGCAGCCCGCCTGTTACGTTCCAGTGTTTTCGCTTTTTCTATTAGTTCTGTAGGAGAGGAATTAAAAACCATAAACACAGCGTCCTTCTGAGAGCGTCAGCCCAGTCTGATCTTCACTAGCCCCTGTGTTGTCTCCTGCTCCCGGAACTCGTTTGACAGCCAACCTCATTCAAATCAGCCTGCCTTTGAGAGCCCCCTCCGGTGTCTCCTGGAGTCACAGTCACTAGGGTGAGTCTCATACTGCATCTCAAGGGCTCTGTCCAGAGTCCAGTGGCCTTTCCAAACAGGCTGCTCTGATTGTGGCGTTCTTCTCACCAAACCACGTGGGATAGATCTCAACTGGTGACCATCTGGACGATGTCGTGTGCCATTCATCGGGAGGCAGTAAGGTAGCTCTGCTGCGGAGAAGGGACCACGGTGCTCTGCTGCGTGTCTCAGTTCTTGTCCAGTCACTCAGGCAACCTCTCAGCTGTTTAGCCACAAACAAAGGCTCCCTCCCCACTCCCCCCACAACCCCATTATTAGCACTAAGCCAAGAATACTGGGAAGTGCCAGCACCTGGATTCTTGGCCAAACAGACCCTAACTACCCACCTTGGACCAGTCACACACATGGCCTAACATTTACCCATCACCCTCAAGTACTCTGAAAAACCAAGGTGACCTTCAAGCATTTTTGACGTTGTAGAACTAACTTCTTTCTGAGCCTAACCAGCCCCAGGCAAAGCCTCGAGCACGGGCAGCAGCTTCAGACTCTCCTGTAACTTGTCTGTCACCAAACACCAAACAGTTATAATACTCAGGTCAATATATATAGGCACCACGTATATATATTTTTGTCACTGTTCTGCACGTTAACAAAGAAAACCAACCCCACTAGCCACTGCTCAACCTTTTCTCCCGCTCACCCTTTCTCCCGTGGTGTGTAGCCTGCAGGAACGTGAGCCACAGACGCCTGTCTTACGTGGCCCCACCGCACTCTCCGACAGTCAGTTTCAAGGCTCCTTGCTGGTGCAGCGTCTTTAGGGCTTTGAACTCCAAGGGCATGGTGTGAGGGCTGGCCTGGGAGGTGTAGCCGTACTTCAGTCTGTCATAGTAGTGGTATTTGACGGGGTTCTGGTTCTGATCCCGGGGAAAAGGCCAGAAGCCATAGAGATAGATCCTGTTGCAGAAGCGCGTGGCCAGGGTGTACATGAGCAGGCCAGTGGTTGGTCGTTTTATGTGCACTTTGTTTGTTAGCCAGTACCTGGAAAGGGAAAGAAAACCAAATCCTGTTATTCAAGCCATAGCAAGACTCACTGTGCGCAGCCTACATGTCACATACTCTCCCCTTCCCTTCCTCTGCCCAAGCTACATCAAAGACAGATTCAATAGTGAGAGATGGCTGATTGATGTAGCAGTTCTGCTGGCCAAGAAATAACTACTGCTGGGTTCGCTTCATGACTGAGCAGCTGTCTCTCTGTCTAGGAATTTACAACACACTTGTCACTGTGGTGTCTGAATGCTTTACCTCTCTTCAATCCCTTACAAAAAAAAATCTCCTACAGTAGTGGCCCACAGTATTTCAGTCCATAATCATCTTCCTTACAACAGAGAAGACCAATACTATAGACAGGTCAAGTAGTCTCTGTCAACCTCTCGAAACACACACTCACATGTAGATTATATAGGCAGCCCATTGTTATCACTGATGCATGATGTCTTGACTCTCTAGCAACTGTAATGGGGTTTTGAACATTTTTGACTTTGAATAAGGGGTTGCCGAGGTGAAGAGCTGGAGAAACACTGAACTGTAGACTATTAAAGCCAGCACTCACCTCTGTGGTCCCTTGTCAGAACATACCACAGCATTTTGGAGTAACCGTGCATAGAGCAGGAGCGTGCACTAGTGTTACAGCAGTGCTTTGGGGCCAGCACCGTTGAATACTATATTATTTTTCATGAAGGATGACAGAGAAGATGGGTGGACGTTGCATCCTGTTGCAGTGGGTCAAGATACAACAGAAGCCCTGTTGAAAGTGGTAGCGTTTTGGGCTGTGACTAGAAAATACTGCAGTAATATTGTATTTTCACAATGGATATTGCCTGCTCCTGGAGTTTGACAGCACGGAGCATCTGCCTGCTTTCCTGAGCAGTGAGTACTGTGAAAGGAATGTCATCAAAAGGATGGGGGGGGAGGGGAAATCTCCCCAAGGTGTATCCCTTCCCTACCGAACCACACATGTTCTACAGCTGACATCCCTGGCTGCAGACAGAACTGCCTGTAGTGCCCACAGCTGCTGCTCGCCTGTGATCATGCTTGGCTTGCACGTCCCCAGCCTGTTCAAACACCCGCCATAGGGTATGTTCACTTTAGATGCCCATGGATTATGTGTAATTGGGATTTCGAAGAGCCTAGTTTCAGGCGAGTCCCTCTGCAAGGCTGACGGGGCTTTTGATAGGAGATGCAGAGCAGGGTTTGGCAGCTCTGTGCAGCATTTCTGGGAGGTCACTCAGCATTCTGAACTTCCATTTTGCCCTCTCCGGTCCCGCTCCACAGTGCAGGCCCTTACACTTGCGTGCATTCCCACTGACTTCTGTGGGACTCCTTGCAGGTGTATCCCTGTGCAGGATCTGAGCCTCAACCCTGTAAATGAGCTTTGCGGAGGAGCCATGACCATTTAGCAGCTCAGGTATAAAACCTACTTGTCTGCCTTCTACTAGATGGGGAAAAAATGACACTCCCGAGTGAGCTGGTGAGTAGAATTTTGTAAGTGTAGCTAATATGGAGTAGAACCCTAAGGGCATGCTGGGAAAACAGTCCTGCTTTCCTGTAGGTTAGCGGCGGTGACTGCTGGCTATGGCAAAGCACTCTGCTGCGACCTTTCTGGAAGGAATGCCTTGGTAAGATGGTGCTCCTTGGAATGGTTCATCTGCTCGCCAGACAGCATTTAGAGGGGTGATGCTTCCAGGGTCTGACAGGGAAAGAAACCTGGTGATGGGCATTGTGCGCCTGCCTCTGAATAGCCCTGCTCAGAGGCATTGTCCCCGCAGCTTCGGCCTGGCCCCATATGTTGTAGTAAGAGAAAAGCAAACGTTGCTATTGTAAAGCAGCACAGGGTTATCCTACAGGTGGCCATGAAACAGCTGTGCCTGTGTATTTTACACGGCAGCCCAGAGGGCAGCCATTAGACCGATACAGCCAACGAGAGAAATGGTCTATTATTACAGCCATTTAATACTGAGAAGCCGGGGAAAGTCATTCAGCAGGGAAGTTACTGTAATCCAGTGACACTGGAGATACCCGTAAAGCCAAATTCATCCATTCGCACTGGTGGAGTTACACCAGGGATGAATTTATGCCATAAAGTTTAACAGCCTCAAAATTCCCTCCACTACCGCTGCCGGGCTAGCACTGGCATCTTAATAGTATCTTATACTGTGCCACACCTTGGGCCGTCATACGACCCCACAAAGCAGAATACTGGCTGCATCACAACCTATCAGAGGTATTTTTTTCAGGGGTTGTTTGTTTATAGATACCAAGAAACCTATGAACGGACCACAGCCTTGTTAAAGTTCCACTGCAAAGGATGGGAGGCCCGAAATTATACCCAATGTCCCAGTCATAGGGACAGCTGAACCTTCAAGGGTATGTCTACCCTGCAGTCAGAGATGTGACTGCAATACATGGAGATGTAGCTGAGCTTGCTTTGATCTACGTAGCTCGAATGAAAACAGCAGTGAAGCCATGGCAGCATGGGCTGTCCAAGCCCACCCAGGACCCTGGGTATGTCCTCCAGCAGCTAGTCAGTGCGGCCATGCCTTCACTGCTGTTATCAGGTGAGCTAGCTAGATCCACGCGAGCTCAGGTAAATCGACACATGCGGAAGCCCCACTTCTAACTGCGGTGTAGACAGACTTGATCGGTCTCCACTGCAAAACAAACCCAACGGCAGCACATCTGAGCGCCCAGGTCAACTGACTCGGGTCTGCAGGGCTCGTGCTACTGGGCTAAAATTAGCAGTGTCGATGTTCTCACACAGGCTGGATCCTGGGGTCTAAGACCTTCCCCCTTGCTGGGTTTCGGAGCCTGGGCCCCAGCCCGAGCAGGAACATCTACGCTCTATTTTCAGCCCTATCGCTTGAGCCCCACAAGCTGGAGCTAGTTGACCCCAGGCTCGGAGACTTGCTGCTATGAGGTTCTTTTTGCATTGTGGCTATACCATAAGGCAGTGTTTCCCAAACTTGGGACACCGCTTGTGTAGGGAAAGCCCCTGGCGGGCCGGGCTCCCACTGGCCGCGGTTCGCTGCTCCAGTTCCAATGGGAGCTGCTGGAAGTGGCACGGACCGAGGGACGTACTGGTCGCTGCTTCCAGCAGCTCCCATTGGCCTGGAGTGGCGAACCTCAGCCAGTGGGAGCCGTGATCCGCCGGACCTGTGGATGCGGCAGGTAAACAAACCAGCCCAGCCCGCCAGGGGCTTTCCCTACACAAGCGGTGTCCCAAGTTTGGGAAACACTGACTTAAGGGATTTAGTAATTGGGGCCTTGGGGCAGGAGTACACAGTAGCAGATGGGCATGAGCTCCCCTGCACTTCATCTGCATTTCCTAGAGGGGGAGATCGGACAACCCTGCAGCCAATGGGTGAACGCCTGATGTGTGTGGTTTCTGGTTTGCACTTTTGGGTACCCTGGAAAGGGAGAGCTTTTGATTTGGCTGCTTGATTTGAAATTGCCCAATTGCTAAGAGCACGAGGAAACAGAGGTACTGAAATGGGGAAAAGTCTGAATAATGCTTGACGTTTCATGTCATTTAAAAAAATGTTTTAATGGTAGAAAAAAAAATCAGTGCCAGCAAGAGGAGCAACCCTACAAAAGTTGTTAGTTTTAAACAACTAACCAAAGCATCCAAAGCCCAAGATTTGGTGGTGATGGGGGACTTCAACTATCTGGATAGATGTTGGGAAAATAACACAGCGGGGCACAGACTATCCAACAAATTCTTGGACTGCATTGCAGACAACTTTTTATTTCAGAAGGTTGAAAAAGCTACTTGGGGGAAGCTGTTCTAGACTTGATTTAACAAATAGGGAGGAACTCGTTGAGAATTTGAAAGTAGAAGGCAGCTTGGGTGAAAGTGATCATGAAATCAGAGAGTTTGCAATTCTAAGGAAGGGTAGAAGGGAGAACAGCAAAATAGAGACAATGGATTTCAGGAAGGCAGATTTTGGTGAGCTCAGAGAGCTGATAGGTAAGGTCCCATGGGAATCAAGACTGAGGGGAAAAACAACTGAGGAGAATTCGCAGTTTTTCAAAGGGACACTATTAAGGGCCCAAAAGCAAGCTATTCCGCTGGTTAGGAAAGATAGAAAATGTGGCAAAAGACCACCTTGGCTTAACCACGAGAACTTGCACGATCTAAAAAATAAAAAGGAGTCATATAAAAAATGGAAACTAGGACAGATTACAAAGGATGAATATAGGCAAACAACACAGGAATGCAGGGGCAAGATTAGAAAGGCAAAGGCACAAAATGAGCTCAAACTAGCTACAGGAATAAAGGGAAATAAGAAGACTTTTTATCAATACATTAGAAGCAAGAGGAAGACCAAAGACAGGGTAGGCCCACTGCTTAGTGAAGAGGGAGAAACAGTAACAGGAAACTTGGAAATGGCAGAGATGCTTAATGACTTTTTTGTTTCGGTCTTCACCGAGAAGTCTGAAGGAATGCCTAACATAGTAAATGCTAATGGGAAGGGGGTAGGTTTAGCAGATAAAATAAAAAAAGAACAAGTTAGAAAAGTTAGATGCCTGCAAGTCACCAGGGCCTGATGAAATGCATCCTAGAATACTCAAGGAGCTAATAGAGGAGGTATCTGAGCCTCTAGCTATTATCTTTGGAAAATCATGGGAGACGGGAGAGATTCCAGAAGACTGGAAAAGGGCAAATATAGTGCCCATCTATAAAAAGGGAAATAAAAACAACCCAGGAAACTACAGACCAGCTAGTTTAACTTCTGTGCCAGGGAAGATAATGGAGCAAATAATTAAGGAAATCATCTGCAAACACTTGGAAGGTGGTAAAGTGATAGGGAACAGCCAGCATGGATTTGTAAAGAACAACTCATGTCAAACCAATCTGATAGCTTTCTTTGATAGGATAACGAGTCTTGTGGATAAGGGAGAAGCTGTGGATGTGGTATACCTAGACTTTAGTAAGGCATTTGATACGGTCTCGCATGATATTCTTATCGATAAACTAGGCAAATGCAATTTAGATGGAGCTACTATAAGGTGGGTGCATAACTGGCTGGATAACCATACTCAGAGAGTTTTTATTAATGGTTCCCAATCCTGCTGGAAAGGCATAACGAGTGGGGTTCCGCAGGGGTCTGTTTTGGGACCGGCTCTGTTCAATATCTTCATTAACGACTTAGATATTGGCATAGAAAGTACGCTTATTAAGTTTGCGGATGATACCAAACTGGGAAGGATTGCAACTGCTTTGGAGGACAGGGTCATAATTCAAAATGATCTGGACAAATTGGAGAATTGGTCTGAGTTAAACAGGATGAAGTTTAACAAAGACAAATGCAAAGTGCTCCACTTAGGAAGAAAAAATCAGTTTCACACATATAGAATGGGAAGAGACTGTCTAGGAAGGAGTACGGCAGAAAGGGATCTAGGGGTTATATTGGACCACAAGCTAAATATGAGTCAACAGTGTGATGCTGTTGCAAAAAAAGCAAACATGATTCTGGGGTGTATTAACAGGTGTGTTGTGAGCAAGACACGAGAAGTCATTCTTACGCTCTACTCTGCTCTGGTTAGACCTCAGCTGGAGTATTGTGTCCAGTTCTGGGCACCGCATTTCAAGAAAGATGTGGAAAAATTGGAAAGGGTCCAGAGAAGAGCAACAAGAATGATTAAAGGTCTTGAGAACATGATCTATGAAAGAAGGCTGAAAGAATTGGGTTTGTTTAGTTTGGAAAAGAGAAGACTGAGAGGGGACATGATAGCAGTTTTCAGGTATCTAAAAGGGTGTCATAAGGAAGAGGGAGAAAACTTGTTCACCTTAGCCTCTAAGGATAGAACAAGAAGCAATGGGCTTAAACTGCAGCAAGGGAGGTCTAGGTTGGACATTAGGAAAAAGTTCCTAACTGTCAGGGTGGTTAAACACTGGAATAAATTGCCTAGGGAGGTTGTGGAATCTCCATCTCTTGGAGATATTTAAGAGTAGGTTAGATAAATGTATATCAGGGATGATCTAGACAGTATTTGGTCCTGCCATGCGGGCAGGGGACTGGACTCGATGACCTCTCGAGGTCCCTTCCAGTCCTAGAATCTATGAATCTATGAAAAACAATGTCCGGGGATCTGCTGGTGCCGGGAGGCAGAGATGCCTGCTGCCTTAGTGCTAAAGAGTTGGGATGAGGTGGGAGGGAGGCTCCAACTCTGGGCCCTTCTGGAGACAGAGAAGAAGATGGATGTGCTGAAAGGAACAAGCTCAAGGACTGTAAAGCACTCAAGCTACGACGCCGGCTGGACTATGGTGAATGCATCTCGTCCTACTTTGCGGGCACCGAGAACTCCTCCGGTGATGTCTGGAAAGGACACAGGGGCACTGTTTAATGAACAGCTTGTAACAGCAGCCGCATGAGTTATGCAGGAACAAATCATTCTCTTATCTCTTTCGCTGCTCTGGTCAATTTAGACAGCATCCACATTGCCGGTGAATGTGCTGTTCCCAATACGGGAGAACAGCTGGGGACGGAAACAAACACTAATTAATTCTGCAAACCCAAATGAGGTTGTCTGGGCGCACATGGGATGCTGTGTCAATAGTACACCTTTAATATGCGAGGTCCGGGATTTTAATTAGGAGGCGAGGTAATCTTGAGGAAGGCAGTAATTATTTTTCAAATTGGCTACTCCAATCACCATAACTATTAAGTGTAATGTTTTATGGAAGCAGACAGCAATTAAAGGAGACAGTTAAGAGCAAAGTCTGCAACTTGAGACCTCCCTTCCCTGAGCTATGCTGGCAGCCTGGACTTTCTTCAGAAGGTAGCCGTATGGCATTTATGTAAATAAATCGTCAGAGGCTGAAGCAGTCACATAGAGACGGGCTGACGTCTAGGTGGGCCTGGGTGAGTAATAGAAACTGTAATGCCATCAGGCAAAAGCTGCCTGAAACAATTCTTGTACAGGATCCACAATAGTTACTGATGAAAAACCCTGTTAGATCATCATGTCTGTCCTGTAAGGACAGGATGCAGCCCCTTATGGCGGATCTGTTCACTATTAAACGGATACTTGATTGTAATAAAAAAGGCAATAGCTTCAAGAAATAAAGCCCCAGAAGTCTTGTGCTGTAGGGAGTGATGTTGGTTGAGACCAATTGTTCCTGTGTGGCATTGCTAGAGGGACTATCTTTTGTAGGCGACTTAAAACAGAGATCCTGAGCCCTGTGGTCACTGGTAGGTCCCATGGCACTGGTTTTCCCCCCAAAGTAGACCAAATATAACTGCCCCAGTTAGAAGCTAACCAGGACACTGGGCTGATGTCAATTTCCAATTCAATTTCCAGTGGCTGCAGTATTCCTTTTCACCATGTCTCCTAAAATGTTGCATAGCATTACTGTGTGCTGTTCAACTATTGGTATGTTCCACTCCAGAAGTGATTGTATCCCAACCCTGGAGGAAGTGATCTCTGTGCAGTGCCTCTGTATTGTAAAGTAAGTCCTGTGAGCTTCCAGGATGGAAAACACTCTGTCACTCTCCTTCGTGAAACTGTAGCCTCCACTGAGGATGGTGGCGGTTCCTCCACCCTGCACATCAATAGGATTCACAAGTTTCCCTTACACTCATCTCTGCTTAGCATCACTCTGCATAAAGCCTGTCCGTAATTTGTGTGGAAAAGTTCCGCACAGCCAGACAACACTGTGGGACTGCAAGCTGTTTGTTTCAATAACAGAGAGAGCTGATTTGCAGCTAAACATCACGTCGGATCCCCATGCTGATGGGTCCTACAAAGGCCTGGGTTGGATTGCGTGTATCCTTTCAGGTGAACAGAAAAATCCTGTGATAGGCGAATGCCACTGGAGCGAGTATAAGAAACTCAGGTCAGCCAAGAAATCAGGTTATAGGAGCGACCGCTGCCGTTTTTCAGTGATGAAAGTCACAATAAATAAATAAATAAATAAATAAATGTAACCCGAGGTCTTTTAAAACCAACTTATTCATAAAAGTGAGATTAAAAAAAAAAATCAAACACATTCTTCTGGAGAAGCTGGTCCCTGACTGGCAGAAACTTTCTATAGGTGTGCCCTATATACACCAGTCAGATCAGTGGGTCAAATTCTATTCTCAGTTACATTGGTATAAACCTGGAGTAAATCTACTGCAGTGACTCCAGATTGATGTTGGTGTAGCTGAGAACAGAATCTGGCCCATTATCTGCCTAGAACGCTGTGGCTGCTATTATACATAATCAGAATGCACCTCAAATATAGAAGCAACCATCCTTCCACCAAGCTATCATCTGGCAGACCTATTCCGTCTGTCAATCTAGGTTCTTAATCTACCACCCTTAACTGTGTAATAACTGAACGCCACATAAAACAATCAAACTTGCATTAGTCACTAGAAATGGGACCAGATCCCCTTAACGCCCCTTTAACTTTGGCAGGAATTTGGTTTCCAAAGCTGGATCAGGATCTGAATTTTACAGTTGGCCCTAACTGTCTAACAAGCCAGATCAAACCCCCCCACGGTGCAGAGGTTGGAATCCACAACCGCATTCAAAGTGTGTGGCTTAGGCCCATCTCAGACACAAAATCAAGTTGAGGAGAGAGAAGCCATCACACAGCGTCTCTCGCCTTGAAAGTAAACAGCTGGGCATTTACTGTACGTAGAAGCTGTTACGTGCCATTCAGCCGCTCTCTCTTCATTCAGAATTCAGATCCTTCCTTACAACTCACTCCTTGTGGGTCTAACTCCTCCTTTGAAACTCACCTCAGTCCTTTGCAGTGACAACTGTGTACATTTCACAACATAAAGAGGAGAGCGAGGGAAAGTGACTCTCAAGAGAGCTCTACGCCTGCCTGCCTTTCCCTCGCACTCCACGTGCAGAGACATCCCCCTCCTATGACTTTCCTTTGCCTCTCCACTCCCCCACCCCGTCTGCTTCTTTTGTCATGTCTTGGCTTTAACTTCATCTTGTAAGCTGGGACCTCATCTATAAAGCCCCAGGCTACAGGTGGGACAGTGCAAACCCGAGGCCCCACTTCAATCCCACTTTACGACTTATTTCGAGAACATCAGTGGTGCACAGACTTTGCGTAGGTGCACCCCCTGTGCACAGGGATGAATGTCACTCATCATTATTATTAATTACTATTTGTGTGGCTGTAGTGCTGAGCAGACCCAGCCATGGGCCAGGCCCCCTTTGGTGCTAAGTCTGTACAAAAAGCAGAACACAAGGAGGGTCCCTGCCTCAGAGAGCTCACATGAATCGTACTCATTATTCTGATGCTGGACCTAAAAGGAGATCCCGTCCAGTAGGTTCGGGCTAATATTGATCTATCTATTTTTTAACAGAGGGTGTTAATAAAAAGCCAATAAAATTAGAAATGGTCCAGCACCTGGAGACCATGGTGATGGGTATAGTGACAATGCCAGAATAGACAATGAAATGTGTCCATCAACTTTCTATAAAAATAGTTACTCAAACCTCCACATACACAGCCAGTTAAATTCCACCACGCTGTTCTTTTCTCCTGCCTCCCGCAAATGTACATCTCTAACACAAGCTGCTTGGCAATGAGATTACAGGGCTCTTAGGAGCCACTCACAGCTGACTCGTCAGGTGGCTGGCTTGTTTTCCAGCCTGCGAGAGAACCTCTCAATTCTGCACGCCCCTTGCCAGCTTGATCAGGGGGCGTTTTACAGAATCACTCAGAAGTGCTTGTGCATTCCAGGAACCTCATGGCCCCAGGTCTGCCCAGGAGTGCTGGCTGCAGGTGTGATGAAGGATTGAGCCCCATGTTTCTAGGTGGGGCTATTCTTATTGCTAGGTAGAAATACCATTTCAGAACTGCGATAGTCTCCTCCTCCCCTTCCCTGCTCCCCCATGTCAAGATGTTCATGCTCCTTTGGCCTCCTGCCTTAGAACCCCATCCAAACCCTGGGGATGCGCAGCTTGTCATGTCTGACTGCATAAAGACGCCCCCTTTGCCTGCTCCACAAATCATCTGGAATTTCCGAGACCCTGCTCCACAGCACGGCCCTCAGGGTGCCCATTTCAAGCACATTCCTAGCCAGAGGAGTGATGTTTCGGCTGCCATCGGGGAGGACGATAATAACCAGTATTTTACATTTACAACAGTGCCTTTCCTTCCAAAGGATTCCAAAGTGCTTTCTGCATGACCGGGCGAGATCTTGTTCCAGCCACCACTGGAATGCAGCCTTCTCTGGGTGGAAGACAGAAGCTGGTTAGCGGGGCACAGGGGGTGAGGAACTATAATGTATCTGGTGGAACCGGAGGAGGAATTTATTTACCATCGCTGGAATGTGCCTAAGACACAACTTTCTCTCTCCAAAGAGTGCTATGGAATCTTTAGTAACTCCAAACGTCAGGGCTGCGTGGCTGGCAGACAGTCCACAGCTCCTTCTCCCCTGCCCTATCTTGGTGACATTCAGCTCAAGCTGGCTCCAAGCTCACAAGTCCCAAGATGTTTTACCCTCACAGCCAGTTCTGAACATTCCTCAGGAACGGTCACTGCATCCCTGCTATCCTGTGCAGACCCCGGCCCTGCGAAGGTTCAATAACAAGCGCAGTCTCAGCCGTGCTCCTGGGCTAGCGCAGCGATTGTGGTCCCACTGGAAATTCACCCGCCAGCTGCTCTCCAGCTTCTTTCCAAGCCAGCTAATGGCTAACCCTCCGAAGTGCCTGTATCTAGCCCTGTGTCCCTGAGGGTGACCTGGAGTCAGGATTGCAATGATGCAGCATTAGTCATTCATTAGCTCTCAGTCTGCAGGCTTGTTCTCCTGCTACTGGGCTGATAGGTACGAGAGCCAGAGTGAGAGGGCAGGTCAGTCTGTTGCCTTCATAGCTGCAGGGCTGATCCTCTTGGTGGGGTCGAGCTGACTCTGTGGCTGTAATTGAATTAGCTCTGTTCAGAACCAGCTGCCAGCTCTCCTCGTCCCCTCTCGTCCCTGCCATGCTCATTACAGACGTGACTAGTCTCGGGAAGAGCCAGCGATTCTGCCCTTGTGCTGCTCACTTCAATGGCTGCGTCTCCTGGCCCCTGAAGCCTTTAAGTAGCCCAGTGGCTCTGCTGTAGCTCTGACCAGTCATGCCACTGAGCCTGCCTGAAACTGGAAGGGGAGAAAAGACTGCCTTGAGTTTAATGGCAGCCCAGAGCCTCAGTGAATGGGAGGCCAATGTGGTACTTAGGATCTGCAGTCTATGCCCGGTCAATATATATCCAGCTTCCCTTTGCAAGGCTCCTGTGCACCAATGCTCTGGCCTTCTTGGGCACCCATCCTAGCACCGGGCAGTATACCAGCGCCATGGCCTTACTGGGCACCCATCCTAGCACCAGGCAGCGCACCAGCGCCATGGCCTTTCTGGGCACCCGTCCTAGCACCAGGCAGCGCACCAGCGCCATGGCCTTTCTGGGCACCCGTCCTAGCACCAGGGAGTGCACCAGCGCCAGGGCCTTACTGGGCACCCGTCCTAGCACTGGGCAGTATACCAGCGCCAGGGCCTTACTGGGCACCCGTCCTAGCACCGGGCAGTATACCAGCGCCATGGCCTTACTGGGCATCCATCCTAGCACCGGGCAGTGCACCAGTGCCATGGCCTTACTGGGCACCCATCCTAGCACTGGGCAGTGCATCTGCCTCCTGATTTGACTGGTACTGTCTGGCTGGGCACCCGCGGTCACAGGAAGCATTGTCAGAAGGCTGAGAGAAGGACATCCCTTCCTAGCGTCCTGGTGTGGTTCCCCCTTGCCAGCAGATCCCACCAGATTCCTTACACTGTCACTTTCTGTATCCTGAATAGTCACCAAGATCTACTGGCAGGGAACTCGATCCCAGAGCAAGGGAGCATGCACAGAAAGAGGCCCTGGGAACGCATCCCCAATTGCACCGAGAGACGCCACCTAGGGGCTGCCCGAAGCACTTCTTAGCCTGGCACTTCCAAGGCCCCAGGGTTCTAGGGCGTTTACGCTTTGTGGCTCCTCCATCCCCTCGTTCACTTAGGATCGCCAGCGCCTCTTCTCTAGCAGCTGCACCGTGCAGGCCGAATGCGGCTCCTCTTGCCAGCCTTGCATCTGGTTTATTTCGGGAGACACACGGGAGAGCACAATATCCATCAGCTCCCTGTCAAGCCCTGACAGGCCTCCATTTGGCTTGCTCTGTGTGCCGGAGACCTCCAGCCCGGCTTGATGGGTTGCTGCTGCAAGGAGCCGTCCTGCAGGGCCAGGCCAACCAGCGAACGAGCTGCAGCATCAGTAGGCGAGATCCATTATCAGACTGGCCCATGGCGCTCCTCCTTCGCCCTGCTCTCCTCCCAGCAAGAGACACCACGAGGCCCTTGCCAATATTTCACGCAGCATCTCCTGTGGGGAGTTTCTGGCACAGGGACGCGCTGCAATCATAGGATTAGCAGCCTGTTGATTTAAAGGGCTTATTACAGGAGCTTAATTTTATTTTGACAGATGAAAGTAAGTCAATTACAGCTGGAAATAGCTCAAGGTTTGGGTTATATTTTGTGCCTCCTGTGGGATCCTTCCCCCCCTTCCTTGGATAGTGACTGTCCTGCCTGAGAATCCTTTGAGCCCAAGGAAACCACCGCCCTGCCAAGCGAAAGCAGGAATTCGTTTTGATCCCAATTTGTGGTTCATCCAGACAGCAGGATCCTCCTCTCCCTGTTGTCGGGCCAAAGGGCCCCATGGAGGCTGCTGTCTGCTCAGGTGGCAGTGCTCTGAGTCACATACCTGTGCAAACGTGCGCTCAATAGTCCTTTGGGTTTGTTTCTGCTGAAAACCAGCCCCTGCTCCCTTCCTGCACACGCCGGCCCTCAGGTGTGTTCCCAGGAGCTGCCCTGAGTGCACACTCAGTGCTGACTGTTCTGCGCCCCCAGGCTGGGATAAGGCTCTACGAAGCGCAGATCAACGGATCAAACGTACGGAAACGGACAACACCACTCTGGGAGGAAAAACAACGCTGGTGGGGGAGGCAAAGCCACAAAGCGGCGGTGGGAGGGGAGTGCACGTGCAGACACGTGGGTGCACAAATTCACATCCCAGGAGAGGGAGGTACGGGGGAAAAAACATCTGGAAGGAAGGGGCTGCTGCTGACTCCCCTTCAGAGAGCAAAGCTTGGATCACCTCTAATAGTCCACACTGACGGATCCTGGCCCAGCTGCCCAGTACTCTGTGGAGTCTCCTTTTCTCCCTCTTTGGTTTACATGGAAGCATCACTCCTGCATTAATAAACCCCTTTGTCTTGGTGCCTAAACTGCTGCTCATCTGACCTGAACTACACATACATCTCACAGCTAACTCCCACTCACCTGAGGCTTCACTGACAAAGCAGGTGACAACTTCTCCTCTATTCCATCCATCCATCCATCCATCCATCATGAATCTAATCTATTCACCTGGCACATAGCACCGGAGCACCTTGTACAAACGACGCGACTAACCACCTCTGCCTTCTCTTTGGCTCTCTCTGCCAGAGCAGTAGGGCCAGCGCCAAGTCCACACCACAGTGCTGCATTTCATAGCCGAGCCCACGTCTGAGCACCCCATCCCAGCCTGCAGGACAATTACCAATTCCTCAGCGTTTCCACAACCTGATGATGTTGCATCTCCATGCAGTGTTGCAATGGTAGATGAGGACAGTCCTCAGCTGTTACGTCAGCTCCCTCCTGGTTCTGTGAAGAAGAAAGCGTGTTCTAAGGAAGTTCTTGTTTATCTCCTGTGAGCCTGTGATCTCAGGAGGCTTTAGTAGAACCCCTCAGACCTTCAACTTCAGTTTTGGATCTGATGCCATTAAAACAGGGAGCAGAAGAACTTCATCGCATCCTCACCATTACTAAGCCTGAAACGTTTCCAGGGGAAGGGGGACGTAATAGGGAGAGCCAGAAATAAGAAGTCTGTATTGTTAACACTGGGGAGAAGAACCAGATTGACAGTCTGCGAGTCTCTCTATTCACAGAGAAGGTAGACCAGAAGCTCCCCTCGCATTGCTTCACCTAGACTTAACCCCCTGAGACGTGAAAGGAAGTTAAAGCCCATCCAATCCTTGGCCTCTCGCTTGAGACTAGCAATGAAGTTGCCACTCATGGTGATGGGGTTTTATGAGGTGAATGTATATCCACCAAGAAGGGGTTGAAACCACCAAAGTCATTTCACACGGGCTACTCTGGAACAGCCATCAGATGGTAGCAACTTTCCTTCACTCCTGACCCAGGGTAGACTGGAATCAATGAAAGGCTTTGTAGCCCATTCCCAATCTCCTGATCCAACTAGCTCTGTGAGGACCATGCCTGTGACCGAGACAGAAGAATAGGGAAGGAGCAAGAAGATTAATCACTAACTAAGCTGACCACAGCACAAATTCCTCACAGGGAAACAACAAATACGCCAGTCAAACTGTAGGTCTGAAAGTTACACTGATTGGAAATCCAGGCCTAGAGTCAACAAAGCATTCACAGTCTGAGGGACCAGGGACATGGGTGTAAGGTTTGCTATCACCCCAAATCCCAGGGCAATAAACAAACACTTCCTGCGATGGGACCAGAGCTTGCAAATGATCTAAAGCAGGGGTCGGCAATCTTTGGTCTATGGACCATCCATTGCACACCGATCCCTTCCTGGTGGTCTGCAGAATGAAACACAGAGAGACTTGTAGTGGGTTTGGCTCAAGTCAGCTCCAGCACAAAGCATAGCACTCTCACTCGAGAGGTTCATGAGATACCAGCTACTAAAAAATATCAGGAACACACTGCTTTGTTGGGCCTGCAGCACATACGTGTCCAATTGCTGAAAACCAGTAATAGATCAGCCAGAAAAAGCCACAGGTCCCCATAACCCATCCGTGTCATTGAGACGCGACAGTCTCGGCCCAGCAAGAGGGCCGGGGGCCAAGCAGGAATTCTCACCCTCGGACGGCGTGCAGCAGGCGCAGCGAGGGGTAGGCAGTGCGGACGTTGATGCGGTGCTTGAGGATGAGCTCGTTGACCCACTCCACGCGCTCCTTGCCCCCTTTGGCCATGAATGCGGGGATCCAGAGGATGCTGCCGTTGAGACTGTGGAAGCGCTGCAGCAGCTTCTCCCGCCAGGTCTCGTTCACAAGGTCCTCGAAGGCACGCTGGATGACAGAAGGATTCATAGTCACAAGGTCTGTCTTCGTCCCCACGTCCCAGGCATAGTCCTGAACAGGGGCCAGATTACACCTGCAACACAGGAGAGAGCGTCACAGTGTGCTCCAGGGAAGGGGAAGGACAAAGGTTAGTCGGTGAGTGCTAGCACTGGGGAAAGGCGCCTGATTGCCAGTCCTGGGGTTGCACAGGTACAGCACAGGCAGCGTCAGGGCAAGCTTCCTCGCAACCCCCCGTGGCAGTGTGCTGCGATCCTGCCCTGGAAGGATGAGAGCGGAGCTCATTCTCCAGGGCTCAGTCAGTCTTTGCCCTCTCCTCGCAGAGACCACCACCAAAGGGGCCAAACAGTGCCCCAGGAGAGTGGTGGTGACGAAACAGCCTGGGGTGGTGGCTGAGCACAGTTCTAGGGACCAGGAATGCCTCACTTTGATTCCTGCCTCTGCCACTGACTTCCTGTGTGACCCGGGGCAAATCCCGTAGATGGTGTCCCCTGCCTGAACATAGGGATAGCAACCCCAGAGGGCTGTTGTGAGGATTGGTTGGTGTTTTATAAAGAGCAGGGGAGCATTACTGTGATGAGGGCACCTACCTATTGGTGGAGTCTGTTCAGCGATCGACATGAAATGCCTTTCAGTCACTACAGCCCCAGGTCAGACTCATGGCAGATACTCTGAGGAAAGACCTTCTGCATCCCGTTACCAATTCCCTAGAACATGACCTATGAAGAGCCTGCTAGGAATATCAGTGACTAACTAATGACCCCTGGGCATCTGGCTATGTTGCTAATGTGGCTTCAGAGCTCAGAGTATTGGAAGGTTATAGTAGCCATTCAGGTCAAGGCGACGGTTTTAATACAGAAAAACCTATGGGGAGAGCAAACTCAGAAAGCGTGTGTGTACCAGGCAAGAACGTGGGGAATGTGTGTGCCTGTGCATGTCTGCATCTGTGTGCACAGGTCTACATATGCACGCATGTTTGCACAGCTGGGTGAATGGCTACATCTCTGCATATACAGGCCTACATTGGCTTCTGAATGTGCTAACGTGTGTGTGTGTCTGTCAGTTTGCATGCGTGTCTCTGTGTGGATGTTCATAAATGTCCCAGGGCATGAATTTTTGGTGCATATGTGTGCTTATACCGACATGTATCTGTTCATGTGCACAGCTAACAAACACAAGGTAACAAAATACCTATGTTTACTGCTATGACAAATTTGAATTGAAGTGATTTTTCCAGAGCAGGGAAACCCTCTCTGCAATAGAGGTCTTGTGTGTCTCATTGCATCAGTATCGCAACAGCCAATTCGGAATGTCAAGTGGTGTGAGGGGCACAGAGTCCACTGTTACCTCTGAGGATGGTACGTGCACCAGGAGACACAGGAGACTCACAAAGCCAGCAGCTCACAGGAGCAGCACCTACCACTGGGAGGAGAGAACAGCTGGTTGTGTAGCCTCAGGAAAGCCACAGTGGCCGAGGAGCAGAGTGGGCCAACGCTGGCTTGTTCCAGTGAGCCCTCCTGCTGGAACTGAACCTGACCGAAAACACAGGGGGCACCAGGGGGCTGTGCATGCTTGTGAGTGTGTGCACGGAGACACCCATCTCTCGTGACTCGGCAAGGCACTCCAAGGAACGTACAGCACCGGAGCATGCAGAGAGCTGCTCTAACTGGAAGGGCTAGTGATATCCTGTGAGTGTTTCCGTCTCGCCCAGAATGACAGTGTGACACCTGCGGTCCTTAATTCCAATCTGGCTGGAGTAATATTATCCCGAGTCCCTTCTCCCCCTCCCGGCGACTGTGTGCTAAACAGCAGAGCCCCCGGCACCAGCAATGATCGTGATACCAGCAGGAGGTGGAGGCCCGGGAGATCAGTGATTGGTGGGCTCCAGAGGGCCAGGCTGCTTAGGGGCTCTGACCTTGAGAAACCTTTGTGCAATGTAAGAAAGGGCGCACGCACTTGCACACATACACACACACACGCATGTGCACACACAAAAGGAATTCACTCCTGCTGCTCTGGAAACTCCTCGCACTCACCCTGTCTGTGATTCCAGCCCACGTGCGAGGGCAAGGAAAGCCGTGCGGCACTGAGACTGAGGGCTGCATTTGCCTCGAGCTGGGACAAGATCACCCCCTTTCCCTGTTGCTCCTGATGGTGGAATCCAAGTCACTTATTTCTGTCATTTTGAGTGCTGGACAGATGACTCTACTGACCCATTACTATGCACCAGAGCCTGGTGCTGGCAGAATGGAGCGTGTGAACAGCTGATGTGGCCTCTCAGGGCCCTGAAGGTTGCTATGCTTCTGGCAATGTGCCGAAAACCCCAGATCACCCCCACGCTGCCTATCACATGCAGAGGAGGAGAAAGCCTTTGGTGCATTGATTGATCACAGGATGACTATGAGCCGTCAATGTGATGCGGCTGCGAAAAGGGCTAATGCGGTCCTAGGATGTAGCAGGCGAGGTACTTCCAGTAGAGACAGGGAAGTGTTAGTACCATTATCCAAGGCATTGGTGGGACCTCATCTGGAGTACTGTGTGCTGTTCTAGTCTATGTTGAATTCAAAGAAAGATGAATTCAAACAGGTACAGAGAAGGGCTATTAGGATGATCTGAGGAATTGGAAACCTACCTTCTGAAAGGAGACTCAACGAGCTTGGCTCGTTTAGCGTAACCAAAAGAAGGGGAGATATGATTGCTCTCTATAAATACATCAGAGGGATAAATACATGGGAGGGAGAGGAGTTATTTAAGTTAAGTGCCAATGTGGACACAAGAACAAATACATATAAACTGGCCATCAACAAGTTTAGGCTTGAAATTAGGTGAAGGTTTGTAACCATCAGAGGAGTGAAGTTCTGGAACAGCCTTCCAAGGGGAGCGGAGGGGGTGAAAAACCTAACTGGCTTCAAGACTGAGCTTGATAAATTCATAGAGAGGCTGGAATGATGGGACTGCCTACAATGGCATGTGGCCCATCAACAACTACCAGTGCAAAAATCCCCAACGGCTCGAGATGGAACACTAGATGGGGAGGGCTCTGAGTTACTACAGAGAATTCTTTCCCAGGTATCTGCCTGGTGGGTCTTACCCATGTGCTCACCGTCTAACTGATCGCCAGATTTGGGGTCGGGGAAGGAATTTTCCTGTGGCTCAGATTGGCAGAAACCCTGGGTTTTTATTGCCTTCCTCTGCAGCCTGGGGCTTGGGTCACCTGCAGTTTAAACTAGTGTAAGTGGTGGATTCTCTGTAACTTACGGTCTTTAAACCATGATTTGAGGACTTCAGTAACTCAGCAAGAGATTAGGGTCTATTACAGGAGTGGGTGAGCGAGGGTCTGTGGCCTGCAATGTGCAGGAGGTCAGACTAGATGATCACAATGGTCCCTTCTGACCTTAAAGTCTATCAATCTAAGTGACTTACTCAAGGGTACGCACAGTGAGAAATAGGCTACAAGGCTCCTGATTCCTAGGTCCTTGCTCTAATCATTAGGACATGCTGCCTTAATGGCTAATAAACTCAAAGGAAATATAGGAACTGAAAGCCAAAGACATGGCAATCTGTGTGCCCAGGAACGCAGGATCCAGCTATCCCTGCCGGAGCCTCGTCTACACTAGAAAAGGCTGGCTGGCATGGCTATGCCGGTTTAGTTGTACCGGCAAACCCTCCTGGTGTATATTAAATTTGTACCAGCAAAAAGTGCTTTTGCCAGTATAGCTTATTCTGGTTCCCTGAGCAAAATAAGTTACACGGCAAAAGCACTTTTATGTAACTGTGTCTACACTAGGACTTTAGTCATAGAAATGTTGCAAAAAAATCACCGCATCCGTCGACCTTACTATACTCCAAGGGTCGGCAACCTTTGGCACGCGGCTCGCCAGGTAAGCACCCTGGCGGGCCGGGCCGGTTTGTTTACCTGCCGCGTGTGCAGGTCTGGCCGATCGTGGCTCCTACTGGCTGTGGTTCGCTGCTCCAGGCCAATGGGGGCGTCAGGAAGCGGCGCGGGCCGAGAGATGTGCTGGGCGTCGCTTCCCACCGCCCCCGTTGGCCTGGGATGGCAAACCACGGCCACTGGGAGCCGCGATTGGCCGAACCTGCGGACGCGGCAGGTAAACAAACCGGCCCATCCCGCCAGGGTGCTTACCCTGGCGAGCCACGTGCCAAAGGTTGCCGACCCCTGCTATACTCATTCCTAGTGTAGACCTTGCCTAGGATAGTTCTCACTGTCGCTGCCATCAGACTGCTGGCCTAACCCTTGCTGTGACCACAACGGCCTTTGTTTTCTAGGCTGGCTTTTGTTCCATTTTAAGCTGCCGAGCAAACTACCCGGGGAACATTCCCCAAAGATCAGAGAGAGGCCCTGGGTTCCACTCTGACACACAGGACGGTTGGGTTGGTTGTGTTCATCCAGAGGGCAGAGGTGACATTATCTTCATTCCTATGTCACATGCAGGACTGCCTTTATAAGCCACTGATCGATTGGGCTGTCTCCATAATAGACTTGCCAGAAAGCAAATGTCTGCACAGACATAAATCACCAGCAGACATGCAGAGCTCCTCAGCTAACACATCTGCATGGGCTTGAGGGATAAAGAGGCAGGCTCTTTTCCGTCTCTCTCTTTGCTACTGCAAGTAATATTTTGACAATTTAGTGTGTGTGTGTGTGTGTGTGTGTGCATGTGTGTGAGAGGAGAGGGTATGGTACATGTTTGGCTTGTGTTGGGATTGTATGTATTTCTGTAGGGGCAGAGGGAATGGTACGCCTGTGTGTGCATGGTGGCTTGTGTACGTTTATGCGTAAGAACAGAGAGTGTATTGGGTGGAGGTGATGCACATGAGGGAGGATTGAGTTGAGGTGTCGTGGAGAGTGTGTAGGTGACAGTGGGAGAAGGTCGCGGGTGTTTGTGTAGGAATGATGTATGTGTCTGTAGGGGTGTGTAGGATAGGGTTTGCTTGCATCTGGGGGGTTTGGCTGGGGTGTGTGTCATCAGTGTTGGTGTACTTCTCTGCCACAGTGTGGGGGCAGAACATGTTGTAGGAAGGGAGTGGTGTATATGAGAAGATGTGTGTGTTTGTAAGGTGGGCGGGGCACAGTGTGTGTTAGGGTGTGAGTGGCGGGTGTGTGAGAAGGACATGTGTGTCTGTGGGGGTATGGGAGGGTGGTGGTGGAGGTGTTCATGACTTGAGGAGTGTTTGTGTGGATGGTGTGCGTGTGTGACAGTGTGTGGTTGTGGAGTGTGTTGGGTTGTGGCGGGCAGGCTTGTGATGTTGTGCAAGGCCCGCTTCTGAGGCACTCTGGGTACATCACAGCCCTGGCTCCTTTGCCGACTGTTTCCATCTTTTTGAATTCATATTAAACACTCCCCATTGGGTTTTGTTCAGTGCCCATCCTTCCCGCTCTGACAAGGGGGCTCCCTGCACTATTTAGTGCACACCGTGGGAAGGGGGAGTGTGGGCGGAGGCGCGGGGGCTGGAATACGCAGCACTCTGTGACAGGAAAGGCTCTGTCCCAGTCGCCTGGCTCGGAGCCTGGGGGTCCCGTCCCTGGATCCCCGTGTGTTTTGTGGGAGTGAGTAGGAGCCCCGTTGTATGGGAGGCATGGCCTCTCTGACCCCTCACTACCTGATCACGAAGCTGTGAGCGTCGATCTCTCTCCCGCAGCCGCTGTTCAGCAGGATCCCCGAGTTGCCCACGATGGCGCAGGTCCGGAAGCGCTTGCCCTTCAGGGGTGAGGTCCTTGGCAGCAGCTCATAGAGGTTCTGGGAGACGTTCATGGTGCTGTCCCTGTCAAAGACGTAGTGGATGACGTCCCCGGGCTTCAGGGTCCCCTTCAGCACCGAGATGTCCTTCTCCGCATCCAGGAACTTCAAGATCTGTTTCCTTGGGGAAGGAAATAAAACAGATACTTGCGGCATGGCCTATGACTGCAAAGCACCCTCCTCCTGCTTGTCTATGCTCCACAGCCTGGCTGCAGAGAGACGGACGGCCTTCAGGAGCCTCTCAGACTTTAGCATTCCACTTGCTACCCCATGTGTGCTATAAAATGGCTCCCCACCTTAATGTATGCATCTCCCATACCCCCTTTTCCACCGGAGCAGGTCCTTAACAAGCCCATCCCTGCCGCTCTGCTCTCCGCCAGCAGGGGTCACTGTATTTACCCACAAGGTGGCAGATTTCCTTCCCCCCAGGAGTGGCTGATCATGGTGAATCTGCAGTGCACTCTGGCCCCTGCTTGTCTCCAAGAGTGGAGGCCGAAGCCTGCGTAGCTCTGTTAACGCGAAGCCACCCGGCTGAGCTGGGAATTCGTTTCCAAGCGATCGCTTACAGATATGAAGGCTAGCCCAGCAGGAGAGAAACATTTTATTTCTTTCTTGACTTCTTTAGATGATATACTGAGGCAATTTGCCAGCTTGCACTGGAGAGGACCAAATCTGTCTCTTGTCCTATAGGTAATTACCAGTACCTGATCTTCAAAGAGAGTGTCTGATTGTGTCTCCATCTGAATGAAGCTGGTTTAATGTGCTTAATGCTTTCATTACTTCTGTCAACAACAGCTGGAGATGAAGAGCCATTTATTACTACTTCAGCTCTAGAGAAAAGAGAGACAGAGAGGCGGGGAGAGACATGATCCGTTAGCTTCCCAGTGGCATCTCTAATCGCTCTGAGATGGCTGGGATTCAAACTTCTTTAGAAAAGCAAAATTGCAGTTATTACCTGAGCAGGGAAGGAAAGCCTATTTATTCTCTACTACACACACATACACAAACACAGACTTACACAAATACACACAGATTTACAGACAGACATACAAACACATGCATACACAGACAGACTGATACACACACAGACTCAACAGACAGACACACAGATATACAGACAATCACACAAACAAAAAACTCACAGAGACTTAGACAGACACGAGCACAGATTCACACGCAGAGATTCTATACACGGACAGCAAACACAGCCCTGCTCACAGGTGATGACACAACCAGATACACACCCACACACACACATGTCCTTCCCACAAATGACAAATCAGATCCACCTGTTGTGGTGGGTTAAATCCACATCAGAAAAATGTGCTCTTTACTTCACCCCGGCAAGAGAAATGAATTTAGCTGAGATGCTGGGGGCATTGGTACCACTGGCAAATGCCCCATTACGAACAGCAGGGATCTTTGATAACTTTTCTTCCCTTCAGAGGAGAACAATGAGATTTCATGGCATCCACTCTGTGCTAGGGCGCCAGACCCTGGTGAATGACTGGTCGGGGAGGGCCAGAGAGCAGTCAGGTACCCAGGTGTTGCAGCTCTGGAGATGATCATTGCGAGACCCCAAACTTAATCACTGAATCAGCAAAACAATCAAGGCTCCAACAGTTCAATTCAATTTGCATCAAATGGCATAAATTATGGGAACCGCTGCATGCTTTATGTCTGCGAGCCTCCCTCCAAAAGGAATAACCGAGAGGCTCATCAGGAATCAGGGCATGTGTGTGCAGCCCAGAAAAACCCTTCACACTCCAGAGTACACTGAAAAATTCACAGCCAGAGTGTTTGCTGCTAGCGAAGCAGAATGTCCCTCCTCATTGCAAGAGGCCACTCTGAGCCGGGAGAGAGTTGGCAAATGACGAGATCTATACCCAGCAGGTAAACACCCCAGTGGGAGAGGAATTACCCCTAGAGAGCCCCCCTAGGAGACATGGAGTGAGAGTAGAAAGGGATGCTCTTGAATGTACCAGGTAAAACTGTCCTGACAGTGAACTACGGTAGCTGGGGGCATCGTGACATAAGGCTGTGTCCATTCACAATGATACAACATGGGGTGCAGCAGTGCAGTGTTGATTCCATTCCTCCTGGAACGCTGGCTGCCCTATGTAGGCCATCTTGGCAACTCACTGTCAGCTGGGAGGAGGGATAGCTCAGTGGTTTGAGCATTGGTCTATTAAACCCAGTGTTATGAGTTCAATCCGCGAAGGGGCCAATTGAGGATCCAGTGCAAAATCAGTACTTGGTCCTGCTAGTGAAGGCAGGGGGCTGGACTCAATGGCTTTTCAGGGTCCCTTCCAGTTCTATGAGATAGGTATAGCTCCATATTTTATTTATTTATTAGGAGGCTTGTTTGCTTCAGGTACACATGGGGAATGATTGACAGGAGATCTCAGGCACATATGAGGATATTTTGGGATTCCTGCTACTTAATATTTAGAGAGGCAAGCTTAATATTTCTAGATGCTAGTTGTCACTGTGTGTGTATATACAAACTAGCAAAGTATGATCTGCAGAGACTGCCAATAAGGATAGCTACCAATCTTGCCCTTCACCACATAATCTGATCTCCTGCACGGCAAATTTAGAACATGCAAAACAATGCCAAAGTTAATTGGGTGGAGAAAACCTTCCTAGCAATAACTGTGATGTTTTTGTGCTTGATGCTTTTTGTATTTTGATGAAGTGTGTGGCATCACCATGTCACATTGCAGTGCAATGACACAAAGTGTCATCGAGTGTTGTCACTAAGCTACCCAATTATAGCATTTAACAATGTTGTGATGATATGGGATGATCTTGCAAATGACCTAGAAGGATGTCCCAATACCACTGAATGCCTGTAGTGCCACAGAATGACTTTGTGATGGAGTGATGTCTCCGTGTCACTGGGTGGCATTATGATGCAACAGAATGACAGTCCGATGTCATTGAAAGAAATCCCTTTTGTAATACCACGGTGGAAAATTGCAAAGGTGGCAACTTTCCCAGTGACTTCTTTTGTACAATAAGTAACTCTCTTCCATATTTTCAGTCACTGCAACTTGCAGATCCTTGGTCATTTGCAAATAATTATTGCATTAAAGTAGAGGGGGGAGAATGATTAAGAAAATGTAAAGCAGAAGGGAAAAGAACTAGATACATTTGCTAAATAAGAAGAGTACCATCCAGCAAAGAAGAAGAAGAAGATTAATAGCTGCCTTAGAGCAAAAACAAATGCACACAAAATCTAATTTACAAACCTATTAGATTTGCTATGTAAGCTGTTCACAGCTGATCTGATTGTACCTCTGCCTCCAGAATTCCTGCAAGACAAAGGAAATGCATTATTTATAAACCCAGCTCCTCTTTGCAAATCATTGTTCAACAGTCAAGAGATCTTCAAAGCTGCTACAACACTCACACTTCACACCATCCAAAATGGCAACATCTAGGGGCGGTCGGGGAGGGGGTCTCATGCCCTTCTTCAAAGCAGTGCCCCATTGTGACTGAACCAAAATTGGGGAATGACCCCCTTCTGGTAGTCCAAAGAATCGGTTAAAAGTCATTTGCATTAACCACTTCAGAGTGCGAGAGGCTTCAAGTAAAGGGCCTGATCCTCTCATCCAGACTAGCTGCACTTGGAGCAAGACGGGGGTGAGCAGCACGGTATCTTTAAACCACCTTTATGCTACCCTGATCCTAAGGTAGGCCACGGGTCAGCCCAGCCCAGTTCCCAGCATGCCCCGTTAACTTACACTTGTGCCCCCAATGTGACAGCAATGTGCGGATCAGAGGGGAGCACGGATTCCCTGGCCACACCCTTTTTTGCCTGGCCATGCTCATATAACAGTGACTAGAAGTGGGAGTTGCATAAGAGCTAAATTTCCAGCCCATGGTCATGTGGTAGTAACGAAAAAACTCCAGATGGGCTGGAACCCGAGACCCAAACAGCTTCATAGAGAGGAAATTTGGATCCGAATCCTGATCTGAATATCACGGCTTGGGCCCATCTCCGAATAGAACTGTGCGTCTGTGGGTGTCCCTTTCACCTGAGGATCTCCTAGTACTTCATGTTAGCCCACTTTTACAGGTGAGATCCAGAGGCTGAGAACGTACACTGGAGTCCTCTTTTTCCTGAAACCCCATCCCATCCTGTCCTGTACCTAGAATGTTGTCAGCGTGGGCGAGGGGAAGGATTAGTTTAATGGAGGAGGTGCTTTTTAGGTTGTTTGTTTCTGTGGGTTCATACTCTGAGTTTCAAACTAACATCAAAACAGCCCAGAGCGCTAGGTTTTTGCATGATGTCTGCCACTGCCATCAATAACTCACAGAGATAGCTTTGGTCCCCCGATGGACAACCGTCACATGGCAATGGATACAGGCCAAATCTCAGCCTTTGACAGTGGATCCCAAGGGCCCATTTATAAGCCCTGGCTGGGGTGGACAGCATGACTCCAACCTGGTCCTGATCATTAACCTCCAGCAAATTCCAGTGAGTGATGAGTAACTGCTCTTTATCCTCCCCAGCCCTCCTAAATTCAGTGCCTCAGTCAGCCCTGGCCCCCATCCTTTACAACGTACAGAAGAGCACTTCAGCAGAAACGATCAGATTCCATGGCCTGCCCTGCTATCAGCATGTTGACGAGACCCCTGGCTAGACTACACCTCCCATCATGCACCTACAATGTGCCACACAGCTTAGTCAGAGGGAGGTCTGCACTGCATCATGGAAGCTGTAGTCTGGCCAGAGAGCCCAGCCCATCGGATAGAATGGTGTTATCAGGCAACCCAAATTTCAGCTCCCATGAAGCAGCATGCCACAATAGAGAAACGCAGTTTAATGTTAAACTGACTCGAAATAAATGTTTTGGGTCAGTACAGCAATCCAAAATATTACATTACCATTTGAACTGACCTGAAAGGAAATAGTTCATGTCAGTTTTCCCAATGGAAAATCAAAAATTTGCAGCAAAATCAAAATTTTTCCCCAGAAAATTTTGATTTTTCCAAAACTGCATTTTCCATCAGAAAAATTCCCAACCAGCTCTATTAATAATAACCTCACCCGCTATCACAGGTGTCTGGCTCCCAGATCATCAAAGTAGTGCACAGCCTAAGGGTCACACCAAATACATCTCTACTTCTCAAGAACTAGGTAGCAGCAGTGGCTAGGAATGCCTTCCTCTACCTCCGGGTCACCAGGAGACTTCATGCTTCTCTCTCAGAGGAGGACGTGGCAAACAAGATCCACTTCTAAACTGGACTCCTGCAACTGCTTTTATCTTGGGCTGTTAGTTAAGGCCAACCAAACATCTCCATCCTGTCCAACAGACGGCAGCCCACCTCCTGGGCGAGTCACAGGGAACACATCACGCCAGTACAGTCTCCACTGACTTCCTGTGCCCAAGACTGGCTCCAATTTAAGGTCCTGGTATTAGTCTATGAAAACCTTTGGGTCAGACTGCAATACCTTACCACAATTAGTCTCAATGAAATCACAGGGACTATTTGGTACACCCTATTATGGGCTGGACTAGATTATCCAAATTAAGCCTTGTCATTGATGATCCTGAGACCACTGCACTCACCAGAGACACAGAAACTAGATCTTCCAAAAGTCAGACTCTTGGGAGCCAGAGGTAAGACATTTCTAGTGCTGGCTCGTAGGCTGATGCACCATTCTACCAGGGGAGAGGGGGAAAAAACAGGACAAGCGTCCAATCTGCTGACTGCAGAGCTCACTCCTTCTTTAGCCTGGCATGCTCAGGGAATTGGCCCCCAGTTCCTACTGATGCTCAATAGGAGTTGGGCATGTAACTCTCTTAGACCTATTGGAAAATAACAGCTTTAAGTCTTGTCCTCGTAGTTTTCTGTGCCCATGGCTTAGGTACTAGATGCTTGTGCTCTATAAGTACTAAAGCTGCTCAAAAGATTTTTTTGAAACGTTCAGCTTTTCAACTGGACATTTTATTTAACGAAAAATTCCCTTATGGGCCTGTTTTCTCCCACAGCCCAGCTGCACCAGGCCCAAGAGGATAAGCAACAGAAGAGAGTCCTGTATCTCCAGAAAAAAATTGAGTTTGGAGTGAAAACTCAGGGAGCTGGGAGACAGGTTCCCCTCTTAATATCAAATCCCCTGAGCAGCTCATCTGGGACACGTTGCTTTGGAGCATGCCATCATATGCAGTTTCCTGCTTCCCTCCTGTAACAGCTTTTTCATTCCTTTGACAAGTCTGAGAATCAATTGCTATTTCATCTCGTCAAGGGGATGGCAGGGATGATTCCTTCAGAGAGCATTTATCAAGCATCCATTTTAATAGGGTTCACCGCAGGGTGGGAGAGCAGTCTAGATTAGTGTGCAATCTGTGCATCCTTTTCAAACCCTTGTCCTTTGAAGATGCCGCCCAAATGGGATTCACGCTCCCTCACACTCTCTGTAATACAGATAGGGACTGGATTAAGGGCTTAGAAAGGGAAACGTATTTCCCTACTGCCTGAATAAGTGGTTGCCCAAAATCTCTGCGACACGCAGGAAAGGGGAATCCTTAGAAATTAGGCGATGGAGAAGACCCTGGTGGCTGGGGCTGTGTGAAGCTGAGAAGATGGTTAGTCAGCGGGAATGATGTCAGTGGAAGAACCCAGGTACTTAAGGACAAAGCTGTATTGACCCCACAGTCATGTGACAAGAGGGAATGTGAAATGTAATCCACGGCAGATGATCACCCCGAACCACCTGCGCAGAGCTCTATTTCCAGTGCTCTCTGGTTAATGACTTGATAGGAGAATAACTTCAGGAGAAAAACAAATGATGGCTCTGCCTGCAAATATTTCTTGTACGTGCTTTCCCCTTTTCTCATCAGCATTTGTCAAGTTTTTCTCCTGAGGGTGGATTTAAAGCCCTCAGTTTTCTGCCAGTCATGGAGAGCGCTGCAGGCATCCGAGCCCATGCGGGATTGGAGAGGTATCCTCCCAGTTACATCTCTAGCCTGAGGGCATCTAAACTAGATCTGGTGACGGCTCTCACATAAGGGAATCGCAGAAGAACTCTATGCCCTATGTCTCCAACCTGGTGGCATCTGAAATGAGGGACAAGGTGTGGCCTGATGGAAGGAGTTCAGGCAAATGTTTCATTTCCCCAGCTGAAACGTGCAGCAGATACCCAATGTGAGGACATCTGCAATGCTAGTCATGGTCACTACAGCAGGCACACAGCTGGCATAAAGGATTCTGGGTGGCACTCTCTTGAACTAGGTGGGCAGCTGAAATGCTGCTCATGGTGACTGCACCAGGCCCGGGGCTGATTTCATTTATTCTTCACCATCACCTGAAGCCTCAGGTGTTGACCACTGGTTTGGCATGACATCAGGCTTGATGGACCAATGGTGTGAGCTGGGGAATCTTGTTTCCCTCCAGTGAATAAATACTATAAATATGGTTGGATTCTGCACCTTTTCCTCTTTGCAGTCTAACATTTGGATACTTTCCCCACATCTCCTCTCTGTACAGTTAAAGTCATCATGCAGCATGAACATGGTCTGCAGGGCTGCTTGTCTCTTCCCAGCTGGGTCACTGGGCAGCTCTCCAATGGTGACTGTCCAAGCAAATCTATCGTTTAGACACCGTGATCCTGACAGGCAAGAGATTTTCCCAGGTTTCTCATGCTCACAGACAACACATGCAGGGCAATACCCCAGGGCCACTCCACTTCACTGGCCTGCAGAGAGGAAAATACTAAAAGGTAGGCGGTGCTAATTAAAAGAAACAAACAAAAATTCAGCCCATTTTACGCTAGCTCAGTTGATCCAGACTTAAATCTCTCAGCCTCACGTGGTAAAAACCATCCACTATTAAAGTTATACAGACAGACGTTGATGTAAAAAGCTTCCTAATGCTGCATGGTTGTATTCACTTATTTATCTAAGTGTTATCAGTTTGATCTTACAGTCAGCCCCACGGCATACTAACCCGCTTCCCAATTCCATTCACATAGCTCAGGTCCTTTGACTTCTGTTTGGAGATGTTTTCCAGTGACCAAGTAGCATAGATGTATGGTAGTTCTATATCATGGATGAGTATCCTGGGCCCTTTTATTTTCACTTTGAGGGGGTGGGGCTGAATTTGGGCTATGGAAGGTGTTATGTTGGCCAAGAAGCGCTGTATACAAATGTAAGGTGACATGATTTGTAAATCACAGGATGGGGAGGAAAGATTGTCCCATAGTTCAGACTCTAGAATCTAATGAATCATTTACGATGAATAATTTATTTGAAGAATTTCCTATTCACAACTTGTTTGTGACCAGCCTGCGATTTTTCTCAAAGGCACTTTTTTTCTTAAATGATTTGCTCACTCTTCTTTGGGAACCGTTCTTAGTCTGTAGCTTATTCACAAGCCGTGTGTTGTGAGTTTTCGATATGCAAGTTCCAATCTGCTTTGATTGGACAACTAGGTCACGTTGCATATTTGGATGAGTGGAACTCTGGAGACAGTTTTTCTGGTCCAGATTCTCAGGATTATGAATTTGAAATATACTCCAATAGCCCCTTAAAATTCAAAGTTGCCATAAACATCCTTGCCAGTCAGCTCTTTCACTAGAATATTCATGGAAAATGAACCCAAAAAAGGGCACCGTAAAAGTGAACTGGCTGAAAAATTACAAACAACGCTCAATGATCATTTTTGCAATATTCACCTTGTTCTAGTGGATCTATAGCTAGTTCTACCACAGACTTCCTGAGAGATCTTGGGCAAGCCATTTTAACTCTGTGCCTCAGTTTCTTCCCTTTGGAAAATGGAGACAATCATAGCTACATAGTACATGGGGGTGGGGACTGTTAAACTAAATTCAAGTCCTTTGATATTCCCAGAAAACAGGTTCTATCGAGGTACAATGTATTATAGTTATAACCGATCTCAAATACTGATTCATTAAGTTCTACCACCCTCCTTTGAGCCAAGTACATTTGATCATCTCCCTGTTACAGACAGGGCAGGGAAGGTAAGTGAGTTGCCCATGGTCACCCAAGAAGACAGTGTCAGAACAGAAACTGCAGGAACAGAAACTCACCAGGGCTGGCTCCAGGCACCAGCCGAGCAAGCTCGTGCTTGGGGCGGCAGATTCTGTGGGGCGGCATTCCGCCCAATCCTAGGGTAGGGTGACCAGATAGCAACTATGAAAAAACAGGACAGTGGATGGGGGGGGGTAATAGGCGCCTATATAAGTAAAAGTCCCCAAAACCAGGACTGTACCTATAAAAACAGGACATCTGGTCACCCTATCCTAGGATGGCACGGCCACTTTTTTGTTTTGTTTTGTTTGCCGATCTGGCCACCTTGTAGGGGGCGGCGGTGCGGAGGAGGGATGCGCCCTGCTGGGAGTGGGCTGCGCACTCTGTCTGCCCCAGCCGGTGCCAGGTCTGTAGCAAGCCCGGCAGGGCAGCCTGCGTCCTTCCCTGGCCGCCAACCGGAGCGGCGCGGAGCCCTCCCGGCAGGCGGCGCAGTGGTTGGGGCTGTGTGGCGAGCGCCCCGCTGAAGCCCTGGCCGCTCCCCTTCTCTCTCTCCCCCCGTTCCCTCCCCTTCACCCCCACTAGCCAAGGCACGTCTGCAGCGCAGGGAGTCCCCCTGCACCCTGGCTCCAGCCGCGCCGCAGGTTTTTATTTTTCCCCCCTGCTTTGCCGTTCTGGCCGCCCCGATTTTTTTTTTTTGCTTGGGGTGGCCAAAAAGCCAGAGCTAGCCCTGAAACTCACACACACTTATACACACAAACACTCAGGCACAGATTTACACAGAGACATAAACTCATAGACAGACACACAGCCTTACAGACAGACACACAAACACATGCATACACAGACACACTAACACACGCACACACATAGACTCAACATGCAGACACATAGATATACACACAGACAGAAAACACACACATTCTCAGACAGACACAGAGGTACTATACAGACAGCAAACACAGTCCTGCTCACAGATGCTAACACACCCAGATACCATCCCTCCCCACCCCCGGACTGGGACAAATGTGCTGCTGTCTGGTGAAGGTTCGGTCTGAGTCCAGCAAGCTTGACTAGGGCTGGTTCAGCTGGGCTTCAGTTTATACATGAACCTTTCACCTGGACATATGATTCTGGCTTGAAAATTAATGTGGTTTGCCTCGCCCTGTTCTCCATTTGAGCATATCACAATACAGCATATCTGGCTCAAGATGAGTTGTGGAACAGCAGTGGCTACTGTACATGAGGAGTGAACTGAATTGACAGAACAGTTGGGGATCCAGGAATGGACTAGCAGCAGGCATCAGAAGTGAAGTGAGGTGCACTGGCAGAATTGTGCGGGGCCTAGGAATGGGACAGCAGCGGGTTCTGCAGGTCAGGCTGGTTAAGGTGATTTGCAGAGCTGTGTGTGTGAAACTTGTTGGGTACTGGCCTGCTGTATGCCTGGCTCTCACCACCCATCTTAGTCCTAGATTTCCATAAGTACTAACCTGACTCACAAGTCAGAAATAAAATCCAAAGTCAGTAGAGAAGTGAGGGGATCAGAGAAATATTTTTGAGGCTTGAGGTGAGATATTTAAAGGCCCCCTCTGATGCCACTCCTCCCAAAGCCCAGATTTGTTACTACCATAGACACATCTTGCTCAAACGTATCACATTTCACAACCCGCTGTAAGGAGTCAGGACATCTGATAGTGGCAGATTGTCCATCGTCGTCCTCCCCCGCCTGACTTTTCAGCAGTGGCCTTTGCACTTGTCACTGCAGGGTATGAAAAAGACCAAGATTGAGAGGACATTGGAGTAGGGGCCATTAGAGAGACTTGTCAACTCCCACTCTCCTGGCAAGTGAGGTTCCCTCTTTTGGGATTAGGAAATTGTGAATGCATTTCTCTGCTGGGATGAAGGACCTGGCAATGTGTCTCAATGAGACGTTTGAAATCTCACTTACAAATATTTGAAATCTCACTTGCTCACGTTGTCACAGCTTGGCAGCCTTGGTGTTAAAACCTTCCTAAATATCAGATGCTATTTTTAGAGCTGTGAGCTTAATTCCTCCTAATGTCATGAGACTGAATTCTGGAGACTGCGTCCACGCTGAGCATTTCAGGGAAATTCCCACATTCTTGCTGTAGGGCTGATGCAGCTCCACCAGGACTAGCAACAAGGGGAGTGCTGGTGGAGATGAGCCACTGGTGAGGTCTAGAGCAGATCTAGAAGACACACTGACTTCTGAACTATGTTACAACTCCCAACTTTGCGTGCAGCAATGGAGATGCATTGGTGCTAGACCAGTGGTGGGAGAATACCCTACAACTCTCCGTGTAGACATGGCTATGCCATTCCGATACTGACTTCAGTGTAGCCACTCCAGGTCTACTGCAGTGTAAATGAGAGCAGAATTTGGCCCTCAGTTTTCTGCCTTGTCACAAATAAGTGTTTGTTTCATTGCAAGTGTAACCTGAAGACACAGGAACCAAGACCCCATGCCTAGTGCCTGAGAGAGGAAAAGCTAATTACATTGACATGGAGAAATCAGTGACGAATCAGCATGAAAGGAACAAATCTAAACACAGAAGTGCAGCGGAGGTAGCCTCGAATGAGGCAATGGGAGGGAATCCTCAAACTGCCTTTCACAAGGACATGACGCTGGGATCCATTTTCATTGATGGTGATGGGAGTTACGCAGCGAAGCCCCTTTTCCATTTCTTTCAAACATGCAACCCAAAGAACCAACAGATGGGGAAATGGCACTTGGTACAACCAGAGCAGCACTTGTTATGTGTTATCTCAATCTCCTTTGGTATCTGTCTTGGCCTTTATTGGGCACCCAGCCCCAGGCGAGCTTGGTTCTAGGTTCTTGACTCTTTCTCTTCCTAAAACTATCTTACTGTCTCTTGAACTTATTTTAAAACAATGAGCCAGATGGATAAAAAAAAGAAGGCATCTCTGAAGTGTCGGGTTTCAGATCCACACACAGGCCCAATATAACGGCAATGGGGCATGACTTATCAGTCATTATTACTCTTGTTTTATCACTGTTTTACAGTAAAAGCAGTAGCATGCTTCAGGAAGTGGGATTATTCACACATTTCACATCACCACGCATCTATGTGTACAGCCACAGGGTTATTCCTCATTTATCCCACAGCATCTCTTTCAATAGTAGCATTGGCTCTTTTTGGAGCAAAACACCTCTGCCTGATCCCCCCATTTGCTCTTATTTAATCACAGCTGAATTTACACTAATGAAACACTCAGCAAAGGAAGACCAGAAGCAGCCACCCAGAGTTCAGAGAGAGACTCGGGTTATTTTGTTTTTTTTTAGTTTACTTGGGTAAAAAAAAAATCCCCTGAAAACCCTAAGAGAGACTTGGACAGGACTAGAGGAAACATCACTCTAAGACTGACAGGTGCTTCACCTCTGAGACAGAAGCTGCAGATCAGAGTACCTGGAAGACCTAAGCAGACCATGAGTGTTCCATGGACCACGGTGAGAGATCCTCTGGGCCAGAAGTGTTAGAAATTCAACACATCAAGTTGTCACTCCAGACTTGTCAACACAATTAAGGTAAAGCATACAAACATTCAGCCATCATAACTGACCCCGGAAGCCCCCCCTGTTGTTTCTTCTGCCCTACAACCACAAACAGAAAACAAACGCAATGGCAAAGCACCAGATAATGCTCAGTGAACACTGAGGCCTTGTCTACACTACGAGAGTAGTTCGATTTTACTTAAATCGAATTTTTGGAATCGATATTGCAAAGTCGAACGTGTGTGTCCACACTAAGGACAGTAATTCGACTTTGTGAGTCCACACTAACGGGGAAAGCGTCGACATTGGAAGTGGTGCACTGTGGTCAGCTATCCCACAGTTCCCGGAGTCCCCGCTGCCCATTGGAATTCTGGGTGGAGCCGCAAATGCCTTCTGGGTAAAAAAAATGTGTCCAGGGTGCTTTTGGGTAACTGTCGTCATCCGTCCATCACTCCCGCCCTCCCTCCCTGAAAGCGCCGGCGGGAAATCAGTTCGCGCACTTTTCTAGTCAGTGACAGCGCGGACACCACAGCACTGCGAGCATGGAGCCTGCTGCAACCATCACTGCAGTTGTGGCCGCTCTCAACGCCTCGCAACTTATCATACACCTTTCCCTGAGGCAGATGCAGAAAAGTCAGGCGAGGAGGCTACGTCAACGCGGTGATGGCCTGAAGTCTGAGAGTAGCACAGACCTCTCAGAAAGCAGGGGACCCAGCGCCGAGAACATCACGGTGGCAATGGGTCATGTTGATGCCGTGGAACGGCGATTCTGGGCACGGGAAACAAGCACTGAGTGGTGGGACCGCATAGTGCTGCAGGTCTGGGATGAATCCCAGTGGCTGCGAAACTTTCGCATGCGGAAGGGAACTTTCCTGGAACTTTGTGAGTTGCTGTCCCCTGCCCTGAAGCGCAATGACACCCGGATGCGAGCAGCCCTGACTGTCCAGAAGCGAGTGGCCATAGCCCTGTGGAAGCTTGCAACGCCAGACAGCTACCGGTCAGTCGCGAACCAGTTTGGGGTGGGCAAATCTACCGTGGGGGTTGTTGTGATGCAAGTAGCCAAGGCAATCGTTGATGTACTGCTGCCAAAGGTAGTGACCCTGGGAAACGTGGAGGCGATCATAGATGGCTTCGCAGCGATGGGATTCCCAAACTGCGGTGGGGCCATAGATGGAACTCACATCCCTATCCTGGCACCGGAACACCAGGCCAGCCAGTACATTAACAGAAAGGGCTACTTTTCCATGGTGCTGCAAGCACTGGTGGACCACAGGGGACGTTTTACCAACATCTACGTGGGATGGCCGGGCAAGGTTCATGACGCTCGTGTTTTCAGGAACTCTGGTCTGTTTAGACGGCTGCAGCAAGGTATTTACTTCCCGGACCACAAAATAACTCTTGGGGATGTGGAGATGCCTATAGTCATCCTCTGGGACCCAGCCTACCCGCTAATGCCCTGGCTCATGAAGCCCTATACTGGCGCCCTGGACACTGAAAAAGAACTCTTCAACTACCGGCTGAGCAAGTGCAGAATGGTGGTGGAGTGTGCTTTTGGACGTCTCAAGGGGAGATGGAGAAGCTTACTGACTCGCTGTGATCTCAGCGAAATCAATATCCCCATTGTTATTGCAGCTTGCTGTGTGCTCCACAATCTCTGTGAGAGCAAGGGGGAGACCTTTATGGCGGGGTGGGAGGTTGAGGAAAATAGCCTGGCTGCTGATTACTCACAGCCAGACAGCCGGGCGATTAGAAGAGACCAGCGGGAAGCGCTGTGCATCCGGAAGGCTTTGAAAGCAAAGTTCCTGAGTGAGCAGGGTATCCTGTGACTTTAAAGTTTGTGTATTGAGAAGCTAAACCTGCCCCCGTTTCTTTACCCAGTTAATGTTGACTATCCTATCCAGTTACATACCCCCTTCACCCCACTTCCAACACACGTTTCAAAATAAAAATAGTTCTACTTTGTTAAAGCACACCATTTTCTTTAATACTGTATTCGCGGGAATTTTTTAAAACTGGGACGCAGACTGTGGTGCGGAGCGGGTGTACTGTAGTGGCGCGAATGCAGCTTCTAAACTCAAGGATTGACAGGCTCCGCTGCGGTGGGATGGTTGTTTCAACGGAGCCTGTCACCCCTCCTGATAGGGACTGTGTGTATGGGGTGGTCTATGTGACTTTGTGGCAGGGGGAGGACGGTTACAGATCCCCTGCTGTGTGGCTCTGTGATCCTGCCTAAGGACCGCCGCTTAAGATCTGTAACTGCCCTCCCCTGCCACAAAGTCACAGAGCAACCCACCCCCCACCACATAACATGAAAACAACCTCCCAGACTAACCAGGGTAACTAGTCACTGCATCACTGCACTATGTATGTGCCCTGCTGCTGTGCCTGCCCCCGACTATATACCCTGCCAAAGGTGACTGTCCTGTCGAATTACCAACCCCCTATCCCCCCCTCCTCCAAAAGAACATGATGGAAACAGTAGTTAACAGAAACGTATTTTTTATTATCAACCAAACATGGAACTGGGAAAGTGAAACTTGGACGGGGGCTTGTGTCAGGCGGGAAGGAAAGAACTTGTCAAATTTTGGGGAATGAGAGCCTTCTGCTGCTCGAGCTCTCTGCAGGGGTGGAGTGAGAGTTAGCAGGGACTCTGCCGCCTCTCCTTCTGTGCACTTTGGGTGAGGGGAGTATGGGACTTGGTGGCGGGGGAGGGCGGTTAGAGATGGACTGCAGCGGGGCTCTGTCCTCCTGCCTCCGTTCCTGCAGAACATCCACAAGGCGCCGGAGCGTGTCCGTTTGCTCCCTCATTAGTCCAAGCAGGGTTTGAGTCGCCTGCTGGTCTTCCTGACGCCACCTCTCCTCCCGATCCATGTTGGCTTGGTGCATTCGGGTCAAGTTCTCCCGCCACTGGGTCTGCTGTGCTGCCTGGGCTCTGGAGCAGGCTATAAGCTCCGAGAACATGTCCTCCCGTGTCCTCTTCTTCTTATGCCTAATCCGCGCTAGCCTCTGGGAGTGTGATGACAGGCTAGGTTGTGAGACAGTCGCAGATGGGGCTGTGGGAATGGGAAAAAGGGAGTGAATTCCTCAGAAAGATAAATGTAGTTGTGAACAAAGAACATAGTCTTTCTCTGTTAACAAGACCATGCACAGCACCTATCACATGCGCACTCAGCACAAGGTCGAATTCTCGGCCTTCGCATTCAGTGCCTGGGGTCTTCTACAGCACATTTGAGAAGCCTCTCAGGAGAACGGAATTTCTGTTGCAGGCAGACATGGTAAGCCGTAGACTTGTGGCAGCTTAAAACTTTAATATTAGCAATGGCCTCATTTCACATTGAAATCAATGTCGGTCCCTGCTGCCAGCAATTCGGCAAGCAGGAAGTCTGCTCCTGTCCCACACCCTCGCGGCTGTCCCCGGGAACGATCCCTTTCGGCTGCCCCTCTCCCGCCTCCACCGCGTGGCTGCAAACCAGCGGTTACAGTTCTGTAAAGGAACGGCAAAGCAGTCCCAACACTAACATTCCCCTACCTCATTCAAAGCAGGTCATCATGAGCGACATCACCCTCATGAGGATCTCTGACAGCGAGAAAGAGAGAATGCTCCGGGAAAGCCTGCAAAGACAGGGCCGTATGCCGCCATGCTGTGCAGAGCAATGATTCCAGAGTACTTGATAGTCTCGTGGCGTGGCAACGTGTCCTACTACGGAGGACCCAATAAGGCCGCTCTCCCCAAGAACCTAATGCAGCGGATTTCCAATTACCTCCAGGAGAGCTTCCTCGAGATGTCACAGGAGGATTTCTGCTCCATCCCCGGACATATAGACCGCATTTTACTGTAGCTGCTGTAGCAGTGACTAACCAGTAGAGCGGCTTGGGCAGGACAATCATGCAAAACCGGACATTGCTAGATTTTTTTTCAATAGTTGCACTGCCCATGACTGAACCGTTAAGCTAATCAAACTAATCATGAGAAACCCATTTTTTAAATTGTTAATATTCCTGTTCTGTTACAAATAAATGTTTAGATTTTTACAACACTTACTGGCTGATCCTTCCCCAGATTCTGTGTCCGGGGTAACGGCTGCGGAGGGTTGGTAGGGGATCTCTGTAAGGGTGATGAAGAGATCCTGGCTGTCGGGGAAATCAGCGTTGTGAGCGCTGTCGACTGCCTCATCCTCCTCATCTCCTTCCTCATCTTCCCCATCCGCTAACATGTCCGAGGATCCAGCCGTGGACACTATCCCATCCTCAGAGTCCACGGTCACTGGTGGGGTAGTGGTGGCGGCCGCACCGAGGATGGAATGCAGTGCCTCGTAGAAACGGGATGTCTGGGGATGGGATCCGGAGCGTCCGTTTGCCTCTTTGGTCTTCTGGTAGCCTTGTCTCAGCTCCTTGATTTTCACGCGGCACTGCGTTACATCCCGGCTGTATCCTCTCTCTGCCATGTCTTTAGAGATCTTCTCGTAGATCTTTGCATTCCGTCTTTTGGATCGCAGCTCGGAAAGCACGGACTCATCGCCCCACACAGCGATGAGATCCAAGACTTCCCGATCAGTCCATGCTGGGGCCCTCTTTCTATTCTGAGATTGCACGGCCATCACTGCTGGAGAGCTCTGCATCGTTGCCAGTGCTGCTGAGCTCGCCACGATGTCCAGACAGGAAATGAGATTCAAACTGGCCAGACAGGAAAAGGAATTCAAATTCAAATTTTCCCGGGGCTTTTCCTGTGTGGCAGTTCAGAGCATCCGAGCTCGTACTGCTGTCCAGAGCGTCAACAGAGTGGTGCACTGTGGGATAGCTCCCGGACCTATTAGCGTCGATTTCCATCCACACCTAGCCTAATTCGACATGGCCATGTCGAATTTAGCGCTACTCCCCTCGTCGGGGAGGAGTACAGAAGTCGAATTAAAGAGACCTCTATGTCGAACTAAATACCTTCGCGGTGTGGACGGGTGCAGGGTTAATTCGATGTAACGGCGCTAACTTCGACATAAACGCCTAGTGTAGACCAGGCCTTAGAAGCCAGACACAGTCCTGTGGTGGGATCTGAAGCTGGCCAGGCTGAGGATCTGTTGCCCGGTGAGGGGGACTCTTAACTGAGAACCCTCTGCCACTGAACCGGGAAAGCTGAGTTCCAGACAGTGGTAGCAGACAAACGGTCTAAATTTAAGGAGGCACTAACAGGGTCCCAGGATTTAAACATTTTCACCAGCAACACTTTGCGTTGCTGCGTTGCACTTCCATCTGAAGAAGTAGCCAAAAGAGAGCACAGACCTGGTAAGTAAGCGTAGAAACCCACACACTCAAAGGGCGAGGTGCCACTGAGTTCTGCAGCCGCGACAGCTTCCAGAAGCTGGATCAAGGGCAGGGTTACAATAATCCGGCCAGGAGGCATGGCTGGGAGAGGCCAGCTTTGTGCCTGAGAGGAAAAGCCACCGTGTCCTGGAAATGGGCACTACAGGCTGCAGTTACTCTGTGCACATCCAGATGAAGTGAGGGATTCAATGGGACTTTTAAGTCACACTAGCAAAGGGTAGCGTGCCATCCTCAATTTTCCAAGCTGGCCAAAAATCACTGGCAACACCATTCATTTGAAAGAGCAGTATATATTTTCTCTAGAACGGAGGCTCAGAGGCATGCAGTCTGGTCCAGCAGAGAAAGCGTTAATACATATTAAGCATGACTCAGTGTCAAGTATGCACCAGGATGGCTTATTGATGAAGTCACCTGGTGTCAGCAAGGGCATGGATCCCTGCAGAACTTGCTAGGGGACCCTATCCCTTTAAACTTCACAAAGGGAACCCTGTTTTTACTCTCAGTAACTGACAATAATTATTCCACCAGCCTTTGTCTCTCCCTGCAGTGAGAGGCAGAGGGGCAGGGCAATTATTTCCCATTACACCACACTGGCTAAGGTGAATAAGAAAACAGCCACGCTCATGTCACAGCTTCCCCAAGGTGTGTTCTAGAGGGAAGCCTTACAAGGGAACTTTGCCCTGAGTATTTCAGGGGAAGCAAAGGGCACAGCACAGAGGGACCTATAGGAAGGAAATCTCTGCAAGATTAAAGTTCCAGTTGCCTGGAATCAGGCAAGTCTTTGAAAACTAAGTACCAATGTCAATTCGAAATGCCAATGCTTCATAAGGGCAACATACCAGAGAGAGGTTAATGGACTTGCCTACCCACAAAAGTTGCATTTCTTTTACTATGCCCGTATAGCCAAAGTGGTACAACCCATCTAATGTGGACACAGGTATACCACTATAAAGGCATAGCTTATTCACATACAAGGAGGGAAACTATTATCTCACTAAATAAATGATCTGGTGTCCACGGTAGGGGGTTGAACCAATATAACTTGTTTGTACAAATCCTACCCCTAATGGACATAGTGATACTGCTACAAAAACAGTGCACAGGCCATGCAGAAGAGCAAGAGAGGGATGGGTTGATGGGCCGAGCACAGCGCTGGCAGCGAGTAGTTCTTGAATTCTAAACCTGGCACTGACGGCCTCCATTTTAATTCTTTGCCTCAGTTTGTCCCCATCTGCAGCAAGGTGGGGCGGCTAATAATATGTGGAACAGCAAGGATTGCTTGAGAAACAAACAAACCTAGTGACTGGCTTTCCCTGAAACATCTGTCACACTTCAGTAGCTCCAGCCACCCCTGCTCCTTAGCTCTCACTCTGTAGACTGATGCTGAGGACTTATTGTCCTTGGAAACAGCCTGATTTTTTTTGTCAGCTGGCCAATTATATTCACACTTTTCACTTTGAATTTAATGAGCGTTTTATCCATTCATTCTTTTACTGGGATGCTTGAGACTTCCCAGTGTTTGAGGGTGAGACAAGCAGATTGCTCCCCTCCCACCCAACCCCTTCCCATATGAGCCATCTTCTTCTGGACAGGATGCATAGCTCCAGGGCATGTGTAAAAGTGGGCAAGCTGTTCTTCTCCTTAAAATAATCAAGGGGCATGTCTAAGCCAAGGAAAGACATGAGGGGAATAGAGACAGCCCCCATTTGGTTACTTGGTCCTTCCAGAGGACCCATGTCAGACAGTGCTTTCATTTCAATAGGCCAAGAAAGCTGAACAAAGAGAAAGGAGTGGATTGAGATCAGAGGAGCGGGGCTGAAACACAACCTGGGATCCAAGCATTCCTGAACTTGGGGGGTTGAAATGAAGATCTGGATGCAAATCCAGCTTCCTACCATCTCTAATTTAGAACAACTTTGCTCTCAAAGATGCACTAAGAACTGTTGGAAAACTTGGAAACATTCTGTTTCTGTACGCTGTCCCCCTTCTATTTTGCACATTTGCAGCTAATCTCTCCTCTTCATATGCAGTGAAACACCTGGGCTGGCCAATGTCAGCTGACTCGGGCTTGTGGGGCTCGGGCTATGGGGCCGTTTAATTGCTTTGTAGACTTTCAAGCTCAGGCTGGAGCTCGGGCTCTGGGACCCTCCCTCCTTAAGGGAGCCTCCTCCAAAGCCCAAATGTTTACACCAGGGGGTCTCAGACTTTTGTATTGGTGACCCCTTTCACACAGCAAGCCCCTGAGCACGACCCCGCTTCTAAATGAAAAACAAATTTTTTAATATTTAACACTATTGTAAATGCTGGAGGCGAAGCGAGGTTTGGGGGTGCAGGCTGACAGCTCGCGGCCCCCATGTAATAACCTCGTGACCCCCCGCCCCGAGAGGTTGCGACTCCCAGTTGAGAACCCCTGGTCTACACCGTAATTAAATAGCCCCGTAGCCCAAGCCCTACGAGCCTGAGCCAGGTGACATGGGCCAGTCGGGGGTGTTCAATTGAAATGTAGACATACCCATCGTGTCTCCAAAAGATGCTGGAATCACACAGCCCTGAGTCCGAAAGCCAAGATTATATCCCCAGAACAGGTGCAGAAAAGACAGTAGCAACTTCCCTACATTGCCCTGTATTGTGGTAGCATCTCGGGGCTCCAATCAGGGATCAGGACCTCTTAGCACAAGGCCCTGTACAAACATGTAACAAAGAGCCGGTTCCTGCCCTGTAGAGTTTACAGTCTAAGGACAACTGTGCAGATGAACCTCCGAGGACCGTTCAGTCCTTGGCCTTCTTGAAGTGGCCACCAACAAGGGGGCAGCCAGCGTATCCATTTAGATGATGTGTTTAGCTCTGGACGGAGACCAGCAAACACATTTCAGAGAGGCCAGCACCTGATAACTTTCAGTCACTGCCAACCTGTCTGGGATTTGAACGTAGACGTGTAAAGTTCCACTGTCCATTGCAACGCCCCTGATCTCGTCTTATAAACAGTTGTGTTCCAACAGGCTGGTCGTTATTCCGGACCCTGCTGCCGCTTCTGCACCTGGATTCATATGCAATCCCTCCTTTGAGGGCCTGTCCTCCTCTCCACAGCAACAAACTCAGATGCCACAGACTGGGGATACGGATCCGTCAGTAACAAGTGTCCAGTTTTCATCCAAATGTACATAACAATGAGGTCTATGGGTGGGGGGCTTAGGGGGGGCATAGGGAATCCCTAATGAAAACTATGACTGATCAGTAACTCCGTAAGATGGTTTTCTGCAGAGGTGCCGGCAAGCATAAAAGAGACAGACCCCAAAGGGGTAGAAGCTGGGAGAGAGGGAAGAGGAGCAGTGGAAAAAGACAAGGGGAGAGGAAAAAGAGGACGGGGGATTAGAGCTGTCTGACTGATGGGAACTGGGCAGGGAAGAGAAGCAATGGTCCATCTAGGTCAGTATCCCTGTCTCTTGGTGACGCAAAGGAAAGTTATTGCCCTCTGCAACTCCTCCTGCCCTCAGCACCAGGAAATGCACCCAGTATAATGTAATAATAAAACCATGAAGAGGATTAATGACTTTATTTTATGGTGCCAGCTGTGTGCTAGGCACTTTGTGCTGGGAAGGAGGAGGGGAAATCTTTCCCTGCTCCTAAGAGGAGTGAGGGGACCCTTGTCGTTTCAGCCTGGATGGCGTTAGCGGGACTCTGATGCATAGAAATCTCAGATCTTTTGCCTCCATGCTGCCTGCAGCAGTGAGTTCTGCAGGTTAACAGAAATCCGGCGCTGTTTATAAAAGTGCCCCCTCCATCCCTATAGAATGCTTGGCCTTTTAATGCCAAGCGGCCCCTGGGCGTAGGTTATTATGGGGTGGAGTCACGCCCAGCGGCCACCTGGCAGGGTCTCCAGGCCAGCGGCTACAAGAGACCCACCTGCTCACCGCAGCTAGTTGCTAGCCCGGGGCTGGAGTGGAGGAGGGAGGAGCCTTCGGAGCAAGGCACAGACGGGTCCAGGGGAGGAGGGAGAGATGGGGGGCGCACAGGGAGTTAATCATAGAACCCCAGCCCCACCGCGTGGAAACCCCTGCACATTTCACACTGGGCTCTCTCCGCTCCCATCCCATCCGGACCGGTATCTGTTCCCTCGTCCCCATCCGGACCGGTACTGGCTCCCCTATCCCCACCCGGACCGGCACCTGTTTCTCCCATCACATCGGATCCTACCCGCTCCCCATCCCGCCGGTACCGGTGCCGGCTTCCCCCATCGCTAGTCGGGCCGGTATCTGCTCCCCGCGCCCCCTGTTCGCTTCTCAGAGACCCTCGTTCCCCAGTTGCTCAGTCCCCGAGAGCAGAGAGCGAAACACGCCCCCTTCCCACCTCGGCAAAGGCAAGAGACCCGGAGAACCAGACAAAGAAACTCTCCTGAACCCCCCGCCCCTCCTTCCTTTCTCCTCCGTCATCTCCTCCCCCAGCACCCACCCCAGCATTCCTCTCCTCCCCCAGCACCCACCTCTCTCCTCCCCCAGCACCCACCCCGGCACCCCTCTCCTCCCCCAGCACCCACCTCTCTCTTCCCCCAGCACCCACCCCGGCACCCCTCTCCTCCCCCAGCACCCACCTCTCTCCTCCCCCAGCACCCACCCCGGCACCCCTCTCCCCCCCAGCACCCACCCCGGCACCCCTCTCCTCTCCCAGCTCCCACCTCTCTCCTCCCCCAGCACCTACCCCGGCACTCCTCTCTTCCCCCAGCACCCACCTCTCTCCTCCCCCAGCACCCATCCCGGTATACCTCTCCTCCCCCAGCACCCACCTCTCTCCTCCCCCAGCACCCACCCCGGCACCCCTCTCCTCCCCCAGCACCCACCTCTCTCCTCCCCCAGCACCCACCTCTCTCCTCCCCCCGGCACTCACCCCGGCACCTCTCTCCTCCCCCAGCACCCACCCCGGCACCCCTCTCCTCCCCCAGCACCCACCTCTCTCCTCCCCCAGCACCCACCCCGGCACCTCTCTCCTCCCCCAGCACCCACCTCTCTCCTCCCCCAGCACCCACCCCGGCACCTCTCTCCTCCCCCAGCACCCTCCCCGGCACCCTGTTCCCTCCAGCACGGAGCACCCCCTTTCCTCCGGGCAGTCGACCCCCCTGCAGACAGCCCAGCGCCCACCGGTGCCTCCCGAGCGCCCGTCCCGGAGCCGGCTCCCCGGCGGCAGGCGGCGGGGCAGGGCGCAGGGCTGCTTACCCGCTCTCCTCCTCCTCGAGCTCCGAGATGTCCACGAAGATGAGGAAGCCCACGAGCAGGGTGAGCAGCGCCAGCGCCCAGCTCCGGCACGGCAGCTGCATGGCTCCTGGCCGGGGGCGGGGGGCGGCTGGCTGGGGAGCCGCTCTGGGGTCCTGGGCGGAACCCCCCGGGAGTGCCAGCAGCTCGGGGGCTCGCCCGAGAAACGCCCCCACCCCCTGCCCGACTCGCCGGGTTCGCTCCTTCTTCGCCCTTCCCTGCAGCCCAGGGGTGGGCAGGGGCTACTGGCAGAGCCCGGTCCCCTCTTTGCAAAGGAGCAGGAGAGCGCTTTTCCCACCCTCCCTGACGCTGAGAGAGGGAGGGAGGGAGGGAGGGAAGGAGACAGAGACTGGGAAATGTATCCCCTTCCTCCCTCCCTCCCTCCGTCCCTCCCCCCACCCCAAAGTTTGTCTGACACACAGACCAGCACCTGGGGACAGCACTGAGCTCTTGCCTGCACTCCCCTGACACAGACAAGGGCAGGTGGAGGTGTGGGCAGGGGCAAATGCTTCATAAGTGTGGGGCAGATCCACACACACCTCATGGCATTGGAGGTGCTATACCCTGGCATAGGCAGAACCTCTGGCCACTCCTTATGGACCCATGTGAGATCTACTATGTACAGAAGATGGACTTAGTATGATTAAAACTTACCCCTGCTCAGGGGGTGTGATCTTCCTTCCTTCATTACTGTCTGCTAAGTGGTAGGAGACCCTCAGATGAAAGGCACTAGATTACTTATTATTTGTATTACCCTATCACCTATCATGGACCAGCACCCATTGCACAGGGATCCAAATTTTATAGCCAAGCCCTCTAGATATGTACTGGCAAAAATGCCCATGGAAGTATTTTGCACCTACAAAATGATGTGTGCACCAGTCTTCCTGTGTACACAATCTGCACACATAAATATAGGCGTTGGAGGAATTTTTGCAGGACAATTGCTTATGGGTGTATTGGAGGGAGTGCCAACTGGTGGCAGGTTTCGGACAAAATATACTATTAATAATGATGATTATTATAATCACATTTATTACAGGAGTGATTGTACCTTTCCCCTTCTTGTATAATGTATACATTAAGTGGAGTCCTTTGGGATAAAGAGCACTATCTAAACATAACATATATGATTCATTATTAACATTCCTTATTAGTATTAATATATAACATGGGGAAAATAAGTATTTGAAAAGTGTGATGCTGCTTTTGTAATAATACATTATTGTCCTGGTGTGACTCAAGCTCACTAGAGTTACATCAGGGATTAATTTGGCCCATTGTGTTTACCAGCAAAGGAACACAATAGTTTTACTTCCCAGAGACCTAGAGGTGTCTGTCACACAACCAGCCCCAATAACCTGCTGCAAGCTACAGCCAGAATCTTAGTTTCTATGCTGGAGAGAAATGGCTGCTGGGGTTAGAGCTGCAATTTCTTTCACAGGCAGGGTTCTGATGGGTATGTGTGTGTGTGTGTGTGTGTGAGGGGGTGGGAGGAGAGAAAAAGGAGGAGGGGTTGAACCAGAGAATGACCCAAGAGGTTCTTGCCTTCCAGCCCTGTCATCTATGAGGCTATGTTTCCAGGATGGATCCTGCCATGGAGATAAAGGGCCAATAATGCAATGGGGTTAGCCAAGGCCAAGCTGGCTTGCTGTGTCCAAAACCCAGGCTTGTTGCAATTGATCTAAAGGTTGCTGGACAGAACAGTGAACTATCTGGTGTTACACTTGCCACCAAACTGGAGAGGTATGCAGTGGATTATAATGCAGCAGATACAAGAGGCACAGATTGGGTGGGGTAGATAAGGGGGAGAGAGAGAGAGAGACTAATTGCTTACATATTTAAACAGCATCTTTAGCCTGAATAGGATGACTATTAAGCAAGACAGGGTTATTAAACGGGGCCACTTGGAGAACTGCCATTTTCTGTTCTACACTCAATTTTGTACTGGTATAGCTATGTCGAGTAGGGATGTGATCTTTTTATTAATAGAGATATTCTGGTACAAATCCTGATGTGGATGCAGTTATATGGAACTAAGGTACACTGATCAAACATGGCTAGCACTATAACTGCGTGTATGTGGAGGGCTGTACCAATATAACTACACCAGTATAGTTAAAGTGGCACAATTTTTTGTGTGTAGCCAGGGGAATATGGGGTGTTCCCCTAGTACTAGATGCCGATATTAAAGAGGCAGCGGGGGGTGGGGGGTGGATCTTTTTGTACCTGATGCCCTTTCATAGCCTCCTGTGGGATCTGGGCTTTTGAAATGGAATATAATTGTAAATAGGGGGAACAAACCATCAGGTACTGTGCATTTATAGGTTAAAATACAGCATAGGCCAGTCCAGTACAATTACACTGTGCCTCTGTATATACTAGAAGAGCATATCCAGTAGATTTAGACTCTGTAAACAGTATTCATAATGGAGCCTAGCGAGACCTTTGGGTTTAATAAGACTTCGTGGTAGTGGAAATAGCTCCATAATTTCCCCTCTGCAGCAATCCAGAAAAAAAGGTCTCGTTTTCCTTTCAATTTCCATTTCCTCAGCGTCTCCGCCCACCCCATCTTGAGGCTCCACAGGAAATGGGCTGCGTGGCTAGCCTCACAAATGGGCTGTAGCGCGTGCGGTGAAAAGGGGCTTTGAGAGGGAGGCTGGATAGTATGATGGCTGACATCTGGGATTCCTAAGAGGAACAGGAGTGGAGCTCTCCTCCTGTGAGTCTTAGGAACACCACACGTTAGGCTCTTTCCCCGGCTATGCGAAGCTCTAGTGGTACAGAAGCTCTGCTCCTCAGGGTCCCCGCCTGCTCCACCCCAGATGGTGCTTCAGTCCCTTCTGTCTGATCCTTCTGTTTAGAGTGTGCCAGCCCATTGGCTGAATACCAGAACAGCCTCAGAGTGGTCTGAGTAGGAGGGCAGGATTCTATGCTCTGCTTGTGGCAGGAGCCATACGCCATAGGCTGTTTGTCTGTCTGGGTGAGGACTTTATTAGGGAATGGGGCTTGTTGGCTGGAGCATCATCTCTTCTGCTAAGGAGAGACTTGTGTAAATAGATGCCTGCTCTGGGTCTTCATCAGCTGCCACTAAGTCAGTCAATGGGAACCCTGCTATTGACTGCAGTGGAAACACAATCAGGCCCTGAAGGAGGCACATTGTGAGTTGAGTTTGACGTCCTATACCAGGGAGCTCCATAGTTAGGTACTTTCACAGAGAACTCTGCAGAATCTTGCTCTTGGTGCCATTGGCTGCCTTGTGCCTATTGATGGCGTGTTCTTGGAGCGCAGCAGAGAGAAAGACCATTCTATAGGTGGTCAGGCGTTGGCTATGAGGACCAGAACCTTGAATTGGATCCAGTATTGGAGAGGGAGCTAATATCCTGGATGAAGGATGGTGTCTGGCTCCCTGGATTCCATGGGTTAAGGAGCCAGGCAATTTACTGACTTGTTTTGTAACTGATTAACATAGTCACATAATGTCACATAACTCCATGCAGCTGTGACATAAATCTGGGGAACTTACTGCATTAGTTAGGTCTAAATGTCTAGTACAGCAGCCTTGAATATAGGCACAAAATCAGTATAACAGAAACAGACCATAGTACAGTATATTTCAGCCTGCACACAGTCCTTCTGGGGGAGTCTGAGACTCTCCCACAAAGGATGTTGCAAGATTTGGGTTTAACACACCCTCTGTTGAAGATATTGTATTTATCCCGAAGTGCGTCACAAACAATGGGCCTGATTCTGCAGCTCTTAGTCACACTGTATATTGAAGCCACTGGGACTATTCGCCCACTTAAAATTAAGCAGGTGCACAAATGTGGCAGGATTGGAATCCATAAACCGTCAGGGCCTCAATTTTATATCTCCTCTACAAGACAGGTTGCAGGAAGATTAGAGCAAACTATGGAAAACAGTTCGTAAAGGAAGAGTAATATGTTCTGAAATAGAATAAAAGACTATTATATCATCTTGCCTCTGGTAATGTGGAGAATAATTCTCCACTCCTAGAATTCTGCACTAAATAAAATTGGATATACTGAAAAAAATTATAATCTTTGCATAGTGGCAAAAGCAACTTCTTTATACAATGTTGCATTCGCTGCTTTGAAGGAAAGGAAAAGGAAGAAAAGACACTTTTACATTTCCTTTTGACCTTTTATAAATATCAGTTTGTATTAACCAAATTCCCATACAAGAGCTCCAAAGATTCAAGAAATAACAGTTAACTCTCTAGGGATGTTAACCGACAACTTGAGGAGAGATGGTGAATTTAGAATGCAGATGTGAAAGACACAGATGTGCAGAGAGAGCAGAAGTTCTACATATGTAAAACCAAGTCTTTAACCTGAGCAGGAGTCACCAAGCAGTGGCGTCCTGAACTGGCAGGGGAGGGACAGACAAAATGATCTAATAGTGTCTTCTGCGATATGATGAATGATAAGTCCTTGTGCAGTGAGACCTTTCTCCTTCAAATTTGCAAAGCTGTAAAATGCACATAACCTTTATCATAGCTGTCAGCCCCAAATGAACAAAGTTTACAGTCCATTTTATACAGCTAAACAGTGTGGTGACATGATAAGCAGGCATGACAAATTAACCAGGGCCACAACCTTTCATAGCCTCATTATCAACACTATAACCTGCCTCCAGGCACTTCCTCCAGTGAAAGTCTCAGGCCTTCTGAAAAAGTGAAACATCTCCCACAGGGCAGGAAGTGTCTGTTCCTCCCCAACAAGTTTATAGATTCATAGCCTCTAGGACTGGAAGGGACCTCGAGAGGTCATCGAGTCCAGTCCCCTGCCCTCAGGGCAGGACCAAATACTGTCTAGACCATCCCTGATAGACATTTATCTAACCTACTCTTAAATATCTCCAGAGATGGAGATTCCACAACCTCCCTAGGCAGTTTATTCCAATGTTTAACCACCCTGACAGTTAGGAACTTTTTCCTAATGTCCAACCTAAACCTCCCTTGCTGCAGTTTAATCCCATTGCTTCTTGTTCTATCCTTAGAGGCTAAGTTTTCTCCCACCTCCTTATGACACCCTTTTAGATACCTGAAAACTGCTGTCATGTCCCCTCTCAGTCTTCTCTTTTCCAAACTAAACCCAATTCTTTCAGTCTTCCTTCATAGGTCATGTTCTCTAGACCCTTAATCATTCTTGTTGCTCTTCTCTGGACCCTTTCCAATTTCTCCACATCTTTCTTGAAATGCGGTGCCCAGAACTGGACACAATACTCCAGCTGAGGCCTAACCAGCGCAGAGTACAGCAGAAGAATGACTTCTCGTGTCTTGCTCAAAACACACCTGTTAATGCATCCCAGAATCATGTTTGCTTTTTTTGCAACAGCATCACACTGTTGACTCATATTTAGCTTGTGGTCCACTATAACCCCTAGATCCCTTTCTGCCATATTCCTTCCTAGACCGTCTCTTCCCCTTCTGTATTTGTGAAACGGATTGTTCCTTTCTAAGTGGAGCACTTTGCATTTGTCTTTATTAAACTTCATCCTGTTTACCTCAGACCATTTCTCCAATTTGTCCAGATCATTTTGAGTTTTGACCCTATCCTCCAAAGCAGTTGCAATCCCTCCCAGTTTGGTATCATCTGCAAACTTAGTAAGCGTACTTTCTAAGTTGATTAGCAGGAAGCAGTAGTGCAGATTTGGCAAGGTTCAGTGTCCCCAGTCTTCTCCCGAAGGCTCTTGTCATACATAGCAGAGCCCACTTCTGCATAAACCCCACTCTTGCAGAAAGAATCCATTGCATCTTTGGTTGATGAACGGATCCACATCTAATCATGCCTAAGCAGCCTTCCAGTGAGCAGAGCAAGGCACCGGGAACCAGGAGACCTAGGTTCTTTTCCCAGATCTGTTTGACTTTGGACAAAGTCACTCAAACTGTGCCTCAGTTTAACTATATGCAAAACAACACTTACCCACCTCACAGAGATACTTTGCTGCTCCCAAAGTGCTTTGAGATCATTGGATGACTTGGCTCATGGGTCTAGAAATGTGTTCTTCACTTAAAAGGCAAGACATATCGAGTCCGATTCTCAGTTGGGGTAATCTGATGCAGGTTAAAATCAAGGGAATTGGGTTGATTTATTCCAGATTAGAATCTGGCCCTCTAAATTCCATTTTTGGATGAACCATCCAAGAGAGGAATATTTATACCTGGTTCACTGGGCTGGAGCAAATGATACTCACTGTCTTGGGATGGAGAATGTAAAATATCAACGCACTCCTCTTCCCAGTGTTTATTGTCCTCAGGAGTCGACCTCTGCCATATTCTCTACACCTAGAGCTGTGCAACAGCAGCGAAGATCCTCATTGGCACAAAATAAATGGAGAGCGCAAAATTAAATTGTATTAATTTCAAGCTCTATTAGGATTTTCTGGAAGTAAAAATCAATAGCAAAGGACGGAATCAGTAGGGAACGTGACCTGATTTTCCCAGCCTCTGAGAGGGAATTGTAAACAATGAAGAGACAATAAAATACACAACTATAAAAATGTACTAATTTCTCTGATGGGGAAAAAGAGAAAATAAAAAGCCTGCATAAACAGCCACTTGACTGTTGTTTGGCATGAATGTCCAAAACAGATAATTGTCCATTATTCTCCTTTGTTTTTTCTCTCCTATAGGAAATTGCAAAATGGGGTGATCCATCCCAACATTTCATCATGTACAACTCACTGTTGTCAGAGTGTAATGTTTGATATAAAACAAGATTAATCTTTCTTTTTATTATTTTTTTTTCTTTTCGGCCAGCTAAACTGTTTTCGATGAATAAAAACACTATGTTGCAATGATATTGATAATTTGCATGTGAAAAGCTTTCCACCTGGTAACAAAAACAATTGTTTCAGTTGTGCCACCACTAGTCACAAGAGATAAGGTCCGTTCTCCTCCTCCTCAATTAGACACACAAAAACCTGAAAAAGGTAGAAAACGTGTGACAATTGTACCTCCTGTTATCTGAGACTGATGCTAATGTAGTGATATTTCCAAATGCATCTGCACAGCTGGCACTGTACCCAATCCATTATAGCCTGGCAGTTTATGCATCTCTAACAGGGCACCTCCAATTTGGGAAGGTGGAACATATTTGAGTACTGTCAAATGTCAAGTTTTTAAATGCAGCGTTAATGGCATTTGGCTGAAATCCCCAGATTTGCATTGGTCCTCTTTGTTGCTGTCATGCTTTGATGGATTATCAAACCACCAGGTGGCAGTGTGTGTGTAGTGGGCGGGGAACATTCTCTCAGGGGGGCCATGAACTTGAGAATGTTTTGATCATGCTTGATGAGCACAGGGTCACAGAGGTGCCCAAGGCAGTGAGAAAGAGAAGGAAACAAGCGGGAGGAGGCTTTAACTTTAAAGAATGTTGGTTCTTGCTGCGTTTTCATCGACCCTTGTAAACCTCCACAACCAAAGAGAGCAAATCCACTAAGTTCAAAGCCAGTGTCAGCTCCACAGGCTCATGGAAGCAGTCAAAGAGAAATTTGCATTTGCAAATTTTCCTTACATAGAGCCAAACAAACAAACAAACAAAGGAGCCTTTCATAGATCATGTTGCTGTAGAAAAAGCACAAGAGTTACCTGTTCTATTCCCTGCTTACCCTGAGCCTACACACTTCAGCCTTATTCTTGTCTATGGCTTTGGCTACACTACCAAGTTTTGTGGCCCCAAACTGCCTTTTGGCAACAAAACAGTGCGATGCGCCTTTCTCAGGAAAAATGCCAGGTTTCGGCCACAAAAAACCTCCACCCCACGAGAGATTTTTTTTCTTTTCCCCTTCCTTTATTGTCGACAAAGAGCCAGTGTAGACACTGCTGTTTGTTTTGTCGACGGAATTGGCTTCTGCCAGTATCCCACAATGCCTGCCTGTATCTGACAGCTGAAGGTGCTGCTCCATTTGGGGAACAAAGAGAAAATCACTGGAATGCTCTTGTTCTGCCCTGCACTAAGAACACAGTGGCAAGCAGATTGCTGTCATAGGGAGGGTGGGAGGAGAGACTGCTGGCTGCTTTGATGTTCCTCAGCATGGAGAACTCCCAGAGCTACTCACGATGCTGCTCCTGGCAGCTGAGAAGGCTGTGGGAGAACTTGGAGGGAATCCTCCCAAAATGCACAGGGATCAGCTCTGCCTTCCCACAACACTGCACTGTGGGATACATACCCACAATGCATTGCTCACACTGTCGACGATGGTGCCCACAATGTGGACATGATCTGTCGACAGAGGGAGCCAGTGTGAACACCCTTTGGTGATTTTTGTTTTATCGACTTTCGGGTGTCAACATTAAGTTTTGTTGACAAAACTTGGTAGTGTAGACAAAGCCTATGTTACAACTGGAGGTGCGACTGTCGCTCACGTAGGCCCGGAGCTGTACACATTCAGTGGGTCAGCCTGCTGATTTAGAAGTAAAACTCATTCATAAGAGCAATAACATATTGGCACCTTGCACTATAATGAAATCGGGCTAAACAAGACCATATTTTCAATTAATTGGACTGGATTGTGTGATGTGTGTGTGTATAATACTTATATTTTCTATAGACAACCTGCAGTGATTCAAATTTAACAGCACTTTGCACAAAATAAACCCCAACTGGTTATTATTTCTCCTCTACACTGATAGCTTTAAAGTGACTAGTTAACATAGAAGGACTTCAGATACAAAATTCAGACCTGGATTTCGTCCTCATTCCAGTTCAGAGCTGTTAGGAGGGGATATTCCTCTTTGGCTTGATATTGTACTAAACCCTAATCATGATGTTTATGTCTGAGTTTCAGGGGCATTTTGGGATTTGAAGTTCTGGTTCTGGTCTTTCTATACTAGAAAGATTACAGTAGTTCATCTTGTCCTGAACTTGGCAGAAACTCAGTCACTCTTTACGGCTGTGTTGAAAGCCAGGTCAGAAAACCTGATCTATAAGGAAAGATTTAAAAAAATTGGACATGTTTAGTCTTGAGAAAGACTAATGGGGAGACCTGAGAACAATCACTTATGGCCAGATTTTCAAAAGAGTTTAGTATGTTGGATGCACGTAAGGCCTGGTCTACACTGGGCGGGGGGTGTGTCGATGTAAGATACGCAACTTCAGCTACGGGAATACCGTAGCTGAAATCGACATATCTTATTCCAACTTACCTCCCATCCTCATGGCGCGGGATCAATGGCCGCAGCTCCCCCGTCGACTCCGCTACCGCCGCTCGCTCCGGTGGAGTTCCGGAGTCAACAGGGAGCGCGTTCGGGGATCAATATATCGTGTCTTAATGAGACGTGACATATCGATCCCCGATAAATCGATCGCTACCTGCCGATACGGCGGGCAGTCTGGACGTACCCTAAGTCACAAAGGGAGCAGTTGGGGCTGGGTACTTTTGAAAATCCTACTGTCATTCAGGTGCCTAAATGGGATCTGAGATAATTTTGAATATCTGGGCCCGCCGTGGTACTGAGCCCCTGAAAACCCACTCCTTTGAACACCGGGTCTGGAGGTTTAGATGTCTACATTACCAGGGAAACAAACTTAAATTCAGGTAATATCTAAATCTGATTGTACTATGGTATTAGATCATGAGGGTCCTTTGTGGTCCGGAGTATGAATGATCGATCTTCTGCTGGATTAAGCCTAGTACACAGCGATACCATCAGAAGGGAGCAATTAGAAGTAACATTCATGGCAGGTTTAAGTGATCTGTACAAATACAGAGGGGAGGGTGTGAGAGGGAGAAAGAAGGAGACTTCCTGACCTAGTGATTTATTTATGAAATTCCTAGAGCAGAGAAGCTCTTGAGACTGCAGAGTGAAGTAAACAGTGTGCCACAATATATTTAGCAAACAATAACACAAGCCGCAGAATACTCTATGGACGGTGGAGATATACATCCCCTTCTTGGGAGGTTTGTGAATGACTAAAGTCAGGGAACAGAGAGTTTTAGAATGGGGAAGCGGAAAGATTTCCCTTCCTTCTTCCTATGAATAAATCACAGCTGTGAGCCTGCTAAGAAATCCAGATCCTTGTCATGTACTTCCTAAAAAGCCCTGGCATCTCCCCTCCTGGTGCACACATCATCTCATGCCCTTTTTGTGTTCTGTCCTACCCACTCGTGGGCCTCCATATGGAATTTTGAACACCGATGCTCATCGACTTTATAGACATCTCTAAACTATCAGGGTAAAAGGCTCTATTAGGCGCAAGAACCCTGGCAGAGGCATTTCACAATGAATTGCAGTCTCTGGAGCATGGTCTGGGGGTCCAGTGAAGGAAGAATTACAGAGTATGACCCACTAAATCGACCGGTGGTGGATCGATCTCAGAGCGTCGATCCTGGCTGTAGTGTAGATGTAGTCTAAGACACCGTACAAGAAAGGCACGAATCAATGTTTAATGGCATCAGTGGCAGATAAGACTTCTTTAGCCTGGAAATTTGTACTGAAGCTGGATGGAGAAGCAGATTGTACTAACTGCACAGATATATTCATCAAGGAGCTAAGGGACCAATCCTGTGAGGTGCTGAACTCCCATAGATCCTAAAGGAGAGCATGTTTTATACTGGAGATATTGTACTGGTGTAGCTAGCCACCAGTGTAAACACATTATACCAGAATTGCTCACTCTAGTTTCAAACTAGACTAAGCCACACCAATACCAGCCCTATATTACACCAGGGCTGCAACTGCACATCTGTACTTGGGGCTTGCACTGGTGTAGCATCGTTCAGGCTTCCCAGACAGCTCTCAGCCCTGGCACGTTTATTTGCATTCTGGCCTCCCAAGGAGTCTATGTGTCTGTGCTCATCCAGGGGGGTGCCCCAACCTCACAGTGATGTGTCTGTCTCTATGCATCCGAAGAAGTGAGGTTTTTACTCACGAAAGCTTATGCCCAAATAAATCTGTTAGTCTTTAAGGTGCCACCAGACTCTTTGTTGTTTTTGTAGATACAGACTAACACGGCTACCCCCTGATACTTGTGATCAAGGGTCTCTCAGGTGTGGAAGAAGGAAGTGAACTCCCACACAAACTTTCCTTGTTTGCCCACCAAGTTAGAGGATCCTTCACACTGGAGGAGATCATTACTAATTTGTCTATGCCAGGGGTCGGCAACGTTCGGCACGCGGCTCACCAGGATAAGCACCCTGGCGGGCCGGGCCAGTTTTATTTACCTGCTGACGCGGCAGGTTCGGCCGATCGCGGCCCCCACTGGCCGCGGTTCACCGTCCCGGGCCAATGAGGCAGTGAGAAGCCGCGGCCAGCACATCACTTGCCCACGCCACTTCTCACTGCCCCCATTGGCCTGGGACGGTGAACCGCGGCCAGTGGGGACCACGATCGGCTGAACCTGCCATGTCAGCAGGCAAATAAAACTGGCCCAGCCCACCAGGGTGCTTACCCTGGTGAGCCACATGCCGAACATTGCTGACCCCTGGTCTATGCTGTCTTGCTCGGCACATAAACTGTTCGAAGCCAAGCCAGCAGATACTGGAGAGAAGCCTTGCGAAAGGTGTTGCATAGGCACATGACGCCATGTGGCCTAAAAGGATAAGGCAGGAATGAACTGATGTCTTTGGTTTCTTACTTGATTGATTAGATTGTTCATTGATTGGAATCTGCCTATGGGAAGACAAGCTCTTGCTCGGATAGAATCCAGAGTCACTCCTCTGGATTGTATAATTTGTGTTGGAGTCAGGACAGACTTTTCTGTATTCACACAGATCCCAAGTGATGCCAGAAGAATGAGGTCAGAACTTCCAGCCAGGACCTGTCCATCAAAAGCCAATCATCTAGGTGATGCATCCGAAGAAGTGAGGTTTTTACTCACGAAAGCTTATGCCCAAATAAATCTGTTAGTCTTTAAGGTGCCACCAGACTCCTTGTTGTTTAGGTATGGAAAGACGGTCAAGCCATTGTGACAAACATGTGTGCTACTACTGAGAATACTTTTGCAAACGGACTGGGTACAGTTACTACTCTGAAGGGACGTGCCCTGTATTGGTAGTTGTTGGGACCTACGACAAACCTGAGGAACCTCCTGTGGGAGGGATGAATGTCTATGTGAAAATAGGCATCCTTCGTGTTGAGCGTTATGAACAACTGTCTCTGTCTAGGGATGGGATTATTGATGGGATTATTGATCATCCCAGGTGACCATCCAAATCCTCAACTTGCAGATAAAAACATTGAGTTGCCGAAGATTCAGGATGGGTCTCCATCTTCCCTTTTTTCTTGGTGATTGTAGCGGGGTGGCTACTCCGCTCCTGCCGAGAAGGGCTTAAAACAGCCCTGGCAGAGGGCTGCAGCTCTAAAAGCTGGGCTGATTGGGGAAGCAGTCACAGCTGGGCCACGCCCCAATCAGGCCTCAGCTGGCCCTATGTAAGAGGCTGGGAGCCAGAGACCAAGAGTCTCTCTCTCCGTTCAGAGAGAGAAGGGCCTGGCTGCAGGGATCTAGAGACAGGGTACCTGAGTGGAGCAGGGCTGGGGAAAGGCAGAGGAGCTAGGGAGCTCCAGCCTGGAAAGCCCCAGGCTGTGGCCTAGCAGAAGGCCAAGGGGTACTGGGGTTGCAGAGGGCAGCCCAGGGCTAGGCCAAGGCAGCAGGTCCAAATCCAACCTTGCCGATGATGAGTGGCTTATACTGCAGTCTGCCCCAGAGAGCGGGGGCTAGTTGGTGACTGGCAGTGGCCTTATCCTGAGGCGAGGTAGGGATAGTGGGTGGGGGTTCCCTGGGGAGGGGAAACCCAGTGGAAAGGGGTTCTGCCAGAGGGCAGCCCCCCCAGATAAGGGCACTGGGGTCCTGGGAGGGACACGGGGGCCAAAAGAGGACAGGCGGACCACTGGTCTGCAGAGGGCGCTCCAGGACGCTGGAAGAGCTAATTCCTGGAGTCCCCAGCAAGAGGCGCCGCAGGGGTGAGTCCATTCCTCTACAGTGATCAGGAAGTATTTGGAGTGAAAACCCTTTCCTTGATGTTGATATGGCACCAGATCTACGGCTCCCCATCAGAAAAGGGAATCCACCTCTTGGATGAGTATCCCATCGTGAGAGTGGTCCCTGAAGAGGGAAGAAAGAAGAATTTGTCGTGGTGCTAGGAGGCGCACTTCTCAACACTTCTGTCCAAAGCACAGGTCTGGCCTGGCTGGAATTAGACTGGGGCCTCGTTGCACAATCCATGAGATGTTTCCTAAGCCTGAACTCATGTGATTGCTGAGTGAGGCTGGGAAAGGAGCAGCAAATGGTACACTCCATGAAAAATAGGCTTCTCCCAAGCAATAAAGGCACTGTTCATGGTTGTTGCTGACTGGAAAGGCGTGGGGGCATAATCTCTGTCCTGTATTGGGAAGGAAGGGGGTTCCCCAAGGGGAAGGGAAGTCCCCACATTCTAACTAGAAATTAATTCTAGGAAAACTAGTGCTAAATCTAACTAACAATAACTCTACAATATTTGCAGGTTTGAAGACAGAAGAACAGCTTGGGATGCTGGAGGGTTCTGATTCAGACCATGTGGCAGTAGAGAACGAATGGGAGAGGTGGTCTGTTGACATCACCCCTTTATGCCCTTGGTTTGGAGCATGAGGAGGAGAAGAACACAGGCCAGACCAATGGACATTGCTAGCAAGAATCCTATGGTCTCAGATGCAAGGAGCTCATGCATACTCCACAGTGTTACACATATAAAAATCAGCACTTGAAGAAGAACTAGGGAATCCACCCATTACAATTACTTTGACTTCAACTCTAAACCGTACATCCTTATCTAAGGGCCTGACCCTGCTTTCCCTGTGCACCCAAAACTCCCATTGAAGTCAACTATGGCATTTTTAAAATAAAAACTCCTTTAGTTTTTAGAATTTCAGGACATGGGAACCCACATAATACCAAACTAACAAAAAAGCTTGGATGAAACAAACCACTAGATCTCACGTAGACATTCTCACCGGATCTCCAGCCCAGTTTTTCAAACTTGATGTCCCATTAACTTGACAAGTACTCAGAAAAATCAATGTAAATGTCTTGATCTCAGCGAGTTTACACCAGAGCTGGACTTGATGCCTGGACTTTGCATTCAGTCAAACTCATGAACCTTATGAGGTTCACGCATTCCTAGTGGGAAAAAAAATCTCCATTTATACATGGAAATATAGTGATCAATCAACTTTTATCGCTCCAGCTTTCATTATAGCAGCTTAGAACAACAGAATAAAAGCACGTAATGAAAACATTGTAAAAATGTAATAAAAACACACAATACTTGACTGTGCAAGCATTGCTGTTTTAGCACATCTTGGGGAACTGCACAGGAGAGAGCAGTCCAGTCTTCTGGTGTGCTGCCAGTTACCTCCATAACATACATCACACTCTTTCCACTCCGGGAATTGAGCTGATTTAAACCACAGAAGTTATAGGAGACCTTCAAAATGTTTAGATTCAGCAAATACCTGAAAGGTCTCTGGATGGGTTTTGTCGTCTTGGCTATGGAAAAGTTGGGTGGGAAAATCGCTTGAGAACAGCCTCTCTCGTTGTACCATGGAGCTTCCTGGAAATAGCAAGGAGAGAAAAGACAGGGTCAGTTTGGGATTTGGAGGAAAGTTAGGGGATGTGTGGGTAGGCATGATGGTCTTAAACAATTTGACCTACCCAGACCCATCTCTAATTTAAACTTTTTGGACCAGATTCATCTTAGATATAAATAGACTCAACTCCCACAGTACCTGCCAAGGCCGGATTTGGCTCTTTGTGGCTGGCTAGTATCACAAAGGTGCCACCCTCTTTGCTTTCAAGAGATTATTTCATCTAATCTAATCCAGTCCATGAAGCACTATGGTATATGAGCACCTAACGATCTCTTCCCCAGCTCTCATTATCATAATATTCTGGCTCCAGAATTAATCCTTTCCCTCATACATTTTCAGTTTGAAAAAAAAAAGTGGGAAATATCTCCCAGGATGGGAAGATCTCATTAGTTTCCCCTGCCCCCGTGTGGTATGTTCATACCCATGTCTCTTTTCACAGTGATAAATAAATCTATGCAGCGATTTTACTGTGAGTTCCAAGAGTCCCAGAGAGTTTGCCTTTTATTTTAATAATTAACACTTAATTGATTTTTTCACCTTCAAAATGTTTCACAAACATTAAAGAGACACTGTGAATATAACAGTCACTTTCTGATTTGAATATTTTTTACCTGTTATTACAAGTAACACCTAAGATAACTGGACTGTAAGAGGTGAAAGAAAATATTATTCTTGATTTTGTTTGCTTTTAACAACAGTTTGAGCATAAACATTTCCACTGCTTCTGTGGAACAGTCAGTCATCTCCCCAACCTCCTCCCTTGTTTGTGTGGATCTTTTTTATGGACAAAGAGGAGAGAGAGAAATTTAAAACAAGTTGAAGTCACTGGAGTTGCCCCATTTACCCCAGCTCTGAATTTGGCCCGATGGAATTTTATTGTTCCTTTATCTACTGGAAAGAATGTTTAAAAGTTTAATTGGCATATAACGAGATAACTATAACAAGTTAATTAGTTCTCAATTACGTTGCGTTTACCATACGTTCTGAGTGTGCTCTTAGCAATTAAGGACACCTAATGAACTTGCTATAGTGATTGAGTTTGCCATGTTAAGAAAACTAAAATAAAACACAGATATAAAAAATAATGTGCACACATATTTTTATAGCACATTTGAAGCAAAGCATGGTCTAGTGTGTATGGACTTACACCTCCAGGGCTGCAGCAGATTCTATAAGGGATATGGCCAGTAAATTTACTCTGGCACACCTAATCAAATCTGCTATGAACCAGCTGGCTTTCAAGATGGGCCTTACTGGAAAAAGTTTTCCTGGGAGCATTATGAGAATTTCAAAGGAAGAAGAGAGGAAAGGAATCAAAGTTGCATGATGTCAATCAGTCATTCACCATAGCTTTAGAATAACATAGTTCAGATCATTAAGGTGATTGAATGTGTTGGCATGAACTGAAGACCTACTGTGTGACAACAGAAACTGCAGTGGGTGAAGGAAAAGGGTTATTCATAGATTCAAGGACTGGAAGGGACCTTGAAAGGTAATCGAGTCCAGTCCCCTGCCCTCATGGCAGGTCCAAATACTGCCTAGACCATCCCTGATAGACATTTATCTAACCTACTCTTAAATATCTCCAGAGATGGAGATTCCACAACCTCCCTAGGCAATTTATTCCAGTGTTTAACCACCCTGACAGTTAGGAACTTTTTCCTAATGTCCAACCTAGACCTCCCTTGCTGCAGTTTAAGCCCATTGCTTCTTGTTCTATCCTTAGGGGCTAAGATGAACAAGTTTTCTCCCTCCTCCTTATGACACCCTTTGAGATACCTGAAAACTGCTATCATGTCCCCTCTCAGTCTTCTCTTTTCCAAAGATCATTTAGCCAGGTGAGTACACGGAGATCAATTTCTCTCTGTGCCTAGAGTCCACTCTTCTTTATGCTCTGTGCAATTAAAGTACCACACTGAGTAGGCATCGGAAGAAAAAAAAATTCCAAACTAATTTACATTTTAATGAATTTTTAATTGAACTAAAATCTGTTGTTTCTGTTTAAAGATGCAGTGTTGACTTTGTGGTCTGTGCTGCTGCGAGCCAAGTGGGATCTTAATGTGATAAAAACAATGATAATGCTAAGCTTAATTAGCTTTGAGAGCCTGTCTGGTAAAGCAGCATGGAATATGGGAATAAAAGCGTTACCCTCCAATGATACTGAATTTAGAAAGTGGGAGGCTGGGGCAGGATCTGCACTGCTGGGACTAGCTGTGAAACGATAGCCAGTGTTGTTTGTTGGGATCAACAGATCTCCAGATCTGGAGTTGGACAGAAACCTGGCCCAGGGTGTTAGGACTTTTCTGTTGTGATTTGATCCGAGATCATCCATTAGGATCAAGTGGGTTTATCCCATGTGTTCAGTTTCCTTTGACTGTAGGGTCTTCTGACCACCTTCAGCCAGATCCAAACTTTTGGGCTAGCCAGCTTCTGAACCCGAGCGTGGATTTTCAAATGGCCTCTGTTTATAATGGGCGGAACCAATACTTGACACCCAGCATTTCCACCCTTTCCAGGCCTGGAGCTGAATGTTGCAGGCATGGGACCATTTCTAGTTTCTGTGTCTTATTGGAACAATGCCCTGAACAGCAAGTGCTCTTACCCCTCACATGGCTGCTGAGTGGAGAAGACCCTCTAGCCCAGGGGTCGGCAACCTTTCAGAAGTGGTGTGCCGAGTCTTCATTTATTCACTCTAATTTAAGGTTTCACGTGCCAGTAATACATTTTAACGTTTTTAGAAGGTCTCTTTCTATAAGTCTATAATATATAACAAAACTATTGTTGTATGTAAAGTAAATAAGGTTTTTAAAATGTTTAAGAAGCATCATTTAAAATTAAATTAAAATGCAGAGCACCCCGGATCGGTGGTCAGGACCCGGGCAGTGTGAGCGCCACTGAAAATCAGCTCGAGTGCTGCCTTTTGCACGCATGCCATAGGTTGCCTACCCCATGCTCTAACCTGTAGTGAAGGCCAAAGGCAGACACTAGAGATGGATCTGGACCAGGGGTCAGCAACATATGGCACGCGTGCCAAAGGCGGCACGTGAGTTGATTTACTGTGGCATGCTACTGCCGGCCTGGGGTCCCAGCCGCCGGTCCGCTCAGCCTACTGCCAGTCTGGGGTTCCATCCGCTGGCCCCTGTAACTGTAAAATGTATTACTGGCACACGAAACCTTAAATTACTGCGAATAAATGAAGACTTGGCACACCACTTCTGAAAGGTTGCCGACCCCTGACTGGACTGTAAAGTTGGAATCTACATCTGGAGCCAAACTTCCTCAAAAATCAGGGGCTAGAGAAGAGGGCAGGCGATTCATTTTAAAAATGGCAACATGCAGGGATTTCTGCAGAGTTTCACACTGGAGATGAGCAGCCAAAACCCAAGATTCAAACACTCCCAGACTTTTAGCAGGCAGGGATATGCATACATGTATAATCAAGTTCCAGATTTCACAACTGGCCCATCTCTTTATAGTGGTATGTAAACAGGAGACACCCCAACTCTGTTTCTGACACATTATACACACACTGGGTCAGGTACAAACTTACCCCCTGCCTCAGACTTATCTTTAGTGCTATCTTAAATTACAACAGATCAACCTCACTGTTTCAAACATGGTTCCTTGCAATCTTCTGAGTTTCTGCCTCAGAGAGGGACATTTTACTTCTTTTATATGCTTGGGTTGCAGCTCATAGGACCCACCAGGTCTGGTTTCCAGGTGAGTCAGCAGAATAGCTTTGCATATCCATGGAGGATTTCTAGCACATGATATACCCTGTTACATGGATCTACCCAAATCTCTAGATCTGAATATCTCAGAATTTTGGGGTATGAAAGTTATGACTGGGAGTCCATCTTTACTGCCAACAAAGGTGCCAGTGGTGGTGGTTTTGTCATTGCAAAACATGGTAGGATGACCACCAAGCCCTTCTCTTAAGGGCCATCCTTTATTCTAATGTCCTACATCCCTCAAGGAAGCACTCTGTCCTGCATTTAGCAACACACTATTCTGCAGTCATCATGCAAGGGAATCATACATTATGAAATTCATACATGAGTTGGTATTGTGTATGATTCTATACCATTAATAAAACATTTGTGGCTTGCCATCCTGCATTTTTCATTGTCCTTTTTGCCTGACATGTTGGTGATAATTTAACATCTGATCACTAGGATCTGCACCGAGAGTCATCTCACACATGCCCTCAAACAGCTATCAGGTGACAATAACTTTTGTTCACTACTCACAGGGGTTGGATTCACACTCACTGCTCCAAGGCTTGTAATAAAAATATCCTTTGTTTTGTGCATACTGGGAATGAAATGGGATGCAACCATACATGCACACGTTTACAGAAGCTTAAAAACCCTGCTTTATTTTAATCTGGATCAAGTCATCCCCCCTTCCCCCCCCCCCCGCCGCCCGCTTTCCCCCATCAGTTTATACACAAGTGCTGGAGGTTTGGAGATATTGAACCTTGTAATATTAAGGACCTACCCCCATCCCCCACAGTGTGTCTGCCTGGTCTATTGCTCTCTAGACTAGGCTCACCTGCCCCTCTCTACAGCAGGATAATCAGGACAGAGAGACCTTCAAATCTTCTCCCACCTCCATGGCTTTGGAAATTAGACCCCTCGCTGTCCTTTCCTCCTTTGCACCAGAGCAAGTTTGCTATTGATTAGAGTGACAAATAAAGTGGTGTGAGCACAGCCCTTGGCCCGATCTTATCTCAGCAGAACTGGAACATTAGGAAATTAATGAAAGGGGAAGGAAATCGCTGGGATTTTTGAATTTCAATCAGGGGCACCGAGACCCCCAAAGCGGGGAGTATTACGAGAGCTAATGTACTGCGTGCAGGAGCTCAGCTGGCTCCCACGTTCACACTAGACATCACAGTAGGAACTTGGCTAATCTTCCTGTGCCAGACAATCAAGGCGCTTGTTGGGGGAGGCAGGGTGACTCTACACTGTAGCAGGCATGCGGCAGAGAGAAATAGCTTTCCAGGGTGAGTAGCTGGGGAGGTAACAGTGTTACTAACGTACGATGGCCTTGCTCAATTCCTTCTCGACTGGCCTGGTGAGTAGGGGGGGCTGCTCCATGCGGCCATGTGGAGTTGGAAGCCAGGAGCCCTTGTGCACACACAGACAGCAGGCCCTGTGCTTCACAGCTTACGTAGGTGTGATTGTATGCTTGCACACGCTGTTCAAAGGGGGAAGAGGGCCTCCTTGCATGTTTCCACCCATCAGTCGGCTGCACTTGTGTCAAAACACCCACAGTCTTTCCCATGGAAAAAAATGTCTTAAAAGCCAAGAAACATCTGTTCAAAGCGTGTGAGATCCCTCCACGTTTTTACAGAGATCCCCACTGGAGTCAGAGGGCACCTAATAGTTTTAAAATCTCCAAAGACTGGCCTGTAGTCGCATTTCACTCTTTCCTTCCTTCCTGCAAAGATGGCCCTTTAAGGAAATTTGCCCTTCTTTCTTCATCTTCCTTTGCCTTCTCTTTTTCTGTCTCCTTTGCCTTCCTGGCTGATATTGTGGGAAAGGCACTGTCGAGTCAAAGGAGTGATTTTTTCCATTTTGTTCTGACAGTTCTGAGTTTCACGGTCATTCAGATCTCCCGAGGGAGCAAGTAGCCACGTGAAAGCTCCGTCTTCTTCTCTCATGAGTCTCACCCTTACAGCTGACAGGTCCTGAGGAATGTAGCCGTGTGGGGAGATCACCGTTGCAGAGGCAATTTCTTGAGTAGCTAGGGACAATTCCCTGGAAGACTCTGAAAAATAGGACCAAGACTTTGAATTTGACCCAGTATTTTGAGGGGGTATAGTGTAGTAAGCCAAGCATCTGGATAATGCACTCCTGGTGACCCGTGTTACAGCTACTCGCCTTTAAGAGAGGTTTATTTCCATCCCTAGCTATGAACAAGTAATCCAGCCTGGAGGTTATGAAAGCGTGAAGGGCAAAGCTTTGAGTTAGGTTCACGACTCTATTTCAGATGCAGAAAGGGCCGAACATTCATTCTCAAACTCTGCCAGTGAGGTTTCACTCGTTGAAAGATGGTAAAAAACATGTTGTTTCTTAAATGCCCTATGAGAAAAAAGAGGACTGTTCACATTTATAGCCTATTTCTGGAATTAACACTGCATGATGTGAACATTTGACCTGGTGCTACAGTAGAGAAGCTTCTAAAGGGAATGGTGATTGATCCTTTAAGTAATTGTGTGCAAGATCTCATCCCTGGGGTTCAGCTTCTCCACTGCATCAAGATCAAGATTCTTGTCCTTGCCTCCAAAGCCTGCCAAACTCCGCTTCTCCCTATTTACTTGTTCTCTGTGCTCCGCTAATGAGGCCAGCTTGGGCTCATGCTCTGTTTCTCCCATAGCCGATCTTTAAGCTTTCGTCCATAATGCTCCTCATGCCTGGAGCACCCTTCCTGAACTGATCTGCAAGGCCCTCTCATGTTCAGATCTGATTAACAGTCAGATCAGAAGCTGTCAGTGGGAGCTGCGGGGTCCCAGCAGCACTCCCACTTTCATTCAACAGCAACCAGGTTTGAAAAATTTGGTTAAAGATTCTTATTGACATGCACATGCCTTTAGTTAGAAGAGGAAGGGTGGCCTTGTGGTTAATGCACAGTGCTAAGATTTATGATCTCTCATGGACCTCCTGTGTGACCGTGGGAAAGTCACTTAGGCTGTGTCTTCATTTGACCCAGGTGGTGTGATTATCAGCTCACAGAGACATACCTGTTGTCATGCTGTCTGGAGTGGCTCACAAACGTGAGTGCGTACGTCAGGACAGACTGTCAAAAACAGGCCACACACCCCAAACTGGTGGTATGTTCTATAAGCTGGGAATGGGCGACAGGGGATGGATCACTTGATGATTACCTGTTCTGTTCATTCCCTCTGGGGCACCTGGCATTGGTCGCTGACGGAAAACAGGACACTGAGCTAGATGGACCTTTGGTCTGACCCAGTATGGCCGTTCTTATGTTCTTATAATTAGATTTCAACAGTAAGCCAGTAACAGATGTGAACTCCTGGATCACTAAACAGTCTTACCATGGCGTCACAGACAATCCCCTGAGACTCTCCAGCCTGTCTTGACACCCAGACAAACTGGACTTGGTGCTAAATGGTCACTTACACCAAAAATCACACAATATTCAGGTTGCTTCCAGTCCCAAGAGACCACTTACCCCAGATCAAGTGGTACCCTAGATCTTTAAACCAAAGACAATGGCTGGAGCCAATTTTGTAATAAATTATCCAAAGGTTTGTTAACTAGGAGAAAGGAATAATAGCGTTATTTACAGGTTAAAGCAAGCAAACATATGCACACAAATGAGTTATCATTTAAATCCTAAGAGTGACATAGTTTTAGTGATCTGTCAATTCAAAGCGTCTTTCAGCAGGGACCCAGGAGATAATCCCTGGGGATCTCTGGCTTCAGTTTGGTTTCTCTGGCCCTGCGAGAGTTCAAACAGCAAAGAGAAGAAAAATCTTCACATTACCTATTTTTATTTCCCTCTCCCAGCATTCAAAGCGATGGGACGAGGCCTTTTGCATGTACTCCTCTATGGGTGTGATAGGGCCATTAACCAGTCCTTTATATTGCAATGTTCCTTGCTGGCCCATCTGATTTGGATAGTTCTTTTGGATGGGCTGGGGGGAGGATTCATGTGTCTGGGTTCACAAGTTCAGAACAAACATTTTCAAACTTATAAAGCAAAACTTGCATATGTTCTTACCACACGGAATACAGACATCACAGGTGAGAGTAAGACATGCAGCAACTTACAAGCGTTTCATAGAGTCTAAACACTAAATACATTGGTATAAGACTAATACCTATTTTGAGCAAAACTAACGTATAGGTGAACTGGTCAGGTCTCCTGCTATGAGTTTGTTAGTTCTTAGCTAATGCCTGCAGTCTTGGCAAGAGCTGGCACCTGGCTTGCCAGCGTCATACCTAGTAGAGCTAGTGGGACTGCATCTACGTGAGCTGGGAATCACACCTCCCAGCTCAACTGCACACATGCTCTAAATCTCTTTGGCCCAGATCCTCAAAATAACTAGGCGCCTACCTCTCATTGACATCAATGAGTTAGAATCATAGAATATCAGGGTTGGAAGGGACCTCAGGAGGTCATCTAGTCCAATTCCCTGCTCAAAGCAGGACCAACACCAACTAAATCATCCCACCCACGGCTTTGTCAAGCTGGGCCTTAAAAACCTCTAAGGATGGAGATTCCACCACCTCCCTAGATAACCCATTCCAGTGCTTCACCACCCTCCTGGTGAAATAGTTTTTCCTAATATCCAACCTAGACCTCTCCCACTGCAACTTGAGACCATTGCTTCTTGTTCTATCATCTGCCACCACTGAGAACAGCCGAGCTCCGTTCTCTTTGGAACCCTCCTTCGGGTAGTTGAAGGCTGCTATCAAATTCAGTGCCTAAATGCTTTGGAGGAGCTGTGCCTCTGTTCCTCCATTCCCCATCTGTATAATGGGGTTAATATCACTTTTGTCTTGTCTATTTAGACTGTAAGCTCTTTGGGGTCAGGACGGTCTCTTACTATATGTATGTACAGTTCCTAGCACAATCGGGCCCGGATCTTGGATCGATTTACTAGATGCTACTGTGAATTAATCGTTGTACTAAATAATATAATAGATGGAAGAACTCACACACAGCACAAATGCCTGAGGCTATGTCTACACTACATGTTACGCCGGCATAATTTGTGTTGTTCCGGGGGTGAATAAACCACCCTCATGAGCGCCATAAGTTACGCCAGGATAAGCAATTGTCTGCACTCCCGCCGACATAGCTTCTGCTGCTCATGACGGTGGGTTTTTATGCCAACAGGAGAGCTGCATTGCTGCACGTATAGACAGAGCCTCAGAGGGCAGAAATGTTTCTCCCGAGAATGGTTTTCAAAGTTTTCCACTAGGGGTCAACAGGGCTCTTTGAACAACAAAGCCCACGAACAAATAAAAATAGATACGTTTAAATCAAAACCTGAATTGAAACATGTCACTGGTATACACATACGGAAATGGGCATGCTAAGGCAAAGAACAAGATAGAATTATGCTTCAGAGGTGTTTAAAAGCTCGTCCCATTCAACAGGAGAGGCTCCCATTTGCAAAACATTTATTCAAGTCTTAATTGAAAATAAATCCTTGAATGTAGCCACTCTATTGAGAGGCTGCACAATGGCCGTGGCCTCTTTAATCATGGTCCCATTCACCCTCTAATCAGTAGAACATATGCAGGCATGAATGGTAGGAGTTGAGAAGTTGCCCTGCCTGTCTCTCTCCCTCCCTCTAATTAGATGCCCCATTTAAATGCTAATCAGCAGCAACACCATGATCAAGGAACCTAAGAGGGAGCATTTGGACATCAGATCATTGCCTTGGGTATAGATCAATGGTTTCTGCTTGTCTCTGGGTCAGAGATTGGGACACTCCTCCTTGCGGGAGACATTTTCTTTTCTAAGCACTGTTTGACTTTGTCCCAGCAGTGAGTGGGTTGTCCCTGCCCAAGAGGCGGGCGTGGTTGAGGATTATTGCTGTACATCCATTTCCTCTTCCTTTTGAAAACCGTTTTTCTAGGCATTCACATATACATACAGGCTGTGGCACTTCTGCTCTGGAGCTATGGTTGCACTTGCTGCCCAATCAGCAGATCAGCCATTGGAAAACCCAGACAAAACTGCCAAGTTTTGACTGATTTTGCGTCAGAAAACTCATGCAAGCACCGAAGTTCTTGTGGCTTTCAGCTGAAACAGTGAATGTGCCTCAGGGTTTTCCCAAAGGGTTGCACCCATGCCCCTCCCCCACACATATTCCCCAAGTCTTCCAGTGAACCTGATCGGAGTTCCAGGTTTGAGACAAAACCCCAAACCAGACAAGTTTCGTCTGGTTTGGGGGTTTATGCTAAACACTTCTTCGAGCTCTGTTCCCAGCTGATAGAAAATGCTCCTCAGATATCGGTGTATGAAGAAAGGATCCATACACATTGTGTGGTTTAGACCTCTCTGAAATCTGCTTAGCTACTCAGAGTTATACCTTGCAGTCAAAGCATTCAGAAGCTGCATCTCTCAGAAGCAAAATGGTTCCCTCATCTCCCAGGCCCAAACATGCTGGTCCAGTGGGGCAGGGATGAGAGGCTCAGCAACAGAAGTAAAGAGGTATTTTGAGAACAAAGGGGATTGAAAAGAGACTGAGGGAAGAGAGATCACCATTCCCCCCAATTTGCTACCTTTGGTCATTCACGGAGCTATTCTAGTGTCCTCAGCCGTCTTCTGTCCCAAGTTCGAATCTAGTCATCTCTATTCTGTCCTGAACAGGTTCTTACGTCAACCTCATCTCCTGCATCTCCGAGCACCTTTCAGTAATGCATTAAGCAACAAGACTAACATGTTGGTTCTGTACCAAGCCCTAATTCCTCCCAGTTGTGAAGAAATGGAGGGCAGACACGCAAGATCACCTCTCTCAATAGGCTGGCCTGAGCACTGAGTGTCCAACCTATATGGGCACAGAAATGTGGTTCATGAAACTCTTCTTATGGCACGGGAACGATGAAGCTGCTGTATTGCCAACACCAAATGTTCAAAAATCATGAGTCAGGCTCACCAAAAATCACGAGATTGCCCTCCATTTCTTCACAACGGGGAGGAATTAGGGCTTGGTACAGAACCAACATGTTAGTCTTGTTGCTTAATGCATTACTGAAATCACGGGATGTAAAAAATAATAGATTTGGTGTTTCTTTTTATTTGCCTTCTGCTTTTGGGTGCACTGGGGTCACATTTTGAAGCTTTCTCCACAGCCATGAGGGCTAGAAACTTACTTTTTCTTTAAGAATGAAGGCTGAAGTCATCACATATCCACTTGACTCCAGGAGCGGGAGCTTTAAGGAAAACAATAATGATTATGATACTCATGACAAAATCATGAGAGTTGGCAACACTAATTTAGCTGAGAGATCCCTATGCTGTTGGGGGCCACCAGTGGGGAGCTGCATTCCAGCTCATTCCTTATTTTGTAAAAAATGCCTGCAGTGGGTTCTGGGTCACAGCCTGCTCTGTATGTGGAAAGAAAGTTGCTTGGCAATATTAACCTACCTCAGCAGGGTGCTGCGAACCAAAAAAACATGCGTAAAAGCACTTTGAGCTCCTGGGGTGGGGTGCTCGGGTGATGTAGAATTACAATAGACTTTCCCAATTCATTAGTATTATTTGTTCTTCCAGGATAGAATCCACCCCTGACCCTTTCCCTATCCAGAGATGCCCCTTCAGTTTCTTTGTCCTAAAAAGAGGGAAAGAAAAACATCACTGGCTTCTAGTGAGCGAGGAATGAAATTAACCAAAAAACATTTGGGCCAAACGTAAGGAAACAGATGGTGGAATAGTCTCCTAAGGGATGCTGTGGGTGGAGACCCCTTTTTGCATCATTTGTAACTGGAGTGGACAAAAGCACTGGAGAACATATCATGGGATTACTCCAGTGCTGGCAGAGATAGTATGGACTAATGACCTGATAGGCCTTTTCCAGCTCTAATTTCTATGCTTCCCTTCTTCCCAAATCCAGAAGACAATTCTCTTCACCAGTGTCCTCATCTGAGATGCCTCCATCACATGATGTGCCTTGCAGAACGATGCCTACGTCACACCCGCTGGCTTTCTGTGTCCACATAGTTGGGAGAAACACAAAGCTTTCTTGTGTTCCCTCTTAGAGACAAACTAGGTTGGCAGCAGATGAAACCAGGGCTCTGTCTAATATTTGGAGCACATCCCTTTCAAGAGGCCAGACTGGAGCTGATGAGTCCTTGCAATGTTTGAAATGATTTAATTAAAGGTGACATTTTAAAAAGCAAACTTAATAGATGTTGACCCTCTTTGTGTGTCTCTTTTTCACCATCACTGAAGGTTAACAGCAGGTGAGAGCCTTTTTCCTTTTTTAAACTTTGTGAATGCAGCGAAAATCCCACCATGAAAATCTCCTTCTATGAACCCATTTCATTTGCCTCACTCAAAAAATAAGCAGAAGGCAACCAGTCAATGTCTGGGTGGAGAGCTCAGAATATATGCCCCCATCAATGCACAGCCACCAACCTACTCCTCATTAAGCTGCAATGATTCATGACTGGCTCCTGTCAGACACCAGATGACTTCAGTCCTGAATTGTCCTTAATGTCTGCAGGCATTTAACTCTGGAGGTGACAACATATGGGCTCCACCATGGTGTGCTGTAGATGGGGGAGGGATAGCTCAGTGGTTTGAGCATTGGCTTGCTAAAGCCAGGGTTGTGAGTTCAATCCTTGAGGGGGTGTTTAAGGATCTGGGGGAAAAAATAGTTGGGGGTGGGTCCTGCTTTGAGCAGGGGGTTGGACTAGATGACCTCCTGAGATCCCTTCCAGCCCTGATATTCTATGATTCTGAGCCTGGCTCTCTGCTCTAGCATAACTCTACTGACTTCAGCAGAGGTACAATAATGTAAAACTGGCCTAAAGGAGTGGAGAATTAGCCCCACAAATCACTTTGTTTGGGGGGGGGGGGAACACAAATGAAAATAAAAAACCAACCACCACCTCCCCTCCCACAGGGGATTGAACTCTTTTCAGTAATGCACAGGGACACATGGGTGGTAGTAACAGTGTGTGTGTTCACACTGTACTTCTAGGCTGCCTCTGTTTTTAGAGTCAAGCGAAACTAGGTCAGTGCAGAGTAGGCAGGTATTTCTGAAAAGAAAAGGGTTTAGTGGCCTGTGACCTCAATATTCAAGTGCCGCTGGTGCTGTTCAACAGCCAGCCTGAAGCTGCAAAGGTCAGCTGGGCTCCGAGTGTGGCACTTTCCATGACAATAGTAGCTACAGCACACACCAGTTTATCATAGCAGAGAAAAGAGAATGGCCTATTCGCCGTCCAAATAGCCATGTAAAAGCTCCCCTCTGATCTTAGACAGGGTCTGTCCATGGGCTTCTCTGCCCTGGGAAATTTCAGCATTTCAGAATGTAATGACAAGTTGTGGAAACTAATTAAATGCTAAATATGCCTTAGGACTCAGTGTAGACAGGAACTATCTTGTTAAACATCATGTGAGCACTTTGCTGGGGTTAGCTACAACCAACTGAGATGATATCTTAGTTATCTGCAGGTCATCTTCTAACATAATGTAGTTTCCCAGGGCTGACACGCCCCATATTAGTAAGGGTGACTAGGGATCTTAGGGACCATGTAATCAGTCCACATTCTACGCACCTGCTACACCACTCGTGGTCTCATTTCATCTTGAGTTAGCAGACAGAGTGGAGCATAGATTCTAACCTGGTAGTGCTGGGGACTTTGAGGTATTACAGCTGTGGCCATGTCTCTTTACTGCATGGCTCTCCGGTCTTAATTGTAAGTGCATCCAGCTCCATTGGGATGCCTGTCTCACACTTTACATCGTATTGATACCACATAGAATAAACCTTACCAGGGGTTGCCCTATGTGCATGCCAGAAAATGCTCTTGCTCAACATAGTTCAACACATTCTTCGCCCGCCCCAAGGAGAGAACAGGATTCACTAAACATTACAAATCTGGAGTCAAATCATCACATGGTGCAAACTGACATAGCTCCATTGCAGCCAATGACTTTAAGAGATTGACTTCAATGCAGCTATGCCAATTTACATCAGGTGAGGATCTGGCTCATGGAGCCCTGTGTGAAATCAGCTGGTGCATTTCCTCCAGTTATAGGATTGCCATTTGTCCAAATTTTATGGGGCTATATCTCAATTTCAACAGGACAGTTTTGCTCCTTGAAACTTCTTGCTGAAGCACTGACATGTCCAGAAAATTATTTCAGGCTGTAATGGACCTATCATGGTATGTTGGCATTATATCAGGGTGTTGCCAAGTTGTATTGCAATGTGATGATGGTTCTAGATAAAGTGCTGATGGCGAATCACCCTGTGATACAATGCAAACATCCACACACTGAGCTCTGACTAGCTGTCCCATAGGGGAGTCAAAGGCAGCAATGCTAGGCCAGTGGTTCCCAAACTTGTTCCGCCGCTTGTGCAGGGAAAGCCCCTGGCGGGCCGGGCCGGTTTGTTTACCTGCTGCGTCCGCAGGTTTGGCCGATTGCAGTTCCCAGTGGCCACGGTTCGCTGCTCCAGGCCAATGGGGGCTGCAGGGAGGGCAGCCAGTACGTGCCTTGGCCCGCGCCGCTTCTTTTCAATCTCTGGTTGCCTTCAGTGGGATCAGGATACGGGAGCTCACACATTGTCAGGCTGCCCACCACCCTCATCCTCGCCTGAAGCAGTATTTTCAGCAAACTTCAAATCACTTTGATTTAGAGTACCCATGTTAGCACTCCGGATGGCTTGCTCCTGCAGAAGTGGGAGTGCACCCATTTTTTGCACATGCAAATTGGGCAGTTGGCTTCCTATCTGTCCCGTTTGTTCAAATAAAGTGCTGCCTGCATGTGCGAAAATGGGGGGGGGGAGGGGCTTGCCAGTTTTGTGGGCACAATCCGTTGTGGGTGCAAAATGGGTGCATGATATTGGGGGCCAGAGCTGAACATTAGACCCAAGGAAGCTGTTGTTTTTTCATTGACCCCTATTGTCCCTTAGCCACACAGAATCCAGAGATGCAGAACATTCCAATCTATGTCAGTAAAAAGGAATCTTGAAACTCATTCTAGATAAGGATTTTTGGTCATGGCATTGAACATTCTTCCACTGATGAAATATTTATTATGACATGTTGCCTAGTAATGACCAGATCTCCCTGAATATTCAAGAGATGAAATATACAGTGGGGCGAGGAGAGGAGCGAGCAGTTTTTGCTATGAAATAAAATCAAATAAGAAAAACAACAGCAAATGGACATGGATTCTGCCGTGTTTCTAACCTTTTACTGGTAATCGAGGAAGAAAAGGTTTTACTTGGTAAAGTGGCTGCATTGGCCAGAATCATTTACCAGCTGGGTGGAAATGTTGCTGGCGGAAGACTTGAAAGAGATAAAAGCAGACAGACTGTCAGAAAGCACTTATTTGTCATGCACCAAAAAGGTTTATTTTTTGTCACTGCCTGCTGATGTGCGTCCTGACAGGGTGTCCTGTGGTGTTTTCTTCTCTCTTGCTGTCAAGCTGCCAAAGCTGATTAAAGTGAACTGGGCTCACTTCCATGAAGTGGGTTTTACTGAAACGGACAAATCAGAAAACCATTCATAGTCAGGTGGCTCCACATTTTGGGGAAGGTGGGTCAGCTCAGGGAGGGAGGGGGATCCTGACTTGCAGCATTTCACAGCAGACCTTGGATATTTTGTCATTTTTATGCTGACTGTTCACCCTGGTGAATATTCAGAGTGCTCTGTTTTTAAGACGTCTGGGGTGTTGCTTCTGTTGCTGAACAGTCCGCATGGTCACCCTGTGAAAGTCCAAAGTACCTCTGCAAAACAGCCCCTTTCCAAAAAAATATGCAGCATATTTACCCCCTGATGGAGTGATGTGCACATCAGGAGAAAGGGGATAAAAGCTCCTTTTGTGAAAGGAGATTGTCTCATCACTTCAGGCCAAGCAACTGTTTACTGGAGTCTTTGCAGAGGCCAGCTGTTAATGAATGGGCTGCAAAAGCCTCATCGTTCAATTTACAGCCAGTCTTGTATATAATGATTCTGCCGCTTCCCAGGAGGCACACTCAATCCACTTATCTATGGTACTTATGTGCCCCCCATTACTGTAGTATCTGAGGGCCTCACAATCTTTAATGTGTCCTCACAACACCCCTGCGAGGTAGGGAAATTCTGTTATTGCCATTTGCCAGATTCACAGAGTTTAAGGCCCGAAGGTCTAGTCTGATCACCTATCTGTCACATTTGACTCCGTTACCCCTATGTTGAGCCCAATAACATGGGTCAGATAAAAGCACATCTTGAAGAGAGACATCTAGTGTTGATCTGAAGACATCATGAGATGGAGAATCTCTCATTCATTTGCTCCAATGGTTAATCACCGCCACTGTAACAAATATGGGCTTAGTTTCTAAACTGCATTTTTCTGGCTCGGCCTCAGTGGGATACTGAGGGACAGGGGCTAAGTGGCTTGACCAGTGTTGCATAAGGAGTCCTTGGTAGAGCAAGGTATTGAACCAGCTGAGTCCCTGGTTAGCACCCAGCCACTGACCATTCTTCCTGGCTGAAGCAGGAGGTCTTTGAGGGTCCTCCGCTTAGGAGAGGGGCAATTGGTGTTAGCATGCTGGAAAGAGCAGGCCTTTTTCATTTGTCTCCAAGTGATGTCATCAGAGTGTGGAATAGCAGCTTGGACCCTCAGGTGGGCAGGAGCTCTGCTAAGCACAACTGAGGAGAGGAGGGGCAAAGGTGGCTTGAAGCTACCCTTCCACTCCCCTGATCCTGTGGGCATCTGGCTCAGCTCCTGGCACAGTTTAGAGCAGCCTCAGGGTTGCATAAGCCACGCCCTGGGGTGATAAAGAGTCAGCCATGCTGGTTGGGGGGAGGGAATCCCCTGTTAGGCTAGAGAGCAGTGCAAAGGCTAGAATCTAGCCCATTGTATTTAGTCCAATACTGTGTTATTGGAAAGACATTGATAAACTGGAGGGAGTTAATTGAAGAAGAATGAAAATGATCATGGCTCTGGAGAGAATGGCGGATGATGGATTTAACAGAGCTAGAAACATCCAGTTTGGTTAAGGGATGATTAAGTGGGGACCTAACAAGGGTAAAAATGTTTGAAGGGTGTAAACACCAAGGATGAAGTTAAATTATTGAGAGTACTGCATGGGAATAGAATAGAGAAAATCCAGGCTGCAGATGAGGAGAAACAGCCTCAGATAAGCTGAGGAAATGTCTCCCCAGGCAGCGGTGAAAGCCTTAGGCCATCATGTGGGACTTTTACAATTAGGCTGGAAAAAGACTCGGATCTGTGCAATAGGAAACATTCCTGCCATGGCAGGAAGATGGACAGAATGCTCTAATAGGTTATTTCCACCTTTAACCACTTTGATCCTCGCTGTCTCTGTTCGTGTCGGTTTCATGTGCTGCATTTCGCCCAGTGTATGTAGACAGCTCAGATTTCTGCCCTGGTCCCGCTTTGTAAAAGCTTTCTCAGTTTCATCATTTTGACAGGCTGAATCTATTAAATTATCCATTCCCACTGGGTTTGGGAGGCAGGGGAGGCACATGCTGTTAAAAAGTTCCTGACAACATCCTTCCATAAGGCAAATCGAGGCAGGGCAGCCGAGTTGGTTTTAATGATACTTGCCATGGTTGTATCTTCTTTTTTCCCCTTTCATTCTGAGCAGATGTGTAACAGGGCACCCGGGGAGTAACGGGCAACCAGACGGGAGGCGCCAGGCATGTGCTCCACTGCTCATTTGTCTGATGGAAGGAAACTGTTCTCTCCAGGGTGGTGGTTTGTTTTGGAGCTGTCCAAGGTCTGTGGAGCACTCACTTTACCCTCTCTCATCAGTGGTTGGATACAGGAACAAGGTTATATCCTCTTCCCCTTCCAACTCTCACTTAGAATCAGTGCAGAGGAACTAATTGTCTGCCTCGTTTAATAGATGAACCTGGGGCTGCTTAACGTTTGCTGACTATGTTAAACTCTGAAATAAATAGAATCATCATCAGATTTTTAAGTAACGCTTACGCACTCAGAAGCAGCTTTATTTGAACTAACTGAGAAGGCAAATGCGTTTAGTTGCTAACCTGCAGGCCAAAGGGACTGTACCTTGCATTCCTTTCAATGTTACTTACAAATAACCAAGCAAATCAGGTCCGCCAGAACACCGGTTTTGGCGCCCCGAGCACAGGTCAGACACATTTGCATAAGAAGCCAGGCTCTCGTAAATTACAGTGATGTCTCAATAAACAGATACTCACCCCAGTGCTGAATCAGAAAATGTGAACTCAGTTACAGCCCTTCAGGGGATTTCAAAGGCACTCAATACCTGCCTGATGCCACCACTTCTCTTCAAAAGAGGTATCAGAGCAGGGGACAAGGTGTCAGATTTTCTGGGTTCTGTTCTTGGACCTGCCAATGACTTGTTGCGTGACATTGGGCAAGCTCCATCACCTCTCTTCCTCATCAGTACAACGGGTCAGGAATAAATAATTAATAACTTGACCAATATTTTCAGATCTAGGGTGGAAAGGCACTTTAATAAGTTATTACAGTGTTTCCCAAACTTGGGACGCCCTTGTGTAGGGAAAGCCCCTGTCGGGCCGGGTCGGTTTGTTTACCTGCCGCGTCCGCAGGTCCGGCCGATCACAGCTCCCACTGGCTGTGGTTCACTGCTCCTGGCCAATGGGAGCTGCTGGAAGCGGCGGCCAGTACGTTCCTCGGCCCACGTGGCTTCCAGCAGCTCCCTTCCCAATCCAGGTACTTGTAGGCCATGGCTGAGTCACTTCTTAGCCTTCTCTTGGATAAGCTAAATAGATTTTGCTTCATAAACCTGTCACTATAAGATATATTTTCCAAACCCCAAATCATTTGTGTAGCTCTTTTTTGAATCCTTTCCGATTTCCCAACACCCTTTTTGAAGTATGGAGCACCAGAACTGACATAGTATTCCAGTAATGGGCTCACTAAAGCTGTATTCAGAGGAAACGCCACTTCCCTACTTCTGGATGATATTCTTCTGCTTATACATCCAAGCATCACATTAACCTTCTTATCCCACAGCATTGCATTGGGAGCTCATGTCCAATTGGTTACCTACCATGACCCCTTTTCAGTGTAAAGTGTTCGGTGCTGAATCTCAGGTACCATGTTTGTGACTTGATCAATGTTTAAAATTAGGGATAGGATGAGGAACTGGAGTTCTGATTTAAATTGGCTTAAATTAGGCAAGGGTTCAGGGTTTGGGTTGGAGGTTGAGCCCCATTTGGGGCTGGGGTTTCAACTGCCATTTCTTGAGTGCTCTTCTTGTAAGATTTCAGCCCCAAATGGCAGAATCTTTGGAAATCAGCTGTTCACATGAGATTCCTGCCATCTTCTGCTTAATCCAAACCACATTTGGAAAAGTGGCTCCCTTTGTGCTTGGATCTGACCTGGAATAAAAGCTGGGGGAGCAAGTTCTGATCTAGGGATTCAAATCCAAGCCAACCCATCCCTGAAATTTGGGGTTCGATTTCAGTTTCAAGTTGGGGGTCCATCTCTGTAACACACGGAAGATGGCATTAGGCTTATAACAATGGACTGATGTCACTCCTCTTATGACAGTGACATTCGACAAGTACACAGTAGAGAAATGGTGCCAGAAAAGAGGCGGGAGAAATAATTTTAAAATTCATGTCAACAAGACGGGGGAGGGAGGAACGAGTTTATGCCCCTAAGCCCTTGGTGTGAAGCAAAAGGAAAAAAATATACCATCTGGGTAGCAGAAGGGGCTAAAATTATACATGTGAGAAGGGGAGAGGGAGACAGAGGGAGACGAGGTGTGTGTGTGTGTGTGTGTGTGTGTGTGTGTGAGTGTGTGTGAGTGTGTGTGTGAGAGAGAGAGAGACTTTTGTCCTCTGCTGGATGGAATGTTAGACCAGTTCAAAGCTGTGCAATTCTGCTACCCTCTAGTACCCTTTATATTACACACAGCCTCATAGAGGGTCTGCCCTAATACCACTAGAGATTACAGATCAAATGGAAAGGGCCTACAGTAGAAGACCCTTAGTTCTATCCCTATGACTCCAGGGCTGTGGATTTACATGATCCTTCTCCTACACCAGCAGTAAACCATTGCACAAGATCCTTGAGTTACTGTGGGACCAGCACAAAGGAGTCTTAGATACACCCAATAAGGACCAGTCAAAAATGTCTGGTTGTGGCATCACGGTATGAAAAGGCTCAGAACCTCTTAGAGTCACCAGGCTGATGATGTAATTTTCCAAAAGGGGTATGTATTAAAAATTAATTCAAGCAGAACAGCTCACACTACTGAGAAGTGAATGAGAGAAGGCAGTTCTCAGATGTGCTGTCTTCCAAGGAAAGAGGAGGTTACATTTTTTACAGGAGCCCAAGGATTTGAAGTGCCTCTAAACTAGCTTCTGCCATCTGCACCGTCCTTTGTTGATTTGTTATTACCCAGGTTCTACTTTTTGGTTCTGTTTTATGTTGGCCCAATCTTAGTTTTTAATGAATTGCCAGAAAGGAAAAATGCATCAGAGCAAAGCCCTGGGATACAGCCTTGTGCTCTAGTATCTCTTCAGGTTTGTTTTCTATAACACATCAAGACAGCAGCTGTACTTCACAGAGCAATCATCCGGGGTCCAAACTAGGCAGGAGGCAACAAACTCTTGGGGAGAGGAACTTTCATCTGCCAGTCTGTACAGAGCAGCTGACTCCACTCATGTGCTTCAACTGAAGCCACGCTGAAAGCTGATGCTTAAAAAGAAATGGATTTTCACTGCAAATTAGTTTCTTGACTATTACTGCAAATGCTCCTAAGAAGGTAGGCCCTACATTCCAATCCTCTACCTTCTAACTGCCCACTGATACTAATGATTATTACAACTGCTAACACCAACATGGTTACATAGCAGCCTAAGCAGACATAGGGCTTTACAAACATTCAGCGAGACAGGCTCCCTGCCTCTAAGAGCTTGTCATTTGCAAGACGAGGCAAACGAAGCAAAATATGGACAAGAGGAAAAAGGAAGAGGTAGAGAGAGGACTGCGGAAGACTACAAGGCACGAGGCTTCTCGGGAGAAGGGTCTGACAGAAGGAAGAGGGCATTAGATGGACAAACCGAGGGGAATGCCACCAAACAGAAGGGAAGGCATGGGAGAAAGCAAGAAGCCAAGAGCAGCAGGAGGAGATGAAAGGAGAAGGTTGAGAGGACCATGGGATGGGAGGGAAGGGAGAGCAGAGCTGAAGGTAGAGGGAAGGTTAAGCAGGATCATGAAAGTGAGGATGAGGAAGTTAAATCTGCTATGGTAAGAGATAGGGAGACAATGGAGGGATTCAAAGAGAGGAGGGTGATATGGACCAATAGGAGGGAGAAGAGGAGGACTTTAGCAGCAGATGGATAGACTGGAAGCCAGAGAAGAGAAGGTGACAGCGACCAACAGCGATGGCTGAAAAACATGGATTTTTAACATAGGACATTTAAAATAATACAAGTCAGTGTTTTTTTTCTCCCACTTTCCCACACTCTTTTACGGTTTCCCAAATGTTTCTAGTTACAAAACAGTAACAAAAAGTGTGGGAAAGTGGAACCTTCTCCCCCCAACACTTTACACTTTTAAATATAACACTTTCACTGTCAAAAGTTGGAAATGGCCCAACGGAGGGGAAAACACCACCATTTTTAATTAAAAATTTTAAAATGTACAGAAGATTCTGGTTTTCTCCCCCCGCCAAATTTTTCATTAAAAATCATTTCCCCTCCCCCAACATTTGTCATTTAGACACTTCTATTTTTTCTTTCCCATATTTTGTTTATTTTGAAAAGATTTTGGAAAATAAAAAAAATAATTTCAGATTTAACACTGCCTTTTGGTGGAAAATGTACAACCTTCCCTAGTGACCAAGGCATGGGCCAGGGCTTTAGCAGTGCAGACGGTGAGGAAAAGACAGACCTATGCTCTACAGAGGAAGAAATGACTTAATGAGAGCCTGAATATGGGGAGAGAAGGAAGGTGAAGTTAAGCTTGACACTGTGAGATGTACAAGGGACTGTGGAAATATCAGTGAGGAGAGAGAAGGCAGGAGTAGAGAAGGTAAGTTTTGGAGAAACTGAATTTGAGATGGCAGTTGGACATCTTGGAGAAGGTGCCAAAGGGTCATGGGGGAATGGGCAGGGTAGAGAAGTATCTGTGAGAATTATCCATACAAAGCTGTAACTGAACTCCTGGGAACAGATGAGGTTGTCAAGACAGTAAGAGGGGCAAGTTGAGGTGACTGAGGATATAAATCATGAGAAACTTCAAGAGCTAGGGGAAGAGAAGAATTGCTAAAGGAGACCTGGAAGGCACACTCAGCCAGGAAAGAGAAAAATCTGCTTAGCAAACTTCCTCTTCTAAAAACCAGAAAGAACAGTCTGTAATAGAACTTGTTGGTCACTATGCTGCCAGGAGGATCCTGAAGAGATCTTCTCTAGCATTTTCCAGCCTGGCTGTTCAAATAGCTACATATCATCTTCGGAGAGATTTCTGTATTACGGTGTACAGAAGTTGACCAGAGGAACAGGCAGTTGCATTATTTACCATTTCATAAGTTAAAAACAGCAGACGATGGTACTGTGGGTATTAGTGTGTCCAGTGGAGTCTATTGTGCTCCTGGCAAAGAAGCAAGCATTTTCCCCAGGATTTCAATCAATAAAATGCTTGTCTTAATTTCGATTGATTTATTTGCCTGTTAGTCTCTTCTGTTTGAGTTTCTTATGATAAGAAAACCCACACTCCGTGATGTGCTCCGAGCTCTTTCATTGTTCTGTTATGTGTCAGCCATTGGAGCAGCAGCTACAGCAAAGATCTCATGCAAAATCCATCTTGTTTAGGGAAACCCAAGATTCCTCAAGGAAATGGAGCACTGAAAAACGCCCAGCTGTCTTGGGGCATAGTTGGTTCTTTCCAACAAGATACCTGAAGGCATTATGTGTGGCTTAGCCTCATGATAGTGACAAAAGCTACTTATCCAGCTATAGCAGCATTAAAACTTCCCTGGCATAAAGGGCTGGAATGCTAGTGCTTATACTTCTGATCCAGACAGCTTTTTCTCCAAGACATCTGGCTTCTGTGGTGCTTTGTTTACAAGACAAACAGGTTTTAGGCTATTCTCAGCTCAATAGGATCATGCCAGTGTAACGCCCCTGAGAGGAGGCAGAGCAGTAACCTCTAGAGATTACCTCTCGCTACTTGCCAGGGGTGGAATTGTGCAAGGGTGTCCCTGGACGAGAGAACTTCCAAGGGTGAGGGAGTTGGGGTGGAACCAAGAGCTGACTGTCAGACTGCCAAGCGGAGAACATGCTTCATCGAAGCAGCTCTGGAGCAGAGCCTTGCCTGCCGAGGCTGAATAAATTACCATGATATCTACAACAGCTGTGTGTTATCTTCTGCCCCCCTTCCAAGCCTGCCCCCTGCTGGGCATGTGACAGCACCGTTTCTGATATTAGCCTCGGAGAATAAAGTTGTCTCTGCCATCACAACCTAACAACGCCAGGAGTAACAATGGAGGGAGGGAACAAGGCAATTGAGGCTTTGTTCCCATTTCACCAGCTCTTAGTGCTTGCTCCGACTCCTTGCTTCTTTCTGGGGGTGCCTTTATCCTCCCCATTCCTCCAAACCCCTCTCTTGTCGCTGAACTTAACGTGGACTAGCAATTGGAGCGGAGCTGTGAGAGTCAGGTTTCCGGGGCCTATTCCCAGCGCTGGCACCGACTCCCTGAGTCTGGGCAAGTTGACTAATCTCTCTGTGTCTCAGTTTCCCCATTTGTAAGATGGATAATACTTACACCACCCAGAAAGGCTCAGGAAGTGTTGGCAAAGGGCTGGAAGCTCTTTGGAGGAGTGCAGCTGTAAAAGTGCAACGTATTATTATCTGAGGCAGAGCAAAGCAGTGGTTACTCCGGAGAGAACTGTAGTAGGCTGTTCACACCCTGTAGCTTCCATGGGTCACCTTTGAGACTGCGCAGCTCTCAGCTGGTCTGAGCAAAGGGAGACCCTGCTAAAAATAAAAATACATAACTGCTGCTCTGCACTTGTAGGCCAATTTTTTAAAGCACTTACTTCACTGACATTCTCTTTAAAAAAAATATAAGACTAAAAAACCCTTCTCTAAATAAAGATAAAAACAGAGGCCTCAATCCTGCATTGAGATATGCCTGCCAGCATGGGGCTTACTGCAGAACCGGGGCAGCAGAGAGACAGTGAGGTCTACTGGGGTGAGCACAGGCTGGGGAGCGTGGAATTCCCAGACCTATTATCTGTATCACAGTAATGCCTAAAGGCATCAGCTGAGATTGGGGCCCCCCGTGCAAGGGGCTGTGCACACATGCGGAAAGATTCAGTCTCTGCTACAAAGAGGTCAGAGTCCAAATAGACAAGACAAAAGGGTGGGAGGGGAAACAGACGCGCACAAAGTAAAGTGACGGGCCCAAGTTCATGCAGCAGGTTCGTGGCAGAGCTGGGAATAGCAGCCAAGCCTTCTGAGTCCTAGTCCAGTGCCGTAGTCACTAGACAATACTGCCTCTATTCCTGGCTCTGCCACTGACCCTCTCTGTGGCCTTGAGTAAGTCACAACAGTGCTGTGCCTCAGTTTCCCCAAATGTAAAAAATACCTACCTCATGGGTGAGGATGAATTTGCTCCATTTTGGACAGTGGTTTGAATGTGCAAAGTGCTACCTATTGTTACTGGGTTTTGGCACAATGGTTTTACATGGCACATCAATTCTTTAACCCCAGTTCAGTGCCAGCACAGCTAAAAATTCCTCTGAATTTTGCTATCTGTGGATTACATCCAGTTAGATTTTAGGCTCAATGGTCCTGTAGCACTGCAAGAAAAATAGCCGTACTTCAAAGGAAACTGCTGCTGAAACGTCATGTCTTCTGGACTGAGATTGTCAGCTAGGATGCAAATTAGTGCTAATTGGGATGGTGGCTTTGATGATTCAAACTCTAGTCCAGTGGGAATTGGATTAAGATCCCTAATTCATTCAATTTAGGCTACTGAACCGATATCAGATGTTAATTACACTGCTGGTCACTACTGCCCTGGGCCACATTGGAATCCAGTGACTTAGAGGTGAAAGTTCTGTAGCCCATTAACACGTCCCTTGTATCATCCAATGACTCCAAATAAATGACATTTGAATATTAATTTAAGAGTGACTCACCTGTGCTTTGTGTTGCCTACATTCTGAGAGCACTTTGCATGTGCTAAGTTCTTTGTGAATACACAACCAAAACCCTGGAGAAAGTAAATCATTTCTATACTGGTAGGTCCAGCTACTTGAAAGACTCATTATAGAACAGGATGCAGGTTTAAGATGGGAATAAGCCCATTCTTGTCTCCACTTTGCTTTTTGAAGAGATGCAGAAATGCTTTGGAAATAAATAGGGACAGGCAAGACGGGCTGGAGACTACATGAACCCACATGGTCCTTCATCCAAGACACAAACTGGTCTCAGAGAAGGATCATTTTGGAGGGAGAATGACCTATGTCCTTCCTACTATGTTTCATTTAGCTGCTGCCAGAAGTAGAAGCAGCATAATGCTACAAGAACAGCTGTTTTGGTGATAGTGCGCAGGGCTGCTCAAATACAAAGGTAGACAGTCTATAGGACTGGTCAAAGATTTTCCATCAAAATGTTTTTCGATGGAAAATCTGGGTTCTCAGTGAAATAAAACGTTTCATGGCGAATGTCTGCTTTTCTCCAAAAATTTCAATTTTTCATTAGAAAACCAAAAATGGTCAGCTAAAAAACTATCTCCCTCCACCGCCCCACTAGAGTTTTGGCAGTTTTCTGCTGAAATTTTTCAGTTTGGAGGTTTTTGTCAAGGTATCAAAAGTTTCCATCAAAAAAACATCCGTGTTTCTGACCAGCTCTATTGGTCTATGCTCCCAAGGATCTTTTTGTATAAGTCAAATGCAGACAATAACATCCAAAAATGATAGTTTGGAAGTTTGAATTTCAAACATTAAGAGGTTTTGCATTTGTGGGTAAATTTGTTTGTTAGCATACATGCATCTATACTTGGTGGATTATTGTTACAAGACTTCCTGGGGGAAGTGTACTTGACCGAGGGGTACAATACAGTGACAGAAGCCGTTTTTCTATTCTCGTGCAAATGCCAGCTCTGTTTTGGAGACCAAAGAAAGTCAGATAGTTCAGGCAAGAAGCTTACGTGAGCCTTGAAAGGTTTGCTCCTTTGCTTCCATCAGTGGAGTATGCTTCTCACTGGGCATGCCACATCTTCATCTTGCTCAACCCAGTTCTTTCCCCACTGAAATGATCTAATTAAAATGACCCTCCCAGGAGCAGGGTGAGTAACCCCCTGAGTAATGAGGGTGATGGAGCTCTATTGAGATGTGCAGTCAATCCTCCATGGCTGAATGGATGGGTTGGTCCTACACAGCCATCTTTGAACGTGACAGAAAAACAGGAGAAAGGGGGGAATTCTCACACCTCATAAAACAAAAGAACCAGCCTGGAAGTGCCCAGGATGCTAAAACAGACTGTTTGGTTGGGGCAAATCTGTCTGTGTTCTGAACTTACTGCTGTGAAAGGTGCAGAAACATTTCCTATGGAGAATACCCTTCATCTTATGATAAAAGGCTCCACTTCTCAGTGTAGCTGGTACCTGAGCAAGGAAAGAAGACAACATGACAAAAGCGGAGCAGCTCATGCTTTTTGAGTCTTCTTTGGAAAAAACATGGTAGGAGGGAAACCTCCTAATTATTGTTTGAGCTGACAGGTATGAGCTTTGGGGGACACTCTGGCTGGTTAGAAGAGCATATCAGCAAATGCACACAAATGAGGAGGCACCAGGACAAAGAAACCACAGGCAAAACAGTACATAAAACAGACACAGCTTATGCAAATATGAGTCTATGTGAGGCACTGATTGGGAAGTAAATTTGATTTACTTATGAGCCCCTTCAGCAGCAATGGGCTGTCCTTTAAGGTCCCCGATAGACCTGGTGTTGGTCCTGCTTTGAGCACGAGATTTGAGCAGATGACCTCCTGAGGTCTCTTCCAACCCTAATATTCTATGATTCTATGACCTAATCCAGGGAATGGCAACCTTTGGCCCGCGGCCTGCCAGGGTAAGCCCCCTGGCGGGCCGGGCCGGTTTGTTTACCTGCCACGTCCGCAGGATTGGCTGATCGCGGCTCCCACTGGCTGCAGTTCGTTGTCCCAGGCCAATGGGGGCTGTGGGAAGCGGCATGGGCCGAGGGATATGCTGGCCGCCACTTCCCACAGCCCACATTGGCCTGGAGCCAATGGGAGCTGTGGCCAGTGGGAGCCGCGGTCAGATGAACCTGCAGACGTGGCATGTAAACAAACTGGCCCGGCCCGCTAGGGGGCTTACCCTGGCAGGCTGTATGCCAAAGGTTGCCAATCCCTGACCTAATCCAAACTCACTCCTCCCTTCCTCAGCTCCTGTTTTCTCCATCTTAGGTCATGGACAGGATATTCAGAAGACTAGCAAGTTAGTGAAGTCTTCCATTCAATGCATGTCCTGTAAGTGAGGCTCAGGACATAGTTGATGGACTGATAAAGGTTGTTCTGAGCTTGTCCTGAGTGAAAACTACTCTTTGAATATCTTATGAGCTGTACCTTTCTTGGTCTTTTGGATGCTATGATATACGGAGATTTGTCTCCCATGTACCCATGTGAAGGACCGTCTGGGAGGAGAGGAAAAGGAAACATACTGAAATAACTCTTAGATTAGGCTTACTTATTGCTGTCCTTATGAGAGAATGCAACTTTCTCATCTCCACTCAGAGAGGTAGGGTGAGATAAGAGATACCAGATAAAGGACATTTTGAGATCGTAGAAATACTCCACAAGAATCAACAGATGGGATCCTTGATAATAAGAAACAATGTGGTCCTATGCTGAGTATCACTCACTACCAGGAGGATCTTCTGACACAACAGAGGCCACTTTCTACATCTTACAAGCTACCATTCTAAACCCATTTCTTCTTGGCACTAGGACCAGCTGAGACTGGCCAATGGCCATTGGCATCCGGCCACTTGCAGATGGCCAGGAGCACAGGCATGCCAGGAGGCATTATGGATCTCTTCACTTAGTACTATGAGCTGGATTCCTGCCCAAGCATATGGAAATGTCCTTTCATGCCTGGCATTATGGTGATACACCTTTGCCAGTCAAGAGAAGAACTGCAGCCATTTAGAACATACTCTGAAACCTGCACTGGAGAAAATGCAAATGTCCAGAGCCTCTCTCTGGCTTAGATAAACAGCCACATCATCGTTTTGGAAGGGTGAATGCTGTGAGCACCAGTAGACTGTTTGGCAGCCTATGTGACATGCGCCTATTGGGTCCATCCCTTTCTCAGTGGACAGGTCTCCAGATAACAAAACCCACTGCCATAGTTGGCTCCTTTCTGACAATCACAGCACAGACAGAATGGGCCACAGAGTCCGAACTCCCCGGCGACCCATCGAGAAAGTGCCTCCGGGTGAGGGGTGAGACATGCAGAGTGGGGAATCTTGTGTACTTCACTGTTTAGTGTGTGTTCCACATGCCCCCTCAAGCGCCTAGGCCATATAAAATGATAATGAGTTAGTTACAGGTGCCACCTAAGGGGCTTAGTCTTTTGGGGCTCATGCTTTTACCGTGTACATTTGGGGGTCAGCCCCACTAAGGCTGCCTACAGCTGAACAGCCACTTCTGTGCTATACCTGCACAATGAATATCCAGGACACTGCACACTTCAGGCTCCCCAGCAGATGCCTTTCTAAGCACTATTGTGTAACCCCATCCCTTGCGTGGTCCAGGCCTTCACGTTGCTACAACACTCAAAGCAACGAACAATTTTTTTTCTAAAGTGAAAGCTCTCGGTACCTATTTTTCAAATTCCCTTTTGAAAACTGTTCTTAAGTCTTGTAGCTTAATTTGCATGTGTGTTTTTTTTTTTTTTAAATTCTCATCCTTCCTGGATTAAGCATTGCATCTGTTCCAGGCAGTATTTACCTGCTGGAGGAAGACTTGAGTCTCTTTCTGAAGTCCCCAGATCATTGCATTTCGGCTTCTTTCTCCCGAACCGCCTCAGCCTCGTATTATTTCCTGGAAGAAAATGTATTTCATTTGGTAGCAGTTACTAATCTGTCAGTCAGCTTCTCAGGGATATTGAATCTATTACAGAGAAAAACCTGCTTTTAAATTACATTTCACATTAAACTACCTCATTACCTCCAAAGTGAGATGAAACACAATTTATATGTATTTTATCATATGGCTTAATATCAGGCTCCATTCAGCGGAGCTGTGTTTAGCCTAGAAGATTACAGACCAGGCTGTAACCAAAAAAGGGACAAAGGATTTACTCAAGTCATGTCAAGGAGACCTCATAAAGCAGACACAGATCACAGTGCTGCCCTGGTATTAGCCTGTGAATGCATCCTGCTGGATGAAGGGGGCATTTGGTAGATTGGGCAGAAATGCTATGTAAGAGGATTCTATCTAGACTAGGTGGTGTAAATTACTGGTGCTTATCTGTGAGTATTTCCCTTGCATATGCTGTCCACCCACTTACAGCCTATGGCAGAGACTTAGATTACCTTAGATTCAGAATTGCTAAAGAAATAGCTCATCTCTATTGGGTTGCATTTATGTATCTGGTTGGGAGCATCAGTGGGAATGGTCTAGAAATGGACACTTCAGGTAGGATTTTTTAAAGCCAACCTTCCTTTTTGTGGATGCAATTGGTGTAATTTAACTACCTGATATGTCTTAACTGTCTGTCCGAAATATAATATTTCTAGTGGGCCTATCTAGGTACCAGTCAGCGAGGCAGACATTTAAGGGCATGATTTTATGGTCTGTTTCTCTTTCTATGCCTGTGGTTTTGAGGGCACAAATTTTGCAGGCACGATTGCAGTCTGCCTATTGGGAAATTGCACCCACAGCCATTTGCACCTATAAAACCATGGGCTTGATCCCAATCCCAATGGAAATCTTTCCATGGAGCTGTTCAGATCAGGCCTTGTTTGTGCAAAGAACAAGGGTGGGCTGCAGCCAGGATGAAAACCAGGCACTTAGTATTCAAAGAAAAGTGCATTTCTCAATGCTCAGACAGGAGGTGGGTGACAAATATCCCCTCTGTCCACATTATCCTCCATGTCTCATGCAAACATTGTATAGGATTTGCTTGGAGCAAGTCAGGTTTATAGCTCCACTACTTCCCAGAAATGAGATCACTACCTCTGCCTTGAGGCCAACGCAACTCTTTCCAAGAGGGGTTTGTTGGCCGTTGAACCTTATCTCATGGGCCAGTGCCAACTACATCCCACTGAGAGGCAAATTCAACACACCAAAAAACCTCAGCTGGTCTAAGACATCCCACTAACTGGAGCAAAGCAAATAAACTTACCTGTGCAGAGCCTAGCACAACGGGTCCTGGACCGGGGTTCCTGAGTGCTACCGTGATATAAAGAATCATTATAAATTGGGGTTAAGACATTTTTTCAATAGATGATGTTTACACTTCAAGATTTTTTTTAGGTTCACGCTGCATAACTAGCTCACTGTTCACACTGTTATTTTACCTAAAAGTAAGAAATAAAGCTGGCTTTGTTTGCATGTCTGTATTTCCAAGTGAGGGAAGATGTACTGAGCCAGAATCTCATTTTTGGTGCTCAGGGCACCCCTGGCAGAATGTTACGCTTAAGGTTTTGCTTAGGAAAACACTCTAGTAATCAACAGGAATAGGCATCTATGACGGGTTAGATCACAGAGCCCCCCTTGGGAACTGCCAAGTGATGTGCCAAGACTACTTCTGCCCCTGCTTTCCCTGCCAGCTCAGGCCCCCAGCACCCTGTCTTGCTGAGCCAGACACGCCTGTCTGCTCCAACACAGACCCAGGGTCTGAATTACTTGCCCCAAAGCTGCAGACTTAACTGAAAGCAGCTCACAGAAGTGTTCTTGTCTTTAACACTCAGATGCCCAACTCCTAATGGGGTCTAAAACCCAAATAAATCCGTTTTACCCTGCATAAAGCTTATACAAAGTAAACTCATAAATTGTTCGCCCTCTATAACACTGATAGAGAGATATGCACAGCTGTTTGCCCCCCCCCAGGTATTAATACATACTCTGGGTTAATTAATAAGTAAAAAGTGATTTTATTAAATACAGAAAGTAGGATTTAAGTGGTTCCAAGTAGTAACAGACAGAACAAAGTGAATTACCAAGTGAAATAAAACAAAACACGCAAATCTAAGCCTAATACAGTAATACAATTGAGTACAGATAAAATCTCACCCTGAGAGATGTTTCAATAAGTTTCTTTCACAGACTGGACACCTTCCTAGCCTGGGCACAGTCCTTTCCCCTGGTACAGCCTTTGTTCCAGCTCAGGTGGTAGCTAGGGGATTCTCATGATGGCTGCCTCACTTTGTTCTGTTCAACCCATTTATATATTTTTTGCATAAGGTGGGAATCATTTGTCCCTCTCATTTGTCCCACCCAATCCTTCTCAATGGAAAGACACCAGGTTAAAGCTGGATTCCAGTTCAGGTGACATGATCACATGTCACTGTAAGACTTCATTACCCACTTGCCAGCACACACGCATACAGGAAGACTTACAGGTAAAACAGAGCCATCTGCAGTCAGTTGTCCTTGTTAATGCGAGTCATCAAGATTCCAAACCACCATTAATGGCCCACACTTTGCATAATTACAATAGGCCCTCAGAGTTATATTTCGTATTTCTTGTTTCAGATACAAGAGTGGTACATTTATACAAATAGGATGATCACACTTAGTAGATTATAAGCTTTGTAATGATACCTTACAAGAGACCTTTTGCATGAAGCATATTCCAGTTACATTAGCATATTTTCATAAAATCATATAGAGTGCAACGTCACAGCATACATATTGGCTTTTCCCATGAGAGGTTCACAAGTCAGTTTGACTTTTCATACATGGCCTGCAAATCCATAAAGGCTAGGGCATCAGTACAGGCTCCAGGTATCAACCTGTATCTCCTGGGCCTAAAATAGTGCCTCAGAGCAGTAGAGCAGTGTTTCCCAAACTTGGGACGCCACTTGTGTAGGGAAAGCCCCTGGCGGGCCGGGCCAGTTTGTTTACCTGCCACGTCCACAGGTTCGGCCGATCGTGGCTCCCAATGGCTGTGGTTCACTACTCCAGGCCAATGGGAGCTGCTGGAAGCAGCGGCCAGTACGTCCCTCAGCCCGCGCCGCTTCCAGCAGCTCCCATTGGCCCAGAGCAGCGAACCACGGCCAGTGGGAGCCGCGATTGTCTGGACCTGTGGACGTGGCAGGTAAACAAACTGGCCCAGCCCACCAGGGGCTTTCCCTACACAAGCGGCGTCCCAAGTTTGGGAAACACTGCAGTAGGGGATCTTGATGGATCCAGTTCACAGTTCCTTGCTGGTGGAAGATTGACTGCTGTTAAAAATTAAAAAGCACTTAGACAAGTTAGATGTCTTCAAGTCACCAGGCCTGATGAAATACATCCTAGAATACTCATGGAGCTGACTGGGGAGATATCTGAGCCATTAGCAATTATTTTTGAAAAGTAATGGAAGACAGGAGAGATTCCAGATGACTGGAAAAGGGCAAATATAGTGCCAATCTATAAAAAGGGAAATAAGGACAACCCAGGGAATTACAGACCAGTCAGCTTAACTTCTGTACCCGGAAAGATAACGGAGCAAATAATTAAACAATCAATTTGCAAATATCTTCTGCCCTCCAAGCATCATGTCTTCGCTACTAGCCTTGTGGCTAAAGAACCTGTCCCTACAGTTCTTAGTAGCACAGGAGAGAGAGAATTTCTGGTTTCAACTGTAAGGGAAGGCGAACACAAACCCTAATAGATTCAGTGGCTGGGACCAACCCCTATTGTTCAGGGAAAGATTATTAAAAGTGACACATTGCCTGCCACTCCAGAGATCCAGTCTGGCACTCCTTCATTCCCCCAGCATTAAACAGAGTCAACTGTCATTCAATCCAGCCCAGCCCTGGTAATGAAAGGCTTCGTGTCTGTGAGGAAACCCCTAGCGGGGGTCTACTCTGTGGAAATAGCTCGGCTTGCCTTTAGTAAGGCCACAAGGTTGGCCAGAGCAGGGGGCACTCCCCGCTAACCGAGCTGCCCCTCGCTCTGGCTGCTGGCAAACAGGAGGAGCCTTTGTGCTGTGGGTTCAGATCGGTTCTATTCTGTCCCGTTTCATTTCTGGGTCTTTGACCACATCAATGGTCTCTGAGTGCTGCGTGGAAAAACCAGCATTACACGACCAAGTCTCTGGAGTTCCTTGCTGCCGGGGGAACCGATTGCATTTCCTGAGCCACTCCAGGCTCTGCAGCACTGGGAGCCACTCAGAGCTCAGCTCCCTCCTCCTAGCTTCAGCTTTGCTCTTGGCGATGGCACGGTTGGACCCCTTTCCAAAAATGCCGCCTTGTCAGGGGAATTGCTGTGGTGCACAGACAAAGGCTCTGCTTCCTCCCGTTGCCTTCTCCCCGCCACCTCCCCACAAACCCTCGTGAGGGTGATCTCGACGAGAATCCAAAGAGACAGCGTTTGTCCTGCTGTTATTTTGTATGAGAAGCTGCCGGGGCAGATTAAAGCCACGCGGGAGGGAGCGCCTTTGCGCTCATCTCTTTCGCTGACATTTGCGAGCTGCCAGCTGTCAGCTGAGGAGAACCTTTAAGCCAAACCGGGGGCCAAACTCTCGATTCAGCAGCAAAGGAACAGTTCCCGCCCCCAGACATTCACTGAGAACAACGCCTCATCCCGCTGCTCTGGGTCTGGGTGTCAAGTCAAACAAAGCCACACACAGGTATCCTCCGAACCACAGGGCTGGCTGAGTTTTCAGTGCCAAAGGAAACTGGACTGAAGGAATTCTGCAACGGGTATATTTCTCTCTCACTGGAAGTAGGTTTCCACCTCAGTGGCTTGTGAGCCCGCATGCTATTTCTGCCTTCTCATAGCACTGCTGCAAGATGGACCCTCTCCCCAAGGGGAGAAGAGTCGCCTTGCTATCTAAAAATAGCCTTAATGAGTGCAGGGTGACTCAGAGAGCAGGGGAACCGTAATCTGATTAGCAGCACCATGGCAGAGAGCAAGAGAGGCACATGTATACAGATGGATCCACAGGAAGCAGGAGAAGGACTAGAACATACTGCCACTTCGGTGCCATGGGAATCTGGACTCAGTCAAGGCCAGGCCCATCATGGGATTACTACTGGTGGTAACAGCAGAGCAGCAGTTTGCCCTACATGCCTTCATTTCTTCGAACAGGGATACCGGTGGCTTTGCCTGGGGCTCCCCTAGGGCTGGCATGCTTGCTTGTTTCAATCCAGGAGTGAGTTTACTGCTTGTGCAATAGCATGAGCTGCAGCCACACAGAGTGTGATAAGTGCTATGCACACTCACCTCACTGGCCAGTGCCTCTGAGGCACTTCACTTCTGACCCGTAGTCCCCTCCGCTATCCCAGTTGAGATCCCCTCCCTCGATCCGCCGATGCATCTTCATCCACGTCTGCAATATCCCTTGCTTTTCTGGTCGAGGATCATCACGTAGCCCTGCAGACACCCCTCAATCCTGACATGCAGCAGCGCCCAGTGATTCAGCTCTGCTGATCCACTTCAGTCTTGACCCCAGTCTGAGCCCCACTCCCCAATTTCTCTTCCGACGCATTCAATCCTGACCCGTAACACCCTTGCTATTGTTGTTATTCTCCAAAGCACAGACGGTGCTGCTGAATTCAGCTAAGCTGCCTGGTACAACAGTTCTCTAAAGTGCATGCATGTCACTGACTGGCAGGCTGTCATGTCGGTTTCTTGCAGAGAAGAACGGACATTTGCATATCATGTTTTAGCCAAAGATCCCAAAGTGCTCGGCAAACCTTACAACCCGTGTGCACCGGAATCATGTCACCCATTGCTGAAACACAACCACCTTTGGGCATAAGTGTGGCAAATTTTAACCCCCCCAGGGCAACACTGCACCAAAGTTCACCACAGAAGAAAATGTACTGAACAATATCACATTCAGCTACAACTGTGGGGGAGCATTAGCCAGGACATTAGAAATAGCACCCCCGACGTTTGCTAGAAAAGCCTGGGGATTGTTAATGATCAGAATCAAGCCAGGCCTCCGAAAGATGGAACTTCCTTCTGGGATCACAGCATTCCCCTTGCTCAGAGACATCACCTGCTGCAGTATGCCAAGGCTTCCTTGGAGGTCTCCCAACCGGAGAATCACAGAAAAGACCCATTTCAGAGTGCTGGCCGTGTTAGTCTATCAGATTTTCAGAAGAAGCTGGGTACTCACAGCTTCCACTGAATTCAATGGGAAGGGATGCTGTGGATAATCAGCACCTCTGGTAAATCAGACCACTCGAGTCTACCTCTTAGGAGGGCTGAAAGCTTCCGCAAGCTTTAGAACGGATTCTCGATTAAAAAAATCCATATTGTAAACCATAGGCTCCTGAATGAAGAAAGTAATATAAAGGCAACAGAACCTATTGGTACTTGCTGTTTGGAGCAAGGGCAGCTGGGGGGTTGGTTTGGCACCTCTTCGGAAATAATCAATAACTATCTCTGTACAGATGAATCTCAGGATGCAGAAGGCCTTTAAAAGATGTGCTCTTTCCAAAATCAGTTCTTTCTCTAGAGCTTCTTGACCTTTTCCAAGCTGTGACCACAACTATGCTGGGGAAAAAAAAACAAAACCTCTCCTTTAATTCCCCCAGTTTATGTGCTTCAAGGGATGAATCAGAGCAATGAGCATCCATCAATCATGCACTCAAGTATGCAGCAGTAAATCAGGTAACGCAGCCATACATCAGGGTGCACAGCCAATTATCCTGATGCTGGGTATTTCAGCCATATGATGCCTCTGCTGGATTGACTCACAGTTGCCGGTTGCCTCTCACCACTGGTGCTGATTTATTCCCACATTTTTCTTTATTCTTTATATTACAGCAACATCTCAAGGGCTGAGATTGGGGCCCATTGTGTGATGTACTGTACAAATACAATAAAAAACAGTCCCTATCCCAAAGAGCTTGCAACCTAAATGGACTGGATGGACAAAGAACAGGGGAAAAGAAGTTGTCCTTATCCCCATTTTACAGAGGGGGAAAATGAGGGATAAGGAAATGGAGGATTAGAAATCATCTGTGGCACAGCTGGGAATTGACACCAGGTTTTGGAGCCCCAATCTAGGGGCCTGAACCACAAGGTTGTCCTCCTTTCTCTCAAGGGACCCGCATCAAACGAAACAATAAGCAACCTGAAATTCAGCAAACACCTCGGTGGCATAATCGTCACCTTCAGTAACTCTTCTGCTTCATCCCACTGGCTATGAGCAAATACATGTGCTATAGGGAGCCTCCACGTGATACTGTCCGTGATGACAGGTGACTTGGAGATCTCTGCCGAGGCAGGCTTGGTGAGCTGTCCACATCCCCATGGCAAAATCTGTGCAAGTGCAAATGGGCAAATACATCAGTGACGCAATTGTGAAGCTTCATGCAACTAAATCCTGAGAATTTGCATTAATGGTCATTGTGACCTCTTCCATTCATTGGCCATATGAATGACATCTTTGCTTGCAAGAACATTTGTGGAAAGGGAAATTCTCACAAATACACACTCAAGTGAAGATTCACAATGAAAGGGCATATGCAGCCAATCTAAAATCTGTATTCTGTTTTATAAGTTTCAGCCATTCAGTAAAGGAAGAGAAACAATCTCACTTAGGTAACTCATCACCTATGACAGAAAATAACAATGAAATGATGGCAAGTAGCCAAAGACATAGCTCAAGTGAACCCATAGACTGAGATATATCTCTGAACATGTTTGAATAGGGAACACATTCATAAAAACGAAAAGTCTTTTCATGGACAATTTATTATCAGCAAAAAGACTGTATTTGTCATTTAAATTATTCACTGTGAATATGAAATAACCTCCTGTCTGGGTCGTGAGCTGGGTTTGAATCCAGGACCTCTGGATCTGAAAGTATAAGTATCTACCATTTGTGCTAAAAGAGTAACTCTCACCTAATAGCTGTAGTAGGCTGTTATCCTCGTATGCAGACCAGCCACTTGAGGGGGATGTGAAACTCACTGAACTAGTGTGGATAACAAATATAATTCCCAGCTACTAGGGCAGGGTCCTCAGGCCAACTCTTCAGCACCATGCACAAGAGGTATGTTGCTGAACTGAAATCATCTCTCTGTTGTCTCCACCCATACTCTGATTGGGATGTACGCCGAAGCCACTTCCTCTGAATTTTACACCACAGGCCTCAATTCATCAGGTCTTTATATGTAGGGCTCTACCAAATTCACGGCCATGAAAAACACGTCATGGACCATGAAATCTGGTCTCCCCCCATGAAATGTGGTGATTTGTGTACTTTTACCCTATACTATATAGATTTCACAGGAGAGATCAGTGTTTCTCAAATTGGGGGTCCTGACCCAAAAGGGAGTTGCGGGGGAGGTCATAAGGTTATCTTAAGGTGTGGCCACTCTTACTTCTGTGCTGCCTTCAGAGCAGGGTGGTTGGAGAGCGGCAGCTGTTGGACGGACGCCCAGCTCTGAAGGCAGCGCCCCGGCAGCAGCAGTGCAGAAGTAAGGGTGGTGATACCATACCATGCCACCCTCACTTCTGCGCTGATACTGGCAGCGACTCTGCCTTCAGAGCTGGGTTCCTGGCCAGCAGACGCTGCTCTCCAGCTGCTCTGAAGGCAGCGCCGCCGCCAGCAGCAGCACAGAAGTAAGGGTAGCAGTACCGCAACCTCCCCTACAATAACCTTGCGACCCCCCTCCACAACTCCTTTTTGGGTCCGGACCCCTACAATTACAACCCTGTGAAATTTCAGATTTAAATAGCTGAAACCATGAAATTTACGATTTTTAAAATCCTCTCACCGTGAAAGTGACCAAAATGGACCATGAATTTGGTAGGGCCCTATGTATAAGGAGAAAGCAGATCCAGATACCTCTCAGACGGTGGAACCTACCTGTGGAATCTGTATAAGCCAGGGTTTCTCAAACAGGGGTCACCGCTTGTATAGTGAAAGCCCCTGGCGGGCCGGGCCGGTTTGTTTACCTGCCGCGTCCGTGGGTCCAGCCGATCGTGGCTCCCACTGGAGTTTGCTGCTCCAGGCCAATGGGAGCTGCTGGAAGTGGCACAGGCAGAGGGACGTACTGGCCGCCACTTCCAGCAGCTCCCATTGGCCTGGAGCCGCGATCGGCCGGACCCGTGGACTCGGCAGGTAAACAAACCGGCCCGGCCCGCCAGGGGCTTTCCCTACACAAGCGGCGACCCCTGTTTGAGAAACCCTGGTATAAGCTCAAACCATCTTCAAAAGCAAAGGAATCCATCAGTGCAGGTGGTCTTCTCCAGAGATAGCCACCAGCCTCAGGTGGGATTTAGGCTTATCAGGACACACTGAGTCCAGCCCAACCCTTTGTCAGAAGATTGTTTTATCATGTCTGCCAAGTTTTCAGATCCAGTACCAGTCTTTAGAAAAATAAGGGGAGAAAAAAGGAGTGCGTTTGTGTGAAAAATTAAATCAACCTCACAACAGATGCTCTGAGGCTGCCTCTCAGCCCCTCAGCAAACACAGCATGCTCTGGTGCCACTACGGCTCACTCCTGAGAGACAGTGCCGCACAATCACTTAGCGTGAGAGTTTTGGCAGGGCAGAGACATCTTGGTGTTTAGAGTGGGACTTCAGGTTCTGTGTGAACAGTGACTCTCAGTCTCCCACCCTTACTGCTCTATGATGGTTTGTGGACTTTGTCAGAGGACATTAAAGACACAGCTTTAAAAAGGAGTCCCTATCCATTTACTCATATCCACATCATCTTCATCATTCCAATCATCTTGCCTTGCTCCTCCCTTTGTAATGCTACCACACTGGATGGAAACCAGTAAACTAGAGACGTCAATGGATTTTTAAAGTTACATAAAGCTGCATAAACTTTCCTGCTCCTCAACAAGTTGCATAAGATCTGTGGAGGGTGTCTCTCACACCAGTACAGTATGTTTGTTAACAAAACCTTCTCACTCTCTCATTAGCTTATTTTCCTTGAGGGCTACTCTAGTGAGAAGGAGACAGTTGGGTTAATTTTTTTTTATCAGGAAGCCAGCAGAGAAATCAGTATTCAAATGAAGACAAAGTCACATACTTTGCTCTGAGAAGCATTTATTTTTCATGTGTTTTTCCAGTGTGTGGTGATATCGTAGTTATTTTTTAACTCCTATCAAATCCATTGGGTGGAATGCCCTGCAGTGTAGACTGCACGCCGCCCTGGCTAATGCTACACTGCTTCTAGGTAGAGAAGAATCTGTCATTTTCGATGAATCTTGTGTAAGTGGACACATTGTAACAGGGAAGTCAATAGGCGTCTTCATTAAATTGAGCGCCGAGAAGTGAAAAACTCATTTTCACTCTCTCGGGGAGGTTAAGTTGTTAGATGCAAGTACATTGGGTTCTATGAATGTCCTATAGAAACACACGTGCTGTTTAAACTCTTTGGGGAGGTTGTTACCTTTAAAGAGAAATGCCTCAATGAAGCCAGCAGGGGCTTTGTTTTGTTTTTCCCTAGTGTGAAAAATATGGAGAATGAAAGTGTTCAGTCGATGCTTAGACTGTTTTCTCTGGAGGTAACTGAAGGACCATTCTGGTACATTCCAGCTTTGTTTGCTGAGTTGGAGTTTGGAGAAAGAAGAAGAGGTGAAGGCTGCTAAGGCACTAAACTTACCCAAACTGGATTTTCACTGCTTTTTAACCATGGAAAAGGTTTCTTTAGTGTTCTGGAGCTCCCACGTACCAACCACGGTGACACACAACTCCAAGAAGCGCTCCTGTCACTCCCTGTGATTCAGATCAAGTTCAGCCCATGAACCCAGCTTCCCTGGCAGGTGTGAACAGAGAAGGAGATTTGCTCCAGTAAGGTTTATTTATGAAACCTGAGAACCCCCTTGTTCCTCACCCACACATTTTTCCTTTTCACAGATACCCTTAACATTCATTTGAGAAGGCTGCTTTGATAATGGAGTAGTTTTAGTGCAGAGAAAACATATTTATGTAACTGATTTATTCCTTTTCTCTCATGAGTTTTCTGTGTCTTTTGTCCCCTTCTGCTCAGAAAATATATTTAGCTTTAGCAGGTTTATTTCTTCCATGCATTTAAATGCCCTCTCTCTCATGCACACATTTACAGAGGTGCCTATCAAAAAAACACATGCAAACACAAATACACATGCATTTTGCACACACATGCACCCTCTCACACATCAGCACAGAAACCTACCAACATACTCTAATCTATACACACCCATCCACTGAATGTACCTGCATGTACACACATTCGAACTCTGCCAACACATGTACACATCCATATGAACACACAAATACACCCTCACATATCTAATGCCACTTTGAACCCCCAACTGGCTTCTATTCAGCTGCCCTAAGATCTGGCTTAGAGAGTCCAATTGAAAGCCTGGCTCTAAATTCTATGTGTCTGATTTCCTCTCACATCAATTTTGCAGCTCCATCAAAATTCAGTGCAGCTACTCCTGGCTGACATCAGTGTCAGTGTAATCAGAATCAGGCCTTGAAAGCTAACAAAGTCCCTTATGAGAACATGGCCACAAACTAACACCACTTAATACACTGTTCACATAGAATTTCACGGGCTGAAGGTATAGTCTGTATTTATGGACAGGTGGAATGTGATCCACAAGGTACCAGTTTTCCTTCAGGCCTCATCTTCTGTTGCAAAGCGAGTTCCTGTGGTGAGCAGCTTGTGATTGGCAGTACAATAACCTGTTACGTGAATGTAAGAACGGCCATACTGGGTCAGACCAAAGGTCCATCCAGTCCAGTATCCTGTCTACTGACAGTGGCTAATGCCAGGTGCCCCAGAGGGAATGAAGCTAACAGGTAATGATCAAGTGATCTCTCTCCTGCCATCCATCTCCACCCTCTGACAAACAGAGTCTAGGGACACCATTCCTTACCCATCCTGGCTAATAGCCATTAATGGACCTAACCTCCATGAATTTATCTAGTTCTCTTTTAAACTCTGTTATAGTCCTAGCCTTCACAACCTCCTCAGGCAAGGAGTTCCACAGGTTGACTGCGCACTGTGTGCACATGCACTTTCAGATTCACTGGCATGTTTACACTACTGGCAAATTAAACCCCTCTTTGTCCAAAAGTTATTGCAACAAAAAGCTCCACTATTCTGTGGCTCCAGGCTTTAACCAGCCATCCAGATTTCTGTCAAGTTGCTCTGCTTCAATCCAAAGTCGCGGAGAGGTTGTGTGGGTGTGTGTAAATACTGGATGAGTGTTAATTTTGGTGGGGAATTAATACATGAACTCAATGTTTAAGGCATGCTTCAAAAACACAGACCAGCTGGGAAATGGTCTCATGGATTCTATGGGGAATGCATCTCAGGTTATGAATCCAGTCATTGGATGCTGCCTCTCACTCTTAATCATGTTTCTCTGCCAGTGTGCTGCCCACATTTGCAGGTCATTAAACTAGACCAGACTTAGAGCTTATCTACACAAAAAAGCTATGTATAGCTAAAGCAGTACAAACTCCTGAGTGTGGATGTAGTCATATTAGTAGTGCTGACACCAATATAACTTATCCCCCTAAGGGAAGAGGAATAAGCGATACGAGCATAATCACATATAGACTAGGGCTTGTACAGGTAAAACTGGATCAGTAAAAATCACATCCCTAACCAAAATACTTATACACCTCTACCCCGATATAACGCGACCCGATATAACAAGAATTCAGATATAACGCAGTAAGGCAGCGCTCCGGGCGGGGGCTGCACACTCCGGCGGATCAAAGCAAGTTTGATATAACGCGGTAAGATTTTTTGGCTCCCGAGGACAGCGTTCTATCGGGGTAGAGGTGTATTGGTTAAAAGACCTGAGTAGATCAGGCCTTAATGTTATTGGGGGCTATGCACAGGCATGGGGCAGAGAGAACAGCTCTACAGCTTAAGAAGGAAGTGAAGAAGTTTCTGGTAAATAAAGGCCTGACCTAGCAAAGCGCTGAGCACTCTCCCACAAACATCAATGGGAGATGAGGCCCCTCAACACCTTCTAGGAGGGGCTCAGCATCTCATCGGATCCAGGCCAAAAGGCAAACAGAAAGAGGCTGGATACCCAACACTGTTCAACTGGGGCACTCCGTGGAAGGCTTCCTTTATTTTTGTCCATCGAACAACTACAGCCAGAACAGCAGAGAGAGCGAGTGCGCACGCATGGGGCAATATTCTTCACCCCTGAGCTGGAGGGACCACGTTATGGGGTGAGAAGGTAGTTTTGCATCCCCCATAGCCCCTGCATTTCTTGACCTGACCACTAAGGTTGCCATTCAACTTTTGCAATCTGGACACTTTCCCAGTAGGAAGTGGACTGAGACAATCACTTATTTCACACAGGCCCCTGCCCTGTGATCGGGTGGGAATTCCATTCACTCACTCCTACAGCCTTGGTTCCCATTGAGAGAAAGGCAAAAGGCTCTTTTCTTTCAGTGGACGTGTTCTAACTTACTGTATGACAGGCCCATTGTTTGTACTCGCTCCGGGGCAAAAATCTAACCCTCTCCTGTCGTTTCACTGAGCATTCTCTTCCCCTGTTCACGGTTTTTAATGGAAGCCTCGGAAGGTTTCTTTGTTTAAGATGGACTAAGAAGCCTGCAAAGTGCAGGAATGGCTCATCAGAAAATACAGTGCTAGGCAGTGTAGTCTTCTCCCCAGGACTAATGTTTACGACAAGAGAGCAATCTCTGTAAATCGTAGGCAGAAAATTAAATGGAAAATGCCCTACCTTGGCGTTCGCTCCAGCTCTAAGTCCTGTCCCCTCCAAAATCATGTTGTTCCCTCTCCCACTCATGCAGCCAATATATAGCCCTTCCCCAAGCACCTATGCAACGGAAAGAGGAGACTGAATTGAGGTTAACCCCTTGCTTACCAGGAAGCAGGACTTGCCCCAGCACCCTGTCTCGAGTCCTTTGCCTGCGATCTAGAGTTTGTACGTTCTTATATTCTTACCGCGTCCAGCAGAAGCAGCAGCATTTATCTGCCACCATTTTCTAATTTGCCAGCAGGCCTCTTGCATCTGTATATGGTGGGGGTGCATGTAGGCTGTCCTGGGGAGGGTTATGGCTATGCAGGACCTGGAATTTTAGTTCAGTTTTGACTTTTTAATATTATATGATCATTGAAAATAGAGAATAAAATACATTTCAAAACCAAAAGTCATCTCAAAAATGAAAAATCAAAACCAGTCCGTTCCAAGGAGATGCTTTGACCTAATTGAAAGGTTTCATTCTGATTTTGTTGAAAATGAAATGTTACTGAACTCGACATATCCCCAGGGACAGTTTGAGTTTGACAAAAGAACATTTTCCAGTGGAAAATTGTTACACGGGAAATTTTTCCACCAGGTCTAGTTAAGATTGGTTTTCTTTGCACTGCGCCTTCCTGTTTCAAAGGCTGTCCGAAGGGACAGCTGCCACTTTGAGAGGCAGAGCTAATATAGAATCTCATGGACCAAGCATGCATGCATGCAATGCTCCATGCTGGAGACTTTACTTTTATGTTTCTTGCTTTGTTTCCCTAAATCTTAAATGAAAGCCAGCCAATCAAAACTGAGTAGGCAGCTGGTGTGCTGACACCACTGCCTATATCATGCTGGCCAATATTTTCTCTTTGTATCCTTGAGTTCTTCCGTCTGCCTGTATGCACCTGTTATCTCCTGTCTTTTACTTAGATTGTTCCTTTCCCAATCTCTTGTTTGCGTGGCACCTAGCACATTGGGGTTTTGATTGATTCCTGGGGCTGCTAGGTACTATAGCGATACAGACAATAAATAATAATCAAATTTGGGCTAGTTGTGTGTTTTGCTTCTAGTATGTGCAGAAATATAACCCCATGCAACTGATGTTTGTGTTTATTGAACACAACATCTAACCCTCCTAAGTGGTTGCATTGGCACAATTATCTCCTGCAGTATAGAATTCAGTCTGTTCATTTGGGGGCAATGGATAAGGAAGAGTTGAATGGCATCGGCTGGAGCTGATTTGGGTAGCTTGGTAAGGTAGATCCTAGTGCTCCTTCTGTGGCCCTCCTCATCTGTCTTGGTCCAGTTTAAGGGCAGGTCTACTCTTGCACCATTGCAGCTGTGCCACTGAAGTGTAGGGTGACCAGATATTCCGATTTTATAGGGACAGTCCCGATTTTGGGAGCTTTTTCTTATATAGGCACCTAATACCCCCCACCCATTCCGATTTTTTACGCTTGCTATCTGGTCACCCTACTATATGCTTTAATGAAGATGTTTTATGCCGATAGGAGAGAGCTCTCCTGTCAATGTAGATAATCCACCTCTGTGAGAGGCAGTAGCTGTGTTGGCAGGAGAAGCTCTCCCGCGGATGTAGCACTGTCTACCGTGGTGCTTAGGTCGGTGTAACTTACATCGCCCAGGGCTGTGGATTATTCACACCTCTGAGCGCCATAGTTATGCTGAAGTAAGTCTGTAGTGTAGACCAGGGCTCAATATCCTTATCTGACAGAAGGGGAATACTAGTAAAGGCCTGTCTGTCTGGAACACACCTGCTGTTTAAGAGCCGTAGCTGAAATCTTTGAGTTTCCAGTCTGCCAAAAGCACCCGCCTGATTTTATTCCACTCTATTAACATTCTGATCCAGGATCTCTCCCTAAAGAGCTGGGCGGTAGATCGTGTTAAGAGTGAATGTCAGAGCTATCAATGGGCAGGGTCAGCTGCCTTTAAAGGGATAATTCCTTTCTTATGGTGATGAGACTCCCTTGGATTTACTATGTGAGAAGACTGCATTATACCAGTGCGCACAAAGGCAAAGCTAACCTGGCTTTCTGATAGTCCTGCATGCTGAAAGTGCCTGGTTAGAGTCTGCTAGCAGAATCTTTTATAACAGCAGGAGTGATGAGTTAACTGTCTGACAAGGCACAAATTCATGCTCATTCCTGACCTATATTTGTTACAATGGATAAACATAGGAGGGAAGAGAAACTAAAGAAAGGGGCAAAGAACCAAATGCTTCTCATGCAGCCCACAGAAGAGGTGGCGGGCCTGGCTAAACCTTCTCTCACTGACACCAGTGTGACCCCAAGGACGTTCCTTTAGCTGCTCCTGGCTTACAGCTGTGTAAGTGAGGGGAGAATCAGGCTCTTCCACTCTTCACCCCAATATTCTTGCTCTCACTTCCAAACTCAAGGGAGGGGGTCTTCTCCCATCCCCTCAAAAATCACTCATCACTTCTGTTGGGTATTAGGATACGTGGCATGCATTAATCAAAGCACCTATTTTGTACATAACCATGAGGTGTGTCAATTATATCTGCACTGCATAGGCGTCCACCCAGCATTGACTAAACCCTGTGTGATGGATGCCATCTTGATGGACACACCAGAGATTTAACCAAATGCCTTACAAGCTAAAAGCATGAGCTGTGACAGCTTGAGATAAAGACCAAAGCTCGTTAAGTAGGGGTGTAACAGACAGAGCAAGATTGTTCTGTTTTGTGGAGGATTTTGATGTTTTGAAATTTGGTTTTGTTCCAATTAGGGATAAAAATTAAAAAAATTCTAAATTTTCCACCAAAGGGAAAGGAGCCCAGCCATAGGGCAGTCGACCTGGGTTGGCTGCTTGGGGCCACAGACCATGGAAACTGGGGTGTCTCCAGCCTGCAGAAGGGGACATGTAACATACAGTCTCCAGTGGGTAACATATGCAAGGCTTGGAATAGAACCAAGATGGATTTTCAAGGTTCGTGTCTCTGCTTTGCTTGTTACAATGTGCTGGAGAGGAGTTGGAAGGGAAAGCTCCCAGGACATTACATTTTCCTTCCCAACTTCCCTGGCCCCAATTCCCTTCTCCCACCTTCCTTACCTCCACTGGCCTCATCCTTCCCTTTGCTCCCCTCCAACTCGCCATCACTTGCTCTTCTTGTTTCCTCTGAGTAAGATGGTAGGGGGTTGCTAATGCCTACATGGACAGTATAGCTGATCGAAGTGAGTTCTTTTCTACTCAGAGGACCAGCCCATCCCTTCAGAGAGGAGCGAATCATTCACATCTTTCCTATTTTTCTGAATTTGTTATTTAAAATTATTTGCTATTTTTGGTCTATTGACCACCTGTCAGCAGTTTACTGTGAGATCTGAAATCTGAGCTGGAGTGGTTAGTTTTGATTGGCCAAGTAGATAACGTGGTATATTTCTGTTCCCTGACTGGCTGAGCCGAACTCTTAGAATCAGGTTTCTATTGTAAATGCTCATGGCTCTGATTTCAAAATTTGCTTTGTGAAAATATTCTCCAGTACAGTACTGGCTTGTAACCTGCTGTTTGCATGAACATTCCTGTCAATCAACTCACCCCCTAGAATATGCACAGGAAGAAAACACAACAGGGGCATAAACACAGGCAAAGCAAATTCTTTTTAACATCGGAATGAATATTCCCAGCAAACATTTCATGGCATTTGCCCAGCTCTGCTCCCCTGTAGTAAAGACACTACATTTTAGGAGGATTGTCAAGCTCTGTGCAGATCCAACAGTTTCTGCGGGGCTGGTTGCTGAAGACACATTGCGTGTATTTTGGGGCTATTTCACGTTACTTTTGCCCTGGGAGAAAGGGGATAAAATGTGGCTTAGCTGGGGCCAGCCCTCCCTTGAGAACCCCCTGCACCAGACCCAGACTGTGAGGTAGAGAATCCCCACACACACTCTGGAGTAGGATTTCTCAAACAGGGGTCGCCGCTTGTGTAGGGAAAGCCCCTGGCGGGCTGGGTCGGTTTGTTTACCTGCCCCGTCCGCAGGTCCGGCCGATCGCGGCTCCCACTGGCTGCGGATCGCTGCTCCAGGCCAATGGGAGCTGCTGGAAGCAGCGCGGGCCAAGGGACATACTGGCCACCGCTTCCCGCAGCTCCCATTGGCCCGTAGCAGCGATCTGCGGCCGGTGGGAGTCATGATTGGCCGGACCTGCAGATGGGGCAGGTAAACAAAGTGGCCCGGCCCGCCAGGGGCTTTCCCTACACAAACGGCGACCCCCGTTTGAGAAACCCTGTTCTGGAGTCACTAGGGCACAGTGGTGCCTCTCCCCTCTCACCAGCTATGTGGTGGTGATGCTGGCAGACCAGGTGCCAGCTCATGCGAAGGTCCCCATATCTCAACTGAACACTGACAAATACACAGCTGGAGTCAGGCTGGTTCACCTGTGTGCTGGTATTGTTAAAACAGGCATTAGAACGATAAGAACGTGTTTAGCGCTTAGCCTTTATTAAATGTGTGTGAGTTGCTGCCTGCATTAATCTCACTTATCACATTTGTATCCCATACTGTAAGGTAATATTTGAGAGATTGTACTGCCAGCCCTAGTGACAGTGAAAACCACTAGAGAGGGGAGAGACATTAATTGTGAGGGGCTGATCTTCAACAAAAGGAATGGTCTATAGCAGGGATCGGGAACCTTTGGTATGCGGCCTGTCAGGGAAATCCGCTGGTGGGCTGGGCCGGGCCGGTTTGTTTACCTGCAGCATCTGCAGGTTCAGCCGATTGCAGTTCCCACTGCCCGCGGTTCGCTGCTCCAGGCCAATGGGGGCTGCGGGAAGTGGCGCAGCCCCACTGGCCTGGAATGGTGAACCGCGACCAGTGGGAGCTGCGATCAGCCAAACCTGCGGACACTGCAAGTAAACAAACCGTCCCGGACTGCCGGCGGATGTCCCTGATGGGCCAAGTGCCAAAGGTTGCCGATCCCTCGTCTATGGACACCAGACAGACTATAGTGGGAGGCTGCAACTGGAATTTTCCTACGTGCCGTCTACAAGAGGACAAAAGACTTTGGTTGTTCTGCTCTCCTTCCTGCGAAGATGAGTCATGCAACTGGACTCCTCCCACCAACTGAACTTGCTGCTCAGAGCATATGGCCAGAGGGGAATAATATCCTGAACAAGAAGGAACTGATTATTTCTATGCTGCTTGGGCTGGGGTAGAGGGGTAAGTTTTTTAGGCATAAGCAAGAGATCCCCAGCTGCTTAGCCTGGGTTAGCCCTGAAGGACATATAGAGCTTGCTTATTAGAGAATCTTCTATTACCTTTTGAAACTTAAGGTTGTAACTCATTTGTGTATATATGTCGACCTGCTTTAACCTTGTAAATAACTAGTTTCCTTTTTCTATTTAATAAATCTTCATATAGTTTATCATAGGATTGGCTACAAGCAGTGTCTTTGGTATGAGATCTAAGGTGCAATTGACCTGGAGTAAGTGACTGGTCCTTTGGGAGTGGGGGTAGCCTGAATATTGCTGTGATTCTTGGTGTAATGGACCATCTATCAAAAAGGCATGCTTACCTGGGTGGTGACATAGATGGAGCACCCAAGGGGAACTGACTGGGAGTCTGGGACTCTGTGTTAAGGCTGTTAAAGTGTCTGAGGGGTTTACACTCGATAATTGGCTGGTAAAATCTAAGTATAGAACTCACAACCAATTTGGGCTTTGTGCCCCGCTTCCCAACAGTCTGCCCTGAGGTTGGCACTCATGCTCTTGAATCAGTGAAGGCAGCGTTACAGTGATCTTGGGGAGAAACTGCAAGGAGGAATTGGCCAGAGGCTCTCGGATGGTCGGAGCAGAAGCAGCCAAAGCAAGGACCTGTGGACATTCAGACAGTTTCCTACAGTTTTTAATGGACTTTCTCTGCCTGACCTCATTGGCTGTTTGCTTCTGCCCTCCCCCTCCTCATAATCGCTTCACTCCATAGCCCCTCTTCCCCCTTGCCCTAATCTCCTCATCCACTTCTCTTCCATTTTCTTTCCAGTTTGCTGATCCCCTCCTATCTGCCCCAACCCCCAAAAATTGTAACTAACATGCTGTTCACTGCCTTTCCATTGTTCACTCTGCTTGTGTATTCTACCCCTTCCCCCACCCTGATCTGGCCTATTTCCCTTGGAAGCTCTTTGGGGCAGGGTCTTTGTGCTAGGAGCTGCACAAAGAGGAGCAGAGTTGGGCCCCATTCTTGGTTGGGCCTTAGGTATTCCTGTGAAAAACATGATTATTAATAACAACAACAACAAAGCTTGGATCAGGACAAGGGGAGATTGGGGATGACAGCAAAGAGATACACCAAGGAGGACTAGAAGAGAGGGAGGGAATTAACTTCAATGGGCTATTTACACTGGTAATGTGTCTCATTTGTGGGAGAGGACCTCACATATGGCACACAGCTGCTAATTAGGGAGGCCTGAGACCCGGCACATTAATCTTCTAGTCTCAAACCATTAACTTGACCAGGTGTAATATTTTCCAATGACAAAGGTTAATAATCTGCATCCAAAACAAAGCACTTCAGTAAATACAGTTAGCTAGTTTCAGTTGCAGAGACAGCACCGTGCTGGGTCTAGAATGCCCCAAACAGGGGCTTAAAAAGCTAAAGGGAGAGATGCAGCACGCTTAGTACTGAATCAGCGCCCCAGCACGGTAACGGAGAGACACTGTAGTGTGGGATATGCTGCTTTTGCGGTGGGATGTATCACGCAGGGCCGGACCATCTATGGGCAACGAAAAGTGGGTAGCGGCTTACACAAGAGCTCAGATGCTAGCCCTGGTGTCCAGATCAGATTGAAGTAGGGGTAGTTACTAGATCTGATAAAAAAAAAATGGTAATGCTTTCCAAGAAATGTTTTTGAACAAAACAAACTTTAATTCCGTTTAACATTCCTCCCCTCACCCCCCACATTTTCAGGGGGTTTTCTTTTTTTTGGGGGGGGGAAATCAATTCCAATAAAAATGTTTTGATTCAAACTGAATGGAACAGAAACCGAAATATTCTGGCTTTCAGTCTTTGTTGATTTGGGTTTTTTTACCCTTTTCCTCACTGGAAAAGGGCAGAAGGGAGAGAAAACAAAAGAGAAACAAAACCAAACCACTTAAAAACAATAATTCCATTGCAGATGAACTAAAATGAACATTTCTTATTTGCATCGTTTTGTCAAAAACTAGAAAATTTAGATTTTTTACACAAACAGTGTCTTAATGTTTAAACAGGCATTTTTCATTGGCTAAGAATTGATGCCAAATGTTTGCCCATCCCTAGCTGTTACCATTCACTCTTTGTCACTAATAGGATATAAGCGTCTCACACCACATCCTGTCTTAGTTTGTGTAGCATTGCTTGGCTCCATGACGCAACTCCCACAGTGTCTAACAACAAGGAAGGAATTGCCTAGTTCACTAGACAACAATAAATGGTACAAGTGTGGAGTCACCCTCCTGGCTCCCCAGCCCCATTAACTTGAGCCCCCAGGGGCAATTGGACCAAACTTACCTTCCTTCCCCTCTCTCAGGAAAGACCCCTTGCTGGAAATGAAAAGGGATGCACTGCGCAGAAGTTAGAGGAAGAATACCTGAGGGATCCAGTGTGACTCTCCCATGATGCTTTGCAGGGCTCAGCCCATGTCGTCACTTTGATTTGTTTCTAGCATGAGGAAAGACTTCGCTTCTCATTAGCTGAACTGACATGAATGAAAAGCTGAATAATTGAGATAGTTTAATTAGCTGAGCCAGCAATCTTGCCCCTCCCACCCAGACCCCTTAAATGACCATCTCCCACCACCTGTGAACCTCCTCACTCTCCATCACACTCCAGTAAGCTCTAGTTCACTCTTCCTGCAAACTTCCAGTATGCCCCAGTTCCCTTCCTCCATAAAACCTTCCACTAGAACCCAACTGCCTCTTCCTCCTTTCAATTGGCCCTTGCTACAATCTTCCTTGTGTCCCTCCAATACACCTCTGCCCAATCCCTCCTCAGGACTTTCCAGACCCCTCCTCTTTCCCCATGACCCTTCAAATGGACCTGGACTCTCACCCACTTGTACCTCTGGTGTGTGTGTGGGGGGGGGGGGAGGGGGGCTGCATGTGTGCACACGTGTGTGTGTGTGAGAGAGAGATGGGTGATTCAGTGGGGGTTAACATAGAAATATCTAAGACCTTAAAAGCCCCGTTGCTGGGGCTGGGAGCTCTCTGGCAGAGGTACCCTGACAGCCCAGCTAGCCAAGAACCAAATAAGAGGAATGCCAAGGAGATCACCCAGTGAGGCAGAAGAAGAATGAAAATAGTGTTTTTAATATAATTTACAGCAAACTTACAGTATGTATTTCACATCACACATTTCTAAACGGCTCATCTCGAAAATAGAAGCTGCAAAAATACAGAACGCAGTACTCAAAATATACCGAGCATGTCATTTCTTTTTCTTTCTTCTCTCTCCCCCTCCCCCCGCACCCCCCAAATCAATCGTACAGTGAAATATTTCCTTTTCCAAACCAGGTGGGGATTTATTTCAGAAGTGCTGCTAAAAAGCCCTCAAAATCAGGAGTAGTCCAGACAGCACATTTCAATGGATTTTTAAAAGAATCCCTCCCCTCTGGCACAATAGCAATGGACTAACATGCAGCCCAAGGTGGGGGCAAGTCAGCTCATCAAGGTTCCAGGGCAGGAAGCTGCAGCTCACTTGTGATATGACCTCTTGGAAACGGATGTGGCATCAGCCTATGCCGAGACGTTCTTGCATGCAAAGGCAGGGTGGCATATACAGAGGGTTTTAAGTGGGCAGAGAGAAGTATGTGGAAGGCTTGCGTGTTCATAAGCACAGTAATCTCCATTCAGCCATCTTGTATGTGCAGCAGGGCGACCTCTGTGGAAGAGTTTCATAGGCACAGGCAAAGCAACCTAGGTGGGATCGTCTTGCATGTTCAACAGGATGACCTACACATGGAAGTGTCTCATGGGCATGGCTAGCACTTGTCTGACAGAATCATAGAAATGTAGGATGGAAGGAATCTCGAGAGGTCATCAAGTCCAGCTCCCTGTGCGGATGCAGGACCAAGTAAACCTAGACCATCCCTGATAGGCGTTTGTCCAACTTTTTCTTAAAAGTCTCCAATGATGGGAATTCCAAAACCTCCCTTAGCAGCCTATTCCAGAGCTTAACAACCCTGATAGTTAGAAAGCTTTTCCTAATATCTACCCTAAATCTTCCTTGGTGCAGATTAAGCCCATACATCCAGTGAACACGGAGTACAGTTGATCACCATCCTCTTAATAACAGCCCTTAACATATTTTAAAACTTATCAAATCGCCCCTCGGTCTTCTTTTCTCAAGACCAAACATGCCCAGTTTATTTAACCTTTCCTCAGAGGTCAGGTTTTCTAAACCGTTTATCATTTGTGTTGTTCTACTCTGGACTCTCTCCAATTTGTCAACATCTTCCCTAAAGCGTGGCACCAAGAACCAGACACAGTACTCCAGCTGAGGCCTCACCAGTGTCGAGTAGAGCAGGACAATTAGCTCCCTGGCTTACATATGACACTCCTGATAACACACCCCATAATGATTTTAGCCATTTTTAGCTAATAGAAGATCTCATGCACTTGGGGATATCACTCAAGGAAGGTCTCATACCCAAGAGCAGTGGCATCAAAGTTTTACCAGGGAAGACATGAACTTTCTAAGAATGGGAAAAAAATTAAAACAAGATTCTGTCAGGATTTGGAAGTTCTCTAGAAGGGCAAACATGATGCTGACTGGGGCAGGTGGCAGGTCTTCTGCACCTTAACACACTGGCACTTTGTGCCTTTAGTTTTACGGAGCAAAAGATAAGGAGGAGAGAATGGAGGCCGGGAATAAAAGTCTCTAAAGTTCCCATTTGCTTAAAAGCCTGCAATGTTTGCTACAGCCCTGGAGGGACTAGCTGCCTGAGTCGGATCAGGGAAGCTTGTTTCCCAACCTGCTCTGAGCTTAACGCTCCCACTCTACTCAGCTGGAACTACAACTGAAAGATCTCAGGGGATGAGGAGAGTAATGAGGTCACACTGGCCTGGCAAACTTTCCCCACCATTAACCCCCTGCATAAATAAAACAATGAAAGAGAAATCAGATCCCCAATAACATTGCTTTCCCATTGAATGCCTTTGATGCATTTCTAGCTTACACAGCCACAAACATTCCCAGGTCTGGAATGGTTTTTAAACCCATATAGCAGAGGAAGAAATATTGTTGTTGTGGGTTGCATCAAAAATCTAATGAACACCAAATTTCTGATACTTTATTTACATGGTAATCACGTATAATACAATGCAAAACAACACAGCATTCCATTTCAATGGTAGGCACTATGGGTTTAAAAAGGTCACAGTTCTTCTCCCCCAGCCAGTTGGGCATTGCACCAAAGAGAAACAAGAGATAGCATTTTCAAGCAAAAGTGATCTTGTCCCAGGGCCACTGGACTTCCCTGTTGAGCTCTGATCTAGGACAGATGCTTTCCAGGTGTGGATGATGGGAACTGCTTTCATGCACTAAGGAATAAGACACAATGGCTAGAACTTTTCAGCAAGTGGAAATGTCAGGGAGCCACCAGATGCCTTAGAGCGTTCAGGTCTGGCAGAAGGCGTCACGGACTGGGGGAGAAGGGTTGCATCTTTATTCGAGTTTGTGTTAGCAAGAGTCACGAGGACCCCAAAAGACAACACTGAGATGTGGGTTGACAACGGTAAATGCATCAATGTTTGGGTGAGACTACTCTGTAGGAAGGATAAGCATTTTGAAGGGCAAAAAAGTTTGGGCAGAGGAAAGATAACTCTTTGTTGTCCTGATGATTGACAACCTGGTTAGGTAGATGGCCTATGACATGTTAGGCCTTTCACGATGCTGACTTCTACGAGTCTATTGTGCCTGATAGTATAGCTGTACAAACAATGCAAACAAATTTCCACAAATACTTAACTTTTGGTACCAGTTTGCTTTGCCAGTGTTCATGACCCTTTTGTGGTTGCTCTCTGTGATTATTCTAATGAAGGGACTAACTGGCAGAAATGTTCTCAGAACCTGAGAAATTTAAGCAGCTATTCATGTACCTGAACAGTGAATTTTTAGAGTTAGATCCTCAGCTGGTATTAATTGTCCTAATTTCAATAGAGCTATGCTCATTTATACCAGCGAAGGATCTGACCCTGGCCTCCTAATCATGAATAGATGCACCAAAAACCTGATTCTAAAATTACATTCATCTGGTTTGGAAACAGAAACATCCTGCCTGACTTATATGGCCAATCAAAATTAACCAAGCCAGGCCAAGTATCAAATATTCTTAATAAGTGGTTCACAATCAATCTACAGGCAAAGGATTATATGCAGAAATTTTTGGCAAAATAAATTAGAGAAGTTTTAAAGCTATTCACTGACAATTCACAAAGGGGGGTTGGAAATGGAAATTCTGCTAATAAAGTATTTGCCCAGCTTTTCCTGTCGTGTTTCTTATTGCTTATTGACAGCGGTGGCATCCACTTCATGGAGAATCGCTCTAAAAATTGTTGCACTTGAAATTGTTGGAATATAACTGGTATTTTCCTTTTTTATGGGGACTCTTCACATCAGACTGTGACTGTCTGCTCCCGCCCACTTGCCAATTGGCAGCTTTTGTTCATAATTTTCTCTCTTTTCTTTAAACACAATGATAATATATATTTTTACTCATTCCAAGGAAAAGAACATGACTATTTTGCTCATAATTACTTGCCTCTGCCCCATTGAATTCGGGGAACAAGATCAGAGCCAAAGATTTTACTAGGCAACACGAGTTAAAAGAAAAATACCCAATATCTAAAAACCGTCTAGAGAGTATGTTCTAGTGAAGCAATTGAGTTAAGACTTGCATTTGCTGGAAAAGTCAGTGGAATAATGGAAAAATGTCATTTACAGATTATAAGGAATGACAGATTTAATGTGTAAAAGCAAGAAAAAACGGGTCATGTTTTTAGTGTAGCTGATGGGCCGAAACCAAATGAGATGTTCTGGTCTCTCAAGCCAATGTAAATGACAGTGTTAATGTCTTTGAATAGAGATTATTGTCTTGATAGGACTGAATTTTATTATTTGCATTTGGCATCATTAAGTGGGGGGAAAGGCACCACTTAGGCAAAGGAACTTTAACAGTCCTTTGCAAAATTACTGGTGTGAAATTCAGGCTGGTGAAAGAGCCCAGTGGACAGCCTGGAAAAGATGCCTAAAGGCTGAGGCTTTGAAATGGGGCTAAGACAGTTAGATGTCCAAATCCCATTGAAGGCCAGCTGAAGTTGGGTGCCTAATTCTCTTAGGGACCTTTAAAAACCCAGCCACAATGCCCTCTCATTGTCATTTCTTCCCTTCTAGAGTCGGTCTGATCCATCATAAGATCACACCAAGCTGGGCTTATACCAAGTAACAATCACTGGCCCTCTTCCCTTCAGTCTGCATGCTCATTTACAATAAGTGTATTTTGGCTATCTCTAAGCAAGGACATGCCGCAGGGGACTGAAACTGCCAAGTCACAGAAAACTGAGAGTGCCACAACCTTCCAGGATTGGAACCCCGCTCAATGGAATGGTGAGTCATGACAAGAGTAGGTAACATGGGAGCAAGTGAACTTTGCTTTAGACAAGGAGAAGAGCGCAGGGGCCTTTGCCAGTTCTCTCTTACTCTCTTAAAGGTCAAAGCAGCTCAGAATCATGACCTTTCTTGCTTATACTTAGGAGGTGCTTTTCCAGGGCCCCAGGCACAAAGAAATGGTGTGAACTTTGCACACATTAATCACAGCTAAAGAGCGAGAATGTGTGTGTGTGATTTAGAAGCCTTATATCTCTAAAGATGGCTCATGTGACATTAGGGAGGAATATATGTGGGTAGCTGGCTTTAAAGGCAGAGTGGGAATTTGTTTGGAAACCTCTCTGAACAAAGAACCAAAAAAAAAAAAAGATTCAGTCCTATGAGGTTTATGCCTAAGAACTTTTAACACCAATTTTTCCCACTCCCTTTGACAAAAACAAAACAAATAACGCATCTAGATCATCTGAATCACAGGGAAGCGCTGAGCCCAACATGTCCAGCTGTGAGAAATATTCTTGAACAGCAGCAGCAACTCTGGCTCCTGGTAAAGTTTCACAACTCGCAGTGTTGGTAGCCTTGAAGTTGCCTCTGGGTCTGTTGTGGAATGAGACTGCTGATTGCTAAATTGAGTCTGCTTTCCCTCCCAAGACACTGTGCACCCTGGGAGAAAGCACAGTTGGCTGATGCAGAGAGGTGTGGGTAAGATGCACAGCCCTTAGCATCCCTTTAGTTAACGAAAAATAACTGGGGATGACGTACTGCATTTTGAAGGGAGAATATAAAGATTATCTAAAGATTTTCTTAAAAGATTTTTTTTACATGCCCTAGCTATTTGGATATTCTTAAATCCCTCTTCAAATGTCTTCTCACCCCATCATTTCATTTTTAAGCATTGCTAGTTCAACTCACTGGGAGTGAATTCCTTCTCTCGCCCATAAGGCTCATATCCTGCTCAGACAGGATAACGGTAGGGTGAGAGCTGAGATTTGATGCCTCAAATGCATGGGCTCTCCAGAGAGTATTGAACAGGGGGAAGTGGGCAGGTTTGGCTTGGTAATTCAGGAGAACTTAAAATCCCCATCATGTCATCGTGCAACCAAAGCCCTGGGGAAGGTAGGCCAGGAATTTGAATGGAAAGATGTCTCCTCATCCCGAGAATGCTCTTTGCTCTGGTGAGAAGCAAATAGGTGGGGCAGGAACTTTGAGAGATGATTTCCACAAGTATAAAGGGATGGTCTCAAAATGCACCCTGTCGTTTAACGAGCCCAAAGTGCAAAGTACTAATGGCCTGATTCTGCTCTCACTTGTACCACTTTCACACTGGGATCCCCCCTACACCGATTTCATTGGAGCCACTCCTGGTTTACATCTGTGAGAGTGAGAAGAGAATCAGGCTCCAAATGGTATGCTGCATTTCCCAAAATATCTCCTGAGAAGGCTCTCACCAGCAAAGCACAGGGTTTGGGGGCACTGTTGAATCTGAGATAGACCTCAACAAAAAACCTGAATCCAAAGGCCCTGAACCTGGGGGAATGTAGGATCTGAGCTTCAGAACTTGGGGCTTGCCTCTGCTTTGTCCTCTCAGGAAGAGAATCTTTCCAATTCCATTTCCTGCATGGTTAAGTTATTCTTGAAAAAGGAAGTTAAGTACCCCCTAAAGCTATGTGGCACCCATTTTTGGGGTGTAGGAGGCTGAGTTGAGATTATTCACCCCGACTGTACAATTAAAAGTAGGGAAAATGCAAAACTGGCTTGGGACTTTGAAATCAGCAAAGCAAAGAAAAAGCTGGGGCACTCTGAGAATTTGGTTTCATGTTTTGTTTTACATGCACGGATACACCTCTTTCCCCTGTGACAGCACCAAAACTCTATGAATAAAGCCCTTGATGATACTGGGATCTGATGCTTCCTAAAAAAAGAGCTTTTCAAAAGCAATGTTATCAAAAGAAAGAAACAGAAAATCACGATTTCACAAGATACAAAATAATTAGGTACAAAAGTAATAAAACAACCCAGATCAGGCTGAGCTTCCCATACACAACCAAGAAATCAGATTAAGATTAAAAAAAAAAAAAGTAAAAATAAAAAAATCCCCCAAACAAACAAGTGAAGCGACAGTTCGTGCTTTGCAATCTTGTTTTCCGTAACACTGGTCAGATGGGCTTTTGATTGTACATTCAATTACTGACAAACCACAGCTCTAGGACGCCTTTCAGTTTGTTTTGTGTCATGCCCGCATATTATTCTCATTCACCCTGGATTTTTAGAGAAAAAAAAAATCCAAACGGCAAAAGGGTTTATAGATTTTCAAGAAATCAGGCATTGAGACATGTTGTTTGTGATGCGGGCGTAGTATAAAACTCTGAGCTAGCATCTGAAAAAGGCGGCATTCTATAAGCAATAAATTTTCAAAATAAGGAAAACTGTACAGAAAGATTTCAAAGGCTTATACTTGACAATTATACATATTTTATGAGACAGTTATGCAACCTGTCCCTTTGTTTAATTCACTGGCTTATGGATGCAGTATCTCTATTTTAGCAGACAGGATATAATAAACTGATCTAAATATTGTGGCTTAAAAGCATCATTTACCACCCAATAGATACAAATGACACTGCATAATGCTCCTTTTCCACCCTCCCACTCCTCTCTTTACCAAATGATTCTGTACAAGGCTCCAAGCCAAGAATAAAAACATAGATAGTTACAATATTGGTTGAGTATTTGGCACAGTGCAGTTTATTTGATATACTGGGTTCTTTGCCCTTACTGTTGCTGAACATTTAATGCAGTGCATAAATTACAAAACACGCCAGTAAAGTAAGTCAGCTGGAAGCAGTCTTATGCTGCCAGCTTTTAACTGTCTCGATTAGAGCAAGGTCTGCTAAAATGGTACTGAACACGAGTGGCAAGTTAACCTCACTGTTCCATGATGAGGATTTTGGTGTGTCCATTGCCAGCAATGACCAGGACTCTGGGAAGCTCACCCACACCCGGGATCCATGGGAGCTACGTCCTGTGACAGGTTATGCTTCTAAATGTTTGCAGGTTCACAACAACTTTAAAAGACAAACCAAAAACCCAAGGTTTTGAATTAACAATGCTAACCCTTAAAATGCTACTGACATTTACTCCATTGGAAACATGGCTGGTTTCAGTTATGCTTGGAGAAAATTCATTAAACACAGCCACTTTTTATTGCTTAGCAGTAGGAATGCCCTGGAAAAAGATTATATAGGAAACGTCCGATCCAATGTCCACTGAAGTCTATAGAAAGACCCCCCGCCCCTTGATTTCAAAGGGCATTGGACAAGACTCTAATTCAAAAGATAATGCCAGTTCTTCCCCAGGATCCATGGGGGCGTCTCCTATACGATTTGGGCGTGATTTTCAAAAGTGCTCAGTATTGCCCTAACTCTGGTCCAAGTGAGTAATGGCCAAGATTGGGTGCTTTTGAAAATTCTGCCCCTTTATGGGAGCCCTGAATGCAACTCTAAGGGCAACATTTGGCCCATAGTAAGTCAGATCCTGCACCGTATCCTCACATGAGTGGTCTCCTTGAAATTAATGGGACTAGAAATTGTCTGAGTAAGGGTTGCAGGACTGGGTTCAGTATTCTCTCTCTCTCTCTCTCACACACACACACACACACACACAAATTTTAAGGAACACTCCCACCTGACCTTCGACTGCAAAAAATATATATTTAAAAACTGGAGAGTACATAAACAAATGGTCTGTCCATCTATGTATTCACCAAGTCATATGTCATATGAAAAAATAATCTGTAAATTATTATATCATACTAGAATTCTCCAATTGATAATTATTTTCATAGAGACACGGAGCATTCACTCTCTCTTTTAATCTCTTTTTAATAATGCATGTCCTCATTGGTTTGACTGTGCATCAGAACGAAGGCATAAAGACTAAAAAAAAAAATGCACTGGATTAGCTGAATCCCTCACATGATTTTGTGGCGTACTGAAAAGAAACTGAAAAAAAAAATGCAATTGGTATAATAAATTCCCCCCCCCTAAACACTGTTGGTGATTTAAGGGTTAATATAGATTTGAAAGGAGTTTAAAAAAATCTTAAAAGGATTATACAGGCAAATGTTTGGAGTTTTTAAAAAAAAGACAGAACATTTGGCAAGTGTAAGCAAATGACTTGAACTTTACTGGGTTTTAAAGATCTGAGCACAGCCATTCACAGAGAACCGAAATCTGAGATCTGCTGGAAGGACAATGGAGCCTTTGACCATCAATGTGTGCTGGCTAGAGGGTATACGGCAGCATTCAAAGTATCTAACATGGAATCATGGCTGGTGACAGAGTGTAAGTAGTTTAATAACTCCAGCACTGTTCTCTCTTTGACATCATTGAGAGAGTGCATTGGATTTGAGCAGCACCCAGACTGGCTAACTCTTTAGCCCATATTGCAGAGGTGACAGGGCTGCACCGATCCCTAATGGCATGCAGTGTCACGAACGCTTATTCTGGAATTGCCGTTATTTGCTTGTTTCTTCTCACCAGGTGCCCAAGAATGTCCATCTGATGAGGTCTCCCACAAAACCCTGGGTTTGCAGCTCCCAATGCCCTGGCAGGTGATTCTATCCTGGAAGATTATCATCATCACAGGGGCTGGTACCCAGCCGGAGTGGTTTTGTGTTCTTTCCAGCACTCCAACAGGATTTCAAAAATGATCCCATTTAAAGATTTTGTTATTCTGAATCCTTGGCTCTGGCTTTTGAGAAAAGGACAAAAGTTTCCTGTTTTTTTAAATTTTATTTTCTCTCTCTCTCTCTTTTAATTAAAAAGGACCCATATATTATTAATATAGAGTTCATCCATCCTTAGTCACTATAAAACAGACTCCATGTTTTCACACCATTCGTGATCTTCAAGGTTATAGATAAATTTTGTCCTCTGTGACTGGTTTTGGGGCACAGAGTCCCGCCCCAGATTGTCTAGGGTGAGAGTGGAGGCAAAGAATTCACTAGTGCTGAGTCCGCCTTCGTGGTTCTTGATGTATCTTTTATAGTTTTTCCTCAAGCACTGCCAGGTGGTTGTGTATAAGATGAATGCGAAAGATTTCAGGGCTATAGCAATGCTAACATACAGGTATCTATAGACGACATTGTCATACAATACGCAGGCTCCTTGCTCGCCACAAAACGTGCTCCAGAACAGACATGTTGAGTCAATTCCAGCCCCAAAGATCAAGGGTGGTGGGATAAAACCTGTCAAAATAAAAGAGACATATCACGCTGTAGTGACCCTTGGGGTAAAGGGACAGGACTCAGCCATAGTGAGTGAAAAGGGGATTTTTTATGAAGGCTGATGGACACCAACAAATCTTGTGGTTCTCTCAGGATCTCTAATTCCTAGGCAAACTAAACACATCTGGTGGGGACTGTCACCCCACATGATCCCCTGAAGAACTGGCCTGGGTTCAAAGGTTATGGAGGTGATCGCTCACTATCCCACAAACATCACAACTCAGTTTTAAGTAGTTTGTCCTTACACTTCTGATTTGCTGTTTGAACACAGCCTATTAAGGCTGGTCACAGAGTTTCATAAAGAAGCAGAGAGGGGCCTAAGCTATGAAACTTGGCTCTAGATCCTGATCAAAACGTTCATTGTGTTCGCATCTAGGGTTTTGCTGAAGTCCATTACAAAGCCTGAAATTAGCCGTGGAGTTCAGATCCAGATCTGAACTTTCCTCAAGTTTTGGGGGCGTCAAGATCCAGGATCTGAGGAAGAGGGAGAATGATCTCTAATAAGTGCAGGGGAATGGACCTGAAAGAAAGTGATTCTGTCATTATCCCACAAAGTGAAATACCACAGCAGAACTCGCTCTTTGAATCACTGCAGTTAAGGGCAAATTTCTCAGCTGAACTCCGCTGCGAGTGGTTTATAACAGGGCCACGACCTTAAAGCAACGCCCGAAGTCTCATTAAACCCACACAGAAATACAATCTTTGATTTCCCCTTTCTGCTTGGATAACGCAGGGGTCTCCAGTCTTATTTCATCAAATACATAAATATCTTTCATTCTGACAAGATCCACAAGTGCTTTACAAACAGTGGGCACCAAAAGAGGAGATCTAAATCCCACCTTTGAGCACATAAATTGGCATTTGTGTGCACCTAAATACCGAGCCCTTAACAATCAAAAGAAAGTTCTGGATGCTCTATGTAGTAGGAATCATTTCACTCATCTCTAAGATATTTTTGGGGGTGGAAAACAACATTTATTTAAAACTAGTTAATAACATCACTACTAGGGTTTAGGACAGGAAGGGAAGAAGAATATCATCTCCAATAAAACCACAGAGCTAATTTTAGGTTGGCAGAACATAATTTCTCCTATTGGAATTTGGCCAATACCACCCCATTTCCAGATACTGAGATGACTGGAACTCTAGAAATACATATCTAGACAGAGAGACATATGGGCTGCACTATCTGGCAGAGAGATGATGAATTAAAGATCAAGTTTCATCATTAACCTTGGATTTCTTGGCTTAAATGAGACACTGCTCCTTAGCTTGACATGAATGCCATTTCTTTGCTGTATGACAATATATGGCAGGAATACAAATACATTGGTTGCCTTCTCCTTTGCCTCTGGGATGTGAAACCTCTTTACTTCACTCTGTTAATGACTAGAACTCTGCAGATTTTTGTCTGATCTTTCACATCGGCTAATAAATGCAGAAGTTATCAGGCTATGTCAGCTTTCAATACTTCCTTTAACCTGTTATTAACACCAGGGATATAAAACAGTAAATAAAAATAGATAACTGGCTAACATTCCCTTCAGATGTAAAGTGTGGTAATGCCCTGAGAAATGACACTGCACAGCTCGCTATTTGTTTTCTCAATGCTTTCCAGATGAAGCTGGGCCGGTTTCAAGTTACAAGGTGATTTTCGTTTTAAATAGGTGCGGGCAACCGCAAACTCAACCTGGGATCTGAAAATTTGGCTGGGGTGTCTCTAGAACCAAGCTAACAGATGGTGTTGATGATACGCAAGGCAGAATGGAATCCAATTTACATCCCAGTGCTGAACTCGCTCTAGAGTGCCATAAGAAGAGTAAAAACTAGATGTTGGCTTGAACAAAAGACTCTGATCTGAACACCCGTAAGCTCTTGGGATCTGTTTCATTGGTCCCAAGAGCCAAACCTGAGGTACATGGAAGCTGTGAATAAACCAAGGTCCTTAGGAAAAACAGCTGTGAAAGACTTTCAACCCTAGCAACCAGTTTGCGTTGATGACCTTTTCAGGGCTATCTCCACAAGGACAAGAGCTAGAGACTTCTAACAAGTGAGACTAGACTTGACGTTTAGAGTGCTTTGGAATTAAGGGAGGTCTATGGCTGCAGGCTTTGTGGCCTCCAAAGCCCGGCTCGATGGGCACGCCTGGCACTTTCAGTGTGTCACCCTGAGTGACGCTGGGAGGCTGGATTTAAAACTAAAATATCAGAAACTCCATTGGTAGCCAGATATTGCACTTGAGCTGCATGATTTGGGGACAAACTGCAAACACCATCTGGGAAGGGAAATGTCCAGGATCGTATTGTCATGCATAAATCTATTTGCCATTTCAGACGTGCATAGTTAAAGCTGACAGTGGCCAATGCAATCAGGATGGAATTACCAGACGTGTTTGACTTGTGCCATTTGCAAATGTTTTTTCACCTTTAGATAAGCTTGAGATGCAAAGTTCCAATCCAGATCTGAACTTCCCCTGCTACTGGGGTATTTAGATATGCACTTTTGATTCAGGTCCTTTCAATGACAGCATATGTGAAGAAGTGAGATGGTATTTGGAAAAGAATCTCAATATCAGAGCCTCTTATATAGTAGCTGCAGCTTTCAATACCATTGGGGCTCCACCGGAACTGTTTTAGTTTCTTTTCTAAGAAACCAAGCTAACACTTTTATACCAAGACATTAATATGCTGCTCTATCATACCAGAATTCCTATGGAATAAGATAATACATCCAGCAGGATATCAGGAGAATTCAGTCATGTTTCATGTTATTACAGTGAATATTAAAGAGATTCAATCATGCTTTACTTCTTATTACAAAGTGTTGCACAAATTGCTGCTATATATATTTTAGTTCAGAAGCTGCAGAGCTGTTTAAAGAAGCATCCTCTGTCTTACTAAAATCTATTAACTCAGATTGCACCTCCGGGTCTCGTACCTCAGATATTTAATACTCTCCTTTGGTTCAAGAAGAAGCTATTATTGGTCGCTTTTTAAGTCTAAGCTTAAAGGTGAACTGAAAAAGCTTTTAAAAATCAATCTAGCCTCAAACCTCAAATTATTAAGGGTGAGTTTTGGATACCTTCACTCACACTGAGTAGTACCTTATCCTTTGTGTAGTCCCATAGGTGATATCCTCCTGGATGTATTATCGTATTCCACAGGGATTCTGCTGTGATAGGGCAGCATGTGTTTTGCTACAAAAAAGGGTTACTGCAGTGTCAAGGGGACTAATGGAAGAGTAAGATGCAACTAATGTAGGAGTAAGGGTGGAGGGATAGCTCAGTGGTTTGAGCATTGGCCTGCTAAACGCAGTGTTGTGAGTTCAATTCTTGAGAGGGCCATTTAGGGAGCTCGGGCAAAAATCTGTCTGGGGATTGGTCCTGCTTTGAGCAGGGGGTTGGACTAGATGACCTCCTGAGGTCCCTTCCAACCCTGATATTCAATGATTCTATCTTATCCCAAAAAGAAGAACAGGAGTACTTGTGGCACCTTAGAGACTAACAAATTTATTAGAGCATAAGCTTTCGTGGACTACAGCCCACTTCTAACACGGCTGTTACTCTGAAACTTATCTTATCCCAAGTACTGGTAGCAGAACCTAGCCCTCACAGAATTATACATACAGACTTCTCAAACAACAACAATAATAAGCTACAATAATAGAAAATTAGTAACTACCATCGCAAATACATTTACATTTGGATTGCAAAATCAAAAACCATCTTCCCTTCCTTGCTTAACTGCCATGTTCTGCATTCAACCTGCAAGAGCTGAGAACAGGACAAGAACCTAAAGCAGTATGGACAGCAAAAGGAAACACCGTGTGTTAAGGGCCTGATCCAAAGTCCAAGCAAGTCAACCAGAAGACTCCCAGTGATTTCCGTGGGATTTGGATCAGCCACCAAAGGCTTGTGGTGTTTTCTTCTTTTCTGAGCAAAGCATTTAGCTTTCGATGAGGGAGTGGATTTCAGACCTTTGACCAGTGCTGAAAGATTCCCATTGATGTCAGTGGAAACTGGATTGGGCCTTTATGCTCATGCATTTTACTGGCTCCTGGAGAAAAACTTGGCACCAGAATTCTGATGCAAAATAAGGACCTTGCACTCAGAGACCATTCAGTGGGATACATGGGACTGTAGGGTTTTCCACCCCGCTCTGTGAAAGAAAACAGGCTGCCCTTGTGAAGGCCAATGAACTGCACAAGTAAATAATCACCTAGCAGAGAAGAAACGAGTAGCCAAATCCTGAAGGGCTTCATTGGAATAGTGGCACTTGTGTCTATACCACACTGTCATAGTATGGGGTAAAATCCTTCTACTACAACCACACAGTGGATGGATCAACACTGAAAAAAACTAACATGGAGCCAGATTCTGACTCTCATTGATTTGTACCCTGCTCAGTGAAATCACTGGGAGCACTCATAGAATAAGGGACTATTCAGCTCCTACTGGGCGAGAGTGAAATCTGTCCCACTGAATCAGCAGAAACCCACGAGTAGAATACCAACAGAACACATCAGTGAGATCAAACCCAGAGCAATGGATCAGACAGAATTTGGTCCGGAGTTCTGAAAAACAGGGGCTGTGCCTTTAAGCCCGCTCCCCTACAGTCATCCCGTTACAAGGGAAAAAACAATTACAGATAACGTTTTCTCTCTTATTCAGGCATGAAGAGACATACATTGAGCCAACCGTTTGACCAAATGTATTTTAATGGGAGATTAAGCCAGGAGATAGCATTAAGGTTCAGCCTGTTTTTTTTTCCTTTTGTTTTCCTCCCCCAGAGACCAGGAGGACTCAGCTGCCACCCAATGGAGTAACAAAGCTCCTATCCTCAAAGTGGTGTGAAATTGTTTATCCCTGTAAGTCAGAAGCACAATAAAGAAGTAATTTCACAAGCTGCTGACATGTTAATAATGACTGTGGAGAATTAACTAGTTGGGAGGGAGGGTTTCTCACTCAACCCCACGATTTCCAACATGAGCGTGACTGAAATGGCAGGAGAGGCATGTGCCAGGACCCTTGGAGGCCCTTCCATCCGCACTGCAGAGAAAGGGCTTGGATCTCCTGGGTTCAGACCCCACTGATAAATGACGGCATTGAACAGGCATTCAACATCCAAAGGGGGGGAATCAATGGACACTCACACCTTGATGCACATATAAACATTCCGTTCATTTTTAGGGCGCGGGGGAAGAAAGAAAAAATCACTGCACGTACCTAGCAAACGGAGCAGCAGGAAAAGCACCCCCAAAGCATAAGATTTAAGTTCAGGGCTCACTGTTCTGTACAGAGGAGAAAGGGAGAGAGAGAGAAATTGATTGTCATCATACTGCTTTAATTAACAAGCCCCATCGCTGTGCTTTGCTGTCAATCAGGACGCCACTGTCACCCCTTCAGAAAATCATTAACGGGCTTCTTTTCTTTTTCTTCCCCCTTGGTCCAACTGCCTGAAGCCTGAAAAATAATTGCAGCTGCAGCCACGTGATGGCTTCTGGAATTTAGCTGCGTTGTTAATAATGGGAACTAATCTTGTCATTGGAAAGGAAAAAAAGGCAAATCCCATCCCAGTAAATTATCATTTATAGAATCCCTGTATTCCCTTTCAGGCCTCAGATGCTTTGAATCAGCAGGATATAAACCAACAAAATCCTTTTTATTATAACTTAATTGTGTGTGAGATGGGGTGGGTGAAATGTGAGTGAAATAGCAGAGAGGACAAATGACCAACTTGTCATTCCCAGGTCTAGCTATTAAATCAGCCAGATCAGCAAAGGTTGATACACAGACCTGCCCATAGAGGGTGATGTTTGTGAAAGTGAGATTAGTTTATGATTAGTTTTAAATTGGGAAGATAATAGGCCAGGCTAATCATGGCCCTTCACTTTGAATGTAACCCACTCTATCTCGCTGGCATTAATCTTTGAAGACACCTTAAGAACAAGAATTAACTTCCTATTCACATAATTCATATGATGCTATAGGCCAGGGGTCGGCAACCTTTCAGAAGTGGTGTGCCAAGTCTTCATTTATTCACTCTAAGTTAAGGTTTCTCATGCCAGTCATACATTTTAACATTTTTAGAAGGTCTCTTTCTATAAGTCTATATTATATAACTAAACTATTGTTGTATGTAAAGTAAATAAGGTTTTTAAAACGTTTAAGAAGCTTCATTTAAAATTAAATTAAAATGCAGAGCCCCCCGGACTGGTGGCCAGGACCCAGGCTGTGTGAGTGCCACTGAAAATCAGCTCGCGTGCCGCCTTTGGCACGCGTGCCATAGGTTGCCTACCTCTGCTATAGGCTAAAGTCATGCCAGTGGTATAAACCCACTGAAGTCATTGGAATTTTACCAGGGATTACTTTGATTATGAACATGCATTCTCTTATTCAGCACTTCATGTTCCACAGTGCATAACGGTTCAGGGAAGCAGGGCAATGAACCCCTGATGAAAGGGGTCTGTGTTGAAAGGAAACTTAAAAGTGTCAGGTCCCTGCATCTATTAATCCCCTGTGTGGTCTCTGTTAGAGACACCTGTGCTTGAAATGGGTGCCCGCTGTTCATGTGCAATGGAGGGGAATAGTGTTTTGAAAGACATCCAGTCTTGATTTTAAAAGACTTCAAGTGATGAAAAATCCACCTCAACGCTTGCAAAGGCGTTCCAGTGGTTAATGGCCTGGCTCAAAGGAGGTCCTGTGAAAGGGAGGGAAAAAGTGAAGAATAGAGGATTACCAAACATAACCTCAGTCAGTTTTCTAACATAGGTTGTTGTGTTTTGTTTTTTTGGGGTTGTTTTAGAAGTGGCTAAAGTTTTTCAGTTGAAACTTTTAAAATAAAAAATAGATTTTTAATTTTTTGTTTGACATTTTTTCAGTTAAAAAATGAAAAGTTGTCAGTTTTTGATTTTTAATTGAAAAATTTGAAGAGGGAATTTTTTTCTAATTTTTTGTGTGTGAAACATACTTATCAACCAGCATTAATGTTCCTCCTTTTCTTTCACCTGTTTTTGTATATTTAGGATCTTATCTAACTCCCACTGAAATTAGTGTGAATTTTTCCATTGAATCTAATAGGTACTGGATTGAGCTCGAAGGGTGTAAACTCTTCAGGGTGTGACTTGTCTTAATTTATGTCTGTGTAGCACCTACCACACCTTTGGGTGATGGATAAATAACAACAATAATAATACCAGAGAGTCCCAAAAACATCCTTTATATCTCTGATCACAGCACTGTTAGGACATCCCGGAATGACATGAAGTTATCTCCCATAACTTCATGTCTCCTTAGTTATCTGGTTCCAGGCTGTGTTGAAAACTTCAGTGCCTGAGATTACAGTGTGGACATTTAAACTAGACTCCAGGGTGTGGAAAGAGCCAGATATCCTGGTGAATCCTCTGAATATGCTCCTGCTGGCTGGGCCAGGAGAAGACACTTCGCTGCTCAGCTACGTTCGGCACAATTGCAACCAGGTCAGCCGGGGTGGGCTTCTTTTTGGCTGATTTGGGAGAGCTGGGAATCCCAATTCAAACTCATCATCAGTAACATCTGGGCCCCTCATACCAAGTGAGAGTGGTTTGTGGAATCAGTTGATTCAAACCTGTGGAGTGTCCAGAACACCAGGTGATGCTTGGCCCTTCACTGCCTCTTCTTCTGTGCATTTATGATAGATATTGGTGGTTCTGGTGGGAATATAGTTAAGATTTGACTTTTAGTGCTGTAAATTGTCAATTTCAAAGGGTTGTGAACTGAAGTTTTCTAACATTTCCTGTTTTCTCTTGTGTTCTCTTTCCTACCTGGCCATTGGCTTGTCTAATTTGAAAATGCACATTAAGAAGACGCTATTCAGGATTCTTCAAGTGCTGATAATTTCTCTCAACAAAGAACCCTTCAAGCCTCAAATTACCTTTGCCACAATATTGATGGCTGAAAATTCGATTTCCGTTTAGCTACTGTAGATGCCAGGAGAGAAATGAACTAGTAGGTGGAATATCTCATTCTATACTCTGCAGGGAGACATGCCCTCGCATAAGAGATCTGCCTGAGATCCACTGAAAAGTGTTTCTAACACAGACCCTATTGATTGAATTTTATTGGCATTTTCCAGGCCGCAGAATGGATCTGCTTATTGCACCTGTGATTAGAATAGGCTGTAAGCAATGGCCTGGATGGATGCAGTGATTCTGAATAAAGGCAAAGTTAGGTACGCATCTCAGGGGGCAGATAGATGTGTGTGTGTGTAGCTGCCTGGAAGGTCTGTGTATGGAAATAGCACACAGTAATTCAGTTGGAGATGATGATTTTGTCTTTGTGTGCATGTCTGGCCAAATCCAGAGATACTGAGCATCTCTAATTCCCACTGATGTCAGCATTTGGGCCAGCATGAGAGTTTTCGCTTCAGGTGATGCGTGCGCATTGTCCTACACCAGCTCATAAATCCATCCGTAGTCCTTTTTCGGTTTGTTTTTGCAGCCTCCTAGGATCTCTAGGCTATCTCTAAAAAAGCCTCATGAAACCACTGCTTGCAGGTGTCACGCAGTTGCGATCCTGCCACCTGACTGATTTTAGCCTTAACAGAAGCGGAACTTTCCTGATATCCTTTCCACTTCACGGTTTCTAGACGGATGGGGAGAACAAGGTCTGACCTTTTCCTTTGCAGCATATCTGCATGGACCCCTCCTTACCAGATTCACAGCCCTCCTTGCCCCTTGAGCTGCACAGAATCAATTCCCTTATTCTTTCCCCAGGTCAGTATTAAACACTGAAGTAAGTGGCGCTACCCCAGCAATGAATGTGGTTGTGCTGAGTGGCTCAGCCTGAGCCTAACAGAGACCTGCAGAGACAAAGAGACTGATGCATGCACAGCATCCAGCAACTGCCACTGCACTTGGGATTAGGGTGACCAGAGGTCCCGATTTATAGGGACAGTCCCGATTTTTGGGTCTTTTTCTTATATAGGCTCCTATTCCCCCCCCCCTCCCCCCCGATTTTTCACATTTGCTGTCTGGTCACCCTACTTGGGATGCTGAGTTCTGAAACTCTGGCTGCTTCTTTCAGGGGCCTACATGGGAGATGCGCACATAATAAGGGGCCTGGTTTTCAGAGGGCCTGAGCCCCCATTGAAGCCAAAGGGCACTCTCAGGCTGAATTCAGTGCAGCTGAATGTATAAGGGTGGGTCATTTTGTAGTGCCCTCCCACTCCAAGCAGGTCAAATCCCAAGATGTGCTGAGCGTCTGCGGCTCCTGTCAACTCCAATGGTAGTCAGAAGCACTCAGCGCCAGGAGTCCATCCTCCCCACATGCCCAGGGGCCGTGGGCAACAACGGTCCCCCTCGACCTAGACCCAGGGGAGGAGCCCTTCAGTTTTCAATTAATCTGCGGCAGCCTGTTGAAAGAAGCGATGGATCGAGAGCCAAGCAACTCATCAGATCCTCAGCACGGCTCTTACCTGATGAGTATGATAACTGACGGCGTCTGCGCCATGGCTCCAATCATGCTGCAAACACACATCACACACAGGAATGTCAAGAAGGCCTCTTGGCACCCAGGACTGGGGCATTTTCCGTGCATTACTGTAGCGTTCTCGGCTGGGACCAAACTGAGGCATGAGCAGGCAGTGAGATTCTGGAAGGCAGCACAGGGCAGGGGGGTTAAGGGAGAACAAGGCCCACTTTCCAAAACAACAGGCACTTTACAAGGAGGGGTTTGCCAACTAGCAAGTGTGCACCCTCCAGCGGTCAATTAATTAGCCACTAATAAGTCACTTGCTGAGCTGGTTTGGAAAGGCTTTTCCAGCTCCAATGCATTCTACCGGCAGCGTAGTTTCTCCTCCTCCTTGTTCTTTGCTTCCTGTCCTTTAACATCTCAAACAAATGTGGCTCTAAGAAAATTACCACCAAGTCGGACCCTTGTGAAAAGAAGAAAGAAAGGCTCTGTGTACCCGCATCAAGATAAAATATTGCCGTATTAAAGTTACAACTGCTTCCCAATATACCCCTGGCTGTTATAATTACCTCAGAGAGCATTACACAGAGGCACATTTCCCTACTGCAGGTTCAACTGCCTCATTCTGGCGCCTTGAAAGACGGCAGGGAGTGTACCAGGATGCGTGCCTACTCTCATAGCGAGGTAGGTATCAAAGGGAAGGTGGCAGAGACACTGGTGATTATGGAACCAACCTCAAGGGCTAACAGGGCTAACAGATGCCATCTAGTTTAGAAGGATTTGCACAGAACTGAAAGCTGCAGTCAGACAAGATAAAGTTTATCAATATGCGATCAGAAGGAGGAAAAAGCGACTGCATTCCCTTTGATCTTTCCTGCAAGCACAGGACGTCAAAAGAGGCTTTGTTTTCCAGTCACAGATGTTTTTGCACTCACCCCTCCCGGACTTTCTGATGGGAGGGATGGCAGCACAATTAAGACACAGAATAATAGCAAGGAATCCCTTAATGAATAGAGAGCAAAAACGATCATAAATGATTCATTGCTTGTCTGTCTTTGCAAGGCTGCTAGGCTTGCAGGTCACATGCGTATAAGAAAAAGGAGCACAAAAATAAAATACAATACAATAAAATAAAACCTCCAAGGTTCAAATAGAAATTCCTCCGCTTTTAAGCTGGGGTTTCTTTAGGGCTCCACACTAGCACGTGTTCTAGTTCAGTGCCTCCACAGATACAAGGATCCGTGGGGACTCCAGTCTATTCTTTCTGACATTGATCTCTTTCTCTGCATAGGAGTCGAAAGCATTGCCTTCTAAAATAACTGCATGGAGGGCGGCGGACACAAAAACTCAGCGCTCGGTGAACCTAGGAACGTTAATGATTTGACTGCAGGTGACTATATGGCTGGCATGCAATAATGAATGTAAAGAGGCCCTTTCCCATCAGTGACATGGCCACCTGAAGGCTCGTCTAGACAAGGGCAAATAACACCAGTGTAACGATATCGGTGTAGTTACACCAGTGCAAAGTCCTAATGCAGATGAGCTGCACTAGTGTGACTCGTCCTGGTAAGTTAACAGGGTAAAACTCAACCATGCAAGCCCTGCACAATGCATCTCCACGGGGGGTTGCACCAACATGCTCAGATTGCAATAACTATCCTGGTGCAAAAATCCCAGCATAGACAGGAGCTAAGTTAACTTTGCTAGCCCATCTGTTATGGCTGACTGTTTGGGAAGCCAAGTGGGTCACATCCCTATGCACTGAACTGGCTGATCGTTCCATGTGACTTATATACAGTTGGAAGGAGAGATCTATCTCTTCTGTGCAGTTGGCCCAATTCTGCTCTTACTTCCATGAATCCATATCTGATGCAACTCTACTGAAGTCAACGTAATTAAACTAGAATAAAGCTGGCATGAGCAGGACCGGCTCCAGGGTTTTTGCCGCCCCACGCGGCGAAAAAAAAAAAAAAAAAAAAAGCCGCGATCGCGATCAGCTCCACCACGCTGCTTTCTTCTTCGGCAGCAATTTGGCGGCAGGTCCCTCCCTCTGAGAGGGACCGAAGGACCCGCCGCCGAATTGCTGCCGAAGAGCCCGACGTGCCGCCCCTTCCCCTTGGCCGCCCCAAGCACCTGCTTGCTGGGCTGGTGCCTGGAGCCGGCCCTGGGCATGAGGTCAGAATCCAGTCTCCCTACATTTATGGTAAGTAAAGGGTTAGAATGTGCTCTAGTTACTTTAGAGAGAGTGACAAGGGACTGCATAGTAATTGGAATCTGATTTGGCCAGGATTCCTCCTGGATGCTGGCAATTCAGATCAACACAGCAGTTACACCATCCATAAGGAGCTTGTGGCATATCCCCCAGTCCCTGTGCGTCTAGCTCTGTTGCCTGAGCTTTCTCCCCTCTGCACCGTGCACCAGAGGTGTTATCTGAAAGTACTGCATCGTAAATAGAACTGAATGCAACAATTTTTTTGCTGCTCTTCTGAGTTCTTACCTAGGAGACCTTTGATCCTTTGTTACTGACACCATAACATGTGCTATAGTAACACACTGACATCGAACACTGACTTTCATCCTCTTCTATGAAGAGGCAATATTTTGCTACACGTGCCAAATTGCTATTGATTTTCCTGGACTACTCTGCAATCCCATCACCATTCTGTTGTAAATTTATCTTTGTCTTTCTGCAGCTCAACAGCTCATGCACCGGGAACGAGATTTTTTGAAAGCGTACGTATACAAAATTTGCACACCCAGGGGCCTCAATTTCCGGTGGAAGTTATGTGTGCAAATGACCCATGTTTTGTGGTTTTAAAAACCTGGTTCTGATTAGTTAGGAACAGGCTGGCATTTTGATGTGAATCCCTAAGACTTCAGCGCTACAACATTAGATTTGGAATTCATGTGACCTCAGCCAAAGGGGAAATAGAAAAAGAACACCATGAAACAAAAAAGATATATGGACAATGGCTTAACTCACAAGGGTCACTGAGAGCAGAGGACTGACTAGAAAAAGAATTTGCTGAAATGAAAGCGCCACCCTGCACCCCTTTAGCAATTATAAACCCGAAGCCTCTCTGCAGACCAACTTCATCACAAAGAACAATGGCATTCATATGAGAAAGGCAAACTGGAGAGGGAAGGCAGAGATACATGACTGGACACATACAGCACAGTGCAGTAAAGTTAAATAAAACATTCAGAGAATTTTATGCCCCAGTAAAAAGCAACTCTTGGCTCATCACACGTCTATAATAGCCACAAAATTCTCTAGACAGGTCATTATCTGGATTATGGGTTTAAAACCTGGTTTGGCAATATGGCGTTAGTTCAGGGCCATTACATGGCCAAACTGGTCCATAATTCTTGATAATGCCTTTTCCAGAGGATGCTATTGCTTCATTAATTCATGTCCAAAAACACTACTTCGAAAAAGCCAAGATGGTGCCAATGAAGAGGTTAAACAGGAGAGAGCAAATGAGAAAGAGGAAGGGGAGGAAGAGAAAGGGAGACTTTTGCTGGATGGGTTTATGCTTATAGCAGGTTAGCTCTGATAGTTACATAGCAAAGAGACCTGAAACAATTCCTGAATTTTCTTTACCATGCTCATTTCTAAGGAGCAACAGGTTTGCTTTGAGCAACGCAGTGTAAATGCCACTTTTACATCCTGCCACTAGCTAGCATTATTTTTCTTCTTGTCAATGAATAATTTAGCACATCAGAAGGACGCTTCTTTCCTACTGACACTTTGCTCCGTCCCAGAAATTTTGCTGTCAAAACAATCACATTGGAATGAAGTGGTGGTTGTAAGGCAAATGCCAGAGGAAACGCACGAGATTAACATGTACAGCTTCTGCAGTTTTGCCTGCAATGATCCAGGATACAATTATTTTCTTAGCTATAACATGAAGATCCAGGAGTTGGCATCATGCTATCTCCTTTGCTGGTAAGCACTTTGGTAGCTCAGAAGCCATTTCATTCATCTCAGTAGAATGCAAACAACTCAGGTGCTGGAGTGGGAAGCCAGAAGTCGGGATAGTAAAGAACAAGTCTAAATATGCACCCAATTGTTGCCCCCCAACTTGTCCCTGTACAGTTCTCTCGCCATGCCCTGAGGTAGAGATTGCAGTTTACCCACAGAGTGGTGAACCCTTACTGAAGGAGTCTGACTTGAGAAAGGACCGTGTAAAAGCAAAGTAAGGACATGAGGATGTGCCTGGAGATGATCACAGACAGAGAAGGGTCACCTTCAGCTCCCAGAAAATTCTGCTTGCCTGGGCCAGAGGGGCACTTAGAGACATCTAGCAATGCACTAACTAGAGGGCTAAACAGAGGGCCATCCAAATTCACCTGTCACTGTCAGATACCACTCCCTCTGGCAAGTAAAACTTGCCTATGTAGCACCTGCCTACTGACACACTCTGACTCTGTAAAGATGGTGGTGAAGTCCAAGTGCCAATGTCGCAGCTCCACGGAGCAAGGGAGCTAATGGAGACAAGATTTCTGTTCAGCGACTGCAGTGATTCTTCACTTGTTAGTCGGGAGCTTTTGTCTCAACTTCCTGGCACCTCCAGGTCCATTAAGCCCTTCAGGGAAGGAACCAAGGCTCTGCTACGCCCCTCCCCATTTGGGTTTGATAGCTCCTCTCTCTTTTCCTAAAGCACCGGCCTGCCCCTCCCGCACACCCGACAGCAGCACAGTGGGTCCGTCTCTGGACTCTCCCATCTGTGCGTATGGCACAATGGAGAAGGGGAAAATTTTCCCTGAGAAGTGGGGATTTACACTTCCTGCCAGAGTGTTTTCAGACTAATCCGAACTGTCCACACATGACAGAATGGAAAGGAGAGGCCGAGCTTTGAGAATATCAGTGGTGGGGGGGCAAGCCAGGGAAACAGGAATGTAGTACAGTCTTGCGAATAAAGAAGGGCAATGCAGATCAGGGATAATTGGATACAATGAGCTTTGCTGTTTCAGCAGCCATGAACATTTAATAAGGCCCCATGTGCACAGAAAAGCGAGGCACTCGGAGTTCCTCAAATGGATTTTTGGCCAAGGCTCTTTATGATCTAGGCTGTAGCTCTCTAAGGACGCGGCTACCCACGGATTCCCTTTCATTCCTGCACCAACTCTTTTGCAGCATCACTCTTAACACACTAAAACTTTAAGAATTAAAAAAAAAAAAAAAGAAAGATCAGCTCAAGATATCGTAAGAGATTCCTTATCTTAACAGGTATCGTAGGAGATTCTGAGACCCCAAATAGCAGGTCTCCTTCACATAGAGAGGGTTTGCATTTTCTAAACGAAATAAACCCGTAGATTTTAAGTCTGGGGATATAGAATACCCATGGCTATTAATTTCAGGGAGTTGCTGTAGGCCACGCTCTTCATTTGGCCCCCTGCTGTTGGTGTTGAGTCAGAGAGGAGAAGAGAAGAGGACAGGAAGTGGGTGAAAGAGGAGAGGAAATAGAAGAAATGGAGGGAAGGAGAGAGAAGAGGAAATGGGGAAGGCAGCACAAGGGGAACAGCAGAAGGGAGGGGAAGAACAAAGGCAGGAGAAATGGGAGTGAGCAGAAAGAAGAAACGAGATGTCTATATAACCTGCCGGTAACAGAACCCACTAGTACCCATGATGGGACTAGACTCTGCCATAGGCTGGTTGGTCGGCCTTCAAGTTGTGCTCTCTCTGTTTCGGTGTCTGACCGATTTGCATTTGCAGCAGGAAGCTGTGGGTCAGCTGATTTTCATCACATTTGAGAAGCGAGAAGCCAGATGGCAAAGGTGGCAAGTGCAGACTGTCCCTTAAGAGCTTCAGCTCTGCCTATGGTCTCCCTTTGAGTGATTCTGTCCATGATGTGGCTTCCCACAGAGCCTCAGCTATGGCTGGGCTAAGAGGAGACAAGCTTCACATGTGAATGCAAGAGCACAGCATCCAATGGATGGTGTAGCTGGAAGAAGGGAGCTCCCTCCTCACTTAGAGACGATCCCATCGGACCATGGCCAGAGATAAAAGGGTATAAAAATGAGGTACTCAATTTCTCTCACCCTTAGGTGCTAAGACACAGCGAGGCCCTTCACAGTCAACCCTCACCCTACCTATAACGTCTCATTCACGACTGAGCTGTCGATGCTCACCTCTGATTGGCCCGATACCAGCCTCCATCGCCCACTTGTTACATTTTAAAACAAGCACTTTTGCGCTTTCTCCCGTGCTGTCCCCTATGCTTGGGAGGTGCAAAAACTAACTCATGATCCTCCTTCAGAGTCCTCCTCAGCTCTCCTTGGATGTGACACCTACAAAAACACTTGACAACGGTCAGGCTGTTGGTATGCATAGACCACTGCCGAACACTGACCGATGTTGTTTCCTTGTGCTTCCCTGTCTGTCTGTATCCATCTGTTGTCTCTTGTCTTACACTAAGATTGCAAACTCCTTGGGGGCAGGGATTGTCTTTTTGTTCTGTGTTTGTACAGCACCTTGCACAATGGGTGCCTGATCCATTGCTGGGACTCCAAGGTACTATGGTAATCCATATAATAATAATAATAATAATAATAAGATGAAGACAAACGTCAATCTCTGGGCCTTCAGCCATCCTCAGTTGTAAATGAATGACTCTTACTATGTATACACACTAACCTCCCAACCACACACAGATAGGAGATGTTGAGTAAATCACGACAATTACCGTGCTCCTGCAGCCTGCAAAGCAGGCGGACAAGTAGGTGATCCCATCTGCCCCACAAACTGGAGTGAAGGAATCGGTTTGGCATTCACAGTTGATATTGCAGGGGGAGTATGGGTCCAAGGGCAAGGTCGGAGTTGAGCTGCAAAAGAAGCAGAATCAGAAATGGATGCACAGTGCAATAATGCCAGCTGGCTTTTCTGAGAAGTGTCACACGAAGGGGGCTTAGCCAATCACTGCAAGCAAAGGGAGAGAAGGGTGGGTGGGATGTTTGGGTGCCGGCAGAAGGAACCCGAGGCCATACGCTCCTTCTGTGACAGAAACACATTGAGGTTTATTATTTCCGGCTCCCTCCATCTCCCCAGGGTGGCTCAGGATGGTGCTGGAAAAATCTAATGTGAAGTTCCATGGGTGTTGTCTCAGCCCTGAGCAGCCCTGGGATCAGACCTCCAGGACAGGAGAGGCTGTATTTATCTAGCACAATAACAGCAAGCTGAAGACGTGCTGACATTTTCATCCTCAAAGAGCCACTGTCCCATGCTGAGAAACTTCAGAAGAATACAGAATCATTCTATCTGTGTTAGGACCCAGCTCTGCAGGGCCTCCTGAGTCCTAGTACCCTGCCTCAAAATGGGTCTCATCTCCAGCCAAGTAGCAAGTGGGAAAGCGCCTTTTGCTCATCATACAGGCCCCAAATTTCCAAAACTGGGTGCCTCGAGTTTGACGCCTAAATCCCCATTTAAGCCACCTCAGTAAAAGCACCCAGAGTTTCCCTAGATTTCAGTGGGATAGGTGGGTGCTTAGCACTTGCAAAGATCAGGCCAGAGCGGCTCCACTTATCTCAGTGGATTCACGCTGCGTTTACACCAGCCTCCATGAGATCAGAATCTGGCCTTGTGTTTCTAGCCGTTGGGTCAGTTTCAGTTAAGCTCAGTGGAATTCGGCTCTCAGACTTGTTATTGTTCTGTTTCCCCTCCAGGCACTTCTATAGAATGGGCCCAATACAGCCATAGTGGAAGTGGGTGCCTCTCCACTGACTTCAATGGAGTCCTCCCCACTTGTGTGGGGAATGCATTTACTGTAACACTATTACTCTAAACTGTTATGTACTCCTGGAGAGACAAGGTGGGGGAGGTAATATCAATAAACAGAAGTTGGTCCAGTAAAAGATATTACCTCACCCCACAGGCACCAACTCTGTGGGTGCACCGGTGGCCCCACTGATCAACTCCTCCCCCTTTCACCCCCACACCTCCTGCCTGCCGGCGGGCCCCACCAATCAGCTCCTTCCCCTCCCTCCCAGAGCTTCCCGCCCGCTGCGATCAGCTGTTTAGTGGTGGGCAGGAGGCACTGGGGGTTCGGAGGAGGTGCAAAGGTGGGGCGCACTCGGGGAGGGAACAGAGGGGTGGGAAGAGGTGGGGCAGAGCAGACGTGGGAAGAGACGGAGTGGAACTTTGGGAGAAGAGCTGGAGTGGAGGCGGGGCCTGGGGCGGAGCAGGGGTCAGGCACCCCCAGGGAAATGAGACATTCGGTGCCTGTGCCTCACCCACTTTGGGACCAACATAGCTACATCAACACTTCATACAACTTAACCCTAGAGACACTCAAATACCAGTGATGGGTGTGGTATAAAAACCTAGAAAAATAGAGAAACAGCACTGATAAGAGCAGGTTAGTTTAGCTAACACCGCTGTGCTATACTTTCTGGGCTGTATCACAGGACGGGAGGTGGGAGATGGAGTTGAAATCCTCTCTGTACTCACTTGTTTCCATAGGGAACAGTAACCCCAGCTACAGGCCCCGTGTCGCAGCCCAGGAATAGGAAAGAGACATAGCAAGCTGTGGACACCAGGTTAACGAGCATGGCCATCCTGATGGCTCCTAGAGCAGACAGGCTGAGCTTCTTCACCAGGAGACCGCCCAGGAATATGCCCAGACATGCACATGGGATCGCTGTCATCCCTGCAAGAAGGAAAAAAGAGTCAGGAAGATGCACAAGGAGAAAGTGGGAGCTGAAAAAACACACTGCATGTAGAAGCATTTTATTAGATCAATGACTAGATCAGTGTGCTAGTGACGGGGGAAGCGCTAAAGGCTCAGAGTCCCCACTAGATGCTTATCCATTCATGTGGGTTCTCCTTAGGAGTGACCATGTGAGACTTCAGGTCCCAGAAGCTGTTAGCACTCACCTGTAGCAGAATTACTTCCTCCCTGGGATGATGGAATTAAAGGCTATAGGTCACTGCTCCCTGCCTCCCTGCTGCCCCAGCCAGCAAAGAACTGGTCCTCTACAGTGCTTTGTCCAGGCAGTGGCGTCTCCACTGATTTCCCCAAGGGAGACTAATCCACAGTCTAATAGAGCTCGTGCAAGATTTCCAGAAGTGACCAGTGATTGTGGATGCCCAACATGAGACACTTTCAAGGGGCCTGATCTTCAGAGGAGAGGTGTTCAGTACTGTCTGAGAATCAGGTCTCTTTATGAAGTCTCAAGTTTGGTACTCAAAATCACTAGTCGCTTCTAAAAACTCAGCCCCCCACTTCAGAAACATTCTCACAATATTCAGCCTCTTTTTGCTCACTTTCACCTCATCGCTGCTGGTCATACCCAAGACCATTCCGCAACGAGGTCTCTGGATTCTGCGGCAGGTGGGAAATTTTGCAGCAATTTCATTTAAATGTAAAAAAAAATGGAGGTTTTCAATTAGTTCTGCAGAAAATTGCATAACAATCAGGACAGCAGCCTGCATGCTATTCCTGTTGATATTCAACCAGACTCATTGTATGGTGTCAGTGTTTGATAGGTCCATGCCAGAGGCCCATTTGGATGGTGGGGATTGCAGATTATTCAGAATCAACAACTAGATGCCTTAACCGGGTGCTGGGGAAAGGACGCCTGTCACAAAGAGAGCACTGGGACTTTGTGGGGAATAAGTGTCAGGAGCAAATGAATACAGAGCCTGTGTTTGTATCAAGGTCCTTCCATGTAAAGGAGGAAAGAGGAGAAGCGCAGAGAGTACAGGGGCAGCAGCAGGATGGTTCCAAAAGAAAATGTTGGAAAGGTGACCAGGATGCATCACATGGGCGAGCAGAACAACTGCTTGCAGCTCTTTTGTTGGCTGTGTTTCCAATTTGACGCAGGCCAAATTGCAGGGGAGATGGGAGCTCAGCTGGGGAACTGGGCTCTCCATCTTAAACTGAGAACAGAGAGCAACTCTCTACTGCGTGAATCATCAGGCAGGCAGTTACAGGGGCGGCACTCGGTCAGACGTTCCCAGGTTTCCCGCATAGCATCGTGGGCAGCAGGCCGGCGTCCCTGCTTTAGGTGAGGAGCTTTAAAGGCTATTTATGCCCTTGCTGCAAGAATGAAGAATATCATTTCTCACAGAAACAACGGATTCTAGATAAAACAACTTCTGTGAGCCCTGGGGTAGGGAGCATGATTTAGAGCAGTGGTTCTCAAAGCCGGTCCGCCGCTTGTTCAGGGAAAGCCCCTGGCGGGCCGGGCCGGTTTGTTTACCTGCCGCTGCTTTCTGCAGCCAGTGGCAGTCGCGATCGGCTGAACCTGCAGACACGGCAGGTAAACAAACCGGCCTGGCCCACCGGGGGCTTTCCTTGAACAAGCGGCGGCCCCAGTTTGAGAACCAGTGGTTTAGCCCTTCCCTAAAATCATTGATACCTTTTCACATCACCACCCCTTAAAATATGTATGAAAATAAGAAAAAATATTAGGAGTACATTATTTCACTTAGGTTTAAATAGCCTCTCTTTCACAATTTTTTCTTATTTTTGTGGCTGAACAGGCACCTAGGACAACAGCTTGTATAACAAACATTTTCATTATGTAGCAAGTATCCTAATTTCTGAGCTGGTGTGGCAAAAGGCCTCTGAGCCAGGAATGGAGATAACCATTTAGTTCTCAGGTGGCAGTACAGGTCAGAAGACATATAAATAGCATGGTCAGTCTTCAATCTGGCCAGACCAGCATGGACAAAGATGATTACGTCTTTCAGGACATAACTGCATAGTTTGGAAATGGAGACCTGTACAAGCCCTTCCAGGGGTCAGCACCACCATGTTGCACAACGGACACTTGACAAAATTATTGTGACAGACATTGGTGAGCGGGGGATGTTATGTCATTCAGTCGTACAATTTTTCAGTTGTTCAAACTTCTTCTTATTTAGGGTGACCAGACGTCCTGATAAAATCGGAACCGTCCTGATTTTTCGGTGTTTGTCCCGATATTTCGCTCCGCCGGCAGAAACTCGGCCTTTTTTTTTTTGCTCCGCTGGCGGACCCCCCTCCCTCCGGTGTCCTGATATTTTGTTCCTCTCATCTGGTCACCCTATTCTTATTCAGCATTTTTTTTTATATATTCACTTCTAAGGATAACAAATTTCTTACTGGAATCTGGGGAATCATTATTTCTAGCAGCCCTTGCTGTGATCTGAAGCTGTTTCTTCTGGCTGGAGCAATCTGAATCATATCAGATGCTTTTACCTTTTAAAGGTAAACATGACCCTTGGTGGTGGTTAGGTCATCCTGTAATTTGTCAACGATCTTAATAAATGTTACATGGACTTGTGCTGAATCGCTAAAGTGCAAAAGCTGGTTCTTTAAAACTAACGAATCACTGGATGAGAGTTTCTTTCTGATTTAACTAATGGATTCAACTTAATTTGCCTTGAGTTTACAGCTTCAAAATTAGGAGTAATGCACAATCTCCCAGAATTCATCTGGGAAAAAGTGGCTGGAGGGCAGAAATTCACTTGCAGGGGTTGGTGACAGCTGTCCAGTTGAAAAGCCACTAAAAAGTTAGAGAAACAAGACCAGCGTAAAATCAGAACTGTGATATAATCAGCCGCACGATTCCCTCTAGAAGAGGTGACTGTAAAATGACCCTGCAGATGATTACCACCTCTACCACTTCAAATCTAAAATTACAGAAAGTTTATGACCCGAAAAATTTCTTACTGGGGGAAATGGAGGCAATACCCCTTTACTGAGTTAGAGGAAACCTTTAAAATTTCCTCATCCTCCGCACCCAATCAGGTGTTTAAAGCTCCCAAAAGTACAAAATTTGCTATTGGAACCTTTTCCATAAACCAGTCAATGTCCATCAAGCTCTGTCCATAAAGATTCATTATACAAAAGAGAGCCCAAAGGAGGCAAATAAACATTCAGCGCTGACAAAATAGATTTAGCTGAGAAACTAATACTATAGTCCTGGAAATAAGGGTTATTGAAGGCATTAACATGCTAGTTATGACTCTTAATTTGGTAGAAATGAAAAGGGCTAGCCCACATGCCAGTCTAACCATGCTTAACGTCCCTTCTCAGAAGGATTCAAAGCCCAATAAACAAAAGGACTCCTCCTTCGTAAACCAAGTTTCCTGGAGGAAAACTAAATTAAATTGAGACAAATAATTCCTAAAATCCAATTCCTGGGATTTACTTTTCAGGCCTGTAATATTTCATGAGGAAATTTTGCTAGAAATGTTACAAGAATCCTGATCAGGCCTACTTTGTCAATCCACCTCCCTTTTTAAGTCTTCAACTGAGAAACTGTCATGAACAGTGGCACCATTAGCTTTGTAGCTAGGCCCAATTCCCCCAGAATTATCATCTTCAGCCCACTGAATGTGATCTTGGTCAATTCACAGAGGGCCACATTTTCTAATTTGGGGCAAATCATTTTTGGTGTGCCAGAGTTTAGACAGCTCGGGCTTGATTTCCAGAAGTGCTGAGCATCCCCACATAATCAGTGACTTCAACTGCAGTTGTGAGAGCTCAGAACATCTGAAAATAGGCCCTTGTTGTCTAAATTTGGATCCCTAAAAGCCAAGGCATCCAAAACGAGAGGATTAAATGTATATATTACACACACACACAACCTCTCCAGGACCCGTTTTCTACTCTGTAAAATGGGGATTCTAACACGCTCTCTCTTTCTGTACACTCACTCATTTCACCAAGAGCGCTGAGATCCTCAGGTGAAAGATCTTCATGTGGAAAGCCAACCTATTAGAGACAGCAGAGGGACTGGGTGGCCGGTTAATGTGGTTACTTACCCAAGAGCTGATTGGCTGATGAGGTGGTGAGGTTGAACTGCTGTTCCAGGTACTTCCCCAGGAAGGCTGCAAAGCCAGCGACCACAGCAATCTCCATGCAGGCAGCAAGTACGATGCAGGTGAAGACAGGATTGGCCAGCAAGTGCTTTGTTACTTTAGGTATCACTGCAACAGAGGAGAAAGAAGACATGGTTTCATGAAGGTTCTTCCCATGTGCTTCCCTAGAGGCATGAGATGCCTCTCTTCTCTTATGTGGGACAAATCCATGATTCAAGGGCAAATTCTACATCCTATGTAGAAAAGGGGTCAGGTCCATTTTGACTTATTGGAATTTAGCAACATCAGAGCAGAAAGGTTAGGCCACGTTGAACACTGATGCCATGAAAATCCTGACCAAGCACCAAATGGCACTCCAAACCAAGACCTATCACAAAGGGTGCTGGTTCCCACAACCAGGCGAGACCCCTTACAAGGAGCCAGCATCTCAAGAGATTTCCAGAGTCTATTGTTGAGCCACAATCCTGCTTCTGAAGTCCAGGAGGAAGAATTTTCAGCCCAGACCTGGGAAACTTTTAATTAAACACACTGAAAAGCCTCCAGTGACGAGCTGTTTAATGGCTTCATCCTTTGTAAGTCAACTTTTCTGCAGGACAAATGACCGACTGCCCCCCCGAAGTGGGACATCAATATGTAAAATCAGGACGTGATGATGCTGTGAAGTCACCTCACAGGACAGGGCATCACTTTATCTGCTAGCAGAATCCCATGTGAGAGAGAGAAAGAAAGAAGTGAATGTAATTTTGTGAGCAGTGCTGGTATGATGGCCCTGGAGACTGAGGTCAGTAGCTGGGCAAGCTTCTTCCTCACACCATCCTCCTCTCTATGCCTTCCCGGGTATGTCTACACTGAAATTGGGAGGTGCAATTGCAGCACATGTCGGCATATCCAAGGTAGCTTTGATCAAGGCAGCTCATTATAAAAAATGGTGTAGACGTAGCAGCCAGGATGGCAGTATGGGCTAGTTGTCTGAGTAAAATCCCATCACGGATCTTGGGTGCCTACTCAAGAGGTTAGTCTGTGCCGCTGCAAACTACTCTGCAATTTTTAGCGAGCTAGCTCAATCAGTGCTAGCTCGGGCACACACCTACCTGTGCTGTCCTGATTACAGTGTAGATATACCCATCTCGACCTGGAGGAACCTTCCTCCTGGGGCTGAGCGAGATGGGTCTCCAGAGCCCATTCGGTCCTTGATCTCTCTGCTGGGACAGCGAACTAGCGATAGCTGATTTTGCCAAGGTGCTTTAAAGTTCTTAGGTAAAACAGACCATGAGACTGGGAGCCTTGCCACACAAACAAACGTGGAGGTGTGGGACTGTGCACCCAATCAGCATTTTAATGACCTCGTGATGGGAAAAGGGGGGCCTCTGTTGCATTTTCTGTCTTCCTCCAAAAAACAAACTTTTTCTGCACTTTCCATCTTAACTTTGTGCAAAAACCTGCCAGCTTGGGGAGTGTCATGATATAGAGATAACAGTCCCTCTGACGAAATCCACTTCTAGCTACAGACGAACAGTGGTGCACTCCAAGTCCCCATCCCCTCACTGTTTGGCCATGGGCACGGAGCCCGAAAGGTGCAGAGATCAGGCAGAGGCAGCTGCTGCGGAGCCAGAAGGAGAAAGAATACTGAAGAAAGGGATCTGGGACTTATAGTGGGTCACACAGTAAATATGAGTCAGCGGTGTAACACTACTGCAAAAAACAAAACAAAACAAAACAAAAAAAGAAGCAGCAAACATCACTGTGGATGTAATAACAGGAATGTTGTAAGCAAGACACAAGAAGTAATTCTTCCACTCTCCTCAGCACTGATTAGGCCTCAACTGGAGTGTTGTGTCCAGTTCTGGGCACCACACTTGGCAAAAGAAGTGGACAAACTGGAGAAAGTCCATGAGAGAGAAACAAAAATGATTAAAGGTCTAGAAAACATGACCTACTAGGAAAGACTGAAAAAAATGGGTTTGTTTAGTCTGGAGAAGAAAAGACGGAGACAGGACATGGTAACAGTGTTCAAGTACGTAAAAGTTGTTACAAAGAGGAGGGTGATAAATTGTTTTCCTTAACCACTGAGGACAGGACAAGAAGCAATGGGCTTAAATTGCAGTAAGGGAGATTGAGGTTAGACATTAGGAAAAACTTCCTAATTGTCAGGGCTGGTTAAGCACTGGAACAAATTACCTAGGGAGGTTGTGGAATCTCCGTCATTGCTGGTTTTTAAGACTAGGGTAGACAAACACCTGTCAGGGATGATCTAGATAATACTTAGTCCTGCCTCACTGCAGGGGAGTGGACTAGATGACCTAACAAAGTCCATTCCAGTCCTACATTTCTATGATTCTTTCATTTCTTCTGTGGGGAAAAAATATTAAGAGTGCCCTCTGATTCCCCACTTCCTTCTCTATACCTCCATCTGCCTCCTTCCTTGTCCATCATTATTCCATCCAGTTCCCGCATTAGCCAGTGTGTGTCACAGGTACTCAGGTCAAAATACACCTTGAACTTTTTTCCCTCCTTTTTTATTTATTTTGCAAACTTCAGTAATAGGCAGAGGTAGATTTTAGCTGCTTTCATTTTTTTCTGTAGTATGGAGACTCTCTCTCTCTCTCATAAAAAGCAACAGAGGGTCCTGTGGCACCTTTAAGACTAACGGAAGTATTGGGAGCATAAGCTTTCGTGGGTAAGAACCTCACTTCTTCAGATGCAAGCAAGAAGTGAGGTTCTTACCCACGAAAGCTTATGCTCCCAATACTTCTGTTAGTCTTAAAGGTGCCACAGGACCCTCTGTTGCTTTTTACAGATTCAGACTAACACGGCTACCCCTCTGATACTCTCTCTCTCATACAAACTCGCAGCAGAGACTTGACAGCTGTGATGAACTGGGCTCCACCCTCCCGGACACATCCCACCAAATTCACTGACTGGGAACCTTGTACTAAACTGCAATGCACACACTGAGTGGTTAAATATGCTCACTCCATCCCCATAATCCCCTGGCCCCTCCCTCTTTATCCATGAAGGCCTGAGATCCCCTTGGCCCTGTTTCTCTATTTCCAATAAGCCAAACATGAGTTGGGGAGCAATTACCGTACAAAGGGAAATCTGGCTAATGAATCAGATAGCACATTTTCCACTTCAGCGAGCATTCTAATTATTCCAGAGATAAGACAGCTTGAACAGGATGGAATCGTAATACAGGCGAGAGCCTTGCTTTATCTTAATACCTGGTGACTAATTTTTCCCTGAATTAAATGTGAAAATCATTTAGTTTAAAAATTCTCTCTCTGAAGTGCTGGTGAAGCGTCAATGGGCCTTGTTTGCATTTTAAAATATTTTTCCCCTCATTCTGCTCTGCGTATTCGGCTCTGGCAGCCAACTGATTTCTCCAGTGCACACCTCTGTTTTCTCGCAGGTTTTTCCTTCTTTTTGCAAAATTTAATAGCACTGGGCAAATGCAGGGTCTTTGTTAACACTCTGCTTGGGCTCCATTGGTGAGACTATAATTAGCTCAATCTGGCCCTTTGCAAAGGGCTATTTCAGTTTCAAGTCCCTTTCATCACAACGGTTTTCCACGCTGCACAAAATCCTTGCTTCCTGAGGATTTACTGGACATAATGACTGTTCGGTGGAGACAGCATTTTTCAGATAAACAGAAAAAAATTTCAGTCTCACATCAGTTCCCAATGGCCACCCTGCCGTCTCATTCAGTCCTTTGGTGGCCATCTACTGAATTTGTCCTCTTAGCAGAACTTGGAGGAAGAAAACAAAGCTGAGCTCAGAGAGTCATATTTAATATGTTACCACCTATTGTGCCTCTGGAGTTCAATTAGTAAAATAGCAATGGATTCCTTAAGATGCTGGTTTGCTCCAGCTCAAAGGCAAAGACAGAAAAAAATCTGATAGTTTTTTTACAACAATAGCAGGATACCTTTTAAAGTGATGGAAAAATATAACTCAGAGAGTCATTTAGATACTCTACATGGCCAGTGCCAAAGATACCTTGCAGGACCAAGGGTGAAGGCTTTATCTTACACTGTACTGGCTTAGAGAGGGCCAAGATTATCACGCAATATCAATGATCTTGTACATCAGAGGCAGTCTGATCACTAGATAGGGGACTGGATGGAGAGGCAGGAGACCTGGGTTTATTCCCAGCACCACCACTGACTCATTGTATGATGTTCAGCAAATCACTCCACTTCTCTGTGCCTGTTGCCCATCCCACCCTTTGTTTAGTTAGGCCATGCGCTCTTTGCAGTCGGTACTGCCTATTATTGTTGGTCTATACCGTGCCTGATACAATAGAGATTAATATCAGTAGGAGTTACTGTAACATAAAATAGAAATAGTTCAAAAGAGCAGAGGACAGATATCGTGCAGCCTATGTCTTCTCATCAGTAAGGTCCACATCATTTCCTTTAATTTTGCACAGGAAAGAAAAATAAATTGGAAGCTTTCCATAGAAATATATCTCCTTTCATCACAGCTCTGCCATTTGCTCAGTTTGCCATCTGCTGCTGGCTAAGGTGCATCACTGCCTGGGGTGAAATACGTTTGGGAATGAAATTAAAAGTCGGCATGGAGTTTGAAATCCCCTACCGGGAGGGAGGAACAAATGTTGTGCTTGTGGCTGTCTAGAGTAGGGTGCACGAGTGAGCAGCTTGATGGAGAAGGACTAATCCATGCGTAAAGTTGGCTAAGTGTGTCCGTGTACTACTCTGTAGCTGACCCACAGTGGAAGCCACCTGTTACTGCTCCCAGCTAAGGCCTTGATTCAGAAAAGCACTTAAGTATGTGCTTAACTTTAACATATGGTTAAGACTGGTCAACTTTACTAGGACTTAAGCACATGCTTAAGGGCTTTGCTGAATAAGCACTGAGTTGTTTAGCTCACATGGTGGACAGTTGTACTTTGGAGTTACAGGCCTTAGTTTCAACTCCTACTGATAGCCAGGGAGGAGGGGTTTGTTGCATGCAAAATAGACAGCGAGTCGCAGAAGAGAATCTATCAGCCAGAGCAGATGCTGTGAAGGAAGAATCACACTGGGATACTCGAAGGGAGTAACTCATCAGTTCACGTCCCTACCGCTATCACCACGTACCGATACTATGGAAATAGATGTCACAAGAGAGATTTTTGCGATCATTGCAATATCTGTGTCTTTGATCTCCAGCACAGTCATAAATGCCTGAGTTTTGCCTCACGATGAAACATTTAATTCAAACTCTTAACAGAACAGAGCTTTCCACTTTCAGCCATTCGCTTCCCTCAGACCCCTCCCCTTCCTTTTCTTAACATCTCTGCCCGCTTGACTTCACTTCTATAATATTCTATACTCCTTCCAGAATCAACCACAAGGGGGCTGATTCTCAGAGGTACTGAGCAGCCCTGGCTCTAGTTGTGGTGGCATTATGGGAGCCTGACCCTTCTGACATTAAGGCCCTCAAAGTCATTGGCAAGGACTTTATTTCCAGTGAGTAGCTTTGATTTGCATCTAACCAGTGGAAAATACAGGGGGATAACCTCCTTATACCAGGTTTAGCTATTCTCCAGAAACAACAAACGACAATAATCGCATCAGTGTTTGAAATGAATTGTTTGGGACACTTATCATTGGGGGCCCTTTTTCCAGTGAGCGCATCTTACGGAGATGTGTTTTCAATTGACAGTAAAGACAGGAACATAGAAAACATTGGGGGAAAGGGGTTTAATAGCCCAGTCTTCCTACAAGAGTACAATGAGAAGAGGGTAAAATTAGATGTGAGCCTAAGACCCAATCCCAAGCAGTACACATCTTGTATCCGAATAGGAGACACAGGCAAAATATCAACCTGGCTGCAGGGTAAGGGAAGAAAAGGAGGCAAAGAAGATGAAGAAAACATCTCATGGAAAGAGACAGCTCATAAAAAAGAGAAGATGGAAGAAGCAGAAAGACATCAAAGATAATGAAATTTACTTTAATATACCAAACTGTACAAGGTCTTGAGTAAAATTAATATCACAAAGGGCATGAAGAAATCAGATGACACCATGTCAAATGGAATTCTTGTAAGAGAGATGGGCTCGAAGCAGCTACAAATATTCTTACATTGCCGTGCACTATGAAAAAGATCCCTGGTCCTTCTGGTCTATTATCCTGCCTCTGGCAGTGGCCTTTATTTGATTCTTCAGAGGAAGATGCAAACCTCCCTCACCCCTATAAACATACCTAGCCAACTGTGCAATACCACCTCATGGAGACAGATTCTCTTCCTGACCCCAGCTGCTGATCAGTTTATTATGCCCTGAAGCATGAGGTCTGTGAGCCCTTGTGAATTAATCATAGCGAGTGACATGCAGATGCTGGATTTGAGAATGGTGAGGAAAGAATTTGCAGATAGAGGTGATGTGCAGACAAAAGCTCAAGTCACCAGGAACTCTGCTACACGGATGAGAAGCATCAAAGCCTTCTTTGACATGCCCCTACCTAGTTCAAAGAGCTACAGCAAGCAACTAGGAACGTGACTTGGGCCCACGCTGCATCACTTGCATTTTTGTGCTGAGGAACTATGTCTAGATAATAGGCCTGGAGACTGTTCCCACTGCCCCTTTTCTCACTTGTCCAGAGCCACACAGAGAGGCAGTGTCGGAGCTGGAGCCAAGAGCCCTTACTCCCAGTCCTGTGCTTTAACCACCAGACCATGCTTCACATTTATCAAATATCAGAATAGCACCAAGCATTAAATCTTGAATGATCCTATAGTGTCAGTATAAGGGCAGTATAACTGTAATACCTCAATATTGAGGCATCCTGGGATAACCAGGGCAGGAAGCAGAAATACCAGGGCATAAGAAAAGTTCGTCTCATGGGATCTTTGACCCAGCCAAAACCAGGCAGTTCTGGGACTCTTACAAGAGAGCTTGATCGTGGTGCGATTGCCAGACCAAATTGGTTCACATCCCCATAAGCACCCAAACCTTTGGAGGCTTTTCCATGTCTAGACAGAATGATCAAATCTGTGGCACCATTTCCATGGTACCAGAATGCAAAGTGGTAAACCAAGGATTATAACTTGGATGCAGGATTAAGGGATCAGGCTCTGATTCTAACACATACACTGCAACTCCCCATCTCCCATTCCAGAAAATGACAAGGAGGTTAAAAAACCAATCTAATCCCATTAAAGTCAATAGCAAAACTCCCACTGAGTTCAGTAGGACTAGGCTTTGGCCCTTAGTCCCTGATTCATTGCCAGTGAAATTAATTGGAAAGATTCCCACTGACTTTTAAATGGATTTTTAGGGAGTACATATTATTTATATTACAGTAGAGCCCAATTGAGATCAGAGCCCCATTGTGCTAGGTGCTGTACAAACATATAGGAAGAGACATTCTTTGCCCCCAAAAGCTTCTATTCTCAATACCTACAGCAGCTTTTAACTCTCTTCCAGTATCACACCCCTCTTTAAACTGAAGAGCAGCCTGTGGAAGTTGTAGGTGTTCCTCACCCCACATGATCAGACCCAACCTGATTCATCTCTGATGCTGCTGCTCCGAAACAAGCCCTAAGGGCATAATAGTTCAAGCAGAGAAGCTGGAGAGTGGGATGGAATGAAAATGTTATTCAACAGATTATGCTCAGCAGAAGCAAGACATGCAGACTCCGAGTGCTAAACTCTGTTCTAATTTACTCCAGGGTGACTCCCAGAGGAACTTCATTGACACAACTGTTTTACATCAGCGTAAGTGAGAACAGAGTATGGCCCAGAATGTGATCGGTTATGCCCAAGAATACCTCTGATTTGGGGGATCCTTCCCTTTGCTTTACCATCGAGCCCAGACAGACAAATGCAAGAGGAAACGTGCTAGGTGAGAGTACATCTAGGAAGACAAATTGCAGGATGAAAACCAATCTCCCATTTAGCCTGCAGAACAAGGTCTCTCCAATCACCAGCTTCTCACAACAACATTAGGGCTGAAAGGCACAGCCCCTAATTAAGAAAAATGTAGCAGAACGCTAGCACGAGCTGGGGAAGGATGGAAAGGGCATTGACAGGAGAGAAGGATGGAGCGAATCACACTATCCATGGGCTAAGAAGTGATCGCAAGGGGCAAAGTGCAAGGAATCGCCCCAGAGAGAGCACACCCCCCACCACTGCTGCAGGTGGGATACACAGGCTGTTAGTTGAGTACAGGCACTCACCCAGCCCCCGCTCACCAAGGCATCTGAAAGTTTTCACTAATGATCAGTTAGTGCTTTGAAGCTGAAAACCACTGTGCATGCTAACTGTTAATTACCGTTATTACTATTATGTCCCACTGTGGCGTACAGCCCTTTAATTGCCTGGAACCCACCTGCGGGATCTGGGAGCCTCTTGCCAGCCAGCAGCTTTCTGTTCCCAAGGCAGAGTTTCCTGGGAAGTGGAACAAGGGAATTTGGCAGCTGTCACACTCAGGTATCCAGAAGCACAGCAAGGAAAGCTGTGAGGATGGCACTGGGCAAGGGAACAGGGTAGCTGTTCTGTGCAGACAAAAGCTCATATATAGGGGACTGTTGGTTATTTGCAGAAGGCGCTGCCAGTTGTCATTCACTTGCAATGGTAGAGTTAGGTGGCAATCTCGGGCCCAGATCAGATGGGGGGTACAGGTGAGGATTGAGGTACAGTGGCAGAGTTGTACACTGTCCCAGAGTTAGAATAGCAGCGTTAGAGGGGCAGATCAGGACTGAAGGTGCATCAGCAAAGCTGATCGGAGTGCCAAGCACTAGGATAGCAAGGGTCAAGGGATGCTGCAGGTCAGAAGGGAGGTGCATTCATAGAGCTGTATGTGGGGAGCTGAGGATTGGACTAGCAAGGGACACTCCAGATCAGGAATAACGTGCGCTGGCAGAGATGCCAGGGAAAGCCTGGGAAGCATCTGCCTATCCTTTCCCTGCTGTAAACCTCTGCTGTTAACTCTTCCCTTTCCTGCACTCTAAAACACATTCACGTTTAATGACAAAAGAAGACAGAGAGTGTAGTATCCCATTCTCAGGCGCAACAGTCTTAAGCCACCACCTGGATTGATCTAGAATACTCCAAACTAGGGGAAAGAAGGATGGGCCAGTGATTAAGTGCTTGTTAACCAGTGTTCAGTTCCCTGTTCCACCCCAGACTTCCTGACTGACCTTGGGCAAGTCACTTAAATCTCTCAGGTCCCTACCAACAAAATGGGCAGAACACCATTGCCCTACCTCAGAGCAGAGCTGTAAGGATAGAGACTATGAGATGTTCAGACACTGCAGTAAGGGGGGGCCATAGAAGGACCATAGATAGATAGAAACCCAGGTAGGAATCCACTCTGTGGCCCTCCCAGGATGTAAATTCTTTCCCACTAGAACCAGAACCCCAGGGTAACCTCTAATAGTCCATTACATAGAGTTTCATCCTTCCCACCTTGTGAGTAGGAGCAGAGTTCCTGGGTCACTCCCCTAGGCTGGCCAGGGCACAGCTCCGTTCAAGAAATGGGATTTGATGATGAAGCGTAATTTTGAGTTTTTTACTTCTGGAACCATGGATCAAATATATAAGTTAAGGCGTCAAATGACGTGACCCGAGTACCTCAGCCAGTGCTAGGTTCTTCAGGGAACAGGTACAACCCACACAAGTAATGACCAATTGCTTCCTCTCAGAAGCCGTGGGACAATTAACCTAGTTAGCTCTGGAACCAGATGAGCCTCCTGCAGTTCTTGGTCATCCTCTTATCACCTGCCCAGAACCGCTGGTTAAACCAGACGGCACAGCTCCCATTGAAGTTGGAGGGGTGGGAGGGGCCATCACTGTTTCCTTCCTTGAGGCCTGCTCCGAGGTGATGCTGTTCCATCAGAGACCGGAGAAAGCTGTGCTAGGAGCGGCTGTAGAGGCAGTGTGACGGCGAGGCAATTCTGCTGCCTTTGATTGCCACTTCTCCTTCTGTTGTGCAAAGGCACAGCTTTCGTTTCCGGTTTTAAACTCCTCTGAAGGGTGCGTCTCATCCCAGCATGAAAATACCCCTGGGGCGAGATGCCGCTGCCTCAGACAGGTTGGTCCCTCCCTCCCGTTTAGACCTTGGCAGAGATGTGAAAGGCATTTCCAAGGCTTTGAGCTGCTTGCTTTTATATGAGAGTCACAGCCCTTCTGTGCGCTAAGATTTGTAGAGAACCAGAAGTTTCAGCTGACTCCTACATCTTACGGTCTCCCAACAAAGCTTGCCAGGCTGCAGACTTTCCTTCCACACCCCTGACTAAAGCATGCTGGTGTCTGGTGTGAAGCACACTGCTGGAAACATCTATCTCAAAGTAACATGGCTCCTCAGTGTCCACTCACTTCTTAAGGGTGCAAGGTATGGAACAGACTGGAGAAAAGCATCCGAAAGAAGCTTCCATTGAACCCTGAAATTCATCCTTTGTATACAACATACACACATAACTCCCCCAGACAGACAACATTTGTCCACACAACAAACACACAAGCCCCTCGGGAGAGAGACAACACATACAAAACCCCATCCATCGACAGAAATGCACATGCACAAAAACACACACACAACCTCCCTACAAAATATGCACACAGAACCCCATGCAACCGGACACATATATACACCTGCATATTCACAAACAACCCCCAAACCTACCCAAAGATATATTACACAAATACACACACACACGCAACCTCCCTGAGCGCAGAGATGCACATCCACACAAATCCACATACACTTCCCCATGCAACCAGACACACATGGACATACACACCTGTCCTCCCCGACTCAGCTGCACAAATACATAAATACCACAACCCCATGCACCCAAAGACACAAACGCACACACACGCTAGCCCAGATATACCAATGGCCCCTACTTAAAAGGGATGGCACTTATTTTTCAACAAAATAAATGCCAACTGCTTAACACTCCCAAAAGTAATTCTAGTCCAATGGATTTCATAGAATCATAGAAATATAGGGCTGGAAGGGACTTCAAGAGGTCATCTAATCCAGCCCCCTGCACTGAGACAGGACCAAGTATACTGGCCTAGACTACCCGTGACAGGAGTTTGCCCAACCTGTTCTTAAAAATCTCCAGTGATGGGAAATCCACAGCCGCCCTTGGAGTCTATTCCGGTGCTTATAGTTAGAAAGTTTTTCTTAATATCTAACCTAAATCTCCCTGGCTGCAGAATAAGCCGATTGCTTCTAGTCCTACTGTTAGTGAACATGGAGAACAATTGATCACCATTCTCTTTATACCAGCCCTTAACATATTTGAAGACTGTTATTAGGTCCCTCCTCAGTCTTCTTTTCTCAAGACTAAACATGCCCAGGGTTTTTTTCCAAACATTTCCTGAGATCATTTTTTCTAAACCTTCTAGTTTTTTGTTGCTTTCTGCTGTACTCTCTCCAATTTGTCTATACTCTCTTAAAATGTGGCACCCAGAATTGGACACAGGCCTCACCTGCCAAGTAAAGCAGGATAATTACATCCCATGTCTTACATATGACATTCTTCCTAATATACCTTAGAATGATATTAGCCTTTGTATTAACTGCATCACATTGTTGACTCATATTCAAGTTTTGATCCACTACCTCCCCATTCTTTTCAGCAGTACCACCATCTAGACAGTTGTTCCCCATTTTGTAGTTGTACATTTGATTTTTCCTTCCTAAGTGTAGTACTTTGCACTTGTCTTTCTTGACTTTCATTTTATGATTTCAGACCCATTCTCCAATTTGTCCAGGTCGTCTTCAATTCTAATTCTGTCCTCCACAGTGCTTGCAACCCTCCTAGCTTGGTGCCATCAGCAAATGTTATGAGCATACTCGCCACTCCATTATCCAAGTCATTAATGAAAATATTGACTAGATCCAAGAGAACCCACTAGATTCATCCTCCCAGTGTGACAGCAAAGTCCTCTTTGAATATGTTTTTTCAACAGTTTTGCACTCACCTTACAGTAATTTCATTTCCCTAGTAGCAGCCGTGTTAGTCTGTATCCGCAAAAAGAACAGGAGTACTTGTGGCACCTTAGAGACTAATAAATTTGTTAGTCTCTAAGGTGCCACAAGTACTCCTGTTCATTTCCCTAGTTTCCTTATGAGAATGTCATGTGGGACTGTGTCAAAATCCTACTACAATCATGATACAGTCCATCTATATTTCCTCCCCCTTCCCCCCATCCACTAAGCCAATAACCATGTCAAAGAAGGAAATTAGGTTGGTTTGGCGTTCATGACCAATCCATGATGGCTATTCTTTATACCCCTATTGTCCTCAAGGTGCTTACAAACTGATTGCTTAATCATTTAAATAGAGACTGGGAATGGCTGAGCCATTACACACATTGAATCTATTTCCCCCATGTTAAGTATCCTCACAGCTTCTTGTCAAACTGTCTTAAATGGGCTATCTTGATTATCACTACAAACGTTTTTTTTCTCCTGCTGACAACAGCTCATCTTAATTAATTAGCCTATTAGTGTTGGTTGGGCAACTCCCACCTTTTCATGTTCTCTGTATGTATATATATCTCCTCACTATATGTTCTATTCTATGCATCCGATGAAGTGGGCTGTAGCCCACGAAAGCTTATGCTCAAATAAATTTGTTAGTCTGTAAGGTGCCACAAGTACTCCTGTTCTTTTTGCAGATACAGACTAACACGGCTGCTACTCTGAAAAGTATCTTTCCAGATATCGAAGTTAGGCTGATTGGTCTATAATTCCTTGGGTCCTCTTTTCCCCCCATTTTAAATATATATGCTTCCTTTGCCCTTCTCCAGTCATCTGGGTCCTCACCTGCCTTCCCTGAGCTCTCAAAGATAATCACTAATAGCTAGTTTCAGCTAGTTCCTCAAGTATCCTAGAGTGAATTTCATCAGTCCCTGGCAACTCAAATAATTCTAACTTATTTAAATATCCTTTAAGCTGTTCTTTCCCTATTTTGGCTTGAGTTCCTTCCCCTTTCTTGTTGATATTAATTGTGTTAGGTATCTGGTCATAATTTACCTTTGTAGTGAAGACTGAAGCAAAATAGGCATTAAACACCTTTGCCTTCTTGATGTTGTCTGTAACTAGCTCTCCTTCTTTGCTAAGTAGGGAACTTTCCTCTGTATTTCTCTTGTTGCCTTTTATGCCCCTTGCTCTGTATAACTCATTTTTTCACTTGGTCTTTTTAATTTTGTCTCTACATGCCTGCACTCTTCTTTTGTACTCATCCTTAGCAATTTGTCCATGTTTGCACTTTTTGTAGGATTCTTTTTTGATTTTCAGGTAATTAAAGAGCTGCTCATGGAGCAAATATTGGACTCTTACTATTCTTCCGAGCTTTCCTTTGCATCAGGACAGTTTGCTGTTGTGCCTTTAATATTGTCTCTGAGAAACTGCCAGCTCTCTTGAACTTCTTTTTCCCTCACATTTTTTTCCCGTGGGACCTTACCTACCAGTTCTCTGAGATCGTTAATGTCTGCTTTTTTGAAGTCTGTTATCTTTATTCTGCGGCTCTCTCTTTCCCTTTCTTAGAATCTTGACACCTATCATTTCATGATCTCTGTCAGTTAAGTTGCCTTCAATCTTCAGATTCGCAACCAATTCCTCCCTGTTAGTCAGAATCAAGTCTAAAATGGCTGTTTTGCGGTTTACTTCCTCCACCTTCTGAAACAAAAAGTTTCAATGGCGTTTGAAGGTATGTAGCTGTGGCGCAAACGTAGTATCTGTTCTTATCAGTTTAATATCTGATATGTTCTCAATGTGAGAATTTCCTTCCAAACACCCCTAATTATACTTTGCCATTGTTTGCAAGAAGTGTCTCCTCTCAAACATACAGAAGCGTACACACAGCCAGATTTATTCCTGGTCTGAGCCTATCGACTTCAGTGGAATGGTTTGTCCCGGTCCGCTTTCTATTGTAGTACTAACCAATCAGAACATCACCCTCTTCTGGAGTGCATTCTAGGGATACAAACACTATCTGGTGTAACTGGGCCCCTACAGCATACACATTACCTATGCTGCAAGGCAGTAATTCAACAAATAACTCAATAACGCAGTCTGCTCCACACCACGCTTGAGCAGAATTCCTTCCACTTGGTGCAGCAGGTAAATTGTGTTACATGTTACAATACACCAGTGTCTGAAATTGAGCAATGACCCAATTGGTCTGAACCTTTGCTGTCCGTCACGTAAATACAATGCTCAGATCCAAATATGGACATTCAGATGCTATAGTGCTGACAGCCATGGAATTATCTGGATGGATGGAACAAACGTGTCCACTGGCAGAAGGGACTGGCTGGTTGAACAGCCAATCTCCACCCATGGAACATTCCATTTCCAAATCCTTGCAGCTTGAAGGACTGGATAACAGCAAATTTTTGAATCCCCCTCCTCCCCCTTTTTGTTAAAATTTTTGAAATTTTCTGATCACAACTGACCTTCTCCTAAGGAGCAACAACATCCATTACTCAAATCGTTCTCTATTCAAAATCCGGCCAAGTTTCCTTACTCCCCTTCCCTCATTCACACCACGCACACCCCAATGAAGTTGGTAAGGGTTGCACAGGATTACGTGGTTTGGCCCTTGTTTATCAGGAAGCTTTAAGGGATAAGGAAACCAACTCTCTGCTGTGATGACAACGAGTGGGAGGTGACCAGATACCTTAGTAGAGCTGCCCTCTCACCTAAAGAACTCTGTAATACTACACATGTCCATGGTGTACACACACACACACACACACACACCTCAGCTGGTGTCACTTGACCTCCTTGGAGCTATTCTGATTTCCTCCAGCTGAAGATCTGGCCCAGGTTATTCTATTCTGACACGTGTTGGCTGTTTTATGCCCTAGCAAGGGTTCTGTTGATACTCTAGACTATTCTCTGGCCTTGCCCTTTCTAAAGGCTCCCTCCTAAACCTATTCTGCATTCTGGTATTTTGCTCTGTCGGTGCCCAGCGTTTGCTGTTTTACACTCAGGAGCATGGGATTCTGTTGGCCCTGCCATGGCTCCATCAAAAGGCAACTCCAAACCTCTTTGAATCAGCCATACTTGCTTTCTGCCCATCCCCACTGTGTGAGCCGCAGGCAGAGCCAAGCTACAAGACGATGAGGTTCTGGAGAGTAGAAACTCAAGTGTCTTGGAGAACTTCTGTCATCCACTGTTTTATTCCCTCCATTCTCCCCCCTCCCTTCCTTAGCCCCATTTTTGATGAACCCCAATGGCTTATTCTGGATTGCCCCATCTTGTAGTTTAAACCAAAGCCTTTCAAGTGGAACAATGCCACCCATTAAAATGAGTGCACTATCAGGGATAAGTAAAAGTGAGGGAAAGAAATTCCAACAGGGTTTTTTTTTGGGGGGGGGGGGGGGCGGGGAGGGGGCAGGTGGGGTAGCCAAAATCAGAGCCAAATTGTGAATCTAACCAACGATGAACCTGCTGTAGAAACGCAATAAGTTACAGGGAAGTTTGTCACCTCTCAGCTGCTGGAGGCAGGAGGCACTGTCCTCCCCTTCGAGTGAGTGCCGCAGGACCCCATTGCTTGGCTTGGGCCTCTCGTAGTCCCGTTCAGGGAGCATGGCTTGCTCGCTCTCCACCACGTGCTCCACCATGGGGGACAGGGACTGCGGGAATCCAAACATCAAGAGGGACGAGAAGAAAAGTAAGGCACCACACAGCAAGAAGCCTGCCCACCACGCGCCGATCCATCGAGGGTCATCGGGGGTGATATCCAGTTTACCTGCAACAGCAAAGCCACACATCAGTGATTCCAGTGGAGGGAGAGACACACAAAGGGTTAAAGACCCAAAGGGCTAAAGTCAACCCCAGGGTATCCCCACTGAGTAGCAATCTAGGTATAAAACAGACACAGAGAGATACTGCTTGGGGCAAGGAACCTGGCACCTTGGCTTGTACAACACCTAGCAGAATGGGGTCTTGATCCTGACTGGGACCTGTCGGTCATAGAACTGTGAGTTAATATTATTACTGATGAAGAGGGATGGAATGATCTGGATCACACGTTTTAGGGCTGAATCCTTCTGAAACTCAGAAAGGCCCCTTGGCTTTTCTGCGTGACACAAGCTTGCCGACTGGAAACAGCTAGCTGAAGTGACCGTTATCTATCAGTGGCAAGGGGTCGGAACAGCGATCTGCTCCATGACACTGCCCCAAGATCACTCACCCCTCCCCAATTACACACCCCTGCTCACACTACTGTTATTTGTAGGTGCTGCACAAACACACAGGAAACAAGCTCCCCGCTCAGCAGTTTTCTCATTGCAGGTTTCACGATCACTTTCAGATTTCACATGCGGTACAAAGCGACGGACGCCAAGTCTCGGAGGCACACAAGGGACGGAAAAGGAAGGAAACACCAAGAAAGGCAACTGGGAAGGAACCTGCCCTGCTCTTTTGCATTCCAGAAAGTTACGCCATTGCTCCTCGAGTGAAGAGACCTGTCGCTGGTGGCGGTGGGGTGGTGGCTCGCTGTGAATGGGGGAGCAGAGGGATAGGAGGGGGAGTCTCAGCTGTGGGGGGAAAGGAGGGGAGGAGAGGGGCTGGCTCCAGGCTGGGAAGACAGTTCCTATTGCCATTTCTATGGCAGTTCCTCTGCAGACAGTGCCCAGCACTCTGTGCTTCCCCTCCTGCACCCTGTGTGCCGATCCCCCCTGCCCAAGTGCTGGTCCCGTCCCCCACCCCTCCCCAGCAGCTGGCACTCATGCTCCCATCCCTCCCTCAGACCAGGCGTCTCCACAGGAATCCTGGTGGCCGCAGGGCAGGGAGAGGAGCGCTGACCCTACCTGCTCCCCAGTAGCCGGCCTGGTCTTGTGTGCCGAGACGGTTGCTCCAGGCCCTCCTCCTAGTCCCACCCCCACAACGCATGCATGCAGTAGAAACATAGCCGGGTCCCCCTCACCTCAGCGAGATATTGTGGGGGCGGAAAACATTGGGGGAGGGGGGGCTCCATACATCAGCCCTCCAACATTTCCATTGTGGGGGTTCTATCCCTCTCTGCCCCCCAATTCCGCTGCTCCCGCCTGTCATTGTGACCAGGCTGTGAAACCCGCTCCACTGTACGCACTGTCATCCACACCAGACTTGTTTGGGCCCCACCTCTCAGCAAAAGACTTCCCGAGCAGTTGGTTCAATCAGGTCTTGTATTACAACCTACACTCCCATGCACTTACTGATGTGGGCTCTCCAGTGTAGCAGAGAAAGGTCTAACATGATCTAGTGGCTGGAAGTTGAAGCTAGACAAATTCAGACTGGAAAAAAGGCGTAAATTTTTAATGGTGAGAGTAATTAATCATTGGGACAATTTACCAAGGGACATGGTGGAGTCTCCATCACTGACAATTTTTAAATCAAGATTGGATGTTTTTCTAAAAGATCTGCTTTGGGAATTATTTTGGGGGAAGTTCTCTGGCCTGTGTTGATGATGATCACAATGGTCCCTTCTGGCCTTAAAAAAACTGGCAAAAGATGAGAGGCAGCACAGTCCAATGGCTAGAGCTCTGGGCTGAGAGTCAGGAGATCTGGGTACTGTTTCTGAGGCTCTGTCACTGATCTGCTGAGGGATCGTGGCCCAATCACTTCATCTCCTCATGGCTCTGTTTCCCCTCCCATCTACTGTCTGTTTCGTCTATTTAAAGTGTAAGCTCTTCACGGCAGGGACTGGCTCTCACTCTGTTTGTACAGCACCTAGCACAATTGGGCTGATCTCAGGTGGGGCACCTAGGTGCTCTCATAACAAATCAAAATTAAATGGATGAATAAAGCACATTTAGTGATGCATCGGCCTTGCTCCTCCCTTTGGCATTTGCTCACTCACTTACTGCCCAAATTCAGTACCTGGCACTTGGTCTCCCAGGTGCCTGTGTGAATTAGTGAGGCTGGGCTGGACATCACCCAGTAACTTCTGAGCCCCTGGAATGTGTTACTCTGAGGCCCCTCAGCCACCCACATCCATAGGTCTCTCGGTGGGACAGCCTCCCTGGAGAGCTTCTTGCTCTGGTGAGCGTATGAGACCACCCCATGCCTGACTCTCACTCTGAATGTGCTTAGCGTGGCCATCCAGCTGAGTGCAGGGGAATGATAGGCACACTCTACTGAGCATGTATGGGAGCCTTTTTGCCTTGCTCCTCAGTTTCCCCTGTTATTCCAAGCCAGTAATAGGTCCGGCTTCACTGAAGGCCATGGCTGCAACCTGTTTCCTGGGTGAGATTACTAGACCAGGACGGGATGTCTTGGCTCCCAGTCTGTAACCCCCCCAAGCCCTCACCCCTGGCAATCAATCAGCACACACCAAAAAGCCCATCTGTAAAGCATGACAGTCATTTGGGGGAATAAAATCTGTGGCAGATGAGAAATTGTATTTCAGATGGAAACCATAACATTGTGTCCTCTGACTGAGGAGATCCCCTGGGAAAGCAAGGCCAATGTGTGTCTCAGCTCTCGGGAGCTCATTCTTGGTGGGGGTTTGCGCGCGTGTGCGGCTCGAATAACAATCTCCTCTGTGTGTCTTGTGTTATAGTCAATCTGAAAAGCTGTGTCTGAAGTGAAGTAATCAAGTTGTCTCTCAAGCGGAAAGGGAAGGAGACTCTTCAGTCCCAGGGGAAAATACTGTAGAGCTCGAAAATATTTTCATTTTTGAGGGACTGAATTCGTGCCCATTATTTCCCCCCTCCGAGATGCATTTCTTCAGCTCCTGGGAATGGTGCCAGATTGACAGCCAGGCCCTTCTGCATATTCCCCAGACAGGTGCAGCATGGGCAATGGAGCCACAATCTCTCCCCCTCACTGCTCTGTCACCGTGCCTGAGCCCTGGCCTTGGGATAAGAGCACCGTTCAGTCTCCTGGAACATTCATTTACTGGCCGCTGTGCTGAGACTGCAGGTCCAGCTGGGATGTGGACACCCTCATCCATCTGAAAATAGACATAGGCCGCCAGTTTGGTTTCCATACAGCAGACCTCCGAACAACCCTCAGCTGACAATAACAGGCGGTCACCAAGCACCCAGGCCAGACTAGAAAGCTCTCTATGGCCCTAATAATCGACTGAACCATACCATCCCTCCGGGTTTCCCAAAGATCATGGTCCAATGCCCTCATCAGCAGTGCCATAGTGGTACTAGGAACAGGCCATATTTGATTTTATTGTTCAGCAGTAAATGTGGTCATGTATACTCCAGAGTGGTTTACACTCAGTAATCTGATGCGTGCATGGTTAAAGGAGGGCTACTCTGTCTATGAGGCAGTATGGCTTAGTGGGCAGAGCACTGAACTGGAACTCAGGTAACTTAGGTTCTAATTCCTGATTCTTCCACTGGCCTGCTGGGTGACCCTGGGCAAGCCACTTCCCCCTCTCCATGCCTCAGTTTCCCCATCTGTAAAATGGGGGTGATGCTACTGACCTCCTTTGTAAAGTGGTTTGAGATCGACTGATGAAAAGCGCTATGTATTAGAAGAGCTAGGTATTATTATTATAGGGCCAAATTCATCATTGGTTTTACTCCACTGAAATCAATGGATTAAATGGGCCCACTCAATGTTTGAGCAAGGAGCCCCCTGGCAGGGAGGCTGGGCAGTCAGAGGCGCTGCCCAGTAAGTTATATTTACAGGTGGGCAAGCAGCACAAAGAAAGCCAGTGAGTGTTTGGTTTTCAGATGAATTTGTACATGCCCCTTGTGTCTGATAGAGCAAGACGCAGTGGCTGCTCCACACCTTTGAGCCAATTTTCATAGGCCAGTTCCGAGCCCTGCAAGGCAGCCTGACGGGATGTACAAAATTCCATATTTCTGGTGTTGTGATGTGTTGCGATGTCACAGAAGCGCAGCACGCTCCCAAAGGGGACAACATCCCTGAAGCAAGATGAGAGACGCTGATAGAGCCTGTTGGGATGTGGTGGAGTGGAGACATAGGCAAAGGCCTCTGAACAAGGCAGAGAAAAGTTCTGCAAAAGGGGAGAAGCCCCAGGTTTGTTATCTAGTCAAGCAGTCAGGAAAGCAGAGGAGAGGATTGGTTGGTTTATAGCACCCTCTGGTGGCAAAGGAATGACACTGGCAATGAACAAAGGATTCTGCTTTTTCATAGAATCCTAGAATATCAGGGTTGGAAGGGACCTCAGGAGGTCATCTAGTCCAACCCTCTGCTCAAAGCAGGACCAATCCCCAACTAAATCATCCCAGCCAGGGCTTTGTCAAGCCTGACCTTAAAAACCTCTAAGGAAGGAGATTCCACCACCTCCCTAGGTAACGCATTCCATTGCTTCACCACCCTCCTAGTGAAAAAGTTATTCCTAATATCCAACCTAAACCTCCCCCACTGCAACGTGAGACCATTACTCCTTGTTCTGTCATCTGCTACCACTGAGAACAGTCTAGATCCATCCTCTTTGGAACCCCCTTTCAGGTAATTGAAAGCAGCTATCAAATCCCCCCTCATTCTTCTCTTCTGCAGACTAAACAATCCCAGTTCCCTCAGCCTCTCCCCATAAGTCATGTGCTCCAGCCCCCTAATCATTTTTGTTGCCCTCCGCTGGACTCTTTCCAAGTTTTCCACATCCTTCTTGTAGTGTGGGGCTCAAAACTGGACACAGTACTCCAGATGAAGCCTCACCAATGTCGAATAGAGGGGAATGATCACGTCCCTCAATCTGCTGGCAATGCCCCTACTTATACAGCCCAAAATGCCGTTAGCCTTCTTGGCAACAAGGGCACACTGTCGACTCATATCCAGATTCTCGTCTACTGTAAGCCCTAGGTTTTTAAGTAATAACGTACCCATCCACCTACAAAATTTAAGCAGGACATAGAAGATACTTGCAAACGTTTTGACATTTGCACATAGGAGCTGCCACGTGGATAAGCCTATTGATCCAACTAAGATCCAGCCTCTGTCAGGGACCAGCACCCGACTTTCCTAATAGTCTGAGTTTGTGGAATGGCGAAAGATATTGCAAAGGCAAAACGTATTTTCCTCACCCCTTTTAATGTATTTTTTTCTTTTTTCCTCTTTTCCCCATGCAGGGGAAGTATGAGCTAGTGAAAACGGGGAATCAAGACTCCTTGGTCTCCTCCCCAATACTGTCTTACTGGGAAACCCAGGGCAAATGACCTATCGCATTGCATCCTTTTCCCCATTGGTCACATGGGGATAACAGCTCGGAGTCCCTGACCTACCTCCCCTGAAGTTTTATCTTTGGCTAATGGAATAAGGTGAGAGTATTATTACTGGTACGCTTTGTCACAAAAATGGGAATTCTTTTCCAATAAAAAACAAAATGAAACATTTCATTTCATTCTAAACCTCGGTGCAATTTTTTGATGAAATGATTCAAAATGAAAAGCGATCATTTCCAGTGAACTTGGAAATTTTCATTTTGTATTTTTCAGGCTTTTCCTCCCCTGTTCATAACCCCATCCCATTTTCCAATGGCAAGCAAGAACAAACCAAACAGAAACATTTTCATTGTGAATCATTTCATCAATAATTTTGGAAATTTTCAAATCCACAAACATTTTTCATGAAAAACGTCCCCTAATTCAAAAATATTTTTCACCAGCTCTAATTAAGACATTTTTCTGTTGCTAAGTTTTATCAGCATCCTGGCAGGAATTACTATTTGCTTTAGTGAGGGCTTTACCCCCATAATTAATACCAAGGTTCTATCAAGTCTTATCTATGAGCTTGCTTTCCACTCACAAGTAGGCCCATTGACTGAAGTTATTGCATTGGCTTCAATTGAATTACTCCCAGGCATAAAATTAAGTGTGTGCTAAGTCTTTACTGGATCAGGCTCTAAATAATAAATGATTTGAATTTCCTGTCTTGGATCATGAACATTTTTATTACCTATAACCGTATTGTTTCTTTCCTCTTCCCCTTTCAGAGGCATGCTGGGCTAATGGACAGTGTAACTCAGGGTTGGGCAAACTACGGCCCGTGGACCGGATCCGGCCTGTCAGGGCTTTGAATCCGGCCCGCAGGATTGCCACCCCCATGGCACCGTGGTCCTTGCGCTGCTCCCGGATGTCCAGCACCATGTCCCTGTGGCCCCTGGGTGGGGGGGGGCAGAGGGCTCTGCACGCTGCCCTCGCCTGCAGGCACTGCCCCCCGCAGCTCCCATTGGCCGGGAACGGGGAACCACGGTCAATGGGAGCTTCGGGGAAGGTACCCGTAGGTGAGGGCAGAGCACGGAGCCCTCTGTTCACCCCGCCCCCCAGGGGCTACAGGGACGTGGTGCTGATCGCTTCCGGGAGCGACACAGGGACAGGGCAAGCAGGGAGCCTGTCTTGGCTCCGGTGCGTGCCGCTGCCACCAAGGAGCCGCTCCAGGTAAGTGGCGCCGGGCTGGAGCCCGCACCCAGAACCTCTCCTGCACCCAACCCCCTGCCCTGAGACTCCTGCTGCACCCCGCACCCATCCTGCACCCCAATCCCCTGCGCTGAGCCCCTTCCTACACACCGCACCACCTCCCACACCCCAACTCCCTGCCCTGAGCCCCCTCCCGCACTCTGGACCCCTTCCACACATGCAATTTCCTCACCCAGATGTGGCCCTCGGGCCAAAAAGTTTGCCCACCCCTGGTGTAACTGGACTCTACTGACAAAAGGAATAATATCTCTAATAATAGAAGAGGAGACAGAAAGACAGATTGAGAGAGAAACATTCAGAATATCATTAACTGTGAAAAAATAAAGAACAGGGTTCAGGGAGGAGAGTCACATAGCAACTATCACCAAGAGAGGTAGCGCACAGAAAGCCCCAGAAACGTCCTTATTGATATGCCTCTACCCTAGGGTGACCAGACAGCAAATGTGAAAAATCGGGACAGGAGGCGTGTGTGTGTGTGTGTGTGTGGGGGGGGGGGGGGGGGGTAATAGGAGCCTATATAAGAAAAAGACCCAAAAATCAGGACTGTCCCTATAAAATCGGGGCATCTGGTCACCCTACTCTACCCTAGGCTGCAAAGACTTCCTGTAGTGGCAAAATGGGAGGTTTGTACTCCATGGCCTATATTGTCCTCAGTCCCTTGGTGCAGGCTGCATGCATGGGAGCTAGCTAGCACCAGCTGTGATGGTGGCATCTTGATGCGGACGTCGGTCTACTAAGAACTGGGCTGTGATCCCATCAGACTCATTTTTAACATAAGATTCCAAACCACCCCAGATGGGAACAACTTCCAGCCACTTCCAACTTCTTCTCCACTGGAATCGAGGTGAAAGGCTTTGAATCCCACCCAGCAGCTGAGTCTCACTCAAAAGGATCTCCTTGTGCCTTGTTATGCTCTAAGAGACTCAGCGAGAGGGGGCTTTATGGGTGAATCGCAACATCGTAGTCCTGCAATACATCGTTAATGCTCTTTAATAGCAACTCAGAGACAATTCGCCTTACTTGTGTCAATGAAGACAGCGTCCACATAGATTTTGGTACAGAAGGAGCCCAAGATAAATCCACAGGCTGGTCCAAATACCAGCATTGTAAACAGGATCCCTGCAAAGAAGCAGAAAACAACACAGGGAAATTAAACACAAAGCACAAATCGTTCATCACACATTGGGCCAAATCCAGGCCATACTTGACATCGAGTCAAGATTTGCTTCCAAAGAATATTGTAGAGCGGGGTTCTCAAACGTTTTTTTGCTGGGCCGCCCTTTGAAGGGGTCAGGCTGTGACACCCCTCCCCCCGCAAGTGATAGCAAATTACTGTACATAATCATAGGTGCATACTCATGGTATTGCCACCCTTATGTCTGCAGTGCTGCTGGTGGTGCTGCTGCCTTCAGAGCAGGGTGGCCAGAGAGTGGCAGCTGCTGTATCCCCCCCAACTCCTCTTTACCCCCAACGACATTGTTGTGATCTCGTGATGCCCCTACAATAGCCTTGTGACCCCCTTTTGGGTCGAGACCTCCAGTTTGAGAAACACTGTTGTAGAGCATGGAGATGTCATGCTGGTTGGACACTCGCTTTGAACACAAGGGCTCCCTCATAATGCTCTCTGCTCTGCCCCAGCTCCTCAGAGGAGAGGGATGGGTGGAGTTGAATGCCAGGAAGGATTTCTATAAACCTGAAGGGATGGTTTGTAAGTGAGACATTTTGGGGACCAACCTGACCAGGAAGAGGTTCTGTCACCTCCTGCCCTGTAATCTTGGTGCCTTTATGCTGGGCATCTTTGGTTCAGAGCCTTGACACCACTAGCCCCTCCACAAGCACAAAGTCTTATCCTGGCTCCCTCAGCCTAGTTACACTTTGCCAGTGACCCCAAGCCCTTCCGGTCCTGAGTCTCCCCAAACCCGTCCACGCCAAGTTCTTAACTAACGGATACTCGGACTTTTCCCTTCTGGTTCCTCAGCCCCCCAAGGTGTGAAACCAGCCCCCAGCCTGCTCGGACATGCACACTCCATACAGTTTGCATACCAGAGACCTCCTCGGGGTATAAATGAACAAAAAGCTGATTAAGCAGAAAACCCCCAGAGCCAAAGATGAAATCATGAGGGGAAGCAAACACATGCAAGTTACACAGAAAACAAACATCAAAATGGAACCTCAGGCTTTACACTTTTAAATTAGATGAAACCCCTGTTTTAATACAAGGTACCTATTGCCTTTGAACAGCGTCCCAGTGTAATGCCGACAGACCCCGGTCGTCAGTGGGCAGGATCGAACCGGGGATCTCTGGAGCTTAGTGCATGAGGCTCTACAGCATGAGCTAAAAGCCAACTTGCTGTTAGCAAAGGCTGTAGAGCAGAGTCATTTTATCTCTCTCTCTAAGTGGTCTCGGTGCCACTAGATGGAACAGAACACCACACCCAGGAGGCGTGTGGGTTACACCAGCAGACCTCGTAACTGCAAGGGCGATTAGTGTTTCCCAGACAGCTTCCCGTCTAGATGCTGTCCCTCAGTTTCTGGCTAGATTTCACTTCCAAACCCTTCCCTTTTAAAAGGGTTTGCAGTTCTCTCTCTGTGTGTCTCTCTCTCTCTTGCATGGTCACGGAGAGCAGGAGAAGTTCCCTCTTGACTTGATAGCCAGGGTGTCTCAATGTCTTCCCATTAACTGTAATGCCCCACCATTTGTCTTCTCCTTGGTGCTTAGAGCTAGTCTCATCTGGTTGGGGAGGCAGCCCCTCCCTGGCTGACTGCCCACCGCCGCATAGCACTAGCATTAGTGTAGCACTAATTAGGAGTACAGTTTTATATACACAGACAAATGCATGAACTCATGACCACAGTTTGTAAACATATCTCATAATGACCATTAAGTTCAGAACATTACAAGCTTTCATAAGAGACCTTACTCGGTATATTTTTTATGCACAACAACATTGTATATGAGCAGTTAATTCAATTGCTTATTATTTGGGGTTCAGACCCTGTTCTTCTGTTGGGGTGTCTGGACCCTGATTTCCATGGTAAGTGCATCAAATAGCTTAGTAGCCAATTGTGCCCAGGTCTCAACTGGTAGGGTCACTTCCCAGGATGCCTTGCTACGAGCACAAGCTAAAGCAGACAACTTTTTTCCCAGGGCAGATTCCATCAGAGAAATCCTCATCTGTGTCCAGCCAGGTTTAATACTGTCCATTTACCAGACAGGCCTGGGGCCAGCCTGTCCCTGACATATTGATCTGGTATAATAGATGGTGTAAATGTGCCTTTTCAGCTGTTGAAATGCTCCCTGAAAGTTGCAGCTCCCACCCTGCCACTCCACTGATGTGCCCCAGCATCACACTGTTCATGGGGGCGGGTGAAGGGGGTGTTGGCTTGACATGAGAGGAGCTGAATGGGGCTCATTCCCCCCTGGGGCCTGCAAGTTGCTATCTGAGTCCCAGTGCAGCTCCCCACCACCCTGCCTCTGCCTGCGCTCTGTATATCGAACTCACACTTCAGTTTGGCAGTGGGATACATCCCTTGTCCCCTCTGAGAAGCCATCCAGAGAAGCTGTCTGCCGCTGTCCTGACACCTTGGTGGATCGGTAACGCACTGGTTAACCGCAGCCTCCCAGCCCTTTAACCCGAAACATTATTTCATCCCGAAGCATTTTCTCATAGCGCAGTTCTCAGCAATCAGAGAAATGATCTGCACAGCTGGGGGCAGAGAGGAGCTGGAGAAAAGCAGCGGTCTGTTAATACCCATGAAGGAACACCAAGGCTACTGAAAAAAAACCCCACGTCCTCTGACGAAAGCCTGGCTGGGCAGAATGGAAGAGTTTGCCTGGCCAGAAATAACTTTGCCTGGGTTCGGAGCATATTAGTTCCTTCAAGAGTGCGACTTGACTTTAATAACTGATGCCACGGAGCAACCATTATCCCCTCCAGCGTCTCGCGTGCAAACAGAGCTCACCGATACAGGTACCGAAATCAAGACCAATACGGGGAGCGAGAAAGGGAGAGGCTGGGAGAAAAGAGAGGGTTTCTGAGGAGATATTTGTAAATGATGCAAGGGAGAGATGATGGCCTTGTGGTTAAAGCACCAGGCTGGGAGATCAGGATTCGATTCCCCTCTCCAGTGCAAACTATGGGTGTGACCTTGGGTAAGTCACTGATAGTAGGAATTTCAAAAGCCCGATGTGTGCCTAAATCCTATGGAAGGTCAACAGGACTTGTGCTCCTAAATCACTTGTGCTCCTTTGACACTCGAAGCCTTAATCTCTTTGTGCCCCTCTTCCCGCTCTGTAAAATGAGGATACGCCTCCTTTACTTCACATTGGTGAGGAAAGGGTACGTTCACTAATGTCTCTGAGGTGTTCAGACATTATGGTGTTGTGAGCCTCTTCGCGGCTCAAACACTAGGGGGATGGGATCTCTCTCAGAGAAATGGGGTCCAGGGAAAACTGTTACAGGGGGTGGGAGCTGCAGAGGAGAAGGGTCTCTTGCCATCAGTGTAAAAATGCATGAAGGAAGCTGGTGCTATGGGGGGGGGGGAGGGGACGGGGCTGGATGAAGACTGCAGAGGTTTCTAAAAATAAGCAGATCAACTTTCTGCTGGCCCCTGGAGTACTGTGGGGCTAGTGGATTTGTTTATGGGTGGCAGTGACATGGATGGACGGGACGGGGCGAGGGCAGAGGGAAAGGGAGCGTCTCTAGATACAGCGAGACGGGATGGAGGCAGTGCTAGGGCTGGATTTGTCCAAAGCACCATGCAAGCCTGGTGCCGTTAACGAGGTAGATGGTTTTTAAAGGGAAAACACTTCTTGATGTTACTAGTTATCTAAGAGGATTCACTTGTAATATTGTCTTGACGCACTTTGAGAGTCAAAGGTAACATTGCAATAGACCTACTGAGAAAGAATAAATCACAGCCTGCAGAGCATGGCTGAACTCAGCATGATGGGAAGCGCTGATCTTGAGCTAAGATAAATCCCATTCAGTCCCCACTTCAGACTGTGTGCTGGAGATTGCTAGATACGATCCCACGCGGCCATCTGCCACATTTCAGACTCAGGCATATGGCACAGTGAACGTGCAGGAGAACCTCACTAACCTGAAACTCTATACCAGAGGTAGGCAACCTATGGCACGGGTGCCGAAGGCGGCACGCGAGCTGATTTTCAGTGGCATTCACACTGCCCGGGTCCTGGCCACCGTTTCGGGGGGCTCTGCATTTTAATTTAATTTTAAATGAAGCTTCTTAAACATTGTAAAAACCTTATTTACTTTACATATAACAATAGTTTCGTTATATATTATAGACTTATAGAAAGAGACCTTCTAAAAACGTTAAAATGTATTACTGGCATGCAAAACCTTAAATTAGAGTGAATAAATGAAGACTCGGCACACCGCTTCTGAAAGGTTGCCGACCCCTGCTCTGCACTAAAGCTGGCAGGATCTCCCCCTCTACCTGCACTCCAGCAAAGCCGCAAGTGACAGAGACAACGGTACTTTTATCAAATACCCCACAGTACACTTACTCAAACTCTCCACGGCATCAGCATTCAAACCAAACTGCAACTGCAAACTGCAACTGACAAAAGGAAAGGAAAGCAGCACACTTTTTGCAATGCAGCATTCAGGCGTTATCAGCGTGTTTGAACACTTTTTCGCTAGATTCACAAGGTTCCCAGGTGCTTTGCCAGTCAACATGGGAATGGACAAGGATCTGCTGTGTGTGTGTGTGGGTATGCACAGAATTGTGCACTCATCATTTGTTTATATGCCACTATGTAATATTAATCATCATAATAGTGCTAGACAGTAATAATAATTGTGTGCGCATGCAAAGTCAGAGTTTTGTTGACTGGGGGATCCATTGCGAATTAGCCCTATATGTGTTATTGCTAAGGCTGCGTGTCTGTCACGGTGGTCACGGAGTCCATGACTTTTGCAGTGGCCAGTGCGGCTGGCTCGGGGACTGCCTGACTGTTCGAGGGGGCCTCAGCGCTGGGGCAGGGAGTTGGGGTGTGGGGCGGTGCTTACCTGGGGAAGGCTTCTCCGGAAGTGGCTGGCATATCCCTGCAGCTCCTAGGCGGAGGTGCCGGGGGCTCTGTGCACTGTCCCTGCTTGCAGGCACCGCCCCTGCAGCTTCCATTGGCTGCAGTTCCCAGCCTATGGGAGCTGCGGAGCTGACGCTTGTGGTGGGAGCAGTGCGCAGAGCCCCCCTGGCCTTCCCTCCCCCTAGGAGCTGCAGGGACATGCCAGTCAGAGCCGGGTAGAGAGCCTGCCAGCCCTGCCAACTCCCCACTCCTGCAGCGCCAGCAGGGGTCCCGGGCTTCCACCCCCCCATCACCAGCGGAAGTCCTGGGCCACGCGCAGCTACCCACCCATCCCCCCCCCAGCACCAGCATGGGTCCTGGGCCACCCCCCAGCACCTGCATCGCCCCAGACTGCCCTCTCCAGAGCACCCGTAGCCCCCTGGCCCAAGTTTTAGTCAGGGGGATATAGTACAAGTCATGGACAGGTCACGGGCCATGAATTTTTGTTTACTGCCCATGACGTGTCCATGACTTTTATTAAAAATACCCGTGACTACAACGTAGCCTTAGTTCTTGCTAAATACCTGTAGGCACACGCTAAGGCCTGGATCCTGCAAGTCCTTGCACAGCACACCATGTGCAAGCCGATTGCACTCTAGGGTACGTATGAGCAGAGGCTACATATGGGGGCACGTATGGTTAAGCACTAGGCCTAGCCCGCTGCAATGAGCAGAAGTGAGTCTCAAAATCCCTGCCTCCGTGCTCTCAAGTGCACAGGGCTGCAGGGCCGGGGAAAGAACAGGCCCGTCTGAGCAAACACAGGGTCAGAATTTCACCTGCTGAAAATGGGCATAGCACCACTGAAGCCAATGGAGATGGCTCTTGTAAATCAGTGTGAGAATCAGCCCTTAGGCTTAATATGATCCCCAGCATATGAACGAGACCTTATCTAACATGCACTCTTTGGGCCCTGGCCCAGGGACTGCACACAGATGATTTGCTATTGGGAAGCACAATGCTCTCAGGCAAACACGTCCCCATATTATCGTTACAACAGTTACAGCGATTGCTCTCTTCCTGAGATAAGGTCACACAGGGCAATAGAACGGCTTAGAGCGGAGACAGCCTCCCACAGACATCAATGTCCTAATAGCCACACTAAAGCCAAGACTAAATTCCCAGTACTCCCAATGGGCAGTGTGTATGTGGATCGAGGGTAGTATCTGGTCAGCAGACAGGCTTTTCCAGCAAGTTCCAGGGCCATCACAAGGGCAGGCGATATGTAGCTTTCTGCAGCTTAGAATGAAATACACATGGTGTTGGGCTGGAGCCCAGAAGGCAGGCTAAATCAGCTGTGATTTGGGTCTGACCTGTTCTCCAGAGCCAGCGGGCACCAGTCCTTTCTTTGTGACGGGGGATTGCAGCTGCTGATTTTCACAAAGTGATTTGCGCTCTCTGGAGAGCTGTGAACTTTCAAAGGCTGCTGTTTGCGGCTGACGCAGGATCGCTGGGGTAAGTCACACGGGGCATGTCACAAGAGGCCAGACCCTGAAATCCTTAATCCTCCGGCAATGGGGTCATTGAAGTCAGTGGGAGTTTGGGCTGAGGAAGGCCTGAGTTTTGTCTCATGGTGTTTTCCTGTACAGCCACAAGTCCCAGCTCCAGCTGTGTCAGACTCCAGGAGTATGTAAGCAGGCCCACTTGAATCAGAGCTTGGTTTGGGACTGCAATGACCGAGAGAGGGACAGAGACAGATCTGAGGGAGCAAGACAATGGCATGTGACATAGGGGACCCATTTTCTAAAGCAGGGAGCGAACAAGAAGGTGTTAGGCAAGCTGATAAAGCATTAGAGACTGGTAAAACGGAACACCGGAAAACTGTTCATTCTGAAATTGCACCACTAGAGGGCACTGTGGGATTAAAGTGTCTGCTAAAAGAAGATTTTAAAAGTATTTTATGTTAAAACATTAAATTATCTTTCACCTCCAGGTTAATTGCAATTACCCTTCCCCCACCCCAAAGTTAACTGTGGTTTTGACTTCTCTTAAAGTTTACACTTAAATCAAGTCTACAGGAAGCTCTCCGACATGCTCCTCTTAACACCCTCCACGTAACAATAATATATTACAAGGTAGTCCTCGAGTTTACCACGTTCGAGTTACGACCAATAGCATTTACGACGTTTCTAAACTGACATCCTGTTTCGACTTTCTGATGTTGCTTTTGACTTTACGATGCTCAAGCTGACATTGTTCCTGTGTGAAAATCGAGTTACGACGTTTTGACTTAAGACATGATGTTCAGGAACCAATTGCAGTGTGAGTCCGAGGACTGCCTGTACAGTATTACCGTTTAAAATAAAATGTAACTCATCAGAAGGTTCCCAAAGAACAGCCCGTATGTACAGCTAGTCTGCACCTGGCATGGAGGTGAGGCGGAAAGACAGGCCACTGGCTAAGGTGATTGCCTCAAATTTGTGAGACAAATGTTCAGTTTCATGTGTGACCTTGGTGGGCCACTTAGGCTCTGTGCCTCAGTTTCTCATGGGTACAATAGGGATAACAGTTCTGCCATACTTCACAGGGGTGCTGTGAGGACAAATACATTACAGATACCTGCCGTGATGGTAGGGTTACCATATTCAAACATTTAAAAAAGAGGACACTCCACGGGGCCCCGGTCCCGCCCCCGGCCCTGCCCCAACCCTGCCCCTTCCCCACCCTTGGCTCCGCCCCAACCCCCCCCTTTCTCCACCCCCATTCCAACCTCTTCCCCAAAGTCCATGCCCCAACTCTGCGCCCTCCTCTGAGGGGAAGGGGGAAATCCCGGATATTTCTACTTGATTAGAAATCCCCCCCGGACGGCCATTTAACGCTGAAAAAGCCGGACATGTCCGGGGAAACCCGGACGGATGGTAACCCTACGTGATGGGGGCCATATAAGTACCTAAGATAGGTGGACCGTGACAGAGTTCAACAGAGTAAGCCACAATGCACTATAGTTTGGGACAGGAGCTGAAGAATACTGTATCCAGATTTAGGGGAGTGGAATAACCCATGTTAAAGTTTGCCAGTCATCCCCTTCCTCTGTGATCTTTAATGACCCCACTCATTAAGAATGCTTCCAGCTCACCCACCAGCAACAAAGAGCCCCTAATGCCATCAAGGAGCAGGAGCTACTTATTAGTAGAGTTAGGCCTGAACCAACACCCCGTCCCAAACATGGGGGGCAGGTGGTACAGTATGGAAAGGAGGGTGTTTTAAAATCCTGAATCCTGTGGCTTGGCCTATCTGACTCCATTAGTTAGGCCAGTGTTTCCCAAACTTGGGACGCCGCTTGTGTAGGGAAAGCCCCTGGCAGGCTGGGTCGGTTTGTTTACCTGCCGCGTCCGCAGGTCCGGCAGCTCCCATTGGCCTGGAGCAGCAGACTGTGGCCAGTGGGAGCCGTGATCGGCCGGACCTGCAGATGCAGCAGGTAAACAAACCTGCCCGGCTCACCAGGGGCTTTCCCTACACAAGTGGCGTCCCAAGTTTGGAAAACACTGAGTTAGGCCATTTCCAGTGTTTGTCTCTTGCTTTGAAATCAGTCTCATTTGGCTGTGGAGGGCATGGGAGACCTCTAGGCTATACTAACCTGCTAATGGAAAACTACTCTTCCAAGTAGGCTGTGATCTGTTTTCAGCAGCAGAGAGATTGTGGGTCAAATCTTGGCCCCACTGTAATTTGTGGCAAAACTCCCATTGACTGCAACGGGCCCCAGGACTGGCGTCAGCCTCCTTCCTTTGGTTGTCTCTGTGTTGGTTCCCCTCTCCCAGCTTGGGCTCAGCTGAGGAGTGTCATCACCTCCCTGCCTCAATAACAGGCGTGAGCAGTGGTGGACACAATGCTGCCTTGGAAATGCAGCTCTCCTGGTCTTTGGGCCAGCTGCACTCACTCCAGTCAGCGTTCTGTTTTCCCAGGTGATAGTCACCTGTTGTGCCCCATGTTTAACCGACTGGGGAAGGTTCTCGTTTTCAGCATTTGACTCCTATTAAGGTCAGTAACAGAGCTGGGCGGGAATTAGTTTTCCCATCCTAGGAAAACTTTTGAGATTTCCTCTCCCAAATGAGGATGAAAAGTCAGAATCTGGAAAATTTTCACTAATTGAAAATCCAATCAAGAAAGAAAGAAAGATTTAGTTTATATGTTTTGATTTCAAGGTCTTAATTAAAAAAAAAAAGCCAGTTAAATGTCAAACCAAAAGTCATTTCAAACAGACATAACAGGGGTTGGTTTTTTGTGCGTAGAAAATGTCAACATGAGACCTCCCTGAAATTTTTTTTCAAAATGAAAAATGTATAACCAAAAAAAAAAAAAAAAAAAAATCAGTCCTTTCCCACAAGTTTTGGTTTCAACAAATCGGCATTTCCCAACCAAAAAAGTTGATCAAAAAATTCCTGACCAGCTCTAGTCAATTATAATAAAACCTAGCACTTCAGTCATGCTTTTCATTAGAACTCTCCAAGCACTGTACAGAGGGGAAGGGAGGAATGATAGGAAGTATCATTATCCCCATTGCACATAAGGAGAAACCGAGGCACGGGGAAGGTGAAATGATCTGCCCGAAGTCACACAGCAGGTCAGTGACAGAGCTGGGAAACGTCCCACTGAATGAATGGATTTCAACATGGCAATGAAACAGAGCAATCCTTAGGCAAACCCTGCTACACACTGCTGGCTAAGAGATATTGAAGAAAACTCAAGCCCCCTGTGTTTGCAATGAGAAGCGGGAGAAGCATCTGTCCTGAAACCCTGTAGTGAGTTAACACGGAACAGTAACTCACAGCAGAAATGCCTCCTGGCTGGAAACAAGACACCAATGTGAAAAATACACGGACGAACATGCTTGTTCTTTAGGGAACCCATTTTTTCAGGAAGAGATCACTAGTGAAGAAGAGCAGCTCCAGTGCACAGTGGTGGGCTGGATAAAGGCAACGGGTCATGGAACAAGAACCTTTACTTCAAAACCCTTTCGTGCTAAATACTAAATGCCAGTTCCAGTGCAGGTGCTTCAGCAAAAGGAGAAGAGTGCACTTTGCAGAGATGAACATGAAGTGAAGCAGGTCAGAGCAAAGCCAGAAAGCTTTGCTGTGATCTCTACTGGAATGCCTTGCAGAGCGATCCATCTGCCATTTCACTACTCTGGCAGCTGCCTCTGAGGGGGGATTGGAGCCGAGGGAAGCCAGGTTGTGCCCAAAGCAAAAGATCAAGAGATGGCTATATTTCACAGCATTCCTGACAAGTGCGTAGAGCACTGGGAGGCGAGAAATGCCAAGAGGGTGACAATATTTTCTTATCCACAGGGCATTCATGCAAAGGTGCACGTGATCATCGACTATTCAGAACCCAAAACTCTAATTAAGGTCACATAACAGTTTCCATTCTTAACCTCCCGTTTTCACTCATTCCGAAATTTCCCAGGCTTGGTCTCTGCCCGAAGTTGAATTTATTTTAGTGAATGACTGAGACAGAATGGTTGAGCTGTTTTTGAAGACAGTAACGTATAATATTTATACACACATGCACCCCCACTCCCTGGAGGCTATAGATTTATGGATTGCTCCCTGCAAGATTTAGAGTTACTGGCTTAGGACCTGATGAAGAAGGGCACTTACGGATGTGCTTAACTTTAACCATTGACTTCAACGGAACTTTCCATGTGCTTAAAGAGGGGCTTTGCTGTATATTGGGGCCTTATGCAGTGACGAGCCCCAAGCAAGAGACAATGACAGGGGAAAGGTTAACAAGGGGGCTGAGAGGTGAAGTGACACAGCAGGTGTGCTGAGGCATCATAGGAGAAATATAAATACAGAAGCAGATGTCTTTATTTAGCAAGTCTCCCTGAGATGTCAGCATCCTTTTGACATGCTCATCAGAAGCCAATGTAGAAAAGAACAGCCATATAAAAAGGTGCGAGGGTGATATCCTGGTGGCTAAGATCGAGCAAAGTAACAATTTATTTTAGGGGCTCTCAGTAACTCGTTTCTTCTTTGTGCGCAAAGAAGAGAGTGCTCTTACTGTGTCCCATTAAGTGTGGCCATTTATTCAGTAATCCTTTCCCCAGGATAGACGATTTTGCTGCCTTGACTTTATTATTTTCAACACATTAAATGTTTGGGATCAAGTCTTGCTGCAACTTATTTTTTGGGGGGTTAAAAATGGATTGTAGAGTTCACAGATTCGCTTAGATCGTACTAAGAGAAAACAAAATAAATGCTAGTGCAAGAATCCAGAGGGAATCCCCAAACAGAATTTGAATAGGCAGTTCTGTGCTAAACTCCCATCTGCCAGTAAAATGAATGCATATTACACTGCATATAGTAAAATTAACTCAGTTTTTTTAAAAACAGCTACGAATTTCCAGGTGTCACATTAGCCACCAGAAGGCGCACCTGCAATCCCAAGAACTAGCAGAGAGCCACAAGAAACTGACAAAATCTCATTAATGATTTTACATATGGACTATATAGTTCTAGCAAAATGCATCTCCTAGTTCCTACCAACCCCTGCAATCAGACCAAGTCATTGGAAGAGCTGGGAATTAAATCCTGAGTTCTCAAACTGACTCTGCCACTGACATACACTGTGGTCTTGCCAAGTCCCTTTGCTCCCCCATGCCTCAGTTTCCGCACTGTAAAACCGGCCTACTACTACTAGTGTTGCCAACTCTCACAATATTTGATATTGTACTTAAAGCCCCGGCTCCCAGAGGCATGCAATCAGGTGAGAATCTGTGTTTTCGTTGTTTATAAGTCCTGGTGGTTGCAAGGAAGAGCTTGGCATCACAATCTGACCCGAGGGCAGCTAAAGGCTCAGGAGGCAAAGAAAAGAAGCCCATGTTTGTTAGATTAGTTTAAAAAAAAAATCATCACAATTTTTAGGGACCTGACTCATGACTTTTGAACCCTTAGAGTTGGCGATACTCTAGTACTGACCCTCCCTTCGGGGCTGTGTGAAGATTCATTCATGGATGTCTGTGCCGCACTCTGAATGTGGAAAATGTTATGAATTATTAGGGTTGGGACAGGCCTTTAAAGTGAGACAACGTAGTCTTGGCAGCCAAGTTCAAACATATAAGTTCTTATAGTCAATGGCCTGGTGGGTGTCCTTGGGCAAGACACTTCCCCTCTCTGTGCCTCAGTTTCCCTATCTGAAAAATTGGGATAACTATCCTGCCCTCCTTTGTAAAGCACTCTGAGATCTACTAATGGAAAGGGACTTAAGTGCAAGGTATTATCTCTAGCATATAAGAGACTCTGCCACTGCGTCTCTGAGTGGCCTTGGCCAAATTACCTTATTCACCTCCTTGCCTCAGGTAGAGTTGTTAACTGTTCCCTGCTTCATGGGACGCTTGTGCTGCTGAATTAGTGCCTGTGTTGAGTGCTAATCGTGATGGTTATTTCTAGCTTCCTATCACAGGAATTATTATTGTTTATGCAGGCTATTACCACAGCACTAATTTAACTGTAAATGCCTTTATTAAATCCAATCGGAATGCTATTTATACCACTGCTCTAACCATGCCTAAATAATAAGCAAATTGACTACATCAAAACACTAACAAACCATTTATAAACATTTAATCAAGATATTTACAAACAGGCTAACCCCTGGGGTGCTCAGACTCGTATTGGTCGGCTCCTGCTTGGTCAGGCAGGGATTAGCAATGAATCTTTAAGAATCCTTTTTAGATCCTTGAACAAACAAGCGATGTCATTGCCAGTTACAGGACCTTAGCTAAGACCAGATGAAGCAGTTTCTTATATAGCCAGTTATTTACTGCACCTGGTACCCAATTAACTGCATTTCATTTCTGTTACTTCAGCCCAACCTGAAATAAGAGAACACTAATATTTCGAAGGGTCACTACAAGTTTAACACAACAACTCTTCTTTTTCATGATCTCATTCTTTCTGGTCACATGCTTTGGGGCTATTGCTCATGTTATATCCCAACTCAATTTAAAACCATAGTTCACCCAGATCTAATGTGGGCCTATATTCCTACACAGATGCCTTTCTCGTCACCTATAATACCTGCTGGGCAACTGTTCAAGATAAGATTGCCAATCCTCCAGCATTGTCCTGGAGTCTCCAGGATTTAAAAATTAATCTTTAATTAAAGGTCATGTCGTGTGATGAAACCTCCAGGAATAAGTCCATCCAAAATTGGCAGCCCTAGTTCGAGGGAGGGGCCCGCATGGGGAAGGGGTGATGTGAGCAGACAGATATAGCGTCTCTCAAGGCCGCGTGTGAGGCGAACAGTATGTGTTTAATAAGTAATAGAGTTGAGACTCATAGAAGAGGAGAGAAGAAATCTGTTCTCAGGGTAGGGATCTACTGAGCACCGAGAGGCAGGGAACCTAGATTTAGAGTAGCTTTCGTCACACAGCTTCCGGGCAAGGCACAAAAGCAACTCGCTGGCCCATAAAGATTCTGGGTATTGTTTTCAAAAGCACCTTTGTGATTTAGGAACCTAACTCCCATTTTCAACAGTGACTCGGACGCCTAAGTCACACTGCCTCTGAGAAGGTTACCCTCTCTCTCCGCTGAAAACCATACACACCCACTCCTACCCACCCCAGCAAAATCACCTTCCCTTTGGCAGAAGCCTTAGTCCTGCCTTGACGCCTAGCGCTGGCAGAGCAGTACCATTCCAGAGCCCAGAATCCTCTGCCTAAGAGCAACCTGCCCCCAGATATACACATCTAGGGCTAACAGGCAAAAGTATCTGAGCTGGCTTCAAGTGCAGCAGCAGAACGTTAGGAATAGAAACGGGCGGGGGGGTGGATAAGAATTGCACTGGGTTCCCCCCCAAGACAGACAAGTCCCTGGCATCAATACTGAGGCTCCAATGTTGGTTTTTGAAGGAACAGTGGTTGATCTGGCCAGCGATGGGCTGAGATCCAGAGGTGGGATGCTGCTGTTCCAGGAAATCAGGGTGTAGAAACCCGCGCCCGACTCGGAATGAAGCCCGTGACTGGTTCGCCCTGTGCCTCTTAGGGTTGCCAACTTTCCGATTGCAGAAAACCGAACAACCCTGCCCCACCCCCTGCCCCGCCCCTTCTCTGAGGCTACGCCCTGCTCACTCCACCCCCCCCCGCCCCCATCATTCACTCTCCCCCATCCTCGCTCATTTTCACCAGGCTGGGCAGGGGTGCGGGAGGGGGTGAGGGCTCTGGGGTAGGGCAAGAAATGAGGGGTTTGCAGTGTGGGAGGGGGCTCCGGGCTGGGGTAGGGAGATAGGGTGTGGGAGTGGGTAGGGGCTCTGAGTGCAGGAGGCGGTGCAGGCTCTGGGAGGGGGCTCAGGGCTGGGACAGGAGGTTGGGGTGCAGGCTCTGGGAGGGAGTTTGGGTACAGAATGGGGCTCAGGGATGGGGCAGCGGAGTGGGGGGCATGAGGGGATTCGAGGTGCAGGCTCTGGGCAGCTTACATCAGGTGGCTCCCAGAAGTGGCCAGCATGTCCCTCTGGCTCCTAGGTGGAGGCGGCTATGCGGGCTGCCACCTGTCCGCAGGCGCTACCCCCACAGCTCTCATTGGCTGTGGTTCCTGACCAATGGGAGCTGCGGAGCTGGTGCTCAGGGCAGGGGCAGCATGTGGAGCCCCTGTGGCCGCACTTCTGCCTAGGAACCGGAGGGAAATGCTGTCCGCTTCCGGGAGCTGCGCAGAACCAGGGCAGGCAGGGATCCTGCCTTAGCCCCGCTGCGCTGCCAACCGGACTTTTAATGGTCCGGTCAGTGGAGCTGACCAGAGCCGCCAGGATCCCTTTTCAACCAGGCATTCTGGTCGGAAACCGGACTCCTGGCAACCCTCAGTGCCCCATCTGCAGAAAGCAGCTCATAGAATCCTCTATGGCTAAACAGCACCCTCCCCTGCACTGTGGGCATTTTTATTCCCACACACAGATGAAGGAAGCAGGAGAGAGAAAATGTTGAATCATTTGACGAGTGCAGGGCTGCTCCCTCCAGGAGGCCTCCGGTCAGTCACTTGAATTCCTTTTGCCTCGGTCAATCCAACTGGAAAAGCCAATAGAAAGAAGGGGCCTCTCTGAAATCTGGAAGTTGCTGCCTCGGAGCGGAGCTTTCCTGAAGAAGCATGTTAAAACGATCAGAGTAGGCCTGCTCCACAGCTTAGTTTACAAGTAGGACCTACCGCCATTTTTATTTTAAAGCTGCCAACTACAGTGATGTCAGGAAAACCAGCCCCATGGGTATTTATTTGTTAAGAGAGAAGCCTGATTCTGCAGCCTTCAGTCAATGGCTGGCAGGGATGCAGGATGAGGCCCAGAGCCTGCACTGTGGATGCATTATATCTCTTGAAAAAAATATCGGCACAGACAGATAAAAATAGGTTCAATGGGGCAGATCCTCAGCCCCCAGTGCTGCTGCCTGCCATGGCATAGGGGACACACCGTGGGCAGGTGAGGGGCAAGATGACGTGTGTGGCTGGAGTGGCCTGCGCTCCTGTGGTTCCTGGCTGGTGGAGAGATCCCAATGGAACGGATGCTCTCAGCCCCAGAATCGGAAGAGTGAATGGGTGGCTTACAAGCATCTTTCCCCACAGCTCCTAGCCCCAGGTTCTGTCGAGTTTAGCTCAGTTGGGCCCAAGGGCCCGGCCCAATGTATTATTTATCAGCTTGGATGGCAGTGCTGTCTGGTGGGTAAAGACAGGAAGTGAGGCATTGAGTGTACTAGATCCTGGCCCGATCACTGGCTCATACTAGATTCGTTTTTCATTTCTTTGGTTTGAAGGGAAGAGAAAAAAAATCCCCCTGAACATCCAGATTTGGAAATGTTTAAATTCTTAGTTGCTGAGAATGATCCTGAAGAGATCATTCAAGGGCAGCAAATGGATGTGTGCACATGTGTATGGTGGGGGCAGGGGCTGAACACGTGTGCATGTGTATGGTGGGGGGAGGGGTTGCATGAGTGTGTATGGTGGGGGAGAGGCTGCACGCATGTGTATGGTGGGGGAGGGGCTGCATGCGTGTGTGTATGTATGGCAGAGGATGGGGTGCACATGTGTATGGTGGGGGAGGGGCTGCATGGGTGCATATGGTAGGAGAGAGAGTGCACACAAACATGTGGGTGTGCATGAACAAAGAATTAACACTCAGGGGTGAGCTTCCCAGCCTGCCCGGCATTGGTGCTTTCTACCCAGCACTTGAACAAGCTGTTTGTTACAGCAGAAGGGGACTGGCTGCATATGGAGCGTGCCAGATAATCTCAAAACCCTGCCTGTCCCACATTCCCTGCTTCCGTGGTGGATGGGGAAGGGGTGGGGCCGTGTGAAGGGATTACTGGGGGATATACTCGACCCATATTGTCATAGGCCCCTAAAGAGCCCCTGTTGCCCTGCAGCAGTCGCGAGCAAAGGGAACGTTTGTACAGATTCAAGGCACTGTACAGAGCGAGCCCTTTTCCATATTCTTCTAACCAGGGCTTCTAGAGGTGGCCTCAACCTGCACCATTGCCATCTGGATTTCAACCACCCAGGTACTCAGAGCTGGGATTTTTGTTCAGCCTATTGCAAAGGCCCTATTCTTTCCAAGGCCTGGATCGGGATTCTGAATTCAAATCACCTAAGCACTTGGATCAAGGTAGGTGGTTCAGCCCATCATAAAGATAGAGGCCGACTGGTAAAATCCACAGTCAGAAGCAGGTGCAGGTGTTGATCCTGAACACATCTGGCAACTGGGCCTTGCTCACATCCAGGGTTTGGGCTGAGGCCCATTTCTGTTTCAGACAGTCACATCTGAATGAGGCTACACCTCCACTACAAGTGAGGGGATGTGATTCCCCTGCTCGACTATGCGCTCATCGAGGTAGCACGAGTATAAATGGCAGAGTAGCTGGAGGAGCAAGGGTAGTGGCAGCGGAAGCATGGATTAGCTGGGCCGAGTACAGATCTGCCTGAAACTGGTGGGTATGTACTTGGGGCGGCTCAGCTGTGCCTCCACTGCCACTCCCCACACTACCGCAGTCACACTGCTATTCATCCTCACGCTAGCTCAGTGCGCACTCGCGGAACGATGGGTACGTCTACACTGCAACCCCCCCCGTGGCAGCATGTCTCAGAGCGTGGGTCAACTGACTCGGGATTGCAGGGCTCACGTTACAGGGCTAAAAACTATCTGTGTAGACCCCACGCACCTCCCCCGAGTGTCCCCCGGCCTCACTTGCTGCCCCTTCACTGCCCCGGAGCCTGCAGCTCACACTCTGCTCTGCGGGCTTCTGGCATCACTTGCTGCCGCAGGGTCCTAGTGCTCCCCTCCACTAGCCTCAGGGCAAGCTGCCCTTCCCCTGCCCTAGTCCTGAGCCTCTCCAATGCCCCAAGCCTCTCAAATACCCCAAACCCCTCATCCCCAGCCCTCCCCCCTGCACCCCCTCCTATCCCAAAACTCCATCCCAGAGCCTGCACCCCCACCCCCTGCCCCAGCCCGGAGCCTGCACCCAGCACCTAAACTCCATCCCAGAGCCTGCACCCCCACCCCCTGCCCCAGCCCGGAGCCTGCACCCAGCACCCAAACTCCATCCCAGAGTCTGCACCCCAGGCCCCCTTCCCCATCCAAACTCCCTCCCAGAGCCTTAGGCAGGTGGGGGCGGAGTTTGGGGGGGGGCAGGTTTGGGGCACCACCAAAATTTCTACAAACCTGCCACCCCTGGAAGAGGCAGAGCAGGGGTGGAGTGGTGGTGCAACCCAGTGTAGTGGGGGGGGGGCTTTACTGAGTGTATATACATTATTAAAACCGCTTGGAGGAGGAGGTGGAGAAGAGACGGGGCGGGGCCTCATGGAAGGGGTGGAGTGGGGGCGGGGCTGGGGGCAGCAAGGGGTGGGTGTCAGTGATGCGGCCCTCGGGCCAATGCACTAGTCCTCATGTGGCCCTCGCGGTCATTTGAGTTTGAGACCCCTGGTGTAGACGTTCCTGTTCGGGGTCTGAAACCTGGTGAAGGTCTCAGATTCCGAGGTCCAGCCTAAGTGGGAACATCTACACTGCTGTTTTCAGCCCTGTAGCTCGAGCCCAAATCAGTTGACCCTGGCTCTGAGACTTTCTGTTGCATTCCCCCCCCCCCCCACGACAATGTATCCTATATGTACACAAACCAGGAACTCACACCCCTACCTCGTAGTGTAGATGTGGCCTAAGAGCATCTCTTCTGCCCAGCCCAGCTTCTCCTCTTCAGTCTTGCAGCCTGGTCATAACTCTGTGTGTGACATCACAGCCTGTTGCCAAGGAAATGAATGTGACCTCAGCATTACACCCTACTGAGCAATAGTTGTGAGATCAGTGCTGTATGGAACACAGGGGAGAGACAATCCCTGTCCCATGGTGATTACTTTCTAAGGGGAGCTTTGAGAGCTTTCAACTCCAACAATTGGAGACAAGGATGCTGAGTTGCTTGGGACAATGGTCAGATCTCTCAGAGGGGTAGAAAGCCCTTTGCTGGGTGACAAACTCCCTACCTGAGTGGGTTACTGTTGAAGGCTGAGAAGGGAGCTAAATGAGGAGCAGCCAGTTGTTTGGTGCACAAGGGGAAGAAGGGAATTCCAAGCATACGGGGCAGCATAGAAGAACGTGTAAAGGCAAACGCGGTAGAAGACCGCAGAAGTGGTGGTTGGAAGGGCATCCAGGGAAGTGTGTGGGCAGCATAAGGAGGGGAAGCAGGAGAAAATGAAAGCAGAGATAGGAGGATCAGGAGCTCATTTCTGATGCAAAGCACAAGGGAAGCGGATGATTAAGAACTTTACTATTGTTAACCTCACATAGTTCATTTTAACTACCATTTAGTAATTAAATCTCACGGCGCCCCTGGAGGTAGGGAGGTGTCATCACCCCCATTTTACAGATGGGGAACATGACATGCAGACCAGAGAACACCTAAGGTTGCATAATCACCAGAACAGAACTGGGCATTCCCACTTCCAGACTCCGTGCTTGTCCCTAGACGTCATTTCCTCCCACATCCATCCTGCTGGTTGTGTCTGTTGGGGAGGATACTTCCTTGTGCTGAGAGCACCATGTGAACACAACAGAGTTACCTGTAACCCAACGGAGATCTTACCCATTGCCCCATCCAGCAAAGCCCAATGGTTATGAATACAATCGCATTCAGGTTTAAGTGGGGTAATGAGCAAAGCAGCATTGTGCTTTGGAGAACTCTTCCAGAGTGCACTGGTGAAAGGTTATGGAGGCCAAAAGCACAGAGCCCCCATCCTTTATGCTCACATACTTCCCCGTTATGACACAACTGTGTGAAAGCAAAATAACCAGAGCCGGAAAGACTCACTACAGCTTCTCTTCTTGCAGACTGATCTCACTCTTACCAATGCAAGCAGCAAGATTCCCATTGAAGAGGCCTTGAAACTAGGAGCTCCCTTATCATCCATAACTGAATCGCTTAACATGTATTCACTCAGTCCCTGAGACCCAGACAGGCTACTGACCAGCACTTGGAGAGGTCTCTCTTTGCTCCCACGGGAGAGCAGTGTGTTGATTGACTCGCATTATACTGTGTTCTGTTTATGATCATTCAGCGACAAATGATTTACTGCCTCAGGCACTAGGTTTACTGAGGGAGGAAACTTTTCTGCTGGAAAAGAACTTTGTAAAACTTCCCCAATAAAGGCCAGGCAAACTGGCTGCGTGACTGGAGGAGAGTGGGGGCTGGAATCCAGTGTATACTACCAGGAATTCACTTTGCAGGGAGACTGCAAGAACCTTAGTTTGTTCTCCGCCTCTTGGCAGGGGCATGAGCTTTTTAGCCTGGCCTCAGCATGATACATGTACTTTTGCCAGTAGTGGCTGGCACTCAAGTCAAGTAATTTTGAAGGGTTCCCTACCTCTAGACTAGAATCAGCCACAATGGCTTTACTACTTTACAATCCCTCTTCCTCATGCTCTCTCTCTCACTTCCCTGACCTCCCCATTGATCTCCCTCCTTCCCCTCATCTTCAGATGGATTAATCATCCTCAGGCCATTTGGTAGATCAGCTCCTGGGCCCAGATCCTCAACTGGTGTAAATCAGTAAATGCTTTTGACTTCAGCGGAGCGACTCCGATATGCACTAGCTGACGATCTAGTCCTTGAGGCATGCGGGGATCAGGATGCCAGGAGGAAAAAGCTGGTTTGATAACTTCTTGTGGTCAAATCCTCTCTAGTCATAATGCACCCTACCTCTCTCGAAATACAGCATGCCAGACACCTCTCTATTCAGCGTGTGCATCAAGCTGCCCCTGTCCCCAATTCCTGCCTACAAAGCCTATCAAGAACCTTCTACCAGGATGCATCTCCTGACATTTCCCCAACCTGATTGGGGCATTTTTCATCTCTTTGCTCCATGGTTACCCGAGAAGAGACATCATTTTCCCTGACGTTTATTAACTCACATGGAATGAAGCCTGCGTCTGTGGCACCATTACTAACACCTAGCTTTATATTTGTTGTTCAATGCAGAAATCAAGATCAGGCATCACCAAAAAAAATGACAGGTTTCAGAGTAACAGCCGTGTTAGTCTGTATCCGCAAAAAGAAGAACAGGAGTACTTGTGGCACCTTAGAGACTAACAAATTTTTTACCAAAAAAAAATGGCTCATTTTGATTTGTTCTGCTTCCTCGGTGCAGCCAGTGAAGCAAAGGGAATGTCAAAGCAATCCTGACAGATGTTTCAAAGTGCCTGCAGCTGCTAATTAATGAGGAGCAGTGTTGGGATGGTTCACTTTAATGTTTAGCCTCTATTCTGATGGGGATCAAAGCCGTTCCAACTATACACTTGCATCAAATGAATGGGGGGGAAGACAGGGGGGGGAAGGATTGAGTGTTTTTTATTATTATTAAACATTGTTAATATAAATGGTATTACACAAATGAATCACTGATTAGGATTGCACCTGGCTAGCTATATCTGATGCCAAGTGCAGCTGGGTTTCATCGACAGCCAAAGGAGATTCAGGGAAAGTGCACCTACGCTAAGAGCCGAAATTTCAAGTGCTCAGTGCCCACAATTGGGGCCAAATTTTCAGAAGAGCTCAGCACAAATGGGTCCCACATGTCACAGCGGAAACTCCTAGTGGGGAGGATGGACGTATGGTTGGTGCCTGCAAAATGAACTGTGGGTACCAATCCAAGCCCTTGTGCCTCTAAGGTTATGTCTACACAGCAACTAGACACCCATGGCTGGCCCATGCTAGCTCTAGGATCCTGTGAGGTGGGAGGGTCCCAGAGCTCGGGCCCCAGCCTGAGCCCGGAAGTCTTCACAGCAGTGAAACAACACCGCAGCCAGAGCCCTGCGAGCCCAAGCTGGCTGGCACAGGCCAGCTTCAGGTTTTTCTTTGCTGTGTAGCCATATAACTGTTGGATCTATGACTGTAGTTGGACAGGGAAACTTTTACCATCATCATCAATCATATGTTTGGCAGTAGCGCCTCGAGGTGCCAATCAGGATCCCTTTGTGCGAGGTGCTGCACAAACGCGTAGTAAAGAGACCGTCCCTCCCCCAAAGAGCCTACCGCCTTGTAATTGCAAAGAGTCAACCCAAGCGAATGAAACAAACAAACGAGTGACAGGGTGAGGCAGCGCGGACAAGGGAACACTAATACCAGCATGATTTCCCATGGACCAACTGTGTGCAGATTCTTTTCCCAAGTTCAGCCTTTGGCATTCATTAGCCAGTGTTTACTAACCAAACAATGAGACTATAACCACGCTGCTGAACGGAAGCCTTATACTGAACTGTATTTCTCCACCCACCCCCAAAATAATGCCTCTCCTCCTACTCTCATGGTATATACTTCTCTCCAAAGCCCCTTGAAATGCATGCCCCATAGCCCCGATTCTGATTGTGAACTGTGATCATGGCTTTGACACTTGCCAGTGGAATCTGCATCGGAGCTAAACTATGAATTTTATGCAGCTCAGAATGCCTGTCTTAGGATAGCTTCCCTCAACTCCCTTCCCTACACTCCCTTAGAACAGTGGTTCTCAAAGCCGGTCCGCCACTTGTTCAGGGAAAGCCCCTGCTGGGCTGGGCCGGTTTGTTTACCTGCCGCATTCACAGGTCCAGCCGATCGCAGCTCCCACTGGCTGTGGTTCACTGCTCCAGGACAATGGGGGCTGTGGGAAGCAGCGGCCAGCACCTCCCTCAGCCCGCGCCGCTTCCCGCAGCCCCCATTGGCCTAGAGCGGGGAACTGCGGCCAGTAGGAGCCGCAATCGACCGAACCTGCGGACGCGGCAGATAAACAAATCGGCCCGGCCCGCCAGGGGCTTTCCCTGAACAAGCAGCGGACTGGCTTTGAGAACCATTGCCTTAGAAAACCATTCTTCTCTGCAGCTAGACAGGGATTTACTAAGTCACTTTTTGGTAAGGAAGTTAACCCGGAAAACATCCATCAGCTACTATTTCATAATGTTTCTTTTAAGATGTCCTAGTCTCCTCGGTTTGTAGCTTATCCTCCGATGCTGAGATACGACTTTACCCCTCCTATTTAACAAACCATTATGTTTATATTTATTTCACATTGGGAGGCTGGTGCAGCATTTGCTTTCTCAGCAGGTGACAGTACTGTGCTAGGGATAGAGATTTCTGGTAACATGACCCCCGCAGAGCAGTAGAGGGAGCTCACACAGTATGCTTTCAGTGTCCACACCAAAAAGAAGGCTACTTATTTCAAGGGCTTTGTAGCACAGTAACAATTTCTTTGTTGTGAAAGATATTTAGTGTCCAGGTGTCAAGCCACAAAGAAATTGCTAGAATTTTAAGGTATATACATTTTAGGCATTTGCCCAAGTTGGCAGTGTCCTTTTAAACACCGATTTCTATCAGAGTTTAGAAGGATATCTCCAAGGAGATCTCTGTTGACAGAGAGATGAAATGTGATTCCTGTAAGCAGTTATTTTGCCTGGTGAGCCATCTTGCACCTTCAATTTATTACCGAGCCTTAATGTTTGTTTTTTCAGCAAATCCTCATTCCCAGGGCAACATATGCCATTAACTTGCCGTCTCAGGAGATCCAGATGAGCACGCAGTATTGTTTGTGCAGGAGCTAACAAAAGGATTGGACCCCTAGATTGGGAGCTGGGCTGACCAGCCAGCCCAGAATTTCCTGTGACTATAATTACACTTCACCAAGTCCAGAGACACAGAAGGTCATTAGTCTCTGCTGTGATCCCTGATATGATCTGAAGTAATGAAGACACAAACAAAAGGCAGGTTGTTGCTTGTATTGGCCTTTTGGGTCATTGCCTTGGCCAATAGCTGAAGCAGGGTGGGAATTAAAAAAAAAACAACAACAACAAACCAAACCACTGCCCCAACCTGAATAAGATTGCAAAAGTAAATCCCCTGGAGAACTGTGTTAAAAATATTTGAATTAAGCTGACACACTGCAGCTGGCGTTGAGAGTTTGTTATTCCCTTTGTCCTAAATATTCTTCCTGATTAGAATTTAAGCAAGGGAGACGCTGCTCCTTTTCTATCATCAGTTGTGATAAATCTTAGGGCAAAGTTGTTTATGTTAAACAGTCCACCATGTGACTGGTACTAGATGCTAATCCTGTAGCAATCTCCATCAGTCTCTGCATATTTAACGAAGGCAGTGAACACTCGAGTAGGATTAAGAATGAGCCTGCATTGTAGTAGTATTTTCCTATTTAAATCACAGCAATTCTTTCCTGGTCTCCTAATATTTACATACACTGTGTGTATAAGCAACCTACAAGAGTCTCAAAAGACCACAAAATTGCCTTTCACCATGCTAGCATTCTCTGCAAACCTACGTACTCTGACTGCTGTTTTAATGGGCATCTACTTGCACTGTACAACACCATGTCTCCATTACATTGTCCTGCGTTGGTTTTTATTCATTGTTGTTATTTATAGAGCATTATCTTGGAAGGTGCACACATTCCTCAGCAGCCCTAAAAGACCACGTCTCTTCCCCAAAGAAAAAATCTAATTTAGACAGACACGCAGCAAGAGGTAAGAAACTAACAACAAGAATTGGATCAAACACTATTGGAAAGGAGACTAATGTTGATTTAGTCTAGGGTCCCATCACCCACCGTAACAGAAATGAACCAGTGTCCATCCCATCTGGTGTCCTGCTTTCTGGTACACTAACAGAACAGCAGTTTGGTATTCTGGCCCCTGCCATATCTGAAAAACAATGGTCCGGCTAGTCCCCTATCTTGTCTTATTGTGTGCTTGAAGACACCAATGCCTTGCTTCATTCATATACTTTTGCACTGGAACTTGTCCGTTGTCATATCTTCAACAGATGCCAATTCAACAAACTCAAGAGGAAGATCCTGACCTCAGAATGCATCTAGCTGTAGTTCACTATTCCATGCTAGATTTAGTATACTCTGAAGTCTGACCCAACCAGGATCTGAATTCCCTGCCTTTGACACACAATGCAAACATGTTACTAATAGGCTTGGACCTGAATGGGAGCTTTCCACATTGCAAACAAACATCTCTTCACTAATTACGGTGGGAAGCAGCTGCCATTTACTCCATGAAAGATAAGTGCACTTAGAAGACAAGTACACTTACAGGGTTTGAATAACATGTTTTTGTACCGTATTCATTCCAATGTCATCCCATCCATTTCAAACAATACCTATCTTTAATGCCAAATATGCAGTGCTGCTTCATGCCAATTCAGAAACACCGCAGGCCTGATTAAATTGCATTATCTCATCCACTCCAGGGGGATTGCTCAGGATGGCAGTTTAGGGCAGAACTATACTATTTGGTCCATTTTGGTAGAGTATTATACCGTAGCTTGCCCAGTGGCTAGAGCAGCGGACAGGGAGCCAGGACTGCTGGGTTCCATTTCCAGTCTGTGGGTTGTCATTGTTCTACTGAGCTCTTCCTCCTACTAGCATCTACAGGAGCACAAAGACGATGAAATCCTGAAAAGAATTTGGGTACTAATAGCATAGTAGCCTAATAGTGACTATTGACCACGGCTACACTGCTATTTCCAGTACTCTAGTTCAATCACGGCTAGCGCGGGTATGTCTCCTCGAGCGGGGAATTAGGCCTTCCGGTTCCAATGTACCGTATGTTTCTGAGGGCAAGTGCAGCACACAGGCATAGCTCTACAGCTGGACTGTTCCACCTGGCAAAGCTTTCGGCCATGCCGACATTATGGTGCTATTTCCTGCACCGTCAGTAGTGAGCAGGTCCCTCAGTATTGCTTTTGTGGGAAAACTCCCCCCTACCCGCTCCAAAGCAGCATAGAGACCCCCAAAGATTTTCCTTCCCTCCAGCCTACGCGGCACCTGCCGCCATCAGCGTGGGGATTTTGCCCATAATTAAGCAGCCGTAGCCAAAGCTCCACGGTGAAAAGAAAGCCCCTTTGTCTTCTGTCCAAGGCAGGGACAAGATGGCAGTGCTGGACGACGCGAACACAATCAGCAGCCCGCCCACCAAAGCGTCACTATCGTCTGGCGCTTTCGCGGCGTGAGAAGCGCATTAAACACATCCAGATTCTCCACTTAAAGCTGGCTCTTTGGAGTCAGCTCTGGGTCTGAGGAAAGCAACGACGGCCTGAGATAACGGGCCAGCCACACAAATCCTAACATGAACATCGGGGGGGTGCAGGGACCTGGTATATTAGCCTCTTGCCTCCCAAGACAGGCAGTCCAAATCGACCCTTTGAATATCACTCAGAAGTTGCTCAGCAGCCCTTCTTAGCGGAGTAGTGCGGCTCCGTGGATTCCCTAAGGCCTGCATTAAAACGCCAGCACCATCTCGCTTACAATCTCAACAGAGGCTAAGGGCTGAATGGAGCATAAAGTCAGGGCAGCTCTGCAGTGTGACGCATGTCAACGGGAGGGATAGGGGTTGCTTAGCATGAGAGGACTGCCTGGCAACTTCCCGTGCTGTGGTTAACTGGAAGCCTCCAATTTCTGGTGCTATCAACCTAGCAACTTTCACCATCACTAAATTCACTTATGATTTTTTTTTTTTAAAAAAGCCTAATGCTCTCAGCGTGAATGAGGCCCAGCCAGGGCACTTATTCTCAAAGCCGGAGACCATTATTCTGTCATGACGTTCTATTTCTTTCGTATTAAACCAGTACAACAAATTACTTGTTTACAAATGGAAACCTGTGAGCAATCTGATCAGACGATCAGAAACCAGTTCCCAGGGATTGCAATTGCGGTCTGCGGTACAAAGCGTTGCAACGGCTACTCACTCCATCATGGCTGATGAACTGGTGAGTGGGCATGGATTGTGCTCCGACCAAGACATGAAGTAGGCTGGAACTCAGCGGGATCACAGATGCAGACAAAAAGATTATTTTAAAATGAGAAGAGGTGTGTTGGGGTGGGGGTGTCAAAGGGTGATGTAGACAAATCAGAAGAAGCATTTTCTGATTGGTAAACAAACAGAATCAGCCATCTCCACCCTTGGGCATCTTCCTATAGGTTTTCTGCCCCTTTCAGCTAGGGTTGCCAATTTTGGTCGGACGTATTCCTGGAGGTTTCATCACATGACATGATCTTTAATTAAAGATTAATCTTTAATTCCTCGAGACTTCAGGACAATTCTGGAGGGTTGGCAACTGTACATTCAGGCTCCCTTGCTATTTGCATAGGTGGACGCTCATGCTTGAGACACGAAGACATTGGGAAAGGGAGTCATGGGCATTTCAAACAGGAAGTAGATCTCATGGGACGTAGTTTGTGTCATGATTTTTGAGCTCTTGGGCTTTTGCAGTCCTGCTATTTACTATTTGAGGGGCACCACATCAAACTCTTCTGTGTTCTGTTCTCTGTCCCACTTCTCCACTAGCTCCCCAGCAGCTGGCCCAGTCACTCAATACGCCACATATGGCACATTCAAACTGTATTACCCCTGTCTGCGCCAACTCCCCCACCCTTCTCAAAGAAAACAGGCTTTCTGGTTTTGTAAGTCAGTAAATGCAATAAAAATAAAATAACATAAAATAAAATAAGAAGGGGGCAGAGGCCTGGAAATGCCACAGTAGAAGTTGGTCAAAACACCATAACTCTGCCCTCCTGCCTTCTTACATCTTTACTTATAAGATCTCAAATAATGCAATATCATTCATATAGTTTCGACCACAGTTGGTACAGATAACAGGGCTCTTGAATTACTGTGCACTCTTCTGTACATCACACAAAGAGTAGGTGATCACTGATCAGAAATGTAGCAATATCAAATTTCATCGATCCAATGTACTTGAGCAACATAGGAATGGAGACAGTATAATAAATGGTTGTTAGGAGCATTATGTGTGGGCTTACACAATATGAGAAGAAACAAATGGATCAGGTCAAAACTCAGTCAGTTATTACAGTATATCACTCTCTGTTTTGCTTCACTAGACCATCGTATTGGACCAAATTCTGTAGTACTTTTCCAGGCTCTACTCCAAATAATTTCAATATGATCCAGGAGTGACAGCTTCAGTTTGTCTTTGAGCCATTTATAGGCTTGGCTTCAGGTAATCAGAACCTAGCCTCTTCTATTTTTTTCCCTAATGTGCCCGTTATGGTTGTGCTTGGTTGAAGTTGCCAGAAACCATCCCCGGCAGTATGCCAGTTGCCTGACAAGTAGCTACTGCCATATGTTTCATCTGGTATCGTTTTGGAGGATGATCTACTTCTGTTATTTTTGGCAGAGTTTGTTGTATTCTTTAGAACAGTAGTTACATTTTCCAGGACAGGCTGCCTGCCAGAGCTCAGTCTGGTGACCAATAGGCCCACTTTAATCACCTGTTAGGAATCCAGCCTCGAGTAGTTATTAAAACCCTGTTGGAATCATTGCGAGAAGCATTCAATTCCAGCTATGATAGCCATCATGTCAATCTTTCTGCTAAAGTGTGATGTGTGCTTGAAAGGTCTTTAGGAATGAGGGGAACATCAGCAGCAACCCCCATGGCACAGGCTTGTAGGGCATAAGCCAGCACAGATTTTGGAGAGTGGCACTGCACTGGTGTAAATATAGGCAGAAACTGGTTCATCTTTTGGCCTCATTTCAAATAGGGATGGTCAACCCTGTTCGGATACAATCAGAACTGACCCTCATCTCCACCCAGAACTTGAACCAAACTTATTGCAGACCTGGAACTTTATGTCTGAACAAGTTCTGGTTTGCTTTTCCCCTTTATTTTTGTTTTTTTTTTTAGGCTGTTTTTGTGAAAAGCATCAAGGGCTCTTGGTAAGGGTGAAGAACTCAATTTTCTCTCTCATCTACCAGGCTGACCCTCCCCACAGCACAGTGCGCCAATCCCAGGCTGGGGTATTCACTCGGTTGACTCGGTGAATGGCAGCTTCTTCTGAATCACCAGAACTAGCCCCTGCAGCAGAGTCTAGAACACAGTGATCAGTACCGGCGCACAAGGACAAACACGCCTTCGTCAATCATCAGCACTGTGTCCTAAAACACCCTGGGTTTTCCTTGCATGTTTCCCATTTGAATTCCTACCCAAGCCCAGCCCTGCTTTGCTTGCGAGAGCAGATGAAATCCCTTCCTCAGGCAGTATGATCACTACGTGCTAAAAACAGAAAATCGTGTTTGCAACATTGGCATGACCATGAGACCTCATAATGGGCAAAGAGTCATTGCTGACATCATTCCCTAATTTCAGCAAACATGCCAGGTAACACCTGGACTCTAGTATGAGTAATTTGTCTTATTTTGAAGCTCCAGGCTGATGTAACACTCTCCTTCCAATGATACAATCAGCACAGGCTGATACATCTCCCACCTCCTCCAAGTTGACACAGCTGTCCCCTTTTACTTAGTCCCCAGATGCTGACATTCGCCTGAGAATTCCACTTTGGTTCCAAGTGTCGGCTGTGTGAAGTCAGAATTGCTAGATTGCTTGCTAGCTCATTAGCACATATTCCTTCTCTGCCAGAGCAGGGGGAGTTCACAACAGGCACTTCTGCAGTGGCTGCAAATAAAAAGTCCCCTGCCGTGACTGAAAGGACATCATTCTGACCTTTCTACCATTTTCAGCCCCAGCAGAGCTCCAGGACCAAAGGCCGTGAAGTAGCAAACTGACCATAAATGTGTCCCCTTTTAATTTATAGAAATTACATTTATTTACTGCAGATATTAGAAATGAAAATGACTTTGCAGTTCATCTGCAGCAGGTAAGAGGCAATAATTCTGCCCTGACAGGAGGAGAGGACTTCTTTATCTTCTACAACGCTACAGGTTTCTCCTTGGAAGAAATGGTGATTGCTGACCGATACAATTCATGATGGAGAGACAGCCTGGTCAAATCTGAGTGAATGGTGTTGTGACTTAGTGCAGGGGGTCACATCACCACTCTAACTTGTGGCAAAAAGTTTCAATGTGTGTTAAAAGCTGTGGTTTATGCAACAAAATCACAGCCCATGATTTTATTACCGCCTTACCTATTATTTTTCGATTATGCCACTTTATCTTCCCCAATAGGTTTTTATTCTGGGACACTTGCACTGGCTAACTTTAAAAGTACCCATTGCAGATCTACAACGCAATTGCTTTGCCCTGGCCCCTGGATAGTTTAATCTCTGCAAGGTATGTTTGTAGAGGCAACAAAGCCCAGAGCCCACAGATGCAACTGCTGAGAGGTGAGGAGGCCACGTTTCTTTTTACTATCCTACTGGTGTTCCCCCTCTCTGTGTAACTGCAGTTCTAAAGCATGCTCAGATCTAGTTCACTTCCCCTCATTTTTTTCCTGATGTGTTGGCTTATACCCACCCATATTCTAGTAATTTAAATGGGGATAATGCTCTGAAATCACCTACATGTACAGACACAACTGGGGTCCTCAGCAAATTGCATACAATGCAGCTCAGGGACCAGAACTCACAACTGGCAGTTCCGAAGACACAGGTCTCTACGGTAGGCTAGAAAAGCAGGCCTAGCAGAGCTGGTCAAAAATGGACTTTCCATCCAATGGGAAATTCCAAGATTTTGAAGTTTCGTGTACTCCCAAATCAGGACTAAAAGACCAAATCTGGGATATTTTTTGCAAAATAAAGTATTCCAAAATATTTCATTTCCCCTTTATTTAAATGTTTCATCTCAATAAAGTAGAAATGTTTCATTTAGATTTTACTGTTCAATAAATATTATTGTATTCTCGTTTTACCTTATCAAACCAAAACATCTCAACAATTTCCTTTTAAAATTTTCAACAAGTTCCCGTGAAACATTTAAGATTTTGTCAAATGAGTTTCGTCTGACAGAAAAGTGATCCATCAGAAAACGTTCAATCAGCACCTGCTACCAGCTAAGCCATAGAGCAATGGCTCTCAAACTTTTTTACTGGTGACCCCTTTCATATAGCAAGCCTCTGAGTGTGACCCTCCCTTATAAATTAAAAACATTTTTTAATATATTTAACACCATTATAAATGCTGGAGGCAAAGCGGGGTTTGGGGTGGAGGTTGACAGCTCGCAACCCCCCATGTAATAACCTCGCGACCCCCTGAGGGGTCCCGACCCCCAGTTTGAGAACCCCTGCCATAGAGGGAAACATGCTGCTGCTGTGAGAGTCTGGCATTTTCCATCCAGTAGAGGGACACACTGATGCAAGCAAGAAACGATGACAAGTCAGAGCTTCTTGAACTTAATGCAAATGTTATGAACATTCTCTGACAAACTGATGGCGCATCAGAGAATTTGAACAAGGCAACACGCACTTTTGTGACATCTCAAATGAGATTATAATTGGAAATACGCTACTAGAGGATATTGGCTGGGTGTTGGATGATGTATTTTATCATCTGCTGTGAAGAAATTGAAGCCCTCAGGAAAATTATTACATGTTACCATTTAGGAAAAAGAAAAGCAGGTTCCTTTCTCTGTGACTGACCATTAGCCAGACTGTAAAGTAGGTTAGTAACAATTCTGAATGTTAATGGAGGTATGTACACTTACACAGTGGATTCAGTTTGCAATATCAGATCAGACCATCTAATCTGGCACCTGACTTCATTAGCAAAGTTTATAGTTAAATCATTGTATTATTCACACAGGCCAGTGTTTCCCAAACTTGGGACGCTGCTTGTGTAGGGAAAGCCCCGGCGGGCTGGGCCGGTTTGTTTACCTGTCCCGTCCGCAGGTTCGGCCGATCGCGGCTCCCACTGGCCGCGGTTCGTTGCTCCAGGCCAATGGGAGCTGCTGGAAGTGGTGCGGGCCAAGGGACTTACTGACCGCCACTTCCAGCAGCTCCCATTGCCCTGGAGCAGCGAACCACCGCCAGTGGGAGCCACGATCGGCTGAACCTGCAGATGCAGCAGGTAAACAAACTGGCCTGGCCCACCAGGGGCTTGCCCTACACAAGTGGCGTCCCAAGTTTGGGAAACAGTGACATAGGGGCATACAAAATGCACATGGAAAAGACTTATTAGACAATATCTACTTGAATCTCCACGGACAATGCAGGATTGCTTCTTCAGAATACTGTACTTTCCAGTCTTTTCGTAAGGGACTAATTTTCAGACATGTACATAATTGTGTAAAACTGGGATCTAGTAACTACGTGCACAGATGTCTAACTTATTTAGATTGTAGGCATATGGAAGGCAGGGAGTACAGGAGAAGATCTGGTCCATTATATGTAGAAAAACCACTACCGCTCTTAATGAGAGAAGGTGGGTGAGGTAATATCTTTTATCGGACCAATTTCTCTTGGTGAAAGAGAGACGCTTTGGAACTTACTCTTAATTGCAGATTTAATGGCTCAGATAGTTTTACGCTGATTGGGATATTTGCAAAATAAAACCCCTTTGGGTATATGCAGATCAACGGTCCTATTTGTAAGGGACCCTTCATTTATTCCAAAATGACAGCACAGCGGGGCATAGCCACCAAAGGGGCATTTAATCCAGCCTTTGAACTGCTCATACGCATTGAACCTGTTTGTGAAGAAGTGCATACTGTGACTGCCACATTTCACTAAAGGAGACCATGAACAGAAACGCCTGCAGCTTGAATGATTACCATGGCTCATTTCTCCTCCACTATACTCTAAGTCTGGAAAGTAAAATGCCCACGGGCTTTACGGCAACAGTTGGAATAAGGAGGTAGGAAAGCAGGTCTCCTTTCGGTACACAGACGATTACACAGAGCAAAACCAAAAGGCTCCCAGAGCAGGAGAGGTTTACTGGAAGAGGGGGGTTAAAAAAAAAAGAGGAAGTGCTGTTTGAATGTCTCTTTATTCTAGAGAACTGCTGCTCAGACTCCAGCTGTAGCAGAGAGGGCTAGGGTTGTTTGTTTTTTTAAGAATCTAAGACCAGAAGGGACCACTAGATCATCTACTCTGGCCTCCTGTATATCACAGGCCACCAACACCACACGACACCCTCACACTAGCCCAACAACCAAACTGAGACCAAAGTATTACAGCCCATGGGAATCTAGAATGTTATGTACCACAGGCAGTGAATATGAAGAATCAAGGTGCACCACTGTCCAAGGCCCTCACAATGGCAAGGAAACGACTAAGTGAGACGTACCCAGATAATCCTGGCAAGTGACCCACACCTGTATGCCTCAGAGGAAGGTAAACCCCCTCCCCCCAAGGTTAAAGCCCAATGATATTAAAACTAATAGAGAGGATGTCTCAGGTGAGCATCTGGCTTGGTGGTTCTCCTGCAAAGCAAGAGGAACAATGACACACAAGAGAAAATACACCAAGTCTTCCCTTCAAGTAGCCAGCAGGAAGAAATATCCCCTGTCTTCAAGGGGCTATTTGTATGGAGAGTGGACAGAGGAAGTTCTGTGCCACAGAACCACCACCACCACAAAATGTGTTGATGTCACAGTGCGATGTTTGTGGTGTTCATTGCATCACACACGAGTGATGGATAGGACAATGCAACAGCCCATCACGTCATCAGTCTATAGTCTCGTGGCTTGCTGAAGTTCTATTAGCCAATGAAGCAACTCTCTAGTTCACCAGGCCTGAGGACCACAGATCTGCAAGGTCATTGGGTCCAGTTACAGAGAGGGAGCATGGTCCATTGGATAGGGTGCTGGACTGAGATCTGTGCTCTATTTCTGCCTTGGGCACTAACCTGCTGTGTGACTTTGGCACGTTTCCCCTCCCATCCTTTGTCTGTCTGGTCTATTTAGACAGTCTTTTACTCCATGTCTGTACAGTGCCTACCACAATGAAGCCGCAATATCAGTTGGGGCCTCTTATTGCTACTGTAAAACTAGTAATTAACATTTTCAACAATGTTAAATCACTCAGAGTACAATGCCATGCTGGTCACAATGTTACTGGACTGCTAGACATTCCGACTCCAGTTTAGCTGAACCGTGAGCTTGAAGACTCAGCTAGAGAGTGACAGCATTCATGGGTGGTAGAGAAGAGAATGTAGTGGGGTGGCCACCAGGAGAACTACACTTCTTGATGCATCCTACAAGGCCTGATCTAACCAAGGAATACAGGTCAAGAATGAGTTTCATTTATCTGCCTATCTTGGGGTATTTATAGAAGGCCAATTGCTGTAATCCATGGGTACCACTTACATTATAACAACCAATAATGTGCTCTGCTTTGCCATCTTAGTAACTAGGCACTTACATATAGAAGTTTTTTGTCTGTCTCCTTATCTTCTTCCCAACCTTTGTCTTTCAGCTGGCATTACTGTGGGTAGGATTCTGCAAAGAAATATGGTTTGCCCCGAGCTCTGGAGAGCATATTCTGACCTCATCTAAAAACTGATCAGGTAGGCAGTGAAAACAGAGGAGATTAGAGAAAGGGGAAAAAGTAGTATGAAGCTGTGGGATAATGTCTGAACCTCTTCCTAGCCCAGATCATCATTACATACTCTCAGCTCCTGACATGCAGAACACAGACTTTAGAGCTCCGTTTCTGCGCAAGAGAATGCAATTCATCTGGCAATGCTGAATAGCTACTTCAGGTCTGCATTGTTTAGTAGCCCAGGAACTGGACTTCCACAAAACCGTTACAGCCCTTTCATTAATACTGGCACTTTGAGCAACTCTAGTGCTATACAGAAATTTCAAAGACAGACCAAAAATTCAATGTATTTGCTAAGAACAAGGCCCGTGCTTAAGACATCAAATGTAGCATTGCAGGAGTATCTGTGGCTCTGATCACCTGTCATTTAAGATGCCACTGAATTGCTGACAGCACACTCATCAAAAATGGGAGGTTGATGGATTTGATAGTTTTCTCCTGATGTTAGTCAGAGGTGATGATGAGAAGTGAAAGACCCTTCAGACTGAATAACTCTGGTCTCATGGTCTGCTGGAGAATTTTTTTAAGGCATCTATAATGTACATTTTGCTACAGTTCCGGTATTCTGACACATATGTTGTGAGCCCCCCTGAAGTAAGCAGCAAAAGTCTTAGTGGCTTCAGTGGGAGAGGGAACTTGGCGGCTCCACTGGAACGATGTGAATGATTTGACATTTCTTCCATAGAGCCCAGGTTTTCAAGACAGTGATTGAGGAAGGTTCCACTCAGGCGTGCTACCTCCAACTATTGCCCCTAAGTTCTCAAAGTAAGGCACCTTGCCATGCCTTCATGTGTGCCTCCAGACATCTTTATTACCCTAGTGCCTGGGGGCCAACCGAGAATGGGGCCCACTCTGCTAGATGCTGTACAGACAGAGGAAGAGGCAATCCCAGCCCTGAAGAGCGTGCAGTCTAAATGGACAAGAGAGACACAGGGTTAAAGGGAAAAGGACAGAACATGCGAACAGTGATAGTCTCCAAATGGCATGTTAATGCCATGACTTCTTGTTGTTACTGCTGTTTTTGGTTATATAAAGCTTTATCAGTAGATCTCAACATGCTTTACACAGAGCTCGGTATTGTTATCTCCATTTTACAGATGGGGAAAATGGAGGCACAGAGCAGTAAAATGACTGGGCTAAGGTCACCCAACAGGCCAGTGGCAGAGCTGGGGATAGAATCCAGGTCTCCTAAGTCCCAGTCCAGTGCTCTAGCCACTAGACAGCACTGCCAAAACTCCAGCAAACAGGCTGATGACATCATCTGTGATAGTCCCTGGCCCTTCCACCCCAGAGAGCATCCCCCTCACACTGCATTTCTTGGCTTTCCAGCTCCATCCTTCCTCCAAATCTTGGGCGAGATACTTGGATGCTGTTGTGTTGGAATCCATGACTGTTTTACGAGGCAGCCCCACATTTGTGGGATGTGAATTTCAGGTTGTGGATGTTCTGAATACTGTTTGCAGTTAGTACCGCTGGAGTCCTTAGGAGCGAGTTTATGAGGTGCTTTGACAGCATTCAGGTGCTGCCGTAAGGGCCGCAAAGTGAACTTTACTCACACCCCTGTGGGTAGGAGGCAGCGTGGAGCCATCCTGCTGCCAGGGGAGCACCAGAAGAAATTTTGCACCATCAATGCACACTCTGTGCCATTTGGAAGATACAGATGGGTGTATCTTCTCCTCATTGCCCCTTTCTAGGGATTGGCTCTCACAGGAAGGGCAGGGTTGAGCAGTCCCTGCTTCCGGGTGCTCATCAGTTCAAGCCCCATGCTGCCCACAGGATCTGGCCTCTCAGGCTCACAGTGATGGATTACTTGGGGAAAATGTTACCTGATCATTTGTCAAGCAACAGAGCAACATGAATTCCAGTCAGGTGCTTCTTTTTCTTGGCATTCCTGTTTCAGAGGCGAGTGATGAGGTCAAAAATCACACTATTGTTACCAACAAAGTCACAGCCTCTCATGTTTACCCGGCAATAAAACATTCAGGCTGCGGGACTGTAAAATTGCATCTGGGGTCAAGCTGGAACCCAGGCTCTGGGACCCTTGCAGGGTGTTTTACTACAGTGTAGATATACCCTCAGTGCATGATGCAGATCAGGTACTTACTTCCCTGAGAGTGCAGTTGAGAACAGGTAACCATCACAGGCTTAGGGGGCAAAGGGACCTGCGAGAAAACCACATATCCAAGCATACATGCCCCTGCCATCTCTGGGATCTGTTGGCTATGCTGAGGGATAAGTGCCTACAGCTTCTCAATGCTGCCTTCTGTACCTGGGGCCAGGTAAGGGGGAAAATGGAACTTATGCTTGTCCCGTCCCTCCCTACAAAAGAAATACAAGAGCATCTTAAAATGAGAGAGAGAAGATGAGGTTAGAAATGGGCTTGCACCAACCCTCCAGAGCCAAGCACCCTGGGGTAAATTCTCCATCAGATTCCAAATTTCGCAACTGACCTTATTTCTCTAATGGACCAAAGCAAAACTGCAGGTCCAAATACCCTCCTCCCACAAAGAGTGATCTGGATCTGAATGTTGGAGCTCAGGGAAGATGTGATTTGCCTGAGGAAAACTATTCCTATGCAGCAGAGTCACAAATCACATTTGCTATATATTAAAACTGTCACTCTTGCTAACAGAGAACTGAACGAGGTTCTCAAATGCATCAACATAATAAGATTGAGCAAGCTTAGCCCTATGGTGGATGTGTCACCCCAGCCCCAGATCACAGTCCCTGTGACGTCACAACCAACTCCAGCTCAACTCCGAGACTTGCCTTTTTTTGCACCAAAACATCAGTTAAGCCTGAATACGAAGATCTAAATTGTTCATAATAATTAGTGGTAACACTTGAGCCTCACGATTTGCTATTGGAATTTAGGCAACATGTTGCCTGGCTGGTGAATAATCCACAGGGAGAAGGCGAAGGCAGATAGCATATCTGAATGAGATGCTGCAGTTTAGGAAGAGTTGCAGTGCACAGACTCTGCCCTGCACAATGGCCCCGTTTAGTCTCTGCTGGCAGAAGGAATGCAAATTCCTTTCCCCTCCCTTTAGCCCTGCAAGTTGAGGAACAGCAGGGTGTTATGTTGTCATGAATTAAACAACAACACAGAACAGCAGACGCTACCGGGCTGTAAGAGTTCAGCCTGTAAGAGTCACATGCTCTGGACTTCCACAGTTCCTAAGGAAGGGCTGTGCAATGGTTAGAACAGGGGACTGGGAACCAGGTCTCCGGGGTTCCATACTCAGCTCTGTTAAGGAGTCTGATCTTGGACAATTCACTGAACCTTTCTGTACCTTGATTTCCTCCCCTAGATAATAGTGATATTACCTGCTTTAGAGGAGGTGCTGTAAGATGTAGCTTTTATATAGCACATTTCATCCACTGATCTCAAAGAAGGATCACTATCATTATCCCCATTTTTAAAAATAAGGGAAACTTAGCCACAAAATTTACTTGCCCGTGTTCATGCAGCAGGTCAGCAGCACAGAAGGCAATAGAAGCCAGGTCTTCTGACTCCCAGCTCAGCCCTCTATCCACTGGACTACACTACATTCCGTCTGTCTGAAAAGCAATTTTACATCCTCCAATGAGGTGCCAGGGAAGTAGAGATGGGGCCAAAACATGCAGCGTCTGGAAACTTTCCTCAAAGGGTCTAAAGAAGTTAGACTGCAGGTATCTGTTCTTTCTGCGTCATAACACAAGAGGGAAAGGGACATTCAGTGAAATTAAAAGGTGGGAAAATCAGAACTGATAGAAGGAAATGCTTTTTCACACAAGTTGTGATTGGACTGTGGAACTCATTGCTACAGGAAGTTGTTGGAACCCAAGAACTTAACAAGATTTAAAAAGGGATTGGACATGTATATGGAAAGCAAGAATATCCAGAGTTATCACTATTAATGATAACAAAAATTCTGGAAGAGACATTAAACCTCATGTTTCAAGACTGAAGGCAATCTCTATCTATTGGAGACCAGGATGAGACCGAGCATGGGGGCAGATTAACACACATCTGCTCATTACTGCGTTATTGCACCTTCCTCTGAAGAATCTGGTGCTGGCCACTCTCAGAGACAGGATACTGGACTGGATGGACCTGCCAATTCCTACATTCAGGGTCTGTATAGGATTTTGATTCAGGCCCGTCTCTTTATATAAGTGCGAAGTGTAATGATTATAAACCTCACTGGGTACGTTTACACAGCCCGCAGGCGCGAGCCTCCCAGCCCGGGTTGATAGACTTGGGCTCATGCTACCACACTAAATATATTTGTGTAGCGTTGTGGCTAGGGAAGGGGCGTGGGCTTCAGAGCCCGAGCTGCAGCCTGAGTTGTAACTTCAAAGCGCCGTCCACACAGCTACTTTCAGTGTCATAGCCTGAGCCCCGCAAGCGTGAGTCTGTCAACCTGGCCTAGGGGGCTTGCTGGTGAAGACTGTGTAGACATACCCGCTGTGTCCTCACTCAGGGACCAAAAGGTCACCGTCGGCCTCATTTTGAATGGCAGGCCGACACAGAGTATTGCACAAAACCAAAATGTGCAATCACCTGCCTAATGTGCACGTACAATGACTGTAATATCACACCCACCGCCTATTTGCATGCCTGGCTGCAGTAAAGGTGCATGCCTGATTTGGAAAAGTGGACCTGTAATGGCACAAAACAACCTCATTCACTTTTAATACTTAAACTGAATGCTGCAGGCTCACGAGGGCCATTTGCTTCTGCGTTAAAATGCATCGCTTCCCTGTCTGCTTTACAGGCTCCGTAATCTCTGGGCAATTGGTCACTGCAGCAGCTAATGTCCCGTTCGTCAGAGCATTAACTGCCCTTGGCTTTGTCATGGGCCATTAGCTGACTAACTCTTCATTAATTTGCTGGTAATAATTTCTAGAGGGCTGAATTTTTGCTTTCCTAAAGATCAGATCTTGCATGGTGCTGAGCCATCTCAACTTCCACAGACTTCACTTGCAGCTGAGATCGCTAGCTCAGGAGGTGTTCAGCACCTCACAGGATCAGGCCCATTAACTGCTAATACAGGGATGGGGAGCTTCGGTTATGGGGCTGAAGAGATCATTTTCAGGGATGTGAACCTGCACAGGCATAATCCGCTGCATTCCGGTCACTGTAATCTGACTGTGGACCATGCTGCAGGACAGTGCACTGGAGTTTCACATCTGCAACTGTGTCACCAAGAGACAGGCACCGTGGCCATATTACCGCCCTCATCAGCTGTGGCAGCTCTGTTCCTGCTCGACCGTCTCTGCAGATATTTTTATTCATACATGAAGGAGGAAGGAGATGCTGAGCTGAGGCGCTGGCTCCCCTGTCATGGAGAATTCCTCCCCCTCCTTTCCTTCTCCTCTCTCTCTCCTTTGGATGAAAGCTCCCCTTTCATCCCGCTGTCATGACCGAGGCGTCTCACTTTCACTCGTCTCACTAAAGCCCTTCAAGAGCGCAGGCTGTTGCATTCTGATAATACCAGCAAGCACCAGGATTTCAAGCAAAGGCTTACAGGCTGCTGCCTAATGCATCAGCTGGTTGGGCTGCCAGGCCGCGGAGCGCTTGTGGAGAGAGCGAGGCATCCAAAGATGCTCTGAGCGAGGGGGTCTAAACAAAACGGAATTGTGCCCTCTAACCAGTAAAGCCTTAAAAAGCATCCCTGGCCCCTCTCCGTACTCGGGGAATGGATTTCCCTCTGAAACTTCAGTATGAACAGTCACATTGCACCAGCTAATTTCCCAGGGCCAACGGGTCCCTGGTAAACCCTCATATACATGTATTAGTAGTAGGGCTTATACAGGCTCTGTAAGCTCCAGCCACCAGACGGCAAAGTAGTCACACTCAGTTTAGAGATGTCAGAACTGCAGGTTCCTAATAAGAGGAACGTGGCTGATGACACACACTGGAGCAAGGCTAACAGGAGGATTGGTGGACACAGAAAAACAGCCAGTGTTCTATCTAGCTCAGTGTTTCTCAAACTGGGGCCGCCGCTTGTGTAGGGAAAGTCCCTGGTGGGCCAGGCCGGTTTGTTTACCTGCCCCGTACACAGATCCGGCCGATCGTGGCTCCCACTGGCCGCGGTTCGCCGCTGCAGGCCAATGGGAGCTGCTGGAAGCAGTGGCCAGTACATCCCTCGGCCTGCGCCACTTCCAGCAGCCCCCATTGGCCTGGAGCAGCGAACCGCGGCCACTGGGAGCTGCGATCGGCTGGACCTGCGGACAGGGCAGGTAAGTAAACCGGCTGGCCTGCCCGGGGCTTTCCCTACACAAGCGGCAGCCCCAGTTTGAGAAACACTGATCTAGCTGCACCTTTTCCGTGCTTCACTAGAGGAAAGCAACCAAAATAACGATAAAAGATTGCTTACCAACTCCATCGGACTGGAGAATGCTGAGGCTGAGATGGGCACCGGGAAGACACCTGATGCTAGTGTTTTTTAAGAGGTGCCAATAATATTTGCATAATTGCCAGCTTTTCGAAGTGTCCAGCCAGGCTCCTCATGGTCTCGGGTGTTGACACCACACGCTCGTGATTAAAGGGATAGCATGACAGAGTTGCCCTAACAAGATACTTGCTATGAAGTCATTCTCACAACAGCATTGTTAGCCTAGCTTTGAAACAGGAGGAACCACTTGGGGAACATCCAGACTAGATGGGGGCTGGGAGCTCCACAAGGAAAAATTGGAGGTCATTGGTCCAAACTTGAAGGGATGGCAAGTAGATATTTAATTGGGACACAGAGATTTTGGCCATCAGATTTGAGTGGATTGTTTTCCCCTCATTTTGGAGAATCCCACTGCCAAGAAAGATAAAACCAACTTGTTCACAGCTACACAAAAGCATGAGTTACTTAGGATGCATATCCAGAGTCATCAAGGACCGTTCTGCATTATGCTTGCTGCCCAGAGTATTTTCAAGGAACGGGGCTCATCCTTCACTTGTAACTTTTCCTAGTTTTTCTGATGGAGTGATACCACTTTTGCAGCTACCTGATTATTGTGTTTCCTACAACCCTCCCTAGATACAATTTAATCAGCTCTCAAGCTAAGCAGTGTTAGGCCCAGTCTGTACTCAGATGGGAGACCCCAATTTGGTTGTGGGGTAGCCTTTCTGTAAGATTCCATAGTTCAGGAACAGCAGGGAACGCACCACCACTCTAACCTGTACAAGTGACAGTACAGCACATCCAAGAGAGGGCATTGAAATGTAGAAGCGCTAGACTATTAGATCCCATCCTCCAGGAGCCCACTGCTTTCTGCTCAGTGGTCAGATAAAGACTGAGAGGTCTAGTCACAGAATCAAGCATCTACCCCCTTCCTATCTAACTACATCCCTACGTCTATTTATAAAAAGGGGAATAAAGACAACTCAGGGAATTACACACCAGTTGGCTTCACTTCCGTGCCTGGAAAGATAACAGTGCAAACAATCAATCAGTTTGTAAACACCTACAAGAAATAGCGTGATAAGTAACAGTCAACATGGATTTGTCAAGAACACATCATGTCAAACCAACCTAATATCCTTCTTTGACAGGGTAACAAGCCTTATGGATAGGGGTCAAGCAGTAATATCTCGACTTTAATTAGGCTTTTGTCACCGGCTCACACAACCTTCTCATAAACAAACCAGGGGAATATAGCCTAGAGAAACCTACGATAAGGTGGGTGCACAACCGGCTGGAAAAGCATACTCAGAGCGTAGTTGTTAATGGTTCACAATCGAACTGGAAGGGCATATTGAGTGGGGTACTGCAGGGATAGATCCTGGGTCTGGTTCTGTTCCATATCTTCATAAATTATTTGGCGTGTACACTTATAAAGTTTGCGGACAATACCAAGCTGGGAGGGGTGGCAAGCGCTTTGGAGGACAGGATTAGAATTCAAAATGATCCAGACAAACTGGAGAAATGGTCTGAAATAAATAGGATGACATTCAAAGTACTCCACTTAGGAAGGAACAATCAATTGCACAAATACAAAATGGGAAATGATAGCTTAGGAAGGAGTACTGGAGAAAGGGATCTGAGGGTTATAGTGAATCACAAACTAACTATGAGTCAACAATGTAACACCGTTGCAAAAAAGCAAACATCATTCTGGGCTATATTAGCAGAAGTGTTGTAAGCAAGATGCAAGAAGTAATTATTCCGCTCTATTCAGCACTAATAGGGCCTCAACTGGAGTACTGTGTCCAGTTCTGTGTGCCACACTTCAGGAAAGATGTGGAAAAATTGGAGAAAGTCCAGAGGAGAGCAACAAAAACATGGCCTATACTAGGTTTGTTTAGTCTGAAGAAGAGAAGATTGAGGGGAGACATGGTACTAGTCATCAAGTATGTAAAAGATTGTTATAGGGTGATAAATTGTTCTCCTCATCCACTGAGGACAGAAGAAGTAGTAATGGGCTTAAATTGCAGCAAGGGAAATTTAGCTTAGACGTTAAGAAAAACTTCCTAAGGGTCAGGGTAGTTAAGCACTCGAACAAACTATCTAAGGAGATTGTGGAATTGTCGTTGGAGATTTTTAAGAACAGGTTAGAGAAACACCTGTCAGGGATGGCCTAGATAATACATAGTTCGAGGGGCTGACTAGATTACCAATCAAAGTCCCTTCCAGTCCTACGTTTCTATGATTTTATGGTTAAAAGATCAGCAGATGTTGCTTGCTTTTGGCTCCCTTATGCTTTCCCTGTACTACCAAGAGCTCAGGTCCATTGTGAACAGAGAACAGCGGTCACCATTAACAACTTTAATACTGCCATTTGCAAGTCATTAATTAATGTTATAGATAGTTATGTTAATCGGACTAAAGGGAAAGTTTGTAGATTTAATGATGCCTGGGGCAAGACGCTGTAAAGGGTTAAATATGGCTGCAATCTCCTTCCAAAAGTTCCCTTTCTTAGTCAATAAAAAAAAAAACCCACTACAGACTGACCTGAATGAAATGAGCGCTAGTGGGTTTTTAAAGAGATTGCATTTTGGTAAATTTCAAATAAATGCCATGCAATTTGCTTTCTAGGGCTTTAGCCAGGAGTAATATGATCCTGCTGTGTTGTCTTCATCTGTCTTCTAATAAACTGATTAGAGACTAACCCGTTAAAGCCCCGTGCACCATTATCTATTATTCAGGGCCCTAAAAGATGTTAATTAACCCACATGTCCTGAGACGCTCTATTGTAAGATGTACAATAGGTGGCCACATGGCACAGTCAAGGCACGTGTTGCTTATTCGTTTTGACTTAATTACATGGGCAACGAGCCAAGGCGGTTTGGAGGAAAAAAACATTATTGCTCAGACGCTATCCAGATAACACATATGCTGGTTTGTGGCTCATTATTTCACCAGAAAATGGAAAACAGACTCTGGCCACTTTTACACTACCAAAAAAATAAAAATGTGCACAGGACAGATCCTCAGCTGGTGTGAATTGGCACTGCTCCACTGTGTCTTGTAGTACGGATTTACACCAGCTGACAATCTTGTCCAAACTGCTTCTGTGCCTCAGGGCAGTTGCCCCAGAGTTATCAACAGTGTGAGCTGCTCTGCACTAGGGCTTTCACCCAGATTAGCACTGGGGAAGAAAAGCACTTTGATTTTTTTCCCTAGTGTAATGCACGCTCCGTATGGCGTGTCAGGGAGTGCAGATTTCAGAAATCAGAGCATGGATTTCCCTTTCTAAACCCCTTTGGTCCAGCCTGGCCGTCAGAGCTTCCAACTCGAGTCTGCACACCGGTGAAAGTTCGGGTTTGTGTGTAGATTCAGCAGTACCATCTCTCCATGAGCCACTCATGAGATTTAGGCTTACAACAGTGGCAATCTCATGAGAGCAGCTGATCTCACAAGATTTTGGTCATCTTGGCGTGTGTGAGGCAGATCCAGAAAACAGGCCCCTTCTGGGTTTGGATGCAACCTACACCCAAAATTGTTGTGGTGGGTCTCAATCTGAGAGTTCAAATCTGGCCCCTCGTTGCTTTGTTTTTAGACCCTATACGCTACCAGTTTGCCTCTGGTCCCCTGGAAATTCAGGAAGTTCTAGTTTGGCTCCATCTCTACCATCTCCTCACTTCCCTACTCCCACTGTCCATTCTATTTTGTGGACAATGCAATACAGGGGCTGTGGTTGGACCCTTTCCCTTGCCACCTGTTCCCAATGGGTGCATCTCTGCCATTATGCACTCGGGGTGAGTGTAGTTCCACTGAAGTAGATGACAAAACTCCCATTAACTTAAATAGGGACAGATTTCACCCTCAGTGCCCACTGGCTTGGGGAAAAGATAGACTCTTGGCCACCCTGGAGGGAAAAATAGTAATTAAAGTCTCATAATGCATACTCACACAGGGCCTCAATGTTGCAAGGGCAGACACCAGGCATGGGAAACGTCAGCCAAAACGGTTAAAGTTTGGCAAAGTTATAAGCAACTGAAAACAGTGCCTTATAATGAGAAGTGTCAGGCAACCTTAGCACTAGGCATTGATATCTGCTCTGTTTATAACAGGGGTCGGCAACGTTGGCACGCGGCTCACCAGGGTAAACACCCTGGCGGGCCGGGCCAGTTTTATTTACCTGCTGACGCGGCAGGTTTGACCAATCGCGGCCCCCACTGGCCGCGGTTCGCCGTCTCGGGCCAATGGGGGTGGTGAGAAGCTGCGGCCAGCACATCGCTCGCCCGCGCCGCTTCTCGCCGCCCCCATTGGCCCGGGACGGCAAACCGCAGCCAGTGGGGGCCACGATCGGTTGAACCTGCCGCGTCAGCAGGTAAATAAAACTGGCCCGGCCCGCCAGGGTGCTTACCCTGGCGAGCCGCGTGACAACGTTGCTGACCCCTGTTTTAAAGTATTGCTCTGAATTGTCTTGTGTATTTGTGTATTATTGCCCTCTACTGGATGGAATAGGTAATCCAGCTTGAATTTTGCTCCGAGCTGTGGAACGGGTGACCTGCTCCTTCCACTCGACCCCGTAGAGTGGAGTGATTTATTACTAGTGGGTAGAAGTCATGATGAGTGCCATGTGCCGCAGACATGAAGTCAGCTGGTGCCTGTTTTGTTTCTGTAGGTGTACATCCATGGGTTGTAACGTGGTAACCCACAGGCGCACGTCACGGCCCATTTGTATGTTACAGGTGCCCTTTTCCTGTTGTGACAGTGAAATCTTGTCTTCATGCTTAGTCACAAGATACTGACTGCTAACAGAAAACAGGCCGTCACTGTCTTAGCTTACAAGGGGGTTCTCACAGCTCGCATCAGATGAAGTGCCACTGTATACTGCAAAGGCAGAGTAACAACATAACTAAGAGCGAGAGGAGCAAATTATGAGCAGGGGAAGCCTGGTACTGCAGGGTGGGCAGTGGAACAAAATAGCATTCCATTGGCCAAGGGGGCTTTAGAGACTTTAAAATCCAGCCTTTGGTTTAAAGACCAATGAGAACTTAACGGAAGGAGGATAGTGAGCGCATGTATCATCCCAGAGACTTTAAATGGGTGCTGGGATTAGACCCCCTCCCCACACACACAAAGGACATTTGGATTGGTTAGAAAACAAACACTGGAAGAAGAGTTTAGGGCTCAGCTATAATGTCGCTGTGGACATTCGAACCTATCACCTGCAGCGTAATAATCTCACCATGAACCAGGCCACTGAATTCCTGACTGATTCACCCCATGCATATGAAACCAAATCAGGGAGTCCTTAATCAGGCAGAATTTCCACTGACATCAGTGGGAATTTTGTCTGAGTGAGGCTTCCAGGATCTCATCTGTGGTTTCTTCTGCCGTGCACCCTGACTTCCTTTCCCATAGACATTAGTTGATCATACTGGTTCAGTTCATAAGTACCATGTGCTTTCCTGGATCACAATGACGTGAATCCCGAGAAACTCTACTGATTTTCACTAGTGTCACCAACAGCAGACTTTGAGTCCTGTTGCTTTGTTTTCAGACCCTGTACTCTATCAGAAATAGATGGCAGGCGGCACTCTGTGGTACTGCAATGCCACCAGAGGGACCTAGGCATTTGGGCCATATCAAGGAAGGGATTTTATAGAGATGCTGGGGCCAGTGTAAATCCGTGCAGATCCAGTAACTCAGAGCAACAGCATTAGAAACCAGGCTGAGGATGGCTCAAAGATGTTCAGAGCCATTCAGCACCAAGTTAACAACAGCAGCTTGATACCACAGCCAGCGTTCTAATGGCGATTCTTCAAGAGGTAGCACAGTGCCCATTGATTAGATAATGCCAGTGGTGTCAAACACAGAGATCAGCCACTCTTTAAACATAACATACTAAAAAATGACTAATGTGGTCCCATTCCATGCACTGCCCCTTCTGGGCTGTAATGCCAACAGACAAAACCTTCTCTTGCCAGGCTGAAACAGCCGTTTCTCATGGGGGTGATTAAAAAACCCCAAACAACTAAGCTGGTGGGTAAGAAATTATATTAAAAATACCTTTCTAATATCTCCACAAAATTTGGGATCAGGTCACCATCAAGGGCAAAGGTACCAGAGTGGCATGACTTGCTAGGAATAAGTGTGACAAATGTATTTAGAGGTGTGCTCCTTTATTATGGATTCATCAAAAAGGTCTTTTATTGACCATTGACATTAATTGGTGCAAAGATGTATTCATGTGAGAGCTTCATTCATCCAGCAGCTCTGATAATAATCATATTTCACTGTTTGATGCACAGGAATTTAATCCTTGAGCAAGTGTATTGCTCCACTTATGTATCTAGGAGTTTAACACATATATAAGGGGATCTTTACCCAACGATTCACACACACTACGGAAACTGCTCAGCCATCTTTTTATTTTTCTTCTCTACATTTCCATCGGTTTCTCCTGTCTTCAATTAGCCTACTTATCTAGGTGGTCATGGAAAAATATGCTACCCACGAATAAGCAGCCCTGAGAATGAGTCCCTCTCCGACTGGTATATTTCAACTCATATCGCTCAAATTCATTGCATGAAACTAGAGTTGTGGGAAATTCAGAATTTCCATCCCGTGGAAGATTCTGACACTTCAACATATGTTTCTGTCCCAAATCGGGATGAAAAGTTGAAATTTTGACATTTTTCATGGACGTGGAATGCTGAAAAGTGTCAGTTTGGAAATGTCAGTGCAAACCATTTCAACATTTTTGATCAAAAGGAAACATTTTGACATTTCCCAAATCAAAACGTTTAACTTTTGACTTGTTGAAATGACCCAAAACACTTCATTTCAAGTCATTTCAACATTCAACTGCATTTTCCCATTGTGGCGCATTGCTTTATGGAAGTTGTAGCTTGAGAGCCTGATGCCCCATTCTGCCCTATGAGCAAGGCTCCCTGGCTGGACTACGTCTCCCATGATGCACCACATAGACCAGGGTCAGAAGGAAATCTACATTGAATTATGGGAGATGCAGGAAGCTCAGCCCATAGGAGAGAATGGGTGCCTGAAATACAATTCCAATAAGGTAATGAACTGACAGGAACATGCAATTTAATATTTTATTGAACTGATATGAAAAAATGTTTCAGATCAGTTCAACAAAACAAGTTATTCTAATTCAGGTCGAATTGACCCAAACCAAAATATTTCCTCAAAGAAAAATCTTTCCTTCTCTCTTTTTCTTCTTCCAAAGAACCCAACCCCAGCAGATTCCACCAACCCAACCCCACCAAACACTTTGATTTTGTGCAAACTACAAATTCCTGACCAGCTTTATGTGAAATGTACAGACTCGCAGATGAAGTGCATCCAAAGCATCTTTAAAGCACAGAAAATCACACAGCTCTCGGTCTGGCTCACATTCTCCTATTAACTCTTAGTGCAATAGCAAGGGTACCATCTGGTCCACCTCCAGTACATATGGTGGAACCATATCAGACACATCTAAGAGGGGCTCTTCTTGAAATTGTCTTACAAATGCTGTCTCTGCTGAGCACAAATTTCAGCTAACGTACCAGCCACTTCTGGGAGACCACTACTTCATGTGAAAGGGGTCTCCACAACATACAAGGCCTTTATGAGGTCATTCCGGAGGTCTCAGATTTCAAGATTTCTTGTGCAAATCCATAGGGAGAATTACAGATAGTCAAAATAGATGAGAACAGTAATCCCAAGACAAGACATAATGTTTGCTCCATTTCTCAAAACTCTCTAACAGTTAGCACTAAACAACTTTTTTGGAAGGGGTATTAAACCTCATGTTTCAGGATTTAAGCCAACTACTAGGAGGGTGGGGAAGCAGACTTGTCTAGTGTGGATTTCTTACACCTTCATTGAAACATCTGGTGCAGAGTCAGGACACTGGACTAGATGGACCATGGGTCTGATGCAGTTTGGCAATTCCTATGTGCATACACTTTCTTTTGAAAGTAAAAGGAAACCTGTAGTTCCTGAAAATCTGCTCACTAAGCTACAATGTACGTACTCTGGGTCTTGTTCTGTTCTTGGTAACGCCACTATAAATCCACTCTGACTCCCCTGATCAGGAGCGCACCCAGCTTTTTTGCCACCCTAGGCGGCGGAAGGTCCCGCCCCCGAAATGCCGCCCGTGACAGAGGTGGACGAAGATCCAGCTGCTGCGGTTGCCACCCCCCAAATGTTAGCGCTCTAGGCGACCGCCTAGTTCGCCTAATGGGTTGCGCCGGCCCTGCCCCTGATGTCAGTGGAACTACACCAGATTTGCACCAGTGTCACTGAGCTCTGCCTCTTCTGCAAGTCTACAGAATAGTTTTCAAGGTTGAAAACAGCATTTTTGTGCTACTAACCAATATTGATGTAGGTGTCATTAATACAGCTATATATTTCAACATAAGTAATAGCACTCTATTACTTGAATCATTCACCATTAGCTTAATCAAACATTAACACTGTTGAAAGTTATATAGGAAGCATTTTACCCTGTATCATACACTGCCTTTAGAAAAAGCACAGACAAAACAAATCAGAAGAGGATTAGAGAGCTTTCAAATCTCCTAGAAAGGGGAGAAGCTGCTGAGTGCCTTTATTTTATCAGCTTTGTTTCAAGTCTTTATCACACGTGATACTATAGAAGTAACTGCCCCATTTTTGGTTCCTGTAGCATAATGTAATCAAATAGGGTTGTGACACAATTATACCAGAATCCTCCAGCCAAACTCGGCGTTTCCATGGCAGACTGTGCAAAATATTAGTAATCTGCTCCGAGTGCTGCTGCCGCAGTGAATAAATCCTGAATTTCATAGCACCCTGGCATGTCTCTTATCCCTAGTGTTTTCATAAAGAAGAACTTGTCATTTGTGAAACGGGAAGGTTTGCAAGCCAGAAATCCAACCCTACCCCGTGTAGAGTCACAATGCTTTTAGAGATTACCTAATTCAGTAAACACCCCCCACACCCAAGTCTGAATCTGAAGGTCCCCAAAGTTCATAGATGTTCAGTTCCTTCTCGTCTGTTTAGCTGAGTCAGACTGTAAAAAATGCACAGAAGCAAGGGAGGATAAAAATCCCTAACTTTGGCTGCAAGCTTAGCTTTGACGGGAAACATATTGTAATAGAAAAGCTAATTCCAGACATTACGCCTAATTACAAAGAAGAGTAAATCACTACAAATAATGGTTTAAATGTCTGAAATATAATGAAGACTAATAATTAACAAATCAACCAAGGAGATGCCATCTTGAGAGCCGAGTAAGTCGGGGCCTCCTGCTGGGACGCGCAGGGCCATATCAATAAAATGGCAGCCTTCACTGACAGAGACGTCAGGCCCATTTCCCATGTGAAAATACCAGCAGAACAAAAGGGATCACTGAATATTCCTCTGAAAATTCAGCTTCAATATAACATAGCTGGACAATGGGCCCTGCACCCTAATCTGCACCAGCCTTTTAGCTGGCAGAGATTATTCCCCTCTGTGCCAGTTTAGCTGTGCTGGCTAGCACATTTGGATGGGGGTCCTGCCCACTCTAATTTCTGCTCCCCCACCCCACAACCACCTTTGCAAGATGGGGAGTAACAGCTCCCACAATATCGCCTGGATAGGAGAGTCAGGAGCTGCCATGTGCCTCCTTACTCCCCTTTTCTGGTACATAAAACACAGGCCACTGTTGTGCCCTAAGATATTATAATCTGTGCCAGTTCTAGGGACAGTCGTGCAAGGAGGTCACCCTGGGTGCCAACTTCCAGGGGCCGCAGTACTGCTGGGCCGCTCATCCGCCCACGGGGCACAGAGAGGGGCAAAAATGTTTTCTGCCACGGCCAGCAAAACAATTAGGGACACTCCTGATTACAATAGATCACTGCACTGTTCATTTTCACGGCACTTCTTCTGTGCCTAGATCTGGAGTTACACCCTCATCTCCCTCAGTAAGTGTGGCCAGGACATTGGGACTGTCCCAACAAATGAGAAAATCTCAGTAAACCAGGACAGCCTTTCACCCTAACCCTAGCAATGGGAAACAAAAGCAGGGAGTGTAAAAACTACTTGAGTGAAACATATTAATTCATCTGCCAAACCAGTTCCTTCCTGCCAGGAGTAAAATGCCTTTGGAACAGACTGGGAAAGCAGGTGCAGGATTATATAGCCAGTGATGGGGAAACCTCTGAGCTTGTCTGGTTCCCATAACCAGCCAAAAATTCACACATCTTGGAACCTCTTGGCTCTGCAAAGCAGAGAGGAAATCTGACAAGAATAATCATCTCCTGAGATGCCATGTACCTCCTGTTCCCACTGTGATGGACATACCATGAGAACAGCCTCTCTCACAAAGGCAGGATTATCCGGTCATTAGGGCACTAGCCTCAGACTTGGGGTCAATTCCCTGCTCTGCCACAGACTTCCTGAGTCACTTCGGACAAGTCACTTAGCCTCTCTGTGCCTCAGTCCCCCATCTGTAATATGGGGATAATAGCAAGGCCCTTCCTCACAGGGGTGTTGTGAGGACACATTAAACACTGTGAAGCACTTAGATACGATGGTGATAGGGGCCGTATACGTATGACAGACAGATAGACACCACAGTGCGGTAACATGCCCACTTCCAGTCCCGATCCATAGGTAAGCAGACAGGATGATAACACTTCTGTGAAGTGTCATGGACCTCAGAAAGGGGTTCCAGTTACGTTCGTGTGATAGAATATTAAGCAACCCAGGCCTTTGTCCAGCTAAATGGATTCTCCCATCCCTCATTCGAGCATGACAGCATCAACCTTTTTTCCTCAGATAATTTCACAGCCAGGACTGGGGAGTTAATCTGCCTTTGGAGCTGAGGTCTTGTCCCTCCTCCTACTTTCCACATTCTCTTGATGGATCTAATTTATACATGCAAAATGAATAGAGATCTGCAAGTGAAGGAGCGATCACAAGGAGATCAACGTAGCAGATCAGATCAGGAGAGAACCAGGATCACCTAGCAATCCAGGGGCAGTGCATGGGAGTTCAGGCACCGAGGTGGGAGTTCTCTTCTGTGAGACTCCTTGCCGAAGCTCGACTATGCGCAGACTAAAATGCAAGGCTCACTTTTTTTTATACACTAATGTCTTTCCCCAGTTATGATTTTTTTACCCATTAAAAAAGAGTGGCATTATAGGAAGGCAGAGAAAAGAGAGTACCCATTGGGAATTCATTGATTTTAAGGCCAGAAGGGACCATTGCAATCATCTAGTCTGACCTGCATAACATACTCAGTCTTTATTTAAAGACTTTAAGTAAAGGAGACTCTATCACAGGGGTCGGCAACGTTCAGCACGCGGCCAGCACATCGCTCGCCCGCGCCGCTTCTCGCTGCCCCCATTGGCCCGGGTCGGCGAACCACGGCCAGTGGGGGCCGCGATCGGCCGAACCTGCCATGTCAGCAGGTAAATAAAACTGGCCCGGCCCGCCAGGGTGCTTACCCTGGCGAGCTGCGTGCCGAACGTTGCCGACCCCTGCTCTATCACATCCCTAGGGTAAGTTAATTACCCTTACTATTAATAATATGCACCTTTTTTCTACTCTGTATTTGTCCCGCTTCAGCATCCAACCATTGGATCTTGTAATGCCTTTTTCTGCTAGATTAGAGAGCTACCTACTATTAGTTATTTTGGTCGATTTAAATAACTATGTCTGGTGCGGAGATACCAACGTAACAGACGCCTTAAAAATATGAGATTATAAAGTTAGATCAGACAGACACATACATACCTCCAGACAGATGGCATTCATCAGCCCTACAAGAACCACCTCTCCCGCATAAACACGCTGGCTAAGCACACAAGTGCCGAAGGAAGTCTGCCAGCAACCAACTTCAATATAAACAAAGGCCTCACTCAATACAAATGCCTTTATGGGGCTTAATAGAAACATTTGTGCCGCTGCTTTAGAGCTCTTTTTCCAGTGGGAACTCCCAGGCAGTATTAGCTCTTTGAGTGATGTGGTGCAGGCTCTCTGAAGCATGGTTAAGCAGCAGCCAATCGTACATACACACAGGACTGAAAGAAACATCTGTATTCAATGGGAAAAAAAATCACTCATCAAGGAAGCATGAGACACTTGGATTAAACAGTGCTGCCTAGTAAACAGAGCCACTCCGGGACTTGGATTCTGTTCCCAGCTCTGGCATTGGCCTGCTGGGTGTCCTTGGGCAAGTCACTTCCCCTCTGCGCATCTCAGTTTCTCCATCTGTAAAATGGGGATAATGATACTGACACCTTCTTTGTAAAGCGAATGTAGATCTGCTTATGAAAAGTGCTAGGGATTATTTATTATTGTTATTATTGAACTGAGAAAGGGCCAATTTGCTTACAGCTGAACATTCGCTACTTTAAAATTATGAAAGCCAACTGAGGAAGAATGTCTGAATATTTAATCTCTCTAAGTTTCACCACACCACTCTTGAAAAACGAACACAGCTTGGTCCATATGCTTCATAGCCCCCGTCAACATCTATTCATTGGTTAGGGCTGGGATTCTACCCTAGGTTAAAGAATGACTGGATGAACCACTAGAGAATGTGCAATAGGGAGCAATCCTGCATTGGATCCTTGGGAAAGGGGGATGAACTAGATGGGGACTAAGCCACTTTCTCCAGCTCTGAACACCTGCCCCAGGGCTGCAGATTCCAGCTCTGTCGCAGGAAGGGCCTGTGTTTCCAAATGGGGACTCCCAGAAATGCTGACAATCGCCAAAGCAAGTTTAGCCTCGAATGCTGCTGCGATGCCTGGTTAGGGGTTCTCATTGGGGAGCTCGGGCGCAGGGTCTCTGATCTGCATTAAAGCCTTGGCGATTCCCTTTTGTTTTTCTTTTCTCCTACAGGGCAAAGCAGTGGGACAAGCAGAATTCCCAGTCGAACGCGGCTTCCGAGACGGAGGAGCAGTGCTGTCCTGTACAGTCTCTATCAAGTCAGAGTCTGGGAGGGATTCTCCCTCCTGCTACATCCCTCTGCCAGTGCAGACTGCAGAATAGCCGGGGGTGAAAGTAGAGAGGGGTGTGAACTACAGTAGCCCCAGGCCCCTGCGCTGCGGCAGCACAGAAACGGGAGGGTGTTCCAGCCGGTAGGAGCAGCTGCAGAAGCAATCAAAGCAGGGTCTGTTGCACTGGGCTGGAGGAGGTAAAATGGGGTCCAGCCAGGGCCACCCCTCCCCCAGAACTGTGCAGGGGGAACCCACCATTTTGGGGGCACTAGGGACCCCACTCTTATCACATAGCTTTGAGGGAAAATGGCAGGGCAGAACCAGCCAGAGACTCGGAACAGAAGCAGCCACATGTTTGGATGTTCAGAAAACTCCCTACTCTTCTGACTGGACTTTCTCTGCCCAGGAAAGGTTGGCTGTTTGCTCCAGCCCTCCCACTCCTCACCCCTCAGAGTCTCTTCACCTCAGCTCCACTCCACACCTGCCTCCTTACCCTCTTCTCCCCTGCCCTGTCCCCCTCCCCCTTTCCCTTCAATGTCCATTGAGAGGATCCCCTCCTAACTAAACTCACCCACTAAAAAAATAAAACATACTGGGGAATGAACACGACATTTGCTACCATTGCATTGTGCGCTCTGCTTGTCTCTCCTACTCCTTCCCCCACTCACTGTCGGTCTTGTCTAGTTAGATTGTAAGCTCTTCAGAGCAGGGACTGTCTTGCGTTTGTACAGCACCTAGCGCAATAGACCACAACTAGGCCTCCTAGTTGCTACCACAATACAAATAATAAATAATAAAACTCTGTGTTTGTATAGTGCCTAACACAATGGGGCCCCAGTCTTGGTTGCTCTTTATGTGCTACTATTTGGAAGGGACCATTTCTTGGACTAGCAGACCCTTGAGGTAGAAGTGAACTGCTCGGTTTCTGGGCCCAGGTCATTGCTGCTCCACACTGGCAGTGATTCCTCAGCACTTAGTGGAGCACCATGATTCCTATTGCTGGCACACGATGTTGCCTTAACCCAATCAACCGAGGCTGGTCAATGTCAGGACCAAGTGACCCAGCGTTGGAGGGGACTGGAATGAGAGAGTGGATAGAAACATAAGAACTCAGTCGGCAGAAGGATCGAGGCCCAAATCCTTGAAGCTGGGATACCTCTCACACAAATCTGAGGCTGGAGCCTAGTGGGAGCCAATAACCAAGTCCCACAGAGATCTGACACCACTTGTCTCCATCCTTCTGAGGAGCAGATGCTCATTCATTTTTCTCTTGGTACTGGCTGTCTCCCCTTAGCCTTTGGCCTCTACGCTGACTACTGCAAAGCTCACCCTTAACTTGAGAGGGTGGAACTGCCATCTCATATCTTCGAGGAAACATGGCTACAACTTAACTGCTTCTACAGCTGATCAAAGCAAGATAGTTGGGTGCACAGTTCCATTAGCCCCGCCTCCCTTTCCCTAGCCCTCAGGAGACAGCGAGCATCCTCACCCCATGGCACCCTCGTCCTTCCCTAATCTTGAGGAGCAGAAGTGCCAGGCTTACTCCTGTAACTGAGGCCTCCAATGGGGACTACACAATACTCTGTTAACTTTCCCATTCAGCCCCTCTGATTTAACTTGCTTAATGCCTCTATTATACTGTACATGTTGTGATGGCTCAAGCAACATGTGCGGTTTGCTCAGTCAGTGCTAACCTGAATTTACTTTTACTGAGCCCCTGTTGGAAACAAGATTAGCTAAGCCCCCCCTGCAGGGGGAGGGGAGGAGCGGCTAGCAATAATGGCAGAGAGAGAAAAACAACAAAGTCATATAACTCAAAGGTAACCACTTTGCCACTGAGAAACCCAATGCAATTAGCATGAGTCTATTGTTCTGTAATGCCCCACATGCTTTCAACCAAACAATAATACGGGAATGGTGTAAATCCCATCTAGGAGCCATGCTAGGCAGCATTCCGGTTTAAAAATAGCACAGCACATTGAAGAGGCAGGATTTGCAACCTCCAAAAATAGCCTGCCCCAAAAGGATGCCCTCTACCCTGTTCAGACGGCATGTGTGCACCAGGCGTGTTATGGCTGTTGGCAGCAGCTTATCAGGATTTATCTCAGCCCCACCTCCATACTGACGAAACATTCAGCTCTAACCGAAGATTTAAAACAGTGAGCACTCCCGGTAATGAATAATCCCAGTAACTGCATCCACAAGTGCTGTCTCAACTTGGCAGCGGACAGGTATGTGAGAAAAAGACCCCAAAATGCAAGGCAGATTCCGAACAACATGGGCTCGATTTCCTCAGCATGACACACATCTTTGGTGAGCCTCTGTTTCGTGTTTCAGTCATTTCCAGTAACAGAAGCGAGATTAGAGAGCAACTTTGCGTGGAACCGGGGATGCACGTGGGTCGGGAAATTAAAGTTCATACGAAATGGAGAAGAGCAATGTTGTCACAGCATAACGGTCTCCAGCTGTTACGCTACGATACATGGCTACATTTACAGCACATGTATATGCAGTTTAAAAGCATGTACAAATCTGGCTGGCCTGATGGCAGAGCTACAGGACAGAAACCTTAAGACACGGGCGTCATTTCAGAAAGTTTCTGGGATGGGGGAGTGGAGTTGTGTCAGCATATAGAACGTTATATGTGATTAGATTATATCCTGCAAAGTCTGCAGGGGGCAAAACATGGAGCATGTAGACCTATGAAAAGTTTTGGGGGGACAAAGCCAGGTTGAAGGGAGGGAACAACTGCCCCTTTTGTCCCAGAGCAAATGATGCCCCAGGTTCAGGCAGGGCCAAAGTATTTATAGGATGTGGAGAGTGAGATTCTTTGATGACACATTCTTAAAATGACTTTATTTGGGGAATTCTAAAGGCTGGGGAAGGCTTAATTATAGTATATGATGGATGCAGTGATTCTGCAATTCCCAGCCTTTTCAGAGTCCAGACTAGAATCTCTGCACTCCCCGCTGCCTTCTATTCAGCGGCCAGCACATCCCTCGGCCTGTACTGCTTCCTGCAGTCCCCATTGGCCTGGAGCAGCGAACCGCGGCCAGTCGGAGCCGCGATTGGCCAGACCTGCGGACGGGGCAGGTAAACAAACCGGCCCGGCCCGCCAGGGGCTTTCCCTGAACAAGCGGCAGCCCAAGTTTGAGAACCACTGGTCTAAACCATTCCAGCACTTGGGCTTCTCTCATCTGTGAGAGCAGCCACGTAGCTGTGTATCTGACTTACAAAGAGTTGGGCAGGTACCACAGCAGGAGAGTAGAGAGTTTAAATGCCCCCACCCCCATTTTTACCAGTGGATAATGGTCAACAATCCAGTAAGCTGGGAGGTCACCACAGATTCTTGCTGATGTCACAAGAGAGATTCCCACCAGGATTGCTGGGAGGCATGACAGAAATGGGTGAAAATTAGAGAGCTCTGGTTTCCCCTTGATCCAGTCAGACTGAAGGGAGAACATTGTCTATCTCTAGGTATTTGGTATTTTTAAGCCAAATGGAATAAGCTGCCCCCTCTAACTATAGCACTGACCATTACCAATTTTCAAAAGTGACGAGAAGCCTCAATTCTTGGGAGCCCAGCCATGAAGATATCTTAGAGGCCTGATTTTCTAAGGGCTTTCTAAGGATTATGCAGAGCTTTCAGACAATCACATGCCTTTCGGATATCTCAAGTTGGGGGACCCAAAAACAGAGGCACCCGTGCACAGGCATGTATAATTTTTGGAGATGTCATTAACAAACCAGTCTCTGACTCTCCTGTAACTTGATCCGGCTTTGCTCGCTTAGCACAGGAGCTGCAGATGGCCGACTTACCCATCCACTCTTTCTTCCACATGGTGGGCTGGCTGCATTTATAATGATGTGCTGGTTGCTGACAGGTCGGTTCAAATGTCACAGAACAATTGTAACAGCATGCTTGAAAAAGTCTGAAATTTCTCAGGGGACTCTGGCTATGATGCACTACGGTATGATACAGTTGCTGCGGTAACCCTAACACACAGCGATTGTGCTTCAGGTGCATTCAAACCGTTAAACCTTCCTCATGGCCTCCAGGAGAGGCTTGAGACATGCTCACTTTCCATGACCTGCCTCATGGCTTTTCTTTCAGGTTTACTTACAAAAGACAGAGCAGCCTATCAAAAAGTCATGGTGTACCTCACACCTGTCTGTGCAGCCCAGCTGTCTACTGGCAACAGGTTAGGAGAAAGACAACTCTCCTGATGCCACAGTGTTGGCCTTGGATAGGTTCAGAGTTTAAGGCCAGAAGGGTCCACTAGAACAGTGGTTCTCAAAGCTGGTCCGCCGTTTGTTCAGGGAAAGCCCCTGGTGGGTCGGGCCAGTTTGTTTACCTGCCGTGTCGGCAGGTTCGGCCAATCGCGGCTCCCACTGGCCGCGGTTCACCGCTCCAGGTCAATGGGGACTGCGGGAAGCGGCGCGGGCCAAGGGATGTGCTGGCCACCCTTCCCACAGCCCCCATTGGCCTGGAGCGGCGAACTGTGGCCAGTGGGAGCCACGAACCTGCAGACGTGGCAGGTAAACAAACCGGCCTGGCTTGCCAGGGGCTTTCCCTGAACAAGCGGCGGACCGGCTTTGAGAACCACTGCACTAGAAGATCATCTAGCACTGGGCAAGCAGGTGTTCCAGTACAAAGACATCTCACGCTGCCAAATCTCCTTTTTGTCACTGCAGGGGAATGTGTGATCATCAGTTCTCCAGGATGCACTCTATTTTATGTCATTCTACAGATGGGTAGAAATCAGGCCTTAACCCTTGCACTGCTGCAGCGCTCTCTGCACACCTTGAATGGATGCTCTTTTCAAAACTGATGCCAAACAGCTGCAACACCAGAACGTCTGGTAGCTCCACGTGCACTCATATCATGGATCTGCAGAATCAGATATGTCTTCTGGGGTTTTATTACTTCAACACACTGCCCTTTGCACGGCTGTCTTTTAAAGCAGCACACTTAGGTTGGTCTGAGCTTTTACAACACCCCAAAACTCAGCTGAATGCACTCAGAGGGTAACAGATACCAGACAGCTCAGCAGTTATGGGAGTTAAGACAACCCTTTCCTCTCTCAGCCCAGTTCTATTAAGTTCTTGGCTGACTAGCAGCTGGGTAGGTTGGTGGCCAGAGGCTTACACATCTACACTTCTTAGAGGCAGAGAGGAGTTGGGAGGATCCCAAGGGCAAAAACTTTTTATGTATTATTCTCTTGAATAATGCAATAGCAGTCATACAGAATCCTGCTTGTTCCCCAGTCATGATTTCCCAGTCATCAGGATTCCAGTGATGGGTCTCTAATGCTTTCTGATTTTTAAAGGTAGGTGCTTGACAGCTCACTAAACTAAACCAAAGTGAAGGCTCAACAGAGCACAAAATTTGAGGCTAGTTGCAGCCCTTGATACAGACTGTTATGATATTGTGGGTCAGTGAGTAGGAAAACAAGTTGGGATAGAGAAATGTCAAAGTGTAACAATGTCAGAAAAAAAATGTCAAAAACAATATACTTGAATTCCTCTCTGCCGATGACTCAATCTATGATGATACAAAATCATTTTACACATCAGAGATCTATACAATCTTCTCAGATAGAGTGGCTGCAGCAGAGATCTTGCTCTGGAGTGCAGCTGTGAGCTTCGTCACTCTTGATTTCATGTTTTAAGACAAGTTTCAGAGTAACAGCCGTGTTAGTCTGTATCCGCAAAAAGAAGAACAGGAGTACTTGTGTCCACGAAAGCTTATGCTCTAATAAATTTGTTAGTCTCTAAGGTGCCACAAGTACTCCTGTTCTTCTTTTTGCATGTTTTAAGAGTTGATTTTGACCATGACATTCTACCCGTAGCACATAGGATTTTAGATATACATAGGCTGATGCATGGCAACTCTTAGAACAGAGCACACATTCTTTTCTTTTATCTTCTCAAAAATAAACCTAGGAAATTCATTGCAAAAAACTCTGCACATGCAACTTTAAAGTTAAAGAGGGATTTTTTTTTAACCGTCAGGAAATATAAAACAAAAAGTTTTGGCACCAATTGTTACACTTGGCACCAAAAAGTGTTACAGATACATTTATAATGTTGTCTTGTTTTGTAAACTGACTTTTCAATATAAGATGTGTAATACATCATTGGAGAGCGCATTTATGGAACATTGTAAAGACATTTAAGAGATCCACATTAGCCAGTTTTGCAAATAAATATTTTTGTTAAAGTCAGTGACAACAAAGGGATTAAATTAATTCATGATGCAAGTCCATTGCTTCAGTGGAGTTACACCATTGGTCCATAGATCAGTGACTAGTATAAAGGACTGGTGCCCAGTTACTCAAAAGTATTTAGATGTCTAACTCCCATGGATTTCAGGCCCAAAATCTGGCCTGACAGCTAGGATCATGAGTTCTATTCCCATTTCTGCCACTCACCCACTGTATGACTTTGGAAAAGTCACTGAAGTGCTCTGTGTCTCAGCTTCCCTTTATGTGACATTGGTGTAACAACTACCAACCTTAGAAGGGTGATGAGCAGCTTCATTCAAGCTCAAGAAGAGTTTTGAGATTCTCAGAGGAAAGAGGTTTCACGCTGTAAGTGGAACTATTGCTACTACTACTCATAAAAGGCCAGATTCTTCTGCCCTTACTCCCTGAGCAGTAATTTTCTCCATGACTAGTCCCACTGAAATTGATGTGACCTTACTCCTGGAAAATGGCACTGTTCATCATGTGTAAGGGTGGCAGGATCTGGCCCCAAAGAAAAGTACCTGGTGCTTCTTGGTTTGAAATATTAAGCATACAAAAGCAACAAGAAAACATTTTTTGTTCCAGAAGCAACCAAGTGAGACTGACAACTACCAGCTTAATACGTGTAGAAATACTGACTGGTGTGAAAGTGGCCAGCATGTCCCAGGCAAAGATTTTTTCCATAAAAACGAAGCTGTGATTGATCATTGTAAGACTCTTGGAAAACAGGGCATCTCATAGGTGAACATTTTAAAGATTTGCCCTTAAAAAAAGAAGGTGGGAGAAGCAACTAATTAAAAATTAATGGAGATATCCTATCTCCTAGAACTGGAAGGGACCATGAGTCCAGCCCCTTGTCTTCACTAGCAGGACCAAGTACTGATTTTGCCCCAGATGCCTAAGTGGCCCCCTCAAGGATTGAGCTCACAACCCTCGGTTTAGCAGGCCAATTCTCAAACCACTGAGCTATCCCTTCCCCTGTCTAATTACAACTGGAGCTAGACTGTGTCCCTGAAAGGACTCATTTTTGTGAGAAGGAGGTTGAAGGATCTAGATGGCTCACAGGATTATGAAATACAGAGGTTTACAGGTGCTAATCAGGAATCAGGTCATTAGAAATCAAAAGTCACTATCATCTGACAGCTGTTAAGTGACCTATGTAAAATGAGTTGGCGGACCTCAGTCCTGTCTCTGGCGATTGGCTGTCTACACGACAAATGGTCCCTACGCCCAAATCAGTACCAGTCGGCCTAATTTGATGGACATCTCAGCAGCAAAGCCAAGAATCTGAATGGACATGAAGAGTGAGTTCACCCCTAGAGGTGATCACTCCCAGTCTGGGATGAGGCAGATTGGCAGGTGGTGGACACTGTGTGGGGTGAACTTTTCCCTGTTGTTCCTGTTCTGGGGACAGAAAAATTGCTCTCCAGGGCTGTCAATCTGGCAGACCTCAGGAGCACTAAAATCACTTTCAATATTTTTTAAAATAATGGTTTTAAATTAACATCCATTCTCCTTTGGATATAAACCGTCAAATTGAGTAATCCTCTTGTTCTCTCCCGGGGGATGCTAACCGTAGGACCCTTTTGTCAATCATAATCTATTAGACTGCAGAACAGATTCCCATGGGGTACCCCATCAGATGGGTCATTTAAAACTTGACTGGACAGAGCACTAGAAAGTATACTATAGGGAATACTCTTGCGTTCAGCACTGGGAGGACAGACTTGATAACGTTAGATATGTTCCCTAGCTCTAATTTCTCTGATTCTATGGTGTAAAGAGGACGAAGATAAGAGAAAAAGCCAGAAGTAAAACACCCACTTGCAGTACATATTGTGCTTGGTCTAGCTGGGTCAAGGTCTCCAGCTTTAAATCCAAGACAGGAGAAGGCTGTGAAATAGGCAGGCTTTATTGTTTTCAAGTGGGTCTGTTTCTACAGGAGAGCTTCCTTTAAAACAGCTGTGGTGCTCTCTGAACTAGGCACTGCCCACAGCCAGGAACTGACCCAGGTCTGCCAAGACCCAGTCCAATGGTCCTACATGGTCATTCAGGTGCTTCAGCTTGAGACCTTCCAACCGATACAAACTACAGGTGCTGTGCGTAAAGTGGCTGCTGCCTTCATTGTTCCCCATCATTTTCCTCTCGTCACAAGTACTTTTATTTTGTGAAGACTGACCATGTTTCTAGCTCTTATTTGCTGGCTCACGACAGCTACAAAGTAGTCAGCTCCAAGATTTCTCTGTCAGGTTAATAACGCTGCTAGCCAAATAACATATGAAAAGATTCAGCGTTTTAATTGAACCTTTAAAGAGCCCTTAGACTTTCAAATACATCATCCCCCTTGCAGTCATATGATTGTTTTTGGCGGTGTGATGCTGGCAGGCCAGATGCCAGCTCCTGCCAAGACTGCAGGCATTAGCTAAAAACTAACAAACTCATAGTTAGAGACCTGACCAGTTCACCTGTATGTTAGTTTTGCTCAAAATAGGTATTAGCTTTATAAGAATGTATCTAGTGTTTAAACTCTATGAAACGCTTCAGAGTAGCAGCCGTGTTAGTCTGTATCCGCAAAAAGAACAGGAGTACTTGTGGCATCTTAGAGACTAACAATCATTAAGTTGATGGATTTCCACTCCATACGGCTAAATGCAGTGCATTGCATAATGACAGGTTTCTCTAAGGTGCCACAAGTACTCCTGTTCTTTTTGCGGATACAGACTAACACGGCTGCTACTCTGAAACCTGTCATTATGCAAGGCACTGCATTTAGCCGTATGGAGTGGAAATCCATCAACTTCATGATTGTTAGTCTCTAAGGTGCCACAAGTACTCCTGTTCTTTTTATGAAACGCTTGTAAGTTGCTGCATGCATTAATCTCACCTGTAATGTCTGTATTCCATGTGGTAAGAAAATAAGTTTTGCTTTATAACTTTGAAAGTATTTGCTCTGTACTTGTGAACCCATAAGAATGGCCATACTGGGTCAGACCAAAGATCCATTAAGCCCAGTATCGTGTCCTCTGACAATGGCCAATGGCAGGTGCCCAAAAGGGAATGAACAGACAGGTTATCATTAAGTGATCCATTCCCTGTCACCCAATCCCAGCTTCTGGCAAACAGAGGCTAGGGACACCATTCCTGCCCATCCTGGCTAATAGCCATCGATGGACCTATCTTCCATGAATCTATCTAGCTCCCTTTTGAACCCCGTTATAGTATTGGCCTTCACAACACCCTCTGGCAAGGAGTTCCAGAGGTTGACAGTGCGTTGTGTGAAAAAATACTTCCTTGTGTTTGTTTTAAACCTGCTACCTATTAACTTCATTTGATGGCCCCTTGTTCTTGTATTACGAGAAGGAGTAAATAACACTTTCTTATTTACTTTCTCTATACCACTCATGATTTTATAGACCTATATCATATCATATATCCTCCCCCGGCCCAGCCAAAAGAACTATCAAAATCAGATGGGCCATCAAGGAACATTGCAATATAAAGGTCTGGTTAATGGCCCTATCACACCCCTGGAGGAGAACATGCAGAAGTATCATCCCATCGCTTTGAATGCTGGGAGAGAGAAATAAAAATAGTTGACGTGTCTTTGCCCTGAAGGACACTTTGAATGGACAGAGCACTACAACTATGTCACTCTTAGGATTTAGACTGCAAGTCATTTGTGCATATGTTTGCTTGCAGTTAATAACTTCTATTTCTCTGTCTTAGTTAATAAACCTTGAGATAGTTTATTACAGGATTGGCTACAGGCATTGTCTTTGGTGTAAGTTCTAGGCTACCAGTTGATCTGGGGTAAGTGAGTGATCTTTTGGGACTGGAAGCAACATAAATATTGTGTGATTTTTTGTGTAGGTGACCATTTATCACTAAGTCCAATTGGTCTGGGTGGCAAGATAGACCTGCCACCAGTTTTGGCTGTCTGCCCTGTTTTTGACAGTCTGCCCTGAGGTAGGCACTCACGTCGTGAGCCACTCCAGACAGCGTGACAGCATGTACCTGGGCAAGGCGAACTCAGGGCTCTATTATTTGGCAGAAATAGAGTTTCTGCAGCTAACATCTATGAAAGTCTTTTGTTCCTTAGAGGCACACATTGGCTCATCCCTCTAAGACTACAGATACAACTAGTACATCGGCCCCCATCCCTTGGATTCCATGCCTATGACTGCATGTGGAAGATGTCCATCAGTGGGTAACACTAGTCATATTCCAGCCTTCTCTTTCCAGGAGATTGGAAAGTTTCCCAAAGAGAATTGGATCCAACAATCTGTCCTCAGCGGCCTACAGAGCACAATCCTTTCCTGAGCTCCCACCATGGCGGTGCTGCTTCCCAAACATGGGCTGTGCATGAACTACAGTAGAAGTAGGAACAGCATGAGCTTTCATTAGTTTAAGGAAGATCAGAGCTAGTTGAAATTTCCTCATCCAACTTTTCTGTAAATGAACCTGGCAGCAATGTACTGCACCCAATTAGTGTGATGGACTTTTTTCCTCCAGGAGGCGAAATTAATGTAAAGTATTAGAATAATCTAGCATACATCAGCATCTTCAATTCCTTGGGCAGGAGACATCAACCTGGCCACATTTTGGAGATGATAAAAAAAAAATTGGTACTCTAATATTGGCATGTTGGCAAACACAAGACTCAGGATTTAAAGGAACCTCAGATGACGGCAATGAGACCTCAGCTGAGGTGGGGAGCTCCAAAAAGCCACTAATGTCTTTACAGCCTTGGTTTCTATTCATTAAAATAACTCCAGCTTTGCCCAGGATTTTCAGTGAGCTTCTCTTCACCCAGCAGATCCCCTGCCTTACATCTCCCCTCAACACCATCCTTCTCAGCGCTGCACCCCAAGCGGCTACCCTTTGGCATAAAAGCTAGGCGAATGCTGAATGCTGGCTCCAGATAGTGCTTTGCAATCCGCTCTTCAGAGACAAAGCGAATGGACGCCTACAGGGCACTGGTTTTCAAACTGTGGGGCGCACCTCTCTGAGGGTAGGTGCAATGAGGTAACGGGGGCGGAGGGTGTGAGATGGGACACGGGACTGCGGCTGGCCAGGTGTCTGGGCCAGGGCACGGCAACAGTGGGGAGAGTGCACAGGAAGTCCCTAGTGGTCAGGGGAGCTGGGGGGGTGGGGAAGGGGAAGAGGCAGAGCAGCCCCACCCTGCCCTGGCAGCAACCTGCTGCACCCTCCCGCCAGCCCCCCTCACTTCCCTGGCTGCTTTGCTCCCTGTTGCCCTGGTCTGGACACCCGGCCAGTCATAGCCCACATATTTTAAACTCTGGAGCCTGAGTGAGAGGCTCTGGGCAGGGGGAGGGAGGACAAGGAGCCCTGGTTCCAGCTGCACTGCCATGGGATCCTCTAGGGATGGAACCAGCCAGGTCCTGCCACCAACCCAAGTGTGAGCTGCCACCCGCTCCCCGCAGTGAGTCACTTTCTGCCGGAAGAAGGGGAGAAGGGTGCAGCAAAAATAAGTTTGGGAACTTCTCCTATCCAGGAAATCAGCATAGAGGTGAAGCCACTAGCAGGTCAAAGACGGATGCTGCAGTTATCGGCTGTTAGCATGAAGCAAAATTCCATCCCTCTAGGAATCCAACAAAGCTTTCCTTTTCTAAAATGAACAGTAGAGACAATAACACAAGGCTGAGACGGGAGCTAATGTTTTGTGAAGCGCAGAAGGGTCAGAACACCAAAGCCTCCAGCCACTTGGATCTTGCTACATTCCAGGCGACCTGAACTGCTTTGGGCCTGCAGAACCGGATCAGAAATCTCATGGAAAGAGGACGTTGTGCCTTGCTTTTGCTGGGGCTGGAGATATTTCACAGAAAGGAAGGATGGTCTTGTGATTAAGGCCCTGGGTTGGAACTCAGGCGCTCTAGGTTCCATTTTCAGCTCTGACAGACCCCTTGTGTGACATCATCTCTCTGGGTCTTGATTTCCCATCAACGAAATGGTGATAGTAATACCTCCTTTCTCCTCCTCCTTGGGCTTGTTTCTTGCTACACGTATGTACAGCACCTAGCACAACGGGGCCCTGATCTCACTGGGAATGCGTGAGCATTACTGTAATGTAAATAATAGTCACAGTGAGCTCTCACGGTACTTGGGTTGTTCCAGGCCCAGCTGGAATCCTGATGTGCAGAGGCAGCCCCCAAAAATGAACAATAATAAGGGAGTCGGAGAGGGGGGCCCCAAAAAGGATTTTTTAAAACAAACCTCAAAAAAAGTTCGGCTTGAGTTTGGGGTAAATTCTTATCTTGACTAGTTCAGCTGTATCTACCAATAAACCCAGCATGGGATCTTGACAGACAGCTGGGTTCAGAGCAGTAATGGGTATTGTATTAGGGCTGCAGAGCTTCTAACGGCAGCATAAATATAAATATTAAGCCAAGCTTGTGCTAAAAAAATGCCGAGTGTATCTATAAACAAACACGGGGGAATCTCCCTAGAATAACATCAATGAATGATGCACACAACACAGTCCATCTGTCTGGCTTGATGTGTGCAGTCCCCTAAGGATAACTGTATGACAGACCTTTGGTTCCTTTGCAATGCATGATGCCCTGGGTGCAAATTCTGTAGGCAGATTTCAGATGTTGCTTGCTTCTATGGGTACAGCATTACTCAGGGTAGTTTATATGCCGTGACTTTGCCAAGAAAATTTGACTACCTGAACACCAGAATAAGCAGAAAGTTCTGAAAACTGCCTGATCTTCTTACATAGGACAAGATCTTGCCACGCTTATTTACGACGAGCAGTGCCTTATCCCGAGAACTGCTCCCAACTAAAATCAATCAGACTGTAGCAAAACCTGGCCCTTACGAACGTCAATGTACCCAGCAGTTGCACTTCAGCACAAGGTCAGCTATGCAGCAATAATTCCCCAGTACAGACTAATGGTTTTTATTAAATCCACTGAATTGTTTGGGAGTTTGTCTGTGAAATCAGAAAACAAGTAACAATAGTTCCCGAGCCCCACAGCAACATAAAAAAACAGAGATTTACCCTTGATAAAGGCCCCGAAAGGGTTGTTTTCTCCTATGTAAGGCATATTGAAAGTGCATTTAAGAACCTTACCCTGTGTGGCTGTGCAGTTATGAGAACACTTGTTTTCCTTTTCTTAAAGCTCCTTTTGACAGGTTTACCCAAGATCAGAACTAAGCGGCACCTATAGACTGCTTCAGCTCTAGTTCCCCTTTTCAAGTCTGCTAAGCGAGCTCTACTGGGTCTGCTTGCATATGCAGATGGGATGACTCAGCCTGCAGGTATTACCCTGATCCATCTCTTTAAAGCTTTAAAAAAACAAAACAAAACAAAAACCAAATCCACACACATCCACAGCTGATGTGCAGCCTTCAGTCACAATCCCATGCTACAGGAAAACACCCAGACTCCTCTGGTCTGCCAGAACTCCAGTCACTGAGAAACAGAAACTCATCCACTCATGCTCACAAGAAAAGAAGAATCTGTCTCTTGGAAATACTGCAAATGGAGTACTTCCGCAATAGAAAGATCAGGGGACATGAGTACTTGGGGTGTATTTTACCAGTAAGTGAAGAAATTCAGTCTCCCCTGCCGGGGTCACGTGTTCAGAAACATCTCTTTCAAATGCTGACATCTCTCAGGTTAACACTATAATGCCACAGCTCCATTGTTTCTGCTAACAAGATGTCTGTACTTAGCGAAATTCATCGCTAAGAGAGGCAGCTCCCTTATTCATGCAAGACTAAGGGGCCCCATTATCGCTGTCTTGTGCAGATGTCACTGTCCATTAAAGGCACGTGTGCCACTCTGTTTATATCGTGTTGATTTGCACTCACAGGCTGAAAGACTGGGTTCAGAATGGGTTTTGCAGGCACTGGCTGAATTATTCTCCTAATCAGAGTGGTGCAGCATTTACCACCATGTTTAGAGTGTTAATTGGCAGCCAGTTTCAGCATTGGAGACAGGAGGGGCAACTTTAAAGATCAATTATGCAAAGAAAGAAAGAAACAGCCAGGTCTGCAGAAAGTAGTGGCATGGGAGGGACAACTGATAGAGTGGCAGATGGATAAGCAGCAATGTCCTGCCCTCCTTGGCAGCTAGCAGGGCTGCCCTTTGAAATGTTCCTGTGCCCCTGGCAATTCTACTCTTGTTGATAGCCCGTGATGACTAATGTTCGCTCTCTGGTTCTCCTGCATAAGCCAGATGTTCCAATGCTCAGGGCTCAAACACTGCAGGAGGGTGTTGTTCCTTTAAAAATAAACTTTTTCCATTGCAATTTAAAACAAACAAGATATTGGGAATATGTCCAATGATTTTAGGATTCTGTTGAGTCATGCTAATTTACAGAAGCTAAACTGGAGACCCAAACTGACTTTACACTGTTTCTCTAATGCAGTGTTTCCCAAACTTGGGACGCTGCTTGTGTAGGGAAAGCCCCGGCGGGCTGGGCCGGTTTGTTTACCTGCCGTGTCCGCAGGTCTGGCCGATCGCGGCTCCCACTGGCCGCGGATCGCCACTCCAGGCCAATGGGAGCTGCTGGAAGCGGCGGCCAGTACGTCCCTCGGCCCGCGCCACTTCCAGCAGCTCCCATTGGCCTGGAGCAGTGAACTGCGGTCAGCGGGAGCCGCGATCAGCCAGACCTGCAGACGCGGCAGGTAAACAAACCGGCCCAGCCCGCCGGGGCTTTCCCTACACAAGTAGCGTCCCAAGTTTGGGAAACACTGCTCTAATGCAATTACAGGCTCCAAAGTTTGTGATGTTCCAATGATGCCTTATGTGGTAGGCAAAATAATGCAGCATAAACCACCACCAGTGCTGGCCCACATATCTAGTCTCTACTGAAATGTCATTGCTGCAGTGAAGTTAAAGAGAGAGAGAGAGCGCGCCAGTGGCAAAGGATCCATTCAATATGAATGTTTAAAGCAGGACAGAGCCATCTACTTAAGGTTTGGAAATTATAGTCCTTATCCCTGGGAGAAGCACAGCCGTTGGAACTATTCACTGGAGTACAGCTGTACAATCAAACTAAGTGAGTAGTCGCCATAAAAAGCTAACATTGACCAGCAGTCACCACAGGACTGTATCTGAGATTCTGCAGTTATTTCCTGTTGTAAATTCAGGATAAGGGCAGTAGGATCTCAGGGGCAGGCCAGATCCTGCTTCCACTGAAATCAATAGATGTTTTGCCACTGACCTCAAAGGGATGAGGATTGCACTCTCATCATGATTGATGAGGACCAGTCTACTTATCCAATATGCCTAAAAGTGCAATGCAGGTATCGTTAAGGAATATGAACTCTCTAAAGACCAGTTAGCTTCAACCAGCCAAAGGGACCTGTGGAAAATCTGGGAGGAGTTCAGTACAATGGGTCTCCCTGCACAACATATCAAGACGGGGGCAGGGATGTGAGCAAACCCACCTCACAGTACTAATGTGTTACCAATCCTAAAGCCTCATTCCCTTTCCCAGGAGAGAAGAGCAACAGTGGGTTCAAATGTGCCTGAATGCAGGAAAATCCCAGAGAGAAGTTCCACAGAGTCAGCACCATTTGCAGATGTCACGTGCTAATGAGTCTAAGGACGTTTGTTATATTGCTGCTATGGAATTATGATGATAATGATATAAATAGAGGATGATGAGCTATCAGGGGTCTGTTGTTCTTGGTCAGGTGCTGCATTAGCAGAGAGGGCCAAGGACAGGGATTAAGCCCACAGCCAATGATAGCTATTCTACAGCCTCCATGGACAGTTTTGTTACATTGCTGGTACCATTTTCACAGCTCAAGTTTGTTTTTTTCTTGTAGCTAACCTGAATTTCGCTGCTCTCCCAACTCCATCATCTGTATCAACCAGGTGTCATTTCCATCACACACTAGGATACGCAAGGTGTCACAGGGCCTCAACAATGCCAAAAAATAGTCCAGAGTAATTACACCATTTCGGGCAGCCAGACAGGCTGAGATCTCACGTAGAGCCAGATACCCTCTAAACTGCTTGGTCTCTCTAGTAGCAGATTTAGGACTCTAGTGCTGTGTAGTGACCTACATCATAAACAATATGACCACAAAGAGAAGCTATTTAGAGCTAAATGAATGGCCTAAAAACGGGAAGATTTGGGGGATTACCAGATATCTGAGGCTGGATTTAGGTCCTAATCCTAAATATTTGTCTGATTTTCTGCACTAAAATGAGATTTGTGTGTGCTAGAAGTTTGCACCCCCTGCACACATACACAAAGGAATGTCCATAATCAAAGCCCTGAGGATAACCCCCTCCTTTACCCTCCGTTTTCCTGCCTACCCCACTCTCAAAGTCACAGTCACCCCTTTCACCACCACCACCACAATTAAAGGGGGCTGTTTCCAAAAACTGGAGGCCCAATCATCCTTGTTCTGAGTACCACTTGCTCCTCCAATCAAATTACAGCAGAACTTCTAGTCTGGGCCCAATGCCAGGTAGTTAAGAGATGCAAATAGCGGGGTTTGTGCCCACAATTTAGATGTGGATACAGACTGTGATGGCAAGAGGGAGACTCCCTTCCTTCTTAAAGACCTGGCCCTCAAAGATTTAATGGTTTCTTTCAACTGAAGAAGCCTTTTGGAAGAGATACCCTTGTCTTATGACTGCAGAGGTGGTAACAGGTCACTCTAGCTTGAATGGTTCCTTACAATATATGTGCTAACTACTCATACTAAACAATCTTTTCCACCTTGCATTTTGCTATGAGGCTGGGAGTTCCCTTCCCAGACCTGAAGAAGAGCTCTGTCTGGCTTAAAAACTTGTCTCTTTCACCAACAGAAGTTGGTTCAATAAAAGTTATTGCCTCACCCACGTTGTCTCTCCAACATTTTTCCACATCCATCTTCAACAGTACCATGCTCAGCCACAGGATTTCATCTGTTACCCACATTCCCGTCTTTATTCCCAAAAATATCGCAGAACAGGAGAATAGAACTTATCAGACTAAAGAGGCAGCAGGAGGACAAGACTGATTAGAGGAGAGAGTCAGACAAAAAGGATACCCTTCTGCATTCATATCCATGAGCAGTTCATCTGAGGATGAGAGCTTTAAAAGGTGTGTGAAAACATGACATTTAAACAGTAATTCATTACCTTTTTTCATTAAGCTTGAATGTTTATCTCCAAGCATTCAATTACTGACAGGATAGCATCAGAGTGGGGAGACTACTTAGATTAGAAGGTCAAGGAGACAACTACCATTTAAAAAAACATTGCACTTGCATGGTGAAGTATGCAAGTCTCTTTAGCGGATCCACAGGCTTTTGAGGAGAATGGGATCCAGTGTGCTGGCATTTTCTGGAGCAGGCAGTTCAAGTCAAGGGCTTGTCTACACTAGAGTTTTGCTACTTTAACTATATAGGTGTAGTTAAAGAGGCAACTCCCAACATAATGTGGATACAGTTATAGTGGCATGAGTGTTTTTACTGGTATAGCTTATTCTGGGTTTGGAAAGCAAAATAAGTTGTACAAGCATAACTTCGTCCACGCTAGGGCTATTAGAGCAATAACTATTATCAGCGGGGAAAAAGTCACACCCCTTACCAACATCCTTATACAGTACTGGTATTACTTTTCTAGTGTAGACCAGGGCTCAGATACTGCAGTGAGGAGGGCAACATAAAAACCTGAACAGAATGAAGTCTCTGTAAATGGACATGGATTCACCAGTCTCTCTCATTGGTGGTACTTCATCGTGTGTTTTCCTCAAGGCAAGACCACATGGCTAGCAGTCTCATTACACTTTCCCCAGCATTTCTGTGCTGTACCATCAGTGCTTTAACACAGTGGTTCTCAAACTTGGGACTCCGCTTGTGTAGGAAAAGCCTCTGGCGGGCCGGGCCAGTTTGTTTACCTGCCGCATCTGCAGGTTCGGCCGATCGCGGCTCCCAGTGGCTGCGGTTTGCTGCTCCAGGCCAATGGGGGCTGCGTGAAGCTGCGGCCAGCAAATCCCTTGTCCCGCGCCGCTTCCTGCAGCCCCCATTGGCCTGGAGCTGCAAACCGCGGCCAGTGGGGGCTGCGATCTGCTGAACCTGTGGACCCGGCAGGTAAACAAACCGGCCCGGCCTGCCAGGGGCTTTCCCTACACAAGCAGTGGCCCCAGTTTGAGAACCACTGGTGTAGCAGGATGAATTCACCCAGTGAACAGGGTCTTTACAATTTTAATGCCAAAACTTGCTCACTTTACCCAATGGCCCTTTACCCGTTAACTTTAATGGGATGAGAGACAGGCACAAAACAACGACATGGTCCCCTTCCCCCACAAGAGACCAGGATTTCCTATAATAATAAATGATGGTAAAGAATAGCAATGCTTAGCACTTACATAGGACTTTTCAAAGTAGGGGAGCATTATTATTAGAGCGGGTTGGGATTTTTCAATTAAAATTTTTTTGTTGGAAAATGCACATTCATCGAAACAAACCTTTTGTGAGAAAGGGTCACTTTCAACAAATTTCTTGAATCAAAACATTTAAAAATTTTTTTTTCAAAATTGTTGAAGTATTTTGTTTTGACTTTCTTAAAAACAAAAAAAACCCATACAGTTTTCCTCATTTCAAATGATTTTGTGTTTTAAAATGAGAGCTAACTGGAGTAAAAAGAAATGTTAAATGGTCAAAATTAAAATGAAACTTTTTGAAAAATTTCAGATTCAGTTCACGAAAATGTTCAGGATTTTGACTTTTTATCCCAGTTTAGGATCGGAAAAGTTGTTTATGACTTGAGAATTTTCATGGGACAGGAAAATCATTTCCCACCCAGTTCTAACTGTTATCCCTGTTAGGGAAACAGAGGTGAAGTGAATGGGACACACAGGGAATCAATTGCAAAGCCAGGAAAACAACCAAAGTGACCTTCCCATTGGGTTGCGTGATGCTTCCTTTGCACGAGAGCTTTGATCTATCTAGTTCAGTATTCCACCCACCACGGGTGGCGTGTGAATGCGCCCTTGGGGAAGGCTAGCCCCTTGCTCCTCCCCCTGTGCCTGAGACCCTGCCTTTTCTGCTCCTCCTTCCCCACCGGAGCCCAGAGCACACTGCCCCCCATGGCCGCTGGCCCCCCGTGTGCCCTGAGCCCCAGCACTGGGCAGGCAGCATGGCCGTAGGGCCCCCAACCCCAGCGTGGTTGCAGCACTGGGAGGACGTGGCCCCAGCCCAGGGTTCTTGTGCGCACCGCAGCCCTCAGCCTGCTTGCCCCAGCCTCTCAGCCACAGAAGGGAACAGCAGGCAGGAGGGGGGTTGGGGGTAGAGCGTCGGTGGGGCCATGCCAGGCACAGCCTCCCCCTGCCTACGATACCCACCACCCATGCCGCCCACAGCAGAGGACAATACCCTCTTCCCCTTCCATACACATAAACTTGCATCCAGCCCGGTTTTCCCTCCCTGTTGCTCTCACTCTCTGTAATAATCTGTCATTCAATGGGTCCCTGCCCTAGGAGCAGCCCTCCCTGCCCTGCTGCCATTCCCCAGTGAGGTTGAGCGTTTGATGGCTGTACTGCGGGTCAGAAAGCTTAAAAGCCATCAATTCCGTAAATCCCCTTTCCAAACACACAGACAGTAGCTGCTGCCGTGGCAATGGCTAATCCACTCTTAATGCAGAAGAACCCAGTATTTTAGTAACCAATGTGGTTTCGGTGTGGGAGGTATTTAGCTTGTAATCCTTACGGTGCACCTTCTCCAGACGGATCCAGGAAGTTTCTTCGCCCAGCAAGACCTCAGACATTCATGCTTTGGAAGCCACAAGATTAAACGTTATATGCACTGGGTTCCTGCTTTTAGTCCCACATCCTGAAATTCATGTGCAGCTAAAACAGAAGCAAAAATATACCCGCACTCCGTGCACACAAAGCTACCAGACAACATGTAAACAAACCCTACCGGAGCTTTAACCCCCTTTTATTTTCTTTTTGTTGTTTGAACGGCTCTGAAAATTATCAGTCTGGGATCCCAGCTGCCCACTCCACTAAATAATGTAATTAAGCACTTGGATGTGGAGCACTGTCATTAGTCAGCAACCTAACAATGGAGGTCAGAGGATGTGCAACTAGTACATTTTACTACAGAGGGACTCAGTTCATGGCTTAGGGCCACACTGTGCCCAAGCAGTGCAGGAGAATGCTATGTGCGTCTGGGGGAGCCAAGGAGCCTGTGATACCCTCACACTTGTGCCTGTCCCTGACTCCTTCCCAGAACTTTCCCTGGGGGAGTAAAGATTCTCACTCCCTCTAGCACGGGGATGTACCTGACCTTGCTCACTTGCACCTGTATGTCTTCAGCTTGTGATACATTCAGAACACACAGGCAGGGCCGGCTCCAGCATTTCTGCCGCCCCAAGCGAAAAAAAAAAAAAGCCGCAATTGGTGGCAGCAGTTCAGCATCAGGTCCTTTGCTCCTAGAGGGAGTGCCTGCCACCCCCGAATTGCCGCACATGCCGCCCCTCTCCCTTGGCCGCCCCAAGCACCTGCTTGTTAAGCTGGTGCCTGGAGCCAGCCCTGCACACAGGACCAGGTCTGACTAGTATTTGGACGCAGAGAGGTGGAAGTGTTCTCTCTCCTCCAGTATCTAGCCTGTGGCCCAGTAAGACGAGACTGGGAAGGGTGCCACTGAGAGCCCCATCTTCAAAGAGATGTTCACAATGTTCTCTCTGCAGAAGGCCCAGTAGCGCTGTCAGCCCACGTGGGAGCTGTGTATGGGGGCAGCAGCTTCCTTAGGCTACCCAGTGTGGGCACAGAGAAGGGCAAGGACTGTCTCTTTTGTTCTGTGTTTAAACAATGCCTAGCGCAACAGGGGCCTGGTCTATGGCTGAGGCGCCCAGGCTCAACTACAACACAAGTAAATGGTAATAATTGAAGACTAAATTTGACAAAATGCGTCATTCACCATTAATAGCTTGTTCGGCTCTGCACTTAGTCTTTCATAAGCGCCTCTTTCTCTGAATACACATTTTTATATGTGGCTTTATTAGGTTTGAGGAGTTCGCTCTAGAGTCCTCCACAAACCCATCACAGTGATACATGTACAAAGGGGACTCATGAATAATGGATGCTTTCTAAAAAATTCATTGTTAGTCTCCCTGTTATATTGCTGTTTCAGCAAATAGGTTTTCATTAGTTGGTAAATGCTGTGATAGTACAATTATTCTATGAGAAATCAGATTGCAGAACAAATTAATGTGGCCACAATGCCATCTATAGTCCCTTTCATTCCAAGGGGACTATTCTTCCCCCACTGATCAATGCACAGGGAAAGGAGATACTCATTATTCCTAATAATACTTTCCCTTTCATCCAACAATCTCAAAGCACTCTACATGATTACTGTTTGTTACGGTAGCCCCAACCGAGATCAGGTTCCCATTATGCTAGGCACCGTACAGACACATAGCACCGGACAGCCCCTTCCATGAAGAGCTTACAATCTAAATAGACAGGACAGACACAGAGTGGTAGAGGAAACAGAAGTAAAATTACTTCTGCAAGGTCACACAGCAGGCCAGTGGTAGAGCTGGGAGTAGACCACAGCTCAGTAGAGTCCCAGTGCAGTGCCCTGCCCATTGGATCACACTACAAACAATACATGGAGGCTCATATCACCAGATAAGTACTATCCCCATTTTATTAATAGGAAAATAGAGGTGAAGACAGGTTAAATGATTTGCACAAGATTACACAGTAAGTCGGAAGGGCAACAGAACACAGACATGCTAATACAGGGATCAGCAACCTTTGGCACGCGGCCTGTCAGGGAAACCCGCTGGCCGGCCAGGACGGTTTGTTTACCTGCAGCATCCACAGGTTCGGCAGATCGCAGCTCCCACTGGCTGCCATTCGCTGTTCCAGGCCAATGGGGGCTGTGGGAAGCAGTGCGGGCTGAGGGATGTGCTGGTTGCCCTTCCCGCAGCCCCCATTGGCCTAGAACGGCAAACCACGGCCAGTGGGAACTGCTATCGGCCGAACCTGCAGACGCTGCAGGTAAGCAAACCGGCCCGGCCCGCCAGCAGATTTCCCTGACAGGCTGTGTGCCAAAGGTTGCCGATCCCTGTGCTAATGCCTAGTCCTCTGCCCTAACCACTAAACCATGCTCCCTTCTTTGGTCAGATGTTCCCGTGAGAACCAGAGAAACATGACTTCCCCACAGACACCAGGAAGAATCTATCTATATCTGTATCCTCTTTGCCTCTAGAAAAAACTCATCTTGTTTCCCCACCTGTGCCGCTGGCTGATTATTACAAAGCTGGCCTGACAATGCTAGAGAGCTATTTATTTATTTATTTGCCCTTTCAAACACTATTGATATCTGCCCCAGTGATATCGAGATAGCAGCTGAGGCCTCTGTGCCAGCCGTCCTGAAGAATTCATATGTGAGGAGATAATAACAAATCTTATTAACTGCTTGGAGATGGGAGACGACAAAAAATAGAGTTGAAATAGAGCGTTGGATAGGCATACAAATCAAGATCGATCTAGAGCAAAACACAGGTGAATAGCATTTTCAAATGCAGTCCACAGGGAGGGACCTTTAATATGATTTTAAATATCTATAATGTTGCACATCTAATTAGAAAACCATTTTCTCAGACTTTGAGTAGCCCTATCTGCGCTAGGACACTCATTCCATGCTGAAGACAATAATCTCCCCTACCTTTTCAAGTCCAGACAGATCACGAATTTCACTTCTCTCCCTCTCCCATATTAGTGGGCAAGAAATTTAAAGGGCCAGCACACCTCTTATTTAATGAGATCTAGATGTTTTTATGCGTCTATTAAACAGTGTGCAAGAGATCCCATTTCTCCCCAAACCTTTACACAGGGTTGTTCAATTAGCCGATTTAAATATGTAACAAGGTGCTTTTTAAAGACTTAATCCTGAGAAGTAATAGGATTACTTTTCAAATCAGAAAGTAACAAGAGTTACTTTTCCTGGTGGTTGGAGTTATCAAAAAGTGAGAACACGCTTCATCAATTGTGAATGTTTCCCTCCCACCCCAATAATCTGGCTGTCTTTTGTTTTTTAAATCAGAAATTTCAATGAAAAATAATAAAAATTTCAAAACTCGGACCAGCTCAACTTCTGATTCTATCTCAAGTGTGAGCTGTGACAGCTATGAGCATTATCACGTGCTCTGTGTGACCCACAGTCACAGTCGGAGTTGGGACACTGCTAGCTAGTTCCAGAAGCAACTCCAGTACCTCACCAGACCAAAGGAAAACTGACCCCCTCTAGCATTTGAAGACCAACACCATGCACAATACACAAGTACTTCAGTCTAGTATTTCCACGAGAAAGTCTAGCTATTTCCAGAGAGGCGTGGACTAGTGGTCTGAGCACAAGACTGGACTTTAGGATCTCCTGCTTATTAACACTGATATCAACAATTTCTCCCTCTGTGGCCATATGTAAGTCACTCATCTCTTGCAGGAGGGATGGAGGGATAGCTCAGTGGTTTGAGCATTGACTTGCTAAACCCAGGGTTGTGAGTTCAATCCTTGAAGGGGCCACTTAGAGATTTGGGGCAAAAATCTTCCTGGGGATTGACTGGTCTTGCTTTAAGCAGGGGGTTGGACTATAGATGAGGTCCCTTCCAACCCAGATATTCTATGATTTCCCTCTGTTTCACTCCCAGTCAAATGGAGTTAGTACTCAGTTACCTACCGCACAGAAGAGGTGAGAGTTACCGTACTATTTGTTAAGCCTGATGGACCGCATGTTTGGCCCAAGATGGAGACACTGCTCATGAAGGCACAAGGAGCAGATATTACAGTGGATTTGACAGTCAGAATCATTAGAGCAATGCCGGGGGTGGGCGATGCTTTGAGGAGAATGTTTGCACTAATCTAAAACCTTGTCATTCTCCACAGAAGCATCAGAGAGAGAGAGAGGCCAATTACTGATGCCAAACTATGGGATAAACCCAGCAGTCAGGAAGGAAATTTTCCCCAAGGCACATTGGCAATGACTTTGGGGGCGGGAGGGAGGTTCACTCTTCTCTGCAGGATGCAGGTGAATGTCAGTTGCCAGCATTCTCTGGGTGTAACTTACTTAATCATTCCCCTGCAATTGTGGGTCCTCAGGCACCGTGCGCCCCAGCCCTGATCCACCTCCTGGCCTCCGAACCCCTTGAGCCCAGCCTGGGGATCACACCCTCCTGCACCCCAAACCCCTCAACCCCAGCCCCACCCCAGAGCCTGCACCCTCGCTCCCTCCCCCTCCCACACCCCAGCCAGCCCGGTGAAAATGAGCGAGCGAGCAAGGGAGGAAGGGTGTCTGCACATTTATACTGCAAAAAAACCCCACACCACCTTGAGTCTCAGAACTGGGTCTACAGTCTCAGGCTCTTGTTACGGTGCTTAAAATAGCCATGTAGACGGTCCTGCTCAGGCTCTGAGACCCATTACCCTGTGTCAATTAAGGTGCTACTCAAGGTAAGATTGGCAGACTCAGCCTCTCAGGAAGGGTTTCCTATCATTATTTCTGTCTGCTGCTTCTCCCAGAAAAGTCCATATGAACAGCAGCAATGGAAAGAATGAAATAGGCCAGTTCACTCAGCCTCTATCTGGCACAGCTCGGGTGTTTGCTCTTTTCTGGACTTGCATCAGGAATTTTGTTTGGAAAGAGTCTTCGCCAGGTCCAATTGCAGGAGCCGTTCTTTAAACCCAGCAGCAGTGAGGGCATTCATGCAACCGCAGAGATTCTATCTCTCCCGGTGACTCCGCTCCCTTTATTAACAAACTTTATATAAACTGATTCAGCTGGAAAATATACTATAGCCTCTGGATCCAGATTATGGTTGTTTTATGGACTAGAAATGTAACACTATTTGAGCACATTTTCAATATATTTATATAATCAGAGTTATATATAGGTGCTCAGAAGTTATGACCTCTCGCCTGTTGGATAAAGTTCCCATTGCTTTTGACAGCAAGTATTATGGCAGAATTTCCCACTGGGGATGGGGGGGGGGGGAGAATCACTTCCTTCAAAAATCAAACCCACGTATTTTTAGTGCATCTAAAGTGCAATGGGAATTTGTTTTTTTTTAAGTTGGGCTAAGTAGTTTCATCAGTTTCTGACCATGGTGGCATAAAAATCTTCATATAAAGATTGTTGGAATCAGGCCTATAAAGAAAAAGAACACAACAAAGCTTGGTATGATTGCAATAGAGCATTGTTTTCATTCAGTCGGCAGCACTCTAACCTCTGGGGCTGAAGGTTGTGGGGTCTAAACCCTCTCACCACCATATCTTGGGTTCATATTGTGTCGGATATGGCAATTTCCTGCACTATCGTTGGAAGATCTTCCTGAATTACGTTTAAGTATCTTTGGAGTCCATTGCATTAAATGCAAAGGTGATATATTCTTGAGGACCTGGATAATCAAAGAACTATATTGAACAATGTGGCAGACAAGAATGAACTGGGACAATATGTGTAAAGGGGATTTCCTGTTAAATATTGAGGGGGGGGTGAATGTAAATCCTGCCTCTTGTTATGCAAAAACTCAGCCCAGTGGAACTAAGTCCTGAGGAGAAGGCGATTGTCTGCGGATTTCCTGTCCCCACGGTCCCAAGATCAAAGGCCCATGCTGTATAAAGATGTGACTCAGATTCATGGGAGTGCTTGTTCTGAGCAAACAGCTGCTGCGAACTTGTAACCACAGAAAAATCCCTTGATGGGGTCTGAAGGACTAATCACCTGCCAGAGTCCTTGTTGGAGTTGGGGCGATCTCTGGTTAGCTTATTAGCATGCATGTAGGTTCTTTAATGGTTTAAAGTTTTGTCTGTAATGCTTTCACCTTAAGAATAAGTGTGCTTGCTTAGAAAGATCTGTGTGGTAGCTTAACTGTGGGCTATTACACTGTTTATAGCATCTGAAGAGAAAGCACAGTAGGCCTGCTTAGACAGTCTGACTCGCTGGGGAACTCACAGTGTAGGCGGGGAACTGTGCAGGCTGGAAAAACCCTGGTCAAGAGGGGGAAGAGATGCAGGTCTCTGCCCAAGAGAGGTGACGGCTGAGAAGCCAGGAACCTAGAGGGGGTGGCCTGCTAGACCAGTGGTTCTCAAACTAGGGCCGCCGCTTGTTCAGGGAAAGCCCCTGGCGGGCCGGGCCAGTTTGTTTACCTGCCCCGTCCGCAGGTCCGGCCGATCACAGCTCCCACTGGCTGTGGTTCACCACTGCAAGCCAATGGGAGCTACAGGAAGTGGCGCTGGCCAAGGGACGTACTGGCCACCACTTCCCGCAGCCCCCATTGGCCTGGAGCGGCGAACTGCGACCTCTGGGAGCTGCGATCGGCCAAACTTGCCCGCCAGGGGCTTTCCCTGAACAAGTGGCAGCCCTAGTTTGAGAACCACTGTGCTAGACCACAAGGGGGGATACAGGTGCAGTGGCCCTGAACACATTAATTGCTGACACTATAATGCAGAACAAGGGCAAGTGGGGAGTTGGTGGGCTGTGTCATTCTGTGGATGCGGTGTTACTGTGACATCCCTACTGACTAAGGGCCAGATCCTTGATTAGTGTAAAACAGGCAAGGAACTGGCTCTGTGTCTGATGAAAGTTAAATACCTTCATGGCACTTCTTGGAAGGAATAGGTGTCTAACCCTGGTACAAAGAAAAGGTTAAGTGGCACAGCCAACAAGCACTGGCCTGAGCTTGTTGCCATAGCTGATGGTGGATTCTGCAGGTGTACAACTGCACATGACTGCATGTCATTATGTGAGAGAATTGCTGTCTTCCTTTTCAAAACTGCACTTTAAAGCTAAGGAGAATTTTCCCTGCCTCTCAGTCCCATAATTGTGCACTTCCATTGCTAACTGTCAGGAAAGCACCTCATTTGGCCTCCAAGATCTCCCACATCTGTCCATCCCTCCTCAGTCTGGTGCTATATCAGTGGTTTTCAACCTGTGGTCCACAGACCACTGGGAATCCGCAGACTACGTCTATGATTTCCAGAGGGGTCCGCATCTCCATTCAAAATGTTTTAGGGTTCCGCAAATGAAAAAAAAAGGTTGAAAACCACTGTGCTATATGCTTATTAAGTGCAGGCATTTCAAAACCATAAACCAGTGTTTACCAAACTTGGGACGCTGCTTGTATAGGGAAAGCCCCTGGCGGGCCGGGCCAGTTTGTTTACCTGCAGGCTGCCGCGTCTGCAGGTTCGGCCAATTGCGGCTCCCACTGGCCGCGGTTCGCTGCTCCAGGCCAATTGGGAGCTGCTGGAAGTGGCGGCCAGTACGTCCCTCGGCCCGCGCTGCTTCCAGCAGCTCCCATTGGCCTGGAGCGGCGAACCATCAGCCAGACCTGCGGACGCAGCGCGTAAACAAACCTGCCTGGCCCGTGAGGGGCTTTCCCTACACAAGCCGTGTCCCAAGTTTGGGAAACACTGCCATAAACCATCAGCTCTTAAAAGTGATGGATGCCTCCATAAGAACACAAGAACGGCCACACTGGGTCAGACCAAAGGTCCACCTAGCCCATGCCTCCTGTTTTCACACCTCCACCTAAAGATCTTGCCTTGCCAGCCCTCATTAGGTACTTATAAAGAAATACATCCCTGTTTCAGGGTAAATGGAGTTCCAGAGTTTTGTGGCAATTCTCCTGCAAGCATATGTTTCCTGTGACCAGATGGTTTTGCATTTATTTCACACTTACTGTATGGGCTGATAGGTTTGTACACTCTTTTTATGGGTGATGTCTAAAGTATATGTATCGTGGCTTTCAAAGGATTTCACACACCAAGAAATGTGTATGTTAGATAGGTTTAGATCCTGATTCAGCAAAGCACTGGAAGCATGTGCATAACTCCATCCCTAAGGTAGCCGCTTAGCTTTAATCATGTTACCTTTTAGCACTGACTCCAATAGGATTTAAGCATATGTTAACGTGCTTCCCTAAATTGGGGCCTTAATTGATCAAATCTCACCTAAATATTAATTCTAACAAACAGCTTATTGACTGTTCTCAATTGTTTGTGTTATAGTGTATGCAGGGAAATAAAGCATATTCCATAAAATAGAGATGATTATGGTCAACATCACCAGGTCTAGCCGCTCTATCAATTACTGAATGAATAGGCCACCAGGGCTAAGAGAAAGAAGGAAATATAATTGATGTTGCCTGGATAGCCATAGTAACGACTTTACTAATAATGACACAAAACAAAGAGCGAGTGAGCGAGCGTGCACTTAGCCTTTATATAGCACAGGGGTCGGCAACGTTCGGCACGCGGCTCGCCAGGGTAAGCACCCTGGCGGGCCGGGCCAGTTTTATTTACCTGCTGACACGGCAGGTTTGGCTGATCGCGGCCCCCACTGGCTGCGGTTCGCCGTCCCGGGCCAATGGGGGCAGCAAGAAGCCGCGGCCAGCACATCCCTCGTCCGCGCCGCTTCTCGCCACCCCCATTGGCCCGGGACGGCGAACCACGGCCAGTGGGGGCCGCAATCGGCCGAACCTGCCGCGTCAGCAGGTAAATAAAACTGGCCCGGCCCGCCAAGGTGCTTACCCTGGCGAGCCGCGTGCTGAATGTTGCCGACCCCTGATATAGCACTTTTCATCTAAAGATCTCACTCCAAGCACTTCACATGGAGGGTAAAGTACATATACTCCCATTGTACAGATGGGGAAGGCCAGGCACCAAGAGAAGTGACTTGCCTGAAAGCACGCAGCATGTCGGTGTGTCAGCTGGAAATAGACAGGCCGAGCTGTACATACAAAGAGCAACTGATCTATTGCCAGCTGACGTGGGGCTGGAGGGGAGTAACTGAGGCGCTCGGCGATTTCAGCTACTCAGCCAAGAATGTGGTTTGCAGCCTTCAGCGTGTACTGTTCCTCACCTGGGCATTGAGGGGAGAACACTACGGGCAGGAACAGGAATGGAATGTTGACCTCCATCATACTGAGCCCTGGCTATTTGCATGGCTGAGACGTCGCTTCTTAGATGTGTGCGAACACTGCACACTCCCTATTTATAGCTTCTACAAACCCGCCTTTGACAAGTAGCGAACAGCTGCACTACACTGTATTCTTTATGGAACCTGCATTTCCAGGGAGGGTCATGATGGTTGTGTGCGTGAGATTTTGATTCCCGTGCACTGCAAGGACAAGTATAGAAAACTCTCCTGCTTTTTGGTCAAATTTGTCACCCCAGTTCTGGGAAAAGTAAGCTTGCTTCTTTTGTTCGAGGCTTGTTAAAACAGGAAATGAGACATCCCTGGGATTGTGTTTGTGTAAGTATTGCCATGGCACCAAGTAAAACCCATGCCAAAGTTAAGTCTTCTATAACTCAACTGGGAGGGCTTCCGTTACAAGCTTAGCAAGGAGTGCTTGTGCTTTCTCTCCAACAGCTGAAGAATGGGAGAGGAGAGGGGCCCGTCCCTGAAGGATGTTGTTCCATAGTCAAGATGTAGTTGAAGGGATTAGACCAGGAGTGGGCAAACTATGGCCTGGGGGCTGCATCTGTCCCATCAGATCTTTTAATCCAGCCCTCGAGCTCCCATTGGGGAGCGGGGTCGGGGGCTTGCCTTGCTCCGCACGTGCCGTAGTTCTCAGAAGCAGCGGCATGTCCCAGCCAATGGGATCTGCAGGGGCGGTGCGTGCGGACAGGCAGCATGCAGAGCAACCTCGCCGTGCCTCTACATAGGAAGCGGAGAGGGGACATGCCGCTGCTTTCAGGAGCTACTTGAGATAAGCGCCACCCGGAGCCTGTACCCCTGACCTCCCCCAGTGACCCATCCCCCTGCTCCAGCCCTGATCACCCTCCTGCCCCCCAAATCCCTTGGCCCCAGCCTGGAGCACCCTCCTGCACCCCAAACTCCTCATCCCCAGCCCCACCCCAGAGCCCACACCCCCAGCTGGAATCCTCACCCCCCCTGCCCAGAGCCTTCTCCCGCACCCTGAACTCCTCATTTCTGGCCCCACCCCAGAGCCCACACTCCCCTCAAGGCCAATGGGAGCTGCTGGAAGCGGCAGACAGTACGTCCCTCGGCCCGCGCCGCTTCCAGCAGTTCCCATTGGCCTGGAGTAGCGAACCGCGGCCAGTGGGAGCCGCAATAAGCCGGACCTGCGGACAGGGCAGGTAAACAAACCAGCCCGGCCCACCAGGGACTTTCCCTACACCAGGGGTCGGCAACCTCTGGCATGCGGCTCGCCAGGGTAAGCACCCTGGCGGGCCGGGCCAGTTTACCTGCTGATGTGGCAGGTTTGGCCGATCGCGGCCCGCACTGGACGCGGTTCGCCGTCCCAGGCCAATAGAGGTGGCGGGAAGCGGCGCGGGTGAGGGATGTGCTGGCCGCGGCTTCCCGCTGCCCCATTGGCCTGGGATGGCGAACTGCGGCCAGTAGGGGCCGCGATCGGCCGAACCTGCCACGTCAGCAGGTAAATAAACTGGCCCGGCCCGCCAGGGTGCTTACCCTGGCGAGCCGCGTGCCAAAGGTTGCCAACCCCTGCCCTACACAAACAGCGGCCCCAGTTTGAGAGCCACTGTTTTAAACAATGCGGTCTCACCACAACGTGGTCTCACCGCAAGCCTTCGGATACCCCGGATGCTACAATGCTGTAGGCAGCAAACACTTTAATAAAGTAATAATAGTGCCTTAAAATGATCATCATTTTCGTTGTGACACTATTGACACGCACGACGATACAATCATTCAAAACCTGCTGGCATGAAGAGCGCAGCACGGTTTGGAGGTTACCTCCATTGACGGGGCAGTGCTCTGAACGCTTCTCCTACTGGCTACCGTGGGCACAGCACTCTAATGCTACCCACAGCTCTGGAACTCAAGCGGGATTGATGGCCAGCAGCAGGAGCCCATCGAAGAGTGCCACCGACTTGTTGAGCTAAGCTGGTAGAGGGTGGAGGAGGGTGAGTGGACGGGGTGCTTTGTTTATAAAAACGTCGCCTTTGGGGAGAACGGAGCAGCTTGATATCGCAGTGGCAGGTGTCTAATTGAGACGCAGTCAAGGAGAGAGGCATAGTTTCTGCTCAGAGATTTCTCTCGACTCTGGTGGTACAAACCCAGAATTAGAATTGCAATTAAATATGAATGATGTTCGTGACGTTAGGCAGGCTGCCGCATTCAAGTGAGCTTCACACAGTGAGCAGTGCAAGCCCTTTATCGCTACAGAAATCCCCAGCCTGCAGGGCATCAGGAAATCGGAGCTCAAGGCAGACGACCATAAAGTGAAAAGGCAAATGCCTGTCCCTTTTCCTTTCAGCCCTTTAGGAATCCTTTATATTTGCTGCAGTATTTTGATTCCGGAAATAAAGCTGTGGGAATAAAATAAATAAATATATGGGGGGAGAGGCAGTGGTAACTGCTGTCAGATATCAGTCTTTGAATCTCAGCTTCCTCCATCAGTGACTTACTATTACTCAGAGTGTACGCTCTTTGGAGGAAGAACCGTCTTTTCGCTCTGTGTTTATACAGCACCTAGCACACAAGGGGATCCCAGCCCATGACTGGGAATCCTAAGTGCTACTGCAGTACAAATAATAAATAACTTAATATGTATAGAATAGTAGTGTTTAGAAGCCCCAGCTGAGATCAGAGCACCACCGTGGTACGTACTGTACACACAGTAACAGACAATCCCTGTCCTGGTTTCAATGACACTTAAGCACATACTTAACGTTTAGCATTTGCCTTCATACTTTCCCGAATTGGGAGCGTGAAGTCTATTGAACCTCACCCCCCACTCGTTCAGACATTCATATTAGTGGAGGATCACTGGCTCCTGGTTTCAGCTCGTGCCAGGCGTAACACATCTGCAGCATTTTGCTATTTTTGCCTCTAACCCGAGCAAAAATCCAGGGATAATTATAACATGGGCACTTACCACCAACACTGGCCTCACTGAAATATCAGGCTTCCCCACAAATGATGGAACTTCCCCAGCATAGGAAACACCACAGTGAAAACACAAGATGTGGTAGCTATAATTCACGACCAAGGAGAAGTAAAACTCTGGCATGACAAAGGTTGATACTCTAGCGGCAACCACTGCAAATAGCACTTTATGGATACCAATCAGTAATACCCCAAGCACCACGGGAGGTTTTACAAATGGAGAAACTGAAGCACAGAGAGAGGGGAAATCATTTACCCAGGTCTCAAGAGGAAGCTAGCATCAGTGTGGGATTATAATGCAGAACATCCTCTCTTCCATTCCTATACTCAGAACACTAGATCACACTCATCTCTCTATGGAAGAGCTGAGGACTGAGAAATGGCTCATTTTCACACAGCAAAGATCCACTTTAGCCAGGCTTCCTTGGAGGTCAGTATTCCCACTCAGTCAACTAAATATCGCAGTTACAGGAACACAAAGGAAACATCTGACAATGAAAAATTAAACAGATTCCATCAACCATCTCAGCTCTGTACAAAGAGCAGATGTTAAAACCTTAAACTGGTATCAAATTCTCTCTCTCTCTCTCTCGGAGGTGGCAGGTTTTGAATGGCTTGGTAATTAAAAACTCTAAAGATTGTTGGCATTGACTCAGCACACTTTATGTCCACAGAAAAGGCTCGTTTCTTTGCTCTATAGTGCCAGATATCAAGGCATAGCAGCAATATTTAAAAAGCCACTCAACAGCCAAATTCTGAGAGTGGAAAAGCTAAAGCCAGCCGTGCACAATCTCTGTAACACCTGCAGGAACTCCTGACAGATCATTAATCTGCATGGACAATAAAGTGAAGGGAATAAAAACAAACAAACACGCAACCAATGTTGGTACTTTGCAGGTGAGCGGCATGGATTACGTGTTTGCTTTCTGCAAACATTCTGTCCTCTCAATACAGAGTCTGCTGACTGGCTTCCACAAGTATCTTCCAAAGAGCTTTTCGAGAGCACGTCTCAGCAGGGCAGGCAGTGCGTGTTCTTTATCAGGTAAAGATAAAGAAAAAAACTCAAACTAGCTCATCCACACACTTGGAAAAAGAAAGATGATGTCCCTGGCCCATCTTGCCACCTCACTGGTGCTGCTGACCCTCCTTTATTGAATCATTCTGCTAAAAAATAACATTATTCACATTACATCTAGGCCAGGGGTCGGCAATGTTCGACATGCGGCTCGCCAGGGTAAGCACCCTGGCGGGCCGGGCCAGTTTTATTTACCTGCTGACGCGGCAGGTTCGGCCGATCGCGGCCCACACTGGCTGTGGTTCGCCGTCCCAGGCCAATGGGTGCTTACCCTTGCGAGCCGTGTGCCGAACGTTGCCGACCCCTGATCTAGGCCAACTCACTTCATCCTGAGGTATCCCCTCTCTAGCAAGGACACCCTCAAACATGTTGTCTGGGACACTGATTTGTATCATCTCTATTGCATGTTCTCCCCATACAGTGGGTGCTCAGGATACTTCTGTAGGTAACTGTGCACTGTGTGCTTATCCTAGACTAACATAATTCAGTTGCACGGTGAGGCATAGGCTGATTGTGGAAAGGCAATTAGTTGTTCTGGATTTTCCATTTCTCCTTAGCTGTATGGAAAGCAGCTTCCACATAGCAAGGGGAGAGGTAGAAAAGGGAAGACTCTCCAGGCACATAAAGACTAAGGCAAAAGTACAACCATCATGGTTTATCCCTAGCACCAGGGACATGAAGGGTGACCTCAGAACTTCCAACCTCCTTTTCTGGCAGCTGGGGAACCAGGTGCCCCACAGAGAGGTGAAACTTGGTCTTCAGGGGAAGAAGAAATGAAGATCAGAGTAGGTATTACTAGGAAATGAAAATAATCCAAACAGGATATTAGGAGCAAGTATCCTTGAGCTCTCTCTCTTTCTGTGTGTGTGTCTCTCTCTCTTCCCCCCCTCCCCCACACAGAGTGGGTGGGATTTGCAAAAACCACTCACTGTTGGCTTAAATCTCCTCCTGGGAGGAGGGTGAGGCCTAAGCCAAGTGCTTTTGAAAATCCCATCCAGTATGTACACAGCATACCTATACACTCAAATATCCCACAGATATCCTACACACACGTTCAATATCCTGGAGAAAACAAATTCTTCCCTTTCACGGAAATTATTTTTCCGTACCCAGAACTTCACAGGACGTCCCCTGTGTTTATGAGATTGATTTTTCCACTGAGAGAGTTTAAAAATGAGAAATGACAATTTCTGAAAGTGGCTCATGCCGAGGTTTACGTCACCCACCCTCCCATTGACTTTAATGAGTACCTCATAGCTGCAACTGTGCGCGGAGCTTTCTGGAATGTGGTGGACTGTGGTAATTTTTACTTTAATGAGCTTAGAGTGGTGAGGAGGACAGAAATCCTGGGAAAAAACCCACAACCCTAGTGTGTGAGAATATGGCTGTGTGGGAGAGACTGTATGTTCTCCTGAATGATTTCAGGGATTAGAAATATCCATTACAGTTAGAACTTCTGTGGCATCTACATAAACTAGCTAACAACTGACTAGCAGGGATCATTTGTTTACAAGATGAGAGAACTGCTCCTTTATACACAGGGAGGGGATTGTGTGTAGTGGGAGGGAAGGACACCTGGAGACTTGGATGGAAGCTGAGAACGGGGGATGGAGGAAATTGGGTTGTGGAAAGTTGGGTTGATGACAGGGGAAGAGGGAGATTTCAGGATTTCAGGCTATATCATCGCCAAAGCTGGCTGGGAACCGGAATTCATGTTCCATAGGAAACGCTGACATTTCAAATCCATTTTCATTCTGAAATGGAACATAAAGTCAAAATTTTTGGAATTTCTCACAGAATGAAAATTCCTAAATTACATTTGGGGAAAAAAAGGGCAAAGTGACATTTTGTTTCCACCTTTTCAAAATGCTGCCAGCACTCCACAAGCTGCCTGGAGCCCTGGTAACCTGGCAGGTAGAGAGCAGGCAGCTCAGGGAGGCTGAGAGTTGGGAGCCCTGGAAGGCTGCTCCAGAGCCGCGGAGGTGAAGCTTCCCGCAGTGCTGAGGAGTGCACGAGTCAGGAAGCTGAGAATCATTTTCCCATAGAAAAAAAATCAAAATTTCCCAGTAAAATTTAAATTTTCCCATGAAAAATGTCAATTCTACAGAAAGTCAGTTTTCCATCTGAGAATCGTCCTGATGAAAAGTTCCCAGCCAGGCCCAAACATTACCACAATCACCCACCCAGTTCTCTTGTTTATCTGGGGCTGGAGGGAATAAACTGTGCCAGGACCATACTTAGTGCTTTGCATGCTGCTGGGCATACTGGGAGACGGAGCCTCCATTCTTGCCAATCTTCATGGGTATGTGGGAGGTAGCAGCTCTGTAGAGCCCACTTCTCCTCCCACGCTTCAACCTGTGATGCCAGCACATGAACAGTAGTCCATGATTTTGCCCTTTAGTTTAAAAAACTAAAATGTGGGATCATGCACCATGCGACTATTACTACCATGATTTCTTCTCTGGGCATGTCATATCCCTTCTCCCCACCTTTCTCCCGCCCTTGTCTTTCTAGATTACACAGCCTTCAGAGCAGGAACTGCCTTCTGTGTTTGCAGCGTGCTTGGTTAGTGCACTGTGTGTGCTGTAGCAACCTCAGTAAATAACAGGCAACAGAGAGTCCTGTAGCACCTTTAAGACTAACAGACGTATTGGAACATAAGTTTTCGTGGGTGAATACCCACTTGGTCAGACCCACAAAAGCTAATGCTCCAATACATCTGTTAGTCTTAAAGGTGCCACAGGACTCTCCGTTGCTTTTTACAGATTCAGACTAACACGGCTACCCCTCTGATAGTAAATAACAATAGTCTCGCGTATTGTATCACTATAAGCTGTCTCTCTCCTGTAATTACTCCATTCAATAAAGCTTTCTCTGCTCATTTAATTATTATTTTTTAAAACACTTATAAGTCACCAGATGAGGCTTCAAGCTGCAAAGCCTGAAACATGATACAGGGAATTTGCTTCATTCGCATCTCTTGGAAATTTTCAACTGAAACTCCAGTTTTGCTTCCATCTCTTCTATTCCTCTGCTCTTCCTTCTTATTGTTATTCTAGACAATTTGCATGACAACACTGGATCGTTGCTTTATTTTTAAAACAATTCTCCTGCTGCTCCCAACATCACATTAATAGTGTTTATATAATGTTTCAAAGCCCCGTGCAAACATTAATTAAGCCTGTCAACGTACCTGTGAGATGGATAAGCAAATATTATCAATCCCCATTTTATGGATGATAAAAATAAAACAAAGGTTAAGATGCTGAGGGTCTATTTTCAAGAGTGCACATGAAAACGTGAACATGCACTTCTGTGTGAACAGAAAAGCAAGCGGGTGATGCACCCGTTGTGCATACATAAACTCAAACTAGGTTCTGTGCTCCATTGGTCTCAAGGATACACAGCAAATGAGTCTCAAAGCCAGGAAGAGAATCTTTGTTCATGGTTCCTGTCCCGCGTTCAAGCCCACTAGACCACATAGTGACACCACAGTCCAGGGTGAAGACATTGTTTGTTGCTTATAGAGAAGATACTGATTACACAAGAGAGACAACTGGGAAGGAAGTCAGAAATAAAGAGCAGAAGCAGAGCGGTTAAAAAACTCCAACTGGGTAAGTGGGTTTTCTCTCTGTCAACATGAAACTTCTATGCTCTGTGGTTCTCCAAGTGAAATGCACGATGTGAGTTCTGACCTATAAAGTCCTAAAAGGCTAGGATCTGCTTACTGAGAGATGCCCCCTCTCTCCCTGGACAGTGTCACAACTGATCAGCAGAGGTGCTCAAACAGGAGCTCCTTCAATATAAAGAAGAAAAGAGCGTGGGCAGGGCATCCTCCATGAGAGGCCCTCAGCTTTGAAACGTGCTCCCTCATTGGTTAGAAAACAGCCAATCAACTCCTTAGTCTAAAGCTCTTAATGCAGAGGCTCTTGGAGATGGGGATTGTTGCTTGAGATGCACAGTTTATGAGAGTAGCTTATTCTCTCTGAGTTCCCCTTTTGCTGTAAGGCTTAGTCAGTTTTTACTATATATGGTGAAGGATGTTGCTAGAGTTGCTTGCATGCCTGATGTGTGTTTTAATACAATTGTCAAGGGCACCTAGAGCTTGGGCGAGGTGCATTTTTTTTGTCTTGCTCTTAAATGCACCAGTGAATGATTAATTAAATTGCTCAAATGCAAGAAAATGAAAGGAACTTTAAAAAAAAAAAAATTAAAAGGCTTCAAAAGGGGCATGTCCAAAACCCATTAAAAACAGGAGGATAAAGAAAAGTGCATCGGAATCTGCAGTCTAATTCGCATGACCCAAAAATCTTCTGTGCAGTGTACATCGAACTGTGAAACAACTTTGATCTTGGGCCAAGTCATGTTTCCTAGCCTGACGCATCATTATCCAGCATGACATTGCATTATGACACAAGGACACTGATGTAACCCGCAGGAAGGCAATGCAGAGCAACGGCAGGTGAAGAGGAGTCAAAACCTGAACATTTTCATTATAAATAGGACTTAATAAAATACTAAATATGAATGAGCTCAGGCCAGATCCTCAATGGTGAAAATCAGCATTGCGCCACGGAAGTTCATGGAGCTATTCTGATTTACCCCGGCTGAGGAGCTGTATAAACTGTGTAGGTAGGATATGTTCAATCATGGACACGGACACTGATCTTCAGAGCCAGCGTGACCTAGTGATCAGAGTAAGAACACCAGGGTGCTCCTCACGACTTTGTCATGGATTTGCTGTCTGCGTCACTTAAGGCCTAGATCAGGGGTCGGCAACGTTCGGCACGCGGCTCGCCAGGGTAAGCACCCTGGCGGGCCGGGCCAGTTTTATTTACCTGCTGACGCGGCAGGTTCGGCCGATCGCGGCCCCCACTGGCCACGGTTCGCCGTCCCGGGCCAATGGGGCGGCGAGAAGCCGCGGCCAACACATCGCTCACCCGCGCCGCTTCTCACTGCCCCCATTGGCCCAGGACGGCGAACCGCGACCAGTGTGGGCCGCGATCGGCCGAACCTGCCGCATCAGCAGGTAAATAAAACTGGCCCGGCCCGCCAGGGTGCTTACCCTGGCGAGCCGCGTGCCGAACGTTGCCGACCCCTGGCCTAGATGCTCAGATGCCATTCACACAACTACATTTAGGCACCCAATATGCTGAGCTCTTTCTAGATTGCCCAATACATAAACAGTCAACCAACGGCCAAGCTCTGCTATTGGTTACCCCAATAAAGTGACTGCTGATTTACACCAGCATACCTGGAAAGCAGAATCTGGCCATAGGATTTTATTCCATCTCCCAGCCGGATGCCAAAGCTCCCTGTTCTGGCCAAGCTGGATATTGGGATTTGAAATCCAGAAGCAAAGCAGAGATGCCTGCTGACACCCAGAATCCGTAGCCTGCTGCCAGCTATTTCAAAATGAGGCTGCAAGCTTCTGACCTCGCCCAGGAACCAGCTGCATGGCTTGGGGAGTGCTTGCAAAGACACCCAGAGCTTGAATTTTTAAATTTAGTGAATTTTAAAAGCGCACTGTAAGTAAATAAATAATATTTTTTCTTCACAGTAATTGCCTCCTCATCCCTCCTCCCCTTGATCCTCATTGCAGCCCATAAAGAAACAAATAACTCCCATTCCCCAACTGTCTGTTCTTATTCACTTGACTCCATTATTTCAGCTCTTTCTGGCAGGCTGCATGGGAATGAGTGCTGCATGGGAATATGTCATCAGATTGATTTTTGTGGTGTGCATGTGGTTTGATTTTCTCGCTGAGCGGGTCGGATAGAATCTGAGCTGCCTGGGATGTGGCCCGGCTCACAAGGTTCCATTCCCAGTCTGTTCTGTCCTCATATTCGATGGCAGCATAATTTCATATTTAGGTATTAATACAAAAAAGATTTATTTTGCTAACCCGGTTTCAGCCAGAAACTCTCTAGATGGATATAAATATTCTGTTTCCACGTGCATTCCAGAACAACAAGTCAAAACAAATAGAACCTGTCTTGGTTTGTTGTTTGATTGGGGGGGATGCAATGTTTATCGGAGATTTTAGGCCTTTCAGTTCCATTAAACATCATGTTCTTCTGCAGTCACTGGTAAATACAGCAATACTGAGGCAACTGGGCGTACAGTATTTCTGGTTCATGAGCCTCACTGTTCTGCCTCACTTGATAATTACCTGTTTTGTTCATTCCCTCTGAATCACCTGGCACGAGCCACTGTTGGAAGATGGGATACTGGGCTAGATGGATCTTTGGTCTGACCCAGTATGACCGTTCTTCTGTTCTTATGCCTTTGGACAGATGACTACCAAAACAAGGCAACTTGTGGGCATCAAAAAAAAAAAATTTGCAAGAGGATTAATTCCTTCTGAGAGGCAAGTTCTCAAAGATGGACTCTTGAATGTTTACTAAGGCCTGGTCTAAACTCTGTTTTTGTAGTTGTATCATCAGGGATATAACTTTTTTCCAATATAATTATACAAGTGTGGATGTTGTAGTGGAATAAAGATGCCGTACACCACTGTAGCTTATTCCCTTTCCTGAATACACATTTATACCGGTAAAACTGCATCCACACAAGGGGTGTACTGCTTTGCTATAGCACTGTAGTTAAAGTGGTACAACCTGTGTGTGTAGATAAGGCCTAAGATACCAAGGCATCATAGAAATATTTAAGACAAAGGCCTCACACTATTTATTTGCTTACAATGTCCTTATCTCAGGAGTGGAGATGCACTGAACACAAATAGTGCAAAGAAGCATTGCACTGATAAATGCACATATATTTAAGGGAGTGTGTGTTACCAGGTGGTTAATACAGAGGTTGTGACTCAGGAGACCTGAGTTCTGTCCCCAAATCTGCACCTGACTTGAATGCTGGGTGGTTTGGATGCTTATCAAATCCCTTATGCCCGGGGAGCGCGGCAGGGGAGGGCGCCGAGCCTGGCTGCGGCCCCACTCTCCCTGGCCAGCCGGAGCGCTGGGGGGAGGGTGGCGAGCCCGGCTGTGGCCCCGCTCTCCCTGGCCGGCCGGAGCGCCGGGGGAGGGCGGCGAGCCCGCCGCGGCTCTGCTCTCCCCGACCAGCCGGAGCACCGGGAGGAGGGTGGAGAGCCTGGCCGCGGCCCCGCTCTCCCCAGGTGAACGCCGCCCCCCTCCAGGTGCCGCTCCAAGCACATGCTTGGAGGGCTGGTGCCTGGACCCGGCCCTGCTTATGCCTGCAAAACCAGGTTATAAATCTCAAGGAAATGAGCTTTCATGCAGGATCTCCAGGGTTTGGTTTCGATGAGAGTTAGGCACCTAAACACTTTCGGATCTGGCCTCAGTTCCTTGTGCTATCCTTGGGACTGAGACGTTTGTTGCTTTATGACTTGGGTTGAGAATCCCTTTTGGATTTTCCAAGATACATAGTTCAAGTGTTTGTTACCTATGCTATCCATTAACCTAGGAGACAGATTTGGGACAGGGTTTTTTTTGCGGGGGGGGGTGCATTGTCTCTGGAATTAATTGATCTCGTGTCCATTTTTATCTCTCTACAAATCCTCTGACATTTCCAGCTCTTGTAAAACCAAGTTCCATACTAGTGATGCTAAAGCCAGCGGAAGCCTTTTCCAGCAGGGGACAAAGACTGAAGTGTTCTATGCTTGTTCACCAGACTCTCCACCTCCCACTTTCCCAAACACCGGGGCCGTCTCTTTGAGATGAAGAGTCACGATCTGCAATGCAGGCAATTCTTTAGAAAACAAAACTGCCTCCAAATATTCTACAGAGCTCAGTGCTACAGTGGGGGGCCTAGTCTTCCCAAGCGACAGCCTATGGAGTGTTCCCCCCTGTGCCCAAGTGCCCATTTCTGAGCACAAATGTGGGGCTTGTGGGTACAGTCTAAGTGACCACGTTTGAAAACGAGTGCTAAATAATAACCAGAGGAAAAACAAAATGTCCCTGGCATGAAAGTCTCCAGCTGAGATCTGAAAATCAGTGAATATTAAGAGTAAACGCCGGCAGTACAACGGGCTCGACCACAGCCACTGCAGGTGTACGGGTTAGCTGGGAGGCAGATGCACTTATATATTGAAACAGAAGTGTGCAAATGTGGGGTTCTGCAGCCAAAATCTAAATTGGTTTTGCTTTGACCGGTCACTGCTGCAGCCTTTCATTAAATGGAGAGTTGGTGACGCAGAGAGCGACAGCAGGAGGCTGTTCCAGACAGCGGAGGCTACAAAGGAGAAGGCTCTCATGACTTTGCTGGAGTTACATGGCATTTTGTCCGGATGAGAACAAAATGGGGCAACTCCCTCCCTCAGTGACAGTGCATGACTGAGCCTAATACAGCACCCAGGCAGCTGACCCTGCAGAGGTAAACGGCAGAAAGGAGGGAGGCGTTAGCTGAAATTAAACAGACAGTGGATTAGTAAAGGATTTTCATCCTTGACCTGGCTTTCTCCATTGCAGGCAGCTCACACCCAAATATACTGGTAAATAGAAACCAGCAGAACAATGATGCAGCTTTGATGTGGTGCAGCCTGAGGGGGGGAGGGGCAGAAATTGGGATCTATTTGTGTTTTACTGTAAAAAGGGTAAAATTTGTTTTCTTCAGACGTGGGAAGTTCCGCTCTGGGAATGACATGCAATGCGAACCATAGTTACAATGGCTGAATTCTTTACAAGGTTACCGCCACTCCTCCAAATGTAATAAACAACAGTAATAACAAAATAAAACAACGTCTTATTTTATATGTGATGAGGGAACAGGGCATCAAAATAAAGTCTTACACTTGAAAACAAACGTAATCATTAACGAACAGCGAACATGGCTATGAACGACGACGCAAAGCGGGTCCTCTCCTCTTTCGGAGGCATTTGGAAATGCTTGACTGAATCACAGGAGCTGCCTAGAAAACTTGCTGTGACCCATTTGTTCGACTCCTTCCCCATCTTTAAGAAGTCAACTGCCTTCCACAAATAAGTCATGTCAACCGCCGCAAGCCAGGGCCTGATGTAAGAGAGGTTCTAGGCCAAAGTCCGCTTTCAGTTACACCGATTCAAAACCAGAGTAAATCAGCAGAGCCACCAGATTTACACTGGTGTGAGGGAGACTGGGAATCTAGCCCTATATTAGTAAGTCATTGCTACTAAGCAACTATTATGGGGTTTGTGTAACCGCCAAGGTGTGGGCGGCCAGGCCTAGAGGATGGAGCCAGAGTCAGAAGCCAGGGAGCAGGGCTGGAGTGGACTAGGCCAGGAAAGGAACATGGAAGCAGGACAGGAGCAAGGCCTGTTGTGGAAGCCAACCGGGGAGCCACCTAGTTGCACAGACACCTTCCTGGTGTTCCCTCCGGGCTTAAGTAGTGTGCCTGGGCCAATCAGGGACCTCAGGAGCACTGAGAGTCTGGCCCTCCGTGGACAGCACATCTTGTGGTGCTCAGGCCACAAGGCTCACCGCCTGCCAATCACTGCTCTGCCAAAGCTGTCACGTGGCGGCATGGATGCAGCAGTTGCTCAAGGAACGCTGGGTTCAGCTGAGCAGGGGAGGGAGGGAGCAAAGAAGCCCTTTGTATTTCCCTGATCCTGAAGCCTGCTCTGCACTTAACTGATCCCCAAAGCAGATCAGAGCAACCTCAGAGCTGTCCTAATCTGTGCCCGCTCCCAACAGCCACAAGGTTCATTTAGCCACAGACACACACCCCTGCAGCTGAAAGTAGTAGTGGCATAGCTGCTGCCAAGGTGGCTTTGTACATCCAAAGGCTTCTCCTCCTCGGTGCAAAGCTTTAGAGCAGTTTTTGCCTCAGAGCTATGGATACAGAAGGGTATTGCAAAGGCTGCATCTGTACGGAGGCAAGATATGGGTGTCGGGAAGGCCAGTGAGGAGGAGTTTACTGCATCCCCTAGGACTAGAGCTGCACCGATGCTTCCAGGTGCAGCGCCGGGATTCCATCAGTTCTATGTCAGTGCATTTATTGCTGGAACAGCGCCCTGTTCAGTGGCTTCCAGAAAAGCCCTGGCTGTAATGATCTTGGAATGTTCAAAGGTGCCAGAATCATGAAGCACTCAAGCCATCCAGAAAAGAGAAATGCCTCTGCAGAGTAATGAAACAGCAGTTTTGCAGGAGAGGCTATATAAGCAGGCATCTTAAAGGGGATTGAGCACCATTCACAAGTGTAAGGAAGCTGAAGGCCAAGTGTCTCTTGTTCAGCAGGCAAAGCATGGGGGCTTTGATCGGCTACAAATGAACAGTGCTCACAACATGAGCCTTCTTGCTCCTGGACCAGAGTGCTGTGGGTTTAAGTCCCTGCTAGGATCTGGGTTTTAGGCTTATACCTGTGCTGACACTCCCAGTGTTCAGAAGGGAAAGGAACATTCTCCAGAGTAGCTATAAGCCAAAACTGCTTCCTCATGCAATGTGAAGGTCCCATGACACTGGGTGATGAGGTCCAAGACTTTCCTCTCCAGAATATTTATAAAATAAGATAATTTCCTAATTGGTTTCAAATCCCTTATTCCAGTGTTTCCCAAACTTGGGACTCCGTTTGTTTAGGGAAAGCCCCTGGCGGGCCGGGCCAGTTTGTTTACCTGCTGCGTCCTCTGGTTCGGCCAATTGTGGCTCCCACTGGCCACGATTCGCTGCTCCAGGCCACTGGGAGCTGCGGGAAGTGGTAGCCAGTACTTCTCTCAGCCCGCGCCGCTTCCTGCAGCCCCCATTGGCCTGGAGCGGCGAACCGCGGCCAGTGGAAGCCGCAATCGGCCGGACCTGCAGACACGGCAGGTAAACAAACCGGCCCGGCCCACCAGGGGCTTTCCCTACACAAGCGGTGTCCCAAGTTTGGGAAACACTGCCTTATTCTGTTCTTTATTTTACTGCATTTAAAAATAAGTTAGCATAACAATACAGCTGGAGAAAAATGCCATCTTAAAGATCCATTGTGCTCTAAAGACAATATACATGTATCACTTTGCCCACCTCTGAATTGCAACCACCTCTGGGGTAGAATGTGGCAGCTGAGTGCACACTATTTTTCAGGAGAGCAATTGATGCTGTTATTTTAAGCTAGAAAGACAGGCCTGAGCCAGAACCTCAAATCCAGCTTCACACTAACCTCCAGAGCTGAACCCACCACAATAATTTCGGGTAAGAGTTGGTTCTCACAATAGAAAAGGCCTTTGCCTCCCTGAACTGGACTGACTGAAGCACAAGAGGGCAGAGATCTTTAGAAATCAGTCTGTCAATTTCATGAGTGTTCCAAATTTTACAAGGAGAACTTGACAAAAGGCAGCATTGTCAAAACCCTACCCTGTCTGAAGCCTAATACGGACCCATTTCTACTAATGCATTTCAGAAACTTCTCTCATTTTAATTGCAGTGAGCATGAGCCACCAGTATGGAAGTTTTCCATCAAAATGTTTTTTCGACAGAAAATGCAGTTTCGGCAAAATCTAAGTTTTCCACAGAAAACTTTCAGTTTTGCCAGGGTTCCCCCCCGCCCCAAATCCGGAAAATTGAAATAAAAAGTTTAATGTTGAACAGGACAAATATTTTGGTTTGTTGAACCGAACGGAAATATTTAGTTTTGAGTCAGTGCAACAAAAATCGGTGTCTGTGTGAACTGATGTGGAGCCTCTGGGAGGTTGTGGTTCAAGGCCCCGTGTCTTCATCTCTGGGTGAGGCTGCCCCACCAGACTACACCTCCCAGGATACTCTATAGTCATGGGATTCCCATGATTCAGCAAGACAGGAGGCGATAGCCCACCATGGGGCATGTAGTCCAGTTAGGCAGCCTTGCCCACGGAGCAGAACTATAACTGCCATGAGCTACTACGGCACCTCAAACTCATGCAGTTCAATGTTGATCTGAGCCAAAATGGAGCACTTCAACATTTCCAAATTTAATTTTTTTCTGAACTTTCCATCTGCAAAAGACTGTCAATTTTAACTTTGTCCTTATTCAGGATGAAAACAAAATGTTGACATACCTGAATTTCCCATGGAATGGAGATTCTACTTTCTAAAATCAGCTGGTTAAGTACTCTCAGGTGGAATATACACTGGACGTATGTGTAGGCATGCGTGCACAACACTTTACAGATATTGATTCACGTGCACACACAGTCCTTCCTCACTCGTGTAATGCTGGCCCTGAGGAATGTGAATCAGGTATTTGGAAGGCAGGAAGGTTTGGCGAAGCAGAAGGAAATCAATATGTGACAACTATAATTCTCTGCTCAATAATTACACAGGATTTACACTGCTGAGTAGGCTCCTGTATTGATTTTTTTACACAAATATTTACTGCACGAGCAATACAGGTGTAAGGCTAAATCTGTGGCTCTGCCTTTTCTCTATACTGATTTTAAAAAAAGCCATCACGATTGTATATAAAGCTGTAACTCCTTCACCCGTATAACTACACACACACAGGCATATTCCTTTCCCATATCCGCTTTGCAATTCTTTATCTGACAACTACTCCCTAGCCCAGTACAAATTTTACTCAAAAAGGTTACTCTCTTGATTCGAGTTTAACAAATTTGTTGCAGTTCACCAAATATTAAGCTAGGTGATGGAATCAGAAGGACTTATTAGCTAGAGGTGCTTGGAATAGCTAAGTATGTTGAATGAAAACTTTAAAGATTTTTTTAATTTCAGGTGAAATTTTATTTTTTGTTTGTTTGTTTTGTTTTAATGGGCTAAGTCCTACTCTTTTTAAAAAATTGTCTCCTCCTTTTTCCACTGGGAAAGAAATGAAGGTATAAAAGAATAAAGTATGGGGAGGGGAAATTGAGGTAAACACATATTTTTAAGTTTCTGAAAAGGTTTAAGTAGTGAGAGAAAGTGGGATTTCCCCCTAATTTCAGAACAAAACATTTTGAAAAAAATTCTAATTTGTCATTTAAAGAAGTTGATTGAAAAAGGGTTTTCTTTTTGGCAAAATTTATTTTTTGGGGGGTGGGGGGGGGTCATCTGAATGAAAGGAGTGGTTACATATAAAATACCACAGGAAGCAGAGACGCGGGGGTGTTACATACTTGCTAACAGTGCTTCTCAAAGCTGGTCCGCCGCTTGTTCAGGGAAAGCCCCTGGCCGGTTTGTTTACCTGCCGCGTCTGCAAGTTCGGCCAATCGCGGCTTCCACTGGCTGCGGTTTGCCGCTCCAGGCCAATGGGGGCTGCTGGAAGCAGCACGGGTTAAGGGAGGTGCTGGCCGCCCTTCCCGCAGCCCTGATTGGCCTGGAACGGCAAACCACAGCCACTGGGAGCCACGATCGGCCGAACCTGCGGACATGGCAGGTAAACAAGCCGGCCCGGCCCGCCAGGGGCTTTCCCTGAACAAGCGACGGACCAGCTTTGAGAAGCATTGGGATAGAAGACTAGATGGACTGTGAATCTGAGCTAGTCTGGCAATTCCGGTGTTCTATGCAGTGAGACAGACACAAAGGAGGAGAGGGGGGAAAAGTCCTCGTGAATTCCTGGCAACTGAAACTGACTCTAGCCCCTAAACAAACATGCCCTACCTAAAAGTAGTGGTCCATGTTTACATTAACAATGCACACAGAATGATTGCTAACAGGTGTACAGCAACGCTGTTATTTTCTGCGGCGTCTAAATAACCTGGAGCCTTTACATTTCAGAGTCTGATTTCCTGCCTGACGTGAAGAACCTGAGTTTCCAAGTGCACGGAAAACAGAGACAAGCAAAAAGCCGATTTTACAAGAGAGCCTTTTCTCCACAATCCTGTGCAAGAACATTTACACTATTAATGTGGCCCCAGTGCCATACCTGTGACTCATGTTTTCTGTAATTACTTTATTATTTTTTATTGATGAAGTTCTCTCTAAGACAAGGATTTTTAAAAGAACAATACTAGATGGTTTGTGGAGAGCAGAGCTCACCTCTTCTGAGCTTGGCCCCAATGCCGCTGCACATGGAGCATACTGTACAATATTTACACTTTATAAATCTTTCTGGGGCACTTTGTGCAGCAGTGCGGTGATACCCGGCAGATTAGATCTTGACATGCTGCAGGAGACAGTTTCTTGCTGTTGTCTGTTGTAATTACAAGCAAAGCGGAAAGGAGGTGGCAGGGCTTCCAGGAGAGGAGTCTGAAAGGTCGAGTGACTAGGGAGTCTTTAGGGCGTGGTAGATGCCCTGTAGATATACTGCCATTCCTTCGTTTAACCCTATAGTGGCAAACTTCAATAGCAAGAATATTTGCAAATATTAGGGAATTAAATCTCACTCCACCACTATGCGGAGGGTTAAATATTTATTATCCTCAGTTTGCAGATGGGGAGAGCTAAGGCAGAAAGAGGTTATGGGTATGTCTACACTGCAATTAGACACCTGTGGCTGGCCCGTGCCAGCTGACTTGGCCTAAGTGTAGATGTTCGGGTTCTTGATGGAGCTCAGGCTCTAGGACCCAGCGAGGTGGGAGGGTCACAGAGCTCTGGCTGCACCCTGAGCCCAAACATCTACACCTCAATTAAATAGCCCCTTAGCCCGAGCCCAGGTCAGCTGGCATGGGCTAGCCGTGGGTTTTTAATTGCAGTGTAACATACCTTAAGAGACTTGCATAAGCCACCCAGCAGGTCAAAGTCTGTGCCAGTGTTACTGGGTGAAATCAATGGAGCTGCATCTATTTACACTGGCACCGAATATGGCCCAGCAAGTCCATAGCAGAGTTGGGAATAGAACTCCCTTCCCCAGATGCCTAGTGCCAGGCTTTCAGCACAAGGCTCTCATTCCCTTGTGTGGAGAGGCTCTCTGTCCCACTGCAGGTGAACCTGGTTTCTCAAGACCTTGGTAGCTGTGCATGATAACACAGCATCGTATATGTCCGTAGTGCCAGATGGGTAATACCCTGAGACCACAAAATGAAGAATACTGTATCATCAAGTGTTGCAAACAAGTATTTGCTGTTTTTGAACAACCCCACGATTGGCAACAAGCGAAGTTTCTAGATCTCCTGCTCTCCGAGACCCAAACCTCATTTTTCTGTCTTCCTCCCTTCCAATTCATAGATTCATAGATTCTAGGACTGGAAGGGACCTCGAGAGGTCATCGAGTCCAGTCCCCTGCCCGCATGGCAGGACCAAATACTGCCTAGACCATCCCTAATAGACATTTATCTAACCAACTCTTAAATATCTCCAGAGACGGAGATTCCACAACCTCCCTAGGCAATTTGTTCCAGTGTTTAACCACCCTGACAGTTAGGAACTTTTTCCTAATGTCCAATCTAGACCTCCCTTGCTGCAGTTTAAACCCATTGTTTCTGGTTCTATCCTTAGAGGCTAAGGTGAACAAGTTCTCTCCCTCCTCCTTATGACACCCTTTTATATACCTGAAAACTGCTATCATGTCCCCTCTCAGTCTTCTCTTTTCCAAACTAAACAAACCCAATTCTTTCAGCCTTCCTTCATAGGTCATGTTCTCAAGACCTTTAATCATTCTTGTTGCTCTTCTTTGGACCCTTTCCAGTTTCTCCACATCTTTTTTAAAATGCGGCGCCCAGAACTGGACACAATACTCCAGCTGAGGCCTAACCAGAGCAGAGTAGAGCGGAAGAATGACTTCTCGTGTCTTGCTCACAACACACCTGTTAATGCATCCCAGAATCATGTTTGCTTTTTTTGCAACAGCATCACACTGTTGACTCATATTTAGCTTGTGGTCCACTATAACCCCTAGATCCCTTTCTGCCGTACTCCTTCCTAGACAGTCTTTTCCCAATGGTGCCCTATTTTTTGTAACTTTGCATAGCAGCCCTCGTTAGTGAAGCAAAGGTTCCCCTGAACCCCTTAACCAACTGCACACCAATAGGACTTTGTCCTCTTTTCACAGTGACAGAAACATGCATGCAACACAAAAAGCTGTGCTAAATCAGCACAACGGGTTTTCTTCTAGACCAGTGGTTCCCAAACTTGTTCCACCGCTTGCGCAGGGAAAGCCCCTGCCGGGCCAGGCCGGTTTGTTTACCTGCCGCGTCCACAGGTTCGGCCGATCGCGTCTCCCACTGGCCGTGGTTCGCTGCTCCAGGCCAACGGGAGCTGCTGGAAGCGGCGCGGGCCGAGGGACGCACTGGCCGCCGCTTCCAGCAGCTCCCATTGTCCTGGAGCAGCGAACCGCGGTCACTGGGAGCCGCGATCGGCCGAACCTGCGGACGTGGCAGGTAAACAAACTGGCCCGGCCCGCCAGGGGCTTTCCCTGCACAAGCGGCGGAACAAGTTTGGGAATCACTGATCTAGACTAAAGGCTGATCCTATCGGCATCAAAGTGCAGATGTCAAGAGTCGACTAGGGCAGTTCACATAGCAGCACGTAGGAGACGGCATCAGGAATGGTGAAAATGATACTGGTGCCAGTAAATTGTGACTTATAGCAAGGAACCACAAATTAAAATTCAGTGATAGTCAGAAAACTGACCTTGTGCACCTTCTAATCCATTCTCTCTCAGAGGCTTCCAGATCAAATTTGCTCTGTTTACGAGTCAAATAAAGCTAAAATTTTTCCAATAGCAAATTTCCCCTGATAGCTGAAAACCTGATCTTCCTGTCCCCTACATCACCACCAGTCACTGAGACGCTGCAAGTGGAACTTGCTGGATGTTTGGCTGAGGATGAATGAGCAGAAGAGAATCCAGCTAGCAGGCCCAGAGCTGTACTGGCTCCACAAAAAGTTATTAGTCAATAAGGTAACAAGATCTGAGTCAGAAATACAGGAAACAACCCTTTGAGTAAGAAGGGGCTATTCTCAGAGAGTCACTTTGCAGATCCCAACCACACCATAAACTCTTAGCATTGACAATGGGGTGGGAATGTAGAGTTCCCCCAGGGTTCAACAGTAGGTAACAGTAGGGCAGCAATACCAATACCCAGAATCAAAACATTAAAGGAAGGGGGCGGGGAGCCTATTAACTGTTCAGGACACATTTCTTTCCACAAATGAACAGCTGAAATGCCTCACACACTGCCAGAGGCCTCTGAAGAAGCATGTAATGTGAATTAGCTCAAGAGGAGATGGAGGGTAAATCAGGCTGGGGAGCAGGGGAGGCAGCTACAAATTGGATTCCTGGACTAAAGATAAGAGGAGAAAGACTGAATAGAGGGGTTGTGCGAGAGGGAGGTTTTTTTGGGGGGGAGGGCGGGGGGAGTTCCAGGCGTATCCACCACAGCAGGTGAGTCAGGCATGACTTCATGCTCCAACTGCTGGCCTTTACAGTGGCCTCACCAACCAGAAGTAAGCAGCTGCTATTCTGTTTCCACGTGAATTCTGCCCACCATTTCCAGGCTTGGGTTTGTTTTCCCTCCACCTCTGAAACATCTACACTTGATTTAAACGCCACTTGCTTTTACAGAAACACTACGGTTCTCTATTATTCAGCACTTATTCCACATGAATGAAGACTGTTGTCCTCCTCAAAGAGCCTTCCTGCAGCGGGTAACATTTTAATAGCGGTTCCGAGCTGAAATTAAAATTTCCTTTCCAAGCTCTTACTGTTGACACTGAAAGAGTGTCATTCAAAGTGCAGGAGGGGCGAGACGGGAGCTGTGCTTGCCCTTGCTCTCCTAGGGCAAATTCTGCCTTGAGCACTCTAGGCAGAAACATACTAACTTCATCCCCTCCTGTCCTTTTGCTGGCAACAGCAGAGAGCTCTTGAGTGAGCCAGTCCAGACCAGTTAGCCCTGAATGTCATGCCTTCAAACTGCTGCTCCAGGACATGATGCATAAGCTTTATCAATCTTAAATCAGTGGCTCGGCAGTGGAGTGAGATCCACCACACCTTGGCGGTAAAACAGCGGGTTTCAATACAGCTTCTGATGCTTAAGGAGTCTTCCGCCTGGGAAAGCAAGGTGTGTGTTACACAGAGGTAGCTTATGGCCGTCTTCAAGGGAGCTGTGAACTAGACTGTTGGAGCCATAGCATTATCAAGTGAGTGAGTTTTCAATAAAAAAAAAAAAAAAGTTGTGTAGTCATCAGAAAGGATACGAGGGCCCAGTCCCACTTCTGCTGAAGTTCGGGGAGAAAAGGCGGAGGGGGAGCTGAATCAGGCCCTAAATAAGGTGCACAGAATGAATGGTTAAGAAAAAGTAAAGGAAGAAAATTGACATGGCATTAATTCCTTCCTCTCACATGCTCAGTCAAAAGTTAAGGCTCCCCACTTTTTCAGTTCCAGTACTCACTGGCAACGCTTGCTGCATCTGCAACAGAGCACTGAACTACGATCTAATCAAACAAAGGAGGAGCTGGCCCCAAATCTCTGCCTCAGACAACCCTCCATTTGGGAAGGCTCAGGTAAGGACATAGAAATTGCCAGACTGGATCAGACCTGCAGTCCATCTATTACCCTGCTTGTGTCAGGGGGCAGTCCCAGATGTTTCAGAAGATGGTCCAAGGGCCTTCCAGAAGGCAGATGTGCGATAATCTCCCAGACAGGTCTCATCCTGGTATCTAAACAATTGTTTTAACTCCTGAAGCACGATGGTTAATGTTCCTTGCAAAATTTTTTACTATTATTGATTCTGATAGATCCAAATTTCACATGTGGCCCTGACACAAATTCTATAAGGAGCCAGACCAAACTGGATCCAGTTTCTGGGTGGAGAAGGACTCTGAATTAATGAGAGAGAAAATGAATGAGTAAGGCAGAGAGATGGGCTGATGTACAATGCTGAAAGGCACTTTAGAGGGCCCTCAGATAAAGAGAATCACTGAAATGGGAAGAGAAAAATAAAACCCTAAAAGGGCTCAGAGGCAGTCAGCAGAATCTACCCTAGAGGAGAAGGAGAAGACACCATAGGGACAAAGGAGAGAATAAAAACAAGGTAAAATGTTGCACAGGAGGGATTTACTCAAGAAAGTAACTGAAGAAGTAAGAACACAATAAGAAAAAAAAGGGAAGGGGGTTAAAGGAGCCAGTAGAGTTATCTCTCGCCCTATCCTTTGCTATAGCACGTCCTAATTTTTATAATGAGGAAGGAAGTGACAAGGAAGGAGATGGCAGCACCACCCAAATTGCTGGCCAGACCCAACCCTACTTAGCGTGCAATATCTGATAAGATTACAGCCCAGGAGATAAGCCCACCGTTGAAAATCGTAGGCCAATTAGAAAAATCAGTAATTGAACCAGCAGCTACAATTCAGGAGCACACGAAAGGAGGGAGGGGAGGGGAACATTAAAAAGCCAGTGAGTTAAAAGCTCGGATCTCTCCAACTGCTGCGACAGCGGCTTGCATTTGGCAGCACTGTGAAGCTCAGATACTAAGCTTAAACTGCGATATTAAGGCTAAGGAGATATCGGCATTCAGGCAGACGTCAGCAATTTTTTTCAAGCGAGTTACAGATACAAGGGTTGGGAAGGCAGCAGGGTCTGTGCTGTGTAAAAACGTGACCTACACTTATTTTGTTGCAAACAATGATCCTCATGCTCTGAGCTTAAACGCTGGGCTTTTCAACCAAAAGAGAAACATTTCTCCACTCAGTGTCTCTGTCCCAACCATACCTGGGCCCCATGGCCACCCTTTCCATATGTTCACAGGACCAGGGCGGGCCTCAAGCCTGCTTGGCTCATGTGTGAGGGGAAAATGGTGGGGAAATGCCATTGCTTGAGACATTGAAATGTTTATGTCCGCAGATCAGGTAGCGAGACCCCTGTGGACACAAAATCAGAGGCTGCTCCTGAAAGTCAAGTCTATATTGTCCATTATACAATCGGCCTATAGTCTCATACTGTTTCCGTAGCCTGATCCTTTAGAAAGGCCTTTTTTGCTTTCCTGGACTGCGTGCGAAGGAAGCAGGATGGAAAAATCAGTCTGCGGGAGAGCTTGTGTGTGGGAGCTCTGCCAATTCCCAGGGCCAGACAGACCGAAAAATCACTGGCTTCCATGACTTTGTTTTAAAAATCTGTGAGAGTCTCTTTCTGAGTGGAACCCTGGAGGCTAGAGTAGCTCCCTCAGTGATTGATTCTGACCCTCAGACAGAACGCAGGCTTCTTAGCTGCGGGCAAAACGTAAATGTCACTTTCAGCTTAATTTTCAGGGGTAGGCTCGGTTACCTGGAGAACGTACCAAGGACACATCTTCACCAGGAATCAAGCCACTCATGAACTGTCAACGCCCCCACCCCGCCAAAACAAAACTAAAAGCTCGTTGTGAATTTTTTTTCCTGCAAAAATTATTTTCATTTGCGTTTTTGGCTGAAAACTGATTTTTCTTTTCAGTACCAACATTTGATATTCAGTCATTTTTTAAAAACCAAAACCAGTGGGTTTTTAAAGCCAAAGTTTTTGTGGGGTGTTTGTTTGTTTTTTTCATATAAAAAAGCCACGGGAAATTTTTGAAGAAAATACTTAAAAAAAGAATTCCCAATAAACAATAATTGGCATTTTCCGCCCAGCTCTTCAATTCACCCTCTTCTTTATCTACAGCAGCTGGAGCGCCATGTAGGGAGTGGAAAGGGGAGGCACTGACCCTATGTCTCACACTCAGGACCAGATCATGCTCAGTTGCTCTGCAGATGCAGGCAGAGGGGAGGGAAAGGGTTGTTCGGCCCATCGTCTTGGGTGGGGAGACTCTGCACTGCCCCTTACGTAGACCAGAGCCTCTAAGGCATAATCAAACCCATAACTACTAGTAGCTTTAATTTTGCTCCATAAATATATCACATTATATTTAAAGCAGGTCAATTTCACTTCTTTTTGTGATGCACTTTATCACTCTGACCTGACCGCAGGCCTTCGTGGCTGTTCTTAATAATCTAAAAATCCCCCATGAAGAGAACTTGCCTCTAAATGGACATTGACTTGGACTCCCGTGGTATTAAGGGACGTCAGTGGGATTAGATCATGGTCATCGTTTTTATAGCCCCATGTGTGCCGGTGCAGCACTGTACAAATGGAGAGCAGTGCCAGACAAAGAACAGGTCCCCAATCCAAAAGGGGTTTACATTAATTACATTAATCCACTCTAGACAGAGCAGCGTGATCAAGCAATCTGAACTGCCTGGGAGTGGGCTATTATCCTGTGGTAATCCAGGACATCATGTGTTTGAAGTATATTGTTTGGTGCCGAATGGAAGAACCATGGGGCAGGGACCACGCCTGCCTCTAGATGTTATACCACATTAAACACAATGACAGCACTCAACAAACAGTAAATAAATAGCACATGGCTGTTTTCTAAGTGCACCAGCAGGTACAGGACAAAACAAACAGCTCAATACAACACAGAAACAGAGTGACTGATGCTCAGCTATATTGATTCTCACTCAAAAGCACAGGGATAGATTTGCGATTTCCCTGTGGGGACGTTAGCAGGAACCTTTGTCCACCTTCCTCTGGAACACTGGGAAGGTAAGCATATCAATTTACTAGGATTGAAGGGGGAGACCATTGGTGTCTTTCAGCCATTCTTTTCTTCAGCTATGTTTCTATGTAATAGTCGTGCACGCACCAAAATGGACGAGAATACGGTATGCAGGGTGGAAGCATGGTCTCGTGTAGTTACGGACTTGACTAGGGGTCAGAAACCGGGGGCTCTGGTTCTTGTCTCGGACACAGACTTGCTGTGAGCCTCTTGGCAAATCTCTTGAGGCCAGGTTCTACCATGTGGCGAGTGCCTCCTGCAAAGCCAACTCCTGCTGAAGCCAGTGAGAATTAGGGACTTGATTCTTCAGTCCACAATCACTTTGTGCCATGTAAGCAAGGCAAAGTGGCTTTAACCGGCTGGAGAACTCCACTGTCCCTGTATAAGGGAATTCTCTACCACTGGAAAGCTGGGGCTGCCTCCTGCACCTGGCACTACAGGGGTAAGAGGAAGGAAGGGGCCTGCGGGGTGGAACAGAGAGAGGAGGGAGTGTAGTAGAGCAGAGCTGTCCTTCTGCAGCGCTAGCCTGTACTGGGGAAAAGCAGCCCTGAATCAGGGAGCCTCAATGGGCTTCATACAGGCCCCCTCTCCTGCTCATACGCTCCATTTGGGCTGAGCTCAGATACAGTGAAGAATCAAGTACTAAGAGCAGATGATGCTTACAGCTTGCAGGATTGGACCTTTAACGGCTCTGTGCTCTAGTCTGCTCACCTGTAAGTCAACAGCATCCATTTCCCTACCTCACCTTAGTGCACTTGTGTTCATAAAACGCATTCTGACCCCTATGGAGGTGCACAGTGTCACTGTTCCGGGAAGCGATATAATGGGAGCTAGCTTTGCTTTCCCTCTGCTCAGCTCTTGCATTCCCAGCCTGGCAAACGGTTCTCTCGGCTCCTGACCGAACCAGCAGTGAGCACTGCACCTGTGCTCTGATGTCTCTGCCTACCTGCAAGACACCTGGTGTAGCAGGAGCTCTGGCTCATTTGTTTGTTTACTCTCTGGCATGCTGCCTCCCATCTTCAAAAGGAGTCTCGTGGGAAAGGGGAGGGATCAAGCAGAGTCCCCTGGGGTGACCAGATGTCCCAATTTTAGAGGGACAGTCCGGATATTCAGGGCTTTGTTTTATATAGGCCTATAACCCGCCCTCATCTCCTGTCCCAATTTTTCACACTTCTATCTGGTCACCGTCCCACTGTTGGAGATACAGAACTCACACGACCTGCTGTGCAACTTTTACAGCACTCCATTTGGTCATAAATATAACAGTCGCCTGCTTTCCATGGACTTTGTGCCACACAACACAGCTCAAAAGAGGAGCTGGCAGGAGAAGCGACGAGTCAGCTGCTGAACTCCTAAGAAGTGATGCCGCTGGGCTGACCTCCATCCTGCAGCTGCTGGGTGCTCCGCTAAGGCAAGTGATGAACAAGGTCAGCCCCTAGCCTAATGGAAGTCAGAGACACTAGGGCCTAACAACTAGGGCCCATTTCTGAGAGCCTGGAAATACTCGCGTCCGACAGGCATCTCTTATTTACCCTGCCCCCCTCTTTTCATTACTTCATGTGTACCCCATATACTAGCGCTCCTGTACAACTAACTGTGCTTTACCACTCTGTTAGTTTTGCGTTATTCCATAGCCGTTCCAAGTGAAGGGGCACCAGCACAAGACTGACACCCGAACGTCACAGGGTCAGCATCCCAAAGGATGGAGCAGCAACGGGTTTCACTGCATATAGAGCCCAGCAGAAGGAAGAGCAAAAGGGTCAGAAAGCTTTGGAAGTAGATCAGTTTCCTTGACTGCCCTGTAGCTCTTCAGGGTCGTACCACTAGGGAGTGAACCACTTACCTATCCCCTTGTGAAGTTGCTGCTGTTACTGTACTGAGACAGAGGGACTTGGGGCCAGGAGATGAGCCTCTGAATGCTTCACTCTTGTGACCACTTCCTCATCCTCCAGAAACCATCAGTCCCACTGGTGCAGGGTACCTAGAGAATCTACACAGACTCTACTACATACACTGTGGAGAAGGACCTGGAATGGGCAGTTGGGATAAAGAGGGCCCACACTGAAGAGGAGCCTAATGGGTAAAATTAGGACTAAATCTGAAGTTCCTTAGAGGTCTAAGGTGTCTAGATTCTGTGTTTTGACCTCAATTCACTATAGAGATAAAAACAAGAAAGCTTATGTCCAAATAAATCTGTTAGTCTTTAAGGTGCCACCGGACTCCTGCATCCGAAGAAGTGGGTATTCACCCACGAAAGCTCATGCTCCTATACGTCTGTTAGTCTATAAAGTGCCACAGGACTCTTTGCTGCTTTTACAGATCCAGACTAACACGGCTACCCCTTTGATACTGGACTCCTGGTTGTTTTTGTGGATACAGACTAACACGGCTCCCCCCGATACTTAACACCATATAGAGATAAAGTAACCCGAATCTGCCAGAGTCAGCAGTACGTGGAACTAGGCCCAGTCTTTTGGTTTAGACCCATCTTTAGTACAAACTGACAACTTAAACTCCCCTAGAAATGGTGGATCAATAGATGTAAAAATGGCTTTTGATAGGTTCCATATATAACACCTCCAGTGACCAAGCTCAGGTGATAATACACTAGTTATATCTATATACTTATAGATCAGTCTTCCTTCATACAGAAGACAGTGTGGCGGAGTGAACCGATCCTGTGACTCAGAGCTTCTCCTGAGTTTTCATTCCAGCTCTGTCACTGATGTGTTGCGTGGTCTTGAGGAAATCACTTAATTTCTCTGTCTCAGCTTTCCCATCTGTAATGCCAGTGAGTAAAGGAATGGGGGGTGGGGGAAGCAATAGCTCAGTGGTTTGAGCATTAGCCTGCTAAACGCAGGGTTGGGAGTTCAATCTTTGAGGGGGCCACTTAGGGATCTGGGGCAAAAATCAGTACTTGTTCCTGCTAGCGAAGGCAGGGGGCTGGACTCACTGACCTTTCAAGGTCCCTTCCAGTTCTAGGAGATAGGTGTAAATGTTCCCTATCCAGGGATGTTGTGAGGATTAACTCATTAATATCTGGACAGTGCCCAGCAGATACTGTTAAGTGCAGGTGCTGTTGGCTTCTTTCTATGTGAATATCATTTATTTATTTGCATACTGCAGTAGAAATCTACACTAGAGTAACCTCCAAGTTATAGAGAGCTTTAAAGCTCAGACCAATCTCTAGTTCCACCAAAAATCATATTAGCCTAACTTGGCCTGTTTAAAAAAAGCCACTGTATTTCTGCTGGTTCTGTCATCCTTGGAACCGCTGCTCAGACCCAAGTGCATTTTGACAAGTTTCTGACAGGATTTTTATTCAAATTCTCACATTCCACTCAAAAACCAGTCATTCCCGGAACAAACGAAACAACATTTTCATTGGGTCAGCAGAATACGGCAAGTGTCACTTTTCTTTTCCTCCCTGATCCAGGGCGTCCCCAGGAGGCAGGTTCCCACAAAAGAGTAACTATTGTTGGTTGCACAGTTAGGAACGAGTTTTTCCTTGTAGCTGCGTAACAGCATCCAGTTACACAGCTGGAAGCTCCCCAGTTAATGAAATGGCCACCTGGGTCTTTTTTTTTTTTTTTTTTTCCCAATCTATTTCCTTCCTCCTCCACCTTCATTCTAAAGAAAAATTGCCTCTCCAAAAGTGGCAGCCAAGAAATAAACTCTGGAGGTCAATAGCAGGCAGCCTCACGGTGACTGGGATCTTTTTACTTATTAGCTGCTACTCTTTTTTAGCACAGTTGTCAGCATCTTTGTGCAGTGTGTCTGTGTACCGCTGTCGGAAGACAAATAATGATGGGCTCGAGGCGATAATCAGGATCTTTAGAAAACGCAGAGATCTCGTGGGGAACAAGAAGGCTAGACATTTCCCCCAACACCCAAATGTACTGTATATTCATGAAACAGGCTCCCCTTTCAATAAAAATAAGATTGCTTGCATGGAGCTGTGCCTTTGGGAGGTACTCAGTCATTTCTAGCAGATTTTTAATAATCCAGAATCTCCTTAGATGTTCAGTGTATTTAAATCAGGATGCATCTGAGTTCTTATGACCCATATCGGGGACTCTGCTGTAGCTCAGACTGTAACCTTGGTGTGTAAGGCCAGAAATTCCTGACCCTCTCGCATTCCACCAGTCTGTAAATATGCTGATCCCCACCTTTATGCCAATATTAGAATCCTCTCTTGTCTTATATTCCTGGCCTAATCACATCCTCTGTCCACTCATGGATTTCCTGAATCTTTACCCTTTAGGGAACCACCCAATCCTTAGTCACCTTCATGAGCTTCCCGGTGCTCTGTAGATGTAATTCAAATTTGGCCTCCTGAATTTCAGTGTGTTTTGTCGACTTGCTTTACCGTATCCTATCTGACGTTATACCTTCTTACCTCTCCTCCTCCCACTCCTGCTGGAATTCGCCACTCTTATAGGGCTGACAAAGCCCAGCCTTGCTGACCACAGAGCATAGGGTCAGTCTCATCTGTTTACTTTGGAATCCGATGAAACTGTGCGACTCGAGCCAATATTGATCAATATGCCGTTAGGTTTTTGGTAGGCATTGAATATTGGGGATGCTCTTGGAGACCTAGCGATGGGAGATTTTTATAAACCTAAACAAACCACCATTGTGGCTTCCCTATGTCCCCTCTCTAAAGTTAAGGGTAACTTTCACTTCTACTGCCCCATTACGTGGAATTCTCTCCTTCCCTTTGAGGCACTGAATACTTTTGGTTTCAATCTCACTTTATAACCTTTATGTCCCACTTTTAGCCTATCACTGACTCTCACTCCCATTCCTCTTCCCCGACCCCACCCACATTTTTGCCCTTCTCCATTTTCCTGTGCCTGGGGCTAGCTTGCAGGAACACTTTCTTCCATCTTTCAAGTTTAATTTCTCTTACCCTGTATGCTCTCTCTCGTTTTCCCTCTTCCTGCCTGGATGAATCACCATACCCTGCTGTGTAAAGCATTCTCTGACTATTCTACATGTCTGCAAAGTGATTTCGATACATTTTATGAAGGGCTACATATGAAAACACTCGCTGTATTTGTTTTTAATGGGACAGTTGCATGATTTACAACATGCTGGTGCATAACAGAAAGGAATGGCTTAACATCTTCAGTGCAATATACCTTTGATTATGAGGTTTATGCATACCTCAACCAGTTAAGACCCTCCCACAACATCTGTTAATCAGTCGCCATTATATTAAGAGTTACAAATGTCTCTTCTTTCACTAATGGCAGTGGCTTGAGTTATTGAATGCTGGAATGACACCTGGCTGTTCCAAAGTGCATACAGAGACGCTAACGTTTACCTAGTTGTGTGTCTCTCTGTTGTGGCGGCCATCTTAGATTGGTACACAAATGGTCACTAAAGGGCTATATAGTGACCTTGACCCACTTTGCCACTCTAGCTGATGTCAATGGAACTGCTGTCAGAAAGAGGGTCATAGACAGCATTCAGAGATGTTATGATCAATATACAATTTGTCGGCAGGTTACTCAAATAACAAAGTTCACTGTCTAAGCTATAATATGTGTACCAGAAGAATCTACTGATAACACAAGTCCCATGGAGTGCTGCAAATTGGATTCATCCACTTATTTGGCAGAAGTAAAATGCTGTGGGCCCAACCTCAAAGTCCTTACTCGGGCAAAGCTCATTTACCATCCTTACTAACAAAATGTACCTCAATGGGAGTTTTGCCGGAGTAAGAGCTGCAGGCTCAGGGACAAAGGAAAATAGCTTTTACTTAAAAAAAAAAAAATCAGCTCAAACCGTATTTGTTATGTTGATGTTTTACAGACAGGTCAAGTGAGACAAAGAAAGGTTTACAGAATTGTCCAAGATATAAAGCAAGTCAATAGGATTGTCAAAATAGAACCCAGGAATCCAATCGCAAGACACTGCCCTCACTGACAAGCATCAAAAGTTATGCACGTGTACGGAGAAGCTCTCTCTTATAACCAGATACAGAATCTTGTACCTCTACCGAATTTAAGAGAAGCAACTGTGACTGTAGCCTCCTCTGCCAAGGCTCAGTAGAACTCCTGCAAATTAAGCTAGTTCAGTTACCCTCAGTTGTGCCTCTCTATATACCTCCATGCTCCATGCTCACAGGCAACTGCTCTAGAGAGCTGCCTGCTAGCCTGCCACCAGAAATATTGCTTTTTACAGGGGACAGCAATCAAGACCATCTATTCCCATAAAGCACTAAGCTGTAAAACATCTTCACATTTATGTGGGGGGGGGGGGGGGAAGAGAAGGGAATTTGTTTCTCAAAAAGGTGCCTGAAGGAAAGAAAAAGCAATCACACTACATTTTCATATTGCAAAAGATGCCGCATTGCTATGATACAACATAAATTATCACAGCCCGGGCCCAAAGCAGTGATTCAAAAACAAGAACAAAAACTTTGGCCTTGGTCACTGAAGAGTTGACTAGCGCTCACATATTCTTCCTAGTTTCCTCCTGATGGGAGGTAATTCGCTTCCCGCATGCCCCCGCCCACATCTGTCCCCACAGTGCATCAGTCTCTCATGATAGCTCCATAGAGTGAAAGCTCTCAAGCTTTCTCCAGCTAGTATATTATTCTTTGGATGATCAGTCTGATTGAATTAAGAGATCCATATGTCATTAGCTGATTGTTAATAAGATGCAGGTGGTCTTTGATGGGGGGGGGTAATTGGTATGTGCAGCAATTACAAACAACATTCGCCACAGCAAAGCCATCAATTTTTTATTTTATTTCCTTTAATTTCTAATAAGAGCCATCCCCTCCCTGCGCACAGAGTCAGAAACCTAAAAACGAACTAGGATGACTAAATTAAGCAAGTGGAAAAGAAAGCCACACTCCCCGTCATGCTTTCCTATCTAGAAAACATTCTTGTTGAATTTCCCATCCTGCTTTGATCAGAGTGCCTGAGGGTCCGATCCTGCCCTTCCCAGGCTAGGATTCAACCTGGAGTAGGCTTTAATTAATATGAAATACTCCGAGTCAAACTTCAAAACAAGTGAGTATCTGACCCTGCTGCAAACCGCCCACAAAGACTATTTAAATCCTCAAATCTTGGACGATTAAGAAAGGGCCAAATCTTGAGGTCTTCACTCAGACAAAACCTGCACTCTAGTCAATGGAGGGTTTGGTCTGAAGAAGAAGCTCCAAATTTGGCCTAAGGGAAACTGAAGTAAGTAATTGGCACTGCAGTTAGAGGATCTGCGGTATCTTGGCAATAAGAAATTGGCAACTGATGTAAAGCACTGCAGTGCCATTAAAATAGCAAGTGAAGAGCTAGAACAGTGACCTGTTCCTGAGGGGGAAAAGCCATTGAGAAAGCCAGTAGCAAAGCTGTCAGAGACCCCAAGTCCCAGCCTAGAGTGTAGACCACAAGCCCAGCATCTCTGTCCCAGTGAACAGCCTCCTCTTCGTATTGTCAGAGCATCTCTCTTTCACTCACACACACTTTTCTGTTTTGGGAGAATCACTTTCAGTTGAATCTGTCCACACAGATGGGTAATTGAAGTGGTGCGCATAGGTGCTGCTACACCCCCTGGCTTGAAGTGGTTTCCAGTAGATACAGGGTCTACAGTTTGGTTCAATGGCTCTCAGCACTCCCACTATACAAATTGTTCCAGCGCCCCTGGTGATGCACCAATAACATGAAAGGCATCTCATCAATTTTCACTTCTGTCGTAGAGTTGCCATTTTGATTAATTCTCCCCCGCCCCCCCCCCCCCGCCTCCCCTTGCCTCCCAATATCTTTAAACACACCAAAGGACAGAAAATCTGAGTCTGACTGCAGGACGTCTAGGCTGAATGATAGAATTCTAAAATTTAAAAAAGGGGTGTGGATTTTGTATCTGTCCTACATTGTTTTTCAGTCTGAGCCAGCAAACACTTCCCTAGATTTGTCATTTGTGATAAGCGGACTATTTTATGTATTTATTTTTTAAAAAGGAACATGCAGCACATTCCTTCTGTGACAAGCATTCCTATTTGGTAGATTAGGCAGCTCTGAAAGATACTAAATCACTAGTCAGTTAGCACTAACACACCTTGGGGGCAACATACAGCATGGTCTCTCGCTAACATCATGAGCCGGATTCACAGGAGTCTATGCAGGCTTTTGATGGTATAAACCCCAGTGCTGAGACGCCAGCACTGGAAAGTCTGTCACAGTGGGAAGCTGGAGAGTTCTTTAGAAAGCAGCCACACCCTCTCCCCCACCAGGGGCCCACATACTGCACCCATTAACCAGTCTCTGTTGGTTAATAACATAAGTAAGGGGTACTTCCTAGAAACTGATCGGTTTTATCCATCTACAACGCACACATGACTGTCCCATCTAGTGGTCAATTGCAGCTGTCTGTGCCCCCTAATAATAAAACCTCACTGGACTAGTTATCTTGTCCTAGTCCCACCTGGAATGAAAATACATTTGCTGTTAATGGCATCATGCTGATGTTTCAACAGCCATGTAATCACTTGGTCCCTTGGCCTCATGAAAGGAATACCAGATGTTTTGATGGGCTCTTTAACATCTTTGCCTCATGTCATGTCCATTCCCCTGGCATTCACCAGGTGCACGTATCGAACCCACCGCATTGATTAGCCAGCCCCTTGGATGTCTGATACCACTTACACTTGCAGAGTTGAAGGCCATGGGGAAATCTCCTCCACTGTTTGATCTGTCATCAATCCTTAATTCCCCCTCTAAGGTTTGTGTGAAAAGCTCACTCTCTTCCCCCCCCCCATGCATACGATTCCTAACAGCTCTGCTGCGAGCGAGCCGCTAGATCAGTGAGTGACCTACACTGAAAAGCCAACATACAGGAAGGCCATCAAGATAAAAATTTAGCTTAATGGTAACTATGCAAGGGCTTCCTACCCTCATATGTCAAGGGAACACACCCTGACATTTATGTTTATCCTACTGTACTGTTCAGGGCTTTCCAAAAAACAACTTGGAGAAGGTTAGGCATACTTCACATGTCTGGCATCTGAAGAATGTGTGCACACAGTGGGCCAAAGATCAGGAATTGTAGGGAGCCCCAGGCAAGTGATGAAAATTGGGTTAACGTGCCACCCAGCTACGAGAACAAGTAGACTTCATTCTCATAAGGACATCACAGGATCCTGAAATTAAGCCCAGAGGGCATCGCTTACAAGTCTCTCAGACATCAGTGTGTGACCCTGGCCTTTGTGTGTGACAATAAATCATAACGAAATGCCAATACATGTGTGTGTGTGTTACATACATAAATGGGCACTGCACAGCAGGAAGCATAAAATAAACCAAAGTTCTTGCCCTGAGTGAGTTTCAAGTTTGCTTAGTTCAAACACCTTGCCCTATAGATTATTTACAGAAAGAAACAGGGAGCCAGAAGCAAAGATGTTTGGGATGATGCAACCCACATTGTTGTGCACCATGAATGCAGTCCCTCACAACAAGATACAGTCAAGAGACGTGGCAGGGCAGGTACGAAGGGACGCACACATCTGTGCATCAGTACACATTCTGTTAAGCTCTGATTGCAGTAAGATACCAGCCCTGGTCGTGCATGAGTGTGTCAGGATATATAATAAGAGTGGTAACTATTTCGCAATTGTTAAGGCAGTAATTACCTTGTAACACTACTGCCCCCGACAGTTTGTTCACTGCTCATCACAAGGTTAGAAGGACAGTGTGGAGAAATTTTTGAAAACCCTCTTTTGCTCATTTGGCTGAGGACAAGTGGAATAATCTTTTCTGACAAGTATTAAGATATCTTCCATACCAAATTCTATATCTGCTGCTATTGCTTGGAGGAGTCACATCAGAGGCTTCATGCCAGGCTAGGGAGGCTCTCCCCTCTAGGTCATCAGTTCAAGTCGAGGACCCTACTCAGTGTGGACTGAAGGACAACACAATAGGTGAAGCCCAGAGGGCAAAATATGGCCTTAAGCTTCCTTTATATTTGCCCAGATCCTGGGCCAGACAGGGACCAATGTATCCTCAGCATAAGTTACAACAATACTGCCCCAACACATGCCAGACAAGCCCCCTCTCATTCTGGCCTACTCCCTTCATCAGGGGCTTTGTACTCTTTCACTGGAGGAGATCTCGTCCAGCGAGTTCCAGTGCCTTTATGGCTACAGTACACCACACTGGTAGCATTGCAGAGGCAGAATTGGCCCCTGGAAGTTTATCACCTGAAATGTGTTTTTTGTTAAATGAGTTCAGGGCTCTCAGTCCAATTGCCATGACAAAGGAAAAGGGTTGAATTATGGGACACAGCAAATTTGCACTTAGATCAACCCCCCAGGGTACCATTAGAGGAGAAGTTCCACTGCTATTGCCTACGTGGTATCTGCTTGATGAATAACAGTATGCTGTATAGACTCAGACTTTAAGGTCAGAAGATGATCTAGTCCAGGGGTTCTCAAACTGGGGGTCAGGATCCCAGGGGGTCACGAGGTTATTACACGGGGGGTTGCGAGCTGTCAGCCTCCACCCCAAACCCGGTTTTGCCTCCAGTATTTATAATGGTGTTAAATATATAAAAAAGTGTTTTTAATTTATAAGGGGGTGGTCGCACTCAACGGCTTACTATGTGAAACGGGTCACCAGTACAAAAGTTTGAGAACCACCAATCTAGTCTGACCTCCTGCACACTGGAGGCCACAGAACCTCGCCCACCCACTCCTGTAATAGACCCCCCAACCTCTGGCTGAGTTAGTGAAGTCCTCAAATTATGATTTAAAGACTTCAAGTTACAGAGAATCCACATTTACTCTAGTTTAAACCCGCAAGTGACCCGTGCCCCATACTGCAGAGGAAGACAAAAAACCTAATTGTAGCTGGGTCAGTCCCAGGATATTAGAGAGAAAAGGTGGGTGAGGTAATATCGTTTATTGGACCAACTTCTGTTGGTGAGAGACGCAAGCTTTCGAACCACACAGAGTTCTTCTTTAGCTCTGGGAAAGGAACTCCGAGCATCACAAAAAATGCAAGGTAGAAGAGATAGTTTAGCATAAGTAGTTAGCACATATTGTAAGGGACCACGTGGTAACTACTCATGCTAAACAATCTGTTCCACCTGGCATTTTGAACTGGGAGTTCCTTTCCCAGACCTGAAGAAGAGCTCTGTGTGGCTCGAAAGTTTGCATCCAGCGGCGGCTCCAGGCACCAGGGCTCCAAGCGAGTGTCTGGGGTGGCAAGCCGTGGGGGGCGCCCTGCCAGTCCCTGTGAGGGCGGCAGTCAGGCAGCCTTCAGCGGCTTGCCTGCTAGAGGCAGGGCCGGCTCTAGGATTTTTGCCGCCCCAAGCAGAAACAATTTTGCCCCCCCCCCGCATTTTTTTCTTACCCCACCCCCAGCCCCGCCTCAGCTCCGCCCCTTCCCCAAATCCCCAGCCCTGCCTCCTCCCCCCAGGCTCTCAAACCTGGGAGGGAGGGTGAGCAGTGGCGTGCGAATCAGCTGTTTCGTGCGCCGCGGCCACTCTGAATCTCCCCCTCCCTCCCAGGTTTGAGAGCCTGGGAGGGAGGGGGAGCAGCGGCGCGCGAATCAGCTGTTTCGCGCGCCATGGCGCGCGAGCGGCAGCAGCGGAGGTGAGCTACGGTGTCCGGGGCACATTTTTAGGGGCGGCATTCTGGCGCCAGCCATGCTGCCCCTAAAAATGTGCCGCCCCAAGCACCAGCTTGTTTTGCTGGTGCCTAGAGCCGGCCCTGGCGAGAGGTGCGCCAGTCCCGCGGATTCGGCGGCAATTTGGCGGCAGGTATGCCGAAGCCATAGGACCGGCGGACCTCCCGCAGGCATGCCGCCAAATCCGTGGGACTGGGGACCTCCTGCAGGCATGCCACCGCAGGCTGCCTGTCTGCCATGCTTGGGGAGGCAAAAAAGCTAGAGCCGCCCGAGCTTGCATCTCTCACCAACTGAAGCTGGTCCAATAAAAGATATTACCTCACCCACCTTGTCTCTCTGATGACTAATAGAGCATTCAGAACCAACTTAACTTCAAAGAAGAGCCCCTCTGTTTAATGGTCTCTAGGAACCTTACCACTGAGAGTTCTGGGTAGTGTGTATTTTCCTTAGCGTGCCTGCCAATTAAGCACGGAGCAGCTCTCTCCATGGGGATGGTACATCTCGTGAGACTCTCCCCACTGACAACCAATTTGAGTGTATGTATGTTGATTTTTGTGCTGTATTTAAAGTGAGATGGTACTACAGCCCCGCACAAAATCAAAAGAACTTCAAAGTAACAAGCAAACAACCCCCAGCATCACCTACCCACCAAACACAAAATGAATTGTGGCTGTCTGGATGCACACTTTGTTTATTCAGTTCATGACACAGAAAGCTATTAGCAGAGGGCGAAGGGAACTGGAGCAATTGATGTAAAATAATGGAGCTCACAGCCGTTATGACTGTATATTTTTTTAATTGAATAAGTACATCCATTTAACAGCCTCCATTCTCCTGCCTGCAGTGTGTCAGGTTATTTCCATTAATTGGCTATTGTTGGCCCTCTAAAGCAGGCTACATGCTTGTTTATGTTTCCATTTAATTTTAACTATCTGCATCATGCTGTAAAAGGGGGCACGTGTAACCAACCCAGCCCCACTCAAATACAGCAAATGAGATCAACACGGATTCCTCCAAAGCGCAATAATTTATTTTAAAATGCTTCAGGTTATCAATGGATCAGTGGCCTATGACAGTGCAGGGATATCCCTCTGGAGCCATGCAATTTAGTCTTATCAGAATCAGTATGGGGGTGGGGGAAGAGAAATGAATCTGATGTGAGGACACCTTTTAATGATGAAAAGATGTCATGGCATTCAAGCGGGGCATGGCTCTCCTTTTCGTTTGGCATTAATACATTGTCCCTTCTCAATATATGTCCCGTGGGGAGTATGTAGCAGAAAGAAAAGATTCCCTCCAATCACCAGCCAGAAAAGGAGTTTACTGCAGTGCTAGCAAATATGATTACAGAATACTGTTAAATCCTTAAGGCTAAAAACATGACATACCTTTAAAACTGTACATACTCGTAGGGAATTCAGTGCCTGTGCCCACAGTGTGTGTGAATATGAGCGACAGAGTTGGAACAAGCAAACCTATTATATGTTTATGGCTCACAACATGTAGGATGCTTTCCAGCTATTCAAAAGTAGTGTAGTCAAGGGAAAACATCTCAGTTGGAGAATCTGGAGTTTATCCCTTAAATGAGAAGTGGGTAAAGCGTTTATTTATTCCCATGCTCCTGTGACAAGTCCATCCTGTGTCTGAACATCACAACTGCCATGCACGTTATCTACTAGTTAGTTATGCTCACCCAAAAGTGCATTTTAATGGCACTTTCAGGCCCTAATGTCATTCTACTCTAAACCCAATTCAAAATAAGGGCATCCTCAGTGTCTACCAGGCCACTGCCCTGGAATACCAGAAAGGGGAATTTACCCACTTCATTTTTTACCGATACATCACTGTATCCCTACCTTGAGGAGCTCATACTGTCTGAGGGTACATCTACACTACCGGGGGGAGTCGATTTAAGATACGCAAATTCAGCTACGTGAATAGCGTAGCTGAATTCGACATATTGCAGCCGACTTACCCCGTTGTGAGGACAGCGGCAAAATCGACTTCTGGGGCTTTTTGTCGGCGGCGCTTATTACCACCTCCGCTGGTGGAGTTAGAGCGCCGATTCGGGGATCAATTGTCGCGTCCCGATGGGACGCGATAAATCGATCCCCGAGAGGTCGATTTCTACCCGCCGATTCAGGCGGGTAGTATAGACCTAGCTTTAGAGACAATCAGATAGAGATTAAGGGGAGGGAACAGGATGCATGTAAACAAGCCAACTAGAATCACTGTAGATGGCATGATGGAAGTGGACTTTTAGAGGGTCTTAAATATGGACAAGGCAGAGGCCTTGTGGATGAGCTCAGTGAAATGGGACAAGCCTAAAAGGGCCACAGGAGAGAAGGTACTGATGTGACTGTGTGGGACTGACACGTGGATGGGTTGGGGATGGGGAGAACATTGGCAGGATGGAGGGGGCTGGGAGCAATTGGAAGGGGCAGAGTTTTCATGGTGGCAAGGAGCTTAAATTCAATGCAGACGCATCCCGGCCTACCCAAATCACACCCCCATCCCGCTCCCCGGCAGGAGCACTGGGCAGGTGGGCGGAATGGGGCAAGCCCCCGTGCCTGGACCCTGCTCCCCAGCAGGAGCGCCGGGTGGGGGGACAGGGCAAGCCCCCATGTCCCAAGCCCATTTCCCCAGCAGGAGTGCGGGTTGGGGGGGTGGACTGCAGGGGGAAGGAGTGGGGAGGAACCCCCACTTGTCCTGGCCCAGGGCCCCACAAAACCATACTTCCTCTCTGTGGGGGGAGGCGACCCCTCTGTCATTGCCCATCCACCCGACAGCCAGGGCCTACCCAGTTTTTCTATCCTAGCTATACCACTCATTCAATGTGATAACAAAGGGTGCCAACAGAGGGATTCAAAAGAGAAAAGTGATACGGTCAACCATCATTTTAAAGGCAAATGTTTTTTGTTTTACAGTGTAGATCCTAAATATACATTACAGGAAAATGAAGGGAAATTCAGAAAGATGGACAAGACTGGGTGAGAAATTAAATTTTCTTTAAAACTGGTCAGTAGCACCAACAAACCACTTGTGTTCTCATGGAAATCTGAGTAAATTTGCTTGCAGAGGGGGAAAAAAAGTCATACACACATACTGCAGAAAGTAAGACAGACAGAATTTGGCAGCATTTCTTGCATGTGTTCAGGGGCCCCACCCGTCTACAGTTTTAACAAGACACTATACTTTGGTTAATGTGTTACATAAGGAAACATGGGAACCAATTTCCAATGGAGCTTCTGGGCAGGTTTTCAAGTGTTCAGCTCCTATTTTAATTAATTAATGGAGATATCCCATCTCCTAAAACTGGAAGGGACCTTGAAAGGTCATCGAGTCCAGCCCCCTGCCTTCACTAGCAGGACCAAGTACTGATTTTGCCCCAGATCCCCAAGTGGCCCCCTCAAGGATTGAACTCACAACCCTGGGTTTAGCAGGCCAATGCTCAAACCACTGAGCTATCCCTCCCCCCTTATTTACCTAAATAAGGGCCAGACTTTTCCGAAGTACTCTGTTTACCCAGTAGCAAATACTGCAAAATGTATGGCCGGATTTTCAAGGACCTCAACTGATGTGATGAGCTCATTTGACAAATCTGGCCCTTATTCGAGTGCTCAGTTTCACAAAAATATATTTAATTTAAAATCTGATTTTCCATCAAAAAAAAGGGACAGAAATGTTTTGACCAGCCCGAACATGGTCTTGAGGTTCACAGTAATTGTTTAGCTTGCTAAAGTGACCTCTAAAATAAAAACGTGTCAACGTTTTGTGTTGTAATTCAAAGCAGTGGTAGCCAGAACACAAAATCTGATGCCCTTCTATATTCAGCATCCTATGCTTCGAACTGGCTATTAACCCATTGCCACAGTTACTGATGTTCAGGTTTAATACCGGTCAATAAAGAAAATACTTCTGCTTCTCCCAGACACAATGGTTGCTATCTTTTTGACTGACACTAACTAATTTGAGTGGGTTTTAAATTGACATTTATCACTGAAGACTTCAGGATTCAAGCTACTGTATTGGAGCTCAGCAGACTTGAGCTGGTGCTTAAATTAAACAAGAGCTCACGAGAGGCGAGTATCAGCACTTCTTGGGAATTGGGAAAAAAAAAAGGTTCACACATTCACGTGGAAAAGAAAAGAAAAAGATGCTCTAACTGCAGGAATGAATGTGAATACTGAAAATAAAGGGCCCGATTCCCTCCTGCCTCATCAAGTCCTGTGCAAAGTGAATGGAGATAATATTGAAATCAATTCTCCACTCCCACCCCAGTGATGGCATTTTACCTTGCCTAGGTGTCAGTGACGACATATGGTGCAAGGACATGGAGTTTGGAAGACGGAACAAGGAGAGCCTAACTGGACCTGTCCTATTTTCTCCCTCCTCTCATTCTCTACTTTCCCTGCAGCATTACAGGAGTGTGCCTGCTTCCGGTACGACTCTTCCTGGCTCAGAGCTGCTTTGCAACATTCTGGAAGTTGCTTAATGCAATTCTTCCATCTTCCAGATGGGATCCATTTTTGCGAGCCTGTGGGAGATTTAAAGCGATGGGAATCCTGAATTCAGAGGATGTGTCAATAAAGAAACCAATGTTGGGGAAGGACAAATTTTGGGGCCCTCTCTAACTTAATACATTAAGGGTCCAATCCAGTGCCCAATGAAAGGAATGGAAAGCCAGTGCAATCTGATGTAGTCCCTTTTAATTTTCTATATCAACAGAATAATTTAGATAGTAATAATCTCCCGAATGCATGTAGCATCTTTCATCTCTAATTATGCCAAGTCAGACACTGACTATACAAAGGCCATTCACTCAGCTCCAAAAGGGAACAATTACTGGGTTGAAATGGGGCAGCCTTTAATGGCAACTTTATGCAACAGTTAAGGGTAGGAAGTGAAGGAAAATGCCGTAATCCACTGGCACGTAGAAGGAATTTAGGGAGATGGCTTATTTTACTTTAAGATGGCATTTTGCCAGGATATACAAATTAATGTCTAAACTGCTGGATGTTTTATGACCACAAAACACTCCTCCAGAAGGCAGCAAGTTTAAAATGGTAAACAGGGACTTACATAAATATGTTTTCCCCAACTGCACTATAATGTCCCATATGGCATCCAATCCTTCTAGTAACAAAATCCCCATTGGCTTCAGTAGTGAAGATCAGACCCAGGGGCAGCTGAACAGTATAAACACAGAATTCCTCATAATAGAGGTTGTTAGCAGGGGTAATGGGAGAGAATGTCACTATTTAGAAGTTAACATTTATTTTATAGAAATAATTTACTGTTTAGAAAATACGGATATCATGAGGGAAGCTTTACTGCCAGTGAAGGTAGAGGAATAACGAGCAGTGCAGGTTCCCCTGGGGGGAATTCCCCATCCAAAATTGTTTCTTTACAATGACTACGGAGAAACATGTGTGTAAAGTAGGTAAACTGCTTTAGAACTGCTCCCTGGTTTGGAATCTTTTGAGATGAAATCAGATTTGTTTTGAAGAGATGAAACAGTATGATGTTGGATAAGGGGAAAAAAAAAGTAAATAAACCAGCACTGAATCAAATGCCTTTCACAACTTCACTGATCTAACACAGTAGTTCCCAAACTTGTTCTGCTGCTTGTGTAGGGAAAGCCCCTGGTGGGCCGGGCCAGTTTGTTTACCTGCTGTGTCCGCAGGTTCGGCCGATCGCGGCTCCCAGTGGCCGCCGTTTGCTGCTCCAGGCCAATGGGTGCTGCTGGAAGCCGCGTGGGCCGAGGGACATACTGGCCGCCACTTCCAGCAGCTCCCATTGGCCTGGAGCAGCGAACCGCAGCCACTGGGAGCCGCGATCGGCCGAACCTACGGACGCGGCAGGCAAACAAACCGGCCCGGCCCACCAGGGGTTTTCCCTGCACAAGTGGTGGAACAAGTTTGGGAACCACTGATCTAACGGGTTTGGGGTTTTTTTTAATCTCTTTGGCTCCTTTTGCTATTGTCATAATCTTTGAACTAAATGAACTCTTGGTTGATGAAATGAAAAAATTTGTATCCCGTCATTAGTAGGAACAGATATCAAAAGACAGCAGAGCCTTGTCTATGTTAAGGCAAAACTGTCTTTTCTTTTAAGAATCCTTGTATAGAGTGGGGCTTGCTGATTTGATAGTCCTTCAGTTACCACAAAGTTGTTCCTCCTTATTTTCCTAGGGCTGGTTACTACAGCAACAGTCTGTTTGCGATTGGAAGCAACATATTGCATGCATCATAAACCCAAAGCACTGCTACTGCCTCTAGAAATTTGAAATACAACAGAACAGGAGCCCATCCCGATGAGATATCCGTTTGTTAGCATATCGCCCCTTGCTCTTTGCAAAGATGAAATCCAAAGAAGCCCCACCTCTGACTCAGCAAGGTGCATATACATGGGCCCAGCTTTAACCACCCGAGTACTCTGTATTTCAATGGGAACACACACATGCTTAAAGTTAGGCACATGTTTATGTACCTTGCCAAGTCAGAGCCTTGGGCACTCTCCCCAACACCATGTGTCAGATTTTCCAAAAGTGGAGTGGGGGCAATCGTGCATGCATGAATTTGCACTCTTAAACCTGTAACGGGACCCACGTGGAATCCCACTGAAGTCCATGATGATGAGCACAGGCATGAGGATCTGCCTGCATGGATCCAACTGCTGGATCAGGCCCCTAACTAGCACACACACTTTTCCAAGTTGTACATGCAGCTGTGGTAAGGGTAGCTAATTAAACATAACTTCCTATGGCATATGTGCATGTAATGACATCTCTAAATTTTGTGGGACTATAATACACTAAGTTTGCAAAGTGTTTGCATTTTAGATCCAGTGGGACTATTCACAGAGAATGCACAGCTAAGCCTATGCACAAGTCTGTGCAGGTTTTGGCCTAGACAGAATGGTCTAACTTCATCCTTTTCTCCATCAGTGGAGTTACACCAGGAATGGATGGCCCATCAACTGCAATAGCTGTATTACTGTAGTAACAAATTTCCAGCCCTGAGGACCACACAGTTGCAGTCCTAATTTTGTTTATCCTTCGCTTAATTCTGTCAGGTTTCACAATACTTTTCAAATCCATGCTCCACTCTCCCCCACCCCCCACGCCCCATATTATGGTGGAGTTTCCCCACCACAAGCGTTTCCCAAATATCAGTTTCTCACTAGACAGGTGGCCAGAAAGTCTCACTCTTGTGCAATATGAATAAAAAGAAATAGACACAGTACACTAGGACAGTTCCATCCAGTTCACTGTATGAGCACTCTTGAAGGAATTCTTATCCTTTCTGGTCAAGTCAGGGGTGAGCAGATATTAACTAATACCTAGGAGTCCCATAAATGCCTTGCCTAGCTCAATCACAGACCAGACACAATATGCACATTACTGAAGTGAGCCATATGGCAAAAGTTACATAGTTTGGCCAAGAAATTATCATTTCTTTGCAGCTGTCTAATGTGACAAGATGACTGTCTGGACTATCATTAATAATTAGTTTCTCTCCTAAGGCAGTAATCTGTGCTCACTTTACTCCTGATTTAAAAGGATAGAACTTATCCCAGAAACCTGTTATCCTGGATGCATACAGCACAGCCCCTACAGAGTGAACACTTTATTATAGGAGAAGAAGGTTGGTATAAAATACTGCACGTTGACAATACGCAGGGAATAACTGAGGGTGTATAACACAGTGGAGAATGAACCAGTCATGACACTTAACTAGCTTTGCTGAGAGCTCATATGCTTCTTTTTGCCAAGGTCACTGAAAATTCTATCATTTGACATCACTGAAAAAGTCAACTAAATTCAAAGCTGAGCAAATAAGTCACAATCAGTATTTTATTTAACCTTCATTCCTGCTCATGACAAATACAAAGCAGATCCAGATTTTTCTTGTTTATTTTGTATTCATATTTATTCAGAGAATGATTTTCACTCTTTTACTCTATGAATGGATCACAGTCTGAAGAAAGCATTCGATAAATAGTATTTAACAAATCAAATTGTGATGCAGGGGTGGGATGGGTCAGAAATTACTCGTGGATACTGCTGGTCTCCGATTGGATGAGTGCACACCCACTTCTGGCACAAATAACCACATTTTGAACTGCTAGGAATGAGTTTTCATGGACATTCATGCCATTTTAACAAAAAAAAAACAAAAAACGCTGTTTGCAAAAAGTGAAAAACCAAAACAGTTGGGAAGCAAGGTTATGAGGAAATTCAAATGATTGTTGAGTGGATTTTGTTTTGGCAGTATTTTCCCAGCATCAGTTAAACCAGGGGTCAGCAACGTTCGGCACGCGGCTCGCCAGGGTAAGCACCGGGCCAGTTTTATTTACCTGCTGACGCGGCAGGTTCAGCCGATCGTGGCCTCCACTGGCCGCGGTTCGCAGTCCCGGGCCAATGGGGGCGGCGAGAAGTGGTGCTGGTGAGCGATGTGCTGGCCGCGGCTTCTCGCCACCCCCATTGGCCCGGGACGGCGAACCGCGGGCAGTGGGGGCCACGATCAGCCGAACCTGCCGCGTCAGCAGGTAAATAAAACTGGCCCGGCCCGCCAGGGTGCTTACCCTGGCGAGCCTCGTGCTGAACATTGCCGACCCCTGAGTTAAACCATCCACTCTTTAAAGGTTATGTTAACGCAGCAAGTTTAATGCCTCGAACAAAATTCCTGATGGCCCCTCCTCCTTACCACCCTGCGTACGTACCTCTCCCCAGTTCCGATCTCAGAGTGGTCATATCTATCTTGCCAATGTATCTACTCCACTGACTTAAGCAAACTGCTAATTTTTCAAGATTTTTTATATGATCAATAACGCAGAAATTATAAGACTTAATTTAAACTCATGGTTTGTGGCATTGAGAGAGTTGCTCCAGAGAATTCGGCTTTGTATTTACCTTGAGGCCATTTGTTATCCTGTATTTTACACACAAAGTGATATATTTCCAGTCCTCTTTGTACAGTGGAACCCTCCCACAAAATTCAAGAAAATGCTCAGAGCATAAAATTCCAGTGTGCAGAGCTAAATGCTGAAATAATGATTTTATGACCATTTAAGGAATAAATGGGCTGTGCTGTGAACATGGTAGAACCTTCTTAAGTAGATGCAAGGGGTGTTAATCTAGGAGAGGACTACAACAGCTACGCTCTTTAGACAACCTATCCAATAGGTGTCCCCGCTGTTTCACTAAGTTTGATATCATGGGACATATTCAGAAAGGCAACAGAAGCTGAGCAGGGTTACACGGGTGGCCATTCCAGCCAGGTGTATTTTGTTCTATTTGGTAACTCAACCAGAGAGGTCATAGCAAGGTGGTTTGTTGATGGGATTGCCTTTTGGCTTCCAGTCAGAGTAGGTCAGGGGTGAAGTTTCTGTAGCCATTAAATACCATGCTGAGGGACACAAGAGAAACACAGGCAGGCAGGCAAATTAGATAAGCACATGCCTCAGTGCTTTGCTGAATTGGGGCCAGCAGAATTGGTGGCTAGCTACTACTGAGTCCTATGGAAATGGAGCGGATACTGTATAGACAGCAGATGGACACAGAGTCTAGAACAGGGGTCGGCAACGTTCGGCACGCGGCTCACCAGGGTAAGCACATCGCTCGCGTGCACCGCTTCTCGCCACCCCCATTGGCCCGGGACGGCGAACCGCGGCCAGTGGGGGCCGTGATCGGCCGAACCTGCCGTGTCAGCAGGTAAATAAACTGGCCCGGCCCGCCAGGTTGCCGACTCCTGGTCTAGAAGCGTTCAGAGGACAACTTCACTCACAAAGTTTTCTGAAGCACGGTCAGTGCGGGGTTCCTCACAGAAACCCATGAGCTCTTTACCCTAAGGCTAGGATATTTCAGTTGATAACCAAAACCTAGCGTTACCCCTTAACCCCATCATGTAACACCATGCAACTAACCCCAAGCTGCCTGAGATGGACTGAGTAATTTTGCAGCATGATCACAACCATTGGGAGTTAGATGCCTAACTCCCCATATATCACAATAGACTTACCGGCTTTGCCATCCTGCTCCCCTATAGGTAACATTTTCTGGGGTCCTTCCACAAGATGCTGAGTAGGAGCACCTGCTCTACACAGAGAACTTTCTTTGTGTGTGAGGGTGTGTGCTCAGAATAGCTTTTCAAAGGAATTATTAGAAAACTTGCAAGGAGAAATGCCCCTCAGATCCAGTGTCTTCATACAGTAATCATTGGACATGTCAACTAACACACTATGGAGGCAGCTAAAGTACACTGGATAAGTGGTTAATTACTGTCTTATAAGCTACTTTGATGTTCTGCAGCTCAAGCTCAACCACAAGTGACCAATATCATTAGAGTTTAAGGGACATGGGAAATTGCTGTGAAAAGAGAACACCTTTCCTAATCATCCACTGCCTCATTATGGCTGCCAACCCAAAGGATGACACCAGCTTTCTCTACTAAGAGCAAATACCCCTGCATTTCTCTGCCATGGTATTTTAAGTGGAAGAGGGGCAGGGAGGGCACAATGGTGATCAGTGGCAGAGAGATGTTTCTTGTAGTAGTTAGTTCTTGGTAGATCAAAGCCAAGGTACCTTCACAGACATAGAAGCACAGAGAAGAACCCCAAATTCACCCTTTCTATTGATGCCGGATAAACCAGACAACAGAACGAGCTGCAATAGCAGGAACACCTCAACTGCATTCAACAAACTTCAAAGTCTTACCTATATACAGGGAGGAATCTTTCCGTCTCACGTGGTCATCGATGTAGGAAACTCCTAGTGGCTGTACAGGGGTAGCACCAATGCCTAGGAGCACTTGTGCTCCAATGAGAAGCAAGTACATCATGTTGGTGGTAGTCCTATTCCTGCAGATAAGATCCGGGTCTGGTCCCTCGTTGCTGGTGGACCCGTTGGCAGCACATACATCCCTCCCTTCAGCCCCCCAGCGTATTTCCCCAGATTCATATTCGTACTGATGGGTCAGAAATTCAGGCAACGCCGAAAGGAGGGCGCCCAGAGCCATGACTATTCCTCCGCATCCTATCAAACGTGGCCTATGCCCCCGGGCTCCAAAGTAGCTCACAAAGAGAATGAGGGCCAGGTTCCCAATCTCAAAGCTGCTGGCTATCACCCCCACGTCAGCGCTCTGCAGGTTGAATCGCCGCTCCAAGGTAGTTAAAACACTCACCTACAAAGAGAGAGAAATCCAGAGACAATTACTTAAAGAGCACATAACCTACATAACATAAGAACGGCCACACTGGATCAGACCCAAGGTCCATCTAGCCCAGTATTCTGTCTTCTGACAGTGGCCAATGCCAGGTGCCCCAGAGGGAATGAACAGAACAGGTAATCATCAAGGGATCCATCCCCTGTCCACCCTTCCCAGCTTCTGGCAAACAGAGGCTAGGGACACCGTCCCTGCCCACCTTAGCTAATAGCCTGTATTCGGTTTACTCCATTTGCCGATCTTACCATGATGACTCACAGCTGTTAGTAGGTTTGGGCCTGACCCAGAGACCTGGGAAGTCAATAGGAGTCTTTCCATTGATTTCAGTAGACTTTGAATCAGGCCATGACACTGCAAGTTGTCCCTTGGAATGACTGACTGCTTGTGAAGCAAGGGGCTATGGGACATGATCAAGCGCGCTAGTATCAGATGCTGTATTAGCAGCACTAGGCAAGGCAACCATAAAGCCTTCTAGACCTTGGTGTAAGACCACGGGCAACATTTTCAGAAATGCTTGCATGACTTCGGCACCTAAGTCACATTCACAAAGAGGCTTGGAGTCCTAAAAGCCAAAGGCTCCAGCTGCCCTAGGCACTTTACAAACGTTGACCCCCAAAGCTTGAATCTCATTGGCGGCATGGGTATCATTCCAGCACATCCTTAGCACTGAGCAGCACAAGTGGTGAACCCCTCAAACTCACCTATGTTCCTCAGAACTCGTTTGAGTTCCCATCAGAAGTAGATGTGTTTTGGAGGAGCTGGTGTGTGCGGAGCGCTCCTTGCTCCTAGTGCACTCTGTGCACTAAATTGCCTGTTGTCATTGACCTCACTTTTCACCCTTTCCCTTTTGAGATGGTGGTTTTAACGCTGAAACCCAACTCTCCCATGGAGCAGTTGAAGAACTCACGCCAAAGCACACATCAGACAAGCTCGGCACCCGATCCCTGTCTGTCTGAACTCATGGCCTTGCTGACACACTGACACTTGGCTCACATGTTGGCAGCATGTCACACAACTGACTAAAGAAGCAGCCACAAAGGTAAGGAGCTGAGCCCCGACAGAAAGTTTCTTTGCAAAATAAATAAAAATTAAGTCGAACAAACGTTTTAAAAGAATCTTTTACGATTAATCAATGGCTGGGAGCTTCACTTACTGACAAGACAATTTCAAAAGAGATAGGCCAATTAAGATTTTACATAATGCAAAGCAATATACTTGTGGGTTTTATGCAACATCAGTGTAGAGCCAAGAAGATGCAGCACTGGGTACCACAGCTGCTCTCTGCCACGCTCGTGGAAGAAATCCAACATACTTTTATTTTCATCGTCATGTCTCCTTAAAAAAAAGGCAACCCAATTCCATCTTGGAAACAGGTCTGTTGTTTTTTTTCCAGAGATGGAGATTATATTTTTAAGGTCATCCTAAAACATTCAGTTAGGATTCAAATAAAAAAAAAAAAAGTGATAGCGATCTCATAATATAAGACAGCCCCTGGACAGTATAAAAATAGTCTCCCACTGGAGGCGATCAGAATCTTTGCTGATACACCTCAAAAAGCAGGAAATGTTCTGTCCAACTTTAAAGTATTCTGACAGCAGCTCTCCTCTCAGGGCAGCTAGACCCTATTAGGATACACCAGGATGCTGTTATGCCAAAGAAATGCCTCTTGGCAATAAAATGGACGAACAGAATAGCCTACTTCTGTTACTTTACTTGTGTGAAAGATAAGGACCTCGGTTTCCTGAGCATCCAAAGACTCCCGTATGAAAAAGAATGTTCATCATTTTTGCAGATGCAACTGTCCTCCCCCGAATCCAAACCACTATTTTTTTGGTGCTTGTGACTTGGCACCCCCTTTCTAATGTACCCAGAGCTGCATTTAGGCATCAGTATAATAGGCAGCTGTAGCAGCCAGTCGGCCCGCGCAGCTTACAGCGGCTCCCGTTGGTCTGGAGCGGCGAACCGCGGCCAGTGGGAGCCACGATCGGCTGGACCTGCGGACGCGGCAGGTAAACAAACCGGCCTGGCCCACCAGGGGCTTTCCCTACACAAGCAGCGTCCCAAGTTTGGGAAACACTGGGATAGAGAATTTACCCTTCCTCTGGGATCAGCAATTTCATCTGTCCAGAGATGTTCTTTGCAGTAACACAGGAAACGCTTCCCTAGAGCTTCTCTTCTGGGGATCCCCACATCCCCTACGGGGCAGATCAGAATAGGAGTGACAATTCTTAATGTGTGTAAACTGAGTCACAGGAAGCCAAATTAATCAACGAGGCAAGTAGGAGGACGAAGTTACTTGAGTTACAAGGTTAAAGTCAAAGGGAGAGTTTGCAAAGGTCAAAAGGCAGCTAGGGTCCCCAACTATCCCTTGTGCCTTTGGCAGTCTCTCCCAACAGGATCCAACCTGGCTGTCTAAATTTAGCCCCTTACCACCCACACATATTTAAGCACTTTAAAAAGTGGCCTGATTTTCAAAGATGCAGAGAGTCACGTCCTCCTGAAGTCAAGATGCCCAGCGGGGAGCTCAGCACTGCACAAAGTCTGGCCTGATTTTAAACAGTTTGATGTGAAAATTCCAGCTGAGGTAACTTGCAGAGCAGGCCAATGGCAGGCCCAGAAATGGAACCCAGGAGTAGGGTGACCAGACCTCCCAATATTATTGAGACCATCCTGAAATTAGGGGCTTTGTCTAATATACACAACTATATCCTCCCACTCCCGAAAAAGTGTTCCCCACTTTTTCACACTTGCTATCTGGTCACCCTACCCAGGAGTCCTGATTCTTATTCTGCTTCTTCAGCCACTAAATGTGGGGGGTGGCTTGGTTTCATCTTTTCCTTTCCTGAAAGCTAACATCCCATGTGGATGTGGCCCCAAGTCTCAACAATTCTCACGTTCCACCTAATAATCATGTCCATTCAAACACACGTCTGGATTCTCCCCGCCCCCATCACAAGCCCAAGTTACAAGTGAATAAGGAGAGCGGGCTCTTACTTTGCGACACAAGGATGCGGAACATGGGAGACTGGATGGGTGTAGCCAAGGGTTATAGCCAAAGGGAATGTCTGCAGGGAAAGTGCTAATGCCTGTCCTCTGTGAGAAGCAGATGGGAGTTCCCTCTTCCCTTGCTTGGCTCAGCCACATTTCCCATACAGCTCCCCCTTCTCCATGGCTGGGGCACCGAGCCCCTCCCTGTCCCATACTGGGTGCGGTGGTACTGCCCAAGTGGCTACTAACGCTCTCACAGTTGATATAAACGCTGCCCTTAGCTAACTGGCCTTGGAAGCAAAGGGACGGGGAAATTGGCTGCACTTCTCTGGTAAGGGTCAACCCCATCATACCAGCTGCAAGCATCCAAGGGAAACTGGCATCTGCAAGCAAAGTAGCTGACATCCGTGCTCGCAAAGTGGCCTCCGCCATTTCCAGAGTCACGGAAGAGCAGTAGTGAAAGAAAGGGATGTTGTTGGGGGAGGTGGGGGGGGGACTGTTGACATGCTGATTTTTAACCAGATGATGCAGAAACGTGACTATGTGATATCCAGGATGGCAGCAGCACAAACAGCTGCAGCCCAAGTTCTTGCTTTGACATTGGCTATGACCTATAAATACTCAGGCCCTCTGCAATATTGCTGTGAGCACAGCGGCGACATGATCTGAGATTACGAACTCAGAGTCTGCTCAGGACAGCCTCTTCCACACTGGAAACATTTTTCCATCTCTTTCCATCCCATTTCTTTTTATACAGCTTCTTAAGTACAACAATCTCAAAACGCATTAGGTTTCCTTTGTGACTCAAATAAACAGCTTGGGTTGTGTCTGAGACCACGTCATTGCCAGATATAACAAGAGAACTGTTTGTTATTGTTCATATTACCTATGGATGAGCCTACCCCCCAGTGTATTAGGAATCAACTCTTACTCACCATCCTTATTGGCTTAGAGTTACAGAAATGTCTGTCTCAATCTCTAGGCATGTTAAGAGCAACACAACACATACAGTCCTATCAGTTACTAAACACACAGTCTAATCCTTACTAGCGCTGGCTGGAAAATAAACTTCAAAACCTCAACTTTTCATGAAATGGAATTCTTATTATCATTCAAAAAATGTTATGAAAACACATGAGAAAAAGAGAAAGACCTGAGCCCGAGAAGGGACTCAAGCCTGGTCTCTCAATAACTACCAGTCAGGTGGCTATTTTGGGGGTGGGTGGGTGCACCCCCAAAAATTCCATCCTGAACCCGTGAAACTTTTCTGTAACAAGCTGCAATGAATTTTGGATGCTCCATCCAAAAAAAGTTGGAAAAAAGTTTCAGCTAGTTCTAAACTCTATGCATCATGCACACCACATAGACGTATGCACATGGATGTGGGTGATACAAGCATGCTTCAAAAGTCTGGATAGCTCCACCCCTGCCTACATCTCTGCTTCTGCTACCTCATGTCCTACACACTTCCCAATCTTTAATTAGAAAAGGTTCAGAGAAGGGCAACTAAAATGATTAGGGGGTTGGAACGGGTCCCATATGAGGAGAGATTAAAGAGGCTAGGACTTTTCAGCTTGGAAAAGAGGAGACTAACGGGGGATATGATAGACAAGTGTTTCCCAAAGTTGGGACGCCGCTTGTGTAGGGAAAGCCCCAGGCGGGCCGGGCTGGTTTGTTTACCTGCCCTGTCCATAGGTCCAGCCGATCGCAGCTTCCACTGGCCACGGTTCACTGCTCCAGCCCAATTGGAGCTGCTGGAAGCAGCGTGGGCCGAGGGACATGGGAGCTGCTATCAGCCAGACCTGCGGACGCGGCAGGTAAACAAACCGGCCCGGCCCGCCAGGGACTTTCCCTACACAAGCGGCGTCCCAGGTTTGGGAAACACTGACCTGACCCATTCCATTCACCGTCCATCAGTCATCTCCATTCTACTTCCACCTGCTCATACTTGTGCCCAACCTTTAATATTGTCCAGTATCTCGAAGGATTTGATCCTGCAAGGGACTTAGTGCTCATGGGTTCAATGGGCCTCAGTAAGGACACGTGGCACTTGGTACCCTGACAGTATACCTTTAGGCCACATTCTGCTCTCCATTATACCAGTGGAAACAAGATCAGAATCTGCTCATTTGTCTTCCTACTCATTTATGAACGAAACATCTAAGATGCTATGCCCATAAGTAAAAAAAACTCTAGATCCATTATGTGCAAGCTTACATCCATGTAAGAGGAACTGCGGTTTACTCCCTCGGTTAACTTAGCCAGGAAAGCCCAATTATGTACTTTTTATAACAGAAGGGATTTACTCCTTACTTGATTCCAAGGGACTTTCGCATTCACAAGGATCTGTGCTGCTCAAGTCTGGTTCACCAGCTCCATAAAATATTCCTCAATGTTTAGAACCAGAGGGGAAAAGATCTCATATAATAAACAGTGACAAATTACTGAGACAAAAATCAATAATCACCTTAAAAAGTCAAAGCTAAAGCAACATTTCTTTTACTCCCATCACGAACACCAGTGGGGCTTTTGTTATGCAAGTTTTCAATCATACATGCTGGTTATCATTCCACTCTGCCCAGATCTATATATCTTGGCATCTTTGAGCCAACGTGACATTGCTTCTATAATCGGTTTATTTGATACTAATGTTCCGTGGGAACGCATGTCATATAAACCTGCTGTACAGTCTTGCACTGCTTTATCACTGCAAAATGAAACGTGGGCTAGGGGCGCTATGATGGAGTCAGACCTACAATGCACTGAAAATGAGTACAGGCGAGTCTCATCTTACGCTGGGGTTACGTTCCGCTGTCAGAACGTAAAGCGAAAAATTGCATATAGTCAAAATTACATTGAGTGTAATGGCGGACAGAATCGCCCGCACTACAGGTACAGTATTTAAATTGTTGTTTTTCCCTTTTGGTTTTGTTTTGTTTTTGCCGACCCCACAAAGCTGAACTCGCACAGGTTAAATGCGCGTAAGATGAGACTTGCCTGTATCATATCATTCATATCTCCCGTGATCAAGTCATATTCCCTCCTCCCTCCCCGCGAGTCTGAAGAGAAGTTCATTGTATTAATAACAGAGGGTTATATATAGAAAATACATCGGCTTTATGCCTGGAGGGCATTTCTTTAAAGGCTTCTTTTTTAATGTAAAATACATTTTCTCAGCGACGTGGAAAGGGACTGGCCTTGAAGAGACATGTCTGCGGTGCTACAGGGTGTGAAATAATTGCCTGGTAACTATATCCCCAAAGGAGAAACAAAAGAGAACAGGTTCCTAGAGCCTCCATTACAGATCCATAGAGGTTCAGTGAATCTTAATCATCGTCATGGCAAATCCCAAAGGGATATCATCTCCTAGCAGATCAGGCACCATTACCAGAATCTACCGGTACCGGAATGGCCCTTTCACAAGGTTTCATTGGTCATTTTTGATTCCGCAGCAGAGAAACTCTTGGCCATTTCAGCTACAAGGACAATTGACCAGAGGATCACAGCTAGTGAGCGTCACTATAACCAACCTCACAACATGAACGTACTGACCACAGAGGGCCAGAGCTGGGACTAGAACCCAGTACGTAGTCCTGACTCCGTTTTAACCACTAGAGTGCACTGAACTTCACTAGCAAAAAGGATTTTTTTTTTATTTTCAGAAATAAACAGGTATAAATCCTGCCTGGGATCATCCCTCGGCGCCTGGGGTAACACTGCCCATCATCACTCTTTCAGTACCCTCCCATTTGGGATGTGAACCCAGTTGATTTTCTGGCCTGGAAAAACAAATCTACATGGTAAATCCACTATCGTGGTCTGTGAGACTTACTGGTCTTTAATAATACAAATATGGTGAAGCCAAAGGCCATTTCAATTCTTGGTTATTGTTAAACATTTCATGTTCATTTGGCTGGATGTAAGTGGCACATTCACCTCGATAGCACTAGTAAAGTGCAGTGCTTAATACCTGATTGAAATGCACTAATGGAGTCCTGTGCAGACTGTTTATACTGGGGTGGCTAAGACATCGGGGACTGACCTTTGCAGCAGTCCCTGATGAGAGGTTCCTATTGGCCCTAATATGGACTTTCCAATTTCTCTTGTGCTCAGTGTGCAATTGCGTGGAGTAGAATCGGGACGTCTTTAATTTGAACCAAGGCGTTGATTTACAAGCCAGTTCAGACAAGATGAAAAGTAGGTCTTAGCCACATGACCCAGACGTGTAACGGACAATAAGAGTCATGCAATAGGGTAGCACTCTGCACTACAATATAGTTGACCCAGGTGAAATTCTAAATCCTGGGCTCTCACCTTTCATGGCAGCAGGGAACAGCATACCCACCTCATTAGCAACGACATTCCTTCTGGGTGGCTGGCAAGCTTTGAAATGAGACCACCCCATCCTCTTTAGTGGGAAGAACAATGGTTGTGATGTCAGGCCTAAAAGATTAGGGCTATAAAAAAGGGGTGAGTGGAAGGTGAACCTCAGGACTCTAGTAGGGTGACAGAAGAGCCTTGCCCAGGGGGTGAAGATACCTGTGCACCAAACAAAGCCCTGCCCCTCCCCTCCTTCCGTGTGTTTGATCACTAGAGAGGCAGAATTCCCCATCTACATGATGTGTCTTCCCTACAGCAATGGGAAGTCTTTCCACCCACAATCTGCTTGATTTTACGCTCGCAAAGGAGGAGTTATGACACAACAACAAAAAATTACCACCGAAGAAGCCACAACCAGAGTCTTGCAGGGAAACATGCCACGCAGAGGCTTTAACATCGTTAGCCTAATTTATGGTCGAGAGACAAATCCAGGGCTACAGGCTGAGTCACAGTTACACCCACACTGCAGGCAAAGGTGAACGAGGCCAACAGAGCTGGTCATGGGAACTTTCCCAGCTCCCAGGCAGGAGCAGGGAACCAGGACAGAAGTGACACCCGCCGGCCGTTCTCAAGCAGCATTAATAAAGGTTTCGAAGGAAGCAGAGTTCAGGCCTCGTGTTTGGAGGACAGTAGTGATTATACAAGGGCTACGTACTAAGAGGGGAAAACAGACAACATGGGGAGCAGGACCTATCTCCTCTGCTGCATAGGTTCTGACAATATCGCTGATGTTCAGTCCTGTTCCCGAAATATTTAAGCCAATTAGGCGAGCGGGGGAAAGGGAGAAGCCTTTTTTAAAATGGACCTAACAAGACAGCCAAGTGGCGTTGCTGACCCTTGTGACTCTATTGTAAGCCTCATGTTCTCTGGCATTTTTCTTAAAGCCTCAGCTTCTGGAATCAGATTATTACCCGAGATTCTCAGCCTCCTTCCAAAGTGAGTTTGTAGCACTGGAAGTCTGGGGAAAAGCTTGAAAACATGACTCTTCTCCGTGAAGAGAAATCAAAAGAACAGCCTTTGAGTAACGTTCTTGTGATTTTTGAGCCACTCAGAACTTTGAGGACCCTGGCTCATGATTTTTAAATACCTGAGGTGGGCAATGACACACCAAATAGCCTAGTGACTTCATATCGAATGAACCTCATCTTTCCCTTGCCCTCTTTCTGCCATCTCTCACTAAGACTGGGAGCCCCTTTATGTAGCTGCAAACGGCCATGAGTAGCCATGAGGCCATTTAGATAATAAACAATCGTTCAACATCGGGGGAAGAAAAGGAGTCTTGTGGTAAAAGCACTGGTAACAAGGGATAGGAGTTCAAGGCCCAGCTTTGTCAGAGGCTCACCGTGCCTCAGTTTCTCCCATTAAACGGAGACACTGATAGCCACCTCCATCACCAAAGAGTGCAATCTCAGCTCTGTAAGGTTTTAAGAGGGCTCACATACTGCAGCAAGCAGCCCTTCTTTTCTCCTCTACTTACCTGCCAAGATCCAAATTCAAGGCTCTTGTGTTTCTGCTGCAACCACTGATGACATCTCAGCGGCAGGTATTTTGCTCCCCCACAGTGCCCAGAACTCAAGTCTTGGCAGGTGAAGGGGGAAAAAAAATAAAGCTTTCTACAAAACAAACCCGATCAGAGACTGACTCAGTACCCAGCTGGCTACTGCTGCCAATGCAAGCCCTAGCTTTGCTCTTTTCTCCTTGTACTGCCTTCGGACCGCTCAGTTTCTCCTGCTCCTCATATCGGGGACAGATAACACAGGCCACGCAGTATCTGAGGGCAATAGCTGCAGCACATACAGCCTGAGTACTCCAGCTGCATAACAGGAGCCAGCCATCCCCAAGGTTATGTTCTACTGAGCTGCACAAATTCCAGTCCGAGATACTCTCGGAGCAAGGGAATGTGAAGGGACACAGCTGCATGCTGTGCATTAAGCTCGGCAAAGCAGAGCCACAAATATCTCAGTAAAGAGGGGCACGCATACCCTGAGCCTGGAAGCTGATAGTGAGGTTACGTGGACGGTAATCAAGAGACTCACAGAGTAGACCAGGGGTAGGCAACCTATGGCACGTGCGCCAAAGGCGGTATACGAGCTGATTTTCAGTGGCACTCACACTGCCCAGGTCCTGGCCACTGGACCAGGGGGTTCTGCATTTTAATTTAATTTTAAATGATGCTTCGTAAACATTTTTAAAACCTTATTTACTTTACATACAACGATAGTTGAGTTATATATTATAGACTTATAGAAAGAGATCTTTTAAAAACGTTAAAAATGTATGACTGGCACGTGAAACCTTAAATTAGAGTGAATAAATGAAGACTCGGCACACCACTTCTGAGAGGTTTCTGACCCCTGGACTAGAGGGATCACACTGGGTGTTGTTGGGGAGTTGATGTGACAACAGAATGAATGACTCATCCCCTAAACCAACACAGAGAAAGCAGGAAGATGGGCATCTGCTAGATGTCAGTCTCTCCCGCAGAGCAGGGAAAACCAAATAGCTTTGATGCATGATAGGAGACTCTTTGCTCTATTCTATACCCGCCCCTCTTGACTTCCCTTGTCTTCTCCATGTCCCTCTTGCCTTTAAGCCTTTCCTCTCAGCTCCATCCCCCCTACTAGCTCGTGTCACTCCTTCAGTCCCTTTCTTTTTATCTGCATCCTCAGTTCTTCACTCTTCCTTTTAAACAAAGGACCCTGTGGAGCTAGTTCTCCTTCCTAGAACACAATGAGCACTCCCATAGGTTCCGCCTAGTCAGAGGGATAGCCCTGATACAATTTAATGGCCACCATCCTTATGTTTAGGCCTTAAAGCTGCTAGAATCCGATAAGTCAGGTGCTCTTGATTTTAAGTAGGGTTACATTTTTCAAAAGCACTTCAGTGACTTAGGCTCCAAAGTCCCATTTTTGAAAGTGACTTGAGCACTTCGAATGAAGTCACTGTTGAAAATAGGACTTCGGTGCTTTTGAAAACCTAACCCTAGATCTCTTTGTAAAAGCTACCACTCTGCCACTGAATGAGTAAGGCAGCCCGCAATGATCACAGCTTTGAAAAGATTTGAAAAGCAAAAAGCTAGATCCTCAGGCCGACCTGCTTTCTGCACAGTGCACCTGGGGTGAAAGTCACACGGGTGGTTTTCCTCCCCCAATCATGGGGACAGCTGAGCACTAGCTGAAACAGCAACCACAACCTCCCACATCCCTGGCATGACACCCCCTTCCCACCTCTCCTCCCCCCAGTGTCTCCAACACTGGGCTGTGTGGCAGGAGCAGGCACCATAGGGCTGGCTATCCCAATTCTACAGCCCCCAGAGATTCCTTTCTTCAAGGTTAGGGAAGCTCCCCATCCCTCCTCCCCTCTCCCCATCCCTCCCCTCTCCCACCTCCCATGGGACAGCCCAGAGAGTCTAAACGTTTTAACTGAGGTTAGCGTTCTATCCTAGAGCTGTGCTGAGATTTCCACTGGTGCCCAGACAATGGCGCTAAGTCAGGCCCGGTAGTTAGCGCCCCTCTCTCTCAATGCACTCTATGCCTGTGGTCATGATCAACACCCCATCAACTCTTCCAGCCACAGACTACATTTCAAACTAATATATAAAAGTGGCTTTACACTGCATTTGTAGGTATCACTAAACAGTGGATCCTTCCTTTGGATAGGGCCCTGTGCCTACACTCACAGCCCCTCTGTTCCATCACAACTAATAGGCTTTTTTTCTCCCTTTTGGAAGTAGAGTGACAAATCACAATATTGACCATATTACAGAAATGCAAAAAAACCAACTAAGTGCCATGAGACACAGTTTGTAATTGTGTGGAGCACATGCCAGGGTTTGGTCCATATAAAATAGTGTGATCATCCCAAACCTGCACCAGTGAAGATTTTACAGCGTCAGATAATAGTTGGTGGCTGTGAGAACCTCACACATTAATATATTTATCTTCTCAACACCCATGCTATTATCCCTGTTTACATATGGGGAACCGAGGCAAAGAGAGATTAACAACAAGGAGTCTGGTGGCAACTTAAAGATTAACAGATTTATTTGGGCATAAGCTTTCGTGGGTAAAAACCTCACTTCTTCAGATCCATCTTCAGATCCATCTTCAGAAGTGAGGTTTTTACCCACGAAAGCTTATGCCCAAATAAATCTGTTAGTCTTTAAGGTGCCACCAGACTCCTTGTTGTTTCTGTAGAGACAGCCTAACACGGCTACCCCCTGATACTTGATACCAAAGAGAGATTAAGTGACTCACTCAAGGTCACACAGGAAGCTTGAAACAGAGCCAGAAATTGAACTCAGATCCCAGGCCAGTACCTTAACCACTAGACCAGGCAACCGTTCTTTGTTCCTTAACCACTGGTACCATGAGATATACAAGGGTGCCTGCTCCCGTGACTGCCAGGTGTCGCATCTGCTCGAATGCCAATGAAAGCTGATTTCTCTGGGCATGGAAATTAAAGGCTTGACTCATGAAGGGAGACCGTTTGGATGTGACAGCTCCAGAGAGCACAATGCAGAGCGAGACTCCGGCTTTAAAACGCTACCAAGTGCAGCAGGAATGTTGAGCAGTCACTGCCAAAACGTCACTATCAACATTTTCTGCATAGTGAGTACCGGCTTAAAGCAAACAAGTTACTGTTTCCCCATCATTTAATCTCTCTCAGTTGTGTAGGGGGGTGGGTGGGAGGGGTAGGGATCAGGGGGAAGGCTAGGGAAACACGTGATGACTCTGTCCTGGATATACTCCATGAATGTAATTTTTTGTGATGTCGTTTGGATACAAAGAGTTCCAAGTGAAATCAGGACGCTGGGAACCAAATCGAAAAAATGTCTGAATCTATACACTACAAGCCACTGAAAAAAGGAGAAAGCAAAGGTCATTTAGTTTTCAACTTACATTTCCAGTACCTTGGAGTTTTGTTTAGATTTATTCAGAAGCACACTTTGCAACATCACAATGATGACACGCCATGAAAAACTGGATAGCATCCTTGGCCAAATTCTCCCCTGGTGTAAAGAAGCAAAATTCCATCAGTGACATTGAAGCGGTGCCCATTTACAACAGGAGAGAATTTGGTCCTCTGTTCAGAGCCCATTTTCTTCAGCTAATAGCAATCCTTTGCCCATCTCGATCGCCACCTGTTCAAGGATCCCAAAGTGCTTGCAAACGTTAATTCAGCCTCCCAGCTCAACACTCCCAGGAAACAGTCATTTTTACAGATGGGGAAACCGAGGCACAGAGTGGGAAATAGCTTGCCATAGGTGCACAGGAAACCTATGGCAGAGCTGGGAATACAACCCCCAACTCCCATCCCTGTGCCAAACCCACAAGCTCCACCTCCAATGTGTGTTATTTTCTATATTTTTATATTATATAATTCGCAGTGTTTTTCGTAAGTAGGAATAAATACATGAAGACCAGCATTTCCCATTGGCTCCAAGTGCTCATTATACACCTGGATCCTTCATGATGGTGATGCTTTGATGATGTATCTGGGGAACAGACAGCAGGAGCAGATGAATCCTGCCATGAGTGCACAAGACAGGACTGGACTAGATGACCTCTAGAGGTCCCTTCCAGTCCTACGATTCTATAAAAACACGGGTGAGAGCATGCCTCCACTTGCCAATGCAAAGTGCTCAAAAGTCACAAGACTGGCTTTACAACCATGCGGTTTAAAAATATTTTTAAAAATTGGGAATTTTATTTGCTTTCTGGTGTCTGAGTCTTTAGGGGCCACTCAATTCTTATTTTCAAGCTTTTCTCCACCATGAGGGAGAGAAATTGACTTTAAAAAAAAGATGAGATTTTCACGTAGTCACAGGAGTCCAGGGCTTAAAATAAAAACACCAAAATGTTATGAGATTCACGATGCGTCACAAAGAAGCCATCCCCAAGCACAGAGTGGCCCCACTGGGAAGTTAACCACCACCCTCCTACCTCCCTTTCAATCTCTCCCCATGTACAAATCCCCAGATCTGAAGAGAGCACATACGGTCCAAAGTCTGAAGACTGGGGGTGGGGAAAGGGGAAGCCCAGATGCAGCTGATCCACAGACCCCTCCACTCCATCCCAGCCGATCCACAGACCCCTCCACTCCATCCCAGCCAACAGAGGAACACTATACACACACACACACACACACACACACACACACACACACCCCTACCTACTGGACATTATCTTGCCCCTGGATTCTGTTTTGGAGATAAATTCCTACTGAAAGAAATAGACAAACATGACACACATTTACACTGTGGTAGCCCCAGTCATGCATCAAGGCTCTATTGTGCTAGGCGCTGTACAAACAAACACAGAGATGGGCCACACCCCCAAAGAGCTTACAATCTAAGTTTTAAAAACATGACGCAAGCATAAATCTTCCTAGAGATCGTGTCCACGGCTTCCCAGGAGCTATCAGGTACCATTACTGTAAGAGACTAGAGATCTATTTAAATGATAGATGGCAACATAAAAATACCGGCAGAAGCTTAGCCAGGTTAGAACTAAGTTGATTGATTGATTGATTGATTTTGGAACAATCAGTCAATCAATCAATACTGCCTCAGCTCTCAGAGCCGAAATCATAAAATTAAAGTAATTCCACAAGACAAAGACTAGAAATTTGAAATGCTCTCCTCCCTAGCAGCGAGATAGCCCTGGCTCCCACCAACACAAAGCTCCTAGGTGTATAGAATGACACCCTGCAGCAGGCCCTTGGCAACAAAGTCACTCATGGAAGAAAACATACCAGAGTTCTGCGATCGGGCTCCAGAACGCTCAAGATTTTATCCCAACAAACCAGCTCAAGTTTCAAATTGCAATCGAATAGCCAAGGCCACACGCTCAGCAAAACAGCATGCAAGCGCCCCAGAGGCTGAAGTGCGCTATCCTAAAGCAGCCAGCAGTAACTCCCACCAAACAGGTTTATGGAAACTGATCTGTTTGCAGAGGGACGCATGAACATCCACCAGGCAAATAAGCCGTTGGCTGTGGATGAGTTTGCCTGGCTGTACAGGTGAGGTTACAGCACATTTCATTGGCTCAGTTCTTGCTTTCAAGCACACTGTAGTGGTGGACTTGACTCCCAGTCCCTTATAGGAAGGGATTAGAGTAACCATGGGCAAACTGTCCAGCATGGCTGGTTCCCCACTCTAGGGAGGTCTCTAAATCTAGTCTCCCAGCAAAGGACTTCAAACAGAAAAGAGAAAAACTAAGCTAGCACTGGGATTCCAATGCTCAAACTAGCAATAGGGCATTCGATACAACACCACTTTGAGGACAGAAGTGGAGCATAGGACGGGATCATTGCCCTCCAACCCCAGAGCTGGAGAAACCAAAACCACCAGCAGATTCCCTGAAGACGCATTGCTGAAGAGGGTGCTCCACGCTTGTCAGGATTAAGCCAGTGCCCAGGATCTATTTTGTGAAGTACAGTATCTTCTGAACTGGCTGATATCGCTACAGCTAATGCTACTGCCCTTAGGGAACAGCGACCAAAGATATGTTTGACTCCCCCTTTAAGACAAGGCTTCCCTTCTACTCAAGCTACCAGCGCTCAGCTGCACTAACTTCAGACATAAGGGCCTGCATTATAACCAGCAATATGCTGCAGGAAACACAGAGCACGTCTCCCATGAAGAGGCTGAAAGGCCTCTTTGTAATTAAGTTGCCCTTAGTACTGTCTGTCCAACAAGGCACAAAAAGAAAAAAAACACAGGCTTCTCTCTGCTGGCACTAGAAGCCCAAATAAATGTTGTCCTTCTAAATGCCACATGAAGAATCTATACTGCTGAAGACTTTATAAGAGCGTGTATTCCTTCTATGCACTTTATGTATATAGTATCTTTCATTTATATAGTGCTGCTCACGCCAATGAATCTCAAGTTTTATATCAGGGATCGGCAACCTTTGGCCCGCAGCCTGCCAAGGAAAGCCGCCTGTGGGCCGGGATGGTTTGTTTACCTGCAGCGTCTGCAGTTTCAGCCGATCGCGGCTCCCACTGGGCGCAGTTCGCCTTCCAAGGCCAATGGGGGCTGCGGGAAGGTGTGGCCAGCACATCCCTCAGCCCGCACCACTTCCTGCAGCCCCCACTGGCCTGGCACAGTGAACCGCAGCCAGTAGGACATGCGATCAGCCAAACCTGCAGACGCTGCAGGTAAACAAACTGTCCTGGCCCGCCAGCGGCTTTCCCTGGCAGACCAAAGATTGCCGATCCCTGTTTTATATGCACACAAAATGATTCGAGATCACTTTACATTTAAGTTACATCCACATGAATGGTTTCACCCACCACTGAAATGCACCTCTCACTTGGGTGGAACCTGGAAGCATCAAACAGCAATACTAGTACTACACAGCAGTTTTGGTCAAAGTGAAAAGTAAATATATCTTCACACTTAAAGAAAAGCATGAATATGGCACAAAAGTGACTGGAAAAGTTCAATGAATATTAAAAGTACATCAAGGTGTTTTTCATAATTTTCCAAATTGTTTTCTGTTACTCACCTTTTATAACTCCTCTTTGGAACCTTAAAACTGATGTTGGTCCTGCTTTGAGCAGGGGGGTGGACTAGATGACCTCCTGAGGTCTCTTCCAACCCTAATATACTAGGATTCTATGAATCTTTGCATTCTGAATGCTCCCCATTACATATGGGAATGCACACACAAATGGGTTTGTTATTGTTATGTTGCTGGTAAGGGCTAGACCACACACACACACGTTTCTTATTGTAGCATTGCTTGTGGATGCAAGGCTGAACAGTTTGCAGCGATTTTTGTTTATTTTTTTAATATAGGGTCTCATGATAGTTTGGCTGCACACAGGTTTGTTATTGTAGAGTTGCTCATGAATGCTGAGCTGAACAATTTGGTTTGTTATTATAGGGTCTCAATCACTAGGCTGCACAGACACATTTGTTATTGTAGAAATGCTCCGGAATAGTGCTAGGCAAAGATTTGGGAAGGGAAGGAGGGGGGGAATTTTCACTGAAAAAAATGCAGATTCAGGTTGACTAACGCATTTTGAAAGCTCGTCAGGTTTGCCAAATTGCTTTGATCCAGGGGTCAGCAACGTTTGGCACACAGCTCGCCAGGGTAAGCACCCTGGCGGGCCGGGCCAGTTTATTTACCTGCAGGTTTGGCCGCGGTTCGCCGTCCTGGGCCAATGGGGGCAGCGAGAAGCGGTGTGGGCGAGGGATGTGCTGGCCGCAGCTTCTCGCCACCCCCATTGGCCCAGGATGGCGAACCGCGGCCAGTGCGGGCCACGATCAGCCGAACCTGCCGCGTCAGCAGGTAAATAAAACTGGCCCGGCCCGCCAGGGTGCTTACCCTGGCGAGCCGCGTGCCAAACGTTGCCGACCCCTGCTTTGATCAAAGCAAACAAATGAGATCTGAATAAAATCCTTTCTAATTTTGGATTCCAAACAATTTTTGTTTCAAATTATATTTCAATTTTATTTTTTAAAATGTAAAGGCCACTTAAAAAAGTATCAGCTATTCGCACAGCTTTCCTTGTGAAAGCTGGTTTGTTACTGTAGGGAGTCCATGAGCTTTGGGCAGAGCGCACTCTGATGCTGTAGCGTCATGAACAATGGCTGGCCTTATAAGAAAAAGGAGCAGATGAAAAAACCCTCAAAGTAAGATGACACAATATTTGCGAACAGATACAAGAAATACAAAGTAAGCTGACATTATTGCCTGCTAATCGCAGAGTATCCCTTTAAAAGAATGGAAAAATGCAGAGCGTGACATTCCTTTTGCATTTTGCCCTGTTCGCCCAAATATGCCATACTCTGAACTTAAGCAGCAGTGAGAATTCTTCCTGGTGCTGTACTGAGGCCAAAGTTGCCACAGCCTTCAGGACTTCTGTCTGAGTCAAGACTGCACAATTCGGCCCTAACTCCTCTGTAATAATGACACTCAGCAATATACTAGTCCTCTGTTAATGCCATGCCAATTTATAGTCTCTGGGTGAGAGGCCAGAGTGGGTAGAAGTAGCAGCTAATTCACATCCTCCCTTTCAAAAAGGCATTTGCAGCACTTTTCCTGTTGCAGCTCAATGAAAAACACATTCATTGTTTAACACGATGGCTGTAAACCTGTGTGGTAGAGTATTTTCTCATTCCATTGTTCCCTCACAGAATGGAAGTAATAAAGCAAATCTGCAGCTACATGAAATTTAGGGCCCTGTCCTGAACTTTAACACAGAAATGTGTATCCATCAGCTTGTCACAATGAATCTAGGCATCCTATGAAGCATTTTCTGCCCACCCAGCATTTAGGGGCTCAGAGGCATCTGAGAGTGTTTGAGCCTCACCAAATCTAATGTAGACTCCAAATGCATTCAAGGGGGAAAATATTTCCATTTCTGCTTATGTGAATTCACATACAAATTCATCTGTTTCAGAGCCCACACGACACCAGGCCACAGTTGAACCTAGGTGCCAAGTGACTGTGCCACATGGTTTCAGAGACAGTGAAGAAACTGAATAACCCCATGTGAAGTGAGACTCCCATACTTTAGATGCCAGTGAGGGGGTGGGAGAAGGGAGAACAGATTCAGGTTTCCAAAAAGAGATAGCTTAGGATGTGAAATAAATAGGACTGCCAACTTTCTAATCACAGGAAAACTGAACACCCTTGCCCCACCTCTTCCCTGAGCCCCGACCCCCCCACTCACTCCATCCCCCCTCCCTCCGTCACTCGCTCTTCCTCACCCTCACTCATTTTCACCGGGCTGGGGCAGGGGCTTGGGGTGCAGGAGGGGGGAGGGCTTCTGCTGGGGGGGGAGTGGACTCCAGGCTGGGGCCAGAAATGAGGGGTTCAGGGTGCAGGAGGGGGCTCCGGGCTGGGGCAGGTGGTTGGGGTGCAGGGAGGGAGCTCCGGGCTGGGGCAGGTGGTTGGGGTGCAGGGAGGGGTGAGAGCTCTGGCTCGAGATGCAGGTTCTGGGGTGGGACTGAAAACTGGACACCTGGCAACCCTAGAAACACAGAAAAACAGAACTGTGAAAGTTAAAACCCAAACACCCATCTTTTGATCAAATACCGTAGTACAGTGGTGAGCAATCTGCAGCCCGTGGGCCGCACCTGGCCCGTCAGGGTAATTGGCTGGCGGGCCACGAGACAGTTTGTTTACATTGACCATCTGCAGGCACGGCCGCCCACAGCTCCCAGTAGCCGCGGTTCGCTGGTCCTGGCCAATGGGAGCTACAGGAAGTGGTGTGGGTCACAGACGTGCTGGCTGCCACTTCCCGCAGCTCTCATTGGTCAGGAACAGCGAACTGCGGGCACTGGGAGCTGTAGGCAGCTGTGCCAATGTAAACAAACCATCTCACAGGCCGCCACTACTGTAGTATAACATTTGTTATTCCAAGTATTCACTCACAGAGAATTAAAATAGAACAAATCACCACTCATGCTTGTATCTAGGCATGGCACGGTTTTTTTTTTCAACTGACATGGATATTTGTCTAATTTTTCCACATTTGTGGGAAATTATAGGCGGGGGTCAGACATTCGGGGAATCAGACAATTTAATGACAGACGTTGCGATTCAGAAAGTTAAAACTTTATAACCAAACACAAAACTGTCAACATCGCAAGCCAAAATATACACAGTAAATTATCCTGAGAAAGGCTGAAATCAAACTAAGAAGTTCTCAAACAGCATTGTTTTGCCGATCTGAAATGTCGATTATCGATGTTTATCAGTTTGTGTGGGTACGGTGAAATCAATGTTTACTGACATTTATTGATAAAAATCTAATCCTCCCAAGCCTAATGATATGTGACCATTATATGCCAAATCTAGAATTAAACGGGAAAACACATCAAGTAGTTTACGCACAAAATCCAGCCTATTGGACATTACTTTAAAATGTATTTTTGTTCTCTATTTGTACTGTGCTTAGTACAATAGGATCCTGATACAAAACTGGAGCTGCCAGGCACTACAAATAACTATATATAATCTTCCAAGTACCATGCTCCATATATACAGAGTGGGTGTCAATTTTATTTTGGCCCAAGTTTATTTTAAATGCCAACTAAAGTATTTCTACAATTTCCCTCCACCCCCCAAATTTTGATAAAAACAGCCTGGTCTGTTTGTTTTTACAAAAATCCCTCCCATTCCCTAGACCAGTGTTTCCCAAACTTGGGACGCCGCTAGTGTAGGGAAAGCCCCTGGTGGGCCGGGTCGGTTTGTTTACCTGCCGTGTCCACAGGTCCGGCTGATCGCAGCTCCCACTGGCCGTGGTTCGCTGCTCCAGGCCAATGGGAGCTGCTGGAAGTGGCGGCCAGTACATCCTTCGGCCTGCGTCGCTTCCAGCAGCCCCCCTGGAGCAGCGAACCGCGGCAGGTAAACAAACCAGCCCGGGCCTTTTCTTACACAAGCGGCCTCCCAAGTTTGGGAAACACTGCCCTATCATATCAAAAACAAACATTGACACACCAGCCACCCGCCACCCCCCCGCCCCACCCCTCCCGACAGCGTGGCAGGGGAGGGTGCCGAGCAATCCCCGACAGGCCGGAGCGCCGGGGGGAGGGCGGCGAGTCCGCCGCGGCTCTGCTCTCCCCGGTGGCCAGAGCACCGGGAGGAGGGTGGGGAGCCCGGCCGGGGCTCTCCGCTCTCCCCGGCGGCCAGAGTGCCGGGAGCAGGGCGGAGAGGGCTCTCCACTCTCCCCGGCGGCCAGAGTGCCGAGGGGAGAGTGGAGAGCCCCCGGCGGCAGGAGTGCTGCGGGGAGGGCGGCGAGCCCAGTCGCAGCCCCGCTCTTGGGCAGGAGCGCCCCGCCGCGCCGCCCCCCTCCAGGCGCCGTTCCAAGCACATGCTCGGAGGGCTGGTGCCTGGAGCCGGCCCTGATACCAACCACCTGAAAGTGAAACTGACTTAATTACTTCATACACTACAGTGATTGGTGTAGTATAAGGACCTCGAAAGAAGAAGAGTTATTTAAGCACTTTCATAAAGTGACTGAACTTTTTAATAAACACCATAGAGTGACAGTAAACTGGCGGTTTTACGTTTTTCCACTTCCAGTAAGCTCAGGTGCTATTAGTAACATAAGTGAAGAATTAAGATTGTTTTTATGATGTAAGGGCTTTCCAATGACATTTAAATCATTCTTTTTATTTTAAAATCTCCAAAATTCTATTGTCAAGGGGAGGATTGTGGAGAAAGTAACTCATTATGTAGGACCTAAACAAATACAAAGTTCTATGCTCCCATAGCTGTTAGCTAAGGCCTGGTCTACACTTAAAACTTAGGTTGATAGAACTATTGTGCTGAGTAAAAAAAAAATCATGCCCTCAAGTGCCATCGCTGTGCCAACCCAGCCCTCTGTGTAGACACAGCTAGGTCGACAGAAAAATGCTTCCATCAACCTAGTTACTGTTGCTCAGAGAGGTGGCGTTCCTACCGTGACAGAAAAAATGCTAGTCTGCATCTGCACTGTGGGCATAGAGGCATAGCTTTCTATAGCAGTGTCCATAATGTAGAGATGACAGAAAAAAAGCCAGCCAACCAAGCAAAAATACCATGCTGTTCTTACAGTGGTGCTGACATCCAGGAGGTAGATGCAGAAAACAAAAAATAAAGATGTGTTAATTTCAAGGTCAATTAGAAATGCAGGGAAATCAGATCTGTGATTGCCAAATGGGAAGGGACATCATCAGGGAAAACACATTTTGCTTTTCTGCTTCCTAAGCAGCAGGGAAGAAAAACAATACATACCCAAACAACTCTTGTCTCTTTAGTTACTGAGTTTCCCCTTTAATGCTGTAAGCAGTCATTTCGAATCCTTGATTATTTGAAGTGTGAGAGCCTAAGAGCCCCATTGTGCCAGATGCTCCACAAACCAAGCTAAAAGATAGTCCCTACCCCCAGTTTAATTATTATAGGTATAGCTCCACCAACATGCTAGGGTTTCAAGTGGGGCTTGGAAACAAACAAACAAAAAAATTGTTGGCTACTGGTCTCGGAAATCTGAATTCAGTTCCCATGTCTGCTACACACGTACTGTGTGACACTGGGAAAGTCATGTTTCTCATCCCTAAAACAGGAAGTATTATTGCACTCTTCTCCCCTCCTCTGTCTCTCTTGTCTATTTAGATTGTAAGGTCTTTGGGACAGGGATTTTCGCTTCCTATGGGATTTTAGTTGGGGACTTCCAGGCACTTCTACTGGTGGAGAGAAGTGCCAAAGACTCCATGAATTCCACTAGGCAATTTTCTGTTGCTATTGATTTTACATAGAAGGCACTCAGATATCATGATGGGCAGCAGTATAAAACCCAAGAGAGATCAATACTGTAATACAAATCGTCAGTATGAAGAGGAAGAATGGCTGATGGTTGTAGGGTGAATCAAACCAGGTCTCCTGGGTTCTATTTCTCAGTCTGCCACTGAGTTGTTATGAAACCTTGTAAGTCTAAAACATTTCAGTACTTCACAATTTTGTTGGTCCACCTAGACAACAAATAGTAGTTCTTAACTTCTTCAATCAAAGGCGTGTTTGGCGGAGAGGTAGAGTGCAAAGTACTGTCATGTAGTACGTATCGATTTCATACTATCGTATGGCTATCCATTGAAATACCTGGCCAGATCCTCATCTAGTGTTAACCTGAATTTGTTTGCAGTCAATGGAGCTACACCAGTTCACATTTGCTAAGAATCTGCCCCATTAAATACTATTTAAATTGTGTGTGGAATACGCTTATGTTTGCTAGTATGGAAGGATGGTTTGGAAGCAGGGTAAATACATAAATAAGAGAACAATTCTTTCATACTGTATATACAGAACAACTCCACCAAAGCAATGGAGTTCCTCTTGAACCTTTGATTCCTCGTGAACCTCTGAAACATGGAGAGAAGAGAAAATCCCCCCCAGAAAGGATATTTGTCACCAAGTGACCAATTTGCATGGAAAGGGAAGATCACTTCTTTTTTTCCCTAACAGAGCAGAGGGACACTGCAGCCCAGGTGGCCCACCGTTCAGTGGTGCTAGAACTAGGGGTGCTACCGCACCCCCTGGCTTGAAGTAGTAATCACCACCACCAAATACATAGTTTCCATCAGCAGCACCCCCAGTATAAAAACTGTTCCAGAACTACTGCCATTAATGCAGAAGGGGCTAACAAGGCTAAACTCTCTTTACAGACTTAACACGCAAGACTCCTGCAATGCCACTCTTCTCACTTAAATTGCATTAAACTGCGCAAGCAAGGTCAGAACGAGACTCTTGGATCCAATTCATTCTGCTGTCCAATTCAAGGCCTCTTCAACCACTAATTATGTTTATAATACTTCAGGCCATTAAAATACCCACAGATATGATTGGCCATTGCCATGCATATGTGAGGCAGAGAGATTTTGGAAGCTCAGGCTGGCCAAAGACAAGGAAAGCAGTAGAGGACTGTGGTCTTGTGATGGATCTTAGTACTTTTAAGCAGCTGATCATTCTTCCAGAGATCAAAAAGTACTACTTGTGCCCCTAAGGAAAACAGCAGCAGAAGCTACTGTTAAGCATTTCTCTACTTACAAAAAAATTAATTCATGAAACTAATCAGCCCAAACGCCTGCTATAGGATCAGACATTTAATCCTTTACACATTTAATCAAAAACCATAATCAAAACATGCATTCTGCAAAAGACAAAGAACAGACACGTACTGTAGCATTCTTCATCTTTATAATGCTACCCATATAAATACTTAGCTATTAGCAGCAAGTAAAAGAAAGTCCCAAACCAAAATCCCAAATACGATCTCCCCCAAACTTTAGAGGTGTTCAAAATCCAAACCCAGATCTGGATCAGAATGTTGCAAATGATTTGCAGTGGTTTGGAATGCAAAAGCTTTACAATGGGTCAAACCCAAACTCCTGATCTAAACAGCCCCAGGAATTTGAAGACATTCAGCATCTTGGTCTGGATGGGTTGATCCCCATTTTGCAGTCACAGACCCTCTCCGGCCCCAAAATCAGAAACATCAGAAGGATCCTCGCACAGTAAGTAGCAATGTTATCAAACCAGCAGATTTTGTTCAGTGCCAGAATGACTTTCAACTGCAAAATGGACAATATTCTCTAATGGGAAAGGAGCACCAGAGACAGCTTTCCAGAAATAACACAGCCAGCAAAGATGTATTACAGCAAAATGAACCGTAAGCGACAACCAGACAATTCCTGGCAAGTTCCATCCCAACCAAAACATTTCTTTTCACTTTACGTTATTTTCAAAAATGCCCAAGTGGCGAACAGATTAACTTTACAGCTAGTTCCTCAGCACTGCTAAGAAAGAGGTTTTAATGCAAATTCTCACTACAGGAAAATCATTACTTGAATCAAAATTATGTGATAAACTAGCAGGAGAAAGCTTGCCTTGCGGTTAAGCCGTGGACTGGAGCTCTAGGTCCAGTTGCTTGCGCTGTCAAAGTCTGACCTTGGATTAATCAGTTGGGCCCTGTTCCTGCAGTGTTTAACTCAATGGAAGCTTTGTCACTGAGTTCAATGAGTGTAGGAGCAAGCTTCTGTGCCTCAGTTTCTCATCTGAAAAATTGGGATAATAGTTCCCTCCTCTCGTCCTTTTTAGTTGTCTTGTCTAGTTACATTGCAAGCCCTTTGGGGGCAGGGAATGCCTCTTAGTATCTGTCTGTACTGCACCAAGCACCATGGGGCCTCAGCAGGGGCTTCGAGGTGCTACTGACATACTGCTAGTATACTCAAAATATTTCTAAGAAATGTCTAATGAAGGCCTAGATTCAGATCCTCCTCCCATGGGAGTTTTACCTTTGGGTTCCATTGGAGCATGACTGACGCACTGGAACATCTTTTTCATTGGTTAGTGACATATGGTAAAATAACTGCATAATTAGTACCATGTTTGCTACTCTTCGGTGTCTGTGTGGTTTGTTTGTTTTTTTAAACTGAAGCAAGCAAAAGATGTCAGAGCCAGCTGAGTTATGCTGGTCACTAAGAACTATACTCATGTAGCTAAGAGCAGAGTCTGGTTGAGGGGCTTTTTGATTGTGTTTACCGCCGCTGGAATCATTTTGAGGATTATTTCTTCTTGAATTCGGTATTTAAAAAGCTTTGTAACATAATTCTGGATAAAAAAAAATGAGAACAGGCTGAGTATTGCCTCAGATACCAAATGCAAGCACATTCCAATCTCATACAGACCTAAAGCACACTCAGTTTTGCACATATATTAAGGGGGCCTGTTGCCAGCTCCAACTAATATTTATTGCACGGTAAAGCTCTGCAGAGGGATTTGAGTACAGTCCTCTAAAGTTTTCTTTCAGGAAACTAAAAAAAAACCATTTTTGCATTAATTTCCATGTGAGCTCCAACATACTAACAGGTTCCAACAGTTATTTTTCCTTTGCATCCTTTCCCCTAACCAATCCTACTCCATCACTTGACAAAACACACAAATAGCTGCATTCAAAGCTGTCTATAGCAAACAGACATCTCAGTAGATCCCTGTAAAAACAGGTGCACAAAAGCATAGTATTTTTCAAACGTATTTCCCATATGCATGCCCCTTATCTAAACGGCCCTTGACTTCAGCAGATGTTATGTCCTTGCAACTAGGTCAGTTTGCACTGGAGCTCTCTGAGGCTAAAGGCAGAGGAGAGAAAATTAAATTGTGCTCCTGCTCCACAGACTGTGGCTGTCAAACAGATCTCTTCTCTTACGCTAAAGCAATGAATTCACCACCAGTTAAGCAGAGATTTGAGTGGCAGGGCGAGAAAACAGCTTGGTGATCAATGGTCAAGTGCACTTGCTGCATTATCTCCACTTAAACTATTCCAAAATATAATGAAAGTAAGAGTTCAGGGAAATAACTGTTGCCAAGGTATCTGGATCAGCCTCCTCTAAATCACTGTCACTGGGCATGGCCAGCATGACTGATCATACTGCTGCATTCGTTTGAAAGATCTTGGCTCCGGCCTTTCATTGCTTGTGCTATTGGCACTTTATTCGTCATACACACAAGTAAAGATAGTAAATCTCGGTTTTCACCTGTGGTCCTATGCTGCAGAAGAAGAAAAGAAAACCCAGCTTTTCAAGTTGCTGCTTAAAATCTTGAGCAACTTGTTGGCAGCCTTCTGCAGCAGGAAAGCCTGCAGTTGATGAGCTGTGCTTTCACCGCTGTCACTACAATTACTGATAAATTCTATTTTCAAAAAGGACACAGGACAATTCGACTAAGCCAAACAAATTTTTCAGCAAATATGCAAACAACAGGGAGCATGCACCAGCCTCAGAAATGAAGCACGCAGGGTAGGTTATCATTTGCATACGCGATGCAAAACAGCCTCATAAGGAGGATAGGTCATTTCACATACAGTCATTTCACATATGTAAATTACAGCAGACAAGTGCAGTGTAACTGACAAATGCTCTGGAAGGTAATGATCATCAAACTTTCCATAAGATTTCACATATCATCTCAAAGAGACAGGCTGATTAAACATATACATCTACTATTGGAGCCCTGGGGGTATTTTGACCTGAGCAGGAGGATTGAGCTATATAGATTATTAATATAGTATCATAGCCATTCATGGTACTTCACAGACACATAAAAGAAAGAGAGCCCTGACCCAAGAACACAGCAGCTACAGGACCTATAGAGAGCATGTACACACACAGCACATGCTTGTGTGGGTATATAAATAAGATTAGATAATACATATGCAGAATCTGCACGTATGCAAGAAGTTTTTTATTTCCCTAAGAAACCAGAGACCACTAGCAAATTCCATAGTGTCAAAGCAAAGCACAGCCAGGAGTGAGTTATTCAGTCAGGCCTAACAAGCAAGCAAGTGTGCTTTGCTTTGACACTATGGAATTTGCTAGTGGTCACTGGTTTCATAGGGAAATAAAAAACTTCTTACATATGTGCAGATTCTGAAGTTAAGTTTTCCAATCATCCTCACTGTGTGCATGGCACAGCAGAAATGAATTCTGAGCAAGCCAGTCTGTCACTCCCCCATAAAAAGGTAACCTCCCCCCACCTCCAAGAGTTACAAATAACTGAGGAAAGTTATCTTGTCAAGCAAAATGGAACCATGAATGCATTATTTGGTTATTTCTAACAAGGCAAAATAAGGAGTTTATTCAACTGCCCAGTAGTATTACATATTGTAATTATACCACATAGCATTTCTCTATTTGCTTTTCCTTCTCTGTTCTCACTGGCTTCCTTCTCAGTCAGAGTTGTCACTCAGGGGGCTCAGTCTTGCAATCCATGCATGCTCATGCAAATAGTCCTTACTCATATGAGTAGTTCCAATGGGTTAAATTCTGCTCCCAGTCACCTCCGTGCAATTCTGTAGTACTTCCACTGATTTCAATGTAGTCACTCCTGATTTTCATCACTGTTACTGAGAATAGGATTTGGGACACCTTGTCTGAATAAGGACCTTGACATCAGTATTTTACAAAACATTTCCCACCCCTGCTCAGGGACAAGTTCAGCGCCACAGGTGCTAGCGCTGGTGGGGAAATGCTAGCGCAGATGCAGCCATTTATATATTGCTCTTCCAATGAAATTCCACATTTGCATCTGTTAGTTGTACTAAAGACTGTCTGGCGTTTGTTGAGGCTGAATAATAAGTGATACAGGAAAACAGCAGCTCTAACCACTGGCCTTGGTTCACGCTGTGGTATTTTTCATTGGCTAGTTGTCTAGTGCTGTTTATAGATCTGGCTAGGTGTTAATGCAGGATATCCTGCTGAACAAGATAAAGTCTGACTATATCATGCTGTTAAAAGAGATGGAGGAGGGTAAAGTTTAGCGAGGCCTATGTAGAATTTATACCCCCAAAAGGCAGAGGTGTCAGAGTCCCCCTGAATTCCCTCTGGAGCTTCACTGTTGCTACTGATTTTACATGGTCAACATTCAGATACTGCGGTGATGGATGTGCATAAACCTCCCCCCCCAAGATAGTAAAAATTCATATAAATTACCTCTACTGCTGCCACTGAAAGCAAATGGCACTAGGGTGCCACTGAAAGGGAGACCATCTAAGTGGTATTTTATTCCTTGGTTTATTAGTTTAGCATCAGGTTGTGCCTCACTCATTCACACTGACAGGTAGCTCCCACTGAAATTGGGGTACCTACCCATGGAGTAAGATATTACTCAATGTGAGGAAAGCATGGCACAATCTGTCACTTAAAAAATTAAATATCCATAGAAACTCATATAATATGATTTCATTGCTGAATTTAAAATGTGGTGCATTTTATTATACATATATAAAGCTACACGTATCACTATATGGAAACAACTGCAAATTTTATTTAATATGATAGGGTATATTAATGGTGCTTATGATAGTTACAGTTCACTTTAAGTTACATACTGTCTACCATACTATGTGGGATGAGAGAGATTTTCAAGAACCTATTTAGAAACGCAAGTGCCATGGGCCTTCAATTGGATCTATGCTCCTAAATCACATAGGCTGTTTTGAAAAAATCCCACTCATATTTACACACACTGAAAGATGACTCCTTTTCAGTTCCAGAGGCTGTCCCAACACATATACAAGAGCGTGCATGTTTATACAGAGGTATCCCTAAATTGTTCACCCAGAAAGCAAACTCAGTTTGATGTACATCATTTTCTTGCTCTTTTACTCTTAACTCTGCCTTTGATACCAGACACAATGAGTTTTGCACCTTCCCATTATAACAGACCTCATTATGTAGCTTCTGTGATAGACAATCTACAGCACTTTTACCTAACAGTGAAGATTTGTGGTATTGTTGTACTTACCAGTGTATCACTTGACTAGCACAAGAAATACTAGTAACACGGGGGAGATGGAATAAATGCCCTATTCTATCTACTTCGTATCTATTCAACACAACTCGGGCACTGTGACATTTGATCTCAGTTACCGGCCAGCTGGAAACCCAGCAACCCTACCAATCTATTCTGTACGCCCATTAAATGCGCTCGGGTTTTGAAACCAGCCCTCTAGTCTCCCTAGAGTTAGACATGCACGCGAACAAGAGACACAGAAGAAGGGTAACCCCTCAGCCGTGCTGAGTCATTTACAACAGTCAAGCGTTTCACAGCTTAAACACGATTGCTCCCATTGGGGTTTGCAAGCCACGTTGCTGTGGGTTAACGGAAACCCCCTTCCACTTCCCCTTCTCTTTTTCTGCAATCACCAGACACATTCACAGCAGCAGCAGCAAGGGCCGATAGGAAATTCACCTTTAAGCATTAGTAGGAGAAGGTACAACAACTTGCAGCTGTTCATCAGGTACTGTAACTTTAGCCATCACAGCGGTGGAAGATGGCCCTCGAGGAGAGGGGACGAGAAAAAAAGAGAGAGAGAGAGAGAGAAAACCGCTACCCATACAGCCTGGGGCACAGATCTGGGCCACACACTTTACTGCATCGAGCTTGTCTGTTGCATCAAACAATTGCGGATTGTCAAGTAGGACGTACAGAAAATGTTCTATCAATTACGCGTGTGTGTGTCTGTCTTCCATTTACTGACGGGGACGGATCATCGAACCGAAAGACACGAAGTGAAGCGGGGAGCACACAGCTCCGGCACTACTAAATACAGAGCAGGAAGCGGAGGCAGGAGTAGATTTAGCGGAGATGGGTCACCCCGGCCAGGCTCGGCGATACCGAATCAGGCTACCTGAGGATCGAAAGCCCAGCCCCGGGGGAGCTCCCGGCCCTTTCCCTCTGCAATCTGGGGCGCCAATCTCCCCCCCCCCCCCGATCATGGCTAGGACTCCCCATCCCCTCTGCAGCACTTGCTGAGAGCCGATTGCTTGGGGGAGGGAGAGCGGATCCTGCTGTCCCTAGCCCTGCCCAGTGCCCGGGCACACACTCACCAGGTAGGCGCCCACGGTGCCCTGGGCCAGCATCAGGGCGCACTCGGACACCAGGAAGATCTTGATGTTGGAGAAGCAGGAAACCTTCTTTTTCCGCTTCTTATTCCGCTGCGCCTCGTCCCCCTGCAGCTCGCCGCCGCCGCCCGCGCAGCCCCCGGGCTTCTTCCCCGGCATCCTTCCCCGCGCCTCGGAGCCCAGCAGCTCCCCGCTCCCGCCGGGCTGCCAAGGGGATGGAGGGGCGCAGCGGGGCTCCTGCGTCCCCGGCTGCTCGCCTCCGCCTATGCCGGAGCGGGGTGTGCCAATCACAGCGGCGGCTGCCCGGCTCCTGCCTCTCTTCTGCCTGCCAGGGCCAGCTCCCCGCCGCCGCCTCCTCCTCCTCCGCTCGCCCTGCCTCCCTCCCTCCTTCCTCCCTCTCCTCCTCCGCTCGCCCTGCTGCGCACGGGCTGGCAGCGCCGCTGTCTCTCGCCAGCCCGGCTCCAGCCGAGCGCGCTCCCCCTCCTCCTGCGGCTGCAGCCGGGGAGGGCGGGGAGTGGCTGTGTGTGGGCAAGGAAGGGGGTTTGAGCCCGGGCGGAGGGGGCTGCTGGGCTGGGCTGTCCCGGGACAGGCAGGGCAGGGAGCGATGCAGCGGGTGCGCCCCCCCCCCCCCTCCCGGCGTCCCAGCGGCAGCTCTCAGCAAGGGGCAGTGCCCACCGCAGCGCGTTTCCCCAGCTGCTGAACTGATCCTGCCAGCTCTACTGCCCGGGCGACCTCCAGCTGCCCACCCGCTCCCTGGCACCCACCAGCCTACAGCTCCTGGGCGCTGCCTGGTGGCCCCCGGCTCCCTAGCCCATGCCAACCCCAGGCAGACCCCCAGCGCCCTGGCACTGACCAACAGCCTCCAGGCAACAAATAGACAATTCTCGGGCACCAGCCAAGGATTCAGGCAAACCCACTGCTCCCCTGCACATCGGTGGAGTCTCCTTTCGCACCTGCACTCCCCAGGCGGCTGGCTATACATACTGGGTGCCTGCCATTAGCTTGTAAGAGCCCCCATAAATATCAGGCTGTCGGATTGAGAATTTTTTTTCTCCATTTCTTAACGGCTTGGTTCAACTCGGTGCCGCTCCATACGGCACTTTGGGGGGCGGGGGGATGTATCCCAGGCTACAAGCATTACAATTCGCTCTAGTTTTTGGACCCTTGTGACTTTTTCCTAGTGCAACCTGCTTTACTGCCTCTTAGGAGCAAGACCAGAAATGTTAGATGTTCCAATCCGGAAAATGGGGAGGGGGGGGGATTCGGATACCAGGGTGAGGGGCCCAGTCCGAACGTCTAGGTAGAGAGAAAGCAACATGCAGAAGTTTGTTTGAACACAAACCTCAGCAAGAAAAGGGAACTGTGGACAACAGAGCCAGGTCCTCAGCTCATGTGAACGGACATCGCTCTGCTGATTGCAGCAGTAGAGGTACAACGAGCTACCGCAGCGGAGGATCCAGCCCCATCTCGTTGCTTGTCATTCCCCAATGAAAGCACTTGCTTTGATGTGCCTGAAAACACAGGGACTTTCGGCCACTAAGAACCCTACCAAAAGCCAGTTATGCTGCTTGCAAACAATTCATGCGAATGGAAATTCACTCCCAGTACCGCTTTCTATGCCCCTGACACGCTCTTATTCTAAGGTACATGCATCATATGCATGACCCCTTCTCCTAATCGTCACTTGCTTTACATTATCCCCAGCTCCAGAGTTCTAATTTCAAGAGATCTCCTTTTAAAGACCACTGTATAGCACTTCTACCATTACAGATCACATTCCTGCTCCGTCCAGCAGCAAAACCTGAGCTCCTGCTTTGCTCTGAGGGCATACCTTTCAAGTTTGAGTGTGACGTCTCATCTTCTGTCATGGTTTCTTACCTTATTAATTCCCCAGCCGCTGGTATATGGACCAGGCATTACTGGAAATTCTGGTTTTGGAGGATAGTACTTGCATTTGGAAATTCTGCTTGTTGGGCTTTTTGTATGGATAGCCGGGTAGTGGCCTGTAACATAAAAGTCAGCCTGGGTGATCTGGTAAACCCCTCTAGCCTTCAGTTCTATAAGGCTATAGGAGAAGTGCTGTAAAAAGTGCCTACATGACTCAGGAACGCAAATCCCATTTTCAAAAGTGATATAGGCACTGATTGAAAGTCACTTTTTAAAATGGGACTTGGTGCTTTTGAAAATGTTCCCCGTCATCAATCAGGGCATACGATAACCACTCACTGACTTAAAGTAGAGGGGGTCTTCACTTTTCATTTGAAAAATTGCGTTTTTGGAAAGCTGGGAGGGTTGCAAAAAGTCAATGAGCAATTAATAACTATTTCATAAACTATTGCAGTCGTATTTAAAATAATTTTATTTCTCTTTGAAATGGACCTTTTTTCAATTTAAACACTTACGAAAAATGCTTAAGTCGTTTTCATTTCAAACTAGTTTTTCCATTCCTTGACCAGCCCTCTATTCAAGTTAGTCCATATAGTTTCCTAGTACAGGGTTCAATGACTAAATAAAGAACAAGCACCTTTCTCTGAAGTATTCAACTGTTGGGGCAGGATATCAGAGGAGATGGACCATGGGCCTAACAATTGTGTTCATCTTTCTTCTCCCTCCTTAATAAGAGAAGGTGAGAAGCTTCAACGCCTGGGTTCAGGGAAGGGAGTCTTAGGTCTCCTTGGAGTGTCACAAAAGATTTCTATGTTAACATTTCAGTTGAGGAGGCAGATGCACTGACACATTTGTGACAAGGAGAACAGCTTCCTAAGGAATCCAAGTTTCATACGGATTGCCTGATACTTCTGGCTGGATTGCAGGGCATTTTTATCCCAGCAAATGGCAGACATCAAGTACTCTGTCCTCCAGAGACAGTGTACCTGATTCTCTTCTCATTTATACTAGTTTTCAAGCATTATATAACTCCATTGACTTACTGTGGAATTGCTCTGGTGTTAAGCAAAAGAATTAAGTTCATTATATTTTCAATCAGATACATCAATAGCCCTGGAATTCCCTTTTCCAGGTTTCCATAAATCTGTTGCATTGAAATATTTTAGCAGAGAATACATTGCAATTCATCTGTCTTGCTGAAATGTGTTCTACTTATACTGATATTTTAGTAAGATATGTCATGTTCCCAGACTTCCAGGCCAGAGGAAACCATTCTGATCTAATCTGACTTCCTGCATAATACAAGCCAATAATTTCTACATCAACCCGATAACTCCTATTTGAGCTATAGCATCTCGTTAGAAAGATATCCAATCTTCATTTAAAGATTTCAAGTGATGAAGATCCACCACAACCCTAGGGAAGTTGTTCAGTTCTAATGGTTAATCACCCTCACTTAAAAATTTGCACCTTATTTCTAGTCTAATTTGTTTAGCTTCAGCTTCCAAACATTAGATCTCATTATTCCTTGTCTGCTAGAGTAAAGAACTGTCTATCATCAGCAGTTTCTTCTCCATACAGGTACTTGTAAAACTGTGATCACGTCACCTCTTAACCTTCTCTTGAACAAATCAAATAGATTCAGTTTCCTTAGTCTCTCACTATAAGGTGTGTTTTCCAGACATTGATTCATACTTGTAGCTCTTTTCGGCTGTTTATCAGTAGTCTGATTGAAGAATTATACCTTTGTTGTAGGCTATTTTAAGCTCTAAACACACAACTTTTCTTTTCCCATTCCTAAAATCAGGAGCTATTGTTCACATCATCAAGCAAACATTTTCCTCGTTTCTAGCCACATCTTTACCAGTTGATAGACTGTTAGTCCTATCTTCTAAAATCTTTATCTCAGGAATTTATATAGTCCCCTTTACCATAACATCTGAACACTTCACAGAGGGGTTGTGAGGGTAAATACATTAAAAGTCATGAGGCACTATTACCCCCATTTTATAGATGGGGAATTGAGGTGCAGAGAGACTTAAGTGACTTGTCCAAGGTTACACACAAAGCTTCTGGGAGAGCAGGAATTGAATCTGAGTCTCAGTGTAGATAAGAGTATAGAGTCAGACAGAGTCGTATTGTAGACAAGCCCTGAGTCTAACCACTGGACGAACCTTCCTCTCTGGCTAAACCCCTTTCTTTGACTTTCATCCACGAATAGCAACCATAAGTTTTTGCAATAAACTAGAGAATCCAAAAATATTCGTAGCAAAGTAGCCAAGGGCCAGACATTTAAGTCATATCAAATATTTTCAGGAATCTGCTTCCACCAAATTTTTATTATAGATTATAAATTACTTTAATATAAGCCTCCAAAAAGCAATAAAATTGTGATTTTCCCCTCACTGAATAATGACATGAATTTAAAATTTTATTGATGTCAAGGAAAGAAAATATTGCAATGCCTCCATATGTTCTCTTTTATAAAAAAAAAAAAAGGGGGGGGGGAAATGATTCCCTAAGTAAGAATCTCCTGCTTTGGTGTGTGATTGGGACAGCATCTCCTGTCCAGCCCCTGATAGTGTGTGCAGATCTACATCATTGACATCCATAGAAAACTACTGTTAAGAGTTTCAAGGAGCCCTTTGATTTCTCTTTGGTGTTAAGCTGGAAGCCAGCTCTATAATAATAAATCTTGACTTCCCCTTCATGCTTTGCTTCAGGAAAATATAAAGTAACCATTGATGCCTATGTTGTTATAGTATGTTGGTCATTAATAAGTTTATAAGCTTGGTGAAAAACAGATACATATAGAACACAGAACTAATAAAGAAAGCTAATTCTGACTTTTAATGACCACCACCTCCCCATCATGAGAATACTTTTCTGTGCACATAAATCCCAGTAAAGCCAACAGAGCAAGGATATGGGGGAGACTAAGCTTTGGACATTTGGCCCGTTTGTTTCTTGACGAAAACTAGTTTCTTTCTTTAAAGGTGAAGTGAGATTATCATCATCTGCTGAGGCCCAAATAGGTTGAAAGGAAGGAGGAAGAAGAATGGAAAGGTGGTTCAAAGGGTTTGAACAGGCACCCAAGCTTTCCAGGATTTCTGCAATATGCCACAGCCTGAGAGCTTCATGATCAGGACCTGCTAAAGCACAGAGCAGATGAAATACTTCACATTTTTCCTTTACCTTCCATCCAGAGGCAGTAATTCACAATTCTACTCCCCGAGCTCATCAGTGGGGAAACTGAGGCACAGATTAAGTGACTTGTCCAGTGTCACACCCCGAGATAGTGGCAATACTAGGAATAGAACTCAGAAGATCCACTTCCCAGCTCAATTTTTTCTATATACGCCTCCATTGAGCTAGCAGTAGCAGCACTAGGGTTGTAATTAAGACTGAGTAGGCCATCTTTAACCTCAGTTCGGTCATTTCTTTAAAATAGGTGCCCAAATAAAAGTGTGTAAATTAAATCTGTACATTCCAAGCCAGACATGGCCTGGGTGAAAGTGGGATTTTGTGCTGCCTCCTGTCATTTCCTCACTCCCGCCCTCCACAGCTCTACCCTGTGTTATTTGCTCCTCCTAAAGGGCATCCTTTAGGCTCAGTCCTCTGCCATGCCCTACAATTCTTTGCTTCATGCTACTTTTAAAGCAAGTATTGCAATGGGTGTTACAAAGGATTCTGGGACACCTGTAACCCGGAGGTGGACACTGCAGAGGATTGAGCAGAAGTGGATGCAGGCCACGTGGGCAACAATGCCCCAAACAGCTGTTCAGAACTGACCAGTTAGCAGCTGATTGCAGTGACAATCTGCCAATGCCCCCTTTAGATGTGGGGCCATAGGTAGTCTTCTGCTTAGCTTGTGCCTCAGGTCAATCCTGGTTCATTACAAACCAAGCCAAGATCTCTCTTCCCTACCAGCTCATCAAGTTGTAGAGCAGTGGTCCCCCAACTCTTTACCTCACACCCCTCCACCCTATCAATGCCCTGACCTCCCCCCTCACCATGGCTGGGAGCTGGAGGCCAAGGCTGGGGCCGGACTCATGTCCGAGCCAGGATCCAAGGCTGGGGCTGGGGGCAGGGCCGCAGGTGGGCTGTGATTGGGGCCATGGCCTGGAGCCAGGGGCTGAGCCAGAGCCACACTTGTGGGTGGAGCTGGGAGTGGAACCACAGCCAGGGTAGAGCGGCACTCCCTCCCCACCCCTAATGGGGGCTGGCCCAGGCTCCACCACACCCCCTCCAAATGTTCCTTCATGCCCCCATAGAGAAGCATGCCCCCCAGTTTGGAGACCACTGTTGTAGAGGCTAAAAACTCTCTCCCTCTCCCCCAAGTTCATACATCAACAGTAGCTGTCACCATTAATAAAGACTTCAGAACTCACACCTAGCAGGCAATTGTATTAATAGCAGGAGGTGGAATGCAGAACAGCTTGTGAGTCCCCTGTAGAGGGGAAGGAAGTGAGCACCTCCATCATCTGCAGGGTGACCAGATAGCTCTGAAGTTACACAGAAAGCTGGTCTGTACCATCAAGTGCCATCCTGCCGGTCCCCTTCAGAGTCATATTGACAGACCCCAGACCGACATTTTAAGCTTCAGCACCTCAATGGGATAAGATATGCCTTACACTACACTAGAGAGGGGATAGGGCAGAAGGGCTCCTGGTGTCCTAGGTGCCCCCTCAGGAGGAAGCCCAGGGGAGCAGAGAGAGGAGTTCAGTTTAGGCTGCTGCAGTGCTAGGACTCTCAAAGGGGACAGGTGTGTGCAGGGGGGAGAGGGGGGTTGCTAGAAATTCCAACTAGAGCACACTGCTGCGAGCACAGGCTACCTCTTCCAAGGCTTCCTGGCATACTGCTCCTGGTAGCACTGGCAATATTATATAAGCAGAATGGTATTGATGAGCCTTATGCTGCTCTTATTTCAACTGGTGTAAACCAGCAGCAGCTCCATTAACGTCAGTGGAGATTCCCCGGTGCGCTGAGAGCCAGGCCCAATGGTACTACTCAGATGGTGCATTTCTTTTCCCATGCAACTTGCTATGTAGAGGCTGAGTTTAGCTCAGCATGAGCCATTTCGATGAAGAGAAAAGCCTCACATGGTTTGCTCTGTCAAAATGCAGTTACAGGTACCAGACATTGCATCTCCTTAATATCTCCCCACCCTACAAAGTCCCACTTGGTATATTTGTACGGAAGAACAATGTCATGTTAAGTAAATAAGGGATAACTTCAGAAATGGTTCAAAGCTGGGAACTAAACTCCCCCTCCCACACAAAACAAGCCCCTCAAACCCTCCCCCCCACGCAATGCTAGATGAAAGCCTTCCATCGTGACTTGGACAGAAGTTATGTTCTGCAATTCTCTGATGCGAAATTCTGTGGAGGAGTCTGCCCCCGTAAGGTGGTGATCGAGAATGATTTTAATTACTTGCCAGTGCAGGACGCACGTGTGATTAAGGCATACATCTTGTTAAAGAGTTGCAAGGAAGTCCAGTGAATTGACTACAACAGAGATGCTGATGGGGAGTCAGCTTTACGTTGCAGTGACTTGTGGATCCGCAACAAGAATTACAGGGCACCAACGACATGCTGACTTTCTTAATACCATTGCTTTTTATTCAGATGTCAGACTTGATCACGTCACTATTTTGAGTTCTGCCAAAGACTTGGGCTCATTAAAAAGGCATTTCCTTCAGACAGACTGATTAGGTGCCCTGTTCTTTTCCCCTAGATGATGAAAGGCTGGAGAGCATCTGTCAAGGCTGCTTCCCCACTTTGAACTTTAGGGTACAAATGTGGGGGCCTGCACGAAGACTTCTAAGCTTAACTACCAGCTTAGTTCTGGTCCGCTGCCACCATCTCAAGCTAATTCCCTTCCCTGGGAAGCCTTGAGAAACCTTTCACCAATTCCCTGGTGAATACAGATCCAAACCCCTTGGATCTTAAAACAAGGAGAAATTAACCATTCCCCTCCTTCCTCCCACCAACTCCTGGTGAATCAAGATCCAAACTCCTTGGATCTTAAAACAAGGAGAAATTAACCATTCCCCTCCTTCCTTTCACCAACTCCTGGTGAATACAGATCCAACGCCCTTGGATCTAAAAACAAGGAAAAATCAATCAGGTTCTTAAAAAGAAGGCTTTTAATTAAAGAAAAAGGTAAAAATCATCTCTGTAAAATCAATATGGAAAATAACTTTACAGGGTAAACAAACTTAAAGAGCTCAGAGGACCCCCCCCCCTCTAGTCTCAGGTTCAAAGTACAGCAAACAGAGATAAACACTCTAGTAAAAGGTACATTTACAAGTTGAGAAAACAAAGTAAAACTAAGACGCCTTGCCTGGCTTTTTACTTACAGGTTTGAAATATGAGAGACTTGTTTAGAAAGATGGGGAGAACCTGGATTGATGTCTGGTCCCTCTCAGTCTCAAGAGCGAACGAACTCCCGAACAAAGAGAACAAACAAAAGCCTTCCCCCCCCCCCCCCCCAAGATTTGAAAGTATCTTGTCCCCTTATTGGTCCTTTGGGTCAGATGCCAGCCAGGTTACCTGAACTTCTTAACCCTTTACAGGGAAAAGGATTTTGGAGTCTCTGGCCAGGAGGGATTTTATAGTACTGTACACAGGACAGCTGTTACACCCTTCCCTTTATAGTTATGACAGCATCTCACTAATAATAATAATAATAATGTGGAAAATTAAGACATCCGTTTAACAAGAGGTACAAGTTCACCTTGAAGTCTCCCACTTAGCAAGTGGTCATAAAATAGGAAAGATTCACAAACGAAAGAACTGGATGACAGTCTACATTTACACTGTATAAACCTAGCTCCGAACCCATCATTATGTTTCTCCAACTAATCAGGGCCCAAACCTGGGAGGTGCTGAGTATCCTCCGCTTCCATTGACTCCAGTGGGAGATGAGGGCACATTGTACTTTGCAGGAGGCCCTCAGCACCTCACAGGATCAGGCCCCAAATGGAAGGCAGAGTAACTTTTGGATTAAATCAATGTAACCTAACAAATACAGTATAATTGCAGCCTACCTGCAAATATTGACATTGGCCTTACATTGCATTTAATGGGAGAGGTCATTTGCAGATTCAGAAATTGTAGAGCAAAGTACTAGACAATAGACTACAGCCTTCCATCCTGTTAATCAACATTTCATAAAGGAAATTATAATCCCAACTATAAATCAATATTCAATAAAAACATTTGCTTAATTGCTTTCTTGTAAAGGAAGAGAGCTGGAAGCTCTAATGCTAGAGAATGAGTCTATCACGGTCTATCATTATTAGACCCATTTATAGCAGGGGAGACAGCAGCATATATTGGACATAGAGTAAAGGTAAATAAGTAGTAGTACTGCAATATATATGTTGGAAAATAAAATGGGATTAAATGCTAGTTTAGTTCAAAGGGGTTTTACAAGGACACATTTCTTTGGGTTTTGAAGCACTTTGGAGATAGAGCTTAAAGTCTTCCCAGTGAAGTGAGCTCAGTGCAGCATGTGGTGCCCAGATTCATGTGCATTTACAAACCCAGTACAATACTGGTAATAGATAAAGGGTTCTACATAGCTTGTCTTCTACTTACTGCTGGCATAGCACTTTGGCTGTGTTCTTGTCCGGTCTTATTAGCAAAGCTGCATCAGGCCTAGTCAGCACCTGAATGGGGGTATGTTTCCCTCAAAGTCAGTCCAGATAGTGGGGAGTGCAAGGGTAGTAGTGTTGTGACCTTGCAGATGAGAATTCAAACCAAGGGCTCACACTTAATGATACCATGATACTTTGTGTCCAATACAAATGCTAGCCCTAGCATGTCAGGAGCTCTTTGTGCATGGTAGTTCCCTACTTTGTTTCTTTGCTTTCAACTGGATACAGAACAGTTAAAGTCATGTAAAGACATTTAAGAGTTGTCAGACAGCTGCCACTTCCCCCATATAGGTTAATGCATTTCAGCATTAAGTAGGGTTACCATTCGTCCGGATTTACCCGGACATGTCCTCCTTTTTGTGCTAAAAATAGCGTCCGGGGGGAATTTGTAAAGCACTCACAATGTCCGGGATTTCCCCCTCCCCCGGCACAGCAGAGTGAGCGGCTGGGAGGGCTGCAGGAAAGTCCCGGGCTGGACTCCGGAGCAGCGGGAGAGGAGCTCCGCCCTGCATTCTGAGCAAGTGTCTCAGCACAAAGTGCAGCCCTCCCCTTTTGCAACTGGGAGCGGTTTCTGCCATGCAGCGTAGCAAAACGGGAGCGAGAGCACTTTGTGCTGATACAAGGGCAGCTCTCCCCTGCAACCCGGTCCGGATCTGGGACCGGGTTTTGTTGTGCAGGGCCAGGGACCGGGTTTTGTTGTGCTGGGGAGCTCAGCCACGTGTCCGGCTCGCACAGAGCCCAACACCCTGTTCTGAGCAGCAGGGTAAGGGGGGCAGGAGAAGGGGCAGGGAGGTTCTGGAGGGGGCAGTCAAGAAACGGGGGGGGCTTTTTGGGGGGAGTGGAGAAAGTTTTGGGCAGTCAGGGTACAGGTAGGGGGTAGGGTCCTGGTGGGCAGTTGGGGGGGGGGTCTTAGGAGGGGGCAGTTAGGGGACAAGGAACAGGGAGTCTTAGGTAGGGGGTGGGGTTCTGGAGGGCAGTTAGGAGCAGGGGTCCCAGGAGGGGGCAGTCAGGGGACAAGGAGCGGGGGGGATAGGGGGCTGGGAGTTCTGGGGGGGAGCTGTCAGGGGGCAGGAGTGGGGAGAGGGATCGGAGCAGTCAGGGGACAGGGAGCAGAGGGGTTTAGATGGGTTGGGAGTTCTGGGGGGGGCTGTCAGGGGGCAGGAGTGCGGAGAGGGATCGGAGCAGTCAGGGGACAGGGAGCAGAGGGGTTTAGATGGGTTGGGAGTTCTGGGGGGGGCTGTCAGGGGGCAGGAGTGCGGAGAGGGATCGGAGCAGTCAGGGGACAGGGAGCAGAGGGGTTTAGATGGGTTGGGAGTTCTGGGGGGGGGGCTGTCAGGGGGTGGGGAGTGGTTGGATGGGGCGTGGGAGTCCCAGGGGTCTGTCTGGGGGTGGGGGTGTGGATAAGGGTTGGGGCAGTCAGGGGACAAGAGGCAGGGAGGCTTAGATAGGGAGTGGAGTCCTGGGGGGCAGTTAGGGGCAGGGGTCCCAGGAGGGGGCAGTCAGGGGACAAGGAACGGGGGGAGGGTTGGGAGGTCAGGGGGGGCGGGAAATGGGAGGGGCAGGGGCGGGGCTAGGGCGGGGCTCCTCCCGTCCTCTTTTTTGCTCACTGAAATATGGTAACCCTAGCATTAAGGGAAGTAAAGGCCTCTATAAGTAAGTTGAAAGTACTTTGGGATAATCAGGGATGGAAGGCAATTGACAGCAGGTGGAATTCCCACTCTACTGTGAATAGGATATACACACACACTAAAAAAGCCAAGCTTACCCTTTCTTGGGGTTGATTGTGTTAGTAAGAAACAACAGCAGCTCATCATAAACCTACACCTTCTCCCAACACATAGCAGCTGCTAATACCAGCACCTTCCCTGCAGTACTTCTCTAGTCTTACTGTCCACCCTTAAACTGGCTTCAACCCTTTTATAATCTGGTTTGAGCTAATTGAATGCACATGTTAACATGACTCAGCAATCATTACTGACCCCACATGTTCAAGCACCTGATAACAGGATGACTTAACAGAGGAATCCAGTGTGTACTAGAGTCTGCTAATGTCTTACAGAATTACATAAGTGCAAACTCTTACTGCACTATGGTCAGCATTTGGTTAAATCCGTAAATTACATGCAGGACTGGACTGTGGAAAACAATGTGAAGATTTGTACTGCATAAATAAACAGCAGGAAAATATGCCTTTTTATTTTTGGTACACAACAAAAACTCAGAGAAAAAGCAGTCTGAGCCTTAGGTGTGATATCTTTGGTCATGACATAATTTGCCTATTAAGCAAATATGGGGAATAGTTGTTGTTGTTTTAAATACAGACTTCTTTGCAATTGTAGCAACTCCCTACAGGGCTAGAACTCAGAACCTATATTACTATAGTACAGAAAGCTAACATATGAGTTAAAGGAGCAACATTATTAAGAGAGCAGTATTAGGCTACCATCTTATGTGGACTAGCCACTAAAACAGGCTACTCATAAAACACATTGAACCGGTAGGTTACACACAGATGACCTCAAATAACACAAAGACAACCATGGTTGGCTGCTCTTAGTTGGAGAGTGAATGACCAATGTAATTTAAACCCTATTAGACCAAATTTATCCCTGCTGTAACTCACGTGAAGGCAGAGCAACAGGATAAATTTGGCCCCATTATGTCTATCAGTTAGTAGCCAGACAACCTGCTGGAGTTCCCCATTTGATGGTGGGGTCTGCTGCCTATATATTACTGCTACAGAGATGTGAGTTAGATTCCCTGGGATGCAAAACCAGTAATTCTACCAAGGAATCACTCTGGCTGAACCAGTAGGAGATCAGTCAGCTTTTTTTCTGTTTTTTTAACCACATTGATTACATGCATATGACTAAATCTCAAAGTCCATGGAATTTTGTCTGAGCAATGACTAAAGAAAAACAGAGCCAGGACTTTAGGTTTTGGCCCATATTGAGTTCAGGTGTCCCGTTTTTTGCCTAAGACTGAAAGATGTAATTATTTTTATATTCTTATAACTACTAATAAACAATCAGCCAAATCATGTTCTAATGTGTATCAGCCTCTTTAGTCATGGTACATTAAGTACTAGGCACAAAGATCTGCCACTTTCCATTTTGGAAGATGCTAATTCTGTCAAGTAAGGTCAGTGATACTCATGAAGTAGTATCAGATTAACCTCTGCATGGACAGCAGTAAACAATAAGTCATCAACCAACAATAAAAGACCCAAGAAAGTTATGAAACACCTAATAGAAATAGCTTGATTTTGAAATAAAGAGAGAAGCGAGAGAGAGAGGAACTGTATAGGTTCCATCCTTTGTTATGATGGCTTCTTAAAAAGTGAAATACCTGCCCTAAGCCAAGTAATATATTGCAGTTCTCATTAGCCAGAGTTGGAATTCTCACCAGCTGTTGACTAGTGGACTCTAGAAATTGCGTAGAGGGATCGATGGCTCCCTTCTAGGACCACTTAATATGATTGGTGGGTGTTAATCTGCATCTGTTCAAGTGTTATGGAGGGTTCCAGTTGTGCAAACTGGATCAAGCTAACCATTTTAAAAAGCACTTTTTTAATCATCTAGGCACGCCCTCTGCATATTCATTCCATATAACTGGTCACAGAAGTCACATAGTGATGTGTCCTGAATTGGATGGCAATCTATTGGAGAAATAATCACCAAAAATAGCTTTTACAAAATGGCAGTGACAGCATTTCTGGAATGAACACTCGAGTGAATATTTATTTGTGCCAAAATTCATGATGCTTCTACTCTGTCTTAAATTCAACTATAAACTCATTGGGCACAGGGTCTCTCTCTTACTAAGAAAACTTGGTACAATAAACTGAACATTCTTGTAGATCACATTTGCTCTCCAGAATATTTGCAAATAAGTAAACGGATGGTGTTAGGAATACCAGCAAAGCAATCAGAGAGATTGATTAGTTTTATTCCAGAGAGTATTAGTTAATATTCTTTCTGCTCTTTCCATCCAGTTTTCTTCCTCAGGCAGGAACCTTGCCTTCCTCTGGGTTTGTAAAGAACTTGAGATGCCTGTGGCTCTGTATACTGAAATATCTATAGCACTAGCTACTGTAATAAATAATATTGCATTGTGATATTCAGATTCAGATCCTCAGCTGGTGTAAATCAGCACTGTTCCATTAAATCCAAATCTGAATAGAAAGACTATCTTGGGGTTAAGGCATTGGATTTGGGCTGGCTTCGTACCCCTTTCGACATCAAACTTCCTGTAGGACTCTAAGCCACTCTCGTCCCTGTATCTCAGTTCTGCGTCTGTAAAATGAGGATAAAAGATAATCAACCTTCTTTTGTCTGTCTTGTCTCTTTAGACTCCAAACTCTTCAGGGCAGGGACTTTGTGTGTGTGCACAACACATAGCACAATGGAGCCCCAGTTTCAGTAGCCGCTGTTGCAGTACAAATAATAATGCGGAACCTGAGGAATACAGAGGAGGGAGATGTTGTTCACTCTGCTGGAACTTTGATTAGCCAGGGGAAGATAAAGAAGATTCACTTGCTCTTGAACTTACTCACAAACATATAAACAGGGAAGGGCAAACAAAGGGTCAATCAAAGGATAAGAACAGGTTGTTTAACAGCAACTTAATTCCTCACCAAGCCAGCAAACGGTTTTCTCAGTGACCCCCAAAACAAGCTGTGCCTTTGGGAAAACAAATGCAACAATTCATTACTTTCTTATTATCTTCCAAGCCACAGAGCTAATAAAGCCAGTATTTTCAGCTACAATAACGGCAAAACCTTCATGTGAAAACCACAGCAGAAAATGACAGGCCTTAAAGGCATGGCATGGGAGGGTAGGGAGTTATTAAGGGAGATTTGCGAGCTTGTTATCAGGGTCCTGGAGCTTCCCAAATGTAACCTCATCTGGCTCCAACTCTAGAACACACAATGAATGTAAAGAAAAGGGAGCAAAAATGAACAGAAGCGGCAAGGAGAGGAAAAACTGGCAGGTACTTACTAAAATTACATTCCTGCTCCAGTTTTCATGGCTGTTTTAAAAAAAAGAACAAAGTGGGTTCATTAAAATGTCCGAGAGTCTGTGACATGGATGTTGGAAGTTACAGTTAATTTCATCTATGGGCAAGCCCTTGGAATTTCATAGGTTGAATTTGCTCCTCAACTACAGTTACAGACAGGTGTGGGGGATTTCAACCGGGTGACTCAGTGGGAAATTCAATTCTATGGCTACCTCCTTCCCCCTGAGGATATACATGTGAAGGCTTTGGATTATGATTATCTATCAGATCACTGAGTTTTCATGATGTGTGTGTGTATATATATATATATATACAGAGAGAGAATAGTTGTCAGCTGATTTCTCATGACACATTCAAATACCCCCTGTCCTCCTTGTGATTTTTATTAATGATTTATTTGTATTATGGTATTGCCAAGAGGCCCCAATCGAAATCAGAGGTTCACTGTGTTAGACAGTATATATAGACTTAGTAAGAGACAGTCCAGGCCAAACGAGTTTGCAGTCTAAACAGAGAAAGAGCAGAAGCATCATCCCCATTTTACATATGGGGAACTGAGGCCCAGAGAGATTAGCCCAATATTACACAAGGAGTCTGTGACAGAGCCAGGAACTAAACCCAGATCTCCTGTATTGTAGCCCACAATGCCATCCTTTCTCCCTTTAGCGTAGAGTATCCTCTTTCCTAACTAATTAACCACAGTGAAATTTTAGTCACACCCAACATCCTTATTTGTGCAAATCATCTCACTGGTAGTATGAGGTCCCAAGCTATTTTCATCGGAGAAATTTCCTTGAGCTCAGCAATGTGGTTCAGTGTCCATGCAGCCATGGTGACTGGTACCTTCTCCTTAAGAATGGCAACTGAAGAACAGTAGTAAATCTACAGCATGGCTAGCAGAAATAAAGACTTCATACATGCTGGGCCTAGGGGGACCAGACAGCAAGTGTGAAAAATCGGGACGGGGTGGGGGGTAATAGGAGCCTATTTAAGAAAAAGACCCAAAAATCGGGACTGTCCCTATAAAATCGGGACATCTGGTCACCCTAGCTGGGCCTGACTCTCCACTATCTTGCACACTGAGAATCCATTTAAACCCATGCAAAGTGGCTGTAATATGGAGTGCTTCTCCAGTCAGTCTCATTATCCCACCAACACATGTCCTCTTGACTTAGGGGAACAATCTCTCTTCATTCATTTAATGTCAAGGTTTGTCAGCAAAAGAGCTAAGTAGCAAAGTGGGTCAAAATATTTCTACAAACTGTTTTTGTCAAAAATTGGCCTTTTTAAAAATGAAACATCTTGTGAAAAATTGTTGAGATTACTGGGGGAGGGGTGTTTCCCATTTTTGCTTGTGATATTTGCCACAATATTTTTATCACTAATTGGATCTAAATCAGTTTTGAAATCACTATTGAAATGATTCATTTCCTTGGTTTTCAGTAAGAAGATGCAGCTTTCAGTAAACAAACAAAGAAAAAAGGAGTCCCTTTCTAACCTTGCGAAAGGGAAACACCGTCAAAATTTCAAACATTTCCATGAAATTGTGTTCCCCTTCCCCCACCCCACTAATTAGCCAATTGTACGTTGTACACCCTTGGCTATTAGGAACTGGAGTAATAGCACTACGGAGCTTACATAGGTCTCTCAGCAGCCATCAGATGATAATGACTTTCACTGCCAACTTGGTTTTGTGTGACTTCCCTTCCTTCCCTGCCCTCCCCCCAAACATACAGTCTCTAGTGGGATACACTGGCAGGCTTCCCCTGATTTATGAGTACTTTTTATTTGCAGAGAGATTAGGTTGTGGTGAGTCGGATCCGTTTAGATTTCCTTGATGGTTCGTGGTTAGTTTTAATGTAGCGTCACAGCAAATCAGGTGTCTGTGCTTATCTACGGCAAAGTGAAACTGATTCATTAGCTAGCAGAAGAGACTTTCCTAGAACAACAAGTCATTAAGCTTGAAAGCTTATTTACAATAGGTTCCAGTGGAAGGTGGCATTTATAGCATGCAGTCACCCCCTAAGGAACCCGCAGGACTTTGCTGCTTCCTAGGAGGGGCATTCCAATGGGGACATTTGTTTGCTTATCTAGTAATTTATTTTCCCAGCTCCGATGAAGGATGTAGCTTTCATTGAGCTCCAGGGTTTTAATCAGTTTTCCAGCTGACTGTACCTGGAGGCACAAGAGTGTCAGGTGACTTTGCCCAAGGTCACAGACTGAGTCAGTGTATTTGGAACCCCAGAATCCTTAGGCCTCTCATCCCTTTGCTTTAATGGCTGCACCACAGAGCTTCAGAAAGAATGTTCTTGTCTCTTTGAAGTGCTAGGGTGCATGCAGTAGAAGGGACTTGAGCTTTCTCGGTCCCAGAGATGCATGCCACTTAAATTCATTTGTGAGCGACATTATAGTACAAAAAATCCTTATTGAGTTTAGACCTGGCTGTCCTGGAGTCCCCACTCCACATGGCAGCATATGAGAAAGCCAGTCCTGTCCCTGGGCCCTGGTTGGTTAGGGAGTGGGCACATAAGAGGAACTGGCCTCTGTGCCCCGCAGAGTTACAGCTGGCTAGGGCAGGGAATCCCAGCCCTAACTGCCTGCTACCTGCCCTTCTCTCGTTTGGAAATCAGGGATGCCACTCTACTGTGCAGCGTGGGCTGCAGGCAGTGAGGGGCATGCTACTGTTGCTGGGACACAGCAGGCCCTGAGACGGAGATAGACCCAGGAAAAAACATGGGTGAATGGCCACTACAAGTTTGCACTGTGCGCAAGAATTGGACAGCACCAAAAGGGTAGGAAGTGCCCTAATCTTCAACAACGGAGCAGTGTGGTCTGTCTGTTTGATGGAGTTAGAATCCATTTTGTTAAGCATTTTGGATTTATAGCAGGTGTTGGAATAGATCTGTACACTGGAGTGATGCCTGGCTGAGTTCCTGCCGCCAAAAAAGTTGTAGGAGCCTTCCCCTTCCCAAGGCAAGAGGGTGGGAATTTGGAACAGCCTAGCACACTAAGGAGCCTCCACCACAGTTATTTCAAAATGTCTCGACCTGTCTGAGGTGTATCCTCCAGGATGAGAAAGTGGATTTTGGAAATACCCCAGCATTAATGAGATTAGTAAGGAAAGAGAAGCTTTCCGGGGCATCATTTTTATCATCTCTCATCCCTCTCTGTGCTTTGTTCCACACTGCCCCTTATGCTTGAAATGTCCTTCCAAAAATCCTTTCATTCAGGCCCTATCATTGCCTCATTCCTAAAATCTCACATGTACTGTTACCTATGAAAAATGAGTGTATTTTCGAACCGGTCAGGAACTTTGATGAAAAAACATTTAGCTGGAGAGAATGACAAGTCATTGAAACTGAAACCGGTCCTGGGAAAGGGTTAATTTCTACAAATCTCCGCACTTGAAAATCTTTTGGGGAAAAAAAAGTTTCAAAATTGCTGAAAAGTCCCATTTTGACATTTTTAAAATGAAAAGTTTTTGGTTCAAAATGACTTTTCATTTAGAAATTTCAGTTAATTTATTCTAAAAAAACCCCAAACCCTAAAAATAGGTCAAAATTGAAACAAAACATTTTGAAATGATCAAAACAAAACCTTGCAAGTGATCCAGTCAGGATTTATTGGTAGGGGGCATTGTTGGTGTGTGAACATTTTTGAGATTTCGACTTTTCTTCCCGATTGAGGATGGGGAAAAAATTCAAACCGTCAAAAACTCACATTTCCTGCCCAGCTCTATTGGATTTACACTCAAACAACAAACAAAATGCACCATTGGTCTGCCTAAACTGCGTAACCTTACAATCATACAAATGTAACCTTGTCCTTTCTCTTCCTGATGTATGTTGTATGTTCTGTTTGTCTGTCATGTCCATCATTTAGATGTTAAGTTCTTTGAGGCAAGGATCCGTGTTTATGTGTTTTCTGTTAAGTGCCTAGCACACCTGGGAGATAAGGGAGGGCTATTAAATAATAATGATAATAATAGACCCTTGTATAGCTGAAGTCCCTTTTAGCATTAAATAGAAGGATGAAAGCCTCCCAATGTCTCTTTCATCTCAAGCTTCTATGGTTATAACAGATGCATCTGTTCTAAATGAATGCCATGCATGACAAATAATACTGAACATGAGTACACGTGCTTAGGAATTCTGTGAATAATTGGCACATTTTGATTAACTCCATGTGCTGACACTACCATGTAACCCATGAAATGCCCAGATGTGGGCCAGATTCTTACCTGAGGTAAAACAGCAGAGCTCTATTAAATATGGCTACCAGTGCTCTGGTTCCTCATCAGCACTGCCTTAGGCGGTTGACTGGGTTGTATCTCATTCCAGGTCAGGTTTCTCAGGTGCAGTCAGAAGGAGACAGAGCCTTTGCCCTCCAGCCTAGTCCCTCTGGATACCTACCCCTTATGGTGTCACAGGGGAACAAACGCGCAACTGAGGAGCCAGAAAATAAACAGGTGGGTGAGGTAACATCTTTTAGTGGGCCAACTTCTAGTGGGGAAAGAAACAAGCTTTCGCGCTTACACAGAGCTCTTCTGCAGTCAATCTCAGCCAGGCAGCTGGCTTATATTCCAGGCTGCCTTCTGGCTCAAAGTCTGCTGATTCACCAGCAGAGGGGCACAGTACAGCCCCCTCCACCTCAGGGGCCTTGGATCTTCTTTTAGACAAGGGAGTAGGCTCTGCTGTCTACCAGGCCTCTAGCTTCGTAGTGCAGCCCTCTGCTCTCTTTCCACACATGCCCATGACTGAGCTGAGCTTCTTCCCTTCGAACTCCTCCTCCACTCTTGACATGATGTGCAGTTGGGCTGGGTCAGGGCTACTCCAGCCCAGAGCAGCTCCTTAATACCTGTCTGCCTGGTGCAGGGTTTAGACACCTCATCACAACGGCACATGGCCTTCCCTCTTCCTTGGTTACAGAACTTCCATTACTGGAAGAAGACCCAATGCACTTCTCTGCAGCTGAAATAGTTCAGTCTTTGGCCTGGTCTACACTGGGAGGGGGAGGATCGATCTAAGATATGCAACTTCAGCTACGAGAATAGCGTAGCTGAAGTCGACATATCTTAAATCGAATTAAAATTACTTACGTCCTCGCGGCGCGGGATCGACAGCCACGGCTCCCCCATCGACTTTGCTTCCACCTCTCGCACTGCTGGAGTTCAGCAATCGACGGGAGAGCGATTGGGGATCTATTTATCGCGTCTACACTACACATGATAAATTGATCCCCAATAGATCGAGCACTACCCTCCGATCCGGCGGGTAGTGTAGACATACCCTTTGTAATATTACCTAGGACATACAACAGCTCCATAGGAACACACTGCCTCCCATGCCTCGTTGCTGAAATGTTCTACTTAAGATTGTGAGCTCTTTGGGGCAAAGGCTGTCTTTTTGTTCTGTGTTTGTACAACACCTAGTACAATGGGGTCCTGGTCCTTGACTGGGGCTCCTAGGTGCTGTGATAAAAAAATAATAATTATTATCATATAGATGGTTCAGTGAATGTCTTGTTCCCATTCATGGGCATTTTGGTTGAAATTAATTTTACCTAATACTCTACAGAGGGGAGAATTGTACAGCTGTTAGGGTCCAAAGCTATGGGGTGTTGCGTGTTCTTCACAGGAGAGGACCCTCTGTGTCTCTGTGTTATACCTCTTTCCCCAACCCTCTAGCTGTCTTGTCTATAGATGATAAGCTCTCAGGGGTAGGGACTGTCTTCTTTGTGTCTGTATGGTGCCTGGAACAATGGGACCCTATTCTTAATTAATTCCTAGGCAATATCATAATAAACATTATTATTAATAATAATAGTCATTATCATCATCAGGTTAATGAACAGAATATGAAGAGCCTTCTGTGTGCCATAAAGTTCTGTCTATGATATAACACAGCATATTTATTAAAAATATAAGGAATTAAGGAAGTGCTTTTTAACAAAATAAACCCATAAAATAATGACAACAGCAGTGAGCAAATGCTCTTTTATGGTTGCAAGAGCAACCACAAACTATAAACACAGGGTTCCTAAAAACAAAATGAGAGGACTGGAAGGAACATTGTGTTTTAGATGAGAACAACTGATCTCTCTGAATAAAGATGGAATGGGATTGGCAATACACTGAAGGAGAACGTTAAATGGACACAAGCTATTAATTTTCACGGAGGGTGAAATTCATCCCCATGCAAAGGACCAGCACAAGGTATTAAGTGGTGTATGAGCCTGTGCTGACCTCTTGCACTAGGGTGAATTTCACCAGGAATACAAAAGTTCTTATTGAAGTAGCAGAAATATTTTAATTTCACCTTTAAGTGGGTTAGTTCCTGAAGTGTTTACTCAATGGGCAAAAGTCTTATTGACATCAATGGGAGATTTGCCTGCTAAAGGACTGAGTAAAATCTCAGTCAAGATTTTGCCCCTCTTTCTGTAATTAAAATATTGACTTATGGGAGAAAAATCAATCTATTCAATTTCACAAACAGCTATTGTTCCTAAGCTCTAGGACTTTCTCACACTCTTTAAAGGACAGACTTTAAAAAAGAAATGGGCAGCACACCTTCACCAGTTTGGACTGTTTGGAATCTTGCCATGTCACTGCACCAACATGCAGCGAGCTTTTAATTTCAAAGGGTGGGGAGGACTCTGGGAAGTGGAGAACGTAATGTTAGAGAAGGTTTTGGGCAGATGCTGTGAAACTAGAGACGAGGTACAATTGGGAAGATGGAGAGAGGCCAAAAAGGGGTAGGGAATTGAGGGCAAGCAACTGACAAAAGTAAAAAGAACAGACGCCAAATATTTTGTTTGTCTGTTATTGATAGGCGGATTTGTCTATTGATCCCAATCTTGAAAACATTTACATACAGGAGGAATGTGATTTTCCTTAATGGTTAATGGGTCCTCATGGAAGCAGACTTCTTCATAAGAACAGAAGAACGTCCATACTGAGTCAGATCAATGGTCCATCTAGCCCAATATCCTGTCTTCCAACTGTGGCCAGTGCCAGATGCTTCAAAGGGACTGAACAGGACAGGGCAAATTCAAGTGATCCATCCTCTGTTGTCCAGTTGTATCATCTGGCAGTTAAAGGTTTAGGCACACCTGGATCATGGGGTTTTGTTCCTGACCATCTGGGCTAATAGCCTTTGACAGACCTATCATCAATGAACGTATCTAATTTTTTTTTATCCAGTTATACTTTTGGCCTTCACAACATCCCATGGCAATGAGTTCCACAGACTGACTGTCCATTGTGTGAAGAGGTACTTCCTTTTGTTTGATTTAAACCCGCTGCTTATTAATTTAATTATGTGAGCCCTAATTCTTGTGTTATGTGACGGGGTAAATAACATTTCTCAATTTACTTTCTCCACACCAGTCATGATTTTATAGACCTTTATCATATACCCCCTTAGTCACCTCTTTTGTAAGCTGAAGAGTCCCTGTCTCTTTAATCTCTCCTCACATGGAAGCTGTTCCATCCCCATAATGATTCTTGTTGCCCTTCTCTGTCCCTTTTCCAATTCTAATATATCATTTTTGAGATGGGGCGACCAGAACTGCATGCAGTATTCAAGGTGTGGGTGTACCATGCATTTATATGGTGGCATTATAATCTTTTCTGTTTTATTATCTATCCCTTTCCTAATGGTTCCTAACATTGTTAGCTTTTTTGGCTGTTACTGCACATTGAGCAGATACTTTCAGAGAGCTATCCACAATGACTCCAAGATCTTTTTCTTGAGTGGTAACAGGTAATTTAAACCCCATCATTTTGTATGGGGTTATTTTTTCCAATGTACATTACTTTGCACTTATCTGCATTGAATTTCATCTGCAATTTTGTTGCCCTGTCACCCAGTTTAGTGAGATCCCTTTGTAACTTTTAGCAGTCAGCTTTAGATTTGCACATTTTGAGTAATTTTGTATAGTCTGCAAATTTTTGCAAATTTTGCCACCTCACTGTGCATCCCTTTCACCAGATCATTTATGAATATGCTGCACAGCACAAGTCCAAGGACAGATCTTGGAGGGCCCCACGATATGCTCTCAAAGGCATAATTATTTGTAGGTTTGGCACTTTAGATGGCAAGTTTTTCAAGGACTGGGGGCTCTTTCTCCTTTATATTTGGAAACCACCTGTCACACAGCACACTGTGGATCTATCTCAGGGTGTTTTACAGCACTCACCCTTGTAGCGTTTGAATGCCTTCCACATTAGCTTGGCAATTGTGAAGCCTCTAGTGGATTTCAAGGTGTCTCTGGCTCTTCTCCCATTTTGAGTTATCCAAAACTCTGCTTTGGGAAATTTCTTATAGTGGGGGGAACAGGGAAAGGCAAAATGGGCAGCTGATGTTGTGAATGCCATTCTGGTTGTTATGGAAAGGTGGTCAGGCTGGATACAGCTAGTGGGAAATCTAACCCAATTGAAGTAAATGGCAAAATTCCCTTTGGCTACAGTGGGGGCAGGATTTCCCCCCTAATCTTTTTTGGAAGTTTGTTCCATAGCTGGATCCCTTTGACTCAGAATGCTTTATCTGGGGGCAGGTTTACACTACGGGGCTAAGTCAACCTAAGTTACGCAACCCCAGCTACTTGAATAATGTAGCTGGAGTCAACGTACCTTAAGTCGACTTATTGCAGTGTTTATACCGGGCTGGGTCAACGGAAGAAACTCTCCCGTCAATTTACCTTACGCTTCTCATTCCGCTGGAGTACCAGAGTTGACGGGAGAACAATTGGCAGTCGATTTAGCTCATAGACTCTGATCAAGTCATCACTTAACCTGCTCATTGTTAAGCTAAACAGGTTGAGCTCCTTCAATCTTTCGCTATAAGGCCTGGTTTCCAATCCTTTAATCACTCTCATGGTTCTCTTCTGCTCTTTCCAGCTAAGAAGGCTTGGATTGGTCCAGGGCCTGCTCCAGGCACCAGCTTCTCAAGCAGGTGCTTGGGGCAGCCGCTCTGGCGGGGCGGCATGTCCAGGTATTCGGCGGCAATTCGGCGGACGGTCCCTCACTCCACCTGGGAGTGAAGGACCTCCTGCCGAATTGCCGCCGAAGATTGCGATCGCGGCTTTTTTTTTTTTTTTTTTGTTTTCGCTGCTTGGGGCGGCCAAAACCCTGGAGCCGGCCCTGGATTGGTCACACCGCTTGGTTGGAAGACCTCCAAAGAAAACCCAGGAACTGGGGTGTGTGAGCCAGTAGGTGGTGTTCTTCCCTTAAAATTTCTGGATCCTGCAACTCCCCCCTCACATGAGTAATCCATACCTATGCAACTACAGTAGTCTCATTGAGCTCAACAGGACTACTTGTGTTGGTAAAGATTCGGGTCATTTTTGATTGTAAAGGAACCTTTTGATTTTTCCAAAAGCATTGTATTTCCCCTCCCCACAAGAGAAGTATCTCTGGACATAGCTGTATATATTTGGAATTTACATGAATGTACATGGTGTGGTACAAAAGTCTTTCCCCCCTTTCATTTCCAGCCTGCTGAATTATCAACCTGCCAGAAGAGAAGGTTTACTAGAAATATGTTGTTGACACAACCTTAACAGTAGCCATGCCTCAAGATGAAGCTGTAATAGCTCTTTCTTTTATATGTGCATGGTAATGAAATATGTGACAAATGTATTACTGGGGACTTAACAATCCTTGATAATGAGACCATGTCATAGCTCTTTGAATCTGATTTAAACGCTGATATTTATAGGGGTAAGGTTGACATCTGTCTCTGTATGTGTTTTTCAGCTGCCTTTTTTTCTATCTCCCCTGAGAATGCAGCTGGCTTTTTAAATTCTGATGTGTCCTAAACAGAACAAACCAGTATTGCCTCATGGTGAGTTTATTATCTGCACTTACAACAGGTTGATCTTGAGTTCAGAAATGTCCCCATTTCCAAAGTTTTAGTCATGAATTTTTAAGCATATTTTATTTATGGAAGTGAAGTGAAATATTGAAGCATTTAGCCAACGTTAACCTTGTGTAGACATTTTCCCATTTATTTTTAAAGAGAAAGAGCATGCCTCCTCTTTGCAATGAATATTCCAGCTCCGAAGCTCCCGGGCAGTTATACCCTTAAAATGGGCCCTGCCTGGGAAATGATTAATAATGCTAACTAGAGTCATAGGTGTACAACCTCTTTATAAATGAATCCACAAGTGGCTCAGACCCTGGTGAAAAGAGGAACACCCTGAAGAAATGGTGGTTCTAATTCACATAGGAAGAAATGGTGGTTCTAGTTCACATAGGGAGGAGCAATTGTTTATGTCTAGAATTGCTTTAAAAATAAGAATCAGAAAAACTCACCTATAAAATACATTGTAGTCAATGGCAACATTCCCATTGGCTTCAATTAAAACAAGCTGGGCCTTCTCTTTGCCAGCAACAACTGGTGTAGCCACAAGCGTACAACTACCGCTTTTATTCCAAAATTGTTTCCACCTGGATTAGGTTCTAAGGAGATGGTTTGCTGAAAGGGAAGAGAGGCAGGGAAACAACTGCCAGAATCCACAAGCCTTATTACTGGCTATTGTAATGAAAATACATTCATCACAAACACCTTAAAAAGGGCATAAGGGAAAATTAAATCTGGATATTCTTCGTGTCTCCCAGCAATTTTTCTAGCGAGGTTACAAGATTCAATTCTTTTCAGTTCTTTAATAATAATAATAAAAAGGCAGAGAGAGGGTAATTGTTAGAGTGAGCAGTGGGAAATGCAACAGCTTGACAAGAAATTACATGTCTTATTTGTCTCTGCGTAAGCAGCTCCTTCAGGAGATGTGTGGAGAGTAGAATGCATTGCGCTTCAGAGCAAAGGCTTCTGTTATTTCTCAGAAATGCTGCCCCTCGGTTCTGTATTGGCGTCCTCTCCGTTGCAAATCCCAGAGATGCAAATGAACGCCCAGGCCCTGACTGTGAACTGAGAACAGTGTTGGAGTACCCCTGCTTGGTTCTCAGTGCAGGACCGGGACTAAGGGATCCAGGCGGAGCTGGCTTAGCTGGTGTCAAATCTTCTGGGCATGCTTTCCATTTGCATAGCATTAAAAAGCCCACATATTTCACAGTTCCATTATCAATTAACATGGGGCATGCTGGAGGCCAGTTTTCTACCGCTCTACTCAATTTTTCTCTCCTCCTTGATATTTACACCTTTCAGACATATGCACGTGGTTCTCATATTTCCCTGTCATTCTCTTTTAGCCAGGCTAGACACATTTAATCATTTATTCTTGCCTCATTTTCCGCATGTTTGTGGCTTACCTCAGATTGGTTTCCAGTTCTCTGGCATCTCCTGATGTTGGGGAGCCCAAACTAATACTTAGATGGACTATTACCAGAGCCATAGAATGAGGGGCCACCACCTCACCATCCATTATGTGAGACGCTTGTGTATACAACTCTAAGTATTATTGACTTCATTTTCTGCCTTATTGCCCTGAAGGCTCACAACCCTTCAGATTTCCTTCACGATACTGGTAATTCCTTCTTCCATGTCATTAAAGGTATTGGGCAAATTGACATAGCTCCATGGATTGCAGAGGAGCTGCACCCATTTACATCAGCTGAAGGTCTGCCCCATTAAAGTGGATCCTGTCAGACCCCAAAGGACACTTCCTTTCAGCTTGATTTATTGCCAGGAGACCTGATCTTTTGTTTACAGGCCTTGACAAAGATTTCAATCCTGGTGCCAATGCTCCCATCCAAGCTGGTTTAGCTCAGTGGCTCTCAACCAAGGGTTCACGAACCCCGGAGGGTACACAGAGGTCTACATCAACTCATCTAGACATTTGCCTAGTTTTACAATAGGCAAATATAAAAAGCACTAGTGAAGTCAGTGCAAACTAAAATTTCACACCGTCAATGTTTATACTGCTCTATAGACTATACGCTGAAATGCAAGTACAATATTTATATTCCTATTGATTCATTTTATAACTGTATGGTAAAAATGAGAAAGTCGGCAATTTTTCAGTAATAGCATGCTGTGACACTTTTGTATTTTTATGTCTGATTTTGTAAGCAAGTAGTTTTTAAGTGAGGTGAAACTTGGTACACAAGACCAAGTATCCCTGAATGGGATACAGTAATCGGGAAAGGTTGAGAGCCACTGGGTTAGCTTACAGGCATGCAACAGAATGCCCGGTATTAGCAGTTATAAAACTAAGAATATTCCTATCCTGATTGTACGTATGCACCGTGTGATGTAAAATCTCATAAACGTATCAACAGATTATTTGTTGGCGCTTTTGTTTTACAGAAAACATAGCCTGCCCTAGGTTAGCACACAAGGGTTGAATGTGGATTTAAAAAGTTATATGTCAGAGGGGTTGAGCTCCCACAATTCCAGCTGAAGTCAATGGGAGGATTAAGTGCTTGGTGTCTCCGGGGAAATAAAATCAGACCCTAAGGGGATATTTAACACTATATAGAAGAAGGAAGTTCTATCTGGTCCTTCCAGAATTTTCCTCTGAAGCTGATTGAAAAATTTGGCTATGTGCATGGGTACAGCATGCAATCATTCTTGGGGAAAGATCTGACTGGAAGCAAGAATGCCCTGGGTCTTTTTGCTCACACAGGAACTATAGGGAGACTCAGAAATAGCAGCCAACTTCAGGTTAGAGGTGGTGTGACGGATGAAGGATTTAGTTATTCAGGGCTCTGAGACACAAGATGCAGTGAGTGGGGACAGGAGGATGGGTGGGAAGTGTCATATCAGAGGCAACCAACACAGTTTTGAAAAGTTGAACCTTATAGGGGCTGGAAAATGTTGAAATGTCTTGTGAAAGGGGCTTTTATCCATGTATTTCCAATTCATTCAGAACCAGGCTGCCTGGACATTTCAGGAAACTGCCTGATCTTGTAAGATGTTCATCCCACGCCTTAAGTTAAACATCCTATCATAGAGGTGGGCAAACTACAGCCCGTGGGCCACATCTGGCCCGCGGGACCGTCCTGCCTGACTCTTGAGCTCCCGGCCGGGGAGGCTAGCCCCTGCCCCTCCCCTGTTGTCCCCCCACAACCCCGCGCAGCCTCAGCTCGTTGTGCCGCCAGCGCTCTTGGCGGCAGGGTTACGAGCTCCTGCCAGGCAGCGCAGCGGCGTGGCTGGCTCTGGCTGGGCAGCACGGCTGCCAGTCCTGGTGCTCTGAGCAGCATGGTAAGGGGGCGGGGAGCGGGGGGTTGGATAAGGGGCAGGAGGTCCTGGGGGGGCAGTCAGGGGACAGGGAGCAGGGAGTAGATAGGGGGCGGGGCCAGGCTTCTTTGGGGATGCAGAACCTTCCCTAACCGGCCCTCCATACAGTTTCGGAACACCGATGTGGCCCTCAGGCCAAAACGTTTGCCCATCTCTATCCTATCAGAACCTCTGAATCTCTTTGAGATTAACTCATCTCCATTTGAAAACTGCTGCTGTCCTCCTCACTGCCACTTCCGTTTGTGCCATCATACACACAAACACAGACACAAACTTGAATGCAAACATGACATATTACACACCGAAGACCAAATTCTGCCCTTGGAGGCCTACATGCTGCCATCCTTGAAATCAAAGGGAGCTCTGCACAGCACGCCAAGATGAGAAGAATGAATTCCTGTATTTAAAAGATAAAAAGAATGGAGGCAGAAGGACATTAAACATTCCCAGTACATCTGATGTGTTGAAGTCCTAAGAACACAGAAGGATGGATATGATACAACCCCTGGTACTCCAGCACTATCCTGGGATATTGTAAAAGGGCCTCAGGGGAATCCAAACAAAGGGAGGAAGGATTTTTTTTTGTTCCACTGACCCCAGTAAATGTACTTGCTAAGTGAAGAGGAAAAGGGATATACAGACCTCACTGCCTGAGGTTCAGGGAAAGCCTCTTTGTGCATCAAACTTTGGAGAAATTGTTCAAGAACAGTTCATTTCCACACAGAGATTACACCTCCAAAGTGAGGGAGACCTTGGGGCTATTTGCTTTACAAGTGCCAGTAGCACCACACTTAAGCTGTTGGGAACCATTTGAACAGGATTTTAATTTTTCTCAGGCTTCTAGTTATTGCATTTGTGAAGTGAGGGAGAAAGGAAAATCTTGTGGGTAAAAAAGTGAACGCTTTTTTCTTGGCTCTGCCAACGCCTTTCTGGGTGAGGTCAAGTACAGTGCCCAGTGTCTCCGTGTCATTTGTCCTCTGTCTAGTGGTGATAATACTTTCCTCCAGCGCTGATTCAAACCGGAATTTCCAGCATGTTGAAAATTTAAACCTTTCAACTCTTTCATCCGGAAGCTGAAATATCCAAAAATTTTCACAGCATGAAAAGTTCTGGAAATTTTTGATTCAGAAATGTCAAAATATTTTAGACATTTTCTATCAAAACATAAAGTTTTAACATTCCCAAATCAAAATGCTTTGTTCTGAGTCTGTTCAGCATTGAACTGCCACAGTGACTCAAGGGGGGTGTAGTTCAGCTGCTCTATGTTCCCATTCGCCACAATGCACTGGGCTCTCCAGCTGAACTACATCTCCCCTGATGCGCTGTGGTGGTGGGGAGAGAACAGAGTACATCATGGGAGATGTAGTCCAGCTTGGAGCCTGGTCCACTGAGGAGAATGTACACTGCTATCATTATTACGGTATCTTTTTCCAATATTTTCAGTCAACAGAACCCAGGCAGTGACTATAAAAGAGAAAAATAATTATATTTCTTCTGCCAGTAGCTTCTCCTGGTGCAGAAGGACAGTGTTATCTTGCTAAAATTCAGTTCCCTTTGACAACAGAGCCTAGTTTTGGTATCTGAAGAACAGTTTTCCCACTACCTTTTCCTACCGAAAATAGATTGACTACAGAGAACACATTAAAGAGTGTGTGCAGAAGACAGCAGCTGTATAACGGAGGATATAAGCAGGGACTGGCTACTGCATGGTAAAATTAGGCCTTATGGTACTAAATTTCACTGCAAATGGCTGTTTTTTTCCTCCAATTTTCATTGCAAGGAAAGCCTTAGTGGATTAATTTGCATGTTAGTGAGACATGGATAGACGGTGCAAGTGAATGGTGAGTGGGTCTTGGAGAGTTCTCCTACTAATCTGGAGATAGCTAACCAATCTGTTATTCCCACTGTGACAGAGTGTTTAGAGATGGCGCTTGAGCCAGCACCCTGATCACTATTAGCACCAATTAGGTGCCCCCCTCCTCCCGAAGGCCTGATAACTAGGCCAGACTGGGGTTAAACAGTTAATGGGTTAGTTAGCCCATTAGCAGGCAAGTGGTTTAAAAAGAGCACAGGAAGGAAGAGGTTGAGGAGGAAGGGTGGCGGAATAGTGACAGAGACAGGTGGGGTTGGGGAATTCTCTGAGTAGAGTCACCTCCACTCCCTTCTCTGGAGCAGGGGCCAGAAAGCTGGAAAACAGTGCAAAGGTGTGCACACACTGCTATGGATTGGTGGAGAAACTGAGACACTTTAAATAAAGTACACACTGGTGTTTACAAGCAATAAGGTCTCAGAAAGAGGAGTGGGTATGATAGCCGTGTCTCATCACACCCACTGAGACAGATTCTGCCCTTAGCTATACCATTGTAAAGAAAGAATACGTCAAGTGAAGCCAATAGAGTTACACCCGTGCAAATATGAAATCAGACCCACTAGGTGCATTCTTCTTCTCGCCAATTAATAGGCTCTGCCTCTGGAAGTGAACAACATGAATTTCTCTAGTCTGGCGATTGAACTGTCAATACTAGTCTGTGTCTTTTACAAACTTTAGCTAACCTTAGACACCACACTGCTGCCTCTCTGCCGATTTCACAGTTCCAGATATCCAAAAGACAGAAGGCTTTCCCAGGAGGACAATTATGTTTCAAATTGCCTCAAATTGATCTTTTTCTACTTCTTCAAATGAAAGAAATCAACTGTGAATTCCTTTCATATTATGATAGTTTATAAAGACCTTTAACATCTTTTGAACAGCAGTTGCTAAAGCTGACAGGTCCCATAGATCCAAAACTTTAAGGCAACTTTGTTAGCCTCAAAGTCACACAAAAAAATTGCCAGAAGTCCAAAGGCCACATTTAAGACCTGATTTTCAGAAGAACGGAGTGCTCACACATCCCATTGAACTCAAGGGGAGCTACAGTGGCTCCGCACCTTTGAAAACGAGCCCGCTAGCTTGCAAGGCATAGAGCAGATTGTCACTACCATCACCTTGAATACTGGTGAGCTTGACTACACTGAACATTGACCAGCGGGGCCTCAATCTGACCACCTTTAGTTCATGGAAATGGACATCGTTTTTCATCCCATCAGGGATTCAGGCACCCAGGTCCCTTAGCTTTCCAAGATGAAGCGGATTGTATGCAGTCGCCGGCCCCTGAGGGGGAAAAAAATAAAGTTAATCAGTCAGAATATTCAGTCACCTTTTAACTTTTCCAACCCCCTTGGAGTCCCCGTCCCCTGCTCTCCACAAAAATTAATTAGATATCAGGGGAAGAAAATATCATGAGCTGGGGCTTGGGCATTTTTCATGAAAGCACCTGTATAAAATCAAAGCTGGATTCTCTGCCTGGACGTTCTTCTCTGCGACATTGTTTTAACAGTGTCCTAGGGCAGTGTTTCCCAAACTTGGGATGCTGCTTGTTTAGGGAAAGTCCCTGTCGGGCCGGGCCGGTTTATTTACCTGCCGCATCCGCAGGTCTAGCCGATCGCGGCTCCCACTGGCCACGGCTCGCTGCTCCAGGCCAATGGGTGCTGCAGGAAACGGCGGCCAGTCTGGGCACAAGAAACTGAAATGGGGTGTATGGGTCAAGTTGAATGGGGATCAGGAAAATATTTAATGTTATTATGGAAATTCACTGGGGCCTGGTGACAGAGGCTGCAAAGGCGGGCTGTATCAGCAGAGAGATAGTAACAAAGCAGAAGATGTGAGACTGACAGTGTATAAGACATGTTTTGGCTCCCTGTGACGGTACTAGCATCCAGGCCGGAGATTGTTACCATGGGGGAGGTTCGAGGAGGAATCTACATTCTTGAGTGGGAAAAGCTTGGAATTGGGCTGATTCTCACTGGAAAACAAAGAGGCATGTGGCAATTGTAGAGAAGTGTTCACAGCTCCATCAAGAGATTAGATTTCTTACCCTGGCACATGTCTAAAACAAGGGGACAATATTGAAATGTCAGTGGGACTTGGTGAGAAACTTAGGCTAAACTGCTTCGTCTGAAGGATCATAAAAATACAGAATAAGTTTAATGAGAAATTAACAGATGTTTAGTTGAACTAGGTTATCTTCTGGAGGAGCTGGTGGCTGGAATACAGGATTAAATAAAAATAAAATAAAAAGAGCATATCAAGCATGGACAGTCTTTGCTTGTTCATGAAATTTATGATGTTTGATGTTATTTTGCTGTCTTCAGTGCTAATGTGGACTCATTAGGATCTCAGGGCTTAAAGCCCAGATTCAGGGCCATGATTCACCTTTCCACTGCTCTAGTTTTAAGCCAGTGTAACTCTATTGCCTACATGGATTTACACCAGCATAAAACTGGAGTAACATAGAGGTGAATCAGACCCATTGGATGCAAACACTACAAAGACAAAATGAAAGAGGGGGAAAAAATCAGGCATAGATCATACAGCACCAGAGGTTGAGCATATTTAGTATGAAAACACTGATTTTCATTATGTACAATATAACAACCAAATCTGATAGGCCCTGATCAAATATTAAGAGTCCTACTGAACCATGGAGTCCTGCTGTTATTTCTAACTCATCAAATACAAGTGACACAATATCCGAATGTCTCCTAGATCCCAGAGGAAACATAGTCTAGTTAGAGTAGGGAGCTAGGATGTGTCAAGAAACCTGGGCAGTAATTCTGGCTCTGCCATTAATTCCCTACGTCACCTTGGGAAAGTCATTTGATCGCTCTGTAACTCAGTTTACCACTTTGTATTAAGAAAAGGATGATATTAACCTATTTCATAGTGCTACTGTGAGGCTCAGTTCATTCACTTTTGTAAAACACTTGGCAGAAAAGTGGAAGGCATAACAATATGAACAGATTTTAAGCACCAAAAAGGGACGTCTCAACTTGTCACATGCCTAACTGCTGCATCTTGTGTAATAAAATGCACATAAACACAGTGTGTCACACCCAGACAACCTGGAGTTCTGGGACTGTTCTTCATCCTCCCTTCCCATTGTACAAGTCAACATTCTAATTACTTTGCTCTTTTGATCGTAACTTTGATTTTTGAAACCTTTACCTCTGCTTTCTTTTGTATATATGATCCTGGCAACAGTCCCCCCCCTTCCCTTTCCCCAAAACGCACACACAGCATAGCTATACAAATATTACACACCTGTGCTGATAATCATTAATAACAGCACTTAGCGTTTATAAAGTGTTTCACATCTTCACAGTGTTTTACAAATATTAACCAATGGGAGCTATCCTATGAGAGTCAATCCTGTTTGACATAAAAGTATCTCCTTTGGTTTTAGTGCAAAAGCTTGAAAGGAAAAGATGTTGGCACAACCCTTAACCAGCAGGAAGCCAAGTTAAGTATGGAAGAGCCAAGCTGGTTATAATTAGAAATATATATCACCCTCTCTTTCTTTCTGTAAGAAAAGTGATTAGTATTTAAAGAGACAGTGCACACTTCCGAACAATGTTGTTTATTCTTAGCTACAGATAATACCTTGTCAATTGCTGTCCATTTAAAAAAGATGTAATTAAAGTATCTTTTCCCCGGTTATCAGTAACACATTGTAATCTGAGTTTAAATTAATGTTATACTATCTGAGTTGCTATTTTTGCCAGCATCAGACTGTTAAGTAGCAAGGGTAAAAATGTATTTGTTGATGTACGGCGACACTCAACACAATAAGCTGCAAATACGCACACACCAAGAACATAGAGGTAATATACAACTGGTACGTGTATTAGCTTAGCAAATAATTTTGGATGAAGTTGTCTGCAGCAAACAGGAGAAGGCCTCAAGGAGGTTTTCCTGAAGCATGCATAGCTTCTTCCATACTGTGAGCAGAGCGGAGGGCTGAAACTGAGTGTTAATTGATTTGTATTTACCAGGGTTTGTTTGAAAGTTTTCTGCAGAATTGCTGCAAGACATTTCACAGTGGTGGGCCAGATGAACTGGTATGTTCTGGCCGCTATGCACCATTCTGATTATGTAAAGTAACCGTCAACCCAGCTTCCCTGGCTTGTTAAGGGGAATAAGTGTTCATATTTTGTAAAAAACAAACAAAAACAAAACAAAACATGCAAATGAGATTACAGCAAACATTTGCCAAATGCTACATTCAGTGAAATCAGAGCAAACACTTCTTATGGATGTTTTTTTAGGGTAAAATTCTTGAAATTTGAGCCAAAAATCAATGTTTTTGTTTTAAAATTTCCCCAAAACAAAATCCAGCCTTTGTTGTTTCTCAGTCACAGCCCTCAGTGAGCTCCCTTTCCCAGACGCTGAATTTTGTCCTGCACCATGCCTGCAGTTGCCTCCACCCTAGCAGTCACAGAGGAGTTTTTGGCATTGCCTCGTCTGCTCATGTTGCAGGAGGAAGGATCATTATCCAGTTTGTGCCTATGATGAACATCACTGAATCAATGAAAGCTGTGTCAAATTCAAATGTCTTTCCAATACTCTATGCTCTGTATTGCTGGAGAAACATGAACTATTTATTTGGTGATAAACATTGATGCACTATCTATATCACACTGATGCATGAATTGTATACTGTGTGTTAGATTTATCTACACCCATGTCTGAAATAGATGCAACAGATACTTCTACTTGTTGACAGGTATATTATGTACCAGTAAAACTCTTAGAACGAAGTAGCTTTCACAGAGGTTGAAAAATTATCCCCAAAAGTATTTTGGAATATTGTTATTAGATGATTAAAGAGGGCAAATTGGATATAGTTTCCCCATTATTGCTTTGTCTAAACACACATATACTATCAGTATCCTGGCAAATAGTCTGATTGGCAATTCTGCCTTTGGTTTGATCACTGTGGGGAAAACTGAACATATGTTCCCTAATCTGAGGAAAATATTGTATTTCCTCCCCTGAACAGCTTGCAGTCTAGAAGGTTTCTCTATCAGTAGAAAGGTTACAATGTAGATTACCTATTTCACATTGTATTCTGTAATCCAAGCTCTCCCACTGTCCTCTTGACAGTATTTTTAAATAGGGTCGGTGCAGCCTGGGTCTATAAATACTCATCTCTTCTAGACCAATATTTGAGATGCCAGCTGAACAAATAAATCCTTTTATATCCGCCCTTTGTGTACCATGCATTAAAGCAACTCAGTACCCTGCTCTCATGCTCACTCCTCTCCCGCATTGCCAGGTTACCGTTCCCATGTAACACCCCATGCAGGCTGCTTCAAAGAAGAAATGTGTATATTTCCCAGGCTAGGAGCCTGTAAATCAGAGCCCCCTGTCTTACTAGGATGGGAGATAACTCGCAGAGCAGGACATGTCAGTCACCAGCACAGTCCAGAAATAGCACATGTAAGGCCAAGCTTGAAGGGCTAGAATGTTGCACTTAGAGCAGATGTTTATAAACCAGTGAGCGGGCAACCAGTTTGTTAGCCAGGCTCGATCTGATATAAAAGGCCTTTTGGGAGGCATTAAAACCATTGGATCAGGCGGTTTCATCTCCACTGAAGCCGCTAGAGAGCTGCCATGATTTCATGCTTAATAATCAGAAGAGTTAATGGGTCTAATCCTGAAGGGCTAACTCTGACCCTAATCCTGCCCAGCCAGGGTCTCATTCCTTCCTCAGGCAAAACACTCATTGACTTCAGTGGGAGTCTGGCCCGAGGAAAAACTGAGTAAGGACTTCTATGGCTCATGAAAATTTTGCCCAAGGAAGGATGGAGTAAAACCAGTTCCTTTAGGATCAGGGCTAATTCCTTATTCATGAAGGACTGTTAAGGATCAGGCTCCAAAAATGGAATAGCGGACAGAAAAAACCCAGTCTATTTTAAAATAAAATATCTGAGGGAGGAAGTTCCCGACTGAGATGGTCTGAGTGCGAATGAAGGCTCGGTCTGTCCTCTTCTGTATCCTCAGCATCAGCCTCATTCCACAGCCAATAACATCAGGGGGGAGCAGAGTTGGGCCAGTGCTGGGCTCTTCTGAAAATCTCAGCCTCCATATCAATAGGCTTCTTAGTCCTGATCTTGCTGGGTGTCAGGCCCATATTACGAGGTGCCAGGACCCTCAACTGCCATTGACCTCAACGAGAGAGGAGGACACATGGTACATTGCCAGCGACACTCCTCATTTTTCAGGATGGGCCTTTCCCATGGAGAACAAACTCCACTATAGACAATGAGGTATGAGCCCGAGCTCTGACCGCATGACCTGCAATAAACCAAATATCGTCCCCACCCCCCATTTTCATTTTATATTTTGTTCCCCACATTTCAGATTGGGAAGCAGTAGCCGTGTTCTCTGCTCCCACATGGTAGGCGCTAGGAGCATGACCACAGGAGGAGTTTCATAAGGTGTGAGCGTGGGCACAGTGTTTATCAATTCACAGTAGAAGCAGAAAAGCATCAGTGCTTGGGGGGGGGGGGAGCTCCCCATAAACAGCTGCCAAGCTACCTCATTGTCACCCTTAAAACTCTCCTCTGCTGCGATGCCTTCAAAACATTTGCAATGATTAAGGCACTAGTGCACTGAGACTACTGCCCATCCAGCTGGCCAGTAGTCTCTTACCATATCCTTGTGTTCCCCCATCTGTCTGTCTGTCTCCACCTGTTGTCTCTGGTCTTATACTTAGATTGTCAGCTCCTTGGGACACATGGTTCTGTGTTCGTACAGTACCGTAACCTAGCACAAGGAGGCCCTGGTACATGACTGGGGGTCCTAGGTCCTACTCCAACAGAGAGAAATAATAAGTCATCATAATGATAAAATGCCTCTCTACAACCTGCCTTCTTGTCCCCGCTGGGTACTGAGAAAGCAGTTGGAAATGGCTTTAGACTATGAGGTAAATGTGACCTCACCATTTTAAATGTTTTTTATTGCACAAGGACAAGACTGTGACCTTTTGCATTTTCTAACTCTGTTGGACCTTTGCTTTTATTTCCACAGGTAGAAGGTGCCCTTTCACACAATTCACTGTGAGAAACCACCAGCCCTAACAACACCGCTCAGCGCTTATAGCATGGTGTGGAAACATTCGCTAACATATTAAGTTAGAAGCCAGGGGTCAACTTCCACCCTCAGATGTGTCTGTATGAGTCCCATTTGCCCATTCATGTAGAGGCTGGCAGGGAACCCTCCCCAATGGCTAGCGGAAGGATCACTGCCGTGTGCTCTGAGTGCCGGGTTTTGCAGTGTAGAAGGGCTGGGCTAGTTAGAAAAAAATAATTAATCTCCTCACCCTTCTTCCCACATCTACCAATGGCAACACATTATAAGGGTGAGCTGGGTCCTGAGTCAGGAAGAAAGAATTCGTAGGAAGAGGGTTGGATCTGAAAGGAGAAAGGAGATGGTGTGCTTGGTGGAAACAGTGGGAAGATAGCAGTAATCTCCTCTGATTCTTGGCTGAAGGGAGCCATGTGTTAGCCATTTGCTTTGACCATGGCTGAAGCCAGCTATGTGCCATATGTTTATGCTGGACACTGGCTGAGGAAAGCCCTGTTGTGGTTGCATTTGGTCCTTTAAGAGCTAAGGTTTCCTTTCTAATAAAACCAACCACAAAATTCTTTCCTGCTTCAACCAGCCTGTCACAGAGCTAATCTAGGTGCAGAAAGTAGCTTCTAGAGGGGAAGCCAGTGTGCAAAGAGTATTATCTGGGAGGTTGGGAGGGGGGCGGGAAATGGGATTTGTTCATAGAGCAGTAAAATAACTGGGGGAAAAAATCATTGGACCAGCTGATAAGATCAAGTTAAGCTTCCTAACAAAAGTCCATTGAGGAATTCATTGGTATCCCTCCAGAAAACTAGGAAATTAAATTCAGCTAAGCAAATTGTTTATATTTTTTCTTACAGACACCTGTGAATTTTGCTACAAAAATGCATAGATCTACCCTCAATGCATTGACTGTGATTCATTCATACAGAAGTGGGACTGTGAGTAACGTGGAGCCTGATCCAAGGCCTATAGAAGTCAATGGAAAGGTGTTTCAATCTGCATTCATCCCCTCTGGGTTCTACTAACTGGAGAAAACGTAGCCTGCTTCAGGTGGTAGGGGCTTCCTAGAAAGTCAGCGTGCTGAGCGAGTGGGCTGGGAAAACTGTTTCATGGGGACACAGATTTAACAGCGTTCCACTCCCTCTATTCAGCTCAGCACTAGGTTACATTAGCTCTTGATTCAGTACATTACATTACAAACTTATATAGTTCCCTATCACAGTCTGTCCTGATAGGGCCTAGTGGCAAGGCACTCTGCTCCTGAACAGGGATCTCTGTACTGTAACTGGAGGAGGCTTCACACTCTCCCAGGTCGGGAGCTCTGCTCTCAGGGCTCTCTTTGACAATTCCTAGGTAGCACGTTCCAGGGATGAAGAGATAATCCTCTGTTTATGACATCACTCATAGCAATGCGAGATCACAAGCAGAGTTTGGAAGAAGGCATCGTAACTAATGTACATTGCATGCATTGCCATTTTATTGAGCGGAAACTTGTGCACCATTTGTTGCACAGGTCTTAACGTGACAGTCCATTTTGTCACCTGTATCATGCATAGATAACTGTTAAATGCACCATACTTGTTGGCTCCTTAAATGGTGCCAGAGGAAGTGCTGGAAACTGTTGTTTGACCCATTTAAAACTGGACAAAGCACTACAAGTGTACTAAAGGGACCAGTCTCACATTGGCTGGGTGGGGAGGAGATTGGGATGGACCCTATGATATAGTAGGTCCTTTCCATCTTAACTTTATATAGTTCTATGAGAGGGTATTGTTCTGTCCTGTCTGTCACAGGTGAAGGCTAGCTGCATCTCTGGCCTCTTTCTTCTCTCTGAATGCTCCTCCACTGGAGTTGGGCTTTTACCTTTCCTGGGGTGGAACCCCACAATTCCCCCACTCTCAGACTGGGCCTTGGGCTTCAGTAGACTGTGTATTGTCTGCGCTTATCCAGTAGGTCTGACCAGGTTCAGCACCTGCAGTTCTTCCCATCAGGAATCTGTGACCTGTGGTACGTACAGTGACCAGACAGCCTTGTCAAACAAAAGTATTGTTTGATCTTACCAGTAGGAACCAAGCTAACAGAAGAGAAGAGGGTTTTTAAAAGAATCAAAGTTCTGCACATGTCAGTCTTACCTAAGCCATTCCGTTCTGTGAAGGGGAACTACGAAGTCCGCGCTTCTTTAGATACCCCAGCGGGTGTTTGTGTTCATTGTGTGCCGCCACAAACAGCTCACTGACACAACCTGACTTTTGGCCACAGAGAGTCTGCTTAACCTGCCAGAAGTCCTTTGCCTTTCAGTATCCCAGGTTTGGCCTCTGCTGACAAAACCAGTTTGGTGACCTCCATGGGAAGTTGAGCTAATCTCTTCTGAGCCAACTGCCATTCCATTGCAACAACTCCCCAAGTGTTTATTGAGGGATGTCTTATCTCCAGCCATTGTTCGCCTTCCTGCTGTTTTTTCCAACAGCCTGCTATTAAACAAAACCAATATATTCATACAGTAAACATCCCTTGCAACAATCAGACAAGCACATAGCATTCCAGAATTATTACAGAGTAGCCCCACGTCCTTCACACTGTCACTGGTCTCCATGTCGTGTAGCAGAGCAATTTCCTCCAGCCAATCTCATCGCAGGCAGGTGATCTGCAGCATTGGACATGGGGCCAGGAGTTAAAAATCATGACTTCAGACCCCTTTCTTTACGCACAAAATTACAGATGACCTGCTTGTAATTGAACTCCCTGGGATGAAATGTCATATTATAAGATGAGCTGAAACAGATCAAGATGTCACAACAACCAGTCATCTGAGGCCAAAGGTTCCAACCCATGTCACAGATCCTCTCCCCATTATTTCAATCTATTTATCGGAAAGATTTTTGTCTTATCAAGAATATAAAGAAAGCTACTGCAAATTTAAATGCAACTGCAGTACATGCTTTATAAGGAGCTGCCTTGCGCTACCTTGGAAACCTTGAGAAGAGCTTCCAATTCTAGTTTATTGCTCATACTCTCAAGTTATATAAGGCTTACGCATTTAGATTTGGATTCTGTTTGTTTTTTTCCTATTTCCCGTCACATTGTGAGGCTGCTTCAATATCAAAATGAGCTGGTGTGAGAGCAATAGTGTTATGAACTGATTGAGGACCCAGGATGTTTCCCCTGTATTAGGCTGCTGTAAATGTGATACAATAGAAGGCACCCTGTGTATTCCTTGGGGTGCCACTGTTAAAGTGCCACCAGCCACACAATACTGTCAGTCATCTATCTCATCAATGGAATAGCTAACATACCTAGCTTGATTTAATTGGCTGTAGGAGATTCCACTTAATGGGGGCCCTTGCTAAACAGCATGCCTGCCTAATTGGTACAACAGTCATAGAAGAGACTCAGACCACTGCATTGCAATCATTTGTTGAAACTCCAGATCAGCTGCATATCTAGCTATTTGCAAACAGCTCACAGGAGTAACAGCAGAGGGCCCTCAGCTCCCAATTGACTTCCCTTGCTGGTCTGCCAGAATTTGAGTCCTTCAACCTTGAGGGCGCAATGCAGAGATTCTCCCTTAAGCCTGATCCTCTGCTTCAGGAGGGGCATTAGTGCGGGTTGAGTTCTGCATTGCAGTGAAGTGGTCATCATGGGGTTCGCTGGGTTGCTCAGAGGACTATGGGTTGGATCCACACGCCACCCCGCCCTTACTTGCTGTTCAGTCAGCAGTGTTTTCCTCCACTCTGTTGCTATGCAGTTGTATAAAGCAGCATGTTCCCAGCCTGCGGTACTGTAAGTAGGATGTGTTTCTTGTGCACTGAGCAGCCCCTTTACAAAATGTATGGCTGGTGGACTGAAGAGTTCTTTTAGAGTCAACTTAATTTGGGCCCAACTGTGATGTCCTTACAGACCAAACACTCACTGAAGTCGGCGGGTTCAAAGTGAGTAAGGGCCTGGGGCTTGGGAGCTTTTGTATTGTGCTGTTTTTCACACTCTCTGTACACTAAACCTAGCAGTATCCTTCAGCACTCTTTTTTTTTTCCCAAAGAGAAAAGGAAACCAGTTAGTGTGAACTGACGTTTGCTGGTGTAAACCTCCTTTGTTTACACCTGGCAGTCCCTGGTCTATACTAAAACTTATCTCACCCTAATAAAGTTTTTCAAAATGTTGCAAGACGTTGTACATTGATCAATTTCTATTATAATACATGGAATTAAAGTGTCCCCCATTACAATGCATTGCTGGGAGCCTCCGAGCCTCAAATCAGGACTGGCATGTCCGTTTCCACAGGGGTCTGTGCTAACCGAGAGGAATGTGTATTGTATGTAATGGTGCATTATGATGAATGGCATATTAAAGAAAGGCCGATTTAGGTGGCCATTGCTGTACAGTTACCAAAGTAGTTGGTAGCTTGATCACAGGGCAGTTTGGTTTGATCTTCTACATGTCCTGTTCATTTCCTCCTGTGAGCTGTCCCACTGACTTCAGAGGAGCTACCCAAGTGAATGAGGTGAGCAGGATTTGGTGACTGGCTATCTCTGCTGTGCTCCTGCAGGCAGGCACATAGTGCGGATGGTAGTAAATCTTCAATACTTCCATTCGGAGACGGTTTAGTGTTGCTAATGACACGAATGCTATGACATTAAAGATGTCAAGCACTGGCATCAGTACTTGATGACATTATGCAAACTCCACAATGGTTTTCTTGTTGGTTCAGTGTCTTGCTTATTTATTCATTCCTGTTCAGGGTGATCGGTTTTTCCCTTAGTGTGTGGCATGTTTCTCTCTTCAATTCTGTGTTGCAACAGTGTCAAAGAACTGAGCATAAGGGGGAATTACCCGAAAAAAAAAAATTGCTCATCAGTCGTTCACCATGGCACCTAAGCCAGATTAGGCCCAATCCTGCAAAGGGCTGATGGCCTGATTTCAAAGGTATTTAGGCACCTAGTGGGAGTGTCTACGGTTCCTGGACACCTCACTCCCACTGAAACCAATGAAAGTTAGGAACCTAAGCACCTTATCCCTGGTCTACACTGGGGGGGATCGATCTAACTTACGCAACTTCAACTACGTGAATAACGTGGCTGAAGTCGACATACTTAGATCGACTTACTGTGGTGTCTTCACCGTGGTGAGTCGACTGCTGCCGCTCTCCCGTTGACTCTGCTTGCGCCTCTCACGGCGCTGGAGTACAGGAGTCGATGGGAGAGGGCTCAGGGGTCGCTTTATCACCTCTAGACTAGACGCGATAAATCGATCCCCGCTGGATCGATCGCTGCCCACCGATCTGGCGGGTAGTGTAGATATACCCTTAGAAAATCTCATTAGATCCCTATCTGCTCTTTTAGGGGCCCAAATACCATTAACAATCTGTGCCTGAGTGCCTGCTGCAGGATGAGGAATGCCGTTAGCTTCTACCGAAGGAGCTCAGCTGTTTGCGGTAGGCACTCAGCACCCATCAGGACTGAGAGGTGACCATGTAAAACAAGTGTCACATTTATGTCAGTGTTGTGCCTGTGCCACAAAGGCAGGCGCCTCTCCCCGTACACGCTCCATTTCCTTGGAGGCAACAGGCATTTTTTGCAGGGTCATCTAAGTCTCTGAACTATCATCTAAACTTTGAGGCCATGAGCTAATCTAGATGCATCTGAAGAAGTGGGTTTTTTACCCAGGAAAACTTATGCCCAAATAAATCTGTTAGTCTTTAAGGTGCCACCAGACTCCTTGTTGTTTTTGTGGATACAGACTAACACGGCTACCCCCTGATACTTGAGCTAATCTAGGTCACATTGTTCCAGTGAGGAGAGCAAAGGGGTATCAATCACTGCTTTGCCTATTAACAGGGTGATACAGCCACACAGGTCCTTCAAATCCCCTCCACTTGTATTCACAGCAGGCCCCCATGCTTCACCCTCTTCTAAATTGATGCCTGGGAACAGCATTGAGTGTGAATGTGTAATGGTGTTTTCCTTACAATGACCTTGCCTGGCACTTGGGCCACAGACTGTGAGAGACCCACGATGGCTGCATCCTTGTAAAAATGTATCTAATAAATATGTAAATCAGTCTATCTTTATTCATAACCTGGCAGGATTCAGAGACCCAGATACCAGCCAAAACCACTCTATTATCTCTTATTTCAAGTGGCTTAACACTTCAGAATCTCAAACACCGGGAGAAGAAGATGTACAAAACAGGGCGTTGTTCAGTGAAAAACAATTAATTTGCTTGTCAGTTCTTTCTGCGCTCCAGCTCAAAACCCAGAATGATCTTTTCTTTTCTTTTCTTTTCTTTTCTTGCATGGCTGAGAGGCATTGAATGACACACCTTCAGTTACATAGACAGAGTTTATGTCATTAGAGGAGAGTACCTCACAACGCCTCTGATTCCCCTTTTCAGTAATTACTGTCACTGACAGGTGCTTTATTCAGAAAGCTGGTACCTAACATCGCACCCAGATAATAAACAATTTAGATGCCTAGGCCACAAAGACCCCTTGTGCTTTCATTTGTGACTTTGTGTATAAGGTGCCAGGATCACAGGAGCGTGCTGAGATTTGAAATCAATTTAGTTAAAAAAAAAAAAGAAAATGGAAGTCAGTGGAAGCAAAATAAATAAACTTTGCTAGTTATAGTAATGTTGTTTACAGGTTATTCTGGGGAGAGATGTGTCCTTCATTCACAGTCAATCTCATTAAGGACATTTTCTCTGTTAGATACTAGCAGCACTAACTGTTAAACCAACAGACACCAGATAGATAGATAGATAGAGGGGGTGTGTGGGGATAGATAGATCACATCACCACTGCGTCTATTGTCATGGGTCTGTCTATGGAGGAAGCAAGAGAAAAAGAAACCCACTGGAAAAATCTGAATTCTAAACCTTCTCCTAGTTAGGAAGAGGGCACTATGTGCATTAGAAAGTCAGATTCATAGCAACCTGTAAGCAGTGTGGTACACATTTCTGCCCCACAGGGCTGAGATATAATTCCCAAGAGATACAGCACACAGTCTCTGTTAGGATCCTCTTAATTATTTACACAGTGCTGCATGTGCACCTGGCAATTTAAAAGACAAAGAATTGGACATGGTCCCTGTCCTGAAGGGCTCATCACATTCACAAACACGGGTACATGGGGCAGTAGGTTAAGGCAGGGGAAGGTATGGAGGCATCCCTGCGGGAGACTCCAGTGTAGGAAGTATTCATGAAGGAAACAAGTGTTAAGGAGAGGTAAGGAAGGGGAGCTAGAAAGTCCACTGGCCAGAAGATGCGGCACAAAGGAAGGTGTGAAGGTATAGGCCAGGGGTCGGCAACGTTCGGCACGCGGCTCGCCAGGGTAAGCACCCTGGCAGGCCGGGCCAGTTTTATTTACCTGCTGACGCGGCAGGTTCGGCCGATCGCGGCCCCCACTGGCCGCGGTTCGCCGTCCCGGGCCAATGGGGGCGGCGAGAAGCGGCGCGGGCGAGCGATGTGCTGGCCGCAGCTTCTCGCCGCCCCCATTGGCCCGGGACGGCGAACCGCGGCCAGTGGGGGCCGCGATCGGCCGAACCTGCCGCGTCAGCAGGTAAATAAAACTAGTCCGGCCCGCCAGGGTGCTTACCCTGGCGAGCCGCGTGCCGAACGTTGCCGACCCCTGGTATAGGCTCATGTTCAGCAAGGAACTGTTGCCCCTTTGACCCAAGCTGTTAGCCAAAATTCAGGGGCTTGCAGAATTGTTTCCATCAGAAGGGGAAATTGGTGACCCAAGTCAGGGGTAATTTGTGGTGTAATCTTGTTAATTTACAAAAATGTAGACAAAGTCCTGTTTCTTTGATCACAGCAGAAACAAACAGCAGCAGGCAGTTTCCTTGTTTAGAAATCCGTAAGTCTGCCACTCCACCAAGCTCTGTGACCAAAAAGCTCTGTCCCAGTCTTTCTGTTTCCTCTCAGGGTCACACTCATAACTTTTTATCCTGATTTTCTCTGCCTCCAACACACATAGGCTGATATCCCCTAGCATCTGCATTTGCAGCCCTTAGTTCTGACAGCTTAGTTTTGACCTACAAGGCCTATTGCTTGGATGATCCCACCATTATCTACAGCTGATTTTACTATATGAAGGGGCTTGAGTGATCCTTCTTTTGAGCCTGAAAGAGAGTGCTTGGCACACTGATTGGTCTGTGATTGTTTTGGGTCTGAGAGTCAACTGCTAGCAACCTTTAGCACCTGTCAGCTTAACAGTATTTCAGCATGTGTTTAAATCGGGGCCTTAGCTCCCAGGACCTCTATTTACAAATCAGCATTTCCCTGTGTGTGTTATTTCCAAGCATGGCATTAAATGCAATAATAATGATCATATAATACACAGATACATTTTAATAATATAGTCTATTTAGGGGCCTGATTTTCAGAGGCACTAAACACCTACTTGTAATCAATGGGAGCCTAGGTGTTGTTCCTTTGCAAAGTTTACTAATCACTAATTAAATACAAGAAAAACATCCTGCCATGGGTACTCACTGGGCATTGTAGACGTGTCCAGATTAGTATTTATATTTAATATTTATGTTAAGGTCGCACCTAGAGGCCTTCATAAGGATCAGGCTCTGCTGTGCTAGGCTCTATACAATTATGTTTGTGGTCTTTGCCACAAACAATCCACAGTTTAAGGGTTTAGACTGCAGAGTTTTACTGGTTTAACCTAAGGTGTGATCTGAAACCAAATTAGTTAAACTGATGCAAAAAAGGCTGTGTGGACACTAATTTTGGTTCAAACCAGTTTTTTTTCATTTCAGGTGAAATTACTTGGGAATGGGTTTTAGCCATTGGCGGAGCTAAGGGGGGTACAAGGGGTGATCACCCCACACATACTCCCTTTAGTGTGATGCCTTTTCCAGCTTATTATGCAATTGACAATGGAGATGTACTAACTACACAAATTCTCACACGTGGCTGGAGAGCAAGACTGTCCCTCATTCACCCAGCAGTGGCGATTCCTGTTGGCTCCCCACTCCGAGCATTGCGACCTGGTGCACAGGGCTGCATGGGGCTGTGATCCGGTGCATTATGTTGCAATGCCACTCACTCAGATTTGGTCCAGCAGCCCCTCTGTTATGACAGAGGGGTGGCCAGGCCAAACCTGAATGGCGCAGCGACTCGCTGCACCAGGTTGCAACGCCCTGAGTGAGGAGACAGGCCCAGTCCCACAGATCAGGAGCTGCCACTGCTGTGTGAGTGCAGGGTGGGCTCGCTCTCCAACCCACCACCAATGGCCCATTGCCACCCTGCCCCGCCCCCTCCAGGTTGCAAAACCTGGCTCTGCCACTAGTTGATGCTAAAATGAAATAAACCACTTTTCAGTTTAAATAAAAGTGCCCACAAGAGGTTTTTCCTCAGTGTAACTAAACTGGTTTAATTAAACCAGGGCAAGATTATGTATAGAAATGGCCTAAGAAATTCTGACGCCACTTCCTACTACACTCCATGCAACAGCTCTGTAGATAAATTTTCTACTGCAGTGTTTCCCAAACTTGGGATGCCGCTGGTGGGCCGGGCCGGTTTATTTACCTGCCGCGTCCGCAGGTCCGGCCGATCATGACTCCCACTGGCCGCGGTTCGCTGCTCCAGGCCAATGGGAGCTGCTGGAAGCGGCGGCCAGTATGTCCCTCGGCCTGCGCTGCTTCCAGCAGTAAACAAACCGGCACGGTCCGCCAGGGGCTTTCTCTACACAAGCGGCGTCCCAAGTTTGGGAAACACTGTTCTACCATGTTAATTTACCAAACGTGCTCCTGTGTTCATGTTCTGAATGTTTTTATGAGGTGTGAATGAAGCTTTTTTTTACTCCTATGTGACCTGTGGGATTGTGGTTGATTATATTTTATTTTATTTTATTTTATTAATTTTTCAAGGATCAATACAATTCCTAGAAAAGATACAATATTTGAAACAAAGCAGGCAAGACATTCCAGTAACGCAACACAGGACTACAGTTTACGTGGAAGATTAATAGGACTGTACCAAAAGCCACCCCATAATGTAAACCAACTCAGAATCAACCGCAGTTGTTTTTCCCCATGCAGGAAATTGAAAGAAAAAAAAATCAATAAGTTATACAAATAATGGAGTTGTAATAGCAGTTCTGGGACCTATGTGCATACGTTCTGGACTTGTCCAGTCCTTGTGTGTGTGATGTGGTGTCCACCCCATACAGGAGTGGAAAGGGAAGGGGCCAATTAATAGTAGATTAAACACTGAAAGGAAAGCCCTAACTAGAGGATCAGGCTAACCTGTGCAGGAACAGGCACGGCCTGTACAAAGCCAGATAGCTGGCTGCAGAAGGGGGCCATTGCTGGGAATGACTGCAGGGAAAATGGCTGCAGTCATTCCCCGAGTGGAGGGAGTTGGAGGCTGGCAAACCCAAAGGCGGGGGGAGCTAGATATGTAAGAAGCCCAGGGAAACAGCAGCTAGAGGTAAGACTGTACTGGGACTGCGGCTGCTTGTTATAGGGTCCCTGGACTGCAGTGCTTCTATAGCCTGGGAAATTTCCCAAAACCTGGGAATTTGTGAGGAAAATGTTTTGAATGAAAATTCCCAATTTCCCAAGTTGAAACATTTTACTCACAAATTCCCAGGTTTGGGGAAATTTCCTAGAATATAGAAACACTGTAAAAAACTTTATCTGGGAATTTTTTTACCAGATTTGAGAAATGTTTAGGGCTAGGTTGGGAAGCACTGCTGGACTGGAACACAGAAAGTGGGCCTGGGTTCCCCTACCAGCCCCTGGGGAGTGGCAAGGGCATTAGAGGTGGCAGCCAGACAGCAGGTCTGGAAAGATACTGAATTCCATGGAAAGGGAAGGCTTTAGTGCAGTGTTTCCCAAACTTGGGACGCCACTTGTGTAGGGAAAGCCTCTGGCAGGCCGGGCCAGTTTGTGTACCTGCCGCCAGGGCCGGCTCCAGGGTTTTGGCCGCCCCTCCCCCCCCCAAAAAAGCCACAATCGCGATCTGCGGCAGCAATTCGGCAGAAGGTCCTTCGCTCCGAGCGGGAGTGAGGGACCGTCTGCCAAATGGCCGCCGAATAGCTGGACCTGCCGCCCCTCTCGGAGTGGCCGCGCCAAGCACCTGCTTGCCAAGCTGGTGCCTGGAGCCAGCCCTGCCTGCCACGTCCGCAGGTCCGGCCGAACGCGGCTCCCACTGGCCGCGGTTCGCTGCTCCAGGGGAGCTTCTGGAAACGGCGCAGGCTGAGAGACTTTCCATACACAAGCGGCATCCCAAGTTTGGGAAACACTGTTTTAGTGACTTGGCCAGAGGGCCAAGCAATGAAGAGTAGACTGCAGATCCGGGAGTGAGCTGAGGCCACAGAGCAAGACAAGATGGGAGAAGACAACACTGAAGGGAGAGCGCAAGCTGGCAGACCTAATCCCCAGGACGGTGAGAGGCACTGCTCGTGGTGAGTCGATCCCGTGGCAGAAAGGTACTGGGTCAGGGTTGCTTTGGGAAGTGAGAGTTGAGGCTAGCAGGGTATGTTCAATCTGAACAGCTTCTAGTCTCATGTTGTCAAGGTTTCTTGCAACCCATAAAAATTCTGCACAACCTTCTGCCTTCATGTTTAATGCATGCAGTAAGAGCCCCCAATAGAGGTCCAAATACTGTTAGAATCACATACCTAGAGTAAGGGGGCTACTAGAGATGGACCAGAACCAAAATCCCAGCTCCGATCAACTCTTAAACTTGAAGACTAGAAACAAATCTGGTCCAAAAATTCTGTCGTCCCTATGGTGGGTAATAGCAATTCATAGCACTTTTACCTGTGTGAAGTGCTCTACAAACATTAACTCCTGTGAGGTGGAATACTACTCTACCTATTTCACAAATGGGGAATTTGAGCCAAAGAGCTGTATTGACTTGCCCAGAGTCCGTGGTAGAGGCAGGGTTAAAATGCACAACCTCCTGGCTCTCGGGACCAGCCTCATGCAGCTCATAGTGCTAAGCTAGCTATACAACAGAGTGAGATAAAATTCTACGCTCAGGACCTGATCTAGCGCCACTGGCTTGTTGTTTCATGATCAAGGTCAAAGACCAAGTACCTTCCAGAGTGCAGTTCTGAGATAAGTGATCAGTCAGTGGGGCTACTCATGGAGCAAGGCACTATGCATTGTGAGTAAGGGTGGCAGAATCAATCCCATGGGACCGCCTTACTCCACCCCTCCCCAAAATGCAGTCATCTCTGAGGTGGAGCTTAGCAGCTATTACAGGTGTCAACAACAACAACGCAAAAAATGTTAGAGAGAGACCGTGAAGGGCTGATGCACTTACTGCCTTGACCCCATGCTCCCTACACCACCAGTCCTGCCAGTGTTGGCAATCGGTTTGTCTTCTTCTCCCATAACCTTCTTGTGCCTCCCTTTAACACCAGGCCTGGACTAATCCTCAAGGCCACTACCGTTTCTTCCTTCCAATCCCTCCACTAGGCCCACCTCTACCATGCCACCTACACAAAATTAGCCACCTAATAGTGGCAAGATAGACAATTGGGGGTAGTTGATGATGATTCCCACTCTTTTCTCCTGCTTTTTTCTTAGATGTTAAGCTTCTTAGGGTGAGCATTGTGTCTCCTTGTAGCTACAGACAGCACCTTGCACATGGTAAGCCCCTCTGTAATATGAATGACAGTAACTGCCCATTCCCAAGCCTTTGACACATACCATCCAGGCCGTAATTCCAGCTGGTAGGGTCAGTCCAGACTGCGAGTAGCCCAGGTACTCAGCCTTTCAATGATATTCAATCGTGATAAAGAGGGAAGGTTCCTGTCTTATCACCTGGATGCTTTAACACTGCATGAAACCAGTTACTTTCCATTCTGATCAATATCCCTAAGAACTGCGTTAGGATTCCTTACACTGGAAGTGTGTTAGCTTCCTGCCCATATCACAAGTATAAGACACTTGGACCGATCAAATGGAAGCACGAGAATAACCATTTCTGAAGCAAAGCAAGGCTTTCTTGAAAGCAAATGAATCTCAGGCACCAGGTTATTTTCCTCCAGGTGGATTATCATCACCCCAGTTCAAGAATTCTTTGTATATATTCTCTGTAAGCGTATGGGAAAGATTCCTAGCCCAGCCGTAGCTACAGACTTGGCTTAATAACCCTTTTGGCAGCAGCATCTTTAGAGTGGGAGTATATAAATTTCACTGCAGAGCAAAATAATAGATTAATTTATGACATGATTACTGTGCGTTAAGCCTGGATTGTTTATAGTCCTTAAAGCCAGGATGATAAAATATTTAAACTGTCAGCTCTCTGGGGCAGAGACAGTCTTTTTGTTCTGTTTGTACAGCACCTGGCACAATGGGGTTGTGGGCCATGATTGGAGCTGCTTGGCACTACAGATAATATATAATAACAGGTTTATATTAGGATGACAGCTATTGAAAGTAGTGCTAGTGACTCAGAAGGGAGTGTTCTTCTCTTTGAGCCAGTCTTCCAGCATAGGAAGCTCTGTGCTGCTGACAGGTTTGCAATTGGCAAGGTCCTGACAGTTTGTGGTAATTGAAGAACCACACATATGTTGAAGTAGCATCCCTATCAAACTGCAGGTGGGTAATTACATTCTAGCTCCCTAAAGCTCTCTCACCAATTTCATATGGTGAATATGTTTCTCAAGTCCTACCCATACTACTGTGTAGTGTTGCTCTGAGCCACTAAATAACTGCAGCATTGCACCCCAGAGGTGGGTGCATTTCTGCATTGCATGAGGTGATCTCTTGTATGTATAGTTAGTAAATTAGTTTATAATTTTTTCCCAAAGTCATTGTGAGGTCATGGAATAAAAGACACGTTTGACAGGATTTATTCTTATTATAATATTTGATGAATGCTGACAATATGCTCACATCTGTACCATACACAGGGTGGGGGAAGAGAAGAGCTTTGCAAGCTGAAAGACAGAAACATACTCTATGGACCACACTTGGAAATGCAGCAGGGTGGATGACTTATGCCCTGCTCCTGCCACCTGTGGTATTGCAGGCTGTTACAGCCCCTGTCCCCTGATGTAAGTTAAAGCACCTCCACGGACTTTAATTTTGCAGCCTTACCTGAATTGTTTATTTGCCACTCTGCAGCCTAGAAACCCCATAGCATTCAACACTATAGGCACCTCCCCTCGCACCCCTAATCTGTCCCTTTCCACTTCCATCCCTGTCCCTGGCATCCCCCCTATACCAGGAGCTGTGAGGGTGCAGTGTAAGTCACCCCCTAGGCCAATGCTCCATGCATTACATCCCCCTGTATAGTACTCCACAAGCAGAGGTCTCCAGCAGTCTTGCAGCCCACTCCTCCATGGCATATAGGGCTGTTGCAATAGCCAGAACTGGCCCCTCCTTGTTGCATGTGAAAGTCAGATGTTTTGTGCCCTGCTGGAATGGAGATAGGGAAGTGGCCAGACTGCTCCTGTAGCCGCAAAAGCCTAAGCGGAGAGTTGACAACTTCTGCCTGACATTTCTGAAAAGCCCACTGTATTTTCTCCATGAAGTGTGCATTCAGTTATGGACCGGAGCACTGACATCATTAAGAACGTAAGAACGGCCATACTGGGTCAGACCAAAGCTCCATGTAGCCCAGTATCCTGTCTTCCAACAGTGGCCAGTGCCAGGTGCCCCAGAGGGAATGAACAGAACAGGGAATCACCAAGTGATCCATCCCCTGTGTTGTACTTAAAGTACTGCACAGGATCTTTTTAGGGGAATAAGGCAGAACGCCACATTTATTAGTAGTACATGTATTTATTAACACTGTATTATATGCATATAATATATTACACTTACGCTCACACACACACACAAACCCATTCCGTTTTGTTGTTACCAATTAGTTGCTCCCCTTAACTTCACTGGCCAGGTGAGTTAGATGGGGGAGGGGGTGGAGCCGGGCTTCTGCCGATCCGGATCGATGCTCCCATGTTGACAAGATGAGACCCGGGGTCCTCTGCAAGACACCTCACTTTTATAGCAGCTTTCCTCTTATGCAAATCTATACCAGATTCAAACTCTGTGTCTGTGTTCATTGGTCCTTTGTGCTGCTTTCTTTTGAGTGTTGTCCCAATGCTGCAAAGAGGGTGTTTCCAAAAGAAGGTGCTTGCTTCTAACCCCCGAGGCCGTCAGTATGTCTGCTTGTCTTTAATGAGCCCACTTGACACGTTTTATTGTCCTTGGGTCTGGCTCCCAGCCCCTCTCCAACAGTTGAGGCTGTCTGGAGGTGCTGCCTTCCATGCCTTCCTCATTCACACCTCATTCATTCAACAGGGCAATTGATTAAGAGTGGGGGGTGGGGGGAGAGCTCTTGTTCTACTGCTAGCAAACAGAAATTTTTCTTCTATCTTATTCTATCCTTAGGGGCTATAATATTATACCAAGGGCAATGCAAAGTTTCTAAATGAAGCTTTGATATAAAGTCCCATGAAAACAGAGGTCACACGTGGGTAGACCCACCACAAGGTTACATGAAGAGGCACAATGTAAAGTCATGTGAAAATTATCAAAGATTTATCTACATTGTAATTGGTATAGATTTGCATAAGAGGAAAGCTGCTATAAAAGTGAGGTGTCTTGCAGAGGACCCCGGGTCTCATCTTGTCAACATGGGAGCATCGATCCGGATCGGCAGAAGCCCGGCTCCACCCCCTCCCCCATCTAACTCACCTGGCCAGTGAAGTTAAGGGGAGCAACTAATTGGTAACAACAAAACGGAATGGGTTTGTGTGTGTGTGTGAGCGTAAGTGTAATATATTATATGCATATAATACAGTGTTAATAAATACATGTACTACTAATAAATGTGGCGTTCTGCCTTATTCCCCTAAAAAGATCCTGTGCAGTACTTTAAGTACAACACCTGTCGCCCACTCCTAGCTTCTGGCAAATCATTCTTCCTGTCCACTTCAGAGGTGGGTGTTTGGGAGAGATGCAATTCAGCTCTGGTGTCCAGTTTTTTCCCCAGCTGTTAATTGCAAGGTAATTAGGTTTGAGGGAGGGACTGTAGGGTGGCAGTGGGTAGGTGGGGGATGTGGGGGAGGTCAGTTTAAAACCAGATGACTGGAAATGTTACACTGTTGCTTCGTAACCTGTGAGTTTCTGTTACCAGACACTTTATTTTGATACACAGTAATTATACTTCCACCTCCGTTTTTGTCACTTCCATTTGTTGTCTCCATTGATTTACAGGCATTTTGTGTCGTGCTAGGGAAAGGCCTGAGAAATCCATTAAAAGGTTCCACACAGAGAGCAATTTTTCAGGCAAATGTACAAGCAGCAACTGGTTCCCTGTAATGATTTATACTGGTAACTGTTCATCAAGTCAGGTGCCAGGCTTTGGGGTAGGATGGGAGCATTAAGAACAGTGATGATTAAGTTTTCTAGACCTAATCCTAGAAACTAAGTACATCAGCAAAAGCACAGAGAGCAGAAATTTAACATTAGTTTTAGTCACTGGACTATTAAAATGTGTATATTTACTAACGGATGCAATCCCCAAACCATCATAAACCTTTCTACAGAGCTGGTATAAATTACACAGTCATCACTGGCTTATCTATGCCTCTTTGATTTTTATATTCTCGCTCTCACCCACACATACACACCCTGAAGCTCTTACTTGGGCAGATTTTCCCATTAATTTCAATGGAAATTCTGGCTGACTACAGAACTGAGCCACATATGTAGGTAGGCAGTGATTATTGTGATCTATAAATTCTGGAGTGGTAGTGGAGGTGTAACCCATTAGTTAGTGTGTATTATAGCCTCCTCATCTCTGGAGTGATACCAGTCAGCTCAGTGTTTTGGGGGAACCAGGGCGCAGTGTCTGGCCCGTCTGACTCATGAGGGAAACCCCCCCACCCGCTGGTCTCTGCTTGAACCAAGATCGATCAGAGAAAAGGCTTCCAGAGAGCAGTGAAGGGCATTTGGAGACACACCTAGACCACTCCTGACAAGGGTACCAAAATTAAGACATCTCAATTTGCATACAGGTTGAAGAGCAGAGACAACTCCCCTAGCCTCATCTGCATGAAAGATGGGACAGGGATTAGCATACAGAATGAAGAACAGAAAACCGCACTGAACTCTGGGACCACAAAAAGCAGGGAAGCACTGCATCATGGGAATCTTTGCTCCAGATGTTAATGAACATATGCCTGCCCACACCCAGCTCAGCAGTTATCAGACCAATTCTAGTAATGAATCCATGATTGATATCCAAAATACTGAAACAGTCTAGTTGCATTGTGAGCTCCCTGGCCAAGAGTGATCAGCTCCTACTGTCTAGCCCAGTGTTTCCCAAACTTGGGACGCCGCTTGTGTAGGGAAAGCCCCTGTCGGGCCGGGCTGGTTTGTTTACCTGCCGCATCGCAGGTCCGGCCGATCGCGGCTCCCACTGGCCACGGGTCACTGCTCCAGGCCAATGGGAGCTGCTGGAAGCTGTGCGGGCCAAGGGACTTACTGGCTGCCGCTTCCAGCAGCTCCCATTGGCCTGGAGCAGCGAACCGTGGCCAGTGGGAGCCGCGATCGGCCGGACCTGCAGACGGGGCAGGTAAACAAACCGGCACAGCCTGCCAGGGGCTTTCCCTAAACAAGTGGCGTCCCAAGTTTGGGAAACACTGCTCTACAGCAATGCTTCTTTTACCTAAGCTAAAGATCCCTGCAGCGCCCAAAATACTATCGGGTTTGCTCATCAAGTAGGTTACTACCAATACAGATGTGATGTGAGAGTGGGGATAGGGACATGCTGAATTTGGGACACATAAGGGTGGCAGCTTGAAAGTGCTGCTTGATCCAGTCCATAGAGTCCAGGGACATATAAGGGGGTCAGCTTGAAAGTGCTGCTTGACCCGGTCCACTCAGACTTGGTGTGTGTGTTCATTCGTTCGTGGCTGGAGGAACCCAGCCCTCGGGAATCTAGGTCCTGCAGAATAGCTCCATTGGGAGGGGACTTGCATAAGAGAGAAGTAGAGCTCCATATGAAAACACAAGTGACACAAGGAGTACATTGATAGAATTACAGAAACTCCCCCCCTCCTCCCTCCCGAAGAGTAACCCAAATAAATGAGCATACCCCAAAGTAACGAGCAGATCTGGTAACAGGAGGTTCCTGGTTCAATCCTTGATGCCCCAGCCAAGCTATAATACTCCCTAAGTCCCTAGTTAATGTTGAAGCAAGCTTTCCATTATAAGATTGATTTTCAAGCCACCTTCCTCAAAAAGACATCAATCCCCCTTTGAAATTTCACATGCCACATCTCGTCTCTGCCTACCCAATCTGAATTTTCCTTTGTTTTATTCAGTAATGGAAATATGCTGTTGATGTTGCACATTATTTATTAAAGGTGTAATACAGATTTTAAAAGCAGCATCGCCCCAGAGCTCTTTGGTAGGCCAGAGCTCTGTATGTTTTCTCTTAGGATGATGTGTTTGTGGAGCAGAAGAATATTTTTTAGGAATAAAACTGGGGCGATTGATCTATTTGCCATAATGAAATGCATTGACTATATAGTGCTGCGGGTATACCCAACTCCTGCACAGAAGGGAAAACAAGGGGGCAAAAATCACACTACTACATCACATGACTTTAAAGTAACTTCACTGGTTTGCAGAGCTTTTTCCAGCTCTGGTCCAGTGTAGATAGTCAGGGGCAAATTTTCTTCTATGTTACATTCATGCAACTCCCCTGAAATCAATGGGCTTTCTCCAGTGTAATGGAGAAGATAATTTGAACACGTGCCACTTACATATAAAGCGCTTGCTCTAGATTTAACCATCATATCCATTTTCTCCTTTGCCACTTGCAGACCCCTTTCCAGCATTCATCTTCTGCTCTGCTCTACCGTGGCTGTAAGGTTAGGGTGAAACCTTCCATTGGAAATCTCAGTGGATTGAATAGGAAAGGACGGTGAACTTCGTCTAGACACTTTCACATCCCAAAAAAGGACAGAGGCCCAATAGTGGGTATGAGAAACTTGCTTTGTTGCTGCTAGTTTTTATTTATTTCTTCAACTTTCTATAATACAGCTATGCAGAACGTGGGAGATTTCTGTGCTATTTTTATGAAACATAGATATGACTCATTGTCCCCACTCTCTTTTGTATTTTTTCCACTGGGTGTGAAGGCTTTAATTTCTTTCCTGGAACAGAGGATAAATTCTGCAAGGACTGGGCGTGGGTTGTGTAAGCATGCAGGCCTTGGGAGGAGTAGGCTATTGCAAGCCATTCACATGCTGATTGAATTTCCTTGGAGAGACAAGGGAAGGCCAAGGACAGGACCATTAGCCAATGGGGCAGAACATGTGCAAAGAGTGGGACTGGAACTTGAAACAAAGAACTGAGGTGTTAACAGACTGGAACAGGAATGTTTCTGGCCAGTGCATGTGTGTTTTGGTTGGGGGGAAAGGGAGTGTGTGTTTGTTGAACTCTGGATTTTGGGCAAGACAGGCAGGCCATGCTGCCAGTAGGCATGTGTGTATAAGCTTTGCTTTTTCATTCTGGAGACCCTAAATACCGTATTCCAGTTGACTAATAATTGCTATGAAAAGCCTGTCCAGTGCCTCTGCAAACGTCTGCTGGTTACATAGCTCCCAAGAGGAAAAGATTCCACAGGGGTCCAAGCTCATGTGGGCCTGCTGAAGGATCCATGGTGAGAAACTGAGCTGAAGCCAGGGACCCCATCTTGGAGAAGTGGAGCTGCAGGGCTCTTCCCACAAAGTGGAGGCCCAGGGCTTACTGTGAAGAAAGGGTACACTCCCAGGGGAACAGGATAAAACTCAAAGGAGAGCACACCCTGAGGATCTATTACAACAGCTAAGGGCACCCTTCCAGTGCTCAGAGTGCCAACGCCACAAATTAAACACCCAAGGAGTACCCAAAAATATACCCACTTCAACCCATTCTCTCCTCACAAGCCTTGGAAAACAGAAAAATGATGGGCTTTGCCACACACTTGGGAGGTTAACAAACTGGGCTCTGACAGACCAAGGGGAGGGAGGGCGTTCTAAAACCGAAGACCCCTCAGTGAGAATACCCTCTGAGCAGCTCCCTCTCATTTATATTGAGAGAACTCCAGCCCTCGGCAGATCTCAAATGTGGGGCTATCTCACAGAGACAGACACTCTCAGGTACCGGCTCCCAAACTATTCATGACTTTAATCTCTCTGTGCCTTGGTTGGGTCCCATTTGGAAAGTGGCGCTACTACCCCCTACCTAAGTGTTTCCCAAACTTGAGACATTGCTTGTGTAGGGAAAGCCCCTGGTGGGCCGGTCTGGTTTGTTTACCTGCTGCGTTGCAGGTCCGGCCGATTGGGGGCTCCCACTGGCCGCGGTTCGCTGCTCCAGGCCAATGGGAGCTGCTGGAAGCGGCGGCCAGTACGTCCCTCAGCCTGCGCCACTTCCAGCAGCTCCCATTGGCCTGGAGCAGTGAACCGCGGCCAGTAGGAGCCGCGATCGGCTGGACCTGCGGACGCGGCAGGTAAACAAACTGGCCTGGCCTGCCAGGGGCTTTCCCTACACAAGCAGTGTCCCAACTTTGGGAAACACGGCTGTGGAGGGATTTACGATCTGGCGGGTAGTGAAGACGAACCCCAACAGAAGGAATTTTTCTGTCAAGGTAACTAATCCCCTCTCCAAGAGGTAGTAGCTAGCTCAGCAGAAGAAACCTTCTGTCAACTAGCTGCCTCTATGCAGGGGGTTTAGTCAACGTAACTAAGGCGCACAGGGCACAAACATTCACAGCCCTGAGTGATGGAGCTCGGTTCTAATTTTTAGTGTAGACCAGGCCTAAGCGACGGGTCCAATGTCACACAGAAAGAACGGCAGAGTAGGGAATTGAAGCTAGATCTGCTAAGTTAGCACCCTAACCACTGGCTCATCCTTCCTCTTAGACAAGCCTTTCAACTCACTCTTTATAGGTTGAAACCAATGCAATGAATTCCACTGAGAAGCTTATTGGAAGCTAGCGGGCATCTTTTTTTTTTAAGCAGTGAGCTCACATGCTCCCACCGTTATATCTGTTCCAGGGGTAAACAGAGGATTTCAGTCAGCGTAGTTTGTTGATCCAGAACCTTTCACCAGCATTAAAATTCACTTTCACAAAGGGAGGGGGGAAGAAAAAAAAGAGTGAAGTAACTTATGAAATACAGCAGCAAGGTAAGGGAGCGCTGCATGGCCATTACAATTCCAATCTGTAACCCATATTCATTAGATTATTTCATTTTTTATTAATTTTATTTGGGAGTTTTACAGTCCTCTTAGTGCACAATATTGAACATGAAATGGACCATTTCATTTAGAATAACGTCTATAATTCACAACTATGTAACCAAGCCTCAGAACAACAATCCGGGAGCAAAGTCAATCTTGCCCTGTTTGGCGTGTCTATTAGAGCTATGAACAGAGGTAAAAGTAAGCCAGTCCGGTCCGGTCCGGCATACCGGCAAGAACCAGTACGCCATGCCGGATTGCACCGGTTTACGCGGCCGGGATTAAAAGGGCTCTGGGCTCCCTGCAGTGGCAGGAGCTCCGGCCCCTTTAAATCCCGGCCCCAGCCCAGCAAGGCTCGGGGCTCCCCGCAGACGCAGGAGCCCCGAGCCCTTTAAATCCCAGTTGGAGCTGCAGTGGGGATTTAAAGGGCCCGGAGCTCCACAATGGCCGGAGCACCGGGCCCTTTAATTTGCCCCTGAGCCCCGGGGGCTCCCAGCCACCTCTGCAGCTGGGAGCCCCGGGTTGATTTAAAGGCCCTGGGGCTCCCAGCCACAGCCGGTGCCCCAGGGCCTTTAAATCTTAAGAGGCCCCGCCTCTTTCCAGTTGAGGCCACGCCTTTTTTGAATGAGGCCACGCCCCCCCTCAAGACTCCGGCAGTACCGGTAACTCCTGTAAGTTACTTTCACCCCTGGCTATGAACCACACGTTAATCATCTACTTTCTTGATTATTATCCATGATAGGGAAAGGAGGGACTTCTGAATAAAGAGTATCTATGGATCAAGGAAACCCAAATTCCCCGGCTTCTTTCCTTAAAATTGCACATCAATGTGAAATCGACAGACCTCTTTTTTCTCAAAATAAGTAGTATCCAAAATGCAAGATTTTGAAATAATAATAATAATAATTAATAATAATGAAGCTATGGGTACTGGTGCATCATGTCCGGTAGGCCAAGTGAAATATACATAGGCTTGGCAGACTTTCATTTTTATATATAATTTCAATCGATCGTATCAATGTTTATTTTTAAGCATTATTTTTAGATTTTCCTCTATTTAAATTTTCAGTTGTGGGAAATTATGGGAGGAGGGGGAATGTCAGACAATTATTTAATGACAGTAGATATTGAGATCTAAAAAGTTAAAGCTTTCTAACCATTAAAACACCAACTGTCAACATCACATGTCAAAATATACAAAATAAAGATCCTTAAATCAAACTAATAAATCCTCAAACAGCAGTTTTCTTACTTTGCCTACCTGTAAATTTTGATGATTAACAATGGAAATAATTTTTCCTTTGTTTGTGTGTGAAGGGTGAAATTGATGTTTACCGACATTTACTGACACAAATCTAATCCTCCCAAGCCTAAATATATACCAGAAAATGGATTGGGTTTTTTTTAAATAAAAATGCGATGTTCTCTTTAGCCAGATTTATAAGCAGTGGAACACATCTGGCAGCTGTATATCTCAGGCTCTGAGTTTGTCAAACTAAATAGGTTCGGAACTGGTCAGTAGGAGGTTCTATATTGCTCTCCTTTGTGAACTCGGGCAGGTCACTTCTCTGTGCTTCCATTTCTCCATCTGTAAAACGGTATCCACAAAAATTGCATTAAAAGAATGTTAAGGTTGCAGAGTCAAGAATTCAAAAATTAGAATATGCCAGAATTCTGATGGAATTAAGGTTGCACAGGCACTCTCCTTGGCCGTACACCTTATAATACAGACATTAGACACCTGATCACATCCTATTTTTTCCACAGGACCCCTGCCAGGGTCAGTGTCTTATAATGGAAAGTGTTGGGCAAACTTTACTATAAGCGTCACTATCAGCTCAGCCTATAATGAGGACAATAATCCTTACCTCCCACATAAAGTATTGAGATCTACAGAGGAAAAGTGCTACATAAAAGGTATTATTATTATTAATGTGTATATACATAAGATGATATTACTAGCCCAGTAACTGAATCCTCATTCCGTCACCTAAAAGCCCTCTGTCCAATATTTTATTTGATCTCCAAGGAAGCCTGCACCCCTTTGAAATTGAAAGAGAGGCTACATGCCAACAGAGCCTATCTAATTGTGCGATGACAGATGTTTGCTGTTGGAACTCTGAAGATTTTTTTTGATGCTAGATCCCAGTTGTCTTCTGGGGTCACCAATTTACTTCAGTTCACACACACAATTAAATGCATGAATCAAATTACTCTTGTCTTCACCCAGCCTTTTATCCTTGCCTCATGTGATTTGTAGGTCTCTGAACTCATCATGGGCCATGTTGCTCAGTCATTATGTATTGTTTTCCTCTATGTAGGGTGAATGTTAGTGCCGGTGAACGCTGACAGCTGGTTTAATCCCTGTAGAGATGGCAGGAGCCCACAAAGGGGCACCATCCAAAGGAAGCATAAATCGCCACCCCTTAACAACAACAACAAGATTAACTAAACAGGGGACAAAGAATGTAAACTGAGGAGTAGAGGTACAGGTCATAGGATCAAACAAAGTAACCAGAAGAAGACACCAGCAGACAATGCCTACTGCTCTGAGAAAGAATCAAGAGGGTCAGTGGATATCTCCTGAAGGAACATTGCCTGAATAGACTCATAGACTCATAGACTCTAAGGTCAGAAGGGACCATTATGATCATCTAGTCTGACCTCCCGCATGATGCGGGCCACAAAAGCTGACCGACCCACTCCTGGAAGAATTCTCTCCCTTGATTCAGCTGTTGAAGTCCCCAAATCATGACTTAAAGACTTCAAATCGCTGAGAATCCTCCAGCAAGCAACCCCTGCCCCATGCTGCGGAGGAAGGCGAAAAACCTCCAGGGCCTCTGCCAATCTACCCTGGAGGAAAATTCCTTCCTGACCCCAAATATGGCGATCAGCTGAACCCCGAGCATGCAGGCAAGATTCTCTAGCCAGACCCTCTGGAAAAAGTTCTCTGTAGTAACTTTTAATATCCCATCATTGACCATTGTTACTAATTACCAGCAATGGCACGTTATTGACCTATTGACTAAAATCACTTTATCCCATCAAATGTAATAATGCAAAGGAAAAAGGACCCACGGTCCCAGAGAGTCCCCCTCCCCACACACATGCAGACAGCCCCACCTCCTTGTTTGATGAATGGCTATGTAGCGGGGTGACAACTCACTGGTGTGGCACGTCCTGCTGGTCGTCCAGGGAATTAGCATTTCCAGCCTCTGGAGCACCCTCTGCAGGCCAGTGTCCCGCTTGCCACTGGGCCCGAGTCCCTCCTGGATCCCGGTGCACCTTTCAGGCCAGGATGCTGCCCCCTGGCAGTACCCCCACAAATCTGAGTCTCCCCTCCCTGGGGTACCCCCACCCTCTATCCCCACCTCAGACTATGGCTACTGCCAGTCTCGATCTAGCCCCCGTTCACTGGGGTAGACTGCAGTGTAAATGCCACTCATCACCAGCAAGGGGGGTTTGGACCTACTCCCTCTGCCTACCCTTGGGCTGCCCCTCTGCAACCCCAGTACCCTTTCCGGCCTTTAACAAGGCCTGCAGCCTGGGGGTTTTCCAGGCCAGAGCTCCCCAACTCCTCTGGTCTTTCCCCAGCCCTGCTTCACTTTAGGTACCCTGTTCAGCTCCCAGCAGCCAGGCCCATCCCTCTCAACATCTAGAGAGAGACTAAATATATTGAGATATACCTATCACATAGAGCTGGAAGGGACCCTGAAAGGTCATCGAGTCCAGCCCCCTGCCTTCACTAGCAGGACCAAGTACTGATTTTGCCCCAGATCCCTAAGTGGCCCCCTCAAGGTCTGAACTCATAACCCTGGTTTTAGCAGGCCAATGCTCAAACCAGTGAGCTATGCTATCATGGCCCATGCCAGGAGGAGTTTGATGAGGATGTCTCTGGACTTTGGGGGGTCATGGATCTGATGTGAATAAATAAAGAGGTGCAGGGGAAAGTATAGCCAGAACTTCAATGAGTTGTTGTGAATGTTGACAGAATGACCACCCTTGAGAATGAAGTCCTCTAGTTATCTTCCTAGCCAGAACAGGTACAATAGGGTAGTTCAATCTCCATGTCCATTCAGTGCTGGGCCTCTCTTCTGAGACCATCAATAAACATATCAAAATGTGAAGCTGTTTGTGTGTTTGTGTTGGTGGGTACATATCGGCTGCACACTGGTCCAAGATCAGAAAGTCATTTCCTATAGGACACTGTGCTGCAGGTTGTCAGTCTCCTGTGGCAACCAGCTGAAGCTTGTTCAGTTTAAAGCGTTCACCCTTCCAACTTGCTCACTTTCCAGCAACAAGAGAAATTTTATGAGAGCAGCATCTAGGCCCTTCAAATGCAACCTTCTTGCACTCTGTGTAAGTCATTGACTAGTTCTAATGTTCAGAGAATTGATCAGGTGGCCTTCACTGTGACGCTACATCCCTTTTAACAGAGAAAGAAGCTTAATGCATAAATCTTCTACAGCAGATTTTGAGAATCTTCCCATCTCTTCCCAAACATATAAAAATTAAAAGAAGGAACTTTCCAAATAGGATACGTGGGAGTTATCAGCTATCAGTGCTGTAGCACTAAAGCAATCAGTCATACCTGGAAGCTAAACTGTCATGTAAAGCGATTGTATCTTCATGACGGTAATGCTTTGTGTCATAGCAGTATGTCTTAAAGGTACCTTTAGCCCAAGCAAAGCTACTTTAATTTAATCTCTTCTGATTGCAAATAGGAATTTTAACGGTGGTCAAACAGGCTTGACAGCGTTGCTTTCATCTTTGTACCATGCACGCTAAGGATATAAGCAGAAAAATATCAAGAACATTATATCAACTGGACTGTAATGTCACAAGGGATTCAGCAAAGACCCTACAACTTTCTGATTACACCATCATTAAATCCAACTACCCTGAAGCACTGTAACTGCAAACAGAGATAAGAGGAGGTTAAGAATAACAAAGTCAGCAGCAATATCTACTCCTAGAGTAATTCAGAGTCATCACTGATTATCTGGTGCATGATCAAGGAACGAAGCAAGTGGAGCCAAGTTGATTTATGTTGCAAAAGCAACATGCTAGGCCAGATTCATCCTGGTGCATCTTCATTGCCCTTGACATTGACTTAAGTGGACTTACACCTGGGATGAAGTTGGAGTAGAGTGTGTTGAGAAATCACTGCTTGCCAAATGGGAATGAAATATGCTGAAATATGGGGAACGAAATATTAGGCATTGTTATGTTGGTATCTGACTCGTTTTGTGATGTGACATTTACCGTACTGTTTGATACTTCAGTGTTTGATGTGACTTGCACCAGTGCTGCATATGAGGATAAAAACCTATCATCACAACCTCTTTAATGTCATACAGTAAAACCCATTCATCAAGCCAGATCATGATTGATTCTATTCTACTCCCACGTGGGACAAGAATTTGGCCCACGGTGCATTGAACTGACTGAAGAGTTCACAGTGCACAGTCTGCTGTTTTTATGTAGCCTCTTTCTCTATTCGTAAGCACCTCCTTAAATGGCTGATCACAAAGTAATTCACTAAATAATTCGGATGAGGAATTCTTGATCTGTAGATAATTTGTGAGAAAATTCACTACAAATATCTGGAAACTGAGCCAGGGGAGTTAAGTGACTGGATCACATGGTCCTGTGTCCGTCCCCTGGTTGGTTGAGTGGAACCCAAGATTCAAGTTCTTAGGGCAGATGCATTTGTATGTTCAAAATTGGCTTTCTGTAAAGATGTGTGTCTGCAGGATTGGGCCCCAAATTCTTCAGTGGGAGAGGTGACTTGCCCACATGCACTTTACGTCATTCCACCCTCAGCAAGTCAAGTACCAAGCCATCTTCTGCGAGTCCGCCAGCAGAGTCACCTCTGGAGCTTAGCACCCTCTGATGTTCCATGTAATTGCCAGAGACGTCTTTGGGGTTCAGTAACAGCACTTGGCATTCCTAAGCTTTCGCCCCGGGGATGGCTGAGTGATTGCTGCCGCAATAAACAGCCTTCAATTTTCTACAGAATTTCTTTTTTCCAGTTTACTGGACTTAATGCTCTACCACAGAAAGACCGAGCACTGGAAAATAGGCTCTGGCATCCAGTGATAATGCTGAATGCATTTGATTAAGTTTCTATTTAAGGAGGGATGCTCTCTGGGAAATTAAGTCTCACTCCTCGTTAGTGACTGTGATATTAGTGCATCACCTGGAGTAAAAGCTGGGGGGGTAGATAACACTCCCAAGTAAACAGCCATTAACAGCACACTGACCCCTGATTTTGAGGGAATTATTGCAACATTCAATTTAGGCTTCAGTCCAGGGAAAGCCAAATTTACAGGGCAGCCGCAAGGAAATCTCACTTTTTTAAATTAGGAAACGGCAAAGGAGAAAGATACACTGTCCTGCAGCCATTAATAAGATCTCACACCTAAATCTGAGAAAGGCTTTCTAATTTAGTGGAAAGTTTCCTTTCTGGTGCATTTTAATGGGCAGGAACCAAAGAAGGCAAGTAGCGGTTACCTCCATCTGTCTAGTTTACTGTGGTCTGATTCTAACCCCACCCCCTTGCCATTCAGCATGAAAGCAGTTCAATGAAAATGAAACTCAAACCTGGAGAAGTCTCTGTAACTTGCCTGTACTTCTTTGATTAGCAGCTTTCCCCAGACCAGACTATACCCCTTCCATTGGGGAGTAGGGAAAATAGAGGTAAACTGAGGGACAATGGAATCAGAACCCAGGAGACCCAAGTTCAGTTTAGTCCTAACCATTAGACAAGACTCCCTAGTTTTGTATCTAACTTTCCCAAGGTTTAAAAACTATCCAAAGCTTCCCGTGGTTTGACTGGGGGAGAGACCTTTGTTTCTTTGGCAAGCTGATGTTTTAATATCTCAGAGCTGACCTTTATGTGGGTGCATGGTGTGTGGGTGAGGGGGGTAGGGTGCGGGAGGAAAGGCCTGATCCCTAAGAAGCCTTTCCATTCACCTTACGGTGACCAGAGAAGGACCAGGTAGAATGGCCATGCCTGTGAGCTCAAAGGTTCCAGGGTTGCTTCCTACCTATTCACCCAGGGGCACATCGCCCTCCAAATGGAAAGAGGAAGGGCCATAGCTGTGCTTCCCCTTACACTCTGGCCGTCTCCACCAGGGAGAAAGCTGTACCTTGCCAAGGGGTGTAGTAAAGCATGTGCAGCCTCTGTGTACCGGTGAGCTGCCGGTGCCCCTCCCAGTGATTCCGCTGCAGCCCCTTAGCATGGGCTGTCCCTAGAAAGAACCATCATCAATTCCTCAGTGATAAATATAACATGAAAATAATCAGATCAGAGAGTTTACTGAAGGCAGATATTCCTCTTGGTCATTCCTGTGCATCCCAGCTGCAGGGGCAGGTTCCCTGGGGCCGGGGTGCAGAACGGTGGAGAATGCAACATTTCCCATCGCCTCGATTTGCTTACAGGAGCTGGTGCCACTTGGTTTCCTGTGGCTCTGCTCTCCTCACCTTGGTGGTAGGGGGAAGGTGCTACTTAAACGGCTTTGTAACCTCAAAAATCATGGAATTCCCGCAATGTTTTTGACACAAGGCATCTTTGCTAGGAAACGGGGAGGGAAGGGGAATGGCTTTAAACTCACAAAATTGTTGTGCCTCGTGTTAATGGCACCAGGTTCCAATTTAGAACAGAGAACGGGGGGAGGGGAAAGGGAGAAGGGGAGATCTCCGTTTGTGAGCAGTCTTGCCTGTCCTTCCAAGAGTTTTACATACAGCCAGGACCTGATCCAGATTTTGGCCCATTGTGGTCAATATAAAGAAACACATTGACTGTAGCAGGCTTTGGATCAGGCCCATAGGCAGGTGCCCTTCTGTGCCTGCACAGGGTTCTGGGGAGCATCTCCAGTTGGTAATAAATAAGCAGTGGAATTTGCATGAGTGGGGCACCAGGTTTTGTAGGGGGGGAGAAAACAAGTCAGACCTAATTCAGACTGTCCTCTTCAGACCTGGAAACAGGGTCTCCAGATACAAGTCCCTATATCTGTTCCAGCTAATACAGCATCAGGCAGACACCAATACATTTCTGAATATCGCTGCACCTTGACAGTAGCTTCTTTCACTCCAAGCTTTGCCTGCCTAGCAAATCTTCAGCACTTAACTCCTTAGCTGCTGGCATTGCCTGCCTGGAATATCCTAGGGGACTACTCCTCTGTGCTGCAGTGGAATGTGGCTTTGTGCCTCTGAGTACTGACCTTTTATTGGAAAGCTGCAACTCCACTAGTTAAGGATCACCCAGATCTAGGGGGCAGCAGGAGAGGTGTCCCATGGAGCAGGGATATTAGGCCTCAGATAAGGGAAGTGGTTAGAAGGGGACATTTTCAAAGCAGTGCAAGGGATTTAGTGGTGGGACTTGAGTTGACATTATATTTCCCAGGCATTGCTTTGACAAAATTACAACCTCAGTGCTACCTTCAATCTACAATGCGCTAATGCTATTAAACAGACACAGACATTAAAGCGCTGACTTAAATCTTGGAGTGCCATAATGCTATTAAACAGGACAATCGCAAATCTAACATTTGGTCTTGATTGATGATGTGCTAGGGATATGCTGGGCGGCCAAGCACTGTCATAGGCAAAACTGCTTATTTAAAAGGTCATGCTTTTCTTACTGCAACTGAAATGCTCTGTCAGCTTCATTTGTGTAGAGCAGGAGGACACCAACTAGGTTAATTGCAGGAGGGTATTCCCCTAGGATATCCTGCAGATGGGGCTCTATTCCTGACTCCAAAGGGGAAGTAGTGGTGACCCTCGGCACATCCTCAGCATACCCTGGGGTGTTACGGAACGTAGGGCTATTTCTCACTCACAAGCAAGGCTGTTTTCTTATTTTGCATTTTTTAGAAGGTCAGATGCAGCGCCCTGTGTTCTGCAGGGAGTACGATGGGAGCGGGATGCTTTGCCGAGAAGTCTCCTACCAGATACTGTTGCATTGTGGTGGCCCTCTAGTGGCAATTTCTGCTGTTCTAAGGAGACTATGTAAAAATCTCCATTCACTACTGCAGAAGTAGAGATTGGGCTCTGGAAACAGAGGAGCAAGAATCCAAAACTGGGAGGAGGAGGAGGAAGAGGCTGCAAAAGAGAGAGAGAGAAGGACCTCTTTTGATTTCCAAAACTTTTGTTTAAACAGAATCTATTGGTGATTCTGCCCCTGGCTTAGGGCCAGATGTTATTTTCTGCTCACACAAATTGATGGGAATCAGTGGACTTGGGGTTAGTGGGTGGGCAAGTGGGTAATGCAAATGCTTCCCTTTCCCTCTGACCATGTGGAAGATCTTCCATGGGGCCGAGTTGGTGTCAGATTTTGCCTGGCAGGTGGGGAGCAGGGGGGAGCAAAGGCACTCTCTGCAGCACTGGTTCCCTTCAGTTGTCCCTGTCTGCACTAAGTGATGCCAGTTCCTCCCGTGTCTGGAGGATGCTTGTGGGGCAGCCTGATCCAAATCCCAGTGGACACAGTGGAGAAACTCCCACTAATTTCAACAGGCTATGGATCAAGCCCCAGCAGCCCTGTAGACACAGGCACAGCTACTGGACTATAGGGCTTCACTTTGGATGTTCCTGGCTTCTACAGCTCTATGTGGACTTCAAGAAGCCAAACCCCCTGCCCACCCTGGGATGATATGAAGGAGGAAGTTCTTTCTTTCTTTCTTTCTTTCTTTCACAGCCAAGTTCCCCTTTAAAAGACTTTTTCCAGCAGAGAGGCTGCAAATATTTCTTAGATGTTGTTTTGATAAAATCTGAGCAGAACAGCTAACATATTTCAATCATTTGGAAAACCTTCCCCCCCTGCCTTCTCCACCACCCCCAAGAAATGGAACATACTGTTAACTCCCCCCCTTTTTTTTTCTTTTAAGCTACTGAGAAGCTTAATGAGCCCTAGGCATGCATGTAGCTTTTTCACATTTGCAAACTTTTGTTGCTAATTAAATTCATTAATATTAGTTAGAGGCAGATTGGCCAATATTTACCAAGAGCGGGCATGCAGTAAACAAAATGCCAATGGACTCTGTGGCTCAATTGATGGATTCCCTACAGAAAACCCTATCAGGCGGAAGCGGTCTTAGTTGAATTGCCTCTGTGTTGCAAAAGGGATAAAATCTCAATGATTTTATTATTAGTTAAGGGCCCACAGTGTGCTCAGCCTTGTACGATACAGGCAGACAGACCTTCCCTCAGTGCTTAATTTGTAATGAAAGAGGTGCTGGGGTTCAAGCAACGTTTTACATTCATCACTGATGTGGCAAGCATGGAGGTGCCATGGCTATGAACTGCCAAGCATAATGGTGTCGGCTTAGCCTTGGCAAGCCCTGGCACAAATTAAGCACTGCCTTCCCTACCCTAGAGAGGTTACCATTGACGGCTACAGTTCTGCAAAGAGCTCCCTGTGGGCTAACCCTATTTCCATACAAAACTCATTGCCGGATCAGGGCTTAACCTTGGGAATGATTGGAAGGGAACTCCTCCAATGCAGGTAGACATTTCACTGTTCCTGGTGTAACCCACACACCTCTTGGGTGTGGTGTTCTGTCCCATGTAGTGGCACTGTGACCACTTAGAGAGAGAGATTAATGAGTCTGCTCTTAGCTAATGCCCAGACAGCTTTTAGCTCATGCAGTAGAGACTCATACTTTAAGTTCAGAGGTCCCAGGTTCGATCCTGCCCACCACCGACCAGGGTCTGTTGGTGTTACAAGGGGGGGCTCAGCTGGGATTTCAACTGGGAAGTCTCTGAAGCTTGGGACATGCTTCTTCAACTAGGGGAAGTATGTAAGCCACACACCTCTTGGGTGTGGTGTTCTGTCCCATGTAGTGGCACCAAGACCACTTAGAGAGAGATTAATGAGCTAAGGCTGTAGAGCGGACTAACAGCCATATGGCTTTTAGCTCAGGCAGTAGAGGCTCATGCACTAAACTTCAGAGGTCCCAGGTTCGATCCCGCCCGACGATGATTGGGGTCTGTCGGTGCTCTAGGAGACAATTTCAGCAGAAGCGTCAGTGAGTGAATGAACATGGAGACCAACCTGCACTTTCACCCCAGGTGGTGGAGCTTCTCAGTGAGGTTGAGACATGTTGCTAGGGAGGCTACCAGTCCATTGCCATTATTTTACTAGTTCTGGCTGTATGTAGAGGGTTTTGGCCTCAAGCTCTGGCAATGTACTTGCCAGCACAAAACCCAGTGTAGATACTGAGTCAGAGAGCGCAGGCTCTCTCTCTGCAGTGGGCTGGTGGGGTTTAATCAGATCTTGCTAAAAAGGTGGCACTCCTTGATCAGCTGAAAATGGGGCTGCACCAGACTCATCTCCTATGGAACAGTCACTTCCCAGCAATGCTCCTTGAACAAGAGGAGTGGTGGTTTCCTGGGCACAACCGTCCAGAATGTGGCATGGCAGGTAATCAGACAGCTATGTGGAAACTCATAGATCCTCCTGTAAAACTCTCAGACATCACTGCAGGCATCTGTTTCTCCCTTGCATTTTCACTGAACTCTCTCATCCCCTTCCTCTTCAGAGTGCACCTTAAAGGGCCGCTGTCAAACCATAAGTTACACCAGGGATCAGCAACCTTTGGCACATGGCACATCAGGGAAATCTGCTGGTGGGTTGGGCCGGTTTGTTTACCTGCAGTGTCCGCAGGTTCGGCCGATCGCGGCTCCCACTGGCCGCAGTTCGCCACTCCAGGCCAATGGGGGCGGTGGGAAGTGGCGCGGGCTCAGGGACATTGACAGCATCCCATTGCGTTCTGGAAGCAAATGGAGAAAAATGTCTCTAGGTCCCTGGAGAGGGACCAGAATAATTTTTCCAAGATACCAGAATCTCTGTTTCACTGGAGTTCTCCTTTGTTTCCTCTAGTAATCAGAATCCATGTTGTAGGATCAAAGAGGAGACTGCTGCTAGAAATTAGATCAGGCATTGGGTGGGGAATACGCAGGAGGAGGAGATGGAGTATAAGAAATATAGGTTCTGTTTCCATGCAAGTGCCCTCAGAGCCAGGTTCTGCTAACTCTTGAACAGGTGTGCAAGTGGGGAGGGGACAAGGAACTCCGCTCTTTTTGCCATGTGCAGGGCTGGTTAGAATCCTTTTGGGGATCCTGGTCTGTGGTCCCTTAGTGCCTCTGAAGGTGCTATGGAGTGGGAAGTGGGAGAGATTGGGCCGGTCATGGCTCCCCCCACCCCTTTCCTTCTCCACCGGCCTGCAGAACTGGCCAGGTATGGAGAGTTCCACACCTTCTCCAAGGTTGATATAGAATGTGCCCCAGTGTGCACTGACTGAGAGCCCAGAGAAGAATTTTGGCTTAGTCCTTCCTCCCAGTGACAACATGCCCTTCCACACCCCCGTTGCTGTGCCCGCCAGTGCCCAAGGCACAGTCTAGGCCTGGAATAGTGCCAGCATGTGGACACTGCAGCTCTCTAACTGGAAACCGGCGAGAGAGAGACATGGAGACAAACAGATTTTAGGGGGTTCTCTGAGATAGGTGCTGAATCTGGTTCCTTCTATTATATTGTTGATGCAATTGTTAAATCAAAGCATTTCACTGACTGCTGAGTCTGCCTCCTTCCTCAGGAATACTACAGTAGTTAAGAAAGGGGACTGAGAAAGACCAGTAGGGTTAAATTCCAGATCTGCATTGGTATAAACAAGAGCAGAATCTGTCCGATAATACCGAAGAAGACTTTTTCCTAAATGCACTGCTCTGACCAGTGAGGTAGCCACAGCCCTTTACATTTTTCTTCTCTATGCAGGTTCATTATTCCTCCTGAAATTCAGCATGTTATTTTAAGCAGCATCTTATAGAATAATGTCCGGTATTTAATTAACCACATAAAATAATATACGCACATCAATATGCACTCCAGCCAACAAGAAGAGAATCAATAGTACACCTGCTCTTAAATGACGGAGATGTGTCTGAATGAAGATGAGGAAGGAAGCAGGGAACTTACAAAGTGGTAATTACTTCAGAGATAAAAAATTAATAGAGACTTATGAGGAGAAAACCAAAAGCAGTGAATGATTGAACTGCGAACTAAGGGCCCGGTTCTCCTCCCATCGAAGTCAATGGCAAAACTTCCAGGGTCTGATTCTGCAAATACTACATGCAGAGCAACTCAACTTTCTTTGAAATCTATGGCTTCATAGTCCTATGGTAAGCCTCTGGGGAAGGGGCAGCCTTTTTGTTTTGTGTTTGTGGCTTCAGAGCACTTAGCACAAAGGGGTCCTGGGCCATGATTGGGGCTGCTATGTGCTACCGTAGTACAAATAATGAATAAATTAATCTGTTCTTGACATCAGTGGGAGCAGGACTGGGCCCTTGCTGTCAGAGTGAAATGCAATAGGGTGTGCTACTGCCCTGAGTGGTATTGTAAGAGGTACTAAGGGCAAACAACTGCAAGGAGGTCCTGTTCCTAGGGAGTTTTCATTGGTTTCAGAGGGTGTAGGATGGATCAAGCCCTGAGAGGTTTAAACAAGGGTTATTAGGAGTAGGGAGGGACCCTAAAGGGAATGGGGAAAAGGAGTGATCAGCAAAAAAAGCGACATCATGGAGGTTAGAAAATATAGGAATAAAGTGAGACTTGCTAGAAATCGAGCTGAATGAGCTCTTTCCAAGAAAATGAAAATAAGAGATTTTTAGTCGTATAAATAAAAAGAGAAAAGGGATGGAGGAGATCGAGTCACTATGCAGAGTGGATGGGAAAGAGATTAAAGTTAATCTAGGTATGGCCCATAAGATAAATGAATACTTTGCCTGGGTTTTCAGTAAGGATGATAATATGGAACACGTGCATGAAGGCAGGATGGCTGAAGGAAATCAGTGTCTAGAAATGGAAATTACCACATCTGAGACAGAAGAAAAAAACTTAAAGAGGTTGATGTGCTCAAATCAGGGACCAGATAATTTTCATCGCAGAATACTGGTACATGAGATTGCTAGTCCGGTAGCAAGCATTTTTAATAAATCCATCTATATGGAAATAGTACCATCTGATTGGAGAATAGCTAATGGCATACCTATATTAAGAGACAGAAAAAAAGTGATCCAGGCAATTATAGATCCATTAGTCTGACCTTAATATTATACAAGGTTTTAGAAGAAATTGTGAAGGAAAGAATAATTAAATTCATGGAGGTAAAAGGTAAATGGGGTATAATGCAATGTGAGTTCACCAAAGGAAGATGATGTCAGACTAACCTGATTTCCTTCATTGAGCAAATAACTGATTTTTTAGATAAGGGAAGTACAGTAGATTTATCATACTTGGATTTCAGTAGAGCATTTGACATGGTACCACATGGGAAATTATTAGTTATATTAGGGAAAATGGGGCATCAGCTCAAGAACACTAAGGTGGATAAGGAACCGGCTAAACGAGAGAAGGCAACGGGTTGTACTGAAAGGTGAATTATCAGGGGAGGCATCGTCCATACAGAGGAGGATCGGACTATTTACAGGAAGATCTGGATGGCCTTAAAGACTGGAGTGACAGAAATGGGATGAAATTCAGTAGTGCAAAGGGCAAGGTCATCCATATAAGATCTAATAATAAGAATTTCTGCTTCAAGCTGAAGGCTCATTGGTTGGAAGCAACAGAGGAGGAGAGAGATCGGGTATGTCCGTTGATCACAAGATGACTATGAGTCACCAATGCAATGGCAAATGTGATCCTTGGATGTATCAGGTGAGGCATTTCCAGTAAAGATACAGAAGCATTAATGCCATTGTAGAAGACACTAGTAAGACCTCATTTGAAATACTGTGTCCAATTCTGGTCACCCATGTTTAAGAAAGATGAATTCAAACTGGTCCAGGTGCAGAGAAGTGCTACTAGGATGGTCAGGGAAATGGAGGGCCTGTCTTATGAGAGGACACTGGAAGAGTTTGGCTGGTTTAGTCTAGCAAAGAGAAGGCTGGCAGGGGTGGAGGGAATATGATTGTGCTCTACAAGTACATCTGGTGGCAGGAATAAATACTAGGGAGGGTGAGGAGGTATTTAAGCTAAAGGACAATGCTGGCACACGAACAAATGGATATAAGCTGGCCATGAACAAATTCAGGCCAAAAATTATAAGATTTCTAACTATCAGAGGGGGGAGTTTTGGAATAGCCTCCCTCCCAATCGGAGTTGTGGGGGCAAACAACTGAATTAGTTTTAAGAGGGAGCAGGAAAAAATTATGAGTGCAGTTGTATGACAGGATTGCCTGTGCTGGTAGGGGGCGGGGTTCAACAGTCCTGAGGCTCACTTCTGGTTTATGGTGTATGTTCCTAAAGGCTCGTGCTTCAGGGTTTCAGCTGGCTGCCTGCAGGAAAGTGTTTTCTCCTCCTGCTCTAATGGATTCTGAAGTGGGGTTTTTGTTTGTTTGTTGCTTTATTTCTTTTTAAAGTCTCCTTCCTCTGAAGTATCAGGGGTGGCCCTGGCTGGAGATGGGACATTGGGTGGGGTGGGCCAGGGCTCTGAGGTGGTACCACAGATTCCCTCTCATTGGTGCTTGGGCTGGCTGGCTCTTGCTCACCTGCGCAGGGTCTAAGTAATCACCATGGGTGAGGTCAGGAAAGAATTTTCTCCCGGTTCAGATTGCAAATGACCCTGGAGTCTTTTTTCATCTTCCTCTGAGTGTGGAGCACAGGTTACTTGCCAGGATCACCTGGGTATATCTCACTTAATCAATTCTCTGCCATTACAGGAGCCTCGGGCAGTGGTGCGCCTTGGTCCCATCTATTCTGTGCCTGTGACACACAATACCTTAGTCTCCAGCGGGTTAATAATTTGGTTGGTGGATTTAGTATGTGGGTGCTGGGTAATGGCCTATGTTACACTGGAGAGCAGACTAGATCTGATCCTTAACTCTATGAATCTATGGCCCTAAATGTTCATAACTTCATTATTTTAAAACAGGTTTTTACAAATGTAGTGCAACATTTGCTGGGTGTATGTTGTGTCTCCCGCTAGTGGCTAGCCCACAAGATGATGACAACCTACCACTGTTACAAGATAGTAGAACTATTCCTTTAGTTCAGACTGTAGAGGGCTGTACCGCAGTGCTAAAGGTCTGAGTGCTAACAGAAGTCACTGTATTTGCAACACACCTAGTCGCCACTGGGAACCACTTGAATGTCAAAGATTCAAAGTGTTTTTTGAATTCTCTGCGGGGGGGAAAAAAGCAGATCAGAAAACAGAACAGGTTGAAGCAATTTGCAAAATCTTTCCATGACAAATACACTTGAACCTTTGACTGAATATAGGACCTTCCAGCTGCAAATATGACTTTTTTACACAGTTCAGAGTGTGTGAAATCAGGGTTAAAATGAGGGCATCAGAGAAGCTAAGTCCTGAAAATAGAAAGAGACTGTAGGTACTTTCATGTCAGGATAACACTTTGCTAGGGGAGGGAATCTTGCACTGCTGTTACCCATGCTGTATCCATTCTGTGGTTTATACAGATATGCACATGCTTTGGTCTGCAAGGACTTGCCAATTTGTTGCCTTTCACTAGAGTACCACATTCTTTTAAAAGAGAAAAAATGGGAGACTTTTAAACTAATTCCCCAGGGGGGAGAGGGAGGGGACAGGGGGCTGACTCCCCACCCCATCCTCTAACCACCAGCCCACATTCCTGCAGGGATCAAGGGGATATGCCCACAAGGCTTCTTTCATTTGATGGGCTAGGAAGAACAGAGTTATCAGTTTGTTCTGTGTTTGTACTGCACCTAGTCCATGACAAGGGCTCCTAGGCACTATGGTAAGACAAATAATAAATACACCTCTACCCCGATAGAACGCGACCCGATATAACACGAATTCGGATATAACGTGGTAAAGCGGTGCTCCGGGGGGGCGGGGCTGCGCACTCCGGTGGATCAAAGCAAGTTCAATATAACGCAGTTTCACCTATAAGGCGGTAAGATTTTTTGGCTCCCGAGGACAGCGTTATATCGAGGTAGAGGTGTAAGAATCCCCTGATTCAATGGGATCCCTGATATTTGATCAGGCGCGATCAGGCTTGGTCATGAATATTTATCAGACTGAAAAATCAATACTTCTGAGCTAAAGACGACTTGATGCCGAGGGTGCACTCGGAGCACCAAATGTCCTGTGGGTTGGTTGAAGACAAGAAGTACCTGTCAGTCTTTGGGCAGCAGCACCGCAGCGGGTCAGTGCTAACATGCTTTTCACCTTTTGGGTGAACGATTCACCTCCCTCTCTTTGGGACAAGGATTTTAAGGGGAACGAATGGTTCTTTTTAGTCCCACTGAAATACAAAGAGAGAGACTGACATGGGCAACCAGCTAGAGATGAAGCCATAAACCTTCCTGAAAGCCACAGATAAACTTTTACATTGACATTATGAAAAGGTGAAGATCAGGAATTTATTCTTTCCTCCGGAGCGCTGGGCAGAAAAGTGTCTGGCTCCTTCCCACTTGAGCGAATGCAGATATCTATCTGCAGCCCTGTGGTGCCACCCTTTTACACGCGCTAGTAGGTCATGGTGTTTAAGCTGGTATGCTGTGAACAGATAAGCCTCTTGAAAGGAAAGGGATGGGGGCAAAGCCAGAGAAAAACTCCATGGCTTCACCATCCTTTAACTTGCACAAGAGCGCCTGTCTTGTGCTTGTCTTTTCATCTGTTTTTGCACATCTGCAAATCAAGGCAATTATGCTATCGGCTGGACGATGGGATATTTTAGGGAGCTATTAAGTCTTGCTGACATCACAGCTGTCTTAGTAAAATGGCAGAGAGTGAGATGCTGTCTGTGGGCTTAATAGGATGCTTTAACGAAACCATCTATCTAGACCAGGGGTCGGCAACATTCGGCACGCGGCTCGCCAGGGTAAGCACTCTGGCGGGCCGGGCCAGTTTTATTTACCTGCTGACGCGGCAGGTTCGGCCGATCGCGGCCCCCCACTGGCCGCGGTTCACCGTCCCGGGCCAATGGGGCGGTGAGAAGCTGCGGGCGAGCGATGTGCTGGCCGCGGCTTCTCGCCGCCCCCATTGGCCCGGGACGGCAAACCGCGGCCAGTGGGGGCCGCGATCGGCCAAACCTGCCGCGTCAGCAGGTAAATAAAACTGGCCCGGCCCGCCAGGGTGCTTACCCTGGCGAGCCGCGTGCCGAACGTTGCCGACCCTTGTCCTAGGGAGAAAGTGAGTTTTTAGGCAGAGTGCTGGTTGAAAGAGGGTTGGAGCTGTGAGCAAAGAAACTCTCTCCTGTTGTTTGATTCCTACAGTGTTCAGGCAAACAGGGCTTTGTACAGTATTTGTAATTCTGTTTGTTTACATCAAAGAAATTCCTGACTCCATCAACAATTTCTCCTCCTAATGGAAACAACCCACAAGACCCCAAATATGGGCTAATTGCTTGAGTCCAAAGGGGTAACAATATTACCCCAGATCCCTAAATTTTGAGCTTCCAGAACTCTGAGTTCACTCGGGCCATTTTTTTTCTTATTTTCTGGGAGGTAACTCACAAAGAGCCACTTTTCTACTGCATGCCTACTTAATCTTTTCAAAGACACTGGCAACAATTTTTGTTATTTAAACAAAAAAGAAAGCCTCCATATTTCCATAGATTTATATGGGCCAAGATTAAGCATCCTCTGTGGACCCATCTGCCTAAAGGCCTACATCTTATCTGATCATTTCCATGGCAACAGCTGTGGGATTAGAAAGGGATGAAGGTTTAGGAATAGTTGCTGGAATTCCATGGAAGATGATGAATTGAGGATTAGTTCGTTACCTGCCAATGTTACCATGGCAATGTAAATTTACAAATTACACAGATTTAAGCTCCATCATTATTAATGTCTAAGGCAGATTTCCCCCCAAATCCCATGAAGATGAGGTACTTCTCAAAGCTAGTGCTGAGATACCACAGCAAGTGAATGCATAATGGATAATTATAGCAGTATTAGCTATGGCTAGGGATGTGTTAGCAAGATAGATAATATCTTAGGCCTTATTGTCATTTACGCCATGGCTCCTTAACACAGATCAGGCAATGTAAAGGGCCTTGACATCACTTTAAGGTCCCTTTCCGTTGTCTCAATGAGGTAAAGGGGCTTTTGTGTGAATGGGAATCAGGTCCTATAATAGCAGCTTGGTTCACTCGAGGAGGTGCTAGCAATTCCTTTATAAACTGTCCACCAAATATTCCAGAGAGAGGTACCTTCTTGATGACTATTTATGGATGGTTTTGATCTAGTTAAAAATGCACCCTAACAATCAAAAGGGGTGGGGCTTTCAGGCTCAGGGGATGGGCCGCAAAGCTATTCACATTGGTATCAGCAGAGCACTTAAGACCAAGCCAATGATGATGTTTCCATTGCTGCTGTTCTGTGGTCTCTGTGAATGAGTTGCTTTCTTGGTCCAGTTTCTCCCATGATGTCAGAAAACCCACCATCGTGACTTTCACTAACTGGTCCCCACAGTGGAGAGCCAAAGAAGCCCCAAGGACCTCTCTCTCTCACAGCTAAAGAAAATCATTCTGGGTCAGCACTGAGGCACTCTGGGTAACATTCACATAAGGTGGTAAAATGACAATTGACTTCCAGGGGGTGAATTTGTCCAACAGTAGGGTGCGGTACAGGGGATTTGACACTGCTGCTGCCCCTATCCTGTACTTGGTCTGGGGAGAGAGAGTTTTGGTTCCAGTGTTATCAGTGCAGCATCTTTGCTGAGCACTAAACACACCAGTGTCTGGTGATCAGGCCCCTCATTTTGGGTGTTCGTCACACTTTTGGGCCACGGCAGGATGACAGCTGTGAGCCTAGAGTGCACTAATAGCGGGTTCGTTGAACAGTGAAGAAACCAGCTGGTGCTGTGTGGGTGGGAAATCAACTTGGAAAAGTCACACTCTGTTATGTTGCCCGGTCTGCCAACAGTGGAGCTGATTTTCTAGACTCAAAAACCCTGAAGCAACCCACCCCCCCCACCAAATCCAGTGTGGGGGGGGAACTAAACTGAAAGTCAGGAGTTTGTGCTGACCGTGGAATCATTCACTCAGGGTGACTAGTCACCCATATATATGTATTTCTGAGTCACCCATCAGGATGCCTTTTAGCACCATGCACCAATAAAGAAGTACACTGAGCATGCTCACAAAGGCCCTGATCCTGCAAGGAGCCGTGTTCAGGAGACCCTTGGACCCACAGGGCCAGTTGATTATAATGGCACTCCACACAGGGGCAGAGGTCTGCTTGAACTGGGTTTATTGCAAGATCAGGGCCAATGGCTACAATCCCATCCTCTTCTCCCCTTTCCCAGAGGATATGTTTTTAATTAATTGATTGATTAATTAACCCGATTGTATTACACTCAATGACATGCCTTTCAATTGTATAGTTCATTTCCTCCCCTTCCTGCTGATCTTCTCATGCTTTCCTAAGCCCCCTCCATTAACCTGTTACTTTACCCTTTTTATAGGAGGGAGATAGCTACTGGGCTGAATCTGGTTGGGAGAAACTGGAGGCAAAGCAGCATCGTGCATATAAACCCAACTCCGCGCTCTCCCTGCTCTGCTGCCTTCAGAAGCTCTCACAACCAATTAAGAAATGCCTGAGTGTTTATGTAAATATCAGCGCTGCTTTTCATGGCTGCCGTTGAGAAGTGGAATTGTACCAAAGGCAATAATATCAGAGGTGAATCTATTGTTTGGAAAATCTCCTCCCTTCCTGTGCAAGAAGTGCTACAGTTGAACACACAAAGGCAAGTTATTCTCATGGCAAACTGTGAGATGATGAAAGAAACTAGCATGGAAAGGGTGGGGTCTCCTGTGTGCCTGCCAGTGACCTTGGGGGCTAGATTTTCCAAAGGAAGCATGCCTGTGAATCGCTTAAATTCCACTAGTGTCTGCTACGGGGAAGAACATAACCCACAACTAAGTGAAAGCAGGGCTGCCCGGGGGGCAAGTGGAGCAATTTGTCCCAGGCCCTGGGCCCCACAGGGGCCCCCATGAGAATATAGTATTCTATAGTATTACAACTTTTTTTATGGAAGGGGCCCCCAAAATTGCTTTGCCCCAGGCCCCCTGAATCCTCTGGGCTAGGGTTACCATACGTCCTCTTTTTCCCGGACATGTCCGGCTTTTCGGCAATCAAACCCCCGTCCGGGGGGAATTGCCAAAAAGCCGAACATGTCTGGGAAAATGCCGGCCAGGCACTTCCTCTCCCGCGGCGGCTCTGCTCCTCCCCTGACTCTTCGGCTCTGTTTAAGAGCCGAGCTGCCCGAGTGCTATGGGCTTCAGGCAGCCCCCTTGCCTCCGGACCCCAGCCACCAGCCGGGCACTTCCCCTCCCGGGCTCCGGCGGCGCAGGGTCCGGAGGTATGGGGGCTGCCAAAAGCCCGTAGCGCTTGGCTCTTAAACAGAGCCAAAGAGTCAGGGGAGGAGCAGAGCCTCTGGCCGCGGCGGCTCTGCTCCTCCCCTGACTCTTCGGCTCTAAGAGCCGGGCTGCCCGAGCGCTACCGGCTTCGGGCAGCCCCCATGCCTCCGGACCCTGCACCGCCGGAGCCCGGGAGGGGAAGTGCCCAGCTGGGGGCGCAGGGTCCGGAGGCAAGGGGGCTGCCTGAAGCCCAAGCGCTACCGGCTTCACGGTTTGCCGGGCAGCTTCCAGACCCTGCGCCCCCGGCTGGGCGTTTCCCCTCCCGGGTTCCAGCTGTGCTGGGGAAGTGCCGGCCGGGGGCGCAGGGTCTGGGGGCTGCCCGGCAAACCGTGAAGCCGGTAGCGCTCGGGCAGCCCTTTCCGCGTGGCTGGGAGTGGGAGGGGGAGGGGGCGGAGTTGGGGCGGGGCTGGGGTGGGGAAATGGGCGGGGCCAGGGCCCGTGGAGGGTCCTCTTTTTTTATTTGTTAGATATAGTAACCCTACTCTGGGCGGCCCTGAGTGAACATGCCTTTCCTTGAGCATAGAGTGGGCACTCTGGCTGGCCTCAAAGTAGGGTAAGCATCCAAGTACTACATTCAGTGCAGTGCAACTGTACACAGTTGCTCGAAAGCTGGTAAGTTTCGCATGCATCTGGAGAGCACTTAGCTGTCCTGTAGGATTTCCAAGGGCTGGGTGGGGAGTGAGGTCCCCACAGTGCATGCAAAAGACTAACGTTGTCTTTTTTTCAGTTGCATTTTGCACATGCAAACTGGGTCACAGTTTGCTCTGTTGTCCAGTCTGCCCACACAACACAGGAACTCACCCTCCATTGCAAGTGGAGCTGGCTGCATATTTTGAAATGGAGGCCAGCATTCAGTGTTTGAATCCTTGGAACGATGACTTATTTGCACAGCTCTGAGAGCTGTCGCTGCCATGTAGTTCTGCTGCAAGTAACTAGGGATTGCGATTGTTTAGAGACCAAATGACAAGATTCTGATGCTTTTATTAGCAGTGTTTATTATGGTCTTATGTTCAGTGCATTAAGATGCTTATCAGCTGAAGTTTAAATAGTGCTGGGCAATAGAAAAGCAACTTCAGGCACTCTTACTCTACTGGGCCACGTCCTGGGATGCTTCCCCTCTGATATGATAAGCTAAGGGACAGCCGACTCATTGTAAAGCCCTATGGTCTAATCCTGCAAAGATGGAAGCATTTGTAGCTTTATACACATGAGGAATCTCATAGATTTCAATTAGTGAACACCTGAGAAAATTTTGGCTTTGAAATCAATGGAAACAAAATCATACAAGACTAGAGGAAAGATGATCTTGTCGATTAGGACTTGGGCAACCTAAATTGAGTTCCCAACTCTGCCACAAACTTTCTTCCCTGGGCCTCACTTCCTCACCTGTAAAAAGAGGATAATTACTATCTTCCTCCCACTTTGTGCCTGTCTTGTCTATTTAGGTGGTAAGTTCTTTATAAGATTGTCTCTTACTATGTGCTTATTACAAATGGAGCTGATCTCATAGGCATATAAGTCAAGAACTACTCAGTAACCTGTTATTAACATGCTTGAAAATGAGAGAGCTGTAAAAAACCTCTTAAAATTCCTCCTTTGCAAGATTCAGCCTATCAAATCCATCCCCCGAGATGTTCATTTTGGGGGATGGGAAAAAAATCCATATTTGTTGTCACTCTACCTAAATTATGATTAGAGCAATTATATGGGATTTAGTAGTTTCCTTTGTTGCAACACAGTTTTCAGTAGCATCTGACATGACACATCGTATTGCAGAGTTGGCCTCTGTACACTGCATGGAACAAGTGGGGAAATATTACAGCCAAAAAAAGCATCGGATAATTCACTGGTCTGATTTGGCCCTTGCAGTTTTCTCTACCTGGCCTTAACAGTCAGCAAAATGCTGGTGTGCACACCAGTCACCCAGCATTGATTAAACAAGGAAAACTGGATCCTCCGCACTTAAATTGATTGGAATTGCAGCTTAGCTTGAGGGCAGCTGCAGTGATAGCTGCCTTCTTGCGTTTATGGACAGTTTTGGAAACAGTACAAACTCCCTGCTGGGCATTTCCGATTAGCTGACAAGTTCTGGAAGATTTATGCTAATCAGACTAGGTGACTCGGAAATCTGCTCTCACTCCTGGAACTGACACATCAGCAGGCTCTTTGGAGTTTGGGCCAAACTCTTCTTGCACAGAGGGTGTGGTTTATTGTGTTTACAGATAAGGTGGTCATGTGTCCCTGGAAACCAGGAATTCCCCTGCTTTTCCCAATCTCCCCATTGTTTCCTCCTGGTTTTTGCACACCTCTGCGCACTGGCCACCAGAAGGAGCTGAACCAGTGAATCTGAGGCCAGGCTTCCGCAGCACTTGTATGTTTCAAATGCCCCTCCCAAGCAAGCCAGTCATCCAGTCTTCTCCATAGACCTTGCAGTTAGACTCCTCACGTCCTCCACTCACCTCCTTGAAGCATCCCCTCAAATCCACAGGGTGGTAGGGCAGGAGAAAGAGGAATTGTTTGCCTGAGGAACCCTCCCATGCACACTTCCAGGATGGTCACTGAAACTGTTGCCTGTGCACTCGGCACTGCCAACTCCACATGTTAAAAAACATAATCAGCTACCCAACATCACGAGTTTTGAAAAAAAAAAAATTGGGGTTCCTTTCCTTGGGCCTTTATGGTTTGTGCCTCTTTAGGTCTCACTAGGGTCACATATTCAAGTTTTCACTGCAACTATGAGGGCTAGATAATTAATTTTTTACATGAAAGCTGTGATTCTCAACTAATCCCATGAATCCAAGAACTGGGGCATTAAGAAAAACACCCCCAACTATCACAAGAGTTGTGATAAACTGGTGAGAAGGGCAACTCTGGCACCCTCATTGCCCAGTCCCATGACATGTGTCCTGGTTATTGACTGCAGAAATCTGGTCATGTAGCACACATCTATTTTTGGGTGGGGGGGGGAGGAGGGGGGAGGTAGTAAGAAAAGACAGAGGCCTTGAGGTTTGCTGACAACAGTTCACCATGCTTTATTTTCCCTTCTACAGGCACAACCTATTTCCTGTTAAGGGTTCTGGGCGGTATAGTCCAAACAGCATTTGCTGCACTAGTCACTACCATAAGTACTTAAAATTACTACTATAGAGTACTCACAACACTACGGGACCTGATTTTCCAGTGGTTCGTACCTTGTCATCATTGACACCTGTGCAAAGAGTCATTAACTCTTGTGCAAAACAGTGACAGGCTACCCTCCTTTTGCACAGAGCACAGACTTCTGAACAACAATCAGGGCCTATGCGCATACTACAATGCACAGGTAATTAACGCAAGGACTGCAAAGGCAGCAATGGAAGCTGTAAATGCAAACGTGTTTAAAAAGAAAATAGGAACTTAGACCCTTATAAAAATATACTACAGTATGCTATAGTGATACAAAGCATTGCAGTTTATGATAGCAGTGCTGCAATGTTCTGGGATAGCAGTAGCACTGAAATCGGGACTGCCAATGAAATGAATGGCAAAGCTCCCATTGAAGTCCATGAAGTGGGAAGGAGATACGAAAGGCTGGGGTTTGGGGTATTTCCAACATAGCCATAGGGAATAGAGAAAACCTTGCTCAGAAAGATTTTTCCTCATGACATAACCAGCCTGGTTCCCTGCCTTGACTGGTTTGGTGACAAGCATCTATTTGAGCCTGGGGCTTCCTGGAGATTTGCCCATTGATAATACAGACCATGAATACGTATGTGATCCAAACTAGATGGGATGCATGGCTTCCTTCCAATCTGAAATGCTACCATGTTCCTGAAGCACATTCAGCCCTCAGCTGATGGCTGAAACTTTGCTTGGCACAGAGAGAGAGAGAGAGACTATAAATGGGAATGCACTTGAGTATATCTCTATTTGCATCTTTCAGCTGAATAATGACAGCTGCTGCCAGGAAGTTGGCACCACAATTTATCTTCCCCACACCAAACAATTCCCTCTCCTCTCCCCAGATGATTTTGGCACTCACTGTCTGGAAGAACAGTGCTGGAATCGCGCTGTGTACCAATTAATTGAGGGGAGAAGACTAATAATTATCCTGCAAGCTAGAACATCCCTGCTGCGTCCCGGAGAAGTCGTGTGAGCACTGTGGGGGATTTGTAGAGACCTCATGGACGTCTCAAGCGCTGGAGCAGGAGGGTTTAATTAAAGCATGTCATACAAGGCGGTTTTTGGATAGTCCGGCCCTTCCCTTATGCTGTACTGAATGCTGCTGTCAGGCTGGGGGATAGAAACAAGATTTGCGGGTCTGAGCTTCAGAATGAAATTCCAGAGGGTGATTTTCATGCTTATTCTGGCAGCTTGAGTTGGAGGCCTTCGGTGTGGTTTAATGAGCCATTAGCAAATAGAACAGGTGGGCAAAAATCAGGAACGGGATCATCTCTCATTCAGTATCAAGAGGCCAACTCCTGCCTCCAGATGGCCCATGCGACCGGCCTCCATCACCCACTTGTGAAATTTTCAAACAAGCACCTTTGTGCTTTCTCCCTTGCTGCCCCATATGCTTGGGAGAAGCTCCCTCTAAACACCCGCAAAATTACCTCATTATCCTCCTCCAAATCCCACCTTAAAGCTCTCCTTTGTCATGATGCCTACAAAACACTCGACAATGTTTGGGCCACTGGTGTACTGAGTCCATAGGCGCCGACTCCAGGGTTGGAGCACCCACGGAAAAAAATTAGCGGGTGCGCCAAACCCACTGGCAGCCAGCTCCCCTCTCCCCGCCAGCACCTCCCGCCCGCCTGCAGTCCCATGGATCAGCACCTTCCCCTCTGTCCCAGTGCCTACCGCCCCCCGCAATCAGCTGTTTTGTGGTGTGCAGGAGGCTGTCAGAGGAAGGGGGGAATGTGGACAGGGCACACTCAGGGGAGGGGGCAGAAATGAGCGGGAAGAGGCAGGGTGGGGGCTGGGGGGAAGGGGTTGGGTGGGGGCAGGGCTGGATAGAGCGGGGGGTTAAGCACCCCCCAGGCCCGGAGGAAGCCAGCACCTATGACTGAGTCTACTGTCCATCATGCTGACCGATACTGTATTGTCTCTTTGTTTCCTTGTGCTGCCCCATTGGTCTGTATTAATCTGTTGTCTCTTGTCTTATACTTCAATTTTAAGCTCTTTGGGGCAATGATTGTCATTTTGTTCTGTGTTTGTACACTGCCTAGCCTGACTGGGCTCCTAGGTGCTAAATTAATACAAATAAATAACATAATAAAAATAATGCAAAAAGGTATTGACATGTCAAAGCTGAAATGTCATTTTCCCAGGGGTTTTTTTTGGATTTTATTTAGTTATTTATTTATTTATTGGTGAAAATCTTCTCAACATTTGTATCAAGGTCATTGTTTAAATTGTTGATTTTTTTTTCAATTTGTGAAAATGGTGTTTTCTTACTGACAAGCCAGTTTTCGATGAGTGAAACACTTTCACAGTGATTTTGAAAATGATTTAGAATCAAGTCTTGATACAATTTGAATAAAGATGTTGATAAAGAAGTCACTGAAAACTTCAAAAATGTCAACAATTGTCACAGAAATTTGTGGTGTTTTTTTTAAAAGGGCCAATTTTTGATGAAAAGGGGTTCTTGCAAAACATTTTACCCAGATCCATCAATTAGTTTAGGCCTAATATCAGTACATTCTTCAACAATGGTTAGCGAGGAAGGATGGGTCCAGTGGTCAGCACACTAGCATAGGACTTAACAGATGTGGGTTTAAGTCTCTGCTCCACCAGAAACTTTGTGTGTGATCTGGACAAATCAATTACAGACAGATATTTAATGGTTTTTAGGCAGAGAGGTGCCTCATTGGATTTTCAAAAGCATCTAGGCACCTAACTCTCATTGATTTCAATTGAGTTGAACTTATGGGCATGGGTGTGTGTGTATGAGAGAGATTTTATTTTCAGATGTTGAGACTTTGTTTTTTCATCCCAGTTTGGGATGGGAAATTTTTTTTATATGTTGAAATTTTTCACAGGATGGGAAAACAATTTATTTCTCAGCTCTAATAATGACCTACTTGGAGCTCAGTGTTGGGAATCTCCAGGCCTTACACACTTTGATCTACCTTACCTTACCTGCATGAATATTACATTTCTTGACTGAGATAAATGAATTGAAACATTGGGGAGGGGGGAGATCCTATTTAAAGGGCTGTAACCTGCCTGGTTGAGGAATATTAAGCTTTTATGGCTAAATGTGTTGTTTTTGTACTGCAGGGTAATTTCCCCCCTTTTCTGGTTTATTTCGGATCCTCCTGGAACTCCCCTGGTCTCCCTCAGAGGAGCAGGATGTGTTCCATAAATGAGTGACACTTTCAAATTCATATGTCCTATGGATTGAATTTATCCTTGTAAAATAATCCTTGTAAAATAATCAAATAGAAGAAATCTACCCAAAAGGGTTTGCCCTGGTCGGGCTGTACAGTCTATATGATCTATATCAGGGGTTGGCAACGTTCGGCACGCGGCTCGCCAGGGTAAGCACCCTGGCGGGCCGGGCCAGTTTTATTTACCTACTGATGTGGCAGGTTCGGCCGATCGCGGCCCCCACTGGCCGCGGTTCGCCATCCCGGGCCAATGGGGGCAGCAAGAAGAGGCCACGTCAGCAGGTAAATAAAACTGGCCCGGCCCGCCAGGGTGCTTACCCTGGCGAGCCGTGTGCCGAATGTTGCCGACCCCTGATCTATATGACCATTCATACCTCATGTTGCCAAAGCCACAGGTCATTTTCTAGACCTCTATGCCACACTCACGCCTACCTGCAGCCTCCCGTGTTGGTTCATGTTGGGGGGTGGTGGAGGTTGTGATGAGGTGGTCAGCAAAACACCGCTGTACCCCAGCACTCCCCCACTGCTAGAAAAGCCTCTTCAGGGTCATGACCACTGTTACTTCTGTTCCCCTAAAAACCAACCCAGGGTCACACTTGTATTAGTTTTATTACGATGCCGCTGTTGGGTCAGATAGAAAAGAGATGGCGCTTATTCATACACGCACACATTCACCGCGTTCATACCCTCACTTACACGGGCGGAGAGTTACCGGAGCCAGCATGGAGACCGAGAAGCCGAAGCCTGGGAGATCTGGTGTGTCTGCCTGCGGTCACGAATCCAGGCTGCTGAGCAGGTCAAGGAAAAGGTGTGCGTGGCTGCTTCATTTTTCTGGAACGGGGCAGCTCCTGTCACATACACTGAGATTTCTTTCTGTGTCCATCACCGAGAAGCATTCCCAGACCAGTTCCTTTCATGCATACCAGGTTCTTCTTCTCTTTACAGCACTTCGTGATTGCCTTCTCAGGGCAGATTATATCAGACACACCTGTCTCCTGTCTCTGGGCTCCTTTCTCCTTGCAGCTCCTCTCCGCCCAGTCCCACATACACTCCCTTGTTCACACTCCCTTGTTCACACTCTCTCTGAGGGATGGGATATTACAAAGCTTGGAAGTTCATACAAGCGGTAAGGTTACAGAGCTTGTAAAGGTTACAAAACTTAAAAGGCTCTGCTAACAATACCTGAAGTTACAAAGTCTGCAAAAAGGTTGCAGAACTTAATGATACAAGTTACAGATCTTACAATTGCATTTGAGCGGAGGCTTTACATAACCACCACCAGCCAGGGCAAAGTTTTCCTGAGAGGAATGCTCAGTGTGCCTTCCTCACAAAGCACACCAAAAAGGCATAGGCACAAAGTTTGCCCACAGTGTGAGGCCTGAGGGGGGGAATCCTGCGGTGTCTTTCCCAAAGCTTGGAAGTCACTCTCCATGTGTAACTGGTGTCTTTGCCATATGCAGTGTAGCCAGAAGAACCCCATCATCCCTCGACATTCCAGGGCCAAGTCTGGTAACATTTGTGTCTTGTGATTGATAGCGTAGTCCATAGGCCCTGACATTGCTAGGTCACTTTGGATTGTTAATGCGATTCTAATTGCAGCAATTTGTCAGCTGATGGGGTGGAGAAACACAGGTGATTTCAAGACTGTGGCGTGTCACAGAGTTCTGGTGATCACACCTCTCAGAGGTAATATTTGTCCAGCAGGAGCTGGCTGCTGAGTAGATGTCAGCCAAGTCAATGATCAACCCAGTGGATCATCTCTGGGATCAGCTTCTCCCACTGGCATTAAGATGTGGGCGCCTGATGGACATGCACTGGTAATGGTATTGCCCTGTATTCCATGGGACACTGAAGTTCCTAGAGCAGGGGTCGGCAATGTTTGGCACGCGGCTTGCCAGGGTAAGCACCCTAGCGGGCTGGGCCAGTTTATTTACCTGCTGACGCGGCAGGTTCGGCCAATCGCGGCCCCCACTGGCTGCAGTTCGCTGTCCCGGCCAATGGGGGTGGCGAGAAGCGACGCGGGTGAGGGATGTGCTGGCCGCGGCTTCCTGCCTCCCCCATTGGCCCGGGACGGTGAACCATGGCCAGTGGGGGCCGAGATCGACCGAACGTACCGCATCAGCAGGTAAATAAACTGGCCCGGCCCGCCAGGGTGCTTACCCTGGCGAGCCGTGTGCCGAACATTGCCGACCCCGTCCTAGAAGTATATACACCCAGGACAGTTTCTGAGATTAACTTCCTGTTCTCTCTTCTTGTACTTCTGTTGCTGAAGTGTTAGAGATAATGAGAGCTGGCTTTAACACTACTAATAAACCCCTTCCTTACTGCTCAGACCACTTACCTATGGTGTCTTCCCTTCATATATCACCTTATCTCCTTCCCAGCATATCCCCATCACTCACACTATCTAATCCAATCCAGTTTACCTGCCTGAGGTCTAGGTGCCAAATACAAGAATGTAAGCTTCATCATGGTCCTAGAGTAGCTCAGCAATGTTCTCTGCTCCATCTTTGAAGAGCTGGTATGCTGCTCGTTGTCTTTTCCTGCAGGTGAGGGATACGATAGAGGTCTATAAAATCATGATGGATGTGTTGACAGTAAATAAGGAAGTGTTATTTACTCCTTCTCATAACTCACCAAATGAAATTTAATAGGCAGCAGGTTTAAAACAAACAAAAGGAAGTATTTCTTTAGACAACGCTCAGTCCACCTGTGGAACTCTTTGCCAGAGGATGTTGTGAAGGCTAAGGCTATGAGAGGGTTCAGAAAGGAACTAGAAAAGTTCATGGAGGACAGGTCCATTAACAGCTATTGGTCAGGATGGGCAGGGATGGTGTCCCTAGCCTCTGTTTGCCAAAAGCTGGGAATGGGCAACGTGGGATGGATCACTTGATGATTACCTCTTCTGTTCATTCCCTCTGAAGCACCTGGTATTGGCTGCTGTCAGAAGACAGAATACTGGGCTAGATGGACCTTTGGTCTGACCCACTAGGGCAGGGATGGGCAACCTTTGGTACGCGGCTCATCAGGGTAAGCCCCTGGTGGGCCGGGACAGTTTATTTACCTGCAGCGAAGGGGTGGCCTGGCCCACTCTGCTTCCTGCAGCCCCCATTGGCCTGGAGTGGCGAACTGCAGCCAGTGGGAGCCGCGATCAGCTGAACCTGCGGACGCTGCAGATAAACAAACCGGCCCAGCCCACCAGGGGCTTATCCCGACGGGCCACGTGCCAAAGGTTGCCAATCCCTGCACTAGGACCAGTCTTATGTTCTTATGAGGCGGTGCTTATAGAATAGGACTAAGGGCTGCAGTTCACTCCCAAATCTGTTTGTGATTTCAAATATATACTTTACAGTGAAATCTGTGAACCCACAGGAGACTATAAGAAGGCACAGAAGAGTTAAGAAGATCTGGAGTTTTTGTGGACTGAGGCTGGAAAGGACCTTCAGGGAACCACCCCGGGACAAGTTCATACAATGGTGATTAATTTTTCTTAAAAAGAAACATACCGTAAATGAGATTAGCAAATGATCTATTCTCTCTCAGTTGCAGCTGTGGCCCTTAACCCTGTTAATTAGAACCGATTTGGATTTTTACAGATCTGATGTGCTTACATATGCAATGTGGGGAAATAAGTATTTGAAAAAAAATCATTTGTTTCTAGTTTTCCAATTCATGTTGGCTGTTTGTAGCCACAGGTAGCACTTGTGCACTTTCTGTTTTGTTGCAGCATCAGTTTCATACTTACTGAAAACTGACAGTTGTAGGAAAAAAGGTATTTAATCTTTGATTATACAGACAGCTCTAATGCTGCTTAGCATTTATTCTATTTTGGGCCAAACTTTTAAAGATGCAGATAGTCACTTAGTGGGGAAAAATGCCTAGCCCCCTAACTCCCAACTCCCATTGAAATCAATGGGAGTTTGGAATCAAAGTGCTTTTGAAAACCCCATGAGGCACCTATCTGCATCTTTAGGCACCAAAATACTTTTGAAAACCTGGCCCTTTATACCTGCACAACTCTTCACAAATACTAGACAATTTATCCTAAACAGCCATGTATTATTCCCATTGTAGAGATGGGGAAACTGAGGCACAAAGCCCAAGATTTCAACTATTGGTGCCAATTGTTAGGTTCCTAAATCCTTACGTAGGTTCCAGGTCAGCGAAGCATTTAAGCGCATGCTTAAGTCCATCCCTATTCAGCCAAGCACTAAAGCATGTGCTTTTAAGAACATGCCTAAGTGCTTTGCAGAATAAGGTTGGACTGCAAAATCAAGGCCTAAGGCACCGAAATAAGATTCTGATTTTCAAAAGTGCTGAATTATCAGTAGCCCCAAATGAAGCCAAATTTGACTCAGAAGGCCAGAATCTGATTTCATCCTGGGTTTCCATGTTAATCAATGGGAAAAAGCATTGCATGTTCAGTTATATTTCTTCTGTGTATTCTACAAGTTCAGAAAAAAAATCTTAGAAAGAAATTCAAGTTGAGGTCTAGAAATCAAAAGAAGTCTCCTCCTCTTCGCATTTGGGGCAAATGACCATCACAAGGCGGCCTCAGCTCCCCTAAAAGCTCTCCCTCTCCTGCAGCAAATCACTCAGCTCCACCGAAGAGTTCCCGTGAAAGCCAAAAGTACTGTTCCATGTTCATTTATGCTGCTACTGTGAGAATCGCAGGGTTTCTTTCACAAGTGACCTGGCGCCAGCAGATAAGCAGAATAGAATAGCAGAGAGACAGACGTTCCTTTTACCCTCAGTTAGAACTGGAGGCACTATGGAAAGCTCACATAACCAGCTGAGAGGGGCGGGGCTCTCAACTCTAGAGTAGGCAATTGTGAGAAGTTGCCTCTTTCACTAAATTACGATCTCACTTTCCCTTAACGACCATGCTGCAGGGTGATGACACTTCATGGCACATTAATATTTCCCCCAAGATAACATTGCTCTTACTAAGTAGTTTAAATTTTCTCTGTGAAATAACAAGCGGGTAAAAATGTTATCTGAGTTATATCTGTCACGCTGAGTATTCACACACGCAGGGATGAAATGGGAGCCCATTAACTTTTCAGAGGGTTGAAGGGAAACGTATGTTCTGTGACAATCTGATTGTTTTATCTTCATGAGTTTTGTTTTCTCTACATGAGAACTGCGCAAGTACCAATTTAAAGGACCAGGAGGATCCCTGGGAAACTCATGTTAAGGATTTGTAATGCTTTCATTGGCCTGTAAACTGGGCCCTGCAGAGAACCTAGCACAGCTACTGTGTATGCTTCAAGGCCATACAGAGTCATCCATCTTTGTAGCTACTGCATATGCAAGAGCATTGCAGCATTTCTCAACAGTGCAGCTAGTGCGTTAACATACATTGTTGAGTAATGGGAGCGGCTTTGATTTTTATACAGGGGAATGTATAGCAATGCACACAGCAGTGACTAAACATTATTCACAAAAAACAGATCACAACTGCAGTGTATCTACCATAAATAGCACTTGAGACTAGTACTGAGTACAGTGCCATCAGCAATGAAGATAGAACAGTTTTTGCTCAATGATTTCATAAGAGCCCGTAGAGAAAAGCTGCCCATTTTCCATGTTGATAAAGCATAAGAAACAGGCATGAAAAATACCTGTTTGGAAGTGGATCCAAAACTTGTGAGATTTACCCGTCGCTGCTCTGAACATCTGACCCATCCTCAGTGCACTTTGAAGTATGCCTGGATGAAACATATTCTCTCAAAGAGACTGCAGTGCTGCTAATAGGTGCTGGCTCAACAACCCTGGAGACTAACGTCCTCAGGTTACCCACAGAACAGGTAGGGCTCAGGACTCAGACTGCCCCCAAACACCACCACTGTCATCACTTTTGACCTGTGAAAGGACTCCCCCTAGGGCTGAGTGTGGGGTGGAGGGTTCAGTCCATGTGCCCGTTCACTCTGCTTTTATCTCGCTGAGAGGATAAAAGGAAAAACACAGCTAAAGGGCAGCAGGTGTCTGAAGGGAAAGAGCAACAGAATCTGTGATTATTTCTGCAGCAAGACTAACCGGCTTGACGAATGATACATAATGGAAAGCGCAGAGTAGGCTCCACTCTCCATCCACTCTCTGCTTGGCCATTTCATTTGCCCTGCTTCCCCTCAACAAAATATAATGGAATGCATATTTTACTGTAAGCTTCTTTACAGTGAAGGCTCTAAGAGGCAGGTAATTTTCCCTGGAGGGAATGAGCCGACTAACTCCTGCTTAGTTCTTTAATTCCAAATGGCAGCGAACTTCATTTTCAATTTGCTTTCTCTTATCCAAGTTTCCTTCCATCTGCTCAAGCCGCTCTTCCCCTTCTGGTATTAAGCAATAAGCTTGGCTGAACGTCTTGTGAGGGGTCAGATGGACAACACGTGCACAGTAAGAGAGCAACATATCAAGGGAGATGCTGCTGTCAGCCTCTATGCAGGTTAAGAAAAGGGACATCAGAGATTGGAGGAACCTGTGCTGGATGGTCTGACTGGGCGGGTCTCAGGTGTTACCCCATGGAGCAGGACCCCTTGCCACCAGAAATAACTAAAAACTGTTGATCAAAGACAGCCAGGCCCTCCAAGAAGTGGGATGTGGAACCACCAAAGACAGCTTTCATTATAAGCAAAACAGATCTGGTAATAAAATTGTATTTTAGAGCCCGGTCCTACATACCGTCCTCACATGAATCAATGGCACTACTTGCATGGCTAAGGGCTACTTGTTGTGAGTAAAGGTTGCAGGATCAGGTTGTTAACTCGGAAAGTGTCAGGGAACTGTTGTCTTCATTTCTGAGCCTTCCACCCTGCTAACTCCCAAAAATTCATTTGAGTTCTGGGTTTGAGCAAATTCAGTCTCAGACTGAAACACAGTGAAATCACCCACTGAAGTTTACCTGGTTTCTTCTGTTTTTTTTTTTTTTTTTTTTTTGGCAAAAACTGAAGAGTTCACCACATGATTATGGTGCAATAAACCCATACAACTGCACCTGGGATCAGTACGAAAGTTTTTGAATTGCAATCCGGTCATGGAGGACAATCTGTGAAACAAAACCAAAATAATCAAAAAAAGGAGAAATTTAGTGCAAGTTCCTGACCCACCTCTAATAATGAAACACAAAACAACTTTTATAGGCTTATGGGGCTCTGTAACACGGTGCTGGCCAGGAGGTCCTGAGCCAGGCCCCTGTTAGCCCAGCTCCAATTAAGAAGTATTAATTGGGGCTGGCTGAGTATGCCATGCCTCACTGCTAGAAGAGAAGCACCTGCAGGCCTCATTAGCCAGGGGGCTATATAAGGCTGGCAGGCAGGCAGGAAGTGGGGAGCCAAAGGCTGTGTATCCCTGCTGGCTGGAGACGCTAGCTGTCCCACAGGTGGCTGGTTTGGAGCACACCGTAAATAGAAGATGGCGGGAGCTGACACTGAAAATAAAAAGGCACTGGTGATTGCACTCTGAAGAGGTCCCTGGCTGATTTGTTGCGAGGGCAAGCAAAGGCCTTGTTACAGGGTCCCCTACTTCATAGGAACACAGTAACTTCCATAGAGGCTTGGGCCATCTGGTCTATCTAGCCCAGTATCCTCTCTCCAACATTAGCCAGGAGTAGTTATCTCAGAGGAAGATACAGGAAACTCCATAATGAACAATTATGGAATAGCTGCCGGACCAAAGAGGAAGTTTCTTCCTGATCTTGGTCAGTTTTAGTGGTTGATGATACCATGAAGCATGAGGGTTCATATCTCTCAAAAAATCAAATCAAAACAAAATCCTTGGTTTAATACTATCCAATGTAACTGTGTCTGTTCTCATTATCCATACTAGCCAGAGGGGGCCATTATGATAATCTTGTATGACCTCCTGCCTAAAACAGGCACAGAATTTCACCTAGTATTTCCTAGATCAAGCCCATAACTTCTGGTTGAACTAGAGCATATCTCTTAGGAAGACGAATGTGACATTTTAAAATACACAACACTCTCCACCCCCTAGCACTGCAGAATGGCAATACTTTGCCTTATCATTGTTAACTATCATTTAACCCCATCTTGTTTACAGAAACCTTCATCTAAATACTAGACAACTAGAGGACCTGTCTATCTTATTCCAGTAAGAGAAGAATTTACAAGGGTATTTGGCAGTTTCTAAATGGGGAATTTCCACAAGAGGATTTGAGGTTTCAAGAATCGAGGTGTGTATCAGAAACGCTCATTCAGAGGACATTTGTCTGAACTGGAAGAAATGCAGCCAATGAATGTGAACATTAGGGATGAAAGAATCAGTTTGATGAAATGATAATCAACCCAACCTTCCTCCAGGACACTCACCAAACTGAAACGGAACCATTTCAGGTTGACTACCTTTCTTCTCGCCCACCCTCTAACCACCTTTTTCCACTTCTTTTTCCTTGGGATTAAAGAGACAGAAATTCACAGAACCATGAGGAAGACGGAAAGTTATTCTTCTAGCATTTCCACTGCAAATGGAGATGGCAAGGACTGGAAACCTTGCAGGAGAGTTTGTTCTTCTGGGAATTCCAGCTAGGGCTGTGTGAATAGCATAGAGGAGGTGAATTGGCTGCTCCTATTTACCTCTACTCAAGACACGAAACGGAAAGGCGCAACTTTAAAACAAAGACAAAAACATGCTTTTTGTGCCTGGTGCATAATTGGCCATGGAATTCATTCCCACTAGATGTCATTGAGCCCAAGACCTGGAGAGGATGCAATAAAGATTAGGCATTTCTAAGGACAATGGGAACTTTAACAAGCTTGGGGTTCATTAAATAACAAACCAATGAATGAGAAAGGAATAAAATTTCAATAAAACAAACTGGAGAGCTTCTGGAGTGAGCTGCTGCACATAGCCATGTGGCAGTTCTCATTCCCCGCCGTCAGGGCACATCTCCAAATTCCTATGTTCATAATACTGGTCCTTATGAGGTAGCGTCTCTAAATTATAATGTTCTACAAACATATCTCTAAAGAAAAACAAATTAACTCATATATAAACAGCTAATAACTATCTAATAATACATGCATTAAATTCTCAGCCCATGTAGTACATTTCCATAAACCCAATGTGTCAACTACCCAGAGAGGAGAGGTTACCAGCACATCACTCTCGAGTGAGTCCTTACCACTCACTTTCCTCAAATACCCCTTCTCCAGTCTCTGAGAGTCTTTCAGGATGTTTAATCTCCTGCTCTGATCTTCTCCGTATTAGTCTTTCATTAGATTCTGAGTCGTTCTCTTGTTCCTTGACATTTCTCCTTTGTGCATTGATGATAAAGGATCAGTCAGATGGGAAATGCCAGAGTCTACATCTACTGTCAACATGTTGGAACTTTCTGGGATTACTCACAAATCCCTTCGATTACATCAAAATGTGTCCCTCTGGTCTGTCTGGACTACATAAAACCTTGCATGCACCTGTTCTTTAATGGTACCCCTTTGGTACCCAACTATTAGAGATGTGATTCCTCAAGCACACTCTATCGCCTGAGATAGAGATGGGAGATCACGGGCTCTTATGTCAAAATAATATTTCTGCTTCCACTTTTGATTTTCTTTCATCATGTAATGATCTTGGGGTTCATTAAATAACAAATTAGTGAATGAGAAAGGAATAAAACAAACTGGAGAACTTCTGTAGTGTGTTGCGGCACACAGCTATAGTGTGTTCCCAACCCTCACCTTCAGGGCACATCTCCAAATTCCTATGTTCATAATACTGGCCCTTATGAGGGAGCATCTCTAAATTATAATCTTCTGCAAACATATCTCTATAGCAGTGTTTCCCAAATTTGGGATGTTGCTTGTGTAGGGAAAGCCCCTGGAAGCGGCGCGGGCTGAGGGACGTACTGGTCGCCGCTTCCAGCAGCTCCCATTGGCCTGCAGCGGCGAACCGCGGCCAGAGGGAGCCGCGATCGTCCGGACCTGCAGACGCGGCAGGTAAACAAACCGGCCCGGCCCGCCAGGGGCTTTCCCTACACAAGCAACATCCCAAGTTTGGGAAACACTGCTCTACAGGAACATCCACTATTACGTGAGACAGGATACATATTTTTGAGAAGCCAACCAATAAATGCCAAGGGCTAGGAAGAAATGTCCCTAGACAAGTTATTCTGCAACAGTCTATTCTTGCATCTTTTTCTGAAGCATCTGGTACTCACCATTGTTGGAGACAGAATACTGAATTGGATGGACCAGATGGTCTAATTTTGCATGGCAATTATTATGCTTTATATAAAAATTTCTTTGCATAATAGGAGTAGGTCATTCTCAGCTCTGCATTTCAGGGTGATTATTGCATTTTCACTTGGTTAAAGTCAGCCAGAGTTCAACCTCATGCACTATTTCTACCACCTCCAAGGGTGAAATAATGTCTCAGAAAGAAATTGTTTATCCCCTCATCTTGCTTAATTCAATTCCAAAAATGTATATTGCATGGGCGATATGTAAATATATATATATATATGCTAAGGGAATTTATAATCACATTACATTTTCCATGAACGCAAGATACATTATACCTATTAATTTACATTTAAACAATAATTAAATTTGTAAGGCGCTAATGTGCATAATATATTGGAAGCATCTGCCACCCAAAACTTACACCACTCTTTTCATTCATCTTAATTCAGGCAAATTTAGATTTTCCTTCCATACACGGTTGTTTTCATTAATTACTTTGTTTTCACTTTGAACATACTCTTGTTCGTCATGAATTTGACTGTGTGAAGTAATTTATTGATGAGAAGTAGGAACCTTGGTTTAGGGTTTGTATTTTCACTCATTTTTAGGGTTTATTTTTGGTTGCTCCAGTGTCTTGTAGCTTCCTGAGAAAATATTTATTGGTTCATTCGAACAGTGACTCAGTAAAAAGAAACAGAGATCAATTGTTTCATTAGGGACCTGAATTACACCATGGAAGCTTTACCACTGATTTTCACAGGTGCAGGGATCGGGTTCCAGAATAGCAGGTGGAACTAATACATTTAGTCAGAAATTTAGACCCATTTTAGGGTAACACATCATTTGTGAACGGATCCTGATTTTCTTTGAAGGTGCTTTGGTTTTTGTAAACATTTGCAGATTAGATTAATTACTTTTGGGATACAGGTAGCACATGGTTTGTTTTGATTCGTTGCTCTTTATTATTCATAAGCAGTTAGTTATTCATGTCACACAGAAATGTTTCTGCTTCCTGACTGCATGACTGACACAAGGAAAAAACAACAAGTAATGCACTTTTCAGTAGGAACCTTTGGATGAATGACCACTGGAGCTAAAACTAATGACATTTTTGAGAGTGGTGAACATTTTCATGAATACTTGCCTGTTGCCCAAATACTCACACCTAATCAATAATATGACCCCACAGATTTGGAAGTCTGTGCTTCGCTTGCACCAGTATCTATGTATCTTGGATTGTGTCCCATGAGCCAGCTCTATTTTGTTACCCATGAGAAAAACACTAACTTTTTAAAAGACTTATAAAAGCTTTTATAAACAGTTTCATTTATTATTTACCCCTTCCATTGGTGATCTCTGGATATGGTGTGTTGGTGTCAATGAAGATTTTAGGGTTTTAAGATGTGGTTCCTTGACGTGAACTGGTTTAAAAAAAATCAGATTCAAATTTTTGACTAAAAAACAAGCAAGCAAACAAACAAAAATCCAAAGAAAGAGAGAATTTTTCACAAAAATGTTTAGGAAATTTTTGACCTTTTTTTCCCAATCTTCTCTAGCTGTGACTTCAGTCCAGCTCCCAGCAGCCTGCCATAGAGATGTTGATTGCACTGAGCAGAACAGGGGTCGGCAACCTTTGGCATGCAGCCCGTCAGGGAAATCCGCTGGTGGGCCAGGCCAGTTTGTTTACCTGCAGCGTCCACAAATTCGGCCAATCGTGGCGCCTCTGGCTGTGGTTCACTGTTCCAGGCCAATGGGGGCTGCAGGAAGCGGCGCAGGCCGAGGAATGTGCTGGCTGCCCTTCCCGCAGCCTCCATTGGCCTGAGACGGAGAACCGCGGCCAGTGGGAACTGCGATCGGCCGAACCTGCAGACGCTGAAGGTAAACAAACTGGCCTGGCCCACCAGGGGCTTATCCTGACGGGCCGCGTGCCAAAGGTTGCCGATCCCTGGACTAGAAGATACAGGACATGATCAACCAAATGTATGGGAATGGGTCCTGCTTGACAGTTCTATTCTTCCTGCAGTTCATGGCCCTGTGGTAATGTAACGCCGACAGATCCTGGTCGTTGGCGGGCGGGATAGAACCTAGGGCCTCTGGAACTTAGTGCATGAGTCCCTACTGCATAAACTAAAAGCCACGTGGCCTTTAGCTAAGGCTGTTGCAGACTCATTAATCTCTAAGTGGTCTCGGTGCCACTAGAGGGGGCAGAATACCACTCCCAGGAGGTGTGTAGATTATAGTAATATTTGCAAAGAACATCTGGCTGAAACCAGCTTAGTATGAACCCAACTAGCTCAGCCAGTGAGAGTTCCCGTCTAGCGCCTTACAAAGATCCCAGTTTGAGCCATGACTTTGCAAATAAACGGCTGCTGCAAGTGAAGCTGTCATCTGTCCAAACTGTGCTAACTGGCTTTTCACCTCTAATGTCTGGCCACTATTTAGCAAGTATCATACCTGGGAGTTGGGGCAGGCAGAGAGGGAAACAAAATATATTAAATCAAATTCTGCTCTCAGTTTTACCAGAATAAATCAGTACACAAATGCAAATTAGAAATGATTCAAACTCATCTCAGTGGAGCTATTACTCCAGATTTATATCTGTGTAAAAAAAGCAGAAACTGGCCCATCTCGTGCCATCGTTCGGCGATGGAGGGTATGGGGCAAAGGCCTTGTTAAAACCATGATAGTCACCATCTTAGTCACTTTCAAATCACAGGTGTTTACAGCTGCTTGAAACCTTTGCCACAACGTACATTTTCTTCTTCATCAATGAATTTTAAACATCACTGAACAAACAGCTTCAAAAGCCTGTGTATATGGCACTAGCAAATCCGGCATATGAATGGCACTTTGCCATGCTGTGGATGTAACTTGGCTGACTGCATATCAAAGAGTTGCTAGGTTTTATTTATTTGGTTTATCCCTCTCAAGAGTCCTTTCATTGCACAGCTGAGAACAAAGATCTTTGTTACTCTTCTCAAGCTCTACTGAAAGGAATTCTCCCCTTCCCTGCTGCCTTTTGATTTATGTTTGCCGACAGTGTTGCGCTGTATCTGATATGCTTCAGCTAATACCTCCAAGGAGATAGTGCAAGTCCAAGGGCTTTATTGTTTAAACAGAGACGGCTGGAATATCCTAGAGAACATGGCATAGGGGCATGACAGGTTGGAAATGGTATCTTCATTCCTTCACTAATGTGCCACTGAAATCATTCTGAACCTGCTGCGTCTCTAGGGTACTTTTAAAATTATTCCGTACTGAGAAATATATCAGTAGAACTCGGGGTTGGTTTGTTTTTTTAATTCTCAGCTAGAATAACTCTTCCTGTTTATCGTAATAAGACTGCATTTTGATGGCACTTTCTTTTGCGGGATCACAAAACACTTTGCAAACATTAATGAATTAAGTCTCATGATACCTCCCCCCATCCCCCTGCCTATTAAGGTAAGGCATTATTATCCCCATTTTATAGAAGGGGAAACTGAGGCACAGAAAGGTTAAATGATCTGCTGAGTCACTTTAAAGTTCTGTTGCCGCAGCAACCAAAGGCCTATAGAGTCACCTAGGACCCTGTGCTCCTAGAGATGTCATATCACACACACCATATATCACCATATCCAATTCCCTCTCCATGGACTTGTTTGACTTTAGCACCAGGGGCTACGGTGGAGACTGAATTCTCCAACTTCTCTCAGCTGCTCCTCACTTGGCTTCACCTCCTGGCCTCCTGAGCCACATACTAGGATGGAAAAAGAACGAGGAGTACTTGTGGCACCTTAGAAACTAACACATTTATTTGAGCATAAGCTTTCGTGGGCTAAAACCCACTTCATCGGATGCATGCAGTGTAATTTTCATGCATCCGATGAAGTGGGTTTTAGCCCACGAAAGCTTATGCTCAAATAAATGTGTTAGTCTCTAAGGTGCCACAAGTACTCCTCATTCCTTTTGCTGATACAGACTAACATGGCTACCACTCTGATACTAGGATGGGATAAGCTAAGTGGAAAGAAAATGGAAGGGAGCTTTGAAGGGACGGGTTTGAGGGACACAGAGCAGGGGAGAAGAGGATAAGTGGGGAGGTGTGGAGTGAAGCTGAGATGAAGAGACTGGGAGGGAGGGGAAGGGTTGGAGCAAAGAGCCAATCGGGACAGGGCAGAGAAAGTCCCGTCAACATTGTAGAGCGTTCTCTGCATGTCAACAAATGTGTATTTGGCTGCTTCCGCTCCTACCAGCCCAGAGTCTCTGGCCAGCTCCTCGCTGCAGTTTTTCCACAGGGCCACATGGCGGGAGGAGGCACCACTTGGATGCTCATGCCCCCACAAGGGGTGGGTCTGGGCTCCATTTTACTCCCACCAGTGCAGCAGTCCCTGCCTTTGGCTGTTTCCACAGCTGCATGTATGTGAGAGGCCTTGGAAGTTTACCAAGGGGGCTGGATGGCCGTCCCAACTCCAGTGGGTACCATTGCAGGCAAGAGGGTTAGCTTGAGTGAAGACACATAGCTGGGAAGGAGGAGGATCATAGCTGGCGAAGAGCTTAATTCCGACCCTTTCAACATGGCGAGGGAGCCAGCTTCTCTCACCTCAACAGCAGCCCCACAGTCTGAATGATCTGCGTCGAATTCTGTTCACCAGGCCCATAGCTCTGCAAGGGTTCTCGTCAGCTGCTAGTGGGGCAGTGGAATGATTCTGGCAGTGTTGAAATGAGCAAGCAGGAGGAGGGCCAAAATTTCCGTGTGGCCCCACTCTACCCGCTTCTGCAGTGCAAAACCCATTTCATTATTCAACAATCTGGGCCAACAGCGAGAAACACAAGCTAACTCCAAATGGGCAGGTGCTGCCTGCAGGAAGAAGGGGCTGTTCAAATTAAATTCAATGGGGGCCTTGATTGTGAAGAGACCTTATTTGTCACAGAGCAAACAAGTGAAACTGCTAAGCCCAGCAGATTTGTGGTTGCACATGTCCTGGCTTCTTGTAACAGTGAGTAGTATTGCAAGGAAGGCCTGAATGGGAAGTGACTAGAACACAGGACTTCCCATATCAGATCATCTCATTGATCATTCTAGTCTAGTGGTCACCAACGGGTAGATCGCAATCGACTGGTCGATCGTGGAGCCTCTGCCTGTCGATTGCAGTCTCTGGCTGCTAAAAGTCTGGCGGCGCAGCGGGGCTAAGGCAGGTTCTCTGCCTTCTCTGGCCCGGCACCGCTCCCAGAATTGGCCAGCAGCACATCCCTGCCGCCACAGGTGGGCAAGGGGGCTCTGCGCACTGCTCTTGCCTGCAGGTACTGCCCCCGCAGCTCCCATTGGCCGGGAACAGGGAACTACGGTCAATGGGAGCTGCAGGGCGGTGCCTGCAGGGAGGGGCAATGTGCGGAGCCACATCCCTCCCCCCAGGGGCTGCAGGGACATGCTGCTGGCCGCTGCAGGGAGTGGCGCGGGGCCGGGGCCGGGGCCGGGGCCGGGGCAGGGGCAGGCAGGGAGCCCCGCTTTACCACTGACTGAGGTAAGGACCACCCAGCAGGAGCCCACACCCCTCACCCCCTTCCACATCCCAAGCCCCTCCTACACCCCAAACCTCCTGCCCCAGCCCTGAACCCCCTGCCAGAGCCCGCACCCTGAACCCCCTCCTACACCCCAAATCCCCTCCTGCACCCCAAACCCCTTTGCATCTGGCCTGATTCCTCACTGTGTTGCTCCAGGTTACATTGGTTTAACCCCAACAGAGGCTCAGACAAACCTGTGCATTATCTAATCTCACTGGTTTGGCTCATCCTCTTATTAGCTGAACATGTGGATTTTCATGTGGGTGAAAGAGCCTGGAGAAAGCCATAAAGTTCTCTGTTTATGAACAGAGCTGGTACAGCCTGGCATCTCCTCCACACTGCCTCCTCATGCATAGCTGGAAGGGGCCACCTCTAGAAATGTGCAGGTACGACAGCCCCACATTGTCCTTTCAGTCACTGGGATGGCCCAACGGGGGGCTTATTAGTGCCAGTTGTGAGGGTGGTTTCTGTGAGGGGGACACTTGTACACCAGGTACTGGACAGAGTCCACCAAACTCATTTCACATATGAGCCACCGTGCAGAGAGAGCTTGACCCATATCTAAAAGGAAATTATCCAAATATCGTCTTTATCGTATCTAATATATGCATGTGGTTCAAGTTACTCTGCACGAGATTCGCTCTGGAGGAAATTAGCCCTAGAGAAGAAGAACTAGATTGTGCTACTTTACAGAAAATCTTCACTCTTAGGTTCTACTTCATAAATTTATTTTAATCCCTGATTGGGTGGTGAGGGAGAGCCAAACTTTTTTACTCATGTATTTTTAATGCTTTCCCTCTTGCTTTTCAAATTCTGCCTTTAACCAGGATATTGGGTTCTGAGTTTACCTAGAAATAGAGTCTGTGGAATGAATTTGAATACATCATTCACATATAGCAGTGTTTCCCAAACTTGGGATGCTGTTTGTGTAGAGAAAGCCCCTGGCGGGCCGGGCTGGTTTGTTTACCTGTCGTGTCTGCAGGTCTGGCCGATCGCGGCTCCCACTGACCGCGGTTCGCTGCTCCAGGCCAATGGGAGCTGCTGGAAGCGGCGGCCAGCACGTCCCTCGGCCTGCGCCACTTCCAGCAGCTCCCATTGGCCTGGAGCAGTGAACCGCAGCCAGTGGGAGCCGTGATCGGCCGGACCTGCAGACGCGGCAGGTAAACAAACCAGCCCGGCCCGCCAGGGGCTTTCCCTACACAAGCGGCATCCCAAGTTTGGGAAATACTGACATATAGTATAAAGACACAGAGGGGTTTTAGCTCTTGGCTCTGTGTGAGTCAGTTATGCAAGAACCAGAGCTGGGCACTTGAAGGTAGAAGACAGAGCTCCTTGCCTTTATCTGTCTTCTCACAGGTGTCTTCTGACAGCAAGAAAGTCAAGGCTGGCCACTCAGAGTCAAATTGCACTCTGAAATGGTGTTAGAATTATGACCTGGCAGTTCAAAAAGGAGCCATGGACTCTCTTGTGAAGTTAAAGAGGTTCCAACTCTTTTTGACACCTGAACTCCAGTTCAGCACTGTCCAGAGAACTGTGCAGCGAAGATAAGTAACTCTGAAAGACATCCAGATGGTACAAACAAATATAATATATTTGCTGCATTGGAATTACACCAGGGATGAATTTGGCCCACCATTTTTTCCAACGGTAAAGCACTGTGAAGAGGCCATTTCCTCTCCGAAGCTGTGGTTGTCAGTCTCCCCTAGATCTTGGCTTTTTCCTCTTCTCCGCAGAAGATAGAAAGTTCAGTGTGTCAAGGAGGAGGCAGAGATAGTGGGACACATGTCTTCTTCTGGCATGCACGTTATATCAACGCAGACATTCTCAGACTCAAGCAGAGTCTTAGGGTACGTTTACGGGTAAAGAAAAACCCGAGGCAATGAGTTTCAGAGCCCGGGTCGTTTGACTCCATCTCATGGGGCGTGAGCCATAGGGCAAAAAATAGCAGTGTGGATATTCCTGCTTGAGCTGGAGCCCGGGCTCTGAGACAACCCCCCCTTGCCGGGTTTCGGAGCTTAGGGCTCCAGCCCAAGCGGGAACGTCTACATTGCTATTTTTAGCTCCTTGAGCCCAAGTCAATTGACCCAGGCTCTGAAACTTGCGGCCATGGGTTTTCCTTTGCGGTGTAGACGTACTCTTAGAATCAGCCTCAGTGGCTCAGATTCAGTGGAGCTTTGTAAGGGGATGTAAGTGATACTTCAGTAAGAGGGTGTGAGTCTAATCAAGTCAGAGTGTAAAGTGATGTAATTTACATACTGATGGGCCTGAAGAAAGTGTAAGTTAAATTAATTTAGATTCCCATATCGACCCATCTCTGAGTATAGCCTACAGGCTCAGGCTGGGTGTATGGAGGTTAAGGTGCCCAGCTTCCATTCACTTTCATCGTACGCTCCTTTAGGCCCCTTTGAATATCCAGCCTCAAAGCATATGTTCATTACAATAACAGCATACATACAAAGCCCATCCTTTGGAGTCACACACTGAGACAATTAAAGCAACATCATCCTTCCTAATCAGAGTTAATTTAGATGGGTAAAGTGTGTCTCGGTTGGAATATTGTCAGATGTTTTTAGATCTCTAACTTTAAATAAATTTAGCCTCTGAATTCCCAGAGAGAGAGTTGCTAAGGTAACCAATGTCAGCCATCTTGCCACTGTATATTCTCCCTTTCATTATGGCCAATCAGTCATTTCCAGGGTTATGGAATGTGTTGCTTTCAAAGATAAGAATATAGCTTTTAGCAGTGATGGAATATTTTAATAAATGTATTATTAACCCATTGGCCTCTTAAGATCACACATTGACCCTCTCCCTATAATTATTATCCTCAAGAAATGAGAAGTAGAAAGATTTATCACTTACAATTTGCAGACTTGGGACACACAAAATGATGTATTCACTTAGGTGTTCATAGATTTGAAATTTTGGGTCTAGTCAACTCCGGGAGTTGTTATGGGTTAGAGTCTTTTATCTCTATGACATCGGTCCAAATCCAGCTCACTTCAGTGGTCAGTGGCCACAAAGTCTAGATCTGCCTGCAATTTGGATCCAGGATTTATTGGGCCATTTTTTCTGTTCCATAACAGAGAAGCAGGCTAGCCGCAGAGTTTGAACACAGATCTGAAGTCTGGGGTTTTTCAGATGCAGGGTTTGGTTCAGACCTGTTTGTAATAGTGACCGAGAGTTATTGTGAGGCAAACCTACAGCTGGACCAGGGTTGCTCTCTCAGCTACAACGAATCACCAGGGTTCCCTGCTTTTGACCCTGTGACCTTCACTCCCAACCCTGTTTTTCATTAGTTGTCCCCCAACCTCATTAGTGCTCTAGATCCAGTAGCAGTGACTCATCTCTCAAGCGTGCAGGGCCGAGGTCAGATGACCCCAAGGCACAGGAATTTCACTCTCACCACCAGAGCTGCCAGTTAGTCTGTGCACAGCCCCACTCAGCTAGGCACCCTCCTGCTGCCTTGCGGTGTTACAGACTCCCTAGCTTCCAGTATGCCCTCAGTCCTTTCCCTGGTCCTGCCCAAGTCTTGCCCGAACCTTGTCCCAGCCCGCTTCAGCCTTGTCTGTGCTCTATTCTGACCCTGGTCCAGCTGTGTTCCTGACCCGTTCAAGCCCTGCACCCACCTTCTGCCCCCAGACCCTTGTCGTGAACCCATCTTCAATCTTCAGCCTGCTTCCGGACTCTGACTAGGTTCCTTATTCGGCTTGCCTGTGGACTCTGACCCCACTTCTGATGCCTGGCCTGTCTCCGGACTCCAGTTTCAGCGCTGCCCTTGGCCTGGTCCCAACTCTGTGACTGGCTATGACCCTTGGTTCCTGTTTTCAACCACTGTCCCAACTACCAGGCCTAACCACTTCAAGCCCAGATCTTGACAGTTATTATCGTACAACCGCTGTTTGGAGGGCTATGTGAAATGCGGTGGTGGTCTCAGCTCAGTCCTTAATGTCCAGGATGGGCTCTCTTCCCCTGGGGAATCAAGAGAGACTAGATATTCTTAATGTTAGAGATTTGAAAATATCTGACAGTATTTCAGTTGAGACACACATCACCTACCTCAGACTTGATTAAGATAGATCCTGCTGCCTTAGCTGAATCACTGGGTGGTCAGTGTCCCATACACCAGCATTACAAAACCACACAACATTTCATTTCCATTTGTAGTTCTTTGTGGTCCAAATTTTATTTTCATGGAAATGTTCCAACCAGTTTTAAAAGCACTCTCACAATTGTTACTAACTGGCACCTTGGCTAGTTTGGAATACCTGTTTGGAAAATGAATGGCTGTAAAATGGCAGATGTGGTGCAGAAACCCTTCACTGCCTCCTTAATTATCAGGACTGTTCCTGTGAGTGTTTCAATAAGGGGACCAAACTCAAACCTGGTGCAGCTCAATGCACTTTGGTGCAGATCCCACCCACTTACTCTGGGTCTGAATTGGGCCCCCCAAAACATAAGTAAGGCATCAACATAAGTCTGAAGAAGTATCCACTGCAAGAAAAGGAGAGCAATGATCCGCGCCACCCAGACAAAGAAGGGAATGAGCAAGGTGCTCATTTCAGGAACTTTTAGAACCTAAATATTATCTATGTTTGTTAGTTTGTCATGAAACTGTGTCATTTTCCTCATTTAAGTGGTACCTGATGAAACAGGAATCTATTGAGAGATCTTACTGGAATCTTCTGAAGCAACCTACCATTCTTCTGGAGAACAGCAAACACCCACTATAGCACTGATTAGTTTGTTCAGAGGCGGGAAGTCAGTGCAGACAAGCTGAGCTCCGTCTAATCTGTTATCTGCTGGGAAGGTAGTGAGGTTGGAAATGGCAGGCGGCTAGCCAGCAGTCAGGTAAAGGTGAATTAATTAACTAGCCAAGGACCCTACACTTGACAGTACATGGCAACTTCTTCCCTCGTGAGCATATTCAATACTTGTATCAGTCATTCCCAGGCCGCGCCAGAGCAAAGGTCTTTTCAGCACTGTTCCTGCCTGTTGGAACTACAGGGCTTGCCTGGAATCTTGCTATGGTGTCAGGGGTACTAATTCCAACCCCAGGCTTGAAGGAGATATCCTAGAGCAGGGTGGGCAAACTACGACCCGCAGGCCGCCTCCGACCCGTCAGAGTTTTAATCTGGCCTCGAACTCCATTGCCACGCTCCGGACGGGAAGTGGAGTCAGGAGCTTGCAAGCCCCCGCACCCAGATCCTGCTCCCCGGCAGGAGTGCCGGGCAGGCAGGGGGAACAGGACACGCCCCCGACCCCACTCCCCAGCTGGAGCACCGGGTGGCGGAGTGGGGCAAGTGATGGGGTGGGCCTGGATGATAAGTGGGTGGGCCACAATCCACGCAGGCCCACCCGTGGCTACGCCCCAGGTGCAGCGTGTCTTTTCTGATTTAAAGAAACACATTGCTGTTGCAGCTCTTTTGAAAATGAGGCCCTGCGTGAAGTGTGTGCAATCTTGTAAAACAGCAGTTTGAAATAAGGGTAGCAGTTAGGATTTTCTTTTCCCTTTGTATATATTTGGGTTATTGCCATGGTCAAATGGAGAAACACTGATGAGTCAACAATGCTAATTACAGATCATAAAGAAGTCAGCAATAAACGTGAAAACTACCAAACTTTTACGTAGTGCCGTACACTGAAAAGTTTTAGCTAACATACAATTTGTGTTCAGACAGGAGCAAAATTGTGTGGTAAAATCAACAAACAGCTCAGGAATGTAATTTTCTAACAGCGCATTGTTCAACAGAATTACTTTAACTGTGTTGATTTTGAAACAAACTTGTGTTGTCCCTGTTTGAACATGAATTGTTAATTTTGTGAGCATTCATGGCCCGCCATAAAATTTCCATACCCAGATGTGGCCCTCCGGCCAAAAACTTTGCCCATCCCTGTCCTAGAGGGAAGTTAGGAAGCTGTTCCTCTTCTGTTCTCACCTCCCATTTTTCTTTGGCCCCAAAGAACTGACCCATCTCCTCTTGTTCCTCAATTCCCCTGAGCCTGCCAGTGGTGGGAAGGTATTGCATATCTGCAAAGAGTCGATCTGCTTCCCATCCTCAGTCAGTGCAAACATCACCACTCCCAGCTCTGCCTGACACTTCTGGCTGGAGTAGGAGCTGGAATTTGATCCTTTAAATAGAGCTAGAAAGAGTCTCTGATTGGCACTCCTTTGGGCTTCAGAGGCAGGGAGAGGAACAGAGGGATGGTGAACTGACCTCATCAAGTGGCAGGGAGAAGCCAGCAGGAGACTGGATAAGTTGACAGGGAAACAGGAGAAAAGTCCCAAAAGCAGGAAACTTCCTCTTCAGCTCCTCTTGGCCCGAGTGGATGGACAAGGGTATGTATGACATGTTTTGCCGTGCTGTCCAGACACCAAGGCAGGCTCAGCCTGTTTTGGACAGCCAGAGATTCTCTCTTGGACTTGCTGACAGATTCGAAGGCAGAAATTCCAGCTTCTGCCTGCATGGGTAGCTTATGGAAAGGTAAAAGTGAAGCTGTGAAAGGGGGTGGAGCGATCTATCTCTCTCTTCTACCCAGAGGAGAAGGCCATCAGCACAGAATGCTGGAGGCATCTTCCTCATCATCATTATCAGCACTAATGAGAATATTTTGCATTCAAAGCTCAGCTCGTGCTACAGCTGAACGAATGTATAGCACATCTAAAATAAGAGAGGCACAACATGCCTCAGGAAAGATGCTCAGAGCCTGGGCTCTGGGGCAATGCTGCTCCATTAGTAATCCTCATTAAGCACTGAAGGAGGAAATTATAAACAAGATGTACTCTGCTTTATCCTTCATCCAATGGGGTAATGCCAATATGGATTGTCTTCCCCTCACTTTCATCAGTGCTTCACTGATCCCCAGACCAGGATGCCACGCTACAGAGTAGAGAGCGAGGGAGGCAGAGAGAGATCCTGATCAGGGGGGAGCTGTTCGCAGAGGCAAAGGAGCCATACCAGGGAGGGAGCTTGGTCACTGAAGCTGAACCCTGGATCCTGGCTAGCCCAGCGGTGGGTGTTGATCTCTCATATCAAAACTGCCTTTTATTTAAAGGAATAAAGAAGACCCCTGCAGAATATTCAAATGTTCCTGAGTGCAAACTGCCTTGGCTACTTGGAGAAATATGGACAGGAATGGATTATAGAGAGGCATGGGGTTGACCGATGTGGGGGAAATATGGAAGATCTGGCTTTTGCTCCTTATTGCCTGGACAGCAGATGAGAGTCTGGGGAGGCAGCTCCCACTCCACTTTTTTCATCTCAACCTACCCTCCCCCTCACTCTCCTCCTGCAGTTTTGGGGCCCAATTCTTGGGTGCCCTCTGGCTGTTGGATCTCTCCTCAGCCAGCAAAAAGAAGCTGGGAAGATACTGCAAGGCCTCCTGGGGAATGCCTTCAGTGAGGGTCCTTAATAGGCCTAGGATGGGGATAGCCAGTTCTGTCTCCCTGCACAGGAGACCCTCGCACCAGAGGCCTGGTGGGAAAGAGGAGGCATGGCCACAGTGTTCCAGCACCTCAGAAATCCCCAGCTCTGCAATGGCCCCCACAGGCATCCTGTCAGGCGGTGCGGATCTGCGGTGGGGGTCATCTTGCCCTGCCCTCTTTTCCTCAGAGCCAAGTACAGCATGGATGAATTTTGCTCCAGGTGCTCTCTCTGCTCCCTTTTGTCTCCTCAGCTCCACCGCACCTCTCCTCCCTTTGTCTGCCACTGAGGCACCCTGCATAACTGGACCTCCATCTGCACCTTCCTTTTGCTCTTTAATTGATGGTCACTTGTCTCCAGGAAGCATTTTCTTGCACCAATCACAGAGGGGTCCAAGCCAGGAAGTGTGGATCCAGATCCAACCACCCTCACCCCACAGCTAAGGCGTATTCAGAGCCAAACAGCCATATTCTGACATTAGTCCCTTTGCCCCTTCCCCTTTAGAGGCAACAAACAAGGATTTGCAGATACCTATCCTACAACACACTCTGTCTCCATTCCATGGCCATTACCAAGTGCCACACACTTTGATGCAGGGCTGATTTCTGACAGGCTGCAGGGCTGGACATCTCATCTTGCTATTCCAGTTATTTAGTTTACTTGGGGAAAAAAATCCGCAGTGTAGAAATTCAGTAAAAGGTACTGATTAGATGTAAAACGCGACCTCCACTGCCCACCCCCGACCAACCCTCACCCGCTCAGTAACAAAAAATACTGAGACAACAGTATGTTTCTTGCAGTTTGATGTGGAAATAATGTATAATCGTTTGATCAGAGCAGAGGACTCTTTTTAACTGTTGATGCAAAAAAGAAAAGAAGAAGAAGAAGAGAGGAATCCATAATTGCAGCTATTTTATGTGCCGTATACATCAAAAGCATGACAATCCTCTTCTTGGGGCTTTGCAACTTCCGGGTGAGCCTATTGGATAGGGCCTGACAGCTGAAGGAATGGAGCTAATAGCTGAATAAAGGCAAGAGAAGAAAACAACGTGTTTCCTCCCCCCTTCGCCCCTCTTCAGTGGAATGAATCTATTATGCTTCCATGTTCATTTTAGTTTCCAGCTTTCAAAGGAAAGCTGCATGTCCCTTTGCGCAGCTCTTCAGATCAGGAATGGGAGTTGTGAGGCACGGTCGCTCAGCTGGAGATTATGAGCAATTCACTGATTGGAATTTTGAGCATCCTCCGCGCTTACCCGAGTTTAGCAGCCTGCAGATAAGCACCCAGGAAGTTTGGAGGCTTATGCAAACCTTGTCCAAATAAACTATCCAAAACCCTTTGCTCTGCAGATCAGAGCAGGAAACGGCAGCAAGATCAGCCTCTCTTATATTATTTCAGCGCTTGTGCTTCTGCTTCTGACTAGAATTAGGCAGTACAGGTCTGAACAAATAAACAAAAATGTTAAACACTCATTTCCTGTTTGAAAATGAAAAGCTTAGTTCAGGTTCAACTTGATTTGTTCAGCGGTGTGTGGGACAGGAGGGATGTCTTACTTTATCCAACCAGGTGCACCCTCCACTAACTGTAACATCCTTAATTCTTCTCTTATTAACCATATTTGGTTTTATTGAGGGTAGGGGAGGATCCATCCAGATGTTGCTGTCATGCATGGTGTTATGTGACAACACCATGTATAGCCGCATCAGTGCCATGGAAATATAGGAGAAAACAATAACAGAGGAACTAAAAAAAGACTTTTGTGTTGAATTTTTAGGGCTGGGGAAGGCAAGTGGGATGGAAGTGTGCAAATAGCTTTCCTAGGGCCTGATCTAACTCCCATTTTCCTGATATTCCCATTGATGTTTTCCTATTAACACCCAAGGGAGTTGGATTGAGCCTTAGTTCCCCTTCCAGCTGTGATCATCCTTGATTGTCACTGGCTTTTTCAATGCACCCTCCAGCCTAAAGTACTTTGCAATATACAGGAGAGGATGGGGGAGATTTTAGTGCTGTCCAGACCTTCCAAAAGTGCAGCCAATGCTCCTCAGTGCTCAGAGTCCAGTGTTCCACTCACAGTTCTGTCACTGTCCCTCAATCCTGCCATGTCCTAACTACTGCAGTCTTAAACTCACACTGCTGTACCAATGCACCTTTCTCCTGACCTGAAGCACCTGTAGTTATGTTAGATTGGAATTTAAAATATATTCTTTCTTTCTTTCTTTCTAAACGTGTTTATTGTTTTTTGCAGCACAAGAAAAATCCTCTCCTCGGGTTATTTACATATTTACATACTAAAGAAAGGGAATAGACAAAGCGGCAAATAGTAACAACATAGGCCTCTCACGATTTGTGTCTCCAAGCCTAATCCTCCTTTTGTATCATTCAGACTTATCCAGAGCAAAGGCTGATTTTCTTTGTATGCCACGAGTATTTGATATGTATATACAGGGGAAAAAAACACAGGCCAACCCCACAACATGATCGCACACAGCCTGGCTTCTCTGTTCCTCACCAGAGTGCTTTTGTTTGATCTCTTAGTGTGCGTTTCAAGTTAGCCACCGGAATCAGATTTAGGGGCTAGATCCTTGTCCAAGCTAAGTCATCTAAAGCTGACCTAAAAGGGCAGCTGAGGAGCTCCTGGCGTACAGGAATCCCGCACCGCATAAAGCTAGTGCAGCCAGCTCCACACTATCCAGTTCCCACCACCACGTAGGCGGACTCTGGGGGGAATAGGCTGAGTTCTGGAAGGTGGGTCCCGAGTGTCCTGAGATCTAGTGGTCCCCAGCAGCTGGATGGACCCTAGGGGACCTTTCCAGGCAGGTAAGTTAGAGCCCCACTGTGGCTGCTCTAACCCATACCAGGGACCAGTTCACTGCCAGGCCAACATCAGGATCAGAAAGCTAATTTAGAGCCACCATGGCACCTACCACCACACCAACGTCAAGCAGGAGTTCAGCACAAATGAAGCTCAAGTCTTGGTACCCAAATATGGATTGAATGTCTAACCTTGGAAAATGTTGGTCTGGGTCCCCAGACTTTGTTATGTTAAGAGCAGCATATGGAACATTAGGTCATACCATTGCTCCATGCAGCCTGGTAGCCTCTGGTAGTGGCCTTTTCCTGATGCTTCGGAGGAAGACATTCAGAAGCCCACTGCCAGCTGCAGCCTGCTAATTTTGCAGTAATATGCCAAGGGAACACGTTCTCCCCTAATGCCTTGAGGCAACCGTCTTATTTTCAGAAAGCAGCGTCTTCAGTTGTTGAGTTTGGTTGCATCATTCCAAGTGTGTTTAAAACAATCCCATTTTATAACGCACACACCACTGTTCCAGTTCCCCTTTATCGCCTCACACTGGACAGCTGAACATCTGGGCCTGACAGATAACAAGTCGACATTCTCTAAAGCAGTGTTTCCCAAACTTGGGACGCCGCTTGTTTGGGGAAAGCCCCTGTTGGGCCGGGCCAGTTTGTTTACCTGCTGTGTCTGCAGGTCCGGCCGATCGCGGCTCCCACTGGCCACGGTTTGCTGCTCCAGGCCAATGGGAACTGGTGGAAACGGCGCAGGCCGAGGGACGTACTGGCCGCCGACCTGGCCTGCCAGGGGCTTTCCCTAAACAAGCGGTGTCCCAAGTTTGGGAAACACTGCTCTAAAGGGATCAGCATGCTAAAAGGATACCACATTGCCATAAGATGGGTTATCTTATGAAAATGTTGTTCCCCACCACCCCACCCTATAGTTCCAGCTGAGGAGCCTTTGTCAGGATTGAAGACACAGGACAAAATTAAATGAACCAAGGCAACTGTCTCTGACCATCTTTTTATACGTTTGTGTGCTTGTGTTATAGTTTGAATGTTCCCAGGCAACATGCTGGGTCATCCTGCCCTGCTGCACCTGTGAGAGATGTCAAGGTTAGAGGGAGGAGCTTAAAAGATGGAAACCTAGCTCCGTTGGTGGAAGACCAGTGAGGAGAGCAGGTCTCTAGTTCTCAGCTCCTGAACCAAGGGCTGGTTAGAGGCAAGTACTCCTCAGGGGATTGCTGCTCAGCAACTCCTCCCTGAAGGGAGGTCCTCTTGCAGACCTACTTGTGATGGGATTGCCCCCTTTACACTAGCCAGTGAGCCTGGTTGGGCCCACAGGCTTACAGAAGCCCTGTGAGGGAAGAGAGCTTTACCACATCTCTGGGACAATGTGTTTGTATTTATTGATGAACCGCAGAAGGGGTAGACTATCGGGGGTTCGGTCGGTGAGCTGAGCCTCTTAAGACTGGACTGGCATGCGAAAACACCCAGACACTGCAAAGCAAAGGCCCAAGTGAGTGCTGAGGCCTGGTCCAGCGCATAAAGGGGGCCCTGGCAGGGGAACCCTGGTAACAAATAGATCAATTAGCACAAAGCACAGTTAAAACTCTTGTCAATACTCCTAAGTGGATAGACCCATCTTCTACACATGGAAAAATTCCTTCTTGCCGTGCTGTCTTTTCCCTTCCCATCATCCCAGGCACGGCTGTTACCGAGAATAACAATAATAATCACGCCTTCCATTTATAAAACACCTCCCAGCTAAAAATATTGGAAAAAGTAAAGGCCAAATCCTGATGCCTTTACTTTTGTTCTAGGGCTGTCCTAGGGCATTCACCACGGGAATATCTGTGCACCTCACCAACATAACTAAACTTACCTTCACTTCTTCCCTGCGAGGTAGACATGACATTATTTTCATTTTGCAGACAAGGGACTGAAGCATAGAGAGATTCACCTGCCTTGACTGAGGACACAGTGTGCAACAGCAGCAGTGCCAGAGATAGAGCACAGATCTCTGCAGTGTCAGTACAATGCCTTAACTACTCGATCTTCCCTTCTTTTGACACCTACAGCCCATTCTCCCTCTTGCAGCCATAACCTATTCATGGCATATCTTAACTTATGCAGTTCCCTAGGAATTTTTCAGTTGCGGGGACATGGCTTCCTCAGAGCCCGTTGAAGAAGCGCCACAGATCTCCCAATCTATATGGATCTTTGGGACCCATTTTGCCTGAGTAAGTGGTAAGTCAGGGCTAAATATCTGGTAAATCTTTATTTATCTATATAAACCACTCTGGTGTTTTTATGCCTTCAATAACTAGAACCAGCTCTTGAGGCCTTTCTACCTCCTGGGAGAGAAGGGCAGAGGGTTATCGTTTTTCTTTTGTGTTAAATGGAAAATTTGAACTTTGTTAGTTCTACCATGTGATAATGTCTGCTAGAGTGCATACAATATGTCGATCAGCAACTGCCAGAGAGTTAATGGCAGTGTATCACAAAACATGTTACAGACCAAATACAGCAATATTGGTAGACACCTTCCAAATGTATCCCACTGGCTAAGTGAAACCTGTCTCCCTCCACTGGCTTGTCCATATAGTAGATAAGAGCCTACTGCTGCTACCTGCTTATAAAGTTACTCCTACAGGAATTAAGGATCATCACAAACTTCATTGCCTCTGCTCCAAGTGCTAGTCCAGGGGTCAGCAACATTCGGCACGCGGCTCACCAGGGTAAGGACATCGCTCGCCCGCGCTGCTTCTCGCCGCCCCCATTGACCCGGCACAGTGAACCGCGGCCAGTGGGGGCTGCGATCGGCCAAACCTGCCATGTCAGCAGGTAAATAAACTGGCCCGGCCCGCCAGGGTGCTTACCCTGGCGAGCCGCGTGCCGAACGTTGCCGACCCCTGTGCTAGTCAATTTCCCTCAACCTGCCTTCTCTAACCTAAACACAGAGCAATGTTTACATTTAAAACAATAGAATTAAAAATAATAATAATAACAACCCTACCAAAATAACAGATTACACTACACACACACACTTCTCCCCTCGGGGAGAGGATGAGAGACCGAACAAACCACCTGCTACTAGTCACATTGTTTAATGCACTGCTTGGAAGGTGCTCAAATACTACAGTGATGAGGGTGGTAAAAGAACCTGTATAGATAGAATAGAACAGAAGGATTCCCTCAAGTGGTAGTGACCCAGGGTCAGCAGCTACCCCAGTTTACACCAGCTGAGGGTCTGGCCCCCATTCTTTGGAGCTGAAGATCTAAGTTCTATCCCTGCAGCCAGTGAGTGGTGGGGCGTGGAACCGTCACACAAAGAACTAACGTTAGACTCTGCAGCACTGAACACAGTTAATGCATTTACTAGAAGAGTCCGCTATTTCATTGGAAACAGTTTACTGAGCATAGCTGTGCAGATTATAATGAAACGTGCAGCCCACGGACTCAAGTGAGGGCATTGAGAATGGCTGCTGATGTGGAGGGAGCATGCGAGCAGGGTGGCTAATGGGATAACACAGCCTTCTACGGCTAGGTCATCAGTCTGAAAGGAGCCAAGGGTGATAGTCATTGAAAGTTGCTTCCATCTGGAGCTGTCCAGTGGGCAGGTGTCCACATCATAAAGTATAAGGTCTGAATGTGTCCTGGAGATAGAATTGTCCTCTCCGCCCTAAAGATCATCCTTCCATTTCAGTGTCGTCTCATTGGCAGGGTGGTGCTGAAGGAAGCTGCTCTGGGCTTTATTTTCCAGGGTGATCAGCCTCTTTCCTAGCCCTTAACACAGCCAATTAATTTTGCAAGGGAGTTACACACAACTGGGTGCTATCGATAACTGCGAAGGGGTCCTGAAACTCGAGAACTAATCTGTAATTACTAAGCACAGTGAAGTTCCTAAATCCATGTCTTGGAGAGTAGACAAATCCTAGTCTAAGGTGCTGTGCTGTACAAAGGCTGGTGAAGTCCTGGAGTTGATGTAAGACAGGGATTTTCATTTCCTTTCATTACAAGGAAACCTCATTAATACTGGGGAAGCAGACAGCCAGGCACATTATTTACCAGAGTCTTGTTGAGATTTTCCCTTCTTGTCGTTTTGCTCAGGAAATTGTGACCTCTTAAAAGGAAATAAATATTTATGTTAAAGGGCTACCGCAGACACGGTGCATCATTGGCAAATTGGGTTTTTTTTTTAATTAGGGCTTTTCCATTACACTGATTTATTCCTTCCGCTGGGACATATATTATCATTTTTCTTAATTATTCCTGACAGATTAGACAAGCCGTGAGCCTCTCAGAAGCCAAAAGAAAAGAGCCCACTTCCTCTTCAAAAACCAGCCTCCGCAGGATTGAAAGTGCTGCTGCTAATGCTAGCAAGGAAAGACCTCAGAATGATGCAAAGAAAAATTGCATTTCCATAGCATCTCGCAGCCCAAAACACATTCCAGGCACTGACCCCAATTCTCTGGAACACTGTGCTTAGGCAGCACAAAGCAGCCCTACAACCGGCAGGTCTGGTCACTTGATGATTTCCCCTGCCTAGGCTGATCTTTGAGTGGTGCAGAGCCGCTGGTGGCGGAGACGTGGCCAGGGCACGCCTGCTTCCTGCTCATCCCTATCTGTTGGAATGGCTGGCAGCTAGTGAAAGATAGAAGAGCCTTCAGGCTGTTCAAATATGCAGGGAACAAGCCAATGCCTGATGGCCCTAAGATCAGGGGAATGCAAAGCCATATTGGCCCCCTTCCCCAAGCCAAGCACTCCTCGGCCAGTCCAGAAAATTCTGCCTTCTATCTATGTGTGTGTCTGCCTAGCACAAGCTTCAAACATCGCACGTGGATTTTGATCCAAAGCTGAATTCCCCCGAAGTTCAGAGGTGTGTTAATCAGTGTTCTGGCTTGACTTCTGAATGGAGATACAGATCCAAACTTCCTCAAAGTTTGTGCGAGATGTTCAAATATAGTGCTGTGGTTCAGACTCCCCTTTGATACAGGCATCTCCCATAGAAATGCTGCCACCTCAAGTGTGGAACACAGCAGCTGTTTAACAATACACCACAGGAAGGTCCTGATTCTGGTCATAATTCAGGAAAGCACTTAAAGATGTGCCTACGTTCTGTGGAAGTCAGTGCTTAATGTGAAGCATGTGCTTACGTGCTTTCCTGAATCAGGACCTCTGAGCATGCACAACGCCCCCTGAAGTGAATAGGTGAGGGCACTTGACACTTTGCACAAGGTACTCAGTACTTTGCAGGAGTATAACTGCTCATTGAAAAACCAGTACCACTGGCCTCTTGGCATGGTTAATAAAGATCTATTTCCTACCACTGTGCCTTTTTGCTGCATGACCTGTTGCTAATGAAATAGTCAGGATCTCGGGTTTAGATCTCATCTGAATGGTGGTGTCTTCAGTGTCATACTGCCCCTTAACTCCATACTGGGACATTGATTCATTACAGATTCAGTGGGCTGCATCTGGGTTTTCCTTGAAGGTCTCTCTGACCAGGCCTGCTGCCGATTAGCTTGTGAGATTTAATAAGACCACAGCCCGATGTCATAAAGGGAGCAAAACATACACACCACCATAGAAGAAAGAGAACATCAGCTGATTTTGCTCTTGAAGATGGCCACTGTTTAACAGCGATATAATAGAATCTACAGCACCTTCTGTTTAAGGGCAGTGTTCTTGGTTTTAACAGCATCTCACTATTTACTTCATTTATATGTCTTTTATGGTTTATTACAGGCAACAACAAAAGGGGGGGGGGGGATGACATGTCATTTGCCCTCACTGTGACCAATTGATTATGATAACAGAGCTATCCAGAGTAAACAATTAGACCACACACTAGACATCAGTCTCATCCCCATGTTTTCTCAATGTAAATGTCAAAATATTGCAAATTCTGAATTTAAGAACTAAAATGTCATCAGAATTGCAGCTTCAGTTACCAAACCAGCTTCATCCCTGTGGTCAGTCCTCTGTCTAGAGTGCTTCCGTTCCGACTCAGGTGTTCAAGGTATGAACAGTTAAATGCCTCAGTGAATATCACATGAAGAATCCTTTTACCGATAAGAAACACAACCTCCTGTGATTCGGTGGGATAATTCCCTTTTGTCCTCTAGCTCCGCTCTCTGTTTGAGCTAGCCCAGTAAACTACCCTTTTTATTTTAAAATCATCCTGCAGTAACATCCCCTAAAACACTACAGCTTGCTATAACTTCCTGCAGTATTTGGGGCTAGTACCCTAGAATGTTAGTGACTACCATCACTTTCCTGGCATAGTTTGTGTTCTAAAGGGAGCATTTGTGTTAGAACAGAAGAACTGCCATACTGGGTCAGACCAGGGCCCATCTGACTGTGGCCTACACTAGAGCTTTAGAGGGAGTATACAGAACAGAGCAATTATGGATCAATCCATCCCTATCTTTCACTCCCAGTTTTTGGTAGTCAGAAATTTAGCGTTGCCCCAAGCCTGGGATTGCATCCCTGACCATCTTGGCTAATAGCCATTGAGGGACCTATCCTCCATGAATGTATCCAGTCCTTTTTTTAATCTAATTATACTTTTGGCCATCACAACATCCTGCAGCCATGAGTTCTACAGATTAGCTGCACGTTGTGTGAAAAAGTTTTTCCTCTTATTTGTATTAAACCTGATATTTATTAATTTCATCAGGTGACCTCTGGATTTTGTATTGTGTGAAAGGATAAATAACATTTCTCTATTCAATTTCTCCACATCATTAATGATTGTCTAGACCTCTATTATGTTCTCTGAGTCATCTCTTCTAAACTGATTAGCTCTAATCTTTTTAGTGTCTCCTCCTATGGAAACTGCTAAAACCATGTTTGTTCATTCCCTTATTATCTGCAGAAAAGAATGTCACAGCAGAGTGTCTGAGAGCAAGATGTACAGAAATGTAATGCTTTTAATATTGGATTGATTCTGACAACAGTTACAACATTGTGATCCATTTTCAAGATCACCGGAAGAAAGGACAAATGTAACAAACAAGAAATGTAATGTTAAACCTGAAAGAGAGTGCTTGGCCCATCTATTGGTTTTAATGAGGTCTGTGATGGCTTTGTATCTGAGACCCAGCTGATGGTAGCCATTAGCACCTTTCACGTTAACAATACCATACATACAGACACCATGGTCATTGATAAAGATTAAACATAGCTCCTTCAGCACCAAAAGCAAAAACCTTACTGCTTGAGCTAAAGAAGAAACATTTATTAAGCTACTGTATTGTAAAAAGCTATCTGAGAATCAATAGGAGAAACTCATGTGAGGGTGAAACACACCCTTTCTCTTGGTTTCTGGCTCAAGGCAGTTATGCCTCCTTGAAAACTAGGTCAGGATATTTAAAGACCACAGGTAGTTGCCCAGGAAATTAGCACTTGGTTACAGAGAGCTGGCAGAATTCTTATTGAATCCTGATTCTGAAATGGATCTTAGCTGGATCTCGTGAGTCCCTCAAAGCACACCCCTGAAGAGTGTAATATGGTGATAGCTTTTCTCCTCTTCCAGCTGTTGGAGATCAGGGAAAGCACCTAAGCACAGTAAGTGACTCATCTAATCAGCACAAATGATTTCATTAATCTTAAATAGGCCAATCAGGCTACTGCATATTTTATAAAGTTTCTGGCACCTCAGCAGAGGAGTTCCTCTAGGGTGGAAACTGGGAGGAAAGGGGGTGGTTGTTGTCTACAACACTGATTCACAAAAGAATTAGGTAGTATGGTAGCTTAGTCCCTTAAGAATTGAGTTAGAAGTACTTGGTTCTGAGAAACTGAAATAATAGCTAGGGTGATGAAAGAGAGCTGGGATCCGGGCTTGTGGTTTGGTTAATGAGGTTTTTTTGTTAACAGTATGCATAAAGGAAAATTCACTTTGCCCTGAGCTATGTGAGAAAGGGGGTCTTTATTTTTGTTAACCTTATTCTTTCCTGAGTGTGTCTTTCCTATCCTGCAGGTCCTTTAATCCCTATGGACAACTCCTTTTGCATCCTAGGTAATTTATCATTCCACTTGAAAAGTGGAAAATAGTTAAATAGTTTGTATGACTCACAAATCTTTTTGTATATTTTACTCAGTGCCTGTGTGTAATGGGTAAAACAACAACACAACCCAGCTACCTTCATCCAAAATGAAACAGTCCCTGAAACTTTTTTGAAGTAAAAAAAAAAAAAAAAAAAAAATTTCGGTCAACTTCTTGTGGTGGCTGGCTTTCATCTGCTTTTGCACTTAAAGGGAAGCTGTCAGTTTAATTTATAATTAAAGCCTTTACGTGTGTTGCAAACACCTGAGTTGGATTGAACATTTTATTTATTTTTAAACTCTTTGTGAGTTGAAGTGATAAAAATGTGAAACACAAAAATAGCAGGAGAACAGGCTTCTCCTGATGTAGGGCCTGAGTGCACTGGGACTGCTCACATGGGAGAAGTTATGGATGCTGTCCAGTGAGCTGTGTCCATTACAAGCAATACAGTGTTAGTGAAATGTATCTATCATAGTAAATCTCACAAGAGCTTGCGACAGCAGCTCACCTGGTCTGCTTTGAGTCCAAAGCTTCCTCCATGTTGTCATCAAATAAAACAATGAGTGATCAAATAATTCAATAAAAAGGGGCTAAGACAGTGTGGTTTTGTAGTGAAAGCTCTGGTCTGGAGCTCAGAAGAACTGGATTCCTTTTTCATGCTTTTTTGTCCTGGATTTCCTATGTGATCTTGGGTAAATCACCTAATCACTTTGTACCTCAGTCCCCCATCTATAAAATGGAGTTACCAATACTACCTTTCTGCCCTGCTTTACCTGTCCTGTTTAGACTGTAAGCTTTTTAGTGCAGTAACTGTCCATCATTCTATGTATGTACCACACTGAGGACAAGGGGGCCTTGATTTTGGTAGGAACTATGTGTACTACCATAAGGCCGCTCACAGAATCCAACAAAGCATTCAGCAATGATAATACAAATATAACCCCTTTGGGGCAGGGACAATCTTTTTGTTCTGTGTTTTTACAGGGCCGAGAACAGTGGGTCATGGTCCACAATTAGGACTCCCAGGAGCTATGATAGAATAAGTCTAAATAATAATAACATCCAGAATCACCTATAGTACAAGCTTTGAGTATGACCTGCAATCGACTTCACGTGAGCACAGGGGTTGGCTTGCACACACCAAAGTTGCAAGACTAGGGCCTATATTTTTAATGAAAATGGTGATCAAAGGGTTCAGCCATCCCACCAAAGATTGGTGATACTGTTGCTGCAAATCAGTATAATCTAGTGCTCAGATGAAAAAGCCAATGTTCTGATGTTCCCCATAACAGGTGGGAAGCATTTGCATAGAATTCAAAAGAGTTAGTAGTAATAATAATGAATTAATTCTAGTTTAAATCTCCAATGGAGTCTTTCATGTAAAGAATTCAATACTGCATAAAACTACATGCTAAACTGGTTAAAGAATATCTGTTGAATAATGCATTTTGTGCATTTTATAATATTTGAAAAAAAAATTAACTACTTGCCTAGATATTTATACAACACCACTCTGGGTGGAAGGTGGCAGGCAGTACACTGCACAACAGTGTTTGGATGGGAAGGAAAATTTTGATCAAACACAATAGAGTAAGCCCTTAACCTTGGGAAGAGAGACCGAGGTTTTATACTGTGTACACAGAGCAGACAACATATCAGTATTTAAGGTCTCGACTGAATTGTTAAAGAACATTACAAGCCCTGCACTATCTGTGCAAAGAGACTGAGGATCTGTCTAGAGGGATGTAATATAAGGGTTAATAAAAAGCCAAAGTGTAAAAGCAATTTCAGTTCTTTGCTAATCCTGTACACTGTACTGTCCTGTAAATCCATTTGCAAGCTTGCTCAGCATGGTACATTGCTCTGTGTGCCTTTACATTATAGAAGAGTATTTTATCGTTTGACTAACTTTATAGGAATTTTGAAAGCAGCCAGTTCCAAGCTGCTGTCTCTAGATAAAGTCCTGGGGGCTGCACTTCTTGGAAGTGTGGGATTTGTGCCTTTAGTAAGGGGCTGTTTTTCTATTGACACACAACAACATGCCTGGAATACTGTACACCATGGGGGGAGGAGGAGATCAAATGAAGGGTTTTCAGAGCAGGATGCCCTAGATTTTCTTGTCACAGATGATCCTTCTGGTGACCTTTTCTGCTGCTGGCAGGCTTGTGCTCTCATCGCTTAATTCTCTGCTCTTCAATGTTTAGAGACAGACGCTCCACCCCTGGACTCCCTACCCTGTTTATCTGGGACCTATTTCTTCATTTGATATTGCACCCCCACCCCCTTTTCACTAACATCCGCGCTGCTGCTGCTACGGTTAATGGATGCCTGGTCCAGGCAGCTGCTAAGATCAGAGGAAATTCATTGGACCCAGTTCATCCCTGTGATGGAGCTGGCTTGAGTGTCTCCTATGCTGGGGCTGCCAGAAGTTGGTTTGGCACTTAGGGTGGTCTAGCTTGGACCATCAGCTGTTCTAACTTGTGCCTCCATAAGCCCAGGAAATAGCCAGGGCAAAGTAAAACCCCAGCCATGTCCCTGGCATATCTTCTGTGGCCAGAGCTCCTGTGTGGGCAGGAACCAGCTCTGTACCTGCTAGAGTGGCCCATGAAGCTAGAGGCACTCCTTAAAGGGGTCCTATAGCTGCTTTGTGGCCACGTTGCACCAATGTACCCAGCACAAAGAAGCAACAGGACAGCACTGAGTCAGGCCCATTGACTTGAACAGGAAGGTTCGGAGGGGGTCAGGACTAAGTGGTGGATGGACAAGTTCTAATAAATGAAGAATAGGACTGTCTGGCCCTGATGTAGCTGGTGACTGCCTCTGCTTCCTGAGACCCCTGTAACTACTCCCTTGTGGAATCACATCTTTCTCTTGTGGTAGCTGGCCCTCCAATGTACTTATTCTCCTGTTGCATGGTGTCTAAATGCTAGACTGTGAGCTCTCTGGGGAAGGCATTGTCTTTGTGTTATTTGTACAGTAACCGATGCAATGGGGTGCTGATATTTTTTCATGGCCTCTAGCCACTACTGCAACAGAAATAATAATTAATGAATAACAACAATGACCAAAGATTTAACTAAAACTTTGTAACCAAATCAAATTGAAACTTTTCAGGAGCTGGGTTAATTGTGCTTGTTCCATATTTCTGTGCAATTCTAGGGTAAAGCCAGGACTGGACATTTTTAGGAAAAGGGAAGGCAACAATGGAATATCTCATGAGCAAGCTTGCTCTTCTGTGATTTCATCTACTTTGCAGATCCAAGAGAGCTGAATAATTAGGAAGGGAACGAATTCAGACTGTCCTTTAATTTCCATGTGCCTTTGCATTTCCTAGCTTTATCCTGGGTGAGAAGTGGGAATGCTGACAACCCAGGGGACACGTTTTTCTCCCTGAATCTCCCACCTGTTTGAACAAGGCTTGGACAGTGTTTAGTTGCTTAACCGAACTGGAACGCAAGCACTTTGATGATTCACCCATGAATATTCTCGAGGGATGCTGTTTTGGTGAGTTACCCACACTGAAAAATAAGAGACTCGCATGCTATTTTAATAAATTAATTATTGCTTACAAAACTCTTTGGAGATATAAATTATTACCTTTCTATTTCAGGGAGTTGATTTTCATTCACGATCACTGGGATTCACGTGTAATAGGGATGCACTCTGCCACAGAGCATCTGTGATTAGTCATCCCCATTCTAAATGAACTGCCATTTACTATGGATTCATTAGAAGAGGATGCAGCAAGGTTCCTGCCCACAGCAGTGATAGACATACATGCATTTATGAAATATTGTGCCAGCCTGAGACTCTACAGCCTTTTTCAAGCCCCGTAGTTTCCACACTAAAGTCACTGCTTGCTAAGGCGTGGCGTTGGGAAGTTGGACAAAAAATAGCTAGCTCAGCAAAACTGCTCATTGCAATTGACCTTGCATCTTGTCCTTTATCCTCTGGCATGCTTGGTGTTAGGATCTTCTCTACCCCGAACAAGGGCCGATTCATTCTGAACAAGAGAAAGTTGTCAGGCTGTAGAGGAATTACTGGGGACATGGGAACTTAATTAGCAAAAGCCCATTGAAGTCAGTGTGAATTTTGCCAGTGGTTTCAATGAGGCCAGGATTTAGCCATAAGAAACGAGCTGAAAGTTTTTGAGGTTTCATTCCATTTGGATAAGTACCAACAGTTTGTTTGCTTATCCGGGAGCCTTTTATCAGCAGCAAATACCCCGAGAAAAGCCTTTTGTGTGGCATGGGATGAACAGATCGAGCCCGCATGGAATAAGTTGTTACAGTTTCTCTTCTTAGGAGCACAAACACCCATTTTGCATTTATTTACACTAGACTGGGCCACCAACGAAAGAGTAAGAAGAAAGGAACTTTTAATTGAGAATTTCATGATGAAGGAATTAACATGCTACTTATGGCTTATCCCAGATGAGCTAACTGATGAATGGATGAAGGTCATCCATTACCATTTAGTCCCTCTGAAGCACCTGACACTGGCCACTGTCAGAAGACAGGATACTGTGCTAGATGGACCTTTGGTCTGACCCAGTATGGCCGTTCTTATGTTATGTTCTTAGGAGTGTTAGCAATAGTGTGGCTGACCCTTTACAGAGCTTTTACAGAGGGTCATGCTGGAAGCATACCTACAATAATTGATACAATTAAGATCTATCCTTCCTCAGTCAAGAATCTGAATCTGATTTACTAATAATCTGATTCTGAGGGGGCATGAGGGATCCATGCATGAAGAGGAAATACTACTCTGCAGGCTGACTTAGGCCTGGTCTACACTAGGAAATGAGGCTGGTATAACTACATCACTCAGGGGTGTGAAAAATCCACACTGCTGAGCAATGGAGTTAAACCAACCTAAACCCCGGTGCAGACAGTGCTAAGATGATGGGAGAATTCTCCTGTTGACCAAGTTACTGCCTCGCAGGGAGGTAGAGTACCTACACCAACAAGAGCTGCTGTAATGTTTTAAATATACACAAGGCCTTAATAAACCTATCCCCCAAAAACCTCTTAGGTCCCAATAAAATGGAAACCTGTGCTATGCAAACAATAAATATTTTTGTTTTAAAATAATGATTCCCCTGTTTCTAGGCCCAGAATGGGAACGACCATTAGAAATAACATTTTTGGGACCGCTAAATGAGACATCAACCACAAACTTTTTGAGTTGTTTCTGGAATCTAGAACCCCTCATATTCCCATGGGTTCTAAATTTGGCAAACTTACTTTTCCCAGCCCTACTCACCATTTTCAGAGGCAGAGACAATCCAAAGGTCATAGCATGTGAAAGCATGACCCTCCCTTTAAAAGCCACACACAAGAATTATATTGCAACCTGGCTGCCTTCCACAAGGCTCATAATGTCTGTGCAAAAAAGGGAAACCCCCAGCTCAGAGAGATTGGAGGCAGGGGCGTCTCCAGGCACCAGAGCAGCAAGCATATGCCTGGGGCATCAAGCCACGGGGGTCGGCATGCTGGTGGCTGTAAGGGCAGCAGTCAGGCAGCCTTCGGCGGCAATTTGGCGGCGGATCACCTGCAGAAACGCGGCCGAATTCGTGTGACCAGCGGACCGCCCGCAGGCGTGCCACCAAAGGCCGCCTGACTGCCGTGCTTGGAAAAACTTAGAGCCGCCCCTGATTGGAAGAAGCATAAAATTAAAACGAAGACACCGACAAGTAATTTGTCATTACAACAACATTAAGCAGTTTATTTACCACTGGACTAGAGTCTTCATATAGGCCAAATGGATCCCTGCAGAGCAGAATGTGCACAAAAACTCTGGGATTGGAAATGGTGCTGAGAAATTGCTAATTATCCTAAAACAGAATTTTTGGCAGTTACAAAACCAGAGAGGGGCCCAAGTGACAAAATTAGTGGTTCTGAAACTGAGGCCGCCACTTGTGTAGGGAAAGCCTCTGGCGGGCCGGGCAGGGGCTTTCTCTACCCAAGCGGCGGCCCCAGTTTGAGAAACACTGGACAAAATAGAGATCTGGAATCTAATCCCTGTAAAGTGGCAGATATTTTGTATCCAGGGTTTTGGTTCAGGCCCATCTCTATAGAGAACATTTCTGGATTTTAATTTTTGTTTTTTCAGGACAGCTCTGTTGCCCAAAAAACAGCCTTGGAGTCTTGTCTTGCACCAACTATCGGTAAGAAAAGAAGATACTGATGTACATTGGAAGCTCAATGCAGTGTGACTCTTGGACACTCATCTCAGTAAAACTATTTGAAATATGGGTGTTAAAGAAGTTAAAGAAAAATGTGGGTGGAAAACATCTGGGGTATGTGCAGGTAATGAGTGAGAAAGAAAAAAGAGAGAACCCAAAGCTCTGGGTGAATGTGAGTGTGGTGACAGTGTGGCACCAGTGAGGTGAGGATATCACTAGAGATAAGAGTGGCACTATTGATGTGAATGTCACTAGATGCTGTAGCACACGTGAACACTGAATGGAAAATCAATTATTTCTTTTAACCACAGTCCAATTAATCAGCTGCAACTGGAGTTCTCCCAGACAAATATTTCTGATATCGGCTAAGCATGATGGTAGATTATTAAACTGGATCTTTTCCTTTTATGTCAGGGCAGTTGTAGGACTCTCAGGGATTTCCATCAGATTGAAGGGAAGCGGACACTAGTACATCATGTCAGCATGTATGTATCCAACAAACATGTCAGGGATCAAAATGAACACAGCTTTGTCTTTACCTGATGGGATGGAACTGATTAGCAGACATTCCCTGTCCTGGAGGAATAGTAAATCCCATTTCAGACACCGTGTGTGACCAGTGAAAGTTTTGCTTTTGGCATGGGAGACATCTGTATCACGGTTCTATTGCCAGGGCTTGACTGCAACGTCAGAGCGCTGAGAGGCTGAGCCAGTCGTCCCTGAAATTACTCTGGACACCATCCACCCATGAGCAGCAAAGATTTATTTTCAGGTCAGTCGTCTTATTTAAAAAAGAATTATGAGGGTTTCTTTTCAGGAGTGGATATTTGTGTTCATGAAAGTGTAAGGGCTTGTCTACAGAGGAGATTTTTTCAGTAATGGGGATATAATTATACTAGTATAGTTAAACTTCTAAACTGCTTCCAAGTGATATAATATAAGCTACATCAGATAAAGGCGCTCATATCAGTAAAAGTGTTCAGACAGGGAGTTATACACTGGTATAGCTACAGCAGTTTAAATTCACACACTACCTTACACCAATATAACTTCCCCATGTTGACAAACTCTTCGATATACACACTTCTGGAAACCAAAGTCTTGCCTTATTTAACCTGTTAGCTAGTTACAGTAGGGCAACTGCGGTGTGGACTCAGCCCTGGACATCTTCTGAGCAGAAATTACCAAATAGGTCATCATAATGGGGGCTATAAATATCTGTCCCCTGAGAACTGAGTGAGGAGGGGACTCATCCCCCGTAAATCCCATTTCACCGAACATGACTTGAACTCTATTCCTTCAGGGTAGAAAGTGAGGACTCTGTCCACTAATTCATGACAACCATCCAAACTTTCTTCTCTTGGGATGAAGGGCTTTGAACATATTGTGGAACTGCAGATTGTATTTTTGAAGTTGGGATGCAAGAAACAATAATGTAGAGCAAGCAGTAAACCAACATTCATTTTTAAGTCTCACTCACACTAATCACTGTTTGCTTATTCCACCTATAAATCTCCTTCTGATCCACAGACTTGTTTAAAACAAGCTGACAGCTCTCGGCTTGTTTTTCTCTCTTTCTCTCCTTCATATTCTCCTAGGTAATTGCCACACAAACTGTACAAGGCAGCTTGAAAAATCCATTTGTATTAAATAATATGATTAGAAGGCAGAGACAATTGGCTGAAGGTCTTTTATCTTTCATATGACAGGTGCCCACTTTAGACTCCCGAACACATACTAGTGTAATCACTGGCTTTGACATTCAAGGGCCACTATTAAAAACAAAAGGAGAAGAATGCAGTGAGGGGAATTTTGTGTGTGTGTGAAGTGGGTGGGCGAAGGATCAGCAGCTGTTCTTTCATTAGTTTTCCATTAACTATTAAGAGTGTGTGGTGCATTCGTGTAGCAGTCAAAGTTATTAAACTGCCCAATGCCATCTGATTGGGTATGTGGAAGGCAATATCAGAAGGACAGTTAACATTAGGCAGCTAGGAAGACCATGGGCCAGCTAGTGTCTTGGGGGTGTAATTTATATGTCAAGAAGTGGATCTCAGTGAGTACAAGACAGACTAAAGCCCCAACCCAGCAAAGCAAATAAGCATGTGCTTAACTTTAAGCAAGGGAAAAGTCTCACTGATTCAGCCCTGGATCCGGGCCTGTGTTAATGAAATGTAATGAATTATGCCAGAGGTGGCCAACCTGTGGCTCCGGAGCTATATGCGGCTCCTTGTATAAGCCCCGACTCCGGGGCTGGAGCTACAGGCACCAACTTTCCAAGGTACCAGGGGGTGCTCACTGCTCAACCCCTGGCTCTGCCACAGGCTCTGCCCCCACTCCACTCCTTCCCACCCCCTCCCCCGAGCCTGCCGTGCCCTCACTCCTCCCCATCCTCCCCAGAGCCTCCTGCACACCACAAAACAGGTGATGGGGAGGAAGGAGGGGCTGATCGGCAGGGCTGCCAGTGGGTGGGAGGCGCTGGGGGCGGGGGAGCTGCTGACGTATTACCGTGGCTCTTTGGTAAATTCTGACTCCTTCTCAGGCTCAGGTGGCCACCCCTGAATTATGCTATTACTTCACCAGTCGTAATTAAGAAAAATAGCTTACTTGTTGAAGGGCCAGAAGAAAGTGTGAATTACGTCAATGTTGACTCTCTTAGGTGGTTCACCTCTGAACATGGCCCCTGACTATATCTCTGAGAGCTAGCTGTGAAGAATAGTTGGTAACACATAAATGTCATGACCACATGAATGAATTTTGAATGAGTGCAAAGTGTTTAGTGCAGATAACCCATGTTATAAGAGACAATTCAAAGTGAAGTGACCGGTTAGCACCTCTGCAGTCAAAGGACAAAAAAGGGGGGTTAGTGAGTTAAGGGCTTGTCTACATTGGCACTTTACAGCGCTGCAACTTTCTCACACAGGGGTGTAAAAAACCACACCCCTGAGTGCTGCAAGTTTCAGCGCTGTAAAGCACTGTGTAGACAGTGCACCAGTGCTGGGAGCTGCGCCCCTCATGGAGATGGTGGTGTTGGTTTTTTTGGTTTTTTTTTAGAGCAGTGGGAAAGCTCTCTCCCAGCGCTGCGCCGCCACCACACAAGATACCTTAAACCCCTGCCACGGTAGCACTTTAACATTGCCAGTGTAGACTAGCCCTTACAGATGGTTGTAAAAAGCCATAAAACCAGTATCTTTATTAAGACCATGATTTTTGGAGTCTAGTAAAGTTATGAAACGCTGCAAACAACATGTTGAGTAAGTCCCCTAACAAGAACTATTTGAAAAAGAGGCGACAGTTTTAATTCATAGAATCATAGAATATCAGAGTTGGAAGGGACCTCGGGAGGTCATCTAGTCCAACCCCCTGCTCAAAGCAGGACCAATTCCCAACTAAATCATCCCGGCCAAGGCTTTGTCAAGCCTGACCTTAAAAACCTCTAAGGAAGGAGATTCCACCACCTCCCTAGGTAACCCATTCCAGTGCTTCTCCACCCTCCTAGTGAAAAAGTTTTTCCTAATATCCAACCTAAACCTCCCCAACTGCAACTTGAGACCATTACTCCTTGTTCTGTCATCAGGTACCACTGAACAGTCTAGATCCATCCTCTTTGGAACCCCCTTTCAGGTAGTTGAAAGCAGCTATCAAATCCCCCCTCATTCTTCTCTTCTGCAGACTAAACAATCCCAGTTCCCTCAGCCTCTCCTCATAAGTCATGTGCTCCAGACCCCTAATCATTTTTGTTGCCCTCCGTTGGACTCTTTCCAATTTTTCCACATCCTTCTTGTAGTGTGGGGCCCAAAACTGGACACAGTTCTCCAGATGAGGCCTCACCAATGTCGAATAGAGGGGAATGATCACGTCCCTCAATCTGCTGGCAATGCCCCTACTTATACAGCCCAAAATGCCGTTAGCCTTCTTGGCAACAAGGGCACACTGTTGACTCATATCCAGCTTCTCGTCCACTGTAACCCCTAGGTCCTTTTCTGCAGAACTGTTTCCTAGCCATTCAGTCCCTAGTCTGTAACAGTGCATGGGATTTTTCCGTCCTAAGTGCAGGACTCAACATTAACATGTTGTGGCAGTTTTTTTATCGAGATTTCCATGGGAAAAAAAAATTAAAATTGCAAATGTCAAACATTTTTGACAAGTTCTACACTCTACTTTTCCGTATCTAATTCTTCAAAATGGGTCTGACAATAACAACAGGAGTTAAGGAAATGTGAGGGTTAAGGAAATGTTTGCAAGGTACTTTTTGATGCTCAGATGAAACATTATGGAAATTAAAACTGTGTGTGCGCGTGCATGTTTGAATGTCCATTTGGGACTCTTGAATGCCGGAACAGTCAGGGCAATACATCAAGGGCATTGGGGAGTGCAGGTGTGTGTCCACTCAATCTTTTTAGGCATGTAACATTGCCATTAAATAAAGATGCCTCATTGAGATTGTTATTAAAAGACTATAATGCTAATTTGATGGGGGAAGAAAAATTCCCATAGAAATAAATCACATTTTTTTTCTTTTCGATCGTTATTGCAGATCCTGAAAAATTGTATTCACTAAGCACTTTAGGTGCTGAGAACATTTCATGAGTCACAATCATGATCTGCCTGTCACTCTCATTTGAAGACTGGAAAGTAAGCTATTACTAGATACCATCCATCAACTACAATTTCAAACTGCTACGTGATGGGGGACGGGGTAGTACAGAAGGTTGGTAATGGGATACAAAAGCATATCTTAGGTCAGTGATTTTCAAACTGCGGGTCGTGACTCAGTACTGGGCTGCGGAATGGAAGGCACTAGGTCGCAGTGGAGTTGGTCAGCACCACCGACCGGGCCATTAAAAGGCCCATCGGCGGTGCTGCCAGGCTAAGCAGGCTAGTCCCTACCTGTTCTGACACCGCGCTGTGCTCCAGAAGTGGCCAGCAGCAGGTCCAGCTCCTAGGCCCCCACCCCGAGCACTCCCTTACCCGGGAACCGGCCAATGGGAACTGGGGGAGGGGGGGCAGTACTTGCAGGCGAGAGCCACGCACACACCTCCGCCTAGGATCCAGACCTGCTGCTGGCCACTTCCGGGGCGCAGTGCGGTCCATGGTGCCAGGACAGGCAGGAAGCCTGCTTTAGCACCCTCGCTGTGCCATTGACGGGCAGCCACCTGAGGTAAGCCCATGTCCCAGTCCCCTGCCCCAGCCCTGAGCTCTTTCCTAAACCCGGAGCCCCTTCCTTCACCCAAAACCCTCATCCCCAGGTCCATTCCAGAGCCTGCACCCCCAGCTCAGAGCCCTGACCCCCTCCTGCACTCCAATCCCCTGCCCCAACCCCCCCAAAAACCCAGAGCCCCTTCCTGCTCCCCTCACCCCACAACCCTCACCCCTACACCCCAACCCTCTTCCCCAGCCCTGAGCCCCTCCCACACCCCAAACCCCTCTGTTGGGTCACAGGCATCAACAATTTTCTTCAACTGGGTCACCAGAAAAAAAAGTTTGAAAACCACTGCCTTAGGTTGCCAGCTCTAAAACAACCGAGACTTGTAGGGACTCAAAGCCATTACTGTTTGGCAGACTGTGTGAAATGAATTGGTGGTCTCTCAGCACTTCCTACTGGACAGGTGTGCAATGTCACCAAATAGACTCTAAAAATTATGTACACTGGTTCCGAAACTCCCATTAGTAAGAGCAAGTGTGCATCTCCCACTGAAAACCAACTCATTCTAAATAGCAGTAGTGCGTCTCCCACTGAAAATCAAGCTCTTTCTTCCCCTTTGGAACACACAGTCGGAGGAAATTCAATCTGAATGATCTGTCTGCAAAAAACAAATACCCCCAAAATATAATCTGACTCTACTGCCTGGTGCATTGGTTCACTGATGTAGAACTGAGAGCTGTACCGGCAAGCTGACCTAATCACAGCTGTTGGTAGAATTAAGTTCCTGCAGCCATTTCTTCTCCTACAGAAGATCGGATCAGTGTAGGGGAGTGGAATGCTCTTAATCCTGACCTGGCATTGCTTGAGGTATTCAATGCACAGCTGCTGTATTACAACAAGCCCCCCCAACTTTTGTCTCCACCTGACAAGCACCAAGCTGACAGCAGCAGCGGGGTGTGTGTGTGTGAGAGAGAGAGAGAGCTTTTTTCCAAAACAGCTGTGCTAACACTGGCTATTAATGTTTCAGGATAACTAACCGCCTTCTCGTCCGAGCTGCCTCTGTACATATTAGCCTGTTCATGTGGAAATGGGTTATTGCAGGCCTTATATTGTGCTTTGACACAGACTAATTTTGCCTTTGATTTGTTCACATAACTATGTGTCCATGTGAAAGCAAAGGGCGTGCCCCAGGTAATGGAGCAGACGGACATAGTCACCCTTCTTTTAGGATTCCAAAGAAATGAGTTGTAGGACATGTGGCTACAGTTGAAACGTTTCTCATTTGATTTTATTTTTTAGAACAGAGTGGAATCTTGCAGAAGGTCAGGGCTCTATCCACACCTTCTGTTCTTTTGGCTTCCCTTCACCTGAACTTTAATGATGTTAAAGAGCCTCAAAGATTAGAATCTATAAAACATTTAACATGAGAAATGTGACAGAATAGATTGAAACTCACTGCTCTCCCCTACAGTAGAAAAATATCTTGTTCAAGATTTCTCAGTATCAGAGGGGTAGCCGTGTTAGTCTGGATCTGTAAAAAGCAACAGAGTCCTGGGGCACTGTTAATCTTAAAGGTGCCACAGGACTCTGTTGCTTTTTAAAGATTTCTCAGGTAACAGATCACTCCCAGAAATGTTTGGAATTCCTGGCTGCCTCGTTTATTGTTGATTTCAGCAGGAAATGCAATGGACAGCTGAGGAAATGAGTCCATTGTGGAATGAAGAAGTTCCTCTGACCCTAGAGAACAAAAATACTTTGCCACCACCTCGGAGGGAGGTGACTATGTGGTCACCCTCCAACAGACTGAAACTGCAGTAGCAGGTTTATAGATAGGACAGTTGGCACAGAGAACATGGTAGCTGATGCAGTTATACAACCCTGCACATGAGCCTGTAGCCAGTGAAGAAGAGCTGGGTGGAAAGAGAGAGAGATGAAAGAAACATTGGCATACTCAAGAATTCATTTTCTCTATCAAGCTTCAACATATGGATAGGGATTTGGAATGCTCCAAAGCGTGGTGGAGTTTGGATCTGAAGTTTTTGTCCAATCCAGTACAAGGAGAGGGGACATGTAAAATTTGGATCAATATTTTGATTCAGATTTCAACCTTCCCTACCCTCCAAGGTTTTGGCCTCCTCACATCTGAGGAACTGATTCTGGTTCATCACTAAGGGTCACAGAAAAAGCTCAACTCATTGTCTATTCCATCAGAGCACCTGTGGATATAGGAAGCCTGACCATCACAAGTTCTGGTTTAACTTTTTTGCTATTTGGGAGTTTTGGATTCAGGCTTCCTGTAATTGACCCAAAGAGGAGGCAGAGAAGTGGAATGGGAGAGTCACCCAGTTAATCAAGGTAAAGGTGAGCAAATTGAGCAGATGGGATACTCTGTATAAGAGGACTCTCCTCATGTATGGCTTGAGCCTGTGCCATTCAAGTCAATGGGAATCACAAACCACACTGAAATAATTTGTGTGTGAACACATTTAAATAAAGCTCTTGTTGGCTGCTGAAAATCAAATCACCCTGCGACTGGGACGGAGAACTTATGAGTTTGTCTTGGAGGTCAGTGGACAATGAATGCAGATTTAAAACAAACAAAAGGAAGTATTTCTTCACACAGTCAACCTATGTAACTCTTTGCCGGAGGATGTTGTGAAGGCCAAGACTATAACAGGGTTCAAAAAAGAACTAGATAAATTCATGGAGGATAGGTCCATCAATGGCTATTAGCCATAGTGGGCGGGGATGGTGTCCCTAGCCTCTGTTTGCCAGAAGCTGGGAATGTGCGACAGGGGATGGATCACTTGATGATTCCCTGTTCTGTTCATTCCCTCTGGGGCACCTGGCATTGTCCATTGTCGGAAGACAGGATACTGGGCTAGATGCACCTTTGGTCTGACCCAGTATGGCCATTCTTATGTTCTTAATGAAGATAATTTTGCTCCTCTGCTATAAAGAGTGAAGGTCGCCAAGTCTCAAAATATTTGGTGTTTTTCTTAAAGCCATTGCTCTTGGAGCCATGTGCTTAGGTGAGAATCTCAGCTTTCATTTTTAAGAAGAGTAAGTTTCTAGCCCTCAAGGTGGTGGAGAAAAGCTTGTTTTAATTATTATGAGGTGAGAAGTGTACAAAGATCTATATAAGTTTCTGATGAAGTCTGAAACTTTTGGAGCACCAAATTTAACCAAGCCATGAGAGTTTCACACATCTCAGATCAATTCAAAGCAAAAACTTGAAGCTCTATCTAGTGAGACGAAGAGAAAAAATTCCCCTGCTACACTCAAGCATTAACCTTATTGCGAAGGAGTTCTATTGTTTATTTGTCTTGCTCTTGACAAATACACACATGAAAAAGGATAATGTTAAGAGAGAAAATATCGCTAATGTCATGAGATTCTCTGGGAAACCAGAAAAAAATTATTTAATCACAAATCAATATATAATACTCTGCATAAAGGTGACATTTGTTTGACTGGTGCTTGAACATCATAGTGTAGGTAAAGGGTTGTGCTGTGTGTGTGTGTGTGTGTGTGTGTATATATATATATACACACACACACAGCACATCCTATATATATATATAGGAAAGCGTATGTTCTGAAATGACTTACCATTTTCTTCTGAGTACGTTTGTTTCAGTGCATCCAAGGCATATCAGATGGCTCATTTCCTTTTCCATGATGAGTCTGGGTTCTGGAGAAAATCTGACAAAATACAATGGTTAGGGATTCTGACTCTTTGGGCCTGATTCTTCCCTTGCAGGCCGGCGCATAAAGCAGGAGTAAGTGCATGGAAGTGAATGGAGTTTCACCCCTCTAAAACTGGTGTCAGATCAGAATCAAGGCCTGATGCTGTGAGTGTGCTCAGGCTGTCCTATGACTTCCTGCAAGCTATATTCCTGATGGGCAAACCTCAAAGAGTTGAAGAGCCCCTCAAAATTTCAGGAGCTAAACCTTGTAATTCTTCTTAGCATTAAGCAGATTCCCCTCCTCCTTTTAACATGCCTCCCCTCACCTGTTCCACACTATCAGATCAAATTTCCTGATAGGCCTTTTTCATCTCTAATTGCAAGATCCACAGGATTTACCTGTGAATTTGGGGGTTAATTTTCATTGCCCCACACCGAGGGTAATTCAACACACAGCCCCAAGTCGGAACAGGAGTTTGATGTCGAAGACTCCACATACCTTGTGGGAAAGGTACCCTCAACCAGTCTCTCTTGCTGACTGAATTGAAAGCGACACATTCTATCTGTCATCAGGTTCCCGTGGGGTATCAATAGATTTCTTGTTACGATGTTGTCTTGTCAGTTGGTAGGCCTATACATTTTGTGCCATGTGCTTGCAAGGATAGGGCTTGGGATGGGAGTCAGCGGGAAAGACTTTGTAACCTCAGTAGGAACAGAAGGGGAGCAATGTTAAAAAGCGAGTGACAGTCAAGAATCTTGCTTATTTCCAGTCTGATACTGAGCAGTTATTCTAGCCTCATGTTTTGAAAACTGGACCTCTCCCTCTTCCTTTGTAGGTCAAGGACTGAAATTTGGGCATAAGGAAGGAAAATTTTGCATCCGTGTAAAAATTCTATTGGGAAAAAGTGAAGCCAGACAGCCCCCAAAATCTTCCTTCCACAATATGAAGGAAGCTGAAGTGTCTTCCACTAAATAAACACACACATTGAATTAAATACAAAACACTATTTAAGACAAAGAACCCAAATGTAGACTTAAAATTACAAATATGGGAATGTTGCCCATTGGGATCTAGCCTTGGCAATCAGGACAAATCTGCCACACACAAAAAGAGCACATTCCATGTAAACTCTACAAAATTGGGCTCACCACTTTGCTGTTTTCTCCTGCAGGATACGGAAATTATGTCAGGAAGTGGAGCTGTGGCTTCATGAAGCAAAAAAAAAAAGGGGCGGGGGGACTCCCCCCCCCTCCCCTTTGCAGGAAGCAATACAAAACCTGCCAACAAGTCCGGACTGTCCCAAGGAATTTCAGATGGATCACTACCTTTCATGAACCATTAGACACATCTGGAAGCTAGCTGTTGAAAATTAGAATTCCGGGACTAGATAGACCACAGGAAAACATCATTATCCACAACATATTGGCTCTCCTGTCTTGGTGGGGAAAGCAGCATTACTGTTTGGGTAGGTGAATGGGGATTCTGATTGGAATACTGTTTCTGTCTAATAGCTTGTTGATTGAACAAGATGGAATTCATTGCAGTGCCTTGTATTATTGGATTAGGCATTGAAGCCTGGAGGAAAGTTTCTTCCTGAACAAGCAACAGGAAATATTTTGTAGCTTACACCAAGAGGTAAACACCAAATTGGCAACATAGACATGATTAATTTGTGTCTGCCTGCTCCCCCATTCAGGAGGGGAGGAGGAGACCGGGACACATTTTTCAGTGGAAGAAACTTATTTTCGGAAGACAAAATGCAGTCAAAACTGTTTTGAATTCTTCCTGGGCCTTTTGTGTAACAAACTGCAGCACAAACAAGTACAGCATGAATCTCTCTCACAGTAAAGCACAATCATATTATGATTTCTAGTAAGGATGCTTCATGTTCACACTGCTTTGTCCTCTATCACCACTTTCCACCCCTTTTGCGCTCCTTATTTATGTACACCCACCTCTCCATTACCAAATCATCCCATTACATTAGAGAGGAAGGATGGACCCACGGTGAAGGCTGTGGGCTCAGCTCAGGAGATCTGGCTCCAGTTCCTGGTTCTACCACAAACTTTTTAGGTGACTCAGCAAGTCATTTAATCTCTCGGTGCCTCTGTCCCCCACTTGTAAAATGATAATCCTTCCTTTTTTCCTCCCCTTTGTCTGTCTTATCTATTTAGATTGTAAGCTCCTTGGGGCTGGGAATGTCTCTTGCTAAGTGTATGTACAGTGCCTAGCATAATGGAGCTCTGTGTGATGAATGGGGAAATTATCTGTATTATTTTTTATGAATATGGTGCAAGCCTCTGTGGGTACATCTACATTTGAGCGGAGAGGTGTGATGCCAGCTCATGTGGACGTACCCGCACTAGCTTTGCTCAAGCCGGGGCCTAAAACTAGCAGTGTATCTGTCACAACACAGGTAGCAACTCAGTCTAGCCACCTAAGTACATGCTGAGGGGGTCGGGCAGGATTGTACTCAGGACAGCTAGCACTCGATGGGAATCACACCGCCCAGCTCAAAGGTAGACATAGCCGGTGTGTTCAGGTGTGCGGGGGTTACTCACTATAGAGTTAAATCAAAGGACTCTGTACATGGGAAAGCCCACAGGAAATGAAAGAACGGCAAAGGTAAGTCAGTGTCAGGTACACACCTTCAAAGCAGGTATGATAAAAATGGCTGGGCTATCAGGAGGGAATAAACTACTGACCTGGCTCCATCTAAGCCAAAATGGTTTACTCTTCCCAAGGCTAAGCCTGGAATCAAAGGAGATCTAAAACCTCAACGACCCTAGAAAACAGAGGGGGGTTGGGTGAGCCAGAGATGCTGCCCAGAGTGTGTCAGTGAGAAGCTGATGGGCTGAAGCACACACATCAAGAGACAGATGCTAGGAGCATGGGCAGTGTGTTTCCTCCCTGCCAGAGGTTAGCAGGGCTGAGGGGAATTTGCAAAGCTGTACGTAATACCAAAGCATGCAGGCCTTTTGTTCTTACCGGGTGTTCTGTGTGCTATCCACCTTTTGAGGAATGAATAAACAATGTCTTGTTTAGAAAAGGCTGCACTGCGTTGCTGCAAACTTCTGCTGGTTGCGTTGTTCCCAAGAGGAGTCCGTCCCCAGCAGAGATCCAGGCTCCTATGGACTGTTGAAGGAGCCACGGTGAGAATCAAAGGTGCTTAAGCCAGAGATCCTGTCTCAGAGTAGCAGCGTCTTGGGGTTGCCCATTGAGAAAGTATAGGCCCTAGGCCACCACCGAAGAGGGACATACTCCAAGAGAGATCATTTAAAGCTCAGAGGGAGAGCAGGCCCTGTGGTTCCATGATGCTCTGATCTTGGTTGAAGTCGGTGGGGCACTGCTGTAAGCTATAAGCCACTGCACTGCAATCTTTAATCCTTTCCATTATGTTATGCATCATAATGCCTTTTGATGGCAGTTCTGTGATGGGGACACCGTTCCAGTAGGAACAAGAGTGAGACAAATCACTAATTTCACATAACTCTCCCGAGCTTCCTTCAGAGAGAGAGATCTTACAGACACAAATGGTTGTGCAGGAGCTGTTACCATCTGTGGTTAACTCAAGTTCCATACACCTAGAGAAAAGATCCTTTCGATATCATCCCTGCACTGTTTGAATGGACAGAAAGGAAAACGAAGGCAAAGGGTTCCCCCTCCCCTCACCGCTCTCTAATAAGCACCAGGCAGCCTGCTCACTGATCCATAACGTAAACGTAAGAGTAGCATGCCAGAGCTGCCGCCGAGGCTAATCATGAAAAGCAGAGATGGTCCTAAGGGTCATGCAGCTTTTTGGGGGATGCTCAGCAATCCCAGCCCATTGTGGGGGCGGGATCGCCCTTCCAGGAAAGGTAACAGAAGTATTTCGTTGATTTCATCGATGCCTACGTTGCTCTTTGGGATGCCTTCCACTCCTCTTCCTTCCCTACTGGTCTCATTTTTCTGCTTTATCTTCCTTTCTAAGCCTTTCACACACACCCTCAGGCCATGTCTACACTGGGGACACCACAGTGGCATAGCTACAGCACCATTTTAAGTGTCGACCAGGCCTTCGGCTTTATCTTTTTCATAACCTCTTCTTCTGTTCCCACCACTTTATTATCCCTCCTCCTCTCAGGGCCGGCTCCAGGCACCAGCACAGGAAGCAGGTGCTTGGGGTGGCCAATGGGAAGGGGCGGCATGTCCGGGTCTTCGGCGGCAATTCAGCGCCAGGTCCCTCAGTCCCTCTTGGAGGGAAGGACCAGCCGCTGAATTGCTGCCAAAGAATGAAGCAGCGCGGTAGAGCTGCCGCCGATCACAGCTTTTCTCCCCCCCCCCCCGCCCTTTTTCTTTTTTCTTTGCCCCTTGGGGTGACAAAAAAGCTGGAGCCGGCCCTGCCTCCTCTGCTTACTCTTTTTCCAGTCTGGCTTTTACTCTGTACCACTTTTCCCATCTTTCCTCTTCCATTCAATTTCCCCTTTATATTGTTATGGAGAGAGGTGCTAATGGCTGGCACACTGGGGTCATTGATGTACCAGCAAATCAGTGTGCAACTCTCCACAGAAAGTGTTAACAGTGCCATAAAGTACCTGGCCTCAGAATTCAGGTTACTGTGTGAGTTAAAAACACATTTATTTGTCTGGCCTCTTAGACATTACTGAGCTGCACAAAAGGAGGGGAAATTTCCAGGCCATCGGTCCTACGGGCCTTGAGGCATTCCCGGGTATAAAGTGCAGGGCTGAGGAGGAGAATGAGCCCAGAGTGTGGTTTAAGCAGTTGGAGCTATTTGAGTTTGCTGTGAATCCATGAGAGAGCGAGAGACCCAAGGAGGCTGCCACTTAGGACAGGCCAGTGGGGCCTTACCTGAGGCTTCAGCAAAAGGAAGTTGCTTGCGTGTGGTTTGTTCCACACTGTTGTTCAAGGAAACAGGCCTTGGGCACATTGGATAAATAAACAAATGATACCAAGACAATAACTGTCTCCATGTCACCAAATAGGTGTTCCAAATAGGAAGCTGAGCCCCAAATCTGCTTCTGTTCTGCACAAGACAACGCTTTTCTCCCCTCCCGTCTCATGACCCACGTCACAGGCTGTTACCCACCCTCCATCATCCCCTTGAAGATCTCTCCCATCCTCCTAACTGACCCTCTCCATCACGCCAGTGGCTAGGCCTCTAACTCCAATCTCTGGGCATTGGCTAGAAGTCAGCACCCCGTCTCTCCATCTCCTCCAGACTCAGTATTTCATTATTTTCTATTAATCAGCTTCTCAATTTGATGCCAATTATACAGTGCAGTTGTGTTTATGATGAATCATTGATTAATCACTTCAGTCCTTCTGAAGCCCATTAGCCAGCCATGTTGCAGTAATCCAGCTCATCCCGTGGTTTATATCGACAGAAGGTTTTGAAGACTTAGAAGACGAGTCTTGCAGATTTCATATGCTATCCTGCTCACGTTGAGAGCGTTCTTGTGTTTCCAGGTCCCAGAAGACTAGTCCTGCTGGAGTTTGTGGTACATGCCTGTAGTGAGTCGGTGTGGCTCCCCTCCTGCCCAGAAGAGGGAGCCCACGTGCCGGCACCAGAGTGGGTGGGACCACCACCGCCTGTCCCCGCCCCCCGGAAGTCAAGGGGCGGGACAGGAAGTATAAAGGCCGGCCGCCAGAGCTCAGTTGGCGGCCAGCCACCACAGGGAGCAGACGTGCGGCCGGGAGCTCCCGGCCAGGAGACCGTCGAAGACCCTAGCTGGCCTGAGCTACCCCGGGCCCGCTACGAGGAGGAGCCGCCGGAGCCCGTTCACGCCCGCCACTGGGAGAACCCCTGGGAACCGAACCCCGCTAAACCTGAGGGTGAGACTGGACCCGAACCCCTTCGCCCCTGCTGCTATCCAGAGGAGCCGCCTGAGGACCATTGGCCGGACTTCCCGGCAGAGCTACCAGACTTGCCGCCGAGCCCGGGCAGAGAGGAGCCCATGCAGGTGGACTGGCCCGATCCCGGCGCAACGACCGAGGTAGGCTGTGAGGGGGATCACGGAAGTAGCCCGGGGGTAGCCGACCCCGGTCCGGCTGCAACTGAGTGTGAGCCTATGTCAGTGTGTTGCGGTCTGGATACCCCACTGACCAGCAGCGGCAGCAACCGCTGTTAGGGCCCCGGGCTGGAACGCAGTGGAGTGGGTGGGCCTGCGTTCCCCCCTGCCACCCTCCGTACGGGTGGCAGGCTTCCCCCTCACCCAACGCTCGGCTACAGAAGCCGGGGCCTTGAACTATTTGCCTGCTCAGCCCCTGCAACAAGGGCCTGAGCCTAACTGTGTTTGCCCCGCCCTGATCCAGGGCCTGGGCTCTGAACTATTTACCCGCTCAGCCCCTGCAACAAGGGCCTGAGCTAACTGTGTTTGCCCCGCCCTGATCCAGGGCCCGGGCTCTGAACTGTCTGCTCGCTCAGCCCCTGCAACCAAGGGCCTGAGCCTAACTGTGTTTGCCCCGCCCTGATCCAGGGCCTGGGCTCTGAACTGTCTGCTCGCTCAGCCCCTGCAACCAAGGGCCTGAGCCTAACTGTGTTTGCCCCGCCCTGATCCAGGGCCTGGGCTTTGAACTGTCTGCTCGCTCAGCCCCTGCAAACAAGGGCCTGAGCTTAACTGTGTTTGCCCCGCCCTGATCCAGGGCCTGGGCTTTGAACTGTTTGCTCGCTCAGCCCCTGCAACAAGGGCCTGAGCCTAACTGTGTTTGCCCCGCCCTGATCCAGGGCCTGGGCTTTGAACTATTTACCCGCTCAGCCCCTGCCATAAGGACCTGAGCCTAACTGTGTTTGCCCCGCCCTGATCCAGGGCCTGGGCTCTGAACTATTTGCCCGCTCAGCCCAGCAAGCAAGGGTCTGAGCTAACTGTGTTTGCCCCGCCCTGATCCAGGGCCTGGGCTCCTGAGCTTTAACTGTGGTTGCTCCGACTCTGCACCAAAGAGCCGGAGTTTCAGGACTAACTGACTGCTTATTCCCAGAGTAGTGAGTCGGTGTGGCTCCCCTCCTGCCCGGAAGGGTCGAGCCCCGGCTAGGACCTACTACATTTGGCGCCCAACGTGGGGCACGAGCCCCTGACCCTGTGAGAAGGGGCTAGAGGGGGAGTGGCAGTTGCCCCCCCCCGTTCTAAGGAATGGATATGGAGCGGCTGTTTCAGCTGCTCACGGAGAGCCAGGAGCGGCAGCAGACGGCCCAGCTGCAGCAGCAACAGCAACAGCAGGCCGCTCAGCTCGCACAGCAACAGCAGCGAGATGCCGCCCAACTCCAGTTGCAGCAGGAGCAGCACACAGCCCAGCTCGAGCAACAGCAACAGCTGGTGCGGCAGTTGGGAGTCCAGCTGCAGCAGCTGCTGGTCACGCTCCCTCGCCCCGCACCGGGGCCGGCAGGGGAGGCTGCGGAGATGCCGCGGTTAGCTGCCCCCCTTCGCTTGACTAAGATGAGCCCAGACGACGACCCGGAGGCATTCCTGGTCACGTTCGAGCGGGTAGCCCTCGTCGCCGGGTGGCCCAGGGACCAGTGGGCTACCCTCTTAGCCCCCTACCTGACGGGGGCGGCCCAGGTGGCCTATCGGGGATTGGCGGCTGAGGAAGCACGGGACTACGACCTGGTGAAGGCCGCGATATTGGACGCCCTCGACGTCAGTCCCGAGACTTTCCGACAAAGGTTTCGGGGCCAGACTTACCCCACCGGGGCCCGACCGCGGGTAGTGGCCCAAACCTTAAAAGAGGCTTGCCGACGGTGGCTACAGCCCGGCACCCGGACGGCGGAGGAGGTAACCGAGCAGGTGGTGTTGGAACAGTTCGTGCACACCCTACCCTCCCGAGGGCGCGCCTGGGTGCTTCGCCACCGGCCGACGACACTGGCCCAGGCCGTGTCGCTAATGGAGGACTTCCTAGCCGCCGAAGATGCAGTAGGGCCCACCTTCCGCCGCCCCGGGCCCGAACCAGTCCGCGGCGAAAAGAAAGGGGAACCCCTGAGCGGACCACGACCCCCCGCACCGAGGCCCGAACCCCGCCGCGAGACCCGGACCCGGCACGCGGACCCGGCTCCTCGGACCGGACCAGTGGCCCCGGGCCAGGGGCCCCCAAGGGCTCGACGAAGCCCCCCCCGGAGCCCAAGCCGGGAAGGCCCCCGGAGCAGACGACCTGAACTTGGACCCTGCTTCAGTTGTGGGAAGATGGGACACCTCCGGCGAGACTGTCCGGAGATGGATTGCAGCTATGGGCAAGTGTGGGCGGGCCACACTCGAGCCAGGCCAGCCATGAACCCCAAGCTGACCGTCCCGGCAGCCGTCGGAGGACGGACTACGCGGGCCTTGATCGATTCGGGTTGTGGCCAGACGTTGGTCCGTAAGGACCTGGTACCGCCGGGTGATAACCGCCTCGGATGTATTCATCTACAATGCATCCATGGGGATGTCCGACCATACCCCAGCGCCCGGGTCCCCCTAACCATCGCGGGGATCACCCGACACCTGGTGGTTGGGGTAGCTCCCCATCTTGCATACCCTGTGATCCTCGGTCGGGACTGGCCGGCCTTTGAGGAAGTCCTACGGTCCACGCCGGCCCTGGAGGCTGATCGGTTGGGGTCCTCCTCCGAGACCCCCGAGCAGGGTCCAGCGACCGAGATAGACAACACGGACGCAGCGGGACCGCCGCCGGAGCCGGCCCCTCAGCCCCGCTTCGATACCGATTTCTGTCGGGACCAGCGAGAGGATCCCACCCTTAGCCGCTTCTACGAGCAGCTCGCGGCAGTAGACGGGAAGGTTGTGGACCCCCAGCGGGCCACCCTGTGGCCCCATTTTGAGCTACGCCGGGACCGGCTCTACCGCCTGGACCGTGACCCCCGCACCCAGGAACCACAAACCCAACTGTTAGTGCCCCTGTGTCACCGGCGGGCGGTAATGAAGTTGGCCCACGATGTGCCAGCCGCCGGGCACCTGGGGCGAGAGAAGACCCTCGCTCGAATCCTGGCGCGCTTCTTTTGGCCAGGAATCTCTCAGGAGGTGAAAGAATATTGCGCCTCCTGCCCAGAGTGTCAGAGGGTCGCCCCGCCCGGGATCCCCAAGGCACCCCTGGTCCCCATGCCAGTGATGGAGACGCCCTTTGAACGGGTCGCCATGGACCTCGTGGGCCCCCTCCCGAAAAGTGCCGCGGGGTTTCAATACCTCCTGGTCTTGGTGGACTATGCCTCTCGGTTCCCCGAAGCCATCCCCCTGCGAAGTATTACCGCCCGGTCTATCGCGGGGGAATTGCTGAAAATCTTCGCCCGAGTAGGACTGCCTAGAGAGATACTGACCGACCAAGGAACGAACTTCACGTCCCAATTGTTGCGACAGGTCTGTGCCCTCTTAGGCATCAAACAACTCCGGACGTCCGTGTACCACCCGCAGACGGACGGGTTGGTGGAGCGGTTTAACCACACTTTGAAAAGCATGTTGCGGAAATTCCCCGCAGAGGACCTCCGCCACTGGGACCAATTCCTTCCACCCTTGCTGCTAGCCATCCGAGAAGTCCCGCAGACCTCAACAAAATTTTCCCCTTTCGAGCTGCTGTACGGACGCAGACCGCGGGGCCTCTTAGACCTGATGAGAGAGACCTGGGAACAGTCAGCGTCCCCAGCCCAGGGCCTCCTGAAATATGTCATCCAGTTACAGGAGTACCTTGCCCAGGCCGGAGCCCTGGCCCGCGAAAATTTAAAGACGGCGCAGGAACGGCAGAAACGGACCTACGATCAGGGAGCCCAAGTCCGGGAGTTCCAACCAGGAGACCGTGTCCTACTCCTCCTCCCGTCTAGTGAGTCAAAATTGTTAGCCCGGTGGCAGGGACCTTACGAAGTCGTGCGTAAGGTCGGTCCCGTCACCTACGAGGTGCGGCAACCGGACAAGCGGAAGGAAACCCAGCGGTATCACGTCAACCTGCTGAAACGGTGGCAGGACCGGGAGGGCCTCTTAATCAACCCATGCCCGCCCGAGCCGGAATTGGGACCCCAGGTACCCTCGACGGATGACCCCCCGGCACCCCAATTAGGACAATCGCTCACGGAAGAGCAATGTAAACAGACTAACTGCCTGCTGCAAACCTTCAAGCGAACCTTCACGGCCGTACCGGGCCACACGTCCCTGGTCAAACACTCCATCCAGACCGAGCCGGGAAAGCTGGTTCGAGAGACGACCCGGCCCCTGCCCTATCGGATGCGGGGTGCGGTCGAGGAGGAAGTAAGAGCCATGCTGGCTCTGGGCGTCATCGAACCGTCCCAGAGCGAGTGGCGTAGTCCGGTGGTCCTGGTGCCCAAGCCGGACGGTACCCGCCGCTTCTGCATCGACTTTCGGAGGGTAAACGCCATCTCGCGCTTCGATGCCTACCCGATGCCCCGTGTAGACGAGTTACTGGGCCGCCTGGGGGAGGCCCAGTATATTACCACCTTAGATCTTAGCAAAGGCTACTGGCAGATCCCCCTCGAGGAGACCTCAAAAGAGAAGACCGCCTTTGCCACTCCAACGGGGCTGTACCAATTCACACGGATGCCATTCGGTCTCCATGGAGCCCCAGCCACCTTCCAGCGGCTGATGGACCAACTTCTGCAGCCCCATCAGGACTATGCGGCGGCGTACATAGACGACGTGGTCATCTATAGCCGCAGCTGGGAGGATCATCTGCCCCGGGTTGCGGCGGTCCTAAGGTCCCTACGACAGGCGGGCCTGACCGCCAACCCCAAAAAGTGCCGGATTGCCTGGCAAGAGACCAACTATCTCGGCTATACCGTCGGGGGCGGGCAGGTCAAGCCCCTCGTCGGGAAAGTCCAGGCCCTCCTGGACTGTCCCACCCCATCAACCAAACGGCACGTTCGGCAGTTCCTGGGCCTCGTTGGGTATTACAGACGGTTCATCCCCCAGTTCGCGACCATCGCAGCACCCTTAACTGGGCTTCTGACGAAGGACAGCCCCCGGCAGGTACGATGGTCCCCCGAATGTGAAGCGGCCTTCCGGACACTGCAGAAGTGCCTCTGCCAGGAGCCGGTTCTCTATAGCCCAGACTTTAAACGCCCATTCATCCTGCAGACCGACGCCTCCGGCGTAGGATTAGGGGCAGTCCTGTCCCAAGAAGTGGAGGGAAAGGACCACCCCGTAGTATATCTCAGCCGGAAGCTGTTCCCCCGGGAGAGGAATTACGCCGTGGTGGAAAAAGAGGCCCTCGCGGTGAAGTGGGCCTGCGATGCCCTGCGCTTCTACCTCCTCGGGGCCCCGTTCACCCTCGTCACAGACCACGCCCCCCTCCGGTGGCTAATGCGGATGAAAGATAATAATGCCCGCATTATGCGGTGGTACCTCGCCTTACAACCCTACGCATTTACGGTCCAGCATCGAGCAGGTAAGGACCATACGAATGCGGACTTCCTATCCCGCATGGGGGAGATGGCAGGATCTGGCCCCGACAGGCGGGAGCCAGTCTTAAGGGGGGGGGTGTGTAGTGAGTCGGTGTGGCTCCCCTCCTGCCCAGAAGAGGGAGCCCACGTGCCGGCACCAGAGTGGGTGGGACCACCACCGCCTGTCCCCGCCCCCCGGAAGTCAAGGGGCGGGACAGGAAGTATAAAGGCCGGCCGCCAGAGCTCAGTTGGCGGCCAGCCACCACAGGGAGCAGACGTGCGGCCGGGAGCTCCCGGCCAGGAGACCGTCGAAGACCCTAGCTGGCCTGAGCTACCCCGGGCCCGCTACGAGGAGGAGCCGCCGGAGCCCGTTCACGCCCGCCACTGGGAGAACCCCTGGGAACCGAACCCCGCTAACCCTGAGGGTGAGACTGGACCCGAACCCCTCAGCCCCTGCTGCTATCCAGAGGAGCCGCCTGAGGACCATTGGCCGGACTTCCCGGCAGAGCTACCAGACTTGCCGCCGAGCCCGGGCAGAGAGGAGCCCATGCAGGTGGACTGGCCCGATCCCGGCGCAACGACCGAGGTAGGCTGTGAGGGGGATCACGGAAGTAGCCCGGGGGTAGCCGACCCCGGTCCGGCTGCAACTGAGTGTGAGCCTATGTCAGTGTGTTGCGGTCTGGATACCCCACTGACCAGCAGCGGCAGCAACCGCTGTTAGGGCCCCGGGCTGGAACGCAGTGGAGTGGGTGGGCCTGCGTTCCCCCCTGCCACCCTCCGTACGGGTGGCAGGCTTCCCCCTCACCCAACGCTCGGCTACAGAAGCCGGGGCCTTGAACTATTTGCCTGCTCAGCCCCTGCAACAAGGGCCTGAGCCTAACTGTGTTTGCCCCGCCCTGATCCAGGGCCTGGCCTTTGAACTATTTACCCGCTCAGCCCCTGCAACAAGGGCCTGAGCTAACTGTGTTTGCCCCGCCCTGATCCAGGGCCCGGGCTCTGAACTGTCTGCTCGCTCAGCCCCTGCAACCAAGGGCCTGAGCCTAACTGTGTTTGCCCCGCCCTGATCCAGGGCCTGGGCTCTGAACTGTCTGCTCGCTCAGCCCCTGCAACCAAGGGCCTGAGCCTAACTGTGTTTGCCCCGCCCTGATCCAGGGCCTGGGCTTTGAACTGTCTGCTCGCTCAGCCCCTGCAAACAAGGGCCTGAGCTTAACTGTGTTTGCCCCGCCCTGATCCAGGGCCTGGGCTTTGAACTGTTTGCTCGCTCAGCCCCTGCAACAAGGGCCTGAGCCTAACTGTGTTTGCCCCGCCCTGATCCAGGGCCTGGGCTTTGAACTATTTACCCGCTCAGCCCCTGCCATAAGGACCTGAGCCTAACTGTGTTTGCCCCGCCCTGATCCAGGGCCTGGGCTCTGAACTATTTGCCCGCTCAGCCCAGCAAGCAAGGGTCTGAGCTAACTGTGTTTGCCCCGCCCTGATCCAGGGCCTGGGCTCCTGAGCTTTAACTGTGGTTGCTCCGACTCTGCACCAAAGAGCCGGAGTTTCAGGACTAACTGACTGCTTATTCCCAGAGTAGTGAGTCGGTGTGGCTCCCCTCCTGCCCGGAAGGGTCGAGCCCCGGCTAGGACCTACTACAATGCCCCGAGACTGAACCCCAGCCAGATGGAAACCTGTACAAATTATAAGGATTTCAGGGTGGGAACTGGGAATTTTTCCAGGACTTTGTATGTTTCTGTGCTGAGCGTGCAGCACTGAAGACTTGTTAAAACTTTATTTCAAGCAACATTTTGTCCCTAACAAGTGAGATGAAAAGAGAGCAAATGAGCCAGCCAGAGGATTTTTTTTAAAAATTGCAATTCAAACTATTGCTAATTAAATCTTCAGTGTAAATCAGTTTCTCTCGCTGTAGCCCATTAAAATGAATCCAGAATCCAAACTACTCTCAGGAAGATATTTATGTATATCAGCTTTAAAAAAACCCAGCACCAGAGAAATTGCATCAGAAGCCAAAGAAAATAGTTCAGTTGGGAGAAAATACAAAGCATTTTTCTAAGCTAACTCCACAATTGCTACCCTTTTCCTTTCAACTGCTGTGTTGTCTCTACTGTCCCTACAATCAAACTATGAGGACAATTAACACCAAACCAAGTGTTTCTTAGTAGAGGGAGACAATTTTAAACACCTTGAAGGGTTCCATTGAGAATCCTTGACCTAAATCTGTCTGTCTTCTTATTTCAGTGGTTCTCAAACTGGGGCCACCGCTTGTGTAGGGAAAGCCCCTGGCGGGCCGGGCTGGTTTGTTTACCTGCCGCGTCCGCAGGTCCGGCCGATCGCAGCTCCCACTGGCCGCGGTTTGCTGCTCCAGGCCAATGGGGACTGCTGGAAGCGGCACGGGCCGACGGACATACTGGCCACCGCTTCCCCATTGGCCTGGAGTAGCAAACCGTAGCTAGTGGGAGCTGCAATGGGCCGAACCTGCGGACGCAGCAGGTAAACAAACCGGCCTGGCCTGCCAGGGGCTTTCCCTACACAAGCGGTGGCCCTACTTTGAGAACCACTGTCTTATTTGGTTGGGCAGAAGGTGATTTAAAGTCAAACTGTGACTTCGTGGGGTATTGTACATATACTACAGCAATCAACCATAATGATTCAAACCACATGCAGAGAATGTGGTAAAATTCTGTATTATTTTTATGAAAAGTGTGTGTAACTCAGTTTCCCTATTCACTGCTATATTGCTACCCACTTGATCTGAAGGGGTTAATCTCTTTCCAGAGACAAGGGCTAAGCCAGGAAGTGACTAACACGTGGGTCAGGTAGGCATGTTGTTGTAGATGGGCTATCAAGAACTGTCAACGTGTGAATGGAGCTACCTTGGGGCATACAATGGAAGACCAACCTCTGGATCCTTAATTGTCCATGGGATTGTCTCACCACAACCCCTGCCCTCCCCAAAACCAAGATGGAGGAGGGGGATCATACATGAAATAGCGTGACTGGAACTTGAGGCCTTGGCTACACTTGCAAGTTACAGCGCTGTAAAGCCTCCCCCAGCGCTATAACTCACTCCCCGTCCACACTGGCAGGGCACTTACAGCGCTGTATCTTTCTGGGTACACCGCTGCAGGTACTCCACATCTCCGAGAGGAATAACAGCTGCAGCAGAGTGGCTACGACTCACGGGTGTGAGTGTAAACGCTTGCAGCGCTGTACTAATCACCTTGTCAAGTGGCCAATCCTCTCCATTGTTGTGACCGGCGGCAGGAATGCGGAAGTGCTGGTTTCAAAGCTCGTACCACAGAGAAAAGCAAACAGTTTGCAGCTTGCTTTGAGTGAGTAAATGAATGAGCAGGGGACCGGGAGTTCGGAACTTGCAAAATAGAGAGCTGACATGCTCCAAAAAGCACTCTCTCTCCCCCCACACTCCCTGTCACAATCTCCGCGCCCCCTTCCCCTTCGTTTTGAAAAGCACGTTGCAGCCACATGAATGCTGGGATAGCTGCCCATAATGCACTGCTCCCAACACAGCTGCAAATGTTGCAAGTGTGGTCACACCACTGCGCTGGCAGCTGGCAGTGTGGACAGACTGCAGCGCTTTTCCCTACTCAGCTGTACAAAGACAGGTTTAACTTACAGTGCTGTACAGCTGCAAGTGTAGCCAAGGCCTGAGACAAAGGGCTGAGGTGTTAGGAGATATGGAGAAGAATCCTGCTTCACAGGATTCCTGCAACATGGAATTCAATCCAGGGATGGCTGGGGAAGGTAAGGGAGGTTTTGCTGGCAACATGCAGTTGGCTTTCCAGGCCAGGGCAAAGCAGGGCCTACCTGCCCAATGAAACAAGGAGAAGTTGACGAATTAGGCGACAGATGTGTGTAGGCCAGTGGTTCTAAAACTGGGGCCGCCGCTTGTGTAGGGAAAGCCCCTGGCGGGCCGGGCCAGTTTGTTTACCTGCCGGGTCCGCAGGTTTGGCCGATCGCGGCTCCCACTGGCCGCGGTTCGCTGCTCCAGACCAATGGGGGCTGCTGGAAGTGACACGGGCTGAGGGACGTACTGGCCGCTGCTTCCAGCGGCCCCCATTGGCCTGGAGCAGCGAACCACGGCCAGTGGGAGTTGCGATCGGCCGAACCTGCGGACCCGGAAGGTAAACAAACTAGCCCGGCCCGCGAGGGGCTTTTCCTACACAAGCGGCGGCCCCAGTTTGAGAACCACTGGTGTAGACTTTGCTTAGAAACAAGATGGGTGAGGGAATATCTTTTCTTGAACCAGCTTCTGTTGGTGAGAGAGACGAGCTTTCGAGCCACACACAGCTCTTCAGGTCTGGGGAAGGTACTCCCAGTGTTGCAGCAAAATGCATAAGTAGCTAGCACATATTATAAGGGACCATTTCAGGTGGACTTTGCTTTATCATTTTAATCCTATGACCCTAAACACTGTATTCCAGTTGACTAATAAATGATGTCTTATTTGGAAAAGGCTGTGCTGTATTGCTGCAAACATCTGCTAGTTGCATAGCTCCCCAGAGGGTAAATCTCCAACAGGGGACCAAGTTCCTTTGGAACCTCACAGAGAGAAACAGGTGCAGACCCACTCTCAGAGTAGCAGTGCCCAGAAGGACTCCCCCCTTTAGAAAAGTGGAGGCCCCAGGCCCACAAAGAAGGGATACACTCCCTAAAAGACTATAGTGCAAGAGTCGGCAACGTTCGGCACGCGGCTCGTCCGGGGTAAGCACCCTGGCGGGCCGGGCCAGTTTTATTTACCTGCTGACGCGGCAGGTTCGGCCAATCGCGGCCCCCACGGGCCGTGGTTCGCCGTCCCGGGCCAATGGGGGTGGCGAGAAGCCGCAGCCAGCACATTGCTCACCCACGCTGCTTCTCGCCGCCCCCATTGGCCCGGGACGGCGAACCGCGGCCAGTGGGGGCCGCGATTGGCCGAACCTGCCGCGTCAGCAGGTAAATAAAACTGGCCCGGCCCGCCAGGGTGCTTACCCCGGCGAGCCGCGTGCTGAACGTTGCCGACCCCTGCTATAGTGGTCAGAGACAGAGCATGCCCTGTGGATCCTTGATAATAATACACCTTGCAGTAGTGGTCTGCAGTATCTATTATAGAATACTGCAGCATTTCTTTTAATGATAAACTGCTGTACTACACAGAGTAAATACATTTAATTCAAGAGCAGCAGAACCCAGCCATATCCATAGTTTTCTAAGCAAATGTCTTGTCCCTTCCACTTGGACACCAATCCTGGTAAGCTGCCTCCAGCAGAGACTTTGTAACGCTAACACTGCGATCACATTTCGTTGCATTGGTACACAGCATTACCACTTCTCCGAGGAAATAGAATTATGTGCATTGCCAAACTAACATGGGATCAACATGTAATGTCTGAGCGTATGTTTCTTGATCAAAGGTTCTTAGCGAGATAGGACCTCCAACAGCGCTGATGTGCCACATGTTCCAACACTACATGCCAGTTTCAGCCTGGATCACACCCTTACTTTAGGCCAGAAGGTACGGATTCCAGTCCCACGCTCAGATCAGGCTCCGATGTTGAAGTTTAGTGAAGGGTGCTGAACTGGGAGAGGTGGTATTAAGCAGGGATCCCTTGTCTCCCACCTCCGATGGCTGCTGAGGTGAAATTTAAAGAACTCACTGCATTAGTTGAAAAGCTTTATCCCACAACCCAATATGCCCTTTCTAAATTAAACAGCTTCACGTGCTGTGAGAGCTAATCGCTGCTTTTTTTCTCCTGCACGATCACTGTATTACTGGTATCTAAGGGCTTGTCTACATGGGGCCACATCATGAACTGGAGTTGTATGACTCAAAGAGTACTCTGATGTGTTGCCCCCTAACACGTAGACGCTGCTGGCGCATCCTAAAAGATACCTAGTTCACACTGATGTAGTCCCATTTCAAACAGGACGATAACATATACTAGGGTAAATTTTTAATGATTTTTTTTTAAAAGTAAACGGAAGCAGATCTCTATTTTATTTCAGCCTTCCCCAGCAGTGTTGGTAATCCAAATGCACAAACACCAGGACCAAGTGTGAGAACCAGAAACTGAAAGGGACTATAAGCAGAAAGGGAAATGGACCAAGCAGGCCAGTCTGTGTTCTCCACAAAGATTGAATATGTTTCCGATAGAAAACAAACAACGGCAGTGAAAAGTTAAACCTTTAAAAGAACAAACCCTCCTTCAGTGAGAGAACCCCTTCTCTTCTAAACTGTTATTAACGACAGAGAGAAAGAATATGGACCACATCCTCAGTGGATGTCAATCCAATGGGATATAAACCCCATGCTTCTGGGCACAAACGAGACTTTGACTGTTGGTGGTGAGAAGGAAATATTTCCTGTGAGGAGGTTATTCCAGAAGTATCTGTTTCAGGGTTTCTGGCATCTTTTTCTGAATAATCTGCTACTGGCCACTGTCAGTTATAGGATATTAAACAAAAGGGATCACTGGTCTGATCCACTCTGGCAATTCCTACACTGATTTACTGAGGATCTGGTCCTTAGACATTAAGTATGAGATGTACATTGGCAGTGCCCATTTTATCCTCATATTGCATATGGGCTTGGAATATTGATTGTAGGAACTTGTTAACCTACAGGATATTTAGCCAAGCCTAGCCCTCCAGCTGGGTGATGGAAGCTTTGTTTTAAGGTGTTTACTCTTCCAATTGCATATGAACATTTCATGAAGCGTTAGTCTGCAGTTTAGCTTGTACAAGTTGATTTTCCTCCTAGTAATGCCCGTGTTAGGGTGGTGAAAGAGGTGACAGGGCTGTTGTTTTTATGCTGTCAGGATAAATTAGCAGTAAAGACTTTGGTCTTTAACCACAATGGTTTTTTACAAGTGTAATTTTCAGCTGACAAAAGGTATTTCACAGAACAGAATGTTTCCCGCTCTGGTTTCACCGTGCATATTTTTCTCTGCCTGCCCTGCCCTTTGACTCATTTGCCAACCATGAGAACACAGAAGGGAATCAACCTCCAAAAAAGGCAGAGTCTGCCTTCTGCCCAACATCTCATAGCAATTTATAGCTGTTGGTGGTGATGGTAGACAAAAGGATGATTTACACTTCGCTTTCTATTAGGGGAGGATAACAACCACCCCAGAAAGAGGAAATCTCCCCCTCTGCTCAACTAGGAGGCTGTTGCCTTGCTGCACCTGATGCATGGAGGAGAGACCTGCCCGAGGACAGCTGTGTGGCGCTTGTTTTCACACACGTTAGCAGGTGGATCTAAAGCCTATTGGGAACGCTGGTCTTTAATTCCAGCTGCTAACTCGTGTGAAAACTGCAAACTGCCTTGTCTTCACTGGGATTTTACCTTGAGTTGGCTCATTTGAGTTAAGGACACACCTATTTTTTTCCATTGAAGACAAGGCCTTTGTGTGAGGCTGGCAGAGCAGGTGCCAGCTCATGCCAAGGTCCCTCTGTCTCAACTGAACACTGACAGATGCACAGCTGGAATCTGGCTGCTGTGGGTTAATATCCATAGAATTGGTATTCAAATGATAAGAATGTCTGTAGTGTTGGACTTTTATTGAATGCTTGAGATTGCTGCCTGCATGAATCTTTCTTGTAATAGCTGCGTTCCATATTGTAATGCAATATTTGAATGGTTGTATTGTGAGCCTCTGTGACTGTATGACTCACTATACAGGAGAGGGACGTTAATTAGTGTGGAGCACTGCTCTTCTACAGAAATTGTTACACTCCACCCAGAAGAGGAGACCCAGGAATAGCAGGTGGGCTCTGGTTGGATCTTACAACTGGAAACTCCCTACATCTGGATCGAGAAACCATCAGCAAAAAGGACTAAAATCTGTTATTGTTCTGCTGTCCTCCCCTGAAGATGAGTCATGCAAGTGGACTCTTCACATCGGCTAAGTTTGCAGCTCACAGCACATGGCAGGAAGGGGATAAAAACCTCAAACCAAAGAAACTAAGCATCTCTATGGTGCTTGGACTCTGCAGGGGACAGAGTGGGGTGATGCATGGTGTTTCTAAGCATAATCAAGAGATCCCCAGCTGCTTAGCCTGGGTTAGCCCTAATGGTCAAGTATAGCTTGCTGATTATAGAATAAGGTTGCCAACCTTCTAATTGCTGACAATTGGACCCCCCACACCACATCCTCTGCTCCGCCTCTTCCCTCGAGGCCCCACCCCCACTTGCTTGTCTTCTCCCCTCCCCCCCCCCCCGCTCTCCATCACTTGCTGCTCTCCCCCCTCATCCTGCCTCCTAGCCGGATCCTCTCCACTTCCCTCCCCCCACCCCAGCTAGGCTCCATCTGCTCAAGGGCTGCAGCCTGAAGCGGAGCCTGCCTGCCCACGAGATGCAGATAGGAGGTTGCCCCGGCTGAGCTGGGTCTGGCCTCAGTTGATGACCCAGTGCCTCTCCCCCGTGGCCACAGTAACTGGACATTGGGTCAGTACATCTGACCAGACACCACCAGGTCCCCTTTTTGACCAGACTTTCTGGGTGAAAACCAGGCACCTGGCAACCCTATTATAGCAGCCAATATTACCTTTTGAAACCTAAGACCAAAACATATTTGTGTGTCTGTTTACTTGCTTTAAACTTGTAAATAACTTTCTAATTTCCTTTACCCATTTAATAAATCTTCATACAGTTTGTTATAGGATTGGCTACCGGCATTGTCTTTGGTGTGAGTCCTAAAGCGCAATTGACATGGGGTATATGACTGGTCCTTTAGGATCAGGGGTAAACTGAATATTGCTGTGATTCTTGGTATGCCAGGCCATATGCTACAGAGATATGCTCACCTGGGTGGCAAGACAGACCGGAGTACCCAAGGGGACTGTGTTACTCTGTAAAAGTGCCTGAGGAGTTTGCACTTGGTGCAATTGGTTGGTGAAATCTAAGTTTAGAACTCTCAACCAACTGGGGGTTTGTACCCTGGTTTTTAACAGTCTGCCTGAAGCTGATATTCATGCTCTTGCATCACCCTTGTCTTTAACTCCACCTGCTAACTCAAGTGAAAAATACAAACTGCCTTGTCTTCACTGCGATTTTACCTTGAGTTAAGGACACACCTTTCTTTTTACACTGAAGACCAGGCCTTAGTTAGGGAGGGTTCTACTTCCCTCAGGTAGGATTTCATAGATTAAAACCAATATCATAAGCTCCACTTGGAGACCAGTAGGCAATGCAGATCCCAAAGCATGGCAATGCATGCTGCCAGCACGTAGCACTGCTCACTCTGTGGTTAGTTGCGTTCCACTCCTGCTTCCGTTTCCAAATGGATTTACAACATTGCAATAGTCCAACAGTGAAGTTACAAGAGCATGGATCGCAGTGGAAGATCTACATCTGAGAGCAAAGATCTCAACCTCCTGGCTGGAGATGGAAGAAAGCCATGCTGGTCTCTGCTGTGAGATGGTAATCTAAAAGGAGCCAGGGATCTAGCACCACCCTTATGTTGCAAACTGAAGTGAGCAACGGCAGACTGACACCCTCATTCAAAGAAGATGAATTAAGGTTAGTAGCTGTGAGTAATAAGTAAAGGAGACTAAGTCTAGCTCAGGGGATTTTTCATGGCAAGAACCTGCTGTGTGGCTTTTCCTGAAGTCTGTATGCTCCTCATTACCTTACCTCCTGTCTTTTCATTTAATTCCCCGGTTTGGTAAGGCAAAAGCCCAGATGGAGGATTCAATCACTGGAGCCTATCTTTCCACATTATATTTCTTCTCTCAACTCAAACTGAGATTTAGCATCAGTTAACTTCTCCAGTACCTGAGGGGCAGGGGGAGTACTAAATATAAAAAAAAAAACTCTTGACAAATTAATATCCCCCAGAGCCTGGGGGGTTAACAATCTCTGGCATGAGGAGATTCAGAGGCCCAGAGAGGAATGGGCAATTCATGCTGGAGCCAGATTACCTTTGGTTAAATCTATTTCTCATTGACTTGCAAGAATAAATGTGTCAGGGGCATAGAATAGATTATTTGGTAATAATAAAGCTTCCACTCAGCTCATTTGGTACAGTGAGTGATACTAAGCCTTCATTGCGGAGTATAGCCATTTGCAAAAGAGGGGATTGAAATCCACCTCCACAGGTCCAGACTCTCTTCAGATAGTCCTTCCTTTCACTCCTCATAGTCCATCTCCTCTTCTCTTCAGGGTTCTCTTCCCTGTCACATAATCTTTATGTTCTAAGCACCTGCTGTTTTCTCCCAATATCACCAATCGTCCTGATGTGCTCGCTAGTCTTGGGTTCTCATGAGCCTCCGCTCACTCACTACGCTCACCCCTTTGTCTGCAAATTCTTCTGTCACTTTATTCAGAAATATAAAGAAGTTATTTTCTGAGCATTTTTAAGTCAAAAATTACATTAGTAGACCCCTTAAATAGAGAACACTGTTGACCCCTCAACACAAGTCAGTACAAAGCAGATTGGCATGCCCCATACATTTCACTCTTCATTGTGGATGGCCAGCTGGGTCACAATACCGATGACCAAAAATGGAGCAGACCTTCACCAGTTATGCTTTCCTGATATTCTGCCCTGCAACAGCAGGAGACGTCTTCTTTGAGTGAAGGGGTTTGGAAGTAATAGGCCTCAGAGCCTTTACTGGTGGGCAACAGTAGTCTGTCACCTAATCTGTGGGACAATGCATCTTGTAGGGATGTTGTCTAAAAGCTGAACAGAGAATGGATACAGAAATCACCTCCCTGCCCTGACGTAGGAAAATGGGATTTGTTCAATCTGTCTGCTCCTCTTGGTTGCATTTGAAGTGACGCTGACATTTTATTAATACTGCGTTAACCAGGTTTACTTCTTTTGCCTCACCCTTCATCGCCCCCGCTCTGGATGGGCCTACCCATGCTTCTCACAGCCATGACCATTCCCTTTCTGTTTCCCTGTTACGTTATACCCTTTAATAGACTGGGCGGAACTCACATCAGAACCCATCACCATTTCTTCTAACTCAGGGGATCTCAACCTCTCTTCCTGAGGGCCCCCCAAAATGCTGTAAAAATTCCATGACCCACCTATGCCAGAACTTTTTTTCTGCATATCCAGTAGATTAAAAGCCAGGGCTAGAGTTAGGAGGAGGCATTAGGAGGTAGCAAGCAGGGTAATTACCCAGGGCCCCACCCCACGGGGGACCCCACGAAGCTAAATTGCTCAGGCTTCGGCTTTCAACCCCAGGTAGCGCGACTTGGGCTTTGGCTTTCTACCCTGGACTCAGTGAGTCTAACACCAGCCCTGCTCTGTGGTTTATTTTGGCAGACCCCTGAAACCTGCTCATGGGCCCCTGGTTGAGGACCTCTGTTTTAACTCACACAGAAGGATGGACCTCTTCCTTCATCTATGAGACTCTATAAGGAATAGAGTGCATTCTGCCTCTACTGTCCCTTTAGGCTATGCTGTCCCAAAGAACAAAAGTCTGTTGCTTGGAAGTCAATCCTGGGTCTTGCACATACTAACAAAGAGCACTATTCACTGGATCTTGTGGCCTTCCTTGAGCCTCTCTTTTTCTGTTCCTTTTTTTATTATCATTTGTATTGTAGTAGTTTCCAGAGGTCCACATTAGAATCAAGCCCCTGTTACAGTTATCCTCATTTCTAAGTTCTTCCTCCAAGCACTAGGGAAACGGAGACTGCATTTCAAGAAGATGGGTAGCTCCTCCTGGAGTATCTCATGCCATTCAACATTAAGAACTCCCTCAGCCTCATCCTTGATACACAACTAGAACATGGCATTGGGTTGGGAGAAGGAAATTCTCAAAGTACTGCATGGCTGTGACAAGGTTGGGACTCACCACCACAGTGCCTCCTGCTGGTAGTCTCTGGGAATTAACTCAGTCCAGTGGAGCGCCCTCTCCCGGCGGTGTCCCGCCCGTTGTCTCGCCCTCGGTTGGCGTCTGAGCCCTCTTCCGGATCACTGCCCTCTGCCAGTGCCCCTCAGTCCATCCACACCCACTTCCAGGGGGTTGGTGATCAGCAGTCTTCCTGCACCCCAGCCAATGTGGGCAACTGCACCCCCAAAGTCACACCCCTCTTGGCAGGGTGTTGGTGCAGCCCAAGACAGCCACTCCCGTCAGCTGGGTGTAAGGCAAGGGGGAAGGGGGTGATCCATGCCCAACCACTAACTCTGGGTCCCAACCCAGGGACCCTCTAGTGGCAGCCATCCTGCCCTCCTTCTCTCACTCCATCTGTCCATGTCCCTGGGCTGCTTCCCCTTCAGCCCCTCACACCAGCCAGGCCTGCAGCCTGGCAGACACCGGGCTGGAGTTCCCTTCTGCTCCCCCCAAGGCCTGCCCAGCACTGCGCTGTCCCAGGTGCTAGTCTCCCGCCCTGGAGACAGACCTTCCCCTGTCAAATGCCTGGGACAGACTGACTGCTCCCGTCCTAAGCAGCCTTTTTATAGAGCTGAGCCTGGCCTTGATTGGCTGCCTCCAATCTGGGCTCTGATTGGCTCCCAATAAGCCCTTCTCTTATTGGCTGCCCATCTGCACAGGCCCACTGGCCTGCTGCAGCCTAAATTCTCAGGGGGTGGGGCAGCCGCCCCACTACATTATCCTCCATGTGCTTCTCTTAATGTTGTTCAATCTTGGTCTGATCCATTACTCTTTAATAACCGAAAGTGTTAGTTCCACCCTGTAGCAGATACTTCATGGCGTGTCTCTTGGCTTTTTTTTTTTTTTTTTTTTTTTTTTTTAAGGAAAATCAAGCTGCATTGATCACTTTTAAAAATCTCTTTCCATAAAGGTGGTTTTACTTGTCTCAGGAGATCACTCTGCTGTTCCTCTTGAATTCTGCTTTTAAAAGGAGATGTAAATTAATCTGCATGCACCACACTCAGGGCATGAGTTTTTAATAAAAAAGAAGAAGAGAGAGAGCTTTCTTAGCATATCAGAGGGAAACAGATTAGCATGCCAGGGAATCAAAAACCACTCTGAAAATCCAGGGCTGCAAACCAGGAGGCAGTGGCCACATCCAGTTTTGTGTCCCCTAGGTTAAATAAACCCTTTGTTTTTAGAAGTCCTGCAATGCCTACAACTCTTCAGTCAATAATTGTGTGTGTATGTGTGGGGGGGGTTCTTTTGTTAACAGAGCAGTCATTTTTTGGCTTGAATTTAAAGGAGAAGCTCCAATCACTTATGAGCTATGGAAGAATGCACCATGCTGCCCAATGGCAAACATTCAACCAAAAACATAATTAAATCATCAGTAATAGTAATAATATCTTACATTTCCCTGGCTGTTTTCATCCCAAAGGAGAACATACTTCAGAAATTGCAGACCGCAACCTGCAACAACCTCATTGACTTTGATGGGACTACTCACATGACTGTAAGATTGGGCCTTCTGTATATATATATATATAGAGAGAGAGAGCACCCCCCCCCCCCCCCGCCCCACTGAAATGAATCCACCTCCTTGTAAGGAACAGAACGGCCATTTAACGGTGCACAACATTGCACAATCGTGCTAGGGCAGGACGTGACATACACATTATCCCACTAAAACTGTAGAGGGAATGTCTGTCATTGCTAACCTCTGCTTCTTGTATGTGGTGACTTGGACCCAACAGCCTCCAGGGACAAGCCATGAGAAAAGAATGTGCAAACATGGATCAGTCTTACTTCTGTTCCTCTTCCATTTCAAGGCTTCTCCCCTTTTCCTCCGAATTGAAATGAGACCGGGAGGAACTGGAGAAAGCTCTGTTGGCCTCTCCGTAACAAAACTGGACAAGTCAGACTTGAAAATGGAAGCCACAAAAGAGTCAGCACGGGAAACATCCATGGATTTGCACTTACATTGGAAGCCAGCCTACATGCAGGTGGCATCCATTCATCTCCTCACTTGAGCTTGTTTTCAATGCGGTCTCTGTGAGAACTATGAGTTTTGTCAGACGGATTATGAAACTCAATATAAAATATACACCCTTTATTTTATTGATTGATTTATGGAAGAGGAGGAAGGAAAAAAGTCTCTTGCTCATTCACTTCTTTTGAGGGATTTAAGAGTTGCCTTAATCAGTTTTCCTTCCAACCCCAGTTAAAAAAAAAAAAATCTCCTTCCTCCTTCAGTTTACTGGCTTATGAAATGGGAGGCCTCGTCTCGCAGCAGAGAGCAAATGTCATATTATTTATTCACTTACTTGGGGGGCATTTTGGGAAGTTTGATTTCTCAGCCACGTCCCTTCCATGTAAAGCAAGGCTGGGGATTGCATCTGGAGAAGGCTGGCTCGTCCTTTCCTCTTTGGGATATATGAATATAAATGTAACAATAAGGTTTATTGACCAAATGTCAAATTTTTCGGAAACGCTTCTCCCCTTCACCTCCTCTGCTTCAGGCTACTTGACTGTATATTCATTATGTATAAAGGAAGGGAGTGTTGTCTAGTGGTGAGAGCAAGGGGCTGGCCATCAAGAGTCCTTGGTTCTATTCTTCGCTCTGGACTAAAACCATACAGTAAATTAGTAGCAATTATTTTACTTCTGTGTGCCTCAATTTACCCCGCCAGCTTAACCATACATATAAGCTCTGCTTTGCTTTTCCATTCTAATCTAATGACCCTAAGACACAGTATTCCAGATGACTAAAAAATGCCATCTTTCTTTGAAAAGTATGTTTTGTGTCACTGCAAACATCTGCTGGTTGCATAGCTCCCAAATGGGATAAGTCTCTGACAGGGATCTAAACTCATTCGGACCTACTCTGGAAGCCAGGGTGAAAAATGGGTGCTGAATCCAGGGTGCCCAGGCTTGGAGTAGTGGAGCTCTGAGACTCCGCCTTGCAAAAAAAAAAAGGGGGGGGGGTACGTTCTCAGAGAGATTATATAGAGGTCAGAGAGAAGCTTGCCGTTTAGATCCATGGCAGTTGGCCTCTAAGTGCTGCCATAATAAAAAGTAATAACTAATCATACCATTAAATGTTTGCAAGGTGCTTTGAGATCCGTGGCCGACAGGTGCTATGGAAGTATGAGTGTTTGTCATTGCAAAATGTGTTTTGAACTTAATTTGAATATATGAAACCTCGTAAAATGAGAGGAAGTCAACACAACTGAATCCAACAAAGAGAACAGGAATAGACAGCTACTGATGTGTTAAACACAGATGTCACTGAAATATTTTGTAATAAATCTGATGCAAACATTTCTATTCTTACTAGGATTTCTTTGTAAACTCTTTTTTACACAATATCTAAATGTTGGGGCTAAAAATAGCTGACAACGGTGGCTTTTTAAACTATTTATATTTTTCTGACATTTTCTCCTCCTGCATAATTCTGCTGCGCTCCCTGGAAACATGACAGCCGGAACTCTTGGGGTAGAGTTCTGATCTCACACCAGTTTTAGATTGGTGAAGCGGCACTGAATTGTATGACTTACTCCTGAATGGCACCGGTGCAAATGAAATCTGAATCAGTCCTTTGCTTTATGCTGAAATTCAGTGAGCAAGAAAATAAAATCCCATCAACACATGGGCATTAATAATGCATTGTGACATGTATTTATGGACCCCTGTGGAGATGTGTGTTTGCTCACCACTGCCCTCTAGTGGAATATCTAATTTACTCCATCAACGGAATTTCTAATGCATTCATCACAGTGGAACCTGGGAGTTATACACAAAATAAAGGGTAATATATGTCCCAAGGGTGGACCTAGCCCTCTTCTTAAGTGGTATTCAGCTTAGCGGTTGCTTCACATGAGTAGCTTTCTTGGGCCACCAGTATATCCAGTTTACCGCAGAAAGTCCAGGTCAGCATTAGAAATGCATGTGTCTACTAGACAGACCTGTCTTATGCCTACAGGACTTACTTCTTTATTCAGCAGGGAAGCCTGTGGCATTTAGATCTGAATGTTTGAACTCCATTTGAATTCCGTTGCTGCTGCTTGATGTTTTATGTATACAGGCTTCGAGGGTTAAGTGGGCTTTTGATGGGGTTTCAGTAATCACCAAAAGAGCATGAATTTATCCCAGTTCAACAGACTAGGTAAGTTGTAGATGGGAGAGAGCATCTATATGTATTTTTAAACTTCAACAACAACATCCAATTATTTAAGGGAGTCTAGCCAGCTGCTCTCCTGTCTAAAACTGGGTATGGAAAGTGGGAAGTCTTTGTTTAGCTGGCTATGGTGGTGTGCAGAAGCCTTCCGTATAAATTTACACATTTATCAAGCCTTTGTGGAATAATAAGCTACGATCGAGCCAGCCTGGGGCAGCCTTGTGTAATTGTTATGATTTGTTTTGCAGATACAGTACAAATTCCATGGTAATCTTTCCTGAATTTTAATAAGGGGGAAAGGAAGACTTAATTAAAGAGTTCTTTGTGCTGTTTTATAGCAACTGCCATCTGCAAGTGCTTCAACTCTGCTTCTTATCTCTATCATGCAGCCCAGAGCTTTGCCTTTGTAGACCATGGCTAGGATGGAGGCTCAGGGGGAGAGAAATAACAGAACAATCTATTTTTAAGAAAGCATACGCTACCCACTCATGTTCAGTGGCCTGGGCAGAGTCCTTTGATAAACGGTGTGACATTTACAGGCCATTTGCTGGCATTATTCCACAGTAAATTAATGTTTACATTGTACAGGGCTTGCACCTGTTTTTGTTCTTTTAGGGTGGATGTAGAACTATATGATTTCTGCCTAGTGGGAACTTTTCCAAATGGAACTAGAAGGCGTTTTATTTTTACCCAAAGAAGTAGGGAAATATATCAGCCAACTTTTTCAGAGGAGCTGCTCGGGGCACAGCCGGTGAAAAGGAGATGGTCTTCTCAGCAATAACAAATTCATTTGTACGAAGATGATGAATATAGTTTGTTTGGAAAGTGGTCAGGTCAATATTGCTATCTGTTAAGGTTTTCTGTAATAGTTGTTATAGAGGCTTATAATTAAGGCTGAGTACCCTACGTCAGAAGGGATCTGAAGACCCAAGTAAGGTGATGGATTTGTTCACAAATATGATCTGAAATTTGGCCTGCATTTCAGAATAGGTCCGGTCTGACAATTGTTTATAACTCTTGAGATTAACTCTCCTTGGCTTGATACACTGAGAACAAACGCAATTCACTGAATTACAGGAGCTCCTTTTTGTGCCAATTCCCCCCCGTTTTCAGTAAAATTATGTTGAGTTGTTTGATGGGTTTTTTGGCGATCTCAGAGCATCGATATGCAGGTGTCTCATTTTTGCCTAGGCAAGTACCAGACAGCTCGATCCAAGAGCTAGTATATTTCAACATACAGTATGAAAGATGCTTAGATCAAGCCTAGGCACAAATGCAAAGAAAGCAATACTAACAATAGCCAAAACACCTGACCAAATATAGAGACCTGGTCTGGGGAGTTCAGATCTACACTGGGTTCTCTTTCTGTGGTGAGCACAGTGTGGACAGAGCCCCATTGACTTCAGGGGCCTGCCTACAAGAAATTCATTGCAATATCAGGATTTAATGCTGATCACAAACTTTCTCAAAGTTTAATGCCCATCTTCTTTGGTTTCTGGTTTAATCCCATTAAAGAGTTCTGCCCCAGGTGTAAAGTTTGGAGAAGTTCAGATCTGGCACTTCACCATATCAACTATGTTTTATAATATATGGAGATATACCTATCTCATAGAACTGGAAGGGACCTTGAAAGGTTATCAAGTCCAGTCCCCTGCCTTCACTAGCAGGACCAATTTTTTTTTGCCCCAGATCCCTAAATGGCCCCCTCAAGGATTGAGCTCACAATCTTGGGTTTAGCGGGCCAATGCTCAAACCACTGAGCTATCTCTCCCCCCCCTAATGTTGACAATATATCACTTTGTAGTGGTGAAACTTTAGTGTTAATGTCTGAATTTATGGTAAGCATATTTGAGACTTTCAGTACATTCAAATTAATCTTATGAGTACATATTAAAGAGAGCCAATTGATCTAAATAACTGTGGGACGGGATGCAAATATGTGTTCATATTTTTAAATGGGGTGCAGGACAGAATTTGGTGCAGGACCTTTGTGGCATGTCCTGAAAGTCAAGAGATTCTGGCTATTTTGGGACCAAACAGGAATTGTTTTGGGGCAGTTCTCACTAGCTGATGACCATGGTCCCTTCTGGCCTTGGAATCTATGAGCATGTGCCACAGAAAAAGAACTCACTGCCAGCTGCTCCCTCTCTTTTATACTGATAAAACTCCAGGACTGCATTTAGGACTTAATAAGTCTTAATAAGTCAAAACTAGCCCCTTAAACTCAATCCATAGCCTGGCAGGAGTTGTGTGAAACAGTTTGAACTTATCCACAAAATCTAACAGGTTTCAGAGTCGCAGCCATGTTAGTCTGTATCCGCAAAAAGAACAGGAGTACTTGTGGCACCTTAGAGACTAACAAATTTAGTTGAGCATCTTTCTTCATCCAAAGAAGTGGGCTGTAGCCCATAAAAGCTTATGCTCAAATAACTTTGTTAGTCTCTAAGGTGCCACAAGTACTCCTGTTCTTTTCACAAAATCTGAGTTACTTCACCAAACACACCAGATTTTTTTCCTTAAAAAAGAGTAGGTTTATTCAGAGAATATAAAATCAAAAAATAGATTGATTTCTTGTCCCCTGAGCTAAAGAAAATGAAACCTAAAAGATATCTTCAATCTATACCTCCTTCTGCTTAGAGATGTTCATTCCCAGGTTTGAATCCCTTGAGAATCATTTTTTCTTGCTGATCCATTTGCCCCATATTGCTCTGTCTTTATTTCCCTTTCCTTACACTGTGTGTGTGTGTGTGTGTGTGTGTGTGTGTTGCCCAAGGCCACCCACTCCTTCTACCCATCTGCATGAGGAGCTGCCTATTCTACTGAGTGCTGTTCTAAAATGCTGCAATCAAGTGGTTATAGCTGGAAGCATCCTCAAGGAGAAGCTTCCAGGATTACACTTGAGCTCTGACTGCTTTGCCCCCATGGTGTTTCCTCTCAGTAGTAGCCATGCTGCTAACTAGTTAGCAGTTGATGTGATGAAAAAAGAGGCCAGAGGGGGAACATAGATAGATAGATATAGATGAGATGTGAACACAAATCTTTGGAGAATATCCTGCCCCTTTTGGGTGTCTGCCAGTTAAGATCCACGTGTAGAAACACCGCTGGGTATACCACCTTCTATTGCAGCTTAGATAAAGACACACAATACACACAGAAAATGTTATGATTACTAAAACTGAGTAGTCCTTCTGCTCTGTGTCTCTCTCAGCTGTGAACTGTGTTGAAGGTTGTTGTCCAAGTGTTCCCCTGAGGATCTACTTGGTTCAGGATAATGCTAAACTAGGTTCCTGATAGCTGCTTGCACAGCAGAGTTCAGAGGTGAGCTTGCAGTTTCTCAGCCCAGGGCCGGCTCTAACTTTTTTGCCTGGCAAAAAAGAAGAGCGCCGCCCCGCCGTACCCCCCCCCCGCGAGCGACGCGCAGCCGAACCCGCCCCCACCAGCGCCGCTGAAATCCCCGCCCCCCCACGCCACCCCGCCCCCTGAGCACCGCGTAATCCCCCCCCAGCACCGCCCCGCCCCCTCCAAGCGCCGCGCCGCCCGAAGCCCCCGCCCCTTCAAGCGACGCACCGTGCCAAGCCCCCGCCCCACCGAGCGCCATGCCGCCCAAAGCCCCGCCCCCCCAGCGCCGCACCGCCTGAAGCCCCCGCCCCCCTCTGAGCACCGTGCCCCCGCACCCGCTCCGAGCGACGTGCCGTGCCAAGCCCCCTCCCCTCTCCGAGCGCCCCGCCGCCGAACCAAAATAAATAAATAAATAAAAATCCTAGCGCCGCCCTGTTCCAAGGTGCCGCCCCAAGCACGTGCTTGGTCGGCTGGTGCCTAGAGCCAGCCCTGTCTCAGACACTCAAAAGAAGCAGCTGCACAAAAAGCAGGATGGAATAGGCACTGGTTCACAGGGGCAAAATCTCTCATCTCAGACCCCAGCTCTGAGCATTATAATCGGCTCTCTCCAAAAGAACGAAAAATGCTAAATCGGGCCTTGGAAGTTCTTGCAAGGTACTGAAATCTAAGCTCATATGTATTTCAGAAAGTACATAACCATTTCTCATTAACTAAGTCTGCTAGAAGAACAAGTTGCACTCGTTATTTTTAAACTAGTGTAGAACACAGATTTTCCAGTTCTGTCTCATTTGAAATGAAAGAAGAAGAAATTAATGGCAGAAACGACAGCAGGTGTCTCATTTCCATATGCTACCTTTGGATAACATTTTCTTTCCGTGCAGACTTTACATGTGTGGGTGTGCCTTGCTAGATGGCCAATGTGTCTGCTTCTTTAGCTCCCTGGATAGAAGCCAGATGGGTGAACCAATTCAGGAGAAATAAGAACTTCTTTAATTTCCTATCTCAAGAAAACTTGCCACATTTCTAAAAATGTTCAGTTAGCTTCTATTTTATTATCCTGCACTGTTGTGAACCCCTTGATCTTTCAGGTTCTAGCTGGAAATACCAACTTACTACAAAGAAATCATTTTCTTGTGAGGTTTCCAACCGCACTTTGCAGAGCCAAAAGGAAGTATGGATAAGCTTCAGAGAAGCAGCCAAACTTAAAATTTTTGAAGCTTACCAATCATTCATTTTCAAGCCAAAAGTTGTACATTCTGTTCTCAGTTCAGCATCTACCAAATCATCAGAAAACTTGGTGGAACCTGTATATATATTAGATCAGTAAAAATGACAGTCCTGATTCTCCTCTCACTCCAGTTTAAATCAAGAGTAACTCCATGGAAGTCAATGGAGTTAGAGACCAGACATATTTAGTAAGAACCTGCTGTAAATTAATCCTGGAACTAAAAATCACTCTCCAAAGATGAAGGGACACCACATCTGCCCTTAAAGGATGATGTCTTCCCAAAGAAATGGGAGATGGATGAAAAACAATTGACTAATTCTGTTACCATTGTGTTACTCAGGTGGGGAGGCGTTTAATCTTTTGTTCTGGTTGGGCTACATTATCCTGTACCAAGTAGATCCTCAGGGGAACACTTGGACAACAACCTTCAACACAGTTCACAGCTGAGAGAGACACAGAGCAGAAGGACTACTCAGTTTTAGTAATCATAACATTTTCTGTGTGTATTGTGTGACTTTATCTACGTTGGATTTCGTGACTTCCAAAGACCTCCGTGACTCCTGCCAACCCCAGGTGGGAGCTGCAGGGTCCCCTGCCACCAGTGGCGGCAGGCGGACCTCCCCCAACTCCTGGTCACCACAGGGGGTGGTGGAGTGATCACCACAGCTCCCATATCCCTGGGCAGCAGGGGGGAACCTTGCAGCTCTCTGCCTCTATAGGCATCAGGAGGGACCCCTGGAGCTCCTGGCCTCCGTGGCAGCAGGGAGAACTCCTGGGGTTTGAAGAGCCGAGCGGCAGGGGACCCTGGAACTCCCAGACCACCCACAGTTGCCCAGGCACCTCATTTTATCATGGATATTTTTAGTAAAAGTCAGGGACAAGTCTCTGCTTTCCTCCCACCCCCCAAACACACAGAGAAATCAAATAAGTAACAAAGCATTTGTTGAACTGATTTTGGAGGGAGGGTGTATAACCCAGCACTTAGGGCAGCAATGAGAGGGAGGTTTAAATTATTCTGAAAGAATGAAGCTCATACATTAATGAATGGAATTAAATGCAAATGGCCTGGAAGGAATCAATAGTTATGAATGAAATTGGTCCTCAAATCCTAATTGAAATGAAAATGAGATGCATGTTCAATATATGCATAATATACAATACATAACACAAGAGTCCTGGGCTAATGAAAAAGACTCCTCCATCATACAGATATATATATATACACAGACATGCAACTGGGGAAGAAAGATAATCCCATTATGAAAAAGTCCTAGAAAGGGGAAGTGGAAAGAATATGCAGAGAGGGGAAGAGGGGCATTGCCTTTGGAAACAGTGAAGTTTCACCCAAGCTAAATTAAAGGAGATATCCTATCTCCTAGAACTAGAAGGGACTTGGAAAGGCCATTGAGTCCAGCCCCCTGCCTTCACTAGCAGGACCAAGTACTGATTTTGCCCCAGATCCCTAAGTGGCCCCCTCAAGGTGGGAACTCCCAACCCTGGGTTTAGCAGGCCAATGCTCAAACCACTGAGCTATCCCTCCCCCCAACAGATCAAACCTGAAAATTTTGTGACAATAACTGCTGAGATCTATGAATACCTGTGAAGCTGAGAGAGGTTATTTTGCACACAGCTCTCAATATTAATTGAAAGCTCTTGTTTGTTTCAAAACTAGCATGCGCTGTGGATTTGTTCTACTCTATATTTTAACCTGTTTTGCTTTAATTGATTGGGTGCTCGCTTGCTACTTGGTTTAGCTGGTCATTTAGTAGATATTTATTGGACTTCCCTCACATGATCGGGAACCATCACCCTTTGATTCCGGCTACACAGAACCAAACTGTTCCTTGGATACAAGCAAGAATTCAATTTTTATTTGTAAAAGTCAATAAACATCAATTTCACCATACACATACAAACCAATGAAAAAATATTTCCATTGATGATCAATGGCTATTAGCCAGGATGGGCAGGGATGGCGTCCCTAGCCTCTATTTGCCAGAGGCTGGGAATGAGTGACAGGGGATGGATCGCTTAATGATTGCCTGTTCTATTCATTCCCTCTGGGGCACCTGGCATTGGCCACTGTCCGAAGACAGTGATTTAGTTGGGGATTGGTCCTACTTTGAGCAGGGGGTTGGACTACATGACCTCCTGAGGTCCCTTCCATCCCTGATATTCTATGATTCTATGAAGACAGGACTGGGCTAGATCAGGGTTTCTCAAACAGGGGTTGCCGCTTGTGCAGGGAAAGCCCCTGGCAGGCCAGGCAGGTTTGTTTACCTGCCCAGTCCACAGGTCCGGCTGATCGCGGCTCCCACTGGCTGCGGATCACTGCTCCAGACCAATGGGAGCTGCTGGAAGCGGCGACCAGTAAGTCCCTCAGCCCACGCCACTTCCAGCAGCTCCCATTGGTCTGGAGCAGCGATCCGCAGCCAGTGGAAGCCGCGATCGGCCGGAACTGTGGACTGGGCAGATAAACAAACCTGCCAGGCCCACCAGCGGCTTTCCCTGCACAAGCGGCGACCCCTGTTTGAGAAACCCTGGGCTAGATGGACCTTTGGTCTGACCCAGTATGGCCATTCTTATGTTCTGTGTTCTTAATCGAAATGCACAGATTGGTAAAGTAAGAAAAATGCTACTTGAGAATTTATGGGAGTTTGATTTAAGGCTGTTTACTTTGGATATTTTGACATGACATTAACAATTTGTCTTTTAACGATTATGAAGCTTTAACTTTTTGAATCTCAAAGTCTACTGTCATTAAATAATTACTGTCTCCCCACCCTTTGTCTGAACCCCTCCCCATAACTTCCCACAACTGTGAAAATTTAAATAGATAAAAGTTGAACAAAAATGTTTAAAACCCATAATTTTTGCACAAACTGTGAAGACTAAAATGGCTATAAAGAGGAAAGAAAGGTAAGAACAAATCAATATTCTCCATCACAATTATTTAAAAAACATCAAATTATGCCAAGCCTACATACAAACGTGGGTTGGGGGATATCTTATTAACTCAGTGGGAGCCAGCTGTGCCCAGAATGGGTAGGATTTGCCCCAAAGTGTTGAACATTCAAGCTTTTTCTTGAAACAATAAAAGCACTTCATAATGATGATGGGATTCGAAGCTCCGGTAATCCATTTAACAAGGAAGAGTAACAGGAAAGACTGCAACATAAATGCTAATTATAAGGGACTCCCTTCATTTTGTGCCATGCACAGTACAGCATTAAATACATCCTTGCCTTGGGGCCTGCAAGGTAATGAATTAATGTCCCACACTGGACTTAAACTCATAGTTTACGCTGACCCTGCAGTGCAGTTCTGAAGATGGTGGTGGGTGCAGTGTTGGTATGGGTAGGGGGACCAGATAGCAAGTGTGAAAAGTCAGGACACTTTTTTTTTTTTTGGAGGTGGGGGTGGGCGTGGGGGGGATAGTTGCATATATAAGACAAAGTCCCTAATATTGGGAAGTCTGGTCACCCTAGTTATAGGTGCCTAACCATGAGTTAGATGAGAGAGTAAGATGAGGTCCCTTCTGCCTTATTGTAGGGAATACACAAGTGAAAGTTAATGATCCCATTGTACTTTTCGAAATGATGAGTGATTAACCTTTGCCATCTTGGGGGCTCCAGGAAGCGGCGCGGGTCGAGGGACGTACTGGCCGCCTCTTCCAGCAGCCCCCATTGGCCTGGAGCAGCAAACCACGGCCAGTGGGAGCTGCAATTGGCCAAACCTGCAGATGCGGCAGTTAAACAAACCGGCCCGGCCCGCCAGGGGCTTTCCCTACACAAGCGGCGACCCGAGTTTGAGAACCACTGCTCTAGTGAACTGCAAGCGGGATAGGTTTCCTGAGTTCTAATCTCAACTCTACTGTTGACTTTCCTCTGGTGGCTTTGAGCAAGTCACTTAGCCTCTCTTCCTCCGTTTCCTCAATTCCTCCCACACAGGACTGTTGTAAGGATTAATTAGTTAACATTTGTTCAGTGCCTTGAAAATGTTTGGTGCAAACTATTATCCTAAACCACCTGAGAGTTAAATAGACTGAGCCTGGATTATTGTTTTTCTAAGCAAATATCAACAGTATCTAATTTCTCCTTTCACATGCTAACAAATTATTACTCTGTGTGAAGTCAGGGATATTTTTCTTTGGATATAGAAATTAAAAGACTACCATTGGCTGCAAATTCTCTTTCTTTCAATATCAGGCAACGGGAAGTCTATGACTAATGCATTGACAATATTGAGCAGTGCATCTAAGCCGAGATATAGCAGTTGAGGTCTTTATCTTGGGCACATCACTGAAAGTAGACAGGGTATTCGGTACATGTGTCTGCCTTAGAGTTGGTTTGATCTGCACATTCAAAGAAAAGGGGGGGGAGGGTTAAATGACTTCTCAAGTTACCCAAAGGATATTTACAATGAGCCAACATAAAAACACTGTTGTACTTCAACTGTCTTTCCCCTGTTTGTTCCTATAAACACAAGGGACAATAATAGATACCTCACTGGTGGTTTGGTTCTCTCATCTCCAAGCTGGATTTCTCTTTCCCTCTGGGAATGATCTCCTCCATGCTATTTAGGTATTGATGGAAATGAGTTTGGTCTCTACCTTGTCTCTAGTGGGCATTTGTCCCACTACACAATCATGAGGATCCCAGGGCTGGAACGCAAGGGAAGACTGCAGATAAGAAATGGAAGTGTCCTTGAAAAGCTCAGTAGAGCCAAGGACTGGCCCAGCAGATGGTGCTGCAAATCAGGACTGATGTACTTTGGAAGAGCTGTTTGGGGACTGAGGATGAGAGTGGCTGAATCTGTTCAAGTAGTGTACATTTTAAGAAGTGGATAGTGATTTTGGGTGCCTAAATTTTTGACTTGTCTAAACAGAGACACCTGTGGCCTAATTTTCACAATGTGTTGAGTACCCACCAGCTGAAAACTGAGGCACCCATAATCAGAAGCTGGGGCCATTTCTCTCTCTCTGAAAATACATGATGGTGGGGTGAAAGAGTTCACTGGCATGAGGTTAAGATACTCATGGATAATGAAGCTATGAGAGAGTTATGCAGTTTATTGCACACAGGTGTGGAAAATGCCTGCTGTGTACCTGCAAGTCAGATTCGGACACATGCACACTTTTCACTTTGGTCTCATGAGTCCAAACTGCAAAGACCTCTGAAGGAGAGAGAAATAGAATTGATACATTTTACAAACCTCTACCAATTACACGCTCATCTCCAAGAGAGTAGAAAGGAGCCTGGATTCAGAACAGCTGCTGTCAATGAACATTAGTCATAGAAAAGTTAAACCAAAACTCCAAACCTATCTCATAAAAGCTGAGGAGGTGCTGGCAAAGGGCATCATGTACTCAGAACCAATGGCAAAAAGTTCATAGCAGCTGCATTTTATATAGCCTGGAAGGGAGTGAGGTATGTGGAGGGAGGCCAGAGAAGAAGTGGGTCTCAGCAATAATGACATGGGATGACAAGGGTCTGGATGGGAATTGTAGCTGTAGGGACAGAGAAAATGTTGGATCATGAAAGGTCTTGAAGGAGGAAGTGTCAGGATTTGAACACAGCTTGGGTTAGCAGAGCGAGAGAGAGGGAGGAGTCAAAGGTGAGCTCTATATCATGGGCCTGAGTGATGGGGAAGATAGCAATGCTCTCAACAGAGAATGGGGGATGTCAATTTTTTTCTCTGCGAGGACAGAAATCTCCAGAAGTTGTAGCCACTCTCTGTTGGCTGTTGAGCAATCAATGTGAAATGATTTAGTGATTCTTAGGCCATTTGTCAGTGAACCGTCTGAACTACAGAAACCACTACAGCTCCCACTAGTGAGTGCACTTTAGTAAATCTCAGCAGATATACCACAGACTGAAGGGACACGGAAACTGCACAACCCTTCACTGTACCTGGGAACACCAGGTCAGGATCCAAGCACAGGCAGTTCTGGGGAGAGGCCTGCTGTTGTCCACCAGGGGAATAATCCGAGAACTTTGTTCTCCATGGCTGTCAGGCCATCTCCTTCCATAAGCACTAAATAATATCTTCATTGGTATAAATGCAGATGTTCAATCCCTCTAAGTTGCCTTCTCACTCTCTGGAGTCCTTTCTGTCTCTCTCATAATGAGTGTGTCCAGTTTTATTGCAGGATGCAGAAGAAGTCAAACTTGTCTCTTTCTAAACTGGTCAGCACTGCATTATCACTCATACACAGAAAAATCTGCAGGAAATAATTTGTCTTAAAGTAATTACAATTTTAGGACCTCAAACTCTCAAATTCCCTTTAAACACGATTGACTTATTAGATACGAAATGGCAGAGCTTTAGCAACTAGGCTGTAAAATAAATATCAATCCCGTTGCTGTTAAACTTCAGATGATGGTAATCAATCGTTATTTATTTAAGATGCAATTATCACTCAAGTAAATCTAAAGTAACTGCATCAGTAACTGGATGTGCTTAAGATGCTTCATCTTTTTCCTTGCACTCCTGCTCTATCATTCCCTGCTGCGCAAAGAGCTTAGAGCAGGAGCAGCCAAACTGTTTTGCTCTGTGAACCATGCCATGATAATAGAATGAGTCTCAGGGCAGTGGTTAACTATGGGACAGCCCAGGGATAAGAGAGTCGGAGCCCAGAGACAAAGTGCTCAGATGAAAGGTATGTTCCCAAACTTTGCCACACTTCAGTCTTCGACCAAAAAAAGATTGCTCGTAAAAATACATAAATAGAGTTAGCTGGAGTTATTTGAACCTGAAAAGAGGTTGGTTTGAGTTTTGGGTTACTAGGCCCATTTTGCAAAGCAGCTCTAAACACAGTTTATGTGGCTACTAAAAAGTTCCCTCTGGTGGCAGAGTGTCCCATACCACTACTTCACCTGGCCACTCACAAGAACCCATCGTGTGGGATGTGGCCAGGAAATAGTAAGCACAGCTGAGGCATCCCTGTATCCAGCTTCTAGTGGTCACGGGCATTCAGCATAAATTAGGGCAGTTTTCTGTTTTAAAACCACACACTCCTGCCCTTCCAGATTTATTCCAAGTGCTCCTTGGATGGACCAGGGAACTGGAGCTCTGGTTTCTCAATTAATCTAGTTTCTTTTGCACAACCTGAGTGCTCTGTATAGATGTGTTTGTGCTGCCTCCTCCTGCTACCGCTGCATTTGACTACTCCTGGTTTGAGATTACACGATAAAGGAGAGAGTATGAGCCCAATCTTGCATGATGTGAGACATGCTGATCCCACTGAGGTCAATGGGGCTTAGCATCTCACAGGCCCCAAATCCATGTTCTTTTTCATTGCCTTGAGTCGCTTCTCTTGACAGATTCCTTCCCCAACTCCCAACTTACCTTCCCTGAATCCTGGTCCCCTTCCCAGATTTTGTGTGTGTGTGTGTGTGTGTGTGTGTGTGTGTGTGTACATGCATGTGAGTGTGCACATGTGTGCGTGCACTTGAGGCCCAGCCTATCTTCCCTTCCCTTCCCTTCCCTGCATCAGTAAATTGTCAGGGTACACAGAAACCTCCTTCAATCTTTTCTAGGGTTATGACTGCACAGCGTTCTTAGCAGCATAACACAGTTCTAGCTGCTCTCTCTCCTTAGCAGCAGGGAGGATTCCTTTTCCTCAGGAGACCAGATGCTCACACAGTCAGATCAGGTTTGCTTTGCAGTAATTTAACAGTTTATTTTTAAGAGCCACATTTAAAACCTCCACATTTCTGCAGGGCAGAAGAAAAAAATCCCTCAGGTGAGTACCTATCCTGTGGTTCAGTAAAGACTCAATCCAGCCCCTATCCCAGATAGTGATCAATCCTCTTCCCATGAATCCGAATCAGGCTAAAGAGTAGTAACAGGTAGAGCTGGGAGAATAACCAATTTTTCAATTGGGCGGCGATTCCAAATTTTTAAAAAAAGAAAAATTGATTCGGGTTGAATCGAATTTGAATTTCTTTTAATTTTCAGTGAATCGGAAAAGTCCATTGGAGTCTGTTTCAGAGCAGGGATTCAAACCTGCTTCTCCGCATCCCAGGTGAGTGCCCTAACCACTGGGCTAAAGGTTATGAGGTTGCGGGGATGTCAGCAGCAGCACCTCCACTTGCTCCTTCTCGTCCGGCTCTTTGGTGACTGGCCAGAACTATTTGTGTCAGATTCACGAATAGTTTCAAGTTGACTGAAAGTGCATTTTTTCCCTTCAAATAAATGAGGAGTGTGAAAAATTTCACCCAGCTCTATAACAACTCACTTCCTTCCTCCAAAACCTTTTCATCCTCCCCCCATGGATGAAGTCTCATCGCTCGGCTCCTTACGGTCTGAATCTCCCACCAACCTTGGATGGACTCATCAGAGGGCCTCCTTACAACATGGCCGCCCACCTGACAGCCTGGCCCAGCCCAGCCGGCCTCCATCCCTCTGCAGTCTTCTACGTTCTGTGCTGCTGACTGGTGCTCTGGTTTGAGTCATTGCTGTACTCAAGCCTCACTGTACAGCCCCATTCCCAAATATCCAGCCTTACTCCGATCCATGCAAGGAGGGGATCAGTGCGGCGAGTGGGCAGGGTTGCATTATGTTAGGGGAATGAGATGGCATCAGGTAGAGGATGAGGAAGGAGGCACACCTCATGGGCCAGTGTTAAAAAGCCAGAAACAGGGATATCTGGGGAGAAAAACAAGGGTGGGGCTTTTAGCTCTGTGGAAACACGATTGCCATTTTTTCACTTGGTCCCTGCAAACGGCTGTGTGTGTCAAATACATGGACACACACTCACACACATAGAGCAACTACACCCCCTAAATAAAGGGGATTGGCATGAAGGGAAAATGTTCATCTATTAATCAGTGGCAGCCTTCGGCTTTTGTGGCTAGGGCCAGCAATGCAAATGCCCAAGTTGCCAACCCCAGACCCACTAATAGCACTGTCACTAGACTGCAGTGGAGGGCGGGCTCTGTAACAGATGTGGGGGGAATTGGAAGAGGGCCCCCTGTATCTTACTTTGCATTGGGCCCTCCAAAGGTATTTCTTGCTTTGGAACCATTGAGGGGCTTAGAAAAAAATTAAATGATTCTCTTCCTCATCTGTAATAGTCCAGTAAGATACCTGCCTGATTGCACTTGAGCTCTGGCCAGTCAGATAGCTCAGGCCATCACTCCCCTGCTCCTTCTAGCCCTGCACAGTAATATACATTCTGCAATTTCCAGCCAGATCAAATGAGCCGGAAGGAGGCTTTCTTTAGGCCTCAATAGCAAAGTGACTCCCTACAGACTGCAAAAGAACAGGTCTGAGTCACAGGCCTGTGCACAGGATGGGCCCAATCCAGCCTGCATGTGTGGGCTTTCAAACAAACAATGGCCTCACCTTCACTGCCTGTGAAAATACTGCCGCTCCGCGCCTCCGATTGTTCACTAACCTAATGTTCATTGACAGTAGCTGTTCTGAATCCAGGCTCCTTTGTACTCTCCTGGAGGTGAGCATGCAGGCGGCAAGATGTTCCAAAGCAGGCGACATCACCTGTTCTGCATTAACCCAGGCCTGGGGTTTCTGGTGAGCCTTTAATTCAGTTATTCAATTTGCCATCTTTCTTGATTACTATCTTCTTCCAACCAGACAAAAGAAGGGACGGCCCCTCGCATTGCAATTCTCATTATAGGCTTCCCTGTGTCTTGTCAGCTCCTTTTACACTGTTAAAGGAAGGGGATAATCAAAAATTCAGATGCAGGGGGAAGGGAGGTGCTACTTCTTTTAAAACTTTAGGTAAAGGGGCCTGATTCTCCTCTCACACCGGTGTAATTCCATTGATTTAAATGGCATTACTCTTGATTTACACCAGTGCAAGATCAGAGACCCCAAAGAGAGCAGTGTAATATTCAGTGCAAAGTGAGGGGACGAAGCACCCCTAGCCACTGGTGAAAGGAGTGTTAACCAGTGATCAGAGGAGGGAACATCCCACTAGGCTCCAATGTCATCTCCCCTTCTTCCATTTTTCTGATGAGGACTTTGGAAAAACCAAGGCAGAGTCTAGCCCCCAGATAATCTATCCCAAATTTTACACTAAGCCCAGTGCATGCTGGGACTGGACTTTGGGAATGTCAGCCAGTGCTGCATCGTTACTCATGCTGGGCTGATGAGAACGCTCAGAGCTAGCAGAATTGATTGGCAACATTTGGTGAAAACATTTTTTTTTGACAGAAAATGGCTTTTTGACACAATAGACATTTTCATGGAATAAAAATGTTCAGGTTTTGATTGGAAAATGGGGGAGCGGAGGTCTGGTTTTAGGCTGCTGAAGAAAAATGTTAATGGCAACAGAAAAAGGTGGTATTCGTCAAATTTTTTCAAAAGGGAAAAAATAATATTGTCTTGCCCACCTCTAGTAGATCTGTATCTCGCTGCGGAGTCTTAGTGCATCAATTGAAAAGCTCTGGATACTACCCCCTGGTCTGTTACAGCCCTGCTGAATGGTGGGAGTGGATCAGCAGAAGTGGGGGAGAGAGGATGGGAGAAATAGGGGGCGCTACACAGCAGGAGCTAGCTGCATTAGTAGAGCCGTGTGACAGATGCTTTCCTAGCGTCTGCTCACACAGTAACGCCAACGCCGGCTTGTATTATTGTCCCTTCCCTTCCGTAAGCCCTAAAAGGCAATAAACAAACTCACAGACTCTAACAACATTTAGTAGAGTTTAGGGCTTCTTTCTGTGCCAGATAAAATCACTCAAGCATTTACTACATATTGGTTTATAGCATCTTACATCAGGGCTTTGTGTGAAATAATTCCCCCACGTATTCCCCTCGCTGTTGAACCAATCATTGGAATTTGGTCACCGAACTCCCTAGGGCTGCTTTGAAAATACCAGCTCCTATTTTTAATAGTCCCTATGAAGCCTAATGAAAAGCCTTTAAAACAAGTAAAAATGGACTTGCCATCACCTGGACTCTCTTTAATGCACAGGATGTGCAGCACAGGGGAAAAAAAACCCTTGTTGAAAGCACTTGAGAATTAATTTGGGAGCTAAACAACACTGCGGTTAATGGTCATGTTTCTTTACTACCCTCCATTGAAAAGGTTTGTCGGGAATTATTCACTTTCCCCTGAGCTGGCAAGGAAATGACAGACAAATTATGACACTGTATGTCTACGTGCTTGGTCTACCCCATCACATTAATTTGATATCCACACAGCTATTGAGGAATTCTTTCCTATCTGCTTTTCTGTCTCCAGCTGCATATGATGAGAGAGGGTTTTATTTCTTTACGGGGTAGAATGTTAAAAAAAATTAATAGAAAATGTTAACTTTCCTACAGAGTGATTTTTTAACCATCCTATAGAATTCTATAGCAGAGATATAATATTTTATTAAATCAAAAAAAGGAATCCAGAAGTAATTAGGCCAAACTATGGGCAAATCTGTTGAAAAGAGGAAATAAGATATTTCTGTAAACATTTCAAGCTGCTCATATAATGTTTCCATTTTTTTTAATGATTAGATTTATTAAATTTATAGCCTTGCTAGAGAGGGATTGGATTACTAAACCCTTCAAAATAGGCCATTGGTTCAAACCCAGCCTTATGCATTACCACTTAAGCTCCCAGAAGAAGAGGCTGTTTTCATGTTGGTATCATATACAGTGCTGAGCCAATGGTTAGCCTTTCACAAATAATGGTCCAGCAACCAGGTTTGTACTGTGTGAAGTATGTTCAGTGGCCCATGTGAAGTGAATCTGTGGTTTTCAATCTAGTTCCTAGTAGACAAGCACCCATGTAAAACACCATCACCCGAACAATCAGTACTACTGAGATAGGCACCATTAATCAAACTTCTTGAAATTTACAAACATATACTGAGCTTTGAGTGAATATTCAGGATGTGTATGGGCAAGGAGGAGGGAGGAGATGTTGTTGCTTCATCTGAACTAGTTCCTCTCTCCCTAGGAAAACTCCCCTCTGTTCTGACTGTAAGTGAGTGTATAGTTAGGAAAACAATGAGGGGGGTGCTGCCATCAAAATCCCATTGATTATTTCCCATCAAACACAGTCTGATGCAGCTATATTTGTACCTTGGCTATCCCTTGTGTGGCATTCCCACCCTCTTTGTTGTTTACCAGGTCCTCTTATTTCACACATTCATTTCATTATCCCTAAATGTAGTTTTGTACTGACTGAGTTGGAGCAGCAGTTGGTGCTGGATTTATATTTTCATATTTTAATAAAACAAGTGAGAATGAATTTGCTAAATCAATGCAAAGAAATATGGGAGTGGAATTTCAAGAAGCTGTGGGATCATGAGGCTGCTTATGCTGGGTGAGAATATTAACTTTGATTTGTTTTAATATGAAGAGTTTCTAGTGGTCTTTACACAGGGATCACTGGTGGCATCTTACAAGGTTTCCTCTTCATTACACAGAGCCAACCATTAACCTGTATAACTGGATATGCTATATCAGTAGCCCAGCATCATTCCATCACTGGCCATCTTGCATCACCTCCAAGTGTTCTCTTTATCCAAGACATTTAACTTCCCCTTCGTCAATGGTGACCTGAGTTCTTCCATAACCTTTGGGTTTACTGAAGAGGAGTTCTGTGGGAACTAATTTTAGTGCACAGCATGAAATACCACCATTGATTTTAGAATTATTGGGTACAATCAGCAGATTCAGGATTGCTATGGCTAGAGGACAACTTGTTAGAATCTTGCAAAGTAAAGCCAGGAGCCGGAGGATGGACTAAGACCTTCAGCAGATGCTTATGGAGTGGGGACTGGCTGATAAAAGTGGTCCCAATCTCTCATGTTGAAATGGATGATGTTTACTATCAGAAGTTAGGGGTCTACACTGGAAGCCTGGAGAACTGCATAACCCTGAATTCATAGAAACCTCTACTATTTATTTATCTTAATTAATGACACTCAAATAAATACCTGTTTATCTCACAGTCTTATTGATATTAACTAGTTAAACAATTAATAAGACCTGGTCTGTAAACATAATTTTATTTAGGTTCTGTGTAGACATCAGTTTTTCTTTAGCTTAAGTATGGTTTATATTAAGAGAGTCTGACTGTACTTTGCTAAGAAAAAACCTGATCAGGCTAAGCACAATTGTAGTTTTCCAATTCTTTACCACAAAAAAGCACAGAATATTTTAAGAAATGTTGAGAGAGAATGATATGAATGAGTGGAAGTATGAGTGATCTAAGAAATAACAATAGTTATTAGGTCATTGATCACCCCTAGAATGTGGGGAACATGACCACCCGTACCCCAAGTGTTGTATTTTAAAAATTCAATGTAGTATGGAAGTCCAAGGTGATTAGTTAAAAACACCAAATGCAAGATCTTTAGAAGCAATGTCCTAAGTGACCTTCTATGTGCAGCAGAGTCCATCCAATACAAAAAAACAGCTTTCAATGTTGGTGTCTGCACTGAATAGTCAAAGTATAATGGACGAGTGGAATAAGTAATGAAGAAGACCTAGAATGGGCACAACTACTTGCAATACAAGTGGTACGTGAGAAGAGACGGATGTATTTGGGACATCTTTTAAGAATGCCTGATCTAACTAAGGTTACCTAACTAAGCATTTCTTTGGTGACCTCAGGGCAAGGGTCAGAGAGGCCAACCTAGAGGCACACTCTGTAGCACATTAACACCCGACATGGCATTAGTACATCTGAATATCAATGACCTGGAAAAATGAGCCCAGGATCAGGCCCGGATGAACCAATGTGCACTTGCACAGTGTCCCCATCTTGCGGGGGGCCCTCGACCACCAGGAAAAAGCAAAACCAAAACTGAGTGTTGCTGCAACCCCATGTGCCCAGTCACAATGCCACTCACTCCAATTTATCCCAGCCACCCCTCCATCATGATGGATGAGCCCCAGGGCGAAATCTGAGTATTGCAGATACTAATATGAGCCTTGATCACTAAACACAAAGCGCCGTCTATAATTGAATCATTTTGCTATTTGCTTCCTTCTTGCTTACCTACAGGGACAAATTCTTCTTGGGCTTTCAAATGCACAGAGAAATGATTTTCATAGCAAAAAGTGTCCCCGCCTTTCAAGCCAGTTCCTGTCTTCTCCCAAAGGTCTCTGATAATACCGGAGTCAGATGCATGGCTGTTCTCATAGATGTTGCTGTCCCAATGGCATGAGTCACAGCCTTTCTGTATTGAGAATATATATATATGTGTGTGCACACACAGAGAGAGAGAGAGAAAGAGGCTCCAATCAGTTTGTAATGAGAACCAAGAGGCACAGAGATTGTGCCTGCAGGTGTCACAAATCCTGTACATGGATCATTCCTTCTCTTTGCTTTTAATTTTGCCCATGTCCTGTGTTCTATAAAAGTCCACATCTCACTGCCAGTCCCTCAGTTCCATTATGGATTTTATTTATTGATATTGAGAAAGCAAAGCTGCATAAACCCATCAATAGTGAACATGGAGAATGCGCATTGGTTGCTATGATATAAAACAGGGCCTTCCTATCTCTTACATCAGACGAATTGTGGGTTCCCCAGCTCTGAAGTGCCAGGCAGATCAGTCCAGCTCCCCAGAGACCTGGTGATAGGAAATATTAAAAACAAACCCTTGTTTGCACAGAGGGATTGAATGAGTTATGGAAATATAAATTAAGCCACACTGCTATTGATTTACAGCTGCTGGGTCACATTAGACAGTGAACATGGCTGTTCAGAGAACTTGTCTTGTTCCTTTTACATTTATGTAAACTTATTTCACTTTTTAAAAAAGAGAGCAAGAGCGGGGAAATCGATTGAAACAGAGAACAGAGATTTAATTTAGCTTGGGGGAAATCTGATCAAGGAAGGGAAATGATGGAGATAAAAGTAACCCCCCGTCCCTGCACAGCGTGAGAGAAGCTCTGGCTGTCTGATGTTCATTAGAATTAATTAACAATGTTCTGCCAGTTTGAGGCACTGGGAGCTGGGGAGGGAGGGATTTGCTGCTTTTTTAAGAATGAATTTCACACATACACACACACACACACACACACACACACACACACACACAAATACACAGCCAGTGATTCTTGTTTTGTTTTTGTTTTTGTTTTTGTTTTCTTCTTGACGGACCCCAGTGGCTGAAAGAGCCAAAGTTTGGACTGACAAAAGGAGATGGTTAGATAAACACTTCGCACGGCAGCAGCAGTACAAATAGGATTGGAATGGGATGAGGGCAGACAGCTATTAGGTTGTTGGTAAGAGAGCAAAGTGTGTGACTGACTGTATTGAAAAGAGCAAGGTCTTTAGTGAAGAGGCCTTTGCAGCCTTAGTGGCACCTGCAGACTGGCAGGGAGAATGATCTAGTTTGTCTGGGCCAGCAAAACAGTTCTCATCTGCACCAATAACCCCACTCTGCTACTGGAGTTACATATTCTGGATGTTGCATATGTGGAACAATCCTTGTTTGACACATCTTCCAAGGAAATAGGCCAAAATGGTACCCTGGATACCTGTTAGCACAGCTTCAGAACCCTAGCGTTCTATCTGTGATCGAGTCTATCCGTGATAAACCATCATTTGCTGCTGTGTATTATGTTACTTAGCTATAATGTAACACTGACATCATGGTTAACATACACCACTGATGTTTCATTACACTCAGTCAATTAATGAAGACATAAAGTCCAACCACCTGCTCCTGCACCTGTACCTGATTTGAAAGGCAATGCTCCCAAGTAATTAAGTCCTTCCCTTAATTTAATAATTATTATAATCTGGTAAGGAATATACTCTGGATTCTAAATACAATTCCTTCTTTTTTTTTTTTTTAATTTTCCTCATTCTGTCACCAAGAAATAGGGAGGTGGGGGGAACCTATTCAGGTAACCAAAAGCAAGTTAACTAACAACCTCTTTCCGCAAAAGCAGGGTAGCCAAGTGCTCATACAAGGAAGAAACTAAAAAAATGGAGAATAAAGGGAGCTGTGTTGTTTGCAGTGTTGATATTATTTTCAGGGGATGTAAAAATCAGCCTCTTCCAAATGTAGGGGGAAAGTTAATTTTCAATATTCAGAGAGGATAAGAGTTAAAAAAAAAAATCAGCCATTGAAATTAAACCATGCAAATGTACTTGACAGTTTCCCTGCTCAGGAAATGATGCCCAGTAACAAATAGTTCTTTGGCTATGAAAACGTAACAACATATTGGCAGCTCACATCAATAAAAATAACCCCCGAAGAAAGGCGTGGGAGGTATCTGTTTTGCCAGGCTGCTCCCGTGTGGTGAGGCTGAATAAGCCTACGTCTGCACGTGGAGCGAGGGCTGTGATTCCCAGCTCGCCTAGAGGTATTCGCATTCTCTCTCATTGAGCCAACGCACTAAAAAGAGTAGCGTAGCCGCAGTAGCACGGGCTGCGGCAAGTGTGGCATGGACTAGCTGCCCCAAGTACAAACCTGCCTGGTCCCCATGGGTACGTACTCAGGGCGGCTGGCCTATGCCATCACTTGCTGCTGCCCATGCCACAGTAGTGACATTACTATTTTTAACATGCCAGCTCAATGAGAGTTAGCAGAGTACATCTATGTGGCTGGGAATCGCATGCCAAGATTCAAGTGTAGACATAGCCTAAGTGGCAGTGGACTAGAGATGGCTGAGTGACTGGTACAGGTCACATTTTCAAAGGAGGATACACATGCATGACTGTAAAACTGACCCCATCCCGCACAGGGCATCAGTCACTGAAAGTTGTGTCCAGAGGATGTCTGTTCAAAAGCCTATGTGAAATGAATGGGATGGGCCTCAGTCCAGTTTCCACTGAACTAGTGTCCATTACAGAAAAGCCATCAGCACCATTGGCGGTCTTACCATACACGGCAAGAAATGAATGAGCCATGCAGGGCTTCTCGATCCAGCTTTCAACAAAGGTCAGAGGTGTCTGGAGTGAGGGTCCATCTCTGGTCCATCGCTACACATCCCCACCCCCCACCGACCTTTCTGAAACAGGAGCAATTTGCAGACTGTTTTTAGCAGCCTACGAGGACACAGCATCCTCATTTGCAAAGAAACGCCTGTTACTTAGCAGCTGATGTTTAATGAAGTCAAATGCAAAGGAAAATCCAAGCAAGACTATGTATTGGGATGGGGAATGTGAGCAATCTGACAATTCGAAAATTTGCCAAGCATTTCAGTAAGCTGCCTTGAAGCATGCCAGCATGATGCAGAAGTGCATGCCTAGGTCTGAACCAGATGGCTCAATCTCTCTTCAGTGACTGTATCACACTAAATTCAATCTTTAGAACAGAAAGGTAGCACAGAGCTGAAAACTGACCATGAGAAATTTGAATCCCATGGAGGTAGGAAGGTAACCAAGCATGGAGGGAAAGAAAATCACTTCTTAAATATCCTTTCCTTTGCATTATCTACTTAAAACCAATGTTTGCCAAGTGACAATCCACATGTGGCTTTTCCTCCCGTGCCTAGGAAAGTAATACACTGAGGGGCAGATTTTGAAACCCAGCCTCCCTTTTTGCCCACACACAGCTCGATTGTGAACTGCATTGGTGAGCAGTTACTTTCATGAACTTTCCCATTACTTTCAACAGGACTATCCTTGTGTGTAACTGCTTACCTGTGGGAGTGAGGCATTCACAATCTGGCCTACAATTTACTCACAAAAGTCATTTTAGGTACAACTGTCCACCACAGTTATTTGGGACAAGATTAATGTAATTGAAACGTCTACGTACCTGACTCTTGACCAGGTTAGACGTCCAAATGCCATCTGGTGTGACTGCAAACTGTGTGGAGGAGACCCCATTTAAAATTGTACCCTATTACATCAGGTCTTGCAGCATCACACCCTTCCATTCCTTATTCCTCTCGGTTGCTCATTTTCTCATTCCAGTTGCCAATGAACAGCTTGCGTGAAGAGGGCAGTGCACAGGGAGCCTTTCCCTTGGGTGTCTCATGCAAGGCACTGTCATAACTGCTCTCTTGATGCTGGGAGAGTACTGCCCTGAGCAGTAAGTAAGGTAGCTGTCGCTAGGACCCTAGTGTGGGGGTGACAGCTGCAATGCCATCACTTCTTCCTACCTCTTGCTGCTCTTCTAAAACTACTGCTCTGAGCTATGGCCGACTTCTTATTGTAGATGCAATATAATTTCTCCAAAAAGAAGGAACTGATTGTAAATCCAGATGGACATGGAACAGTTTGCATGAAATTTGCTTTAATTAATTAGCTAAATGCTCACAAAGTGCTTTGAAGATGAAAAACTCTGTATCAGTGCTAAGTAGTAGTAACAATAATAAAAAATAATAATAATAATTAATATCACCAGGGAGCACGTGTACAGCACATGCCCAGAGTATTCCCATCCGACAGCTTAAAAATTGCCCCTTTCCCTCGGACACTTTATCAAGGACTGTGAATAGTGCAATAAAATAAAGGCATTGGGGTTTTTTCAGTCATAGAGACTGGAGTTTGAATCTAGTTTAAAATGAAATTAATGGTCCCACTGCCTGTTAGTCAGCATGACAGAACGGAGGTACAATTTAGAGCAGTTAAGCAAGACATGTGGGACTGCTTTAAATGGGGTGGAGTCTGATAAGGAAGGCTGCATAACTCACTCCTTTTCTGTCTCCCTTTCCCCCCAAACCAGCTGCCCAGAATTGCGATGGGTTGTAATGATTTGGAGCTTATGTGCTGCACTGGGGTTTAATAATGGAACAAAAGTCGCTTCTGAAATGCATGCTGAAAACACGGAGCTTGAACTTTTCATTTACAAAACGCTTCTGACCGGAGTGTGGTGAATATTGCAGAAACATTTCTTTTCAGTGTTGAGTTTCCTTATATTTGCCTCCTACAAACATGCTATAGGTTTCTGACTGCAAGAATGTTTGTAAGAACAGAAAGCGTTGCATAGTGACTAATGCAAATACACCTCTACCCCGATATAACGCGACCCGATATAACACGAATTCAAATATAACGCGGTAAAGCAGTGCTCCAGGGGGGGCAGGGCTGCGCGCTCCAGTAGATCAAAGCAAGTTCAATATAACGCGGTTTCACCTATAACCCGGTAAGATTTTTTGGCTCCCGAGGACAGCGTTCTATCGGGGTAGAGGTGTATGTACTTGCCCACTTGTTTGCTCTAGAAGTATTTGACAGACATCTGGAAAGCTCTTGTCTGCCTGGGAGTTACAGCTTTAGCTCAGGTATCAAGTCTTCTCATGCCACACTGCCACGGTTGTAATTGGCAGTAGCCTTAGAGCTGGGCCCCGCTCGACTTAAAACACAAGGGGCTTGCAGGACAGCGTTCTCCTTGAGGCTCCCTTGACACTGGAACATGCTTCCCCCACTAATCCAAAATATCCCAGGTCTATTGACCTTCAGGGTACATCTAATTACATGAATTAGGCTCCTCGGCCACTTAAAAACCCACCAACGAACCCCCTTGGCAGATGATATCCTCGCATCCAGGGATAGCCGAAGAAGAAGAGAAGACATCTAATTATGCAGATTTCTGCCGAGGTGGGCTTCAGAGCAAAATCAGATGGAAGAGGAGGAGAGTTTGGTGTTCTGTGGGTGGTTTAATTTTATTTGCCTCATAGAAATATAGAGCTGGAAGGGACCTTGAGAAGTCATCAAATCCAGCCCCCTTAACTGAGGCGGCACCGAGTAAACCGTAGCCCTTTCAGACTTTGTATAATCCTACATAAATAAGTGGTGGCGGGACCCTGTGCCTTGGTGCTGCAGGTCTGTAATTCAAACCCTGCCCATGACCCATGGTGGGGTCATTATACTTGGATAATTAGCCCTGCAGACTCTAAAGCTAAGAAGATGATGAAGGGAGGGAAAGAATGATGAAAATGAAGAGAAAATAAACTTTTCCGCGACCATTCAATCATTCCCCTGCAATTTTATTCAGTGGCAAGGAGGCACTTTCAGAGTAAAATCAAACTCATTAAGTGCTTTTGTTGGAGAAGGAAGGGAAAAGAAAGCACCATTTGGCAGCTTGGAGAGGCTTTGTACATTTAACAAGAATAGCCCATTGTGGTAAAGCGCCTGCAGAGAGCTTTTCCACTCCACTGGTGGAGCAGCCCTATTGTTTGAGGCTGGAAGCTGGGGTGCTGGCTCCCTCTCCCGTGAGTAGGAGTTCTATAAGTACCTATTTAAGAGCCTTTATCTGGGCATGTGTATATAGCAGGTTTAGCAGGAAACACCTCTCCAAGTCTGGGTTCAGGAACTGACTTTTAACAGAGCTTAGAATTACAAATTTGAGGAGGACAATGGGATGCCTGGACATGGAGCAGGGCAGCATTCTACGGACATGCTGTCTCCCCAGAAGGCCACAATGAAATCTCCTGAGAATGGGTGGGTCTCCAAGAGAAGGTATGAGAGTGGTCAAAGGACCTGGCTCACACAGCCACTAGGCAACAGGTGTGTACTGCAGGAAAGCTATCATTCATCATGATCTTCCTCAAGACCACCTCACCCGTGTGCCTCAACTCTGACCTGTCGGAGAAGGAGGGGGACTCACACACCATAGCTCATTCAGTCCTGCGCATCCCAGCTGAAACTGCGAATGCAGTAACTTTGCCACACTGTAACTTTTGAAAAGTTACAGACGTTTTGAAAACTTCCCAGAGTGGCAGAGTTCCAGGGTTTGGTTTTTCCTTTAGCTGCTCTGTAATTTTTCCACAGTTGGAGAAGTTTTCAAAGCTTACAGCATGGGAGAAGGAAAAAGTGGAAAAAAGGAAAGAGAGGTGCTAGCTGGACTAGACTAATGTATTGCTGGAGTAGAGAGGTCATCGAGGCTCCAAAGGGCTTTCATATCCAGGTGAGCAAGAAACACTCACGATAATGGTGACAGTTTTCACATCTGGGCAGCTGGATTCAAAGCCCGGTGTTGCTTAAAAGAGAGAATACTACTTGGTGTTTGTGCAGTGCCTATAGCACAATGGGGTCCTACTCTTGGTTAGTCCTCAGGCATAATAAACCTGATTATATATTAATTTAATTTGGTGTCCCATTAAGTCTCCATCTGGCCACATCACAAAGACACCAAAAAAATGTATTGCATTTCGCAATCTCTCTACAAGAGATACTCAGGCTGTGCTGCAAGCCAGAGCTCAGGGGGTTTGGTATATTTATACAGACAGTTCACAGCTAGAATAGCAGAGGATGTTAGAAAGCAGGATTGAGGTGCACTGGTACAGCTGTGTGAAAGAAACTTGCATCACATGTGACAAGACTTTTTGCCCATCCTCCTGTACTCCAAAGCACAACATTCAAACACACATACAAACAGAAGCCTAGCATAAAAGGCCATTTTATTTATTTTGTGATAACATATGAACACCCATAGTGGGTCAGACCAAAGGTCCATCTAGCCCAGTATCCTGTCTTCTGACAATGCCAGGTGCCCCAGAGGGAAGGAACAGACCAGGTAATCATCAAGTGATCCATCCCCTGTCGCCCATTCCCAGCTTCTGGAAAACAGATAACTGAAGATCTATTTTGTTCCCAGGACTGTGGTATTTATTTTATCATCTCAAAGTGAGAGTCTGACTTCACTTTATTTTCATTCAACACACCTGCCACACAGAAGGAATAAATTGGGAGAAATTTAACAAGAACAAATGATGGAGTCCAGTGACATGCTTGTAAAAGATTGGAACCAGAACAAATGGACTGAGAGATCTTTATAGAACGCTCACCAGTGGCTGGGGAGAGAGCCATTCTCCAGCAGAACGAACAATAGGCAAAGCATTTAAAAACCTTTTTAAAATCATTTCAAAGGTCAACCACTGTCTTCAAGCAAAACTGTAGATTTCCTCCCAAATCTAAAGGGTCTGTGAAAACTAGTTACTGCAACGTGCTTGGCCTGGATGCTCCAAATAAAAAGGAAAGAATGAAGAGTTAGGACGTAAAAATAAAATAACCTTCCTCCAAGTTAAAATTCATCCTGCTTTTACAGAAGAGAGATGGGAAAACTGAATTTCCAAATGACCCAGATAGAACGGAGTGACTGAGAACTGAAAATGGGGTCAACCTACTTAGTTTGGCAATTGTATTTACTTACAAGTAACCTTAATAAGGACAGCAGGACATGGCCCTTGGAAAACAGACACTTATTTGCAGAGCTGCACACTGATCTTTTCTATAAGCCAGTTTAGTTGAGAGCCATAAGATCAAAGACCCGTTGATAAATGGCTGATGTGAAGGGAAAAGAAAAGGCTTTTGGTTCCTTCCTCAGGAGACTTCTGAACACTCATTTCCAGCTAATTTAGTAGGATATGTGCTGGGAAAAGTGACTCCTCTCCTCTCTGCGGTACGTTGCACACAATCTCATGCATATTCTCTACCTAAGGGCTTAGTCCTGTTCTGCTAAGGCTCTCTGCTAACAGGCACCAGATGTTGTTTGTCATATACGTCTTTAAGGGCCCAATCCTGCAAGATGCTGAATGCCCTGTACAAGTTCAGGCACAATACATCAGCAGACAGATGTGCATAAGTACCTGGTGAGCACAAGGCAGACAAATATAGGGTCAAACTTATGGTTGACCTTTTAGATTTAACCCTGCATTTCCTGATGTTGAAAGGGTTTGATTGGTCAGCCATGGCCATAGGTGCTGGAACTAGGGGTGCTGGGGGTGCTGCCACACCCCCTGGCTTGAAGTAGATTCCATTATATGCCGGGTTTACAGTTTGGTTCAATGGCTCTCAGCACCCCCACTATACAAATTGTTCATGCACCCCTGGCCAGAGCCTTGTATTAACACAGATTTTTTTGCATCATGCAGGAACAAAGCCACTCACCTTGGGAAAGCACCAATTGGCACAGAATGCAACAACCCACCAGCTGGCAACACAGATCATTATGAACACATCCTGGTGCTCCTCTCTCTGCACTGACTCCCTATGGAGTACAGACTGCAGTTCAAAGTGGCTGTCCTGATATCATCAAAGTCTTCCATGAGATTGGCCTAGCTGCTTGACAAACTGCCTTTCCCTCCATGATCATGACCTTCCAAGACTAGGGTTGCCAGACATCTGCTTTTCGACCCCGTTCGAAAAGGGATCATGGTGGTGCTGACCAATCCGCTAAAAGTCCATTTGGTGGCGCAATGGGGCTAAGGCAGGCTCCCTGCCTGCTCTGGCTCCGTGTGGCTCCCGGAAGCAGCCGCTATGTCCAGCTCCTAGGCACAGGGGCGGCCACGGGGGCTCCGTGTGGTGCACCCTGTGCACCAGCTGCACAGCTCCCATTGACTGGAAACCTTGGCCAACGGGAGCTGCAGGGGCGGCCCCTGTGGGCGCAGAGTCGCCTGGCAGCTCCGCCTAGGAGCCGGACATGCTGGTTGCTTCCGAAAGCTGCCTGAGGTAAGCGCCACCCGGCCAGAGCCCACATCCTGGTCCCCCTCCCACACCCCAACCCCGTGCTCCAGCCCTGAGCCCCCTCCTACAGGCCAACCCTCTGCCCCAGGTCAGAACCCCCTCCCACAGCCTAACTCCCTCCCAGAGCCTGCACCCCAACCCCCTGCCCCAGCCCTGAGCCGTACCCCACAACTTCTCCTGCACCCCAACCCCCTGCCCCAGCCCAGTGAAAGTGAGTGATGGTGTGGGAGAGCGAGGGATGAAGTGAGTGGGAGGGGGTCAGAGAAGGGGCAGGGCAGGGGCGGGCCTCGGGGAAGGGTGGGGCAAGGGTGTTCAGTTTTGTGCAATAAAAAGTTGGCAACCCTACCCAAGACAGCTAGCACCATCTGAACAAGGCAACTGGTGACAGGGGAAAGTTCAGATTGCAGGAGATGCAACTTTCCAAGCAGCTGAACCTAAACTGGAGTTGAGAAGAACTAGTAATAACTTCACTATGTGCAAAACTAAATGCAAAATTTATTTCTTTAATTTTGCTTTCAATAAGTTCTTCGGATACATGCATGCACTCACCCCAAACCGAAATATGTGATTTGCACCTAGCTACTGGGAAAGAAAAGAGAGCGGGACAGTATAACTTATTTTTGTTTTTAAATAGATGTGTTTGTGTGGGTGCTCAGATCTACGTTGATGGGGGCAGATAGAAGCACATTTCATACAGACAGAGGGGGTAATGAACACAAAGGAAATTTGTCTGTGCCAAAGGAAATTTCCTATCAGAAAAATCTCTTCTCATGAGTAAATCCTTACAGCAAACAAATGCAAAAAGAAAAAAAAATCAACTTTAAAATCTCCTTCATAGGGATCCCACTTGCAAAATAACAATCCATCTATCCGTACACCAACTTTTAAAGGGGCATAATGACAGGAAGAGGATGAAAGTTGATAACCATTTAGACAAATCCATATAGAATAATTAAGCATCTGGTCTGGTGCTCCACTTCATTGATGTTAAATAGCTATGAGAAAATTGTATATTGAAGAGACAACCGCCCATGCTTGATCCCAGTTAGCCATCTGAATGCAACTAACTGCATTAGGATTTTATCCACTGGGAAAATCTTATTATGATGATGACTCTCTGTTGAGGAAGGCAGTGCTTAGAGATGAACTAAGCACTTGGCTGAATTTCACTATAATGAGTAATTATGAGGGTGGGTTTTTCAGTTATTGTCTGTTTGGGATGGAAACCATCTCTTTAAGGGTATTCTGTAACTGTATCGTTGCTCATACTGTGTATAAAGAACCAGACGGACCGCAATGGAAATAGGTGTAATCCACAGCACAGGTAGGTAGGTATAGGCCATATATGCCTCCACCATATGTGCCTTCCACGTGTTCTGCAGGAATAATGTCTAAAGATGGGAGTTGGGTTAATCTGGTCCCTGGACCCATAGAGTTCCTGGCCTGTCAACAAGGGTGTCAGTTGTGATTGTGGCTTTTGAACTAGACCAGGGTTTCTCAAACAGGGGTCGCCACTTGTGTAAGGAAAGCCCCTGGCGGGCCGGGTCGGTTTGTTTACCTGCCCCATCCGCAGGTCCCACTGGCCGCGGATCGCTGACCGGGCCAATGGGAGCTGCTGGAAGCGGCGCAGGCCAAGGGACTTACTGGCCACCACTTCCAGCAGCTCCCATTGGCCCAGAGCAGCGATCCGCGGCTAGTGGGAGCCGCGATCAGCTGGACCTGCGGACAGGGCAGGTAAACAAATCGGCCCGGCCCGCCAGGGGCTTTCCCTACATAAGCGGTGACCCCTGTTTGAGAAACCCTGAATTAGACTGAGACTCAGACGCTCCTCCCATAGTGAACCAAACAGCTCCTAGATGCTACCAATCTGGTATCTCAACCATGGAACTGCTCCAAAATAGAGATATATCTAACACATATAGTATGACTGTTGGGCCAGATACTGATCCCACTTAAGTCAACTGGAACTTTGCCATTGCCTTTGATAATGGCAGAGTTATGGCCAAACATGTGCTGAGAAGTGAGATCACTGCCAATTGTGCTGATCAAAATTGTCTCATTGTTTCCTTGTCACCCACCATCTGTCTGTCTGAATCCATCTGTTGGCTTTCTGGGGCAGAGACCCACCTTTTGTTCTATCTTTGTACAGCCCCTAGCTGCACAGTGAGGGTCCAGATCCTTGACGAGGGTTTCTATGCCCCAGAGTAATACAAATAATAAATATTAATAACCTAATTCCAAATATTCTATACGTGGCACTTGCTTTTGATGTTCTGTGTCCATAACAACGTAACACATGTAATTTGAACTAAACTGATTATATGACGGAGGCCTAAGGTGGATACTTTTAGAGCATGTTTCCACATATGATTCCAGTCTGCAGGACTTAACACAAAGAAACAAGACAGCAAAAAATCAGTCATTTTTTAGGTTATATCCGTTTCCCCCAACCCTTTGTTTTTCTTGTCTATGTAGATCATACATTCTCTGGAGACTGGACTGTCTTTACTCTATGTTGGTATCGTGTCTAGCGCAACAAAGCCCCAAAATCAGTTGGTCTCCAGGCACTACTGTAATATAATGCTAATATTACAAATAATAATTAATAGTATCTGTTCAAACAGTCTCTTTCTCATGGTTGTCTGCTCACAGAAAATCGTAGAGTCATAAATTACAAGGCCAGAATGGACCACTGTGGTCATCTGGTCTGACATCCTGAATAACTCACAGGACATCCCTGATTTAATTTCTGGTTGAATTAGGGCGTGCCTTTTTTTTAAAAAAATCCAATTTTTATTGCAAATGGCCGGTGATGGCAAATCCACCCCAACGTTTAGTAGGTTGCTCCAATGGATAATTGCCCTCAATGTTAAAAATGTGTACCTTATTTCCAGGCTGAATTTGCCTAACTTCAACTTCCAGCCATTGGAGCTTGTTAGATCTTTTGCTGCAGTTCGTTTGTTTACTTGTGACATCAGATTTGAATGTGATTCTATTTAGTTAGCGTACTTCAGTTTTGAACACAATCCTGTGCACAGACCTTCCCTGACAGGACTCATCTACTGTCTGCCAAGAACTGATTTGATTTCGCTACCTTCCAAACAAATGTCTACAAAAATAATCAGGAAAATGAAAAGGTCAGACCATTGCTATAACTAATATTAACATTGGTATTAACTCTGGTCCCAGGCTCCAATTTTCTAAGTAGCAGTTGAACAGCCCATCTGCTCTGGCTGATACACACTGTCCATTTGAACTGATTTATATATAACCTGGGCCTTCAACCAGCAGAATGGAAGTGTCAGCATGAAAATGCACTGACTCTGGACTTTTAGACCAAATAACGTTTTCCTGCATCTGAAGCCCATTGCCAGTCTCCGTGGTAATGAATTAGTGTTTAAAACATATTAGCCTTTTCAGCATCCATTAGGATAAACATTCATTGCTCATTTATTTTCCTTTTGCTGGATCTTTGCCTTCACAAGCCTGACTCTTACTGATTTTCTTTAATTGGCTTTTGTATCATGTGAAGGCTAAAATATTCCTGCCAGAGCAAAGCATGAACTATGTGTTGTGCGTGATAGAAACATGTTCCTATCCAGGAAAAGGAGGGAGTGATCAGTACAGTACTACAGAGAGTCCTTTAAACATCTAAAGACACTATTGCATTTGCTATTTAGTAAACAGAATATGCGCAGATGTTTGTGTAAGCGTGGTCCATCCTCTGTGTTTCTACAGGTACGTCTGCACTGCAATCACGGGTGGGTTTGCAGCTCATGTAGACATAGGCGAGCTAGTGCAAATTTAGATAGCCAATACAGCAGAAGCTTCAATGTGGGCTAGCCACCTACATACTTCTCGAGGGTTGCAGGCAGGCTAATACAGCTGAAGGCCTGTGCTGCCATGGCTTCCCTGCTCCAGTATCCGAGCTAGGCAGAACAAAGGTAGCTCAGGTATGTCTGCACAAGCTGCAGTCTTGGTCCTGCTAGTGAAGGCAGGGGGCTGGACTCGATGACCTTTCAAGGTCCCTTCCAGTTCTAGGAGATGGGATATCTCCATTAATTATTTTTTTATTATTATTAGTCTCACCCCAGGATTGCCGTGTAGACATAATTCTGTGGTGCATTCCTGTCACTTGGTGGTTTGCTTATAATGTGCGTTGTTTGTGTTTTTCTGTGGCCAATGCCAGGGAATATTTTCATCTCCTCCAATTTTCTGCTCAGGAACTTAGCCATGCACCTCTACCTTCTTCATTGCTGAGCCTCATAAGACAAAGCCCAAAGGACAGAGACCAGAGGCATCACTGCACGCTTACTGCCTATAGTTTAAAAAATCCTGGCTCATTGATGGGGAAGTTCAGGTCGATTTCAGGTCAAACGGAGTCACCTTTTAGTTTCTACCGTATGATAATTCTGGCAGCCAGGAAAAGGAAGAACAGGCATTGAATCAACCAGACCTCTCTCACGCTCCCTAGTACTTGTGCCCACTTAAAAATGATTCCTTTTCCCACCAAATTTAGCATACACTTTCTATCTTCAACCAGGCCAAGGCTCAGCTTCCCTTTTAGTGGGTGCAGTTTGCACTCTCATTTTTACACCTGTAGTCAGAGGCACAAGCACTGAGATAAAATGCCATGGGAAATTTTTCAGGACAGGCTGACATGCACAAATGGAAGTCCAGTCTTCTGAACACTTACTCTCATATTCATTGCAAGGGGGTGATGGGGTCTACAGGCCTCACACTGAACCAGGGCTAGGAGTAGAGCAATACCAGGCTAGGGAGGCCTTGCCCCTCAGCAGGGCATGTTCCCAGTGGAGGAACAGTTAAAAAGGACATTGGTAGTCTAGGGAAAGTGGGGAAGAGTTGTAAGTTGTACCAGGAAGTAAGGTTGATGCTGAGGAATGGTGGCAGGAGAGGCTACAGCTTTGTGAAGGCTGCTTTAGCAGCAGGGATTTGGATTTCCTCCTTTTCTGGGAGCTGAAACTCCTAAAAGAGATCACTTGAACAGGACATTAAGAGACTGAGGAAGGTCTTCTAAGCCAGTTACCAGGCCCCAAGCTGAAGAGCTCCAGATTGGTAGACAGTGACTCAGGGGAAAGCCTAATTTGGGGCAACTTAGTAACTGGGTTGGATGTTTGATGAACCCCTAGGGCCTTGGGTTGGGACAAGAGGAGTGGGTGGGCCTGGGTCCCCCTACTTTGCCTCTTCCCCCCTGCTTTTCAGTCGGGACAGAACCTCTCAGAGCACACAGGAGTAATTGAGGCCACAGCTGAGACCCCCCGCCCTCTGGGATGATTAGGCTAGCAGAAATTGCAGGATCATGGCTTGACCTCTAGGCCAGCTGTGGTTTGCATTTCCTGGTTGGGGGTGGGGGGAAGAAATAAATAGAAATATTTAAAGCAAAACAAAAGGTGGATCAGTAAGATGGCAAAACTCTGCAACCTTCCCTTGATCTTAGCACTGAAGGCAACAGAGCACTCATGAGTGTTAGTCTTCATGATCTTAGTCTGCAAACTGTGTGGCACATTTGGGTGCTATGTAAATGAAAGTGACTAGTAACAATCCCATTTGTGTGATGACTCGGTTTGGATTTTTCAGCTGTGACACCACATCCTTTCTGGCAATTCCAATGCCTGGCATACGCCAATGTGAACCACAAAGAGTATGTGAAAAAGGAGATAATAACAAGAGCCATTGTTAGGTGTAGACGATATGAATAGCAACTGCCACTTGAATCAAGAGTAGCAGAGCTCAGCCAGACAGAGCTTCCTGTTTGGCTTACCTCTGTAGAGCTGCTGGGTAAGGGGATGTGGGTTCCTATGTCTCTTAGGTGCTTTTGAAAATTTTACCTACTGTGAATAGCCATTCCGAAGGGTCCTGGTCTGATTGTTAAAGGCTGTTAATCCAGTCACTGAATTGGAGAATTATTATGATTGGTTGACTCCACTTTAGTGTCCTAGCCAGTTGTTATATCTATTTCCAGGTTTGTTTCATTATTTCAGGACTAGCTTGTTATGTCTCTGATCAAACTGATCTAAAGCCGCTTGCATTCCACATAGCAGTTAACACTTTCACGTTTAACAAACAATTAGAACCCCCAGCCCAACCACACAGAACCATACATGAGCCTTCCCTGTGCTCTCTTGAAAGCATTTTAGAACAGTGAGTAACATCACTATCCCCATTATACTGATAGAAAACTGACTTTCAGACAGAGGTTCAATGACTTGACAAAGATCACATAGCAAATCAGTCCCAGAGCCGGCCACAGAACCCAAGATTTCTGACTCCCAGAAATCTCCATACCCTAACCTCTAAACCATGCTGACTTCTAGATCTATATGGAGTGAAAGAAAGAAAAAGCATCCCACAATCTATAACAAAGCAGGTACAAATCATAAGTCATTTTAATTGACATTGGCTGCAGATGCCTTAGCTTCACCTCTGAGATGAAGAGCAAATGGAAAACAAGGCAAGCTTATTATCTGTTCAATAAACTTCCATTGTTATGTCTGGCAATGACAGGTTTTGTCTGTGTCCATGCATGCTCTCTTTCTCTGTGTCTTTCTATAATAAGGGATTTTCTGGGCTGGTTTTGAAACTGACATAAATAAGAAGACCAGGAGCCTCTGCTCTCCTTGCTTATGGAGTATGAACGGAATGATGTTTATTCTGATGGGCTTTCTATTAAGCCATCATTCATAACCAAAGATAGAATGAAGCTCATGAAGGAAGAAAACATCCATATAGAACAGATGCCTCTCCATCAAAGGGAGCGAATGTGTCACTTTGCAAATGTCCACTACTCAATGAACAGCTATTTGTCTCCTTTCCTCCCCTTAATTTAATCCAATTTTTCCCTCTTCTGATTCCTCTCCTTCACCTGCTCACTGGATAGAAACCTCACTGAAACGCAGGCAGCACTGCCAGCTGCTCTGTAACTCTCTCTATTTCTCTTAGATACATAGGCCCTGATTCAGCAAACTCCTTAAACACATGCTTAACTTTTAAGCACATGCTTAAATCCATCCCTCTTCAGCAAAGCACTTAAGCATGCACTTAAGTCCCATTGACTTCAATTAGAATTAAGCTCATTTAAAGCAAAGCACAGAAGCACATACTAGTAGTGCTTTTGGGACGTGGGGTAGCACCAGATCCCATAGTGTGTAGACACAAATTTACATCAAATAAAATAGTTCATAATAGTCAGGGGCGACCAAAAGCAGGTGACTCCAAGGTTTTGACACTCACAAACATTGCTCCACCGAAGTAAGGGGGGATTGATTTACCTGCAAAATCAGAGGAACACTGTGGAATACATTTATGAAGACTTCAAACCACTTTTAGAAGCATTAAAATAGCAGTTAGTTGTGGCTGTCTTAAAACCCGTGACGTGTCTGTATATTTCAGTGGGGTGTCCTCTCCAGGGCTGGCCTTACCATGAGGTGAACTGAGGCGGCCGCCTCAGGTGCCAGACTCTGGGGGGCGCCACTAGGACCCAGAGTGTAGAACATTGTGTCTGCTGCTGGGGCATATGTACAGTCAGCATGGATTCACGAAGGGGAAGTCGTGCCTGACTAACCTAATTGCCTTCTATGATGAGATAACTGGCTCTGTGGATGAGGGGAAAGCAGTGGATGTGTTATTCCTTGACTTTAGCAAAGCTTTTGATACGGTCTCCCACAGTATTCTTGCCGCCAAGTTAAAGAAGTATGGGCTGGATGAATGGACTGTAAGGTGGATAGAAAGCTGGCTAGATCATCGGGCTCAACGGGTAGTGATCAATGGCTCCATGTCTAGTTGGCAGCCGGTTTCAAGCGGAGTGCCCCAAGGGTCGGTCCTGGGGCCGGTTTTGTTTAATATCTTTATTAATGATCTGGAGGATGGTGTGGACTGCACTCTCAGCAAGTTTGCAGATGACACTAAACTAGGAGGCGTGGTAGATACACTAGAGGGTAGGGATCGGATACAGAGGGACCTAGACAAATTAGAAGATTGGGCCGAAAAAAACCTGATGAGGTTCAACAAGGACAAGTGCAGAGTCCTGCACTTAGGACGGAAGAATCCCATGCACTGCTACAGACTAGGGACCGAATGGCTAGGTAGCAGTTCTGCAGAAAAGGACCTAGGGGTCACAGTGGACGAGAAGCTGGATATGAGTCAACAGTGTGCTCTTGTTGCCAAGAAGGCTAACGGCATTTTGGGCTGTATAAGTAGGGGCATTGCCAGCAGATCGAGGGACGTGATCGTTCCCCTTTATTCGACATTGGTGAGGCCTCATCTGGAATACTGTGTCCAGTTTTGGGCCCCACACTACAAGAAGGATGTGGAAAAATTGGAAAGAGTCCAGCGGAGGGCAACAAAAATGATTAGGGGTCTGGAGCACATGACGTATGAGGAGAGGCTGAGGGAACTGGGATTGTTTAGTCTCCAGAAGAGAAGAATGAGGGGGGATTTGATAGCAGCCTTCAACTACCTGAAGGGGGGTTCCAAAGAGGATGGAGCTCGGCTGTTCTCAGTGGTGGCAGACGACAGAACAAGGAGCAATGGTCTCAAGTTGCAGTGGGGGAGGTCCAGGTTGGATATCAGGAAAAACTATTTCACTAGGAGGGTGGTGAAACACTGGAATGCGTTACCTAGGGAGGTGGTGGAGTCTCCTTCCTTGGAGGTTTTTAAGGCCCGGCTTGACAAAGCCCTGGCTGGGATGATTTAGCTGGGAATTGGTCCTGCTTTGAGCAGGGGGTTGGACTAGATGACCTCTTGAGGTCCCTTCCAACTCTGATATTCTATGATTCTATGATTCTATGATTCTCTCTGCTCTAGATGCACAGAGATGGTGGAGTGCTGTGCTGGAGGAAGGAGGGCACAACAGACATAACAGGCAGGCAGGAGAAAAGGTGAGAGGGAATAACAGAAAGCAGCAGGAGCTGCGGGGAGAGAGAGGAGGAGGAGCCTCTTATGTACCTCTCCAGCACCCCCAGGAGCTTGGACTGATTAACACCGGCTTCTCAAGGAGCTTCCTGTTTCCTGCTGCTTCCCTAAACCCACTTGAGGAGAACAGGCAGTCAACTGAAGTAGTAGGAGCCAGTTAGGCCCTTAAGACACTGATATCTTCCCTTACTCAGGCCATGTTACCAGCCTGCTTATTTGTCCCCTTCAATTGAGTGTTGAGAGCCACTATAGCTGGCACAGAACAGCAGTCATGAGTGAAAGAAGAAAACGCCCCTCTGGGGCAGCATTCAGAAAAAGAAAGCAAGCAAAGGAAGCTTTTCTCTCTAAGCAGGAAGGAGCTCTCCTGAGATACATAGACACAAATGTTCACGGTGAGCCTTCCGGCCCCAGTGAGGATGTGAGTAGTGAGGAGATGCCTGATCTTCCAGTTAGTCAGAGTGCAGGTGACCTGGCAGCTACTGCAGCGTCCATATCTCCATCTCAAATGGATGTAACCGTGCACATTCCTGAAGAAAAGTGTAGATCAGAGAAGAGTGGTGGAGGTGCAAGAAACAGCTGCTGCTGAGTTTAGTTCCTTAAGTCTAGATGATCCAGGACTGTGGACTCACTTGAGCAGTAGCCTAAGGGTCTTCCTTGTACTGCATGGGCCACAGCAAGTGAAAAACTTCATGTTCCCCAAAGACAATGACAATAAAAGTTTCCATCCAACACATTACTGGGGTGAAATCCCCAATGGTGACAAAGTGGAGAGGCCATGGTTTATGTGCAACAAAAACAGTATGCAGCATTCTGGGTTTTTGAGTAAACTCTTCCAGTCTAATGTTCCAGCCACATTGGGTTCTACAGGAACAAAGGACTGGAAAAATCTGGCTAGAAATCTGGCATGCCATGAGAAGGCAACAAATCACCAGAGAGCATTCCATAGGTGGAAAGAGCTTGAGATGAGACTAAGGTTAAAGGCCACCATAGATGATCAGCATCAAGAGAAGATTGCATCAGAGTCTCTTTACTGGCAAAATGTTCTGAAAAGGCTCGTTGCCATTGTGAGAATGCTTGCTACCCAAAACCTAGCACTGTGTAACACTTCAGATCAGCTGTATGTGCCAAACAATGGAAACTTCCTTAAAATTTTGGAGCTGATTACTGAGTTTGATGCTGTACTCCAGGAGCATCTGAGAAGAGTCACCACCCAAGAAATGTACACACACCACTACCTTGGAAAAACAATTCAAAAAGAGATCATACAGGTCTTGGCAACAAAAGTCAAACAGAAGATTGTGGCAGATCTGAAGTCAGCAAGATATTACTCTGTTATTCCGTACTGCACACCTGACATCATCCATATGGAACAAATGACTTTAATGGTGCATTTTGTAACAACATCAGAACCTAGTGAAAATGTCCCTGCAGTGGTGACTGTCAGAGAGCATTTTCTAGAATTTATTGACATTGATGATACTACAGGAGCTGGTATGACAAATGTGCTTCTTAAAAAGCTGGAAGATACGGGAATTGCGATAGCTGACATGAGAGATCAGGGCTATGATAATGGTGCCAACATGAGAGGAAAGAACACAGGCAAAGGGAAATGGAATCACCAGAAACATACATAACTTCAAATTTCTGTGTGGCTTAGTGTTGTGGCATGACATACTGTTTGAAATAAATGTTGTAAGCAAGAGACTCCAAGGTGTTGACTTTGATAAATCTGGAGCAATGGAACAACAGGACAAAGCAAAGTCATACCTACAGTCTTACCGGTCAAATGAAGGATTTCAAAACGTTCTGAAGAGTGCACAGAAATTGGCAGAGGAACTTCACACTGAAGCTATTTTCCCACGCATTCAAGAATACAAAAGTCACCGAAGAAGATGACATTTTGTTTACAAGGCATGGGATAATCCCATAAGAAACCCCAAACAACAATTCAAAGTTGAATTCTTTAACCGGGTGGTAGATTGTGCAATACAGGCAGTTGAAGAACGTTTCATGCAGCTCAAGGAACACAGCAGTATATTTGGGATGTTGTATGATATTCCAAAACTCCTCACTATACCTGAAGAAGACCTACACCAGCAATGCAGGGCACTAGAGACAGTGTTGACACATGATGACATGCGCGATATTGATGCGAGTGATTTAGGTGATGAACTGAAAGCCCTTTCAAGATACATTTCAGCAGGATCAACTCCAAAGGCTGTTCTGGAATATATGTGCACAAATAAGATCACCACCCTCTTTCCAAATGCTTTTGTTGCTCTGCGCATACTTCTAACACTTCCTGTAACAGTTGCCAGTGGAGAACGCAGCTTCTCCAAGCTGAAGTTAATAAAAACACATCTGCACTCCACAATGACACAGGAGAGGCTGGTCGGCCTTGCAACCATCTCAATAGAGCATGAGCTGGCCCAGACTGTGGGCCTTCAGGAACCAGTTCAAATCTTTGCAACCAAGAAGGCACAGAAAGCACCATTTTGATTATTCAAACAGATAAAAATGCCAGTGTTTAGTATGCAGACAAGAAAAGTTACATTTCCTGTTCAGGCGTTTGAAAGTTAATTGTTTCTTAAAATTTTTGAACAAGGCATTTTAAGTTATTAGTTCTCCTTTATTGGGGTAGGTAGCAGAGCAGTACCATGAGAGGAGTAGAACAGGAAGAAGACAGAATTGAGACCTTTCAAAGTTTTGGCCGAAGCGAGGGGGGATGGGGGCATCATTTGAGCTCCCCGCCTCAGGTGCCAAAATGTTGTGGGCCGGCCCTGGTCCTCGCAGACAAATGTACAGATGATGTCTGAAACTTGGGGCCAAGTCACGATTTGATGCCAAAGGAAAGCAGTGGAGAAAGTTCCATGATTTTTTCCTATGGATCTTATGATTGTAACAAAAACTGTCCCATTTGTACCCTGCTTTTCATTGCACAGGAAACAACCTCTTGGGGGCTACATAGAGACCAGACAACGAAGGACTGGTACAAAGGTAAAATGCTATTAAAATTTGAGTAAGAACCCCTTGAATAGGACCCTAGCTTTGTGGATCTCAAAAAAGCTGTTTGTTTTCTAGTATGAAGAAAATTTGGCTGAGAGATTTGTAAAAAGCCATGTCCTAAAGGTTCATCTACCATCTCACAAAACGGCACAGCAGATTTTGGGTGCCTAATGGGGGGTGTCTAATATGTAAATGAAGGGAATGAGTTGAACAGTACAGACTTCTAACAATTACAACTTGGCTTAACCTGGCCCGATGTAACTGAATTGCCAATGGCTCAGCACTTAAAGGGGTCAAGACATTTCTCTGCAGATATGATTAGGTGTTTTAACTCGAACAATTTTCAGCACACTGAAGTGGCTCTTTTAGCACACTAGAAATTCAGCCTGATCTTTGGATGTGCGTGGAGCCTTGTCTAAGATCAGGCTAAGGTATCCAGACTGAAACATTTGTGAATCTTATAGAAAGCCAGATTTTGTAGGGCACTCAGTTCTGTATTTCCTATTCTATCAGCCATACTCATGAGTTGAAATATCACTGAAAGACACTAAAAGAATCACTTGACAATGTGAAGGTGCCTTCCCCAAACTTGAACTTGGTGGAATAACAAGGTGCCAATTTTCAGACTATCAGATGGACAAGGTTTGCATGAAAACATGTGTGAGCAGTTGCATGACTACTTTTCATAAGCAGTCACTGAAACTGTGCAAACTATATATCTATGTACATGTATTTAGCCTCCAATTTACCACTGGGGCCCACACAATGCCCACCGGTCGCAGTTACTACTGCTCATAATATATAGGTATAAAGCCACACACTCCAGAAAAGCTCCAACAGGTCTGAAATACAGCAGCCCATCTGCTTAGCAACACACGTCACCACCAACCTGTCACAAAGGTGTTCTGTTCTCGGCGTTGGTTCCCCAGTTCTAGATCTCTGTTCTGATGTGTAAAGCACTCCATAGGGGTGACCCTTGCTATTTGAGTTGTCATCTCTCCCACATGCGCGTGCACACACACACACACACACACAACCGCACCTCCCACAATAACTAAGATACAAGCTTCCCTCACTATTCAACGGTTCCTTGTTGGACTGTGAGTGCCTGAGACAGAATCTTCGGAGGAGCTGGATCTAGACTATGGAAGTCATGCTGGTCAGAAATGAAAATGACCATGGGCCTCACCACAGTCAGAACTAAATGCAAAACTCACTTCTTTGATTAAGCTTTCCCTCACTAATTTCTTCACCCACAACACATCCACTTTCATACACAAACATAAACAAACTATGAAAACCCATACATTAAATCTAGCTGTGTTTTTCCTACCAGCTGGAAAGCGAGACTGGGAAAAATTATTTTTTTCCTATTTTAAATACACAGGAAACACAGAGATGCTATGGAGTTGGGGTGCTGTATAAGTACTGAAATAGACCGTATGTTGTTGGGGCACTGTATAAGTACCTAAATCAGTGGTTCTCAAACTGGGGCCGCTGCTTGTTCAGGGAAAGCCCCTGGCAGGCCAGGCCAGTTTGTTTACCTGCCAGGTCCGCAGGTTCAGCTGATCGCGGCTCCCACTGGCTGCGGTTCACCGCTCCAGGCCAATGGGGGCTGCAGGAAGCGGCAAGGGACAAGGGATTTGCTGGCTGCCGCTTCCTACAGCCCCCATTGGCTTGGAGCGGCGAACCGCGGCCAGTGGGAGCCATGATTGGCCGAACCTGCAGACCCGGTAGGTAAATAAACCGGCCTGGCCCGCCGGGACTTTCCCTGAACAAGCGGTGGCCCCAGTTTGAGAACCACTGACCTAAATGGATATTTGGAGGAAGGAATTTACTGAAGACAGGGATACATGAACAAGAAACTCAGCTGCTTTACATGGGAGGAGCTGCTGGTTCAGTTGAATGGCTGCTGAAGTTGCAGATGACTCTCCCAGAGTCAGCAGTGATTTTCTTTCCTTAATTAATCAATTGCACAAGTAACTGAGGTCCATTAGGAAGGCAGATGGCTGTCTACAGACAATGATTATTGGCCTTTGGATTGTCCAAAAAAATTTCAGCAGGATAAATAAATGTGAGGTTTAATGAGATCATTTAGCTTAACAAAAACCAAACAAAAAAGGGACCAGAAAAGGCATATAATAAACCACTACATCTGCATCATGAACTTGGAACAAACAACAGGCCCCAGTTTTAGATGTTGTCTGCACTTGGACAAGTACATAATGGAGCACTGATATCATCTACAAGTTAATACATTTAGCACCACAAGACTCATGCCTTAATAATAAAATAGCAGGACTGATGGCCTGAGACTGTGTTCAGGTTCAGTAACGCAGGCTGTCATCATTGTTGTTATTATTAATAACACTGCTCTACAGCCAAAATGCTTCTGAAATAAATGTAGTCAAACTTTACTAATTCTGGGTCACTGAGAACGAAAATGATGCTTAAAATTGTTGATTGGCTCTAGTTTTCAAGATATGCTATTGGGTCAGTATATACGACCCTTGACTTGGGAATGGCGGAGGATAAGTGAGTTATAAAGGGAAGGGATCTCAATTTAAACCAGAAATGACTAAAATACATCTTTGACTGGATCTATGAATAAATCTATGACTGGGTTTGGACAGTACTTGCTTTTTAGGCAAAACAGTGAATGATGCAATCTGAAGCTGGTATTGCATCATACATGATATGAATTGCATCATGTTATTCCTAGAAGTCATGGATGATGCAATCATAACGAAGTTTACATCACTCTGCTGAACAAATTGCCCTATATCAGCTCTAGAAATCATACAGTGTCGTGCTCTCTTATTTGTCTGTGTTTGATTTTGCAAAGGGACACATTTCTGTTTAGCCAAAGTGAGCAGAGATGCCTTGTACTTGTGTGAACAGTGCAGATAACTTCTGCTATGTTTGTGGTGAAGTGACTTTTGCATCACAAAAGCGCAGTATAACAACTATGGTTAAGAAAGCCTATCACCTTTATTTTGGCTGCAAAATTGGAGATCAGGACAAGAGGAGGGCCCCACACATATGCTGCAACACTTGTGCAACAAATCTTCGCCAGTGGTTGAACAGGAAAAGGAAATCTATGCCTTTTGCAGTGCCAATGATTTGGAGAGAGCCAACAGATCAGACCAGCAATTGTTACTTCTGCATGGTGCCTCCAGTTGGGAAAGGTGTGTCAAAGAAGAAAAAGTGGACTGGGCATTATCCAAACATTCCATCAGCTATATGCCCAGTACCCCACGGAGAAGGACTGCCGGTTCCTGATGCACCAGAATCATTCTCACTTGAGTCAGACGAGGAAGAGGATGAAACTTCTGGTCCTGAACCATCAATGTCACAGGACCCACATTTTCTCCCATCCTCCTCTCTGAACCACACCTCATAACACAAGGTGAACTGAATGACCTTGTCAGGGATTTGGAACTACTCAAGAGTAAGGCAGAGCTGTTGGGCTCCAGACTACAGCAGTGGAATCTCCTGGCAGGTGATGTTAGAGGTTCCATGTTCCGTGACCATCAAAAGGATCTTGTCCCATTCTTCTTCATGGAAGGTGATCTTGTAGCCTGCAACAACAGCGATGGTGTGATGGCAGCCCTCAACATCATTCACGATCCAGATGAGTGGAGACTGTTCATTGATTCATCGAAGACGAGTCTTAAAGCTGTTTTACTGCATAATGGCAATGTTTTGCCATCAATTCCAGTTGGTCATGCAGTCCATATGAAGGAAACCTATGACAACATGAAACAACTTTTGAGGTGCATAAACTATGACCAACATCAGTGGCAGCTTTGTGGCGATTTGAAGGTTATTGCTCTCTTGCTTGGTCTGCAGACTGGATACACAAAGTACTGCTGTTTTCTCTGCGAATGGGATAGTCGTGCAAGAAATTCCCACTACATCAAGAAAGATTGGCCACTCCGACAGTCATTGGAGCCTGGGAGGAAAAGTGTTCAGCATCCACCACTTGTTGAATCAAGGAAGATTTTGTTACACATCAAGCTGGGTCTGATGAAGAACTTTGTCAAGGCCATTGACAAAACACAAGCAGCTTTCAAGTACCTCCGTGGAAAATTTCCAAGATTAAGTGAAGCTAAGATAAAGGAAGGTGTCTTTTTTGGTCCTCAGATTCGTGAACTTCTTCGAGATGATGCATTTGACCATGCACTGCGTGGCAAGGAAAAGACGGCATGGAAAGCCTTCCAGTTAGTGGCAATAAATTTTCTCGGAAATAACAAGGCAGACAACTACAAGTTGTTGGTGGAAAACCTCCTCAAGGCATACAAAAGCCTTGGTTGCAACATGTCATTATAGATACATTTTTTGCACTCTCATCTAGATTTTTTTCCACTGAACTGCGGAGCTGTGAGCGACGAGCACGGCGAGCGATTTCACCAGGACATTGCAACAATGGAGAAACGCTATCAGGGCAAATGGAGCCCATCAACGCTTGCAGACTATTGCTGGACAGTGACAAGAGATGCTCCATTTAATGAATACAAGAGACAAACCAAGAAGCGCCGAGTAGACACTGAATTGGACTAAACTATGTACATAATAGTTTTTTGCCTTTTATTTCATAATAAATTTTATTTATATAACCCTTTTGCTGATTTTTAAAGTAAAAACATAAACAGGACAGGTGAAATATTATCATGTAAAGCAACCATAAACACATGAAAAGACCTAGGTTTACAATTTATGATTAAAACTCTACTATCTACACAATATACATAGACATAAAATGTAAAAACTTAAATATCTTAGAAACAGTAGCCAATCAGTTGTTTTAATTGTCAGATTTGAACTCAGCACATCAAAATACATAATAAATAGCACATTTTATCTCTGAAGCAGATGACTTCTCAAAAATTGTAGACCAGTGTAATAAGTTACATTTCTATAGCACCCTTGACTCTAAGGAGTATCAAAATCTGTTTAGAAATAATGTATGGTGTGTGTGAATACATAACTAGCTCAAGGTCTTTATACGTATTTTACAAAAGACCTCAAGACCAGATTTTCAAGTGCTCAGCACACCCAACTGGGACTAGGTTTTCAAAAGATCTCAGCTTCCATTTAGGCACCTAACTAAGAGCCAGATTTTCAAAGCATTCTGCACAGAAGCTCTCATTACCATATTTATGGGCTGATTTTGTGAAGAGTTTTGTATATTAGTTGCTTAACTATTGAAAATCTGGCCATTGTTCTGAGTACTGAATATTTTTGACAACTGCCCATAGTGTGCTCTGTGCTGTACGTTCATGTATGTATGTCATTCATTCACTTTAGTGACAAGAAGAGGTGAGAACGTTGATCTCCTCTGAAAGATAGAATAATCCGTAGCAAATGACCTGCCCTCAGGTCCTTGTTACTATTGTACACTGATTTACATTTACAGATTTTCTTTTGTGTTTTCCCCCTGAATTTCTTTCCATTTTCAGTGCTCGAAATGAAGGGTGCTTGATGTCCCCAACAAGGGGTGCAAGCAGTGACCCTTGGGTGTCTCCAATCTCCACCCTTTCCCTCCCCACCGTTCCCGACACACAAAGGTCTTTGCTGATGACTCTGATGACTTTTAGATAGATGAAGCTTGAAGACATGAAACGCATGCAAAACTGATTCTGGACACAAGTGACTCTATATAAGTAGTTCATAGCTGAAGCATGGGATTATATGAAGAAGACAAAGAGATCCCTCATCTCCTGGGCCATAGCTTCTTTGAAGTCCTAACTACCAGAACAGAGCCATTTCATCAATATGGATTGCCCAGATTTAGGCCTAACTGTTTCCTGTTGTGAAGAACCCACGTCAGACATTCCAGAGGAAAATCTGCACAATCTGATGAAATTGGAGTGGAGAGTGGTGGAGTGTGACCCCATTCAACAAGCACAGGATCTGGGATAAAGTCAGTCCATGTCACAACCTGCGAAGTGTATTCATGCCACTCGTAATTACTGAAAGGTCTAGGATGAAATTCTTCCCCTTGAAGTGGGTCAGCACAAGGCACAGGGACCACTTAAGTGCTACTTAAATCTTGCAAATTCTCACCAACACTGTCAATTCCTTCTTTAGTGAGATCATTCTACAACCTGCCCTGAAATGTTCAACAGTCCAGACCATGCTCAAAAAACATCATTTGATGTTAACAATCTCACCAAGGAAAGCCCAGTCTCCAAATGCTCCTTCAGGAATATTTGACCTTTGTCAATATTTTAGACTTCCCTTCCAATCAGAGTTCATGCTCAAACATTGCATGGAGATGGTGCTGGTTGCAGTGATGGACAAAGCTTAGGTGTTCATGCTAATACTGCTTGATGATTTGGGGGGAGGGGTTGCCTTTGATATAAAGACTATGTAGCTGACCCATCTATGAGACCTTGCAGATGTGGACAGAATTGTACTAACCTGGCCTTACTCATTCTTCTCTGATAGTCCCAAGAAAGTTCTTTCAAGGTGCTTCTCCTCTTTCCCAAGGACTCTTGCATCTAGAGTTTTTCTGGGCTCAATCCATCCTTCTCTCTTAATTCAACTTGTTTATGTAAAGCTGCAAGGTGGAGCTGATGTGGTGCTATAGTCTAGAATGCCATCAATAAGCCAATGGCACCCAAATCAACAACCTTTTTGTATCTAGTACAGAAGGTCATAGTATCTAAGGAAATTGTAACCTGGGTGGCTCAAGTCAACCCAGGATATGATGGAGGTAATATTAGTAGAAGGAGAAAAGCTTTGGTAGGAGTTATGACCTCATCCTCTACGATGAGGATATCTACGAGGATATCTGCCCGCTGGGTTTCATGGCATAATTCAGCCTCCAGGTCATGTTGGATGAGGAACCTACCCATGATGTTCCATTCTTTTGTCACCTCCTGGCTAGACTAATGCACTGTGTTCTACCCAGGGTAGGCCATGAAGGCCATGCAGCTGGTACATCATGAAGATACCTACCTCCTTCTAAGCATGACATGAAGAAAATACTTCTTCCCCATAGACCATCAGAGACTGCCTCTCCCACTATGGAGTGAGGATAGAGCTGTCGTAGATAGTGGAGGTGAAGCATTCTCGGTGGAGGGCTCACGTCTATGGAATTCCTTACTGCTGGAGGTCAGGATGAGCCTGATTCTTGTCACTTATAGTGCATTTTGCAAGATCTGTCTGCTTGCTTTGGACTTCCCCCCATTATGGAGGGCTAGTAACATTCTCCTGATTGACAACCCAACAGGCAACCCTTCTGGTCTTTTTGGAGAGTCCAAGTCTTACTTGGATAGAACTGAACTGAATCTTATTTCCATTCCCAGCATTTAAATAGAGAGAGGACAGATCAATGGCTAAACAAGTGGCCAGATGGACGATAGATGGACAAAGGGATGTATGTCGGTGACATGAGCATCAGTGACTTCCCCTGTAGTAAGGATGGAAAGAAAAATAGTGCCCAATATATTAGCCATTCTGTGGGACTCATCCTGTTCACTGCATTAATAATAACTCTACATTATCCTGTGGATACTTGTTTGTTTGCATTCTTACTAGAACAGTGTGTGCTCTGAAACTCTGCTCCAGTATGTCGAGTAATTTTTTTTTTTGGCTGTCTCAGACTTTGAGCTCTGCAGAGGACCAGTTGAGGTGTTTCTCACCCCCCCTTCCTCTAAGGAAATTCATGCCATGCAGGGGTGAGATATGGAATATGCAGATAAAGTAGCCCAAAAGCTGGTATGAAGGCAGCTCAGTGAGAAGTGCAATTTGCATTGTAAAGGAGCCTCATAAATATGCAGCCTATTAATAACTGCCTTCATTGTGACAAATGTCACCAGGCTGATTTGAGTCACTTTGGAGGTGGAACGGATAACAATTATGTGGCACCTGAGAGGAAGACTCTCTCAACAAATGGATTCTCATTTTTGTTTCTGTAGTGCAATTTAAATATCCAAGTCCAGGTTGTCAAGTCTTTAGAACTAAAATTATTTCTGTGGGACATTTGCATCTCACCAGCCAACCAGCCCCATTACTGTTTGTGAAAGCAAAACTTGAAAGAACAGGGGCGTAAACAGCAATGGAGAAGATTAAAGCCCTTGGCATTTCAGGCACCTCTGAAGCTAGGCTCTGAGCTATGGCTGAGGGGCAGTTTGCCTAGATTGTCTGCGTGTGAATGAGTGACACTCGAATGAAAGTTATTGCATGTTACTTGATGTTAGTTGTGGAACAGGGAAATCACTCTTATTGTCAATGTCCGCCTAATTTAGGAGATTTGCAAAGCCCTCCACTATGCTCCATCCTTGCATGGGCTCAGAAGGCACAAGTCAAGGACCAGCAATGATTACAGTCATCAGTACTTCAACAAGGATTCTGGCAATTGTCCCACCCTGCAGACTCTGTGTACTCTATACGGCTAGTTGGCTACAGAAGCATTCCTTTGGAAACAGCAGAAAGAGAAGAGTGATCCAAGAGAACCAGTCTCAGCTCCATAATTGTGGAGGGTGAAACTTTTACATACTTTGGGTGAAATCCTGACCTCACTGAAATCAATGGTCCAGCTCCCAACTACAACCTGCAGGTACAGGGACCAAGAGCACGGGTATACTGCACATAGGCCACCAGACAGTCGGTCTCTACAGGTGGGGGTTGGGTGTGAGTAGGTGGCATAGAGGTGAATTGCTACACATCCCACTATGAGAGTATCAGGCCTTCACTGCCATCCAGTCTTTTGACCTCTTGAAAGGTTTAAGACAGTGTTTCCCAAACTTGGGACGCCGCTTGTGTAGGGAAAGCCCCTGGTGGGCCGGGCCGGTTTGTTTACCTGCCACGTCCACAGGTGCGGCCGATCACGGCTCCCACTGGCCGCGGTTCGCTGCTCCAGGCCAATGGGAGCAGCGAACCGCGGTCAGGGGGAGCTGCGATCGGCCGGACCTGTGGACACGGCAGGTAAACAAACCGGCCCGGCACACCAGGGGCTTTCCCTACACAAGCGGCGTCCCAAGTTTGGGAAACACTGGTTTAAGAGATGGCAACTGCAAAGTTATCAACACCTTCATATTTTTTGTTTTGGTACCGCCAATGCAAATAACAATTATACAATGTGACAAGGAGAAAATGGAATTGTGGCATGTTAGGCTGCAAGTAGTTAGTTTAGTGATTGAGGCTGTCTTTTACTATAGTGTAATGATACCACCTGGCCAGATAGCAGCGAGCTGGGCCATTATGGGCTTTTCTGCACTTTCAATTTAAATTACAGTTGCTGTGATTTAAGATGCTATCTCCCTGAAAGGTCCATGCTTTCCTTGTGAGTAATAATTATTCTCGGCTAATAGCGTAAGTTGCGAGGCTGGAAATTAGTAGTTTTATGACATTGTAATTTTGCTTCATATTGTCTGAGACTTGGATATTTTGTTCACTGCTTAATAACCTTGATCAGGGATGAATCGTTGGTTTTAAAGGACAGCTAGTCTGTAAATATCATCACGTCTCTCTCTGCTGTGTGCTTGAGCTTTCGTTCAAAGAGCATGTTCTAGTCCAGGGATCGGCAACCTTTGGCACTCGGCTCGCCAGGGAAAGCCCCTGATGGGCTGGGCTGATTTGTTTACTTCTGCATCCGCAGGTTCGGCCGAGTGCGGCTCCCACTGGCCAATGGTGGCTGCTGGAAGCGGCGTGGGCTGAGGGATGTGCTGGCCGCCACTTTCCGCAGCCCCCATTGGCCTGGAACGGCGAACCGCGGCCAGTGAGAGCCACAATCAGCCGAACCTCCGGACGCTGCAGGTAAACAAATCGTCCTGGTCCACCAGCAGATTTCCCTGATGGGCCGCGTGCCAAATGTTGCCAATCCCTGAGCTAGACCAAGCGTTATGATTATGTTTATACTCTCTATTGGTTTCTGCAGAGCTGACTGTGATGTCAAAAATTCCACACAATGATTTTACTCTGGGATCAAAGTAGAAGGACAATGAGAAGTTATAGCTTCAAAAACGCTGTTTTGAACACCAGATATCATGGATTTACTGCAGTGAAGATTTCAAAAAGTACTTAGTCTGTACCCCTTTTGTCCTTGAATTGTTTCTCTGTGGAAACCCCAGCTACAAAGTTCATCCCAGGTAAATTTTCCCTCCACAGTAGATAACTGAAGGTTGCAATGACCTTGGCAATGATTCAGAGGTAAACTCCACTTCAGCATGAACTCTTCTTGATCAATTTCTCCGCTGTGTTAGACACAAAGGGGCTTTGATTTGCCATCAGGCAGGAATCTATTTTCTCACTTCATTTCTATTTATCTTGAATAAACGTTAAATTGACAGTAAAGGACCAAACCTGTCTGAGCAGGTGGGCTAGACTAGATGACCTAATTAGATCTTTTCTATCTTTTTTTTCTATGATTTTTGAAACATTATTCTGCACAGGATAGTGGGCTTGTGTCTAGGGGACTGAGTGGCTCAGAGAACTAGTAACAGAATATAGAAACTTTCCCTTAGTAATCATTGGATTGAATGTGGCTGAGATCAGTAGTGCTTGAAATCTGTTCCTATCTGAAGGCTGGTTGGTGACTTCAGCATGGTTCCTAGAAGACAGGTAGGCATTAAGTGGTCCAAGCTCAACAACTGGGCTCAACAGGGTCCCAGCACAACAATGTCACTCACTGACCGTCTCAGTAGAGATGGCACTGAAGAACCATAGAGCACCAGATGGTCATCTTGAGTGGAGGTGACTGACACACATTGGTAGGGCAGTGCAGGGGAAGCTTGTGCTGCTTCTGCCAGGGCTACCTTTTGCTTTCGGGATGCGTAGATGGTGTTACACGTCGATATGTCAGAATGATGTTTCACACCAGAGGCCTTATCTCCTGGGAGTGTCTGGAATTCTTGAGCAACTGTGAACATTCAGGGATGGAACCTGGGGACATTCTCCACGCCTGAATGGATCAAGATGGAGTATGTTGGGACCTGTAATGTCTGCAAGTCACATCACCATATTATTGAGCAGAGCGGGAGCTGAGACAGAGTGAGCAGGGGTAGTATGGCTGATTAGAATGAGGCACTGAAGGGGAGCAGGCTTCTAAATTAGTCATTGAGGAGCTCAGGTAAAGAAAACCCAATAAATAAATAGCTGGAAAACTTTGAGCAGGCCCCTTGGCTACGGCTGAGGAGCAAAGAGACAGCTCAGGATGGCAGGGAGGTGTGCTGGGCTCACCTGTGCATTCCCAATCCTGGGTTGGTTGTATGCAAGGGATTACGTTTATTAGGCACTAGGAAACCTTTCAGGGGAAGGGATAAGCTGTCACCAAAGTGGAAGCAAACTGCTAGCACAGAGAATAGACAAGGTTTTGGTCAATTATTTACATGGTAGCCAGGAAGAAACCAACATGTGCCAAGGACACCTGCTGGGGATTTCAGTTATACAGAGATGGCAAAAGATAGGACAGAAATTACAGCTGAACTGGAGGAAGGACAGGCTGAGACCAGAGGTAAATTCTAGAAAGGTAACAGGGTCAGACTAAAAGGCTAAATACAAACATGTCAAAAAAAAAAAACCTATAAATGTCTATCTATTGTCAGTGTTTGCAGAGTGCCCAATATTGTAGTATCTATGCACTTTTATTATTATTATTATTATTATTTTATTATTTATTTGTATTCTAGCAATATGTGGAGGTGTCAACTGAAATGTATGCTAAACACTATACATGCACATAGCAAGAGAAAATCCATGCCCTAAGAGACAAGACAGGCAAAGAGAGCCTTATTATTTCCTTTTCATAGGGAAACTGAGGCACGGATAAATTAAGTGACTTGTCTAAGGTTACACAGGGAGTCTGTGCCAGACAGGGAACTGCATTCAGATCTGTCTGTATATGGCCAAAATAAGCTTGCCAAAAGGTCACCCCGTTTCTTGGTGATATATCGATATTTGTATAGACATAACTATGTCCTGTCAGTACATTGTTGGTTGTTGTGGAGCAGTTTATTGATAATGGGGTTGTGAGAGGGAAAGGTGCTGCTAGGAAGTTTTCAAAGGTTTTCTATTCCGTTTGTTGTGAACTTGGAATAAAAAGCATGAAAGTGCTAAATTCAGCACTTGAAGATTTTGAAAAGCCAAGTGCAAGATTCATTTCTCAGCGTGAAGCAGAAGATTTCAAAGTTAAGAAAGAGCTCCCTCTGGAGAAATATTATCAGCTCTTTCTGAATTCACACAGGCCCCTTTGAACCTGCTCCAGTAGCTGTCCTGCCTGAGGCGGTTTGTCATAGAGAACAGTTGACGCCTCATGAAAAATATTGGGCAATTTCATCCCTGGCATAACTCCCTCCACTTTACTGGAGTTATAGTATGGAGGAATGTGGCCAATTCTGTTTGGATATTGTGTATTGACTGGATGTCTGCTTCACTCCTTTGTTGTGAAACAAAAATATTTCCAGGAAAACCCAGTCTTTTGAATCTCAGAAAGAGACAGTCAGTATAAAATTCATCTGTTGGCATCAGCACTTAAATACCCAGATGACAGGTACCTTATAGATAGACCGAGAGACAGAGTGGTTTAAAAATCTCCCTCCTTCTACTAGATTATTCAAACAAAGAATTTTTAAAACCAAATTTACTTTGCACCATGCATGCTGGTTATTTCCTCTTTGCATTTAACAGGGCTTTATCAGTAAAATTAGACTGGTTGGTTTCACTTTTGTTTCTAGTCCATTTCCCTTTATAGTCATTGCAGGAAGTAGCCTAATGCCTTTGTTTGGGGTTGCAACAGTAGGGGAGGAGGTGTGGAAGGTGGGCCTGATCCAGAGCCAATTAAAGCTAATAGAAATATTTTTTTAGGATTGGGCCCTGTTCGAATAAAAATCCTGCTTACATTGAAATTTGTTTTAAAGATAATGTCAAAGGTTTCCATGTCAGTTGAGTTTCATTTGTTTAAAAAGACCGTTTTTGTGACAAGATTTAAATATGGGGCCAAAAGTTAGTGAATGTTAAACCTGTAGCCATCACACTCATATAAGACGGGGCTCTCAAACTTCATTGCACCGCCACTCACTGCGGACAACAAAGATTACTACATGACCCCAGGAGTGGGAACCAAAGCCTGAGCCCTGCCACCCTGGGCTGGGGCAGGGGCAAAGCCCAGGGCTTCAGCCCCAGGCCTGGGGCCTGTAACCTGAGCCCCGCCACCCAGGGCTGATGCCTTCAGTCTTCAGCTTTGGTCCCGGGTGGTGGGGCTGGGGCTTTGGCCCCGGGCCTCAGCAAGTCTAACGCCAGCCCTGGCAACCCCATTAAAACAGGGTCACGACCCACTTTGGGGTCCCGACCCACAATTTGAGACCCGCTGTTCTAACGCATTGGTATGTGTGTTACAGCTCCTACTCTGGGCCCAGTCTGCAGGGTATATGTATCTGTTGCAGCCTTTAGCTAGCAATCAGTGGCTCTTTAGCTCAAATTGTAGCAGCTTGTGTTTCTTGTTTGTTTGTGTTTTTAAAGCTCTGGAGGTCCCCACTTTAATCCCCGGTATGTTGACCAAGATAGGGAAAGTCACAATAACAAGACTGTGTTGTCGCAGGCAGAAGATTAGGAGCAGCTCAGGTTACACGAGGTTGTGTGGTTGTGAAACTCCTGTTTTGTTGTTTTTTCATGTAACTCTCCTTTCTAAGGGGAGAGGAGAAATGCAGGTGGTAGATGAAAGGGTCATAGAAAAGCATTGTGTTTAGAAACAGCTCTATCTCTTTAAACCTCAGTCATAGTCAAGAACAATGATTGCGTGGCAGCTTCCTACTCAACATTGCTACTGACTTGACCCAAGGGAACTTAGAGCCATACTTGCTGAACTGACAGAGCTGTGAAAGCACATTCAATTCTTGTGCTTCGCCCAAACAACCCATGGGGATGTCTTTGCAAATGGAATTTGTTATTGTGTTTGGATTGTTGCTCAGCGCTGCAGATCAGCTTGCTGCGTTTACAAGCTCAACTTTGTCAGGGATCTCCAGTGGTTACTGAACCAACGGAGACACCTTGGCTGAAGAGGGAAAATTATGTGGGCACTGAAAGAAAAATCACCCCTCGAAAGCCAAAAATTCCTTAGGCAGGAAAACCTAGGAGAAGGCAAGATGGAGAAAGCTCTGTGAGATTCTCCTGTGGACTTCCCAGCAAATTCTTCCATCAGGGTAGAGGTGGGCCCAGCACGGAAGAAGCAGGATATTCGCCTAATCAAATATCACTGATCCCTTGAGCTGTGGGTGGTTCTCAGGGCTTCTGACCAGGGTTATCTACTAGGAGACCCTGAGCTTCTGAGCTGCTCCTGCCCAATGAGGTCTCTTCCCAGGTCCCAGTCACCATAGCTCCTGTCAGCTGGGGGCAACATGGCTTACGCAGTGGGTATTACCTCATGGAGCTCTCCCTTAAGGGGACGGTCAAAAGCACGGCGGAAATCTGCTCAGGAGTTAATACTGTCATTGGCAATTTCACCATGAGACCAAGGGCATGCCGGGGGTTCAGAGACAGGGCAAGCTGTATAGGGAGGATGAGATCCATAGGGCATGATCTGGCCTCCTGGGCTGAGTCCTTCTGCTTCTGTTATGCCACGTAGTATGGCTGCAAGTCCCATTATTTCCCTCCCACAACCCACTTCTCTGTGCGCATGCACCCACACACACATCCTTTGTGGCAGGTGGGAGAGTGTCACTCCTCCTGCCAAAATGGGTGTTTGAGGGTGAGTTACAAAGGAAAAATGGAACCAGAAGAGGAAAAGAGATGAACCAGTTAAAGAGAATAATCATAGAGAAATGGACAAAAATTCTCCTACTAGTTTCCTCTGCAAGTCCAGGTGGCAGCATAGAGACAGCAGCATTAACTCCACCAGTAGGTTACCCTTCTCAGCCTGTTCCCTCCGAATACCATCCTTCCACATTAAATGATCTTGGCATATTTCTGACTTTTTCTTCCGTTTGTACAGTGCCTAGCACAATGAGTTCCTGTCCCATGACTAGAGGTCCTGGGAGCTACCACAATACATAGAAGAAGAAGACAACTTTTCTCTGATCTTTGTTCGTAGGCCAGCAGAAGTCTATTTTGTGTGTATGTGCTGCCATCTAGTGGTACCAAAAAGACAAATTATTTCAGAGGCAAGATGGGGAAGAATTTGGGAGAAAATCAGCAGAGACAAAATGGAATTAAAGTCTGTTATAATTTAGCCCAGGGGTCGGCAACGTTTGGCACGCGGCTCGCACCCTGGCGGGCCGGGCCAGTTTATTTACCTGCTGACGCGGCAGGTTCGGCCGATCGCGGCCTCCACTGGCCACAGTTCGCCATCCCGGGCCAATGGGGGCGGCGGGAAGCCGCGGCAAGCACATCCCTCACCTGCGCCGCTTCCCGCCGCCCCCATTGGCCCCCATTGGCGAACCGCGGCGAGTGGGGACCGCGATCGGCCGAACCTGACACATCAGCAGGTAAATAAACTGGCCCGGCCCGCCAGGGTGCTTACCCTGGTGAGCTGCATGCCAAACATTGCCGACCCCTGGTTTAGCCCATGTGTATATGTGTGTACAAATATATATAGCCTTTATTTACTACAACAGGCCAAGCAGGTGCTACAGAATAAACTGTTCTCCAGTTGAATTATAACTTTTGAGATGTAAGTAGTAGTTGGTTAATTTTTACACTGTGCTTTAAAAATGTAAACTGCTATATAAATATTATTATCATAATGTGCTGTAAATCCACTCAGTGCATTGAAGGTGGCAGAAAAAATGCTTCTGTTGCAAATCACTTGATCAGTTCTTCTGTGATAGTTTGTATTTCTCAGTGCAGTTCCTAGTGAGCAGGTGTCTAATTTCCTATAGACCTCTGAACAGCCCTCACATGGCAAGGATTTTTATTGCTACCAAACTGGGCTCAGTTTCAGCCATCAACTTCAAAATCAAGGACTCTGTCTCCTATTGCCAATTCTCTGAGCCAATCATTCTCCCTTTCCAGCTTTTTAAACAGAAACTCAAAATTGCAAAATTTGGAAGCTGGTCTCAACTTTGAAATTTCCATAGTAGAGGGGTGTTAAAATCCGAGGCCACTAATAAAAAAGGGACTGCTTCCCAATAATCTTGATCCAGATTTAGTTTCCAGTTTCAAACCACCTCACAGTTCAGGTATATGGTTTAGACCAGGGGTCGGCAACGTTTTGCACTTGGCTTGCCAGGGTAAGCACCCTAGGGAAAAATGTTCGCTTTGGTTCACCTCATAGAACTGCAGTCCACCAGGAGGCTGAGGCACCTGGGTAAGTCTCAGATGAGGAAAGTTGTCTTATCAATGGAGCTGGAGTGACCTCTTTGTTTCATTAATTCTAGTTTCAAGGTGTTATGCTTCTTTGTCCTTGAATGTTTCTCTGATTTGCTTTAGGTTGTTGCACCTGTTCTGTAGCTAGAGAACTTGAACACTCAGTGTAGCATCTTTCAGCAACACTAAATTCATTAGCACCGCATCAGAGATGGTTCAAAGTCAAACCCTGGGTCCAAGCCCCTCTGAACTTCAATGAAGTCTATGTCCAGATCTGAACTTTGTGCGGCAGGCCTGGCACTCCATCCTATATAGTAGATATAGCTCAAATCTATGCTTGAGCCCCACTTATTTTTCAGATTCCTGCTCTGATCTCCATGTGGATGATATCTCCATGCTGCCTTGTGCATAATCGTTGTCTCGTGTAGCACATGTTCTTTTAATTCGATTGTAAGCTCCTTAGGGCAAGTACCTCTACAGTTATGGGGCTCTGTGATGAATAATAAATTTACATGGCTTCAGTGTTTGTGTACACATATATACTATGTGTTAGTCTGTCTACAACTCTGTGTCCTCCAGTATCTGGCCTCCTTTTTTGCACAGAAAGCCATTAATTGAGTCTGAAAATGTCACTTAGATGTCTATATACCTGATTTGCAAGCACAGTTGAATATTTAGATATCTGCATGTCCTAAACCACGTCTACATATAATTACAGGTGGAAAATATGGATGACTCCATGGCAATATTGAGGTGTGTGTGTTAGCTTTGTTTTAGATTGGTGGTTGTGACGTTAGCTGATTAAAATATGACCATGTAGATCATTGTTGCTACCACTGTTATATAATTGCAATAAATCTTATACAAAATGGGTCAAGTAAGGTGTCAATTGAAAAGTTATGATTTGCTGAATATGATTATGCTATTTATATGCATGTATTGTTTTTATATTTGAAGTTATGAGTATTGGCTCTGTACCTGTATTTCAAATGTTTGCTTCTGGGTAGCACCCACAAGGTATTTAGCCTGCACATCTTGAAGGTACTCTTCAAGTTAAATGGCTCATCAAGGAACACTTAACTCGCAATGGACCATGGGATAGCTACACTTAATAAACTTTCCTGTGAACATTCCATCTGGAATAAAGGTAATGTCTTCTGCTGTGACTAAGCGAAATCAGGCATGGACATGTGACTTGCCCATGTGACCCCAAACACCATCTTGCTACCTGTACTTTTCCACAGTGAGAACAATGGGTTTCCCTTCACCTGAGAGAAGCTATAAAAGGCCCTGAAAATATCTCCATTTTTCCTCTTTCCTGCTCAAACCTCTGGACTATGGACTTAACTAATGGGAGCATTCTAACCAAGGCACTGAGGACATTCCAGTGATTTGGAGGCAACCAGAGTTTAAGCCAGCAGTTTATTCCATTACTGCTACAAGCCTGATCCAAGAACTTTGCAACTGCAGTACATATCTGATTCCTTTAACCAATTTTAACACTCCTCATTCTTTTTCTTTCTTTCTTTCTTTCTTTCTTTCTTTAAATAAACCTTTAGATTTTAGATATTAAAGGATTGGCAACAGTGTGATTATTGGGTAAAATCTGAGTTGTATATTGACCTGGATATGTGGCTGGCTTATAAAGAGAAATGTTCATTTATGAGGTATTTTCTTACAAGAAGACACAATTTAGCTGTGTCTGGAGGTCATTGTTTTTGTTGGGTGCCCTCTCCATCGGTTGCTTTCAAAACTAGAGGTTTTCTGTACAGTACATTAGAAAGTATGAGGCCTGACAAAAGAGTGGTAGGAATGAGACTTAATCAAGTTGGGATTGGCAGGGAGGATACAGGTATCCTACATCAAATGAAGACCCTTATTTTTGAGGTGAAAGGTCAACAGCTACAACCCCAGTAGAAGAAGGCGAGCTATACATTGATGCATGGACACAGCAAGAATTGTTTTATTTCTTCCAGATTTTAATGTGACAGAACAAAAACAAAGTCCATTGCAATGACTCCATTTTCCAGTGACAGTCAGACACGGATCAAACCAAAAAATTTTAAAAAAGAAAGAAAAGAAACCAAGGAAATGGAATTGGCCATTTCACACATACAGAGTCAGCTGAGAGAACATCTACATGAAACATTCCATTAAATGTACCACACTGGATATTATTTACAGAGGAAACACAAGTTTAGACAGCTCTAAACGGCCTGGGACAGTGAACCTGCACCAGTGGGAGCTGCGATTGGCTGAACCTGCAGACACTGCAGGTAAACAAACTGGCCAGGGGCTTTTCCTGATGGGCCATGTGCCAAAGGTTGCCAATCCCTGCAGTAGGGTGAGGATAAAATCACTGGATGATTGGGTGCAGCTTTACAGGGAGCTAATTGGGCTGCAGGTGAACAAAAAACGGGATGTGTTGAGGGTGTATTTAGGGATTTGACAGATCTCTGTAATAAGAACAAGCTGGGTTTTATTCCCCCATGCTACAGTCTTTGTTATATCCTAGCACTGTGATATTAGCTATCAGATGCAGTGTGTGTCTAAGCTCTCATGTTAGAACTGGGCTGGTGAACTCCTCGTCCAAAGTTCACAGACAAGGACTGTACTATCCATCAAGATGCATCCTGTGCACCTCTGAGTGATTGATTCATAGACATTAGAGATGCAACCGGCATATTATATCATCTAGCTGATGCCCCTGGCTAGTGTAAGTCTGATACCCACTGTCTACTGCTTAGTACTTTGTCCCCACAAACCTCTGGAATCCAAACTTCCACCATGCAGACTCTGGGGAAGATTAATCCCCGGAAGAAGAAAGGCTTCTAAAGTTTCAGTGACCATCTCCTACTTCCCCATCTCTAATAACTGAAGATCTCAGTTTCTGCCTCCTGAGAAGCGAATTGATGGGTTTTTCAACATAAACACCGTGGCTACAGTCGTACAAAATCAGTGCAGAACACAATCGGGTCAGGTTAGTACTTTTGAATGTCCCACCACTACACACTTATCTGACTAACAATGCTTAGTAAAGATGACCTCTACATCACAGAGTCATGCAACACAATTGCCCAGAACATGAAACATTCTCCCCAAATACACCGGGACAAATGGAGTGAGTCACCCTGATAGTGGTTTAATCACAAGAAAGTCTGTGATCTCTTCAGTGCTGAAGTACATATTTAAGGTCAGGCTTGACAAAGCACTTTCTGGGATGATTTAGTTGGTGTTGGTCCTGCTTTGACCAGGGGGTTGGACTAGATGACCTCCTGAGGTCCCTTCCAATCCTGATATTCTATGATACCTCCAGCAATGGGAAAGGATAGGAACACTGCTTTCTGGGACACAATCCTCAGCAGCAGCAAAGGGGTTAAGGAGGTGCCCGTGTACTGTTGCCATATTTAAAAGGACATAGCAGCATTAGCTTCAGCCTTTCCGAGGGACCGTGTGATGTGCATAAAGAAAGCTGGACCTAGCCCTTTTGAAGACTAGTAGAGAAGGGTTCAAACTCAAAGCTATCCATAAATTGAAGACAGGAGGCATAAGAAGCCTAGAATTATTTCAGGAGCTCATGATTTTGTCACTTTCATAAGCCTCAACCTAAATCTGAAAAATCCATAGCCAGTTGTAACCTGGGAGCGTCACAATTACTTATTGCAATTTTCTTGCTTGAGACGACCACAGAACAGTGAAACCCAATGGAGATTTAGTGTCGGGGCAAGGAGTCACAGAAACATTTGCTTCCAATCATTTACATATACTCTGTATACTTCTACTGTAGAAAATATACTCCTGACAGTGGTGCCATGAATGAATCCCGCAGTATTAGGGAACAATATTAATGTGAGTTACTGCTTATATATAACTGCCTCTGTGCAGCGGAGGAGTTAGACTTTAAAGTCTTTAACCCCAGGTATAGGGGATTCAGAGTGGCCTCTTTCCTATCCTTAAAGGCAGGGAACCCAGCGGGGGAGATCAATATGGCTTTTGAAGGTCATGAAAGAGGAGAGGGAGCACATGGACAGAGCAGTTCAACTCAGTGGATGGATGAGGAAAAAAGGAGAAAGAAAGAGCAAGTGATCCACATAACTCCAGAATCCAATCAGCATGTGAGTTTCTAGTGATCTGTTAGCCAAATTAGTGATCTTCCCTAGTAGTAAGATGCATCATTGCATGGTAACTGTGCCATTATAACTCATTTCACTGCTGCCGTGTTGTGTAAATGGGAAATCCCTGTGGATTTTGTCAAATTTCAGCTTGGATTCAAATGTGAACCAGTGATTTTTAAAAGCACATATGGGAACCTTGGTTTTCCTTTGCACTGTACCACTTCTCCATCAAACCCGACAGTGGCAATAGTACCAAAAAGCTTTTTATGTCACCAACTGTCATAGTGACACAAATTTCCCATCACTCATCGGTTCCCATTAGATGTCAGCCAGCCTGCTAATGGTCTGATTAGCATTATCTATATTGTCAAGAGCAGTGGAAGATGGTTTATTTTTTTGCCTTTCATTCTTGCTTCCAAAAAATATATCCAAAAATGCAACTGAACATGCATAGTAGAACCTCAGAGTTACGAACACCTCGGGAACGGACATTGTTCATAACTCTGAACACAACATTATGTTGTCCTTTCAAACGTTTACAACTGAACGTTGACTTAATACAGCTTTGAAACTTTACTATGCAGAATAAAAAATGCTGCTTTTAACCATCTTAATTTCAATGAAACACACCCTTACTTTGTCAAATCTCTTTTTTAAACTTTCCCTTTTTTTTAATAGTTTACGTTTAACAACAGTACTGTACAGTAGTTGCATTTTTTTTGTCTCTGCTGTCTCATTGCGTACTTCCGGTTCCAAATGAGGTATGTGATTGACCAGTCAGTTTGTAACTCTGAGATTCTACTGTATCACTTTGTGTCTAGTTGTGTGGCAAAGCCAAAGTCCTGTGGCAAAGCCAAAGTCATATCATGAGGAATATAGGAATTCCAAGAATGATCTTTACAGGATTTAAAACTTAATTATTCCACTTATCAGACAATTAAATGTACTGTACAATGAAAGTTTGCTAAGTGCATTCTCTAGACACCAGGTTACAAGGCTATAAATACAGTAATTGTGCTTACAGTGCTTCAATAAGACCCAAATCTATAGGAAACTCAAACATCATTTTCCTTAACTAATATGGCTAAAATGCTGGTAAATTCTAGTAGTTACCATACTCTAGATTTTAAACAAAAATTGTCCCCTATTTACACTGCATAATATATACACATTTGGTTTGCAGAATCCCCAACATCATGCCAATTTCTCTTAAACAGAACTAGGCAGAAAAAAATCCCTATTATAGAAATATCCTAAAATCAACACCATTAAAGAACTGTTGACTGGACAAGAATGACATGTCTCTTCCTAGGGATTGCTCTGGATGTCTTGGATTAGTGGGACTTGGTTTTAGTTTTAGATTCTTCTTGATGAGAACAATATAGAGATTTAAAATTAGAAATTGAAATAGGATATATTTTTTATTTAAAAAATAGCCCAGATCAAGAACATGACTAGTGATTCTTGGTGCCCAACTAGAGATAATATAAAGGGGTCTGATTTTCAGACAGCACTGAGCACTTACCTTCTAAAAAATCAGGCCCCTGAAAGGTGTCTCAACTTGGGCCCCCCAAAATCAAGATATTCCATATCACTAGTCATTTTTGGAAATCTTGACCCCTCAGCAGAGTTGGTTTGTTAACTATCTTCCAGTTCTTTTGCAAGCCAGGACAGCGTGTGCTAATTGCCTGAAACAGCTCGGAAATGCACGTTTTCTTGCAACTCACCCAGGGCATATAAGGGTTTGAATCTGTTCTCCCCTTTGATGCCTGCACACACAATGCTGCTGTTAATATTTTGTGTCAGTTATGCCCATGCATACCCGGGAAGGACAGATCCTCAGTCTCTCCCCAGTGTGGGTTGGATCTAAAGCAAATGAGCAAAGTTCTGCAGTGTGTATGTACCCTGGTTGCAAAGAGCCAATCATGGATGGGAGGTGATCTTAAATTAGGGGTTGTTCCCCCCGCTCCCAATAGCTGAGGTATCAGCAGCAAAGGATAAATGGACATTTTAATTTTTCTAGACATGGCTCTTTTTTGTAGCTCTTCTTCATTTCCCTGCTACCCAATTGCTCACATCAGGACCTGTTCTCGAGTCTCTGGTAGCCTCAGGGCTAGCAGGCCTCCCGCAACCAGCACAGAGGAGGCCAGAAGGATGGGAACCACTTTGGTTATCCCGACAAAGGAAGCAAAGATAGAGTTCCCCAGGATGGCACCAAACTTGCAGAGACCGTTGAGGATGCCAAAGGCTGTTGATCTGCAGGAGAGGAAGAACAGAAAGTGATGATTAGGAGTCAGACAGGATTGTGGGTTATTTGGTTGGTTCCTCCATCGCTAAAGGAGAGTTGGGTCATTGCATGAGTCCTCTAATAGTAATACTAGGAGTTCCTATTCTAATTATAGGATGACTGCCGGCATCCACTGTGGTAATGGTTACGCTCTTAATGAAGCCTGATTTGAGCTATGGAAGTTAATGAAACCTCATGCATCAGAGTCCATGCTGTTCGCCTGCAATTGTCAACAAAGAATTTCCCCATCCCCACAAGTGCAGACTTGAACATTTGCTCAGGTGCATGTCGTGGAGTGTCCAATTTCCTTTGAAAAATCACATACTGGCCACTGCTGGCATCAGGATGGCAGGCTGAGTAGACCAACAGTCTGATCTGATATGCGGAGTCTATGCTCCCAGCAAGTAACTGGAGCCAAACTGAATGAATGCCCCTGAGCTTTCTGGGAGGGCAAAGGCAGGGTGTATTTGGCAGGCCTTATTTATTTCCACACCACCATCTCTTGGACTTCGTGGAGTGCTTAATTTGTGCCCCACAATTTGTGCCAACACCTCTGGGCTTGGCAGTTCTGAGCCCCGGCACCTCTGGACTTGCTGCATTACTTATGAAAGTAAAAAAGTTGCTTGAGTCCCGGCACCTAATTGCTTGAGTGCTGGCACCTCGTTCATTACAAATAAAGTACTGAGTTCACGTCATGGATGTTTTGTTGTGGACATAAAGCCATGAACACGGCTTCCTCTAGAGTTTGTCAAAGTCACTCCAAGTGCTGGTTAGAGTGGGTGGTGGCTGGAGAGTCACAGAGTGCTCCCCCACACCCTGATTCACCCAGCAGCTGAGCCCGGTGCTGTCCCAGTGCAATCCCAGTACCTCCCTCACAGCTGTCATCAATAGATTGAAAAGGGCAGAAGAGACTTGTCACTATCCTCTTCTCTCAAAAACTCACACCTGAAACCTGAATACGGTGCCTCATTTCCCACATCCACATCTTTATGGGTTGTCTGCAAGAACTGGAAGCTAAAATAACCAGGAGTGGTATACCGTGACAAGAGACTGGAGGACACATTTCCAAAGGGGCTTCAACCTGTCCTCTAATCACATGCATGCAATTGACAGAGTCTTCCTATACAAGTTCTGTCTGTGCGTAATTTACGCTTGCCTGTGCAAATTCATGTACGCAAGTTATATTACATGTAGAATAGAGCTGGGCGAAGTTTTTCAGAAAACAGTTTATTGGATAGAAAATGCAGTTTGGATCAACTGGAAAATATTTGTGAATTTGACACAAATCGTTTTGGCCATTCACAAAACGGCCAGAGGAAGAGGCGGTGGTGTTGCTGCTACCACTCCCCTAATCTGCATCTCCACATCACCTTTAGCCCAGTGAATAGGGCACTTACCAGAGATGTAGGGGACCCACTTTCAACTCCTCCCTGCCTCCCCCAGAACAGACCCCAAATGGGCTTTTTTTTTGATTCACTCCCAGTTCTGAATATCTTTAGATTTATTTAGACCCAAACTGCTGGGGGTTTTCTGATTCTTTTTTTCCCCCAGAACTGCCACCAAACCAAAAAATCAGTTGTTTGCCCACTTCTACTTCTGAATACCTGTGCAGATCAAAAGTCTCCACAGGAACAGTAGGACCCCTGAGATTTTTTTTTAAAAACAACCTTCCATCACATATGTTTTAACTCAGTCATGGGTTCTTAAGATGAGAGTGGCTGGGCCTGAAGTCAGAGAATAAAAATCAAAGAGAAGAATATTCTCAGCATAGTTACCTTTTACTGGTGGGATAGAGCTCCACAGTGATCACGTCCAGGGCATTCCAGGCAGCAATGCTGGCCCCGCAGAACAGACACTGCAAGCCAATCATCGCAGACTCACTATTACCAAAGAACAGAAAGAAGCAGCACACTGCAGAAATCAGCATTGAGCCACCTGCCGGGGAAGTAAGGAGAAAACGCTTGGCATCATTCTCTTGGCATCTCCAAGCAGCCAAATCCACCATTAATAAGAAGAGTCTTCAGATGATGGATTTTCTCCCTAGAGAGGAGTGATCTCCACAAGATTCAACTCAGCATCCAAATGATTCTGTCTAGCTCGTTGGGGCCAGGAAACAGGTTGGAAATCTCCTGGTACTAGGCTGATGTCACCAATAGTCTCACCCTGCAGATACCACAAACGTGGACTCTCTCGTGTGGTATTGCAGCTGGACCCAGGACGAGCTGAAGCAAGTAAACATGAACATCAATGAATGGGAAGAGTTGTCTGAAGGTTGCTGAAGCTGAAAAATGGTTTGAGTTTTGGGCGAGGCGTTAGGGCTGGTATATTGCATTCAAATCACCTGGCTCATCCGTAGTCTCAGGATTAATTTGCCGTCTATAATTAAGGGATACCCCAAGTGCTTTATACAGTTAAAATGTTATTCGACTGCCTGACACATTTTATGCACAAGCCCAAGGGAGAAAGTGAGAACATTCATGGTTCATTAGCCTCAATTCAGGCTCACTGATATAGGGTCTACACTGTTAATGTTTGCAAGAGCTAGCTGGGAATTTCCCCTTGGGATGATTTTCCAATGTTTCTATTTCCTGTCAGGAAAACCAAAAGCAAGTATTTTGTTTTGGGTCAGTTTGACTGAATCAAAATATTTTGAACTGTTGAACTGACACTAAATGTTTCATTTTAGGTCAGTTCAACATAAAACTGAATTTCCTTATTGTGGCACGTTGCCTCATGGGAATCATAGTTTGGGTCCCCTTTCTTTCCTCTGGGCTGGCCAGACTACATCTCCCACAATGCAACACATTCCTCTGACTAAGTGACATGGTGCATCATGAGAGTCGCATAACTTGGGGTATATCATAGGAGATGTTGGTCAGGGAGCATAGCCCATGGGGGATAATAGGAGCTTCAGGCAACCTGAACTAAAGCTCTCATGAAGCCATGTACCATTACAGGGAAATGCAGTTTAATGTTGAACTGATTGGAAATGAAGTATTTTGGATCAGTTCAACAAACCACAATGAAATATTTCAACTTGGACATATCAAAATGTTTTGTTTTGATCAAAAATGCCAAAACAAAATGTGGGTTTTTTTTTCCAAATTGAATTTTTTTTAGAACTTTTCATTCTGTGAAAAGTTTCAATAGTTTAACCTTTTGTCCCACTTTGGGATGAAAAGAAATGTTGAACAATCAGAATTTCCTGCAGTAAGGAAATTCTGATTTTTATTTAGCTCTAACATTTGCCAGCTATCCCAATTTTTCCATAGGACACTTTTGGTTTGGTTGGGCATGTCCCATGTCCATTACAAGAACTCTGAATTCACTTTGACGTTGATACAGTTTGATGTCACCATCCCACCGTGCGGTGAAGCTATATTGGGACTAGATGAGTTACCTGGCCACTTTGTGAAACAACCTCAGAAAATCCTTGTATATGTGTCATAGTCACATAAAATGAGGATTTAGTCCCGCAAGACAAGAAGGTGACACTTTTATCAGCATGTAGCATAATCAGTAATCCAGCCCATGGATGCTTGATCCAGGCCAGGATTTCAGCACAATCTGAGTTTATTCAGTTTGGGAGCTTGAGGTCCTGAGCGAGAATTATAGGGTCCTCTCTGTGTCCAACAGCCATAGTAAAGAATCTCTTTTTATATCAATTACTAATTAGCTATGTCTCTTCTCTACCACAAAGGATGATACAGGCATCAGCATCACCATCAACACAACCATGCCTAGAGGTCCCAACTAAGACCAGAGCCCTATTGTGCTAGGTACTGGACAAACCCAGAGTGAGAGACAACCCTTGCCATGAAGAGCTGACAGTCTAAATAAACAAAATATATAAAAGGTGGGAGTAGAGATGCAAAGAGAGGGGGAGTGACCTGTGCACGTTATTACAGTGGATCAGTTGCAGAGCCATACGTTTCTATGGCCTGTGTAACACAGGAGGTCCAACTAGATGATCACAATGGTCCCTTCTGGCCTTAGAATCTAGGAATCTATGAAATAGGACCCAGATGCCCTGAGTCCTCATCTAGTGCCCTACCCACTGAACCATCGACTCCTCTGCTTTATTTGGTATTGGAGTGACTCATCGCATGCTTAGCCGGACCATTTTTCATTTGTGCGCACAGAAACAGAGAGACCTTTGTATTCACAATATCCCTTTATTATGCCCTGGGTCATCCACGCACCCAGCTGTTGATGTGTCAGTTGACCATCACCTTCACTCACCAATCATCTTTATCCTTCCTATTTTGTCCATGAGCAGTGCTGAGATGATGTTGCCAGGCAACACGGACAAACTACCCAGGAAACTGACGAGATAAATTAGGAAGTCGTTTTCCTGCTCGAAGTCCAGGTGACATCCCTCCTTCTGGTCCAGGAAGGTGACGTTTATAAACCTACACTCGATGAATTTGTCTTCATAAAGATCTGAGAAGGCAAGAGGCAAAGATTGGACCCTCCGTGTAGCAGCAACAGCAGCTGGGAATAAGGGTACATCCTCAGAGCTCAGTTTCGATGGAGGCACACCGGATTAGAAAGGTGTTCCCTGCCTGAGTGGAGGTAGCTGGAGGCATTATGCCTGAGTAGCCAGACGCAGGCATACTATGTGAAAGGCCACTGTGTGCAACACACATAGAACAGATATAAGCCTGTGCACCTTCTTGCATTAACTGATCTGCAGGGAACGGGGTCGTGTACATACACCCAAACTGCCTCATCTGGCTTCTTCAGTGTCAATCATCTCCCTACCCTCCAGTGCCTGGGGAGTGCTGGCTACAGCATTATGCCTGCCTTCTGCACTAAAGGGAAGAGGAGCACCATTTTAATGCACCCATACTGGAGCAGCCATAATTTGGCCCTAATTGATTGGCATTTCAACCAATGATGAGCAATAGCCCAGGAGCTGGTGCTACAGGCTGCAATTTTCATCGTCCAGTGGTTTATTTTCAGTTAAAGGGGAAGTGAAAAGCTCTTTCAAAATGAATAAATGAATGAATTAAATTAGTTAAGCTGCTTGAGATCCCAAACCAGAAGCTGGATATGGGCTGAAAAACGACTATTTTAAGCCAAACTTGTTGAATCAGTTCTTCTGTTACTTTAACTTGCCCAGGTCTGAATTCATTTTTTCTGGGTTTCTGCTGCAACCGTCAATGACACCATAAGCAGTGCAATTAAGGAAGGCTGGGAATACAGCTGTCTGATCTGCCCTAAGTCCCTCACCAAGTGTTACCTGAAACTAAAGATGAGACGGAAGCTGCAGATGGGAGCAGTCTTAATCGCTGGCAAAATCCTGATCTCAATGTAAATTTTGTGACTCAGACACATATGTGCATGGACTGGTAAGCTCAGGTCTGGAAAGATGGGAAAATTCTAGTTCACCTTACATTTTAAGGCAAGTGTAGCATGTAGACCTGGTTCTACAGAAGTTCACCATAGTCATAGAGCTAACACCACAATTGGTCTCTTGTTTGACTTCCCCCTTCTTATTCCCTGATCACTGTCACAGCACAACACACGCATTTCTATAGCCCCACTACAAACCGTTCACCACAAATCAGACATGCACATTGTTCCACAGCCTAGACCAGGGGCGGGCAAACTTTTTGGCCTGGGGGTGCATCAGGTTTGGAAATTGTATGGAGGGCTGGTTAGGGGAGGAGGTCATGGCCCGGCCCCCACCACTTATCTGCCCCTCCTTGGGACTCCTGCCCCATCCAACCCCCCTGTTCCCTGACGGCCCCCCCAGGACTCCTGCCCCATCCAACCACCCCTTCTCCCTGTCCCCTGATTGCCTCCGGAACCCCTGCCCCTGACTGCCCCCCGCCAGCCCATCCAACCCCCCCTCTCATTCCTGATGGCGCCTCCAGGGACCCCTGCCCCATCCAACCACCCCTTCTCCCTGTCCCTTAACTGCCTCCAGAACCCCTGCCCCTGACTGGCCCCCGCCGCTCCATCCAACCCCTCCGCTTATTCCTGACTGCTCCCCCGGAACCCCTACCCCCATTCAACACCCCTGTTCCCCGCCCTCTGACTGCCCTGACCCCTATCCACAGCCCCGCCCCCTGGCCACCCCCCTGAACTCTCCTGCCCTCTATCCAACCCCCCTGCTCCCGTACCATGCTGCCTGGAGCACTGGTGGCTGGCCACACCGGCGCCACCGCGCAGCACAGTGCACCAGGTCAGGCTGGACTCTTCAGCTGCGCTACCCCAGGAGCTCGCAGCTCTGCCGCCCAGAGCATTGTGCTGGCAGCGCGGCAAGGTGAGGCTGCGGGGGAGGGGGAACAGCAGGGGAGGGGCCGGGGGTAGCCTCCTGGGCCAGGAACTTGGGGGCCGGGAAGGAGGGTGCTGTGGGCCAGATGTAGCCCGCGGGCTGTAGTTTGCCCACTTCTGGGCTAGACCAAGCCAGGAATCCCCTTACCAGTGTTATAGAAGACAGTGGCTAAAATGGTGCAGTTTTTGAAGACGGTCTCGGTGGATGTCACATCTTCAAAATAGCATTCCTCAAACAGCATGTCCTCAAAAGTCACATCTTTGAATTTCATCTTAGCAAACCTGCAGGGCAGGAAAAGAAGCCCCACCCAAGCAGCAGTGAGTAAGCACAAAGCGCTCAGTGACCATTCCAATAACCTCCTAACATGTAAATGATGTGGTCGCACAGAGTGGCAATGGTGGATTCTGGGGTTCCTGAGGAAAGGTGTTGTGTGAATGCAAGAAAGGGGTTGTTTTAGTAGACACAAGTCATCTAGGATTCCCTGCACCTGCTTCGCTCCTCAGAGTCCTCACATCAAACCAATCCACCCTTTCAGCCAAGGAGGACTGGATACAGCTCCTGTCAATACTGCTCCTGGATCAGCTGGAGAATGTATCACTCAACAGTAATGCATAGCACTCTCTCTGTCCCTGGGCAGAGCCTCTTGTCCCCATTCTTCCTCCTATCCCCTTGCCAAGGGTAAATAAAACATATCCTTTATCAGAGGCCATTGGATCTATTGGGCTAAGCATGAGGTCTCAGAGGCACAAACACCTAATTTCCAGTCCCATCTCTGCCACTGTTTCTCTCTGTGGCCTTGGATAACATCTCTGTGCCTTATTTTCACCATCTGTACAATATGATGGAGGGAATCAACAGATGGCGCTGTTACATATTGTTTCCAGAGTTCTTTTCCTTAGTGTTCGAGCACTGTACATTTCTGGAAGAAAAGCAGCATTGTTGTTAGTGTTGTGATGTAATTTCTTTCTGTGGAGCTGTTGCAAACAGCAATCAAGTTTTCTCCTTGCCTTGATTTCTCCAATTAGAGTCAATTCTTCAAGCAGAATTGCTTCCTGGGAATGAGGCGTTGGAGCTGGGCTTAGATTTTTGGAAGAAGAGATTCACCTGCATGTTGTTTTTGACTGCCTCTGTTCAAGGATTACTGTGTGTAGTGTAAATAAAACAATTTAAACTAAGAATATACTCAGGCTCCACATTGCTGATTTTCTCCTCGCATGGGAAGCCAACCTGCAAGGCCCTGACATCTGCTACCCACTTCTTAGATGGGTGACACTACCCTTACTTACCTACAGTATCTCACGGGGGCATTGTGGAAATTTATTCGTTAATATGTGGGAAGCGCTTTGAAGTTGTAAAAAAGTGTGTGTAGGAAAGTGCAAGTGTTATTGTCCAGGCTAATGAGACCAGGGCAGGCACTAGATAAAAGGCTTTGAACAAAGATCCAGAACCTTCATTTAGTTGAACTTTTGCAAGAGATCCTAGTTTGATGTTTTTATTCCACTAAATTAATGCTACACACTTCTCAACAAAGGCCTCAAACAGACATTATTAGTGCTCAAAAATTACATGAAGACTAATCAAGCCCTGTGCTCCATAAAGAAGGGCTCGGAGGTTACAGCAAAACTGAGGCTGATTTGCATTTGCACAGTATTAGCCTGTGAGGCATTTACTCTCCAAGACCTTTAAAGAGCCCTTTCCCTGCCGTTTGATTTCTGAACATTCCTCTTTAAAGGAGTTATAAAGCAGTTGCATGGCCTCCAGGGGGGTTTTAACTCACTGCCAAGGGCTGATGGGAAAATGGAGCCATAAGTCATACCAGAATGCGATGCAGGCCGTGCTGAAACACAGTCTGAGCAGCTTCTGAATGAGTTACTGCACTAGGAAAGAACCAAACAGGGACTGGGCTAACCGTTAATAACATGGCTGACGGCTCCTTTCACTCCAAAGAGATGAATGTCTGGTCACATCCCCACCCAGAGTTCAATCCTGCAAGGTGCCAAGTGCCCCTGATGCTGGCTGAAGTCAAGAGGCGCTGAGGACATTCAGCACCTCAGCTGAATAATCAGCCCTTTGCACGATTAAGCTCCCAGTCCCTTCACCAAGACACTTTCCCAATCCTGCCATCCAGTGTCTGGCTGCTCCCCAGTGGGGAGATAATCGTTCGGAAGCTATTCCCAAGTGCTATCAAGGAATACCTGACTCTAGTAACTGTGGCTGAAACTTGCCAGGTTACAGCAGATGGGAAATGAAGCTTATTTCCTTTCACAAACGCTGAAGAGCATCGCCCTGTACAGATGAAAAGCAGGACCAGGAATGCAAAACAACATGCAGGGAGGGCTGAAAGGGAAGAACATTTAATACCTGTACTCACACGCACATACACGCACACACACACATTCATCCTTGGGCCATATCCTATATTAGAATTTTGCATTGAGAGTTCACATACAACAACGGTGCCCACATAGTAGTTTACAAACAAAAAAGATTGTGGGATGGCAGGTATTTGGGGTGTAGTCTATTTACTTTCTTTGGCCAGATCCAAAAGACACTCTATTGTATTATAGTCGAAAGGAATTCTTTGTGCTACCAAACAGCCTTGGATCTGCCCAGGGTTTTGTTGTAAGTTCCCATGGACCAGACCGATAACCATTTTGATTCCTCCACCAGAGGAGTGAAGTTCTGGAACAGCCTTCCAAAAAGAGTAGTGGGGGCAAAAAACCTAACTGCCTTCAAGACTGAGCTTGATAAGTTTGTGGAGGGGCTGGTATGGTGGGACTGCCTACAATGGCATGTAGCCGATCTGCGACTGCTAGTGGCAAATCTCTCCAATGGCCGGTGATGGGACACCAGATGGGGAGGGCTCTGAGTTATTACAGATAATTCTTTCCCAAGTTTCTGGCTGTTGGGTCTTGCCCACCTGCTCAGGTCTAACTGGTTGTCATATTTGAGGTCAGGAAGGAATTTCCCCCCAGATCAGATAGGAAGAGATCCTGGGGGGGCGGGGTTCATCTTCTTCTGCAGCATGGAGCACAGGTCACTTGCAGGTTTAAACTAGTGTAAATGGTGGATTCTCTATAACTTAAAGTCTTTAAATCATGATTTTAGGACTTCAGTAACTCAGCCAGAGGTTACAGGTCTTTTACAGGAGTGGGTGGGTGAGGTTCTGTGGCCTGCAATGTGCAAGAGGTCAGACTAGATGATCATGATGGTCCCTTCTGGCCTTAAAGTCTATGAATCTATCAACTGGTCTTTCTGTAGCATGTTTCATCCGAAACACGTTACAGACATCCATTAACAAAGCTTCACAACAGCATCACTGCAGTGTCAGTCAACATTATCTCCACTTTAAATAGAGGGAAGCTGGAGGAGTTGGAAGGCAAAAGGGAATGAAGTGATTTATCCAAGGTCATGTAGTTACTCAGTGGCTGAGACAAGAGTCCTAGCACTTTAACCACTGAACACACTTCCGGTTAGGTTGGATTTTGGGGCGGGAAGAGGAGGGCTTGCATCCTACTGCAGTAGTGGTCTCACCCAGGATGATTGGGCATAAACAAGAAGCAGCCATAAAAAGGCCACACTGATGTCAAGCTCCATTAGAAACACATGGACGTATCCCAAACCAATGTTTGACAAATGGAAACGGACAATAGCGATAGGGAATGCCATGTAGTTTTCAACTACTAGGAGCAAAATAAAATGTGATTGTAGGATGGTGACTCTGAGTCCATAATGTATTCCTCCCAGGAGGCGCATGTGCAGCTGAAATTTTAGAGAGTCTAAATCTATTTGGAACTATGTGAGTAACACCTAGAAGGCGATGGGTGAATTTCCATTTAGAAGGGGACATGGTCCCTGTAACAGAGTGCTGAGGGCTAGCACTAGAGCCAGCACCCTGGTCACTGTTTGTACTAATTAGGTTCCTCTAGAAAAGGCCTAATTGGACAGAGGTGTACCTGATTACCAGGCCAGATTGGAGCTAGTGAGTCAATGAGCCAATTAGCCATTAACAGGGAAGCTGTACAAAAGGGCACGGGAAGGAGTGCTTGTGGGAGGAAGAGAAAATGGGAGAGAGAAACCAACCAACCAGAAAGCTACAAGAGCCCGACAAAGGGGGTCCTCGAAGTAGAGTCACCTTATCTTCCCAGCCTTTGGAGAAGGAGATAGAAAGTTGAGATACAGCGTGTAAAGGTGTATGGTGGAGGGATTGAAACACTGAAAATAAACTATACAGTGGCATTTACAAGCAAGAAGGTCTCAGAGCAGTCTGTGTTTGTGACAAAGGCAGGGGTGTGGCACACTGCCCCGTCACAGCCCCCCCATCATTTTCATTGTTTATATTGTGGTAGTGCCCAATACATTCTCCATGCTGTACAGATGCAGAAGAAGACACAGTCCCTAGCCCCAAAGAGCTTTCAAACCAGAAAGACCAAAAAGAAAAACTAGACCCAGGGTAGGGAAAAGAGATACCACATACAAACGAATCACAATGATGACGGATACATGTCTTGACAGTTACATAGGGACAGATCCTCAGCTGGTGTAAATCAGCATAGCTCCGTTGACTTCAAAGCACTAACTAAGGATCTGGCCAATATATTTTGTTTTGAGTTGACAAGGGTGGGTGTGGGAGAAGTTTGTGAGACAGATACAAAGTCAATGGCAAAGCTCACATTGACTGTGATGGTGCAGAATGGTGGCCACGGTAAATAATAGCTTTAAGCGAGCACAGAAGTGTTTGCTTTCAGGAAGCAGAAGTGGAAAGTATATTTAAAAAGAAAACAAATCTTTCTTGCTCAGGACCACTAGATGTCAGTGTGTCCTAAGGAAAGAGAAGAAAGCCACCTCTGGCTCCAAAGAGGCCCAGGAGAGCAATTCCACATGCTCTGATTCCACATGCACTGGTCCCAGATAAGAAGGTCCCATCATGAGGACATGTGAGCCTGTTAGGAGAAGAATTCTGGGAAAGGAATTCTTCAAACACACTTCTTTAGGACTGTAGGTGTGGATAAACGGGGTGGGGTGGAGAGAGAGCAGAGTAGAAAGAGCACATGATCTCTTGATGCTCCACGGGTTTGCACGTGGTGTTTCCCACAGAACGAGGGTTCTGGGTGAATAATGCAAAAATGCAAAAAGATGGTTCCTACAAATATCCTTTCCACTCTTAATTTACATAATGTTGCATTGGCTGTGTGCATGGCTTTACTGGGGGCTTTATCTTTCTCAAATGATTAAGTTCAACTGGCAAAACATATATGCTGAAAACAGATGTCACAGGCATGAGGATTCATAGACAGTGAGTTTCAAATCCACATGCGTGTGTTTTCAGACCAGAAGTGCTTATGCACGTCCTTGTTGCTGCCAGCCTGATGGTAGAGAATTGAGATAGGATCATGGGCCCACCTCTTCCTCATCCCTCGCCATACCCTTTGTGGCACCGTGTCTCCCCAGGAGTGTATCCAAGGAATCAGACCATATGCACCACTGGCAGAAATACTATAAGCATGGCAATTACAGGTGGCATAAGTAGGACCTGTCACAATCTATCTGAGGTACTTCTATGGCCCTCAAGGGCACCTCACAACCTTTTAATGGATTTATCTTCACATCATCCCAAGAGGTAGGGCAGTGCTATTGCTCCCATTGTACAGATAGGGAACTGAGACAGAGAGAGATTAAGTGACTCATCCCAGGTTATATGGGAAGTCTGTGGCAGACAAGGGAATTTAACTTGGGTCTCAGGTCCCAGGATAGAACGTTAACCACTGGACTATCATTCCTCTCTGCCTGGCCCTAAATCTTCATTTAGACTGGCCCCAGCCTGAAGAGCAATTAGATTTCCTAGGAAGCTGGCAACATGACATGAAAGGGACCATATGACACACCTGATACTGAGGGCCTTATTTATACACTACCATTAAATGCTAGACTGCCTTGCTACAGAATGGCAACTTAATGGCCAAGGTTTCAAACAAGTTAGGTATGTGTTTTGAGTAGAAATGCATGTCTAATTTCTGCATGCAGTTATTGTAACTGCATGCTTAAATCAGGTAACTGTGTGTACAAACAGTAAACATGCTTGCCCAGGTAAGTACCCAATTTGCACATGCAGTTGCAGCATTTGCCTGTTTAATTAGTTTGAAAAACTGGCTGTATTCTAAAACTTCAGAGAGTCATGAATGGTGATTACCAGTCTGGGAATGCCGGTGATGATTTAGAACAGGGATCAGCAACCTTTGGCATGCAGCTCATCAGGGAAAGCCCCTGGTGGGCTGGGCCGGTTTGTTTACCTGCAGCGTCCACAGGTTCGGCTGATCGTGGCTCCCACTGGCTGCAGTTCCCCGCTCCAGGCCAATGGGGGCTGCGGGAAGGGTGGCCAGTACATCCCTTGGCCCGCGCCGCTTCCCGCAGCCCCCATTGGCCCGGAGCAGCGAACCACGGCCAGTGGGAGCAGCGATCAGCTGAACTTGCAGACACTGCAGGTAAACAAACCAGCCTAGCCCGCCACGGGCTTTCCCTGGTGGCCATGGGCCAAAAGTTGCCGATCCCCGATCTAGAATGTCCAATCCACTGCTACTCCTTACTAGAATGAGGTAAAGCCTGGGGAGCATTCAAATGCTTGAAAATTTCAGCTCTTTCTCTAGAAATGATATGTGCCATGTTTTATCGAACCATATGCCCTCATCCCTCAGATATAAAGGAAATCAGGTCACGTTCACTTACTTAATATTGACAAATACCCCATTCCTATGGATCTGGTTTTCCAGTGTGAAGTTTATGGTGAAGTGCGTTACATGTTCCCGATTGAAGGTTTTGAGTCGGGAGTCATACTCCTCATTCTGGAGATATCGGATCATGTCAGGGAACCAGACAGTAAGGCCATAGTAACTGCAGCAAGGAGAGGAAAGGGGCATGTTCAGATAAAGTTTACACATATTTTGGTGTTGGCCCTGCACAATATCTGACTTGTAAGCAGCTCTAATTTTTGGTTCTCTGTCAATGCTTTTAGGTAAATTTAGTGCTGGGGAAAAGTGTCAGATTGACAGACTGGAGAGCGAAGTCTTCCATTTATCCACAGCACAGGAATGTCATGGGCAATGGCAAAACCTGCCTTGGCGGGACCAACTGCCTTAAGTGACAAGCAGGTAGTTCAGTCTCTAGGGAATTCTCAGCCCTTGAATAAAGCAACAGAGGGTCCTGTGGCACCTTTAAGACTAACAGAAGTATTGGGAGCATAAGCTTTCGTGGGTAAGAACCTCACTTCTTCACTTGCATCTGAAGAAGTGAGGTTCTTACCCACGAAAGCTTATGCTCCCAATACTTCTGTTAGTCTTAAAGGTGCCACAGGACCCTCTGTTGCTTTTTACAGATTCAGACGAACACGGCTCCCCCTCTGATACTCAGCTGTGAGTTACATTCATCTGCACAAGGATCAGAAACTAGACCATGTGCTGTATGTGACTAATTAAATAGCATAGTACATGCCACAGAGCTTAGGAAAATCATCTAACATTTTTTCTAATACTTTTGAATCATGGTTGTATTCAAGAAAGCCATGATCCATCCATAGATGTTCTATGCACAGAAAAGGACAAAGCATTTTTTGTTATAAACTATTTCAGGGGTCGGCAACCTTTGGCATGCGGCTCGCCAGGGTAAGTACCCTGGTGGGCCGGGCCGGTTTGTTTACCTGCTGTGTCCGCAGGTTCAGCCGATCGCGGCTCCCACTGGCTGCAGTTCGCCGCTCCAGACCAGTGAGGGCTGCGAGAAGCCGTGGCCAGCACATCCCTCGGCCCACGCTGCTTCCCGCAGCTCCCATTGGCCTGGAGCGGCGAACCGCGGCCAGTGGTAGCCGCGATTAGCCAAACCTGCAGATGCGGCAGGTAAACAAACAGGCCCGGCTTACCCTGGCGAGCCACGTGCCAAAGGTTGCCGACTCCTGAACTATTTGCTCATCTTTATCACCAGATCAGGGGGTGGTGTCCCTAGTGTGGACACTTATTTGTTCTTAAGTGGACTGAAATCCACCCACTTAGTTGACACAGACCAATGAATAGCCAGCCAGCTGGTAGCAATTACTTTTCGACACTACTAATATACACAGGATTCAGACGAGGGACCTAGAAGTGAAAGGCTCCATATAAGACTACTGAGCCATGCAGTACTAACCCGTCTTCCCCAAGGCCTGGTTTGTTCAAGGTATACTAAACTCTGTGTTATGGGCAGTTGGATGACTGAGTAAAACATAGATACTTAGCAGACCATGGCCTAGTTCAGGGGTCGGCAACGTTCGGCACGCGGCTTGCCAGGGTAAGCACCCTGGCGGGCCAGGCCAGTTTTATTTACCTGCTGACACAGCAGGTTCGGCCGATCGCGGCCCCCACTGGCCGCGGTTTGCCGTCCCGGGCCAATGGGGGCGGCGAGAAGCCGCGGCCAGCACATCGCTCGCCCCATTGGCGGCGTCAGCAGGTAAATAAAACTGGCCCGGCCCGCCAGGGTGCTTACCCTGGTGAGTCGCGTGCCGAACGTTGCCGACCCCTGGCCTAGTTTTTCACGGGCTCTGTCTCTTTAAAATAGGATCAAGGGGGCAAAATTTGATTTTCATAATAATTTATTTATATGCACAGTTAATCCCACAAAAACTCAGAGCACACTTCATTGTAGATGGACCCTGATTGCAACACATAAGCCCTCAGATGGCTACTGTTTCTTGAGAAAGTTAGAGAAGTGACTTACCTAAAGGCCATTGAAAACCAAACCATAGCCAGAATCAGTGTATTCATCTTGTACTGGGCTGTCAAGCAATACAACAGGTTGTCCCAGATCTACAAATCCACAGGAAGGGGTCAGTCACAGAGAAATCCTAGCAGAGATCTTGAAAGATTCATTTCTGGGCAGGTCAGGAATTTAATATTAACAGTGAAGAGAGCTCATTTAGGGAAAGTGGATGATCTGCTTAGATCCCAGTGTTTGTTCCAAACTATGTTTCACGAGATACGTATGAGGACCTGAGGGGACAATGTTCATGAAGCTTTGCTCCAGTATCCTTCAGTATAAGCATATCTGTAATGAGCTGGCTAGTGTGTACGTGTGACACTGCCCTCCACTAAATGAATCTGGAGCTGCTTAATTGTGTTTCATAGAATCTAGACTGCTAACAACCAAGGGAGATTCTTCTTTACTTCAGGTGGCAGGAGCTTGTGCTTTTGGAGCCTAAGAATCTAGGTTTAACCCCACAGCTGCTGTGAATTTCTGGGCAGTTGTGGTGGGCAGTAGAACGGCAGGTGTGAAATCCGTAGCTGGCCAAAATGTTTATATTATAATCCTGGAGACTCAGCCTTAGCAAGCAGCAACATTAAGCAGATAGAATTTTAATTCATTCACTGGGGATGGTATTCTCTCTTAGGTCTGGCCAGCAGAGCATCTCTGTTCGTGCAAGTGGAAGGGAAATCAGATACTTGTATGCTGTGGTCTGACCCCGAGGTCTTCCTTTAGCCATATACGGCATATCAATTCAGGAACTCATTGGTGGCTTGGGTTAAGAAGAGGCAGGGTGAGGATAGGGGGTGGGGGAAGTATAGCAAATGCTACCAGAGCCCAGGCCCATTTATCCTACATAGTAACCCGAGGGATGTTGTGAATATGAATCAGAATCTCAATACATCTCTTGTGGGATGGTCCTCATGCTCCATACCTGTTTTAATGTGGTCGTGAATCTGACCAACCAGCGCTGGTACCATGCCCCTGTTGAGCTCTGGATTTCAATAAACTCATCTATTTGCTTTGGAGTTTTGATGTGGGCAACCTGAAAAACGCAAACCAAAGTTTCAGCAATTGACCCTGGATGGATTCAATCATTTCTCCGTTTTCAGCACAATCCCTTCTCTGCCTCCTGCACAGCAATCTTCTCTGATGTTTGCCACAGAATTTTCACCTGCTATCTTTTCTTGATGTGTTGCCATTGGATACTGAGTTTTTCTCACGGGCTAAAAATCTCTCTCTCTCTCTGTGACACATTTCAAATTTTTCACATCAACCTCAAACCTTCATTTATTAGATTGATAATAAAATGTAATTCTAACACCCAACACGTTAAGCTAACATGCATACACTATGTGATCTTGATGTCTTTAAGAATCTGCCTGGTAATTAGAGCTGATAATTACTGCTAAAAAATTTCAGTGAATAGTTAATACAGTTTTAAACAAACTTGCTTCAACTGCTTTCATGTTCTCTTTTCTCAAATGCAACTGGCAAAAGCATTCTCTAACACAGTAAATTTTAAGTGCCAATGGAAGAACATTTGTGGAAAGTCAATTCTGAGTGCATAAATGTGTATGTTTGCATCAGAAAACTCATCCAATCAGGGAATAGAAACATACCATATGACTAATTTGTCCAGTCAAAATAGCCTGAATTTTGAATATTGAATACTTGTAAGTAAGTGCTCGTGAATGGGTTATAACCTAGGAATCAGTCACAGAAAGTATTTGGTGAATAATTTTGAGTAAAGAACATATTCAAGAAAATCACAATCTGTTCACATGCAGAAAAAGAGGTGAAATTCACTGAATAATTCATTCAGTATGAATGATTCACCCAGCTCGATAAGATAGTGTCTATGTTCTCCTGACTGGAACTGTTTAAATGTCAGATCTGGGAATTGTCCCAGTAACAGCTGGTGCATGACTGACTGACTCCTGCTGCCAATTAGCAAAATACAACTTCACGTGGAAAGTACAAGGCAAGGAGAGCTCATTGTCTGTCTGTGCCAGGAGGTTTCAGTAATTCTTGATTCAACAGCCAAACTCCAAATCTGAAGTACAATGTTTCAACCCATTATGACACCTGGCAAATAGGACATCATTAGCTGGAATAATAAGTGTGCATGAGTGCAGTATAGTTTGACAGACTGAGTCCTAACAGGAGCAGATGCCTTTACGATCATCAGATGCAGGAGCAGGTACACGTGGAGTTGACACAGGAGCGACAGACAATACATGGTTTTAATCCAGGAGCAGCATTGGCACAGGGGGCCCTAAATCCTCGAGGATGGTCAGTCTCACATTACAATACGAATGTGCCCGGCTTATCCCAGTGCAAGTAGGAGAGAAGCTGGTGTGCATTGAGGCTGCTGCTGTATATTAAAGGTGAGAGGTGGGGACAGCTCCTTAATAAGGGGCATGCAGCAGAGGGGAGAGCATCTGAAACATGCAGCGTCCTGTTTGCCACAGCTTATAGATCTGCAGCATAACTGACCATCCCAGTTTCACAGGAGCAGACCACTTTCTTTCTTTCTTTCTTTCTTTCTTTCTTTCTTTCTTTCTTTCTTTCTTTCTTTCTTTCTTTTCACAGCAGTCAAATAGCTTGTGCCCTGGAAATAGCTCAGGCTCATTAAGCCCATTTTCTGACCTTGGAGTCTTAGCCCACTTGGAGGTACAGTAAATTAATCTCTTGTATTATTGATGGGCTCATTCGTTATGGACAGTGTTCTTCCATAATTCCTCTTTCCAGTTAATCGGGCTTTTTGCACCATAAAGCTGAATTCTGCAGCCACATTTTTCTTCCCTCCCTCCTTCCTTTAAGGGTATGTGCCTTCTCCGACATAACAACCTAATTCAAGGAGCATTCCCTAGCTGATGCACTCACTGTTTACAACACACTCACTGCGATTTACAATTAACCCCACCACACGCCTTCTCTAAACTCACTAAATTAGACTCTGCCCAGTTCAAATTTTTCACTCTGAGCATTGGCCTAGTGAGTAATAATCATTCACCTCACTTTCCTTCAGAGAGATTAAAGGCTGGCTACCAGGCAGATGGGGTTTGGGAAGCTCATTAGGAAGTACATGGAGCTTAATCAGAGTTTGATTAGAAGCTGGAATGGAGAAAGGAGTCGTCCGGATTTCCCACATGAGTAATGTCCCTCTCGTTTACTTTGCTCCTAGAACAGAGCAATTAGATGTCTGAGTATAATTGGAAACCTGCTGGGCTATCTACTGTGCTTTATCCCCATGCATATACAACTCCCAGCGACTTTCCTGGGATTGAGCACAGCAAAACAAGGCTTGTGTATGGCCTGAAGTGTGCAGTCCTTATCTTCTCCCATTTTCCCTCCTGGCTGCTGGAGGTCACATAGTGTGTGAGAAGCTGGAAACCACAGGGGGGAGAATAAGGCAGCTCTGGTGCCTACTAAAGTAGATTCCAAACCAACACCTGGCATATGAAGACTCCCATGTGCCAGTGACCCCTTTACCACAGTAGAACTAACTGCTTTCCAGAAGGAAACCACACTCACCGTAAACACCCTCTCCGGCTCCCCCTTGGCCCGCATGTTGGTATCATGAACTTGCTTGAGAATCATCCAGGCTTCATCATGTTTACCTATCTGGAAAGACCAAGGGAAGAACATCTCAAGTCAGCCATTAAATACTATGGTCTCCAGTCATGTGGTTTTAAAACTGACACAGGGAACCAGCTCTGGAGGCCCAGGTGTAATGGAGCAGGGCTGTGCCGCATCGTGTGTTGAGGAGGGAGAAGCAGAGGGCAGAAGGCTGAACCATCAAGGTTTATATTTGCTGACTGTGCAGTAGTTTTGTGGTAGAAGAAGGAAACCACTCTGTAATTATTATTTGGGAGGTGGGAGTTAGGCAAAGTGTTGTCTCCAGGCTAAGCAGAGGGTATGTCAGGAAACATGGTTCTCTGCCCAGCTCTGCTAATGACTTGCTGTGTAACCTTGGGCAAGTTGATGTGCCTCAGTTGTTCCATCTATAAAATGGGAATAAATAATACTTACATACATCGCGGTGGGGTCTGAGGTTTAAGCCGTGTATGTCAGCTGCTTTGAGAGCCTCAGGTGAACGGTACTATGTACAATAAGTGCAAGGTGATAATAAATAATTATATGCTGTCTCTTCAGCTCTGTGAGTAGTGCACTTCCCCTGCTGGGTCTGAGATCCAACTCCCCACGTATTTTATCCTGCTCCTGTTTCTTGCCCTTCACTCCTCTTCCTGCCCAGCTCTACTAATTACATTTCCAAAGGGTACGTGCTTGTGTTTTAATCAGGTACGCAAACCCTTTAATGGGTTTATGAATCCCAGGGGTCTGCATTTTGCTTGTTGTTCAATGCAGATGTCAACATTAAAAAGTGATACGATGAAAGTATGTGATTAGCACCTTAATACAGAGAGTCTCTAAGATTTAAATGAAACTGGCAAGCCAACATGTGGGTGTGTGGCCAGGGAGCTGGGGAGAGGGCAGTGAAGAGTTAGCCAGAAACATGCAAGGACCAGGCCTCCTTTGTTAATTGATATTGAAGTATAGTTTTCAGATGTATCATCTTACCTCTAGCAAAAAACGTGGACTTTCCGGCATGAATTTAAGTGCCACCAATGAAGAGATACAGGGCAGAACACAGATGATTACAAATACCCTCCAGCTGTGGAAGTGATACTTGGTTCCCATGCTGAAACCCCAGCCTATGAACAACAAAAGCCAGAGTGAAAATTCTGTCCACCTAGTCAGATTTCTCTCTCAGATACCCACTGGACCGTATGGGCTCTGTGCAAGATGGTGATAGGCTGACAGAGTCCCATCTGATGAAAGATTTATTATGCCTGGTAATGAATTCCTTTGTGGACTCCATCAGACAGTCAGATGGATAACAGCCTATGGGTTTGGGTTTGTGCTCAGCACAGACAATGGAATCGGTTATTATTAAGTGCCTGCCTTTTTAAAATCTTCCTTTATCTTTAAATTTAGAAATCAGGCTGGAAGTGAGCTATGCAATAAAACTAAGGATACTGTGGCATGGGTCACATGGGATCCACTGACATATTTTATTACACTTCTGTGGCCTCCTTACATAACATTACAGAGAATTTCTAATACATAGCCCTTTTCTGATTTCCAGAGCAATTATGAGACAGCCTGACAACATATCTGTAAGGGAAGTGTTAGTCCCCATTTTACAGAGAAGGAAGCAGGGGCAGGCAAGCCCCATAGTCACCAAACAAGTGGCACGAGGGAGTCTGAGAGCAGCACAGACACTTTAAAACTCAAATGGCAGCTTGACCAAAGCAGGTTTTTGGGAGGGTGCAATCAATCAAACTTTAATCAAAGACACACCAAAAAGATCATGAATCTAAATTCTTTCTTTCTCAGTTTGTCTTCCCACAGTCAGATCTCAGGGAGGACATTTATTTCAAATGTTTCTTTATAATATACTCTGGCTCATAATATTGAAAAAAAAAAACCAAGTTACAGCTTTTGCAGTGATGAGAACTGTATCAACTACAATGCTACACACGTTCAATTGAGTTCCAAGACAATATTGAACAAAGGGATACTGGAAAGGAAAAACTGTACAACCTGGGGCTCAGATGCTACAACATGTGACATAGACAATGTTGACCATCTGCAAAATTTAAATATTACCCTTTAAAGGATTGGGTTTTAAAACCATGTTTGCAAATAATGTATGTGCGTTAGCCTGACACCATTTCACTCTAGTTTACATGTCTGTTCCAACAGCCTGTTTCTGGCCAAAACTTGAAGGTTTCTAAATACGGAGGCTAGTTTTAGCTTGTAAGATGGGTGGGTGGATATTATAGTCCCTCTTCATGATCTTTTTGGACTGTCCTACTTTTCTCAAACAAGATTTTGCAAACAGTTGGCAATACTGGATACTGGGGGAATTAATCTTTCTCAATAGATAGTGAAGTCTGATGTTTTCCTAGGGGATGCAAATGAATTACCAGGAAAACTATGTGACATGCAGGTGTTTGTTCCTCATAGTAGTATTGTACATTTCAGAATTACCATATTCAACACCATGGGAAAAGCAGTAGAAATCAGAGGTGATCCCAGCAAATTTAGGTTTTAGGGAGACATATTCACACACAAAAATTACCCCAAATACACTGGTATCGGCTAAGACATGGTGGGATGTGCTGACCTTGATAATGTGCTGCTTAGCCCCCCGTCCCAATGTTATTGTTCAGCAGAGTTACAATTTATTGATAATTGCTTAGCTCAGCTCTGCAGTCAACATGGACACGAGCCATGAAGTTACCTGAGTCAACCTATCCCCAAATTCAGGGATGTGTGGATTTGTGGTCCTGGGTTTGACCGTTCATAGAGAGAGGCCAGCATTTATAATCTGCAGTACCAAACGTGTGATGTATTAGAGGCTTTTATCACAAAGGAGCCATCACCCATCATCCTGCCTAAGTATCAATCATTCACTTTCTCTCTATCATTGGTATGTGTAGGGCCCCAATCACAATAGCGTCTTCAATGCTAGAGCTAGACCAGTGGTTCTCAAACTGGGGCCACCGCTTGTGTAGGGAAAGCCCCTGGCAGGCCGGGTCAGTTTGTTTAGCTGTCCCATCTGCAGGTCCGGCCGATCGTGGCTCCCACTGGCCGTGGTTCGCTGCTGCAGGCCAATGGGAGCTGCTGGAAGCGTCAGCCAGTGCGTCCCTCAGCCCGCGCCGCTTCCAGCAGCTCCCATCAGCCTGCAGTGGCGAACCGCGGCCAGTGGGAGCTGCGATCAGCCAGACAGGGCAGGTAAACAAATTGGCCCGGCCTCCAGGGGCTTTCTCTACACAAGCAACGGCCCCAGTTTGAGAACCACTGGGCTAGACAATCCTTCCTGTCCTTCTGGGGATGTCCTGACTTGCAGGATGAATTCCACTGATTATCTTTGAGTTCCTGTAAAAAGGCAGGTGGGATTTGAAAGTTCCAGGATGGCAGGGGTGAGTTTGGTTGCAGTTGGTACAAGTGTGTCGGACTCTGGTTTTACACACCACAGAAGCTGCAGGGCTAACTTGCAACAGATCATGTTAAGAATCGATAGCCCACCAGATGGGGGAGGGGGATGTTGTTAATGAGTGAGGGCTAGTCTATACGAACCGTTAGTGCGCAGCAAGCTGGGGTGTAATTTGACAACGTACTAGCCTGCCAAGCACTAACTGGCCATGTGGACCCTGCTACCATGCACTAAGATTTCCATGGTGCACATTAATCTATGCCAATTTGAAACGGGAGTAGGTCGAAGTGCATTATGGAATTTTTAGTGCATAATGGCAGAGTCCAAGCAGGCAGTTAGTTTGCAGCAGGTGAGTGCACTGTAGATGTACAGTCCAGCTTGCCATGCACTAACTGTAAGTCCTTATAGCTGTGTGCGCAGGGGTGGTGTGGATGTGGTGTTATCTGTAACCGAAAGCACAAGGCAGTTACCATAGTGGGGAATGATGCTCCAAGCCATTGCAGAGGCATAAATGCCACCGATCATCCAGAACATGCAGAGCCAGCTCAGGTGTTCCCCCCTCTTCTCACGAGATAGGAATTCAGAGAAATAAGCAAAGACGATGGGGAGGGATCCCCCGATGCTGAGGAGAAAAAACACCACATGGGAAGAATAAAGGACTTTGCCAAACAGGTGTCACCAGCACATCTGGAGCCTCATAGGTTTGGATTCGTTTACAGTAAAGGTCTCTAGAGTTACAGCCCCGCAGGGGGAGTGCAGCTTTTCTTTCTGGAACTCACTAGAATTCTAGGCGATTCTCACAGACTCTCTACTCAGGGAGTCATGAGAGAAGAATATCAAGCTCCCCATACCGGGTTGTTCTTAAACATGAAGGATGCACAGGAAGCTTGTCACAAGCAGAAAGTTGATTTTACTTTCCCGTTTTAACAAAACGAATTAACCTGGCCTCGAGGGGACATGGATATGCTCGGCAGAGCATTTGTGATTTGGATGCTTCTGCCCTAGGAAACTGGAGAACTGCACAGGAGAGCGTAAACTCATTTCACTGGGGCAGCAAACAGCCAGGCAATAACAGCCTTTGGTTGCTAGTGACTCCAGCCAAATTTGACCCAGTCCACCCAAGGAAGGACCCATTCTGCAATACCCCTTCCACATCCCCTCCACCATCTTGTCATAGTAGCTCAGTTGCCTCATGACTCAGAGATGGGAGGAGCCAAGGAGTGCTGGGATTGCACGAACTTTTGGAAATATTTCTGAAGCTCTAAGAAACATTTTGGAATTAACCATTTTAAAATGGGCCAATGATTTCAAACGATTTGGGGTGCCTCCATTTTGGGGTGTCCAAACGGAGACACCATAAACGGCCTGAGTTTCACAAATTCAGTGTTCAGTTCTTTCTGAAAATCAGTCCCCCAAAATGTGTCTCGAGCCAGGCATTGAAAATCACTGGGCACTTTTGAAAATCTTGGCCATGGGCCCAAATTCACTTATCACATGCACCAGTGTAACCTTACTGACATCAGTGGGGTCATTCCTGGCTTAATTAGCATAAGGGGGGAATGAAATCTGCAGCCTCTTGTCAAAGGTTTAAAACAAGTTCTCTCTCCTGAACAAAAGCTTACCTTTTACAAGGCAAAGTTCCAAATGACTATAAATGAGAGGGTATGGGCCCTCCCCTCTCTCCTTATTACTAGCATGGAAATTTATAAAGAGTGAGCTCTGGAATTCTGCCTTTGCCCAAAGTGACTTCCTGATGCTTTGTATAAGCCAAGCCATATCATTGTATCAGCAATTTGGGAGACTGTATGGCTTGGGAGAGCTACAGATCCTTTCACCTCTAAATCACCTATTTAGATTCAGAGCAGGTCAGTCGTGACTGAAAGTTACCAACTTAATGTTGTTCCATGCCTATGAAATGGGTAGAGATCTCAGTACAGGGCCTAGTATAGACAAGCATCTACATTGCAGTCAACATCAATCAGCACCCGTGTTCACAGTTTCATCAGGGAGATTGAGATTTCAGTGACTGAGTTCTCTTAGGTCAACTTTGAGGTGTCTTATCCTGAAGTGGTGAACAGATGCTGTTGCGTCCTTTTATGCACCTCTTTTCTGGCTAAGACCTCAGACTGACTGTCTATTTTCCAAGTATTAAATTGTTTTGTTTAAGGAAAAACAAACTATATAATCCCCCTTGTCTAGTGCCTTCTCCCTGGCTGCCTCTAGATCGGGGTGGCCAACCTGTGGCTCCGGATCCACATGCGGCTCTTCAGAAGTTAATATGCGGCTCCTTGTATAGGCACCGACTCCGGGGCTGGAGCTACAGGTGCCAACTTTCCAATGTGCCGGGGGGTGCTCACTGCTCAACCCCTGGCTCTGCCACAGGCCCTGTCCCCACTCCACCCCCTCCCCTGAGCCTGCCTTGCCCTCGCTCCTCCCTCCTCCCACCCAAAGCCTCCTGCATGCCACAGCTGATCAGGAGGGGTGGGGAGGGAGGAGCAGTGCTGATTGGCGGGGCTGCTGGTGGGCAGGAGGCGCTGGGAGCCGGGGGTGGGAGCTAATGGGGGGTGGCTGGTGATGTGTTACTGTGGCTCTTTGGCAATGTACATTGGTAAATTCTGGCTCCTTCTCAGGCTCAGGTTGGCCACCCCTGCCCTGGGTGATGTGAACATTTTATTTAGAACACACACATGCTGTGTAGAACGTGTCCAGTCAGTCCTTCCATTTCCTCAGCTGGCAATCCCAAATCATTGTGCAGTCTCATCTAGCACAAAGGGTTCTCCCACCTTAAACCTCAGCCTGGAGCTGAGGGACTAAAGAGAGTGTTACCCACCCGAGGCCGGAGATAAGGCGGCAGAAGAGGAAGAATCCATATCCCTGGACGAAGGAGGAGAGGAATGCAAAGGCAGCGTTGATTGCGAGTGATATGATGAGGCATTTCTTCCTTCCCAGTTTATCTGCCAAGCCACCCCAAATGACAGCTCCCACCATCATTCCCAGGTAGACTATCAACCCTAGAGAAAAGAAAGACAGGGAGCTGAGTGACATCCTCTCACATGTGCAATACAGGGCAATTAGGTCGATGTTGCACAGATATCCAATGTTTGGAGCACTTCCTCACAAATCCCAACCAGCCACCAACCAAGGCCCTGTTAGCAAATATTGAAATACTTCACCAGCCTAAATGCCTGTCACATTCACTTTCTACTTGAGCGAAACAGCACCCTTTGCCAGATACCAGTCAGGCCAAAGTTGCTTCACCAAGTGCTAGTGATGAGCTCATACACACTCATCTGAGAATCAAATTTCTAGGCACTGTAAAGTCAGTCATCAGCTTTCAGGTGGAGTACGCCCTCTGGTGACATCCAAAATGGTACCTCAGGCTACTTCAGAGGGAGTCATCTTATGTCGCTTTTCCAGCCCTTGGACACTCAAAGCCCCATGAGTCTGGAGGAACCTGCAATCATATTTGTCTAGAAAGTTCCTGGCACATAGTGGGTGCTCTCAGGATACAAAATGATCATTATGAATAGTAATATTTTACAAACAGGGTAGGCCCAGCTCTCAAACATAAACCCCTCAGGCAACTGGCTGTTTATTATTTCCAGGAGCTGCTCTCTAGGGAGTCAGTGTGGCTGAGTGGTCTGAGCATGAAGCTAGAGGCCAGGAATGCCTGAATTCTACTCCTGCTTCTGCCACCAATTCATCGGGTGTCCTTGAGTTTGTTGCTCCCAGCCTCAGTGTGCCCATCTGTACAACAGTGATAATGATGCCTGCCTACCAGGGCTGTTATTAGGACTGAGTAATATTATTTTTCTCAGACCCTCCTCTGACTCAATTCCAGGTAACAACAAACACCCGATTTGCTCAGTGAGATCTCATTCCCCCCTCCCCCACCACAAAACGCCTCAGGAGCGGTCTCATTTGACCAGGCCCGCAGCCTCTCTTCCCTAGCACGTCCCAGGCACATCAGCCAGAGCCAGGCATAAGCAGCTTAGAATGCACGTGTCCCTGCTGTATGCCACTAACTGCACAACGGGAGTCTGACGTCTTATATCTGCTAACCCCACTCAGTGCAAATGGTGCTGAGGGAGCACAGGGACGGGTGCTGTGTGGCGGTTGATGATAACTCAGGCAACTGGGAGAGGGCAGAAGGAGAGCTAAAGGAATGGAAAATTTCTTTGCAGGTTACATATTTCATTCGAGTGCCCCTTTAAGTATATCACCTCCTTTCCTCTCTGTATTTCGTAGAGACATAGACTTCTGAGACTAGAAGGGACCATTTAGTCTGACCTCCTGAATAACAGACCATAGAATTTCAGCTTGTTACCACTGTATTGATCCCAATGGCATATTTGACTAAGGCATATCTGCCTTGATCTGAAGACTTCGAGAGATGGAGAATCCACTACTTCCCTTGGCAGCTTGCTCCAAGGGTTAATTATCCTGGCTGTTAAAAAAGTGTGCCTTATTTCTAACTTGAATTTGTCTGACTTCAGCTTCCAAACATTGGTTCTTTGAAAAGAAAGTTTTAGTGCTGGCTGAAAGTGCTGGATTGAGAAGAAAGAATTGATTCACTCCTGAAACAGGTACTCTGTGCAGTAGCATCCTCACATCCTAGGCACCATGTTCCTTTCAACTCTGTCCTGGAAAGAAGGGCAATTCAGCCTCCAAGACCCATTCAGTCCTTGGCCACTCTGCTGATACTACCAACAAAGGGGCCAAATGAGGAGCTAATTTTTTTATGACACCAGACCAAGTCCCTCCAACTCATCCATGTTCCAACCCCACCTCATTTTTTTAAGATCCACTGATTTCAGCAAGGAAATAGAATATTCAGATTAAGGGCCCCATCCCAAAGTCTTTTTGCTGGCAAAATGCCCACTCAAGCCAGCAGGCATTTTGCTCATGTAAGGACAGCAGGATCAGATGTTAAGCATTTAAATCTGATTACATACAGTGCGTATCAGTGCCTGAGGGGTTGGAAAAATTGATCAGGTAGAGTTAGATGATTTGTTTAGCTATAAGGAGAGAACATTTGGTGATAAGTCAGTCCAGCAGCAGGCAACCAATGGAGAGAGTCTGGGAATGCAACAGGTCATGGCGTGGTCTGGTTTCCAGCTTTCGGAGCTTTGATTTAACTTTCTCTATTAGCAAATTCCCTATATTAATTCTCTTAATCAATGGAAGATGCAATACAGGAGATGATTGGCCAGGAACAGTTGCCCGAGTGTCTCTTTCAATCATCCCAGAGGTGGTGTGGACATGCTTAGACGCTTGGGTCAGGTAGTCATCTGATATCAATCAGTGTTATTCCACTGAAATCAATGTCATTCCACTGACCTACACCAGCTGAGGATGTGGCCCTTCAAGGAGTCCATTTGCTGCTGTGCAACGGTGCTGCTGCTACCCCAACATCCAGGAGTGAAATGTCTGGCAACCAAGTAGATCTTCATCATATGTTCTGCTGGACCTGTAAGCATGCTGAGTCTATGGTGTCCAGGCAGCACCTCCATGAAGAACATTACAGCATCAGCAGCTACATGGCTAATAAATTGGGCATGGGGCCCAAAGTTTCCCCCCAGTGGGTTGTCATCTTCAAGTTATTGAGTCACAGAATAGTTTAGGAGTATCAGGAATGGTATGTTTTATTGGCAATTTCATGTGAGAACCCAAGGACCCAGTGGGCCATGGGAGAAAATGGATTTGCAAAGTTACCAAACTGTTTATCTTCCTCTTTTTAATTATTCTCCAAGGAATGCGAGGCAGAAAACCCAGGGTCAAGTGAAGGGAGGTGAACTGACACAACAGCCTTTCATCCTGCTGACAGATTGGTGATAGAAAACCCAACCAACCAACCAACCAGGACTAAAAAATCAGCCCCAAAACAGAGGTTACTGATTGGACACTGTTAATAACTCAGCAAGCAATGAGCGTCCTCAATTCCAGCAGGCATTCTTTTTGGTTCCCAGAGCACTCTCCCTACCTCTGGTGTGCTTTGATCAGCCACTGCAGTAACAGTCCCACCTGTCAATCTTGGAATGGCCCCGATTTTGCGGTTTGCCGTCTCTCTATCTATAAAATTGTCCAGATTACATCAGCCAGTAACATTTTCAAACAGTAAAGGCAAACTAAGCTCCCTTAATTGTGATGCAACACTGCTATCACTGAGCCACTGGTGAAACAGCTAGAGGGAAACCCAGCCTGACCCGTCTTGCACCAAGAGTGATGTGCAAACAGATTGGCACTGAGATGCTCATAAGATAAACATGTGGATGGTATCCCAGATGAAGCTCCATGAGACAAGTCTCTTGATTCCCTGGGACCTCTGTGAGCTGGCACCCAAAGTCAAACACTCCACTGGGCAAGGGGCAAGCACCCACAACTCCTGCTGGAGACAAAGAGATGAAGGTGCTCAGAACCCCCCAACAACCAGCCCACTCCCATTTAGGTGCCTATATATGGTTCAGGGGTCTGATACTGAGAGATTCTGTTATTCTGGGATGTGTTAGGAGTGGCATGTGTAAGATAGGAGGTAATTGTCCCAGCTACTTAGACTGGTGGGGCATCAGCTGGAGTACTGTGTCTAGTTTTGAGCACCACACTTTAAGAAGGATGTCGACAAATTGGAGAGAGTCCAGAGGAGAGCAACAAAAAATGAGAAGTTGTTTGGGAAACATGTGCTATGTTAGTCTAGAGAAGAGAAGGCTGAGGGGGGACATCATAGTCTGCAAATGTTTAAAAGGTTCTTATAAAGAGGACAATGATTAATTGTTCTCCATGTCCACCCAGGGTAGGATTAGAAGCAATTGGCTTTGTTTGCAGCCAGGGAGATTTAGGTTGGCTATTAAGAAAAAGTTTGTAACTGGAAGAATAGCTAAGCACTTGAACAGGTTACCAAGGGAGGATGTGGAATCCCTATCATTGCTGTTTTTTTAAGAACAGGTTAGACAAACACCTGTCAGAGATGGTCTAGATCTACCTAATCCTGCCTCAGCACAGGGGGCTGGACTGCATGACCTCTTGAGGTCCCTTCCAGCCCAAAATTTCTATGATTTACAGCCCTGTTTCTAGACCAACGAGGTTCTGGTAAAAGTGTCCTTTCATAGGCCGAGCTAAAGAAAAATTCTGACCCTACAGGGATTCAGCCCTCACCGTGAGTCAAAGCCTGTCTTCACTGAGAATTACCAGTACTTCTCAGGAACTGGTCCTATGATGTGTAAAACCTCCTGCCCAAAAAAAACTTGTCAGTGGGAGACCAGGGAACAGTAATGAACATTCTTGCAATACATAAATGACTTGACTTAAGCCGATGACTGCAGGCACCATTCAACCATTCAGCAGAGGATTGATGGAGGGCAGCATCTGGCACAGTCAACTCCAATATTCTTCTGGATTGTAAATGAGCCTATTTTTTTCGTGTGGCATATGTTAATCAGATCTTGGGAAAGTACATACGACTAAAAACACTGTCATCCCCTAACTAGAGCTGTGGGATTAACTCATAGTGAATTATTTAGTTTTCTTTCTCTGTTCACAGACTTTCCATGACTTAATCATAATTTCCTTTTGTGTATTCATTGTATGAATTTGTTCAACATTTTTTTTCCAATTATTCTTTTTCATTCTGTGGCTTGATCACAAACAGTTCTCTGAGCATATTTGCTATTCAAAATTCCATCCATGTTGATTGGTTAGACAAGTAATAGCGTAAGTAGTTAACACTTGTTCTAACGGGCCACTTCACTTTGACTGGTCCCTTAGAGCAGTGTTTCCCAAACTTGGGACTCCGCTTGTGTAGGGGAAGCTTCCCACAGCTCCCATGGGCCTGGAGCAGTGAACCACGGCCAGTGGGAGCCACGATCGGCCGGACCTGCAGATGCGGCAGGTAAACAAACCAGCCCGGCCCACCAGGGGCTTTCCCTACACAAGCGGCGTCCCAAGTTTGGGAAACACTGCCTTAGAGTATGTGCTAACTACTTATGCTAAACTATCTGTTGGACCTTGTATGTAGCTGTGACACTCTTAGTATCTTTCCCAGACCCGAAGCAAAGCTCTGTGTAGCTCGAAAGCGTGTCTCTCTCACCAACAGAAGTTGGTCCAATAAAATATATTGATATGACCTCACCCATCTTGGCTACAGATATACAGACAGCATGGCAGCCACAAAAAGTGCACGCACATGGCATGGGAACTCTGGGCCTCTCTCTCCACAAACACAGGCCTCTGCCACGTTCACTAAAATTAGAGATTTGGAAGACACCGCAGCAATACATACAATACCCAAAATCATAATGAAGGCGAATCTCCAGGGGCTGCCATGTGGGTTAGGACTTTTACACGAGCTCCTGGGAGACACTCTAATCCCACAAACTGGAGCAGCTCCGATTCCATCCAGGAGAGGGAAGTGGCAACGCATGCTGGGCATGTTGGTTGGTGTGTCACAGTCACCTATCCGGCCGATAAGCCTGGCCAACAGAATAAGGGATGTTCATGCAGCACCACTAAGCCCACGTTCCTGCACCCAGATTAAAAATGAATGATCAGGCAGGGTTGTTTTCTGCAGAGAAAATCCAGGTTGGCAGCTGTTCATCCAAAGCTTCTTAAAAACAACAAAAACAAAAATGAATCTGATCAGGAGGCGGTTGCTGCATTCTAACCTCCAAGACTCCTTTCTTGTAGCCAGTGATCTATTATTATTATAACTGGATATCCCGACTGAGGGCGTGAGAGCCAGGTGCCCAGCCCTGGGGGGGTATTTGTTATTCAGCAGCAGCCGTCCAGCTCAGAGTGAATAAGCAACTGCTCCAATACTCTGGATATTTTGTGGACGTCCCCATTGGTTATAAAATGTCTGACTCAGCCATTTGGACTGAAGCAAATGCTGCTTCCTCTCTTTCTGCAAACAAGAGACCCGGTGGACTTCAGGGCTTCGTTAGAGGAGTGATAATATTGAGGGAGATCCACAGTTCTGCAAAAACTCCAGGACTCTAGTATCTTGCCCCGATGCTCTCATTTCCTTCTTTTATTTAACAAAGAAGCTGATCCCGTATTAGCCTGTGTGACGCAGAAGCAGATATTGAGGTGGTTTGTGCACCACAGCTGGTGACCCCAGACACACTGCAGGTGCAAACTTGTCAGTCTGCAACAATGTCTGCATCTTGCATGCGCTCTTTATTGGCATCCTTTGCTCCCCAAGGGCTGAACTGAGGCTCATCGCCCTAGTGCCTCAGGATGTCATCTAAGGGAGTAGAAAGGCTACTGTGCAGGCAAGAGTGGAGGAGACTTGTCGTCAGGCCTCCTTGGGCCAAATCCTGGTTTCCGAACTCCAGTGCACAGATGTCAATTTAGGCAACAGCAGTTCTCCGACCAAGTTGAAGGTACTCAGCTCCAGGAAGGAGAGAAGGGCAAACATTTGTTCACAGGTGTATCTTTGCTTGGTTTGGGGCCAGAGCAGGATTTGGCCGATAGTGTTATTTCTAATCAATGATAGGATTTGAATTAATTGCACTGCGGGTGTCAGGGAGACCGTTGATGCAGAGAGTGTAGTGCTCTGATTTTAAAGTCACTGCAGACTGGCAGCTTTATACGGGGGGGATGTTAAAGGGACAACAACTGCACATGAAGAAGCAGCTCAAGAAAGAGCCTGGAACTGCTATTGTAGATGAAGAACAGTTCTGATTCTGAGCTCAGGAACCCAAGCTAAAGGTGAGCCTCAAGATTATGTCTCTGTGATACAGCATTTGTTAAGATGAGTTCTATGTAAGGTGCATTAAAGCTATTGATTAGTGTTGCAAAACATAACTCAGTGGAAGTGGCTTCTATTTAGTTTCAGACATGTTTTTACTGAGTCTTGTAAAGCAGTGGCAATGGGCAAGCCAGCCCCTAAAACCTTCAAACAATCAAGATCTGCAGCCATCACTTCAGTGACTATCAGAGGCGAACCACTTCACCAGTTTCTGAGGCACTGGTGATCAGTTACAGTAGAACCCACTCCACAGCTGAAATAAAATCAAGGGAATGATTTATTATGATGGGCAGTTGGTGGGGGGGTCCTTTTGTGAAGACTACACGTCCCAGCCAACATCAAAAAACCTTCATTTGGGCAACTGCACTAAAACACGCCACCAGTAAGTGCCAGAACAAGTACAGGAAAGAAAATTTGTTAATAGCAATTTTCCTGGATGGATATCCTACAATAATGAATGATATTCATCATTTACTATTCTTTTCCAAAATGTGCTCCATGTTGGGGGAGCTGTGCAGGAGGCCAGTTACAGAAAGGGGTACATGATTTGGATGAGGCTACAGAAAGAAGATCACCAGTTTTGTAAAAGATACAAAACAGAAGGAAAAGCAAGTAAGGATCAGAGCAGCCAGAATCCAAAGGAATCACAGCTACTTAGGTGACTGAGCAAATGAGGATCAGCCTCAACAAAGGTACAGTCATTAATTAGTCTGTGCAGAAGAAACCAACCTGCGGAATGATAGCCTAGTGGGACTGTCATCCAGAGTGCTGTGCACAAAAGGGATTCGGGGATTACTGATCATTGAAATCATGGACCCAGTGCATATACACTGAAGCCAAAAAGGCAAAATAGATACTGATGAAGGGGATATGAAAGAGGTAATACTGTTACTTTCTAAAACCATTGTGTGTTAAATCCCTTCTGGAATATTGTGAGCACGGTCCCACAGCAACAATTCTATTACCACCAAAAGGAAACAAGCGTGATATTAGGTCAGGGGTCGGCAACCTTTGGCACGCGGCTCACTAGGGTAAGCATCCTGGCGAGCCGGCCAGTTTGTTTACCTGCCGCGTCTGCAGATTTGCTGCTCCAGGCCAATGGGGGCCATGGGAAATGGCGCGGGCTGAGGGATGTGCTGGGCACAGCTTCCCGCGGCCCCCATCGGCCTGGAGCGGCAAACCGCGGTCAGTGGGAGCTGCAATCGGCCGAACCTGCGGACGCGGCAGGTACACAAACCGACCTGGTCTGCCAGGGTGCTTACCCTGGCGAGCCGCGTGCCAAAGGTTGCCGACCCCAGTATTAGGTATTGGAAATCTAAATAATAAGCAATACCGGACAAAATAATTTGATCAGATTTTGAAACTAAATTCCTTCTGCTGTGTTCTTCCTGGTTTTTGTCTTCATAGAATATTCTAGGGTACAAATTTACTGTCAGGAATGTCCAATGAAATAGCAAATGTTATGAAAATATAAAAGGATATTCATTGGAAACAAATTTTGAATTTGGAAACATGAGAGTTCACACCAGAAACCTAATTCCAAAAGTTCTGGTCATCCAGCCAGGGACAGAAGTATACAGTGTGACCTAAGCAAAACTAACCAAAGAAGCACAGATGTTGCGTATTAAATGTAACAGCTGTCAAGCAATTTAGAGAACAATCATTATTTGCAGCCATTATTCTGTGACTAATATAAAATAATGAATACATGCGAGAAAAATGCAATCTGCTCAGAAAATATTTGTCAAAAAAAAAAGAGGTGAAATTCAAAGAATAAACTCTTGGTTATGAATAATTCAACCAGCTGTAGCTATGCAGAAAATGTAAAGGCATTGGGTTTGTTCCCATTGAAAAAGAAGAAAACTTTGAGGTGCCATCATCAAAGTTTCCAAATTAAGAAATTCTTTTGGCTTCTGTTGAAATTCCATCACCTGTGTTATGCAGGAGGTCAGACTAGATGATCACAATGGTCCCTTCTGGCCTTAAACTCTGTGAATAAAGAAGGTTGGATACAATACTATGCTATGCTAAGTGCTTATTAATGTATTATTACTATTATTATAATATTCCAACAAAGTTGTTAAAGACAAACTGTCCTAGTTTCAGAAACCAAAAGACATAAGGTAAAATTTTCAAAATTACCAAAGTGCCTTAGGTTCCTAAGGGCCAAAATATACACTGCAGCCAAATGGGTACAAATGGGACTTTGGCTTCTAAGTCTCGTTGAAAGTCAATGGGATGTAGGCTCTTCAGTCAAGTAGGGGCTTTTGAAAATTTTACCTATGGTCCTAAGGACCTGGGAATAAATGGGGAACTCAGGCAGAATGATTGCACTCAACGGAGTAACATTCCCTGGAGTAGATTTGGTCTTACAGAAGATTGGGGGCAGGGTACATTGAACATCTGGAAGATGTGAATAAAATAGACGAACAAAAGGCAGGTATGTTGGGTCGGATGGCCTTTTCGCTTCCTGATATTTCCTATGTGCTTTTGCTTGTAGGACAGTTGCTGCTTTATCTATAGATCTCACTGCCCTGGCAAATGGCAATCAAATGATACAGAAAGAAAATTCCCATTGGTTCATATAGCATTTGCTTTGTTGAATAAACAGAAGTAGAGAGAGCTCACCTACCATTGAAAATGACTTACCCTATGAGTTAAAAATGAGTCACCACACCTAAAATAATAACAATGGGATTTTCCTATTCAAAGAGAAGGGGGGGGGACATATATACACTAGCTGTGTGAGTGATCTATGGCTTCTGGAGATTCTGCAAAGTCAAAGCAAAAGGTGGATTTAGGAACCCACAGAATCTTCGAACGTGGCATTGAAAATGCGCGCTGAATATTTCACCGGGTGCTGCCAGCACAGAAAGTGGGTGGGTGTTTGCACTCAGTGTCTTTCAAAGTACCCCCACGGGTTTTGTCCATCAATTTAAAATTCATAGCACCATCTGGTTCCCCCCCTTCTCCCTCACACCTAGTCCCTCTGCTAAACTGAAGTCTTCAATAGAGGAAGCCAAATTAATCCTTTGCAATTAAATGAAAAGCTGTTCATTTTGGCTCACGTCAGATAAAATTACTGCTGTGTTTACAAATGAGGAGACAATCATCACACTGCACCAAGCTCTACCTTTGCAGCTAGATAGAGCACCAGAGGTGCAAATACTGCAAAGAAGATATTGGCCAACACTGACTGGAATATTGGCTGTGTTTGTGCCTCTTTCGTGCCTGCCGATTCTAATGAACTTGCAGGCAGAAATGTTGCAGAAAATCTTAAGAAAAATATTACAGAATATTCATGAGAAGCAGATTTGGGTCAAAATCGTGAACAGCAGCACCAAAAAACTGATTCTAATTGTCCAGCTACACAACAAGCTTAACCACAGCAGTGCAAAGTTTTCTGGCTTGGTTAAGAGCATCTGTGATCTAACGTGGTTGCTTGCAGCATTGTCAGGACAGTATACTTACGGAGATACGTTCATAAATCATGTGACGGTCTAAGTCATATGCTGCCTGGTTAGGTTTGTAGGCCCAAGGCACAGAAGAGGGTGGGCCATCAGTAGGGCCCTACCAAATTCACAGCCATGAAAAACGTGTCACGGACCATGAAATCTGGTCTTTCGTGTGCTTTTACCCTATACTATACAGATTTCATGGGGAGAGACCAGGGTTTCTCAAATTGGGGGTCCTGACTCAAAAGGGAATTGTAGGGGGTCACAAGGTTATTTTAGAGGGTCACGGTATTGCCACCCTTACTTCTGTGCTGACATCAGAGCTGGGTGGCATACTATACCATACTACCCTTACTTCTGCTCTGCTCCTGCTGCCAGAGCTGGGTTCCCGGTCAGCAGCTGCCACTCTCCAGCTGCCCAGCTCTGAAGGCAGCACCACCACCAGCTACAGCACAGAAGTAAGAGTAGCAGTACCGCAACCCCCCGTGCAATAACCTTGCAATCTCCCCAGAACTCCTTCTTGGGGCAGGACCCCTACAATTACAACTCCATGACATTTCAGATTTATATAGCTGAAATCATGAAATTTACCATTTTTAAAATCCTATGACCGTGAAATTGACCAAAATGGACCGTGAATTTGGTAGGACCCTAGGCCTCAGGGACACATTCATGGGTTTACATATGTTTATCCAGAAAAAATGTGAGTGGTAAGAAGATATTGAATTCTCTCGAGATGATAATTAGGATTCATTGAAACAGCAGATAAATAATGACAGAGACAAAGCTGTTGGGCCAGTATATGTTTCAAAGGGATAATAAACCCTGATATTCACCAAAGCAAAGGCCAGTGTATTGTTACATAATCCATTTTAAACCAACTCACACAGCTCGGCTTGAATTCCTATCTACCTGCATAAACTACCAGCAGACTTTTTAATTTTGGCTCTAACATTCTAAACAAGAGATCGGAGTAAAAGTCCAGAGGATAGTATTATATTTAAATTATTACTATTAATTTGTAGAAAGAAAGGGCAGCTTTGTACCTAAAAGCTCTGAAGTCTGTTCTCAGCACTGATGTGGACTCTTGCAGCCTTGTACAAATCACTCAGTTTCTCCTTGTCTCAGTTTCCTCTTCTGTAAAGTGATGACAATAAGCCTACTTCACTGGGGATATGCAAAGCTTAAACTATTTGAGCTCCTCATAGGAAAGGTGCTAACTATGTAAGTGAAAGATATTATTATGCATCTTTTATAGTATTTATACACTTACTGCCCTGTGTGAATAACTGATAATATTAACCCCCTGAGATGCTAGTAATAGCAATAATGAATGCAGGGCTGGCTCTAGGCACCAGCGCCCCAAGCCTTTTCAAGGTGTGGCATTCGAGCGCTTGGGGTGGTACTCCGTAGGGGTTTTTTTTGCTTCGGCGGTGGCACTCCGGCTTCTTTTTTCGCTTGGGGCGACAAAAAACCCAGAGCCGGCCCTGAATGAATGCACATAGTACCTCCAATCAATATGTATGCATTGAAGGTATAATCTGATTGGTTGATATTCCTCCAGATGCCAGTATTGCTCACTTTTCAAGTGAATAGAAACTTACTGACTCACCACAGACCTGTTTTCAGCCAGTCATGAGGCAGGCATTTTCTCATCTGTTGCAGTGGATTTAATACATTTAATTAATTTATTATTATTATTATTATTTATTATTATCATTTTATTTATTACAGCATCAGACTCAGCTAAAGCAGAAATGTCTGGTGAATAAGTGGAAATAACCTGGTGAGAAATTAGCAAACTTCTCAGCCCACAAAATTTTAAAAATAAATGTCATCAATGTGCTAAAATATTCACTGCTGTGGGTGTGGGTTTTTAATTTCCCCAGCACTTATCTTTGAAGTAACATTTCACATCAAGGGAAAACCCAAATACTTGTTCTTTACCATTAGGAATAACTGGGGTTAAAACAGCTGTTCATTTGCATCTGAAGTAGAACTGTTTATTTTCAGCCCAACATTGAAATGTTTTATGAAATCTCAGAGGTGTCACATGGATTTCTCACATTTCAAGAAACTCTATGGGCATTTGTTTGTTTGCAGTTTTTACTCAAGCTGACTGTAATTTTGGTAAATTTTCCACTTTTTCTGAAGGGGGAAAAACATGGAAAACACCAGGGGCGCTGGAACAATTTTTATAGTGCAGGTTCTGACAGCCGTTGAACCAAACTGTAAACCCTGTATAAAATGGAAACCACTTCAAGCCAGGGGGTGCAGCAGCATCCCCTGCACCCCCAGTTCCAGCACCTATGCAAAACACTGGGACTTAAAGACAAAACATCCTTTCGGCAAAAGCCAAAGTTCACCAATTTAGGCAGCGCCACTTTTAGCTCTTGCCATTTGTCTGTCTTCTTTTCTTAAATGGTTTGATTATTTCTCCTGTTCATTTTCCATTCGCCCACTCCCCTCCACCCATGACCAAGAGAGTGAGAGTCACTTTCATATGTGCAAACATTAGCCGCTGCCTGGAAGCAACCTTAGCTCTGTCTGGAATGACCTAATCATGTTTCCTTAGCAAAAATCTGCCTAGAACAGTCACCAGAGAATAAATATGAACCCTTGTGCTGATTCTATTTGTATGTAGAACAGGTAAGGGATAGTAACTCCTGCGTATATAATGACCCAGGGGCCATGGTAATTTGAGTGAAAGCCATGCCCACTCTCATCAAACCTCTGCTCATTTCTCAGAGACACACTCTTGCAGATTATCACTGCACATTAGGCACAGATTGAGCCAAAAGAGCTCTTTGATTGCTACCATTATTCTGACAAGTCAGTCTATAAGTATCCTTGAACCTTGAGCGTTAACAAGACTAATTTGCCAGAGTACAACCCCTCGAACATCAAAGAATTAGAATACCCAGAAGGAAATGAGCCTGTGGCAGACGCTCTGGGCATCGTGAATGTGTTTGGCTACTGCCTCCTTTTCTGAGTAGTTGGTGTGTGGCCAGAGAAATTGAGCCAGGAAAGGTTCTGAGGAAGCTTATTTTTTTTGTATCCATCATTAGCACCTTTATAGTTCTCCTCTTCAGGTGATGGTAATAGCCATCTGAAGGTGCATAGCTGCCATCCTGATACCGGTGACAGAGAGAGAGAGATGACTCTTCAGGTGCTAAACTCCAGCTGTGCCTGCTCTAACATGCCATACCCACCCTGGGTGCTCAGAAGAGGAGAAATCCTACACCACGGACACAGAAGCCTCCAGAGCCAGAGGGTATTTGTGTCATTGAATATTCATTATTCCTACTCCTGCACATCTCTGCAGGCTAAGTGTTTGCTAAGCCATTCTTAGCACAATTCCTTTTCGCACCGATTTATCTCAGAGCCTTAGAATCCAAGCCGACTCCTCCTACATGCATGAAGCCCGCTGCAGGAGGGAAACCACGACAGTTGAGACGACATAAGCCAAACCTTTTTTATTTAAAAAAAAAATGACCTGGATCTGAGAACCTCTTCCTGTCCCACATCAACCAGTAGCAGTAGGGAAATACTCCACTTTCCTCTGCACCTCCCCTATCTGGCTCTTCATTGAGCTGCACCAGCCTCAAGCTCTGAAAACAAGCTCCGAAATCTGACTCCCCAAACAACTAGGAAAGGGGTGTGGGAAAACTGCAAAAAGGCCCCTTTTAACCTTAAAGAGAACTCCCAGTGAGAAGGAACTAGGAGGAAAATGCCATCCCCCTTCATTAAAAATTGCAGGCAGATGAACATGACCTAGTCTATAAGCGGTAATTGGATAAACGTGCAAAAAGTTTGCTTGCCTAGCCAAGCTCACTCTGTGAACATTGAGTCAGGTAAGTATTGGGTTGGGAAAAACAGAAGAACAAGCTTCCTCGTGAGACTTCTGGTACTCTCTCGCTCTGGATGGGCCAGTAATGCTTCAAAGATATTTGGGTGGGGGGGACATATCAGTGCTTCTGACTCTGGTGCATGTTAGACTGAGCTCCACCAAGATAGACATTTCTAGGGTCAGATTTTTAAAATAAAGGGCCCGTTGTTCAAAGGTTCTCACCACCCAACATGCTGAAAATCTGGCCAGAAGCCTCCCAATGGGAGCTGCTGAAAATCTGACCCTGAACTCTTTTGACATTTTGGCCCTAGAAAATTGAATAAGCTTTCGGAGCGTGGGGGGAGACTAATTAGCTAAATAAATAAATGTCCAGCCCCCAAGTCCAGCTGATGTACAATTAGTGCAGGACTTGGGAGTGGGACTGGAGAGAGAAAGGTGGCTCTGAGCTAAGCTACACCAGCCAGAGAGGTCCTTATAAGGGCAGCTGTCTGTTCCCTTTGTACTGCTAAAGTGGCATATGGGGGATGGATCTGACTCAAGCTTTCAAGTTAATTTCAGTTGGGGTAAACTGGTTAGGATCACAGGCCAGGATATAAGCTACAAGCCCAGGAGATTTCTCACCACCACTATAGATGCACACACTACCCAACCATCCCAATTCAGATCAAGCCTGGATTCCTAGGGGCCTGGGAAAGTCTATATCTTATTTGAGTTTTCAGGAAAAAGTTATTTTATCCAAACTATTCCACTCAACTTCAACCTCAGTTAAAATAAATAAACCTTTGCTTAATGCCCAAGGGGACAGGTCAGGAGTGAAACCAAGTGCATATTGTTACAGGTTGACTCTTTAATCTCATGTGGGACATTAAATTCATTCCCCAGATTTAGGAGGAATCCTCCATAGGCTACTTTTGACCCAGTATACATTAGCAAACAGCTTCAGCTGAGAAATAACTGCACAGCTTCTCTGCTAATTAGGACTTTGGGCAAAGAGACATGGAGTCTGGACAAAGAGAAGAACATTAGTGAGAAGGGCAGCATCAGCGGAGACAATGTGGCAGCTTGCAAATTGCTCTGGAGGCCTAAGATCAGCAGCTGGGGAACACTGAGGCATGGGGGGGAAGGTACATGATAAGAAAAGAGACCAACACAGGCACCAAGAATAGAACTGAGCTGCAGCCACCTCTGCCTCTGGATGGAGAAAATAAAAAGCCAGTTGATGCATAACGTTTCCTGGTTTTATGAGTGTTAAACCAGATAGAGCTAAATCCTGTACTTCTTACGCAGATGAAATTCCCATTGATTTTGGTGGGCATTTTACCTGAGTAAGGAGTGCAGAACCGAGCCCTTATAGATCAGCAGGTTGTTATTTCAGATAGGCCTTTCAGTCCACTTGCACCATACCAACCACTGAGGAAGCAGAATCCTATCAGTCAAGGAGCTTTCAATTCAAAGATACACACAATACAATGCAGGTTCATACTGAGCCGACTGGACAAAAGTTGGACTTCCTACCAAACCATGCAGTTTGAGGGTTGATTAATATTGACTAGACTTCCCGGGAAAATGAGGTTTTTAGGAGAGATTTAAAAGAGGAGAAAAGATAGGGATGGAGTTGCAGGCATAAGGGGTAGCACCGAGGAAGGGATACCTGTGAAAACCTGAAGCTGTATCACCAGATGGAAAGGAAATGCACCAACTAGATGCTCCGTTGTTCAGTAGCCCCCAGGTGACAGAGAGAGAGAGAGACGACTCAAAACTGTTACAAATGCCTCCAATTTATACTAACACTGATTCCAGCTGGTAACTCTATAAAGCTCGCTGAGACTTTGCAGAATTTCGGCTATCATCACGCTGGGAATGGATTCGCAGTGGAGAGGAAAGAAAGATGCAAGGAATCAGAGACATTCCATTGTGATTAGACTGTCCTTTAGGGCGTTTAGATGAAACTCTTTCCATTTCCCGACCCTAATCTAGCACTGGTCCCCACATTACCCTTCGGAACGCTCTGCGACTGTCAGTGTGAGAGCTGTCGTTTCTGCAGATCCTGCTATCTGAAGGAACCTTTCTGTGTCTCTCCACAAAAAATAACATTTAGTCAAAAACTGAATTTTCCATCCAAAAAATGTTGCAGCAAGCCCTGCCCAAGAGTGCTCTTCTCTGCAGAGAAGCCCTGTGTCTCTTGTCTTCCTTCCTAGGTCTCTCCTCATTCTCATCTATCCATTCCTCTTCAAGTCTGATCAGAAAGTTTCTCTTTCCCCCGCATTTCTATGCCACTCAGCTACCACAGTGAAGGGCATTAGATTAGATTTGATTAGATAGGAGACTCCCGTACATAAGAAAATATGTCTAAGGGAAGCTCACCCTCCTGTGAATGGAAATGAACTGGGATGGAGGCAGATACACAGAAATGATCCTCTGGGACATAGGTTCTGCTCACCCACTTAACAGTTTAATATACAGTTAAACTGACTCATCTATATTAGGCTCCATCAGACCTGTTTTGTGAACTTCTCATTACAGTTGAGCTACTAAAAGGGTTGAAATCTAGTTCCCTGGGTGCTCGGATTGGGAATGTCTCCATGCATGTTTGTCCTTTACACAAGTCTAATATTTTTGTATAAATAAACCTGCTCTCTGGAAACTGCAGAGTAGGCTGCCTGGCAGAGGAGGTAATTCAAGTTGAGGTGCCAGGTTTGTCCTGGGCTGTGAGTACAGGAGCTGTGAGCACATTTGGCAGCTGGGTATGGGCATGATTCCATTATATTGCTCTTGAGAAGCCCCGTTCTCATCAGCACATGGAAGGGCATGGACAGGGTCTGGAATCAGCTCCATCTAGCCATCCTCAGCCCCACGAGAGTGAGTCAGGATGGGGAAAATGGGGGGGATCGTGAATGAACCCACCCTATGGAATAAGCTATGTTTGAATCCATCCCGGCTGCATAATGTCTGAAGGAAGGCTGTTCAGTGGTACTTACCTAGCATCCCTTTGTTTGAGCTGGACAAGCACATATCCTTCTCAGCACTGGGCAGAACAAAGCCAACCACAAACACCTCCACCCCATCCGCCATCAGTGCCAAGCCTAAAACAAAGAAGAGCATCCACTGGAAGCGCCCATGGCCACACTCCTCGATGATGTTTTCATACTGGTGGGCAAGCTGTTCCTCATCCTCCATCCGCTCGGCTATGAGCTCAGCCTTGTCTCTAAACTCATCGGCCATGGCAGGGGCTTTCTTCTTCTGTTTGCCCTTAATGTCATCTGGGTGAGGGATGCCCTGGTACTCTCCTTCGTAGACCTCATCTTCCTCATCATGGCCTTCCGTGGCATCGCTCTGGGCATCCTCTTCTTGGGTCCCATCATGGTAATAGCCATCTGAAGGTGCATAGTTGCCATCCTGATACCGGTAGTCATCTGACACCTGGTTCACCTCTCTAGCTATGTCCTTAGCCCCTTGATACAGATTTGCGTTGTTTCTATACCGATCATCCATTCTGAGTATATACTTCTACACACAGTATAGCGCGGTGTGTATAATCTTGAATATAGTTGCGTGTTTATTTATTTGTGCAATCTCTGCTACTAGCTACACAAACATAACTTCCCTCTGATCTGGAATCTGATGTGCAGTGCACTGAGCTGGCTGTAAAATTTCAGGGGGGAGTTTCTTACAGGGTTTTTGGTAACGTTTCAGGTTTGAGCTAGACTTTGTTGACTTGCTTCTTTCAGTAGGAGGGAAGGTGTAGTTGGGTCTGTTGACTGGAGATCTGTGAGGGATCAGGAACTTTGTACAACCAGGAGCTAGGAAGACTTGGCAGGTTGCTCTTTTTTCTGATCCATTGTGCTGATGAAGGTCATGCCCTGAGAAAGAAAGAGAAACAGCGATGAGACAATATTGAGTTGAGAGGAGAAAGGCAGTGAGTGAAATAGACAACATTGCTAACACACTCTTTTCTATCTGAAGGGTGAAAAAAGGAGATGGAACATTCAGAGACTGTTATTGCACCTTCTAAAGGGAGGCATGTAAAGGCTATTAGATGGGTTGGAGACCATGATTACTCTACTGATGTCCCAACTTGTGGCTGACACTGTCTTGAATCAGAGTATGTCATTCCTAGAAGGCCGCAGCATTTGTTTCCATAGAGGACATCATGATAATGAGTGGTGCTGATTGATCAATGCCTTTAAGTCACTAAAGCAGTGTTTCCCAAACTTGGGATGCCACTTGTGTAGGCAAAGCCCCTGGTGGGCCGGGCCGGTTTGTTTACCTGCCCCGTCCACAGGTCCGGCGGATCGCGCCTCCCACTGGCTGCAGTTCGCTGCTCCAGGCCAATGGGAACTGCTGGAAGCGGCACGGGCTGAGGGACTTACTGGCCGCCGCTTCCAGCAGCGCCCATTGGCCTGCAGCGGCGAACTGCGGCCAGTGGGAGCCACAATCGGCTGGACCTGTGGATGCGGCAGATAAACAAACCGGCCCAGCCCGCCAGGGGCTTTCCCTACACAAGCGGCGTCCCAAGTTTGGGAAACACTGCACTAGAGGAATGTCTGTCTGCCAACTTGGAGCCCAGCCTTCATGATATTTAGGCACTCGTCATCATCTTAATGAAAGAAAAACGGAGCTTTGCTTTTTCTTTTTAAGCCAGATCGCAGATGTCATTTTATTATATGGATTTTTTTTAAATGTATCCCCATCTGGACAAAAAGACCTGACAGATGCAGTGCATGCAGAGAGAAATTCTCCCACCCAACCAGGCCCCATTTATTCCATTTTGAGCAACCACTGTAGGAGACATTTTCTCAGTTAGCAACAAATGAAGTTAAGATGGAATCATGACCCTCTTTGGAGAAAACAGAGTGAAGCCAAATCCTTTATAAACAACCTCAGATTTTGGACACCCGTATTCAATTATTTTTCAAGTGGATTTCAGCCAGTTGGCTCTCTTGTGCCTTTTCCTATTATTACACAGAGCTGAAAACAAGGTTTTTGAAAGAAGGCGTCAGTTAGTAAATAAATATACAGTACAATCATGCAATAAGAGCTACTATAAGTCAGATGTGGTATAAGATTGGTTTTCATTTGAAGCTTTCAGGTAGTAACCTAAATATGTAAAATATAAATGAACCATTAACTGACATATCTATATAATATGTAACCTGTGAGCACTATTATTTTGTGTGTGTATCTGTATATATACACTTATGCACACTTTGTATTTGTGTGTGTGTGTACACATGCACACACATACATGTGTATGGCATCCAAAGGCGATAATCAACATAACAATGCAAACTCGGCACTTCAGAATATTACTCTCATCATGTGGGCACTGTGCAAATGCCAGACAGTTGAAATTATGTACACACAATTCTGATAGGAAATGCAGTAAAACCAACATTGTCAAATGCTCTGAAGGGAGCCACTCATGTCACACGCTAGGAAAAGGCATTACGGTCAAAGTAGCATCAAAAATATCATTTGGATTAAAACAGAGTCTGCCTGTAGAGAAAGGTCTTTCTATACTGAAAAGAGTTCCCTTGAGCATGAATGGGGATCCTCCAAGCAGTTCCATGTGTTTAGGCAAAGCCCTGTTTTGTTATGTTTACAACCGAATCAGGAGTTTCATGCAGAGTAAAACAGCTTTTGCTCTTGTTGCTCTGGTGTCCTGTAACAGATCTGCTTTCTAGCTCATCTAGAGGGCCACTCTTCAAACCTACTAACTGTGGGAGGCACCAGCTTGCTGGTCATGCACATATAATCGGAAAGAGGCAGGTCCCAATATCCAGTACTACAGTTACTACTGTTTCCAACAGAATTGCCATATTTGTGGGATGCCAAGCAAGATCTCCATTCAAACTACATTAACTTTGATCTATGATTCCCCTATAAGTGGCATCACAAGCCATCCCGGCAGCAGGTAATAACCTCGTGGCACAGTAGATGTGCCAATAAGGCCCCTGTAACCGAGTCTCCACAAGTGCACAGGTATGTTTATACCCACTGGTCCCTGCTGACGCAAGAATCATCTCACCTCAGCCAGTCACTGTTGAACTAGTGGTTTGACTGTTGTGTCTTGCAACAAACCAGCTGCTCTGTATTAAGTGCTGATAAAAGCTTGTCCCCACATTTAGTGCTGGAGAGCACGCTGTGGTGGATCATCCAGCAGAGTTATAAATTACCTGACCTACTAGTTTGCAAGCAGCCTTCATTTCTAGGATCCAGTGCTGTTTAAGGGATTGTGCTAGCGTGGGGATAGAAGGGAAGGAGGGAGGGATGGGGGGCTGCCTACCCCAATCCACTCCGGGGGGAGGCAGAGCGCACAGAATGCTCCCTGCTAGTACCTTCAAGGGTGTACACTGCTCCAAAGGGAGGCACAATCCAGCCGTTTATAGGGGCCACTGACAGTGCAAGGAATAGAGAAAATAAGAATCTTTGGGCATGAAAGAGGCCAGGACACTGAGCTCGGTCTTTCTGCTCCTTCTAACCAATGTGTGCAGTCTGCAGCATGTGTTTGGTTAAATGTATGGCATACACATAGGCCGCTTTCTCATTATGGGGCGGCGGGGTCAGTCTCTCTCCGTGGGTACTGTCAGAGCATCTATCTTTGCTTTAGCTCCCATGACATTTGTTGCTGCAGTAAGCACATTTCCTTCTTTTGCTGAGTTATCCCATACATTTTCCATTAGGTTAAAAAGGCAGCCGGGGCATTTTCCAGGACTGTGAAAAACCAATCAATAAAAAAAAAAAAAAGACACAAGCCAATCAAGTCAGAAAGATCAAGCAACTCTAGAGAACGCTGCAGTAAAGAGAAGCCTTTGCATCCACTCTGGATGTGTTTATATGCAAAGAAGTTAATACACTGACAGCCAGCGGAGGCATTTCACAGGTTTTACATCTTGCGTTTCATTGCTAAAGGGCCTCCAGCGTGGGTTAAAAAAATCCCCAGACTCCTTTGGAGTCTTAAAAAACCATCTCGCTTTTGAAGTAACCTTTTCCATTATACAAAGGTTCACTCCAAGGGTGGATATTATTCTCTTCGAGGCAGTGAGAATTTAGCTCCATTGAGAATATTTTCTTCCAGAAAGAAGGGGGAAGGGTTTTTAAACGGGAACACTCTGTTCTGGTACAAAGAATCAGGAAGAACATTAGACCCTGCGGTTGAATTGTTCAAGTGGCACTTGTTGGCAGGTTATGTTTCAAAGTGACCTCACGTCTCAGCCTGTCAAATCAAAGAAAGTGACCTGGGCAGTGTTTCCGTTGCCACTTTCTTTTCTGGAAACAACACGTTGCTTCCTGCTGATAGTTGTAAAGGCGACTGTAAAGCTTTCCTTGTAAATGAAATTATAATAATTAACAAACTTTTCAAGAGTCCAGATCAGCAACAGCCTTTAACATACCAAATCAGCAACAGGCCCAAGAGGCCCGAATGCCATGAAAAAGCTGGCCCTTTATACCAGCCCCCATTGAGCCCAGCAGTGAATTTTGCTACTGATGTAAATGGGAGTAGGATTGGGTCCTCAATGCGCACTGGCAATTTGGGAGTAGATTAAATATACGATGCCCCAATATCTTCTCTGTCCTGACAGTCATGGAAACCAGTAACTGGTCATTTATCATTTGTTAAATTACAAAGATATACATTTGACAACAAAAAAGCTGGAAATCATTTCCTCCTTTCCTAAGATGCCACAACATGAGCTGAGAATTGTGTGTGTCACCCACAATCACAGGAGACAGAGGAGTATCCAGACCATCACTCTCCTGCCAGGTCAGGATTGTTCCCTACCGTATGGCACCACTTACCTCAAGGGCATTGTGAGGAATGCAGAAAGTAATGCCGCTCTAGTGATATCATCGGCTGTTGAAGAGGGAACGTGAACCATATAGTTCAGGTCTTGGCAGGTAAAAAGCTTTTCCATTCATATTTATTCTGCAGAATGCAGGGCTATTGGCTGCACAGAGTCCGATCAGGATGGTAATGGCAGTGGCACCTGGGTCATTATCTTACTCAACAGCTATACAACAGCCCCTGCCTTTGCCTTCACTTTCCAGCTGTTCCACAGGTTGCAGTCACACCCAGCAATTCCTGAGACAGACCCACTAACTCTAGCAGCACACATGCTCCTCTCCTGGGGCATGGAGTAATGCAGCACCCACTCTTCCAGAGCAGGGAACTTCCGCTCTCTCCCTGCAGTTTGCACACCCTCCTGGGAGCAGGGAAATCTCTCTCCCTGCAGCCTGCAGGTTGTCCTCTCTCCCACACTTAGGGCCGGCTCCAGGCACCAGCCCTCCAAGCATGTGCTTGGGGCGGCACCTGCAGGGGGGCGGCGCTCACCCAGGGAGAGCGGGGCCGCGGCCGGGCTCACCGCCCTCCCCCGGCACTCTGGCCAGCCAGGGAGAGTGGGGCCGCGGCCAGGCTCTCCACCCTCCTCCTGGCGTGCCGGCCGCCGGGGAGAGCGGAGCTGCGGCGGGCTCGCCGCCCTCCTCCCGGTGCTCCAGCCGGCTGGCCGGGAAGAGCAGGGCCGCGGCCGGGCTCGGTGCCCTCCCCTGCCGCGCTCCCCGCCGCAGGGCGGGGGGGGCGGCGGGAGGCTTTTTTGCCTGGGGCGGCAAAAAAGCCAGAGCCGGCCCTGCCCACACTCTTGCTGCCTCTCTCACACTGCACCCTGCACAGTACTCTGCTAACAACTTCACTCTGCTGGAATGTGTAGTGAGCCAGCAGTTGGCTGTATTCCCCCCATGAATCCTCCTTTGTCACATGGTACTGGCCAGGCACTTTCATGACCAGTTACTGGTTTCCACAAATGTCAGGACAGAGAAGATACTGGGACATCGTATATTTAATCTACTCCCAAACTGTCAGTGCGCACTGAGGACCCAATCCTACTCCCATTTACATCAGTAGCAAAATTCACCGCTGGGTTCAATGGTGTTGGCTCTAGGCCCCGGTATTCTAAGCAACTGCCTGTCAGGAGTCCTGTTAGCAGCTTCTTGTTTCACTCTGCCCCGGAGGAGATGCTGAGCCGTGAGACTGTTCCATGGAGGAAGGAGTAGTTGTCAGTTCAGTGATTTATTGACTGCTCTCAGCTTAACCAGGGCAGCCCTTCAGTTATGCTGCACTGAGAGTCTTTCATGTCCAGCAGCAAATACATCATCCAAGCAAAGTTACAGGTAATTCTATCTTTTCCTTGGGACATGTCTACCAATAACTTACCCTGCAATTGCCCAGTACTTACATGATACTTACCCTGGAATTACCCTCTGCCTCTGTATACTCTGTATTACTTACCTTTCAATTACCCCCTTGCTACTAGCTAACATATCTAGCCCTCTACATTAGGTTTTTCTATAGTACTCATCACCCAAGTATCTAAGCACTACCACAAGTTCACATGCTAGTTACCCTACAATTACTCCTTTTAGCAACCCCACTTACCATGTGTAGCGCCCCCTCTCCACCCAGTTACCTTCTTTAATGCTAATCTGCTTACAGGTTTTTTGATGGATAGGTCTGGGTTCTTTTGGATCCCGCCACCCACTCAGCAGGGTGTATCTTCCTTATTTTTTCCTATGAATTTATTTGGTGGTGCCTCCACCGCCCTCGCTCCTTCCTGGCAGGGTCGCCAGGGCAGCTTGGGAGGAAAATTCTAACCACCGGGTAATCCCCACTTACTTGCCAGATCACTGGAGACTTCCAAGAAATAAGACAAACACATACAATATATAGAGCAGCTCCAGCATGGGGAAGGAGTGTCTCTCTATAGTAGCTAGGAAGGGTTGTGAAAGGGGAAGGGGTGTCCTCTCCCCTCCCAGCTGGTGGGAGTTGAGAAAGCCATAGGAGGCTGGGAGTTAGTACTAGTATCTTGAGTTTATTTGCTCCTGTTTTGGAACCTGGTTTTTACAATAAATTGAACCTTAGGGACTTTGTACCTGGGATGTTATTTTCCCTCCAGTGCTGGAGCTGGGGGTGCTGCAAAACCCCCTGGCTTGAAGTGGTTTCCAATATATACAGGGTTTAAAGTTTGGTTCAATGGCTCTCAGCACCCCACTGTAAAAATTGTTCCAGCGCCCCTGCTGGCTGGTGAATCTGCATTCCAGTGTACACCCCTCTGCTACACACTACTTACCCTCTAAACATACTGCACAATAACCCTCTCTATATAGTCTATTTAGTATTTACACTCCAGTTACCTCCCCACCAAATACTATGTACCATCCAATTATCCTGACTCTACACAAAACGTATCCTTCATTAAATCCTGCCTCTGCATGCTATAATTTACTCTGAAATTACCCCTCCTCTACATACTACTTACTCTGCACTACATTACTGCACATCCAGGAGCTACTTTGTCTGTGGCCAAATATTGCCTGTTTATCCTGTGAGCAAGGTACCTTCTAATTTGTACTCTGCAACTTAAAATGTCAGCACAAGTTCTTATATATGTCACGTTGATATAAGAGTAAATGGTAGTGGGACCTTTTCTGGGGGCTGTCCTGTTTTCTCTAGCCTCTTATTCACCACAGATCAGATGCTTCCCTCCCCACTTCATCATGTAGCCATAGGTTAAAGGAATAAGGTAGGTCTTGGGGTAATCCCTCTTGGCAGATTGCCAGGGAAGAAAGATTCAGGAGAATATGGATGAGAATAGAATGGACAAGAAATCTGTAATTTCCCTTTCCCGGGAGCAGAGGAGCTGTAAAGCGTGTGTGTGTGTGTGTGTGTACATGCAAGCGCATGCACACTCTGGAGAGGGGGACAAGACCTGAAAGCAGGGCCGGCGCTTCCATTTAGGTGACCTAGGCGGTCGCCTAGGGCACCAGGATTTGGGGGGGCATTTTGCCGCCATCGGCAGCGGGGGGTCCTTCCACACTCTGGGTCTTCAGCGGCAATTCTGCGGTGGGTCCTTCACTCACTCCAGGACCCTCCGCCGAAGTGCCCCGAAGACCGGGAGCGCGGAAGGACCCCCCGCCGCAGAATTGCCGACGACGACCGGGAGCGCGGAAGGACCCCCACCTAGGACGCCAAAAACCCTGGCGCCACTCCTGCCTGAGAGGAGAAATTCAGATCATTTCCCTTCTTTTCCCAGATAGGACGCAGGGAGTGAGATGCTAAGGGGCAGAGAGAGGGACTCAGAAATATTGTCATAGGATCTTTAGCAGGCACCAGCATAATCCCCAGGAAACAGATGGTAGCTCAGTTTAGCATTCTGCCTGAAGGACAGCTCCTTCAGCAAAGCATCCGCCCCTTCCCCGCCCCCAGAGCTGTTTTCTGCTGACAGCATTGGGAAGGAGCCCAAATCCTACAGCAGCCATAAGGACACTGCATTCGCAGAGCAGGTTGTAAAACAAGCCTGGGAGGAAATTCTTCTCCTTGACTAGGAGAAGAGGAGCTGTGCCATTATGTTTTTCTGATGGTCCAACCTGAATGTGAATATTAATGTGGATGAAATTAATGAATCCCTTTATATTAACCCGGGACCAGATTCTGAGAGATGCTGAAGACCCACATCTCCCATTGAACAATATCCTGGACTTCGGGGATCCTGGATTTAGAGGAGCATTATTGTGGTGGTAGCAGGGGACCTAAGTGGGACTGAGTGCTGTAGGTCTACGTACGTGTGACAGGAAGGATGGTCCAGCACTTGGGGGCATTAGCTTGAGGGCTGGACGAACCAAGTTCAATTCTCTACTCCGGCACAAACACCCTCGGGTGACTGTGAGCAATTCACTTAGACCCAGCTCCTCAAATGCATTGAACTCAAAGGGCGTTAGGCTCCAAAATACCTTTGATCTGGGGCTTAGTATCCCTGTGCCTCAGCTCCCCATTTGTAAAATGGAGATATTTGTACTTTGCTACCTCACAGCAGTGTTGTGAGGAGAAATGCATTATGAAGCTTGTGAGCATAGACCGTGAGGTATATGGGTCCATGGTGCCTGTGCTCCAACAATATTCAAGAACGTGGGCCCAGCTCCACCAATGTTTGGGGCTCTGCTGCCGGCCTGGCATCTGGGGTCCCTGCTCCGTTGCCAGCCCCAGCCTCGGCCCCCTTACCCCCATCCAGGTCCCCCCTCCTGGAGACATGGCTCTGCTCCCATGTGGGGGGGGGACTTGGACCCGTTCTGGGCACCACCAAAAATTATACCAACCTGGCGCCCATGCTTGTGAAGTGCTCAAATGCCATGGTAACGGTGGGCGAGGGAACATAGATACTAAGTCCATAGATAGCGAGAGATAGTCCCTACCCAAAAGAGTTTACAGCCTAACCAGACAAGATAAACAACCAAGGGAAGAAAGGAAGCACTATTGTCCCCATTTCACAGCAGGGGAACAAGTTCTCAGAGAGATTAAACAGTTTGCCCAGGGTTACACAGAAAGTCTGTGCCAGAGCTGCAAACTGAAGCCAGACCTCCCAAGTCTCAATCTAATGGCTTAACCACAAGACCACCCTTCCTCTCTCTTTGGAGGGACACACTCAGTAGACCCGTTAAAATGTCAGCTCTCTCTGAAGTCATTTTCTCTGTACTATGTGGCACATGCAGCATGCATGACAGTGTGGTAAAAAGGTTTAATTGGAACAACTCGCAGAACTGTTTTACTCCGTCCCTTGGGAATCATGCAGCCATCAAAAGCCCATGATGGTAAAGTCTTCAGCCCCCCCACACACCATTCTCTCTTACACTCACATACGTCTCGCCTCTGTTTCAGGGGTTCTCTTCCATATGCTGTATAGAAAAGTGCCAGCCCACCCTAGGAGACCACAGCACCGGCATTTGTATCTGAAGCACGCTTTCCTCTTCTCTGTTTTCTCTCTACTGAATTTGATGACTTCATACGGATTTTTATTCACTCACGTAAAAACTTTTCTGCCCAAACCAGATTAATGATCTGCACCATCTTAATTTCAGGAGGGGGCTTGGGAAATGGCAAGGCTGGGGGGAAACACCTCTGCTGCATAATTCTCATGAACTCCTTTGCCCAGGGAAAAGGAAAGCACAGCAGAATTAATATATATTAGTTAATATTCTGAGTGATTGTTTTTTTTATCTCACTTGAAACCCAGTAATCTTCGGAGGACTTCCTTAATGCCTCAGGCCATTTATTTGATTATGCTGGAATAAAAAGAAACAGACTATTTACCCTCTTGTTTGCACTGCAATATTTTCTTTTCTGTTCACTAAGGCCATTGTTTTGTAAGTAGCCATGACTCTGCCCTCAGCTCCACCCATGTAACCTCCTTAACTGTGGGGTGCACAACTGGATTTAAGGGCAGAATATGGTCCTGTGTAAGGATTAAGTCTAAAAGGGGCTTTACTGAAGGGAGTAGGGTACAGAGGAGCCTTTTTTTCTGCCCTTTAAGGAGATATGTGTAGCCTTTTTACTTTTCTGTTTGGGAAATCTGAGGGTGACTTTTGAACAGGCAGGTTTGCTTTAAAAGAAAGCCCTAGAATGTGTGCAAACACAGCACTTGGGGAGAAAAACCTGGCTGTTTGTAGTAAAGATTGGTTCTGCCTTTGGGAAGATAACCCACACCACCATCAAAGCCCACAAACCAGATTGACTCATCTTTCTGGCTAAAGATGGGCCATAACTGGAACCTAGACTCTCAACCCCTTCAAATGTGAGCATGTTTGGTAGAAAAGAAGTTGAATTCAAATCCTATTTTGGAACAATTTCTTGAAAGCACATCCTGGGAGGTATCAGCATCACCAAATCTGAAGCTGATCTGGCCTCAAAAACCATGAATCTTCACTGAATCCTAATCCATATCTAGCGCCAAACACGGCTTCCTCATTCATTCCTTAGTACCAGACATGGAATGCTATGTGTATTTCCTCTACTGCCCGTAGTGAATAAACATATATCCCTGTGCTGGCAAAGGGGAAGGCATTGCTTAAGAGAAATATGCGGCACATCCTCCTTCCCAGGGACTGCTTCACCTCTGCAGTCCTCCTACTCCCTGCTACCCCAAGAGCAATGAGAGTTTGGTTGAGTAATGTCCTCAGGGTTTAATCCAATAATAATTGCTAGTGCTATTCTGTGAGCAGTAGTTACGCCTGCTGGCAATAGAAAAGTATTCTAGAAAAGCATAAGAAAAGTCAAAGGGAGTCCTACACTCTACTGATTTAGTTGCAAATGAATGGCACCAGGGTAAATAAGACAACACCCTCTATGTAAATGAGGCTATGCCTTAGAATATCAGGGATGGACGGGACTTCAGGAGGTCATCTAGTCCAACCCCCTGCTCAGAGCAGGACCAATCCCCAGACAGATTTTTGTCCCAGATCCCTAAATGGCCCCCTCAAGGATTGAACTCACAACCCTGGGTTTAGCAGGTCAATGCTCCAACTACTGAGATATCCCTCCCCCCGCCCCATGCTGTCTAATGCCCTGACCACCTTTTGCAGACCCATGCACAAAACTCAACAGCTGCAAAATCTGCCGAAGAGCTGAGCAATATCCAGGAGGAAAATTGCTCATCTCAAACCAAGGTGACCACTGAAAATTCACAGATGTTTTATGGCCTGTGTTATGCAGGAGGTCAGACTACATGATCACAGTGGTCCCTTCTGGATTTACAATCTAGGACTCTACCGAAACACTGAATTCTTCACAGCTGCATCAGCTATTGTTATCTGTGGTCTCCCTATCATGGATCCAGATCTCAAGGTTAGCTTGGATTATCTCCCCCTATAGTGTTGCTATACGATTGTTTTCATTTAATGCAAGTTGAATAATAATCATATCATACAAGCCAAGGTATTTTATGCATCAATTTGCTGTGTTAGTCAACCATTGAATGTTCCCCATAATCACCATGCATAAGGCTCCAGGTCTTGGAGTTTTACCCTTATCAAACTCAGGTGGGTTTATCACATATCAGTACTATGATGGGAGGTGGGGAGGGAGTTGATTGTTAATTAAACGACTTTTCTTCCTTGATTGGCTTCACAGAAGAAGCGTGATTCCTGGGGGATACGAATGAAAAGACGGTTGGTGCAGCAGGAAAGGACTGGCTTCCAAGGCATATAGAGCGACATGAGAAAAGGATACAAAGTGAGCAGGGCAGCAAGATATAAGAACAGAGATATAAAGGGGGATACATTTGTGTGGCACCTTGAAGGTGAGAATAAGAAGAATGAATTTGATGCAGAAGGCAGGAGGAAACCAATGAAAAGGCTTTGAAGATGGAAGTGACATGGTTCAGAGCAGCAGGCAAGGAAGAGGATTTTAACAGTGGTAGTCTAGATAGATTGGAAGGGAATAGGTTAGGAAGAGGAGAGATTAGGCAGGGCATGGCCAAAGATTTCAGCCATATGGGCTGATGGCAAGGATGGATTCCTGGCCAAAATATAGAGGGAAAAGTGGCAAGATCTGGAGACAGCCTGGATGTAATAACAGATGGGAAAGAGGAATTAGTAGCCTGCTGATGGGCTGAGAGTGGAGGGAACTGGAATTAGGAGACAGGGAAGGAGGATAGGGCTAAGGATACATCTCAAATAGTTAGAGGGCAAGAATCAGAGACTGGAGTGAAGGAGGACAGGATGTTTGGTGTATGGAGGGAAGTCACTGGACATGTGAGGAAGTGTAAAGGGGAAAATGAAAGCTCTTGGGCAATTATTGATACATAAACAGTGGAAAGAGCAATCCCTGTAGCTTAGCAATAACATGAGCTCTAAACGTCAGTATTATATTCCCATCCCATCCTCATTAGAACTGAACCCTTAATCCTCACAACATCTTCAAAATCAAACTCCTGCTTGACTTTTGTAATTGTATTTCACCTCCAGAACAAGCTGGAATCATACCCATACCGAGGACACATGTCATTGACATATGCACTAGTAAAATGTTCTATGTTCATAAGGAGCTAGTGCGGTGGGAAATCAGCCCATCTAAATCGCTTAAAATATGAGGGGATTACACCTGGCTTTTTCTAAATAGATCCCATTTCTTCTGTTGTGAGTTTGCAGCCATTCGTTCCATCATCACATGAACTGATCGCATGACACCAATGAAACAGCGGTCCTGGGATTTTCTTATATGGTGATACTGGGCCAGATCCTTAGCTGGTGTAAATCAACATAGCTATGTTGAAGACAATGGAGTCATTCTGATTTCAGTCAGCTAAGGATCTGGTCCATGGTTTGGAAGCACCGATGCTCCCTGATCAGGCATCATGACAGAAGTTTATAGTTAGATAGAGACAGATATTGCATAGCATATCATTTAAAAAGAGAATTCCCTTAGATTTCTCTTGACCCCCTCTCAGACCCCACTAGGATCCAGAGGGGATTATGTGCTGCAGTTTCTTGCATTGGATCTAGCCAGAATCTAAGTCTAAAGGAAATCATGACCTTCTAGAGATGGGCCCACATCAAAATGCCAGGTCCGAACTCCCCCGAACTTTGCATCCAGTTCAGAACTTCCCCAAATTTGACTTCTTGGGCCCATTTTCTAGCATCTTCCATGCTCCTCCTCCCGGGAATCTAGCTCAGGTCCATGAGCTTTCTCAGCACTGTTCATGCAACTGGGTTTGATCTGTAGGAGGTGGGAAGCTACTTTGTCACCGGTTAAAGGCATTTTTAAAAATCACAAAATAACCATGTTGTGATGGTCTGGCATTTATTTTGCATTTCATATGGCTTGATGTCATGTCACAACTTCATCACATATTCACACAATACAGATCTTGTCATACAAAGTCAAGACCTTTGGCCATGATTATTTTACTCATCCAGTGCTCCTTTTTCCTGGCTTCAGGGAGGTAAAGGAGTGTTTCTCTCCAGTCTCTCCCAAACTCATGGGAGGAATGCTGCCGGCAGCTCATTCTCCCAATTCCACATGAAGCAATGAACAAGCATGAAGCAAAGGCACCCACTCCATCCATCCATTGGCTCAATGCTCCCCAAGCCACCTCATTAAGCAGAGCTCCACTCACTCGGCTTGCAGTCAGGACTAGTAATCATCACATGCACAGATCCTTCAAAGGCCACATGCAGAAGTGCAAGCTGGGTATCACTGCAGTAAAACTGTACTCATTTACCGTAATTGTAATCTAGTGGTTTGAAGCAACACATTATTCACCCACAAATCAGATACATACTTTTCTTGCAGTTGTCTCTAAGAGTGTTACCAGCTGGGACCTATATTAAGAGTCTGCTTTCAGTTTTGTCATCATAAAATTACACCCCCAAATAATTTTGGCTATAATAATTGTGCCTGGGGCTCACACATTTACTGAATTTGTGGGTGCAATAAAGACATGGTTTGCAGATACTTAGAAATGCTATACATTGTACCCACAATTAACAGCAGGGGCAATTATTTGCAGGGGCAAAACTGCAAAATAGGAGGCTAGATTAAAAAATCAAGGCCATAATATGGAGGTCTTTCAGAGATTTCATATTTACAAGTAAGTCCTTTGAAAACTGGGTAAGGGAAGTATCTTTTGCTGTTGTTTAAATCAAAAACATAGCATTCTATTAAAAATAATAAACATAAACCTGTTACCCAAGAGACTTTTGTATCAACTTTTTTGTTATTTGATGGATGCTCTAGTACAAGCCAGAAAAGACCCTAGTGGAACTTATTAAGTAAGCTATCTGCAACACAGATTCTGTATTAGTAGCTGTGAGTCACAACTCATAAGAAAAGAAAGACATCTGAAGGTCATTGACTTCATATCCTCTACCCAAAGAATAGTTTTCAGCACCATAAACAGCACCTAATGACTACTACCCTGTGATATACATGGGCCAAGTAGGGTAACACTCCGTTGTCCAATTTAAGATTGGAGATTTGCTTTGAGATGCTGCTGTGTTTATCACTTCAGAATGGTGCTCGTTTAATCATTCCATATATGTTACAGATTGGTGAGAGATCGCCAATGATGTATCCATGGCATATTGAGAAATGTAGGGAAAACAAGAGCTCGGGTAATTTAGTGTACTATCAACATAAAATTTATTATTTAGAGAAAACATTTTAGTTCAAAATATATTGCTGCAGAGTTTATTGAGCTTGGACTGTCATGTTGTTGGATAATCTGTATTTATTATTTGGTACATTTTTATACTTTTTCTTGTATGTGCCCATCTTGGAATTAATTCATTACTTCATTACAGTAATCTAGTTTCTATGAGTATAAATCATGGGGCCTAAGGATAAGTAAACTATCCTAAGAAAGGCTTGGTCAGATCTCCAGCTGCTATAAATAGGGGTAACTCCATTGACTTCAATTAAACTATGCCAATTTATACCCGCTGAGGTTCTGGCCCTACTGGTCTATTTTGCTGCCCTTACTCATATTGCATAGTGGCAATATGTGGCAGAAGTGGTTCAATAAGGAGCAAATACAAAGCAATTTAATTGGATATGAATAAACAACAATATGTGGAAAAAACAGAAAAGAAACATCAGAGTTTCAATTTGATCCAAGTTGTTTGATATTGTTTAGGAAACAATAGAAAGTCATCACTTTTTTTCTTAATGGGGTGTATTGTCATATGGGAGAGCTCTGACTTTAATTTGAGCAAATGTAATGTAATGCATGTTGAGTCTAAACTTCATTGTGGTGGGGTGTGTCAGGCCTTCTCTGTCCCCTGCTGAAGGCACCAGCACCCTGATATTCCCCACCCAAGGAAAAGAGACTCAGACCAGGTACCAATAAGACAGTCTTCCAGAAGGGCCAGGAGGAAATACTGACCATCCAAGAGCCAGCAGGCCAGTTAAGAAGGCTTGCCTGCTTCTTCTCAGGGCAGGGTGAGACTGGGACAGAGAAGGAGCTCCTTGGGGATAGCTCAAAACCCTGGGGCCTAGTCAGGGCCTTGCCCTCAGGCACTGTAGATAGGCATTGGCCTTGGAGTTTTGTTTTGTTTGTGTATTTAAAGGAGCAGACTGCCAAAGTTTGACTATTGGTCTGGGTGTAGACTGACGGCAAGCTTACAGTCACAGCCAGTGGATTGAAGCTGGGGACACCTGCTCTACCATGCTTGGCCCCACAGGGGGTGTTATGGAGTAGTCCCACTTGCCACAATCATAAAAGGTGAATTTTTCAAAAGCACCTAACTGACTTTGGGGTAAAAGTCCATTAGACTTTTAATGCTCCTAAGTTACTTAGGTGCTTTTGAAAAAGTAACCAATATATTGCTGGTAAAGAATTGCAATATATGGTCAATGAAAGGGACTTAGTGATTCATGGTAGGATGTATGCTCGGAATAAATGCTTCTACAAACAGTTAAGGGTTTTGCAATATACCTCATAACTGGAATCCCTAATGATAATGTAAATCACCTCTAAAGGGATTTATCTTTCAGTCTATATAGAACTTAATACTGGTGTTATTGTTTTATTTCTTAGGGTAGGTCTACACTACCCGTTAGTTCGGCGGCAAGCAAATCGAACTTCTGGGTTCGACTTATCGCGTCTTGTCTGGACGAGATAAGTCGAACCCGGAAGTGCTCGCCGTCGACTGCGGTACTCCAGCTCGGCGAGAGGAGTACCGCGAAGTCGAGGGGGGAACCTGCCTGCCGCGTCTGGACCGAGGTAGGTTCGAACTAAGGTACTTCGAACTTCAGCTACGTTATTCACGTAGCTGAAGTTGCGTACCTTAGTTCGAATTGGGGGGTTAGTGTAGACCTGCCCTTAGATTGTCATGATGAGGCAGTATGAAAACAAGAACGTGATTGCCTGGAGAGGGAGCTGTCTGTGTGTGGAGTCAGAATTTATTCCACAATTGTTTCACAAATGTAACATGAAATGTTTTCAAAAAGCCATAACACTTAAGAAGCATGTGAGTGCACACGGACAGACACATACACATACTTCATTTATCTCCAATTCACCATGGCCTCGAATGACTGGTGGCATGTGAGCTTCAGTATCATGTCTCTCAGCATATCCTATGAGTATGGGCATCTGCTATGAAGCTAACACTTTGGGCTGGATTCTCAACCCTCCCCACGCCGAGCACAGGTGCAAGGAATGGGTGGTGAAGGCTTCACGGAGCCAGTTATGGTTCCAAGATCCACCACCACCCAGCCCTCATATACATTAGAGCAGCTGGGGTCCTGCTGTAAATTACACCAATGGAGAACTGAAGTGGAAGATCTCTGCTCCTCCATACCTGCGCTTCAACCCCTCATCTCCAACCTAACACTCCCTGCTAGCTCTACACCAGCTGAGAGTTTCTCCACTAGCCATTTCCACCCAGAATCACCCACATTGGACCACCTGAGTGGCACAAAGAGTGTGGACAGAGTAGGCCACGGAATCCAGCCCCTCGTGTACTACACATACTGTTGCCATCAAACCCTGCTTGATGCTTTGATGCATGGTCCCACTCAGAAGCAAAACCTAGCAACATGGTTCCTTTAGGAGGAAAGCATCCAAAAGACACAAAATGGACCAATACCATTTTGCCTTGAAGCCTGATATACCCTGCTGTGTAAACTGCATTCAAAAGACAATTAAGAAATCAGGTATTTCATTTAATGTTACGGTTAATCTACTTGATGTCCTTCCATCCATGCAAGTACAGTACATCAGGAACCCAATAGTCTGGTGTGTTTTCTTTGCCTCCTACACCCACCGAGCATTGGGTAAGTTTTCCATTAAAACATGTGCCAGATTGATGACTAACATGCCATCCGCTGCATGTGACAGGCTGCAGTTACTTCACCAGGAAAGTCACTGAGTTTAAGTTTTGCTTCTCCATGTTTGTTTGAAACAGGATGACAGAAAGCTTCACGGATTGCTAAGGAGATGTTATATTTTTAATCTGATATTCTAAGAGTCTGGATACTTTTAAAAGTTGAGTTGAAGACAGCATGTACTCATGATAAGCTGGTGCAGTGCTCATCGAACAGATGAAACAAGTAACAATCATCAGTCTTCTCTGAAGAATAAACAGCTTTTCTGAATGTAAGGACATAGAACAAGAAGGGGCGTGTTTGTGAGACAGAACTAGGATAATACTGAACAGTAGTAATGGTAAGACAGAGGTTTAGAGTCATGCAAAGCTATATAAGACCACACATTAGCATGCAGGAGAAAGGCCATAAAAGGTCAAGTTGAAAAGCTGGATATGTGTAGTGAATTGAAACAGACGGCATAAAAGCAGCTGATAAATCTGAGCAGAGGCACTTCAAGAACCAAAAGACCTCAGTGGAAAAGAAGGAGGTGAAAGGGAAAAGAACAGAATTAGGGAGGACAGAGAGATAATCACAGCATGAGGCCTGCTGAGGCCTTCCAGTGTTTTTCGGGGGGTAAGAGAAGAGTAGTTTATGCAGGGGCAACTTAGAAATAACCAGAATGTAATTGTCTGAACTGATATTTGTCCAGGCCACCGAGACTAATGCCCTTAATCCTGAGAAAAGTGCCATGGTGTCTTTAAATGTATCTTGGCTACTTATCTGCCTCCCCCTTACCATCGTATCTGAGCACCTCACAATCTTTTAATGGCTTTATCCTCACAACACCCCCATGAGTTAGGGCAGTGCTATTACTCCTATCGTACAGAGGGGCAACTGAGGCACACAGAAACTAAGTGACTTACCCAAGGTGACTCAGGAAGTCTGTAGCAGAGCAGGACCTTGAGCCCATGTCTCCCAAGTCCTAGGCTAGCACAGTAACATCCTTCATCTCTTGAAGGGCAAGGAGTTAGGGCTGCTGAGGTTCTACAGCTCATAAAAAAACAGCACCTCTAGCAGAACAGTGCACCCAGCCAGTGTCATGCTGATGCACGGACTTAGCACAGGTTCAGAATGAATCCTGCCACTTGCTGGATCACCAGTCCCTCTTCTGGCCATTCCTGGGAGGTTTCCTCTTGGGAAACTTAGCCGAGCCCAACCCTCATTGGCTCATGAGCTCTGACCTCTTTACCGCCTGAGGCGATATGACCGTAAGATGAAACCAACTGACTGCAATTCAGCAAATTCCGCCCGTGTCAAACATTCCTTCTTAACAATGAACGTCTTACCTTATTGGCAGACTTATTTCATCACCCTTTCAATCTGGGTTATTAAAATAATGAGCCACTTAATTAACAAATCCATTCAGACATGACAATATTGAATAGATCCATTCCAGTGATAGTCCACCATGGAGGTTCTTGCAACCCTGGGTAGGCTTCCAAATTACCCTCTATCAGAAGGGACTTACATTTGATCAGGTATCTTTATTAAATACCTAATTAAAATACCTCCATTTATGCTGTCTCCTGCTAGTCAGATATCAGTGTTAGCCTTTGCCTCTCTTTAGAGTGCACTGCTCCCCCATCCACTGCCTGCTCTCCTTCCATGCCACACTTCTGAACTCCCCGTTCCATATCCTTCTCCCACTCCCATCTTTATGCCTCCTGCTAGGTCAGCACTGATACCTGAAACTGCCTCCCCGTCCTTTTGTCCTAGCAACCTCCATTGCTTTATTCAAATCCCTCCCTCAAACACACTTCTTCCCCCAGGCCTTTCGGCAGTAACCCACCATGAATGGTGTGGGGGTGGTTGGGTATGGTGGGCAGCATTAAAGTCAACATTTGCCAAGAGTTACCATAGTGTGGTATCTGAGATACTTCCTTATACTTAAAATTGGGGGCCCTCAGCTACTATATAGGATTGTTGTCACCTTTCCCTTTCCCCCTTCACCCGCCCACACATATGCACATGACTTCCGCTGATGGACACTACAGAAGGGCAAAGATCTATGTGGTTGTCCTGTGCCTCTTCAGAGGCCAGTGCAGGATTGTTCCCTCTTGTGCATTCTCTAGCATGTACTCCTGTGAATTGCACAGGTCAGCTGTAAATGACTCCATCACTGAGGGAGGTTTCTACAGGCTAAGAGATCTCACTGTTAGCAACTATTCCCTGCTATTGAGAACATACATTTCATAACCAAAAGTCATTTTTCAGGCCTCACTTTCAGGCATTGTCTCAGGAAAAGGCTGCCAATTTCAGTGACATGTACAGAGCCAGCCAGCTGCCCCAGAATTCAAATTCACTCCAAGAAGTGCCTGGGCCCATAACAATCATAACCAACCTTATGTTTCTATGATGCTATCTCACAGGATTCTTGTTCTAAGTTTCCCTTCAGTGCTGTTATACAATAAAATCTCAGGAAGCAAAGTTATTGCAATGCTAAGAATGAGATCAGATAAGAAGCTAGGTTCTAGACCTAAAATGTAATAGCTTTCTTTTTTTATGTAACCCCACCACTATTGCAGCATTTTGATTGACTACAGCTGCTTGTGCCCATGTTAGCAATCAAAGTCCATTATTCATTCTATCTATACAGGCTGTAGTGGGGTGGCTGCCCCACTCCTGGTGAATTTAGGCTGCAGCAGGCCAGTGGGCCTGCGCAGACAGGCAGCCAATCAGAAAAGGGCTTATTGGGAGCCAATCAGGGCCAAGATTGAAGGCAGCCAATCAGGGCCAGGCTCAGCCCTATAAAAAGGCTGCTCAGGGAGAGAGCAGTCAGTCTGTCCCAGGCCTTCAACAGGGGAAGGTCAGTCTCCAGAGGTTGGAGACTAGCCCCGCGGACAGTGCAGTGCTGGCCAGGCTCGGGGAGCAAAAGGGAGCTCTAGCCCATAGCCTGCCAGGCTACAGGCCCTGAAGGGAAGGGCCTAGCGGGTGCAAGGGGCCATAGGGGAAGCGGCCCAGGGAAGCAGACATACAAGGGGAGAGAAGGACAGCAAGGCTACTGCCAGAGGGTCCCTGGGCTGGGATCCAGAGTAGAGGGCGGGCCTGGGTCCCCCACCCCCCTTCCTCCCTTGCAGTACACCAGCCATTGGCCATAGGGAGCGGCCATCATAGACTATGCCAGATCCCTGACAAGAGGGATTAGACTTTGGGGGGTGTGGTTGGACATGGTGGCTAGGGCATAGAGAGACTGCTGATCACCCCTCCCCTCCCAGGAAGGGGGAGTGGATGGACTAAGGGGCACTGCCGGAGGGCAGTGGTCCTGAAGAGGACGCCGCGAGCTGGAGAGTGACGCGGGATCAGACGCCAACCAAGGGCGAGACGATGGACGGGAAACCACCAGGAGGGGGGCACTCCACTGGACAGAGCTAATTCCCAGAGACAACCAGCAGGAGGCGCCGGGTGGTGAGTCCCAAAACCGTTACAAGGCGTATAAACCTATGAAGTGGTAGATTTTAACAGGCATTCACTTGTAAGGCTCTCTCCAAGGTTACTTAGCAGGAAAAGTGCTGGACCGTGGCTTCCATTTCATCAGTAATCAGACCATGCTTTCTGTTAGGATGCTGTTGCGGGACAGTGTGCTGGCTGGTAGGACCTACACTCTGCAGCAGACATGGCCACTAAGCAGAGTCCATTATCTGGTTGTCAGATTCACCATGTGCATCAGACACATTACTGCAAACTGGGGTTCAAGTTCCAAAAGAAACAAACCTACATAGCGAGTTTCCTTCTAACGGAGCCTGTGGAAGCGGGTCTGGGAATTGCACCTTGCCTGGCTTACATGCATAAGTCCCTAAAGGCCTGGCTGACACAACCTCTTTGTTGAAATTCACAAAGGTAGGATGTTTATTCGCATGACTGGGTAGGTAAGTTAAAGGTACCTCAGGGTATTGAACAAGCTCCTGCATTGACTTGGCAGATAACCCAGTGCCTTACACGAGGCAACATTACATGGCTATTATTTTCACAATCATGTATTCTTTATAGTCACATTTTACATTCAGACGTCAACTTTCAACTCAAAGGAGCCCACAGTGCTTTGCAAACTACATACATACAGCGCCACGGAAATGCGGCCACTTCTGGGGTAGCTGGATGGGCAGGTGGCACCCAGCACACTGCACAGCAATAGGAGGAGGTGACAGGGCATGCCTACAACATGTTTGACAAAGGCTCTTCAACAGCTTCATGCATTCTCTCCCTGCTCCCATAGTGGCTCTCAGGGCTGCTGGTTATAAAAGCAGCTCATTTGGCTGGCATAGGCAGCATCCTGCCAGCCCAAATTCCTTCTCTCTGGTCCTGTGGCTCTCAGCTCAACCATAAGCACAGACCTCTTAACTCACCATCCCTTCCACCCTACAGCCTCCCTCCAGAGCAGCATCTAGTCCGCTCTTGAATAGGCAACGTGGGAAGAGGAGAGGATGGCTGGAAAAGGGGAAAAGAAAGAGAGAAGGGAGCCACCTAGGAAGAAGTTGGCACAAAGGAACAGGGAACAAAGAACAAGACAAAGCAAGCACAAAGTACCCCAGGGTAGGAAAGGGGTAGGACCACAACAAGAAGGGTGAACAAAAGAAGAGAGAGAGTGGAGGGGAAAGAAAGGTAACAGTTAGTGTGCAGATGTAACACTGACAGACCCTGGACGTTGGTGGGTGGGATTGAACCTGGGACCTCTGGAGTGTAGTGCATGAGCCTCTACCCCATGAGCTAAAAGCCAGCTGTCTTTTATCTAAGGCTGTAGAGCAGACTCATTTTATTTCTCTTTAAGTGGTCTCAGTGCCATGAGATGGGAGAGAACACCACACCCAGAAGGTGTGTGGGTTACACAAGGACATTGTCAGTGGAAGAGGAAGTAAGTAGTGGAAGGTGGGGTATGTCCAGCTGTCATCCATCCCAAGAGAATCTCTAAGAAGAAAGGTTTAGAACCACCAACCTGGTCAATATACTGACAGGGTTCATCTCCATTTAGCTCATGTGATCTGATGGGATCACAGCATGAGGTGCTGTCTGCCATGCAATCCTCTCAGAAGTTTGAAGATAACATTGTCTTGAGCCATTAGAAGGGCAGAATAAATACTCAATAGACATTTTAAATTTCCAGTGAGAAGGCTATGCGTTTGCCTCCCATACAATCTAGTAAATTCCTTCCTAGCTTGGACATTAAGATAAATGATGAGAGAGCTTCAGCTCTGGAAATGAATAGCTGCAATATATTCACCAGTCCATGCTACAATGACTTGATGTGTATGCAAAGAGAACATCCTCAGAATTCCCTACCAAAGCACTGGCAGATTTATTGATACTTTGCATCTGACCTGAAGCCATTATTTATTGCCTACCAAGGTGCTTGTGGGGAGGGGCCTTGTGTGGATAGAAGTTATAGCTAAATTGCCATTGGTGTATCATGTACAGGGAGAGTCGCAGTCAGGTTATTTTTGCTTATACTTTACGTGTGAATCTTCTGTTCAGTATAAGAAGACTAACAAGGTGAGCTGGGTTCTACAGGACAAACTACTGCATGTGCATCAACTATTTAGGAATCAGATCGAGAGGAAGGACAGATGTCAGTCTGGGACTACGGAGACCTGGCTTCAGTTCCTTCTGATGTCACAGACTGCCTGTGGGACCTTAGGCAAGTCACTTAGTCTCTCTGTGCCTCAGTTTCCCACGAGTAAAATGGGGACAATAGCACTTCTCTACTGTTGTAATTAAACAGTATGAGGTGCTCAGATGGGGACCAGATAGATACTGTCGATAGCTGAAACATAAAAGCCTTAACAATCGATGGACAAGTTCAGAGATTCAGCTTTCAAGACTTTAGATGCTGCTCATCAGGACCACTGTGACCCTGAAATCACTCTCAGAGGAGCAGAGTCTCTGCAAGCCACTCAGTAGCCCAGGATGGTTGGCCCTCTAAAGGGAGAAAGGTCTCAGCCTCACCTGTAGTACAGCCAACTCACTCTCCTGGTGGGGAAAATAAAGAATGTCATGTGAATCAATCAGGCTTTCAGATTAGATAAGGGAGAGGCCTGGGTAGTGAGATAGAGGCCTTCAGAGAGCAGGAAGGCTCCTGTAGGAGACCTTGAGACACCAGGGGAGAAAAGACTCCCTCTAGATAGGGCTGGGAGTGGCTTGCCAAAGCAGGGAAAGACTCTAGGCAGGAAGGACTGGGAGAGGCTTGAAAGAGAATAGGTAGAAAGACTGAGGGGCTTGATGAAAAGCAGGGAAGGAAGAATGTATGAACTTCCATTTGGACTTTGAGGACTTTATTTGGAATGATCTACAGGTCTGTCTCATCTTACGCTGGGGTTACGTTCTGCAGTCAGCGCCTACAGCGAAAATCGCGTATAGTCAAAATTACATTGAGTGTAATGGCGGGCAGAATCGTCCGCACTACAGAAACAGTATTTAAATTGTTATTTTTCTCTTTTTTTTTTTTTTTTGGTTTTGCCAACCGTATAAAGCTGAAATCGCTCATGTTAAATGCGCCTAAGATGCGACAGACCTGTATGTTAATAAACCGGAGTATTATTGGCCTGGGTGGAATTTATCGAGGAGCGCTAAAAAAAAAGGAAATTGAGGCAGGGATGCTGCAGGGTCCATGAATGGGCACTCTGGAGGCAGCGGCCCTGTTACCGTCAGAAATACCAACAGCGTTTGTCCTGGTATTCCAGCATTTCCTCTTCTTACCTCAGCTGTACCCACCGGACGGACACCAATGAAACCAAATACAAAAAGCAGCTAAATCCTGTCCAGCTCCCAGAAGGTTTGGTCTGAGTTGAGGTTTAGATGAAGGTCTGCTCTTATCTATCTTGAACTGGCTCATGTCTCCCTCGTCTGAACTTGGAGTGAACTTTGGAATTTTTGCTGCATGCTCACGGCTACCTGTAGGGGCTCACTCTGAGCTCTTGACAGACCACAACACCGCTATCTCCGGCGTTGGTCCTATCAGCTCTCCCCAGATACACAAAGCCAAGTTATGTTAGCACCTGCATGGGTGACCTCCAAGGGAATAGCAGGAAGAGGGGTTGTGGAATCAAAAGGTGGAGCTCTTCCCAAAGAATCACTATTGAGCCAACTTTCTGCGCAGTGTTAGGAGGAGCGGTGCAGACAGTGGTATTGTCTTTGCAATGAGATGTAAAACAATGCCTCCAGTGGTTATCGAAGATCCTGTGATACTTTTTCAGAGTAAGAGCATTAGCCCCAAACTTCTGACCAAAATCCACTTTTGGTCTTTACATTCTGATCTTTAAATAGCTCCAGCTGTTTCAATTGAACACAGCATTCTTCTTCACTTCCTGTCCTAAACTGCTGTGTAGGCTTGCCATGTGCTGGTAGGCTATCGCTGCTACTAAACTTCAGTGGTGAATGATTTTTTTTTTTTAACATCTGTCTGATCAAATGCTTTGTAAAATGCTGGGATAAAAGGTGTCCTATAAATGTAAGATGTAGTTAATATAATATTAAAATCTGAGAGTAAAAAAAAATGAAGATTTTAAAAACATTCAGCAAAAATATATGGCAGGGTCCCTTTAAGAACTGTCCCATTGCTTCATAATAATCTACCCTGGATGGAGGAATATTTTCACAGATCTGCACCATCCTAAACGCTTTGCAGATACTGGTTGATAAATACTAAAATAAAGGCCAGACCCTGTCCCAGTGGGAGTTTGATCATTGACTTTGATGGAATCAAGATTTGGCTCAAAATGTTGGCAGTAAAATTCCAGTCCCTTATCACTTCACGCATCTGGGCAGAGTTCCTCTGGGCGGTGTCCACGGGCTCCTTGGACTCCTTTGAAAAGTGGGTTCTTTGCTGAAAGTGCCCCTCTGGATCCCTCATTTTGGCCTGAGGAACTTCACTCCCATCCCTGTTTTCTTATTTGTTGTCCCCCAAACTCAGTTATGACCTGGGCTCAGCAGTTCCTCCCCTCTGGTTGAGGGGCAGGCCTGGGCCCACCTGAGCCGTGCTAATACCTGCAATAGGTAAACTGTGGGGGTGAGGGAAACACCCCTAACCAATCTCCATGGGCTGGGAGAGTGGGCATGATGATCCTACAGGCCCAAGCGATTGACTTTGAAAAGGAACTGAGTGAGAGTTAGTAGTAAACTAACCAGGTACAGTGTTCTGGGGCAGGAGAGAGCCAGACTATGGTAGATCCATCCATCTTCTACCCATCCATCAATTCTCTTCAATAGCCAGTTATAAGGATATGGAGATGGTGAGTGGAGGGTGTTTCCTGTTTCGATGGTAATAAGGAGAGTGGGGAGTTTATTAGCATGGGATACGATTACTACTGAGTCAAAGGAAATACCCTCAAGTCTTGATGCTGACTCTTAGGATAAATTGTCTAATGATGAAATATACTGGGAGGGGACATGATGGGAGTGAAACTAATGTTTGCATTTTGTAATTGGGAGTAAAGCAAAGCAGCTGAATCAGCCATGTCTGTGGCGGCCCTAAAGAGATGGGAGAGGTCTGAAATTGTCGGTCAGAGCGCAAGGAAGCTGTGACAGAGCTGGGCACAGCCCCGGATTAATTTCTGATTGCTCGTTTCAGTACAAACACACTGAAATAAAAGATTTTCCCTCATCTGGGTCCAATCTCCTCCTGTCCTGCTCCGTCCTGCAGTGGAGTCATGAGACTGAAATTCCTTTACAGGATAATGGCCTTACTAGAGGTGGATGGAAGAGGGATAAAGCCCTTACTGGGACCTAGAGAGCTGCAGACAGTTGTAATCAGAGGGTCTGATCCTGCAAGGGGCCAAGACTCTCGTCTCCCACATTTCAAATGGGTTGAAAGCGGTGAAGCGGCACCTGCTTAGCCCAGCTGGGTTCTTGGCTCCCTCCCGTACCGCAGCTGCCACTGTCACTTCAGAGCTTGCTGGTGCGTGACAAGCAGCAGGGCTCTTTAGGCTGAGGGCCCTTCATGCCAGGCTGAAGGCTCGGTTTGCTCACACACCGGCAGCTGGGCTCCGATCTTAATTAGCCTGATTGAGAGAACTGCTCAGTGAAAGTGACTGCTGGGGAGGTAACTGGCAGCCGGCAACTCCCTCTCCCTGCACACTTCCTACAACTGAAGCAGACATCTCTCCTTCCTTTGCATTCTGGGCATCGTGGGCTTGCCTTGGTTATTTGCACTCAGCCCCATTCAGACAACTGGATCCTCCCTCTACCCCCTGTGAGTTAATATTCTGCTCGAAAACAAAATGATCTGGACAAACTGGAGAAGTGGTCTGAAGTAAACAGGATGAAATTCGATAAGGACAAATGCAAAGTACTCCACTTAGGAAGGAACAGTCAGTTGCACAGGTACAAAATGGGAAATGACGACCTAGGAAGGAGTACTGCGGAAAGGGATCTGGGGATCATAGTGGATCACAAGCTAAATATGAGTCAACAGTGTAACACTGTTGCAAAAAAAGCGAACATCATTCTGAGATGTATTAGCAGGAGTGTTGTAAGCAAGACATGAGAGGTAATTCTTCTGCTCTACTCCGTGCTGATTAGGCCTCAACTGGAGTATTGTGTCCACTTCTGGGCACCACGTTTCAGGAAAGATGTGGACAAATTGGAGAAAGTCCAGAGAAGAGGAACAAAAATGATTAAAGGTCTAGAACGGTGTTTCCCAAACTTGGGACACCGCTTGTATAGGGAAAGCCCCTGGCGGGCCGGGCCGGTTTGTTTACCTGCCGCGTCCGCAGGTCCGGCCGATCGTGGCTCCCAGTGGCCGCGGTTTGCTGCTCCAGGCCAATGGGAGCTGCTGGAAGCGACGTGGGCTGAGGGACGTACTGGTTCCCAGTGTCTCCCACCTTCCTCAGTGTACCCACATAAGAACAGGCAGAATCTGGCACTTGAGGACTGATCCCAAAGAAGCGAGTGCCTGCTGGGACATGCGGATTGCTCCCAACTCCCACTGCTGCCAATCAGCACACTGCAGGAGCAAGCTATTCTACTGTGAGCTTTGCGGGGGCCAGAGATCATGGGACCTTCCATTTTGTACAGCCCTAGTCTTCATTTGTCACTCGGACCCTGAATTGATTCGCAACCTGTCGGCAGGGAAAAAAAGTACATCTGCATCTTTGCACAATGCCCGAAAAGTACGTGTCTGCAGATTGCACCCGAGGCCAGGCAGATGTAATAGCAGAGCACCCAAGGACCCCATAACAGGTGGTAGTGGAAGACAAGGCAGAGCAACAAATGTATGTCAGTGAAATGTCAGCAGCATTCCCTTTGGCCCTGGCAGGATCTCTGTGCTCTAGCTGGCACTATGACATGAAACTTAATGGTCACATCGAAAAAAATAGGAATGGGCTAGAGAAGATAAATCGGGCACTCTTATTTACTGCCTCACAATACAAGGGGACAGTCAAGAACATTCAAAGGCAACAATTTCAAAACTGATACACGGAGATACCCGTTTACACAAGATAATGAACCTGTGGAACGCCTTGCCACCCAATATCTTGGAGGCAGAGAGGATTCCAAATAGGGATTGGACATTTAAATGGCTAATGGAAACGTCCACATTTACATTGAATGGGGTAATTTATTTTTTTAGAAGGAAAACAAACCCTCATGCTTCAATACATAAACCAGCCACTAACCAACGGGGGTCAGGAAGAAACTTTCCTTTGGGGAAAGTTATTCCATAATTATCTACGGTGGGGTTTCTTGCATCGGCCTCGTAAGCAACTGGCACTGGCCACTGTTAGAGACAGGATCCTGGACTACTCAATTCACTAGTCTGATTCGGTATGACAGTGTTTCCCAAACTTGGGATGCCACTTGTGCAGAGAGAGCCCCAGGCGGGCCGGGCCAGTTTGTTTACCTGCCGCGTCTGCAGGTTCGGCCGATCGCGGCTCCCACTGGCCGCGGTTCGCTGCTCCAGGCCAATGGGAGCTACAGGAAGCGTCGTGGGCCGAGGGACATACTGGCCGCCACTTCCAGCAGCTCCCATTGGCCTGGAGCAGCGAAACGCAGCCAGTGGGAGCCGCGATCAGCCAGACTTGCGGACGCAGCAAGTAAACAAACTGGCCTGGCCCGCCAGGGGCTTTCCCTACACAAGCGGCGTCCCAAGTTTGGGAAACACTGCTGTATGATAATCCCTGCGTGGCTCTGACAGGAGAGTAGCATCAGAATGGCTGACATGGGGTTTTCTAGCGTGCCCTGTAACTGAACTGAGGCTATTGAGGCAGAAAGGACACTACAAGACAGCGATATCAGAACAAGTGGCATTTACTCCTGCAAAGGAAGAGAAAAACATGACTTGTCACATTCCCAATAGCTCTGAGATAAAATAAATACAGGACAGTGCGGGCAGGAGGCATGCTGGGTGAGAAAGCTGCCAAGCAGCAGAGTATGTTAATAAGTGACACAGACGTGACAAGGCAGGGGGATTCACTGGAGAATTTCAGAGGGACAGTGAATACTTCAAGCCAGACTACACGCGTAACATTTCAGAAGGAAGGATGGCATACTATCACAGATAGCCAGCAGGGGAGAGATGATTTTCAGTAGTCATTAGTCAAGGTGTAATGTAAGGAACGGGAGAATGGCTCTCAGGCTTGATAACACTATAGCACTTTTAATCTAATCCGGATCAATAGCGAGCAAAAGTCATTACGCTGGGATGGCTGTTTGATGACCTAGGTGAAATGAGTTGGTGAGTTTCACTCCAGTTTCTGGAGGAGACGCAGCCAGAAGTACTAAACCCCCTTGCCACAATTGGCAGTAACAGGTACCTTTCGGCAGTCTTAGCAACATCCCTTCCTCCCCTGCCACAGGTCTTACCAGGCATGAGGGAGCACAGAGGAAGGCAGGATAGTCCAGTGGTTAAGGCTTGAGGGTAGGACTTTGGAGACTTGGGTTTAACTCCCTGCATTGCTATAGACTTCCTGTGTGACATTGGGCAAGTCACTTAGTCTCCCTGTGCCTTCTTTCCCCTCTCTACAATGGAGATAATGGTACTTCCCTACCTCGTCCGAGGGTAAATACATTAAAAGTTACTCAGATACTACAGGGGACCAGATAAGCACCTAATATAGATAGGTAAGGGGCATCAGCAGAGCTGGCATGTGGGGGAAGCTGGCACCACCATTGCCCGTGCTACACCATAGAAAACATCATACTCCATGGCTGTAAATCTGGTGCTTTGCACCAGCACTAAATTCACTCTTGGGCCTGGCGTTGGGAGACATGGAGGTGGGGACCCTCGTAGTCACTATGGAACGCTCAGTGTCTACCTTTCTTGTGCAGATGAGACCCACAGATGGATTTGCATTATGCACAAATAGTTGTATCCTAAAGGCATTTACGTGGCAGTTGTGTTTTCTGCCCTTGCCAGCCCAGCACTGAAAAAGGTCTAAGTACAGCCTGAATCTATTCAGACACAAGTGGATCTGCTGCTGGAAATGGAACAAGATGTATTTGGCTGGTGGTTGTTTGCTTTTAAATAGGATCTTTAGAAGGACCTTTTGTTTCCTAAGGGAAACAGTCAAGTTTTTCATTCCCTGCCTCCTCTGAAGAATTTAATGGGCAGGTGAACTCTGGGGCACGGAAGCTTCCCATGACTAAGAATGGAGTGTGCATGTTGCTTTATACCCCACAGTACCAGGATGTGGTGGTGGGGAGGCGGCCAGCTTTCTGAAGATAACTGCAGCCCTTCATGCTTAATGGTCTGCTTCATCTTCCAGTACCTACCGTTGTCTGTACACCAGGTCTAACTCAACTTTCTTTGAAGTGTCTAGAACTGGCCAGTGCTGATGCCAGGATTCAGGAGTAGATGGACCAATGGAGTGATCCGCTATGGCCACTATTATGTTCTTGCAAGCAATATTTAATGTGTTAAAATCTTCACAAGGAAAGACTGAGCAAACAACATAAGAGAAAAGACAGAGAGGGAGAGAAAGCTTTGTCATATTCCAGCAGAGGAGGTTAACAGTCACCAGCCCATCTGAGACAGCACATTAGAGTTCAGACGAGTCTGTGAAGCGTTATTGTAACTGAAGGGCAGGTTCTGGGGATGCGTGTACCAAGGAGCCAGCAGCTCTTTCTTAGCTAGGCCGATAGGGTTACTCTACTAGAAAAGGCCAGCTCTATTCACAAGTCCAACAAGCGATCTCATGCTGACAACATGATGTCATGCTGCAGGGAACCCCATACCGCAGACTGTTAGAGCAAGGATTTCCCTACTGCAAAGCAAGGGAGGCAGAAGACTGTATGTAAGGAAAGGTGGGGCTGACAGACCGTATTTAAGAGAGCTACCTCCCAACAGGAGAGGATCCTGAGAGAGGAGACAGACAGACTGGGACCACAAAGGCAGCATTCACAGTGTCCAGGAAATCATATTGTTGGATCAACTTTTCTAGCCGCTGGACCAAATTTTCCCCTCAGTTACGTTTGTGTAAATCTGGAGTAACTTCACTGGGCCATATTCAGACTTCGGGTAGGCAGGTATAATTGCATCAGGTCTGAATTTGTCCCACTTGGATTTGATAATCCTCTCACATGCACCACTTCTCACCGGGGCACCAGTTTTCCACTGATGACCCTCCCCTGACTTCAGCAGAGTTATTCCAGCCTGACATTATCTGCTCCTGGATTCTCAGCACTTTACAGCAATTTACACTGACATTTAAGAGCAGAACTTGGACCCTCGATGACAAATGCTTTCCTAGTCACAGCAAGTTCGGAGGTTAATTTCCCAAAGACCGATGGTGGAAGTTATTTTCTAGTGACATGAAACACAGCTGTAGCACAGTAACATTTGATAGTGTCGCTGCTTAATGACCCAAGAAATGCCTGCAGCCAAATCACCCTGTGCTCTGACCCTCTCAGATCTCACAGGCTTTTCAATAGTTCAGCAGATCCCACCCGGAGAGACATAAGTGAGTGATACATGGGTGGCCACAACTCAGTCAGTTAATTCCCAGGGCTCCGTCTCAGGGATCTAGGGTGTGGGACAGGTAGAAGGATACATTACATTCATTTGTAAGTGCACACTGGATGTGGTCTGGCCCGCCACCACTGAGGCAGCTGAATGTTCACGTGAGTGTGTGAAAACAGACAGAACTGGAATCTGGAGTATCGCTAACTTCCTACTGCAAATACAAGGACACAAGGCCAATGGATGCTGTAGTGAAAAACTGGGAGCGATCCTGTTCAGCCTCAGCAACAGAGGCTGTGCAGCAAATTCTGGCTGCACTGAAAGAGCCATCCCGCAGGACTTTCTGAACAGGAATCATGTGAAGAGGCTGGGATTGAATTTCCTCATCCCCAGAAAAAGCCATTTTCTGTCCAAAAGAACAATTTTGATGAAAAATCCATGACCCGCTCTAGCAGAAGAAGCGGGTTCAGGAAGAGACAGGGAGCTTCTCTCTTAATGAAATATGATTGCTTGGCATTTTGGTGCGGAGGGAGGAGAGCTAGTTAGACCTTGTCTACAGAGATGGAAGGGATTTGCTGTAGGAACTCCACCACCCTAGGCATCGGTAGCTAGGTCCCCAGAAGCGTTCTTCCAGCGACCAAGCTGCATCTAAATTGGGGGTTGGTAGCTACGTCAACCAACATCAGTATTTCTCAAACTGGGGCCGCCGCTTGTTCAGGGAAAGCCCCTAGCGGGCCGGGCCGGTTTGTTTACCTGCCCCCGTCCTGAGATCTGGCCGATCGCGGCTCCCACTGGCCACGGTTCACCGCTGCAGGCCAATGGGAGCTGCTGGAAGCGGCGGCCAGTACATCCCTCGGCCCGCGCCGCTTCCAGCAGCTCCCATGGGCCTGGAGCAGCGAACCGCAGCCAGTGGGAGCTGCGATCGGCCAGATCTCAGGACGGGGGCAGGTAAACAAACCGGCCCGGCCCGCTAGGGGCTTTCCCTACACAAGCAGCGGCCCCAGTTTGAGAAACCCTGACCCAGGGCCGGCTCCAGCATTTCTGCCGCCCCAAGCAAAAAAAAAAAAAAAGCCGCGATCGGCGGGGGCAGTTCAGCGGCAGGTCCTTCGCTCCTACAGGGAGTGAGGGACCTACCGCCCCCGAATTGCCGCAGGTGCCGCCCCTCTCCCTTGGCCGCCCCAAGCACCTGCTTGTTAAGCTGGTGCCTGGAGCCGGCCCTGCCCTGACCTACATTGTAAGTGTAGATCAGGCCTCAGTGTGGTCTAGGGGGTCAGATCCTGAACTGGTGGTGCAGCTCCATTGAAATTGGGGTACCTACCTCCATTTACACCAGTCGGGGATCCACCAAAGATGTGGGTGGGGGCATCACACGTAGGAATGAAGGCAAGAAATTCAAATGCAGGCTATCAGCAAAAACCTCTTTAGAGTGAGATCTACTGAGCTGAAGAACAGCATCCCGTGGGAAATGACAGAAACCCCATCATTTGGGAGATTTAAAATCAGACTGGACAAAATGCTATTCAATGTCCTTTTGGGATAATCCTCCCACTGGCTAGACAGCTGGGCTAGGTGAGCTAATAATAGGCCTGTTACATATTTAACCTCTAGACGAATAAAAGATGGGAAAGACATTGACTAGCTGGATTTTTTATTTGCTATTCGGTGACGCAGAGCTGCTTGTTTTCTGACTCTTCCTAATGACCCGTGGGTGGGCGAACCAGCCAGTCACCCAGGCATGTCTGAATACAGACAGATTTTAAGAGACCAGTCCAGAGCCAAACAACATCCAGCCCTGAGCACTGGAGGCAAAATCCAATGCAAGAAGGGGAGAGATCCCCACATATTTCACCTGTCCATGGGCTTTCCTACAGAAATCTTAAGCCATCATTCCTCTTCCAGTTCAGAAGCCATTCAAAGACACTGCAGGCAGAGCACAGCTCAGCAAGCCTCCGGGAGCCCAGGGACTCATGAAATATAGATAGGGAGTAAGGCAGGCTCGCTAGCACTGGATAAATACAAACACTATAATTGGCTCCATCTGCACTTCAAGCAAGAAATGTTTTGCATAAGGATGCAGGGCTGACTTACCTCAATTCAGTGGTTGCTCATTCTGTTATCAGCACAACCCTGACAAATTTGCTTATTTAGCAGAGACCCATCAGCACAGCATGAGACTGCTAAAATACCTGTCCGTGCAGTACCTGTGCACCATATAAACGTCTTTGTGAGAACAGTCATGTGCCTCCTGTACACTAGGCTAATGGTGTCATTCACAAGCAGTCCTGTTAAATTCCTGTCTGTGTTGCATTGTACCTGGAGTTAATGGTAATAATCATTGGTGATGTAGCTTTTCACTTATATATCACTGTTCATCAAGGGATCTCAAAGCACTCTATAAAGGTGGTCACATTTTATTAGCCCCATTTTATAGGGGGAAACCAAGGCAGGCACAGATTAGTGCAGGGATCGGCAACCTTTGGCACGCGGCCCGTCAGGGAAAGCCCCTGGCGGGCCAGGCCAGTTTGTTTACCTGCCGCGTCTGCAGGTTTGGCCAATCGCAGCTCCCACTGGCCGCGGTTCACCAGCCCAGGCCAATGGGGGCTGTGGGAAGCGGCACGGGCTGAGGGATGTGCTGGCCGTCGCTTCCGGCAGCCTCAATTGGCTGGGACGGCAAACCGCGGGAGCTGCAATAGGCCAAACCTGCAGACGCGGCAGGTAAACAAACCAGCCCGGCCCGCCAGAGGCTTTCCCTGACGGGCCGCGTGCCAAAGGTTGCTGATCTCTGGGTGGAATGGTTTGCTCAGGGTCACAGAATAAGTCAGTGGGCAAGACAGGAAGAGAACGTTCCCTGTAAACTACGGGCTTGGGCAGCTGCCCAGGAGAGATTCAAATGCCGCCCAACTGATTAGCAGAGTGCGCACAGCCAGCAGCATGTGTTCAGGTGCCCCTCCGCAGGGCCGATGAGAGGAGGGGAAGCTGGTACAAATTACTGGGGCCTGGTGGTCCGGAAGGGGGCCTGGGGCCCAGCTTCCCTTGCTTCCCCCCCACCCTCGTCGGCCCAGTTTAGCCAGTCCGCCCTTGCTGTGGGGCCTGGAAAAAAATTTTCACTGGGGCCCGAACCTGCTCTCGGCGGCCCTGGCCCTCCCCGCACATGGCTCCATCCCAGGATCCTCCTGCTGGCTGTGCAGAGTGGGGGGAGGGCAGACAGGAGAGGAGGCTGCTGATGTCGGGGTGACTCCCTCCCCCCGCCCCGTACCCCATCTTCACAGAGCAAGGCAAAGGGGACACAGCCTGGCTCAGGACTTCCACAGCTGCTGCCCTGAAGAGTGAGTGAGTGAGTGCCTTTCTTTAAGACAGTGTTTCCCAAACTTGGGACGCCGCTTGTGTAGGGAAAGCCCCTGGTGGGCCGGGCCAGTTTGTTTACCTGCCCCTTCCGCAGGTCCGGCCGATCGTGGCTCCCACTGGCCGCGGTTCCCTGCTCCAGGCCAATGGGAGCTGCTGGAAGCGGCGCGGGCCAGGGGAGCACTGCCTTATGGTAACTTTTTTTAAAATATATATTATGTCTAGGTTTTTTGTTTCTACCGGTGGCGCACATCCCCACATACCTTGGTGCACATAACAAAATTTATTCCACACAGGGATGGAAAAAATTAGAGGAAACACATGACTCCCATTACCTAATGGCAGCATACAGGTAAGGATAGACGTGAAATGTTAGTGGATTAGAAGTGAAATCACAGTCAATTATGATGTTAGCATCTTAGAAGCAGGATTGTTTGTCACAAGTCCCACATTTTGCAGGACTGTCTCAAGTTTCAGAAGTCAGTCCTGCAAGGTGAGCTTGTGGGACAGAGAAACTCCACGGATTATCATGGCGACCTTGCACGGTGATGTGACATCACAATATTAAGGTGCTGTGACGGGGAGGAGTTTGTTCTGCAGGGCAAATCTGAGAGATGGCAATGCTCTCGGTGATCCAGGAGCAGCCAGCCCTTGCCCTCCCATATGCATTCTTGGGACAGGATCAGGGCCAGTCAGGTGCTTGCATACCCGTTGATTAGAATGAAACACAAGACAACATATAGCACAAGGCCATAGGGTATATCTCTGTATATTTCATGCCCCTAGGGTGCAGAAAGGGTTAAATGTTGCATCCACCCTAGCCCTCTTTTTACCCCACCTTCTTTCCTTTAAACACTGGAGAATAGGAGACCTTCCGAAAGAGCAACTGTGCTTAAATTGAATGCCGCAGTGATGTTTAATGCAGCAGATCAGCTGTTTGATGTACACTCAAAAGCCCAAAGCCAAATCACAGGGGGACAAATGCTGAGCGAGGATCTGAGCCCCCACAAGAATCACTGCTAGTACTCAGCCCCTCTTAGGAAGCTTACTGCAGGCAGAAGAAACTCGGTCACGTATGTTGCTAATTATTAGAGCTATTGCTTATTAATCTACCATGTGATCACCAGGCTGACACAATGACATAATGGGGATCTAATCCACTCCACCCTGGACAGTTGGAAATATTGCGTCAGAAGATACCTGCGTCTCTCCCAAGCATGAGTTCTTAAGAAGAATGCAGGCAGCTAGGTGTCCTCAAAAGGGATGCTTATTTTAGGCCCTGCCTTGTGCTATGAGGAAAGCTTTTTATTGCTCATTTGCCCTGAACAAATCTCACTGCTCGTGTGTGGAATTGGTTAATGCATGCGGAATCCCACCACAGAAGGCATTTTAATTTGGTGACCTGGAGAGCTTCAGCCCTAGTCCCACCTGTAATTTTTGCTAATGTCAGTGACTGAGGAGGGGAACAGCTTCCTTCAAAAAGTTTCTAATCCTGCAGACCTTTGAACAGATTATTTTTATTTTGGCTGGACAAGCCTCCACTTCAGACAGCAAAATCCTTGTTTTACACTTACTCATGGGGCGTGCAAACCTGGATGATGAGGGGTTAAATTTGTTCACAGTGAAAGGTTAAAATCCATGTGCATTTTATATAACAACCTGGTATATGGATTGGGCCAGCTCTTTCTCAGAACCAAAGTCCAGAGTTTGGTCTGGAGACCAGAAGCCATGCAAATAGTGATTAGCTAAGAGAAAAGCAGAATAAACAAGATGACATTGCCTTTGCTAAGATCTGCTTGGTCAGTAGAAATGCCAGATGTTGAAGCAATAACTGAATAATTATGTTTCATCCAATGTTTCAAATTGAACAAAGGATCCCTGTTCCTATTGTGTTTCTCCTGAAGGGAAAACAGTCTTCCCACAGATCCAACCTTGAGTTTATGAAAATTGGCACGTCAGTATAATGATATGGCATCCTTCCACCTCCCTTCCCAGGGACCAATGCCCTGCCTTAAAGCATAAAGGAAACAATCTGTATTACCATATCCTTTCACTGTTTCTTTGCTTTAACCCCTAGGAATGTACCTGTTGGACAATCAAAGGAGTTGCTCCATTCCTGGACCCCAAATCAGAATTCAACATATATATTTTATACTAATAACATCTTATCAAAGTATTAATTAAATGTTAACTTGCAAACTTGAGACCATGGGCGGAGACATTATGTAACCTTTTTAACCATTGGCTACCGTGCTATCTTGTCCTGCTGCAAAACCTATCCCGGGGTGTGGAACTGCCTACCCTGTCACTTTCCCCCGCCCATGGTAAGTCTATATATTCCATTGTAATCAATTGATTGACAGTGTCTCTGAGCCTAATAAGCCAGGTGACACTCCGCCAGCACTGTGTGTAATAAACCCCTATGCTTTGACCTCTACACGGTGTGGATTTATGTCCTTCAACAGTGTGGCATAGCAATTGTTAGGGGCCTGACCCAGAGCCCATCGCAGTCTGTGGGAAACTTGCATTGACTTTAACAGCCGGTGGACCAGGCCCTAGGAAAGCAAAGGTATTGGATTCAGGTGTCTTCTCTCTCCAGCATGGCTGAGTGAAATTCAAATGGCATCGTCATCATATCCATGAGCAAGCAGCAGCATTTTGGGAAGGGCATTATAAAGAACAGATTCTTGCCATGCGATCTGGAGTGTTTTCCTCTAACCCTGTAGCAGGAAGGGAGCTGGGGAAGCTACTAAGCAGAAGTTCTCTACTGAAGCAGAGAGAGAGTGTGGCATTAGTGATATTCTTTTTCTTATTCTAATCATGTTCTTTGACTAATGTCAAAAGAAAGCAACTTTTTCTGGGAGTCTCTGCCATGTCCCATGACCACAGGGGTCCTACTATTGGATTTTTGTAAAGTAGTTGATGAAACGTCTCACCAAAGCTTACTCAGCTTCAGTAGGAACACTACATTGTGACTGAAAACTGACTAAGTGGGTATAAACAAACGGTAATGGAATAAAGCCGTGTTCTGAGTGGGGTGGGCTGCCAACGGGGGTATCTCAGAGCCCACTGTTTGATCTCTTCTCCTTTAACACCTTTGTGAATTATCTGGAAGAAGGCGCACAGGACAATGATGAAATTCATAGATGGTATTAAATGGGGAGGAGTTGCACATGCTAGTAAGGACAAAGAAATAACAGTAAGGGACCTAGCGAGATAAGGAAGCTGGGGCAGAAAACTGTTCACTTTTTCCCTGATTGAATCTTTGCTTTCAGATTGACAATTGTAAATCTCTTGACATTGAACCACGTTGGCCCAGCCACGGAAGTTGCCTGCTGCCTTTGGAGTCTGGCTCATTTTGTTCCTTATTTACTTTTCTTCGCTTTTCTATCTTGGGGTGGGAGGGATAGCTCAGTGGTTTGCGCATTGGCCTGCTAAACCCAGGGTTGGGAGTTCAATCCTTGAGGGGGGCCACTTAGGGATCTGGGACAAAATCAGTACTTGGTCCTGCTAGTGAAGGCAGGGGGCTGGATTCAATAACCTTTCAAGGTCTATTCTAGGAGATAAGATATCTCCATTTATTTATTTTATCTTCTGCAAAACTGGTGATCTTGCTGTCAGCACCTGGGTCCAAATCATTTGCACTTTCTATAAGCCCCACCCCCAAGGAAAACATCTGGCTACCTGGAACATTTAGAAAATGAACAGTGAAACATGTATGAATCTCATTATCATGGAGACATAGCAGTGGCTTTACTATCAAGGTATGCTAGAAGCAGTCTTTTAGGTGAATGGAAAGTAGCGTGAAAAAACAAACTTAGCACTCTCTTGTGCTTGGTCTTCTAGAGTTATAGGACATGGTGGAATCAGAATAACCAGATAGGACAGGTTCACGAGACAGCAAACAGTGCCAGATGGACACAAAGCAAAGCTATGCAGGGAAACCCAGTGTTGTGAAAATCATGCAGACAAGTAGAGAAAACCTTCCCGGTATTTCCTATTCAAATATCTCATGCTTGGACTGATCTATTAGCTGATTTTTGCTAATGAAATTCACCCACAACCTCTCTAGCTCTGGGCTGCATCTGTGGCCAAATTAGTAACACCTTTTTGCCAACATCCTCGATTCCACCACTAATTAACACAGTAACAACCACAGGAGTTAATTATGGAAACTGCTCCTTTATCCCCTATAGCCCTTCTGGATCGAAGAGAGAAATCCTCCAGCTGGCAGTTACAGGCTCTGCACTAGGCAATGTGATGGCAAGGGTGGGAAAGTACTCATTCTGCTCCAGTTCAAAGGTATCAAATGCATTTATTACTCCAATCTGAAAAGTCACCCTGTTGCCAATAAATGGCAGACTGAACTGTCATTCTCCTTCCTGCTTAGCACAGAGTCCCAGTTCTCCACACACAGTCATGCGCTGACCTATCGCTTCAAAAGCTTCTCGTGCATTCACAGCACTGTAATTTTGTCAACCTGATAGCAATCCTCTGACAACGCATTCCCCCTTGTCCACCTACCTGCTTTGAAACCAAGAATTAAATTAAACCACAGATATTATATATATGGAGAGAGAGAGCGGGTCAGAACTAGGGCCACATGCAAAGCTAAGTGTGAATTCATATAAAAACAAGTGGCCACATATATTACAGAAACTGTGGTACTTAAGGTCCTAGAACTCAGATCTCCACTATTTGCATTAAAGAACTCCTTTAAGTGGGGTCATCTGTTGGAGGGAGACAGGATCACTGCATTACGCACTCCTGGCCTGACTTCCATATGAGTGGAGCATCCAGTAGTTCCCACCGATTTCACTATTTACTGCCTGGCGATCAGCACTTTGGAAAATCAGGCCATCCAGCTGTTAAGCTAGTCCCAAGTATGTGAGGTCCACAGGAGGTCTAGTCCCATGTTGTAACAAGCTATGGCTATTCACCTACAGGCACCACGCTTCACAGCGGAGATGGAACCTGGGAACTTCAGCACCCAAAGCATAAGACCTATAATTATAATAATAATAATAATTAATTATATACCTACTTGAGCTAAAAGAGGTTCCTTTTATCTGTAAGCTGCAGGCTTTTATAGTCTCTGGGTCCAGACACTAGACAGAGATGTGACTGCACATGCCGTGTTGGTGTGTTATATGAGCATCTACAAAGACTGGCAAGCACCTCCATTTATTGACTCTGTGACCAGCCCAACAGAGATCAGCCCTCTGACTCATCTGCCAAGGGCCATGCAACCAATGGCATCATGGCCAAAATTTTCAGAAGGGCTCAGCAGCATCCGTGATCAGGGCCGGTGAGCACGCTGCCTGCATGACGGGGCTGAACTCTTTTGAGAATCTGGGCTCTGAGCACTCGGATTACTGGCTCTGAGCTCTTTTGAAAACCATAATCCACCCTGACACTGAGGGGATGGTGGGGCTTTGAATCCGATTGTGGGAGAGCCCTGGTGGAGTGAAGGTGAGGAGATAACACAAAGCCCAAATCCCTCGCCCAGGCCTTCACTGACTGCTGCAGCACAATAAGCATTTGATCTGAACACCTCTCTTTGTTCAGGCAGCAGCGGTGGGTCTTTCATGATCTGTGTGGTCAAATTAGAAAGTCGATAAACTGTGTTTCTTGTCAGACTCTGCTAATGTTCCTGGGCAGCTCTGCACATAGAACTCATCCTGACCTCCATTAGCACTGAAATGACCTCTCAGGAGGCTTTCCTTTACCTCAGTTTCAGATATGGCTTAAAATTCTATTGCTGTTTTTATTGGGAAAAAAACCTTCCCTGTCCATTCTCACCAGGCAAGAGATTCTGCTGCTGCAGTTCCTCTGGGGAAAGCACATAACTAGAATTGGTCAGAAAATGGGATTTTTCATCCCCCTTGTCATTTCAGAAGTAGTTTCCATTTGGAATCAGAATGGCGAAAGTCAAACTACCAAAAAAATTCACACAATGAAAAATTCCAAAAAGTTTTGAATCCAAAATGTGGCCAGGGAAAAATGTCAATGTTTTCGATCAAAATGAAACCATCCAACATTTCCAAACGAGGGGGGAATTCATACTCTACATGATTACCCCCACAAAAACGGCAAAATCTGTCAAAGCATGTATTTCACACATAATAATCAACCAGCTCTAGTTCAGGGGGAGGTTTTGGGGTTGTCGGTTTTGTTTTGGTTTGTTTTTTAAAAAAACAAAGGATTAAATAAAATATAATAGAAAAAGAAATCTGTTTCAATTTGACTTTTAAATATGACAGGAAGTATTTTATATTGGAAATAAACTTTCTGCTGCAGCACTGGAAAGCCAAAGACTTTTTGATAATTAGTGCAAGAGAACAGGAAATGGAAACGGACTAGAAACAGAAAGTGAAACTGGCCAGGTACACTAAAAGGAGGAAAGTATAAAGCAGAAATGGTGAAAAGCGATTGATATTCTGAATGCTCTTCCGGTTTTAACAATAAAAGAGATAGTGTGGTCTGGATTTGTAATTTGATTTTAAGTAGATCAGGGCCAGAACCTCAACTGGTATAAATTGGTTTGATTTAGACCAGCTGAAAAAGTTTCATCATTTCTATCATGGCATTGTCCCTTTAATCATGGATAACTAGCAATTATCATCTTACACATACTTAGAGGCTGGTACAGTGTTAATTGATTAATATAATCTCTGAAATCAAGCCCAGAGTTCTTTCAGGGGGTTGTAACTGGTTCTCTAGAATAAAGAAAATGTGTAGTGAATAGTGAATTCCCCACAGGAGATGCCTTAATTAATTAATGGAGATATCCCATCTCCTAGAACTGGAAGGGACCTTGAAAGGTCATCAAGTCCAGCCCCCTGCCTTCACTAGCAGGACCAAGTACTGTTTTTGCCCCAGATCCTTAAGTGGCCCCCTCAAGGACTGAACTCACAACCCTAGGTTTAGCAGGCCAATGCTCAAACCACTGAGCTATCCCTCCCCCCTTCTTTCATTCTAAACAAGCAAGATAAAAATGATACCTTCTTCCACTGTATTGTAAACATTTAACATCAGAAAGGCTTCTAAGCACCAAGCTAGGCATTATGTGCTTCATAGTAAATACTGTAAAAGTACTGTACCTTAGAAATCTAGCCTGGCCCCCATCTAGATGACTTTTGCAGGTGTGTAAACATAACATAGCTCATTTATTTATTTTATTTATGTGTAGGCATTTCTATAGCACTCATCACCATCCTATTTTACCATCAACCTCAAGGGATAATAGCTTGGTTTAACAGACTTGACTGAAATTACATGGACAAATGATAAATTACTTTCAATGCCAGTTATATTCTAAAACAATACACATATGAAGCAATCCGGGGAAATTATTGCTGCCCAAGCTAATTGTCCATTGTGAGAAATATATAAACACTATCCCTTAAAGAATTTCTTCCTTCTAGAGGAACCAGTCTCCCAGCTCCATTCCTCTCTGTGATCTGTTGGCATCCAATGGCTTTCCCTATATCCACTCAGGTTTGGATACACTACATGAATTTTGGATTATTTATCCAGTCCCCAGACATTATTTGTGTTGTTTCCCATCTCTAGTGGCCAGGCTATCTTTCCATTCACTGTTGTTTGTTTGGTAACATCCAATTGTTACCAGATGTCTGGATGCCAATCTATCCAGAGTAATTACAGAATACAGCAGCATTAAAATCAAGTCTGTAACTACTCCCAGGATAAACATACACTGCCCGTGCTACAAGGTGCACACACTCACACCATACTCTTCCAGCTGCCCAGGAAAAGGAACCTTCTACCTTGAGGGTGCACATGTGCACAGATACACCCACACACTCTGTCTCTCAAATAGACAAACACGCTCGCATGCAACCAATCCTCTCCTTTAGATTTTGGAGGGAATCTGATTTGCGCCTGGAACTCATCTAGCTGTCCTATTTACACTGAATCATGTTCAGAGGGATTTTTCAACAGGCCCCCTCTGAACACCCTGCAGCAGATTTAGGCCCCCACTTTTGTCACGCAAACTACACAGGGAATTTTCCACGCAAAATGTGGGCCATGCTAGTGCTCTGAAAAAATGTGCTGTCAATACTATGTGCCCAAACTGACTGGCTGCTCCCTGGCTTAGCTGGGCCCAGCTCTTGGGACCGCACTGCTCTAGGACACTATGTTCCCTGGACAATAATGTCTTTTTTGTTTCTAAAAGTCATGGCATCCCCCTATCCAGCGTGACACATATGACACTTCAGGGACCTCCCATGGGTCAACCTATGGCAGAAAAGACTCCGAAAGAGATGGAGGCCAGGGGGGAATTGGTCACTAGCTTTTAAAAGTGCTGTTGAAGAAGCTTTTCCTATTCTGTGCTAAAAGTGAACTGGGAAGCAGAGAAGGGACAATTCTACACACCGCGGGCAGCACATCAAAAGCATGAGCTGGTGCAAATAGCTATTTGGGGCCCCATCTAGGGTTCCATGTGGAAGCCGGACACCCAAGGGATTTTCAGCACTGGAGTTTGCTGCCCCAAGTTGGCTGAATGCTCGTTGTTTGCTGAGATTTTCAAAAGCAATCCGTGCAAACATGGTGAGTTCTCAGAAATGCTCATTAGGAGGATATTAGCCTACGTAAATTAGTACCTTGCATATGGGCGCCCAGTGGTGAGCAGCATAAAAGCAGGCTATTTTTCAGATCGCACAGGATAAGGGCCAACCCCAAAAGATTTGGGGTAGTGGGAGAGATGGCAAAGAAAATGAGGGGATAAGAGGAAGTCCAGCTACAGAGACCCAGAAATGGGCACCACAGTTACAGAAATGACCTCTTGGGGTGAGCTGTTGGGCAAGTACTCCCAAAGCCTCACTTCAACACAGAGCAGGTGTCGAGGGCTCAGGTTAAAAATTGGGTCAATACTTCGGTGGAGGGACAGTGTCAAGGTAAAAGTCATGAAATGACCCTTGGTATTTTTTGCCACCACAGCCATGAATACCTTGGTGCCATGTGCAGCCATCATATCCATAAAATAGGTATGTTTTCTATCTCCAGAGGCTGAACTATGTCCCCCTAGTGCACTCAGAGGGAAAGCTGTGCCTTCTCCAATGTCCAAGACACACAGCAAAGGATTCCTGCCTCTCTCGTGATCCATATGGCAGCCCCTGGGGAGCCCTGAGGATCATAGGGTTTAGGGGATCCTCTAGGCACACACAGGTGTGTGGCTGATCACAGAAGCATCCCCACCCCACCCTTTGAAAAGTCATTGAGTGCAGTGGTGACCCTGATGGGGGGCGGAGAAAGACCAGGGCTCTTCTGGGTCAGCCTCTCTATTTCCCCCTGAAGCTCAACCCAGATGGTTTCAGGAATGCATTTTCCCCTCTCTAGGTTCTGCGCCTCAGTGAGGTCAAGGGAGATTTTCTGAGGCTCAGAGACTTTGTTAGGTGGTTAAGGGCCCTTCCTCCCCCAAGTCCTGGCCTACATTGCCTGCCACCTTCTTTCCTTGCATTGATGACGTACAGCCCCAGCCTGGTGCCATACTGCAGCCTTTCCACAGTGCTGTCCCTGTGTTTCCAAGTGACCTTCTCCCCAAAACCCCAACAGGTGTGCCTCAGTCCTTTCCACCTTCTTCTCACTTCCTCTAGCTCCACCCTATTCCTGACTCTCCTCCTCTCCCATTCTAACCCGCTAAACCCACAGCAAATCCTCTCTCTCTGCCTCTGTCTCCATCCCTCACCCCATGCCTCTCTCTTGGAGGTGTATACTGGAGCTGTGTGGACACAGACAGCAGATCAGCCAATGAGGGGCTGCTGCTTGAACCTGGGCCTTCTGGCTTAGCCTCAGTCATGGCTAACCGCTGGGCAGCCTTTGAGTGCCACTGGGTCCCTCTGAAATACTGTTTGCCCCCTCAGTCCACCCGTCTGCCTCGCCACCCTACAACACTCATCATCCCCCTAGGCCATCAGTCAGCTCAGGTGTGACCAAACAAAAATCTTCCGGGCTCCCAAGTCCCATTTGAGCCTTCACACGAGCACCCAAATGGCTATTCGCACCTGCCCCAATGGGAGACATACTGTAATATCAATCCAGAGAGAGGAGAGGCCCCTTCTGCCAGGGCCGATTTGTCCTCAGACAGCCTCATTTTCATCTGGACTTGGGCTTCTGCACAAAAGCAACCAAAGCCTTTCAATATTTAATCAGCAGCACAGCCGTAAACAGAGTGCACCAGCTGCCTGGTGCTGTGCAGGTGGGGGAGGAGAGACAGAGAGCCGCCTTTTCCTTATACCTCCCTCATGAATCCTTTCTCTATACAACGAACACGCCTGTCATTTGCGCACTCACCCTGGCGGAAAGCAGAACAGCAGCCCGTCTGCTACCCTCCCTGAAACGCAAGGCACCTCCAGAGCTAAAAGCATGAGCTGCTACAGCCTGAACTGAAGAGGCAGGAACGGGGGTTATAACCGACTCACATTCTCTGTGGAGCGTCGCAGAGGGAAACTCACCAGTGGCTTCTGCTCTCAGCCCTAGCCCTCCAAAGAAGCTTGTTTTGCCATAAAGTAATATATAAGATATCACTTAACACAGCTGCTTTAGCTAAAGTGCCCATAGGACCGACTTTCAGTTGAGACAAAAAACCAAAGTCCTAATGACTTCTGGTTAGTAATGTTCCCCTGGCCTTTTCTGCACGAGCCCTAGTATCCTGGCCAAATTCCAGCCTGGGTCATTATATCCTGCTTCCCTACATCCCCTCTGCAGTTTCAACTGGCTGTGGGGGTCTCCTTCACTTCCTGCCTTAATCTCTTAGTGTGACTATGTGCTGTTAAAACTGCTGCTGCCTTCCACACCAGAGATGGCTGCAGTTATAGCTGCATCTATAATGTTTGGGATCCGTCGGGGTGAAAGCCTCCGGCTCCATGGCCTTATTAAATAACTAGTAATAATTGGCGCTAACTAAGAAACATTCTTACATGCAATCACAGGGCACCCAGATGGCACAGTGGCCTACGTGCACATACTGATAATTCATAATAAATAATAAATGCAAGATCTCATTACTTGCATTAGAAACACTCTGCTCCAATTTGCCATTCTCCCGCCTGGAGAAGGCAAAAGGCAACAACCTATGCTCCGGAGTGAGATGTGACTTTGAAGTACCCTCCTCAGCCTCTCCGCTGTCATCAAAGGGAGCACCAAGGGGGGGAGGGTTCGGCAGGTAGACACCTGCCCAGTAGAAATAGACACCACACTCGTTTTCACACCGTGCCTTCAGACCGCAATGCTGGGCTGCAGCCAGATCAGTAACTCAGAGGCAAAGGGCCCTGCAACCCCCTTTGAGTCCCTGGAAACTTTTGATTAATTGGCAGGGGCAGCTTTATATCAGGCAGAGAAGTCCCTGGAATGCCTCAATCTGTGCCTGCGTATCAATAATTTAACATTCCATCTAAAAAGGATCTTAATTAAAAGCCATCAGATTCCTGCGTTGAACCAGCCCAATTAAAAATATATGTAGAACTGTTGCCTTTGGGCTGCAAATGTACCTGGTTCTGGTACAGTTAGAGACAAATACTTCGTCCCCAGTGAGGCCTTCACCGGTGTCCACCTAAGTTTCAGCAGGAGGCGGCACTCACAGGACTAGATTTCCAAGTGCGCAGCGCCCACACATGATGTGCGGAGGTTTTTGGAAAATCTGTCCCCAGTTGTGAAAAAAACCCGGACTCCCAAGTCCAAGGCACAAAGCTGACCTAAAGCCAGCAGTGAGGGCAGAGAGACTCCGCTACAATTAAAGGTGCATCACCCAGAGGACAGCCTCTCTTTTCAGTTACATTGCTACATACTTCGCAGGCCAGATGTTGGTCTCAGTTACCCTCATGTACATCCAGAGGAATTCTGCTTACTTCACTGGATTTACACTCACATGACTGCGCTCAGAATCGATCTACCTGTCTGTCTACCTAGGCATTTAAATTGTGCTACTGTGCACATCACCCTAATAACTCAGCAACTAACAGACAATGGTGCCCTAGAAAAATAACACCATTCCTTTTTTAAAACCCATATTCCTTTGCCAGAATTCAGTCTGAATGCTGTACATTAAAGAACTCCGCAAAGATCCCAGGGCCACTGGCCTCCCTGCTCCGTTCAGTGATTTTGTGAAGGTGCTGCTGGGGTGGGCAAGTGGGTGAAGTGTACGCTGGGAAAGGTTACATGTGATTTCAAGAGGCCAGAGGCTTGTAAGTCTTCATCATTAAAGTAGTGAAAACTAGGAAATCTGCCACAGTCTGACCACCTGTCAGAAAGGGCAGGAGAAATCCCCCTCCTCTGAGGCATGCTGTCTCTGGTTAGTTGTGTGACGGGTGTTTGCATGTGAGAGGGTAACAGAGACCATGTGTGGCCGTGGGGCTGGAGGACAGGAAGGGTGATCCATCAGCTCCCATTTGGCTGTAAAAGCCCAAACCTCCAAGCAGGAACTATGTTCAGTTGTTCACTGAGTCTGGCTGCAGCAGATGGGCTCAATTCCCACTGGCAGTAGGAATATACTGCCAAACAAAAACTACATTCAGCCCACACAAAGAGTCAGAAAGAAAATCCGTTGCCAAGGGGCTGGTTCCTGTGTCTCTTCCATACTCTCCGCATTCAACATCAGCTGAAGAGGTTTTGCTCAAACTCCCACATCTTGCAAAAAATCAATGATCACCTTCAGGCAGAGCCCAGGGCTGGAAAATGGCATGTTGCCATGGAAATTATTTGGTGTCCTTAGCTATGAAGGGTTCTGCTAGGTCTAAACACCCTATCCACCTATCCCCCTAGCCCAGTGTTTCCCAAACTGGAGTCGCCGCTTGTGTAGGGAAAGCCCTTGGTGGGCCGGGCCGGTTTGTTTACCTGCTGCGTCTGCAGGTCCGGCCGATCGCGGCTCCCACTGGCCACGGTTCGCTGCTCCAGCCAATGGGAGCTGCTGGAAGTGGCGCGGGCCGAGGGACATATTGGCCGCCGCGAGCCTCGATCGGCCGAACCTGCGGATGCAGCAGGTAAACAAACCGGCCCGTCCCAGCCCGGCCTACCAGGGGCTTTCCCTTCACAAGCGACCCCCTCACAGGCGAGCCTTATGTTTCGTTGGCTATGGGTGGGTGAGGTGATGAGTGGGTCCTGCTGTGCTGCAGACCCAGCCAGTGCCAAAGTCTAAAATCTCCAGCACCCAATCAAAAAAATTGATGAATTTCTGCTCCTTCCCAACCCACCTCTGACAAGAGCCACTGTGGGCCAGAACAGAACATCCGTCTCAGGAGCTGAACTGAATTATGGATTTGCAGTGTTGTTGTAGTTGTGTTGGTCCCAGGATATGGGACAGACAAGGTGGGCGAGGTAATATATCTATCTATACTGAGAACTGTTCTTCAGGTCAGAATCATGGATTAGCTGCTGCCCAGTCCTACAACACCTTCTATGGGGAAAATATCCAGACCCAGGCAAGACACTAGCCCACTCTGCTGCAGTCCTCACACTAAACATTGTTTCTTCCTCATCAGCAGGGGTTAGTGACTATGAAATAAGAGCAGTGAGAGTAGGCAGCGCTCATGTGGCCTTCCAAGTTCCACTTGACCACGTGATGGGTCATCCTGAGCGATTTCTTATGTCGAGGACGTTGTTCTAGGATCCACACCTCCTACATTCATTTACTTTCCTACCTAAAATCTCCCCTGTGGTTTCAATTATATATAGCATTCTCTACTTCCCCTGCTAGGGCCTGTTGTTGTAGTGTTTCTGGCATTGAATGGCTGCAGTGTTCTACCCCAGAGGTAGCTGTCTTTGAGTGGTGGCTGAATGATTTTGCAGCCAGAGACAGAGAGAACAGAGGGAGGCCCTGGCCAGGTAAAGGCTCTTTGGGATCCTTACAAACGCACTCTGCTCAGTGTCAGAGTTTGCAATAACAGTATAACAGCTTGAGACTGAGGTTTTGATTGGCGCTTGAGCCCCTCCCCACCACCCCACCCCCAAATTGAGCCCAGAGTACGTGCCGCTTCCAGCAATTTTCTACGAGGAAAAATCAGCCTCAACAACAAAAATCTCTTGATCACTTTCCCTGGGGAAGGCCAGGGCTGGTCCTAAAGGAAAATGGCCATCAAGGCGATTCACAGGCTATCGGAGATGGTAAAAGCCAGTCCAGGTTATGAAGCTGCACATTTTGGACGGGCCTAGAATGCTTCCCCTCAAAAGAGGAGGTTTCCATAGATTCTCACTAAGCCTCAGTCCTGTCCTTAGGTGCACACAGTCACTAATGAAATCAACAACAGCTGCACTTGCCCCTCTCCTGGCTGTTGGGCGGGCTTGTCATCTTGCTCTCCCTCCTCACTTTATTTCCTCTCTACTCCACCCTCAATGCTGCTCTGTCTCTCATCTTCCTACCCGGAATACAGTGTTTATGAGGGCGACTACAGAGGCAATCGACTGTAACCTCCCTCCCCCCTCCACGAGAATGGGGGGAAGAAATAAGAATGATCATGTGCATCTCCGCATGCATGGGCTGTGTAGAAAGAGTGAGAGGGTTTAAACGGAGCCAGGGACACAGACGGGAACGGTTGGGATAGTGCGAATTCTGGTGCCGATGCAAAGTAAAGAGCTTCACACAATGAGACGAACTCCAGCAACATCACAGCAAAGGGGTAGTTGATACGGTTGCAGACCAGCAGCCTACTCGACCTTTAATGAGGCAGCTATCAAAACTATTCAAATACTTATCACCTCTGCCACCCCCAGCCATACAAAAAACACCTGATTTAATTTTCTCCTGTAGAGATGAGACTAGCAGGAGGATGTGTGCATGTACAGCTACAGGGAACACATATCTGAATGCCAGTTTTCACCGTGCTGCACAACAGCACTACTAGGAACTTGGATTTATTAGTGGGTTTTGCAATAAACACACTAAGAGCCTCTGGTATCGGTACCGATGAAACCTCAACACCTTCATTTTCTGTGTACTGTACCTTTAAACATCCAAGAATTCAGTCTATGTGCCGAGGCGTCAGCCATTTTGTTCCCCTAATTGCTGCAGCATGTTTCACAGGTGACGGGCACTTGCTGCTCTCTCATGGGGACTACTTTTGTTCTTTTTTGTAGTTAATCCTCAATCTAAAAAGTGAAGTCAGTTGAAAGTGAGAGCAAATGGTTGCCCTTTGGGGATGGAAAGCCATAGCAAGGCCAAATTCTGCTCTCAGTTGCACTGATTTCAGTGAGATTGAAAGGATACCTCATTGTTTCATTCTCATACTGTCTCCTTATTTCCTTGTACTACTACCCCTCTCCCCCAACTGTCTGCCTGTCCATATCCATCTGTTCTCACCTTATATTTACATTATAAGGTCTTTGGGATAGGGACTGTCATTTTGTTCTGTGCTTGTACAGTGCCTGGCACAATGGGGTCCTGGTCCAGGACTGGGCTCCTAGGTGCTACCATAATACAAATAAATAATAATAACAGCAATAATGTCAATGAGAGTAGAATCAGGCCTATCCAATACACAAAACGGCCTTGAGCCTGTATTCAAAACCCACATTGAAGTCAACTCTAATGACTGCAGGATCAGACCCAGTGGGGGCTTTCTGGTACCTTGAGTTTAAAGGTGACTTTCATGCTAGGACAAGATCGACAAAAAGAAACATTTATACAAAAAACCCAATGAGGGATCTTTCTGTGGCCAGCTCTTCCTGACTCGTCTGCTCTGGTATATTTCTCTCCCCCTTTCGACTAGTGGCTCATCCCCTTTCCGTCCACCCCTCCCCATTTTATCCCAACCCCAAGTGAAGCTGCAGTCCCATCTCTGCAGCATTGCCCTCCACAGTCATTGAACATGATAATAGAATCATGACTTTACTAGAGGAACAAACAGGCTGAGCAGATGGGCTGTGAGGGAGGAAGCCCTAGTTTAAAACACAAATAGCTTGTGATAATTTAGCAGATGTGGTAAAAAAAAAAAAAGAGAGAGAGAGACGGGCATGAGGTGATTGGATTTATATATATGTTGAACAAATGTGGAAGTTTTCCCCTCTATGAAAGTTTCTCTTTACAGTTTCTCAGTTACATCCTCTTGATGGGCTAAATTTCATAAGTAAACAAACCCCACACAATAGATAATTAAAAATGAGGTGGATGTATACATTCCTTCTATTTTTATAATCTAACTAGGCACAGGAATTAATTGATAGAAATTTCTAATTTTTAACTTGACAGTGTCTTTCCAAACACACATAGCAATGAAAGATTTATGCTCCTTTCGAAACCAAGCCTTGTGGTTTTATTAAAGGCAACAAAGGCTGTTCTCTCTGGGGCATACACAAAGCACTTAGAAACTTTGCTCTGCAGGCTCTCCGTTTGTTCAGTGGCATCATAGAGGCAATAGCGAAGGCCCACAAATACCCCAATCTAGAGTTACTGTGCTAGCCCCTCATTGTACAGCATCTGGATGGCAAGAGGCATGCAGACCCTTCCACTTTTAGTGCTTGTTCTTCAGCCGTTGTTCCAGTGCTATTTTTATTGGTGGCTTTGATACAAAGACTGTTACTTTGAAATATGTCTGAAGCAACCACCCACGGGCTCAGCAAAAGTCAACTGCCTAGCAGTGCTGGGTCTTTAACTAAAAGTTTAATGTAACTGTGCTGGAAACCATAGGGAGGCTCTAAAGTTAGCACTTAAAACAGGGGTCCTCCTTAGTGCAAGTTTCACGGTATGTAGAAACAATCAGAAGAATGTCTGTGATGGAGGGAAGTTATTGTGCACATCGTGGTTTAATTTTTGCGAGCAAACCAGTTTGGTTGTTTTCTCTAGGCCAGTGGTTCCCAAACTTGTTCCGCCACTTGTTTAGGGAAAGACCCTAGCGAGCCAGGCCGGTTTGTTTACCTGCCAAGTCCACAGGTTCGGCCAATCGTGGCTCCCAGTGGCCACGGTTCACTGCTCCAGGCCAATGGGAGCTGCTGGAAGCGGCGCCCAGTACGTCCCTTGGCCCGCGCCGCTTCCAGCAGCTCCCATTGGCCTGGAGCAGCGAACCGCGGCCACTGGGAGCTGCGATTGGCCTGAACCTGAACAAACCGGCCCGGCCCACCAGGGGCTTTCCCTGCACAAGCGGCAGAAGAAGTTTGGGAACCGCTGCTCTAGGCAGATCTCTGTTAACCCTAATCTCAGAAACACAGAAGGAACACATATTGGAATCACCAAACCGAAAACTTTTACAAGCCCCTCTCACAAAAGGGTCTCAGGAACTCCTGGACCAAGGCACCAGTTTTAGGAAGGGATCCAGAGATGCTAAGAGGGTCAGTGCTTTCCATCTATTAGCAGAATAATTGAAGATGCATCATCATACTTTTCATTTCCCTCCTACCACTAGAGGTATATTATGGACAGACCTTTGCTGACCCAACACAGCCAGACTGCTATTAAGGTTACTATTCACTGTTCCTCTTTAAGCAAATGAGGCCAAATTCACCCCTGGCATAACTGCGCTGGCTTCACTGTAATCTGGCCCAGGCTGTCTATCAGCTCAAGAGCCCCATAAATTAAACCAGCTCAATGCCTTCAAATTCAACATAAGCAGATGTCTGGGACACAGAATATCTCACAGTTCAGCCCAGAGTTTGACTAGACTCTCATTTTTGTCAGCAACTACCTCACTGCTTCTCTCCCTATTTTAAATGCATGCAATACTGGGGAGACCAGTTCCAGGGAATAATGCAGGCTTTGCTGACCAGGAGAAAGTTTAGCACACAGGAAAGCTGAAGGGCTTTATTTCTCAGCTGAGAGTCACATATTCATGAATGACTTTCCAAAGTCAGTGCTATGAAAGGCATCGGATAGAAACAGAAGCATTCCACAAGCTACACCCACAGAACTGCGTGACAGAGACTGCCTTTTAGGTCTGGCTGTGGGATCTATCTAATAACCAGACCTAATTGGAAAAGGCACGTAGAAATACCCATAGAGGGAAAACATAACGTCAGCTGCTGCCCTTGTACCTGGCTAGGTACTTCAACTGCCTTCGTCACCGTATGATCTGACTAGCCTGGAGCCATGCACTAGTGGTAAATAAATTGCTCTAATAAACATTTGCTCCTGGAAAGGCTTCCGTCTAAATTATATTGGCTCTGCTATTTGTCCGTCTCTTTCACAACTTCCTCCCCTCTCCACCGTTTCTCTCTTTAAGCCTCGTCGCTATCTCACTGTAACCAAATGCCCAGAAAGGGGACCAAATCGAAAAGCATCTCTTACCAGAACTAGGAAATGTTTCATCCCAGAATCACCAGCCATTTGCCAGTCATTTCCCCCACTGCTCTCACCCACAGCAGCCCCTGGAAGAGCTTCCTTTGCCACTAGGCTGTCACAAGCTGGGGATTAGGAGTAAATGCTCTGCGAGCCAAGCCGATCATCCCACTGCAAACGGAACAGAGGCACCAGCAGTGGACGAGTCCATCAGCCACCACAAAAAACACACACACCAGCAACAAAGCAGGTGGAGGATAGGGAGGCTGCAGACAGAGTGGGAGAGCAGGTGCGGGAGGGAGGGCGCCAGGCGATGCTGAAATGACAGATGTGTTGACTTTAATTTAAACAGGAAATTGATAATGCTCAACACAGAGAGAAAAAGACAATAGCTGATATTAAAAGCAGTGGCTGTTTGCACTCGGTGGCCTTTTCTTCTCTCTGCTCCATCGGAGCTTTTTGGTTTAATTCTAGCTCTAGCACAAAAAAGCAATAACTGGCAGCACTGACTCTACCTGTCAATCAAAGCAAAGCAAGTACTGATGTTGCCAGCCGGGTCTCAGACGAGAGTTAAACAGGTATTTCCCTTCCAACAGCTACTTACGAGGCCAATCTTGGATTCCTTGCTCCAATCAAACTCCCACAGAAGTTATTTATATGACATCATCCAGATGACTTCAGTAAGAGTTGGACCAAAATACTGAGAGCCAAGATAGGGCGCAAAATTTGCCTTAATTTTGGGAAGAGAAAATACAATAGGACCAGAAATGCCAGATTTAGGTTTCTGAGGAAGTACAGCAAAGAGCTGAGAGTATGTTAAACACAATTTAAAGGCATGAACAATGGTGTCCCTTGATAGAATTCACTTCCCCCTGAAAAGATCAGTGTCATTCCCCACAGTTTAACGCTGATGCAGCTGAAGCCCTCTCAGGCCCTGGATTTCTAAGGATGGTTTGTGGGATAGCAGCTGCACCCAGAGCCTGTCACTCCAGGATCCGACAAGAGTTAGCTTCTATTGTCATCAGAATTCACTCCTGGCTGAAACGACGTAGTAGCAACGTTGGAGGCCAGTGATGAACGTGCAGAGGGAAACGAGGGGAATAAAAAACATCTAGCCATTTCTGAGTGAAAGGAGAGGCGGAATAAATACATAAATAAAGGGTAGTGGAGGTGGGGGTGTAAAGTGAACCCTAAGAACTGGGGGGCAGAGGCAGAACCTCAGCTCATATAAATCCCAGGGGAACTAACAATAGCCTCTGACTCTTCCAAAGAGTGGCCCTGTTGCTGCTTCAGAAATGGATCTCCAGTTTCAAGTGAATTTAGTGCTGGCAAAAGGAGCTGGCCTGATAGCCCTGGAGAACCGAGTCATGTATCCCTAGGACACGTACAACACATGCAATGGCAGTGCACCCATGCCTGTCACCCCACCAAAACGCTGACCCGGAGAGCCCACCCTTAGAGGGGAGGGGAGTTTATTCTCTATGGCACAGTCAGTCTTTGTGGTGAGAAAGTCAACAAGGGACACTTTTTTGTTAGGCTGACATTTGTTCACTAGGCACCAGACTGAGACCCACCAGCTCATTGCACAGGAAGCCATCACACAACTTGTGGTGAGAAGGATTTTCTTTCCCTAATGCCATCCAGTCCTCCTGACACCACATCCCAGCCCTTCTGACCCCATCTTTTCCCTGGCTGTGTCGCCTTCCTGCCCTCGTGCTGCCAGACCCATCATTTACTATTGATAGGGATTCATTCCCACTCAAGACAGATGGGACGGACCTGCAGCCCCAGGGCTTAGTTTCTATAGCCAGCCAAAGCAGGTCAGATGCTGGCAGAACAAGGCAGGTCAGGAACAGCTTCCAGACGGAGAGCGATGCTCCTGATAAGCAACCCAGGGAGCTTCCCTTCCCCTCGCCAGAAGAAACGGCATGTGACAGGGAAGCAGGGAAGCGCGTTGGGAAAAGGCTGCTTTGTGTCTGTCATCCCTCCCTTTATCTGCTGTCACACTCAGCTCCACAATCCTTTAGAAAGCGCCACGTTCTTTCTTAATGGTCACCCCTTGACGTTCCGTGGAGCATCGCACGTCACTCCTGTGTCACTGCGCATCTGGGCCGGGAGCAAGCTCTTGGAGGGATGCACAAGCCTGCCAGCAGCATCCTTTCCTCCGCCATCCTCCTCCCATCTGTTGCCCCCAATGTGTCCGTAAAGCCAGTCTATTCCACGGTGGCCTCCTGGGGCGGGGGAGGCCTGGTGAGGAGTTTAAAGCGGTCTAATCCCCAGGCTGGATAATTCATGGAAAGAGGATTACTCGCTCTGAACAGAGCCCTTGCCTAAATATAGACTGGCCCTTCCTTTTCATCTCGTCTCATCTCGCACAGCGACATTTCCCCCACTCCACTCCCCCAGCTAGTCCCGGAGGGCTGATTCTGTTCTCGCTTGCCCCAGAGTAAATCCAGAGAACCCCGTTGTCGCCAGGCCAGTCACACTGGAATAAAACCAGTGTCAGCGAGAACAGAACCAGGTCCCTAGTCAGAATGTCAAAGCCAGCCCGACAGATGCAGTGAAATCCCCAGATGCGCGCATTCCTACTGAGCAAGCAACTGACTAAGCCACGTGGTGGTTGTTCGTTGGGGCCTCAGGATGCGTATTTGGAGTCCGTAGTTATGGTCTACTCGAGAAGATGAAAGCTAGCTCCTGGGGCACGCTGGCAATGTGAAATTACAGCATAGCGTGCTGTGCACATTATGGAGAGGGGGGACCACACTTACCCCCTTTGTGCCAGTGTGGCGGGACAAAGGAGCTAAGCCAACTCTACACCATCCCCCCCCCCCCCCACATGCTTCATCATAAGAAGGGTCTTGGGGATGTGGCCACCGAGGAGGGTATGCCAACATGCTGCTGAGCTCCAGCAATCTCCAGCTGCCACAATGCCCCATTGGGGGCTGTTGGAGCCAATGCAGGCTAGAGCAGCCCTGAGGCTGTTCTAAATTGCACCAACAGACAAAGTAGACCCCCTTCTGACTCCAAGACCAGGAGAGCACAAAAATGATGTAAAGCCACCTTTGCCTCCCTGCTGTCCACCCAGCTCAGGGCCTGCACTGAGTAGACCTTGGGGTCAAGACCTGGGATTGGAAGATCAGTTAAGGAGCTGATTTTCCCTGCAGTCCCAGACCAAAAAGGGGAGGAGCTGTCAGAGAGTTGCCTCCCCTTCTGGTCCCTTACATATTTATGGGAAGAAGAAGAATACCATTCACAGTTGCATGACTTAGGATAGAAACATCTCAGAGAGATCAACCTCCGGACAGCAGCCAGCCACTAACTGCCTAAGGTAGGAAGGAACTCTCCCAATATCCATTAGGGAGCTTTACAGCCTTCTTCTAAGCATCCAGTGCCAACCACTGTCAAAGATAGGATTCTGGACTAACTGGACCATGGGTCTGAGCTGAGATGGCAATTCCTACACCCTACAGCTCTGCTCCCATAGCAGGTGACCAGGCATTGAGCTGTCTCTTTGCTGCTGGCTGAAGTACACTTGTTTTGGAGGAGGAGAAGAATCAATCTATGGATTGCCTTCCCCTTTGGTCCTCGCAGCAGAAAGGGGGATGAGATTAGGGGCTGCTGAAGATATTACTGTAGGGCTCTTCAGCTTAGTTTTCCACCAAGTTTCTTCTCCTTACAGTGTGGGGCTTAAACCAAGTCTGGCCCTGCAGACTGTGTGTTTCAGTGACTCAGTCCATGCCCCTCCATCCCCCTGCCCAGACATCCCAGGCTCCCTGTTCTCATGGTACCTTCAGTTCACTGCTAAGGCTCCTTTTTTCTTGCAGGACTTTAAGCGGCCGTAACATTAAACTGCTCATTAGCATGGGAGTAATTCCATAATCTTTTCAGACGAGACCTTTTCAAAGGCTCAGCTCCTGATCTGGAAAATTAATTTGGGGAATTGACAATATGGGACGGGGGATCCTCCTGGCAGAGTTCTGGGCTTCCCCTGTCAGGACTGTTCGCAGTCCCGGGGTTTTGTACTGCGGCCAGAAAACTATTCAGTGCCAGCACTGAGCAGCGGAGGGAGAGCCTGTGTCTCTCAGCACTTAGTATGGAGAATGAGGGTAGCTTAAATAGTGGCACTAGATATTGTACATCAAATAAGAGACAGTCCTTTCAACCCGGGCTTTCTGCCTTTAACTCCAGATACCCATTGCTCAGAGGTGCCATTTTACCCCATGATTGGCTGGATGGAGTGGGCAGGATTACCACATGGGAGATGGAGGAGTTAAAACTTCTTTACCTCTCCCTCGCTTCTGCCTGCCAACCTCCACCCTTCCTCCCAGCTCTGGCTCTATGTTCCAGTCTTGTGTCAGAATGTACAGAGGTAAACACGTACCTCCATACCTGTGTACGTCCCTTCTCCAGCTTCCTGGCTCTTCCTGGCAGTCTCCCACTCAAGTATACAGACACACTCACAACCCCGAGATAATAAAGGCCCTGACACAGATGCTCACTCCTACCATAGCGTATTGCACAGTTGTTTACAGCATCCCATGAATGTGTGCGCTCACATTTTATGCAGACTAACTGGCAGTTGCACCCACAAACTCCGTGTAGATTTGCACACACGGGATGGGTGCATGGCTGCTTTTGGGGCCGCACCCTGCTGTGCACTTACAAGTAGGAGTGCAAAATCAGAGCCTGCCAGAAGAATTGATGAACACGTGCCCCATCTCTCCAGATCACTTCCCTGAATAAAGATCTGTCTGATGTTGGTCTCTGCATTGCAGCACGTCACAGACCCCAGATGGGTGCAAATAACACATCACCTTCATGACAGGTGCAAATAGCACGTCCCATGCCAACCGAGGGAGCTGAATGGCAAACCAGATAAGCGCCTCACAGCCTGGTGGCTTTCTGTTTGTACAGCAGTGACGCGCCGGTAACATTCCCAGGCTACCCACAATAAGTGTTTCAGCCCTTTCAGAAAAACAAGAGGTATCTTATATGGTCAGAATTCTGGAGAAATGCAACCCAGCCTTCGGCATCTGCTCCCAGCCTGCTGGCTGAAAGACCCCCTCAAACTCTCCGTAGAAAAGAAGCATGACACAGATTCATCAGTGCTGGGTGGATAAATCCCAAACAAGTGCAATCTTTCCTTGTGGCAATGGACCGTTCTCCAGCCAGTCCGGGGAACTGCAACTGGGGGACCAGACGCCTGGTACAAAACCTTGTGAGGTGCTGAGCAATTCCTACAAGTTGCTGGACCCTCTGCACCCCTGTTAACTTCAGTGGGAGCTGAGGATGCTCAGCATAACACAGAGACGCTGGCAAATCTGATGGATAAATCCCCCCATCACAGGGCCACCTATATTTCCAAATACCCCTGCACAAGGAAGGCATCGTCCACCCTCCCAGGCAGGGAAGGCTGTAAGAAACTTTCATTCTTGTGGGTGCAGGTGACCCACAGAATGACACGTCCCAATGGCCCTTTGCTCAGCAGAGCCCAAAGCCCATCAGTGTTCCCCCCACCACCAGGAGCCCAGGAAATTCAGAGCCTGGGGAGGGAGGTGATGTTTGGGTTACTTCATTGAACAGCTGGGAATTAAAGAACCAAGTTGTCAAGAGCAAGAAAAAGTGAGGAGCCAGTGGAAGCATAGGGTCCTCCTGCAGATGGCCCAGGACTGTAGAAGATCCTCAAATCTGCAGGGCTTGGGGGAAAACACTTTCCTTCTTCCAGTGAAGGGTGGAGGGCGACCCTGCTCCTCAAAATGTAAGACTCTGGAGGAAACTCTAGAGGTCTCCTCTCCTCAAAGCCCCCGCCCATGTACCCTGTGGGAGGGGGTGACCTGGCTGTGATTACAAGTGACCGACCGGATAAGCTGGCAGCCTGATGTGCAATTCTTGCAGAAGTGGTAGAGTTAATTGCCAGCTGAGGAGCAGGCATTTGGCTGGGTCTTTTTACCAGGAGGTGAACACTGCAGCACTATTGTATATTTAAATCTGACCAGCCAAGCAATGGAATTAACTCTTTCTCTCTCTCCTCTTGCAGATGACAAGAAATAGGAGCCTGGATAGTTATGGCTTGCAGCAATTTGAAAGTCCTGCCCGGAACATCACTCACTCCCTATCCGCCTTTCATTTCTGCCTAGGCTTTCCATGCGAAGAAAGCCCTCTGAGCCCACGTATTCAGGTGTTGTGTGTAAGGCACCTGATCAAAACCCAAGTGGGGTTCCCCTCTGCACACAGGAGAAAGCGCTACAGTCTGGGTCCCTCCTCCCCGCTCTGCTACAATCACTCTGTTGATTTGGTCAGAGTCAGGGGCACACATGTCAAGGAGCCTTTTCATGGACCCAGTTCATGCCTATGTTTTTTATGGGATCTCAGTATAATGGATTGTATTATTGCAGTCTACATATGTAATGAAAATCTCTGCTGAACAGCACCTGTCCCCAGACACACATGCATGCACACACAGACACACACACACACACACGCACGTGTGCAAACACACAGAGAGGTTTATTTAACCAGATCAGGTGCGGCAGAGAAACCAAGATATATTACAGCCACAGTTCAAACTGAAAATCCTTACCTTGCCCTCAGTGGCTGTCTTTATTCTCTGCTGAGTGAAGTGACCAGCTCCTGATTTTAGTTTGAGCTACGTTTATGATACCCCGAGGTAGACAGGATTATTTCAAAAGGACAGTTAACATGTGTGTTTGCTGTGTTGTGCCTGGGGCGGGTGGGGACCCTACACACCCACACACGACTCATCCAGATGCAAACAAACACATCTGTACACCCCCCCGCAACCAAGTATCTGCAACATACCTCATTTATACACACCTCACCCATGCACACCCCCACAGCCCACTGCTACACCCTTTCCCCAGACACACACCGTCGGCATGTATTTTAATTGTCCTCCTAAAATAACCCTGTCTCACTTCAGCCTGGGCACCTTCAACGTAGCTAAAACTACAAACCGCAGCTCATTACCAATCTGAGACAAGGATAAACAGAGCCAGGGAGGGAAACGGTGTTAGTCTGAATTGCTGTTTTGGTCTTGACTGCTCTGACACTGCTGATCTAGTTCAAAGAACAAAGTACCCTACAATTCCGGTTACTTCGTCCCAGCCGGGCTGCTGAGCCCGTGCCCTTGAGCCTCCTTATTTTCAGTGACATTTGTCTTTTGTTTTATTTTATTTGGTTTCCCTATTTCTTCACAGCACTCAGATCTTAGCTGGGCACTCAGCTAACTAATGTTGGGGATTGAGATCCCATCAGCCGTTCGCTTTCCCTGTAAAATGTCTGTTGTCTGTTTCTGCAATAGTAGGAGAAATGACTTGCTCTTACCTGTAATGTGAAGTTATTTGCTTCTGCTGCTGCTCTGGGCTCAGTTCAGCTCCGGAGTTCCGAGAAAGAGGGCTGCACTGCACTGGAATCTCCTGTAACAATGATGCAGTCCAGCCAGCCAGTGCATGTTAATGATGCACCAGAGGGGATCCCAGCGGAGGGAGAACAGGGCTGTGTCATACCTGCATCACTGCCCCCACAGCAAGAAAGAGAGAGGGAGGGAGGGAGTGTGCAAAGGCAGAGAGAGAGAGAGATTTCAAGGCAGGCAGCGAGAGAAAGGAAAAGCTTGTGTAATTTAATCAGGGTAATAAAGTAACCAGACCACTGCCTGAACATTAAAGATTTTCTAGGAGAGCTCTTGGTTACACAGGGGAATATGTTTACTGGTATAATGCAGACACATATTTTGGCTCTAGATTTAAATGGGATCCAGGATGTTTCCTTGCTGCTTTATTTGGGTGACCCACATTATTATTTCCTCCACCTCCACATAGTATCATAGACTATCAGGGTTAGAAGAGACCTCCGGAGGTCTCACATCTGGTACTGCTGGCCACCACCACATCTGGAGCCATCTTTGCAGGGGTGGCTCTCGGCCCAAATCGGAGCGGCTGTTGCTTTTGTGGGCCATGTTGCTCCACTGTCAGAGTAAGCTGTCCAGCTGAAAGCCCCTTCTGCCTCCAACAAGCCAGGAGCCTGTCCCCGGAGCAAAGAGAATCTGGGTGGTTGGATGATGTGTGCCGTAGGAACCCATGCCCACTGTCGGGGGTACCAGGCAACCAGAAGACAAGTTCCTTCCCCTGGTGAAGGGGAAGACAAGAGAAATGGGAGCGAGAAAGTGATAAGGAGACTGGGGAAGGGACAAACATGGGGCATCAACCTGCTCTATTGATTGGGAGACAAGGCACAGAACAGTCCTCACTCAGGGCATCCGTGCAAGAAGAGCTTCACTGTATTGCTCTGGGGTTGGGGGGGGAGCAATTCTGCAATTACCCTCCAAATGGCCTCCAACATCACTGAAGAAGGGACTGACCTTGTGGCACTGCCAGGCCGGATGGCGCGTGGAAGGGCTGTGATCCATCATCCGGGCGGGGGAATCTGCCTTCAACAGCTAGCTCTCCACACCCAAAAGATCCATGTAAGCTGAGGAGAAAGCCTCCACATTTTGGATGCTTGTCTACATTGAAACTCCAGACCTTAAAACTACACAGGCCTCTGTGCGGCACCTGAACCCATTACGAACACTGGCCTCCCCTTGGAACCTCATTAGTAGCGGTATCTTTGGTCAGCCACCACCTGCCTCCTAGAATCCCACTATTGTATCTCAGCTCAGCAAGAGATCAGGCATGTGCCATGGAGGTGCTAGTGTGTGGAACTCACTCCCCGCACCCATCTCTGTCCCAGCCCATCCTCTTGTGGAAAGAGATCCGCAGCAGATCCAGTGTCAGGTAACAGAAGGAAAGGTTTTGACAGAGGAATAACACACTCACAGACTCCCTGCTAGCTCCTGGCTGCGCAGAAGGAGAGACTCACAGAGCCAGAGGGAGGCCACGGGCTGCTCACAGAACACGGGCCTGGGAGGAGACAGACTTCTCAAGCAGTCCACACAGACTGGGTTTCACCACAAAGCCCTAGTTTTAAAAAAAACGCCTTAAAGCCACTCCTCTCTATTGCATCAGGCAGCGTGGCCTAGTGGATAGAGCCCTGGGCTGGAACCCAGGAGAGCTGGGTTGGCCCCTGGCCAGCTGCATAACCTTGAGCCAGTCACTTCACCTCAGTTCCCCATCTGTAACATCGGGTTAATGATACTACCCTCCTTTGTGAAGTGCTTTGAGATCTACTGACAATAAAAGCAGGTATTATTAATTTGACCACTCCCAGTTCCTTCCCTTCAAACCCTGTCCCTCCACTCCCTTTTATTGTTTCTCTCTCTCTCTTTTGTCCTTTATTTTGCAGCTGACTCATTCTATTTGTTTCATCTGATTTGAATCTCAGGCACCGATTTTTTTTTTTAAATGCCTCCAATAGTACGACTGGGCCTGCAAACTATATCCAGCTCTGATCATTTGCAGGTGCAGTTTCTGTGACTGGACACACCAGGTGTGTTGAGCCCCCAGGCGCATCAGGGCCATGCGGTTTTTTGCACCCACTCATTTAGAAACCAAGCATTACATCTGAATGTGAAGCTCCGTTTTATTCTCCCGTGTGCAATGCATTAGCTTAATTGCATTTCTTACATTGTACAGTGCACTGATCGCTTTGGAGTGGGGGCGCTTTAGAAGTCAACTGATGATTATTACTATTATAAGTAAAAGGCTAGGTCACGAGGCCTTTAGACTAGAGAGCAATGTTATGCAAGCCAATCTATCGCAGCCCCACTGAGGGCCATTTTATTCACATGTCACTGTGCCTCCGATTTCCCCAACGCAGTCATTCTTCGAAGCACATTAATTCTGTTTGTGTGTCAGCTCCACCACATCCAGCATGAGTCACACGGAGAAAGTGCAGCACCTTCTGTAATTGATATTTTCCCGAAGCCAGCTCTTGGGTAGTCCCAGCGATGCCCTCATAACTCCATTTTAATGCCACTCAGAAGGAGGCTGCCTGGAAAATAAAAATCCAGGAGATATTCTATTCCATTGCACTGTGAGCACCATTGTTTCCTACTTACACATGCACTCTAGGTGGGAATGTGAAGCTACTGCCTGTGTTAATGACTGCCAGCGGGATGCAGGTACTTCAAAGAGCAAAGGACAAGGACAGCCCCATTTTCTCTAACACCATATGGTACTTGCAGGGAACCTGATTCTGCATTCCACATGGACTCTCTATGCTCAGTGACATCAAAGGGAATTTGAGGCCCACAAAGAAGGCAGGTTGGGGGCCCAAAGTCTTTCTATTTAGCAGTGTAGGCCAGAGAAACTATTATAAAGCCACTCAAAATCAGTTATCAATACAACTGCTCTCGTCAGATAAACTGCCCATTTACTCCTGAACTGAGGGGAGACAAAGGTATCCTCAAAATATCACTGCATTGCGCTAGGGACTCCGGGGCACAGCTGGGGATACAGGGACACAGCTGGAGGTCTGGCTAAATCATCCAAACAAAGCACAGTGCCACAGCATGAGCATTACTGCGGCTCAGGCTCTTTTAAGTAAAAGTGGAGGAAATGTTAATGACAAAGGTCTGTGTCATTCCTCCCCACCCTAGCTAACCTCTCGCGCCTTTGAGACCCGTGTTCCTACTCTGGCAATTTCTCTTGTGAGCACACTCCTGGGAGATTTATTATTCCCATGCCTTCGCTGCACAACAAAGCAAGTTTGATGCCTGCCCTCGACCAGGTTCGCTCAAACTCTCTATGAAAACATATTGGAGAAACAAAGGCAGCAAAAGAAGTTAAGTGGCAGCTGAGTGACCTCCTGCTCGTAGTATGTCAACTAAAAGAGAGATAATTAGAGCAAAAGTATGAAGCAGAAAGCACAAAGGCAATGCGTATTTAATGAATCCACCGGAGCCATCACTTACACTCCGGCATACTGCAATGAAACATTACACGGTGCTCATAAGCTGTGAGCTGGTAGGGGCAGGTGTACTTGGCCTGACTCCAGAGGTGCTGAGCCCCCTAAGTCAGGGGCAGCTACAGGGGCCGTCTCTTGTGCATTTAGCAAATCGTATCCATGTATAATCTTAAATCTTACGTCTGTAACTAAATATAAAGGTTAAGAGACAGAGGGATGCTAGTTTGCATTTCAGACAGCGAAGGCCAGGAAATCGAAACCATGCAAAGCACTGAAATTCATCCAATTCCTATCTATTTCAGGGTTTACCGCTTTTTCTTTTTGTAAAAAAGGCACTAGCTTTCATCAAGATTAGCCCTTTTTATTATTACTAATTACAATGTGGATGTGGTAGCAGTCCCAGGCACGATCAGGGCTCCCAAGATGCTATACAAGCTCAGAATAAAACACAGTCCCTGCTCCAAGAAGCTTATGTTCTGAGATCCCGATCCGGCCATCACTTATACAGCTGAATAATTTTACTCATGTGTGTAAATGATAACAGGATCAGGACCCCATTTAAGACAAGACACAGCAAGTGGGTGTAGCCATCAGAAGCAACGGAGGAGGGAGAATAAGAGAAACAATATTAGTAGCAAGTAGCTCCGCAGGCCACTCTGCCAATTTTATTAATTAATATATTCATGATAAATCATAAGATGAAGAAGCTAAATCTCAGAAGTCTTTACTGGCCACCTACATAGCTACTCTGTTAACATTTCCTGGAAGCATCTCTGGAGATGCTCTGAGAAGGGATTTGAAGGAGGATAGAGGCTTCACCAATGAGCTCAGAGAGGATGTTTCATGCACAAGGGGCAGCATGGAAGGAATGTGGCAATGCTTGTGGGAGAAAGGTCAAATAGGTGGCCAAAACTGCCACTGTTGGTGGAGCAATGAGATAAGATACGGGGGGGGGGGGGGGACAAGTGTGGGGAGCTAAGTTGTGAAGGGCTTTAAAGATAAGGACAAGATTCTTGTATTTGATGCACTGGACGGGGGAACCAGTGGAAGACTGAAAGGGGGTGGAGGGTGACATGGTCAGAACAGAAAACTAGGAGGATGATTTTAGCAGCTGTAGTTTGAATGGAGCAGAGGGAAGGGCAGGAAGACCAGAGCGGGGAAGGTTGCTATAGACAAAGAGGGGAGAGATGATGAGGGCCTGGAAAACAGAATCAGTAGCTAGGGTGGAAAATGGCAGGCAGCCAGGCATAAGGCACACACATCCCCCGGCCCATATTATGAGTCAGTTCTGTTTGGACTGAACTTCTCACAGACCCTCCCCACAATCCCCAGGCCAACTCCAAGCTTCGCAAGGAGACACATAGGGGAAGCAAGGTGAAAATTGCTTCACGAGCCACCCAAAGTTGATTCTGTTCCTCCCAACGCAGGCAGGTGCTAACTCAGGCAGTCACCAGGCTGGGTGCATATAACATTACCATAGCAGATGCTGCAAGAATTCCCCCCATAGAGCAGATAGATTGAACATCCAGAGGGAGGCATGGTGGGGACAAGCTAGTGGCACACAACACCCCCCGGGCAGGTGTGGCACATGGGATCCCACTAGCGCTCAAGGGTTTACAAATGGAGATGTCCTATCTCCTAGAACTGGAAGATACCTTGAAAGGTCATCGAGTCCAGCCCCCTGCCTTCACTAGTAGGACCAAGTACAGATTTTGCCCCAGATGCCTAAGTGGCCCCCTCAAGGATTGAACTCACAACCCTGGGTTTAGCAGGCCAATGCTCAAACCAGACCCAAATGGGAGTGGACATTGCACCATTTTCAAGGTGTAGCAGTCGACACATCCAGGCATGGTCTCTCAGCACCCTGGAGCCGTTCTACCTGCTGCTAGACTCTGCTGGCAGAATTCTTACAGCCACTACCACTCAGACGCTAACCCTCACAGTCCCTCCTCCCAACACCACCAGTACTAGTGAAACTCTGCTTCAGAAAGCCAGAGTCCAGCCTTTACTACAGGGCAGTGGTTCCCTAAACTTGTTCCGCCGCTTGTTTAGGGAAAGCCCCTAGAGGGCCGGGCCGGTTTGTTTACCTGCCACGTCCGCAGGTCTGGCGGATCGTGACTCCCAGTGGCCGCAGTTCGCCTCTCTAGGCCAATGGGAGCTGCTGGAAGTGGCGCGGGCCGAGGGGCTTCCCGCAGCCCCCATTGGCCTGGAGCAGCGAACTGCAGCCAGTGGGAGCCGCGATCGGCCGAACCTGCAGATGCAGCAGGTAAACAAACCGGCTCAACCCACCAGGGGCTTTCCCTAAACAAGTGGCAGAACAGGTTTGGGAACCACTGCTATAGGGAATAGTACAGGGCAATGTTGGATTCACTGTTCGACTTGAGAGGAGTAGCAGTAGTAGTAAAGATAATGATGAATACAATGTAAAATACTAGGTAAGTATTACATCTAATGATGATATTGCTGCCTGTTTGCAGTCAGATGCTGGTAAAATGCATGGGATAAAAACTCTCAGCAACGTAGCTGTTGTTCATGTGCACGGGAAGTCTTGCTACCAAGAGATCATCATTCCCCAGAGCAGCAACCAAATTACAAGAGAAAATCCAACGGCAATCAATTACATGCCAGGGAGCTAAACAAACCAGTGTCCTGTGCAGCATCGCCATCCAGAGGAAAGAATATTGATGCAAGAGGTTTCAGGGGGAAATTATTGGAGGCTCTTGGTTCAAATGCTTTACAACATTACTTGGGGGTTTCGCGTGTGCTCCAGAACTCACAGCTGAAGAAATGAGCACCTGAAACCCAGCCCTGTGATGGCATTACTGCCATGCAATGTGCCCAAATGTCACTAGCATGTAATGAGACCCTGTAGTAGAGTGCAAAGAAGGTATATTGGAACATGGGTTTTGTCAGAGTGAATCTGACCACTGCTCCGTTAACTGCTCCACCCCCCTCTCAATGGCCAATGCTTCAGATGAAAATAACTATAATGCACATGGCCAGTTGCTCAGTGGTGAACATGGGAGAAAGGATTCCTTCCTGACCCCAGTGGGGCTCTCAAAAACAAAACTGTAAAACTTTAGCGCCTTCCACTCCTACTTCTTGTTCAGCCAATTGCTAAGACAAACAAGTTTGTTTACATTTACAGGAGATGCTGATGCTGGCTTCTTCTTTGCAATGTCACCTGAAAGTGAGAACAGGTGTTCACATGGCTCTTTTGTAGCTGGTGTTGCAAGGTATTTACTTGCCAGACATGGGCAGCAGGTGGTACCATAGGCTAGGGGAGGCTGTGCCTCCCTAAACAGCCAGATGTGGCTCTGCCCCCAGACTCCCCCTGCTTCAAGCTGCTCTGCGTGCACTGCTCCAGTCCCCCAGCCAGTGCTGGCATGGCTGGGACTGCACCATGCACGCTCTGGGTGCTCCAGGGCTGGGGCCAGTGGCTGGGGGGATGGGGGAGAGAGAGAATAGAAGGGGTGGGGCCTCGGGTGCAAGGGGTGGGGCTGGGGGCTAGCCTCCCCCAGCTGTCGGTTCACATGCCACCCATGGTGCCAGATATGCTAAACATTCGTATACCCTTTCATGCTTCGGCCACCATTCCAGAGGACATACTTCCATGCTGATGATGCTCATTAAAAAAATAACGTGTTAATTAAATTTGTGACTGAACTCCTTGGGGAAGAATAGTATGTCTCCTGTTCTGGTTTACCTGCATTCTGCCATATATTTAATGTTTTAGCCACCTTGGATGATGACCCAGCACATGTTCATTTTAAGAACACTTTCACAGCAGATTTGACAAAACGCAAAGAAGGTACCAATGTGAGATTTTTAAAAATAGCTACAGCACTCGGACCAAGGTTTAAGAATCTGATGTGCTGTCCAAAATCTGAGAGATATGAGGTGTGGAGCATGCTTTCAGAAGTCTTAAAAGAGCAACACTCAGATGCGGAAACTACAGAATCCGAACCACCAAAAAATCTGAACCACCTTCTGCTGGTGACATCTGACTCAGATGATGAAAATGAATGTGTGTCAGTCCACCCTGCTTTGGATCGTTATCGAGCAGAACCCATCATCAGCATGGAAGCATGTCCTCTAGAATGGTGATTGAACCATGAAGGGACATATGAATCTTTAGTGCATCTGGCATGTAAATATCTTGCGACACCGGCTACAACAGTGCCATGAGACCGCCTGTTCTCATTTTCAGGTGACATTGTAAACAAGAAGCGGGCAACATTATCTCCTGCAAATTGTAACCAAACTTGTTTGTCTGAGCAATTGGCTGAAGTAGGACTGAGTGGACTTGTAGGCTCTAAACTTTTACATTGTTTTATTTTTGAATGCAGTTATTTTTTGTACATCATTCTACATTTGTAAGTTCAACTTTCATGATAAAGAGATTTCACTACAGGACTTGTATGAGGTGAATTGAAAAATACTATTTCTTTTGTTTTTACTGTACAAATGTTTGTAATCAAAAACAAATATAAAGTGAGCACTGTACACTTTGTATTCTGTGTTGTAATTGAAATAAATATATTTGAAAATGTAGAAAACGTCCAAAATATTTAAATAAATGGTATTCTATTATTGTTTAACAGCGCAATTAATCGCATGATTAATCACGATTAAGTATTTTTTAATCTCGCGATTAATCTTGATTAATTTTTTTAATCACTTGACAGCCTTATCTGCATGTTGTCTTCCACACAACAGAAATCTCACCCATACAACCCTTATGCATGCGAGTAGTCCTCATTCACAAGAGTCACCCTGTTGACTTCAAGGAGACGACTCATCTGAGTAAGGCCTGCAGGATCCAGCCCTCCTATGGGTGGGGTGAAGCGTGTGTGTTGAGCATGGAGCAACAGTAATTAAGGGTGAGATGTACAGCTAATTTGGCATAGCTCCATTATGCACTCTTTGGAGGTTACACACGCAAACAGCAACTGTTGCCCCCTCATATCTTCTGCCCCCTTGCTTTTTTTCTCTTGCTGATGGTTCTTTTAGTTCCGGTTTATAATCATGAAGCAAAGGGCAGCAAGAGGTTAGAGCAGGAGTCGGCAACGTTCGGCACGCAGCTCGCCAGGGTAAGCACCCTGGCGGGCCGGGCCAGTTTTATTTACCTGCTGATGCAGCAGGTTCGGCCGATCGCGGCCCCCACTGGCCGCGGTTCGCCGTCCCGGGTCAATGGGGGCAGCGAGAAGCGGCACGGGCGAGCGATGTGCTGACCGCGGCTTCTAGCCACCCCCATTGGCCCGGGACGGCGAACCGTTCCCAGTGGGGGCCGCGATCGGCCGAACCTGCCAAGTCATGTGATTATGTTATGGGGAAAAAAGAGTTAATAACAGGCTCTTCCGTCTATCAGAGAAAGGTATGAAACAACAGAGTGGCTAGAAGCTAAATAAAATCAGACTGGAACTAAGACGTACATTTTAAACAGTGACAGTAATTAACCATTGGAACAACTTACCAAGGGGTGGTGAATTCTCCATCACTGACAATTTTTAAATCAAGATGCATTTAAATCTCAGACTTACTTTGGGGAAGTTTTATGGCCTGTGATATATGGGAGGTCAGACTTGATGCTCGCAATGAATCTATGAGAATCTCAGTTTTCATTTGTAGGATGAGGAGAAAAGCTTGTAAATGTGACTCAATGATTAGAAGGTAAATAAAAAAGAATCTAATATGTTATTTTTTAAAATATCATGATTTTTAAGACAATTTCATGAATTTTTGGTAAGTGCTGACTCGTGATTTTAACACTTGGGGATGACAGTACTGTAGCAGCTAAAAAGGGATATGAACCCAGCTCCCAGCCCTCATTATTGATACAAGTAATCCAGAGTCTATGCCTACAAGTCATGAGACCTCTGCAGAAATGGATGGAATTTTAACCCAGGTATCTGAAGGATTCCCTTGTGCCCTAGGGAATTTTTGCTAGTCTTTTACAGAGACGGTTGCAACAAACATAACTATAATGGTAGCGGACATCAAGATGGGAGACTTAGACACCGCCAAATAAGTTTAGCTCTGTCTGTCCTTTAATGAAGTCTTTACAACAACTTTGGTTAAAAAGTAGGGATGAGCCTGAGGCACAAACATTTGATCTTGATCCAGCTCTGAATTTTTGCTAAAATTTAGGAATATTTGGATCCAGGGTGTTTCTCTCCAGCCTTCCCAGCCCTCCCATTCACGCCCCAAGAGCCCCCAACCTCGGTTCACTAGTTCTCATATGTGCTCTATATGACCAGCATTTGAGGAGCCATAGGTTGGAGACCTATGGAGGAAAATACTGCTTCTGCTGCCTAGGTTTCTGCAGTGCTTCCCATGGGCAGCATCTCAGACAGTTCATGTTGGAGACTCATAGAACAACCTCATCAACAGATTCAACCCAACGTAAACCACTTTGTCTGTGTCTCTTGTAACTTCTTTGGGACAGGGACTGTCTTTACTTTTCTCCCGTGCAACACTGAGCACATTGTTGGTACTAAGCAAGTAAACAACAAGAACTGCACAAATGCCCCCAAATGGGCACTTCCCCTGTGACAGCCAAGAGTTTTAATAATTTTAGGTCCAATTTAAACCTGGGTTGCCTGAACGTACAAGGAGACTCTGCAGCCTTAACTGCTGTGACGCAGATGCAGGCAGTCTCGGTCACGTGAGCTGATGCTTGCGTTTAGTACTGGCCTCTCTCAGGATTTCTCAGCTGCTCTGGACAGTTGAGCATAAATAAAGGCAGGAGTATCAAGGGCAGAACCTTAAATAAAGGAATATCTGCTGTTTCAAGACGCAGTTTAAATTCTTGAAAGGCTAATAATAATAATAATAATAATAATAATAATAATAATAATAATAATAATAATAAGTAATAACATATGGTATTAATGATGGAAATATGTTCTTATGGTTACAACATGGGATTGTGAATCCAACCACCCTGGCTCTATTCCTAGTTCTGCCACTTATTTGCTGTCTGGCCTTTGCCAAGTCATTCAGCTGTCTGTGCCTCTCTTTCGCTGTCTATAATGTTGGATGATGAAACTTACCTATTTCATAGGACATACTGTGAAGCTCAGCTAGTTAAGGTTTGTAAAGTGCTTTGACATCCTCAGGCATCAGGTTCCAGAGAACAATAATGACAACAACCTATAATTCCTTATAATGTTGGATCTTAAAAGTAGAAAATTGCACTTGAAAGCCGCTAGTTGCACACACAGCTAGTCGATGTAAGCGGATGATCCTGTCACTCTTCCCTCGTAGGTCTTCCTCCTTCCCTCTATTTTCTGTTTGTTTTATATCTACCTTTCATCTTGCTTTTAACTACACTGCCTTACACTATGCTAATCCACCTTTAGCTAACACACGCCTTGCCAGGCAAGCCGCCATTTCCTACAGGGTTAAAATGCCAGCTCTACCGGCTCACTATCCTTGCTTCTTCCTTAAACCTTCTCTTCCTTTTTAGAGAGGAAAAGCTGAACTGGAGCTGTCTCATGTGAGGCATTGTTCTCCCTTCACTAGCTGAGCTTAAAGGGCCATGTGCTGGTGACAGCTTTTCTTTCTGTCTGTGGGGTCTGCGTTGCACCAGCACTTTTTGCCAGATGCTGTCTGTTCCCGGCAAATACATTTTATTTTGTTATTTTCTACATTACTCTATTCCCCAAGCAGTGATAGGGTACACGTACCCAGTGCTATGGCTATGAATCATTTACAACACAGCCAGCTGCAATATAAATCCACAGCACTGAGCAGCGGAGGGAGAGCCTGTGTCTCTCAGCACTTAGTATGGAGAATGAGGGTAGCTTAAATAGTGGCACTAGATATTGTACATCAAATAAGAGACAGCCCCTTCAGCCCGGGCTTTCTGCCTTTAACTCCAGATACCCATTGCTCAGAGGTGCCATTTTACCCCATGATTGGCTGGATGGAGTGGGCAGGATTACCACATGGGAGATGGGGGAGTTAAAACTTCTTTACCTCTCCCTCGCTTCTGCCTGCCAACCTCCACCCTTCCTCCCAGCTCTGGCTCTATGTTCCAGTCTTGTGTCAGAATGTACAGAGGTAAACACGTACCTCCATACCTGTGTACGTCCCTTCTCCAGCTTCCTGGCTCTTCCTGGCAGTCTCCCACTCAAGGATACAGACACACTCACAACCCCGAGATAATAAAGGCCCTGACACAGATGCTCACTCCTACCATAGCGTATTGCACACTCCCTTTTGTCCAAGTTGTTTACGGCACCCCATGAATGTGTGCGCTCACATTTTATGCAGACTAACTGCCAGTTGTGCACACAAACTCCATGTAGATTTGCACACACGGGATGGGTGCATGGTTGCTTTTGGGGCCGCACCCTGCTGTGCACTTACAAGTAGGAGTGCAAAATCAGAGCCTGCCAGAAGAACCAGATAAGCGCCTCACAGCCTGGTGGCTTTCTGTTTGTACAGCAGTGACGCGCCGGTAACATTCCCAGGCTACCCACAATAAGTGTTTCAGCCCTTTCAGAAAAACAAGAGGTATCTTATATGGTCAGAATTCTGGAGAAATGCAACCCAGCCTTCGGCATCTGCTCCCAGCCTGCTGGCTGAAAGACCCCCTCAAACTCTCCGTAGTAAAGAAGCATGACACAGATTCATCAGTGCTGGGTGGATAAATCCCAAACAAGAGGCGTCACCTCAAGGCTCATCTCCAGCCATAGGTCTTTGAACATCAGCCTTTTCCAGCCTGGCTAAGAAAAGGAGGCCAGCATCTACTGTGGTCTGCTATTCTTAAAGGAGAATGGGAGGTCTTAGTAATGCTTCTGAGAGGTCACGCTTATATGGTCAGAGTTCTGGAGAAATGCAAGCCAGTCTCCGGCACCTGCTCCCAACCTGCTGGCTGAAAGACCCCCTCAAACTCTCCGTAGTAAAGAAGCATGACACAGATTCATCAGTGCTGGGTGGATAAATCCCAAACAAGTGCAATCTTTCCTTGTGGCAACGGACCGTTCTCCAGCCAGCCCGGGGAACTGCAACTGGGGGACCAGACGCCTGGTATAAAACCTTGTGAGGTGCTGAGCAATTCCTGCAAGTTGCTGGACCCTCTGCACCCCTGTTAACTTCAGTGGGAGCTGAGGATGCTCAGCATAACACAGAGACGCTGGCAAATCTGATGCATAAATCCCCCCATCACAGGGCAACCTATATTTCCAAATAGCCCTGCACAAGGAAGGCATCGTCCGCACTCCCAGGCAGGAAAGGCTGTAAGAAACTTTCATTCTTGTGGATCCAGGTGAGTCACAGAGTGACACGTCCCAATGGCCCTTTGCTCAGCAGAGCCCAAAGCCCATCAGTGTTTTCCCCCCACCACCAGGAGCCCAGGAAATTCAGAGCCTGGGGAGGAAGGTGAAGTTTGGGTTACTTCATTGAACAGCTGGGAATTAAAGAACCAAGTTGTCAAGAGCAAGAAAAGGTGAGGGGCCAGTGGAAGCATAGGGTCCTCCTGCAGATGGCCCAGGACTGTAGAAGATCCTCAGATCTGCAGGGCTTGGAGGCAAACACTTTCCTTCTTCCAGTGAAAGGTGGAGGCAACCCTGCTCCTCCCAACAGAAGACTCTGGAGGAAACTCTAGAGCAGGGGTCGGCAACCTTTCAGAAGTGGTGTGCCGAGTCTTCATTTAGTCACTCTCATTTAAAGTTTCACGTGCCAGCAATACATTTTAACATTTTAGAAGGTCTCTTTCTATAAGTCTATAATATAGAACTAAACTATTGTTGTATATAAAGTAAATAAGGTTTTTACAATGTTTAAAAAGCTTCATTTAAAATTAAATTAAAATGCAGAGCCCCCCGGACCGGTGGCCAGGACCCGGGCAGTGTGAGTGCCATAGGTTGCCTACCCCTGCTCTAGAGGTCTCCTCTCCTCAAAGCCCCCGCCCATGTACCCTGTGGGAGGGGGTGACCTGGCTGTGATTACAAGTGACTGACAGGGTAAGCTGGCAGCCTGATGTGCAATCCTTGCAGAAGTGGTAGAGTTAATTGCCAGCTGAGGAGCAGTCATGTGGCTGGGTCTTTTCACCAGGAGGTGAACACTGCAGCACTATTGTAATGAAAATCTCTGCTGAACAGCACCTGTCCCCAGACACACATGCATGCACATAAGACACACACACACACGCACGTGTGCAAACACACACAGAGGTTTATTTAACCAGATCAGGTGCGGCAGAGAAACCAAGATATATGACAGCCACAGTTCAAACTGAAAATCCTTACCTTGCCCTCAGTGGCTGTCTTTATTCTCTGCTGAGTGAAGTCACCAGCTCCTGATTTTAGTTTGAGCTACGTTTATGATACCCCAAAGTAGACAGGATTATTTTAAAAGGACAGTTAACATGTGTATTTGCTGTGTTGTGCCTGGGGCGGGGGAGGGTGAGGACCCTACACACCCACACACAACTCATCCAGATGCAAACAAACACATCTGTACACCCCCCCCCACCCAAGCATCTGCAACATACCCCATTTACACACCTCCCCCATGTACACCCCCACAGCCCACTGTTACACCCTTTCCCCAGACACACACCGTCGGCATGTATTTTAATTGTCCTCCTAAAATAACCCTGTCTCGCTTCAGCCTGGCACCTTGAACGTAGCTAAAACTACAAACCGCAGCTCATTACCAATCTGAGACGAGGATAAACAGAGCCAGGGAAGGAAACGGTGTTAGTCTGAATTGCTGTTTTGGTCTTGACTGCTCTGACACTGCTGATCCAGTTCAAAGAACAAAGTACCCTACAATTCCGGTTACTTTGTCCCAGCCGGGCTGCTGAGCCTCCTTATTTTCAGTGTCATTTGTCTTTTGTTTTATTTTATTTGGTTTCCCTATTTCTTCACAGCACTCAGATGTTAGCTGGGCACTCAGCTAACTAATGTTGGGGACTGAGATCCCATCAGCCATTCGCTTTCCCTGTAAAATGTCTGTTGTCTGTTTCTGCAATCGTAGGACAAATGACTTGCTCTTACCTGTAATGTGAAGTTATTTGCTTCTGCTGCTGCTCTGGGCTCAGTTCAGCTCCAGCGTTCCAAGAAAGAGGGCTGCACTGCACTGGAATCTCCTGTAACAATGATGCGGGCAGAAGGGAGGGAGAGTTAAAGAAGTTTTAAACCCCCATGTCCCATCTGACCTGTGGTAATCCTGCCCACTCCATCCAGCCAATCATGGGGTAAAATGGCACCTCTGAGCAATGGGTATCTGGAGTTAAAGGCAGAAAGCCCGGGTTGAAAGGACTGTCTCTTATTTGATGTACAATATCTAGTGCCACTATTTAAGCTACCCTCATTCTCCATACTAAGTGCTGAGAGACACAGGCTCTCCCTCCGCTGCTCAGTGCTGGCACTGAATAGTTTTCTGGCCGCAGTACAAAACCCCGGGACTGCGAACAGTCCTGACAGGGGAAGCCCAGAACTCTGCCTGGAGGATCCCCCGTCCCATATTGTCAATTCCCCAAATTAATTTTCCGGATCAGGAGCTGAGCCTTTGAAAAAGGTCTCGTCTGAAAAGATTATGGAATTACTCCCATGCTAATGAGCAGTTTAATGTTACGGCAGCTTAAAGTCCTGCAAGAAAAAAGGAGCCTTAGCAGTGAACTGAAGGTACCATGAGAACAGGGAGCCTGGGATGTCTGGGCAGGGGGATGGAAGGGCATGGACTGAGTCACTGAAACACACAGTCTGCAGGGCCAGGCTTGGTTTAAGCCCCACACTGTAAGGAGAAGAAACTTGGTGGAAAACTAAGCTGAAGAGCCCTACAGTAATATCTTCAGCAGCCCCTAATCTGACAGTACTGTCATCCCAAAGTGTTAAAATCATGAGTCAGCACCAACCAAAAATTCATGAAAGTGTCTGAAAAATCATGATATTTTTAAAAATAATATATGTTGGATTATTTTTAATTTACCTTCTAATTGTTGAGACACATTCACAAGCTTTTCTCCTAATCCTACAAATGAAAACTGAGATTCTCATACAGATTCAATGCGATCGTCTAGTCTGACCTCCCATATATCACAGGCCATAAAACTTCCCCAAAATAAGTCCTAGAGAAGCAATTTTTTTTTAGAAAAACATCCAATCTTGATTTTAAAATGGTCAGTGATGGAGAATTCAGCACCCCTTGGTAAGTTGTTCCAATGGTTAATTACTCTCACTGTTTAAAATGTACATCTTAGTTCCAGTCTGAGTTTATCTAGCTTTTAGCCACTCTATTGTTTCATACCTTTCTCTGATAGACGGAAGAGCCTGTTATTAACTCTTTTTTCCCCATAACATAATCACATGATTCCAGGGGTTGGGGTTTCAAGGAAAGTACCTAACTTCATAAGGCTCAGGGTAAAATTGCGAGAGTTGGGAGCGCTGCTGCTATGACCTTGTGCATTGCTCCGCACACTGGCTGCCATCAGGCATTACCATTCATTTCTCAGCAGGGGATGGAAAATGAGGCACAAGCTCTTGTTTGCCTCTATTTATTGTTGTAGTAACAAGAGTGTAAATTTCAAGCACTTTGCGTTGGGTGGGATTTTGTGGTCAGACTGGCCCTAGTGCTAAATTACATTCCCTCAGCTCTATCACTCTCCTCCTTGTAAACCAGCTAGAAACATGAGGCCATGAGAAGGGTGTCTGCGTACGTACGTGAGCAGGTATGTCTGTTGTCTTTGGTCCCGCACCCACTGGGGTAAGGGCCAACCCATGTTAGAACAGCGTTTAAAAACGGGGCTGTAGCTCCGATCGCTCCACCCACACTGCAGTATCAACAACGTAGTGGGATCTGGTTACAGTACAGTCACCCACCCAACAATTAAAACGTGCTTCCACAACATTGTGTGACTGGGAAGTAAAGTTGGCTTATCTGCGTTCTTGCAGCTTGCTGCAGTCTTGGACTTTGTTGCAGGATCTGATTACAACACGAGTAAAACACAGTTCAGAGTAATGGTGTATCTGTGTTAGTTCCTTAGGCTTTGCCAAAAGTGTCTCCATGTGGCTAGCACGTGTTCAGCTTCATCAATGGTAGCAAAGTGGGGAGAAGTATGTAAATAAATGTGAGTCTGGCATATACAGGGCTTCCCTTATTACTGTCATTTTCATCACCATGTCCTGAGACCTGGTGTGGGCAGGATTAGATCCCATGCTGATTAGAAGGCCTGAAGCTGCTATAATTGCTCTTTCTTTAGCACCTAGAGCAGCGGTTCTCAACCTGCGGCCCAGTCAGCACACCTGTGCGGCCCATGTGACATCCTCAGGGCCATACAAGTAGTATATATATTGTGTGGATGTGGCCCACATAACAGACAGAGAGCTGCATATGCGGCCCGCAATGATAAAAGGTTGAGAACCACTGACCTAGAGGTTCCAGCTGAGATGATGGCTTCTCTGTACATACACACATCACAAGAGATGGTCCCTACCTCACAGAGCTTACAGTCTAAACAGACAAGACGGAAAGGGAAAGCAGAAATATAATTAGCCTTATTTTACAGAGGTGGAACTGAAATACTTACATTGCATTACACAGGAAATCTATGACAGAGCTAGGAATTAAACCCACATTCTAAGAGTGTTAATCAGGCCCTTTAACCACAAGACTAGCATTCCTCTTAAGCTACTGTTATCTACACTAGCACCAGGGGAACTGGGCTGATAGTAACAAGACCGAGAGGTTATGATTAATGTAGACACAACCTCAGAGAAATCATTCCAATGTGACATCATTTAGCAACAATGCCTAAGAAATAGACCCTAACTTGTAGTAAAGAATTGTGGCCCTAGGCAGAGCAGATGCTGATTCAAGGCTCCTATCTTGTTTATCAAGTAACAACTGAGGGTGAAGAGGCTGTTATTTATAAATGAAAACCCTCTTCACAGCAGCTTTGCAGTTGCAGTGACAAACAAACCAGTGACAAGCCTCCAGTGCAAGCAAACCAGCCTACAGGCTGTCTGGCACAAAGGGCTCTTGTAGTTAGTAATGAGTAGCTTCCCACTGATCAGGGCTCTGCACAAACGTTCTTACGTGGCAAGATGAGATAAACCAGTCACATTCAGCAGCTGCAGAGCCACTAATTCCATAGCCCAGGAAGGATACATTCATCTTGGCTAATTAAGAACATAAGAACTGCCATACTGGGTCAGATTAATGGTTCACATAGCTCAGTATCTTGTCTTCCAAATGCTCCAGAGGGAATGGACAGAACAGGTCAATTATTGAGTGATCCATCCTGTCATCCAGTCCTAGCTTCTGGTAGTCAGAGGTTTAGGGACATCCAGAGCATAGGGTTGTGTCCTTGACCATCTTGACTAATAGCCATCGATGGACCTACACTCTGTGAACTTAGCTAATTCTTTTTTAAATCCAGTTATACTTTTGGCCTTCATAACATCCTCTGGCAATGAGTTCTAGAGGTTGACTGTGTTGTGTGAAGAAGGACTTCCTTTTATTTGTTTTAAACTTCCTGCCTATTACTTTTATCAGGTTTTATCAGACCCTTGATTCTTGTGTTACATGAAGGGGTAAATAACACTTCCTTATTCACTTTCTCCACACAATTCATGATTGTATAGACTTCTACCGTAAGTCCTCTTAACTGTCTCTCTTTTCCAAGCTGAACAGTCCCAGTCTTTTTAACCTCTCCTCATATGGAAACAATTCCATATCCCTAATCATTTTTGTTGCCCTTCTCCAATTCTAATATATCTTTTTTAAAGTGGGTTGACGAGAACGCACACAGTTGTCAAGGTGTGGGCATATCATGGCTTTATATACTGGCATTATGGTATTTACTGTCTTATTTATCCCCCTTTCCTAATGGTTCCTATATTTCTGTTAGCTTTTTTGACTGTCACTGCACATTGAGAAGATGTTTTCAGTGAACTATCCACAATGACTCCAAGATCTTTTTCTTGGGTGGTAACAGATAATTTATGGCCCATCATTTTTTGTATAGTTGGGACTATATTTTCCAGTGTGAATTACTTTGTATTTATAAACAGTGAATTTCATCTGCCATTTGGTTGCCCAGTCATCCACTTTTGTGAGATCCCTTTGTAATTCTTCACAGTTAGCTTTGGACTTACAAAATTATTCAAGCTAGTTATCATCTACAAACTTTGCCACATCACCATTTACCCCTTTTTCCAGTTAATTTATGAATATGTTGAACAGCATTGGTCCCAGTACAGATCCTTGGGGAACTCTGCTATTTACCTCTCTCCACTGTGAAAACTGACCATTTATTCCTCAGCTTTGTTTCCTGTCTTTAACCAGTTATTGATCCATTACAGCAGTGTTTCCCAAACTTGGGATGCCGCTTGTGTAGGAAAGCCCCTGGTGGGCCGGGCCGGTTTGTTTACCTGCTGTGTCCGCAGGTCCGGCCGATCGCGGCTCCCACTGGCCGCTGTTCGCTGCTCCAGGCCAATGGGAGCTGCTGGAAGTGGCGGCCAGTATGGCCCTTGGCCCGCATTACAGAATATTCCCTCTTATTCTATGACTGCTTACTTTGCTTAAGAGCCTTTGGTGAGGGAGTTTCTCAAAGGCTTTCTGAAAGTCCAAGTACACTATATCCACTGGATCACCCTTAGCCACATGTTTGTTGGCATCCTCAAAGAATTCTAATAGATTGGTGAGGCATGATTTCCCTTTATAAAAGCCATGGTGGACTCTTCCCCAACAAATTGTGTTCATCTATGTGTCTGAAAATTCTGTTCTTTACTATAGTTTCAATCAATTTGCCTGGTGCTGAAGTTTAGGCTTACTGGCCTGTAATTGCTAGGTGTTTTTATAAGTCTATGTTACATTAGCTATCCTCCAGTCATCTGGTACAGAGGATGATTTAAGTGATAGGTTACATACCACAGTTAGTAGTTCTGCAAACTCATATTTGAGTTCCTTCAGAACTCTTGAATGAACACTATCTGGTCCTGGTTGCTTATTATTGTTTAATTTATTAATTGTTTTCCAAAACCTCCCCTATCAAACTCAGTCTGGGACAGTTCACCAGATTTGTCTCTTAAAAAGAATGTCTCAGGTGTGGGCAGGGCCATCCCTACGGGGATGCAGGGCCCGGGATATATGTGCCAAGTTTCTAATCTTCTGGGGGGTGCTCCCTCCCAGCTCCGCCTTGGCCCCGCCCCCACTCCACTGCTTCCCCCAAGGCCCCACCCCTTCCCCACCCAGTTCTACCCTTCCTCCAAGTGTGCTGTGCCCTTGATCCTCTCCCCTCCCCCCAGCACCTCCTGATGCCATGAAAAACATCTGATCCGCTGCAGGAGGTTAGGTGCTGAGAGGGACGGGGAGGTGCTGATCAGCAGGGCCCACTGGTGGGAAGGAGGCGCTGGGGGGATTGGGAGGTTCTGGTAGCGGGGGCTCCTCCTCATCCCTCCATTCTCCTGCCCACTTTCTGCCTCTCCTCCCCACTCACCCTCACGATTTTATCGAAGCACAGGGCCTGGGACAGTCACCCCGTTTCGCTGTACCCAAGGGACGGCTCTTGGTGTGGGAATCTTCCTCACATCATCTGCACTGAAGACTGATGCAAAGAATACGTTTAGCTTCTCCCTAACACCATTGTATTCCTTGAGATCTACTTAGGCAACTTGATTGATTGTTCAGTGACCCCACTGATTGGTTGGCAGGCTTCCTGCTTCTGATGTACTTAAAATATGTTTTGCTGTTCGTTTTTGTGTCTTGCTAGTCGCACTTCACATTCTTTTTTGGCCTGCCTAATTATACTTTTTCACTTGATTTGCCAGAGTTTATGTTCCTTATTTGTAAAGGGAAGGAGGGAAGGAGGGAAGAAAGGAACTGAGCTTCCATTTGTTTCACATAGGGAAGTGGGACTAAATTAATCCCTAGTGTAAACCCTGTTTTCCTTGATGGGATTACACTGGGGATGAATTTGTCCCAGAGGGAGCAATGTTAAACATCATTAGCAGAAATTCTAGTTGAAAAATTATCAGCTGAGTCCAGGCCCACTAGGTTTTGGAACAGAGCTAATCAGCTAGTTTCCTGAGGGCAGGAGTTGGTCCTTTAGTCCCATTTTTGGTGAGAGGTAAGTTAGAGGCACCTGGGGCAGCTTGAATGTACACCCTGTACATGGTTTGCAAACATGCATATGGAGAAGCAAAGTGCAGGCCTCTTTTCCTTGGCTCCACCTCCTTTTAGTGTGGCCACACCCCCTCCATGCCAACTTTGAATGTGTTATGCACAGCCAAAACACACCACTGCCCTCTGGGTGATGCCCAAAGGGGCATTAGCCTACTTCTCTTCCCATATAACCTACCCTGTTTTCCTGGGTGTGCTGTGCAAGTTACACCTTTCTGGCCACTCATGCACTATACAACTCTCATGGGTCAATCAGCACCAGAGGCTGTAGGGAAGGCAAACATGGCCTGTGAGCGGCTGAGGCAGCAGAGGAATTCTGACCAGGTTACCATCCCACCTGGCTACCCTCTTGTGCTTTCCCTCATTAACTGGGAGATGGATGATAAAAGGCGGCAGGGAACTGTTAACGATCTGCTGTGTTTGTCTAGGCCGAGCTCATGTTTTCACAAGAGCATTTTGGGGGTCAGTACGTTAAAAAGAAAAACAACAGAAAACCAGGATGAAAACATGTTCTAGATTTGCTCAGGAAAAACTTTTCCAGCCATTTCTAAGCAAAAAAGAAGAGGGTAGAAAAGAGTCCAAGAGGACATTCTGTATTAGGTCTGCAATGTACTGTCAGGCCAGCCAAGACCAAAACGTCAGCGATTTTAAGCACTGTAAGAGGAGCCCCTCCCTCCCTCTCTCTTTCTATTCTACATAATGAAGCTCAGTGCCTAGAGAGAAGCACAGAAGCTGATTGTTTTCAGTTCTGGGAAAGCCTGAGCATTGGAAATGAAACAGCCACACAGCCAGTATATATCTGTGCAGATGCACACATGGTGGAGGGAGATGGGGGGACCGTGCTATGTGCTTAGGTTCCCGCAATGGTGGATAAATTGTGCAAAGTCTCCCTGGAATAATAATAAGAGGCTACTCACAAATGTGCTGGAAACAAGGCAAGGAGTTGACCTGTGAATCCCCCACAAGCTGTTGGAGCGAATTCCTGGCACTGGAAATCATTTGCCTGGTTCTAAGCTGAGTGCCCTTATGAAAAATACCTGAAGGATCAGGGCCATCTGGCTGAGTCTGTTGTTGACTTCTGAAATCTTCTGACCAGGCAGGAAAGTCATAAATTGCAGAAATTGAACGTATTTTTTGTACAGGTTCCAATCATATATCCCAAGGCTGAAACAGGGCTGTTGTGATAATCTAATCTGACTTCCTGCATAATTCAGGCCATAGAAGGGTTACTGTGCTGAAAGCCAATTGGATAAAGAAGATTAAGTAATGTGTAATGCAGAAATGTATAAAAGACTCAAGTGAATATGGGCTCAAAGTGGAGAAACTCCAGCCCCAGGACTGAAGGACCAGACCAATGGATCAGAGAAGGCAATGACTATCACAAAAGGTGGAAGGATTTCCCAGTGCCTCAGAATGTGCTTACCAGTTCCGGTTTGTCTGACATTATTTATCTGGCATAAATGTGAGTCCAGACGCTATAAGTGACAATAATTCTGTATGGAACTGTATAAATAAAAGGAAAAATTGAGTTAATTGTGGAGTTGTGCCTGAGTTTCCCAACTTTTACCCACAACATTCCCATGTGTTTTATTGTGCAGTGTGCAGCACACCTGTGAGTTCTATGAACTCATGCTGAGTAATAATAATGAATAAGGACTGTGTGATATCAGCCCAGTCTCTCTAGTCAACATGTAAGATACAATAGCTTGGAGCTCTTAAGTTCTCCCAAGTAATCTTGGGGCTTTAGTCTTTCACTCCTGGCTCTTATCTGATCCTCCACTGCACCCATGTGGTGCCAACAGTCTACTGACAGTCCATTGGATTCAAGGATACTGTGCCTGCATCCCCCAGCAGCACAGCAGCACAGCAACATGTTCTTCCTGGATGTGACACGGTGCGTGCACTGTGCACAGATGAAGCTAGAATATTCAGTAGCAAGGCAGGTTCATTTTGCCTGGCTGTGCTTGGATCAAGACTGTCTCCAGCTGTTCCCAGCACAATAGGTGAGCTCCCCCTGGAACATTGGGCACCTGTACAAAAAATAAGTTCAATTTCTGCAATTTATGACTTTCCTGCCTGGTCAGAAGATTTCAGAAGTCAACAACGGACTCAGCCAGATGGCCCTGATCCTTCAGGTATTTTTCATAAGGGCACTCAGCTTAGAACCAGGCAAATGGTTTCCAGTGCCATGAATTCGCTCCAACAGCTTGTGGGGGATTCACAGGTCAACTCCTTGCCTTGTTTCCAGCACATTTGTGAGTAGCCTCTTATTATTATTCCAGGGAGACTTTGCACAATTTATCCACCATTGCGGGAACCTAAGCACATATCATGGTCCCCCCATCTCCCTCCACCATGTGTGCATCTGCACAGATATATACTGGCTGTGTGGCTGTTTCATTTCCAATGCTCAGGCTTTCCCAGAACTGAAAACAATCAGCTTCTGTGCTTCTCTCTAGGCACTGAGCTTCATTATGTAGAATAGAAAGAGAGAGGGAGGGAGGGGCTCCTCTTACAGTGCTTAAAATCGCTGACGTTTTGGTCTTGGCTGGCCTGACAGTACATTGCAGACCTAATACAGAATGTCCTCTTGGACTCTTTTCTACCCTCTTCTTTTTTGCTTAGAAATGGCTGGAAAAGTTTTTCCTGAGCAAATCTAGAACATGTTTTCATCCTGGTTTTCTGTTGTTTTCCTTTGTAATGTATTGACCCCCAAAATGCTCTTGTGAAAACATGAGCTCGGCCTAGACAAACACAGCAGATCGTTAACAGTTCCCTGCCGCCTTTTATCATCCATCTCCCAGTTAATGAGGGAAAGCACAAGAGGGCAGCCAGGTGGGATGGTAACCTGGTCAGAATTCCTCTGCTGCCTCAGCCGCTCACAGGCCATGTTTGCCTTCCCTACAGCCTCTGGTGCTGATTGACCCATGAGAGTTATATAGTGCATGAGTGGCCAGAAAGGTGTAACTTGCACAGCACACCCAGGAAAACAGGGTAGGTTATATGGGAAGAGAAGTAGGCTAATGCCCCTTTGGGCATCACCCAGAGGGCAGTGGTGTGTTTTGGCTGTGCACAACACATTCAAAGTTGGCATGGAAGGGGTGTGGCCACACTAAAAGGAGGTGGAGCCAAGGGAAAGAGGCCTGCACTTTGCTTCTCCATATGCATGTTTGCAATCCATGTACAGGGTGTACATTCAAGCTGCCCCAGGTGCCTCTAACTTACCTCTCTCCAAAAATGGGACTAAAGGACCAACTCCTGCCCTCAGGAAACTAGCTGATTAGCTCTGTTCCAAAACATAGTGATAATTTTTCAACTAGAATTTCTGCTAATGATGTTTAACATTGCTCCCTCTGGGACAAATTCATCCCCAGTGTAATCCCATCAAGGAAAACAGGGTTTACACTAGGGATTAATTTAGTCCCACTTCCCTATGTGAAACAAATGGAAGCTCAGTTCCTTTCATCCCTCCTTCCCTTTACAAGTAAGGAACATAAACTCTGGCAAATCAAGTGAAAAAGTATAATTAAGCAGGCCAAAAAAGAATGTGAAGAGCAACTAGCAAGACACAAAAACGAACAGCAAAACATGTTTTAAGTACATCAGAAGCAGGAAGCCTGCCAAACAATCAGTGGGGTCACTGAACAATCAAGTTGTTAAAGGAGATCAAGGAATACAAGGGTGCGATGGAGAAGCTAAATGTATTCTTTGCATCAGTCTTCACTACAGAGGATGTGAGCAAGATTCCCACGCCCAGAACCATCCCTTGGGTACAGTGAATCAGGACGGCCGCCCTGGGCCCCACACTTTGTGTGTCCCCATGCTTCGATAAAATCATAAGGCGATGGGTGGGGAGGTGAGGCGGGGGGCGGTCAGGCAAGCAGGGTGAGAAGGCAAACGGGAAGGCCAGGGCCAGGCGGGCACGTGGGCGGAGGGATGGTTTTTCTCCATATGGATATCTATGCAAAGCTTCCCTGACTTAAACATTTCTCATCATTTAGGGGAACAATTTATTGCCACCTCATCGTAAAGCAGGGGTTGGCAATCTTTGGCACGTGGCTCCCACTGGCTGCGGTTCGCCGTTCCAGGCCAATAGGGGCGGCGGGAAGCGGCACGGGCCGAGGGATGTGCTGGCTGCGGCTTCCTGCCACCCCCATTGGCCTGGATAGGCGAACTGCGGCCAGTGGGAGCTGTGATCGGCCGAATCTGTGGACACGGCAGGTAAACAAACTGGCCTGCCCCGCCAGGGGGCTTACCCTGGTGAGCCGCGTGCCAAAGGTTGCCGACCCCTGTCATAAAGTATTTGTTTTGTATTTTAAAGGTTGACATGGTATGGGGACCATCCTGATTTTCAATTTCAAATTGGACCTAAAATTATTAAAACTCTTGGCTATCACAGGGGAAGTGCCCTTTTGGGGGCATTTGTGAAGTTCTTGTTGTTTACTTGCTTAGCACCAACAATGTGCTCAGTGTTGCACGGGAGAAAAGTAAAGACAGACCCTGTCCCAAAGAAATTATAAGAGACACAGACAAGGTGGCTTACATTGGGTTGAGTCTGTTGATGAGGTTGTTCTATGAGTCTCCAACATAAGCAACCAGGACCAGATGGTATTCATCCAAGAGTTGTGAAGGAACTCAAATATGAAATTGCAGAACTACTAACTGTGGTATATAACCTATCACTTAAATCACCCTCTGTACCAGATGACTGGAGGATAGCTAATGTAACATAGACTTATAAAAACACCTAGCAATTACAGGCCAGTAAGCCAAACTTCAGCACCAGGCAAATTAGTTGAAACTATAGTAAAGAACAGAATTTTCAGACACATAGATGAACACAATTTGTTGGGGAAGAGTCCACGGTGGCTTTTGTAAATGGAAATCATGTCCCACCAATCTTTTAGAACTCTCTGAGGGTGCCAACAAACATGTGGCTAAGGGTGATCCAGTGGATATAGTGTATTTGGGCTTTCAGAAAGCCCTTTGTCAAACTCCCTCCCAAAGGCTCTTAAGCAGGGCCGCCCAGAGGATTCAGGGGGCCTGGGGCAAAGCAATTTCAGGGGCCCCTTCCATACAAAAAAGTTGCAATACTATAAAATACTATATTCTCGTGGGGGCACCTACGGGGCCCGGAGCCTGGGGCCAATTGCCCCACTTGCCCCCCCTCTGGGCAGCCCTGCTCTCAAGCAAAAGAAGTAGTCATGTGATTATGTTATGGGGAAAAAAGAGTTAATAACAGGCTCTTCCGTCTATCAGAGAAAGGTATGAAACAATAGAGTGGCTAAAAGCTAGATAAAATCAGACTGGAACTAAGATGTACATTTTAAACAGTGACAGTAATTAACCATTGGAACAACTTACCAAGGGGTGGTGAATTCTCCATCACTGACCATTTTTAAATCAAGATTGGATGTTTTTCTAAAAAAAAATTGCTTCTCTAGGACTTATTTTGGGGAAGTTTTATGGCCTGTGATATATGGGAGGTCAGACTAGATGATCGTAATGAATCTATGAGAATCTCAGTTTTCATTTGTAGGATGAGGAAAAAAGCTTGTAAATGTGACTCAATGATTAGAAGGTAAATAAAAAAGAATCTAATATATTATTTTTTTAAAATATAATTATTTTTAAGACAACGTCATGAATTTTTGGTAAGTGCTGACTCATGATTTTAACACTTGGGGATGACAGTACTGTAGCAGCTAAAAAGGGATATGAACCCAGCTCCCAGTCCTGGTTATTGATACAAGTAATCCAGAGTCTATGCCTACAAGTCATGAGACCTCTGCAGAAATGGATGGAATTTTAACCCAGGTATCTGAAGGATTCCCTTGTGCCCTAGGGAATTTTTGCCAGTCTTTTATAGAGAGGGTTGCAACAAATAGAAATATAATGGTAGCGGACATCAAGATGGGAGACTTAGACACCGCCAAATAAGTTTAGCTCTGTCTGTCCTTTAATGAAGTCTTTACAACAACTTTGGTTAAAAAGTAGGGATGAGCCTGAGGCACAAACATTTGATCTTGATCCAGCTCTGAATTTTGGTAAAATTTAGGAATATTTGGATCTAGGGTGTTTCTCTCCAGCCTTCCCAGCCCTCCCCTTCACACCCCAAGAGCCCCCAACATCGGTTCACTAGTTCTCATAAGTGCTCTATATGACCAGCATTTGAGGAGCCATAGGTTGGAGATCTATGGAGGAAAATACTGCTTCTGCTGCCTAGGTTTCTGCAGTGCTTCCCATGGGCAGCATCTCAGACAGCTCATGTTGGAGACTCATAGAACAACCTCATCAACAGACTCAACCCAATGTAAGCCACCTTGTCTGTGTCTCTTGTAATTTCTTTGGGACAGGGACCGTCTTTACTTTTCTCCCGTGCAACACTGAGCACATTGTTGGTGCTAAGCAAGTAAACAACAAGAACTTCACAAATGCCCCCAAAAGGGCACTTCCCCTGTGATAGCCAAGAGTTTTAATAATTTTAGGTCCAATTTGAAATTGAAAATCAGGATGGTCGCCATACCATGTCAACCTTTAAAATACAAAACAAATACTTTATGACAGGGGTCGGCAACCTTTGGCACGCGGCTCACTAGGGTAAGCCCCCTGGCGGGGCAGGCCAGTTTGTTTACCTGCTGTGTCCACAGATTCGGCCGATCACAGCTCCCACTGGCCGCAGTTCGCCGATCCAGGCCAGTGGGGGTGGCAGGAAGCCGCAGCCAGCACATCCCTCGGCCCGTGCCACTTCCCGCCGCCCCTATTGGCCTGGAACGGCGAACCACAGCCAGTGGGAGCTGCGATCGGCCGAACCTGTGGACGCGGCAAGTAAACAAACCGGCCCGGCCCGCCAGGGGGCTTACCCTGGCGAGCCACGTGCCAAAGATTGCCAACCCCTGCTTTACGATGATGTGGCAATAAATTGTTCCCCTAAATGATGAGAAATGTTTAAGTCAGGGAAGCTTTGGGTAGATATCCATATGGAGAAAAATATAGCTTGTTGCTCTTCATAGTAGAGTCCGCTCACTGTGTTCAATTCCAGCTGGCTGCCGACATTCACTGTTTACTGAACAGCTTGACAAGCGTGTAAATTATTCACAACACTTTGCACAAACTTTAGATGTTCTGATCTTTGTGCTGTCCTTGTCACTTTCTCCCTCCCAGGACCAAATTAATGACTGTTGAGTATGGAGAGCGTCTAGCCACAACTGTCCCACAATCCTCTTTCCACATTACCCATTCTCCTCTTGGGTTGCCTGAACGTACAAGGCGACTCTGCAGTGTTAACAGCTGTGAAGCAGATGCAGGCAGTCTCAGTCACGTGAGCTGATGCTTGCGTTTAGTACTGGCCTCTCTCAGGATTTCTCAGCTGCTCTGGACAGTTGAGCATAAATGTATCAAGGGCAGAACATTAAAGGAATATCTGCTGTTTCAAGATGCAGTTTAAATTCTTGAAAAGCAAATAATAATAATTAATAACACATGGTATTAACGATGGAAGTATGTTCTTATGGTTACAACGTGGGATTGTGAATCCAGCCATCCTGGCTCTATTCCTAGTTCTGCCACTTATTTGCTGTGTGACCTTTGCCAAGTCATTCAGCTGTCTGCGCCTCTCTTTCGCCGTCTATAATGTTGGATGATGAAACTTACCTATTTCATAGACATACTGTGAAGCTCAGCTAGTTAAGGTTTGTAAAGTGCTTTGACATCCTCAGGCATCAGTTCCAGAGAACAATAATGACAACAACCTATAATTCCGGATCTTAAAAGTAGAAAATTGCACTTGAAAGCCGCTAGTTGCACACACAGCTAGTCGATGTAAGCGGATGATCCTGTCACTCTTCCCTCGTAGGTCTTCCTCCTTCCCTCTATTTTCTGTTTGTTTTATATCTACCTTTCATCTTGCTTTTAACTACACTGCCTTACACTATGCTAATCCACCTTTAGCTAACACACGCCTTGCCAGGCAAGCCGCCATTTCCTACAGGGTTAAAATGCCAGCTCTACCGGCTCACTATCCTTGCTTCTTCCTTAAACCTTCTCTTCCTTTTCATAGAGGAAAAGCTGAACTGGAGCTGTCTCATGTGAGACATTGTTCTCCCTTCACTAGCTGAGCTTAAAGGGCCATGTGCTGGTGACAGCTTATCTTTCTATCTGTGGGGTCTGCGTTTCACCAGCACTTTTTATCAGACGCTGTCTGTTCCCGGCAAATATATTTTTTTAAATTTTCTACATAACTCTATGCCTCCAGCAGTGACAGGGTACACCTACCCAGTGCTATGGCTATGAATCATTTACAACACACCCAGCTGCAATATAAATGCCAAGGGATTTGAACTTGAGGCCTTACCTCCCCACTGTCTGCTCTCAGTGCAAGGGGCGTGTCTTTAACATAAACATATATAACGTGTGTGTGCATGTGAGAGAGAGAACAAATACTACATGACCGAAGTGCAGTCACGTTGCTCTGCTAGGTGTTCAGATGCTATAGTGATTAGCATGGTACAAGAATCTATATAGAATAGAATCTCTAATTTCTGTGATTATCATAGGCTAGGTCTACACTACCCGCCTGAATCGGCGGGTAGAAATCGATCTCTTGGGGATCGAATTATCGCGTCTCGTTGCGACAATCGATCCCCGAATCGACACTCTTACTCGACCAGCGGAGGTGGGAGTAAGCGCTGTTGACGGGGAGCCGCGGAGGTCGATTTTGCCGCCGTCCTCACAGCGGGGTAAGTCGGCTCCAATAGGTCGAATTCAGCTATGCTATTTGCGTAGCTGAATTTGCGAATCTTAAATCGACCCCCCCCCCCCCCGTAGTGAAGACCTGCACATAGAGTGGAAATATTGCCCAACCCAGACCCATAGATTCAGATCTATTATATATTTTATTTTTTAAATATTGCCCAACCCAGACCCATAGATTCAGATCTATTATATATTTTAATGTGAATTTTGCAATAGTGTCCTGGACTGCGGTCCCACTGCGGTAGGGTGACCAGATGTCCCAATTTTATAGGGACAGTCCCGATTTTGGGGTCTTTCTCTTATATAGGCTCCTATTACCCCCCACCCCCGTCCCGATTTTTCACACTTGCTGTCTGGTCACCCTAAACTGCGATAGGTGCTGTATAGACTAAGCCTCTACTGGAGCAGCAGTAAAACTTGGCGGATGTGAGTTTGCACTGAAAGTCAAAATGCCCAAGGTTTAGTTCAGTTTAGCATCCAGGAGTTTGTCTCAAGTTTATCCAAACATCTCCTAACTCCATGTTCTGGGCATACAGAAATAATATTTGCTACTTGAGAGATCAGTCCCTGCTAACCTCTCAGGTATCATTGCAAATGGGAAACTGGGCACAGATGCTGAGCTTGTCTGAGGCTGCTGGAGAAGTTCTTAGAGCAGCATTCAGGACTCAGGAATTACTGACTGCCTGTCCCATGCTCAGACAATTAGACCATGCCTCTCTCCCTACTATCACTTCCTCGGGCTTTCTCATGGGATTACCGGTGCTTCTGCGTTCCGTACAAGTCACAGATAGTGGGTTTAGGAAGAAAGCTCATTTTGTAGCTAAATCATCAGACTAGGATTTGGAGATTTGGTTTCTATTCCCAGCTCTGTCACTGACTGGTTGTATGATGTCAGGAAACTCACGTTAGCCCAAATGACCCAGCCTTTTATTTTTGGGAACAGAAGGCTTTGGTTCTACCAGACCTTACTGTTAGTGCAAGTGGTAGCGTGACCAGACATCCCAATATTCTTGGGACTGTCCCGATAGTAGGAGCTTTGTCTTATCTATGCAAATATACCACCACCACCCCTGAAAAAAAGTGTCCCAATTTTTTACACTTGGTATCTGGCCACCCTAACAAATGGCACCAGATCAGGGAGAGAAACACAATCAACATAGAAAAAAATATTCTAGCAAGATCCACTAGAGGCCACCATTGTACTCTTTAACGACTCCAGTGTTTCCATCACTGGTTTGGTTTGACTCCCAGGCACTGTCATCACTGTGGTTTGTGTTTGCTTTCTTTTTGGTGTTGTCATATTTTGGCATATGGACTATTACAAATGGATGTGCAGCAGAGCAGTGCTTGATGCACATGGGGATGAGGGAGGGGGAAATAGGTGGCTTTATCTTACCTGTTCTCTCCTCTAATCCAAAGGCTGGACCATCTCTAACTTGTGCTGATGTATAATAGCTGCCAAGAGATTGCTGGGACACATTGTACTCCAGCCTTGCCCTATAAGGCAGCTTTAAATCCCTGCTGAAGCAGTGCAAAGAGAACTAAAGGGATGGGCTAAGGTCCAGGGCTATCACTCTCCTTCACTAGCACATGATGCTATTTCTTCTACCTTTTGACACTGGCCCATTGCTCCCCAGGCCCTCCATAGCTCTTACCTGGCATTCCATTTGGGTGTCAAACACACCATTATTTTTGGTTTGTGCTGGGCCCTATCGAGGCTGTGAACTGTCTGGACATGTACCAAAAGGCTATGGAAAAAGGATGGAACACGGATTGTACATTAAAGTCCATAAAAAAAATATTTTTTCTGCTGCAATTTCAGAGCACAGGTCCTTTTGTCCATAGCTCACCATGTAGCAATATGTGCAGAGCCTTTAGAGTTTTTAATGAGTTGGCTCTGTGAAAATTAAGTGGTGCTTTTATTTATTTGTATGTAATGAAGGAAGAGTCACTAGGGGAATTAAAAAATATTTCAGTTGCTACTTTTTCCCCTTTAAAATGATTAAATAAATGACTAACAACGGGGAAGAAAATAGGTGACACTATGCGACCCTGGAAATAAACCAGTGATGATTTTCTAAAAAACGGTTTTAACACGTTATAAGGACCAGATGCCTGTGATTTTTGTTGATTAAATGGTGATAGATAAAAATGTGGCTGCTTATTTTAAAAATAATTCAATCTGGCATTTTGGGAGCCTATATCTTTTGGCTTTATGGTGGTGAACTTGACTTTGCTATTCGGTAACCCTTAGCAATGGAAAGAGTGAAGGTCAGATTGCTCTGTCACTGAGCTTTGACTGAGGTGTTGTGCCTACGGCTGCCAGAATCGTAATGAAATGTGTGTGAGCATGCATGCTCATGTATGTGCAACAATGCCCTCTACTGGTTGGAAAATGTTACATGGATCTATCCGCTGTCTCTATTGGCCTAACGAGCGTTGCACCCCCCTTAGCTCATCAGGTAGAAGAACCACAGTCAGGAAGAAACTTTATGAGCTACATTAGTGTGTGTGAAAGAGAGAGAAATGGGGAGGCTGTTTAAATCTAAAACACCCAACAATGGCCATTGTGGGAGTCATGATACTAGACTAGATGGATCACTGTTCTATGCTTCTCTCTACCTTGCATTATCATGTTCTATATCAGGAATCGGCAACCTTTGGCCCGCAGCTCACCAGGAAAAGCCGCTGACGGGCCAGGATGGTTTGTTTACCTGCCACGTGTGCAGGTTCAGCTGATCGCAGCTCCCACTGGCCGCGGTTCGCCGTCCCAGGCCAATGAGGGCTACGGGAAGGGCAGACAGCACATCCCGTGGCCCGCGCTGCTTCCCGCAGCCCCCATTGGCCTGGGACAGTGAACTGCAGCCAGTGGGAGCTACGATCGGCCGAACCTGCGCACGTGACAGGTAAACAAACCATCCTGGCCCGCCTGCGGCTTTCCCTGGCAGGCCGCATGCCAAAGGTTGACGATCCCCATTCTATATACAAAGATTGGCAGATTTTTAAATGACTGTGCAACATTCTGGTAAGATAATGCCTAGCAGATTCTTTTCTGGCTCAATTACTGACTCATATGAGTCCGTAAATAAAGGGGCTACTTGTGCAGTAGAACCTCAAAGTTACGGACAGCTGTCAGAACTTACCCTTGGCGACCAGGTCTGTGGCAGTCGCCGAGGGGGAGGATCTCTTCATGGAGCCCCTGCTACATTCCCCCCATCTCACTGTGCAGGTGGTGTAGTCCCCCTTGGTGCGCCAGAGGTTAGTCCTGGCTGGTACCACCAGGATTGGACAGGGTGGACCCTCTAGTGTAGGTTTAACACAGTACTATACTGTATTTGCTTTTTTTTGGGTCCCTGCTGCTGCCTGATTGTGTACTTCTGGTTTCAAAATAAGGTGTGTGGTTGACTGGTCAGTTCGTAACTCTGATGTCCGTATCTTCACTGCCAATTACATCTACCTTCCTAGTAGTTTAGTCTTTCAATATACACCTGTGTCTGCCATGGCACACCATATTGTATGTATGCAAACCATACATACAATAATAATTGCTGGAGTAATTGCTTGCTCTCCTGCTTAAAACAAGCAAACAAAGAAACACACACACACTTTTTGAAAACTAAAAAGGGCCATTAGGCAGCGCCATAACACTCATCCATCTGATAATGATCACCCAATGGCCCTGATGTTACATTTCTTTATAGTGGTCACCAGCACAGTAAGACACAAACATTTAAGCAGTGCCCTTCTGAGCTTCTGTAGCTGTGTCTTAACCTCCCCTTGACACTCCCAGCAAACTATATCCCTCCAGAGACTTCAGAGAACATCATTAGATGACTCCTGCTCATTCTGCAGCATTTTTGGGGGTGTTGGCCTGGCTGGCAGGGTATTAGAGTTCAAGTTTCTCCCTCCCTGTGCTGTCAGGGACTAGCGCAATGGAAGCAACATGCTCAGCTGCTAGAAGTAGGAAGCACATCACCTCACTTTCAAGACATCCCTTGTGGTTGCTGCTCAGATCTATGCCAATGGGCTCCAAGGGTGTCATATCCAGTCTCCTTGGCTGGAAGCAGGGTCACTGTTACCCAGATCTGTTAAAAGGCTGTGACAAAACCCAAAGATTGCTCCCATGCAGAGATTTTAGTTACAAACCAAGGGCCAGATTTTTAGACTCAGTTGGGTACAACAATGCACTGGCATGATCTGCACAATCATGTGCCACACTGCACAAGCAACCCAATGAATCCTGTGTGGGAACAATCAGTTAAATGTCCGTCGTGCAGTTATCAGAATGTGAATGCTGTTGTGGTAAATGAGCATGCAAATTCTGCAGGTGCATTTTTGGAAATAAATTTTATTTAAAAAAATTAAGTTTTTTTTTTTTTTAAACATGCACATAACCATCTGACTGGTCTTTCACATGTTCATTTCAATATGTACATTTGGAAACATCTGGTCCCAAATGTTATCCTGTTTCCAATTCTTCCAATGAAAACTGCAGGTAGCCTCACCCTGAAGTAGTCTGGCCCCAATCACAGTTGAAAGAATGTCTGGGAACTCACTTTCCTTGTGTTTAAAAGACATTTGTGTAAGAAGCTTAATGTGAGCCCAGGTGACATTATGGCTAACAAAGAGATGTTCTGCATGGTCTAACTTTCAGAATCAGATACAGTGTGCCTGGGAATGCCTGTGGTTTCAACAGTCACGCAGGACAATCCTTCAGGCACGCAGACTGGAGCTACAAAAAGTTTTATTGACACTTGGTCACGTGTTCAAACTACCCAACCCATGGAGGAGGAGATCTGTTCCTTCATCCTCATAAAGGTCTTCAACTGCTCTCCATAAATCAATAGATTAATCAAAAGCATAGCAAGCCAAATTCATGTCTGGTGTAAATTCATTGGCTTCAGTAGGAGTTGGGAGCATTCAGCACCATACCAAGTTGCTCAGTGCTTGGCAGGATTGAGTCTTTTGTTGGCACTGTCAGCAGAGGCCAAGGTCTGAATGGACCATAAAGAGTGAACTTCCCTCTGTGCTCTAGGGGAGCTCCCTTCAGCTCAGGGCTGAGTCACATTGGCTGTGTGGGGACAGCAGGAAACTTGGCTTTGCTGTACTTGTCCTGTAGATAGGTTGAGCACTTTAATCACTCCTTGGCCGACAAACCTGTGCTTGCATTTTTTTGCTTTCTGGGTATTTATTTTTTCCAAGAGGGTGAAACTAAACTCAGGTATAGCGAGAATGCCTAACCATTGTTTTTGCATGTGGTGGGTCTGACCAGTATCTTCTGGGATAGGATCACATTCATGTGGACACAGATCACAAGCTAAAGGGCTGTAGACACAACATTTCGATCCAAGTTTAAACCCTCAGTTAAAGCTTTTGCTTTGGCCTGTTATAGACAATAGGACCCAATTGTATAATTCTGACCCAGAATTGGGTTCAGGTTCCAAACCCCATCTTCCAATGTGGGAGGGTTGGTGAGGGTGGGTGTTAAGAGGAGGGTTCAGATCCAGAGTTTGTGTTTGGACCCATCTCAACCACAAATATGTGAGAGCTATTTCCAAAAATGTGTTTAGCCCCAATCACCTCTAAACAATGTTAAGGAAAACTAAAATGTGTAACTTGCATCGACAGTACCAAGAAGACCCCCTGATATTCACTTCTGAATTTCTGTCCAGAGAATCAGTACCATAAGAAAGTGACTACTGGGGCCCTCAGGCTGCCTTTGTGTGATTGAAAAGTGGTATGTCCAGAGCAGAGATGTACTCATATGGAGGGTGCACTTCATACTCTCCAAATCATTGATCTGTCAGGATAGCAAAGCATAGAGGGATTAATTTAAGAAAAGCACTGAACATACTGCATGGTGGAACTCCCATACCTTTGTCTACAATGAAACTCAGCCCACTTTTACCATGTAAGTTCTTTGGGGCAGGGACCATCTCTTACTGGTGTTTGTACAACATTTCACACAACAAGTCTCTGATCTCAGCCAGGGCTTCTAGGTGCCTCTGTAATACAAACAATTAATAGTAATAATAATAAGCAATAACACACACTCTGCTTATACAGATCCTCACACATGTCTAGCCAGGGCTTAAGATGTCCTGTGTAGCCCTCAAAAGAACAGAGAAGTCAAATGCCTCATAAGTCATTGGATTTGGTGCAGTATCTGCAGTAAATTCCTAGCCAGCTAACAACAGGGAATCATAGAAACTAGAGATGGAAGACCCCTATTTGATCATCTAGCCTATTCCTTCCCCGTGCAGCTATTTTTCATTACTTTGTCCATTCTAGATTTAAATGGCCCACCCAATGCATCTTCCACTGCCTCCTTTGAGAAACTATTCCACAGTTTACCAGACTGGGGACCACTCAAGACATATTAAATAACCAAATGACCTTGAAGTAAGCTACCCTTGGATTGATTTACTGTGCGCGGTCAAGAATGCGTTATGATGACAGATTTTGCTACTCTGATTACTGAGAAACAGATCACTTGCACACAACAGCAGCTGCCATCAGTGAATGCTGCAAAGCACAGCTTGCCCAGCATGGGATTCCAGCGATCGTAACTACAGAAAATCGACCTCAATTTACCTGTCAGGAATTTTCAGTTTGCTATATCATAGGAATTTGAACATGCCATATCCCTACCTCAGTACAGCCTGTGTAATGGCAAAAAAGAAGCTGCAACCCAGGCTGCCAAGAAACGACTAACAAAGGGTCTAGGACAGTGTTTCTCAATGACTGTTCCGTGGACCGGCACCAGTCCCTGAGATCTCCCTGACACAGTTTAGGAAAGCAGCAGGCTCGTCCCTGGTATCAAAAAGGTTGAGAAACACTGGTCTAGCAGAGACCCCTGAAAAGTATTACTGAACTGGAGATAAGCACTGACAGGAGACAAGGACACCAATCCTCTCTAACAGTGGTGGGCCATCAGGGTTATCCGCTGACGGGCCGCAAGACAGTTTGTTTATATTGACCATCCACAGGCATGGCTGCCCGCAGCTCCCAGTGGCTGCTTATTTTAAAGTGATAGGAATGGAATTGATCAAAGTAGCTGAAGGCACAGTATTAGCCCCATGGTGGAATCCCTCTAGCCCCCAGGGATCGGCAACCTTTGGCACATGGCTCGTCAGGGTAAGCACCCTGGCGTGCCAGGCTGGTTTGTTTGCCTGCTGCATCCGCAGGTTCGGCCGATCGCGGCTCCCACTGGCCGCAGTTCACCACTCCAGGCCAATGGGGGTGGTGGGAAGCGACATGGGCCAAGGGATGTACTGGCCACCGCTTCCTGCCGTCCCGATTGGCCTGGGATGGTGAACCGCGACCAGTGGGAGCTGCGATCGGCCGAACCTGCAGACGCAGCAGGTAAACAAACCGGCCTGGCCTGCCAGGGTGCTTACCCTGGCGAGCCGTGTGCCAAAGGTTGTCAACCCCTGCTCTAGCCTATATCTCTGCCTGTCTTCACTCTGACTTTCACCCTGAAGCTTCTCTTACACAGTAGGTGCACAATGTTGCCACCGCTCAAGATTATATTGCAAGTCTTGTGATATTTGTTTTTGTTTAAAGCCCCAGCTCCTGGAATCAAAAAAACTGCATGAGAATCTTAGCTTTTTCTTTTTTTAATGAAAGTTTTAGCCCTTGTGGATGCCAGGAAAAGCTTGAGAATGTGACCCAAGTGCACTCTAAAGGCTCAGAAACCAGAGAGTCAATAAAAAGACCCCAAAGTGTATTATTGAAGTCCCACAGATTGTGCCATTTTCAGTGATGTCCCCTATTTTCTAATGGGGAATTCTGCTCAAGAATACAGAATATCTCAAAATAGTATGCACTCTTAAGTAATGCACAAAAGGAAACTGACTAGAATTCATTCATTTCCTTTGATGTTAATCTTTCCCCAGAACTGACTGCAAAATCTGACTAGGATTGTTCTCTTTGTAGCTAGCTTCCTCCAGAGCTTGAGACAAAGGAAAACTGAGAACTTCCCTCTGCAGCAAGCTCTTTACACAAGACTTAACCAGATTTCTAATCAATTTCATTTTGCATTTCTGCTCTCTTTGGTATGGCAACCTAAGAGACCTAAATCCAACCCTGCCTGAGTTTGGGTCACAAGTGAAAACTAGATTGGTGATCTCCTATTATTCCTTACTGGACATCTGGCCACATTATAAAATCTTGGCTCAGTACGAGTACAGAACTCAGATACCAACGGGGCTTATAGGACAGTACAGGGGTGTGTTGTTAGAGCTTCTGAGGGAGGTTATGATTAGAATAACAGCTGATGTGGCATTAGCACATCTCCTAGGGCAGGGTTTCTCAAACAGGGGCCGCCGCTTGTGTAGGGAAAGCCCCTGGCGGGCTGGGCCGGTTTGTTTACCTGCTGTGTCCGCAGGTCCAGCCGATCACGGCTCCCATTGGCCGCGGATCGCTGCTCCGGGCCAATGGGGGCTGCTGGAAGCGGCGGCCAGTAAACCCTCGGCCTGCGCTGCTTCCAGCAGTTCCCATTGGCCTGGAGCAGCGATCCGCGGCCAGTGGGAGCTGCGATCAGCCGGACCTGCGGACGCAGCAGGTAAACAAACCGGCCCGGCCCACCAGGGGCTTTCCCTACACAAGCGGCGACCCGTTTGAGAAACTGTGTCCTAGGGCAATAACTAGAGCTAGCACTAGTTCCTCACTTTCACAGGCACTAAACACATACAATTAAAAAACTAAGATAATGTGCAGCCTGTATCATCTGTACCATTAATGTCCAGGGTCTTGTTTTTGTAGCTGCATAAGCTTAATGAACATTTGTTTCGAATCATGGCTGCTTCCTTTGATGGATTCTACTGTGTTGGCTGCTTTCAACCAATCAGTGCCAATGGAGTCATACTACTAATTCCTGCTAATATAGCCAGTTATTCAGAATCTGTGCACAGGCCCAAATTCTACTGTCACACTGGTGCAACTCACACATAAGTCTGTGACATGTGCAATGACTAAGCTCCCTGCAGCTGGTTCCAGGACAAAAAAAAATCTGAAAAACAGAGATCAAATAAAGCATGATTCTCCATTACTTGTTGTTCGCTCTAAAAAACGCAAACGTGGATCTGGTGATGTAAACATTTTTGAAGATGAGTCAAAAAGAAAATGATGTGGGCACACACCCATACTCAGGAAAACTACTGTATGTGCTTCTGTCAATACGTTGTTAATTTGCTGCTATGGGTGGTCACTAAGCAGTGCACCTAATGCATCCAATGCAAGAATTATTGGGGGTGAGGAACTTGGATGCATAGGTTGCACTTTAAAAATAATTTAAAAAACCCATTTCAATGCACAAGTCTTTCATCCCAAGCACCTTGAAGATGGTTGCAATTAAAAAGTATTATTTGGTAATTGGAGCAGAAGGCTGGGAGTCAGGAATTGCAGGGATAGGCACTGGTGCAGCAACAGATGGCAGGGAGTTTATATCTACTCCATTCAGGGGCTGCAGGGGCCTTGTGACCTTCCAGTGCAGGTTATAGTAGCCCTAAAGTCTGCTCTAAACTGAGCCCTGAATTCAACTTAGATTGCAAGCTCTCTGGGACAGAACCAGCACAAAGGGGTCCTGCTCCCAGGGCCTGTGCTTCCATTTCGGCAACCTAGGCGGTTGCCTAGGGCACCAGGATTTGGTGGGGGCAGCAACTCGGCGGCGGGAGGGGGTCCTTCCGCGCTCCGGGTCTTCGGCGGCAATTCTGCGGCGGGTCCTTCACTCGCTCCGGGACCCGCCGCTGAAGTGCCCCGAAGACCAGGAGCGCTGAAGGACCCCCCCGCCGCAGAATTGCCAACGACGACCGGGAACGCAAAAGGACCCCTTCCTAGGGCGCCAAAAACCCTGGTGCCGCTCCTGCCTGCTCCATGACTGAGGTTCCTATATGCCACTGCAATATTAGTAATAAAAGAGCCCTATGGGACTTTGCAGAGGGATGGAATTTCAAGGGTGCCCAGGCCGTGCTCTTTCACTTAACTCACCCCTCCCTCTCGTCCCCAGACCTGCCCACACCTCATCTGTGTGATACTTCCCCTGCCATCCCATCTGGACCTCTATTGCCCAGACCTAATGTGCAGGTGGTATAGAGCTGACGGAGTTGACTCTTCCCCTGAAATCAAGATCCTCATGTGCCAGTGGTATTCCTGGTGGGCTGGGTTATGTCTACTCTAGAGCCGCTTTGAGCTAGCCTGCCTGATGAAAAGGGCTGGAGTCCAACAAAGAATTGGGCCTTTCAGTTTGAGTCCCCATTCTGTTGTGATCTTAGGCATCTCACTTGAGCTCTCCGTCCATCAGTAAAATGGGCAGAACACTTACTTACCTCATAGGTAGGAAATGAAGGTTAACCTGTTTAGAAAGCACTCAGAGGTCCTCAGAGCCAATGTACTATAACCCGGTCCCTAGTTCACCTACATCACAAAATCACTGCCGTTTTATCCAATTGGCAATATCTACTTGATAGAGAACAGCAGTGCTGAGGCTGCTGGAGGTGAATTGACACACCTTCTCCATTACAGGGGACTTCATTGTAGAGAACGTTGCAATTAGGGTACAATCTCTCAGGAGACTGCTTAGCTTTGCCTTCTCTCATTCAAAAAACTTCCTGAAAGCGTTTACAGCTGTTGTGTGTGTGTGTAAATGCATAGTGGGTATGTGAGAGAGAAAAAGAGAGAAAGACTTGTGATGTATGGGGTTGTCTGCTGTATACCTAGCTGCTAAAGCAGAAACATTCCCTTGATTGAAGTCTAAGTGGGGAAAAATATATTTTTCCATATGCTATATGGAAAGATTTATTCAGCTGTTACCATGCCACCTTGTTATTGTGTTTGTCCTTATGGGCTGGGTTGGGTCAGTGCTTCCATGGGACACAGAGGTGCTGCAGGAAGTGGGGTTTCACTAGGTGGCACTCTTTCCTATAAGTCAACAATGTGTTGCTGGACTTCCTGTCTGTTAGGTGAGAGATAAAAATAAGGGTCTGACTAGTCATACCCATTAAAGAACTCATGGCACCTTTTCACAAGGGAAGAGGGATTAACCTAGGTTTCATCAAATTAAAAGTTGGGTCCGTATAGCGGCCATACCAATCCGCCTTCCCCCCCACCCCATCCCTTGCAGCTTCAGTTGGGAAAGTTATTCTTCTCATCTTGTTCTTCTACACCGTCACGTAATCTTGTGTGGTAAAAGGGCAGAAGTGTTCCAAACCGAGAAGTGACTGTGTCACTCCAGTGGTGAAATGATTCTTGTGCACTATGTCAGGGCCTGATCAGTCTTCCAGGTCAGTTAAAATGACTCTTGCCGTTGACTTAAAGGGGCACAGGATCAGCCCATATTTAGCACAGTGCTCTAGGTTCTTTCGGACAAAAGCTGCTCTAGTGAGGTAATGATTTCTAGTGGCTAGTGGGACTAGAAGACAGGAAATAGGTGCTGCTAGCCTTGGCTTTGCTGCTAACTTGTGGGTTTGACAAGTCACAACCTTTCTGAGCCACATTTTCCTTGCAGTGGAAGTCAGGGCTGCATTTGGCCCTCTGTGCCATAGTCTCCCAATATGTCTGATAGGGGATAATCATATGTACTCAACTCATAGGGTTGTTGTGAGGGTTACAGAGGTCTGAGAATCACTGCAGAAAAAATGATACAATATGTGCATCTAATCTGTGAGCAGCTCAAACACGACAAAATGAGTCCTTCCCTCGGCAGGGATCACTTATACGGTGCATGCAACAGAATGTGGTGGTGGTGGGTACATGTGCGCCACATTTATTTGCACAGGATCACATTTCACTGCTACAGAGTGTATGATGCCAGAAACACTAGAAGGAGATGCTTTATAATAGCCAGAGGAGGGAATGTTAGAAATGTAACACAAACTGAAACACACAACTGAAGCTAAAGTTTAGTGGGTGAAAGTTATTTCCTTCAAATAAAAATAAATCCAGGTCTTTAAAAAGTTGACCACGTTTCTTTAACTTCAATAAAGCAGCACAGTATTATAATTAATTAGAATTCAGAGAGCAGCTGAATAAACTGGAAAAGGTCGCACATGAGGGAGAAACATCAAGGTGAAATGTAGGTGATAAAACTCACTAGAAGTACCTTCCTGGAATCAAAACAAGGCTTCTCGGGCCTTGGGAGACCAGCGATCTCTCTTCCCAGTCTGGAAAAAGCTGTAATTTCTCCGTCAAAAAACAACAAATCACAATTTGTTATTCAATGCATAAATTGTACAGGAAAACAGGTGGAATCCTGGTCCCACTGCAGTCAATTTCAAGATTCTGACCAGGATTTCACTTCAGGCACTTTGAAGGTCTCCCGTACTGTTTACTCCCACCCCTGAAAGTCCACGTGGACCACAAATCCCTGCCTGAGAACCTCTAAATTAGAAAGTCCAGTTTAGAGATAAAAATGTATTGGGACAAAATACTGAGATCTGTGCTCATTTCCCTCCCTCCCACCCCCGAGGTTTTTCCTGGGGCAAAAATGCCATTGACTTCAATGAAGTGAAACGGAGTAAAAACTAAGTGAAAACTTCAGGATTTAGCCCATTGTAAGGGTAGGATGGTCTTCCGTGTGCAGCTAACCTGTGCTTTCCCCTGCATTTGACCAGACTCTATATACCTTTTGAGAAACATTTTATTTTTTGTGCCATATGAGTGTGTGAAACATCAGATATGTCATCTGCCTGATGCAGATGCCTTTTGTGTAGCTCCAGTGGTGCAAAGGGGCTTAAAGCTGCTGGGGAATCCCTGACACAGGGAAAATCCCCAAGTGGTATAACATAAATATAGCCAGCTATACATCATTCTCTGCCTGCCCAGCTAGTAGGAGGCACACCGTGGGTGAGTCAGAATGCGCTTTGCTCTTGTTGAGTTTGGACCCAGAGGTACATGGGATTGTTTTAGAAAGCATAACTGGAGTAGCCCTGCAGCTGCTCTAATCCGTGCTCCCCACAATTTGGAATGATGGAAAGGTCTGACAGTGTCACCCCCACTTCTCAGGTATGCCAGCAAATTGGTAGTACACTTGCATATCCAAAGAGGACCTACATTTAGAAGAGAATTCTTAGATGTGGGTTCCACTGGTTTACAGCAAACTGTTGCTGCATGTTTTTTTACAGAGAGCAGGCTTCCGTTTCGGTAGAAATACATTTGCTTTTAAAACTACACCGTCCCTTGAGGATTTCAATTATTTGTTTAAGGGGGAGGAGACTGTTTTATGAAACTCACTGAAGCCTTGGGAAATCTAAAACATAAAATGGGGGAGAGCTTCTGAAATGTTACAAAATCCCAAAGTCCGGAGAGGAGTTCCCCAACTCTAACCGATGGTAATTTAGTAATCTTCTAGGTAGGTAAATAGTAACTTTAAAATCTGCAGGCCACCTATTTTTCTACCCAATCTCTCCAAGAATTACAATATATATATATTCTCTGAGATGTAACTGTGTTGTCCTATGGGGAAGAATGACCTACCCGCTAAAGCTCATCTCAGGACTGAGGGGCAGGAGATCTTGGGCAAGCCACTTAAGTGATCCGTGCCTCCGTTTCCCCTTCTGTAAAGCGAGGAGGATAACAGGCATGTCACGGGGGGAGGAAGCATTGCGAGGATTAATCTATGCAAGCCGGTAAAGCGCTCTGGGATCCCCCGACAGCAGGCAAGCGGCAGGAGCTGCCTTTTGACGAACTCCCTGCTCAGCTGCTGAATTCTCCACGCCTGCAAAATGCACCAACTGGAGCCAGCTCCGCGCCCCGTCCACGCTCCCGCTCCCCATCCTCCACGCGTGAATCCCAGCCGCCCGGGCGAGCTCCCTCCTCCCCACGCCGGGGCCACGCCCCCCCAGTGGGAGCCGCGAGCTCACGGGCCCCCGGGCCGTGCAATCAGAGCGGCCTCCCGCTTCACCCCCCGCGCTAGGAGGAGGAACCTAGGGGGACGGAGAAAGGGGGGGTCCTCCCCTTCCACCCCCCCTCCCTCCTAGGTGGCGCATGCGCCCTGGCTCAGGGCTGCTCGTCGGGCCAGCGGAGGGAGGGAGCCGCCGGGAGCGCTCGGGTGCCGCCGCCTGTTGCACCAGCGCCCCGTGCCGCCAGCCATTGTCCCCCGCTCCCCGCCGCTGCAGGAGGCCAAGCAGCCCCGCCCGCGGGGTGAGTGCGCGAGCGAGTTTGCGGGAGTTGGGGGAAGTGCCGGGGGCCCCGCCTGGGGCTGCGTCTGCGGGGGGCCGGGGAGGGGGCGTCCCGGCAGAGAGTCTGGGGGAGGGGGGAGAGCTCTCCCACCACTGGGGGGCCGGGGTGCGCCTCTTGCTGCAGAGCTGGGGGAGCCCCTCCTCCGTCGCCCCTCTTGCTGCAAAGCTGGGGGGCCGGCGCCCCCCGAGTCCCTGCGGAGAAGGGGTAGCGGGAGGCGGTGGCACTGCAGGGGCGAGCCGCCCCCCCCCCCCCCCACCGCCGGCCGGGGTACGGGGAGCGCTCGCGGCGCTGCGATTCTGCTGCTGGGAGGGGGGTCGTTCATGCAGTTCCGCTCCTGCTTCCCATCTCCCGGGTGGAGAGAGGCCCCTTCCTCCCCCCCGCGTCCTGCTCCCCTCTCCCCTCATTGTCCCGCTATCCTGCCCCCTCCCAGTCCCTGCCGTATCTGGGGAGGGGGCCTGAAGGGTTCTGTTGAAAATGCACATGGAAGCTTCTCTTCCCCCCCCCCCCCCCGCGCTTGCCCAAGTCCTGAACCCCCCAGGGCGGTTCTCTTGACAACTTTGTGTCTTCCACGAGCTGTCCTGCGCTGCGTCAGGGCGATTTGTGACGGGCTCAGAGCCAGGGTCACTCTCTAACAGGTCACTGCTGGATCGGGCAGACCTGGTCTGGGCTGCTCGTTTTCTTCTCCTCTCTCGCTCGCTTTTCTGTCCTTTGTTTCTGCTTTTGCTAATTGCAAACATACTTTATTGTGTCCAAGCCCGAAACCACTTTTCCCTCCGCTCTTGTCTGTGCTGCGGTAACTACTGTACCAAGTTCTCTGGAGTAGTTTGAGCTGTTGCCACCAATTGTTAAATCCCTCCTATCCTGAGGAACTATTAGGGGTGGCACAGAGAAATGTGAGCCTTGAAAGCCATTTTATTGATAAATTAACAGAAGGTGGCTTTCTAAACTTTTTACCCACGGATTTGTGTGTAGGTGGGAGGAGTGTTTTTTAGAAAAATGTCAATACATGTTTGTAAAATAAGCTTCCTCTGTATCAAAATCATGGATGTTGTGATGTGAAATACTTAATTTCAATTTCAGTAGTACAACCAGATCACACTTAATATCGCCACTTTATTGCAAGGAAAGTAATCCGGGAGCTAAAACACAATCTGTTTTAATGTTTGTGTTTATATGAACCTTTGAAGTTATTCTGAGGGGGGTCATCCTATGGAAATGCATCATGTTTTTATTCTGCGGTTTTTAGGAGGCACTGCACGTATATTTTGTTTCTATAGTTAAATCAAACAGACTTTTATTTGAAAAAAGTCTGTGGAATTCCTGAACAAGGGTCACAGAAGTGCTGCTGTTTCTTAACCTTTTAACTATCAGGGTTTATTAATCCACCTTCTGTGTCCATGTTATCCCTGCAGGTCATACAAAGGAGTTGGGATTAGCAGAGAGCAGTTTTACTGACCTCTCTAATTGCTTCAACTGCAGTGTCTTTTACACTGCTTCATTGTGTATCTTTTCATTCTTGCATTCAGGCTGTTTTCATAGTGCTGTTTGTATGAGCATACTGTACTAATTCCATCTGATGTGATACTGTGTCACTTTAGAGATGCCCAGATGTTGTCTTGATGAACACATTACAAATATGATAGTAAAACACTCAGTAGCATCTGTGGACTACCTGGTTCTTCAGTCAGCCATGAAACTTAAAATAAGTAGGAGATATGTGATGCAGTAGAAGTATGTTAAGCACGTAGACTATAAAGCAAGTTTAGACAGTTGTCCTGAGTTGCATGAATGTCTTATATGCTGAGAGTTTTGAGTAATGTAATTTCATCAGTTTTAAAGGGAGAAAAAATGATGTGGTTTCTGTTTATAGTAACCCCGTGGAGCTTGAAATCACTCCTCCTCTGGATTTCCCCCCCCCCCCCCCCTGTTTTGTACACACTGGCTATCTGTAGAGTTGCTAAGGTGAGTTAGGCTCCAGATATCCTTTTTGAGGTAAGATATTAATGAATCATTTAATAGAGGGATTGTTTTTGTATTTCTCCCATCACCATAACATCTGAGAGCCTCACAAACTTTACTGAAGTTGACTTTGCAACATTTCTGAGGTTGGGGAAACTGTTGCTTCGCCAGGTATAGACCTGAGATACTGACTCATAGGAATGTAAATAGTGTTTAAAAAAGGAACCATTTAAACCATTAAAATTGTATCGGTTAAACCTTTAATTGTTAACGAGTTCACAACATAGGGAACTAGGGGATCTGGGGGATCTGGACAAAGGTAAGGGGGCCGAGCCCGGCAGCTGGGCCCAGGCGCGATGCCAGTGGCCGGGACCCCGGACGCACATTAGGCATTTAAACGTTAACTGAATACATTACCAGTAAGACTGATGCTTATTGGTTAACCCGTTAACATTTTACATCCCTACTGACTCATAGAGAATGAGTTGGTCACAGTCACACAGGAAGTCTGTGGCAGAGAGGAGAATTGAATCCAGTCCTCCAGTACATTGCTCCGACTCCAAGACTATCATTCCCCCTCAGACATTTTCTTTCTCCTTCCCCCTTATATATCCTGTTACCTGCCAGTTGAGCAGATTGTGGGCTGGCCAATCAACCAGCCGTGCAGTGTTCCCTTAAATAACCTTAACAAGAATATCTGTGTATCAAATATAGCTTTTAGGTAGCTTATCAGATTATACTTCATGATGTGGTTATTTTGCATGTGCATACACAGCTTGCCAACACTAAAATATTCTGCATGTTTTTATGCGGATGGTATTGGCCAACATTGTAAAACGAGGCCCATTTGGGATACCATAGATAGGTAGAGGAAGGAGGGTCCAGTGGTGAAGATGCTAGCTTGGGACATGAGACCTCAATTCAATTCCTGTTCCACCACAGACTTCCTGTGTGACCTTGGGCAAGTCATCTAGACTCTCTGTGCTTCAGTTCTCCACCCATAAAGTGGGGATAATAGCACTTCCCAACTTCATACCACATGGGGGTTGGTAGGGTAAACGCAGATTGCGAGGTGTTCAGATAGACCTGAAAGGGGCCTGCTTTTTCAGAGGGTGGCTGCTCAGCACTTTCAAAGAGTTGGGCCTCTCTTAAGGGGACTTCAGTTGGACACTCCAAATCATTAGCAGCTTCAAAAAAATCTTGGTTGTTTACTGCCTTGTCTGCCCTTCATGTTTATGATTGAGAGCATGTTAGCATTTGATCCTGAGAGATGTCAAGCACCCACAAACTCTGGAGTTCTGGGTGCTAGCCACCTTAATTTGCATGTCCATTACATTCTTGGCATCTCTGCTAAAGGTGATGCTTGTGATATGGACACCTGCTGGCTAGGAACTGGACTTAGACCACCAACTCCATCACCGCTATGCATGGTGAACTTGGAGTTGTGACATGTAGAGGAACGGCTCCATACACCATTTTTTGGTCCCCTGAGCTTTCCAGTCTCAGTCCATTTCTGTGACACTGGCATTCCCCACCCATACAGAATGGGGAAAAGTAGTCTCCTTGTTACTCAGGTTTTACTATGTTTACTTCAGGTTAATGGTGGTGGTTGGGGAGAACCCTATAAAAATAGCACTTCAGTAGATGATTGAGAAGTACAAACTACAGTAAAACTGGAACAACTTGTCCTTCAGAATGCCTGTTTGCAGGCAGGTGAAACAGAACCAAATATGGAGCAAAGACAATTTAGCTTATTTCAGAACACATTATTAAAATGAAAAAGGCCTTATGCCTCCTGCCTGTTATCATTTTTCATTAAGTGACCGTCTATTAAGAACCCTTTATTCTGGAAAAGAAAAGATGCAACTGTCCAAAGAAAATGGAAGCCTTCCTAATACGTGCGTGTGTGTGTGTCTCACTAATAAATTCACCAAAACTTGTGCTTCTCTACTATTCATTGACTTCTTCACCCTTTTCAAATTAAATGGGCTTTTGGAAAAAACACTAACTCTTCCTCCTTTTCTTCCCCCAGTGTATTTAATTTTCTTCTTTTTAGTGGAAATTGTACTACTGACCAGAATGCAGCTCGCTAAGAGGTACATTGATCAAAAACATCTTGTTCTCTATCTTTGGCTAGGTACTTGCTGATCAGAATTCTTTTTTTAACTCCATGGAACACTTCAACTTTTTAGTAAAAAAAAAAAAAAAAAGACCATTTTGATTTGGAAAAGCTGTCATGGCGTCTCATGGGAGTTGTAATCTGGGAGTCCCATGCTCCTAGTCTCCTCTATATGGGGGAAAGTGGATGGATGTACTGGCTGGACTACATGTCCCAGGATGCACCATGGTTTCCATTCTTGGTAGGATGCTGTGGTACCTCATGGGAGTCTCTGGCCATGGTTCATCATAGGACATATCTTCCAGCTGGGGAACCCAGCCTGTAGGATAATGTTAGTAGAAGGAACCTAAACCACAACTCCCAGGAGGCACCATGGCAGCTTTTTTGAATCAAAATTTATGGTTACCATCTAGAAATATTTTGGACATTGGTCTTTTACGAAAAGTCTGTTTTCCACAGAGAGCTGACACTATACAAGTTTCTTTGTGAAGAATCAAACTCCTAACTTTCTGTTGGAAAAATAGCATGGACAGAAAAATTCTAGCTATCCTGAGTACTCCCTGAATAGCCAACCACTTAATGTTTCTGATGTCATCATTCAGAACCAGACTTCTTGATCACTGCAGCTAACAGCAAAAACATGGAGACAGCTTATAAAGAGTCCTTTTCTTACCTGTCTTTCTCCCTTGGAATTGACCTTTATGTGGCTTTGGAAGGCTATAACCCTCACGTCAAGTGTTCCTTTGGCTAGTGATAAAGAAGTATGTTGACAGCATTCCAGAACAAACATTTACATAATAAACCCGTTGCTACATTCAGAACACATCATCTCTCCCGCCCCAACATATCATATCCATTGTTTCTTTTTAAGAGGGTAACTTCTCCTTTGACGACACGATAAAAATGCAACTAAATTTTCTAATTCATAGTGTTGCAGCTATGAATCCAGTGAAATTACACCCTCTTAGTGTTTACATATAGTTGTTTGGAAATGTATAATAGGTAAACTGTTCTTAGCAAATAAATCTCAGACTCAAAGGTGGTGTTTTAACTGGAAAAAATGACAGCTTTTACCATGTTAACATTTATACAAGAAAAAATTGTAGCGTGGACAGGCTAATATATATTAATAGGTTGAATTTAACATTAGCTTGTTCCCTTGACCTACTGTCATGTTAAAACTATAATTTTGTCCACATTAGTTCTACCACTTTTAAAAAAAAAAAAACACACAAATAAACCACACCTTTTTTTCCTAGAAAGGATACACCCAAAAAGCTTAGTCTAATAGCACAAGTTGATGATGCAGGACAAAGGGTAGAAAGTGCGTAGCAGATATTCTATGCTAGTCAGCATATCCACCTCTCAAAAGGTCTGGCTTTTTTCCTAACTCCTCCAACAAAATAACTGTTGAAATCTATTGAAATGCTTAAAAGAATATAACACTATCATGTGTCCCAAAGTAGTATTGCTGTGGTCTTCAGAGATCAATCTTCTTTTTATCTCTCTCTTTTTATAAAGAGACCTGATGCTGGAGAGTGTTGGGTAACTTTTATCAAAATATTAATAAGATTAAAGAGGGTAAAACTGGAGTAATGTAGATTTCTAATGGGCAGCTTTACAGCTCCAATTCTAAACTGCAGTGAAGCTGACCTGGGAGCAGCTCCAGAGGTCTTTGAGGTGGGGGCTCTGTGATCTTTGCATCGCCTTGATTCTGGAGGCAGTCAGGGCAGTCAGGGTAATTGAAGTGGTGCCCACCATAAACTAGAGTAGCCCCAGAGATGGCTCTAATTTACTGTGTGCTGCAACATCTCCCTGTCCAGTAGCACAGAATACCTGAAGCCACATCCTCTATGCCTGGGGTATTAGAGATCTGTGCTACTGTGGAATCCCTCCTGTGGTTGGAGAGGTCTGCCAGAACTATGGGCCCAGTACAACTTCAGCTGGTATACAGATGCCTTGGCAAAGGTCCGAATCAGAGCGTATGTTGGTACTTTTTCCTGTATATATTTTAATTTATAGGATAATCCCCTCCCATAGAACTAGTGTATGTTCATCTTTCTCCTCCAAGACAACCTGAGATCCCTATTTCTGCATTTATATTTTCTTTGGCTTTTTGTCTTCTATAAACATCAGTAATTGCCTCTTCTCCACACCATCTAACTTTTTCAAAATTAGTCAGCTTGCCTTTCATTCCAAAAATAACTTTTCTGTGATGCTGTTGTTACCGCATTAGTAACAAATTCTTTCCCAAATAAATGTTCCCGCCCTTCCAATGTCAGAGAATAACTCTTGGCAATAGCAGACCTAGTGAATTATCTTGCAACACTTTCTCACCTGGTTAATCTTTGCATGACTTTTCCCATTGATTTGCATGGAACTTATTGAATGATGAGGGATTACTCACATCAGTAGGAATTTCAGGACTGAACCAACCAGAGAGATCCATTTCAGTTGTTCTTTGTGAGTCCATTAGGGTGACCAGACAGCAAGTTTAAAAAATCGGGACAGCGGTGGGGGATAATAGGTGTCTATATAAGAAAAAGCCCCCCAAATCGGGACTGCCCCTATACAATTGGGACATCTGGTCACCCTAGAGTCCATTTAATTTAAACGGATCTGCTTAGGAACATGTAACTGGCATCAATCTGCATTTTAATTTTCAAGCATTTGTGAATTCATTTCTACAACATAAATGTAATAATAGAATAAGAAAAATTCTTTGTTTGGTGCTTGCCAAAACATACGCCTGTAGCTACTGACTGCTTCTGATCTTCATTAGCCTGTCTCCTGGACCTTGATTTGGTGGCCAGTCAAGTTTGTGGAAGATGTTAAATTGCATCAGCCTTAGAGCAGTAATTTTTGGCATAAAATTTTTCCAAATGTATGTTTGATTTCTAAACCCATCTTATAGAGAATATGTAAAGTTTGCAACGTGAGTACTTTATATAGAGAGTAGCTTGTTGCAAGGCCAAATTCCACTCAACCTTTCTCCAGTATTGGTGGGAATTAGAGATTTTCTCTTAAAGTACTTAGTCATGTTATTAATTCCTCTTTGAGGGGGAGAGAACATAGACGATCGTTTAGATGTAGAGAAGGAGGGGAATTTTGATATGACCCATTCTTTATAGGGTTGATATGTTGTGGTCCTTTTAGAATACAGCACGAGGGATTGTGATATTTAAAGTCTTATGCCAGTGAATTCTACCAGTGAATTCTCAGTGTGCCCACATTGGAGTTGTGCATGTAGCTACATGCTTTTATCAGGCAGGCCTATTGCAGTTCAAAACACTAAGCATTTTTAAAAGCTATTGCACACTTCATAACCTCATCCAAAGCTTTTGTCAAAATTAGTCAGGAGGTAAATGTCTCTTCTGTCATTCAGTGTAGCACAGCATCCAGTGGTGTAACTGGTGTATAAAACTCAGTGTTCTCATTAGTAAATCTCTGACTAACAAGAAAGTATTGTGCTATACCAGAGCTCTTTTAAACAATCCCTTGTCTTCAAAATACAAAAAATGGATTCAACCTTTCCTCCTTCTAGGGCTACCATGCACCTGATGGCAAAGGTGCTGACAGGCTTGTTCTTATTCTTGCCATTATTCTTGTGAATTTAGGGATGTCTAGTAGAATTGGGAGCATGGGGAGTCTTTAGAGAGTGGTAAAATGTTGCTATGATCCTTATGAGAAGGATCATTTTGTCTGGTAATGGTTTAACTCCATGTTTCCCAAACTTGGGATGCTGCTTGTGTAGGGAAAGCCCCTGGCCGGCTGGGCCAGTTTGTTTACGTGCCCTGTCCGCAGGTCTGGCCAATCGCGGCTCCCACTGGCTGCAGTTCGCTTCTCCAGACAAATGGGAGCCGCAGGAAGCGGCGAGGGCCGAGGGAGGTACTGGCCGCCGCTTCCAGCAGCTCCCATGGCCTGGAGAAGCGAACCGCGGCCAGTGGGAGCCACGATTGGCCAAACCTGCAGACGCGGCAGGTAAACAAACCGGCCCGGCCCGATAGGGGCTTTCCCTACACAAGCGGCGTCCCAAGTTTGGGAAAAACTGGTTTAACTGATTGCACACTCATTCTAAACTGTGAATAAGGTAAAGGGACCATGTTTGGGATGCATCTTAGTACTTGAAGCACTAGTCTGAAAGTGAGTCTGGTTCTGTAGATGAAAGCATCACACGTACCATAATATTCAGCTTCCCCCTGTATTCCGAGCATTTGTCTGTCTTCTCAACATTAGGGTAAATTTTGGGGCTGTAGTTACTATTAAGGAAAACAGAATTGTGTGTGGGGGTTGCAGGAAATGTAGGCTTAATGAAGGGGAAGGACTGCTCACTATGACCTTACTTTCCTTTCGAATTGCCTCTGGGATGCTGAAACCTCAGGAAATACATACTTGTGGTTGGGATAACCAATGTTTGGATGGTGATGGTCAAGGGGAGAAGTGCTTTTGTGGGAGAGCAGGGAATTAAAAGGGAATTCAGAGCTTTTGCAGGGGGCAGAGAATTATTCTTACCCTAAAACTATTAATTGATGATTCTGCTGTGATTCTGCACTGTGAAAGTCTTGTTTTATTGCCCAGTCTGACCCATTGCCTGTATCACTGGATAGTGTTTTTTACAACCTAAGTGGCTTTCAACGATGCCTCATTAGAGACATACCCGAGAGGTTCTGATGTTCTGTGAAAGGCTGGACTGAGGGACTTCTAGTACTTTGAACAAAAGGGATTAGGAATTACCATCAGCAGTCATTGTGTAGCCTACGTGTAGACTTTTTAACTTGTACCATGTACACCTCTACCCCAATATAACGCGACCCGATATAACGCGAATTCGAATATAACGGGGTAAAGCAGTGCTGTGGGGGTGGGGCTGCGCACTTGGGTAGATCAAAGCAAGTTCGATATAACGCGGTTTCACCTATAACGTGGTAAGATTTTTTGGCTCCCAAGGACAGCGTTATATCGAGGTAGAGGTGTAGTTCAAACATTCTGGGTTAGGAAAAAAGTGTCTGAATGTCCAGAGCATTTCCCCCACCACAGAGCAGACATAAACAATGGAAAACCCATTGAAGTAGCCTAAACTTCCTCAAAGGGAGACTAGCTGTCAACCCAACTTCCCTCCTTTCTTCTGAGTTTATAGACATGCCTACATGCAATCTGTGTGTGTGGCTCTGCAGTATTGAGGGGATAGGAAAAAAAATCTGCTTTAGGTCCCTTTAGACACTGGGTGAACTTTCTATATTAGATAATGCAGGCCACATCAGCATAATTTTATGGTTTCCTCTGTGTTGTCAAACTCTTGATGGGATTGGGTCATCCATCGGTGGGAACCAAAGGCAGCCCAGTTCCTGAAAGGTTTTTGGTGATAAGTTGGAGTGAAGTAGTGTAGATGTCCAACTAACTCTGGGAATTCTGCATGGGGCACTCTTGAATAAAGAGGGGGTAGATGTCGAAATAACAAATAAAGGATGACTTTTAATGGGACATGTTCACCATGACTCCTAATAGCCTTGGGGTAGCAGTATTGAGGTGCAACCTGATGAGGACAAATGAAATGTCCTGGGAAGGGAGATTCTGTTCCAGGGTGGATTAATTTGCACCAATATTAAAACAAGACATTAGGCCTCTGAATGGTAGCCTGAGAAAGCAGGTGAAATGCATCTCTCAGAATATCTCAGTGGGTAGCAAGGAAGGAGGTTTTAATACAGGGCTGGACAAACAGATTGATACACAATCTGAGCCTGGCCACCACAGTACCAGAGAGAACATAATCAGTGAATGGGTTGCTAATCACTAGAAAGCATAGTCAAATTTTGGGGTTGTATCCTTTCAAAAATGATTTGGAAATGAAATAGAGGATTTTCGATTGAATGGGTTAGCCTGGAGGCTAACCAGCAGATAGTTCATACACAGAGATAACATGGGACTCTTCGTCTCAAAGGGGATCCCCAAGTGCTTTACAAACTATTTTTCTCTTGCTTGCAGGGCAGGAAACAACCATTGTGCTGGTCCATGACTGGGGCTCCTAGTTGCTATGGCAATACAAACAATATAAAATAATAACTAGCCCACTGCATGCTGCACAACAATGGGAACAGAAATCTTGGCCATATCCCCTGACAGAATCTCCTATGCTTATGAAGAATACTTGTAGCTCTTTAATGTTCTTGATTCTTTTGATGTCCCTGAAAAACACTCGCTCAGTGTGATGGACTTAAATTGTAGCAATGGTGGTTTAGGTTGGGCATTAGGACAAACTTCTTGTCAGGGTGGTTAAGCACTGTAATAAATTGCCTAGGGAGGTTGTGGAAACTCCATCACTGGAGATTTTTAAGAGCAGGTTAGACAAACACCTGTCGGGGATGGTCTAGATCAGTGGTTCTCAAAGCCAGTCTGCCGCTTGTTCAGGGAAAGCCCCTGGCGGGCCGGGCCGGTTTTTTACCGGCCGCGTCCACAGGTTCAGCTGATTGCGGTTCCCATTGGCCGCGGTTCACCGCTCCAGGTCAATGGGGGCTGCAGGAAGCGGCGCAGGCAGAGGGACGTACTGGCCACTGCTTCCCGCAGCCCCCACTGGCTAGGAGCGGTGAACCTGCGGACGTGGCCGGTAAATAAACCGGCCCGGCCTGCCAGGGGCTTTCCCTGAACAAGTGGCGGACAAGCTTTGAGAACCACTGGTCCAGATGATACTTAGTCCTGCCGTGAGTGCAGGAGACTGAACTAGATGTTCTCTTGAGGTCCTTTCCAGTCCTACAGTTCTATGATTTTATGATACTCCACTTACCTACCTTGAAAGAACTTGAGTGGGCCCTGTTGTGATTTGATCCTGTGAGTCTGAGGAGTCTAGGTATTCTGTGACTGAGAGTTAAGCTATGGAGCTGTCCCCGACCCAGGATGCTCTCAAAGCTGTGTAGAATGCCCTGCTCCTCCGAACCATCTCTTTGACCATGTATTTGGATCTGATAGGGATGCTATCAAAGCGGCGCTCAACACTGTTCTTCTTGCTACTGTTCTTATACTGTGCTCATCTCTGTAGTAACGCAGTGCCTTCCAGTAGTTCATTTAGCGATGTGACTAACGTGTCGAGTGGAGTTTGTTCTGTCTTCGTGGGCAGAAGTGTGTACAGCGGAGAGTCTTCTTTTGGAGGTGGTGGTGGGGACTCTGTGGTTATGTGTATTTTAGGGAAGACAGGCTGAAGAAGAGCACCTGGGAGTAGAAGGTGATGAGGTTTGTGATGGGCTTCCTGGGGCAGTTCATTCTGCAGTCTTGGACCGGCCCCTGTGTCTCCCTCACAAGATGAGCATTCACTTTATTGTGAAGAGTTCTTTTGTGCCCCACGAGCATAGCTGTTGATCACAATATTCATCCTAGAGCTTTAGTCAATGTGTTGGATATTCTGGGCATAGGGGATTGCGTGTCTTTGAAGATAAGGACCAAGACCTTGAACTTGATTCAATATTCTGTGGGAAGCTGGTGTAGGGAGTGGAGGACTGGCTTGATGTGCTGAAGAGATGTGCTGCAGCCTTCTTTACCTGTTATACTTAAGGGCTGAAGGCTTCATGCCCAGGTTTATTGTATTGCTCTAGTCTATCTGAGAAATGACAAAGGCATGAGTATCTGAGGCCCGGTCATCATGTGTCAAGGATAGGATGGAGTCTCTAGGCAGCTGGAGATGGTAGAGAGCATTATCCTCAGCTGTTGCTGCTATGTGACAGCTTAGCATTTGCAACAACTCCATAGAGTGCTCCTAATCTGCAGACTGAATTGACTAATTGTGGGTGCATTTCTTCAGCCAAAACAGACTTCACTAGGGGTTCAAGCTTTTCAGAATGTTCTTCTCTGCCTATTAGCGTAACTTATGGCTTGCTCTAGTTCAGTTTAAACCAGCTGTTCTTCCTCCATGAGCTGATTTTTGTCCACTGGGTCATCTTGGTAGGAGTGGTATGGTCATATATGGTGAAAGGAGCTGTGTGTCACTCTGTGCTTGATTCAAGGCTCTAATTTAGTACTTCACACGGGAAACATACCGTCTGTTATCATGATGGGCGAGAGCCTGAATGCAGTTGTCTGACTCAATGGTTTGTGCCCATGCCTGCTGAGGAATGTGTGTAATATCGGAGCAGACCTTGCTGTTGAAGTGTTGGCTCTTTTTCACCTATCTACATAAACTCTGCGATAGGACTGTGTGTAGGAAAATAAGTTGTTTTTACCTCCCCTGCCCACATATAAAGTACTGTATCTAATGCTTCAAAAGCCAGGAAATCAATCAAAGTAAAAGCTTGCTCATGTGATTTTAACTTGTAATGTTTCCTGTGAGGTTTTTGTTTGTGTTACAGCCCTAATGTTTAACTAGTTTTGTGTGTGACTTTCTTTTTGGTGAGATTTTATTTTTTCATCCATCTGTTTAGAAGAACAGGTTCTCCCCATTTCTGATAGCCATGAAATTATTTTCCCAAGGGAATAGGAGAGAAGGAAGATTATGGGAAACACCAAAGGGGGAAATCTAAGAATAGACTTGTTTTTGCTGATGATACACTAAGGTTCATTATAAACCTATTACTACCCTTCCAAATGTCCTTGAGCTTTGTGAGAGCTTTGCAAAACTTCTTGCATTTCAAATTCACTTACTCGGAGGTGCTTCCTCCGAGTAAAACATGCATTTATAGAAACAGGCTTGTGAGACAGTTGGCATTTAAATATGAAGATGCCTCTATTAAAAAATACTTGGAAATACATACATCTCATGTTAGCTGGAGTACCTGTGGGAAGTACATTAAACTCATCAGTCACCTGAGTTAATTAGCAACATGAGTTAATGTGCTTTGTATCAAGTTTCTTTTGAAAACAATGGAGCTGGTGAATGCTGCCTAGAAACTGGAAACTGAAATCTTCTCTGAATCAGGTGAAGCGTAGAAAAGTGTAGTGCAAGGTTTCTCGCTTTCTTTAGGGGACTCCTGACCTCTGGGGGTAAGGATTGGGGGAGAGAGAACACTTCTAGGGGTGCTCTCCATGCCCATCCATTGCTTGGTTTCTGTTGAATCTGCTAGTAATAGTAGCTGTGATTGGTTTCCTTGTGTTTGAACACCTGTTTACTAGACTGAAATCAGCAACCCATTTTACCTGGTTCTCTTGAACAGCTATCAGGAGGTGGTAATAATTTTCAGATACTACTAACCTGTGCTCGTTCTCTAACTTCACTTACTATTTTTTTTTAAAAACCCTCCACTTTGGAAATAGATTGATTTTCTTCATTGGCTACTCCTTTCAGGGCAGGTGGAACAATAACAAAAACTACTTGAATGTTGATGAATAATAGTTTGAAACTTTGGCTACTTTCGTAGCAGTATGTCCATAAATAGAATCACTGTCTAGCGGGTTTCCTTTAGCAAAGGAAGTGTGCCACTGTTACAAAATGAGCTAAGGAGGGACACCTGCAGTCATATACATTAAGGCCGTAACTTCTGTACGTGAAGCATAGGACTTTTAAGAATATGAGCATAATAGATAATGGACCGGATCCTTGACCCAGGTCCCCTTCCTCCCCTCCCTTCTCCTCCCATTGGCAACTTTGTGCCACTGAGGCAGAATTGGAAGGAGGCATAAAGCTAGTGTGTCAAGCCCTACATCACCCTCTTATTATTTTCTCCCCATCTGCGTGGCACAGCATATCATGGCAGGCTGAAGATAGAATGGAGTATGGACCGAGTGCACGGTGTTCCCTGGTGGATGAAACTGTGCCCTGGGCTACTTTTACAACTGCTGTAACTTAAACTGGTGGCCAACATGGAGCCTGGCATGACCCAGGATTGGGGGAGTACACAGACAGCTCCCCACTCCTGTCCCTTTGGGTCATGGGCCAAGCACACCATGGCCAGATCCAAGACTGTGGTGTGTTTGGGTCTTGGGTTTTTGACTCACAGCAGAATTGGTAAGGTGAAGCATGATATCCTTGTATATCAGGTAAGGAGTTTTGTGGTCTGTTTGACTGGGAGCAGGGACAGCTAAATTCTAACCTTGATTCTCCCATCAACTCAGTGTGTCCCTGGCTCCAGTTCAACAGACCAGAAAGAGGCAAAATTAAACAAATTCAAGATTAGGAGTCAGAATGAGGAAGGCTATTTTCCGCTCCTTAACAGCAAAATACTGCATATAAGTACTCTCTCTCTCTCTCTCCTTATTTTCCTTTTTTAAACTGGTTGTGGCATGATTATTACTAGATGTCGAGAAATGTAAATAACACAAAAATAGCGAACTGTAGCATTCCAGAGTCCTTGGCAGTGTGCTTGAATTGAAACGTCTGTCTGTGATTCCTCTCCAGCTTCCTCCCCTCTCACAGCCATTGGGTTTAAGTACCTACCGATCTACACAAACAGGGCTTCAGAAAGGATCCCCTCATATGCTGTAGGTGCTAGTGACCCATTCTTCTTTTAACTACTATCCATTTAAACAAATCAAAATTGAGAAGTCTTAGGGCAGTATTAAAAAGAATGTGATTCTTGTTATGAGGAAAGTTCATCTAGTCATTGAAGCACACCGTGTTCTGGTACCATTCTCTGATGAGTCTAAGATCTGTGCCTTTATGGGAATAAAGGGTGTAAAGTGCAGTACCTGACTTAAAGAGCTAATAAATCAGAGTGTTAATCTATTGCTCTTGACACAATCTGGCTCTTCTCCCAGTCTGTCTCTCACTTTCACTGCATTCTCAGACCAGAATCCCCCAGTTGGCCTTGGTGTGACAAAGGTATAATTACAACTTGTCTCTCATATTTGTACTATGTAAATAGGCTTTGACAGGGTAAACTTAACAATTGCAGGGGGATCTACCCATTTAAAGGACTGTAGAGCAGTGGTAATAACTGAATTTCTATGGCACTAATTCACTTTTTGAATGGGGTGGGGGTTGAGATAAAAGTCTAGGAATTAGTGCAAAGAAAAGTAGGAAATCACCATGATTATTTTGCTTTCTGCTTTTTTCTTTAGTGAGGGTGGGTCGGAGACATAGGTTAATAGCTTTTTTTTTTTTTTTATGGCAACTTTAACCAAAATAAAAGTTAAAAGAAAACTATATATACATCATGGGAAGATGAGCTATTTTACAACTTAAAGAACAGCGGTGATGGAGAGAGATGATTTGCAGCCTGACCTTCAGAGGTTTTTAGCCATCACAGTATCTAATACTGTTCACTCCGAAGTCAGTAGACTATTCGGAACAACAGAAGCAGGATGGAATCTACGTTAGAGCTGGTTGAAATTTTGCAAATGGCATTTTATTTTAAATGGCTTTTATTTAAATTGGAAATTTCCACAATTTGTCTTTTTCTCTGTTTTTCATGTTTTTGATGAAATGGGGACAATAATTTTTTTTTTAGTTTTTACAATTTATCTTTTCTTCTCCTTTGTCCCTTTCTCTCCTTTCCCCCCCTCTCAGCCTTCCTTTTCAATGGCAAGTCGCGAGGGGACCAGGAACAAGGAAAACTGGGGAAAAAAATGGAAAAATTTCAAAAGCAAAAATTCTGATTACAACTCTTCTGTGGAAAAAATTGAGAAGAAATGAAATATTGTTTCTTTTTGAAACCCGGGAAACAAAAATTACTGCAATTATTTGTGCATGCTTCCTTAATTTTCAACCAAAACTCTGGCAAGTTTCTGAGGGATCAAATAGAAGCTGTAAAGGTTTTCCAATAACAAGCTGGGGAGACTTCATACATTGCAGTCATTTTAACTCAGAATAAACATTACAATGATTCAGCTGCATTTGTGAGATTGGGTGTCTGTATTTTTTTCTGTTTTCAGTTTATTTCCTTCACAATAATATGATTTTGCTTATTCGCAAGGAAGAAAATAATTAATGTTATAGAAACATGCATTGCATCAGACAAAGAAACAAGCTTTAGAGAATTTTGTTTTTCCCCTTCTCTTGTGTCATTCTGAAGGAAATACTAATGATTTTGCGTAGCACAAAAGGGTGCCCACTGTCATTTGTTTTTCTAGCATTTGCTCTGAGCTTTTTAGCAGGTGAGTACTAGCTTACTCAGGCAGAAATGTAATAATATTATACTTCGGAGTGAACAGGAAGTCTGCAAACAGCCACAATGTCCTGCCACGGGTGCATGTATAGTAGGGCAGGTTTTCTAATGGCAGAACAGTCAGGAAAATAAGAGCAAAACGTATAGAAAATAAACTTGTCACAGAAAAGTAAATGGAGGAGGGTTGAGTAAGGTATTTGGAGGAAACCACAGCAGTAGGTTAAATGCAAAATAAAAACCTGGTTTCAGCAGCTGTGCTAGCGACGAAGCTACTCTCCGCAACCTTGACTTCCATAGCAGTGATAGAAAATTCAAATTGTTCATCTCTTTAATAGTTTGGAAATTGTTTTCCTTACCTAGCTTTTTCTGCCAGCTGTCTTGGTATTCGCTTTAAGGCCAAATCTTGCTATCTTTACGTGAGTAAATTTCCCACTGTTGTAAATAGGCTAGATTTTCAGTATTAGTAATGCCATATTTGTGACTGCTTCCTCTGACTCCCCACCCCTCCAAAAACACATTGTAACTCTTGTAGTGCCGAAAATCATTCTTGTAGAGTATTGGCTGTGTACTGTTAAAGCAGCTGGTGTGTTCCTGCAGTTCATATGCTGAGCGTGTTAATTCATTAATGTTTGTAAAGTGCTTTGAGCTCCTTGGATGAAATAAGCAAATGAAATACAAAGTATTGTTCAAGTTAAATGAACATTGCCAAAGCTGGCTATACTTGATCTACTGGGAAACTGACATCCCCTACCTTTTATTTATATAGCTCCACAAGTGTGGAACTGTATAGAGGGAAGTGCTGCCAAACAAATAAATAAGGCTTTGCCTCAAATGTCTAACAGCCTACGTCACGGGACAAACTCGTACAGCATGGACTGTACTAAACAAAAATGGAGGGGTGCAGGTAATCATTATAACTGGAAAGCATCCTGGAATGGCCGTGTTTTGAAAGTGGGGTCTTGGCATATATTAACTGTGAAGATGTACCAGGCCTAAGAAGCAGAAAATAATGCAGCAGAAAGGAAGTGGTTAGGAGGGTAGCTGGGTGAGAGGCAGGAGATAGGCAGAGCAGCACTTTGATCACGATTCCATTTTAAAGCTTTTATCTTTAAGGAATCCTTCACTTCCCCTCTCTTTCTCTCTCTCCCTTCCCCCCCTCCCCCCCCCGAAGAAGTCATTCCTTAGTCTGAGTTTGGGAGATGTTAGTATGTACATGGGAACATGCATACAGTTCTAGAAAATCTTCAGAGGCATGATGTAAGTTTGAGATGCACAGTATAAAAGTATCCAAAGTAAAGGGTGAAAATGGACTGGGAAATTGGCTTGCCACCCCCTCATGCATATGAGCATGTCTAGTGTCTTTTCTAACCTTGCTAACTTCTTCCCTTGTGTATTTTTTTTCTTTCAACCCTTGATGTTTTTTTAAAGTAGTTCTTGTGTAAATATTGAATAAAAAAAGGAGTTCTCAAATATTTTTGAAAAATGTGATTCTCTCTGTGTAGCAACGATTGTAGGGAGGCGATATCCTGTCAACAATAGTAGTATCTTGGCAATCTAACATTTAGCTGTGTGTGTGTGTGTGTGTGTACACACATAATTTTCAGGTGTAATTATAAGTTACTTTGAGACACTGTCATACATTTTTTGCAACTAAACATATCTTCTCTGCTGCCATCCAAAGATGTTTTTAGAAGTATGCAGTAATATTAGAGCTGGATGAATAATGCAAACAATTTCTCGATAGTATTTGTTTGAATTCTTAAATGAACTCTACTAGCCTTTGTGGCCCCTTTTTTATTCACATCCCATGAACGCTAGAATAATTGAGTTTTACTAGCACGATTGTTTATGGAAAGCAAATTTCAGAGTCTTCTGTATGCTTTTATATGAAAACAATAAATTTAAAATTTCACATGCACTTGCTTATGCTAGAATACTCATGTTCATTTAATTAGGGAAGAAGAAAAAATACGATTTGGCTTTTATCTGTGCTAAGCAACACAACTCACATTTCAAATTCATGATCAGTATACATCAGGGGTGGGTAAACTTTTTGGCCTGAGGGCCACATTTGGGTATGGAAATTGTATGGCGGGCCATGAATGCTCACGAAATTGGGGTTGGGGTTCCGGAGGGGGTGAGGTCTCTGGTGGTGCGGGCTCTGGGGTGGGGCCAGAAAAGAGGAGTTCAGGGTGCGGGAGAGGGTCGGGGGGGGGAGGGGATGAGGGCTTCGGATGGGGGTGTGGGTTCTGGGCTGGGGCTGGGGCTAAGGGGTTTGGGATGCAGGAGGGTGCTCCAGGCTGGGACTGAGGGGTTCGGAACGGGGATCAGGGCTGTGGCAGGGGTGTAAGCTCCGGGCAGTGCCTACCTCAAGCAACTCCCAGAAATAGGGTTACCATATTTTGTGCCTCCAAATGGAGGACACTCCACGGGGCCCTGGCCCCGCCCCCAGCCCCGCCCACGCCCCAACTCCGCCCCCTCCCCAAAAGTCTCCGCCCCCTCCCCTGCTTCCCGCGAACATTTGATTCGCGGGAAGCCTGAAGCAGGTAAGGAGGTGTGTGGGGGGAGGAGGCGCGGCCCAGGCTGGCCCCCCAGCGGCTCCAGCCTGGGTCGGCTCGGGCCCTGGGGTGCTGGCCCCAGCCCAGCACCCCCGGCCCGCCCAGCACTGCCAGTTCCCGGCCAGACCCGGCGCACCTCCCGGCCCCGCCTCCCCGGCCCCGCGACCCCGGACCAGCTCCCGGCTCCGCGACCCGGCCCCGCGGCTCCCGGCCCCGCGGCTCCCGGCCCCGCGGGCCCGGCTCCCCGCCCGGCCCCGCGGGCCCGGCTCCCCGCCCGGCCCCGCGGGCCCGGCTCCCCGCCTGGCCCGGCACCGCGCGCCCGGCCCGGCACCATGCCCCCAGCCCCGCGACCCCGGCCCGGTCCCGCACCGGACCCGACCCCAGCCAAAGAGGCTCCAGCCGAGCACCACCGAGCCCTCCCTCCCGATTTCCCCGGACATGCCCGGCTTTCGGGGATTTCCCCCCGGACGGGGATTTGAGCCCCCAAAAGCCGGACATGTCTGTGAAAATCCGGACGTATGGTAACCCTACCCAGAAACAGCGGCATGTCCCTCCTTCAGCTCTTACATGGCAGCGTGGCCAGGCTGCCCCGGCAGCTCCCATTGGCCACAGTTCCCGGCCAATGGGAGCTGCGGGGGCAGCGACTACAGATGGGGCAGTGCCCCCTATCTGCCCCTAAACATAGGAGCTGGAGGGGGGGGGGCACCGTGCGCTGAGCGGCCCTCGACCCAGCTCCCCGGTGGGAGCTTGAGGACCGGATTAAATGGGCTGGAGGGCCAGATGTGGCCTGCGGGCTGTAGTTTGCCCACCCCGGCATACATTTAAAGAAAATCATACTTGTCAAACAAGACTCAAATACACATTTGAAGAAATTGATCTTCTCCAGGACATCCTGCAAACAGAAAAAGAAGCTGAATTTGTTGAATGAATTATGTGGTCACTTCTCATAAAAGCTGTTTTTGTGATTTCCCTTCCTCTCTTCTCCTCTCCTCTTTTTATATTGGGAGAGAAGAAGTAACATGTCAGTGATGTTGCTAGTTGGTAGGTTTTCTCCTGTCTTTCAAGATGTAACTTCAGTAACTTTAACTTCTAACCTTCTGCATTCTGTGTCCCTGAAGTCTGTTTGGAGTTGCAGCTGATGTCAAGATTCTTCTTGACTTCCTGATCTAAACCTTTATATAGTGTTTCTGTGCACTGTTAAAGAAGAGCTGCATTCCACCCCAGAGGTAATTGCAATTCAGTACTCAGGCCTAAGTCCTGGAAGAAGATGCATACAGGTGAACCCCTACTCAGCTCCCTTTATTTCACTAGGACCCTGCATGACCACAGCACAGAGTTTAGCCTGCATGTATCTCCTTGCAGGAGCAGAACTGAAGGTCTAATCTGTTGTTAGAGAAGGTTTGCTGGTACAGCCATACCTTCCTAGCATAGACGCAGCTTATGCTGGCAAAGTGGTGCTTTTGTCGGTATTGCTTAAACCAGCTACCCAAGCAAAGGAAGTTTTATCGGCAAAAACAAGCTTTGGAAGCTGCTTTGCTAGTATAAAAATGTTTCTTCTTAAAAACAAACTAAATGGGGTGGGGGGACCCTCGTACCCAACATTATTGTACCAGCAAAAGTTTTAAATGCAGACATGGCCTTAGTTTGCAAGTTCTTTTGTAACCTTGATGAAGATCATATCATTGTATAATTACATACTAACATGTATTAGTATTAGACAGACTTCCAGACTTTCCAAAATTTAGGATGGCTTTCATATCCAGTATAAAACTCCCACAAAACCCTGGTAGTATTGCTGATGTTTGCTATGAATTTGCCTTCAAAAGCTGAACAGTATTTAGTAACTGTAGGAGATCTGGAGATCTTTGCAATATTATTTTTTTTTTATATTGAATGTGGATTTATATAGGCAGCAGGAGATTGCATGAACCCTGATAGTACTGAGAAAGTCGAGGATGGAAAATGTGTGACTCAGTAGCAGAAAATTATGCTGAAGTACGAGATAAGCAGTTTCAAGATGGAGCAGAGCTGAAAAGCATTGCATATGTTGAACAGACATTATTACTCTGGGTCTTCCAGAACTTTTCTCTCTTGTGCACACTGTTTCGCTTGCTCTTCACCTTATTTTGTGCTAGTAACTCTACCTTACCTTCTTCCGGCGTGGCATAAAATCATTGTTTGGTATTGCTATGACTATTTCAGAGCACGGTGTGTTTAAATAATCACCTTTTAATTTGAACTTTGGTTTCCAATTTTTTTTTTTAAAATTACATCTCCCAGTGAGTCCAGGTTTGTGGGAAACTTTCTGAACAAATGGAACTTTGTTACCATTATATGCTGTAGGATGAATACATTATCATAGCGAGAGACGGTGACATTAGTCAATAATGTACTGGTGGTCCTTGCAAAGCATGCAGAAAATTTGGTGGCATCTGTAAATACAAACAAATACAAGGGGGGAGGGATAGCTCAGTGGTTTGAGCATTGGCCTGCTAAACCCAGGGTTGTGAGTTCAGTCCTTGAGGGGGCCACTTAGGGATCTGGGGCAAAATCAGTACTTGGTCCTGCTAGTGAAGGCAGGGGGCTGGACTCGATGACCTTTCAAGGTCCCTTCCAGTTCTAGGAGATAGGATATCTCCATTAATTTATAATTTAAACCATTGTGCTGCAGCAAATTCATCTAGTGACCAAGAAACTATTGTTGAAATATCTTCCACTTCTTTCAGTACCAGTTATTCCAAATATTAGATTTTTTAAGGTTATGGAAGCTAAGAAAAGGATGTGTGTAGGCGTTCTAAAACTTTCCACAATTCAGGCTTGTAAAACAAACTGAACAAGAACCAAGTGCTCCCCTAAAGCATCAACATTTCTATTCTCAGAATAACAGCACCTCTGAAATAACTGTGAACCAGCAGAACGTGCTGGTAGTGATATGCAAAAGAGCACTTGAAGCTCTCTCTGATTGAGACTTCTTGTATCCATCACTGGGACAGAAGGTAGCTTTGGAAATGGAGCAGGATTTGTGCTATCCAGGTGTGGAACAATAGGCATAAATCTTGATGTGTTTAAACTCAAACTCATCGCTTTTAAGGCCAGAAGGACAATTATGATAAATTGATAAACTTGTCTGGCCACCTGCATAACATAGGGCATAGAATTTTACTCTGCATCAAGCTCAAAGCTATTTGTTGAGCTAGAGAACTCATAGGGCTGTTCCTTTTAACGGGGTAAAATGCATGTCTCTGGTTGCACAGCTGTCATGGATAACCTTACGGGGTTGCTCTCTGAGCTCTGAGAACAAACTGGAAGATTTGGGTGTTCTTGCCTAATTGTTTTTAATTAAACATTGGTGCAACAAGGGTTGTACTTTGACAGGGCAGAACCAACTAGCTTACAAAATGTACAGAACAAACAAGCTCCATCGTGTCATCCCATTACAACATTTCTATTCTAGGAAACACCCGTTGACTTGTTTTGATAAATTCAGCTCTAATAGTGCCAAGATGCAAATTAAGGAATATGCTTAATCACTTCTGTATACTGTATACATGTATAACAGTATTTGGGGCTTTTCATATGTGGGCTTGCAAAGACATCATGCAGCTAGGTAAGCATTATTATCCTCATATAAAATAGGTGGGGGCAACTCAGGCACAAAGAAATGAAAGCCACCATTTCCAAAAATGTCCACTGAAACCAGATACCTGCAACTCCTGCTGGAGTCAGTGGATGCTGCAGGTGCATGTGGTGAAAATCCGCATAGGGGTCTCAAGCTGGGCAACCAAAGTTAGTGGACCTGTTAAAATAAACTGGGCCTAGGTGATTTGCCCAAGGACACATGCATTGGTAGCAGAGATCCCGACTCCCATTTATAAATGCTTATATAATTACAGAAATTATATTAATTTGAAAGTTGCTGTAGGTTTGCGTTGCAGTTAATACAGAAATCCTAAAGTCTTTTGTTAATAGTAACTTTAAAGTGTGGGTGTATTTGATCTCCTTTTGGTATGAAAATTGACAGTTTGGTAGTTTTGTAGCTACATGCTTTAATAGGTGTCACTATTCTGAAATAGTATTCATCACGACAGTATGAAGGAGCAGATGTGTTAATGGCAAGCTCTGCTATTACACTTGTGCCACTTCTTTTGTTAATCTGTCACCTCTCTGCCACAGATCACGTGGGAGCGAAGGATGCTATTCATGCTGGAGAAAGGCAGAGGGTCAGTATGAACTGATGGGGGCTGTCTACTCTGGGGCCTATTGATATCTTGAGGAAGAGGGGCCTCCCTTGAAGACCTCTAAGAGTATATGTACACTACACACTAAGCCTGGGCTCTGACTCATGTTTGAGCCTAAGTCCCCTTTCCGTCCTCACTCGGTCTGATTCAGGTCAGTAAGTACTCTGGACCTGAATCCCAGGACCCTGCGAGGGGTGTGGGTCAGAGCCTGAGTCCTGCTGTGCCTTGAGTTCAAGCAGAGTCATTTTGTTGTGTGGACACAGGTCAAGCCTCAGACCTGAATCAGAAGGTCTGTCTAGTACAGTACGGACATGTTAGCACAGGTGTGAGGCTTGTGTCCAGCAATTGTAAATCCAGGGTTAAATACAGTGTGGCTGCTCACGCATAGGCTTGGACATACTGAGTCCACAAGCCTGGGTCCCATAGACCTGGGTTCAGTGTGGACATACCCTAAGACTCATTTTGAACTAAATAACCCTGTGTAATAAATTGGGCATATTCCACATGGTGAGTTCAGCTGCCATACCTAGGCAATTCCATCCCCACCCCCGTAAACAGAGAGAGATACTCTCCCTCTCTGGCACTTATCCTCACCTTTGAGGTGAGGACCTGGGGCTCATCCCTATTAGGGCCTGTTGTAACCTGAGCATTGGTTTATCCCCTCCCATCATTTTCACAGGTGGACATTGTTTGCCTGTCTTCTCTGACAGCAAAGTTGTCTGAGGAATAACATCACCTTATGCTTTACAGGAAAAATGCTCCTGTCTGCATAATCCAAAACATTAGGCTACGTCCCGCTGCCTTTGCTCACAGAGGTTGTTCTGCTCGCTGTGGTTTGAGGGAATACCTCAAACAGGATTTGCCAAGATGTTCTGAATGGATGGAGCAGTGATTGAGGGTGGCAGATCTGGTTTGAGTGTGGTGCCTGCGTGCCTTTTTAATTTTTTTTTATTAGCTGATTTCTTGGGTGTGGACGTTACCTTCATATCTTTTGTCATTAGTCTTAACTTTTGGTGAACAATGTACTTTTCCCCAAATCCCCATTTTGGAAGCCTGCAAAGTGCTTGCATTTGTATCTAGTTAATTTTTTTAGCTATATTATGATGGCAAACCTCAGTGTTTGTTTGTTTATTACTTTTTTTAAACAGCCTGTTTAAAAGCTGTTTGGCCAGGGGAGGGAGGTAGTTTTTCAGAGTCCTTCTAGTATTTCCAGATGCTGTTAAGCTTTTCATGGCCTTCTGAACAGTCAAGTACTATCCCAGGCTTGTGGTGGTGGTTTTTGAATAGAGAAGAGTCATTTAATAATATATGGAAATCTGCAAAATAACTGCTTGGAATTGCTGATACCTGACACAGATTAAGTAACACTGAGAGCAGCGTCCTGCTCCCAGCGAAGTCAAATAGCAAAAAGGCTCTGACCTTGAAAGTTATTCATGAACTGACTTCATCTGGAGAAGCTTTAGCAGAAAGGGTCGTCCTGTATGGGTTGGTGAGTTGCCCCCCCAGCCCCCAGTTTAATTTTTGTATTTGATTCTTAATAATGTTCCCAGCACACCTGCTCTCTGAGCATGTGTACATAAATTACCAGTCAAACACATTCAGTTGGCTAATGCAAACTAAATCTAAATCCCAGATGTAGATATCAACTAAAATAGCATAATTTTTTCCACTGCTGCTCTAGTTTTGATTGCAATATTGTTGGTTCTCTTATCTGCTAAGAAGAAAATAAATAGATTCTTATCTCTGAGTTTTGGCGCAGCTGTAACCAGCCAGTGTAACTTCCTTTTGCCCTCTGCTGAATAATTCTAAGTACTTTATCTGCTATATCCTAAAGTCTTCCCCTGGTTTAACAACCTCTCAAAGAGCAGCTATAAAAGGGGCTTTCACTAACGAACAGGAAGCAGAATGAATTGCAGGAACTTCTGATAATGCACTGTCTGTCTGAGAGGAAGATCAGCTTGACTAAGCTATACCAGAGTAATGAATGATGGTCCTTCAGCTAGGGCCAGCCGTGCAAATTTTAATACTGGGAACAAAGAATTCTCCCTCTTCAACTAACTATTTAAATACCCTTGTCAATTTAGTGGCCCAATACAGTCAATCTCATCTAGCTTATTTGCTTTCTTTTTGCTGTTCATAGTGAATCCTAACAAGCCTCAGACGTTTTTTCTATCTATCTCTATATCTATATCTACACCATATCCATTTTGGAAGGGCTAATACAGCCACCAATGCTGCCTTCCTAATGCCTGCTACAGCTCCACTGCATTTTTGGATGCTAAAAATGTACATGGTTACATGCATGTGATATGTTCCACAGACTGCAAGGTTTCACATACTGAACCGAATGTTGGGCCTTCCTATGTTTCTGCTGGAATTTCACTCTGGGAGTGTCTGGATATTTGTAATGACCGACCGTTTCAATTCCCTCCCCTCCCCCTCCAGGCTGGGCGGCTGTCTGTTTACTCCTTTCTCCACTCTTGAGCACTGATGGCTTGTAAAAGAAAGACGCCAATGATTAAATAAATTCTGAACTTGGCAGTGACACAGTTTAGCTACCTGCTTTGGGCCTGGTTCTCTACTGTGCCATGCTAGCTTTACGCCAGCGAAATTCCATTGACTTCTGTGGGCTTGCACTGGTACAAAACTTGTGTAATGCAATGGAAGATCAGATCCTTCATTTCTGACATGCCGGCTTTCTGAATAGTGTCCTTTCCACTTCTTCAGGGGTCAGCAACCTCTGGCACACAGCTCACTAGGGTAAGAACCCTGGCGGGCCGGGCCAATTTATTTACCTGCTGACGCAGCAGGTTCGGCCGATCGCGGCCCCCACTGGCTGCGGTTCGCCGTTCCAGGCCAATGAGGCGTCGGGAAGCGGCATGGGGGAGCGATGTGCTGGCCATGGCTTCCTGGCGCCCCATTGGCCTGGGACGGCGAACTGCATCCAGTGGGGGCCGCAATCGGCTGAACCTGCCGCGTCAGCAGGTAAATAAACTGGCCCGGCCCGCCAGGGTTCTTACCCTGGCGAGCCACGTGCCAGAGGTTGCCGACCCCTGCACTACTTGGTCTGCTTCAAACGTATCATAATGGAGTGATTTGGGTTTTTTAAAGATGTTGACCTTTTTGTTTTGTCATTTTTGGGTATGTGAAATTAAAATGGTTTGTTCATTTGTGGCACTTTTTTGGTCTCTTTCAGGTCTCTCTCAGATTTTAATATCAGAAAATTGGTGTCTCTGATGAGAACTTTGTTTAGGTAAGTGAAGCAAGATTATTTTTTGTATTTACAGGTTCAAGTTCCATGTTTTACTTTTATGGTATGTTTTATTGTAACTGGTAAGCTGCCAGCTGGCTGTTCTGGTAAGCTGTGGCTAAATAAGTCTAGAGATGTGTATTAAACATAAGTAGGATAATGCCTGTAGTACGATTTAGGGGAGTGATCTTTTAATTTCTCACTTTTCTGGAAAATGTTCTTTATATAATCAACTAAAAAGGATCCAATTGCAGAATAGTGAGTTTTATATCTTTCAGCTAACCACGATAGCTGTTTACAAAGGGATCACTGATTGGAGATCTGCTAGACTTCTGAGGTGGGAGGTGGTAATGATGGGGATAGGATGGGATAGTGACCTGATTTTCATTGTGAAAGCTCAGCCCTAATTTACCAAGATTTGCGTATTTGGGCCACTTTTTCAGGTGAACCACTTTTCTTCTCCAGGAAGGAATGTTCGGTGTTGAGGACAAATCATCTGAAACTTGACAAGTTTGAATCGTTTTGATCCAAAGTTCAGCAAAGCTCAGCAATTTAGGTTTGAATCTTTGGATTCAAACAGAAAAAAATAAAATTCCAGTGTACCCTCTGACAATGCAAACTGCTGTATTTCACATCATATCCCTGTTGAACAATGAAGACGCTGTCCCTGTTCTTGTTTTTTATGGGTGCTCGTGGTTGATTTCAATCAGAATTCAGGGTTACAGCTGTCTAGTTTTTCTAATTTTCTGGGCAAATTCTGTTTTCCTGCTATTAAGTGACAAAGGCTTATTAACATGAGCCAAACATGGCGGTCCATTACTGCAATGCCCACTGTATAGGCAGGAGGGCTTCCAGTACACAGCTCTGCCAATGTACCTCAGGACTGACCTGCAACACATTGTACGTTTCTGGTCTTTATGATGAAGAGAGTGCCAGGCTGCCAAACATGCAGGGTGCCTTGTTGCCCCAGGGTCTCACTTAGGATGCAAGAGGGGCTGGTTTTAAATCTTAGACAAGCGCTTGCAGAGATTGGAAAAAATTGCATAAGTTTTGCATATTCATGTCTTTAAGTGCTCAGATAGTGCAGTGGTGAGTGCTACATAAATACCTAGATAGACCCATGACTTTTCTTTTTTTCCCTTTAAAGTGGCTGAGAGGTTTTTCTCTCCCCATCCTTGCTTCTGCAGCCACCATCTTTGGTCCTCTCTAAGGACTTCTTTGTGTTCCCCATTGGTTTGCTGAGTCTTTTCCTCCAAGGCCCTTCTGACTCTTGAGGCCATGGACTTGGGGAGAGTCAGGTGGACCCAAGTGTAGAACAAACCACTACTGTGCTCCAGTCTGCTGCCTCCCCAGCTCTATTTTCCTCTGCAGAGAATAATGCCTGGGAAGTGGGTCTAGTGACTCCTCACATATGTGGTCTTAAAAATCAAACCAGACAAGACTCGAGGGCAGGGGTGAAAGTAACTTAAAGGACTTACCGGTGCGCCGGAGTCCTGAGTGGGGGAGTGGCCTCAACTGGAAGAGGCGGAGCCTTTCATGATGTAAAGGCCCCAGGGCTCTGGCTGTGGCTGGGAGCCCCAGGGCCTTTAAATCACCCCAGAGCTACCAGACTGCCGGAGCTCCTGCGGTGATTTAAAGAGCCCTGGGCTCTCCACAGCGGCTGGAGCCCTGTGCCCTTTAAGTCACTGATGGAGAAGACGGTCCAGTCCGGCATGACGCACCGGCCCTTGCTGGTACGCCGTACCCGACTGTGCTGGCTTAATTTCATCTCTGCTTTAGGCAAAGTTATGGGGTTTCCTGACTTTCTGCAAAGAGGTCCCTCTTAGCTCATTCTCCCTGTCCACCTCTCTCTTTCCAAGGTGCTGACTCAAATTGTTCCATGCACAGTGTGGTTCTTATCTTACCCAGAAACCTGCATACAGGCTAGAAGACTGCCTCAAAGAGTTGTGGTTCTCTTATCCCAAAGTGAACTCAGTAGCAGCCTCTTTCTATACTCTGATTCCTCTCTAGAGGACCTGATAGACCACAGGGCAGAGGAGTTCTCTAAGAACCACCCTTAGGCTTGGATACATTAGCATCCTCTGCATCTTACTCATCTAGAACAGCTGTCTTGACAGAGACCTGTAAATGGAAGTTTCCAAAACCGGTCCACAGGAGTCTCTCCAGATACCTCCTGGCTATGAACAGCCTGAATGATAGCCTAAATGAGCCCCGTGTCCTATGTGCTGGTATTCTGGATCCTTTGTTCTAGTTTGTTGAGTCCTCTGAGTTCATTGTGGGCGTGGGAGGTGCCAGGTGCAGGGAATGTCATTAAAACACTGACCCCTAGTACTTTAGAGCACCCAGGCAGCTTTGGAAATATCCTTTAACTCTATTTTCCAGGAGATCTGGAAGAAAAGACATCCCTCCCCCTTCCATAGGCTCACTTGTGAAAAAGCCAGTCTGCTTGTTTGCTGTAATCTTCCTCCCCTAGGAGCAAGCCCAGCTTCTCCATCCAGTCAAGTACAGCCCTAAATAGCAGGAATATAGAAGGAAACAAGTTCTGACCTCCGCTCTTATGGCTGACAAACTCCAAGCCCAAGCTTTACTCTTAGACAGAGTAAGAGAGGATGTAACCAGTTCTGACTATCCCCTTCCTAGGAGGGAAGATTCCTATTTCACACAGTGTGTGCTAGCGCTGTGCTATCACTCCGTGGTAGTTCCAAATTGGGATGTCAGATAACAGAATGCTCGTGTCGACACAGCTAGAGAGAAGAGCGACACCTACGGAGCCATTGCAACACATCTGCAGTGTACTACTGGGCTTTCCTTTGTGCTCTCATCTGAGTTATTGACCTGTCCTGGCTCTGCTTAGTTCCTGAGCTCTGACTAAATCACAGCCCTCAGGCTGAATTGACGTTTTAGTGGGTCCAGAGGGAAAAAACACCGCGCGAATTAATAAAGGAAGATCGCATAAAGTGCCCAGGCAGCCATTCTAAATGTAGTGGGGAAGCAGAGCCTTGTAGCTACATATATTAGACAGCAAGTCAAATCTATGAATATACGCAGGCCTGGTTAATAAATAACCCAGACACTGGTAGTTAAGAGGGAAAGACATGACAGATTTAATTATCTGCTCTGCCTTTAAGTTGGATCCAGAGCGGTAATGCTTTACACTAGAAAGGTAAACACTGTCATTATTCAACAATGAAACACACACAAAGCTGACATTGTTTTTTCCTCCTTTGATTTAATAATTATTTGTAACAGGTTTAATGGACTATTAGATTGTCTCTGTTTTTGTACAGTGGAACCCTGATAAAGCCCTACCCTTTCTGAAGGGCCATTACTCCTTTCTTTTAATTCACATTTGTCATGGTGCTTTGCTGAAGGTCCTTGTTTTAAATCTGCTATGGTTGTTGTATGCTTAGTTCCTCTCCCAGGGTGTGGTTTAGCCCAAGACTATTCAAGAATGTTTCTGCTCATCAGATTACCCATGTTAAATCCTCCTTTACTGAGTTCTCCCATGTCAAACAGACAAGCCTATAGAATGGAAGAGGATTTTCCCTCTGTGGACCTTCTATTCTCTTGTATGTTTTCTCTCTCCTAAACTAAAATTTTTCAGGCTGCCTAATACAGACGCCCTGGGCTAACGCCCAGCTTTAAGGTGCAGGCTGAAGGATGAGGATGGACATTCTTGTCTTGTTGCATTGTACTTTAAGAGTCTGCAGCAGGCTCTTCGTGGGTTTCTGGGTACCTCTAGGGCAGGCCTCCTCTCTCCCAAACCTACTGTGCTGGTTGCCCACATATTTTGAGCTTCCTTGGACTCTGGAGGTTGTTTTTCAGGTGTCTCAAGACTGCTATTTAGGGTTGTTTAGCTTGCAAGTTTCTCTGGAGAAGCAGACCGTTCTCTTTCATGCTATACCGTACCCTGTTAAATAAAATATGGAGTTCCTAGGTTAACACTCATTGGCCTTGTGTACAATGGCATAGTAGGATCCATCTGTACAATCCGTGGTGCTGCAGCATTGTGCCTGGTTGTGTATTAAGAGTCCTGTTTTTTTTTGCCATTATAGTTGTAGCCTCAGGTTGGTGCCAGGATGGTCCTTAGTTGAGACTTCTTCTCTGTTCCCTTTGGAAAGGCCCGAGTCTGGCGAGCTTAAATGCTCATCGTAAAATCTTTGGGTTATACAGGTTGGCTGGGGTGATTTTTGGGTTATCACTTAATGTAATAAAACATTCAGAAATGGGAGGGATAACTCTTGTTAATGGGCCTCGCTGTCACGGCGATAGGCATTACATCAACGAATACAGACATTTTAGAGTATATGTTGGGGGAACCTTGAGTGCTCCTTCCTGTTGAGTTCCCTTCTGACTCTTGCAGCTCTTGCTCTTCCACTGGGAGTTGTCGTCAAAATCGTTTAAGGGGCCACCAATGAAATGTCTGCTCTGGCTTAACAGCTGCGTCCCAAAGGAGGCAGTGGAAGAATTCCCTCATTCCTCTTCGTCTGTATTTTCTTTGGAAGACCAATAGCTCTGTGCTTTGTCTTTAGCTGTCCATGCACCTCCTCAGCTAAGTCCTAAGCAGTTAACTACTCTAATACGCTATCTACACTATTTTAAAGGCATTCACTTGAAATCTTCCCGGCCATGCACCTGTGGCATGGACAGGAATAAATAATTTCTAGACCTCCTCCTTACTAGCCTCTCCTCGTAATTGCAAAGGTTTTAGAAACACTCTACTGGTTACTCAAAGAAAAACTAAAATTGAATGGAGTCTCTCCTTACCACGGATCCAACAGAGACTGGATGTGTCTTGGAAAAGGCATAGTAGAAAATTATATGTTTGCCCTTAATGCAGGGTAGGATGCCTGTTGACCAAAGGTTCTATTGTTTTATGGTTAACATGTTGTTGTGTTATTGCAGCCGGTGATCTTTTTATTTTGCTGAGGCAGATGGAGGGTTTCCAAGTCCCATAAGCATAATCATGGGAAAGCTTAGTTGGTTTTCGGTTTGACCACTTGGGCAAGTTGAGGTTACCCTGTGACAGAGATGCATCCCTGAATATGGAGACTGTCTTGGCCGAAAGCATGGCAAGTGATGTGAAGCCTGAGAAAGGACAATTGTAAACTCCTGGAGCAAAGTTCTATACGTGCATTCAGAGAAGGAGGCTCTTGTGACATGTGTGGACTGCTTGTGTTCTTTCGTTGTTGTTGTGGCTTGTTTTGTTGTTTTTATGTGGTAGAGGAGACTTTGCTGTAAGTGTTCCAGAGATAGTTATAATGGATTAAAATATCTATATAAATGTAACATCGCTCATATGATGCCTGTAAAGAGTCTTGCAAGAATTGCTTTATTCTAACATCGAACATTAATTTTATTAAATAAGAAATCAATATTATCCCTAAAGCTACCTGCTCTGTTGGCCTGACTGTAGTGCTTCTGGGTAGCACTTTCTCAGGGCCCCTTCCTTGTCTTCCTGCTACCGATTTAAAGAAACAATACATACATAATCCATGGAGGTTAGTAAATTTTTTTTTTTTTGCGATAACAGCAATCCGAAGTAGTTGCTGTGCAGTTCTCCAAATACGTGCTCTTGATGCAAGCCTTTGTGTTCATGTTGCAGCCAGAGACGACCCTTGCCCACTTGTGATGGGTCATAATAAGCTGAACTGGACAGAAATGTGTTTCCTTTTAGTTGCTCATGTAGTACTTTATTCTTTTCCCACTCTGCTTTGGCTTGGAAGATTGCTGAGATGCTTCCTCTGTCTGACCCACTTGGCATCAGAGTGAAGAAGATCATCTTTCTTCAGTATCAAAGTTTATAGGTCTTCAGCTCATCAGTAAATTCTTAGTTTTGCAGCTGATCATTCATAGAGCTGCTGTTTTTAATACCCTTTTTCTCTCCTTCTCAATAGCTGATGCGTTGTATTGTCCACAAAAACCCAAGGCAAGTACTGTTGTACTGCCTGTGTATTGGAAGGGCAGGCAGCAGCACAAGTGTTGATAAGGGTACTAAAAATGGCAGGCCCATAATACTTCACTTAGTGTCCAAATTTTTATCTCTTTATCATTGTGCTTACACAGTCTAGTGCAATTATTGTTACTATTATTGTAGTGTGGCAGCTCCTGGGAGCTCCAGTCATGGATCAGGACCCCATTGTGCTAGGCTTTGTACAAACACAGACCAAAGTATAAGACAAGAGACAACAGGTGGAAACCGTTGATTACAGACACAGATGGAGGACCACAAGGAAAATTGCTTTGCAGTGTAACTTCCCTGTCTAGATTTCATATCCACATGTGTTCAGAAGAGAAGGAGATGGGGGTGTGTACCGCAGTGGGACTGAAATGAAATGTTACTCATTTCAAAGTATGATATTGACTTTATTTCCCTCCTGAATCTCATGTCAATGACTGGTAATGTGAACAATGGTTCTGTTTTTTCTTTTACGTGGTTAAAAACACACAATTATTATTTTTTAAATAAATCAGACCTTGGTCAACTAGAGCAGTGGTTTTTAAACTGCGGGTTGCGACCCAGTATTAGTTCACGGAATGGAAGGCACCTGGCTCGTGGCGGCTCTGGTCAGTACCGCCGACTGGCCCGTTAAAAGTCCCATCGGCGGAGTTCCTACCTGTTCTGACACTGCGCTGCACCCCAGAAGCAGTCAGCAGCTGGCCTGGCTCCTAGGCAGGGGGGACATTGGGCTCCATGCGCTGCCCTCACCCGAGCACCGGCTCCACACATGGCCAATGGGAGCTGGGGCAGGGGGGAGCGGTGCCTGTGCATGAGAGAAGCGCGGAGCTGCTTGCGTGCCTCCGCCTAGGAGCCAGACCTGCTGCTGGCTGCTTCCGGGATGCAACGTGGTCCGTGGTGCTAGGACAGGCAGGAAGCCTGCCTTAGCACCTCTGTTGCGTCACTGACCAGGAGCTGCCGGAGGTAAGCCCTGCACTCCAATCCCTGGCCTCATCCCAGAGCCTACACCCACTGAGCTAGAGTGTGTTCATGTACTGTGATGGCAAATGGTTGGCTTGCACCTGTCTTTGGCGGTGCCTTATTGCAAAAGGGAAATCGACTTTTTGACTCTTCAACAATGTTAATGTTTGTGTGTGTATCACACGCTATAATAAAGCTTCACTGAGCAACTGCCTACAGTGGAATAGCTCCGTTTTTAATGAAATCTGTTTATATAAATGCTCAATAAATACCATATATGGCCGCCTTAACTTTAGCTGCTTCTCCATTTCTAAAAACAAACAGAACCTGAGCTTTTTCTTCCCTTTGTCCTCCCTTGCAAATCCCACACAGTTTTGATTTCTGTCACACAGGGTTGGTTTTTTTTTGTTTCAAAAGCTGTGCCTTTTGCAGTTGCTAAGCCATTCACCTGTTCAATGTTTGTGAGTATAAATGAGTTATAAGAGAACACCGAGCCATAGGCCCTGTAACTGAATGTTTGCTTTATTCAAATAGAACCCTGTTAATCTGGAAAGCCTTGACTAGTGAAATGACCTGCATAAATAACATGAGAGAGAGGATTCAGGTACCAGCCCGTTTTCCCCTCCCCCAAACATCTCTCTTTTATTTCAGCATCTCACACTGCACAATGTAATAGCTGTTCAGTCATCTTAAGGCTTGTCTACATTACCCGCTGGATCGACGGGCAGCGATGGATCCAGCAGGGGTTGATTTATCGCATCTAGTCTAGACGCGATAAATTGACCGCCGAGCGCTCTCCCGTTGACTCCGGTACTCCACCAGGGCGAGAGGCGCAGGCAGAGTCGACAGGAGAGCGTCAGCCGTCAACTTACCACAGTGAAGATACTACAGTAAATAGATTTAAGTACGTCGACTTCAGCTACGTTATTCACATAGCTGAAGTTGCATAACTCAGATCGATTTCTCCCCCCCTCCTCCTCTCCCCCCCGGTGTAGACCAGGCCTTCCTCTTTCCCTGAACAAAACAAAATAACTTCACATCTGAGGTTGCGTTTAGTGTAGTTACATTAAAAAGGCCCATATATATTTATAAGCTATGACTAGATTTCCCCTCTGCCTCTGCAATTCATTCTCACTGTTTGTCCTTAGCTGTTTCCCATTGCCAACATTTTGAGTGTGAGAGAATCTTGAATGCTGAGCCCAGTCCACACATGACTTATTCCGGGATTTCAAGGGTTCTGCATGCTCAGTTCTGTGTACTTCATCTGCAGGCCTGTGACTAGCCCCTCTGGCCCCCAAGAAACAAGGGGTAACATCTTATTGCAAAACGAAGGCTGTGTAGAATTCTGTGCATATTCCTATGTATACATGGAGTTTAGATTTGTCCCATTTAGTATTAATACTAAATTAAGCTAGTCAGGGAAGGTGTTATTTCAGCTGCCCCTGCAGCAGTCAGGTGCAACTGTTCCTTTTGGCATAAATCCATGTCAAAGCCCTTGAAGCTAATTTTGCACTCATCCCCTTCTTAGGAAGCTCTAGAAATAAAATATAACTCTATACATTACCCAATTTACCCAGCCGTGTGTGTATGTTTAATATGGATATAAAACAATGATAACATAAAATATGCCTTTTATAAAACAGGAGGGGGTTCCCTGTCTAGGGGGCTAAGGTAGACCCGCTGTGCATGCGTCGCACTTCCATTTCTTACAAAATCTCTGAATTTGGTTGAGTGCCATCTCATTTTTTGCCTTTCTCTGTTTCTTATTCCATTTAGAGCAGTGTATGTGCCACAAGTTTGTGGTGTTGGTGAGCAGGAGTCTGTATTATGGTGGGCGCAGGTTACAGTTAAAAATGATAGGGTCAACAAATAGACGGAGAGAGAACCTTTAAATCAGTGCAAGTTGAGGTTGCTCGGCACTGTACAGGTTCCATCCCTGAATCATTTTTGCCATCATATCTTCTCTCTTGAAAGAAAGTGCTCCCATGTTGAAAGCTTAAAACTAGATTGCATAAAGCCCTGGAAAACATACTGTAGGGAGCCCTGTATTGGCAAAGAGAGCTGGATTAGATTAATAATAGGTCTCTTCTTTAGCTGACTTTGATACACTCACATTATCAAGAAATCGCTCTGCCATGTAGGAAAAACAAGATGTTCTCTGGCATGTATATAATTTTCCTTCGGATTTGTGGGTTAGCCAGTATTGCCACACTGGGTAGGCGTCTTAAAAAATAAACGGAGTGTTTGCACGCGCATCAGCATGTTGTTTGCACATGGATTATCTTCATTACTTATCAATGTGAGATTGTTCAAGAGGAACTACTGAGAATGGGATGAAGAGTGTGCTGATGAGACTGTTAAAATGGTAAGTGGAAGTGAAGGAGACAAAGCAGTATCTGCTTTAAATGATTTCTCCTTGGGCAAATGACTTAACTGCTCGATGCCTCAGTTAACCAACTGACAAAAAGATATTTTATGTAGATTGTAGAGTGATGCAACCTTTAGTTAAAGTTGCACAAGGAATTTCATTCTAATTTGTTTTCAGTTGCTTGCAAGTATGTCAAGGATGAATTTCGGCACTTACAACTTTCGGGTTGAATTTAGCATGTTTGTTCATAGCCTAGAGGTGACTGTTTTTGGAAAGTTGGAAGAATTAACAGTTGGGGTGTTTTGAGAATGATGTGTAGTGGAAGGTTAAGCGCGAGGGGGTGGGGACCATTCTGCTAGTGTCTAGCAAAGAGTTGTGCATGATATGGAATTTTTGTTTTATTTTAAAAATACTAGGAAATTCCTTTATAAAACCTACTTTAAAAGGATATTAAGGTTACGATGTGAAGCCTTCAAGTCTGGAACTGCCTGTAATAAAGTCACTCATGCAAAGTTATTGTTGATACCTGTGTGTGTAGAAAAAGTGATGCATTCTTTAATTCCATAACTGTATACCACTTTTTATGTAGGATCTCTGCCTCCATCAGCATACAGTTTGGAGGGCGAATAAGGCACGACTCATGGAAACTGAATCATTCATACTGAGATTGGTTTGTGTGCTTTTTGTAAGACCTAGGGCCGCACATCAAACAATTAGTTTACAACTAAATATTGAACAGCGGTCTGATTCACTGAGCGTGATGCAGCCTTGCCACTGGATGAGGCTGGGGCTCTTCTGGGATTAGGAAAGAGGAAATATGTGATCATGTAATCAGACTGTACCAAAAGAGAGACACCCTTAATTTATGTTTTTATTGAGCAACTTAAATGAAAAGTGACATAGAAGTGTAAAGGATGTTACTTGCACATACATCTTTTCTCTCTCGCTGGCAAACTCGCACCACCTGAAATTCACTGATCATCCCCTTGGCTCCGTCATGCACATTCCACCTTATCCCAGTCCTCTTCCCACCTATTCAGTCACCATTCTCCTTCTATAACAGTTTCCCATTTTTTCTCTTTCTCATTCCAAGTTAATCAATCCTCTTTTCTCTTCCCTTGCAAATTCAGTAGTTGTCTTCCCTGCCCTACCAATGCTTGTTCTCTTCAGCAGCAGCTCTTTAAGGCATGCAATGGCCTCCTCAATCCCTCTGACCCAGTTGGACCTTCCCGCAGAATCAATGACCACCTCAGCCCTGCTCCCACCCATGTAGAACTGCAGTGGTCTCTCTATCCCAGTCAGGCCTCCAGTCGTCTCCTGGTGGCAGGCACCTCCCCTCTCCACTTGCAGGGTCACTTCCTCAGGCCCTGCAGAAAGGCTGGGAGTTCTGCTTTACCTCTTTCCTCATTTAGAGATGAGGCTGCTGGAAATTTTGAGCCCTCCCTGGAGCGGGGTAGGCACTGGGTCTGTCCTGTTCCACTCCCTAGCCCCGAGGAAGGGGGCTCACTGGAGCTGGATAGGAGAAGGCAGCAGCGTTTGGGGCTGGCTGTGGGAGGATGCTTCAAGGCAGGAGTGTTCTGGGCCTAACCTTGTCTGGGGGTAAGGTGAGAGTGTGCGTTGCACAGGTAAAGGGATACAGGGAGGGGAGGAGCTGGTCTATGGCTTGAGGCAGATTGTGTGGTGCTCCCTCTACAGGCCCACTAGTGTAACAATTGCTTTTCAGGACCTGGCTGGTTCAGCTTAGTCCACACGCAGTATGCTATAAGGGTTCTCCCCTCCCCCAATCATCAGTGCTAGACAATTTAACTCAAACATCAGTAATCTGCAGAAGTTGATCACAGTGGTTGCACTTACCTGCGAACATTTTCTAATTGCCCTGGGCAAGCTGATGAGTAGGATTTTAAAAGGCTGTAGTCTATTATTACCTACACTTAAAAGATAACAATGGACATTCTCACGAGAGAGGTGGTGCTATCAAATCTTTTACTCTGGTGAAAGCTAGCTAGCTCAAAACCCTCTGCTATAACCAAACTGAAACCTCCTGGTGCCGCTGTCTAGTGCCAGTGATACCGTCTCTGGTTTGTGACAAAGATGTTCATCTAAATCATCCTTTGAAAAAGAAAAGGATCATATAACTTGGTCTCACTTTCCCCTGCTCGGCTGAGTCCTTCATTCTGGCCTGAGTAAAGTGAGGAATTTGATCGGATCTGCTAGTGTCACACTCTTTGAACTAAATGAAACGGAATAGAGCTGGGTTACAGAGCACAGGGTTTTTCTTCTCAAGCTGCCAGAGATTGGTGTATCAATACTCCAGTTCAGCTTGCCTGTATCGCAGAGTGACGAAAAGGAATCTAGCTACATAGTAATTCTTTCAGCCTAGCTAGCAGTCAGTGGGCGGTGGTGAGGTACTTATTAGTTGTGATGTAGTGCCAGCTATTTATTCAAGTATGTCTCATTCCTGGATATTTATGCTGTAAAGTACAGTCAGAGCTGCACTTTATCTTGGGCTAGATGCTTGTTCCATTCACTAAGAAAAAAAATAATGTTGATAATGCTGGAACACTTTCATGAATTTCAGTGTGTGAAAATAAAATAATGAGGAATGTTCAAGTGTCAGTTGGGTTGGCTCTCTAACATGCGTGGTGATGGTGGTGATTGGTTTTGTTCCCTTCACAAGGGGAAGAGGGAGCAGAGTTTGTAGCACATTTACTGTAGCACTAGTTCAGATATTGTTAAATGCCCTTCTACTGTGATTATACAGGGGTTCATGTTAATTCCAGCTCAGTGTCTCCAAGATATTTAGGGACTACTCATAAAATGAACATTTTTTTACAAGAGGGTCCGGGGTTGAGTTTCTGACCCTAATGAGAATTGTTGGAGAATTGATGGGTCAAATTCTGAGCTGAGTGCCCAGAAAGGGCCCAGTGAGCTTATATCCTTCCCAGAGTTCTTGAGGGGCAATAGGTTTCATGAACTCCTTCCTCAGCAACTAGGATTCTGGTTTTAGATATTTTCTGTGCTGGCTCTTGACGGTCGCTTGCAGGTATTGTCTTTTGCCAGTTTTCTTTACAGTGGAATGCCAGTTGTCTTTTCTTTAGGTTTTTTTTTTTTTTCCCCCTTTTGGTATGTGAAGAATATCACTCAACAAATTAAACAAAACAAAACATGGGTAGCCCATTAAATTCGGTGCTTTCCTGCTTTGAGAGGGATCTTACAGACAGCTATATCAGCTTCAGGAGGAGGTTATGTGATATCTCCCTATGTTACTGCCACCCTCCCCCCTTCCATGATGTTGCCTGCTTCAGTTCACCGTCACTGGCTGTAGCTGAATCTTTGCCGTTTGTGCCTATTTAAGAAGTTAATCTTTCTAAAAGCCATTGAGCTCCTTGGCACAGCGCGGTAGCCTTGGCTACGGGTGTGTAAAACAGCATTCCAAAAACCAAATGTGGAGTGATTAAGAAAAATGTGTGGTGCTGTTTGTTTACATGCTAGTTTGCAGGATCCTGGGATACATTTTGTGAGTTGGTAACAATTTTTGTTTAATCACTAGCTCAGAGACCTACAGAAGAGCTCTGGGAAGCTCAAAAGCACTTGTTCCTTCCCCCAACAGAAGTTGGTCCAGTAAAAGATATTACCTCACCTACCTTGTCTCTCTAGCTCCGTGATGACATTCAAGTATTTTTGTACTAAAACAAATTGCTTGAGTCATTTCAATGGGTGACTCAGTAAAATCACAGCCCCCTTCTTTACACACAGACTGTCCTTGCCCTAATTAATAAACCAATTAGTTAAAAGTCATGTTAAACAAAACACATAATGTTTAAAAGGAAGAAGAGAATTAGTGTAAGGTTAGCTTTACTAGTGCATACTTGAAAAGCATCTACGAATTAGATCCCTCTTCTTAGGTCTGTGTCCTTGGCAGGTTGAAGTGGGTGCTAGGTATGATGACCTTATAATTAAGTGCCCAAAGGTAAAGGGCATATTGTAATCATTGGCATATTGTAATTATAGGACCCACTCTGACATGATCTTTGGCATTGAATCCCTCTCTGTTATGTAAAGGCTTTAACTCTTTGTGCACTTTTCCAGGGCTAATTTAACCTCTTGGGGCTGAGTTCATCCATGGTGTAATCCCATTGAAGTTATTTCAGGGATGAATTTGGCCCTTGATCCCATTGCCATAGTAATAGTACTGAATTAAACCCTTTGCAGGCTGGTGGTTCCAGAGTACAGAACTCTACAGAAGTGCTGCTGTGTTTTCCATAAACAATCATCATTTCATCTCGCTCATATTCTCCCCTCCCCCACAAAAAACCCATCCTAAATGCCAGTGAAAGGGTTAATAGGAACAGCTGCATTCCTAAGATGGACCTTGTCTTGGGAGACTGCCAGTGTCTGTCTGCTCCTCTCCCATATGCAATACAATACTTGGACTACTTGAGGAATTTTGATATGTGCAGCGTGACACTGTAGTTTTGCATCTGTGCCTTGCACTTTAAGTGGGGCTTGTTGCCAGGTGAAGAGTCCTCTTCTTTTCACACAAGCATGGAAGTGAGTCCTGTCACTATCAGGGATTACTTGAGCACACGGACGCATATTCTTTAGCATTACCTGTGCTTCAGCAGGTTTGCAGTAACCACTCCTAAGGATAGCAGTACAGAAATGAGTTTTCTTGCATGGAAGCCTTTAGCCTTTATGATTAATGTTTTGAGCTACTGTGGCAATTATGGCTCGCAGGAGCTATGGCCTATGTGTTCTTGAATAAAAACATACAGTGAAGGAACTTGCCCAGGCAAGAAGTTGGTCTTATTGCACAAGGCCCATCTGCCTATAGCCCAGGGCTTGGAAGAAATACATTCAGGCTAGAGTTGGTGCTAAGAAATGATAATGGAATCTGGGGGTTTTTTTGTGCGTGTGTGTGCTAGAGTTAGGCCAATAAGAGTTTTCAGTGTGGGTGACAGTGTGATTTTAATAGCAAGGGGAATAGCTTTCGTATAGCTATAGAACAGGAGAGGCACCACTGGGTGTTACTGTAAAACAAATAGTAAATGATAATGGTGAGGAGGTGGAATATACTTGTAATGCCTGCACTGGGGCTATATGTGATGTGATTCACCTTGCCTTTCACCAAAAAATCCAAACCAACCAAACACAAAAAAACCCCAAATGTCTCAGTTCACCAGCCCAGCAAGCTGCCATTCGTAAGATCCAGCATTAGCCGTAATGCCGCCTGTCTGAGTTCCAATTATGGATGGGGTGGGATGGGGAAAAGAGTTCAACCAAATGACGATCTAGGGTGAGTCTCACTGAAAGTCAGTGGGATGTAGGTTCCCAAGTCACATAGGTGCTTTTGAAAATGTCACTCCTAATTTGAAACTTGGTCTTTTGTTCATACTGAACCAAAGCTCAGTGTGCAGGATCAGATGAGTTATTGCTCTTTCCTGCCACCCCTGTTAGCTGCCAGGGTCCCAGTTTGCTGCTGTGGCATATCCTTTCCTAGGCTTCCTGCTAGCACGCTTGAGGGCACCCCTGAGTAGCTGGGCACTTCCTGGGATATGACTCAGTTTCTCTGATGCATTTATTTACTGCACAAAACCTTTGTGTGTTTTTTTTTTTTTCTGTCATACTTTAGTATGTAACGTTCTTGCAATTTTAAAAAAATGGAACGATCAAATCTAGATGTTTATTCCATCCAGTGAAATGTGGTATGCAGTACCACACATGTCCTTAAAGGCCCCTCCCAAAGCAAATGGTTCACATTTTCCACCCATTTCCCTTGAAATTATTCCTATATACTTGGGTATGGAAAGTGCTAGGGAATTCGCATCAAAGTTGCATGAGATTTTCTCTTTTCTTTAGGAGGGTGTCTCTCCCCCATCCCCCAACTGCCTTTTAGTTGTAAGACTTCTACCGGAACATGGTGTACCTGAGAACAAAGGCACTGGCTTGCTGCTGCAGTTAATAATCCCCATGGTGAAGTGGAACTATTTCTCTTCCCTTAGCCAACAAGGTGATCAAAGCATTATGCTAGTTTTATAGACAAGGAGATGGCTGAGAGAGTTACCTGTTGCTGGGATCTTTGAGAAACATTAAAACAAAGCAGTCAGTTTCTCAGCTTCCTTACTTCAGGGGAAACGACATAAAGGGTCTTTCTCAAGGTGGGTTAGAAATTAACACAGCAGCTGGATTCAGTCCAGAGAGTGCTCTTTGCAGGTGCCCTAAGCATTAGGTTATTCTGGCTCTACAGACCTCTATTTTTTTTTTTCTTACTCACGCTCCATGTACTCCCTTCAAAGGGTCTCCTGAGCCGGGAATTGTAGCTGCTGCTGCCCACTGCTCTTGCTAGAAGGGTAATGCCTGATGCCTCCATTACTTCTCTCTCAGCTTGCTTGGCACGGGGCTTTTTTGCCTGCAGGCTGCCTTTGTAGGCCGACGACATGATGTAGTGTGGGAACAGCTTCTCATTGACAATATCCCCCAGCTTGCGATAAAGATGAGCCCTGAGACATTCTTATTTAGACCACAGTCCAAATTGCTCTCACGCTCCCTCCTATCTTATGTTTACCAGATTGGCTCTAAGCAGTGTAACAAGGCTTGTGTTTGGATTGGTTTAGTTTACAGGGAATGTAGAGGTCCTTTATCAGTCATCATGGGTTAAGACTGAGGAATATTTTCAGACTTTCTCTCCATAGCACAGGTTATGTTTTTGTCAGGATAATTTCCTTGGGACATGTGAGGCCATGGAATCATTTCAATGTAAACTGCATTTACACACAAATGTACTCAAACATCCACTGTATTCCCACAAAACCACATCATTGGGAAGGCTCAGCACCATGGACTTGGGATCCCTGGTCCTATACACAGTAGAACTAGCACAGTTTGAATAGATCTCCCTTCTCCTTCTCTCCTTTCACCCCAGTTGAGGTTGTCTAGGGTGTACCCTGTAGAATTCTGCTGCGTGACAAATGGCCACCCCCACATCTTCCTAACAAGTGTGGCCTGCAGAATATATAGGTCCCAGCATGCAACATTGCCTCTAGATCTGAGGGGAGATTAATTACAGGCTGCTGTGGTCTGCTCCATTATGTGAGTATTACGTGTAGCTCTCATGCCCCTTACCTATGTGCTTCTTGGATGGACACAGTCTGGACACCGCTGTTATTAGCTGAACAAGTGTTTTTTGTCTAACCGTTTCAGAAAGGCTTCTGTTTGGGTATGCGTCCTCCCTCCTCAGTCAGTAACTTTGTGTGGAGGCACATCAGGACTATGCAATAAAGAAACACATGCTTATAATCAAAAGAAGAATGAATTTGCATTCTTCTCCAGTGCTTTTATGTGGGCCCATTGGCTCATGACTCTGAGGCCGCAACGTAGGCACCCAAGCCAAAAATTTATCTGCATTTTTCTGTGTCACATGCTGCCTGCCAGGTCCGTTAATAGCAACTGTTGGAAAAAGAGAGAAGAATAATACAACTTACCTTACCAACAGGGTGGATTTGATTTAAATCAAATTGATTTAAATCACTAGTCAGGAAGACTCGATTTAATCATGGATTTCTACATAAAAGTGCATTCTTGTTGGTTGTTATAACCTTAATACATATTCTTCACAATTCAGAGATAGATGTAGGTTTCATTTTTAGAAGGTACACACTATACATTTTTAAAGTGATTTATTTTGAAAACTTTTCAGATTAGTTTTACAGCTATATCAGAAAATGAATGATTGGTTATTTCATTTACCAAAGGTAATTGAAGCAGATATTTATGAAGTCATTGGGAGGTGAACTATCTCCAATTCAACAGGTTAATCGTTAATATTTGGAGGATTTTCTTGCCATGCTGTATTAGGAGGAGAATGTCACCAGACAGGCATTTAAATTGTTGTATTTAATTAAAACAACAACCTTGTGTATTCTCGGTTTTTTCTTCAACAGCAAACATATAATTGTTTAACAAAATAAGCATGTGAATTTTTGAAATTAGTTAAACATTCAAGTTTTTTAAAATCAGGTTTGTTTTTGTTAAAATAGTTAAATGAAATATTAAAAAAAAAAAAAAATCGACTATGTTAGCCAGGTCAACATGAGAAACTTAAAATATTGGCTTCTGCAGCTAACTCAGTCATCTTCACCTTCATTTTCCTGTTTCTTCATAATCTGGAAAAGAAAAACAAGCTTTCCTGCTTTTTCAGGTTCCAAACGATTTCTCAATTTGGAATGAATTAGTCGAAAGGAAGAAAATATTCTTTCTGCACTGGCAGAAGAAGCTACTGCTGTTAAAAGTGAGATTATCACTTCAACAGTCTCTGAATCCAAGAGGCTAAGTGACTTCCACCAGTTCACTGGTGTAACTTTCTTTAAAACATCATCAGCAAACATATATTTCTTGAATGGTTCACCCTTAGCTCTGAAGTTTATTATAGTTGGCATTATGGAGGGATGATTGCTGGATGTCCATGTTATAGCCAACTCCTCTTCTTTAGCAGTTAAGATTTGACCCTGGTACTGAGTATTGAGAATATTTACAATAAAATGAGCTGGAGATAGTGCTTGTCCCATTTGTTTTTTTAATGCTTGTAATTTAACTGTCATTGCATATTTCTCTTTTTAATATCTCACTCAGTTCCTTCCAAATTTCAACAGTGTCAGCAATAAAACAGCTATTTCCCTGCATTTTGTTCAAGGCTACAGAAAAAGGCTTCAGGGTACTCAGCATGTGTTCAACATTTCTCTTAAGCCCAATGTTGAGAACTTTGGCTGTGACAGTGCCATCTATTTTTTTCATGATTTTGTTCACAAACTGTCATCAGATTAGGCCAGTTCTTGATATAGTGCTCAAAACAGTCCACTACTGAGTTCCATTGCACGTCTTGTGGGAGAGTTAGCTTGGTTCCTCCCACGTTTTTCAGAACAGCTGCTGCAAAGTGGTTGTTACGGAAGTATTTTGCAATTTCAACAACATTCGTCTTTATTTCTGGAGCACTGAAGTCTTTGGCTAGGTGGTGCATCAAATGAGCACTGCAACTGTATTTTACTAGCGTGGGACTCTTCTAAATAATTTCTTCTCATCTTGGATACGTTTGCAGCATTGTTTGTGACCAAGCTGCGTACTAGACATTTGAATTTTTTTCACAGTTTGTTATAGCTTTTACTGCTACTTCTTGTAAGTAGTCTACTGTGTGCAGTTCCTGATGTACCAGTTGTTTCTGTAAGGAAGACATTCCTTTCTTCTCTTGTCACACAAGCACATACAGCAGGATCATTGTGGACATTTCTCCATGCATCAAGACTCAGGTTAACAATTTCACCCTCTAGACCTTTTACAGACTGCTCAGTTTCTCTTTCATACACTTGACCAAGCAATTTGCCTGCGACATCTGCTCCGTTGGGTGGACTGTATCCTGGTCTTCATGACTGAACCATGTTAATGAAGTGTGGGTTCTCAATCATACGGTAAGGAGAGTTTGTTGCATAAACAAACCGGGCAATTTTTTCATTAATTATCTACTGGTTCTTATCACAAACTTATCTATTGTTGTTTCTGGATGATGGAGATTTTTTTTTGCTACAGGTGATATACTGTGGCTATGTGACATACATGAGGTGACTGAAACACTATCATTGGCAGATAACTCTGAAACTATAGAAAATGATGGTGATCTTGAAGGTGGATAGTCTTCCGAATGTTGAGGATGGATTCTCCTAAACAAAATAAGTCAATGCAGTTATTTAATTATTATTACCATACTGCTCATTTAGTATTACTCATTGCATTCACTGACACTCAGTACTACTTTAAAGGTGAAATTGTAAAAGGAAAATCTGCCTGTTTCATCTATTTATTTTTTTTATCATAACTGCATCTAAAATGATAGTACCATAGAGTAACAACTACATGTTTTGCTCAAACATAAGAATTCAAGAATAGTCCAGAAGGAAGACAGGCAGTCCTTAAGAAAAGTGTGAAATAAAAGTTTACCACCTTGAAGATCCTGCATGTTCAGACATGTTCCTTTCATCACCTTCAATGCAACTTGCTCCTGAGAAGGAACACTTCTCATGATGTTGTTTCATTGGGGCAACCAGGCCTTGCATTTCTTTATTGCACTGTTTGCATTTTGCATTGCATGCCTGTCTTACATACAGGTAGAGGAACTTCATTAAAATATTCCCAAACTGGGGCTCTTTTACGGCCTGCTGCCATTATAGGTTTTCCCTTCTAGTGAGAGAATGGTATGGTAGATCTCAAATCAATGAAGGCTACATCAGAAAGACCTCAAGACTTCTGGAATATGCTGCTCATCCAGTTTCACTCTTTTTTCTACTTCCTGTCCCTCCCTTCTCACATTTATCTCCAGACTTCTTCTCTTTGTCCAGATCTATTCCGCCCCCAACAATCTTCTTTTCGTTTAACTTTTTGAAACTTTGCACTTTTAGCGAGAGATAAGGGATTGACTCTGTGTATACAAATTTGCAGAGGGACAATAGGGTTGATATGTTATTCCTCATATCTATCTATCTATCTATCTATCTATCTATCTAAAAACAGTTTTGCTTTTAACAAGCATGTTATCTCTGAAGACACAAATCCACAGTTTGAGAACTGCAAAACTAAGCATCTCTGATGGTATCGTCTAGACCAGTGTTTCCCAAATTTGGGATGCCGCTTGTGTAGGGAAAGCCCCTGTCGGGTCGGGCCAGTTTGTTTACCTGCTGCGTCCGCAGGTCCGGCCGATCGCGGCTCCCACTGGCCGTGGTTCGCTGTTCCTGGCCAATGGGGGCAGCAGGAAGCGACGCGGGCTGAGGGACGTACTGGCCGCCGCTTCCAGCAGCTCCCATTGGCCTGGAGCAGCGAACCGCGGCCAGTGGGAGCCACGATCGGCTGGACCTGCGGACCCAGCAGGTAAACAAACTGGCCCGACGGGCTTTCCCTAAACAAGCGGCATCCCAAGTTTGGGAAACACTGGTCTAGACTGAGCACTGAGTCCCATTGGGTAGATAGAAAGATTAACCTAAATAATCCATACAGAAGCCCCTGGAACCCCATAAGATTGGGTCCCTAATCCATGAACTATTGGAATTCATTTACAAAACTTTTCTTAAACATTACATGAATATATTCTCATACTTAGAATTAGAATTTATAATCCCTATTTCATGATGAGATATCTTTGAGCTATAATGTATCATAATTAAAGCTATCTTTTTTTCCTCAAAGTATTTTATAAAAAAAAAATCCAATTTAAATTAAAAAAATTGATTTTTTTTTTTAAAGAATTGATTTTTATCCACCCTGCTTACCACAAGTCTGTATGGAAAGCTGAAGATAACTTGCACAGCAAGTTAAAACCTGACCATTCTCTCTCATCCCTCGACCCTCCTATCCATTATTCTCCTTCTGCACATACCCTGCTATGAATAAAATGTCCATGCCTCAGCTCCTGGGTGACTAGTAGCAATAATAAAGGATGTCTCCAGCAGTTTGTGACGGAAAACTTGTTTCAAATAACTCAAGTGGGAGATGTGCCTAGGAAAACAAGATACAATTACAAGAGGGAAGATTTCAAGTGCAACTTTAGAAGTATTTGGAAATAGGTAGTCCAAGAGGAGAGCAAGTATATAGGGAAAAGAAACTCTCACAAAAGGCCCCACCAAATTCTTTCAGAAGGAGGAGAGTGCAACCCCTAAACCCAAAGATGTTACCGAGTAATAATTGACCAGTTTTTCTTCCGCACTCTTGAGGCATGAAATTGAAAGGTGAAAGATGATCCTCTTAAATTTTTCTACTTCCTTCATGTTCTCTTTTCTCAACCCTAGGGTTACCATACGTCTGGATTTTCCCGGACATGTCCGGCTTTTTGGTCCTCAAATCCCCGTCCGGGAGGAATTTCCAAAAAGCCGAACATGTCTGGGAAAATAGGGAGGCATGATAAGGGGACCCCGAGTGCGAGTGGCTGCAGCAAAACTTACAATTCCCGTGATCTGCCGATTTGCCAGGGCACAGAGGCGGCGGGCGGCATCCGAGCACGCAGCCGCCTCCTCCCCGGTCTCCAACTTTCCCGGCTCCCGCCGCTCTCCACCGCGCGCTGGGGCCAAAGCAACTTCCCCAGTGCAGCAGCAGCAGCCGGAGCCCAGGGAGGAGGCGGCTGTGCGCTCGGATGCCGTCCACCGCCTCCGCAGATTGGGGGAGGAGTTAGTTTTGCTGCAGCCACTCGCACTTAGGGTCCCCCGAGCGTCTTTTGCCCGAGCGCTACTGGCTTCACTTCCCCAGCGCAGCAGCAGCCGGAGCCCATGGGGCAGGAGGAATGCGGGGTGCTCAGGCGAGGGGGCGGAGTTGGGGGGGACTTTGGGGAAGGGGTTGGAATGGGGGCGGGGAAGAGGTGGAGTTGGGGCGGGGCCGGGGCCTGTGGAGTGTCCTCTTTTTTTCAGTGTTGAAATATGGTAACCCTAGTCAACCCCTCATTTGTTATGATGATGCAAAAACAAACCATTTAAAATACACTTTATAAGAAAAGAAAAAAATAATATTTTTGAACTGAACCTTTGGATCATTTGATGGCCTTTTCACTCCATCATACCCTAAAACTTGGAGAAGTCCCTATATAGTAACCCACTTACCCATAACCAGAATGAGTTTATTGGTTTTAATTGATAATATTACATAATCAAACAAAGCAAGATCAAAACCTACTTCTAAAGTTCTATGCCTAGTCCATATTTCTCTTTTATTTTTGTTTGCAATGTACAGAACACGTCTGCACAATTTAAGCGTTTCTTTTACAGCTAACCATTATACAGAGATATGGAAAACTATATTCTATATATGAGAACAATCTGGAATGTCACCCTTTGCACATGCATTTAATACATGCAGTGTGAACAAAACAAAACAAAAAAACATAACTCCAAAGCCAGAGGGGGGTGATTGTAAGATTTCTCTTGTTTTTTTTTAATGTCAATTCTGTGCTTTTTCAATTTACATTCCAGCCCTTCTTGTCAGTGGAAGATAGATGTACACCATTTAGTATTTCGATTTACTTAAGGTGTTGGAATGTGAAGTTCATCTTTATTTCTATCTCTGCCCCCTTCCCTCTCTTTTGAAATGTTGTCAAAGAAAGTCGTTTTTAAGGTCAGGGCTCGGAATGGAGACATTTGAGCCACCAAACAAATAGCATGGCTTGTTCTAATCAGTTGCTTGTATTGTTGCCATTGAAGCCTTGTTGGAAACAAGAAGCCAGTTGATGTGTTTGTACTGAGATTTAAGAGACTAACAAAATAAAATAAAACAACCCTTAAACCTTCTCTCTTATTGGCTTTTTTGCTGCAGAGATTTCCACTTCCAGGAAAGTTCTCTTCTTACTGCTTCAGTGTTGAGGATTGTGGAGGTATGGTGTTTTGAATTTGGAAGAGGGACAGTGACATTTGGACTTTGGAAGTTTATAAAGCCAATTCCTGTATATTAACTTTTCTTCTGTTAATTGCTAAGCCTGTGGTATTAATGCCCTGTGGTTTTTAATGTGGGCAGGCTAGTGCCTCTTACAATGTTTGCTAGAGATGCATCGTTGTTCCATGAGAAGATTTCAAATGCTGGTGTTGTAAAAGATGCAGCCTCAAGACATTTTGTTGCATCGTATTCCTGATGTTCTTAAATGGAAATATTACTAAGGAGTCTTTTTCTTTCTTTTTTTTTTTTTTTGCATTTCAATTTATTGTGTAAGTTATTCTTGCATTAAAATAATAAATAAAGAAAAAAAAAAAATTTGCCCCCCTGTGAAAGTTTTCCAGATCCTTGCTTTACTTCAAACGCTGAGCTTGCTTGCGTTGTTACAACTTTCATAGACCTTTGAGTGACTGGTTCTCAGCTTCTAGCAAACTGTGGCTGATTTCACATCAAAACTACGTACAACTCAGTGCACCCAGTTTGAGTCTTTTCTGAGGCACAGCCTGCATGGGTGCAGTGAACCCTGTGCAGGACAAAACTGAAGATAAGTTTCCCATAAACTCCTCGAAACCAGAAGATGCTATAGAATGAGCTGTGCTTCTACCAAGCATTTCCCACGTCCCTCTCCCTTGCTTTGAGGCTCAATCCTTCAAAGTGCTGAGCACCCTGGGCCTGATCCAGCAAAGCACTAGAGCACATACTGTAGGCATAGGAGTCCTCCCCTTAACTCCAAGCATATGCTTAAATGCTTTGGCCCTAATTCAAGAAAGTGGTCAGCGCTTCATAGTATTGAGTGCCACTCCTCACTTGGACACTGAACATGTACTTCCATGGCCCTTTGTTAAGGGACCGATCCAGAGTCATCTTGCTCCTGTTGCTTTCAGTGTGAGCAGGATTGGGCCTTAGGTGTGTTGCATTCCAATTAGGATCTGTAATTAGGGTGGTGGGGGAGAACAGGGTGAAAAGGAGCCTTATGTTGCTAGTGAAAGCAAGTATTATTATTACCAATTCAGGTAGCTAAGAAAATTGACACTTCCGTTAGGGTTCTGTTGGGCTAGTGTTTCCATCGGCTCAAGGACAGAGAGGAATACAACAGAATGATTGAACAGTTGTATGAATAAAGCTACATTCTAGCATGAGCAATGAAATAGCTGCCAAGGGGGAACACAATGGCTGCCCTTTACAATGTAAGTGAAATACTTCCTAAAATAACTGCAAATCTCACAAGAGGAGGAGGATAATAAAATATATTGGCTGCATTTGTGAAGCCCCAATCAGGAAAATGTGCCTACATTAAAACACACACTTTAATGAATAAAAACAAGCATAATCCAGGTTAGACATTGCCATTCTCAGTGCTTTGCCTTATTGCTCTTATGTATATAAGGATGGAAGCGTCTTGGAGAAGAGCAGGAGCTAAATGCAGCAAGGTGAATCAAGGGCAGAGCGAGAGGCTTAACTTGCAATTTCCTTGTTTTTGTTGGTTTAAGTCTGGCCCTTCGCATTCTGTTAACGTTTTGTAGTTCATTTCCTCCATTGTTTAAGGAATGGCAGAGGTGGGAGCTGGGGACAGGGGTCAGAGGTGAGGCATGCAAAGCTTAAAGCAAATTTGCTCTTTGCTCCCCGTAGATATGTACATACTTTCTCAGTAGGTCAAGAGAGAGTTGAAGTGCTGGTGGTGGTCTGGCTGTGCTGCCTAGTTTAAAACTTTCCCGTGCATCCCTGGAGTGTGGACGCACGCACGCGCACATGCAGTCTCTCTCTCCCGCAAGATGCACTGACCCCGACTGATCAGTGTAGCTCAAAAAGAATTGGACTCAGTGAGACAGAGAGTGTGCTGGCAACCAAATGGGAGTTGATCTTTCTTGGTCCCAAGCTATCTTTTCCAGCCATAGCACCTTCACTCTTTTCCTTTTGCTTGAGATGGAAATTGCAAAGGAAGAAATACTCACTTCAAGCTGTTGAAAAATTACCGAAGGCAAGATACACATCAGGGCTACTGGAGGCAAAGTCCAATCTTCCATTGCAGGTGTGAGCATTCATAGACAGACCTCAGCTAGTAGTTATTTTGAGTCTGAAATTGCGGGGTGGAATTATTATTAAATTCTCTGGCTTGTGCTGTACAGGAGGTCAAACTAGGTGATCATAATTTAGATGATCATAATTGTCCCTTCTGCCCCTAAAAGCTATTAATCAAAATCTCTTTTTTAGCCTCCCCCTCCCCCCCAATAAAACCCCCACAAACAAAACCAACATAAGGAGAGGTGGGCCCTTCCTAGAAACCGTTTGGAAAAACTTTCTGTGTAGAAACCATTTCTTGGGTTTGTTTTTTGGTCTCTTCCTTCCTTCCTTCCCTCTCACCTTCCTTTTAATCGCTTAGGACATTTAAATGAAAATAGGATCCTTGTTGCTTAGGAGTTAATCTGCTTCTGTTGCTTATTCCCCACCTGAAATTCTCAAGGGATCCGTTACTGGCAGCCTGCAGATGAAATGGCCTGTAGAAGAGGGGAGTAGTTTCTTTTAATTTACAGATGAAGCAGTGTTGTTTCTCTTGCTCCCCTGCCTTTTTTTTTTTTCTCTTCTCTCCCTGGCTGCCTGTTCCCAGATTAGTGGAAGAGGAGCACAGCTAGTCCCTTAACCTTCCCTACTGTAAGTAGTTTAAATCTGAGAGCTTGGGCATTTTAGTGGTGACTCTGAAGGCCCAGGGATTTATTGTTCTCTTAAAGCAGACTATTAATTCTAAAAATAATCCTTGTAAGAATGTAGCTTTTAATAAAAATTGCCCATAAACTTATATAATTAAGGAAGTGGTTTTTCTATTCTTCTAAAACTTGCTCACCAGGCATATTGTGGGTTGTCTCTGCTCTTGCTAACTCCTGCTGTCTGCTTACTCCTTCTACCTGCACTTGTTCAACATGTCTCTTGATAGCAGATATGTATGTTGCATACACTAGGGAACAGGTGAGGTGAAACTGGAAAACGTTTTAACTCTTCAGAAACACTCCCTTAACCCACTCTGCCTGTGTTCGCAGACCTGTGGGCCCGTGTTGAATTATACCACCTTCTGTAAGCTTCAACTTACCATTCCTAGAAATACCACCTTTTGTGCCTCTAAAAGTGGTAATTCCTGAGGCATGAGGCACATTGCTTCCTGGAACACTGTGATATCCTACATGTGAGTATCCGTGATGAACGGATCTCTCTGTGTCAGGGTTTTATTTCAGGCTGTAGGATTGTGCCCTAGGTGTATAATCCTGAATGTGTTGCCATGCAGTTTATAAACTGCTGTGGCAGCAGGACAAGCTGTAATATTAGGGATGTTTGGAAGTGCTGGTTAGTAAACAAGAGAAATGCTACACAGCATAAGATGTCCGCTGCTTAGGAAGACGTCCAGATTTAGAAGTGCTGCTAATGTTTAATGCCAGGGGCACTTGGAGAAGATGGGAGAAATGTGGGCATTAGAAAAAATGTATCTTACTGGCCAGCATTTCCTATCAGAATCATTATCTCCAGAAAAGGCAACTCAAGCATCAGCAGGTGACAGGGGAGTGAGGGAGAATGGAATCATCTGATATACATGAGACCAATATAAGGCAAAACCCTCATTTAAAATCGTATAGCCTGGCTTTCCGAAGGTCCTGGGCACCTGCAGCTCCTATTGACTTCAATGGATATTCTGTACCGCAGAAAACCAGGCCATTACCCCCAATTTTTGGTCCGTGACAAGGCACTTGCATCTGGATACGTTTCTGAAATGAAACCAGAGAGAACTTCTGTCTCCCAGGGTAACACGAAAGGCCTGCAGGTGAGCTGCAGCAGTGTGGTTTTGTTGTTGGAGCTGCTCTTTTGGGTCTCCGGTAAGAAGTTCTGTGCTCTTGTGGGAGCCGGTCTTGTGTTTGAATCCTGTTGCCTACTGATGTGTGGAGAGATGTGTGCACGCACAGTAGGCTTAGAACATACTTGTTACTATGTTGGTATAAAATGATCCATATAGGGCTGCAGATACCCAAAGGCCTTTACAAATATAGAGCAAACCCCATTCCCGGCCCTGGAGTGCATATTGTCAAAGGCCCTGATCCTGTAACAGACTGTATGTGCTTAACTAACCATGTGAGTCCTCCCCTTGACTTCCGGGAGCCCGTTCAAATACAAATATCCTGTAGGCTTTGTGTTTCAAAGAGCTGTTTTCTCCTTCCACCCCTCCGCTTTTGCCTTAGTGTTAGATTGTTTATGGCAATGCTGAGAGAGGCGGGGGATGGGGGTGGAAGATTATTGGCAGTTATAAGAACTGGTAGAGGGAAGATCCAAGAGATTTGAGGTCCCATTTACAAACCTGGTTGCAACACGTGACTGTGGGTATTAGTCTAGATGAGTAGTGGTGCCTTCACTTGCCCAATACCCACGTGGAAATGCAGGTAGTTCATACAATATTATTGTATGACAATAGTGCCTAGAGGCCCCACTGAGAGAGGGCCATATTATACAAAAATACAGTTGACAGGTGCAATGAGTGAAGGTGCATCTGTTGTTCCATGTTATAACATTTGAGCCCTATGTATCTTGGGTAGTTCACCAAATTACTTGAGCACCCGCTTGAATCTGTGGTCATCCTTTAGAAATAAGACTTTCACTTTGCTTTAACCAAAGATTTCTGACTTCAAGGGATGGTTAGGAAGAGGGGCTACCACAAGGCCACGAAGGGAGGCACAAAGGTATACGTTACTGTGTTGTGTAGTTCAACAGTATTCTTGCTGTAGGCTTGATGGCCAGCAAAGTACTCAGATTGATTTACTTGCTTTCGGGATGTTTTTCTTCCCGCTACATCTTACAGTGCTGGTGAAGTTGTGTAGTTGGTTTTGTGTCGCACAGTAAGTCTTGGCTTTGGTATAGTGGGGGACACACTTTTCAAAGTCCTGTTCATGTCACTCCTTGTCTTCTTGTAAACTTGACAGGAGGAGTCTCCTGATGCAACTAGGATTTAATGATGCTGCCTGAATTGTTGTTACCCCAGAATGCAAAGCAGTGGCAGGTTCTGATACCTAGTGTGAGGCTGATGTCTGCCTCCAGGCACAAGTGAATTACATCTGTACGCTAACTCTCTTAGGAATCATTTTAATTTCACTTGCAACCTGAGCCTGTTTTTCCTCCCCTTAGAGCCATTCAAGTACATGGCATTTGTGGCTCTGTGTTGTTGGGTGCGCTCTGGCTCTCACTGTGACTTACTAATCCTATTTAACAAATCCTTTTAGTTGTTTACATGTGATACACTACATCAGTGGTTTTCAACCTTTTTTTCATTCGCGGACCCATAACAAATTTCAAATGGAGGTGTAGACCCCTTTGGAAATCTTAGACATAGTCTGTCGACCCCCAGGGGTCCGTGAACCATAGGTTGAAAACCATTGCACTGCATCATTGAGGCATCTCCTTAAAGATATTATTGTTGCATCCTTCCTGTCTCCCTTTGGAGGAGCAGGAAAGTGACTGGGTGAAAACAATGCTGCCCACTGCATTGACCTAGTTCAGGGGTCAGCAACCTTTCAGAAGTGGTGTGCCAAATCTTCATTTATTCACTCTAATTTAAGGTTTCGCAAGCCAGTAGTATATTTTAACGTTTTTAGAAGGTCTCTTTCTATAAGTCTATAATATATAACTAAACTATTGTTGTATGTAAAGTAAATAAGGTTTTTAAAATGTTTAAGAAGCTTCATTTAAAATTAAATTTAAAATGCAGAGCCCCCCGCACCGGTGGCCAGGACCCGGGCAGTGTGAGTGCCACTGAAAATCAGCTCACGTGCCACCTTTGGTACATGTGCCATAGGTTGCCTACTGGTAACCTTGTTTCTCTCAAAAATATTAATCAGAAGTAAATCGAAGTAGCAAGCCCATCAAGAAGTGCCAGTGCGGGGCTTAAGCTCCTCAGGTAAAAGATGCTCTACAATGGCAGTGTGTTAACTTCCACCCTTCTGCAACAACATTGTAAATTATTTGACCTACTGTGGTTAAGCCCACACCAGATTTGTAACAACAATAGCCAGAGATAAGTTCTACTTCTACTACAGAAATGATTCTGTAGATAAATGAAGCAAAGTACAAATGAACTCTCTGGCTTTTGCTGCTGTGCGCTCAGTGATATTTGCGCAGTGAACAACTCCGACTTTTATAATAAAAGTGCCTGCTTCTTGGGACAGAATGTTTTCCAAGGTCTTGGAAAGATAAGAATTGAGTGTTCCAACACGCATATTAAACTTGCATTGCATATGTTAATGTAACCAGGAACAAACTGACTTTTCTGCTCAAAGAAGGGCTAGAGACTTTATTTAAAACAAGGAACAAAACACAACCCAAACCCTCCTTTTACCTCTGAAAGCCAAATGGAATTTTTCTCCCCTCCTAGTTGTCTTGCTCTGCCCCATTTTTCAACATTAACCTTGTCATAGTATCAAGTTCTCTTGTGATTCATGGAATGTGGAGGTCTTATTGAATGCTACCTTGGAAAAGTAATCGCTGAATGAGTTGGGGGGAGGGAGGAGAGCAAGGAATGCATAGTAGGATGCATTGCAGGAGTGAATTGTTCCCAGTTTGGAGTTTAGTATGAGAATTTTGAACAGTTTGTTTTCCAAGTGAATGAGCGATATTAATATGTTGTTTCCATAATGGATGAGCATTGTTATTGAGAAAAAAATAAAATGTATGGTATTGCTTTTCAAAGTATATTTCCAGATACTACAGAACATCAAATTGAGGCTTTTGCCATGCCCGATTAAACCAAACATATGAACAATCACTAGCAAGTATTAGTAAATAAACAATTTGCAAATGGATACGGTTCCCCCTCAGCTAATCGTACTTGTTTTCTAATTGATTATGCACACCTTGATTTTCCATAGCATTGGCTGGCCTCTTTTCTAAATCTAAATAATACTTCTTAGCTCTTACACCAGTGTAGCACTTTTCATCTGTAGATCTCTGAGCCCTTTACAAAGGGAAGGTAAAATAATACTGCTAATCTGATACTTTTAGTTATTGGCGTATAAAATGTAACTAAAAATGCTGAACAACCATAAAAAGAGGAATTTGGAATGAAATGCCTTTTCACTTTCAAAATAATGTCATAGTTTTAAAAAAGCATTACTGTTTGGCAGTGTTTTAATGAAGGAAGTGAAACAACAAAATAAAGAACTCTCCTTGTAGAAGTCTTCTGGGCATGACCACCTCTCCTCTCCACAATCCCAACCTAGCTGCAAATATCCAACCAATGTCTAAAGAACCCCAGGCCTTGTGAATGTGGTTTATGAATGACTCCAGTATAAACTGACCCTATGCTGACATTGCCTCTGGATCAGGGTCCAGCTGGGAGTTAAAACATACAGCACAGTACAACTGCGGTGACTTTTGTAAACTTAACCCCAGTGAAACCAATTCAATGATCTGTTGGGAATGGGGTCTTTTTCTGTGTACACGACTCCTCTTGCTGTTCGCTGAAAAGGGCAGTTCCCCACCCTTGGGAGAAGAGAGCAGTGCAGCTAGGACAGGCTTGCCGCATATATTATTGAATTTGGAGAAGATTTTGGCACAGATCAGCCTCATGGTGATGCTTTTTTTCCATTTTGATGCTTTTTCTGTTTTAGGTGATGCTGATGGCAGCTCTGCTAAAACACTTTAATTCTATGATGTTTACCCCTTAGCTCCTGATGGAATGGAAGAGGGATATATTTGGCTAGGGTATAGCTTGTTTAACATCAGGTGGTTGTTGTTGGAAAGTATCAACGTGTGGGGAAAAATGATCTGTAGTATGTAAGATTTCTACTAGCTGCCTCAGTGTTTAGTTGTTTGAGCTGTTGTGCAACCCAGTATGTAATCTGAGATTCAGTTGGAGTTTTTTGTTGCATCATTAGACCTCCTCTTTCATTATTGGTTTAGGAACATTATATAGATCTCCTAATTAATGTAATTATGTTAAAATACTACATCCCCTCGGTGACATGTTGTTTTGAGCAGTGAAGCACTTTAATTCCAAGGTTGCCTACTTGGTGTTCAGTTTGGCAAATCTGATCAGATCAGCACCAGATTAAAAGCAGATATTTGTGAGGCATTAGAATACTAGAAAAAGGCAGTTGGTAGCCCACTTTTGGAGCCTCTCTGGCTGCCAACTCCTTTCTGTGTGCTAAGCAGCATGGTCTAGTGGGTAGGGCACTGACCTGGGGGTCGGGATCAGGGTTCCGTTTCCACCCCTCTGCCCGTGATCTGGTGTGAGACCTTAGGCAAGTCACTTCACTTCACCTTTCTGTGTCTCCATTTCCCTTCTTAAAGTTTGTCTGTTTAATCTGTAAACTCTGTGACATAGGGTCTCTTACTATATATAGGCAAAGTGTCTAGCACAATGCGGCCTCACTCTTGGTTGGAGCCTCTAGGCATAGAAATGATAATTTGAGGGGGGGGGAATTTGCTCTTTGAGGTTAAGAATCTCATATCCATATAAAATATAAACTCTATCACTGAGGCAGTGTTTATTTCCTTGTTTTATCCTGTACAATTGAATCCATTTTAATGAATAGCTGATATGGCTAAACTTTTTTGTTCCATACTCATCGCTGTGGTATCTGATTTTTTTAATTTTATATTTCTCTTCCTTCCCACATATTTTCTGTGTGTGTGTGTGTGTGTGTGACCGATTTGTTGTTGATTTGTGGAAAAGTCAAGTTAAATAAATGAGTTCTAATTTAATTACTTCTGTGACCCCAGTTACTGCCATATTTGAGCACCTCGCAATCTGTAATGTGTTTATTTTCATAACACCCCTGTGAGGTAGGGAAGGGTTACTATCCCCATTTTGCAAATGGGAACTGAGACACAGAGAGACTCTGTCCTGGTCTACACTGAAAAGTTACATCCGCGTAGCTACATCTCTCAGAGGTGAGAAAAACTTGCACCTCTGAGAGATGTAGGTAAGCTGACCTAACCTTTGGCATAGACCGTGCTAGCTGGCCACCTAGCTACTGCCTCTCGGGGAGGTGGGTTAACTACAGCTATGGGAGAACCTCTCTAGCCTCTGTAGTAAGTGTCTACACTGAAATGCTACAGTGGTGTAGCTGCTCTAACCACTGGACCATCTGTTCTCTGAATTTTGCATTTAGTTCTGAAGGAGGTGAGATTCTTGGTCATTCTGCCATCCCCAGGAAAGAGTTCTGCAGTCATAGGCCAGTTGCAGAGAAAGCGCAATTCATTGTGCTTGCAACCTCCTCATTCTAGCTAGCTGTTCCACTGGAATATAGCTGCTGGCAGGTCATGGTTATATAGATGGAGGTGTAGAGCCTTGCGTACCTAGGGCAACCCATCTAGAAATACTGAGGACAAAACCTTGGGATTGAAATGTTCCCCTTAGGAAGCTAACACAGAGAAAAGGGCATGAAGGTGATGGGCTCTAAATGCCCTGGATTGCAGGGCAGGTGGACTGCTGTATTATGGTCCATTTTGGAGTTTTCTCCAGGGTCAGCTGCTTCTTTCCTAGGAATAATGAGTTGCAATAGGTTTAGGTTCTGTTTACATTTACTTCTCTGCTCTGAAAAATACCACATCCAGTAGCAACAAAATCCTCTTGCCCAAGGACACCTGCTTATAGGAGTGAATCCATTCAAAGAAGGCATGGTATTTGCTTTTCCCAAAGCGTTGTGCACTTGAAACTTTGCCTCTTGCAAGATCACTTGTGAATACGTGCTCACAAGATAGGGAGAGAAACCCATCCTTTTAGGATGGAGCGCAGGGTTTACATGTGTAAAATAAGCATTGGGATGCTCCATCAACAGTGCCTCAGCCTGTGGATTAGCAACGACGGTGTTCCTGTAGTGTTCAGCTTGCTGTTCTTTGCACTTCCTGCACATTTCCTGGTCTGCGGGTGAGGGTTTATTTTGGGCTCTGGCCCATGTTAACAGAGGGGATAACTTGTTTAGATTATAGTCCGAATGTCATCATAGAAAAGACATCATCCATTGTGTCTTGTACTAACAGACAGAGGCTGTGCCTCTTGGAAGGGAAACGCTAACGCACAGAAGGAGGATCCATGGTGTCCTTCTTTTGAGGAGAGGGTTGTAGGCTCGAGTCGTCATAGCCACTTGATGTTGCTTGGAGTTATTTGCCTAAAAAAAAAAAAATACAGTTCTTTGGCTGGAGATGGAAGCTGAGTCTTAGTATGAAGCTTATAATATTAGTGCACATCATCAATCAGTATTTTTAAAATCCATAAAAAGTTCATAGAATACTCTTACTGTCCCCCAAATACACTAGAATATGGTGATACAGACCCTGAGATGGTTCTCCAAGAGCTTACTTTTTTTAACAAACAAAAATATTAATAATACTCATGTAGTATGAAGGTTGTGACACATTCCAGTAAAAGCAAGACTGAGTCTCTGGGCTCAATCCTGCTCTCATTAATATATATTTCTGAATATTCTGGTTGTGCACAGAAATTGGGCCACATTTCTAATTCTGTCTAAACAGTGGGACAAACTTCCAAAAACCTTCCACGAGCTGGTTTTATCTTCTGAAGGACCAGTACAAACTGAAGAGGATATTCTGTAACCAGAAAGGCTATGCATATATGTTATGGCGGTGTATAAATATGTGCATGCAAATTCAGCCATCAGAGAAGGGGGCAAAAAATCTGTTCAAAATCTTGTAGATGGGACAGCAGTTTGGGGATGTAGTGAGGGCAGGCAACATTTTCATTGGTTTAATTTGATACTAAATTGTAAAGCGGGGGTGGTTGTGATTTTTGAAGGGAGTCATTGCTGTGGGAGTGGCCTCATTTGGGTGTCTTGGTTATTATGAGGTCCCAGCTGCAACAAACAGTTCAAAATAATTAATTGTTTATATTGTAGCTCATTGGTGCCCAGATTTTGTGCTCCATTTGGATTTGTTGAAAGCTTAATTATTACAATTACAAACAGATTCTGAGATACCTGTCAAAACCATTGAAGCTTACAAAGCGGAAAATACATAACGTTTTTCAAAGGGAAAAAAATCCTTATTTTAAAAAAGGAAATAACTTTAAAAATGTGGCTTCTGGCTTTGTTAATGTTTGTTTCATTTGGGTTTTTTTGTTTTGTTTTAACTGAAAGATAGGCAAGCCTATGGTTCAGCTTACTTGACTCTTTAGGGGAAATCAACAGGACACCTGTAAATCAGAATAGGTGCTTCCTTGTCACTGGTTGGTTTTTTCTCTTTGCCCTGAAATTGTTTTTAAGCTTTTTTTTTTTTTTAAACAGAGTATAAGTCACTTTTCTTAAGACAGTACTAAACTACATTGTTGTTCACTTGTAAAGGCAATGTATGATGTCTCATTCTAAGCAGTCAGGCTTTGGGTGACACACCCCCACATTTCAGCACATGGTGGCAATTACGTTTTTAACTCCCAATCCTCCCAAAGTGCAGATCTAATCCTGGCACTGGAAGTGTATCTTTAAAATTGTGCAAATTCCCATGACCGCCCACCAAACCTCAATCTCTTTAGTAATTCACCAGTGATATGGGCAGAGTGTTCTCCAATCTTCTCAACATGAAAGGTTGCATTTAGACTTGACTGACAGAATGATCTGCCATCCAATGATCATATTTTGCCAGATGGGACAAAGATATTTCTCAGATCAGAAGTAGACTGTTTAGGTGATTAGCTGGTGGCAAATTTGTGACTTCTGTTTAACTCTGTTTATTTCATTTTTACTAACACCACCATCACCTTGCTTGTCTGTTTGGTTCAACTGTGTGTTCTGTCTCACACATAGATTGTAAGCCAGGGATTGGCAATCTTTGGCACTTGGCCCGTCGGGGAAAGCCCCTGGTGGGCCGGGCCGGTTTGTTTACCTGCAGCGTCCGCAGCTTCCACCGATCGCAGCTCCCACTGGCCGCGGTTCACCGCTCCAGGCCAATAGGAGCTGTGGGAAGTGGTGGCTAGCACGTCCCTCGGCCCGCGCTGCTTCCCGCAGCCCCCATTGGCCTGGAGCGGCGAACCGCGGCCAATGGGAGCCGTGATCAGCCGAACCTGTGGACGCTGCAAGTAAACAAACCGGCCTGGCCTGCCAGGGGCTTTCCCTGATGGGCCATGTGCCAAAGGTTGCCGATCCCTGTTGCAAGCTCTCTGGGGCCATGACTGTCTTCTCTGATACTTATCCAGGGTCTAGCACAATAGGATCCTGATTGGGGTTCCTATGCAACCCTAATATAATTCACAGAGGGCTGTATGAGCCACTCTTGAAGACCTCTCTAAATAGTATGCCAATCCAAAAGCTTAAGGAAAAATCCTCTTTATGTTGGCTTAGGTTATTTGCCAAGATAGTAATCACAGTTAGTTTCATAGACGCTTTGACTATCTCAGATTTCCTCATTCTTCTGTGTTATACATCACTGTAGGTGCTGTAAAATACCACAGTGCTGAGATATCAAGGTGAACAGCCTCCAAGAAACACTTTAGATAGTAACCAGTGGTCAGTTAATACCTAATTGTGTTCACATGCATTAAACTGGTGATTCTGAAGGTGAATACGATTTGTTCAGTTCAGCATTGCAACTGTCTTATTGCTATATAATTTATCCTTCTTTGCTTGGCTTCTGTGTCTTTCACTGTGAAATCCTTTTGAGTATAATTCATGCTTTTTGAACATATGGGCAAAGTTCACCTGTTGTGTCACTGAATTGACCTCATTTGGACATCACACAAGGAATGAACATGACGCACTGGTTTTATATCTTAGCTTCTTGTTTTTGTAACTTCTGGATACCTAAGTTTGTCCTTTCTCTGACCACAAGTGAAAGTTAGTTTCAAATTCTTACTGCAGTGTCTTATAGATATTCTTTCCACGTCACACAACTACTCAACAATTTAACATGATTGACAGCATCTGTTCTTAAGAGAATCACAGGACTGGTCTAGTAGAAGGTGTTGCAGGTCAAAATCCAGGGGCATTGTCAGAGCTGTGTGGGTGTTCCAGAGTTGCTTTATTATTTTTGGGCTTTGAGAAGATAACAGCTGAAAATCCACTGGATGGAATGTAGATTTTCTTTATTTTGACAAAGGTACGGCTTTTTACATCCAGTGCTGTGGCATTACAATTTGAGTGAATTTTTAGCATCATGTGAGAGAATTTCAGTGTGGCTAAACCCTCTGCATGTCATATTGGGAAAACTTCACCCTGAGTGATAGTCATTTTGTTGTTTGATCTGATGCAGCCTATCTTGCAGACACCGTCCTTTTTGAACCAAATGAGTATTAAGATGTGTGTTTCTTTATCTAGCAGGCTCTGCAAGCGAGCACCAGATAGAAATGCACAGTACTAGAAGTAACAATGTTAGAGGATTAATTTCCACTTTAATGTCTATTGTATTGTCAACCAGGAGGGAAATTATTTCAAGGGTGGATTTCAGATTTTTTTAAGCTCTCTTTGTGAACCATCTGGGTTTGCCAACAAAGAAACATGGAAAGAGGCATACATTCTCTACAAGAGCTGGTTGAAAACTTTTGAATTTTGGAATTTCAATTACATTTTGAAAAAAGAAGACACTTTTTAAAAAACAGCTCTATTCTCTACCATTGTTCCCCGAGTATCAGTTATTTCCCATGGGTAGTAAAATGATATCATTTTCTATACAATAGAACCTTGCTAAACTGCACAAAAAGTCTCCTGACCTCTCAGCAAAGACTCAATAAGCGACTGCATTGCAGCTTTTGCTATTAATAGGTTTTCATTCATTTAATGAAATGTTCTACTGTGCAACATTATAATTAAAGCCATACTATATTTGTGAGAATAGATGAACAAGGTATATTTTGTGATGTGTGTCTTTGCTTTTTGCATTCTGTGTTCACTTGCCAATTCACACAGGGTAAAGAGTTTCCCAGTCACTAATTCTACCACTGTCATTTTACTGATCATAAATGCACTTTTAATCCTGAGCCCACTAAAGAATATTGTTTCAGTGTGAGGGAGGGCAGCTATCTCTCTCTGCTTATAAATGCCTTCCTGGCCAGGAGAGAACAAAGATCGATGTTCCCCTTCCTTGGATAGCAGGAGACAACCTGTTGAGCTTTCTAGTTTCAGTTGACTTGTATGTACACAGGAACTTTTCCTGCTGTGGTGACCAAGTGATGGTCTGAGGTGCTGACTTTGTTTTAACTAATAAAATCTCCCACAGAGCATTAATAAACGGAACCACTAACTGTACTTTCTCTTCTCTCACCATTCTGAATTGTATGTTAAGAACCCAACTTCCCTATTTTGTTAAACTGTCCTCTTTCGATGTGTACTTAGTGGGACAGATTAATCCCTTTGGGTGCAGTATGGGAAGCAAGTTGTACCCTGGAGCAGGGGATTTGCCTATGGAAGGGTATGCAGGAATATGCTTTATATTCTAGCTGGGGATTCACAGAACCCTGATAGTGGAGGCTTCTCAGGGCTTCTTCCAGCTAGGCTGGCTGTCCTCTGCCCCTTCTGCGCTCGTCATTCTTTACTAAGTTCCCTGGAGAGTGGATCTTGCCAGCAGCATGTGCTTGTGCTCCTGCTCCAGATGGATTTCCACCTGAAACGAGTTTATTTAATCTTTGTAGGAGTTCCATTTAGAACAAGATGTATCTTTCACTTCAATATAATTGAACCATCTATGGAAAGGGGGGCTTTGCCATCCTCATCTGCATGTCACTTGGAGGAGGAAAGGGTAAGAGAGCTGTTAGTTCACTCCCACCTTCAGAATGTTACTACTTTTTGAAATGTGAAGCTCCACAGGTTAATGGAGACTTCCATCCTCCCTCCTGGACCAATCACTGGCTTGTATTCAAATTAACTGCTTGTCCCACTTCAACTGTTTTCTGTCTCTCACTTTTGTATACGTAATTCTAAAGGTCCCTCTATGCCAGTGATTCATCAAATGATTCCAATTTTCTCTTTTCCAGGACCCGTATATTGCTTTCTGCTGCGATTCTCTGTGCTTGACTTGGAGGTCTTGAAAGAAGCTGCACGCTGCTGCATGCAGTTACAGTAAGGTTAAACACTTTTTATTGATCAATGATGAATAGAAGTAGTTGAGATTACATGTTCTTGTGATGTTCTCTCTCAAACTTTTCTGCTGATACCACAGGAAGATGCTGATATCAAAGCACATTTCTTAAATTGGTTTAACAGATTATTATTTTGCTACAATTAATTTTTTACCATTGACTTGAAGTAGAAGTCAAACAACATAACTATCACATTGAAGAACAACAAAACAGCTACAGAGATTTCATAAAGCTATTGGAACAGAATGCAATACCAGCATTATCCGTGGCGTATGGTGTGTTAATTATCTGTCTCACTATTAAGCTCACCGAGTTCCCCATTGAAATGCATTTCTCTCCCTGTCTCTTTCTTGGAGGTGGGGAATTTAGCTCTGTCCTTGTAGATTTGCCATTTCCCCTGCTATTTTATTTACAAGACCCCACATTCCAGGGGTCGTTTGAGCTAATCAGCTGGATGTGAGTTCCCCCTGTGACCAAAAGAGCTAATGCAGTACTAGGATGCATAAATAGGGGAATTTGAAGTAGAAAGGTTATTTCACCTCCCATTTGGCATTGGTGCAACTGCTGCTGGAATCCCGTGTCCATTTGTGCCCAAAGTTTAAGAAGGATGTTGATCAATTGGAGAGGGTTCAGAGAAGAACCACAAGAATAATTAAAGGACTAGAAAACATGCCTTATAGTGGTAGACTCAAGGAGCTCAATCTATTTATCTTAACAAAGAGGAGGTTAGGGAGTGACTTTTTTACAGTGTACAAGTATCTACCTTGGAACAAATATTTAATGATGGACTTTTCAGTCTAGCAGAGAAGGTATAAGATGATCCAATGGATGGAAGTTGATGTTAGATAAATTCAGATTGGAAATAAGGTGTAAACTTTCAACAAAGAGTAAGGAACCATTGTAACAATTTACGTAGGGGCTTGGTGAATTCTCCGTCACTAACAAATTTTAAATCAAGATTGGATGTTTTTCTAAAAGATCTGCTCTAGGAATTATTTTAGGGAATCCTATGGCCTGTGTTATATATGAGGTCAGATTAGATGGTCACAGTGGTCCATTCTGGCCTAAGAATTTATGAAACAAAAACTGGATGAGCCATACGATGGCTTTTCTATTGTACCTTTGATAGTAGGAGAAGAAGCCTAGCAGCTTGTGAAATTCCCCTATTGTGCTTGGTGGTTTCTCTGCAACAGCACAAACAGCTATGGTGTCAACTGGATCCATCTTATAAACTTCAGCAGACACCCCCCCACTCCCCCGTAACATACCTCTCTCTTAAAGAGGTCACATTAAGAAGCTCTCAGTTTAATTCCATGTTTCTATAATTGTTGCAGTACTCCCCTTACATTCTCCATGTGTTCTTCAAAGGTACTGCTGTAAGCATGTAAAACATACCTCATCCCTAAAGTCCACAAAGCACTCTTCCATACACCCTAGACGTCAGCAAGTGCATTTGTTAAACCGAGGGGGATTCTAACCTGTTCATACAGGCCCCGTGGGGTAATGAAGGGCATGATGTGATGGCTTTGTTCTTTGGCCATGAAACTTTGATGGTGGGCCTTCCCTTGATCCAAAATGAAGAACTGGATTTACCTCTTAATCCAGTCAGAACATCATGGATTTGAGGAATGAGTTCTGTCTGCTATGATTTTTCCATTCAATTCCCAATAGTCAATGCAGAATCTTAGACTGCCGTCCTTTTTCTGGACCCATACCACTGATGGTGGATAGGATGACTAATTTTGTAACACAGCCCCTGTTTAGGAGCTCTTGTAGATATTCCTTTACCTCTTTATATAATGGATGAGGCACTGAGATGTAAGTCTTCTGTATGGGTTGCTGGTAATGTCCTCTGCAGGCTAGAGATCTATTCCATGTCTCTATCATTTTTGGAAAAAGCTTTGGGCTCCTCTTTCAATATCTGCTGGGGCATTTTCCTTCACATCTCTGACAGATGGCTCAGGTTCGCTATTGGTTTGAACAGATCTGTCATCTCTTCTGCTTAGAGACTGTTCTCTTTCCTGGTATGACCATCTCTTTTTAAACACTGATACCACCTGGAAAGGTTTTATCTGTTGAATATCCATCCACCTAAATTTCAGATTTAATTTACAGTAAACTTCCCAGCACAGTTCATCCTTTCAGCGTTACGTCATGGTTCGAAGGGTTACTCACAGGGATATTTATCCGGCAAGGTGATCCTTTAGGTATTTTGGCTAGTGTGTCTCATGTCCAAATCCTCAGGCCATTCAGCAGTGTTGAACTCAAATATTGCTGTTCAACTTTCAGTATCCAGGCCTGTAAGAAGCCAACATGCTGCATTAGTGGCCGTTCCTTTGGGGATAATGTACCCCTTTCCCCCCCACTTTAAGCATTCACATTTTGTTAGAATTGCTTATGTCTGATGACGTTCACAAGAGTTGCTACTTTGGCCGTGCCCAAATGAGGAAATAGATGTTTTGTATTGTTAATAAAGCTAAGTGCTGGTGCCTCATCAGGTAAATTGCAGCAGTGGTATTCGAGGAGATAGGCAATAACATTGTGGCCAGTGACTGAGTTCTCCAGCACAGGAACAGTTAAAATGTTGTCATCTTTGCTTAATTGGAACTGGACTTCAATCCATCCTTCAGAAGGGATTTGAGTTCCATTGGCAGCTTTAAGATCAAGCCCATCTTCTATTTTCAGTAACTCTTCAAGCTTCCTATGGCGTGTCCTTGGGTGATTGTCTTCCACGCACTGGCTCAAGAAGACCATGCACACTTGTGTCTCAGTGTCTCATAGTTTTTGCTTTATTGAGGAAACACCACACCAAACATCTCTTTCCAATTGAGTTAGTCACTCTGGTTTGCTGTTCGGGCATTAGATGGCAGACATGGGTCACTCCTGGTAAATCAGACACAGGGCTGTCAGCTTTGTCTCTATCTTGTGATTTTCTTGCCTGATGCTGAAGCTGACTTTGGGACTCTGAAGTTCCACCAAGCACTCCTGGTTTTGTTGGGGTGACCCTCTGCCAGTCCCTCAAGTGATCCTCCCTGCACGGCATCCCGACTGGTAGTGTTCTCCGCTCTCACATCTGAAACAATGGTTGTAAGTACTGTCTCTGCCAGATTGCCTGCAGCTCTCACACACTCTCTCTTTTCTGGCATTACCTGTCTGCAGATGTCCTCGTCCAGTATCAATCACTGCTTTTATCTTGTGTCTAGACAGCTTGTCTTAATATGTTAATTTTGGCTTTCATTTATTTAATTTAATCAATACAGGCCTTTAGTTCCCTAGCTTCATCAGTGGGTTACCTTTAGAGATCTCTTTTCCCATAGATGGAGGTGCTGCTTCCCCCTCCAGCCCTTGTTGTGTAGGCACTGGTTTCACAGAAGTACATGTTACCTGCCTTAGTATGGGTTCCTCAGTTTCTGTTTTCTTTTACCTCCTCACTTTCAGCACTGTTGGTTTCTCTAATAAGGTCTCATCTGCATCCTGGTTCTTTTAAAAATAGGGTGGTATTGCTATTCATGTTATTTTGAGATCCTCTCAGGACTGAGTGGAGGAACATGCATGTGTGAGGAGAGGATCGTACCTTAGGTTAGAGTCAGCTTTCAGAGTTCTGGCTACGAAATCCTGCAGTCACTCTTTTAGCTCTTGTGCTGCTCTTGAGAGCTGCTGGTAAAGTTCAGTTGTATTTTTTCCCTCATAATAGGACCGTAGAGTCTTCGTTTTGGCAAGTTCAGATCAGTTTTCCCCTTCTGAGGTTCAGTTCTGGGAACTCTGCTCTGATTAGAGCCTCCAAGATCTATCTTCTCTTCAGTGTACTACTTTTGAATCCCACTTTCAGTCTTCCAGAATTGAATGCAGAATGCCAGAATACTAAAACTTAATCTATCCTTTTAGATGGGGGTTGCCAATCTGTCCTGCTATTTTAATTTTATTATTTTAAACTGGTTCTATTTTCTGGAGTGGGGATGACCACACTTTTTTGCAAGGTTTGGATTTAATTTCTTTCTTGCTTTCCTGAAACTGTATTTCAAGCAACTGCCATTTTTTCAGCATACTATTTCTGAATTGCCTCTAGTTTAGGAGCTTCAGATTGCTCTCTTTGCTGTAGCAATGAGTTGTAAAATCTTCTTTGAGCCCCAGTAATGTAGACAATCCCTGCTCTCCCAACTCTTCACTATAAGTTTCTTGTTATAAGTTTGACTAAAGCCAAATGGCTTTTTGATGCAGTTTTACTGCTATCTTTCCCAGGAATATCCAGTCACAGGCTTCTCTTAAATGCTCATCTTTTAGCTGGTATAAGAGTCCTCCTACCCCCATAACAATGTTCTCTAACTCTCTCCCAATGGTAGTGCTTGCAAACAGTTTTCCCTTCTGCTTCCCGGGAAAACTTTGTGGAGAGTCACTTTTCTGCTTCCATTATCTTCTGGCAGATTTTCCTGGAACAGCCTGCAGCAGCTTCTAGGTAGATCCATCTCTCAGAGAGGTTAGTTCACTGCAGTTCAGCCTCTCCTGCTTGTGCTTGCCAAATGTTGCAGTCCCAGGCCAGTGATGGGTTTAAGATTGAGGTTTTTTTAAACAATATATAAAAAAAAGCAAGCAAAGACAGCCTGCATAAGCCTCATACCAGCTTAGTTTCACCAGAACCTAACAACCACCTCCTTGCTTCCCCACTATGTTTCCTTGTACCCCGTCAACAGTGCTTCAAACCCATAAAGGGACAGAGGTAAATTAACGCTGACATTCCCCTATGACTGCTACACAATCATAGCACCTTCCAATCAGGATGTCACACCTACCTGTCCTATATCTTGATGGAGGTAACCGGTCATAGTTGCTGCTGTACATCAGCAGAATTGTCTCAATAGCTTTATTCAGGCTAACTCTTGCCAATAGTTCTGGTCAACAAAGAGTCCTGCAGCCATATGTCAGGGTCATATGTCCTGCCACCCAGTTATAGTGCCCAAACTCAAGAAAGTCATAAAAGCCGTAGTAATTGTTTTGCCTAAAGAAAGAGTAGAGAAATCATAAGATTTTTGCAGTCCTGGTAAGCATGACGAACCAATGTCTTCCAGAATACTGTGCTTTCAGTTGCACTGATTATTTTGGTCTGGACCTTTTCCCTCCTTTCTCCCTTAGGGGAGCCCTATACAGTTGAGGGAGGTGACTGAGTTCCTTCAGCCAGCTGTTAACATCTTGTAACGCAGAGTGTTAGTGCACTACCTCCAATGTTCTGCTGGGAGTGCTGACAGATGGAATACACCCATTTTCTCAGACAGAGCTTGAATTTGCAAAACCTGCTTAGCCCTGTGCAGAGGCCGAGAGAGCCTTGCTTGGAAAGAGGATCTCTCAAGCACTTCTTAAACTCTGCCAGAAGAGAAAGAGCCCTCCCCCTTAAACTTATCATTTTCTGCTACTCTGTCTAGCCTGTTTACTGTGTGCAGTGTCTCAGATTTTCCATGGACCTACCCAAGAAAACTAGCACTTTGGACACAGCATATGTAACAATTTTTTGGCCCAAATCATTTGGCACAACTGAACGTTAGCACCAGCTGAATGGATTAATCATAATCTGTGGTTAGTCTGCAAAGACTAGCATTTACTATTGTAATTATTTTGATTTAACTTTTCTTTTGCACAGTTGAGGAACTGGGGAACTATATATCTTTTAACCCTTGACAGCATGTAGAGTAGGAAATGAATCCTTATTTGGCTGTACTAGAATGACACCTAATTGAACAGGGGAAAAAAAATGAAGATATGTATGGCTAAAAACCTTGCTTCATGGTTCATCATGAACCCCAACCAACCTAACGAATCCTTGCACATATGAAGGAGAATGGTTTATGTGATAAAGACAGCCAATCAGAGAAACAATATGGAAAGGATGAGATTAAATCACCTGTGAATACCCAATAGTTTTGTATTCATGAGGAAGAAATATCAGATCTGTTTCAGATGCTAATATAGTGAACTCCTTGAGGTGCTTTAGAAGATTATTTTTTCTGGGACATAACAAGCCTGGATTTTGTGCACTGTTCATTGTTCTGAAGCATCTGTGACTCTCTTCCCGAGAGAGTGACTCAGCAAGGGAGTAATGTGGCTTCCTTATATGGGAAGGTGGAAGTAGACTGATCACCAGAGAACCAGTGGATAGGCAATGGAAAACTGCTCACCTAATTGTCTTTCTGGAAATCCTGACTTTTAGGCGTGTCTCCCATGCAGACTCTGTAGACAGCTAAACTTGTTACCCAGTAACTATATCTTTAGATCATGCCTCTTCCTTTTTGGCTCATGAACCAGGGCAAAACTGTACATACAATGAAAAGCTTTTAAAATAACTTCCTTGCAGGGTGGATAAAAATTTAATTTAAATTAAAAAAAATATTTTTTTTAATTGGCTTTTTAAATTAAAATTAGTTTTTTAAAAATAAACCTGTTTGAAATTGACAACCTATGTTAAGGTGCAAACTTAGAATCTATTAAAATAATTTAAATACAAAAATTAATATGAAACAGTACATGTTTGCTGCCAAATTTTACAGGTCAGAGCACCCAACTGGTGGAATTAGCTGGTTCAGCTTCTGGAATCAGAGTTTGTTCAAATGCTAAACTAGCTTCTGACTGCGATAACCTCTTCTGCAGGTGCAGAGGGAATGTTTTCTTCATTTCAGTTGAATAAGCTGGTTCAGTTCCATTACTATTCATTCATAGGCAAAGCAACTGAAAAAGCAGGAAGGCTAGTTTTCCTCTTCCAAAAATGAGGTTGGGAGAGGATGAGATCTACTAGTTCTAAAATCTTGAAGAACATGGAGACCAGAAACAATCCAGTTAATTATCTACTAATATTTTGTTAAATAAATCAGTTAGTTTTCAATCCAAAACATTTTGATAAACTTTTTTATGTATCCAATACATTTAAGATAGTTTTATATAATAAAAAATTAAAATGCTGTTTGTGTATTTTAATTGATTTGAATTTCCATCCAAATAGCGCTTGAAATAAATCACAAGTAAAAAATGAATAGTCATTTAGAAAAATAAGAAATGCATCATTCACCATTTTCTAACATAATAAAAATGTAAAAATTAAGAATCTGAATATATGTAAATTAAGGTATTGTGACAAAGTTCCTCCTCTACCTTGGTGGGTCCTGCGCTTATTGGCGGATTTCCTCACTTCACAGATTCACCCTGTGGGTCAGGAAAAAGTCCAGAGACCGACCCCCTCTGGTAGAAGCTATAGTCCAGGTCAATTCCTCCTGTGTTTGATCAGGAGTTGGGAGGTATGGGGGGAACCTGGGCCCGACCTCTACTCCGGGTTCCAGCCCAGGGTCCTGTGGACTGCAGCTGTTTAGAGTGCCTCCTGGTACAGTTGCACAACACCTACAACTCCCTGGGCTACTTCCCCATGGCCTCCTCCCACCACCTTCTTTGTCCTCACCACCGGACCTTCCTCCTGATGTCTGATAACTCTTGTACTTCTCAGTCCTTCAGCAGTACACCTACTCACTCTCAGCTTCTTGCACACCTCTTGCTCCCAGTTCCTTTCACACACTTCCTCTCTGACTCCCCTTGGCTTGACTGGAGTGAGCCCTTTTATAGCATCAGAGGGGCCTTAATTAGAGTCAGGTGCTTAATTGCCTCACCTGACTTAGCAGGTTAATTTGAGTCAGGTGGTCTATTAGCCTGGAACAGCCCCTGCTCTGGTCACTCAGGCAACAGAAAACTACTTATCCAGTGGCCAGTATATCTCCCTTCTACTACTCTGCTGTTCCCAACTGGTCTGGGTCTATCACAGTATGTAATTGCTTAAATAAATGTCTATTGATACGGTGTACCCTCCCCATTAGCAAAAAGAAGTACCAAATTTCGTGTAAAAGCTATCTTTAGTTGCAAATCAACATGTTTTAATGGTTATTAACCAATGAAAGTCACCCTGGTTTTGGGAAAATAACTAAAAAGGCAAAATGCAAAACAATTAAAGCTGAGAATTTAAATCTAGGTCTCTTGCTTGCTCATTTAAATCCTGATTAAAATTGGTGATTTAAATCAATCCAAGTTGCTTCATTCATAACTTGGTAATTTTGTTAAAGATGTTTACCTTTATGAACTTGGATGAAACATTTAAAATAACCGTATAACTGTAAGACTGATACCAACCCCGCTCCCCAGATTAATTTTACATTGTACTATAGGTGTACAAATTCTCTGGGTTGCATGTTGCTACACGACAAGGACTCCTCAACTTTTTACGCTTGTCTGTTGGGATCCCAGATTGCCAAGTGATTGGGGTGTGGAAGGAGGGGAACCTGTGGGTACCTTATGGTATTTCATTCCTAAGGGATCAGTTTGTTGCTAAGATCACTATTGAGGAGAATGATTCCAGGCTCTGAGAATAAATGTTTGCCAAGCTCACCTTGTCAAGGTGTAATCCTGATGCAGAATAGCATTGATCCCATAAATTGGAGGCAAAACTAACTTCTCTGGGGTGGGGCTGGGGTAGGATCTAAGCTTTATAGGATTTATGTGTTCTGATCCTTCTCCTCATAGACTCATAGACTTTAAGGTCAGAAGGGACCATTATGATCATCTGGTCTGACCCCCTGCATGCTGCAGGCCACAAAACCGTCCCTACCCTTCCCTTGACTCTGCTGATGAAGTCCCCAAATCCTGTGTTTTAGTGACTTCAGTTGGCAGAGAACCCTCCTGCTAGTGATCCCTGTCCCATGCTGCGGAGGAAGGCGAAAAACCTCCAGGGCCTCAGCCAATCTACCCTGGAGGAAAATTCCTTCCCGACCCCAAATATGGCGATCAGCAAGACCCCGAGCATGTAGGCAAGAGTCTCCAGCCTGACCCTTGTTAGCCATTATACTATTTACCTGCCATTGCTCGGTATTCCTCAGCTAATATGTTTTACCATTAAACCATTCCCTCCATAAACTTATCTAACTTAATCTTAAAACCAGACAGGTCCCTCGCCCTCACCGTTTCCCTCGGAAGGCCGTTCCAATATTTCACCCCTCTGACGGTCAGAAACCTTTGTCTAATTTCAAGCCTAAACTTCCCCATGGCCAGTTTATATCCATTCGTTCTCGTGTTCACATTAGTACTAAGCTGGAATAATTCCTCTCCCTCCCTTATATTTATTCCTCTGATATATTTAAAGAGAGCAATCATATTCCCCCTCAGCCTTCGTTTTGTCAGACTAAACAACCCGAGCTCCTCTAGTCTCTTTTCATACGACAGGTTTTCCATTCCTCTGATCATCCTAGTGGCCCTTCTCTGCACCCGTTCCAATATGAGTCTGAGTCCAGGAATGAATATAGATGGGTGACATGCTTTTAAGACCATGCCACGATAGGGATGTCCCTGCAAAAAAAATGTTTTCTGTGGCTGTTTGGTTAAATGAGATGTAGGCCCTATACTCTCTTCAGAATGTGCTTTCCATTTCCCCTATCTGTGTGGTCTTTTAGTAAGAAATGTGTCACTTTATCAGTAAATTCCAGTTCTAATGTAACCAGTCTCTCTCTCTCCCCCCCCCCCGCGAAATCCCAAAGGGTTAGGACTATATCAGGTTTCCAGTTAGAAGGCAGGTCATTTACCTTCCCCATATTTCCTTTTTATTTAGCTGGATGTCCTCCATTGTTCTCCTTCTGCCCATAGTATCAAGTAAATCAGAGAATAGTGGGGCAAATTCCTTCCTGGATATCCTGATCCTAATTTTGATGCTGTGATGTAGAATGATGAGTGGAATGTCTTGTACTTTTTCAGCTTTCTTTGTTTCTTGATCTTTTGGCGAGGAAGCAATGGCTTTCCAACTTGCATTTGTGAGTGGAGCTCCTTATAGAGGATTTAAGGTTGGTGCAAACTAGCTTTACTTCCTGTTCTGCCTCTGAAAAGAAGATGCCTTACAGATAACATGGAGGCATGTCTTTAAATATACTCACTTGTTTGCACACAAATCCCAGAAGATGCCTGTTAGGAGCTGCAAGAAATTTGGCAGAACTTGCTTTAAGGGGAGTTGGTCTTAGAGATATGGAGGGTTTGACACTTACCTTGGGGAAAGATCACAATTGCTACATTCCTGCTCAAGTTCCAACCTTTTAGGTGCCTGTAACAAAAGCTTTTTGCCGAAGAATCTCTACCACTTATGTGTGTGAGCCTATTTCCTTGGTTTTCCAGGGGGCTGTGCACTGAGAACAATTTTGCAATAGAGGAGCATTACAGATGGAGCATTTCTCTCTTTTGAGGCAGGGGATGGTTTTGAGTTGTGAAGTAGTGTGGGAGTGGATGTAACAGGAGTATTCCAAAGAGGGAACCTTAGAAGGTTCCTGAGTAAGGTTTACTCCTGTGGCAAAGGCCAAACCTTACCTGAATGCTCACTCTGTTCACAAATACTGAAGAAAAAAAAAACAGTGAATTTAAATTTTGGAGAGTGGGAGGTTTTTCAGTTTCTGCAAGGAAAATGACTGAGAATGGGCATGGCCTTCTGGAAATGTTTTGGCTGCCTCCAGATTCTGCAGAGAGAAAGGAGATGCTCACAGAAGTTAGGGACTCAGAGCTAGTGGAGTTACCTGGATCTAGAAAAAAGTGGGGGATGGGGGGAGGGAAGGGAGAGGGAGGCTTCTCTGAGCTCCTAGAGAGAATCTAGAGTCAATATTACATTTTAAGATGTCTGCCTTAGCTGCAAATGCAAAGTTGGTGTCTTGATTTGTCGGAGTACATATTTGCATGCATGTGCTGCTTGGCTAATTACCTTATTTGCACATGTGCGTACCGGTAAACACATACAAATGATTATCCTTGTCAAATTATGATGCTGTTTCTGAGGCATATGTGGTACTTCATGCGAGTCTGAGGTGCAAAGCAACCTTTTTGTGGTTCCACTCCAAATTTATTGTTCATTTTCAGCTTGAAGTGAATGAAGGAGGGAGGAAGTAGGGACGGAGGCTAGGGTTGCCAACTTTCTAATTGCAGAAAACCAAACACCCTTGCCCTGCCCCGCCCCTTCTCTGAGGCCCCACCCCTTCTCCAAGGCCCTGCTCACTCCATCCCCCTCCCTCCGTCGCTCGCTCTCCCCCACCCTCGTTCACTTGCTCATTTTCACCAGGCTGGGGCAGGAGATTAGGGTGCAGGAGGGGGTGAAGGCTCTGATGGGGGTGAGGTTGGGGATGAGGGGTTTGGGTGTAGGAGGGGGCTCTGGGCTGGGGCCAAGGGATTCAGAGTGCGGGAGGGCAGGGGGGCTGGAGCAGGGGGTTCGGGTGAAGGCTCCATGTGGTGCGGACCTCAGGCGGCCCCAGCATTTCTCAGGGTTGGAGGAAGTCCGCATAGCTCCAGGGATGCGGTGGCATGTCCCTCCGGCTCCTTGGCGGAGGGGCAGCCAGGGGGCTCAGCGTGCTGCCCCTGCCCACAGGCACCAACCCCGCAGCTCCCATTGGCAGTGGTTCCCGGACAATGGAATCTGGGGAGCCGGCACTCGGGATGGCACCTGTGGGTGTGGGAGGCGCGTGCAGTCCCCAGCTACTCCTCTGTGTAGGTTGCTTCCTGGAAACCGCGCTAAGCCTGCCTGCCCTGCTCCGGCCAACCAGACTTTTAGCAGCCGGAGCTGCCAGGGTCCCTTTTCGACTGGGCATTTCAGTCGAAAACTGGACGCCTGGCAACCCTAAGTGGGACCTGTTGATTATTTTGGAGCTTTGTTTTTTTTCATTCACTTTTGTAAGCCGTCAAATGTAACAGTGAAACCCAAATGCTACTACTGCTGAATGTACATGCTTACAATACCACACGAGTCAGAATCTGCACGGTAGCAAGACTGAGCCACCTGGTGTGGCCTGGGATCCTGGAATCCGTCGGTCAAGAAATCCCACTGCTTGCAAGATTTTGCATGCACTCCTCTGTTAATGACCGTGTTCCAGCTGAAAGTGTTCTTTGTCCCTCTTCTATCATCTGCACAAAATGTCTGTTGATTGCATTTGGCAAAATACTCCACAAGGCCTTTTTTCCATCAAAAAAGAGCAGCAGATGATAGAGACTACAAAATAAACCGAGGATTCATCTAAACTTTCAAAAATGTCTGATGATTCTGGTTCCCTCATTTTTTCTGATACCACACTTGAAACACACCTTATAAACAGCCTGGTTATTCAGAAAGTTCTGTTACTTATCCCTTAGAAATTGGGGCCCTTTAAGAGGTCTCAAGTTGAGCACCCAAAATTACTAGTAACTCTTGCAATTTGAGGACAGTTATCCTTGCACAGTTTTCAGGAATTCGATGCCAAAAAACAAATTTTGTTTAAAAAAAATTAAAGTTTAAATCTTTACCCAAACTCTTCAGCTGACTAGACTGGCTGCTGAAGCCTTCCAAAAATGGAATTTCAGCCTGTGGATAGCTGCCTTGCACATATGGGGAAGAAACAACAGCTGCCTCAGAACCTGTTGGAAGATATAATTTGAACGCATGCACAAACATGCTTTCATAAGCACATAGTCTCGTTTTCTGCACTTGCTGCGGGACCCTTCTATTCGTTTAGCTAACTGCTAGATCGTAACGTCATAGTTAAATCCCTAACCTAAACCAAAAAACTCGGTCTGAAATTATTTCTATTTTGTCTTTAATGACATCATAGCTCCTCAGTTGTTGGTTGGTGCATTCTGCAAATAGATGTTTCATAGCTTCTACAGAGGCCAACTCTTGGTGATTGACATTTTTGTTGGTATTCAATAAGATAATGTTAGTAAAAATATTTATTTTTAAAAGCATTTACCATCAGTGATGGTGGATATTTAGAAATAAAAATAGGCAGGTGAGGGACTAGATAATAGCTTGATGCAAGTGAGTCTATCCGTAGTAAATGATGATGTAAAACATTAAGTATGCTAATACCGAGCCAGTGATTATGCACACCCCTCCTCGTTACATACAGTGTACATTAAAAGAAGCTTGTCTTTGTGTTACACAAATAGATTCCGGACATGTGAAAGAGGCTTATGGCAAGAGGATGAGATCAGTTGGTATAATTAAAGCCAGCTGATAATCCTTTTACTCTCTCTCATTTCAACATTTACAGTACTTCTATTTATTTGAAATCGGGCACGTGGGCTGTAGATTGGTGCATGTTTGGATCCTGGCTCTTTAATACTATGTTTCTTTACGGGGAGTGGGGATGGCAGAGAAGAACCCAAACAACCATTTTAAACAGAGAGGCTGCTGCTACTTTCCTTTCCCAAGTGGGGGGAGTATTGTTGGTTTTATTAACCTTGGTCATTGTTTTATCTCACTCCAGCATTTTAATTGGGAAGTGAGTAATCAGTTGACAATCTTCGCAATTTTGAACAGGAATGTTGCAGAAAGAAGAATTTAAAAATGGGGGCAGGGAAAGCTACTTTTTAGGATGTTACTTGTAGTAGCAGTATTGCTATTGGTTTTTCATGGTTTTGTTGTTGTTGCATGCACAGTTCTCTCCTGAACATCCTAAGAATGTACTTAAGCCTCATTAGCTTTTCTTCAGCCCTGTCTTAGGTACTGGGAAGTTCTTCACTGCCTGTGCACTTCCTGTATCTGCTGTGGCCATGCTGTGCCGCAGCATGGACTATAGGGGTATGAATTGCAGAATTCATCCAAGGTGGTTGTCGTTGGCAGCATCCACACAGGGCAATTCGAGCACAACGCTCTGCAATTCACACTCCCATAGTCCACCCTGCCGCACAGTGTCCACAAGCTGTCACCTGCTGACCTAGGACACTGGTGAAACAGGAACACTGATTGGTGCTCATCCCCAGGCAAACCTTACTCAGTCCAAAAGGACTGGCAGAGGTACTTGGAAGGAGAGCAAGGGGTCTGCACCTAGTTCAAAGTGATTAGCCTGATTTTCAGTAGCCAGGCAGACTCAGAAGTTGAGGGTTTTCCCGCTTTAGTCATATAGCCAAGGTGGCCAAACTTACTGACCGTCCGAGGTGCATATGATATTCTTCAGAAGTTCAGGCGCCAGGAGTGTCTGCCGGGGCTCAGGGCTTCACACCTGTGGGGTGCACCTGCCGGGGTTCCTGCCCTGTGGTGGGGCTAGGGAATTCTGCCCTGAGTCCCGGCAGGTGCCTCCCGTGGGACAGAAGTGCCGAGACCCCCATCTCCGTTGGGCAGAAGCTCCTAGCCCCACCACTCCACTGCAGGACAGAAGCCCTGAGCTGGCGCCCCCCCGCCCCACAGTCTGGTAGTTGGGGTGGGGTGGGGCTCTGCGAACTGTACTTTAATTGTAAAAGAGCTGCATGTGGCTTGCAAGCTACAGTTTGGCCACCTCATCATATAGCTTGTGTCCTGCATCGGCATGGTGAACTAAATATTCACCTCGGTACCATGGCAATGGGGTTTTTGACAGCATGGCAATCGCTCACACTCACCCAAATGTACTGCAGGTTAAAAGAAGGCATTGAGGAATATGCCAAAGGCCATAGATGACCGTGTTACTTTGGCTGTGCCATTCCCGGGCCCTACACAAAGCCCAGAAAGGAAGGATAGAACAGTGGTTAGGGTGCTAGCCTGGAATGTTGGAGACTTAAGTTCGATTCTCTGCTCCTCCTGGCTTTGGGCCAGTCATTTACTCTGTCTATGCCTCAGTTCCCTATCTGTAAAGTGGGTATAATAGCTCTGGCCTACCTCACCAGGGTGTTGTGAGGACGGCATTAATAGGGACTGTACAGTGCATTCTAAAGAATTCCACCGCAGAGAGGTGTCACCCAGAAGATGCTGGTGCACCAGCCTTCTCAGTGACTGCCCTTCAAAGACACAGACAGAAACAGCTGTTCACCCTTCCTGAAGAACCCGAAGAACCCCTTATAGATGGTGGTGTGATGGGGACTTCCCCAAATCGTAGCACAGGTAAGGGAGACATAGCACGGGATCTGTAGCAGCAGGAAGGAGTAGAGTGAATTTCCTATATACCTCTACCTCAATATAATGCTGTCCTCGGGAGCCAAAAAATCTTACCGTGTTATAGGTGAAACCGCATTATATCGAACTTGCTTTGATCCACCGGAGTGCGCAGCCCCCCCTCTCCCCCTGGAGCACTGCTTTACTGCGTTATATCCGAATTCGTGTTATATTGGGTCGCGTTATATCGGGGTAGAGGTGTATCTCTCGCCCCCTCTTTCCCCAGTTTCCTGTAGAGTTGCATTGTCCTGGGGGTGAACTGGAAACTTGGGGATGCACATCCGATGGAACTAGAACCAGCTGACAATGTTGGTTGAAACATGGGTGAACTGAAACTGGTTGGTTCTGCACAGCTCTGCGCTTCAGTGGGGGCACTTTTGAACGATCCAGTGAAACGAAACTAGATTTCAATCTAACAAAGCAATTTCAGTTCCCAGTTCCAGGGGCGCGAAATAATTAATATGAAGCAAAGCACGTTAATCTGTATCCAGAGCATTTTATTTAATCATCAGTCAATGAAATCAGTGACACTCGGTTGACTTTCATCACCCATTGTGTTTTTTCTTTTTCTTTGGTGTGGTGCAATGAGCAGGATAACCTGATCTTTTTAAGATTGTTGCTGTAGCAACCCCTTGGGTCCCACTGCGGTGCTGTTGTGCCTAATGGCCTACGATCTGAGGATTCTGAAAAAAATTCAGGAAGCGGAGTTTTGTTTTTAAAGTCATTTTCACGTTAACTGTTTGGACATTTTCCCCCATAGAGTTGGAAAAAAGGTAAAACTCCATCAATTTTATCATCTCCATTCTTATTATGCTTATAATTTTAAATCTGTCTGTTTTACACTCAACTGTGGCTCAGTATTGTCCTAACTCTGTTCCTTTTGAAGTCAGGGGAAGTAGAAGTAGGCCTGGACTGAGTGCTTTTGAAAATCCCAACAAAATCTTCAAAATATGAATCTGCTCTCATTGCAGAAAGAGTCTCATGTCTGCCGCTGCTGAATGAACGTCCCAGTATTTGCATTCTAGTGGCAGCATGTGGTTCTGTTATGCCTGAGACCGGATACAGCTGGGAAGCAAGCATCACCTGAGGAAATGCTGCACATGAAACTTTTTTTTAAGTGATCATTTTAGCAGGAAACCGTAAACCAAAGCAAGTTGTTTAAACATTGAAGTTCACAAACACATCATCTTAAAAGTTCTTTACTTTGCAACTCAGCCTTGTTGTTATCTGCATGCTGCATTATCATAGCTTAAAGTGTTCTGCCATGTTGTTTTTAAAGTGTCAGTCTTAGTTCCCTCTCCCTCAGCTCTTTACCACTGTGGTCAATGACTCTTAATGGTGGTGACATGTCCTTTATGTGTTTGCAAAAATCTTCTCTGGTCATACATTTTTTTTACCACAGCATCTGTCCTCCAACATCCTGTCCCCAACCAGGAAGGTTCAAACCCCCATAGTGGACAATTCTATATTAACATGGCTGGAGGAGGCGGGTGGGGGAGAGTCTTTCTGACCTCTTGCAGTTTGTGATTGGCTTCTGTCTCGAAACATGTGGGTTGATCTTCTAGATAGATGTTTATCCTGAACTCATATAAATGCAGCTCTCTGCTTATTCATAGAAACATCTAAGCCTTTTTAGGAACGCTACTGAACTTTTTGCCTTATAATATATTTTGGCAGTGTCCCCTACAGGTTAACTATGTAAAGCATTTCTATTGTTTACTTTGTTCTCTTCTTATTTAATTAATTTTGTTCCCTTTATTACATGAGTCAATAAACAGTACCCGATTGAGTTTCTCCATGCACATATTGATCATTTCTGTAGTTATGTATCTTTTCTAAAGTAAATGGTACCGGTCTTTTTAATCTCCTCTCACCTGGTAATCCAGTAGAGGGCATTGAGGTACACCTAATGCTGGTTCATTATATTATCACGTATTTGTGCTATTTATTGAATATGGGTGACATTCAAAGCACAGAGGGATCAACCCAAAGCCTAAAGACCAGCTAAATCCCTCCTAAACCCAGTCCCATGCTGGGAAAATAAATTGACTTTCCGAATTAATGCAGAGATGGACATTGCCTTTTGCGCTGTATCCTCTCTTCTTTGGGAACCTCGAGTTTCGATCTGCTGGAATCTCAAGTTAACTTCTATTTGATTAGTATTTTGCTTTTAAGTCTAGGGTGACTACAAAGATTTTTTTTTTCTCTTTTCCATCACAGCATTAAGTGATAAGTTGAATTTTCTTACCTTAGTTTTTTTAACAGCATCACGCACAGCTCAAAAGGAAAGGAGACAGCTCCAACTTATTTCTCATGACACTGAGGTTTATTTAGAAGAACTACAATAAATAATCATGAAAGGAATATCGATGGTACAATTTCCTGAAAAGGGACTTAAGCACCAAATTGCCGATCTGTTGTCCTTCTCATGAACCCACACCCTCCCTGTTCTCCACTCTTGTCCTATGTCTTGTCTTTGTTTATCTTGGGTAGTTTAGAGCATAAATAATTTGGGGCAGGGAACCGGGCTTACCAATGTTTGTAATTATGCATAGATTGACAGAGTTTTATTATAATGTGTGAGTGCCCTCAGGACCATCTTCTGTATTTTGATGAATGAGGAGTTTTTGTTTTTTGGGAGCTTGATTTCTTTTTTGTAATGAGTAATGCAAAAATCAAATCATGCCAACTAGTCAAGGTAGGTAGATTTGCTCCCACCCAATACGTTTTTTGGCTACATTTAAGAATGTAGAGAGGATCTAATCCAGGGCTCATTCAAGTCAAAAGAAGGACTCCCATTGGCTTCAGTGGATATTTGTCAGATCCCAGGAGCCCCATTTTTGTGTTCTGTTAATCCCTGAATTTGTTTAAACTTTTCTTGGAGAGTTATAGGCCATTTGCCTAGGGCTGACGATCCGAGAATTGCTATGGGCATTTTGCTGTGGAATACTTTATTTGGGCATTTTAAGCGTGTTATCCAAAATCTCTCTCACAACACGAAGAAAGTCAGTCTGTGACTTCACATGTGTCAGGTATTCTGCACAGGTAGAGCAATTCTAATTGAGAAGAGAGAATTCGTAGCTTGTACTACCCTTTGAAATGTTTCAGAGTAGCAGCCGTGTTAGTCTGTATCCGCAAAAAGAACAGGAGTACTTGTGGCACCTTAGAGACTAACAAATTTGTTAGAGCATAAGCTTTCGTGGACTACAGCCCACTTCTTCGGATGCATATAGAATGGAACACACACAGAGAGAGAGAGAGCATGAACAGGTGGGAATTGTCTTACCAACTCTGAGAGGCCGATTAAGTAAGAGAAAAAAAAAACTTTTGAAGTGATAATCAAGATAGCCCAGTAGAGACAGTTTGATAAGAAGTGTGAGAATTCTCACACTTCTTATCAAACTGTCTCTACTGGGCTATCTTGATTATCACTTCAAAAGTTTTTTTTTTCTCTTACTTAATCGGCCTCTCAGAGTTGGTAAGACAATTCCCACCTGTTCATGCTCTCTCTCTCTGTGTGTGTGTTCCATTCTATATGCATCCGAAGAAGTGGGCTGTAGTCCACGAAAGCTTATGCTCTAACAAATTTGTTAGTCTCTAAGGTGCCACAAGTACTCCTGTTCTTTTTACCCTTATTCCTATACTCTTGTGAAGTAACATAAGGCTTAACCCCGGTAAGGCATGCCAGCCAATTCCCATGGTCACCCATATCTGTCTCCCATTTTTCAGACCAGCTTTATGTAAATCACCCCATGTTGCGTCATATTCAAATAACCCTTCAATTCCTTCTTCCACTGCCAGCTTTGAGCCTTTGTGTGCCTTCATGTGTTGCCCTTTACAGCTTGAACTCTCTCTCCTGACCTCTCTTCATTCAGATCCATATTTTAAAACTCCTTCCAGGAGGCCTACAAAACCTCCCTCTGGATTCCCTTGTGTGCCTGATCTTTGTCCCTTTAGACCGTGAGCTTCTTATGGCAACAACTGTTTTGTATAGCACTGCGCACACTGTTTAGAGTGTAACAAATATTCAATAGTGTTAACCAAAAAAAAATGTAAATAGAAAATCTATGCCAGACTTCCAACTCCGTCTTTTTTGAGCCAGCCAAGTTTGAAGCTGGATACACCTGAAGTATTCCCTCATGTAGCTTATAGTGTTCCCAAGGCCTTGGAGCGGATGGGTCTGAGTATATGTTCAAATACCCGCATTCCTCCCAATTCACATAGTTGTTATAAGCTGCTGGAGCCAAGCACTGCCATTTTCCTGTTTCTAAAAATCCTGTAGCCATTGTTTTCCCCTATGAAGCACCCTAAGACGTTTCTGTAAAGGGCTAGCATACAGTACAGGTGTCTAAAAGAAGGATGGTTCTTCATCCTTACATGCCACTTTATGTCTCCAGAGCTTCTCAGTTGTGCATTCGTGTCCGTCAAGAAGGATCCAGATGATGCTACTGAGGCAGGCATTTAATTTACACTTCTTCTTTTGAAAGAGAAGGTTAGATATAGTCAGAATGGCACTTGCTATTGTGGGTCCCTAAGAGCCATTTATCCAACTCAGCAGGCGCCATCTGGAACAGGATAGACAGCTGTTTGTCCACACTGCCCCTTACACATGAACTGATCCCTTACATCACTAGGCTTTTCTTCGGATCTCTCTGTTGGGCCCACTTTTTCTGGGACATGATATCAGTTGGCTGGATTCTTGTACATGTTAGATCGAGGGGTACGTGGACATAGATGATGTGTATTTGTTACAAAAACACAATGTTCTAAATATACATGCACGTGATGGTTGTATCCCTGCCCCTTACCCTTCCTGATCTGTAACTTCTTCAGGGTAGAGAACATATTTTCGTATGTGTTTGTGCACTTCTGTACATTACTGTACTCACAATCCGTAACTCCCCCTTGTGTCAGGGTATGATGCTGCAAGGGGACCTTATCACCAGCACCTCTTGCAGGCCATCTGCCTCTCCCTGGGTCTTCTCTGGCTCAGCCCGCTGGCCAAGTTACATAAAGCTCAGTCCCCGTCCACAGTAACACAAAGGTCCAGGTCCAACTGAAAGTTCACAAAACATCCCAACACAAGAGAACTCTTTCTCCCCCCCCCCCCCCCCCCCCCCCCCGAGCGATTCCTCAGCTTGTCTTCTGGAGTCAGTCTTCAACCCCAACCTGGGCTCAGTATTTCTTCTGTAGGGCTTGCATGCCTCCTTATCCAGAGCTGGTAGGGGAACTCAGGCCCCCACCCTCTACTCTGGGCTCTTGCCCTGGGACCTTATATGAAGCAGATAGGTCCGCTTCTTCAAGTGTGCTTCTGTTTCCCTGGGCCTCTTCCTACCTCTGAGCCCCCTTGTGCTGCTCTCCCACAGCCTGTGTTTAATACGCCTTCCCTCTGGTTCTCAGGCCGCTGGCTTCTCCGTGGACCTCCCAGTTCTTTGGTTCCCTACAGAATTAACCACTCGTGCACCTCTTAGGCTCCACTGAAGTCCGTTTAACTGGCCCTACAACAGCGCCCTCCCCCACCAGGAGCCTACCTTGCTCCTTGAGAATCCTTCTGCCTGGCTTCTTGCTACCCCCACCGTGGGTTTCTCTCCCAAGGGAGAATACTGTGTTCTCTGCAGTCTCCTCCCTAGTGAGTTTCCTCTGGTTCCTATAAAGGGCAGGTACCTACTGATGCTTACTTTGCCTCCTCACCAGAGAGGGAGGAGCAGTCAGTCCATCAACTACAGGTGCACTAATTTGCTCTTAACCCCTTGCCTGACAGGTGATGGGAGTAAGCCCTATCATATGTGCTTAGCACAAAGTCTCATTGGGACCTTTGAGCGCTACAGCGAGACAAAGAAGTCCCTTGCCCAGCAGACATTAACTATGTATTTAGTTGCCCTTCACCACTTCCCCAGTGAATCTAAATGTAAATAGCACATAAGAGAATCCTGGACAGATTTCAATAACAGATGCACCATATTAATTCAGGTTTTAATGTTTAAGGGGGCAGAAGGATATTTTTTCTATTATGAGAAAATGGTGGTTTCAGATCTTGTTTTTTCTGACCCCTGCTGATGTTTTCATTGTTTGAAACCACTGTTGCTTTTTTAAGTGCTTCAACCTGGAATTGTTACTTCATGCCCTATTTTCAAATTTGAAAAGGCAAGGAATTTTCCTGTGTTATTTTAAGGGGAGAGACAAAATAGAACTCCAGAAAAATTGCAAGCTGAGTGTTCTGAATTGCTACAACATGTGTGACAAACCAAACATGAATTTAAAAGAAACGGTTTGACCATCTGAGTGCTGCAACTGTGTTCAGGAATATTTGTTCAAATAAAAAAACAATTGAATTTGCTTCAGCGGCATTCATGTCTTAGGTTCATTTTCCATGAATATTCTAGTGAATGAAGTTACAGGAAGGACTCTTGCTCCTTGTTTGCTGAGATGGGGACACATAGAAGTACCTAGACAGTGTTAATGGAAATGGCATATTTTAATCTCGCTATTTGAACATGTGCACAGAAAATGGGCCAAAGCTATGATCCCACATAGCCCATATCCTACTCCTCTCATGAATGTGCCCAGGACACAATGCCAGGAGGCTTGTAAGGCTCAATATTGTGCACACATGAGAGTGGAGAGGAGCAGAGGGTGTAAATGTGTCTATGTACCAAACATCATCTACAGGGGTTTTAATTTTAAGACCACCCGCTACAAAATGGGTCCCCTTTTAATTAATGCATGATGTAGGCATCATCAACTTTGTGGTGTGTCTGTTCAACTTAGTAATTTAAAATGTAATTAGAGGGATAGGATAATGAGCATGTTTAGGGGGTGGCAGGGTGCATATTCAACAGACCGTTCATTAACGAGTCCCTCACACAACGCAAACATTTTAAAACACTGTATTCCCTGTGCATGCACCCCAAATCCCAAGAGACGAGTAACTGGCAGACTTCTACCAACAGGCAGCAATTCTTCTAGTTTGTATAAAATCTTTGTATCTTGTTTTACAATGCAGACAACAGATTTGCAAAGAGCAATCTGAGGAAATGTACAGAGACAGGTCTCAGATGGATGACAAGTAACTACAAAGGTTAACCCACAGCACTCGTTATAAACAACATAATGAAAATGTTCATCCACAAATGTTTGCCCTCCAGAATTCCTTCATCCGAAAAGGCTAAAATCCATTTTGCGTTTAAAAGGCAAATAGTGGAATTCAAATTCTGCTGTGATTTCCTCAGATAAGATTTTAATAACACATGCACAGTAGGTAGTCTAGTAAATGTCGAGTGCTGATGGAGTAATATACAGCCTGATGTTAACTGAATGTTTTGGCTGCAGATATTTGAACTATGCCCGTTGTCAGAGGGTTGCGTAAGATGCAGTTATGTATTCTGTTACCAATGCTTGAACTATTCTTCAAGCATTTCGGGATCTCAACTTCTTTTTATTTAATCTGAGCATTTGGTTTATTCCTATTGGCATAAATGACTTGGCCAAGTTTGTAGCAAAACTTTACAAACACACATTCATTCATATATTTTCTCTCGTGTGTGTGTGTGTGTGTGTGTGTGTATGTATATATCTATGTGTATATATTCGGAATATTACGTCTCATAGAGGCCCTCAGAAGACGTTCTGAGTTTGAGTGGTCGTACTCTGAAAAGTGACTGCTTAAAAATGGCATTGTGGGGTACCATTTTTATTCAAAGCACCCAAGTCATATTTGAAATTGAGAGTTGGGCACTTTAAATATTTACCCTGTGTAGGGATTTACCCAGGACCTTCCTTGTCAAGCCCAAACCCCCACCTCTGAGCTAAAGGAGTGCATTTGTGAGGTGTCAGTAAGTCTCCTGCTCTCAGTGAGCCAGCCCTTAGTGAGGCCTAATCACATGGACTAGAGCAGTCTATTACACCTGCATTGTGATGAGGGCATTGAAGACAATTTTGATTCCATTGCATCACGGGTGGGGCGTCAGGTGCCATGTTCTCAGTGATGGGCGCGTTTGCTCACAGTGCAACGGAGGGGAAGTGGCACTTAGCTCACCGTATGCTGGGCTGTACTCACACTACCCTAGGGTAATGTGGGGGCGGAGCTAGGAAATTCTCTGGTGCAATAGGATGCGTTCACGTTGCTTTTGGGTGAGCATCAGGAGCCGTGCTTGCATTGAGTCTGGGGGAAGGAAGATTGAATGTTGTTGACACCGGTTCAGTTTCTGATACTTACTTACATCGAAGTCAATGAAACTACTCGTGGAGCAAGGTGCTACTCATTGGGAGCAAGGGTATCGGATTGTGGCCCATTGGTGGAGATAGGATTGTCACAGCCTTGTTGTGACATGGGATGTGCTTGGATCATAGCTGGGTGGTGGCACGGCCACCATTGGGATATGCCTGAAGGCAGATGCCACACACTCGTTGCAACAGGGCTTGAGCTTTTCATTGTGGCCAGGACTAGAGTGAGGCAGGGCTCATGTTCCCATTGCAAAAGATAGCATGGACTGGTTTGGCTCGGTCTATTTGCAACCACAGCTGTGGAGACGTTTTAAAGAGACCATTGTAAATTCCAACTGTTTCCATTATTTATTCCTTTTAGTCAACAAGCTGCCCTAGGGAAGGGAATCAGACACTTCCGAGCTTGCTGTAAGCTGTGGCTACTGCTAGAGCCTTATTTTTGGCTCTGTAAACATCCTTTTGAACTGAGTGCGTGTAACAATTGTTCTTTGAGTCGGTGTTGGTGTGGATCCTACTGGCAGAGCACATGTGCCGCATGAGCACGAGATTGGATCTTTTTTTAATAGCAGTGTCTGGGGCTGCACATGTGCACTATGCCTTCTCGTGCAAAGGTGTGAAGGGTGGAGTGGCCATGACTCTCCCCCAGTTCCTTGTTCCCACCTGTGGCAGCAAGATGGTTCCCTGGTGAGTGACTGGCCTGCTCTTTTTTTCTGAGCGACTAGTTTTGTGAAGAAATCTAGCTTCACCTTCCTTAATTTTGTTAATTCTCTAATTCTAGCTAGACTGACGGAAGCATTCTTCCATCGACCTAGCTGTGTCTACACTGGGTGGTAGGTCAGCATAGCTAAGATGTTTAGGGGCGTGGATTTTTTTAGGGGTAGACCAGGCCTGAGTGGTGCAGCCCTGTCTGTGTTTCTTTACCAGAGGTAGAGAGAGAGGATTCAGCTCCACCTTGTTACTTAGATCACCGAGACCCAAACACACTACTAATTGGGTACCATTCTGGTGTAGCATTTGACCTAGATCTTTGTCATCTGCAACACTGCTCTCTGTCTAATGCCAGACAATACAGGAAATTTCTCTGTCTGCTCATGGTAGTCATGTCAAGAGGAAGTTTTTGTAATACATACGTATTCTGCTGCTTAAAATTGGTTTTCTATAAATAGCAATGCCTATTTTAATATCTTCCTTGAGAGCATGCATTTTGTGTGTGTGAGAGAGAGAGAGAATGATCACTTGGAGCTAAAATGGCTTGCATGTGTTCGCTGAAAGTGTAAAAGAACTCTCTTTTATTAGTTTGCTTTGGGGTGGCAGAACGGGCCTTAGGAAGAAGTTCAAAGCACAGACAGTATCTTATTTTCTTTTAAAAAGCACAGTTAGCGCTAGTGAAAGATGTGGAATGCCAACTCTTGACAGTTGCATCTTTCCTCTCTCTGAAACAGCTATAGTCGGGGCAGTGCAAGCCTCTTTTCTCACACTCCCATGTAACGTGCTTCAAACTGGTTCTGAAGGGATTTTGTTCTTCTTTGCCCACCCAGTTTCTGCTGGGATTGCCACTAGGGGAACCAGATAGATCAGTGCTGCCTTTTAGTTGTGGGGTTGCTTCTCTTCCAGGAACTAGATTGAGGCTGCAGACCAAATTGCAATATCGTCTACACCTGCATTGCAATTAAGTTATATAGTTATTCACAGTAATCAGTTTCACAACCTCCTCTCCAGTAAAACGTCACTGATGATGAAGTGTCTACAACAGCTGTCTGCTTTGTCTCTATGGCCTTGCCTCCACTAGCCTTTTTCCCTTCCAAATTTCCCAGTGTGGCTAGGTAGGAGCCCTGATCTGACAGTGTGCAGCACTGTCATCACAGTGACCTGCTCTGAACAGAGCTAGATAACACGGTGGTAAAAATAACAGTAGTTATGGCAGCCCAGCATACACCAGGGTGTCCACCATTTCTATAAATGACGATAGCAGAAGTGGGATATTTTAAGGGAAAAGGCACAGCCTACTTAGTATCAGATCATGTCACTGTTGTTTAATCAAATGACATGAGGTGCTGAGTGCAGGGCAAGTGCAATACCAAAAGACATGCTGCCCAAGCAGACCCCCCTCCGTTGCTTATGCTGCAGAAACTGTATTGTATAGTACATGCAGAGCTATCTACTAAGCCCCCAATTTGCCTCCTCACTAGTTGCCTCCTCCCCTGCTGCTCTGCCTACGTATCACTTCTGGACTAAAGAATTCTCACGTGTATCAGAATCAGTGCTACAGAGCTTCCTGTGTATGGTTGCCGTTCCTTTTGCATTGCAATGTGGAAGTGCTCCATCCTGTTAAAAGTTCCCTGTGGTAAACTCAGTTAAGCTGCCATCAGGTAAGTTAAGCTTTCAGGACAGACTCCTGGATAAGCAGTACTGGTGGCAAAATATGCTAGCTTGGCAAGGCTGTCACTGATCCAGCATGCCCATCCCTGAGTATCACAAGACAATAATTTTAGTTTTGAAGAGTAACCGATTTGTAACTGATCAGAGTTGGGCAGTCCACCCTGTGTGCTCACAGGGTTCTGTAAAGAATGCTTGTCTTCTAAAGTCGTCTGCATTCCTTGTCCGGGTTGACTGAGCTGCTGCGGAATGCTTGCAGGCAGTGCAAAATCCCAGGAATTCAAGAAATGTGTTGCTTTTAGCTTTTATTGGCGACACACAATAATGATAAGGCAGCCTTCAGGTTATAAAGGACTAGCACAAACCCTAAACATATGTAGACTATTTTGTGAAAACCCGAGAGAGCAATATTTCATTGCTGGAGAGAGCTTCACATTTCTGCTTCGCTCTTTGCGGGGGCTCCCCCACCCCAAGTTTTCCTTGTATTGTAGCCAGGATCGTTCCTAGAAGCCAGTCAATGTCATTTAATTGTCTAGGGAGATTGTTATTGAGTATTGTCTGGCACTCGTTGGCTTCGCCTCTTGCCTGCACAAGCTGAGTGGGCTCCCTTCTTAACACTCCAAGTCCCGCCTACCCAAGTGGGGACCAAGGAATTGATCTGTAGTGTATCCCAAGGCGCTGCAGACCACAGGCCAGTGCTGGCTTAGAGAGAGGGATTCTGTGATAGAAGCATGGTTGCTTAGGGGCTGTGTGAAAAACACCATTGCTCCCATTTGAAAGAGGCTTCATCTTGAAATTCCTGTTTTGGGGGCAGTAAAGGCATCTATGAAACATGCATGAGCAGAGGGAGAGGTTTTTCTCAGATACCTGGTACTTCTGTCAGTACCTCTCTAGCGCCCCCCACCTCCCAAGCACAAACACACACACCTGCTGCAAATCAACTAAAAAAATCTGCTAGAGCAGTACCTGTGTTGCCGTAGTGCTGAGAGGCCCAGGAAGGGATGGAGCCCCAATGTGCTAGGTGATGTACTAGCATATAATAATAAAAACAGTCCCTGCCCCAGAATGCTTACACCCTGAGAGCTGATCTAAAGCCCATTGCAGTCAATGGAAGTGGTCATTGACTTCTGTAGGCTTTGGATCAGACCTTTACCTGCCGAGAGACGACAGGTGGCTGCTGTGAGAGAGGAGACTCAAATGACCGTGCGTAGTGTAATCAGGAACACACATTCTCTGCAGGTTTGTGTGCACAAACGAGAGAACTGGAACTCTGAAATCGAGGCATAACCTCATTCAGAGTAAAAACAACGAGGAGTCTCGTGGCACCTTAAAGACTAGCACGTTTATTTGGGCATAAGCTTTTGTGGGTAAAAAAACCCACTTCTTCAGATGCATGGAGTGAACATTACAGATGCAGGCATTATTATACTGTGTATAATGTATATATTAATGCCTGCATCTGTAATTTTTACTCCAGGCATCTGAAGAAGTCGGGTTTTTTACCCATGAAAGCTTTTGCCCAAATAAATGTGCTAGTCTTTAAGGTGCCACCAGACTCCTCGTTGTTTTTGTGGATACAGACGAACACGGCTACCCCTCTGATACTTGACCTCATTCAGAGTGTGCATGCTTATGTACCTTTTGGATTCTGAAAGCATGAGAATGTATCCACCTTCAAACCACAGAAGTCAAACAATGATATAAGCAGGGTGACTGCAAATACCTCGGAGCCTGACGCACTTTACTGGGAGTTTCCAGCATGAAAGAGAAATCCTATTTTAAAATGGGAGGAGTGGGAAAGCACTGATTAGGATTCCTTCCTCTCAGCAGAGTTCTTTCTGAGAAACTAAATAGCTCTTGAAAAATTAATAAAGAATAAATTAGATCTTCAGAAAAAGCCCTAGGAGAGTAAGAGTAAGGGTGTTACTTGTGTGTCTTGCTCAGATCCAAAATCTGGTCACTTTTTAAATTCCTCATGGGATATCCCTTGAATTGAGTAACTTTGTACTTTCGTATGCAATAAGCCTGTAATGTAATGTTGCTGGTGTAGAATGGCTGCTGTGTGGTGGAATTTCAGGGGCAGGTGAAGTATTCTCTGCTAGTATATAGAACATTTTCAGCTTCCTTGTTAAGATAGATGCTATACAATGAGATGATTATGCAGGTTTTATCTTTAGTCTGAGTGTAAAATGTGATTGTTTGTGAACTCAGCTGATTAAATACTATAAAAGTACAAATTAGCCATTCTAGTTTACAATAAAGAAAAAGATGTTTTCCTGTATGGTGCAGAATATTTCTACGGCAATGAAGGAACTGAATATTGAAGAAGAATCTAGTCTTGGACAAAGATTTTGCTCCCTTCAAACACCCTGATTTGAGACAGAAGTGTGGTGTTTGATGTCATAATGTTTGCATCATCATGTCATTATGCAAATGTCATTAAATTCTCAAGCCAGTGATTTCAGGATTTAATTCCAGGACAACGGGAGAAGCCCATCAGAAATGGGCATCTCTCATGAAAATCTGAATGATTAGTTGGCACTTCATGGGGGGAAGGTAGGTTGAAACAGTGGTCTATATCAAAATGAAAAACTGTTCGGTCTCAACCTAGTTTTCATGACACACAAGAAAAGGCACCCAGTTGGACAACACTCTCGGTGTCTGTTTAAGAGGCCCAGCTCCAGAATATCTGGGGCTCTTGTAGCTCAGACTGAGGAGAATTGGCAGAGAGAGATGTGTGATTCGAGCGGGGAATAGGACTGGAAGAGCAGGGGCTAGTGTAGATCAGGAGTGAGGTTTATTGACAGAGCTGTGTGCGGGAAGCTTGCTCTGCACCTCACAAAAGCATGCCACGCTCAAGCCAATGTTATTGGTCCCTCATTTTCACAAGTAATAGAATGTCTTACAAGCTGAAAGGCGTGAAAAAGGCAAAACAAGTCTTTTGAACGCAGCTATTTTGTAAAACTTTTATTGTGACTCGTGGAAGAGAATGTTGTGACTGAAACTGGATGTGATGTTATGACCAGTTTTAGAAGCTGTTATGAAATAAGGGTGTATATAACAAGATGTCAGGTACTAGGACCCTGCACAGAAATACAACGTGATTTTGGTGATTCCTCCTTGTCCAGGCATGTCTAAATAATTAGTCTTACCAAGGTGTACAAAAAGGTTTGACTGTAAGGCAAAAGGAATTAGAGGGTATCCTTCAGGGGAAAGAGCGTAGGAATTGCTAAGCTCTGGAGAAAGTTTAGGCTGAGGTTTATTTTGGTTTGCTGTTTAACAATGAAGGCAAACCCCAGGGAGGAGGTAGGTTTGGACCAGCTATTCAAAGTATGTGAGTTAGGTGCAGGTGGGCATTTTCACCCTGTTTACCGGGGGCCTTAAGTACTTAGAGATTTGCTCCCATCACTACTGAAGGAAATAAGCACAATTGAAAAGTCCTATTAGAAGACTAAAGCTTTGCTCTCCTCTATCTGTTCTTAATAAGTGAAATCCTGTCCCCACTGAAACGAATGTCAAAACTCCCACTGACTTCAGTGGGCCCAAAATTTAACCCAGAGATCTTTTCCCCAGGTCATACAGAATATTCATGTTGGAGCTGTGAACAGAAGCCAGTTTTCCTGACTTCCGTTCCCAAAACTTGAGCTGCAATGTCATCCTTCCCTTCTAGGTTGGTCCTGGGAGATTAGATGTACTGACAGTCACAATAATACCTATGATCCTAGGATGATGAATAGGCGCCAAGGCTTCAGCTTCCTTGGAAAGATTTGATGATGCAACAAATCACAAAACCAAACTGCAAGGGATTTATGAACTTACCAGGAGGGTGAAGTAAAAATCTATTATCTCTAAAGCCACATTTGATTTCTGTTTCTATGTTGTACGGTGCTTTATAAAAAAAGAGAATAAAATCTGCTTTAAATATCCTGTACCTGAATTCAGGCTCTGCCTGAGATGTACATTCTCACCATGTGCAGTTAGGATTCTAGTGTCTAGCTCCTGGAAACCTTTGAATACAGGCATACTAGAATCCGCTTCTAATTTCTCCTCATAGCTCTTTTCAAGCAAAGTGAACATTTGGGAAGTTGAAAGAAAAGCTTGCACGCTTTTTGCCATTGGCTTTACATAGAGATGCTTCCCCCCCCCCCCCCACCTATAGTACAGGGGTTCTCAAACTGGGGGTCGGGAACCCTCAGGGGGTTGAGGTTATTACATGGGGGGTGGGTTGCGAGCGGTCAGCCTTCACCCCTGACCCCACTTTGCCTCCAGCATTTAAAATGGTGTTAAAAATGTGTTTTTAATTTATTTTGGGGGTCACACTCAGAGGCTTGTTATGTGAAAGAGGTCACCTGTACAAAAGTTTGAGAACCACTGCTGCTCTAGTACAATTCTCCTAACACTAGATTGTTTTCTACAGAGGTGCTTTTTATTTTCACAACTCCAGAAGAAAAGGAAATGGAAGTTATGTTTAAAGAAATGCAGTTCTCTGTGGGGAAATCTACGGGACACAACCACGATAGGAAGGCGTGATATGGAAGATAGAGGGGGTTGGGTACTGAAATGGACTATGGGTACTGTGGTCCATGTTAGTAGTGATGGAAAGTCATTACCATCTCTTGACTCTTTGTTGGCCTATGGGAAATGAGCTGGTGGGTCTCAGAACAAGTACTAGTGGATAGAACAGAGGTGGGCAAACTACGGCCCGTGGGGCTGTCCTGCCCGGCCACTGAGCAGCCGCCCCTCCCCCGCTGTCCCGCCTCCCCCGCAGCCTCAGCTCGCCGTGCCGACAGTGTGGCGGCGTGGCTGGCTCCGGCCGGGCGGCACGGCTCAGGGGCAGATTTACAAGTGAACACAGGGTGCCCTGGCACGGGCCCCCCAACAACAGGGGTACCCAGGGCTGGACACTCGGGCAGCTCAGCACCAGTGCACCCCCTGCGTGGGGGAGGGGCTGCACTGCGGAGGCAGGGGAGAAGGTGGGTGGCGGGAACGCGGGCGGAGGACTGGGTGGCCGCGCAGCCGGCCGGAGAGAGGTGGCGCTTTGAAGGTGAAACCGCCGCTTCTCTCCGGCTGCATGGCTGCTCCTGCTCCTCCTGAGTCCTCCACCCATGTTCGCAAGGCCGCATCCTGAAAGGGGGTGGGGGTGGGAGGATCCCAGGGGAGTGGTTAGGGGCAGGGGTCACGGGAGGGGGCGGTCAGAGGACAAGGAGCAGGGGGGTTGGATGGGTCGGGGATTCTGAGGGGGGGCAGTCAGGGGACAGGAAGTGTGAGGGGGCGGGCAGGGGGCAGGAAGTTTTTTGGGGGGGGGGGGGGGGGGCACAGCCTTTCCTACCCGGCCCTCCATACCATTTTGCAACCCCAATGTGGCCCTCCGGCCAAAAAGTTTGCCCACCCCTGGGGTAGAAGCTAAAGCTATCAACACGGTTTTCACTAACTGATACTTCGGTTGGCAGTGTAAGCATAGAAGCCAAGGATTGTGTGGGTGTAGAGCTTGAATTTCCTTCTCGCTTCTCAAGTAATAGATCTTTCTCAGTCAAGTTTGAGGCATGTCTTCAGAGGAGCTATGAAAAGAGGGCTTGCGTTGCCAATGCGCATGTTGCACCTGCCCTTTGGGTACACAAGAGACTTTAATCTCCTGGCAAATTAAGGGCAATCCCTTATATTTCAGGAGTGCTAAATTGACCCAAAAGCATTTAAATATCCAAATTCTCTTTTGTTACATATTATAATTAACAGAATGTTAGTTTAAAGGCTCTAGAAAGCAGCGTGATTGTCACAGCACAGAATTAAAACTGCACCTACCTCCAACAGCGGCTAAATGATTCAAAAAACTTTTTCATCTATGTGTGGTTTACCCTCTAAGGATTCCCAGACTGGAATAGGAAACGATTGGGACAAGGACTGATGTTTCCTGGCTAGGCTATCACTGAAGAAATGCTTGGGCACTGTATATTGCTTTCTCTGAAGAACATTCCTGAATTTCATAAAGAATGATTTTTCAGTGTACTGCATTTTCTTGGAATGTTTCCTGAAAGACACCACTCCAGCAAGCCCAGGGACCAGATTCCTTTGGAAGATACATTTGCCAGACTAATGGATTTCACCACTTCATTCTGGAACGAGCCATCAGTACTGTAATTGTGACTTGAGGGAGAACAGCTACAATAAATAAAACAGTTTTGTGCTAAAAGGGGGGGGGGGGGAATTATTGGCAATGTATAATGGAATAATAATAATTATTAACATGCAGCATGCAGAGACTTTTAGGGCATTCTGCACCATTGCAGAGAACTCAGCAAATTCATGGAGATTAAACGACAGTCCTATAAAGGACCCAACAAAAGAAATAGAAGGGGGCAAATATCAGTGGGTTGTCAGATGTGTGGCAGGGTTACAACACTAAAGAACACATTCGGAAACAGGTGGTTTTTAAGATGTGTTTGGGGAATGAAGAGAGGTGAACTGACATGAAGGTACAGGGGAGTGAGTTCCATCTCCACTAACTATTATCAATGCGGGAGATAGCTGCTGGCTCTTCTGTCCCTGACTGGGAGGAGTCCTGGCACTGCTTTCCCTGCACTCTGGCCAAAGCAGCTGGTTGGGTGTAAAGGGAAGGAGTATGCCTGAAATGGGTGAAGTAACCTCCCCTTCGCTACGAGCAAAATGGGACCACTGCTCTGCTTTTAGGTTGGTGCAGTTACTTGCCACTCCTCATTCAGGACAGGTTGTAAGGTCTAGCCCGAAATGGGCAGTGCCATGTGTGACACAAAGGATATCAACTATCTATTCCCTTTGGGCCAGACTCTGCCACCCTTCCTCAATGCTGCCCAATATGAGCAAAGATGGAAGAATTTGGTTCTTGTATTATTTAGATCAGCTGGACCCATAAGGTAAAGTAGTGTGAAACTATAGTTAGAGAGAAATTTTTCTCAAGCTGTGGCCTTGTGTGGATTTGTATATTCTTTATTTAGGATTCTGCAGCTTACCAAAAAAAGAGTTAATTTTAGAGAGGATAAATGAATGTTTTTAACACCTCTTTTCTCTTCCATTCCAGTGTTCGGGTCATGAAACTTAATCCACAGCAAGCTCCGTTATATGTGAGTAGACCAACATTTAAACTATTTGTTTTATCTTTTTTTGTGTCACAAATTGTACCTATTTGATGCGGTTTTGTTCTGTCCCAGGGATCTTGGTTATCTTGTTTTATCCTTTGCTCCCCAAATAAATCAAATTAAAGATCTAGTACTGCAGTAAAAAGGAAGCTTTTTAGCTAATCCGGTTAATTCCTTTTAAGTAGAAAGTTTAAGGGTCTCACTTGTGGAATGCTGTAATGCATAACACTGTTCCGCACCATGCATAAGCTTAAAAGCATGGAAATACCCCCTTCCTTTTTGGAGAACATTTCTGGGTGAACGTAAGTGCTGTTGGAACTCAGGGAGTATTGAGAGGTCTTGCAAGTCAGTTTGTGTGCGAAACAAGAAACCTTAATGTTCACCCAAGGGTATCATTTTTTGTCAGACTTTAGATAGGACCGAAATGGAGCTGGGTCATCATCAGGAAATGGCAGGAGAGCTCTCTAAGGTTTCTTTAGTACGGTATGTTTTAAATCAGTCTCTCTAGAAGCTGGTGACATGGATGACCAAGATAATAAAGAACAGGATGGCTTTTTCTTCTGAATAGAAGCCCTGTTGCAGCATGATAGGAACTGCCAAACAAGAGCTAGACACACATGTATTTAAATTGTTCAAATATGTTTTGGAATCAGTGGCAGGCGGCTTAACTGTTTTACTGTATATAGCACCACAGATGTGCATCATGTTAGTGGTTTGCCTGTGGAATCCTTGTATTGTTCAAAATGTATTCCCTGTTGGGAAGGAAACATAAATGTACTGTGCCAGTTTTAAAAATAAGGCTACGTCTTCACTACTCGCCTGAATCGGCGGGTAGAAATCCATTTTGGAGATATCCTATCTCTTAGAACTGGAAGGGACCTTGAAAGGTCATCAAGTCCAGCCCCCTGCCTTCACTAGCAGGACCAAGTACTGATTTTGCCCCAGACCCCTAAGTGGCCCCCTCAAGGATTGAACTCACAACCCTGGGTTTAGCAGGCCAACGCTCAAACCACTGAGCTATCCCTCCCCTTTCTCGGGGATCGAATTATCGCGTCTCATCGGGACGCGACAATTGATCCCTGAATCGACGCTTGCACTCCACCAGCGCAGGTAGGATTAAGCGCCGTCGACGGGGGAGCCGCGGCGGTCGATTTGCCGCCATCCTCATGGCGGGGTAAGTCGGCTCGGATATGTTGAATTCAGCTACGCTATTCGCGTAGCTGAATTTGCATATCTTAAATTGACCCCTCCCCCCTGTAGTGAAGATGTAGCCTAAGTAACCACTGTCCTACTCTAGGTAAGCTACTTTTCTCTTCCTAGGGACCTTTGCCATGTGCACTGAACAATTAGCAATGCATATTTTATAAGGCTCCTCTCACCAGCTTTTCCAATCTGGAAACCGCTTAAATAGACTTCAACCTGTTGTTTCAAAACAGAGAGTCCATAATGTTATTTTGTAGATTGTCTACTTTATTAATGACCTTATCCTTCTCTCCTGATAAAATAATAGAATATTAGGGTTGGAAGGGAAAGAGTCTTCTGATGACACAACGTCTGATCCTGTTCCTATTGAAGTCAATGGGACTTCAACCACAGCAGAATTACCTTCAAATATCTTCTCCATGCTAAGCTGTTTTGGAAAATCTGTCACTTGCTACTTCTGGGTACAGCTCCACCGACACCTTCTATTGGTAGCAATGTTGGGCGTTCGAGTGTCAGCAGGCCACTGGCAGCAGTAATGTTTTAGCCTCCATGTTGTCTATGCTTACTCTGAGCAGAGTTAGCCAAGATGGTGGGTGAAACTCTAGTGGTCAGTCTACATTTATAGTCTCACCATTGCTACCATTGATAGAGCTCCACTTGTTCTAGTGGAAGAAAAGTGCTTGTGCAGACAGCTGTAGAAGTAAGAGCTAAGTGGGCAGGTGTGGTGGGGAGTTTTTTGTGAAGCACTGGGTGTTTGACATAGTGGACTATACTGGTCTTTAATCTCTTGTCATTTTTAATTCTGCACCTTTGTTCTGTCAATGGCTTAATTTTTTACTCCCAGACTGCCACCTTCTCTTTCACATAGCAGCACTAGACTGTGATTCTCCTCTGAAAAGTGACTGTAAAAATAGTTTATTGAAATCCACAGCTGCATTGTGTACAGTTTTTAACATAAAAGTTGGTAAATCACAAGCAGATTATAGCCACGTCAATTTAGAAGAAACTTTGTTTTAAAGTTAGGAACCACCAGAGAGCGATTACAAGAAATTGCAGGTTATGTACATATATTTGATGTAAACACCAGACAGAATTAAATTTTAGTGTGTAACTTTATGAATTTCCTGTTCTTGAGTGCTTGATTTCTCAGTCCTAATGCTGCACTCAAGCTAAGTTTATTTCCCCCCCTATCATTTTGATTGTTTTGCATTTTATAGATAATAAATTCATGTATTGGACATATTTACAAGGTCTCTTTTTCCATGTGTGGAGGCAGGAAGGATTAAATGGAAGTTTAGTTTAGCACAGTGATGAACAAAATGATAATACTGGCATACTGTATAGTTTTTCTTTGTGTATGTTGATATGAGCATGACATGACTGTTACTGCTCTGGTGATTCCCCCCACCCCCCTCAGTAGCTATAAAAGTTAATCTGCTTCTACTGAAATCAAGAGACCGTTTCAGTAGATGCAAACAATCCAGGAAAATAAATATGTTTGCTTTCAATTTATGGACTGCTAGTTTTTTGAATCAGTTTCATGTTCCACCTATCACTAATTGGCAACTGATATCTCTCCATCGGTTGGGTGGATTGTTCCATGTGAGAGGAAGAGAAAAAAGATTAATACCAAAAACAGATCAACCACTTTCTGATTTTTGCTCAAAAGAGAGAGACAGAATAATTTCCAGGACCAGTCAGCAGCGGGCATTACTATCAAACAGTACTAAAAGTTCTTGGAATTTGTGTTCTTTTTCAGATTGACATTTATTAGACATCCCATACATAGGCTTGGTTGGGGGCTGCATTTCTGAAAGCTAAGAATTGCATTCAAAACAAGTCATTCATTTGTTAATAAGGAATATGCCATCTACAAAGCAAATTATTGGAAATGAACGTAGTGATTATCTGGAGGGAGCCACATACACCAGTGATTGCTTCCAGGAAAAGTTTTTTGTTTTGGTGTGATTTTTAGGAGGTCTTTCTGGTGTGGCCTTTTTTTGACTAAGAAAATAAAGTTTTAAATATGAGTAGCAGTTGCTATTTCTCTAGCAACTTTTATCCTGAAAGCGGGGAAGGGGTGTGTGTAAGTAAAAATATCTTTAGGGATCCATTCTCCATACACCAAACTGCTTCTTTTTTTGACAACTACTCTACACCAACAGCACTGTCCTGCCACTTTTAGAGGGAGAAAGTGAAAAATAACATCTTCAGTTGAACTTCAAGGTCTAGTTAGAGAGGCAGAATGCAATTTGCCCTGAGACAAGTAGGTTAATGCTCTTATAATTGTGAAAAGTGTTGTGGGAACCTAAGAGGTTACATGTGCTCAGGACTTAGATTTTGTATATAATAAAAAAAGGGTATTTCCAATAAAACGATATCCATACTGGGTAATTGATTCATTACACTGACTTGGAGGGAAAGAGAGCCACCTAATGAATCACCACTACTACTTCCTAAATCACCTGGATTTTCATTCTCCAGTTCCATAAGAGCGGACCCATCATGTCTCTGCTTAGTTTGTGAGATCTGGTGAAGTCACAGCCTGAGATGATATGGCTATAGGCCTTTGAGAGAGCTTATTTGAAGACCAAAGGAGAGACTCTCAAATCCATTTTTAAAATTAAATGTCAGCATTCCATTTCAGCATTCTCTGGTGAGTGAGAATTAAAGCCAAGAACTGTAAACGGCAGGTGTGATGCAACTGCTCTGGAAAAAAAATAATCAGCAGGTAGCGATGAAGTCAGTCTATTCTTTTAGCATCTGTGTGAAAGTGGGCTCACACTTCGTGCTGAAAACAACTGGCCCTTGTTTTATTTGGCTCCCCTGTGACAATTGTATCTCTCCTTTAATCTCTGAGTAAGTTACCTACACTTTATAACAATACTTTTTAATGTGTTCTTTCTTAGCTCCTTGATTTGGCTCAGCTCCCAGTGTACACAGTGATTCAGTCACAAGGCCTTGCAACTGATGTCAGAAGAGGCAGGGCAGTCAAGTGTTCCTCAATATAGCACAGTGAAACATCAGCAGAGTGTGATATAATTAATGCCAATATTTAATCAGGCTCCAGGTCAAGCAACTATCACCTCAGTGTAACTGTCAACACTTAGTTACTTGATAAAAGGTGGTATTCTATTTTAAAGTCTAGTGTGTTGTTATAGCATGAATTTAAGGCAAATAAGTTTAAACCCACTTTTCCCCTCCCTAACATGGGAGGTGCTGTTATATCAGCTGCAGTCTTATTGATAACAAGTAACTGAGTTGGGAAGTCATTGAGAAGGATTATCTATATCCCCATAACAGATGAATTGCCACTACTAACCTAGGGCTTTCAAAAACTTATGATATGAACCACACTTTAACACAGAGATGATCTTGTGCACTATAATCAAGTTGTTGGGTGCAATAGTGCCGGTCAGAGAATGCACTTTATATCTTGGCCACAGTCCTGTGACGTAGGTCATGGTTACAAAAGGTTTATGTCACATGACTGGGATTGGTATCCAGAGCCTCCTGTGTATACTGCTATAATGGACCTCTTCCCCCTCCAATTTGCAATTGTAAGGACCATCTCTCATCTTGTTCACAATTCCACAATCTTTTTGGGACCTCTAAAGCAATTACATGGAAAATGGCATTAGGAGAACATTCAGTGTGCCCTATTGGCCTTCTAGTGCATTGTAGAAGCAGGATATAGGAAAGAGGAACCAAAGCTACATGACTGGACAATTCTCCATGGACCACCATAGTTATCCAGTTATCTACCTCGCCTCATCATAGGGGAACTCCTATGTTAAAGCAAAGGCACAGAATTAAATCTAGAAAAGGCCTTTAACTCCTCTTCATTATCAAACATTTTCTGAAGGTCTTATAGTGAAATCTCTCATCTTAACTATGTCATAGACTTTTTTTTTTTTTCACTCAGAAAACTTGCAACTAGACCTAGAATATCGGGAGATTATTGCCAGTATTGCATCTGGGGACTTTGAACTGGAATAGCCAGTTCTATTGCAGGTGAGGGTTGAGATGCATTGGTAGTGCAAGGTTAGTCTCTCTGGGCTGGTCTCCACTACAGGGAGATCAAGGCTGCTGCAATCGATGAAGCAGGGATTGATTTAGCAGGTCTAGTGAAGACCCGCTAAATCGATGGCAGAATGGTCTCCAGTTAACCCCAGTACTTCAGCTCTGAAAAGAGTAAGAGAAGTTGACTGGACAGCATCTCCCATCAACGCAGCACCATGAAGACACTGGGGTAAGTCGACCTAAGCTATGTCGATTCCAGCTACATTATTCACATAGCTGGAGTAGTGTAACTTAGGTTGACTTGCCCCTGTAGTGAAGACAAGCCCTCAGTTTCCTTAGCACTTAGACTTTTTTAAAGTGATCTTTGATTTCTGATTGAGTTAAAGAAGCATCTTTGTCTATAAGTGAAATTCAGTTTTAGTCAATTCTTTGGGCTGAATGGAATTGCTACCAATTTAAACAACTAGAAAGGAAATATGAACAAGTTTTATATAGGCAGTATTTTGCTTTTTTATGGTTCATAGAATCATAGAATATCAAGGTTGGAAGGGACCTCAGGAGGTCATCTAGTCCAACCCCCTGCTCAAAGCAGGACCAGTTCTCAACTAAATCATCCCAGCCAGGGCTTTGTCAAGCTGGGCCTTAAAAACCTCCAAGAAAGGAGATTCCACCACCTCCCTAGGTAATGCATTCCAGTGCTTGACCATCCTGCTAGTGAAATAGTGTTTCCTAATATCCAACCTAGACCTCCCCTACTGCAACTTGAGACCATTGCTCTTTGTTCTGTCATCTGCCACCACTGAGAACAGCCTAGCTCCATCCTCTTTGGAACCCCCCCTCAGGTAGTTGAAAGCAGCTATCAAATCCCCCCACATTCTTCTCTTCTGGAGACTAAACAATCCCAGTTCCCTCAGCCTCTCCGCATAAGTCATGTGCTCCAGACCCCTAATCATTTTTGTTGCCCTCCACTGGACTCTTTCCAATTTTTCCACATCCTCCTTGAAGTGTGGGGCCCAAAACTGGACACAGTACTCCAGATGAGGCCTCACCAATGTCGAATAAAGGGGAACGATCACGTTTCTCGATCTGCTGGCAATGCCCCTACTTATACGGCCCAAAATGCCGTTAGCCTTCTTGGCAACAAGAGCACACTGTTGACTCATATCCAGCTTCTCGTCCACTGTGACCCCTAGGTCCTTTTCTGCAGAACTGCTACCTAGCCATTCGGTCCCTAGTCTGTAGCAGTGCATAGGATTCTTCCGTCCTAAGTGCAGGACTCTGCACTAGTCCTTGTTGAACCTCTTCAGGTTTTTTTTGGCCCAATCCTCTAATTTGTCTAGGTCCCTCTGTATCCGATCCCTACCCTCCAGTGTATCTACCAGGCCTCCCAGTTTAGTGTCATCTGCAAACTTGCTGAGAGTGCAGTCCACACCATCCTCCAGATCATTAATAAGGATATTAAACAAAACCGGCCCCAGAACCGACCCTGGGGGCATTCCGCTTGAAACCGGCTGCCAACTTGACATGGAGCCATTGATCACTACCCGTTGAGCCTGACGATCTAGCCAGCTTTCTATCCACCTTACAGTCTATTCATCCAGCCCATACTTCTTTAACTTGGCGGCAAGCATACCATGGGAGACCGTATCAAAAGCTTTGCTAAAGTCAAGGAATAACACATCCACTGCTTTCCCCTCATCCACAGAGCCAGTTATCACATCATAGAAGACAATTAGGTTAGTCAGGCATGACTTTCCCTTGGTGAATCCATGCTGACTATTCCTGATCACTTTCCTCTCCTCTAAGTGTTTCATAATTGATTTCTTGAGGACCTGCTCCATGATTTTTCCAGGGACTGAGGTGAGGCTGACTGGCCTGTAATTCCCCAGATCCTCCTCCTTCCCTTTTTTAAAGATGGGCACTACATTAGCCTTTTTCCAGTCATCCGGGACCTCCCCCGATCGTCATGAATTTTCAAAGATGATGGCCAATGGCTTCGCAATCACATCCGCCAACTCCTTTAGCACCCTCGGATGAAGCGCATCTGGCCCCATGGATTTGTGCTCATCCAGTTTTTCTAAATAGTCCTGAACCACTTCTTTCTCCACGGAGGGCTGGTCACCTCCTCCCCATACTGTGCTGCTCAGTCCAACAGTCTGGGAGCTGACCTTGTTTGTGAAGACAGAGGCAAAAAAAGCATTGAGTACATTAGCTTTTTCCACATCCTCTGTCACTAGGTTGCCTCCCTCATTCAGTAAGGGGCCCACAGTTTCCTTGACTTTCTTCTTGTTGCTAACATACCTGGAAAAAACCCTTCTTGTTACTCTTAACATCTCTTGCTAGCTGCAACTCCAAGTGCGATTTGGCCTTCCTGATTTCACTCCTGCATGCCTGAGCAATATTTTTATACTCCTCCGTGGTCATTTGTCCAATCTTCCACTTCTTGTAAGCTATGGTTTGTACCATAACTGAGAGTTCTTTTGGATGCTTTACTGTAGATATAACTAAAGGATCAAGGATCACCAGTTATGTTCTTATTACCAACATACATTCAATAAATATAGAGTGTGTGGGGTAAATGATCATATGTAATTAAAGACTTGATATTGGTGTCCTAATAGTCTTGCTTCAAAAGTGAATTGGGTATTTCCCAATTTTAGCCTTAGTAATGCCTATCTATAGGGTTTTTATAACATTTATCTTATCGCTTGTCTCCATGCACAGAATCATAGTAAAATTGACACATACTATAACACGCAGTATTCGATAATCAGATGTTGGTGTTAGATCATGCTTGTTTATAAAAAGTTGGTGAAAGTCTGTAGTTGTATAATTGGTCATCTGTGTATTACATATATGAAAAAGGAAAGTTTTCCAGTGACTTAAGTGAGAGCTTGATCATGCCGATTGTGGCTCAAAGTTGATTGAATTGGGGGAGGCTGGGGCTATTTCATAGACTCATAAAAATGTAGGGCTGGAGGGGCCTCGAGAAGCCATAAAGTCCAGCTCCTTGTGGTGTGGCAGGACCAAGTAACCCTAGACCATCCCTGACAGGTGTTTGTCCAACCTGTTCTTAAATACATCCAGTGATGGGGATTCTACAACCTTCCTTTGAAGTCCATTCCAGTGCTTAACTGCCCTTATAGTTAGAAAGTTTTTCCTAATATCTAACCTAAATCTCCCTGGCTGCAGATTAAGCTCATTACTTCTTGTCCTACCTTCAGTGGATAGGGAAAATAATTGATCACCATCTTCTTTAAAAAAAAAAAAAAAAAAAAAAGCCCTTAACGTATTTGAAGACAGTTATCAGGTCCCCCCTCAGTCTTCTTTTCTCAAGACTAAACAGGCCCAGTTTTTTTAACCTTTCCTTAGAAATCAGATTTTCTAAACCTTCTGTAATTTTTGTTGCTCTCCTCAGGACTCTCTCCAGTTTGTCCACATCTTTCCTAAAGAGTGGCACCCAGAACTGTACACAGTACTCCAGCTGAGGCCTTACCAGTGCTGAGTAGAGCAGGATATTTACCTCTCATGCCTTACATACAACACTCCTGTTAATACACCCCAGAATATTAGCCTTTTCTGCAACTGCTTCACATTGTTGATTCATATTCTATTTGTGATTCACTATAACCCCCAGATCCTTTTCTGCAGTACTAAAACTTAGCCAGGTATTCCCCATTTTCTAGTTGTGTATTTGATTTTTCCTTCCTAAGTGAAGTACTTGGTTTTATTGAATTTAATCTTGATGAATTCAGACCAGTTATTCAATTTGTCCTGGTCATTTTGAATTCTAATCCTGTCCTCTAAAGTGCATGCAACCCTCGCCTCTCCCTCCCCTCCGCCCCCCTGTCATCTGCATATTTTATAAGCATACTCTCCACTCCATTATCCAAATTACTAATGAAAATATTGTATAGTACAGGACCCAGGACTTACTCCTGTGGGATCCCACTAGATATACTCTCTGTTTGACTACCGTACTCTGAGTATGGTCTTTCAACCAGTTGTACACCCACCTTGTAGTGTATAATTTCATCTATACCACATTGTCCCACATGACATTCTCATAAACAAACTAAGACAGTGTCAAAGCCTTACTAAAACCAAGATACGTTGCATCTATTGCTTCCCCCCATTCCCAGGCTAGTAACGCTGTCAAAGAAGGAAATTAGGTTGGTTGGACATGATTTGTTTTTGACTAATCCATGCTGGCTGTTCCTTGTAATCCTATTATCCTCTAGGTGCTTACAAACTGATAGTTTAATAATTTGTTCCAGTATCTTTCCAGATATCAGACTTAAGCTGACTGGTCTGTAATTCCTGAGGACCTTGTTCCCCCTTTTTAAGATAGGTACTATGTTTAAGTTTCTCCAGTCCTCTGGGACCTCACCCGTTCCCCTGTGAGTGCTCAAAAATAATTGCTAATGATTCTGAGATTATTGCAGCTAGTTTTCTAAGAACCATAGGATGAATTTGATCAGGTTCTGCTGACTTGAAAACATGCAACTTATCTAAATATTCTTTAACCTGTTCTTTCCTTATTTTGGCTTGTGCTCCTTCCCCTTTGTTGTTAATATTAATTGTATTGAGTATCTGGACACCATTGACCTTTTTAGTGAAGACTGAAGCAAAATAGGCATTAAACACCTCAGCCTTCTTGATGTTGTCAGGTACTAGCTCTCCTTCCCTGCTAAGTAGAGAACCTACATTCTCCTTGCCCCTAATGTATTTAAAAACCTCTTATTGTCTTTTATGTCCCTTGCTAGGTGTAACTCATTTAGTGCCTTAGCCTTTCTGATTTTGTCCCTACATGCTTGTGGTATTCTTTTGCACTCCGCCTTAGCAATTTGGCCATGTTTCCATTTTTTGGTAGGATTTCTTTTTGATATTCATGTTATTAAAGAGCTCCTCATGGAACCATACTCCTATCTTTCCTTCACATGTTGAGAGCGACATTCGCTTCCCTAGCAGACAGCCTAAGTTTAATTCATGCTGCTTGACCCACATTTATACGTTCTACCCCACAGAAAAGAGATCCGCTTAGAACTTTTTCAATTGTTTGTTCTGAGACTGTTGTTTAAGGCCCACAAACCCACTAGTGCCTTCACCACCACAACATTGCGTACAGAAGGAAGAGAGAGGCATTAATAAAACCAAGGATACTCTTCTCGGTTCCTCAATGTGTCCTGCCTTCTTCATGTCTCCTGTTCAGATTGTAATCTGCCCAGAGCAGCAGCTGTCTTCATCTGTGTGTCTAGTACAGTTCCAAGCACATTGTCCGCATTTAAACACTAACAGTCGTTATGAGCGACAGCGTGGTACCAAAGTTGCCAGTGTGGATGGAGAAACTGAGCTTTTTGAAATTGGTTAGAAAGTAATTACTTCCTGCTGGGTAGGTGGACAATGGCTGATTAAAATCAAATTTAAATAAAGAGATTGTGGTGAATGAAAACACAAAGAGGAGTCAAAGCAGTCAGTGTTTGACAGCAGAATAATTACCATGTCTGAAATGGAGTCTCAAAGTGTGCAACTTGTGCAGCATTGTGTACTATAATTAGTGATCTTTTAAAATATTTATCCAGAGGGATGAGGCCCAAGTGAAATGTCTTTGCTGTGTGTGATCCTACCTGTCTATGAAGTTTGTCCCTGAAGCCATTGGATGGACAGATACGTTTTAATCACTACCCAAAGGCAATAAAACTGCTTTCTTGGAAAGAGCCAGGGTGATACAGGCCACTTGGGATTTAAGGGTATCTGATAATGACAGGCAGGAAGCAGAATGTATCTTGGTCTTCTTTTAACATGGGAGTAGTCCATGAACATTATTCTGAGCAACATAGTAGCCTTGTGTGACTTTCTCTTGGGATCCTCAGGCAAGAAGAAAAGACGCTTTGATCTTGAGTTTTATAGTTATAAAGGCAGGAGACTCTGATAATCTCTCCTGTCATGTATTAGTTGGGCACGTGAATTTTCTCTTAATGACAAGGTGATTTTCTGTTCCTTCACCCCCAAAGCCTTTGACTTCCACAATATGAGAAGGCCTTTTAAATGAGGAGCAAAGAACACATTAGTCAGAATTATTTAAAGGGGGACCTGACAATCTAAGGAGACTTTTTAGAAAGTCTTACAGAAAGCATCCTGCTCGGGTAAATTCTGACCTTTGAGAGTAACACATATTTGGCAGCTCTAAAGAACAATGTGCAGCTTTCCCTTTGTATCTTTATTTTTTGCCTCCCAGATGGAAATGCAAGATATCCTTACATATACTTTCCTGCAACGTTGTCCTTATTCAACTGTGCACCAAATGATGATGTTTGATGCCTATCCTGGCTTTTGATCTGTGATCCTTCCATTCCCAGCTCCCCAAATTCTTGTCCACGTCATGCAAGGATAGTTTGTCCCCTATTCTGTTGAACTGTAGAGCCCACCACTGCTGATGAAGCACAATGCTGTGTTCCTGCAAACCAGTATGCTGCTGCTTAGCTGTGCAGCTGAATCCTGGACTTGCAATGTATTGTTGCCTCTTAGGTCTGACCTCACAGGTCCCCACAATTTAAGAGCCACTTTGAATAACTCTCACACTAGGAGCTGCATTAACCCATGAGCCCCACTGAATACCAATGTAAACACCTTCGCACATCAATCATGTATTTAATATAATGTTCATTCACATATTTAAAGCAGTCTTATCTAGAGCAGCCTCATGAAATGACCATCAATTGAGAGCTTTCCTGCTTAAAGACCATACTCCTTCCAGACTGGTCACGGGGTGAGTTGCAGTTGGTAAATCCCTCCTCAGCCCTCCTCCCCTATTTCTCACACGTTCCAAACACTGACACACAGTTTACTTAATTTAGTTTGAAACAGCCCCTCCTACTTCCCCCACCCTGTAGTCCATCTTTTCTGCTAGGTCGGTATAAATGGGGCTTGTCTGTGTATGTCAATCTTATGGTGAAATAACATAAATTGACTGGCTTAAACAAACAAACCCAAGGCATTTATTGTCAGAGATTCAGCCCTTAAGTCACCATTATCTCAAAGTATTATAGTCTATGTGATATTGAAATAATTTGTGCTTTCCCGGAGGCCCCTCTACCCCCTGCTGAAGGCACCATTATTGTTCTGAGCTGTAACATCTTGATCGTGAAGTTGGTTACTTTAAACCCCGAGTACTAAAAAGCTTCACAAACTTATTCATTGGAAAAGTAGCTACTATGCAATGCACAGTAAACTAATTTGTTAAGATAGCCTATAGCTGCCAGGCCCTGAGTTCAGGGTTCTCTCTCTCCCACAGTGGCTGGTGAGCTCGCCAGCAGCAGGAACAGTGGAAAAGGTTGCATCCCTTACCCCACGTTGGGTGATAATGTCATCACCAGCTGTCACAGGAAAAACACAGATCCCAGGACTTAGAGACTTCAGCTGTTCTTTTCGGTGAAGTATGTGGGGGAAGGACAATCTGGTGGTTAGGGCACTAGCGTAGGATATTGAGTTCTCTGCTCCACTACAGACTTTTTGTGTGACCTTGGGCAAAGATGCTTTAACCTCTCTGTACCTTAGTTCCCCATCTGTAAATGAGGATATCATCACTTCCCTAACTCTCAGAACTGTTGAGGATAAATGTATTAAAAAGATGGTGAAGTGCTTTGGGGTGTACTGATGAAAAGCACCATATAAGAGTGAGCTATTACTATTTATGTAAAATTAAATCTATGTATTCTGCAGCTCATTTGGGTTCTTAAATAGCTTTTGAAAAAAAAATTTCAGTTCATCTTTAAAAATGACCTGAGTAAGTCCCCGCTCAACTCCTCCAGAATTGGTTTCTGTAACAAAATGTCAACGCTTGCTTTGCCCGGAGCTGATTTTTACAACCTCGTTAAATCCTCTATGGAATTTGGCCAGAGCAGGGCTATGTTGAGGATACTGACAGGCCTGAAACTGTAAGAGAGAGAATGGTAGTGTACGTTTTCAAATCACTATAAGCTTTCAAATCTCATCAGAAAAACATATCTGCTCTCCTTTGCTTGTCACATATTTCTCTCCCCCTCATTCTGCTATTGTTTCTTACGTGGCTCTGTAAAGTGTGTTGGGAGACAGTTTGTAGGAAAGATGCTATGTGACATATAGCTGTCTAAATAAACCAATATGTTTTTATTTATAAATGGAAAATAAAATAGAGAAGCAATTATTCGAGTCTCTTGTTGAGATCAGTGCTGTGTACTGCCACCCAGTGGCAGCTGCGTTACAGGACAAAGATTTTAATGCTGAGGTTCTGCTTTCAAGTCAGTGTTACTTGTTGCAAATGATTGTTTGTTAAGGAGTAAAAGAACTAATTGTCTAGGGCAAGAGGAAAAATACTCCTCCTTAGTAAAATATAGATACAATGTATTGTATTCCTAGTTGCAAAAATGTACAATGTCACTTTAAAAATTGGCTTGATTATTACTGTAGCTCTCTGCTGTAGTTGTGAAATATTTTTAAGTGGGAGAGGCTGTTTTGCAGCTGGTAGGGAAATTGACACTTCAAGTCACCTCTGAGCTGCATCTTTTGGAGTGTGTTGCTGGAGAGAGGAGGAGAGCAGAGTGAGGAGAGCAGAGTGAGGAGAGCCCTTCTGTGCCTTTAAATCGGGGAAAGGCTTAAAACCTATGACTTTAGATACAGCTGCTCTGCTTTAGAAATTATACCATTGATAGGAAACAGTCTAATAAAAAGTATGGTCATATGTACTTAGCCTCCAGGAATTCTAAATCTCTCCTTTTAACTCCATGGTGCCAGGGCTGACTTTCCATTTCTCAGGCAGCAGATGCATTAACACGGCCTGCTATTTTCCCTTTCCCATGTTTAAATAAAAGGCCCATTTTGTTGCTTGTAATTGGTTGAAAGTGGTGTTGATCACTCAGGCAGCTACTAATAAAATTATATGGTTGAATACTTGGAGTGTAGCCAAAAAGGCTCAGATCTTGAAAGGTATTAGACTCTTCACTTCCATTGATTTCAGTGGAAGTTAGGAGCCCAAAATACCTTTGAGGATCTTGACCTAAGGCTTGGAGAGAGGGGCAGGGACAAGGAACCCTGAGCAAGTTAAAGTTGGCTTGCAGGATACTATAATTCCATCACAATAGCTTTCAGGATTCCTGTGGACCCCAGGGTGGTATGATTGGCACTAATGCCATGAACTATTGCAGCAGTTCTCAAACTGTGGGTCCTGACCCCATTTTAATGGGGTCACCAGGGCTGGCTTAGACTTGCTGGGGCCTGAGGCTGAAGCCAAAGCTCGAGGGCTTCAGCCCTGCGCGGCGGGGCTCACGTTACAGGCTCCCGCCTGGGGTTGAAGCCCTTAGGCTTCAACTCTTCCCACCCCCCTGCCTAGAGTGTTGGGGCTCAGGCTTTGGCCACCGCATGTGGGGCTCGGGCAGACTCAAACTTCAGTCCCCCTTTCCGGAGTCATATAGTAATTGTTGTGGTCAGACGGGGGTCATGGTGCAATGAAGTTTGAGAACCCCTGAACTATTGGATAGTGTAAGTGGTAGGGGTACAGGCTTTGGGGTCTTTCACTGACATTCTGGGGCCACATATAGAGATTTGCCCCCCACGCACACACCCCCCAACTAACAGCAGAACAATTTTGGAGCTGCTCCCTGGTGCTGCTTTGCCCAATGCCTGAAGTAGCTTACTCAGGGCCGTTACATCGAGGCTTGCATACAGCCAGAGTAGTATGGAGAGACAATATATATTATTAGTTAATATTAGATGATTAGACTATTTGATTATTAGACTGTTAGATAATTTACTCTGATCTAATATTAGATTAGACTGTTAGATTATTAGATGATGATAATAATGTGTAATATTAGAATAAATCATTTTAATATTAAAAAAACTAAAGTAATACAACAACAGAGATTTTTTTCAAGCTGTATCATAAAATATCAGGGTTGGAAGGGACCTCAGGTGGTCACCTAGTCCAACCCCCTGCTCAAAGCAGGATCAATTCCCAGATAGATTTTTGCCCCAGATCCCTAAATGGCCCCCTCAAGGATTGAACTCACCACCATGGGTTTATTAGGCCAGTGCTCAAACCACTTTGGAGCCGAAGAATTTGTCATTCTTCCATTGCTGAAGTTTAATTCTCAGATTATTCATTATGGCATACACTTCACGTGCCGTCACACTGTCATTTTCCAAACAAAGCATAGTATCGTTGAAGATTTTTCAGGACATTCTGGAGGAAAACCAGATGAATCTCAACTTTGCTAGGCCCCTCACTTTGTTCACCATTTTCCATGTCAGAGAACAGCGTCCATAGAGATTTTGGGCACTCGTCACTGCCCAGAGAAACAAAGTAGCACTTCACAACCTGCCACGTATTGACAAGCTTGTTTACAGCTGGGAAAAGACTCACCCAGCGTGTTGGAACATGGCGCAGTAAAGTGGCATACTCCATATCCACAAAGTCAAACATCCTTCAGTGCTGTTACTCTTTTAGCAGAACTGCCAAAATGATTGAATGTCTTAATCACCAGAGTCTCAATGTCAACTTGCAGGGTATTGCTAGCACGTTTCACAGTGTTGTGCACAACATGGGCAGAGCAGTTTGCAGGCAAGATATTTTTGTCTTATTTTTTTAAATTCTGGTACACTGATTGTCGTTTTCCATAATTCATGTTCGCATTATCAGCACAGTAGAAAGACACTTTGTTCAGGTCTAGTTTGTGTGTTGCAAGTTTTTCAAGTAATGTGTTGCTTATTGCCTCTGCAGTCTCTTTGCTTTGCTCATAGAAGTCTAACAGTTTATCTTGGACCCCATGTTCGGGTGTCCAGTATCTCCGCGATACGGGGAAAGTTTTCACATTGCCCTTGTTAGATGCATCTGTGGCAACTGAGAAATAGGGACCGTCTGGATCTTTTGAAAATCTTGTCGAGAGTGGTGACAGCACATTTTTGATCAATGCCTCTGCTTTAGTTTGGCTACAGCTGGCATGCTTCACAATCGTTGAATCTGAATACAAGTTGGGCGCCAGTTTAAGTTCACAGTCACACGAGCGATAGGAGTGTTGATGGACTACTGTGTGGTAAAGTTGTTAGCTAAGCAGCAATAACCTTGTTATTGAAGGATTCATTTGACCTGCTGGAAAAAAAACTGAGACCAGGGTATTTGCTCTTGTGAGTGTCGGTGTTTTGTTCATGATTTTTTGAATCAGCATGATGCTTAACATTGGACTCACCACCATGGCAAATGCTAAATTCCTTCCTGCATGCTTTACAAAAGGCTTATGAATCACACTCGTAGGATTTCCGAATCCAGGTGTAAGTGTTTTCCCATTCTGTCCTGTATCTGCACTGTCTTTTTTGCTTTTTGGTAGTTAGCTCCTTACTTGCTGTTGCCATTTCGGGCGGGGTTTTCGGCTGAAGACCATTAACTAGAGAGCTAGCAACTGAAAAGAACCGCACAGTCTCTGTGCTTCTTACATGTTACTAAGTGCCCACTGTAGTTTGTGCTACGGTATGCACTGTGGTTCAGAACTGTAAACTACATATCCCTACTGTAAATTGTGTTACACCTGAAAAACCAAAATTGCCAGCAGATAACATAGTGTGCAATCAAGTTTAACAAATAGGACATCCCCAATTGACTAATTTTCTATTTCACTACCAAGTTTTAAATTTTACCTGAATATCTGGACAAATGGCATCCCAATCGTACATCAATCAGGTGCACACCCCCAGGTGCAGCCCCTGCATGCCAGTGTAGGTAAGTGACCTGGGCAGCAGCTTAGCAGTGCTCAGCCCTGGGGCGGAATCAGCATGTGCAGTGCTCCAGCAGCAGCCTCTGCAGCCCTGCCCCCGGCATGGCTAGGTGCTTCCTTTCCCTTGCTCTGCCATGAGCTAGGTGGACTGGTCTGCACACACTTTGCTGGGGGGAGGATGCAGCTATTACACCTGCCCCCGCCTCCCCCATCGAACATGGAGACGTGTCTCATTTCAGAGCTGGCAGTTCTGGCCCTTCCGCTGCATCCACGGAGCCAGCTGTGGGGGACTCCCTGCCTGTCTCTGCGAGCCAGGGCTCCCTGCAAGCTGCCTGGCCCAGCCCTCCTTAGGGGCACCCCGAGCACAGAGGGGTTCTGCTCCAGGGCTGTCAGTCAGCCCTGGGTGCCGAGAGCCATTGGAACACTCCAGCCCTGGGGGTCAGCAGCTTCCCGGGCTCAATTGGCTGAGGTGGGTTTCCCTCTCTGTTGTCCCTACCCCCTGTTAAAATAAACGGGCGACTTCAGTTCACTTTGGATCGGTCCGATCCCAAAGCTCGTTCTCCAAGAGCGGGTTTGGATCGGGCGCAGCGCTAATCCTGGTCACAGAGAGCCGGCAGGTGACAGCTGAATCGAAGCGTGACTTTTGTTCCCCGCCTCATGGAAAGGGCAGCTCTTTCCAGTACTGGGTTTACAATGGGCACCGGGACACTCAGTGCAGAGCCCACTTCTACCCTTGCAGTAGCCTGAGCATGGTGCCACACTGCCGGTGCGTGCACACTCCCAAGTGCTGGCGCGAGGCCCTTGGCGGCAGTGTGGGGGCACGTGCCGAGGAGGGGGCGGGGTTCAAATGGGCACACAGCAGGCAGCCTCCCCCCTCTCGGAGACTCCGCCAGTGAAAGGCATGAGCCTGGGAGCTTCGAACCCAGCAGCAGTCCATGTGGGGGGAGGGCTGCCCCTCTCCCCCAGCTGCCTCACACAGCCAGTGCCCCGCGGACCCAGCTTCACATGGGCTCTGCCCCCTGCTTCATGGGCTTCAGCGCCCCCCAGCCCAATGGGCTCCTTCCACCCTGTGAAGTGCCCCCTGTGGGACCTCCATTTTTGTGGGCTCCAGCGCCCTACATTCATGGGTTCCAGCGCCCCTCCCCCTCCGAGGACACCCCCCTTCCTTGGCTCCATTCTCCGCTTGCTGGGCCCCTGGGGATCCCCTGCCCCCATTCAGGGGGTCTGTGCTTTTCACACTGTCCCCTCCTGGAGCTCTTCTTCCCTCCCCCTAGGCTTTATTCCTCCCTGACCTATTTCTTCCCCTGGACATAGGCTGGTGTCATTGTGAGGAGAGCTGAGTGGGCTGGGGCTCCTTCCCGGAGCTGTCCATGTGTGTGGTGGTTTTGTTTGGCTCCTCTCCACCTCCTGCCCTGGCCAGACCCCAGTGCAGCTCCAGCTCCGGACAGTCTCTGATGCCCGCCACCTGTGGGGCCCCGCCTGCTTCCCCAGAGCTGAGCCGCGTGGGATCGGTGCAGAATTAGGGCCACTCTCAGCCGGTGGGGGGTCAGCATGGAGGGGGCTTGGCTGGGCCCCTCCAGGCAAGTGGGTCCTGAGGGAGCCTGGCGGGGGCAGGCCCTGGCATGACTGATAGCGTTGCTCTCAAGGGGCTGGAGTGATTCCCAGGACTGGCCCCAGCCATGTTGCTGGCTCATCCCAGCTGACACTCACCTCACCTCCCAGCAGGGCTGGTGAGTGCGGCCAGGGGAGGAGGCAGGGTATGAGGGAGGGAGTGTCTGGGAGGTCTGTGGTGGGTGCTGGGCTGTGAGGCAGTGGAGGGTGCTGGGGAGTGGGGGAGGTCTGTGTGTGTTGGGGCGCTGGGAAGTGGGGGTCTGTGTGGGGCACTGTGTAGTTGTGGTGGGGCTGTGGGTAAGGGCACTGGCGAGTCGTGTGCCAAAGGTTGCCAACCCCTCGATTAGAGGGTGAGTCACTAATGAATATCATGGTGATTTGAAATCTTGAATGGGATTGTGGGGTACTCACCTTCCCCTGGGTTTTGAGCTGCCATTTATTCTCTCTACTAGACACTTTCCATGGAGAATTTTCATCCACCCCTAATGATTATTTCCATTTTACAGATAGGGTTGCCAATCCTCCAGGATTGGCCTGGAGTCTCCCAGAATTGGCACCAATCTCCCGGTGCCTATTGAAAGCAACCTGGGAGATTTTAATTGGATATTTTAATAAAATGTCATGTGGGGGAGGGGGAATCTCCGAGAATAGCTTCAGTCAGAGTTGGCAACCCTATTTACAGATGAGAAAACTTGAGGCACAGAGAAGTGAAATGATTCGCTGAGAACTGTTCTTGGGGCCGCCCCTCTACAGGTCCCAGCTTTCTCTAAACTGGTCTCTCTGTATTTCTATTCATCTCAAATTAGCCCAATCCCATCAACTTGACCTACAATGAGTCAATCAGCCCTTAAACTCCAGAGTTTGCCATCTTCCTTTGTCTCCCTGTCAGTTTGTTATAGGCGGTGTGGCATGGGACTGTTAGCCCTCTGCTCTCCTAGGTCTTTCTGCCTCCTCATTGCTCCCTGTTTTCCTTTTTTATGGCTTGGCTTGTTTTCCTTATTGGTCCCAGCTGTGGGTGCATTCCTCCATGATTGGCAGTTCTGGCAGCTGTGCTGGGGTGTGGTCAGCCTAGTTGCCCTTAAGCAGGGAAGATTCCTTTCCTGCCTGTGCTCACTTGGTGTTTATAAACCCATTACTCTTGCCCAAAGTCATACAGGATATGTCTACACTGCAGCTGCTGCACTGTGACTCACAGTGTAGACATACTCACAGTGACTCTGGAGTGAAATCTGACTTCTCTTTGTGTGCCCATAGGAGTAGATAACGCTTCTGGCTTGGAGGTTAGATGACAACATGCCTACTTTCATTTAAAAAAAAAAAAAAAATGAAGTTGAGCCTGAATCAGTTCAAGGAGGAAAACAATCAAAGGATTTCAATTTTCTGTGCCCATCTAAGAAGATCCACATTGAAACTGTGTGAACAGCTTTCCATTAATAAAGAAGTTACCAGTTTGAAAGTATAAATTGCTATGATACCAAAAGGCATAATGTAATAGGAAGTTGACCCAAGAACAAGTCAGTTCTGTTATGAATGGAAACAGAATTAAACCTGTTAAAAGGGCACATTATTCTCACTTGTCTAATCTGACACTCCAAGCCAAACTCTTCAATAAAACAGCAGAACTCTTCTTGGCAAAGGCTGTTTGGAAAGAAAAGTGCTGAAAGGTATCAGACCTATTTTTTGCATCCACTTAGTAAATTTTTCCTAGTCATCGAATGCATGCTTTTGTGCCCAGCATCAGTGTACTGTAGTAGGTGCTACCATGATGAAAAATGTAACCAGAGATTGTACTGATTAACATCAGCAATCTCATGCTTGCATTAGAAATGAATGCAGGATTACCAAGTGCTGATATATTCTGTCCATTTACCGTTCTGCTTTTAATAAAACTTCTAACACATCATACTGGCGTTTGCATTTATTTAAATAGGCCTCGGCTTTGTTTGGGTTAGGCGAAAAAAGATGAGTTTTTGATATGTTTGCTAACATACTTTAAAACACCACGATAGGATAAGTGGTATAAGGATAAGTGGTATTTTAAAATGTGCTAACTGCTTGAGGTGAATATGGTTCATATTAAAATACAACTTAAACTGTTTATAGTGGAATTTTAAAATACATTAGCTAGCACATTTAAAAAAATATATCCTTTTCCGGCCCTAATCTGGACAAACACAAGTGTATAGGAAACCTGTAAAATGATATAGTTTTGCTTTGGGGATGAATGGATTACGGTGGGTCTTGCTTCTGCCATTTCTTATTGACTCCTCATGTGATCCCAAATGGTGCATGTTACAGGGGAATTCTTATGATTCGGTGTCATTTGCAGTATAGAGTCCGACAAGATTGATGGTTCCCCAGCACTTACAGAAGCAGACAAAGATGGACAATAACTCAATTGGAAATTTGAGCTTTTGCTGTGTACTTAAACTGTGCAAACATTTTAAGAGATTAAGGTAGTCTCTTTTTAGAATGCAGATATATTTTTAAGAAATAATAAATAATATAAATTAGTAATATTTGGCTCTTGTATAGTGGCACTTGTCTAATAACATCATAGAAATTTACAAACGCTGATGAAGTAAGCTCATATAAAAGCCCTACAAGGGCAGATCATTCCCCTTTTACAGATGGAGAAAGTGAAACACAGAAAGGAAATGGTTTAGCCATGATCACTCAGGGCTCATCTACACACAGTTTTTGTACTCCCATTACTGTAATGGTTTAGAAATTGATACAAAGTGGTATAGTGCTCTAGTGTTGACACAATTATATTGCTGTAAGGGTGCTTATATCGATATAGCCACCATTATACTGGTGTAACGGTGTCAATGCTAGACATTGTACCACTTCAGTTAAAATCAGTTTCTAAATTGATATAGTGGTACAAAAATTGTGTGTAGATCAGCCCTCAGTGAATCTGTGGCCAAGTCCCTTATCTTTAGTCATGTGCTGTGATCACTAAACAACATTCCCTCCCCAGCTGGAGATACTGAATGTATCAATAATAGGCTTAATTCATACAGGTCACATCTCTGAAATGTTGATTTCATACATCTTGAATTGAAATTTGGGAGTTGAAAGAAATGGTGACCTTTTGTGTGAATGGACATAAAATGGAATGTTTTCATTTCCAATGGGCTTTAAGCTAAGTAAATATTAGTCAATCCAAACTAGTTTTGAAATTAAATTATTCTTATTTGTTGGCATGTGCCGGAGAATTGCTTTGATCTATCTGTCCTTTCACCGAAGGGGTATTGGCAACCTGGCTTTCCATTTGTAGCCATTCAGGATGAAAGGGGTTATAATAGCCACCTTGTGTGGCAGTGATATTGAACAGATGACATTATTTGGGTAATATTAAATGAATAAAGGTAAACATGCTTCAATTAAAATGTTTTTGCAGGCAGAGTGCAACAGTGCTATTGGAAACTCTTCTATGTGGGTTTAAGGAATTTGGCCACATTTGTAACTGGTTTGCTTTAACTCTGAAGTTGTTGGGAAGAGAGAACCTTGTACTGTAAACTGTTAATTCATATTTTCAAAAAGATTTTTTTTTTAAAGTAACTTTTGGATGTGGATTTTTTTTTATGAAGATGACGGAGTTTTGCTGTCTGTTACCGATTTTAATGAGAGATATTAAAGGCCACCCACTTTCTTAATCATGGTAATTAGAACTTGTATATCTCCTTCATCCAGGGGTCTCAGAGTAGATTACAAACAGTTAATTATGCCGTACACAATAGCAAATGGCAGTTCAGAAGGCGCACACAAAGGTGAACTGCAACGCACGATAAATAAATGAATGAATGGCATCCTTTCCATCTTGCTAATGACCAACAAAGAGAATGTCAGTTTGTTTGTTTAAAAAAAAAAAAAAAAGGCTGTGCTTGGTTTTTATGTTAGGAATATTGGGTATTGACTTCCCGCTTTTTATTAAAAGACTTTGGCAGGGTTTGGAGAGATCTGGATGGTGATGTCACATGAAACTGACACCTGAGCTGTAGCTCCCAGGTTGCTAACTGAGGTGGCAGGAGATGCTTATTCTTAGGCCTTGCTTAGGTACAAAGGTACCTTGTTTCAACAGAATTAGTTAATTTATTTCCGAACCCCACTGAACACCAGTGTGGATACAATTTACCAACCTTAGTTTGAAATAGAGTTCCAGGATAGACCCATAAAGTGTGGTTTACAGTCAAGTAAGGCCCTGTCTATGTAGGCCAGGGGTCGGCAACGTTCGGCATGCGGCTCGCCAGGGTAAGCACCCTGGCGGGCCGGGCCAGTTTTATTTACCTGCTGATGCAGCAGGTTCGGCCGATTGCGGCCCGCACTGGCCGTAGTTCGCCGTCCCGGGCCAATGGGGGCGGCGAGAAGTGGCGCGGGCGAGCGATGTGCTTGTATCTATGTAGCAGAAAATGGAGCATTTTTCAATTGTGTTTAGTTCAGTAAGTTAGCTTAGCATCACTGGAATACCCCTTTAGCACCTGTGTAGTGTGGACTGTGGGGGTGTGACCAAAATGATGTGCTCTAATTGCCCAATGTAGACGCTGTTGGTGAGACCTAAAAGGTACTTAGTTTGTGTTAACGTAGTCCTCTTTCAAATAGGACTGTACTAACACAAACTAGGTAATGTTTAGTTTCTGTCAGCATCATCCACCGGGGAGTGCACCATTTTGGTGCGCTCTACAGTTCACAGCCCCCGTAGTCTACACTGCAGTCCAGTGTAGACCTTTACAATCATGCTAGCTGATTTTGTCGTAACCTAGGCTTCTCTCTAGACGTTAACTCAACCAGTTTAGTATATTCTGAAGTACAGTTGCTTTGCATTAACTGGAGTTTTAGAAGATGTAAAGTAGAGTTAGCTAACTTGATCTAACATCACTCCTTTAAATCCTAGTCTAGACGAACCTATATAGAGGGCCTGAGGGGTTCTAGTATTTGTCCACATCTGCAACTTGTTCTGTGTTAGTCCTTTATCCTGGTTGTTTTAACAACAACTAGGTGCATGTATCTATTGTGTTTTGCTCTAATATTTGTGAGTTAACCTGTATCTCTTCAGCTTGATAAAATAAATGATTACCCTGATGGCCTTTGTGTAGTCCATGTGTGTATAAACCCATCAATACATGGTTAAATAAAGAAAATAAATTAATGGAGATATCCTATCTCCTAGAACTGGAAGGAACCTTGGGTCATCGAGTCCAGCCCCCTGCCTTCACTAGCAAGACCAAGTACTGATTTTGCCCCAGATCCCTAAGTGGCCCCCTCAAGAATTGACCTCACAACCCTGGGTTTAGCAGGCCAATGCTCAAACCACTGAGCTATCCCTCCCCTTCTCATGTACTCTGTGCTGATTACTTTTGTTCCAAAGGAAAGTGATGAGCCATATTTACAGGTTTTGGGTTTAAAAATATTAGCCTTAGCTGATATTTGTTTAAACAATCAGCTCTGTTGATGGGGTTGTCTTAAACTTTAGCAGGACTTTAGGTCCATTTAAGTATTTGCATGTGGATGCCATGGGGGGGGGGGGAACAGTTTGAGCAAGGATGAAGAAACAAAAATCAAAACAGAGGGAGAGATTTGTAGGTTAAAAAGTGTGGGTTTTGAATAGTTGCTTCAAAACCAGACATATTTGTTGGAACGGAATCTTTTAGTTCTACATGTGAATTAGTAATGTTTGAATTTCAAATCTGAGATTTTTTTTGTATCATTGAAAACACACACATTATATTTCTGCCTTTTCTGTGTATTATTCCTTTTGTATCCTCTAGAACAGGGTACGCGGCCCACCAGGGTAAGTCCCCAGACGGGCCGGACCTGTTTGTTTACCTACCGTCTCTGCAGGTTCGGCCGATTGCGGCTCCGTTGGCCTGTGCTGCTTCCCACAGCCTCCATTGGCCTGGAGCGGCAAACCGCGGCCACTGGGAGCTGCGATCGGTCGAACCGGCGGACGTGGCAGGTAAACAAACTGACCCGGCCCGCCAAGGGGCTTACCCTGGCTGGCCACGTGCCAAGGGTTGCCGATCCCTGCTCTGGAACTCTGCTCTGGTATTATCTCCTGATAGACTGCAGAAGCACTTCTTCTAGTGCCTTTCTGCCACTGGTTCAATAATTTTTGTCAAGATGAATTGCAGCAACAACAAAAATTGGGTAATATGCTAATTGTTTAATTGTAAGCATTACTTTTATGAGCACTGATGATGGACTAACCTGTGAGCCATGATACGAGGGCTAGTGATAGGTTTAACTCTCTGCATGATCTGTACACACTTGTTTAACTAATGGTGTAATTTTATACTGATTTATTTAAATTGATGCATCTTTGTGTATGGGAACTCTTAAATGGATTTAAATCTGGTTGATATCTGGTTAGCTTGTTCCTGAAAACAGGGGAAAGCTTAATCGATAAAACTAGTTTTAGGTTGATGATATCAGGGTTTTCCACTAGTGTAATGACACTGGGGCAACTTTGTATGTTGACAAGCCCGCAGGAGCCGATCTGCTGAAGCCACATTACCACACATAGTTATGTCACCCTTGTGGTTTTCTCATCCAAAACCTGCTTAGATTTACTACCATACGGTCCACATCTGGCATATGACTAGTTGGCAGTAGTGTCAACTCTCATGATATTTGATGTTTTTCTTAAAGCCCCAGCTCCTGGAGTCATGAAATTGTGACATTCTATTTTCTTTTTTCCTTCCCCTCCCCTCCCCCTTGTCATTTGTTTCTCTTTCCTTTTGTTTTGCTGGTTTCCCTTTCATTTTCCCTCATTCTTTCTTTCTTTTTCTTTTTCTTTCATTTTTTTCTTTCGTTTTCTCTTTCTTTCAGTGGTGTACCTTTACTATAGAGTCCCATGGAAAGTGAATGGGGTTGGAGTGGAACACTGGAGGGAGAGGTACTTGGGGCGATTTCTGTTCAGTTAGTCTCCTCTAAGGCAGATTCTCTGTGGTTAGCATCCTCTAGGGAGTCCATGGGTGGTCTGTAACCATAGAAACTCCACACACAGCATCACCCAACCAGCTGCAGATACAGAGATAAGGCAAGAGTAACATTGGGTGGAGTGATGTAGGGTGTTGTGCTGTGTCGAAGGGTACGTTGGGGGACTACTTTCTTGGCGAGAGGAATGAGACAAATCCAAAGATGAACATGAGGAACCAGAGATGAGTTTGGGGGAGCCAGGCCAGGGTGATGGAGGGGCAATTCAAGTGAGGGAGCCAGAATGTGAAGCGGAGTGTGGAGGAGCTGTGGGGATCCAGAGGTAGAAGACGGGGTGGGGAACCCAGGGTGGGAGGGTGAGTGAGCAGAAAGGAGGATGGAGCGGAAACTGAATGGGAAACTGGTGGATTTGTTTGGGAGAAAGTATTAATTTGAGAGGGAGGAGGAGGAGCGATGAATTGAAGGATTTTAGAGTCAAGGTTATATAATGAGAGAGTGCTTGTTGTTTGAATATTCAAATTGGATTTTGCATAATCTGCATGGAGCCTTTTCCAAACTTACAACATTAATGTATGCTAAGTAGAGTGGTGACACAGGGCTAGTTAATACAGCTTAAATTTTAAAGCCTGAGGCATCAAACTGGTTTTGATCTTAGTAGATTAGTGGGCTAGAAAAGGACCAGACATTTCAGCCTACTGTTCCCAGTGATGTGTGTCTTAAGCAATTAATTGTAGGCAAATTATGAAGGATAGCAAAGTCATACAAAACACCCTTCACCCTTGTTATTTCTGTATGTACTTTCCTTCCCTTGCAATGAATGTATCTCCGAGGCTGCAGGAGAGTTGATTTTTAATCTTTCATAGGTATTTATACACCTTGAAACCAGATTTTTAGAGTTGTATGTCCAAAAGAACGTGTATAATTTGCACATACGATTACTTCAGTTACATGCAGAGTTACTTATGATAACTGCATATCATTTATGCAGAGATAAGAAGGGCTCGAAAGCCTGTCTCACCGACAGAAGTTGGTCCAATAAAAGATTTCATTACATTCCCCACTTTGTGTCTCTAATATCTTGGGACCAACACAGCTACAATTATACTGCATGTCTCATTTATGTATACTTTTTTGCAAACAGTTGTTCTAAAAATCTAGGTTGTGCAGACTGAGCGTAGGAGTGTCACCTGAGACAGCAAGAGATAGAGGAGAAAATCTGCCACTTATTCAGGATATATTCTGGTTTCATGGACTAGTGTATTTGATCTAAATAAGCCTCATCAAAGCATGATCTGCTAGAGAATGTGGCAAACGAGGAGGTAATGCATACCTTGCAACAAGGCAGTGGATATTTTCAAATTGTTATAGTTTGGTAAAAGTGTAACTGCACATGACCATGTAGGCATGACAGTAAATCTTACTTCTAGGCAATATTGATATGTGCCAGTACATAGCTATCGGGTTGCAAAGGGAGTCAGATTTGAGTCCTGAAAATATAATGCCTATTCTCCTGTCTGGAGTTGTTGTTCCAGGAAGGGTAGGTCTATTGAGTATAATTTTGCAATAACACTGCCCTTATTGGTTCCTTACGATCATGTTTCTGTCCCCCTCTCTTTGTAGAGAAAACCCTATTGAATTTGATGCTTCCCTAGGTTTCTGTGTTTGTGTGTTGAGGAGGAGAGGAGTGGTCAGTGCTTGAGTTAGTTACCTTGCAGGTATCAGTAGGTAGTTACCTTGGCACAGAGAGGGATCAAAGAGAATTTAGGCTGGGATACTTTGGATACTTGAGCAATTTTTGGTTGCTCTCCATGCTTCCTTGTGTGTGTCAAACACCAATGAGATGCTACAGTACCATCGTGATATCACGGTGCTGATTTTGATCTTGTGCCGACGTTTCCAGATGTTGTCGCCTACCATGGCCATTTGAACAGGGTTTGGCAATTTTTTTACATAAAAATTAGTTAGTCTTTAAGGTGCCACCAGACTCCTTGTTGTTTTTACATAAACAGTTTTTCATCAGAAAATAACACATTGTCGAAATCAAAACTTTTCGTGAAACCATACCAGTTTTGGAAAAAACTTGAACCAAGCAGGATTCTCAGGTCCGGTATGGGATTTCTGGTGAGAGAGAGGAGCCAGTGGGTAGGGCATGCACCTGGGATGTGGGAGACTGAGAGCAGACACTTGAACCTGGTCCTCCCACATTTCAGGTGAGTGCCCTACGGACCAGATTGTGTTGGCTGTTCTGGGATGAGGGCTCTCTCTTGCTCTCTTTTTTGGAGGGGATGGGTGAGGGGTAAAATTTTGTAAAAGTCTTGGTTTCATCCCAGTGCAATGTGGGAATTTTTTTTTTTTCTTCAAACCTTGAAAATTTTCATGGGATGGGAAAACTGTTTTCTGTCAGGATCTGATAGCCGTGCCTCTGCATATCTTTTTGAAGCTGACGGCTGTGCTTGATGATCTGGTCAAAATGCATGCTCAAATCTACCTGTATATCTTCAGATGGGAGCAGGACTCTTAGAGTGATGTGAAAAAGGACAGAGAGAAGAAACCAGGAGCCTTGGAGACCGAGAGGATCTTTTATATAATAAAATTATTGAGAATGTGAACTTGACCTCTGGCTTTTTTTGCCCTTTTCTTAGGGTGACTGTGTTATTACAGTACGGCTGACGGAAGAAGCTGAACTTGAAGATGATGTAGTTTTTTACTTGGTGTTTACTGGCTCCGCTGTCCAACACTGCACAAGCACTAGAAAAATTAATCATGGGACATTGGAGACCATTGCTCCTGGTAAGCTTGCTTTGCAAAACACAGCCTAAAACAATTTGTGAAAACGGATGCATTGAAGTTTATTTAAACCTCATGTAATGTTGAGAATATTATTTTCCCCTACTTGCACAAACTTTTAGAATAAAAAAATATGTATCTGGAATGATCATTTTAAACCAGGCTTTGACTGGATGGTTTTTTAAAAAATGATCCAGAGGCAAACAGAGGTTTATAGTGGAATCGCATCAGTACGGTAGCATAGTTATTTAATGCATAACTGTTACGCTGTACAAAAGAAAACACAAAGTTTTGCTTATGCATGTTAAGACTTTGAGTAAAGGCCAGATGGAAGAGGACACAGTTGCCTTTACAGATTACAAATGTCTAGAAATGCCATTTGTTCAAGGGGATTTGCAGCGCAGTAAGGAACTGGCTGCATTTAGGTTGCTAGGGTTGAGTTGAACAGAGGCTCATTAATGTAGCCACAGATACAGGCTTCCTCCTTTCCTGGGGGGTGCTCCACCCCAGGCCCTGCTCCCACTCTACCCCTTCCCCCAAGGCCCCACCCCCACCCCGCCTCTTCCTGCCCCGAGTGTGCCCCCTCCCACTAGCCCCCTCCCCCCCCCCAGCGCCTCCTGCATGCTGCGGAACAGCTGATCGTGGCAGGCGGGAGCCACTGAGAGGGACGGGGAGGAACTGATCAGCAGGGCTGCCAGTGGGCGGGAGGCACTGGGGGTGGGATGGGGAGGAGCTGGCTGCCGGTGGATGCTAAGCATCCGCTATTTTTTTTTCATGGGTACTCTAGCCCCGGGGAACCCATAGCATCGGCTCCTATGAATGTAGCCGTATTGAAACAAGCCCCTGCCTTAAACCTAAAACACCTTCATGCACTTAAACCCAGTGCCATAGTTTCTGAAGTTGTTGCAGGGTGTGATCTCTCTCCAATAAATGTGCTTGGTCCTTGGTGACTTTCCCACTCCTGTGGTATATAGTGCTCAGGAAGAGTCATTCTTGGAGTCTCTTTGGCCCAGGCTTCATGCAATTAAAGAAGGGCAGCAATTTCCTTCAGTGGCTTCAACACCCTGGGAATGAAAATTTTCCAGATGGCATTTTGTACTATTAACCTTTTATCCTGACTGTTGCTATACAGCGCATTGATATGAGTGTGAGGAAAAAACAGTCTATTATTTTCAACTATATACAACAGTATAGCTTATGTAATTTAGTGTATTTCCTGCTTTTTATCTATGTGGCAGGTAATGTTATAGGAGAGATGCATGTTCAATGGAATTTGCCAATGACAGCGTGCTTCTGTATGTTGCTGTGGTCTCTTTGTTTCCTCCTGGTAAATGTAGTGATTAAAGCAAAGTTGGTCATATTATTCACTCTGTACAGTCTCTGTTTGCACTGTCAGGGTAATTAAAGTTACTTGGAAAGAGCAATCTAGTACGATTACTGATTACTGGAACCCAGTGCAGTCAGTGAGATTGATTCATTTTCTCATGGAAGCGATACAGAACTGGTAACTCTTAGACTGTGTTTGGGTTGTGTGTACAAGGCATACAGTAATTCTGTGACAGTATTGGGTGCCGGGACCTCATCTCTCTTGGGACCCAAATAGCAGAATTGCCCAGAAGGGAACTGAAATGATTGTGTTCCGTTTCAGCTTGAAAAGGAGCCAGAATACCTCACAGGATTTCATTACAAAAGCAATCCATTTCTATTGTTGTTATCCTAACATCCCTGTATGCAACAAAGGACACCACTTGAGCTTCTGTTTGACTTTAATGATTGTATCTGCAGTGGTGCTGGATGGCAGTTACCTCTAGTAACTTGGGTTTAGTATGTGTATTTCATGTTGGAAGATACTGTCACAGAAGGGAGGACTTCAGTATTGGACCAGTCTTTGGTGAGGGGTGGTGGTGAGGGAAGGTGAAGAGAGAGTCTTTTTTATCATACTTGTATCCAGAAAAAAATCTATTTAGCTAGTATTGTTCCTTGGTTCAGTCTCTCTTACTGAAGATGGATTTCAGAGGGTTAGTCTGTATCAGCAAAAACAATGAGGAGTCCTTGTGGCACCTTAGAGACTAGCAAATTTATTTGAGCATAAGCTTTTGTGGGCTATAACCCACTTCATGAAAACTTATGCCCAAATAAATGTGTTAGTCTTTAAGGTGCCACAAGGGCTCCTCGTTATTTTTATTGAAGATGCTGATTCTAGTAGGAGAATGATCTCTCTTAGCTCAGCTTCTCCTCCTGCTGGACTCCACAGTGAATCTGCAATCATGTGCTTACCTTTTGTATTCAGCCAGTTACCTTGGAAATGGTTATGATGACTCATAGCCAAGTATTATTTGACCTCGCTGGAGGATTAACTATGAGCAAGAGGCAGTGTGTGGGAGACCAGCCCTTGTTGAAACATCATAGCCGGGGTAATTAACAAGTCCTTCATGATTACACAAATTAAGAAAACCATAAGCAAAGTGAATGACTTTTGGCCAATCATCACATAATAGAACTAGGAGTGCAGGTTCTCTGTGTAGCATACAAGGTAGGGTGACCAGACGTTCAGATATTATTGGGACTGCCCCCATATTATATAACATAAGCCCGAGACTGAGAAGTTGTTGGCTTGTTTGGGTTTTTTTGTGTAGGGGTGGGGCAGGGAAGAAGGAGGTTTAAAGATAAAAGTTTTTAAACTCCTTTAAACCTAATATGCAAAAGAAACATTGCCATTTTGTTTCCGAACTTTTTCTGGCAGTTCTGGTTTGAAAACATACCAGCGTTCTGCTAGTACATGCGAACCAAAAAGGGGAACTGACCAGGCAAGGTTCTGCTGTCTAAGCTAAAGAAAATGTTTAAAACAAACTCCCATAAAGGGAGAGCATTTGATTAGACTGAGCAACATAAGGTAGCATTAGGCAAATAATTTTTTGAACACATGACTTTAACCCTTTCAGTTCTCATTATACATAAAAATATTCCATAGTCTGAATGTCTTACTTTAAACAAAAGTTGTTAAGGGCAGAGTCCAAAGCCTGCTACATTTCATCTTACTATGAATAATCTGCTCTTTTACTGTGTGTTTTCACTGTTGGTCATATGATAACTAATCTTTAAAAGAAATCTTTTGACTATTCAAATACAAGCTTTTACTTCTATACATGACAAAACTGAAGAAAGGATTTAAATTTATAACCAGAGGTTGAAGATAGGGCAAGATTGTTATTTACAGAGGGATCATTTTTAATTGAAATATTAGATTCTGAATAGACTATATTACTGGGCTGAATTGTACATCAAATTAGATCATCAACTGTGATGTCTTGCAAATATTCAGGACTTGACAATCCTACTCCCCCAATGACACAGTGGAAATAGCCAATAACCCAGTAAAATTATCATACAAATTTGTAAGCAGAAATGGATCAGGCTTCATTTTCCTGTGGGTCATTTCACGCGTCATGGGTTCATAAAAGGAATAGCTTAGTGTTTGGACCATGAAAACCCACAGTCTCCTTTAAACACATACACATGTTCATATGTGTAGTACAGTTTTGGAATGTATTACAGTGAGACTTCTGAGGGTTTTTTGTTTTAGAGTTTGTTGGTGGGTTAGGTCTGAAGTGTTGAATACCGGAAATGGCAGTTTGTTAAAAGCACCTGATTATAAAATTGTTCCATCTTGCATTCCCATTGCTAGTTAGTGTTGGGGAAGGCAGGGTGGGCCAGAACTGGAGTGGGTTTCGTTCTAAAGTAATGATCACCTCAGCCAAGAAGGGGAACAAAAGTGGGAAAATCACTGTCTAGATTTGTACCAGGAATGTTGCATAATTAACAGAATGTCACTTGTCTCTCTATTGGGTGGTGGTCATTAGGATTGTTTTTATACAAGCTCTGTTTCCTTTGCTTACTGCTGCGAAGGAGATTAGTAAGAATTTGCACTTCTGCAAACTTATTGATTTTGAGATGCTTAGGAGAGGTCACCCCATATTTTACCTTTTGATCTGTGTGCATGTATATAAAATGTTTATTACTCCATTGGATTACAAACCACATCCAATTGGCAGAGATGGGATGTGCCTATGCCTAAAACACAAAATCTGTAACAAAGAATAATTGAAGAGAGAGCACATTTTCAACACAAACACCTTTTATATGCTAGAATAAATTTAACAGGGTCTGTCCTCTTCCTCTCCCATTGCCAAAGCAGGATAGTTCCCATGTTCCAAGATTAAACTCTGTCTCAGAGTCAATATCATACTTGGGCCATTATAATTATCACTTAGTTTACAATCTGAAGGCCTTTAGGTTGGAAAAAGGGGTAAACAGTGAGGTGGCAAAATTTGCAGATAACTCAAGATAGTTAAGTCCCGGGCAAACTGCGAAGAGCTACAAAAGGATCTTTCATAACTGGGTGACTGGGCAAAAAAAAGGGCAGATGAAATTCAGTGTTGATAAATGCACATTGGAAAACATAATCCCAACTATACATATAAAATGACGGGGTTTAAATTAGCTGTTACCACTCAAGAAAGAAGCCTTGGAGTCATTGTGGATAGTTCTCTGAAAATATCCACTCAATGTGTAGCGACAGTCATAAAAGCAAACAGAATGTTGGGAATCATTAAGAAAGGGATAGATAATAAGGCAGAAAATATCATATTGCCTCTATATAAATCCATGGTACGCCCACGTCTTGAAAACTGTGTGCAGATGTGGTCACCCCATCTCAAAAAAGATATATTGGAATTGGAAAAGGTTCAGAAAAGGGCAACAAAAATGATTAGGGGTATGGAATGGCTTCTGTATGAGGAGGGATTAAGACGACTGGGGCTTCTCAGCTTGGAAAAGAGACGACTAAGGGGGGATATGATTGAGGTCTATAAAATCATGACTGGTGCGGAGAATGTAAATAAGGAAGTGTTGTTATTTACTTCTTCTCATAATACAAGAACTAGGGGTCACCAAATGAAATTAATAGGCAGCAGGTTTAAAACAAATAAAAGGAAGTATTTCTTCTCACAATGCACGGTCAACCCGCGGAACTCTTTGCCAGAGGATGTTGTGAAGGGCAAGACTGTAACGGGGTTCAAAAAAGAACTAGATAAATTCATGGAGATTATGTCCATCAATGGCTTTTAGCCAGGATGGGCAGGGATGGTGTCCCTAGCCTCTATTTGCCAGAAGCTGGGAATGAGCGACGGGGAATGGATCACTTGATTACCTGTTCATTCCCTCTGGGGCACCTGACATTGGCCACCTTTGGAAGACCGGATACTGGGCTAGATGGACCTTTGGTCTGACCCCAGGATGGCCATTCTTATGTTCTTATGGCAATGCTCTTGCTGGTCCTTGCAGCTTCCACAACATGTTTCCTCAAATGTGCAACTCAGAAGCCTCCCAGTTATTTATAACTGTTAAAATAATAAGAACAGGAGTACTTGTGGCACCACAAGTACTCCTGTTCTTTTTGCGGATACAGACTAACACGGCTGCTACTCTGAAACCTGTTAAAATAATAATGACTAATAATGTGTACACCACTATGAAATTACCTGACATATATATAAGTTATTGCAGTGGGACCTTGTTTTGCCCGTTTGTTGACCATTTTCTATTTCACCTCTCAATTGACAGCCTTTTACTGACCTTCCTTTCTAAACTAGATACTAGGTGCCCTGACTGTTCTACAATTATTTGCTATTCGGAAGCTACAGGAGTAAAAGGAAGCATTATGATAATCCAATAGCAGATGGGAATCATAAAAGGGACTTGGCTTGTTATGTAGCCTGCATATCAGCAGAAACATTTACCAGGTCCCAGTAATGGAGGGTGCAAAAGAGCATAATATAGATTAAGGGTATGTCTACACTGCTGACAGCGCTTTAAAGTGGCTGTGTAGTCGCGGCTCCAGCGCTGGGAGAGAGCTCTCCCAGCACTGTAATAAACCTGAGGAATAGCTACAAGCTCTGGGACCGCACCAGCACTATCTACGCTGCCACTTTACAGTGCTGAAACGTGCATCACTCATGTTCCTCCCCGCCCCCCCACGCTCCTGAGCGAAGAACGTTTCAGCACTGTAAGTGGCAGTGTAGACTAGGTCTTAGTCCCTTATTGGAAGATTAGATGATTATTGCTGAAGCTCCCCTATTAGTGGAACAGAATTGTGGGTGGATCTAATGCTCCTATGAACTAAAGCAGAAGCTGAACCTGCGGACCCGGGAGGTAAACAAACCGGCCCGGCCCGCCAAGGGCTTTCCCTACACAAGCGGTGGCCTCAGTTTGAGAGCCACTGAACTAAAGAGTCATGAAAACTGTTCAGTTCATGATGTCTTACATGCTTTCAGCAGCATTTTTACCAACCTGCGGACACATTAAGTGGTATTATGCAGTTAAACCATTTTGTTAAACTGAACATTTATTTTGTTTGTGTTACTGCTTTCCTTTTGCTTTCTAAAATGAAGCATTTCACCAAACTGCTGGCTTTTTGTTTTCCTAGTTGAGCTCATATTTATAACCCATAATTTGAAATGTTTTCCTTTGTGCCAGAAGTAAATGCTGATGCTGCAGAGTAGTTGGAGCTTTACATCTTGTTTGGTACTTTGTGGTGATGTTTATTTATCTTAGGTTCTTATATAGTCTTCATTTCCATAGTATCTGAGAGCCCCACAAGTTTCAATGCATTTGTCCTCACAACACTCCTGTGAAATAGGAAAGTGCTCGCCGTTTTACAGATGGCGAACTGCATCACAGAGAGGCTAAGTGAGTTGCACAAAGTCACGCAGGAAGTTTGTGGTGGAACAGGAAATTGAACCTGAGTCTCCTAAGTCCCAGTTAGTGCCCATTGTGTAAGTTTGTGAGGTGGGGATTTACCCAATGGGCCTTGAACTGCTACGTGCAAGCTCATTTTAAGGGGGTTACATGATTTAACATTCCTATTAATCTGTCTGAGGCTTCATTTCTCTCTCTTTCCTTTTAACTGTAGTTTAGGAAGTTAGGACTTAAATGAGAATAGGAACAGGCCCTTAATTGTTCTGTTGCAGTAACACTAGTTGGCTGCAGGCAAACAAAACTTCACTCTTAACATACTGGTAGGGTAAGAAATGTCATATTGGTGAACCATGTCATTAAAACAATAAAGAAGGCGATTATATGCCATACCATTGACTCCATGTTCACTATAGTGTTTTATCATTTATCATTTTCAGAAGTTGTCCTGTGTGAAGTATCTAATTGATTGGGGTCTACTCCTGTAATGCTGAAGTCAATGGAAGTTTTGCACTGGTTTCAGTGGGAGCAGAATTAGGCTCTTAAGCATCATGTGTGTCTCTTTGTGGTGGTTGCCATTTGCCAAAAGTTACCATGCATTTGGGGTACCCAATTATTTCCTCTTATAATATTTCTGCATGGTTCCATAACTTTCAGAAAATGTTGACTTTTTAATGTTGTTCACTATATTTGTCCTTAATTATGTTCATATGGGGAGGTTCTGACTAAATTTTTTGTAATTCCTTTAATTTTAGGATTTTTTTCTACTTGACAGCTGCTGTTTAAAGTGAAATAAATTGCTATTAAATGAATATCTTCATTTAAAATATATACTTGATTTTGCATTTTTTTAAATGTATGTTCATGCTTATTCTCCTCCACCAATGAATATGTTTCCCACCTAGGAAACTACTGTTAATAGAAAAGGCTGCCCTCTCGACTTTATTAAATAATCTTTGTTCTGTAAGACCAAAAGAGTAAACAAGTTATGTAACAAATGATCACTTGGCAATAATAGTCATGTGGACTTGTTTTAAAATATTCTTAACAATGAAATCTCTACAAAGCTAAAATAGAGACAGATGATATAACCAAAAACAGTTATATACTGCAGCCTCTCTGGTATACTTTGGTGCATTATGCAGACTTATTAAAAGGAGATGAAGCCAGCTAAATGACATACGTCATAGGAAAAAACTGGTGAATACTGTATAGAGAGTATCTATGACAGCATGTTTGGAAGGTATATAGTGCCATAGATTTTATGACAACCCTACATTAACAAGCCACTGAGTGTGTATGGAAGAGGTGGAAAGATTTTGGCTAGGAAATAGATTTCAGTGTTGAAGGTTTAAAACTTTTAATGTGGCCTCTCTCCCTTGTTGTTGCAATATCTATTTATTTAAGCCTGTACTAAATCCATGTGTTGCAAACAGTGGGTATCTCATGTGCACACACTAAATCACACACAGGGTCCTTAAATTTCAAAAGCAGAGTGTTAAACTCCTTGAGCAAAAGAACTCCTTTATCTGTTAGCAGTACAGTAACTCCTCACTTAACGTTGTAGTTATGTTCCTGAAAAATGTGACTTTAAGTGAAACGATGTTAAGCGAATCCAATTTCCCCATAAGAATGAATGTAAATGGGGGGGATTAGGTTCCAGGGAAATTTTTTTTTGCCATACTGTACAGTACAGTACTATAGTTGGGAGGTGCCCCGCCTTATCCCACACAGGCACAGCCCACTGGCACTGGAGACAAGGAGGCAGACAAGGAGGCTGAAGGTGGTATAGGCTAGGACAAGCACATTGCGCAGCAGCAGTGGCAGCTTCCCCTACTCTGCAGTTCAAGTCACCGTGACAGAGTCATGACAGAGGATACAATTAGCACAGGAATCCTGAGTCACCTACTAAAGCAAACCTAGCATGCTCTTCCAATGTAACTTTAAATAGCTGCCGAGGCCAAAGAACCTATTGTTTGGTGTATTAAATATGAATCCTCAAAATAGGAGGCTTGGACAGGATTTCCACTTTCAGCTGGGTAGGAAGTGAAGTCATGTTTTAAGGCATTCATTGGCTTTGTTTAGCTACAACAATGTTTTGTCTCCATGTATGCTTTGTTTAATGATAAGGAGCCTGCAGGAAACGATACCACCCTTTTAAACACACCCTCAGTTCTAGTCAAGCACATTTATGGTACTGGTATAAATTAGACCCAACTTGGTTGTATATTGTAAGTTAATCATTAGCAGTTAACTCTTTGTAACTTCCAGGTTTCCATATTTTTTCTGTGTATTATCTCACAGGGTGTCTCCACAGAAAAAAAATAAAAGGCAGTTTTGTCAGTTTTCTTCAGTTCTGCGTGCATACGTGCAGGTGGACGAGAAGCCTGTGTTAATTTTAATTTTTTGTGTTTATATATCGTGCTGTTGCCTGAAGCAAATTCAGCTTCTAGCTAGGAGACTGTAATGTAGCACTACAGCTAGTATAAAACAAGGAGTAATGGTCTCAAGATGCAGTGCGGGAGGTTTAGGTTGGATATTAGGAAAAACTATTTCTCTAGGAGGGTGGTGAAGCACTGGAATGGGTTACCTAGGGAGGTGGTGGAATCTCCTTCCTTAGAGGTTTTTAAGGCCCGGCTTGACAAAGCCGTGGGTGGGATGATTTAGTTTTGGTTGGTCCTGCTTTGAGCTAGACTAGATGACCTCCTGAGGTCTCTTCTAACCCTAATCTTGTGTGATTCTATATAGACCAGACATGTCTTTTTAAAGTGCGGGGGATAAAGTTTTACCATTCTGACAATTCACCTGCATAAAGGAGTCGCAATAAAGACTCCATAGTTTACGTTGTAGGACTGTTTCCATTGTAAGCTCACTTTTGGCTTCACTTCCAATTTCTGTTTTAAACAAAAAAACCTCCTTTCTGCATACATTTTTTTCATGTTGAGTCCCTGCCCAGAGAAGCCGTTTTTTTAAAAAAAGCTGGAGGTTAATCAGAGAAGCCAATTTAGTTATGAGACTGAAAAATGGATGGCATTTCACTTTCTAAAAATGTTTTTAACGTTTGCCTGCTCCTGGGCAAACATTGGTTTCTTATCAGCGCTGACCATCTCTTAACACAGATTTTGGTATGGAATCTTGGGAAGAAATGTCCCAATCCACACTGAACTGAGGGAGGGCAGAGTTCAAGTTGTTAGGGTAGTTCGTGGATAGGTAAAGTTGATTAAATGTTTCTAGTCTCACTTTATATGCTCTTAATATTGTGGATTTTGTAATTTGCTTACAAAGAGAGGGCAATGTGTAGAAGTTTGCCATAGCTCAAATTCAGTCATACCCCATGTGCACCGATAAATAAAACTGCTTTTCAATCTGTTTATGTATTTATAATGTGCCCAATGTTGTGCTTGGAACCCCTCAAAAGAGAAGGCAGACCTTCTTGCTGCCCTGAGGAGCACACAGACTAAATCAATCCTAATTGAGACAGGGGAGAGAGAAATGTGAGAGGGACAATACGGTAACTCAGCAAGAACCATCGGATGGTCTGATGGAGTAATGCTTGGTGTATATGAGTTTTCACAGGGTTAAGGAGTGTGTTCATTGGCTAACGTCATGTGGATATTGTGTCACAAATGTGTGTTGATGGTTCTAAGTGGGAAAGGCTTTCCAAGCAGAGGAATAGCAGGGAGGAAAGCCCAAAAACGTTTGCGAAAGTAGTGGGCAAATGTGGTATGAAGGCTGGTGTCATTGGCAGAGCAGCTAAAATTCCTATTAGAATATTATTTGGTTTTATACAGTGGTCATGCGTAACGATTTATCGTTTGCCTTAGATCGTTGTTTCTCAACCCTTACGTCATGACTCCCCAGGGTGTCATGAAAGGCAATCCAGGGGTCACAAGACATTGAACATTTTACTACAATTAAATCCACTCTCTTCCACTCCCTGCCCAACCTTTCCCTTCAAGGACAAGTATTCTTGACCTCTTGAAACACACTCAAATTATATAGGCGTATTTGTTGTTGTTACTGATACTTTAATAAAGAAGTAAGAGTAAAAAGTAAATGGGAGTCGTGAAGTTTTTTGATTTGCAATAAGGAGTTGCTGTGGCTGATATTGCAATTTCCTGGAGATCTTACAGTATTAAGTTTATGTATCGTTGGGGTCAGGAATTGTATGTAATTCCATGGGGAAGGATGACCACAGGTCTTCCAGGAACTAAGATTAGGTTAATTGACTCAGGTTGTGATACCTCCAGAGAAGTTCCACCATCTAGAGAGGCATAAAGTAGTTCAAACTGGATTCTCCAGAGACCAACAGACAAAGGAAGGACTTCTGGATAAATAGTCTTAGTTTAAACTGTCGCAGGGCTACGTTTCACATCCAGCAAATGGTCAGAACCTTGTGTCCAAGGGGGACCTCAATCCTTCCTGGGAAGGGTTGGAAGGACTTTGACCTACTGAGGCCCTGTAAGACTGATGGATGACATCTGGTAAACGTCTAGAATGCATGTAGGATCTTTTTTTGTTTTTATATGTTTTCTTTGTATTACTTTCACCTTAAGAATAAATGTGCTTGCTTATAAGGGTCTGTGCATTAATTTATAACTGCTTTCAATTATGCTGTTCATAACCCATCAGAGAGAACCGAAGTGCAGATGTTAGCTTGTTTAGGAAGTCTCGTTTGCTGGGAATATCACAACGTAGTCTGAGAAAAACAACAGGCAGGAGGGGGAGAGATGCAGGTTTCTGCCCAAGAAAGGTAATGGCTGGCCTAAAAGTAGGTGCCAGTGATGGGCCATGGAGGAGGAATACAGGTACAGTTTTCCTGATCTGTGACAGTTGTCAACCTGAAAGGAGAGCCATATCTCTGCAAAATTGACATCTCACAGAGATCTGGCCTTCCTTCAATTGCTCATTATATTCAAAAGCCATATTGCATGCTTTTTGGCCATGTCACCAGGATCAAAACACCCCGGCACACTGTGCTCTCAAACTGTCCATTGATGAGCAAAGGGGTACATGCCCTGACCCTACCTGGCACTGCTCACTGGGCTACCCCAGTGATTCTTGGATTTGCAGTATTGACTCAGATTTGGGAACTTCAGTATACAATGCCTGGTGCGATGCCATTAGCTGTGGTCATTCTGGCTGGCACAATGGTCCTCAGTAGTCTATACATGCTGGATGTTGATGATGAACCTGAAAAGATTGAGAGAGACTGCTTTGAGATGGTGCCTCCAGGGCCGGCTCCAGCTTTTTTGCCGCCCCAAGTGGCGAAGCGGGGGGGGGGAGATAAAGCCGCGATCAGCGGCACTTCGGCAGCAGCTTTACCGCGCCGCTTCATTCTTCGGCAGCAATTTGGCGGTGAGTCCTTCGCTCTGGGAGGGACTGAGGGACCCACTGCAGAAGACACAGACGATTCCCCCCCCCCTTCCATTGGCTGCCCCAAGCACCTGCTTCCTTTGCTGGTGCCTGGAGCCGGCCCTGGGTGCCTCAGATAACCAAATGACTGGCTGCAGTGTTGTAAGTATTCCCGGTAGTAAGCATAGGGGAACTGTTCCATACACCAAGCATGTTTGTGTTTTTCAGAGTAAATGAGTTGATACTTATCATACGTAAAGGAAATCCCTGCAGCGTAGTCGTTAGAGCAGGGAACAGGTGACCAGGAGTAATTGAGTATGCCATCAGTGTCACTGACTGTTTGATCTTGGGCAAATCACTTAACCTTGCTCTGCAACCTGTAAAATGAGCATAATCGCATTAACTATCACTTATTTCATAGAGATGTTGGGAAACTCAGCTAACATTTCTAATGCTATTTGACATGCTCTGGGGAAGGAGTTGTTGCAGTCCAGATATTATTGTAAGGGGCTCTTTGAAGCTGAGAGAAATGTTACCCCACTGGAGACGGTCCCTTCAGAAGGCTGTATGTGTGCATTCATGTTTTGAAGCATACTCACACGCACCATTCCTGAAGACATTTCAAAGCAGGGGGCAGGGTCCTCTTGAGCAATCTTAGCATTTGTCATGCTTGTTACTTAATTGCTCCTCTTTCTTTTGAACTGATTGCCAAAGTCAGAACCTGTCCCAGACACTCACCCCTGAATCTGATCTTTTGTCAGATGGAGGGAAGGAGAACATCAGAGCATTTGAGGGGATAGAATACGGTTACCCTTTAGGAGAACATGCCCCTTAGGTTAGCAGAACACATGTTTGATCCCATTAGATATAAATGAATTGTCACTTTCCTTGCTTCTCTGAAAGTTGTACTGGCTATTTTATGTGTGAGTTCTGAGACACCTTTACTGTCTGCAGATCAGTGCATTAAGTGTTTGCAGTACACTGCACTGAACACCCATCTGGTTTTGCTTTAAATTGGGTGCAGAAACTCTGATGTTTGGGCTGGCTCTCTCTCTCTCTGTTCTGTTCTGTTCATGGGAACTCAGTTCAGCATGGCTAATGGATGTCTGCTATGAGAACATGAGTGCAGTGCCAGTTTATCTGACAACGGGAGTCCAAATATCACACCTGGGATTTCTCTTGCTACTCTCCTAACTGAAAAGCCTGTACTAGTGTCAGATAGGCAGATGAATTGTAAGAGGTGAATGACCTGAACTATTTGTCCGTGCGTTACCTAACTCCCTTAACTATTACTTGGCGTTGCTTGGGGGAGTTCAGACTGAATTCTGAGTGACGGCAGGCTTTTAGAGTAGGGGTTGTCACACTGTCTGGAGAGGCTCACAACTATCTGAGTGCCAATCTCAGATCAGGCTGTCAGAAAATAGGGCAGACACCCCAAACTGGTGATATATTTTATAATTAGATTTCACCAAGCCAATAAGAAATATGCACTCCTGGATTACTATACCAGTATTACATGGAGTCACAGACGGTCCCTTTAGACTCTCCAGCCTGTCTTGCCATGCAGACAAACTGAACTTAGTGATAAAAGTTATTAAAATAAAAAATCACACCACTTCAGGTTACTCCCAATCTCAAAGGGTTGGTCGCTTACCCCACATCAGTCGATACTCTCGATCTCAAAAGCAAGCAGCCGATTTCTCTAGTAAACGAACTAAAGGTTTATTGGGTAAGAAAAATAAATGAGTTATTGAGAGGTTAAATCAGGTAAAATACATTAACAGGTGAGTCAAAATTTGTATGTCCAAAATGATATCAGAGATGTAGTAATCTGCTAGTTTTCATAAGTCTCTCTTGGTTACACAAAGTAACTTGGGGGATCTGTCTTGTGTCTGGAATGCTTTCCTGTGAGTGTCCAAAAAGTTCAGAGATGCAGGATCATTCCCTTAAACAATTATTTATAGATCCAGCTCTCACAAGACAATCTGACCAGTGTCTGAACCCACCTGGGTTTTGATGAGTAGCAATTGTAAAACTTAGTTTGTGAATTTCCATTCTTGAACACAACAGCCCTTGCTTTGAAGTTAGCATTTTGCTTCTATTGTATTCACAAGTAATTTAGTTACAGTGATGTACAAAATTCAATTCTAATTGGGATAGATAAGTGAAAACAATACAAGTAACATTTCATTAGTTTTCGTGCAGTTTACACTCAAACATCATCTCATCTTAGCACTCACACACACCTTGGTCTAGGTTATCCAATTACAAGGTATACATAATGATGTAATGCGATAGTAATCAGCAAGTAATAGATAAGTGAAGGCAATAGCATTCACATTTCCTTTGAACTAAATTAAAACGTGAGTGAATTAGTACACGTAACACTTCTTTGATATTCTCACACAAGTGAATTGACCTATTGCTCTGACCTGAGCTGGCCTGTCAGCATCACAGGGGTATTATAGGCACATTTTGCAGATGAGACGCTTCTTACCTTACAGACCTTACAGCCTAGTAAACAGCCACCGCAGGTTGCTAACCGTGTCTGTGTTGGTGAAAACAGAAAGCGTGCAGCACCTGAGCTGGTTTCCATGGGATGATGCCATGTCATTACTGTATTATGTACGTTGTATCAATATTTTTGTGTCATAGGGATTGAAAAGTTTACCAGACACCTGCTGTCCAGAGGACTAATCCTGCAGCCCGAGGAATAAATGAAAGGCAGAGTGGGAGACTTGTCTATATTAGTAATGTACTTATTGCTGACAGCAGGCGTCATAGACTGGTGGCAAGGATGGTTAAACTGCAAATCCAGAATTTGCATCATTTCAGAAACCATGTTCCAGACCTTGCTCTGAGCAGAGCTCAGCCAGAGGGTTCAGAACTGGTGTTGAAATTGGTTTTGTCTTCTCTTGCAGTTAATCAATTTTAGCACTGGTTCTGCCACACCCACTGCTTCACCTTTCACATCAGTGAAAGATGCATCCGAAGAAGTGAGGTTTTTACTCACGAAAGCTTATGCCCAAATAAATCTGTTAGTCTTTAAGGTGCCACCAGACTCCTTGTTGTTTTTGTAGATACAGACTAACACGGCTACCCCCTGATACTTTCACATCAGTAGGTGTTGGATAAATTTGAATCTCCACTCCATTCTAGCTGCTGGAAGGGAGAAGGAGTTTTGTGTCTCATCTGCTAATTCCAGAGCCTCCAGGTTGCAGGGAGAGGTCTCAGCTACTCTTTCTCCCCTAGCCTCTGTTTTTGTGTGTCCTTCTCTCCTGTGGAAGCCGCTGTTGCCTGCCCCTGTTGCACATGTTTTTCTCCAGAAGCAACATGACATTAACCTGATACTTGACAATTTGCTGACTACAGAGTCCTGAATAGCAGCGATGAAACTGATCTTTTTACTGAAACTGACTATTTGGCTGATGCTTGACAAATCAAGGAGCAACAGCAGAGGCATTGGAGCGGTCTGTCTTCAGACTGGGAAGACAAACCTGCATTTGGTTATATCTGGAAGGTTTTCTTCCTGACCATAAGGGCTAGAAACTTTTTTTTCTTTATAAATAAAAGTGATTACTGAGACCCACTCCCAAACACAAGGGAAGGCTACCCACTCATCATCCATGTGTGTGAGTAAATGAAATGTTCAGGCCCAATTGTGAAAAATCCGTCATCTCTTTTATTTAATAAAATAAATAAATAAACAGGGTTTGATCAACGTAGTAAGATGCTGAGGTCATGGGTAGAGAGAGCAGCTTTTCCAGTAATTAGTGAAGGGTCTGTGCTTGTTCTGGCAAAAACAGCAATGACGTCAGTCTACCATTGGAGCGAGAGACCGAGACTGCAGAGAACATTGAACTTGAAACATAAACCTTATTATTAAAGGGGCTTGTCAGACAATTTTAAGTGTCGGTCATGCTAAAAAGATGAGATTTTTTTTTCCACCTTTTAAATCGCAGGGGAGTTTATCTTGCATTTTCTGGGTCTAGGGAACTGCTGCCCTGTTGCACTGGCCTTTCATTAAAATAAGTAAATGAAAAGTCAGCAGAGATGTGAAAATAATCTTCTCTCACTCTTTTTTGGAAAATATGAAAAGCAGCAATTTGCCTGTTCTCTGGAATGCAGCAAGCTTAGTTCTGTCATGTGAAATCAAATCCAAATGGCAGGTGCAGCGTTGAACAAAAGAGGTGTAACCACACACATAGAACATGTCTGAAGCATGTTATGTTCCAGTATTAATTGTTGCTTTTTGGTTGCTTAAGTGCAATTAGTTCATTGTCTTCACTGGCAAGGTGCTCCGAATGCTGACACCTGTGCTTTATTTCTGATGGGCTGCCATGGTCTCACAGTATTCTTTAAAATATGGCTCTATGAACTAAGGGGGAGATTTTCAAAGGCCAAATGGGAGTTAAGTGTCAAACTCTTCTTGACTTTCAATGCGAGTGAAGAGCCTTACTCCCCTTTTTGATTCTGAAAACCTTCTCCTGAGTCGATTCGCAGTCCTGAATTTGTCTCTTGGTGGCTGAAGTTAGCCCACGAACAAGAAGGCTGTAATGTGATCACTAGATAAGAGAGTGAGTGGGTTCTCATGCAGGAGGCATCACTGAGAACTTTTTGCCATACGGTGTTTTTCTTTATATGCAAAAAATAATGTGTAAAGGGACGCCACGTGCGGGTGTGTGTATACTAATGGGGTGATCAATGTCCAGACCCATGTTGTTTTAGCTTAGTCATTTCTCTTCTCCATTACAATTATGTTCATTTTCTTGGTTTTATTTTACAGGCCATGACTGCTGTGAGACAGTGAAGGTGGCACTTTGCGCTGCCAAGGAAGGGCTTCCTGTTCTAGTGGTGGCAGAGGAAAGTTTTCAGTTCATTCAGGATGAGGCCTATGATGCAGCTCAGTTCCTAGCAACCTGCGCTGGAAACCAGCAAGCACTGAACTTCACAAGATTCCTGGACCGGTCAAGGCCTCCCTCAGGAGATGTGGATTTTCTGGATGAGAAAGTGGTTTTGGCATTTCGGCATCTGAAACTGCCAGCAGAATGGAATGTGTTGGGAACAGACCAGACGCTTAATGGTGAGAACTAGTCGCAACTGAGTAATGTGTGTATGTATGAGAGAGAGAGGATCACTGCATGTGTTGCAATGTTTCTGTTGTGGAGAGTTCCTCTGATGTGTGAGGGGATTCTCCAGCAGATAGATCAAGGACCTGTACTTTAGCCATGCTGAAGATGCCCTCGTGCAACTTTCCCCAACACCCCATGCATATCCACAGAGTTTGGAGCAGGGTTGTGTCTTCTTTTCTTGGCACACAGTCTAGTGCTTTTCTCTACCTCCTTTGTAATAAAAGAGCACAAATTGGCTTCAGTGATCCAGTGTTTTAATATCGTGCTCGGAGAGTTCTTTTTTTATATGGGGAGTGTGTGTACCAGTATTACAGTGATGACTGGAAGGCTTATACATAAATATCAAGCCTGGTCCAAAGTCCTGTTAAAACATACTCCTGGGAGTACTCAGTGTAACTGGTACCCTGGTATGAGCCTCTGGCTAGCTAGCAGCATGCAGGGTGCAAGGCTTATTCCATGCTGTGCTCCGCTGTTCAGAGAATAAGAAAGTGGAGCGTGGTATGTGGGAAATGAAGGGTTAAATGCTGCGGCAGCTTCCAGTGCATAGAGAGCAAGTGTAGAAGGCCCAGAAGATAAGGGCATGGGGAATTATGGCAATGACAGTAGAGCAGGGGTCGGCAACGTTCGGCACGCGGCTCACCAGGGTAAGCACCCTGGCGGGCCGGGCCAGTTTTATTTTACCTGCTGACGCGGCAGGTTCGGCCGATCGCGGCCCCCACTTGCCGCGGTTCGCCATCCCGGGCCAATAGGGGCGGCGAGAAACGGCGCGGGCAAGCGATGTGCTGGCCGTGGCTTCTCGCCGCCTCCATTGGCCCGGGATGGCGAACCGCAGCCAGTGGGGGCCGCGATCGGCCGAACCTGCCACGTCAGCAGGTAAATAAAACTGGCCCGGCCCACCAGGGTGCTTACCCTGCCGAGCCACGTGCCGAACGTTGCCGACCCCTGCAGTAGAGGACTGGTAAGGTTTGAGCCCAGGTATTCGCACCTTTGCTACCTCTACACTGCAAAGCAGGCTTGTAGGTGGGCAGGTCATCGCTCAACCCACGCATCCATCCACAACCTAGACAAGCTCACCAGCTCGGAATGTAGTTGCTTACTAGGTGTGGGTTTAATGGCTTTGAGTGTGGACAATGGAGGGTCTAGGCACTTCTGCATACCTTCATCTGCAGAGAGCTTGCAGCATAGACAGAGCTATAGAGTCCTTGCCAAATATTGAAACAGAACTACGAAGACCTACCTGTTTACGACAAGTACACCTGCTTGGAGCCCTGTGCTCATTGGGTGTCACATGGGAATTGGGAGGACACATACAGATTCATGGTGCATTATATTTTTTGTAGTGATTTATGGCGTATGGCTGCCCACAGAAAATGTGATTGTGAGATCTGTACTATATTACTACATGAATTCCCTTCTCTTTATTAAAAAAAAAAAGGGGGGGGGCTTGGGGGAGGCAATGAACCCTTTGCGTGTGGTGGAACATGAATTGTTCAGTGCAGACTAGCATGGCAACTTTGTTCTCATACAGCACGGTTTTCTGTAGTGTTTTGCGGTTGCTGCTCTCGTGTCTTTCACTGAATAGCTGACCACTGTTTGGTTTTATTATAAACATGTATGCCTGGGCAGGCAATTGAACCAAGGTTAGTAAATGTTCACAGTTTTGTACATATTTGGTGGTTTCCGCATTAAAATTCAACCATAGAGTCATTCGCTTACAGGTAACAAGCAATGCTGCCATTTCTTTCCTCTACTTGCATCGCTCCTACATTCTTATTGGGTTTTGTGAGATTTTTTTTATCCCCCTCTCAGTTTAAAGATAATGCTAACACATGCATTTACATGCTCCTGTGTAAATAACGAAGTACATTTAACAGACTAACAGTGGTCTTAGCCAGACAGTCGAAAATCATGTTTGAATCATTGGTGACGTAGGGCCTAATTTTCAGACATACTGGCAACCAGTCTCTCTTCGACTTCAGTTGCATTCGTGAGAGTTCAGCACTTGTGAAAATCAGGCCCATAACATTTAAATTGTTCTGCTTAAGAAAAACGATTGTGTCAGAAAGCCATGAACATTCAGGGCTGAATGGCACCTGTGGAGTGCCTGTTACAACCTCCAGTAAACAGAGAGGAGCTCCTGGTGGCCATCAGTGTAATGGGACCTTTCTGAGAGGTGTCTGCTGGGAAGTGGGTGGGAATGATGTTTGTTAACCTGAGATAGTATAGATGAATAAATGAGTTTTATGTAATGGGATTAAATGTGTTTAGCAGCCACACAAGCATTCCCTTGTGATGAGTCCTGCACTTAACTGTTTAAAGGCAGTTTATTGCTTGCTTTCCTGTCTTTGATCCTTCCGTAACTAGCCTTTCGTCTAAGAAGCTGTACCTTTAACATAGATGCAGTACAAAAGAAAAAGGATTTTTTTTATGTGAATTTGGACTAGTGGTTGTTGGATGCTACCAGTGTTGTTGGTTTTTGTTTGTTTGTTTGCTTAAGCTCCTGAAAAGCAGGGCTGATAAAAGCATCAACCAGCTCTTAACTGTAGCCGTTTAAGAGGACATGTCTCTAATTCAGAGATGATTCTACAATCTGACCCTTCCTGATTGTGTCTAAAGATAGACAAGAGAATGAAATGACTCATACTTCCTACTAAGAGCAATTAAGGAAGTGATGCAGTAACTCAGCATTTCTATAGAGGCAGAATTTGGATATTGGCCCAAAAAAGAAAGTAATTTTAATTAATTTCAACCTGGCCTCTCTCCTCTCCTCTCTTTTATCCCTCACTCACCTTTCTTTTGATCACTTTTTCTATCTTTCTCCACCATAGGTTAACTTAAAAGTTTAATTAAAAAAGATTACACATTAATTATACATAAATTATGCATGTCATCTGAAAATATTGCAAATTAACCCATTCTTATTTTTTAAAAAATGCTGTATTCGTTTTTTAAAATGCAACCCCCCTCAAACTATATGATAAAATTAAAAAAACGTACAGCCCCAAAACAAAATATATTGAGCAACACAATTTAATTTAATATGTCAATCAGTATTCCACACATTAGGTTAAAGAAACACTTAAATAAAATGTCGGGTTTTTTTAATTAATTGAGTTTTTTAGAATGTTATGTACATCTAGCACAGGGATCGCAACCTTTGGCACGCAGCCTGCCAGGGAAATCCGTTGGTGGGCTGGGCCGGTTTGTTTACCTGCAGCGTCCACAGGTTCAGCCGATCGCAGCTCCCGCTGGCCATGGTTCGCTGTCCCAGGCCAATGGGGGCTGTGAGAAGCGGCGGCCAGCACATCCCTCGGCCCGCACTGCTTCCCGCAGCCCCCATTGGCCTGGGACGGCAAAGTGCGGCCAGTGGGAGCTGTGATCGGCCGAACCTGCGGACGCGGCAGGTAAACCAACTGTCCCAGCCTGCCAGGAGCTTTTCCTGACGGGCTGCGTGCCAAAGGTTGCTGATCCCTGATCTATCACATCACTAATACGAAATCCCCAAAACCCAGCCTGCAGTTACAAGCTCACTTAGGCCCTGATCCAGTGCCCACTGAAGTGAACGAAAAGACTGGCTTTGACTTCAGTAGGCTATGGATCAGCCCCTTAGCCCCTGATCCTGCACACGTTTAGCTTTATGCACCATGAGTAGTCTCATTGCTTCAGTGGGGTACTATTCACAGTGCATAAAGCTGCTCCAGGGGGAGGGGGAGTCAAGTCTTTGCAGGATTAAGGCCTTTGATTGTGAAACCTTTGTGGGGGGGGGGGGGGGGCAGGGATTATGTCTTCATATGTTTTGTTCAGCATCTCACACAATAGACCATGGGACCTGATTGGGAACTGTAGATACTGCAGTATAACTAAGTATCGTTAATTATATCAATAGCAGTTGTAGGAGAAACAGGGGAACCCAGCTCTGAAGTCTTCTTAATTACAAAGGTTTTCAGTGCAACTCTAAATTGTTTATCAATGGCCTTATCTTGTAACCTATTCCTAATGTCCACTCTCATTTAAGGCAGTGTTCCTGTCCAAATTTCTGATTTGTTCCTAATTTTCTCCTCTTATTTCTGATCCTGCTTCACCAGGATGAGATATTTAGCAATAATCCTTTCAGTAATTTTGAATGCTACGGTTTGAATGCACCTGAAAAATATTTTTCTCTCTAGCATTTATAAAAACTCAATCTCTTCAGCCTTTCCTCGTGACAAATGCTCTTAAAAGGTGTAATCATGTTTCATGCTCTTCAAGTCAGTACTATATTCTTGAGAAAAGGTGGCACAATAACTTGCCACTAAGCTACAGCCTGCAGAACCGATTAGAAAGTAGGAGAGGGACTGTTAATGCACAGTCCTGTGTAAGTTTTGAGCATGAGTTGGTCATGTTCTTGCAAAATGGTTTATTTTTGCAATCACAATTCTACTTCTGCCCCCCACCAAATGGGCTTCCATCTCAGAATGCAAACTATTCTCCTGACATCAGCCTTGCCAGCTGCTAATTGGTAAGAGTTGTGTAAGCACTAGACAGCCTGCTTTCTGGTAGTGAAGGAAGTGCAAAGAAACAGACTCACAACCAGACCTTCTGACATTGAGTAGATCAATAAATGAATTGATTCCCTCCCCTTCTTCCTGCACTCGGCTTGATTCGGGAGGTTTACAAGCAATTTAGGTGCAGCCTTGTATGTTTGATTCTTGTTTCTATCAAATACATTTCTTGTAAGCTATATGTGCAAAGATTTTTCACAATATTAAAGGTTTTCTTTCCATTCTGATGGGTAGTAAACTAATGACAAAGATCTAACCCTATAGGTAAAGTCTGAGAAATAGGGATATTTTGCATATTGACTTCTTTCAAGTTAGTACCTTCAGTAGTACCTTCAATAGATTCATAATACTTCTGGAGATTCCTTGTGGTTACTGAACAAGGTAACTCCTCACTGAGAGGATAAGGGAAAACCATTCTGAGAGCCAGACAACGTTCCTCTTTATAAACTACAGAACACTGGACCCTGGTTGTGGACTGCTGACTCAAAGCCTGTACTTATTTGACAAAACACTTGAACATGTTTTAACTTTAGGCACGTGCTTAAGTCCCATTGACTTCAAGTGATTTGTATCACTTTCCAGGAACTCTGCATGATAAATGTTCATTTGCAATATTTTCTTAAGAAAAATGCACAGACTGATGCTGTGAGATAGCCAGGAAGGAGGGGGAAGTCTAGAACAAGATACTTTAACTTTTATTCATTCTGTGCGTCATCTGAAATTATCCAAATAATTTGTTTGACTAGAATTGCATTAAGCTTTTGATAACCAAGCATACAAATTCACCAGTATATGACTGTCCTAAATCACGTAAGCGCATAATGCAACATTAGTGTCAGAGTGGCAAGGAGATACCCCTTTAAAAGCTTTTGTTTTTAAATACTAGAGGGAAAGAAAATCAGAAGAGACAAGAGTATGAAGATGATATGGGGAAAAGAGAGAGGGGAATGTTACAAGGCTAGAATAATGAGAATCATTTAGAAGCAACTGACCCTTGTCCAAGTGCATAAAAGAGGTGTGGTTAATATGACCAGCAAGATAAATTTTATGGGACTTGTTGAGACAATCATCTGTGTGAATGTACTCAAAGTAAAGTGCTAATAAAAGGTTACCAGATTTAAATGTCCTTTGTTAGATTATGCAAAAGCAAACATTTGAATACAGCTATTTCCAGAATAGATTATACCTATTGCTGTATGAATGGCATTGTCTTGATAAGAATAAATTCAGCCATCAGTAAAAATTAAAAGGAGATAATATGCAAACACAGTGTACCTCTCTACTGTTACATTTGCATCAGCAAAGTATGTGCTGGTGGCATTGCCTGATTCGAAGCAAGAAGCAACTGTGGATTAGGGGTAGAAATTGGGACTGGAATTGATGGGCTGAAATCATCCTAACCTTATTCCCACAAAAAAGGAAGGGGTCTTACTGAGATGCTTGTCTTGATTGTGCCTGTACAATCCTTTCTCAAGCTGAGACAAGAGAAGTCTCTCTGGTGATACCACTACGCTACAGAAGACAGAATATTGTGGCAGCAGTAAAACAGACGTGGGTAGTGGTTGAAAGGGATGGTGGGCTTTCTGGATCAGTGGTCGTTGTTCATATTGTAATTGGGTTCTTTCAGGTTCAGAGGCTTAAATCTATCCATCTTCCACATGTTTTGATAGTTTCCCTTGACCCCTTTCTTTGGAGTAGCTACCAGTAATGCTTCAGCTTTAACTTCAGACTTTCATATTAATTTGCAGTCCACTCCCTCACATTCACCTTTTGTTGTATGTTGCAGTAAAATAACTGTGTGGAATACATCATCTTTCCTGTATCAACAGCATAGCATTGTGCACATGGTCTTATCAGTTCAAACCAGTGAGAACCTGGACAGTGAAGGAAAACCTTTTTCGGAAGAAAATGCAAGATATCTTCAGCAATGGGAGGAGAAAGCGGGGAACTGGAAAGTTGCAAGCAAAATAAAATTCTTTTTTGTACAAGTGGTCTCTGCCCCCTAGTCCATCCATCCAAAATCTACTGCTCAATAAAAGATTCTGTGACTGAGATATCAAAGCCACTCCTAATTCCCTTTAAAATAAGTAGGAATTGAGGCATTTCAGTCTCCTACGCTGCTTTGAAAATCACAGTTTATAAGATTAAAAAAATTACCCACAAATCAATTATTTTCAGCTGAGTTGGTGTTTCATCTCTCAACACTTTAAGGCACAACGTCCCTCTGTCTTGACCCTCCTCTTCTAATGTTGCCGGTTCAGGTGGTCATCTGGGACTTACTGATCTGTGATGATAACATGTTTCCATTTCCCTGTCCCACTGACATGTGAGGTTTGAGCTGGGTGAGAGGGCAGCTTCCCACAGAGGGAGGGGTGCAGGGGTGGAAGCCAGATTTGATGGGGAGTTCCACAATCACTCACTCTGTACCTCTTCATGGGAAGCGTGGGTGGTTTTTTTTTCCCCCTTCTTTCAATCAAGTTCATTAAAAATGAAGCTCCTGGCTCAGGGAACACTGTGTATGTTCTCAGATCTGTCATATTCAAGCGTTTTCTTCCTCAGTGGGTATTTGTTACTGGTTAAAAGTACCTTAAACCTTAATCCTGTCAGTTTGCAAAGTGAGTTTGACAGTTTTCCGTGGAAAGTTGATCCTTAGTTACCCAGCTTAACTGCCTGCTTATTTATCTGCCACAACTGCCAAAAACAAAAAAAAACCCAGCACTCTAAAATCTTGCATTCCTTGCCAGCTGGATTAAAGTGCTCTTTCATTATGGGGCACTAATCATATGTTTTGAACCTTGCCTATTACTAGGAAACATAGAAGGAACAAAATAGCCTTGACCTCCCAGTATTGCATGTACTTTATTTCTGTAATTCTCTAATTGCGAAGGGCTTTGTGTTACCACTTTATGGGCTGCTTGGTGATTCTGCAGACCCCTGCTAAATTTCTGCTTTCAGCCATTTATGATGGAAAACAGCTACAGCTAGTCCATGCTAAAGGTTGTGTAACTCTTCCATGCTTGGGATGGTCATTCTGCACCATGCCATCCTGTTCAAACAAACCTCTGCCTGAATTTCTAAAGTCCAGTGCCCTAAGATTCCCTTGTTGGTAGGCAAAAAAAAAAAAAAAAAAGGTTAGAAATAGCTTCATTTTTTTGCCTTTCCCCTTTTTCCCCATTCCTCCGAAGGTCTGATGCAAACAGGCTATAAACTTGCTTTGAGCAGCCGTCACAGTGACAGATGCGTTTTTATTTTGGGAAGTTAATCCAGTTCACAGATGGCACATCCCTTTTAACACAAGCCATGTAAGTTCTGTATCGTCTGTCGCTGAAAATGTGTTCCGCTCAGAGTCCTGCCCCGAGCACTCACAGTTGTTGCGTGTACAGTACTTTGTCTCTTGGCTGCCATCATTCATACTTGTCTCTCTTAGGATGGCTTGATGCCAGTTCACACGGTAGTCAGATCCTCAGGCCCTGAGGCTGGATGGTGAGTTTTTTTGTTTAATGTGCTCGACACGGCAAGTGCCATCTCTTCTGGTAAAAGACTGCACTCCCTCATGTTGGTACTCAGAAGCATTAGTGTAGCATACAGTATATGGATCCTTGCGTGTAAGGGTAGTATCCAAACACAGGAAATACACAAATCCAAGGTCTTCTATGTGACTTGCTGCTTGGAAGACGGTTTGTATTGTAATAAGTTGGGTACAATTTTCAAAAAAGACTTAAGTATGGAAGAAGACTGTTATTTTTAAAAATGGGACTTGGGGTCCTAAATCACTTAGGTGTTTTTGAAAATTGTACTCTTAAAAAAAACAGATAAAAACTGTCTTCAGAGAAGTAGCGTAGATGCCCCAATTCGGTACAGGAATAAGCTATACTCATATGATTTTATACCACTGTAACTGCATCCATGGTAGGAGGATTGTTTTGCTTTATTATACTAGTGCAGTTAAAGTGGTACAATATTTATGTGTAGACAAGCCCCTAGGAAGATCATTTTTGAATCTACTGTTCTCCTCTCTGGAAAAGTTCCTCCTACAGCAACCTTTCTATTGTCTCCTCAGGCCCCGTTTCCCTTCCCATACAGTTGGCCATTTTTTTTTCCTGACTTAAGATACCTTGTCTTCTCATTCATCTCTAAAGTGCCATGCTGTAGCATGTTCTACTAATGTCCCTCTCTTCGCTCTTTCACAGGCTACAAATATTTTGTCTAAGCAAGCTCGGTTATGTCCTTCCTGTAATCAGCTGGAACCACCATTCAGACATGATTTTGCTTTACTCTAATCAGGAAGAGGCTGGGATTGGGGTAGTGTGTAGTGGGTGTGGGGGGAAGGGGAGGAGGGAGAAAGCAGGTTGGCAAAGCCCTAATTCGGAGTTGTATGGTAGACTGTGCCAGGAAGCTTTTGGTACTTGAATACAGATTAGGCTCTGCAGGAGCTGAGCCAGCCAAGAAACTCAGCAAAAGCTACATGGCAAAAAGCAGAGAAATCACTGTTTTGTTTTTTGACTAAATGCCTTAATGATGTCCCTTAAAACCCAGCTGAACAAAGGAATTAGCAGTTTGTACTGTGGCATCCTTCAAAAATGTGCTTGAAAGAAATTACCTCATTAAATCTTAGAAGCATTATGCACTCACGTTATAACCTGATCTCTTGGTTTGGTTGTCGACCAAATAATAAGTGTATACATTTTTACTACAATATTCAGGGTGTTTCGCTGAATCTATTCATGCAATTGGTTTACTGCAGTGTAAAGAGTGCCTTTTAAAGCTACACCAGTCAATGCTGAAACCCTTTGTTAATTTTCAAGAACAAATGTTTAGGGTTTTTTTTTTCTTTTTTTTTACCTCTTCTTGCAGATTTTAAAATCCAAATATCCATGTTCTGGGTACAGATATCACAAATGCTTTGATCTCCAAATACTGTATTTCAGTGTTTCCCAAACTTGGGACGCCGCTTGTGTAGGGAAAGCCCCTGGTGGGCCGGGCTGGTTTGTTTACCTCCCGCGTCCGCAGGTCTGGCCTATCGTGGCTCCCACTGGCCGTGGTTCACCGCTCCAGGCCAATGGGAGCTGCTGGAATTAGCGGCCAGTACGTCCCTCGGCCCGCACCGCTTTCAGCAGCTCCCATTGGCCTGGAGCAGTGAACCGCGGCCACTGGGAGCTGCGATCAGCCGGACCTGCGAATGCGGCAGGTAAACAAACTGGCCCGGCCCGCCAGGGGCTTTCCCTGAACAAGCGGCGTCCCAAGTTTGGGAAACACTGCTGTATTTCACAGTGTATCTGGAGCTCATTTCTGGTTGTTGCTGTTCAGAGCAAGGTTCTAGGGCTTCAGTTCTTTGAATAAGGGTTTATTTTTCAGAGATGAAAGCTTAGACACAGTGTTTTTTTAAATCAAATTATAAGACCATGATTGTTAAATGTAAAAGGCGGGGGGCGGGGGGAGGGAGTACACCCATCTTACAAATACTGCTACTCAGAATTATACAGCTTCTGTGTAATGCTGTGTCTGCTGACATGGGCACTGTAAAAGCTGGGCTAAGCCCTAATCAAATCAGAAAAAGAAAGTCCTCACTTTTTACTTTGAGAAGTGTAGACTGTCCTCTTTTTATAGCTCCTCCAGATTTATGTCTTCAGTTTAGCATTTTTGCTGTGCCCAGGGAGGAATCTGTGTTTTAAACACCAAATTTGGCAGTGCCAAAAAGTTAATTCAGTCTTATGTGGGAGAAAAGTACCAGTACGTACAGACAAACACAGCCTGCTTGAACTTACTGAGCTTCTATTTAGAGGTAGTTAAATAGTCTACATATCAAGGAACTACACCCTTTCTCATTTGCTTCTGCAGTAGGTCTGATCCTGAGAGGTCCTGAGCACTCACAACTTCCATTAAAATTACTGTGGTAGGGCCCTACCAAATTCATGGTCCATTTTGGTCAATTTCAGTCATAGGAATTTAAAAATCGTAAATTTCATGATTTCAGCTATTTAAATCTGAAATGTCATGGTGTTGTAATTGTAGGGTTCCTGACCTATAAAGGAGTTGTGAAAGGATCGCAAAGTTATTGTAGAGGGGATGCGATACTGCTGCCCATACTCTTGCGCTGCTGCTGGTGGCGGCGCTGCCTTCAGAGCGGGGCAGCTGGAGAGCGGCAGCTGCTGTCCAGGAACCCAGCTCTGAAGGCAGAGTCGCTGCCAGCAGCAGTGCAGAAATAAGGATGGCATAGAATGGTATTGCCACCCTTGCTTCTGCATTGCTGCCTGCAGAGCTGAGCCCTTGGTCAGCAGCCACCACTCTCCAGCCACCCAGCTCTGAAGGCAGCAGTGCAGAAGTAAGGGTGGCATGGTATGGTGTTGCCACCCTTACTTCTGCACTGCTCCTGGCGGGGCACTGGCTTCAGAGCTGGATGCCCAACCAACAGCCGCCCCTCTCCAGCTGCCCAGCTCTGAAGGTAGCGCAGAAATAAGGGTGGCAATAGTATGACCCCCCCCCCCCCAAAAATAACCTTGCAACACCCCTGCTATTCCCTTTTCGGTCAGGACCCCCAATTTGAGAAATGCTGGTCTCTCCCGTAAAATCCCTATAGTATAGGGTAAAAGCACACAAAAGACCAGATTTCACAGTCCGTAATGCCCTTTTTATGGCTGTGAATTTGGTAGGGCCCTACACTGTGGTGATCCCCTCACTCTGAAGTGCAAGCCTCCCCTGAATGTGATCAGCCAGTCTTTTCATGTTTTTCCAGGTGCTTCAGTGTTTGGGTTGCCTGGCTTTTTGGCTCTGAGAGACTGCTAGTTTTGTGCCAACCATTGTACTGTATTTTGCATCAGTGTGGCTCAACTCCAGTAGCTAGGATGTGGGGAAGTGGCATTCATCTAATCCATAATCTGCACGTTTCATTTTCTTTTCTCTTTCTTCCCAGAGCGTAGCCCTCGGGAGACGTTGTTGCATTTTGCAGTGAGGCTGGGCCTTCTGAGGTTGACATGGTTTCTGCTACAGCAGCCAGGTGGAAGAGGAGCTCTTTGCATCCACAACAACGAAGGGGCTACACCTGTGAGCTTGGCCTTGGAGCGGGGCTATCAGAAGCTACATCAGATTTTGACAGAGTAAGAATAATTTTTCTGAGTTTCTGTGTTGGCTTTCCGTCCCCTGCAGCATCCTTGCCTCTATTGTGCATAGTTATTTGAATAACACGAATTCCAAGTACCCCCAATTAGGTGCAGTTTTTGTTGTTAACTCTTTATTTTTGCCTTTGTTGCTGGAAAGGGTTGGACAGGACCTCAAGGTTTATGGGAAATGCAATAGTCATGTTATATTCTCATTTCTGTTTTTGTTGCACAGTCTTCTGTTTACAGCTGTCACGTCATTTTTTGTAACAGTGTTAGAGTTAAACCTTATGCAAACACAAATGAAGAAGTTTTTCCTTGCACAAGTGCCAGATCCCCCAGTGGAAAGCTGATATTGGGAGTTTGGGTGAGGTTTTTTGTTTTTCTTTCTATTAAATAATATTCTCTACCAGTTTTTGCTTAAAACAAACCATGCTGATTCTATAGAATAAAATATCATTATTTATGGAAAAGATATGTAACCCTGAAGGTCTGGATTGAAATTAACTTGTGTGTTTAAAAACAAAATGAGAGGTTTGTGAAGACATACTGACAAGTCCCAAGTGACCAATCATGTATGTGTTTTCACGTTATTTTCTTTATTGAAGTGCTTTACAAGAATGTTTTGGAGAACTAGAAGTTATCAAAAATAACAGTATATTGAGAGATCTAGTTTTGAAAGTCAAGGCTGATAACACTTATTTAATCTGTTTGCTTTGAGTGGAAAGTTTGTCAAAGCAGGAGAAAAAGTTTTAACCAGTTGCACACTTAATCTATATTGTTATCAATTTTTATTATCTTGATATCTTGTCATCTTAAGCTCTTCTGTCATTAACTTTCCTTTTCTGCTCTGAATTTTTAGACTCCTTTTAAATCTGCATTCAGTTGCCCAATGCCATGTATTGTGTTAATGTTATTAAACACCAGTGCATGTTATTGGGCGTAATGTCTTTGTTCTCCATTATTATTACTGCTACTATTGTTGTTGTTGTTGTTTGTTGTTATTTTAGGAGATGGGGGAGAATAATTCTCAAAGCTGAAAGTCAGTCTTGTGATATATGTTGCTGAAGTCGTTGAAATTAATCTTCCATCACACAAGTTTCAAAATTTTCTATCAACACCATGTTAAAATAGAGAGAGAGGGGGAAAAGAAACTCTGCATTAAGCTTTCATTTAATACCCATCTTCTGGGAATAATATGGGGTCATGGTGGTAGGCGTTACACCCACTTTCCCAAGTGATCTTTTGATATATGAATCATTCTGTGACAATGTTCAATCCCCATAATTCTCTGATACCCACACACCCGTGCCTGTATACTGAATTAAAGTTGGAATAAATGGATCAATCCTATAATGTGGTTAGTTAACCATGAAATAAGGTGAAACTCTCCTAAATGTTTAGATGGTTAGCAACATAACAGGATAGTCAAGAAAGACAGGATGCAGTCAAGAAAATTACATCACTCAAAACTCGGTTGTATAGCTTGCAGCAAGTACCGTAAGTACTGTTATTACCCAAATAGGAGTAGAGCTGGTAATTTAGTAAAAATGGGGAAATAAAGCTATTACAACAGCCGCGCAGTGTACTTGAGGAATATTTCACAATCGGTTCAAGTATTGGAGTGTCAGATCTCTGTTGGAGTGAAAACTAAAAGTTCTGAGTCCTTGGATTTCTGGCAGTATCCCCCTAGTGTTACTGTTTTTCCCTGGAAAGTGATTCTGACCTAAGACAAGAGGCTTTGTGATGGCCTTGTAGTTCACCTGTGAAAATAAAAGACCAAATTTCAATTATGCTACCAATATGATCTGAATTCCTGTTATCCATATTATTTCCTCAAAGCATTACTTAGCTTCAGCAACAAGATACTGAATCCCCATCTTAGCCTGACTAGTCAGGACATAACACCTGTGGATATATTATTATTTGTACTACCGTAGTGCCTACGAACCTTAGTTGTAGGACCAGGACCCCTTTGTGTTAAAACAAATAATACAAAAAAGACAGTCCCTGCCCCGAAGAGAATTAAGGCCTTGTGTACATGGAGGGGTTAGTTTGCACTGCATTGACACTAGTTGGCGTGCAATATGTAAGCCATACGAATAACCTGCACACAGGTCAACAGACTTGGGCTCATGTTACTGTGATTAAAAATAGCTGTGTAGATGTTGCAACTTGGGCTTTGGAGCCTAGCGAGGGGGATAAGCTTCAGAGTCCAAGCTCCAGCCCCAGCATCCGCATAGCTATTTTTAGTGAGGTAGCACAAGTCCTATCAGCCTGAGTCTGTTGACCTGGGCTTGGAGACTCACTGCCGCTTGCTGTGTAGACATATCCATTGGATACATGGCGCGGGCTTGACGTGTACTAAGTGTGTTGTATTCTCTGATGTTATCCTTTGGTCCTTTTTGCTTTGCTGCTGAGCTGTGTATGTTCTCGGATTTTTCTCACTGCGTGTTGTGAGATGCTTAGTGGAAGCCAGTGGAATTCTGGGACGTGGTCAAATTTTAAAAAAATCCCATGATTCCTCTCTCTCCGTCCCTTGATTCCTCCCTGTTTATGAAAAAAGCTTTTCCTTTTTAAGCTGTTGCAGTTCTTCATGAAAACAGCCTTAACATTTTCTTTCTTATAACCCCTGGATTCTGGGAGAGTTGTTGCTTTCTTATGTTAACTGGTCCCTGCATCATCTCTCTTGATATGAGAGGTGTAAGCACAGATTCTTCAAGAGTGAAAGACAGAACTGGATTAGAACAGACAGCCCACTAAAATGAAGTGGGATCTTTCTGGGAGTGTGATGAATAAGTCATAAATCACCCCTGCGCACCTTTGTTTTATCTATAAATAAGGTTTGCAAAATAAACCTGGCCTTTCTCCTAGTGAAAATGGAATAATCGATTGCCTGAGGCAGTGATATTTTCCAAAACATCCCCTTAGGATCCTCTGTTACTGGAGCTCATCCACATTTGCTAAGTAGACATTTTAAATGCATCTCTCTAATTTGCAGGGTACAAATCAGATACCAAATAATGATCCATCCCCTTCTGAAAACAGCTAGGAAAATAGGTCGGCCTTGAAAGCCAGCTGTCTCTTAGAGCAGTGGTGGGAGTGAATTCCAGATTCAAGGTCCCTTCATTGAGAATGGTTTGCCAGTAGCCCTTTCATGTTTAATTCTGCCCATTGTTAGCTTGAGAGCCTCAGCTAACCTCAGTGGCCATGTTATCATGCAAAGGGAGAGATGACCTCTAAAGGAATGTGCTTCCCAGGATGGGTAAACAAACATGCTAGCTTTGCTCAACCTAGGGCACTAAAAATAGCAGTGTGGCTGGGGTGGCACAGGCAGCTTCCTTGGGCTAGCTGCAGGAGTCTGAATCTGCCCAGCCCCCTGAGTATGTAGGCGGGTGGCTAGCTCAAGCAATGGTCTGTGCCACCTTGGCCATACTGCTGTTTTTAGCAAGCTGCCTCAAGCACAGCTAGTGTGTGTTTGTCTACCCAAGCTGGGAGGTATGCTCCCAGTTGCTGTGTAGATTATACACTAAGAGCCAGTTCACTCTGGAACATAGGGGTCGCCTGCTTCCTGGCAGTAACTTGGCTGTGTAAGAGGACAGCTGCATTTTGCACTAGCTGATGTTTCCAAATAGAATGCAGTGTGGTAATCCAGGTCCATGTTCTTCATTGCTTTGTGAAGCAGGTATAGGAGGAGATTCCAAGGACTGTCTGATATTCAGTTTGCCAGTTGATTGAAAGCCCCTCCTCTCTTTTGGGGGGTGGGGGAGGAATTGGGTAAGAAAACATATAAACATGTTTAAAATTTAGCAGCTGAGATTGTGACTGGCAAAGATTAGAGCAGGGTCAGCAACGTTCGGCATGTGGCTCGCCAGGGTAAGCACCCTGGCGAGCTGCGTGCCAACGTTGCTGACCCCTGGACTAGAGCAAGGGGAAGATCACCCAGGACTTCTCATTGTATCATCTCCACTTCTTTTATTCTCCTTGAATATGTTCGGTAATGCAACACAATTGTTGTTGATTATTTTTAAAATCTGACATACTGTTGTGTGTATGTGTCTATAAACAACCTAACAATGCCACCTTCATAATCTGATTGCTTCGTAGTAGCCTAAATCTCTTAGTCTAATGACTGAAAAGTGCAAAAATCTTCGGTGAGCTACGCATGTGGAAACTCTCAGCAGTCAATCATGAGTGTGGCACCATAAAGAAAGAAGTAGGTGAGAAGGATGAAAAGACCCACAAGGAAAACACTTTTTTTTCTGTCTGGCTCTTATTTTTGTATGCCTACTAGAGAAAGGAGAGATTCAAAGCTTAAGCAATCACTAATTTCTCCTAGAAAACTTTGCAGGATTTTCATTTGAGTCAGTTCTGCGTCTGTGGTGTTATCACTGTCTGGTGGGTTTCTTCCCTTCTCTATTATTAATAAAGTCATCAGTGCAGCTAAGTGATCATAGGGAGAGTATTACCCTTCCTTAAAATGTTCTGATAATAGCCAGGTGGCTCAGCATGTGAAGATGTAAATCAGTGTGCAGAGAGGCAGGACAAAGTGTGGTTTTTATTAGAAAATGGATGTAAATTCCCAGACCCAACTAACATAAAAGGAAAAAAAGTTGTTTTGTGAGCATTTTGCAATCCTTGATCTAAAATACATAAGTGATGAGGTCTGTGCTGTTTCCCAATGAGATGCTTTCAGTAGTGCCTCTGAGATGGGTACTCTTCTAGGTATCTGTACTTGAGTACATGCTTAATTTTAAATACGTGGGTAATCCCATTCCTATTTAGCAAAGGATTTAAGTGTGGGCTTAAAGGTAGGCATATGTTTAAATACTTTGCTGAATAAGGGCTTTAACTGTGGTCAGGGTAGAAGCTGAAGACATTCTCTTCCCCTCTCTCATCTCCAAATATAACAACAACAATAACAAAAAGGAGGATAGGTAACTTGACGTTTTCATTTATTTTCATGGCTAGGTAGTTTTATTAAACTTAACCTATTCCTAGCAGGAAAACTGCCTACTATGTAAATGCACTCCCAGAATTACCATTTATACGCATGTACTGATGTAAGTGCCTGGCTTCATATCAGCTCCAGGTTTGTGGCTGTTATATGTAAGCAGGTACTTCTTCTCTGACAGGCTGAATTATCTTTGCCTACATGCTTGTCCTCAGCCAGATGTGAACTGATAACTTCGAGATGAAAGGTGCCATGTTCTCCTAAGGTTGTCTCTTATTGATCCTTCAACTAGGAGGAATGATGGTGGCAGAGTGAGATGCATAAATATTAAGCACGTTGACAGGAGTATACAGAGCATCTCAATTACCAATGGCTAAGAGCGACCATAATTGGAAAAGAGTGGGGGTTGCTTTGAGACTCGTGCCCTTCTCCAAAGCTCATGAAATGCTTCCTCCTTCTGATAAGAATATCAAATTTCTTTCCCTCCCAGTGTTGTCTTCTTTCACTAGACGACTACTGATTTTCTTTCCCTTTCCTAAAGTTTTCTCAGTAGATTTGATATTACAGGAACACTGTCCAGTTTTAAAAAAAATACTAAAAAGTAATTGTCTCTTTGTATTAATATCACCTTATATTATTAAATTCAAAAGAATTTTTAAAATCTAAAATCTTATTCTGGATGAAACCATGCAGAGGCATTTGGTAGAGTTTACCATAATGTCAGACTGGCTGATGAGTTGAGTATTAAACTGAGCTGACGTAAATGTCCATATATTAAGTGGATATGCACCACAATTAGGAGAGGATCAAAAGATAAAAGTGGAGTTTTTGTATCAGTTGTTGTGCCTTACTGGAAACATATTACCCAATGAGAAGATAATTATCAAGCAGATCTAAGTACACATGTTATAACCGCAAAGACTGGGTATGAAACAGTCCATGAAAGGCACGGCATTGGAACCAGAAACTCCAAGAGGGAATTGGCCCTACAGACTTGTCTGGTGATTGCTAACACACGCTTTCAGAAGAGGGAAAGTAACATTATAAGGTATGCCAGTGACAGACACAAGTCCCAAATTGATTTCTTGTTGACAAGAAGCAGCAATAGCTCATGAATAATCAATTGTAAGGTAATACCTGGCAAGTGCACTGTGAACCAGCACAGACTTATTACGGACTTCAGAATGCAGAGATCTCAGAAACATCTGAACTGTTGGGCACTGGGAAAGGCCGAAGTGGTGGAAACTTAAAGATGGGAATGAAAAAAATCTTTGAACAAGCAGTAATATATAGGCTTTCAGACTACACACAGGGATGTGTGGAAGATAACTGGGTACAAACTAAAGTTAATATTGCTGGACATGGCACAAGGAGTCCTCGGAGTGATGGAATCAGTGCCGAAAAGGATAAGAAGGAACACTTTTTGTGATGGAATCATCAAAATAAAGAATCCGTTGAAAAGAAAAAGGTAACCTTTAAAAAACAGCAGGCCAGTGGCTTGAACGGTGATGAGATGGTGTATATGAAGGCGAAAAAGGAAGCTAAAAGAAATGTTATGACAAATAACATTTAGGCTTGTGATAACTGACTACGAGGATACGAGGGAGAAAAGACAATCTGCAGACTCATTAAGGCCAGAGAGAAAATGATGAGGGATGTGAACCAGTTTGTGTATATTAGAAATGAACATGGTATATTGCAGACAAATGGTGAATCAATCAATAAAGTCTGGGGTGATTATTTTGAAAGAGTGATGAAGGGAGGGACTAAGAACACATAGGCCAAACTTGAGCATGAAAGATTACATGCAGGAGGAAGAGGCTTGAGAGGCACATAGGAGAATGAAAAAGGAGAAAGCTTGGCCAGAAGAAGTATTGGTGGATGGACTGAAGTCATTGGGAAGGGAAGGTGTCCTGTATTTTACAAGTCTGTTGAATTATATTCTAAGAAAGAGGGAAATGTCTAATGAAAGGCGTAAAAGCTTCATGGTGCCCATTTTTAAAGATGAAGGAGATATTACACGGTTTGCTAATTATTACTCAATTTAGCTGACATCACATGCTTTGAAAGTATGGGAGAAGATTATTGAAAAGTATTTGCATGGAACAGTTAAAATTTGGGAGGGTCAATATGGACTTAGGCCAGGAAGAAATCAAATTGATGCCATATTTGCTCTACAAATCCTCATGGAGAAGTTCAGCAAAAAGAGATGGCAACTGGGCATAGTCTTTGTGGTCTTAGAGAAGGCATATGATCATGTACCAAGATAATTGGAGTTTGTGATGGACAGGTGTGCTAGAAGGGTATATTCATTTTATCTGGGTTAGGTTTGATGGCATGACTACCGTAGTCCAAACCAAATGGGGCTACGCAGAGAATTTCCAGTAAATGTTGTCCTGCACCAGGAGTCAGCGTTTGTTGTTTACAGTTGTCTTAGATGTGCTAAGTGAGAGTGTACAAAGGGAGCCACGTTGGAAATCCTGTTTGTTGATGGCTTAGTGGCATGCACAAAACATTGTTTTGGACATTGACAGCACAGTTTTGAGTAGGCAGCACTTAGAGTGAATGTTGATAAGATTGAGGCTGTGCTGACTGCAGGAGGAGGACCTACCCCCTAAAGATATTACAGGCAGAGAGCTTAGAAGAGTGACAAAATTTAAATACCTAAGATTAGTGGTTGTTGACAGTGGTGTCCTCCTGAGTGATGCTCGGCATTGTACCAAAGCTACGTGGTGCAATTGCAGGAGCTGACCCTCTCCTTAATAAAAATATGGCAATAAAGTTAAAGGCTAGAGTGCATAAAACTGTAATTTGGCTCCTCCTAACATATGGGACAAAGACTTGGCCAGCCACAAAAAAAGAAATCCGTATGCTCCCCACTTTGGGGATGAAGATGTTGGGATGGTCAAATGGTTGGACAAAAAGAAATGAGATTGTGAGGGGCCTAATACAGGTTGCCCCAATTGAAGACAAGGCTACGTTGGTAAGGGCACCTCTAGTGGAGACCTGAGAGTTATATTGGTAGGATGGCCATTGCAATGATTGTGGATAGAAGACATTCAAGGGGGAAACCAAAGACTCAGTATGTGAGCTGGATATTACTGGGCCTTAGAGAGACCAATTTGCATGACAGCCAGGTGTACTATCATGAGTTTTGGAAGAGGGCTATAAAAGACCCCAAATAGAGACATGGCAAGAAAGAATAAGAATATACTTTTAACCCTTTTTGCTGTTTGTTTCCTATTTTGCACTTCACTTAGCTTGGGCAGACTGATCAGTCCAACTTTTAGTCATAGTTTTTCTTCCTAGCCAGTAAAACTTTCCTGGTCTTGTGCCCTAATACAATGCTGGAGTATTTGTGTTTGCAACACTACACAGTAATTTTTTTTTAAGTTGCAATTTAAAAAAGTGGAGTCATGGAAACATTTATATATGATCAGAGGTTTAAAAAAACAAACCAAAAAATCATCATCATTATCATGATTTGGGCTTGAGTCTCCTCTGTCTCATATCTTTTATCTGAAGCAGAGCTCTGCCGGGCTCAAAAGCTTCTCTCTCACCAACAGAAATTGGCCCAATAAAAGATATGACCTTGCCCGCCTTGTCTCTCTTGTATCTTTAGCTGTCATTTACGACTGTGTAAAGTTAGTGCAGCGTGGTTATATAACACTGCTAAATCAGGGTAGTAGCATTTTATGGCATTTTGCGCTCCATTTGCACAGGTATATATGATGACACAAGGTGCAAAACAGTGGAGAATATGTCGAAAGGCTTTTACAAACTGAATTTTCGGCTTAATTTGACCTGGAAATGCTCCTTTAATAGATTTGTGAGTGTTTAGGTGCTTATTTCTATAGTAGCAGTATTGATGGTGCCCTCAAAGCCCCGTAATTGTAGGTGATGGCTGGCTTTTTGCCATTGTGACACCTAGAATGTAGAGGTTACACAGACAGTGGTTAATTGGGGTATTAATTTCATTGTTCTCTAGAAGAGAGAGAATGATTAATTAATTAGGCAGATAGCTTGAATCCACAGAATGTTCAGCATCAGAAAGTAACATATTTTTAAAATATATTTTTATTAAATATACTGTTTGCAAGAGGCGCCAGATTGACAAATCTGGAACATGACATCTCCTTTGTCACAGCCCTAACCTAGTGGGGGTGTGGTCTCTCTGGCCCATTCATTCTTTAGTATTTGTGCTGAGCGTGCTAACAAGAGGGCTAATTATAGGAAGTTGTTTTTGTGAGGTGTGTAGCTGTCTGCTAGAAACTTGATGCAGAGTCCTATCTTATTCCATATGGGTCACTGAAGGGCTTTCATTTGGGAACATCTTTTTGTCCCTACTAGACTGAGCTGATTCAGAGTAACCATTTTAAAGCATTCACATTGAGGGAGGCACCAGGATCGTAAGAAAAATGGGAAGAGTGGGGGAAATGATGTCCCCCCCTTGTTTGCACTCAAACCTTGCCTCTCCCCAAACTTCCAGTCTACTCCTTGCCCTGAACCCCTATGTTTGCAACTAACATAGCACCTCAGCTTCTCAGCATTTCTTCCAGTTAATGGATAAACATTACGTCAAACCCAATTATGGCTCGGAAACTATCCTGTTAAAATGTAATGCACAACAGACGAAACCTGGTGTCCTATCGGGTAGCTCATATTCCCTTGTGTCCTATTGGATAGATATATCCCCTTGAATGCCCACTCTCACTCAGATGTTTAATAGCTTTGATTGCCACCCTCTCTTTCGGTTTTCATATTGTACTAGAATTTATACAGGCTATGATAGTGCTTTCAGTGTCGTTTGATTTATTGTGCAAAACTTCCTTATTTTAAGCTGGTAACACAGTTACCTATTACCCTCTGAATATTTATCTGTTATAGAGTTAATAAGATTTTTTGGGTTTTGGGTATGGAATAACTTAGGAACAGGCATTCCAGTGTACCATCAAAGTTTTTCTGCATAGGATTCCATTTAGTCCAGCAAAAGGCTACCTTGTAGATAGAAAACCAGTTTGTTACAGGTTCTTAACCAATATACAAGAAGAGCAGTTCTTTCGAGTGCTTGCTCATGTCCATTCCATATTAGGTGTGTGAGCTTGCCACATGCACCGGAGCTGGAAGTTTTTCCCTCAGCAGTATCCATAGGGGACTGGCTCTGGCGCCCCCTGGAGCGGTGCACACGTGCCACGGTATAAGGGGTGCCGCCGGCTCCCCCCACCCTCAGTTCCTTCTTGCCGCAAGTAGCGGTGCTGGAACGTCGTCTGCTTCGGCTAGCATTGTCTCGTTCTCTGTTCGTAGAACTTGTAGTATAGTTGTAGATAATCGTTGTTACAGTTAGTTACCCTTAGTAGTAGTTCTTGAAGTTCTCGTAGTCCCAAACGGGACTCAGCCGGGGGACAGGGCATGCCCTAGTCCCCAAACTTTAAGCTCTGCGATCGCTGCAAATGGCCTATGCCCATTAGCGATCCAAATAACTGCTGCCTAAGGTGCTTCGGCGAGGGACACATAAGCGACAAGTGTTGTATCTGCAAGTCCTTCAAACCTAAGATAAAGAAGTAGCGCAATATCCCTCTAAAAGCACTCCTAATGGAGTTGACACTCACTCCAGCACCAGAGCAGCGGTCTGACTCCGCACCGAACACCGTGGCCTCCGTGCGCAGTGCTCTGCCAGTGCCGTCCACAAGCCAGCACTAGTCTCCCTCCATGGCTCCAGTCAAGAAGCCGAAAAAGACTGTGAGAGGAAGATCTCCTACTTCCCGCAAGGAAAGGAGAGGGCTGGGGGCGAGCAAGAGTAAGAATAAGATATAGTTGAAGGGGTGGCTTACAGGCAAAATGCAGCCTTCCACAGAGTTCTAACATAGCCTGTAATCATGCGCATGTTCATTATGTAGCTGTGTCCTGCAGAGACAACATGTCCCATTATGCAACGCTCATCTTGACCAGAGAAACTTTTGTTTGGATACAGGTAGAACATTGCATGCTGAGGCAGTTTCCATTGGCCACACCTGTGTATTAAAGATGAGGGTGGGTGAATCTGCTCCACTTTATCCTAAATACTTGCAGCTCCCTGACTTACCCTAAGTTTCCAATGAGACCATCAGCGATGCAAAATTCAGCCATCCCTTTTCTTCACTAATTACCTTTAATGGGCTATTTTGGTTCCTTAAGTAATGTTGAGTGCTACAGTATTGGATCTCTAGAGGTGAATGCCAAGAGGAACCCATCTTTTTGAATTCAAGATAGTTGGTGTGAATATAAACCAAAAGGAAGAATTAATTTAATAACAGGCAATTATGTCTTATGGAATTTATAGTATGTGAACTGCTTTGCCTGCAAGTATATATAATATCAGTGTTGCTGTTTTGATTTCTTATTTTACAGCCCGCATTGAAGCCTGAAAAATGCTTGGTTTAAAAGAGTGTAGTCCCTTTGTGGGAAGAAGTATAGTTTGAATTGCACTGAGAATAATTTTTCATACTATCTGAGGATATGAAAATCTGTGAACATTTATTAAAGAAGGGATGCAAATTAAACCACCTTTCTGACAGGAATTTTATATTGTCTGGTATTTGATCGGTGGTCTGAACATTTCCCAAATTACAGTGTAAGGCATTTTGAAACCATTTGTTGAACATTTCACCTTTTACTGGGGAGCGCTGGTTACACAATCCAGAATTATTAGTGTCCTAATCTTCTACCCTGCTTCTGTTCGCTTCCATATGCAGTATGGTAAGGAATTAGTCACTATTACACAAGTAAATTTGTAACTCTTTGTTGCCACCTCAGAAAGCATTCAAATTAGCGAGTGCCCATATTCTTACGGCACTAACAAATGTATTCGTTGCTGCTTTCCTGCATATTTCTGGAGGCACCTAAAATGTGAAAATCTCTCCCTCGTACTCAAACTCTCACATACCCACACCCACACAGAGTCAGGTGTGGTAGTTGGTGAAAAGTTAATCACCTGAGCGTGTTGCTGTAGATCCCATAACCCAGTGTTTCCCAAACGTGGGCCGCCGCTTGTGTAGGGAAAGCCCCTGGCCGGCCGGGCCGGTTTTGTTTACCTGCCGGGTCCGCAGGTTCGGCCGATCGCGGCTCCCACTGGCTGCAGTTCGCTGCTCCAGGCCAATGGGAGTGGCTGGAAGCAGCGCTGGCCAAGGGACGTACTGGCCGCCACTTCCCGCCGCCCCCATTGGCCTGGAGCAGCGAACCGCGGTCAGTGGGAGCCGCGATCGGCTGAACCTGTGGACGCGGCAGGTAAACAAACCGTCCAGTGGCTTTCCCTACACAAGCGGCGGCCCAAGTTTGGGAAACACTGCCTTAACCCATACAACTTATTTGAAAATGTCACTGGTGAGTATTAAAGTTCTGTTTTATTGTATTCTGAGAGGCTATATTTCCAGATTACTTTGCATTGCCTCTGCACAATGGTAGTGAATACCATTTCAGCTCTGAGGTCATTGTGTCCTCTCAGAAGCGAGTATTTGCAAGAATAAGGTAACACAGAAACTATGGTTCTTACCATTAAAAGTTATTTAGCCAGAGCAACCACATAATAGAATTCCCTTCTAGGACTAGGGAAGTACTCTGGGATCTGATATACCACTGTGGTAACTTTGGGGAAATGTTGACTTTTTAATGGCAACCCTGTCATCGGTGTCATTAAATTTCAATAGTGAAGGATCTAACTGTGACCTTTATTGAAGTTGTTTGCACTGTTCTGTCACAGAGCACTCACTAAAATCTGAATAGATTGTCTAGTACGGGGGTGGGCAAACTTTTTGGCCCGAGAGCCACATCGGGGTTCCGAAACTGTATGGAGGGCCAGGTAGGGAAGGCTGTGCCTCCCCAAACAGCCTGGTCCCCGCCCCCATCCGCCCCCTCCCACTTCCTGCCCCCTGCCTACTCCCCTCAGAACCCCCAACTCATCCAACCCCCGCAGCTTCTTGTCCCCCTGACCGCCCCCTCCTGGGACTCCCCGCCCCTAACTGCTCCCCCCGGGACCCCACCTGCATCCAACCCCCCCTGCTCTCTGTCCCCTCACTGCCCCGACCCCTATCCACACCCCCGCACCCTGACAGGACTCCATATGATTTTCAGACCTGTGCAAATCAGTATCCGAAACTTTGCACTTAGGACCTCAGAGTCCAATTGCAAATGCATCTCTCTGTTTTTGAAGCACATTTTGTTTTCCTCTTTTCATTCTTCTTCCCTCTTTTTAAAAATATCTCATCAGTAGTTGCAGGAAGTTCTAAGACTTGCTGTATAGCTGCAGATTTCTATCTCTTTCCGTTGCAAGATAGTGACGCAGAGCCATCCTATTTGCTCTGCTGTGTTAAATCTGTTATTTTGTTTCTGAAGTGCTCTTCACCAGGGAAGAGCAAATGATCTACTTGGGCAGCCTTTGGACATGAAAATATATTGTGCTGTTTTACATTTCAAATGTACTAACTGCACTAGGGTGTGACCAGTCTGATTAGTTTCTTGGATTCAGTACGTCATGGTCATGGCCTGAATTACTTTGGTGGTAGCAATGATTTGGGTTAATTGCTTTAGCTGTCACTCCTTTTTGGGCTTGCATCCTAATCTGAGATGTTTCTGTAGCTGCAGGATGGCCTGGTAAACATTTTTCCTGCTTAGGTGCAAACACTGTTCATCCCTAAAGAAACAAATTTCTTCCCTCTAGGAATATTTTTTTCTGACTAGGATTTTGGACAAACCAAAACAGGGACTGAGAGCAGAGAATTCATCCCAGTTTTTATCCTAGAACTTTATTCAGTGCTGTGTGGATACTCTCACAGCGTAGATCTGATCAACAGGGATCCTAGTTTTCCATGATAAAAAAAAAAACACAAAATTCTCTGATTAAAAAAACATAAAAATCCATAGCCACCATATTCAGTTGAACACAATGTTTTATTGATCTACTTACAATTTTTTAACAAGTTCAAAGCCTACCAGTGCCATCAATCATTATAATAAAATAAAATAAATTGCCATTTGTATCTACAGCCTTGCTCCTACAGTACTGAACAGCACATTACCGTCAATGTGAAATTTGTCCTTGCCAAACTCAGTGACACCGTCTTTAGGAGTGATTTATAAGGTTTTCGGCATCTTTCGTAACTTTAATTACTCATATCTGGAGGCTGAAGTAAAATTTGAGATGCATTAAAACACTAACCCCTGTACACCGTTGAATAAATTTTATACCCCAGAAATGGTTTATTAGAGTATGTTTAGCTATGTAAATTTAAAGCACATTCAAATATCCACCACAGGTGGAGAAGGTTATGCACATTGAATGAGTGACACTGGTACTTTCAGTAAAATTTAGTTAATAGTTAATATACGTTTTTATTTTTTCACAAAATGTAAAAACTAAAGATTCTGTATAAAAATGAAAATTCCAAGTTGAGGAATTCCAAGATGAGGAAGAGACTAGCACAGTAAATTTAAACTTTTCCCCCCATTGCTAGTGTTGTCTGCTTTATAGTTACACACTGAGTGGAAAGAGGGGATTATGTTTTTATATGAAGCAATATGCCAGACAAAAAATGAGCTTTCAAAGTTAAGTTGGTTTCCCAGGAAGTCTCTAGGGAGGAAAGGTGTGCAAATATACACTATCTGGTTGCAAGAAACCAGCCTTTTGAAGCTTTGCCCTGGCGGGAGGGGGAACCTTTGTAATTTGATCACCTGTTACGTGAGGGCAAGATCAGAGGCCCAAACTATATAAAAAGTGACTCTCCGATTCATAGGCATTCTGGTTCTGAGCAAAAGGTTTTATGAACTTGTGACCACAGAAAAATCCCTTTAGTGGGATTGAAGGACTGACTCCTCCCAGAGCCCTTGTCAGAGTTGGGGTGATCTCCGATAAGCTTCTTAGCATGTGCATAGGTTTTGGGTTTTGTTTTTTTTCTTCCTTTCTCTGTAATGCTTTCACCTTGAGAATAAATTTGCTTGCTTAAGAAAAGCTATGGGTACCTTATGCCTATGGGCAGTTACTCTGTTTATAGCCTCTGAGGAGAAAGCAAAGCAGGCCTGCTTAGGCAGTCTGACTTGCTGGGGAACTCGCAGCCTGGAAAAACCCCAGTCAGCAGGGAGTGAGATGCAAGTCTCTGCTCAAGAGAGGGACAGCTGCGGAGCTGGAAGCCTAAGAATGGGTGCCTTTGCTGGACTATAAAGGGGAACTACAAGTGCAGTTGCCCTGAACCAGGGGCGACTCTATGTATTTTGCCACCCCAAGCACAGTAGTCAGGCAGCCTTTGGCGACATGCCTGCGGGAGGTCCGCTGGTAACACGGATTTGGCGTCATGCCTGCGGGAGGTCCGCCGGTCCCGCGCCTTCTGCGTGCCCGCCGCCGAATTGCCGCGGGACCGGCGGACCTCCCGCAGGCATGCCGCCCAAGGCAGCCTGACTGCCACCCTCACGGCGACCGGCAGGCCGCCCCCCGCGGCTTGCCGCCCCAGGCACGCGCTTGGTGCGCTGGTGCCTGGAGCCGCCCCTGCCCTGAACTGTGGCAATGCCTCCCTCTGGGCTGAAGACTCATCTCACGGTCCTCAATGGGACAACTCGTGGAGTAAGGGTGGTAGATGCAGGCCATCAGTTATATCTTTGTTTCATCTGGGCATGGTACAGATGACTTCTTATTGCATATTGAGCCAATAGTCCCCTGCGACTGCTTGGATGTGAGACGTAATTTGCTACTTAACAAGGTTTACGCACCATTATAGAAATGTTCAGTTTAACACTCAGCATGAAATTTGTATATGAAAGACATTTTTTTCTTTGTATGTGGAAGTAATTTGAATAAATCTGGCATACTTCTGTGTGGGTGGTGAATTTCATTAGAGGCAAACAGGTAGGCGTAGTTACTCTGTAATTCATTTCTGAATTTTGATGTTTGTGAAGTCATTCATAATCCTGAATTCTGCAGATTGCTTTGTGGATGCCTGTTTGAAGATGCTTGCAAATATACTTGAAGCTGATGGGAAATTGACAAAGGCTGCTGCGCTTAGTTCTCTTTAATCTCGCTGATGTTGCTCTCATGAATTGGTGACTGGGCTTTTCACCATGACTGCTTCATTGTGTTCCGAAAGCTGCTCTAAGTACAGTGATTTCTCATATATGACAGCTGAAAAGAAAAATAGCTCAGACAGAAATGTCTGTGTTTCCTTGATAAAGAAGGGCCATTTATTCAGTTAACTGAGCTATTAAAAGCATAAAATAACTTGGATTGCAGGGGTTTGATGGTTGGTTTTACAGAAGTTGAAACAGCCGTTTATAATAGAAAACCGTACATTACCTTCTCTTTCTTTATTGAAATATTGATTCTGGTTCTGAATAAATCAGGAGCAATTCCATTGAAGTCAATTGAGGTACACTGTGGAGACAGGGAGGAGAATCAGGTCCATTTAGACTGGGCTTGATTTGGATGCATCATAGATTAATTTGAAGTGAGTCATAGAAATTAGAAAAAATCTGTTAGGGCAGCTAGTCCATCAGCCACTGTCAGTACAGGATTGTTCTTTGCAATATATATATATCGTGTATAAAACTGTCTCAGGGTAGCCCCACCCGACCATGCCCACTATCTACTGCCAATGTTCATAGAGATCCATTTCTTCAATACTGCTCCACGTCAAAGATGTAGGTGTTTCTTTTAAATTGCATGGTAACTTATATAACAGTATCCAGTGGACTTGCTTTCCTCGAGTAATTTCCTTGGGTACTCATTAACCTGATAAAAGGGTTACTGTTTTTATCCTAAGGACTCAAAGTGGCATGTGTTCGTAAACGTACCTGTAATTTTATGAGGCCTAATGGACATATTTCTCAATGGAGTGTGTTAGTTCTAGTATTTGAAATCCTTCATCGTTTAGGGCTCAACCATAGCTTTGCCATGCAGCTGACGTATGAAGTAGTTTGTAATTTCACTGCCCCCGAAGAAACTTGGGAATCAGAATGTGGCTCAGGCCTTGTCTTCACTAGGGAAGAAGGGTGTGGTGTTAACTTCAGTTAACTAAGGGTATGTCTACATTAAAAACTTAAGTCAATTTACAGCCACCACAATAATTTCTGTGATGGTGCATGTCCACACTACCCTCCATGAGTCAGTGATGTGTGTCCTCACCAGGAGCGCTTCCACTGACCTAAGTCGTTGCAGTAGGGCACTTACATCAGTGGGACAAGACTGTTGTGTAGACACTGACATAATGAGGTCGACGTAAGTTACCTTATGTCGACCTGACTGTGTAGTGTAGGCCAGGCCTAATACAAGATAAAATCCTTATGAAGTTAAAGCAGTTCGTAGTTTTTTCATGAGTTAGCAGGTTGAGGCACACCCTAAGCTCCACCACAGCCTTGAACTTCACCTGATAACTTGTGTGAGAACTACAAATGGCCTTGTCTCTTCTAGGATTTAAACTTGTGCTACTGACTCAGCTTAACTACACATCTTTTTTCCGAGTGAAGAAAACTGCCTCAGCTGCCCACCTCCCAGTCCCGCTGGCACACTTGCTCGGACAGAGACGTACCCTGCAGAGCCGTATACCTGGCACATCATATGTCTCCAGCACATCAGTGCAGCTGGCCTAGATGGCACACAATGTGACGAAGTCAAGGCTCCCCTCCTGCTTGTCCACTCCCACCCACATGCGCCAAAGGGGAAAGTATCAGCCCCACAGTGGCTGTTTTCTCTATTGTGAAAGTGATACGATTACCCCTAGGATGATTAGCCAGCATGGCCACCATATGCCACTGTGACAAGATGAGCCAGAATCTGGCCATTAGTGGAAAGTGCTTCTCGCTGACAGGCCAATGTCTCATCAGTTCCCGGAACTCATTTCTGGTTCAAAATGAAACTTGACAGAGGGCAAAAAACCCCAAAGTGAACTGCAGACTAAGGCCTCGATCCTACAAGTGTACCCATGCTTAACTCTAATGCTTAACTTTAAGCATGTGGGTAGTCCCATTGAGGTTACTGAGACTAATCACATGACTAAAACTAAGCACTTGTATAAGTGTTTGTGGGATCAAGGCTAGCTGTTTAACCAGGGTTCTTACTTTCTAGAACAGCAGCCTGTAGGCTGCTGGCCTGTCTCTCCAGCCCAGGAAAGGGTGACATCATGTGCAGATTCTGATTCAGTCCTGTTTCCTCAGGGCTTCTGCTTTGGTTCTTACATGTAAAACTAGTACAGTACCTCCATTGTCCCTTCCCCTGAACCTTGAGTCTCCTGCAGGGAGCTAGTCCCTACAGGTTTCTGCTCTACTGGCTGTTTGCCTGAGAGCGTCACCCTGCTCCAGGGCCTGCCAGTGGAGCCAGCCTGCTTCCTGTAGTTCTTCCCCTTTGACTTAGGGGCTTCCTGCCAGAGCCTCCCTGCTCCTGACATCTCTCTGCCTGACTGGGCTACTTGCTGGGTTTTTATAATCACCTGGGCCCAGATTTTTGGAAGTATTGGCATTGCTGCGGTCAGCATTGCACACCTAACTGATTTACTACAATATATATAAACATTCTCCTACATCACAATGAACAGTAACCACAGTATATGGGAGTCGTTGGCGTGCAATCTTCCTCCATCTTTCAGAGTTTTTACATAGCCTAGCGAAGCGCCCTGTACCGCATTCCATCCAATCAACATCATCATCAGCCCACGCTTGCCATAGGTGCCCCTTGGCACCTTGCATCAGTCCCTGCAAAACTTTCTTTGGCCATCTTCCTCTGTTCATTTGACCCACATGTCCTGCAAACTCAAGTGTTCTTTATCTGATTGTCTTAATAGTCTTGCATCTGAAAAAGTGAGGTTCTTACCCACAAAAGCTTATGCTCCCAATACTTCTGTTAGTCTCAAAGGTGCCACAGGACCCTCTGTTGCTCTTAATAGAGAGTATCACTCCAGTTATGCTGTAAATGTGCGTGATTAAATCCTCGTTAGTCCTGAGTGAGGTATAGGTAATCCCCAGCAATTGCCTGTAGAATTTCAATTCAAAAGCAGAAAGCTTCTTACCATCCTGTTTCCTTAGTGTCCATGTCTTGTTTGCGTATAGCAAGATGCTGAAGGCAAGAAACTGCAGCAGTTTCATTTTACACTTCATGGTAATATGTTTGTTTCTCCAAATGTGTCTGAGTGGGCTAGAGCAGCAGTCATGAGTCCAGTACTATGTCGAATCTCTAAGTCACGGGTAGGCAACCTATGGCAGGCGTGCCAAAGGTGGCATGGGAGCTGATTTTCAGTGGCACTCACACTGCCCGGGTCCTGGCCACTGGACCAGGGGGCTCTGCATTTTAATTTAATTTTAAATGAAGCTTCTTAAACATTTTAAAAACCTTATTTACTTTACATACAACAATAGTTTAGTTATCTATTATAGACTTATAGAAAGAGACCTTCTAAAAACGTTAAAATGTATTACGGGGACGCGAAACCTTAACTTAGAGTGAATAAATGAAGACTCATGTGCCATAGTTGCCTACCCCTGAGTTATAATGACAAAAGTGCAGTGTAGACATAGCCCAAATCTCATTTTAAAAAAAGAGATTTCAGCACCTTGGAGCCAAAATCTCATTGACTGCTCATGGGATTTAGGCTCCTTCAACGTCATTTGAAAATTGGATTTAGGCTCCTAAATCTGTTAGACATTGGAATGCTGAGCACAGTAATGCCTAAATACCTTTAAAAATCTGGGTTCTGATTCCTAACTGGTCAGCCTCAGCTGGAAGGTTGCTGATCTATCACACCTGTGGCTAGGCCCAACTCCCCTTAAAGGGCCAATCACACTCCTACAGCATAGCACCTCAGTATGATTTATCCTTTTAGATTCAAATTCAGTTTATTAATCATAGGCATCACTCAAATGCAAACTTCTGCTAGGCCTGAATTTGGCTTGTAACCTTAATGGAAATTCGACTTGACTCTTTTCTTTCAGTTCCAGTTCTTAAACTGTGCCATTTACTGTGGTATCTGAGCTCATGTTAACTGTTAGAAACATAACAATTTTCCTAACAATTAGGGACAGGAAAAGTTCCATATGGGTGTGCCTCTGTTCTTCTGTCAGTGTAGTCATGCTCTGAAGTTTGTAGTGAAGGTGGCAGTATTTTGACCATTACTGTGTTCATTTTATGTAAATAAGAATGTAAATTAGTTATAACTTTAAAGCTCTGTGCTAGTGGAGACAACGGCATGGTTTTCTTTTTCTTTTTCCTCATAGGATTGACCCTTTTTAAAGATTTTGTTACTGTTAACTGACAAAATGGGAAACTCTATAATTAAATCAATAATCCTATTGTAGAGGGACTTGATATCTCAGGATATTGGTGTCCTAACTTTTATGTAAGAATGGCCATATAAGATCTTCCCCTTTAGGCCAGCCATTCAAATCAAGTCCAGTTCAGTAATGAATGAAAGTTGCTAGGTTTATTGTCTCAGTCCGATCCCTGGAGGAATGTTTCTGTCCTAAAAGTTGTTATGCTGTTTGCCTATTGCCCTACAGTCCTTATCCTATAGATTAGGAGACAGTTCCCACTCTAGGGCTGTCAACCTGGCCACCTTGGTCTGCATTAAATTCACTTTAGAAAGCAGTCACTTTGCCCATCATCACTATTTGCTATAACCTTCTGACAGCTTGGAAACTCCAGGTCGATAAGACTTGGCAGGACTTTTTGGGATGTAGCTTGTCATTGACTCTAACTCTCAACTCCAGTTCATTTCCCTCTGCCAAGATTGGGGAGCGTATGTGTTTCTTGGCCTGACCTTCTAGCCTGCAGAGCAAACCGCCCTGTAGTCTCTTTTGCTTGGGCCATTGACTAGATGAGTATCCAGACCAAGGCATGTGTGTCACTGCATCACAGCGTTTCAGTCTCATTTATGTGTTAACCTGGGTTTGTTTTATTTCAGAGAGGAAGCTGGTGAACCAGACTCTTGGAGCACTTTGTCTCATATAGTGCACTCGGGGGACTACTGTGTGAAATACCACCGTGGGCTGAATGTTTATACGCTAACGGCTGAAGCCAAGGAAGGAACAAATGCCGGCATGGAACATGACATAGAGCAGCTCCAGAAATTCATAGCGAGCCACCAGCACACGGTGAGAAAGGGACAGGGCAATATAGTGAGTGTAAATGTACCTGGGATGCCTGCTGCTGTTATCTTGAGCTTCCAGGTATCTTGTAAGAAACTTTGCACCTAGGCAGTGCTCACATAGGGATTTACAAATGACACTAGACCATCACATCTCGAAGAACCACAGTTACAGTAAGAAACTGTTTCTTAACTTAGATATACCTTATATACTCGTTCATTAGCCCGTTCGTTTATAAGCCAACCCCCCAAGATGGTTAGGTAAAAATAGCAAAAAGTGTATGACCCTTTCATAAGCCGACCCTATATTTCAGGGGTTGGCAAACTTTGGCTCCTGGCCCGTTAGGGTAAGCTGCTAGCGGGCCTGGACGTTCTGTTTACCCGGAGCATCTGCAGGCACGGAGCCCCTCAGTTCCGAGTGTCCGCGGTTTGCCGTTGCCAGCCAATGGCACACCACTTCCTGCAGCTCCCATTGGCTGGGAATGGCAAACCGCGGACACTGGGATCTGCGGGGCTCCGTGCCTGCAAACGCTTCAGGTAAACAAAATGACAACATATTAGATATTTAATTCAATGATTCCATAAAGTTTAAAATCATCAAATTTTGGTGTAGACCCGTTTATAAGCCGGCCCCTGCTCTTTGATGCGTCATTTTTACCAAAAATATTCAGCTTATGAACGAGTATATACGGTAATTAACTAATGCCCAGGGGTATCTTACCTGGGAACTGTCTGCTTTCCTCTGATTTGGGAGTGGGGCTCTACTAAAGGCATTGTTAGAATGAAGGGAAGTTTTCTGCCATCTGGGATGTGGAGCTTGGTCAGGACTCTCTAGGAAGAAGCAAATCCTGCCCTGCACCTCCTTCCTCATGTACTCTGCCTCTCTCTGCTTCCGGATCCTGACTCGTCCCTGCAAGAAGAAGGCGAGTTACATCCTGAGGGCAGAAGAAAATTGCTTGGAGCTCAGGGTAGCTCCCTGCAGGGTGGTTGGGTCAGTGGGTAAGGAGTGTGAGGTGGGTTCTGGTACTGGCTGGGGTTAACAGAGGGCTAGGGAGATGGGAATGTTTTTGTTTGGGAGAAGACAATAATAGATCTGCCAGAAAGCAGCACTCTGGTTGAGGGGAAGGGCCAGAGGAGACGTAGTAAGAGCATTGTATGCTCTTCTTTAGTACCTCAGTGCAGGATTCTGAGGGTGAGTCCTCTCCTGTTAAATGTTGTAGGAATTCATGGTGGGGTTTTCAGAAGCACTTGGCATTGGCCTGATACTGCGCCGATTGAAGCCACTGGGAGCTTGATCATAGGATCTGCAATTAGGTCAAGGCTGAGGTCTTTGGAAAATTCCACCCTCAGAGTTGCCAGGGAGACCCTCTTCAGAGGGTGAAATGCAAAATGGTGGTCAGGATTTTACAGCTGCTGCAGAACCATACAGTTTTCCTTGTGTGTCCACCATTCCTTTCAGATGTCTGTATGTTTTTGTTTAATTCTACCATACTAGGCCTGTTCTACACTAGGAATTTACTTCGGGATAGCTACGTCTCACGGGGATATGAAATATCAAACTCCTGAGAGAAGTACTGTAGCTATACCAACCTAACCCCTGGTGTGGACCAGCACTAGGTCAATGAAAGAATTCTTCTGTTGACCTATCTACCATCTCTCAGGGCAGTGGATTACCTATGCCAATAAGAAAAACCCTCCTGTTGGCATAGGTAGTGTCTACATGAAGAGTTACAGCCCGCAGTGTTGTGTTATTTAAATATTGCTACTCCTTTTTCATGAAGAGATAAAAAGGAGGAGGTCAGAGGAGTATTTTTCATTTTTACTAGTTGAAGTTTTAGCCCACTGATCATTCTGAACAACAGTCCTTGCTGTCGTCTGAATACAGAACGGTAGTAACTCTGGGTTTCAACTGGTGATATTGGTACTGGTGATACAAATGGCAAACCAAAGCGAGTGTTGGGATCACCTCACTTTGCCTCCCCTTACCACCAGATGACAGTAAAATATGTCTAACGTACCAAGCACATTTCTTTTTGATAGTGCAGATGCCTGATGGGTTCATTTTGTCTGACAATGAAATCAGAAAAGCTATGTTTAGATTTTTTTCCAGCCCTGTTTCACTTCAAATCTAATCTGATTTGAATTTGGAAAGCAGCCCTGCAATTACTTCATTTAGGCTCAGCTGAAAGCCAGTTGGCTTCCTTTGGAGAAGGCTCTATTTTTCAGTCTATCAGCAGAGTGACTTCACTGCGAGGATGTGAAGGCTCCCACTCCCCATGTCTTTCAAAACCTTGCTTGTTCCACAACAAGTGTCAGTTTTGTTTGTGTTTTTCTGTATTGGCTGGAAACCAGTAGAGCATTCCCTGTGCTCTGCTGCAGGGTGGAAGCCACCAGACAGCTGACACTCCATTTGAACTTGTTCAGTTGCGCACCCACACAAATGGATCTATCCTGTGTTCTTTCTTCCTGTAGAGCAGTAGTTCCAGCCAATGCCCACTCCCTCCCAATCAGTTATGTGCATTCTAACCCACCACGGAGATTGAACAGCATCGCAAGTTTAGAACTGCATGGTCTGTCATTGTAGTGGCACAGGAGCACCCCTATAGTTAAGGTTGCATCATGACATCTGTTTAAAGGTTAACACTTCTAAGTCCTCTAAAACTGACATGCTTAGTCAATTTTTTTTAAATTTGGTGCGCCTCAGGAGGGTGCTTGGTGGGATTAGAGACCCAAATTTGGAGTCGTATGAGCATGGGCTTCTGGAGATACAAGCCCCCATCCCCCCCAAAAAAATAGCCATCTAAAAAAAAGTTTCTAGGTGGGTTTCTTTGCCCAGAGCTAGGGATTAAACCAGGGGTCAGCAACGTTCGGCATGTGGCTCGCCAGGGTAAGCACCCTGGCGGGCTGGGCCAGTTTTATTTACCTGCTGACGCGGCAGGTTCAGACGATCGCGGCCCCCACTGGCCGCGGTTTGCCATCCCGGGCCAATGGGGGTGGCGAGAAACCGCGGCCAGCACATTGCTCACCCACGCCGCTTCCCACAGCCCCCATTGGCCCGGGATGGCAAACCGCGGCCAGTGGGGGCTGCAATCGGCCAAACCTGCCGCGTCAGCAGGTAAATAAAACTGGCCCGGCCCGCCAGGGTGCTTACCCTGGTGAGCCGCGTGCTGAACGTTGCCGACCCCTGGATTAAACTATTGATGTGATAAAGGTCAAAATGGTCTCAGTCTATTGAGTTTTATCTAGAGTAGTGTATGGCATCCACTGAATCTTTGGGAGACCCACATTGAGAATGGTATTTAAGGAAATGTATATATTTACACTGTGCATGCACCGATATAGAAAAAATGGCTTCAATTCCCATCATTTTATAGGTTTCAAAGCTTGACTCTTGTAAGTGTTCTAAAATCCAAATAGTTAATTGGATAGCTTTGAAATCTGGGGTCCCTCATAGGGGCGCAGGGTAGCATTAGTGATTCAAATTGGGGACCTTTGACCCCAGGGGTTCCTGAGTTACAGCCCCAACTCCAAAAAATTCAGTTTCTTTCTGCTGCCTTGAACTGTTAAACTGAGAGGTACTAAGGCTACAATTATGTCACGGAGGTCACGAAATTCGTCATTTCCAGAGTCGTCCCTGACATTTTCTGCTTCAGCCCTGGGGCTGCGGGGCTAGATTTGTCAGCCAGTGGGGGCACCAGAGCTTTCAGCTGCCAGCCTGGATCTCTGAGCTGTATGTGGGGAGGCCCCCCACAACTCCCAGGCGCCTGTCTGGAGCGCCAAGCCTCCGGAGCTCTGAGCCACAGCAGAGACCCCCGCAGGTCCCAGCTGTTGTGGGCAGCAGGTCGCCTCGGAGCTCTCAGGTGCAAGGGCCCCTGGAGTTCCACGGGTGGCGGATGGCCCCCGGAGCTCCCACCCATGAGGGTTGTGGGGGCCCCCCTGAGTTCAGAGCTGGGGGAGGGGTCCCCATCAACTCCCAGCTGCCAGTCCTGGAGCTCTGAGCCTCCACGGGCAGTGGGGGCCTGCCGCTCGCAGCCACTGTGAGCGTCAGCAGCGGTGGGTGTTGGGGGGCCCTCCCACTCCCTATTTTGTCAGGGTTATTTTTAGTAAAAGTCACGGACAGGTCACGAGGCTTCTGTGAATTTTTGGTTATTGGCTGTGACCTGTCTAAAAATTGCCATGACAAAATCTTAGTCTTACTAATGGCTGATGAATCAGAGACCTCTTGATGGCTGTGAACTCTTCCTGTCATTAACATAACTACCACCTAAGACAAAAGGAGTTTTGAACTGAGTGGCTGGAGGTTGCTACAATTTGTGAGTTATAAGTAGCTATTTGAGTTTGGGAGGTCATGGAATCAAAGTATTTGGGGGGGGGGAATTAGGCATGTGAGTGCTTCTTGGGAAGGGAGGGGCATTGGGGTCAAAAAGTGGGGAAATATGGGGAGAGGAGTGGGGGGTTGCAGTGAGGGGAGGTGGGATTATGGGGAGGGGGATAAATGGTGATGTGGGGAGGGGAGAAAGGTTGGGGGCTCAGGTGAGAGGGGGGTGGCACCCCGAGCTCTGCCAGTGCATCCCAACTGTGCACCCAACCCCGGTACATCTTCCAAAGTCTTTGGGGGAAAATTAGCTATGCAAATATTTCCCGGGAGTGGTGGGCTGAGTGAGGGGAGAGGCATTTGGGACTGTTGTAGCGAGGAGAGGGCGGTTATGAGACGGGGGATAACTGCAAGGGGGGAAAGAGGTTGAGGGACCAGGTGAAGGAGGTTTGTGGGTTAGGGACAGTGGAGGGCTAGTGCAGTGGGAACAGGGCTGTGGGGGTGTGTGGCAGAGGGGAGAATAGGGGTAGGGGTACTTGTCAGTCTCGCATTACCTCCTCCCTTGTGTGTATGTCCAGATCTGGTGGGCTCTCATGCCTCTAGTGGTTCTAAGTCCCCTTTAAGCTGGGCTATGGGGGACCTTGTGCCTCTAGGTGTGTCTGAGTCTCTCATACTGCCACCCATGTGTGGGTCAGGATCTAGGGGGCCCATGTTTGTCTACAGCCCCCCTCCCCATCTTCCTCAGTTGAGCCAAGATCTGAAGTTCCGCCCATTTGAATGGGGAGCTGAGAACAGGCATACTTCATGTATATCATAGGCTCTAAAGAGAGGTGGGAGCATTCACTAAGATGACTGGAGTGTCCACCATGTGTCTCAGAGCTGTTGTTTCAAGTTGTGTTCTCATTCAGCTGAGATGTGATCATGGTACACCTCTCAGAGCCTCCTATGCTTAAGATGGGTATGTAGAGGAGCCCTTTCCCACCGTTGTCCCTCTGTCCTTCCTGTTTAAAGGACGACGCTTCTAAGTGCTCTAAAATCTGCATGCTTGCACAGATATTTTTCTTGACATTTGCTATACTTCGTGGGAGTGCAGAGAGGGGCGAGTGACCCCCATTTAGGGTCCTAGGAACCAATTCTGGAGAGAAAAGCCCCCCCAAAATAATTAGCCATTTTCAAAAAGTTTGTGTGTCTTTTTTTGTTCTGAACTAGAGATTAAACTATTGCTCTGAAGTGGGACAAAATGGTCTCTGTCGATCAGATTGTACCTTAGGTAGTGCATGGCACCTGCTCAGTCTTGCGGGGACCGAAATTGTGAATGGTATTTAAGAACAGGTAAGCTTCTTAGCCAGCTGTGCAGTCTGGAAGGATTACATCAATAAAGAAAGGAGAGAAAAAAAAAAAAAAGGGTTTCTATGCAACCACTTTATGCTTGCCTGGGTAGTTCAAGGGAATTGGCCAACCCCATTACCCCGGTGAATATCCCACCACTGACATTTCTAGTCTGAGCCGTTGTACACCTGAACTATAAAGATTTAATAATGCATATTGCTTGCTACAAGCGGTCTCTGTTATTATGTGGTTTTATTTTATGACTCGGGTTACTGCAAACACAGCAGGATAGTCAGCAGCTGTTGTCACCAAAATGCATGTTCCGTTGGGTAGGGAGGAGCTGGAGACAGAGGACTTGGTGTATGGGAGTGGGATGGGAGAAGGAGCAAGCACAGAGAGATGGGCTGTGCAGGGAATGGGCAATGAGGAAAGGTGGTAGGCAAGCCTTGGATTGTTGGTTTGAGAAAAGTCTGTATTTTACTAGCCCCCAGGGGATGGTGGCAAGTGGCTGCTTCCTGCTTTGGGGGCAGATTAATATGGTGTTTCCAAAGACACAGGGGAGATGTAATCCTCCTACAGGGTGGCAGTTCAGCCCAGAGCCAGTCTCGAAAAGAACTCCATGTGCCATTTTTGGAGATGGATTGTACATTCAAATGCATGTTTACTTAATACTGCAAATTAAATTTAAATCCTGCTCTTTCCTGAGTTTAAATTTAAATCCATTCAAGCAATAGTCTTCAATATAGCCAGTGGCTGGCAAGACTTAAAAGATCAATGTACTGTTCCAGTACATTTTGTAAAGGTGGTTCAAGTGGATAGACACGCAGAGATGGAGGGAGGGGCCGGTCTCATTTTGTATGAACTCGAGTTAATGTTACAGATTTAAGAATGGTACAGGTGACTGATAAATCAACGTGTGCACTTTGAGAGTGTGACATACAGCACAACAAACAGTCATAGTCTTTATTTCCCTCTTTTCAGACTGCAGCCAAACAGCCAGAACCTGAGCTGAGAACTTCAGAGGATAACTGCAATATAGGAACAGAGGCGGAGGGTTTTCTGGCTGCTGCAGCCCCCCTCTTGGAAGAAATGCCAACAGAAGGAAGCAAAGAATGCCCTTCTGCACTGGTTAACTTTGATGTGAGGCAGCTCTCAGCCCCAACGGGCAACAAGGAGAACCAATGTGACAGTGGGAGTTTGGAAGTGCTTAACGACACATCAAGTGATTTGTTGAGCCTGGCGCGTATAGAGAACCCAGGGTTTTCCTGTGAAAGTAAAAATACAGCTACGTTGAGTAAAAAGGAAGAGGAGGGGCCAGCCGCTATTGTAGACTCTGGGACTGTATCAGATAAAAATGACTGCACACTGATCTTGGCTGCTGGAGTAAACGGTGCTGCAAGCCTTCCATCCTGTGGAAATACAAATGAGGAAACCGGAATGACATCCACTGGAGTTGTTTTGAGTCAAGCCAGCCTGTGTAGTAGAGATAATACCCAACAGGAAGTGCAAATCGTTGAAGAGTGCACAACTGAAAGCGCTCTTCCTGTGGCTGAAACTGCATGCAAAGCCCTAACACCCTGGGAGGGTGTGGATGTGGCTATGGGCCAGGCAGAATGCAAGAACTGTACAGGGTCGGTGGATGCTGCTTCAATCCAGCAGCATGTGGAGAATGGAGAGGATGAGACCCGGGGTTCAGGAACTTCAAGTCTGAAAGAGCTGCCCCCAGCAGGTGGGGAGTCGATCCATGCTACTGAGCCCTTTCTTGCAGCGTCACCAAAATCTCCAAGAGAAGGTGGGGAATGTGGAGATGGACAAGGGATGCAGGCACAGGATAGTGCAAATGCACGTGTCGACAGTAATATTACCCCTGTTGGCCATTGGGAGACAAGTGGCAGCGAAGAGAGTGGAACAGACCCGAACACCAAAAATGCAAAGATTGGTTTGCCAGAGGGCTTAGTCCAAGGTGAACCCCTTGTACAGCAGAGGCAGAGTATGATTGCCAACCCTGGAGAGGAGCTGCTGGTTGTGACTGAAATAAAGGTTTCAGAGAATGCATTGAAATGTGATCCTGTTGTTTTGGAAGTGAATAACAATAGTAAGAGTGGTGAGCAGGGTGTGCAGGTGGAAGATGGAAACGCAGACCTTGGGCTGAATGAACTGGTTTTGAGTGACAATGTGGAGAATAATTCTGAAATGAAAAACAGTCCCCTTGACAGGTCTGGTCCAAGTGATGCAGAGACTGTGTGTTCCCTTGAAAGCAGTAAAACCATTGCAATTGTAGCTGAAGGCGAAGGTGACAGTGAAGCCCTTAAAAAGATGTCACTAGGAACTGAAACTACCAGCAGAGGAAGCACAGATTCGGCAGAGGAACACCAGGGGTCTGCTGGCACTTGCCACGCTGAGAATCAAGCTGTTTTAAAAGATGAAATGTGTGACACTGCTTCAGCTAGCAAATGTGAGCCTGGGTCACAACCTCCATTCGACGCAGGTTTGTCCTCAGCAGAAAAAGAGCCTCTGCAAAACCAATTGGTGGCATCAGAAAGCATTTCTGAACAGGAGGGGGTTGGCAAGCAAATCAAATCAGTCTTGTCTCCCTTGTTTAAAGGAGATGTACAACAGGGACAGGCAATCGGTCAGGAGAGAGATGCTGCAGTGGCACCTCCAGGACAGGAGGCGTCTGTGCATGGTAATGATCCTGTCTTCTCTTCATGTGGCATGGGCACAGAGCGTATCCAGGATAATTTAATGGACACACCCTCTGCAATTCATAATAAAGAATCTAAACAAAACCAGGAAGTAGCAGCAGTAGCAGAGACAGCAGTGCTTGCTGAACAGGACAGTTCTATGCATGGTAAGATAACCGCAGAAACTAGTTTGCCTAAAGACAGTGGGGGAAAAGAGGGCTCTGATGAGCAAAGTCTGTCACAGCCGGCTGAAGAGAGCAAAGCTGAACCCAGTCAGGAGCTGTGTGAAAATGGGACACTTGGCAAAGAGAAGGGTTTGTCCGAGGAGCCTGCTGCTGCTGCTATTGTGAAATCCTCTGTTTGCAGTCAGGGCGAGGAGTCTGCAGCGAATGACAGTAACGCAGATATTGGGCTGAAAGGGGAAATCTCCTGTCAGGAAGCAGATGACAATGCAACAGTGGATGCAGAAGAAAGTATTGTACAAGGGTCTGAATCTGAGTACAAATGGCTGGATGTGAAGAATGACCCTCCTACCGACACAATGTTGAACCAAGAATGTGATCTCAGTCAGGGGGCACAGGGAGGCTCTCTGCAAAACAAAGCACCAGAATTAAGGGAGGTCTTTGTTATGGAAGCACCTTCTGTTGCCTTTGAGAATAAGACACCTCTAGGTGTAGCTGAGACATCCACCGTACCAGATGATCCAGAAGAGGAGGAGGAGGATATGAACAATGTACTCTCCAGAGCATCGCTTCAGCCTATTGCAGAAGAACCCCCCTGCGACAGCGACTCCAGCACTGACACCATCTGTTTGGCTAGTGAGAGCGAAGCTGGGTCTGAAGTGAAAGAAGCCCAGCGACAGGTCTTGGATTGGCCCAACAAAGATCAAGAGGAGCAGAGCAATGGCGTGCTGGAAGCGTCTCTCTCACAGTCACATCCATACAATATAAATGCTGCTGCTGAGCTGACAGATGACATGGGGGCAAAGAGCTTGGTTCCAGAGGCTGATGGCTCCTGGCTGGATAAAGTTGCCAATACGGTGAAAAGTCCCGATGGATTTGTTTCTATATTGGAAACTTCTTCTGTCCCTGAGTCTGCAGTTGGGAAGCTAGAGTGTGTACCTGTTGGGGTTCTCCCCCCATCGCCTCCTGAAACCCAAGTGATTATGGGAGACATCCTTAATGGAGAAATGGATTTAAGTTTGCAGTTTGATGAACCAATGAAGAGGGGGGATGCAAGTTCAGAAGTGCTAGGATCTGAGTCTGTTACAGGTAAGCAAAATAGTGTCTTGTTCATTTTATATAGCACCATATGTGCACATGGCATTTCACATGCAAATAAAGGAAGAAGCTCTCTGCCAGAAAGAGCTTCCAACTTAAAGGAGATATTTCTTGCTTTTAAAGAATGAAAATCTGGCTATGGTGGGTAGAGAAATGGGTGTCAGAGGCCAGCCCCGGGAGGGGAATCCTGCCCTTGGCAGTTCTTTTCCTGCAGAGACCAGAAATCTGAAATAGATATTAAAGGGTTACACTACAAGTACATGTCTCTAGGATTACATCACAGTTAGGAAACGGTCTTATATTTATGCCAAAGTATTTTAGAGGAATCTTTAACATGTAAATTATGTTCCCTAGTAGGAAAGAAAACAGTTAAATGGGAGTGTGATGCTGAAATTTGCTGTGTGTTTGTTACGTGTTTCCTTCTGGGCCAGGTGCCTTAAGGTTTTGTGCTAACTTGACTCTTTCCTTCAATTCTGCACTGTATTCTCTGCGAATCTGGAGTTAAAGAATATAACAGTGCTGTATTAAAGCTTCCTTACCGGTCAACTGGAACAGCTGTGAGTGTCATTCTGAACTGGGCAAAGAAGCTTCCTAATTGGTGGCATTGAGTCATTTAAAAAAGAGGGGGAGAGAACACATCCCTCCACCCACTTTTCCTGACTCTAAAGCCATCCTGGAGCGAAGCCGCAGTCTTTTCCACTGTATTTAAGCAGTGCTGGAATTCAAACGCTCATTACTCATTCAGTGCAACAGGCAAGGATGAAAGATCAGTGGGGACCTCTGATGAGTGATGTCATAGGAGATAAGTGACTGCATCAGGAGAGCTTTGGAAGAGTCAGTCTATGTTCAACAAGAGCAAATAGGAACCGTCAAAAAATAAAAACAAAACAAAACAGCAACTCTTCCTCTGATAAATACAACAAAAAATAACTGACTTTTGGAGTCTTCCAGTCTGGACTGAAATCACAGGTGACATTTCTACTGAAGCGCACAGCTGGTTTGATCCAGGCCTTTATATTACACCTGTTCAGGCAGCTGTTAAATGTAAACAGCTGACCTATCTCTGTGTTGCTCTTATTTAGTTATAAGGAATCTATAGGTAAGACGTATCTTTCCTTTAACAAGCTCAAAACAAAAGACTAATTCAGAATTCTAAAGAAAATAATCAAAATAGATGTAATGTATCCATCAACCCCAGCCGTTTAGAGGCGGGAGCTGTAAAATCATAGAAATATATGACTGCTTTTTACTGCATAAAGGGAAGAGATTTTTGTCAAGTAGAGTTGTGGAAGGCGATTTATGTTAGCATTGACTGGCAGCACAATTGTGGGTACCTGTTCTTTGGGGATAGGGGTGGTGAATATTTTGTAAGTTTTGGTAAATTTGGGATTTTAAAGAGTTTTATTAGTCATAATAAGTTATCAGCTGCTATGTAACAGGCTGTTTACATGAATCAGAAAGCTCCTTTAAAAAAGAAACTTCTATTTTTGTATTGTGGCAGGTTGACATTTCAATAGAATGGGAGTGGCTGAAAGTCAATACCTGGGAATGCTAATTTCTTCTGGGAGCTCCTTGTTTTTTTGTCTCCTGGCGTCTGTCTCTGTAGCCAAGATTTAATTCTATACCTGCTGTTGGATATACAGGTTTTTCATGCAAGATATCGTATAGAAATCGAAGAGACAAGGAATTACAGTGTAGTAAATTAGCGCCTATGTTGAAAAATACAACTTGTGTTTTTATAAAAATGTTAAAACATCATTCTAAGCTAGGGTAGGGAAAAGGAAACTGGGAGGTGATTATGTTACAGATTTCAAAAATGTAAAAGGGAAATAACATACAAGGATCCAACATATGTTTATCTCTTCTACCATAAGAAAAACATGGTCACAATCTGAAGCGGCACAAAGGACAAATTAGGGTAGAATGGCTTCTCCCAGGGATTATTGGAACAATCTACAGAATAATGCTATGTGGGCACAGACAAGACATGGTTTTAAAGCAAAGACCAGAAGATGTATTTTTTTTTATTATTATTATTATTATTGTGGGGGGGGTGTGGGTGTGTGTGTGTGTAGAGCGAGAGATGGCATTTAAACTTTGTGTGGTGACTGCCCTACCTGGATAACTTATTGTCTTGTCAAAGGAGCAAATTACTAAGTACTGTGAGGTTTTTCAAGTTTACTTTGTTCTGAGTCAGAACTTATCTTGGCAAGTAGGGACGTGTATATATTTATTTTGCGGTTAGGGACGTAACTGCTGCTCAGCAGAAAGAACCAAAATCCTTTTCTGACAGACTTTGGGCTGGAGCCCTTCTGAGAGTAGAGGCTCGGGTCAGGGGGATGCTTCCCAGAAACACACGTCAATGGGGATTTTTTTTTTCATTGTCATCGCTAAATTGTCACAGTTTGTGAGGTGCAATCAAAGGATTTTTCTCAGTGAGAGAGGCAGGGAAAGATGCAAGACCATCTAGCTGTGTAAGTTTATATTCACAGCTTCTGATGACATCACTCTCTTTCATCTCATCCCCATGTCATGTGATCAGTTTAATAAGATTTAGAGTCTCCAAAAGCAAAATCAAGTCTGCATCCAAACAGCTATTCAGGGCCTGGTCCTAAAGTGCAGTGAAGTCAAGGGGAGACTCCCATGCCTCTTGTAGAAAGTCTTACGGACCTCATGCAGTACCTAGGGGTTGGGCCTTTTATTCAGCACTGAATTACCCCTGTGAAATGGGATTTTCCATGCAAACTATTTGAATAGTGCATATTTGGCCTGACTCGCATTTGGGCAAGCAAGCAGTTGGGGTATGAAGCCGAAGTTCGGACACCCAACAGATAAGACGACTCACACTGGCCTGGTTTCTACCGTAACTAAATCACGAATAGCGTGCTTTGTTCTCTAGAGATTCCCCTTGAACAAATTGCCCTAATGGATCTCCTGGCAGGTATTGGCCTTCAGAGAGAATTTATTGGCTGGCATATGCTTAATTTCCAATAGTAGAATTTTACCATTTCTACTTTCCAGCGCCTAACCACGGGGACAGAAAGGTTTGACTGTCCAGAAAGGCTTTCACTAGCATTTATTTCAGCAGCTAGGGTGGCAGGTTCCAGTGCAGACCAGTTTTATTAATATTAACAATATTATTTAAAGTGCTCCATGCCCGAATACCTCCATGATGTATTTCAACACTAGTTTATGGGTTTGGGATATTCATTCTTAGTAGAAGTGCTTGTGTTCTGGAAGTAAAGTGCACAAAACTTGGTTCTTCCAAATCACATGCTGGACCAGTCCAAGTGATTATGTGGAAGCCCACAAGGTCCAAACCCGGAAGTCAGATTTGGCTGGGTTAATCCATATATGTAAACAATGCTCAGCAATGATTTGCGAAGATAAAGTCCTTAAATTATACATCGAGCCAATCACAGTTGTATAGGTTAACAACAAAAATAAGGCCTGATCTTGCTCCCATTGAAGTCAATGGATGTTTAACTGTTGGCTTTAATGGGACTGGGATTAAACATGTCCCTTGCCCTTTCTTCAGGATCTCAAAACACTTTACAAACATGAATGAATTGATCCTCACAACCCCCCTGGGAAGGAGACAACTATCATTATGATCCCCATTTCTCAGATGGGGAAGCTGAGGCACAGTCAGTTTAAGTGACTTGTCCTAGGCCACAGAGGAAATCTGTGGCAGAGCCAGGAAGAGAACCCTGATGCCCAGTACTGTGTTTTAGCAACAAGATTGTTCCTTCCACCCCTATACTTAAGGGGCACATTCTTGCATTCATGATAGAAGCCTGTCTGTTCCCCCTAAACATAGTTCCTTGTTTATATGTGTAGCCTGGGGCCCCAGGGTGGCTCCCTTCCCCTCTATACCCTGGGGGAGTTAGGGTGCACATGCTGGGCATTAACAGGCTGGCATTTCTTGGGGGCCCATTCCTGCGGCATTATTATCCTTTCCGTCAGCAAATTTCAAGAGTTTGTGAGGGAGGGTCACCCTTTCTGGCTGAACTCTCCTTCTTATCATAAGTACATGATCACTGGCTGTTTTGCCAACAAACTGGTGTCCCCTGGGTGATTCTCACATGTGCTCAGAACTACTGCTGAATCGTCTCTGGGTTTTTAGGCGGTTCTGCTGTTAACAACCCATAAACTCATCAGGTCTTTCTATCAGATACCACAACGTTGTGTTAATTGCTAATTTCTTCGAATTAGCACAGCAAGCGGTGTGTAGCAAAGTATCCTTAATGCCCTTAAGACAGACTAGCTTGCACTATCAGTGCCAACTACTTTTTTCAGTGGTTTTAATTTAAGATGGAACTGTGGTTTCCCACAGCCTCCTTTTGTACAAATGATCCACTACAAATTGTTAGTTAAAAATCCTTTTGATTCCTATAGTGCTCAGTTACAGATGGCTAGGAGAAGAATGATGTGCCTAGTGGTTACAGCAGGGAGACAGGTGTGTTGCGTTTTGTCCCTGGCTCAAGCACTGACTCACTGTGACACTTCGGTCAAATCACTTCACCTCTCTGCACTGCTGTAGAATGGGAATATTTATATAACTCGCAAGGGGGGGCGGGTAGTGAAGCTTCATTCACTGTCTCTGAAGTATTTTGTAATCCATGGGTCTTTAGAAGTGGAAATTGGTTTTAGATTTAAGTCCTGGTCTGTGTAGGTGTCACAAGACAAAAATGGTTATTTGAAGTGGGAAAAGTGCAGAGAGAGAAAACGCTGGTGTAAATGGCGATCGTTTAAGTTTTACATGTTAATTTGCTGGGAAGAGAGGACAGTGGGGACACAAAGTTTCTCTTGTGTTCCATCAACACCGTTACCAGGGAAAAAAAATTGTCCAGACAGTTGCCAAATTTGGATGGAAACTTGTCTTACTGCCCTCTGGGACCTAATTCACCACTTCAGGTTAAGGAGAAGAGGCATGTGTTGAGAAGCTGGCATTGCATTAAACACTTGAAAGTTGAGAAAACGTTCTTGCCTCCCACCTGTCTCCATGTTAGGGTAAAGAATCATAGAATTGTAGAAGATTAGGGTTGGAAGAGACTCAGGAGGTCATCTAGTCCAACCTCTTTCTCAAAGCAGGACCAACCCTAACTAAATCAGAGAAAAACAAATACCGGTATATACTTTTTGATCATACAGAAGGAATAATGGAAGTAAAGTCTTCTTTGGTGTAAGCATATATGCAGATATAACCTAGATTTCAAGCTTCGCATAGAGCCATCTGTAGAAGTCTAGTCCTGTGGTTTCTGTGTGCTCACTGCTGTTTCATAGTTTCCTTCATTCACAGACACTGTAGTTGTAAAATTACTAACAAACAAGCAGCAAAGTCAGGAATGAAACCAGCTGTTGGAAGGAAAATAACGCCTGTCAAGTTTTTTAGAACTTTTTGAATAAACAGAAAAACAGCAGCCCTGGGGGAAGTTTGTTTAAATCTTCTTTGCAAACCTTCTGTCCTTGCAGAAAAGCTGGAGATGAAAACTGAAGATGAGGTGGATTTTTTGAAAGACCTCGGAGAGCATGCAGTTTCTGAAGAAACAGTAAGTGTCATTTTTGCATCTTTATCTTGTACTTTGTAATGCTTTAAAAAGGAATGTCTGTGCAGCTGTTGATGATCAGCTGAGTTGCTGATTTCCTTTCCTCAGCTGCTGTGAAGCTAAACATAAGTTATACATTGTGGCTTTTCTTTTTAACCTTCTAAAAATAGCACTGATTTTTAGGCCTCCTTATTTTTGAAATGGTATTTAGTTTAAAATAAAAAGACGATAAAAGACAAATTAAAAAATCAAACCCACAAAAAGTTTTGACGGTCTCATAATGTATGATAGATAACTCAGGTCTGTTGGTGCCCCACAATATGAGGTTGTCCAAAGTTGGGGAGGTGAAAGATTCCCTCCTCCCCCTACAGTATTACTGTAGCTCATGGTGTAGATAACATAAAATGATGGTTCATAAGTGTGTACAGAGAGAGAGCATGGTCTAGTGCGGGGGTCGGCAACGTTCGGCATGTGGCTCGCCAGGGTAAGGCCGGGCCAGCTTTATTTACCTGCTGATGTGGTAGGTTCGGCTGATCGCTGCCCCCACTGGCCGCGGTTCGCCGTCCCAACTGGCCCAGCCCGCCAGGGTGCTTACCCTGGCGAGCCGCATGCCGAATGTTGCCGACCCCTGGTCTAGTGGATAGAGCACTGCACTGGATGTCAGGAGATCTAGTGTTGTATGTGACTCTGCTCTGTCCTGTTTCCTTGTGTAAGTCACTTCATCTCTGTGCTTCTGTGTCTCCTCCCACCAGTCATCTGTTTAATTGTTAATTCGTCAGGGCAGGGGACTATTAACTATGGTCTGCTCTATGCTAGAAACTTAGGTTGACCTAGCTACATCCCTCAAGGGTATGAATTTTTCACATTCCTAAAAGACATAGTTAAGCTGACCTAAGCCCCAGTGTGGACAGTGCAAGGTCGAACGAAGAATTCTTCTGTCGATGTAGCTACCACCTCTTGGAGAGGTGGATTTACTAAAGAACCCCTTCCGTCTCTGTAGTAAGTGTCTATGCTATAGTGGCGCAACTACAGCTGTGATGCTGTAGTGTTTCTAGTGTGGATGTAGCCTGTGTGTTTGCACAGTGCCTAGCACAGTGGCACCCCAATTTTGATTGGAGTCTATATGCACTACAGTATTGCAAATAAATAATAATCATAAGCCCAAATACAGGGCAAACCAAATCTGATGGGGAAGGGGGAACCATAAAATGGGAGACACTAGGAAAAAGATCAGGCAGGAAGTTTGAAATGAAGTGGGGTTATTTTGTGTTAAACATTTTCTGTCACCGTCAGCTATCACCGTTTTTGAGGATTCATTACAATAATAAAAGCTAGGGTATTACATTTGTTTGAGATGGAGTTAAGTTGTAGTTTAAATCAGCCTTCATGCATTTTGCTCTGTTATAAGCTGTCTTTCTTGATGTTATCTGTCCCAATTGTCTTTGAGGCATTTTCAGTAGTGTGCATATGCGCTGTTTTAGAGCAGCTGTGTTTTTGTGTTGGTTTATAATTAAGAAGCTAATGTTATAATAGTAAACAGTATAGAGATGAAGTAGCATTACAGGGTGGAGCCCAGAGAATTCGTCTCTGCACATTAATGAAAGCTCTTTGGGTGGTAAAATAATCTTGCCAAAGCAGACAATAAAATCAGGCTTATTTTTGTATGTTTTTAACAAGTTAAGGCTGAGTTTGTAATTGTTAACTTAGCGAGTTAACCAGGGAATAGTGTTAATAACCTTCCAATCTAAAATGTGTGTGCTTCGATAAATGTCTTTCATTATCATAATGCTGTAGTGTAAAGATGCTGACTGTTCTTAACCCGCCCCTTATACATAATTTTCATGACTAATCCCTGGGTGTCTGCTTGTATAGCAGGATCTATTTAGACAAATGCAAAAAAGAACACACCCCATATTTCATTTATTTCAAGCAACGTGCATCTCAAAAGAGGAACAAAAATAAAGGTACTGAATTTAGGTTTGTTTTATGTGTTTCATAATGTAAGTGGTATGATACTTCAATATAAATCTGGCTGCAGCTTTGTCCTGTCCCTTTGCTTCCCTGCAGAGAGAAGGAGCATGCTCAGATTAGCCAACCTCCCCGGCCCCTTTTTAAATCTGGCTTTTCTGGTGTGGGATTGGGAGTTCCAAGAGAATGGAAAGTTTGCTGCAGAAGGAGTGACACAGTTTCCTGTTGCTAAGTTCAACAAAAACAACATAACAACTGTACTATATTAAGACCATTTAAAAAAAAAAACAGCTGAACATTTATAAATAGAGCTTAATTCACACATGTAGGTTTAGCTAGTGGCTAGGTTTAGGCTGGGGATGGAAAGGGGAGGAGAATCACAAAATATAGATGTGCTGCTCTCTCTGTTCTCTGCTACTGCTTTATGTAGTGTTAATTTCACATAGCCCGGAATTTTTCAGGTGTCCGCTGCCTTCTCATTAGTGGGCCATTTGGTGGTTAGTAAAAGTGGTTTCTTAGCTTGCTCCAAATAGGGACTATTTTATTGTTTGCACCTATTCATGGGTTTTGTTTATCAAAGATTCTTTATTGATGTTGTTGGGAAGCAAAGCGAAAGTAACCACATTTTTCACATCTGAAATTTGCGTGGTAGTACAGTATTTGCCTATTTATAATTCAGAAATAAACTTATGTGCAGAGAACAGTAAGCACTGAACTTTGTCCCTAAAAGAGAGACGCTTCATTGTCCTGAGCCTGTTGCATGACATATGCGAACATGGGGGTGGGTGGAATTCTGTATACCTCTTCTTATGGTTTAGTCTCCTAGCCAGAGGAGTGATTTGATAGCTGGTGCACAGCAATTGTACTCACTTGAGCATTATCTGTACAGTTACCTATCCTGTCCCAGAACACTTTGCTTAAATATGGATCTTGTGCATGTGATGGAAAAGCTGCAGCTGAAAAGGATTTAGGAAAAGGGTGGCTTTGAGGGAAGCAAATATTAAGAATATAACAGGAAATGGGTACATGAGAAGATAGTTCTGAGTGGAAGCTTCTGAATTTAACAATCAACATTGGATTTGGCTTCTCTGTACATAGAACCACACACTGTCTTTGAGTTCATTGATATAAATAGCTATAGTTGTCATAAATACTGTTAAACACGACCTAGGAAGATCTTCTTTACTGTCACAATGATGGGGCTGGGTGTTCCAAAGTACCTGTCCATTGCTGCTCTTTGCCATCCAATAATTATTTGGAGATGAAATTGTTTGCTCTTCCATTCTCCTTCCTGTAAGGTTTCGCCAATTAAAGTGGGCTTTTAAAGTGGGCATTTTTCAAATGCCCTAAAACTGTTTCCTTAGAGATTATATTTGTTCAGTTTTAGGTCCAATTTTGTAGCAAGAATTTCCCAACTTGTTCAAAGAACTAGGGGTCACCAAATGAAATGAATAAGCAGCAGGTTTAAAACAAATCAAAGGAAGTATTTCTTCACACAACGCACAGTCAACCTGTGGAACTCCTTGTCAGAGGATGTTGTGAAGGCCAAGACCATAACAGGGTTCAAAAAAGAACTAGATACATTCATGGCGGATAGGTCCATCAATGGCTATTAGCCAGGATGGGCAGGAATGGTGTCCCTAGCCTCTGTTTGCCAGAAGCTGGGAATGAGCGACAGGGGAATGGACCACTTGATGATTACCTGTTCTGTTCATTCCTTCTGGGGCACTGACACTGGCCACTGTCAGAAGACAGGATACTGGGCTAGATGGACCTTGGGTCTGACCCAGTATGGCCGTTCTTATGTTCTTCATGCATTTATCAGTATGTACTATAAACTGTGGTTATGTCTGAGATTTAATTAGCTACTCTTTTGTGTCTCCTTTTGTATTTTGTTTTGGGAACATAAGTGGAATTGGGGACGATAGCAGGATATGATCAATTCATGTTAAACGTTCACTTCTAAAACTGAATGACTCTAGACTCTTTGTCCAGGGGTCAAGACATACTGATGGGAAATCATCCTAGCTTCGATACATGGTTATATTCAAGCTTAGCAGACTTGACTTAGTTTCAGTAAACTGACGAGATGACAGATCATTTGTGCACTGACAGCCTTAAATCTTTATTAAGTCTCTATTTTTTGAAGAGTTAAATGAGCCTGACTTTGTGTTTGTATTTAGAAATGAAACCTGGTAGCTGTGGGCAGTCAAATAACACTTAGTTTTCTGACGTACATTTCCCCTTGTGTTGGCCCCAGAAATAAATTGCAGCTGTTTTATTCGTTGAATTGCTTTGTGTAGCGGTGACACAATGGAAGAAACTGCCTTTCTTGGTTCTTGCTATTTTTTTGAGTTTCCAAGGCTGAGGGTAACAGTTGGTAACTGGCCGATGAGAACACAGAGATGATTCACTCGGAGTTCTCCTTTTTGCTTATTATTATGTTTATTTACCATATATTGTTGAGTGTTATGCACCCTCCCTTTAAAGGATGGAAGGTTTTAAAGGACTGTATGTATTTTCAGCAAAAGGTACGTTGCTGGTAAAAGTAGAATTTGTAATGATCTTTGCATGGAGGGAAGCTAAACTAAGTAAGCCATTTGCACTTTTCCACATGTCCACTGGCCCAGCTTCTGCAATAAGGAAACAAAAATGACAGGTGCTAGCCACATCATTTACTTCATTGGTAGGTGCTCAGGTACCATGGTGATGGATGCAGTAGATGCTTGACTACAATATACTAGATAATGCTGCTTATATACCAGGGGTCGGTATATAAATAAAACTGGCCCAGACTGCTAGGGTGCTTACCCTGGCGACCCGCGTGCCGAACATTGGCGACCCTGTTATATACCCTTCCATAAGCCTTTTTGTTCTGTGTTTGCACAGTGCCTGGCATAACAGAGTTCTGGTCCATGACATGTCTCCTGGGCACTGCTGCAGTACAAATTATTAATAATAATAAATTGTTGTTTAACTTTCCTTCCAGCTTAATCTCCCACATTTGAGGTTAGCACTTAAATTCAACTACAGTACTTAGAAGAAATGGTATTGAATTACTAAAGCTAATAATAATAGGGTTACTTATGTGAGACACATGCACCCAAAAAACACAAAAGGAAAATTCTTTTACGATCCAAAACAATTAGTAACATAAGTGTATCAGTTTTAAATTTTAAAACTGCATTTTAAAGCATTATATTTGAAACCACCTTCTCTTTTATTTATCCACAAGCCCTGAGCTCAAAGCTATATACTTACCTCATCTTAATAAATAAATAAATAAACAAACAAACCTTTAAAAAAAAGCTGTTGAATTTTTCTGTAGCATTATTTTTATTATTTCATGTAGCTTTTAGGACAGGGGCACCTTTTAGACCCTCAGGACACTGGTAGCTCTGCCACTGGGATGCCTGAACCACTGCCCCACAGGGAAATGAGAAAATAAAATTAAGATTTTCCAAAAGTGACTAATGATTTTGGGCACCTTAATTTTGGGAAGGTTCCAACTTGACACATTTTAAAGGGACCTGATTTTCAGAGGGTGGACTCTTAGCACTTTCTAAAAGTCAAGCCCCTTTTGAGGCATCTCACATTAGCTATCCAATAATTGATGTGCTCAAAATCATTAGTCGCTTTTGGAGATTTTGGTCATCAGTTTATTATCCTTGCAATATTATGCGTCATTCTTTATTGTTAATACCCCTTTGTGGCTCCTCACAATGAGGGATCCATTCAGGGGCAGCTGCACCAGTGACTCATATTGTGTAGTGAATATCCCAACAGGTGACTCTGAAGCAACAGTAGCAGCTGTAGTAGTATTTTATTGGACAGCCTGACAACCACAGCCAGTGCCTTTTCAAAACTGGGCACCGTGCTAATAGAACAGCGGAAGAGTGTTATAGTCCCCACTTAAAATATTGACCAAGACATTTGGAATGATGTAAATGAGCAAAACCCAGAATATATCATGGGCAGTGAAGACAAAGATTATGTTGAAGTTGTAGCTAATTACAGGCATTCCTGGTAGCGATGTCTACAGTTAAGGTTGCCCACTACTTCCCATCATAAGACCTCATAGAATATCAGGGTGGGAAGGGACCTCAGGAGGTCATCTAGTCCAACCTCCTGCTCAAAGCAGGACCAATCCCCAACTAAATCATAAGCATGAGTGGGCACGCTCCTATTGATTTTTGCTGATGCACATCTCAGGGACAGGGCATGACCAGTATTTGAACCCAGAACCACTGACATCCAAAGCTGAGGCACTAACCCTAAGCCACGGAGCCTTGTTCAGAATTGTTTATAAGTTTGACAGAGAGTATCCATTCAGGCCGGAATTTTCCATGCCCGGTGTCGGCCTCAATCTGAATTTTTTGGGGGAGGTTTTAGTTAAAATGATTCATCTGTTTCTGAAATTAAGGAAAAGTACTTTTTGACCAAGTTTTAAAAAAAATGCTTACAACCATGTAATTGAGGAACTCTAGTGCCCCCATGCTTTGGAGCAGGGAATTGAAATTTGGCAGGGGGGTCGCCCTGGTGTCAGGGTTGTGCCTTTTGATGTTTCTGTGAAAATCTGTCCAAATTTGGCCAAGATATGACTCCAAAAAATGTCAGTTTGAACATGTTCAGTAGAAAGTTAGTTTTGCAGCTAAATTCTCCAAAGATTCTGACTGTACTGAGCATGCTTCAACCGGGATGGCAAGGGCTGAGTAAACTTTCCCTATACCTGCACCTTCTGGCAGCCAGGGACTAGTGTGGCACCCAGCACTGGAACTGAGCATTAGAACACTGTCTTTTGCTTTCAGAATATAGAGGGGTGAGGAATTGGGAGATAGAAGGGTCCTTACCTCCTTGAAGGAGTCATGGAGGATGGGAGACAAGATTGGAGGATGAGGGGCGCAAAGAGAGTCAGGAGCCGGTGGAGGGAGGACACAAAAGGGGGAGGGGAGCATGTGATAGAATTTCTGTTTTATATTTTTGGAAATTACTTTTAATAAACAAACAAAAAGAGACATTAAAAGAATGTGAAGGTTGCAAAGTCAAGGACATAAAAGTTAGGAAATGCCAAAATTAAGGGTCGTCACTACAATCCTAATTCAGTCTTCTTGTTAATCTTTAATTGCATGACTGCATAGTATATTTTCTGTTCGACCCCACCTCATTCAGTGATTGTGTAGTGTGGAAAATGTCAATTGAACGTCCGAAGTTTGGCAGTTATAAGCAACTGAGAACCTTAACTGTAGGTGGCCCTATGTTCTCTGGCTATTAAATTCTTTGTGCCATTTGCCTTTTTAAAATGTTTTACTGCATTTGTAACGATTATAAATGTGGAAGGAAGCCATGTAGGAGAGATGATCCCGCTGAAATAACTTGCAGTTCTTGAAGACGATGTTGCTTTTCTGTGAGTGATGCAATGAGGATCAATCTCCTCCACCCTTCCAGAGCTGACAAGGAGAGGAACGGGGTGGAAGAAAAGAGCCAAAAATGGGATGTTTTATCAGTGTTTCCATTACCATGTATTCTACTTACTCTAGTAAGGGTGACACACTGGGCCAGAACTTGAGTCCAGTCATCGGCACAGACCTTTCTCACACCCACTAGTATCCTGTCTCTAGCTGGGTCATTCACAGAGCACAGGCTCCTGTGGTCTGAGGGGAAATTATGTCAGATGGCCAAACTTTTTTTTTTTTCCTTCTCATTTTTAATCTCAGTGTCTTACTGAATAACATTCCCTTTTATGTTTGTTAGCTTTAAATGGTAAATATGTTCTGATTTCAGTTTTCCCCTCTCCGCTGAACTACACAAAGGCGATTTTCACTGTTAACGTTGCCTGAGGATATGTAGTTCCCTCCCTCCCGCTCTTCCCCCCGCCCCCCCGCCAGTGAAAAGCCTGGTCACCTCCAAATAGACTTCAAGGTCAGAAGAGACCATTGTGATCATCTAGTCTGACCTCCTGCACATAGCAGGCCACAGAACCTCACCCACTCCTGAAATAGACCCCTAAGCTCTGGCTGAGTTACTGAAGTCCTCGAATCATGGCTTAAAGATTTCAAGTCACAGAGAATCCACCATTTACTAGTTTAAACCTGCAAGTGACCAGTGATCTGTGCTGCAGAGGAAGGCAAAAAAACCCCAGCGTCTCTGCCAAACGGACCCAGTGGAAAATTCCTTCGTGACCCCAAATCTGGCGATCAGTTAGACTCTGAGCATGTGGGCAGGACCCCCAAGGCAGATACCTGGGAAAGAATTCTCGGTAGTAACTCAGAGCCCTCCCCATGTCCCCTCTCCATCAGTTGGGGAGGTTTGCTACTAGCGGTCACCAGTGGGCCACATCCCATTGTAGGAAATCTCACCATACTATTCTCTCAGCTCAGATGTTTGCCTTTGGATTACCAAAGCAGCATATTCCACAGTGTGTGCTTTCTAGAGTTAGAATAACTATAAAATGTAAGGAAACTAAAATAGTGACTAGCCTGAGACTATCCTGAACAAGTATTACCAGAACTCTTTCTCTTTTATAACTCGGCGGCAGGAAGGCTTTCACAGTACTCATTTTTTTTTTCTTCCCATGTTTTGTCTATGATGTCATAGTTGAGATTTCATTCATGCCTTCATCCCAGTAATCCTTAGTTGAATATAATAATGTCCAAGTTCAGATCACAGGATTCCTGGAAATCAGTAAGAGGAGCAGTACCATAAAGTAAGGGGCAAAATCCCAGATCCAGTGCCAACACCATATTCACAAGCTCAATACTGGACAATTCTGCAGGACTATGAAATGGATGAATGCTCATCCCCAGAGCCCAGGTCACAGAGTAGAAGCCAGTAAGACTGTTGTCGTATCTGCTGGTGGCTTGAGATGGCAGATCCATGTAGTATCTAGTTTGACCAGATGTCCCGATTTTATAAGGACAGTCCTGATTTTTGGGTCTTTTTCTTATATAGGCTCCCATTACCCCCCACCTCCTGTCCTGATTTTTCATATTTGCTGTCTGGTCACCCTAGTAGTAATGGATGGACTTACTTGCACCTGTCTCTGCAGAGTAGCATTCTTTGGTGACATGGAAGAAGCCACCACAGAGCTGGGCTCTGCAGATTGCAAAGGCTGTTGCATGGGGTTCTGATTTTCTGGCTTCTTCATGCCCCCAGACCTCCAACTCCTTCAGATTGACCTCTAAGATTCCCTTACAAAGCTGAGTTCTTCATCATGTTGGGTAGATGCACGCCTTCCCTAGGATCCTCTTGTTGCACCGGGTGGAAAGGGGCCAGAATAGCTTTGGTTTCACTGCCAGAAGATTCTCAGCAGCCCCAGAGACAAGACCACGTTAGCTTGTGTGTGGGAGCCATGCTCCTCATTATTACCCCTTTGGTCCAGATTTCCTGCCAGTACCAGTCACAAAGGGTATGTACCTGTTAGCTTTTTCATCTTGAGTGTTGAAGCTTGGTGAGGTAGGTGGAGTTCCCATTGCATTCTGCAGAGGCCATTCCTGCTGAACAAAACCTCTAAGGCTGTGGTGTAAAAGTTGAGATGGAATATAGATGTAGTATTTGGATCTTTCTGTAATACTTTTGTTGAACATTAAGTAGAAGAGATTAGCTCTTGTTAAGATGTATAATACAGTAGCACCCTGACACTCCAATTAGTATCAGAGCTCCATTTTGCTACAAGCTTTTACAAACATATATGTTGACTGATTCTCAACCACAAAAAGAACAGGAGGACTTGTGGCACCTTAGAGACTAACAAATGTATTTAGAGCATAAGCTTTCGTGGACTACAGCCCACTTCTTCGGATGCCACAAGTACTCCTGTTCTTTTTGCGGATACAGACTAACACCTCTGCTACTCTGAAATCAACCACAAAAGGCTTCCAATCTGGGAATCTCACTCAAATAGCTCACTACTGGTAAATAATGGTTTACTCTCTCTTTATGTGGTTAAGTTATTGCTGGGTATTGATTTTTTTTAAATTGTTTCCTATATTAACATAGCTGTGTAATCAAAGGTATCCTCACAATGGCATGTAAGAGCTGGCATTAACAATGTTTCTTGAAGAAATACTGAATTGTACTTAAATGATTAGGAGAACCCAGGCATCTGGACTCTTTCACTTCTACTTTAACACTTCCAGTCTTGTCTTGTTATAGGTGAAGTACAATAAACATAATTACCACATAGTTAACTCCTACTCTAAATATAGAGAAAAGCTGATACCAACCTCAGAGACCAAATGCTGATTTTCAGTGGAAACTTCTATATTATGAGAAGTGGGTATTTTTGGAGGTCACCTTATAGAATGTTTCCTTTTACATTTGTTTCCATTCTGGTACTTTGGAATTTGTAATCGGCACTCTGTAACCTGGATAAGCAAGGACTTACTGCTACATATAGGCTAAGGCTAATTGGTTATTAGAATGGTTTAGCAAGAATTTATAGCCACAAATTCTATGCTGTGAACAAAATGTGACAAAATTGAAATGTCCTTTAGCTCTCTCTCCATCCTGGGAAGATGTTTACAGACTTGTTGACGCTCATCCAGTATGCTAGTTCTCTCTCACAAGTATTCATCACAAGTGGTTCCCAGGACCCCATCAGAAGAAGAGTGTTGTTGTTTTGTTGTGTAGGAGCACATATTTTATAGCAGCAACACATTCCATAGCCTGTGCTATGATTGGTATTGCTGCTTTTGGAAATGAAGTATTTAATTTCAGGTGATACAGAGAAAGTCACTGCTAAACTCTTGAAGTGTTACACAGACCAGTCTTAGATAGTTGCCTGTTAGTTCCTCTGATGTATGGTTGGGCACACTTTCTGTGGATAGTGTGAAGAATTTTTCTTGCTGGAAGCAAAGATTAAAAAAATATTTAGTAGACCTGTTTAACATCTTTCAAAAATATTGTGAAAAATGTTTCAGCACATTTTAACCAACCCTATATTTTATAGATTTTCACTGAAGATCCAGTATCTTAAATCTCTAACCTTGTGGTGGTATATTATTCACATATGTTGCTGGAGAGTAATTTGCATAGAGAAGTTCCTGCTGTTTCATCTGTAGACTGATATTGTGTGGGTGTACTTTATGGACTATCCCTTTGCTTCCTATCCCTTGTTTTGAAGACCCCCCATGAGTCTGGTGGAGGGCGATAGTGAGAAGAAGGGGAAGAGGGTGGGAAATGGTAGTGGTACATACAGAGTTTAAAACCCTTTTGCAGGACAGTGAATTTTCTTGTTTGTGGAACGATGCAGAAGAGCAAGAGTGTGCTACAGAGTTTAACTGACTACCAGATTTGGCATTGGGGAAGGAATTCATCCCTTCTTCTGAAAGCTTGTGACAACCGTAGGACAAATGCTAGCTAGATGTTGGTTGTTACAGCATCTCCAGTATGTTTGTTTTCCTATCTATTATTTTTGCTTGGCGCAAGGTTTACTTTGCACTAAGTGTGTGCTGAAGCTAGCAACCTAATAACGCCTGTGAAGATTTTGTTTGTGAATCCAGAGTTCATAATATGCATGAGCTTCATTTAAAAAAGTGTAATCGGGCTGGCTGTTGGAATGTTGTTGAAAATTGGAAAGAGCTCAGAAAAGAGCTACAAGAATGATTTGTGATCTGGAAAACATGCTTGATATTGAGAGACTTAAGAAGCTCACTGTATTAAATTTATCCAAAAGAGGATTAACAGGTGCCTTGATCATGATAGAAAAGTACACGTTTGGGGAAGAGATTTCTGGTAGTAGACGTCTTTTTAATCTAGCAGAAAAAAGGCATAATGAGATCCAGTGGCTGAAAGCTGAAGTTAAACATATTCAGACTAGAAAAAAGGTACACATTTTAAACAGTGAGTGTTGTTAACCGTTTGAACAACTTATCCTAGAGATATGGTAGATTCTCTGTCACTTGTAGTCTTTAAATGAAGGCTGGATGTCTTTCTAAAAGATATGCTGTAGTGCAAATAAAAGTTATGGATTTGATGTAGAAATTTCCAGGTGAGATTCTCTGGCATGTGTTATGCAGGAGGTGATGATAATTGTCACTTGTGTATTAGGAAATCAGAAACAGGGATGGAATTCTGGAGAACCCAGATATGGCTGTGAATGATTATTCAAGAGATGAGCTGGAACCAGTGTCCTGGCAGTGGATAGACAGTTAGAGGCTGGTGGTAATATCCAGGAATGACCCTTCCAGACAGAGAGGCTGAAAAGGGTTGTGCATCAGAAGAAAATATAAAAGAAATGAGAGTGAGAAAGAAAGAGGGAGTGGAAGAGCGAGAGCGAGCATTTTATTTAAAGCTAGAGTGCAGATTAGAAAGAGAAGTTCTTCTGTAAAGTATTTCCATTCATGCAGTGTGAATTGCTATGAAAATCTATTTGACATTTTACCCAGTGCCATTAAAACACTTTCTCTGGAATTATGGAATTGAAACCTGAACTTAGCCTCAGTTTCTTCACAGAATCTGTTTAGTTTTTGTTCTCTCGCTCCAGCCTCTTCCCCTCCCCCCCACACCGTCCCTTTCTTTTGTAGACTTTAATGCTTATTTTTGCAATATCTTTTTATGCAAAGGTGAAAATACTAAGTCCTATTCTTCTAAGGCAGGGGTCAGCAACGTTCGGCACGCAGCTCGCCAGGATAAGCACCCTGGCGGGCTGGGCCAGTTTTATTTACCTGCTGACGTGGCAGGTTCGGCCGATCGTGGCCCCCACTGGCCGCAGTTCGCCGTCCCGGGCCAATGGGGGCGGTGAGAAGCGGCGCGGGTGAGCGATGTGCTGGCCGTGGCTTCTTGCCGCCCCCATTGGCCCGTGACGGCAAACCGCGGCCAGTGGGGGCCACGATCGACCAAACCTGCCGCGTCAGCAGGTAAATAAAACTGGCCCGGCCTGCCAGGGTGTTTACCCTGGTGAGCCGCGTGCCGAACGTCGCCAACCCCTGTTCTAAGGCCTATGCCCTATTGCTGCCTGATGCCTTGTATCCATTTGTGTGACCTGGACTGACAATCAATTGTAAGTATGGGCCAGAAACCTCACAGAGCGTTTTTTTTTTTTTTCAAAATGTTTCTAGGATGACCGGAATTTCAAAATACCCAGTCAAGTGGCAGCCTAGATGTTCCTCTCCCTCTCTGCCCACAGAGGACTAATGCAGTGCACTGTTCTGTCCTCACTTTTGTATACCTGGATTCAAAGATAGCTTAAATCACCAGTGACTTGATTCTTGGTGGCTTCTGCCTTGTCTCTACAACCACAACATTTGGTATAGTTGGCGATGACTGTTTAAGAATGGCCCCCAGAGTGGAATTGCACAGATTGGGGTGAGGGGTTGGAGTTGCAGTACAAGATTAAAAATCTATTTATTTTAGGTCTATTTTAGGTGCTGTTGTCGGAGTGAAAGGGTTAACTGTACCTTTGACACTCACCCCCTCACTCACCACCCCCGAATCCTTGAGAGCACCCACTTAAGGTTTCAGGCTGTCAGCTGTCACCTCTCTTGGGCAGAGACATGCATCTGTCCCTCCGTCCAGACTGGGGGTTTAGGCTTGCAGCCCCTCTGCACCTCACTGTGATTTCCCCAGCAGATCCAACCAGGGTCCAGCAGGTGTGGTTAACCTTCCTCTGGTGGCTACAACAGTGTACACCAGTTACCAACCAGCCCTCACAAAGCAAATATAAGGTCCTATTTATTTGCTGGATCCAGAAATAAGGCCTTTGTCAGTTCAAACTCAAAAACTTTTTTCTGTGTTTGAGTCTCTGGGAAACAAAAACAAAACATTTGAACCAGTATATGCAAACCTCTCCAGGTGCTGGTACCTCTCTAGAGTTGTTGAGTCTCAGTGACTCATCTTAATTATCCCACACTGTTTTTACTTCCTGTAGGAGCTGTGGGAACCTTCCCCCATGGAGTAGAACATAAGCATACGCAAACCATTCATAAATGTAATAGAGTGGTCCCCAAAATATTGCATGGGGTTGCAATATCGGTCACACCTGTTACCTTGGTGTCTAAGTGCTTTGTATTTAAAGAGCTTCAGCTAAGTTATGGGAGGGCCTCGGTCTGGGATAGCAGAAGGTGCTGCAGATCAGGATTTGAAGTGCATTTACATTACTGTGATGAGAAACCTTCAGCAGTGTCTGCCCTTGTTATGCCTGACTACAGCCAGCACCAGCAGCCCAGCCCCTCACTTTCATGGGCACTGAATTCACTTCCAAATTAAGGAAGTGTCTGCTTGGCAAATTACTGGATGGCAAGCCAGGGTGTGAATCAACAGCCCTCCAATTTGCCATGGATTAATGTCCCATGTGGACACAGCTACAGTACAGTGAAAGCTTAGTGTACTGGAAAGTGTAGTACGCCAAGCTGGAGTCTGGGACTCTCACTGCATTGTAGCAGAGTTCACATGAGACATTACTACATGACAGGCTGGTGCATACCCTGGCTTGCCATGAAGTAACTCACCGTGGGGACTTCTGAGCTTTATGGAGAATTTCTGTATTCACCCTCATTTATACCAAAAGCCAAATCACATCTTCAGATGCAGATGCTTCTAAAATGCATGGGATGATACTGACTTTCTGTTGAAGGAGAACCCAGAAGTATGAGTGGGACACCAGAACAATGTTTCTTTTTACCACCACTTAGGACATTCCCTTCACCAGTTTGTTGTTGTTCCTGTGGTCTGTGTTTGGCCACCATGGAGCCTGTAACCAGATATATGACTCAGTTTTTGCAGTGGTTTAGTGAAGTACATCATAACAGCAGTGGGATAGCGAGAGATGTTGCATTGGAACTAGCCTGCTTGCGGTTCTTGTCTTCTTATTTCCCTCTCCTCTCAGCTTGCTTGGGGTTTTTTAATCTGTTTTGTATGTACGTGTATTTAATGAAAAACAAAATTGGCACTATAATGGGATTTCTAGTTCTAAATGGCCCCAGAAACATCTCCTTTGAATCACCAGTGAATTTAGCTGTTCCCTCCTCTTCCTGTTTATCATTTAAGTGCCCACAGTGTGCTCAGTGCTGTATAAAACAAAAGTGACGGCAGTTCTTGTCCCAAACAATTTACTCTATATAGAATAGATGGAGAACCAGTGTTGCTTTTTGGGGGGAGAAGAACGTTTTTGGGAGGGCTTTTTGTTTTGTTTTGCTTGCTCTGTGGGTTTTTTTTTTTTTTTTTTTTTTAATAGGAACAACTCTCTGGGCAAGTTCTTGCAGTAATTGCAAAATTAAGCCTGAAGCAAATGGTCATGGTTTAGCTAGAATCACCTTAAGAAAAGGCTTTCTCTTGGAAGTCTTCCCCATCCCTTTAATACAGGGATGCAGGAAAGTGCCTCTGTGCATTTTGTACGGGCTTGTTACTTTCTTCAAGTGTCACGTGCTTCCCTTTCCTACAGCGAGTGCCCTTCTGTGTGTCTTTCTGGTAATTGAGTTTCTTTTACCAGTGTTGTGACAATGATCTGTTTGTGTCCCCCACCCGCATTTCGCTACATACACAATATTGTGTATTCCCCTTTCCATTACTGCTTATCCTTGTTGGTGAGATAAGAGGCAAGAAAGCGAAGCCCTGCCCTTTCTAACTCATTAGCTCTAAGACCTGGTATTGAGCCTGCTCAACATCAAGCACGGTGACTTGTTTTTCTTCTGTCTGAGATTGTACTTGCCTCCGTAAATTAGAGCGAGAGCCCAAATTCAAATTCACACTCAACTTTTAGCTCAGCCTCCACACACAGCTGGACACATTAAAGAGAATACCTAAAAGCAGTTAGGAGGGATATTGCTATTGCAGATTGGCATATAATGCAATTGTAGAAAGGTGGACGATAAAACTCCTGCTTCAATTTTCAGTCTGAGATCTGGCATCCAGGAGCTTAGAAATCTCTACGATCTCTTCTAAATGCTGCAGCACAGTTCTCAGTGTTGCTTATCAAGCAGAGAAACATTGATGGATGTGGACAGCTGGGGTCTGTTGTCATCACTGACAAGTATTTCTCAAGTATCAGAGGGGTAGCTGTGTTAGTCTGGATCTGTAGAAAGCAACAAAGAGTCCTATGGCACCTTATAGACTAATAGACATAAGCTTTTGTGGGTGAATACTCACTTCGTCAGATTTGTCAGTATTTCTCAGTCATTTTCCCCCTTCCCTCCTTTTCTTTTTGACCTTGCATTTCTTTCCCTGTGATTGCAAGATGAACATCTGCATGCCCAGAAGGAGGAGGACAAAGCTGTTTGCCTCACAGTTGTGCTTGAGCATTCTCTGATATTTGGTAAAGGGGAATTTTCCACCACTTCACTCACGGAGGTGCAGCCAAAGGGACAGGTCATGGTTGCCACAGGGGAACTGGAATAACTTCTTGCCAAGCAGGAGTTTGTTTTAATGGAAAGATGCCTTTTAATGGGAAGGGTTGTTAATATTCGGTCCCCTGGGATCACGGTGGAACAAATATTGTACTTCTCTTTATTTGACAGGACTCTTAGTTGGGGATCAGACCAACTTTCCATCCTCAGTAACAGGGGATTGGCTTGAGTTGGGTTGGTGCCTCTCCCTGTGTGAGAGGTTGAGAGACCTGTTAATTGTGAGATGAGAGTGCTGTCTCTTAGGGGATGCCCAGAAAGGAGTGAGTCCCTTGTGGAGTGGGAGACCCCAGAGGTTGAGCGGAGTTGGGTTTTATGGGGCAGATTATATTTTGCGGGACTGGGGGCAGTGGGAGGCAGTAGATTTTTTTGGTAAGAGAGACCTCGTGCTTACAGCTTGCCCTAGAGTATCTATTTGGACTCTCATCTGGAACACTCCACTGCTACCTTAGGGTGGCTGAGATGGTTGAATAATGATGCAATACACTGGAAATGTGGATGCTGAGGTGGAGATATTGGTTGCAAGGTTTGGGTCCCTCAATCCCTGTAGTAGTAGACAGAGGGAGACAGAACAGGGGAAGAATAATGTAGTGCCGAAACTGGAGCCCTGAAAGGAAAACAGGTGCAGAATGCTGCAGCCTGCTTATTAAGTGGTATATCTTGGCAGTAACACACCAGCCCCTGTGCTCTGTATCTGCACTGACTACCTGTTGGTTTATTGGAGTGGTTTAAGGGGGTGTAGATGACCTGGAATCTGCTTTCCTGTCTTCCTATGCCAGACTGCTGCTGCAGGCAGCAGAGATGCTCAACCTGGAGCTCTCCTGGTAGGAATGGCACCTTAACTCTGTATTTAACATTTTTACTCCCTACTGTTCCCTCGGTCTGAAACAGGCCCCAGGGCCCTCCGCATGTCCCGTTTCTCTGCCCAAGGGTTTTGGGAGGAAAGGAGGGAAGGGAATAGTGAGGACAAGGCTTTGCAGTTGGTTGGCTTGCTTGTCAGTTTTGGTAAATGCTTATCCTTTGGGGGAGCTGCCGGGTTTTGTGTTGTATTTTTAAAATTGTCAGGGGCATCTGGATCCCAGAATATGCGCTTTTTCTCTTGCTCTCTTTTTGCTATAAATCTAAATAAATAGATTGATTAAATAACTGTCCCATTAGGGGGGAACCCAACACTTAGAGAATGCTCTGACCAGCTCCTCACCGCAGCCCCTTTCAGTGTATCCCACTTGCTTCTAATTTGGACTTTGCCTTTGGGATTTTCTAGGCTGACCTCTCCTTCATGGTATTAGTTTTTATTGTGCTCCAGGTACCAGTGTTGCCTCTTTGTTGTATGGCTCCTCGGATTCCTAAATCTATCCTCCATTCAAGAGCAGGGCAGGCTCTGCCTCTTTCAGATAAGTGAGCTCGGTTTGCATTAGGTTTTCTTGTTGTTACCATTCTTTTGGGAAAGTGATGCTGCAAGTAAACAGATATCCAGCCAGAGTCTAGTAACACATGATAGCATAAAAACAAAGGAGTTTTAAAGGAAAAAGCAGTCAGCTGCATTCAGGCCAGAGGAGTGCGAGGAAAATTCTCTGAGCATTGCATGTTCTCTGAGCACTGTCTTTTCTCTCTGTCTATGTAAGAATATAATGAAAAGGTCTTCATCAAGTACCTACTGATACTACAGTGCAAGAGCTTTCCCAAGTCATTCTGGTTCCTTCTCTGTTAGGAGAATAAAGCTAACAGACAAACTTTATTCCACCCTGTAGCTGAGCTAAGTTTCTCGTTGATTTCTAACTGAACTTTAGGTTTCTGAGAAAAGCACAAAAATGAAATGTATGTATGTACTGTCATGAGTAACAACTATTCCCCAACTGGTAAGTATTGCTGTCTGGCTGGTTAGCTACCTTTGGCAGGTCTGCTTTTTAAATATATGGTGTATCAACTTTTATGGCAGATGTCTGGGGTCGCAGTACTGAAACAGCAGAGGGGTGGTAGGCTGAGAGTGAGGTTATTGGCAGAGCTGTGAGGGGGACAGAGGGTAAGGAGGCCAGAGGTGGAATATCCGAGGATGCTGCAGGTCAGAATTTTGGTACATTAGCAATGTGCTACGTGGGACCCAAGACTAGAATAACAGGGAGTGCTACAAGTCAGGATTAAAGTGCATGAACGGTGCAGTGAAGGCATCCCTCTGGGCATTGCATTTTCTTGGTTTTATATCTAATGCCAATGATTAAGAATTGAAAAAGGAAAAGGAGCTTCTCAGTTTAAGCATAGTCTGGCCGTCACCCTTTTAGCTTTAATGTAAGGAGCATGGCCTCGGTCGGCCTCTTTACCAGGCCCCCCGAGGGGACTGTCTTTAGTGCTGGAGTTAGGGGTGAGTGTCGGGAGAAGGACACGACTAATATTTCTTTCCAGATTTCTCTGAAGCTGACCTAGTCGAGAGAGCACAAAATGGCAATAGCTGTTGAAAAAGCCATAATTGTTTGACTAGCCCAGCAGATGTTCCCATAAGGCATTTATGTTGTCCCAACCCCAGTGCAGTGAGGGAAGGGGATGGAGGAGGACCCTAATATATATTTTTAATCCTCTAAAAAGAGGTTTTGCTGTTGGCCAAAATGTCACAGGCTGTCAGAAAAGCTGCAAACAGAAGTACACCAAAGTATATTGTATTTCTTTAAACATTTCTAACTTGAGCTTAAATCCTGTCTTCTCCCCTGTTACTGAATGCTTTGGTTAAGAAAGAAAATGTTTGTCTTTCAATAGCTTTTGGATCTTTTGCTGAGTCTCCCCCTCACCCCACCCCCTTCACCGTCTGTATTAAATAAACCCATTTAACAAAACCCGATCCTCTTATAAACATGGAATAATGACAGCATCCCACATATGGGATTCATTAGTTTTTGCATGTTTTGAAGGACTTTTTTTTTTTCCTCTAACTGCAAACTTCAAAAACTTGAGACACTAATGCTGCGTAATAGCCAAAAGGGCTCGCTGAGTCAGCTGCAGTCCCAGCGTTGGGTGGAAGGGCTTTGTAGATAAATTAATTAACCATTCCATAATGGGAAGGAATTTCTTTCTTGCTTTACAAAATAATCTCTTGTAATTCTTGCATCCTCCAAATCCTTTTGTTTTGCTTTTAATTGATTTCACTGGAACCTACTTTGCTGAAAACTCTGAAGGTTTTCATGCTTCTGAGTCTAGTAAACATTTCTGCTGTGAGGTCCCTGAGAACACCAAGAAATATTCCCTTCATCCCTCATTTAATGTAATATAATCTATATTTATTTATTTTTAAAATCTCCTTCCTTGGAGCGTTAGCAAGAGACCTGAGATCGTCCTTTTTGTTCAAGAACAAAGTGCTGAGTTACCTGTGACATGAGGAGTTTTAACTGAGGAAGGAAGATCCCAATTTAGTCTCTCCAGTACCCCAGGGAACTTCCAAAACTCCCAAGCATCTTGAATGCTTCTGTGTGGCATTTCCCCCCTGTGCGTCCTGTGCCCAGTAGGTGGGGTTTACTGAAGTACCAGCAAGTACACACTTCTAATGCCTTGAGGGGCTGTGATTTCAGCAAGGATAAGGTAACTGTGTTGGGGAGGTATGTGGTCATGAAAAGGGAATAGACAAAGCCTCTCCAAAACACACTCAGTGGCCTGAGCTTCCAAGCTTGTTCCAAGATAGAACTGACATTATTTGAAGCAAAGAGAGACCTGTTCCCCTGAGACGCTCTGCCAGCAGGAACAGATTTATTCCAGTGGGGTTCCGTGATAAACTGGAAGGAATGACAACCTTCATGTACTATATTAGGAGCCAAAATTCTTACTGAATAGCTCTAGTATGTAGTATTCCATAATCATAAAAATAAATATTATTTTTCTTTTCTGTAAAAATGTCAACAATAAGGCTTAGGCTGTGATATCTGGCTGCTAAGTAAGAGATGCTTTGTATCCCCTGAAGTGCCTCTTGTAGTATTACATAAAGCTGTGAAGAAGAGGCATCTTAGGCATGTTCTGCTACAGCAGAGAAGTATCTGGTCATGTTTTGAATATGTCTGTAAATTGGAGCTTAGTTTTGTATTCCTTGGGGACCCTACCCATTCCCTCCCTCCAGTCCCCTATAGAAATCTATAGGGCATTGTGACAAAGGTTTGGGGGGAACCCGGGCCTGCCCTCTACTCTGGGTTCCAGCTCAGGGCCCTGTGGACTGCAGCTGTCTATAGTGCCTCCTGTAACAGCTGCATGACAGCTACAACTCCCTGGGCTACTTCCCCATGGCCTCCTCCAAACACCTTCCTTATTCTCACCACAGGACCTTCCTCCTGGTGTCTGATAATGCTTGTGCTCCTCAGTCCTCTAGCAGCACACCCTCTCACTCTCAGCTTCTTGCTCCCAGCTCCTCACACTCGCACCACAAACTGAAGTTAGCTCCTTTTAAAACCCAGGTGCCCTGATTAGCCTGCCTTAATTGATTCTAGCAGCTTCTTAATTGGCTCCATGTGTCCTAATTAGCCTGCCTGCCTTAACTGGTTCTAGCAGGTTCCTGATTACTCTAGTGCAGCCCCTGCTCTAGTCACTCAGGGAACAGAAAACTACTCATCCAGTGACCAGTATATTTGCCCTCTACCAGACTCCTGTACCCCACTGGTCTGGGTCTGTCACAGCACAAATGTACATGAAGTGTATGGATTTCTAAAGTGCCCTTCATTGCAGGATCCAGATGTCTATCAATTCCTTACTGCAGTGTTTCCCAAACTTGGGACACCGCTTGTGTAGGGAAAGCCCCTGGCGGGCCAGGCCGGTTTGTTCACCTGCCCCGTCCGCGGCTCCCACTGGCCACGCTTCGCCGCTCCAGGCCAATGGGGACTGCGGGAAGCGACGGCCAGGACGTCCCTTGGCCCGCGCTGCTTCCAGCAGCCCCCATTGGCCTGGGGCAGCAGACCGCGGCCAGTGGGAGCCGCGATCGGCCAGACCTGCAGACGCGGCAGGTAAACAAACCGGCCCGCCAGGGACTTTCCCTACACAAGTGGCATCCCAAGTTTGGGAAACATTGCCTTACTGGGCTCATCCATTGTAAATAATAGTGTGCAAAAATACTCTGATAGGGGAGTTTCCGGGTGACATAAACGTATAGATGAATAAACAAGTTGATATTTGAAATTTGGTTATAAAACAGAACTTGCAGACAGAAGGCGTTGTGGCCAATGCACTCCTCATAAAGTTGGGCTTTAATTGTCTTTGTTTCCTGCTGTGTTTTGTTGTAAGTCACTTTATCCTAAAGAAGGCATGAAAATATCAGTTGTATATGAGTATAGGTATGTGATCTAATTGGAATCGTTGCTATTGTTCCCTCTCTGCTTAGGAGGGAGTGCATGCCTTAGATCAGTGGTTCTCAAACTAGAGCTGCGGCTTGTTCAGGGAAAGCCCCTGGCGGGCCGGGCCAATTTGTTTACCTGCCGCGTCCGCAGGTTCAGCCGATCGCGGATCCCACTGGCCGCGGTTCGCTGTCCCAGGCCAATGGGGGCTGCGGGAAGCGGCGGCCAGTACGTCCATGGCCCGCGCCATTTCCTGCAGCTCCCATTGGCCTGGAGCGGCAAACCACGGCCAGTGGGAGCTGCAATCGGCCGAACCTGCGGACACGGCAGGTAAACAGCCTGGCCCAGCCCGCCAGGGGCTTTCCCTGAACAAGGAGCGGCCCTAGTTTGAGAACCACTGCCTTAGATTGCTGCAATCACTGACTATTCCAATTACCACTGGAGTTTGTGATGCTCTACCCATCTCCATCCCCACCTCCCCCCAAAAAATGTTTTTTGGAGGGACAAAACAAGTAATGCAGTGTCTTCTCTTCCCTGCCTTTTTCAGTAGGAGCCAAGCAAAAAATTGACCTGGAAATGCAGTCCGATGGTGGATGCTTTTGTACACCAGTCTTCTACTTTCCCACCACTTCTCCTTCCAGTCTTCCAAGCTGCTTGATGAAAGAGCAGATTTCCCCCCCCTTTTGACAGAATGCCCAGCAGGGACCATAGGCTGGATTGTGTGAACTCCCCAGTCTAGTCCAAAATGTGTGAATACTAAAGACTTAAAGAAAAGTGCCATAGGAAGCGGAATCATTTTCTGGCCTGAGCTCTGCATTTGAATGACCTTTCTGTGTTATTCAGTTTGATGAAAGCAGTTTAAACTAAAAGCTTAGAAGAAAAGTAGAATATGAATACTTTTCCAATCTAAACTGTGCCATTTTATGTTATATAGTAGTTTTCCTCATTGATTTTGTATGTGGGTTTTGTTGGACCTTATCAGCCAGTTGGTCTATCTAATCTGCTATCCTGTCTCCCTTATTAGCTAAATACGTAATATTTGCTGGGGGAAGAATGCACCTGCCCTAAGTCATCTAAGACAATTGTGTACAACCGTAGGAACATAGGAATTGCCATAATAGATCAGACTCATGGTCCATCTGATCCGGTATCCTGACTCCAAGAGTGGCAAGCAGCAGATGCTTCAGAGTAGGCAGATGTGAGATAATCTGTCCCCTACGTCAGACCCAAATACTAAATTTAAATCCTAAAGCATTGTGTGGAATATCTCTTTCAGAATTTATTAGCATTATCTGTTATAACTATGGGTACTCTAGTTATTCAGATGAATGTCCAATCTCTTTTTGTATCTCACTAAGTTTATGGCCTTAATGTCATCCTGTGGCAATGAGTTCCACAGTCTAGTTGCACGTTGTGTGAAAACTGTTTCCTTTTATCAGTATTGTATTTGCCACCTTTTAATTTCACTGAATGTCCCCTTGTTCTTGTGTTATGAGACAAGGAGAGCAGAAGCTTGCACTCTACCTCCTCTGTACTATTCATTATTTTATGTACTTTTATGTCACCTTTTATTCATCTCCTTTCTGAGGTAAACAATCTGATCTTTTCAGTATCTTCTCATACGACATGGAAGCATTCCTTCCTAACCCCACACATCACTATCTTCTGTTCTGGACTATGAGGCTTGATTTCTCTTAGTTTGCTTAGCTGTCAATATGGTTAACGCTTCTAATAGTATATAGTCCTCTTTAAAATTCTGTAAAATGCTCTGTTCTGTATCCATGTGACTTCTTGTAGGAGCCGATCCCATAGGTCAGTGTTGTGTTTTCCATTTGCTGCCTTCAGGTTTTATAGTCTCCCCTAGTCTTCGTATTACAGTATGACAGGGCAGAAAGAAGCATCTGATCACTTGTGAGTGAAATACACATTGCTGTCTATGCCTCAGTCCAAGTCCTGACTTACTCTTCTCCTTGGAAGTTAAATAATTCCAATGTTTCTCCTTTGTATATAAACTCAGCTAATGTCTGTGTCTCTAAACGTTTTTAAGGGCAAGCCTACACTGCTCCACAGTTTGGACTAAGGGGAAAGCACTCAGGACCTGTACCTTTGCGCTCACAGCATCCACATAGGGGACTTAAAGCGCAGCACTTTTGGTGTGCACTGCTCTTCATGCCCCCTTAGTCCGAACTCTGGGGCAATGTAGACGTGCCCTCAGTGACCAGTGTGTAAACACCTCTGCGGGAGGATGTCAATGGGGATGCTGAAGTTGATGAGGATAAAGAGGAGAGGTATTAACGTCAGTAGGAGTTGAGGGGCACTGAGCCCCTTGCAGGACTGAATCCATAAGTAGCCAGTTTTCATTATTTTCAGATTATTTCACAGCGTCTAGTGTAAATGTTCATTTGACTGCAGCAGGTGTTAGGCAAGATTACCTCTCACTCTGTTAATTAGCGCTCCTCAAGAGCAGTACATCGTATATAGCAGGGGCTCTATTATACAGAATATTTCTGATGGAGGAGTTAGCCATTGCACCTCCTACAGCTGTTAATAAGGAGTAGACCAGAGAGGGAACTTTGAGTTTGGGGCCATGTCTACACTACTGGCGCTACAGCAGTCCGCTGCAGCTGTGCCACTGTAGTGCTGTAGTGTAGATTCTTCCTAAAGGGATGGAAGGGGTTTCCCCTCGTTGAAGGAATTCTGCCTCCCCAAGCAGTGGTAGCTAGGTCGTTGGAAGAAGTCTTCCATTGACCTAGCCGCATCTACACTGGGGTTAGGTCAGCATAGCTGTGGCTCTCAGGTGTGAATTGTTCACACCTGTGAGTGCAGTAGCTATGTCAACCTAACTTTTAAGTGTAGACCAGGCCTAAGTTAACAGCTCTCCCTGGCTTCCCTCTTGCTCCAAGGGGGAAATCAATGCGCCTGCTGGTCTATATCAGTAGCCAACTACTTCTCCCTCTACACCAGCTCATCTATGCATGTTTCTGGGGTTGAGCCAAAGCCATTCCCATTCCCCACCCCTGCTCATCCCCCTGCACTGGAGGAAGAGTTGCAAACTCCTACAGGGAGTAAAGGAATGCTTTATACCCCATACTCTCTTCCATGGGCTTGTAGGGCAAGAGATGATCTTGCCGATAGCTGTCAAGATTTCTGTAAGAAATGTCTCTTTTGAGGAATTTCCCACTTGGCTGTGAAACATGTGTGTTCGCATTAAACTTAGTGCACAAATTCCCAGCATCTTAAAATCATAGACGAATAAAACTTCCTTCAAGGTCATGTAGGCAGCTTTTTTGTTAAAACAAATCTAAAAAGGAAACACTTGCTTCTGGTTGCAGATTTCGTTTCCATATTCCAGCAAAATATGAATTTTCAGTAGAAGAATTATTAATAATAATCAAGTAAGACATACAGTTATTACAGTGATAGATGGAAGACTGGGGAACGGATGCTTTATAAAGGATTAATTCATCAATATTTCATATCAAGAGATGTTGTTTCAAAATGGGCTTAAGGTTCTGTTGACAACAGTGTCCATATCACAAAACTTCCTGCCCTGCCTGGAGTGTTTAAGGCAGTGGTCCCCAACCTTTTCCGTGGGGGGGGGGGAGAGCGCCAGACGACTAGCTGCTGAAGACCGTGGCCGCCGGACAAGCGGACGCCGAAATGCCGCCGAAATTCGTGAAGCGGCAACGTCAAGAGGCGTCATCGACAGGTGTCGCCGCTGAAATTCGGCGGCATTTCGGCGGTAGCACTTCTTGATGTTGCCACTTCTCGGCGACATTTCGGCGGCTGCTTGTCTGGCAGCCAGTAGGCGGGCACCGCGTTGGGGAACCCTGGTTTAAGGACTCAAATAGCAGGGGTACTTGAGGAGGCAGAGCTGTGTTCTGAAGCTCAATTGTGGAATATTAATGTAATGCTACTGGTGACAATTGAGGTGCCTGTTGGCAGTGTTCCCGATTTTAGCGATTTCTCTTACTTCCTCACTTTTGTGAGCTCTAAATTTACACAGGTCAAACAAACAAACAGAACACACTGCTATGAAGAGTTACTTTTAATACCCTTTGTTGTAAAGTTGTGGCACTTGCAGTAAATTTAGAAGATCACCAACTGAGATCTAAAATGTGAGGTTTTTGGTTGTCATTTTCAAAGAGCTGGCCCCACTGCATGGTTCGAAATGGTCAGAATTCATGGCAGTGAGGAGACACTTTCTCCTAACACTCCCACAATGTTTGGAAGAATCATCCATGTTGTTGACAAAGTTTCCACTGCACTTGAGGCAGCCAGACCTCTTCATTTGCAGCTTCTTTTTGGTATGGGCAGAGCTGTACGTTGCAAACTGATGTAAAATGAGACAAGAGTTTGCTAATCTCTTTGGGAGTTGTAGAATGTGCAGTTTACTTCCTCTGAAAAAGATGTTCAGACATGCACTGAAGTCTAATAAAAGTATCAGCATTTATTCTTTTTGGAAAAAAAGCCACAGTTATTTACAAATTTGGCAGGAGACGTTTATACGGAAGAGGTATTAAGAAAGAGAAAGTTGGGAAGTAGTTAAAACGGCTGTAGGGTTGACGTTTATCTTTATTTTTATTTTTTAAATATGCACTCCATGTTTCTGTAGTTAGAGGAACTTCCTCATCCTCTCTCATTTATTTTTCACTGTTTCAGAATTGTTTATTTTACAGTTTGTGCAAGCTGTATGATGTGTAAGTCTTGTGTCTGGATTTACAAGTTCAGTTCTGGAATGTTATCCCACTGTGTTGTGTTACAGTTTAATTGTGAGGGGATGGGCCTGATTCTAAAGCCATTGAATGAATATCTCAGTGATTTAAGTGGGGGGTTACATGAGTAACGGTTGCAGGTTCAGGCTTTTTATTTGAATTTGCCTAGCAGGGAGTTCAATATAATTAATTTAGGCAAATGTGGGGGGCCAGAAAGGAATTTGTCTCCAGGGTATATAAGCAGAATCTTGGTGCTTTTGTGTCTTCTGTATTGTTGAGCAGAGCTTATTCCTTAGACATGTGCCCTACCATTTTCCTTTAGGCCTCCGTCCTTTCAGTTGTCCAATTTATTTTCTATGCAATGTCTACTAGGGAAATCCAAGGTAATAACTGCCTAAGTTGCTAACTTTCTATTTGTTGCTGACTTGCTTCAATATTTGCACAACTGCAAGAGCTTTCATTTGCTTTAGGAGGGACATCTGTTAACTTTAAATAATTAAATAAATTGTAGCCACCAGGTGGCGCAAAGGCCGGTTCTGTTTTCATGTTCAGCTGCAACGTTCATCAGATCGGAAAAAGAACTGCAAACAAAATGACAGGTTTCAGAGTAGCAGCCGTGTTAGTCTGTATCTGCAAAAAGAACAGGAGTACTTGTGGCACCTTAGAGACTAACAAATTTATTAGAGCATAAGCTTTCGTGGGCTACAGCCCACTTCTTCGGGGTGCATCTGAAGAAGTGGGCTGTAGCCCACGAAAGCTTATGCTCTAATAAATTTGTTAGTCTCTAAGGTGCCACAAGTACTCCTGTTCTTTTTGCAAACAAAATGTTTTCCAGACTTCATTTGTCCTCTCAGAGGGTTCAGTTTCCAAATTCTGCTTTGTTTTTTGAAACATGTTGTGAGAATGCAAAATATATTATGTCAGATGTTATATATAGACTTTGAAAAATGCCTGTCTTTTCAGTACTGAGTTGTATGTGACTCTTTGATGTAGAGAAACTGCCTCGTCCTCTTGAAAATACACTCTAGGGTCTCGGTCTTCTAACGTTTTTTTTTCTTACCATTGCTGACCTGCCATTCTCCAAATAAGCTAAGTGTGTACTTCTTCCAAACTTGGATGTAAATTCTTTCTTAGATTTGTAATGTTCTGGTGCAGATTTCGTTCCTCTTCTTTGGTTTTAGGAAATAGTGTTTTTGTATCTCGTTTAGGCAGAAATCTTAACAACACTTTTTGCAAAAAGTCATATCTTTTTAAAAGCACAGTTTAAAACCTAGCCCTTTCCCTGTTCTCCTTCTGATGCATTTAACAACTCCTGCATGTAGTGATCAGAAGTGGGTTTTGATTTGATTAAAAGGAAGAGTTTTTTTTTTGCGCTCTACTCTATTAATTGATATCAGAGCCACAGTTTAAAATATTAATATTCTGCAGTATTTCTGTAGATTGCATCATTTTCAGCGTTTCATAACTATACGGATCTTGTAATTTGAAACAGATAACAATAATGCTGTCTGTTTTTAGGCTAGCCATGATTTCCTTGTCATTAAGTGGTCTGTTAGCTCGTGGGGTAGGGTAGGGGGGAGGGGTTTTATCTGGAGGAGTTCGAGATCATATGATGCAGTTGAACAAGACTTTTTCTTCACTTGAAATCTGCAGCACTGGTTTTGGTTTGGATATGAAATGATTGGTTAGTTTCAAACTCTTCATCATTTCCAGATGTTTTTAATAAAGTGCCCAGAACTGTCGAATCTGTAGCCAGTGGATGTAGTTGCTGATTGTTTCTGTTCTCCATTTTGAGTAACTCTCATGAAAGGAGAGCAGAAAAAGAGAGAATTACTAGCTCATTTGTTTTCTCTCTGTCTTTTCCACTGATAATGCCATGCATTTGTGGTTGTATTCCTCAGTATGTATACAGTGTCTGTTGCCTGGGTGTACGCATGTGACTACGTGTGTCCAGGGACTGCCTGCAGGTGTTAAAAATAAACAAACAAAAGAGCCCAGAATACCATTGCTTTTCTTTGACTCAGCAGGAGCCTGTTTCCTGCATCTTCCTTCTTCATGTGTATGTAAGGAGATTGGGATGTCTGGGAAATGAGATTTCCAGCCTGTGGCTACGTAGCAAAAGCCCCACCTAAAATGGAAGGAGACTGACCGTCTCTCACGTGAGTGCACGCCTGGCAGATAATTTTGTGTGCGTTTTACAACGTGAAGTTTGTTGACCACAGAACCTGGGAGGAAAAACCTTGGAGAAGGGGCAGGAGCGTTTGTAGCCACCGCCAGGAGCAACTTAGGGAGCTTCAATTAAAAAAAAAAAAAAAAAAAAATCTGTAAAACTGTTGGTCGCTTCACTGTGCATGTGAGAGGGGAGCTCTAAGGGATTTGTGGGTGACCCTGCCACTGAGTTCCAGAACCTATGAGATCAAAGCATGTTAATCCTGAATGGAGTTCTGGTAGTCACCTCACTTCACAGAGCTAACAAGATGAATAGATAGATATTGATCCTTTCCTTGCTCTTCTTCCTCCTGGTGTAGAAAGTACCTGCCTGGGTCTCCTCTAGTTTTTGTCCCCGGCTAGAGGTCATTGTCACTTTCTAGCCTTTAGAAAAGGTGAAGTGGCTGCTTCTAGCCTATGCTACAAATGGAGTTGCCCCCTTTAGAGGTTTGTCTTATCACATATTTCTGCCCAGAATCCACCACCCTGGGGGGAGGGATAGCTCAGTGGTTTGAGCATTGGCCTGCTAAACCCAGGGTTGTGAGTTTAATCCTTGAGGGGGCCACTTAAGGGATCTGGGGCAAAATCAGTACTTGGTCCTGCTAGTGAAGGCAGGGGGCTGGACTTGATTCGATGACCCTTCAGGGTCCCTTCCAGTTCTATAAGATAGGTATATCTCCATATTATAATTAACACAGATTGGCCTGTTCATCTGTCTCATTTGGAGGCCAAGGACCAAGTGAGCCATAATCACTGAACTTCTCTCTCATCATTAAAAGACTATAACAGGGTTCAAAAAAGAACTAGATAAATTCATGGAGGATAGGTCCATCAATGACTATTAGCCAGGATGCGCAGGGATGGTGTCCCCCTGTTTGCCAGAGGCTGGTAGTGGTTAGCAGGAGTTGGATCACTTGGTGATTGCCTGTTCTGTTCATTCCTTCTGGGGCGCACCTGGCATCGGAAAACAGGATACTGGGCCGGATGGACCTTTGATCTGACCCAGTATGGTCATTCTTATGCCCAGCAGCTCAAAGGTGAGATACATTATCTGAGGCAGTCTGAAGGAGCTTGTACAGCCGCCGCATGGGTCAGCCATGCTCTGTAAAGGAAGAGAAGACTTATGTGTCTCAGTATCTCAAGAATCTGTCACCAGGAAATTCAGTTTAAAAAAAAAATCACTAAGTTCACTTGAAAACAATTGAAGAAAACGCCAAATGTATGAATTGTAGATGCTGTTTGCAACACTCCATTGGATTAGAGCATCATCCCGTCACACTGCTCATCACAGCTTTCCTTATCTGAATTAACTTGAGTTTGAGGAAATCCCTGCCTTATATGGCGGAGCCTGAAGAGCTGTCACAGACATTTGTGATTTCTTATCTCTATGACTGCATGACTGCTGGGAATTCATCATTGGATGAAACTGGTGACTCCTGAAAGTCCCTGTTTACAGTATTGTCATATTTGGGGTATGTCCTAATACCGAAAGCAGAAGCTGCGTTCACTAACAGAGAGAAAAGATTCCGGGGCTGATCTTATAAGCCAGTGGATGGTGCTATCTGAAAGATTCAGGTATGGGAACCTCCTTAGTCTAGTTGGGTGAGTTGTGGAGGTGATGTTATAGGTTGTGAGGGAGAGTTTGGAACTGCCCCAGGCTGTGGAAAGCTGAAACAAGAGGTGGGGGCTGGAGATTTCAAAGGAGATCCAGACACTTTCATCTTCCTAGTGGTAGCTGGTACCGAGCCACTCTGACATGTTGAATGAGACTGCCAGTCTTCTGAGTTTGCATGGTGAGTGTACTGGTTGTGGTGGTTGATCCGATGGCTTCAGAATAGCCAGATTGGGGTGGCATTTGCAAGGCAGCTCAAAATAATAATTTACATTTTTGGACCATATTTCATCTCAGTGTTTTACAAACTCTTTGCCTATGAGAATCAGTTTGCCCACCAGCGAGAGGCAGATCCTCTGGGGCAGAAGCCAGCGACATGCCCCAGCAGACTTGATAACATTCAGAAGAGAGGAACTTGAGCTGCGTCAGACTCCTGCACTTGCAGAAGGGTGAGAAGAGCTCTCGCATGTGGGCTCAGAGCAGATGGGACCTCTGATTTTAAAGATGCTTCTGAAAGATCCTCATGCATTGACATGGGTGAAGCTCACTTTTCATCTATTTTGGAAGGATGCAGGGTTGAGTAGTCCCTGCCAGAATTTGAGCTTGCGGTTACAAGTAGCCTTGAACAACTAATGGGACTTAGACCACTGAGTCATTGCCTCTGGGACTGTATTAACAGCCTCAGAAATCCTCAACTATGTGCATTAATAGAGTGAATCCCTGTCCTGGGAGATTGACCAATTTCATTCATGGGCCTCATGAAGAACGTCTTTCCATATCTGTAATGGAAGGTTGATTTGATATTGCCATTACATAAAGTTCTTATTTTTCCCTTTGTGATGCACTCTTAAAAGCTCCCTTAATTCCCATCTTCCTCTCTAGCAACAGCAGTGAGTTCTTCTGCTCTGTAAAAATCTCTGCATTTTGCAACTTAAAGTAAAGAAAGCCTTTTTCCTTTTCTCTTCTGTCTCTGTTCCTCTTCCCTTTTAAGCAATGAGTGAGAGAATGTCTAAAGCCAGGGAAGTATGGAAACATTTCGTCCCATGAGAGGTCAGGGTGGGGTGGAAGCTGAAGGGGGCTCTGAGAGGGCTGAATCAGTTTGAAAACAGGAAACCATGTGGCAGTGTGAAATGAGGGCCCAGCTGATGTGAATGAGCCATTGAGAGGAAGGGAGACTCGCTGGCTAGACCAGCATTAGAGATTCTTAAAAACTTTGTTTAAACACACTGCTTTTCAGATTAAAACAAATGAGAATTGTATTTTTTTATCTTGTAAATATTATAACAAGCTGCTGAAGTCTTTTGCTTCTCCTGCTGTGCACTGCAGACAGAGCAAGCACCGAAAATGGCTGGTTTCCTTTTTTTCACACATTAAATCACAAGTTTCCATTCCTGTTTTTGAGAAGCTGTACGCCTGAAACTCTCTCTTTTCATTCACCTGAGGCAAGGATCGGGAGAAGGGCTGTCTTTTCTCCTGATCCTTTTCTTTAAGGTGCGCACTTTTACTCTTCTTCATCTCTTTCGATTAACCAAGTGCACCAAGAGGCTGCATCTTGAGGTGAAAGAAATAGGGTGAAAAAGAAAACCCTGTTGTCCCCCTGCTTTTTCTCTCTACAAAAAAGATGAATCATGTTCCCACAACTGCAATTACATTTTCAAGACTCAAAGAACGCTGGTACAGCACTAAGAAGGCAAGCAGTGACGTTCTAGCTGAAATCAGGAGGGAGTGGCTTTATTTTATTTATTTTTTTTCCCCTTTTACCCTGTGCTGTCATTAGAAATTTAAACTTATTCAAGACCATTCCCTCTTGCCTGGTTAACAGTGGACTTACTTGAAAGGAGGAAAGTGTTTTTTGTTGTTGTTTTGCTTTTCCATCTATAACAGTGGAAGAAAAATTCTATCAGCAACAATATTTTCTTTGGATTTGAGGGCCAGACTCTTTTCTTCTTTGAATTAAACACAACGCGTCTAATTCAGAGTCTAGCCTAGGTATTTTTTTTTTCTTTCTCTTGGTATGTTACACGGTTCCAGTTGCATGCATCTGGCTTTTGTTCTCGCTCTCTTTCCAGAATTTAATTTTGGTGCTTGTCTGCCATTAACATTGGCTAGGAAACTTTTTTTATCAAATGTAGCAGGAATACTGGTGCCATCCTTACCACTTAATATTTTTAATTTTCATATTTAGAATAATCTCTCTAAACATATCTGTCTTGTTTGCTATAAATTACTACGTCATCTGCATAAGTGACCGTGTTCTAAGAAGACTTTTATCAAACAGTCACAGCTCTGGGATTTTCTTTTTCCTGTTAAGAGAATTGGAGAGGCTGATGTGATTCAAAGAACGCTGAGATGCAGGGGCTTCTCTGAGCACATATGTGAGAGATTTGGACTGTACGCCTTACCGAGTTTATCCTGGAGTTAATGGTGGGCTCTGCTCCTTGCATTTTACCTCTGTTTTCCCTTTTTTGGACAAAATGTATGAACGACACAAGAGGCGGTACAGCCTGTGTGACATTTCCAAGGTGGACAGGACTGTAGATGTTGTGTTGTTAAAGGTACAGTATTGGTTGTTTACACTTCCTATTCATTAAGTACTGCTTACTCATCTTGGATTCATTCATCTACTCCCTGCTGAAAATGCACCCCAGACAACCAGATTTCTTGTGCCTCCTTTGAAAGGGGGAGCAGGTGGGAGGCAGCTATCAGGAGGTGACTGTGCAGCTTTTAGATCTCGGGTATTTATTAAAATTATATAACATCAAGTGATTTTGTTCTTGCTATGACCGATACTTTGAGTGGTGATAGAGACATACTGTTAAATATGTGTTTTTCAAGTGCTCTGGCTGGCTGTCTTTTCTCCTCTATCGAAATCATCAATGGGGTACTGCAAAGATTTTGCAAACTTCCCATGGAGATGTGTTGAGCCTTCCTGTATTAAGTTGCTTTTGAACTAAAGATGTTTTTACCCACTGGTCCTCTGCACTTCATCTGGAAGACTGTGGGTTCAGCCCAAAAAGGCATGGTCGTTTTTTTGTCAGTGCTGCATGGCTCTGGCTGTTGGTTTTGTATAAAGCTTTTCTATTTTGGCGGAGAGGGAGAGGGGTTGTTTTTGTTTGTTTAAATGTTTGTCTTAAAATGGGTGGAGGAAAGCCTCAAGTGCCTCTTGGCTAATTGTCCAGTGCTCTCTCCTCCAATCTAAAATTAGTAAGTACTCCACCAACCGGTATGGTGACAGTCTGGGAATGTTCTGTCACTGTAATAGCTCTGCTTGGAGCTTGAACAGTTTCCTGGCACAGCGGATGGAAATGGGAAGGCAGCCCAAGTAACTTCATAACACTGCCTGACTTTGATATCTTAACTCATGGAGGAGAGTCACCTTTTTGAAACTGGAGGTGGTGGGGTGCTGGATGGGTAGGTGTCTCCTGCTGCATGGTTGCGTGGCTAACTTTTTTAGTCACACTTTATGGCTCCTAGAGTCTTTTTTTCCTTTTTGTATGTCAGAGGTGAAGATGGAAAAACTACAATTTTTTTTTTTCAATCCAGAATTATAAGCAGTGTCGTTATTTTTTCCGGGATATGTCTTCTCAAACGATTCCCTGACCCATCCTACCTGCACTAAGATCAGCCTGGCAGTTGCCAACTCGCATTCACCTATAGAGGATTATTATTTTTGGCTCACACTTAGTATGTTCTTCTCCCACCCCCAAAAAACCTTTGCTCGATTTCTTGCCATATTGGATTTGGTGAATTGTTTTCTAATACTATCTTTAATTATGCTGATTACAAGAAACTGGAAGCCCCTGCAATGCAATCTCTAGACACCCCTCTGAGTCATAGACCAAATAAATGTGCAGACACGTTATACAAACAGTGCTTTAGCTGTGGTGTTGAATGGTCCCCTACAATAGACAGGAAGCATTGTTACCCCCTGACAGATTCAACTGTTTACATAAAAAGCACAGTCTTTTTGGAAGCTGTGTTTGTCTGCCTAGACTGAACTGTTATTTGCTATGATTATAGTGAATTAGTATTTCTGAAGTCATCAGTTCCCTAACTTAATTTTTGTTAAGTAAAATTTAGAATTTATAACAAAATATGGTTCTTGTGAAATCATCCTAATATTTTTCCAATCAGCTTCCAACACTGGATGATACTGATTGATCCTGAAAATAATTCAGTGTGTGTGGATGCTGTGCTAATTCAGGGAACATAGAGACACAAACAACTGGGAATTACAGTAACATTTACCTTGTTTTTTAGTGCCTCATGTTTTAATCTGTAATCTATAACGCAACCTGAGCCAGTTTTCGATCTGTAGGAGCCCCGTGCAATATCAGGCAAAGTCAATGGCAAATCTTCTGTTGACTTTGATGAGAGCTGGATCAGACCTTTAGGCAAGGGGGGCTTTTTTTAATTAAACTATTTATAGAAGGAAGGAGGACTCTCCCAAGTAATTATTTTGGTTTGGGTGGGACACTGTTTCTTTAGCCTCAAGTGTCCAAAGGTCAGATATCAAAAGATAAATTAAAGCAAGCAAACAAACAAAAATACCCTTCAGTAATAAGTCTGCCTTTGAAATCATGGTGAAGTAGATAATAAGAGAGCGAGTAGCTTTTATGTTGGTGCATTGATTTGATTCTCAAAGGACTCGTGAATCAAGGCTGTCAGTAATGGATTGGTGTGCCCTTACCCCTGTATTTTTTTAGGTAGGTGATCTCGGTGACATCAGAAGTAAAAACAGCTGGTAGGGGGATATCACTGGGATAAACTCTGAACATAGGAGAACTAATGCTATTTTAGCTGCAGAATATAAATGATGTTGCATTTGCATTGGTTACACCACTTGTAGGTAAAGTTGCAAAATAATTTCAGTTCTAACTGATTATTTTTACATGCTCATAACTTTCCTAAGGATTCAACTTTGGAGCTGAATTTTTTCATGTTTAGACTGCCTGAAGCTGTTTTTTTGGAAAGTTTGAATCAATACTCATCAGCCATTTTGGGGTTGAGAGGATAAAAATAATTTCCCCCCTCTATTTTAAAAAATAATCATCTGACCTCCTTTTTCTAGGAGCAACTCAAAAATTCCTAGCATTTGAAATTTGGGAGCAAAACCTCTTCCCTACTATATGGTCCTGTTCTGTCACTGCAGCAGCACAGAGGTTATAAAGCTGGTTTAACTGGCTACAAGGGGATTCTGACAGTATATAGGAAGTCCTGGATGGCATAGAGCTGACATTGTGATTCTATGCCACCCTCCCTTCCCTTCCACCCACCCGCTATGCCACACTGTCTAGGAGATATAGGAGAAGGGGAGCGGTCAGAGTGTCTCTACAATACTTATATCTCCACCTGCCTGAATAGCTGCTTATGGTTCTAGGTAGCAAGGTGTAATTTAGGAACGCTCTGATCCATCTCCTAGTTACTCCAGGAACCAGCCCTGCCAGCCATAAAATCAGGGAGCTTCAAAGTATTGGTAACTATCCTCTCTGGGTTCTTATGCTGTACCCATCATCATTGTGTATAGGTGTCTTACAAATATATTGATGTAAATACAACCTAGGCATAGCACCCAGATACCACAGTGATTGGTACCTTACATGTCTGTCTGTCTAGGTATTTGTATGTAAATAGGCCTCGATTACCAGTATTTACTTTGCTAAGTTTTAAAACAACCAATTCAGGACTGAGCAGTGACAGTAAAAAATTGCTTTAAAGAGCTCACTGTACATTTCACAGCGTCTTCGTAGCTTCATGCTTATGAAACTGTTAGCTCCAGGTCAGAGAACTTAAATTCCGCCTGCAGAGTTTATAAGATGTATGAGTCAAGTAGTTTAGGATTTTTCCCCCTGCTTATTTCTTCTCAATCAGGGATACTGAGGGCCAGACCTGCTATTGAGTCACCCATTGATTTTAGTAGAGATTGAATCAGACAATACGTGCAGAAATTAGCAGCAGCGCAGAGTGAAGGTATGAAAACAAGCACTCGATATTTTGAAACTGAATGGACCCGATTTTCAACCTCTGGTTCAGACCGATTGCTCTGCTCCATGTATTAGACTGCAAGGGGTCAGGGCAGACGACATTCCGTGCAATAGATGGTCAATGCAGTTGTCCTTATAGGACCATTGCAGCCAGCGTAACTTAGAGCAGTATTTTCTCTATTCTAAATTATGCCGTGGACTGTTTCAGTTCCAGTGCGGCAAGACTTGAAGGAGGTGTGTAAAAGTGTCTTAGAGCTATCTTTCCCACCTTGGTACAGCTCATACTTAACCCCATGGTTTCTCTGTGTTAACTTGTGTATATAGCATTTTATCTCCCTTTGTGCATTTAGTTTATAGACCTGTTTTTCTTCACTAAATAAAAACATGTATGAATTTGTTGGATTTTTGTGCATTACAATCAAATATATGAGATCTGCAATTCCCCTTGTGGAAGGAAGCCTTAGCTTTTGGAATTAGGGTTTTTGAGTGTTTGATTTCAAAGCCATAATGTTGAACTAATGTCAGCTTTTGGGGGGTTGCTGTTTGTGTTTTTGGGGGGAAGGGGATACATTTAATATGCTGTAGGTTTCATTTGTTTTGAACATAGTTTGTTTTTCCAGAGAGAAGCAGAGGGATCACTCAGGTTCATTCAGGATAATGGGGCATTTTCAGATTGCCAATAGGTTTCAGATATCGGGAATTTGGAAAGAGGGGAAAATATAAGGCTAGAAGGTGGCTTCCTTGCAGCTCTCACACATCTACTCTAGAATGCTTTTCAGCACCAATCTAGTCCCAGCTAATGGGGAAGGGACCTCACTGTGTCAAAAGTTAAAACATATTCTTGGGACATTTATCCACTTTCCCATTTGGAAGATTGCCAAAGGGAATGCTGCAGCCTGAGAATCCCCTGGTGTTCTTAAACTACACAGCAACAATTTACCTAGCAATTGGAAAGGTCTTATGGTTATAGGAGCCTCTTCCCCGCTCCCTGTTCAAACTACAGCCGTTGGTAGCCCTGTCCCTTTTGTTCCACTTACTTATTAATATATCCCACAGGTCCTTTTTTGAATATCCATGCCCCTGGAAACTGGGAGAAATGGCAGTGTTGTTCAGTGTACTATAAGGGTCCAGGCCCTAATATGGCAAGAATTTATGCACATGTTTAACTTCACGCACTGTGAGTATTTCTACTGAAGTCAAGGGAACGACTCAGTGCATAAAGTTAAGCACATGTGCAAATCATTGCAGGATTTGGCCCATAGTCCTTTCTGGATAACTTGTGGAATGGCTTTTACGTTCCTCTACTGCCTTGATTTGAGAGCACCTCCCGATGCAACACCTATTGCGTGTCTATGGAACCATGCTGAAAATTCCATTATTGAATTCTCCTTCATGCATGTTAGATGGTAGCTTTGTTACTGGCTGTGGAGGGTCTTGAAAACATAAGGTATTATCTAAATTTTTTTTTCCAGGGAAGGAGTATCCATAATTGGGCCTTTCCCTCAGTTTCTGGTCCAGGAATATACAAGTGGTGTCTTTGACTTTCCATCATAATTTTAATTCACTTAAAATTTAATTCCAATGATTTGTGTAAATTCCTCAGATGAAATAATAAGGACCCCAGGATATTTCCATGAATGTGAGGGCAGGGCTAAGGTTTGCATTTGTTTAATTTAAAACTCATTGCACAATTTCTGAATATTAATCAAATGGGAAAAACATTTGAAGTAAAATAGTATCTTATCTAAAATCAGAAAAATTCTCAAGTAACTTTTGTTCAACTATATTTGTTCTCCATTAGACATTTCACATCTTTTCCCTAGTACTGATTAATACTCAGGTATCCTAAGTACTTAATAATATATCAGCTGAATGTAAATGAATAGATTAACAGTATATATTTTTTTCTTTAGAGCCATAGTCTCTTTGCGTAGTAGTATCCTGCTCTGAGTTGTAAGGTAGAACTCAAAGGATGGGAGATTTAAAAAAATAAGAGAGAGAGAGAAACCTGCAAACTTTAATTGCAAATTTAAGACTATGTTAAAATAATAAAGAAGGAAACCAAACCACTAGAGATTTTCAAGGAAATTAAAGCTAAAATTATCTGGTTCCCCCTTCTTCCGAAATGCTTCAATTTAATTTATCACACTGCCAACAAAAGTTGAAAATTGCAAACCTTTTAAATAGCAGAAGCTATCTGATGTCAAGATAATGTGTGCAGTGGAGGGGAACACTTTGAGAATAGAATGGAAACGAGACCTTTCTCCATTAAAACATCTTATAGTGTCCCCAACTATTGCATCTTTATTACTCATTAGTCGCTCCTTTGGGGAATTTAACGTATGGTTAAAGCAGGAGCACTCACTGCTGTCTCACTACATGGCCAGTGAGGTGTAACCTGCAGAGCTCTGTTGCAATTCAACCTAGCACTGTTAACGTGCATGAGTCTTGCCAACAATCCAGTGTTTGATGGCACTTGTTATGACAGCTGCTGATCTTAATGACGCTTAACATAACTCTCCTCTTGGAAAGGAAACACTAGGGCCCACGTTCAGGTCTCACACTGATGCACTCCCCGGCGAGACGGGTAGATGTGAATGAGAGATGAAGATGGGACCTAATCATCTACTGCTTAAGTGCGAGCCCTCTGGGAAGGTCTTGTGACTGTTTGAAAAGACACAAGCTGCAGCAGAAGAGGAAAGAGACAGTGTTTAAAAAGTTATCTGAGAAGAAGTAACAGAGCCAGTGAAGTGGAACATTACTGAGTACAGTAAAGGATGTTGGAGAACTCCACTGAGACACATTGACGAGCACAGGAAAAGGGAGGGGGGCGCCATTGTGGATCTTTAAAATGAAACATCTCTGTGTTTAGCTGAAGGAAATAAGAGCTGGTGGTCACTAATTGTTCCCACATGATGCAGAATGTAACTTAACAGCCCCTTTTGTCTAGCAGACTCTCTTGTCTCCTCTTTCTTTTTCTCTGCACAAAGGTTTCTGTATTAAGTTGCTTTGGATTTTAAATTAAATGTCTGCAGTATGTTGGCTCTGAGATTCTGGAAACCACTGCGCACATGTTCCCTGGAAGAAAAATCCAACAGTCCAATGTTTGCACATCCACACTGGTGTCGGCCTAATTGAGTCCTCTTTGGTACCGAGCTGGCCGCTACTCTGCCATATCCACACGCCAGTCCTGTATGTACAGCAAAAAACAAACAAACCAAACCCTCAGGGATACCCTTTTTAATTGTAGTGGAGGTGCTTCCTTGATCCGTTCATTGTCTTAAGCAAGTTCAATCCAGTGCATGTAAAAATACCTGGCTTCCTGCTGACCTTTTCCCGAAAGTCTGCATACTGAAGCTCTGTCTATCGAGAATGCTGCAGATTTCCTGCTGCTAAATGGTGCCATATTATCTCTGCTCCCACACTAGCAAATCAAGATGCAAGCCTTTGGCAGCTCAGAATCAACAAGCTATGATCAGTGTGGGTGCCGAGGGAAAGAAGGGCTTTGAATTTTTTGTAGCAATCAGTCTGTCTTCCTGTTGCTAGCATCCCTCTTAAAGAAGCAGAAAGACTGGGGGGAATTCGTTTTAGTGATTGACAATGGTTCTATGTCCATGATAAAATCTCTAGGTTGCAACAGAGGCTAATAGAAGGTAGAGCTGAGACTGATTTTGTGTGACCAGCCTCACTTGTCTGCCCAGTGCTTCAATATTCCATCACCGCAAAGTGTAAACTTTGGGCTGGGTTTTGATGAGGATGAAGAGGGGCTCTGGTAAGAAAGTGTATGTGGACGGCCCCTTGTTTTGAGTATGTCTGGATCACCCAGTTTCTGTGATCATCGAGCAATCTTCTCTCAAATGCTGCTTCTTTGGCTTTCTGTAGTGTAGAGAGCATTCATTTACGCAAGTAGTTTTATTTGTTTTTATATTGGTGCATAATAAATATTCTTCCTGTGTTAGTGCAGTTAAATGAATACTTGGTGTATTATAAAAACAGAATCTATTAAATTATCTCTAAAAGCAGGTGCAACACCAACAGACCCTTGTCGTCGGCAGGCAGGATCGAACTGAAGACCTCTGGAGCTTAGCGCATGAACCTGTACCGCAGGAGTGGGCAAACTACGGACCGTGGGCCGGATCCATCTCCTCAGGGCTTTGGATCCAGCCCGCGGTGCCACCGGCACCACGTCCCTGTGGCCCCTGGGCAGGGGGGGCAGAGGGCTCCATGCGTTGCCCTTGCCTTCAGGCACCGCCCCTCGCAGCTCCGGTTGGCCGGGAATGGGGAACCATGGCCAATGGGAGCTTCAGGAGAGGTACCTGGAGGCGTGGCAAGGGCAGTGCACACAGAGCCCTCGGTCCCTCCTCCCCCAGGGGCCGCAGCGCTTCTGGGAGCAGCACGGGGCAGGGGACAGGGTAGGCCTGCAGGGAGCCTGCCCTGGCCCTGGTGCGTGCCACTGCCACCCTGGAGTCGCTTGAGGTAAGCGGCGCCGGGCTGGAGCCCGAACCCCTCCTACACCCTGCCCCCCAACTCCCTGCCCTAAGCCCCCTGCCTGCCCCTCGCATCCCTCCTGCACCCCAATCCCCTGCCCTGAGCCCCCTCCTGCACCCTGAGCCCCCCTGCACTCTGCACCCCAATCCCTTGCTGTGAGCCCCCTGCCACACCCAGCACCCCAACCCCCTTCCTTGAGCGCCCTCATGCACCCCACACCCTTCCTCTGCCCCAATCCCTTGCCCTGAGCCCCTTCCTGCACACCGCACCCTCTCCCACATCCTGCACTCCCTCACACACACCAACCTCCTGCCCCCCGTCCCTGCATACAATTTCCCCACCCAGGTGTGGCCCTCGCCCCAAAAAGTTTGCCCACCCCTGCTCTACCACATGAAAGCCAATTGGCTCTTAGCTAAGGCTGTAGAGCAGACTCATTTAACTCTCTCTAAGTGGTCTCAGTGCCACTAGATGGCACACAACACCGCACCCAGCAGGTGTGTGGGTTACATACCTCCCCTAGCTGAGGAAATGTGTCCTGAGCTTCAGAATCTTCCCAGCTGAAACCCCGGAGGAGCCCCCACCTGTAATGCCAACAGACTCCAGTCGTCGGCGGGCAGGATCGAACTGGGGACCTCTGGAGCTTAGTGCATGAGTCTCTACCTCATGAAAGTCAACTACCTCTTAGCTAAGGCTGTAGACCAGACTCATTTCACACACCCCATCCCACTCCACTAGATGGGACACAACACCACACCCAGAAGGTGTGTATGTTACACAGGCTTGTTAAGGTCTCCCTTCAGTAGCACCTTTTCATTACTTACTTTTATTAATTAGTTTTAGAATGCAACAGTTTAAATCCTTGGAAAAGCCACAGGCTAGCGAGGTGGAGCTTGCTGGCTAATGGGGAAAAATCACAAATAATTATCTGTTGAAAAAATTGCCAAAATCTGTAATTAATTTGAAGTGATTTTATTCAACTAACTCTGACAGAAAAAGAGAAAATGATAGATGATGATGTTAATCCAACTCAGTGCAAGTTATGCTGTCATGACAAGTCTCTTGATCAGCTGCAAACACCCTATCTGTTTTCCAAGCACTGTTTGTCGGACAGGACATCGTTAGGTATTATTTTCCTCTCCCTGACGTTGATGTAAATTGGGTGTAATTCCCTTGGTTTTGTGGAGATACACTGGTGTGAAATTGTTGAGAGGAGAATCAGGCCCAATATTTGCAAGGGAAGGTTAAGTGCAAGCTCGTATTGAAGGGAGAGAAGGTTGGCCCCACACCACAAATAAATGACCACAGTGGATTTTCTTCAGAGACATAAGCTTGGGCAAACCTGAATTTATGTTGCCATGTGTTCGCAGATAATTCCTCTAGATTTGTCAGTGAAAGCCTACGTATCCGTTCCAAAGAGATTCTGGTTTGACTTGGAAGAGTGGAAGAATATTGCCATGGTATTTAGCGATCTCTATTGTGATGCTCTCAATTGTGAAATATATGCATGTAAATCCAGGAATGGATAGATGCAACTTCTCTGTATTGGACACATCCTATCAACCTTGCTGCCACATTTCTTCCTGCAGAGTTGAATCAGAAACTCAGAAAACTCCAATTTCTAACCAGTGCATATTTACAAGGTCTATATAATGTTTTCAGGCTTTACTAAACCATTTAATTATATACTGCGCATTAGTGTTTCCCAGGTATTCGATACATATGAATGGGACAGTGCCAATCCCTTCCCCTCACTCACATCGCCTCACGGCTAGTGTGTGTGTATGTTTAATATTAAATGTCTTGTGTTTTTCATCGTAACCGTCACTTAGACTGGTTACATACATGTGAAATCTGAAATATTTAAAGGGCTTCTGGTTCCCATTCTATCTTCGATTCTTCTGTGTCCCTCATTACCACAGTATCGGACTATCTTTATTGTATCTCCTCATAATGCACCCCTGACGTACTATGGTGATATGCTCATTCTGTAGATGGGGAACTGAGGCACAGAGTGACAAGTGACTTGCCCAAAGTCTCACAGGAAGTGGAGCTGGGAATTGAGCTTGGGTCTCCCGAGTCCAAGACTAGCACTGTAAACATTGTGTCATCCTTCCTGTCCACTCAAGCAGGATCTCACACTGATCTTGGAAAATAATGATGTAGTATGTTTGGTCATTTCTTTAGCCACTTAAAACAAACACATATCCTATCGCTTTGTGAGACAGTTTTGAGATTCTTTTGGCCCAGGAGGCAATTAGAAAGCCGTATAACATTAGGGCTGTTTGTTGTATGTATCTGTATTATAGTAAGATTTAGCCAGGACATCAGAGCAGGATGCCTAATGCTTTTCCAGGGTGCCTAATGCTGATTTTTTTTACTTCTGTGACTTTACCAGCTGGCTCTCCTGTGGCACTGGCCAGTTAAGAGGTGGCAGATGTCATAATCTAGTTCCAAACCCACCTTTCTGATGTTCTCTACATGTAGTGGAGGGAGCGCTGAAGAGTGATAAAATATTGCGTCTTCTCTTTCTTCTCTCTGCTAAGGTCCACGGATCCATTACAATGGATATTTCAGTCTGCTTGCAGCTGGGGGACAGAACCAGACCTCTGGTGTCAGTTACTGGCAGCACCGTAATGCCCTGCCCCCAGAAGTTCCCTGCGGTTGTCTCTGCCTCCCTGGCGGCTGCCCCAGCCCTCCCTGCTGCAGAACTTTACAAAGAGAAAGGCCAACCTTTTATTTCAAATGACCAACAGTTTGTCTGTTGTGTCTGATTCCCAGCCAAATCCCAGGTTGTTCCCCTCGGCTCCACTTCCCCGATTGAAGTATTTGCAGCAGCTGAGGCCCTGTCAGCTTCTGAGAGAGTTCCTCAGAGCCAGACCAAGAAAATCCAAAGGAAACAGGTGGACATTGGCACCCAGAGATGTGGTGGTGTCTCACTAAAGGGAATGTCCCATCCCCTACAGCAGGATAAATCATTGTGCTTTTTCCTCACAGTCTAGTTAACACAATCTGTAATTCAGGGAAGTAGAACTAAATTAATCAGGTGGTGGGGGCTGTCTCAAATGGTGGGCACTACTGGGGTGTGGGGAATTCCCTTTCTGCCAGAGACTGACAGGTCTTGTTCTGCCCGCAAGCATCAAGTAGGCCAAAGTACCCATGGCAGTGGAGCTGTGGACCTTAATACGTTGCTTTCTCAGTGCTGGAAAGTGAAAATGGTCCTATAATCTTCAAGACAGCACAGTGCCACTGGTGGGAATGTCCAGACAGGTCTCCGTGCACCAAGAGCACTATGCACTTAAAGCAGGAGCACTGCACTCCCTAAAATGGCCTCACTGTTGACATTTACTTACTTGGCCTACTTTCTGCCCTTTCAGATAAATCGCGAAAGCTGGTGTTCAATAGAGCCATGTTCAGATCCTTCACTGCTGGAGCCGACGCAAACTCATGAATCTAGAGGTAAGTAGAATGCTGTGCTCCCAATCCCTTCGTTCAAGGAGGTGACGAACCAGTCTTTCCTTACAATTAACCTTCTACCATGGAATTATCCTTCTTTCCTTCCCTTTCTCTCTCTCCTCTTTCCCTTCCCCATAAAATAAAAACATGCACAAATGGGAGAAAATGGCACATGTAATTATTAGTCCATTGTTCCAGTGCTTATATGACTGGTACTGAGACATCCAGCTACATAGCCCATCTTCTCATGATGCAATTCTGTGTTAAAGTATTTTATTCGCTCATTTGATTCATAAATAAAATTTAGAAGTGCATGGGTGTATAGATTATAGCCAAGACTTTGAAAATGGGTGCCCCAAATTAGATTCCTAAATCCATATTGAGACACCTAAATCAGTAGCCGGATCTTTCAAAAGTACGGAGCACCCAGCAGCCTCCGTTGGTTCCCAGGATTCAGGGAGAAGAAAGGTGGTTCAGACCCATCTTTCCCACCCCCACCCCAGAGCTGTGCTGAGCTTATGGTCATTTATGCTGTTTAATATTTGCCCTCCTTCCACATGGATGGAAAAACTAGCCTGGCCTGTTTCAGGGTGCCTTGATATCCCAGATAAGAGGGAATATTTCCTGTCTTCTAATAGTTGTGTTTAAAACAGCATAAGTTGGAGTAGTTTATCTGCTTCCTTAATGGTGGCTTTGAACTGGGCTTTTCTTATAGCGGCCATTTCTTGCTTTGTTTTCATTAAAGAAATTACACTTGAGGGGTTGAGATGTGGAGAAGGAGGGGTATTAACTTGTTTTCAGTGATGAGTTGGAAGATAAGGGTTAACTCTCCCGAGTGTACATTATTGGCTAACAGCAACACTCTGGTTAGTGTCAGGGCTGCCCAAATGGGGGGGAGGGGGGGGCGCAAGTGGGGCCCTGCAGGGGCCCCCACGAGAATATAGTATTCTATAGTATTGCACTTTTTTTTTATATATATAGAAAGGTTCCCCAAAATTGCTTTGCCCCGGGCCCCCTGAATCCTCAGGGCAGCCCTGGTTAGTGCATTAACATTCTGCCTCTGCTTCCTGCTGAATAATGCACCTAGACGTGCACTGTCGTGTCCTGATCAGATCCTGGAGTGAAGTAGCGAGCTGTCTGGTTGATTCTGGGCATGCTGACCAAGCAACATGTTGAGTGAAGTATCCATTGCAAATAAGTATTATACGTAGGTCGGAAGATTTGTCACGGCATTTCTTTTTATCAAAATCACAGAGCAATCATGATAAATTTAGTAAAAGTCATGGATTTAGTGACTGCTCCATGATTTTTATTTTTTTTATTTTTTTTTTTTTTTAACAAAGCCCTGACAAATGAACCACTCCAGCACTGCAACCCTGTTTCGGTCCAGGTGAGGAGGGGAGGTGGAGAGGGAGCTAGAGAGCAAGCCAACCCCAAACTCACTGCGGGCAGTGGTGGCTCCTGTGTCCCAGGGCTGGGCTTTGGGTTTGAGAGCGAGTCCATCCTACGCTTACTCTGGGCAGCGGTGGCTCCTGTGGGATTGGGCCCAGCTCCTCGCTGTGGGTGTTGCAATTTGGCTCATGGAGTCACAGAGCCGCTGAGGTTTGGCCCAGCCACCCTTCTGTCATGACCCACTTAGAGCCTTCCTGCATGGAAGTCACAGCCAAACAGAGAAGTCAAAGTATCCGTGACTTGTTCAGCAAAGTGACAAATCTGCAGCCCTAACTGCAGTTTCGTGAGGTGGCAATGTAACTGTCCTGATGAATTAACACAACAGTCCAGTGTCTGCCCAAGCTCATGCAGTCCTTCATATGGGACTTCATCATCTGCTTCAAAAATCTGAGCTGTTTCTTAAGTGAAATTAGTTAACCTAGTTTTTTCATTGAGGATACAGCCTTGAGTCTTGCTCTCTATGCAAGACGCACACAAAAAAAGACTTGTACAGTGGCCCCAAATGTGAAGTTCAGATCTGACTTTGGCCAAAGTGCTGTTAAGAGGGGGTGATGTGAGTAGTTAAGTGAAATGGGGTCTACCTAGGGTCTGCTTCTGGCCCCTTGTAATCAGGCACGGATTCACCCCTGCGGCGCCTCCTGCTGGTCGTCTCGGGAATTAGCTCACCAGTCGTCAGAGCACCTTCTGCAGGCCAGGTATCTAGCCCAGGGGTCGGCAACGTTCATCATGTGGCTCGCCAGGGTAAGCACTCTGGCGGGCCGGGCCAGTTTTATTTACCTGCTGACGTGGCAGGTTCGGCCGATCGTGGCCCCCACTGGCCGCGGTTCGCCGTCCCGAGCCAATGGGGGCAGCGAGAAGCCGCAGTCAGCATATCGCTCGCCCGCACCGCTTCTCGCCGCCCCCATTGGCCCGGGACAGCGAACCGCGGCCAGTGGGGGCCGCGATCAGCCGAACCTGCCGCCTCAGCAGGTAAATAAAACTGGCCTGGCCCGCCAGGGTGCCGAACGTTGCCGACTACTGGTCTAGCCTGTCATTGGCCCCCATGTCCCTCCCAGACCCCGGTGCCCTTGGCTTGGGTGCTGCTCCCCTGGCAGTACCGCACTCTCTCTCTAGGTCTTCCCACCCAGGGGAACCCCACCCTCTATCCCCATGTCGCCTCAGTCGTGGCTACTGCCAGTCACAATCTAGCCCAGGGGTCTCAAACACGCGGTCCGTGGCGTTCTTTTGTGCGGCCTGCCAAGCTCCCCGCGGCCCCCACCGTCTACCCTGTGCTGCCGCGAGCCCCGCGCCGCTCCCTGAAGCGGCTGAACTACTGTATGTCCCTGCAGCCCCGGGCAGGGGGGTGGGAGGTGAGTAGAGGGCTCCGTGCTCTTGCAGCTCCCATTGGCCGCGAACTGGGAACCGCGGCCAATGGGAGCTTTGGGGGAGGTACCTGGAGGAGCAGCAAGAGCAGCACATGGTGCCGTTTCCCCACCCCTGCCTCCCCGGGACTCCAGCCACTTCCTGGAGCGGAGCAGAGTGGGACCGGGGACAGGGCAGGCAGGCAGGGAGCCTGTCCTGGCCACGGTGCGTGGCGCTGCCACCCCAGAGCCGCTCTAGATAAGCGGCGCCAGTCCGGAGCCCATACTCCACACCCCTTCTGCACCCCAACCCCCTGCTCTGAGCCCCCATCACATCCTGCACCCCTCCTGCACTCCAACTCCCTGCCCTGAGCCTCTGCCACACCCTGCACCCTACACTCCTCCTCTACCCCGAGCCCCTTGCCACACAGTGCACCCCAACCCTCTGCCACACCCCTCCCACATCCCAACTCTCTGCCCTGAGCCCCCTGCTGCACCCTGCACACCTCCTGCACCCCACACCCCAATTCCCTGCCGTACCCTGCACACCTCCTGCACCTCAACTCCCTGCCCTGAGCCCCCGCCACACCCCTCACCCCTCCTGCACCCCCTGGGGGCAGGGAGGGGGCAGAGTTGGAGTGAGGACTTCAGGGAGGGGGTTGGAATGGGGGCAGGGAAGGGGCAAGAAGAGGCAGGGCAGGGGCAGAGCCTCATGGAAGGGGTGGAGTGGGGGCGGGGCCAGAGGCAGCAAGTGGCGGGTGTCAGTGATGCGGCCCTCGGGCCAATGCACTAGTCCTCATGCGGCCCTCGAGGTCATCTGAGTTTGAGACCCCTGATCTAGCCCCCGTGCCCTGGGTGCAGACTGCAGTCTATCAGCCAATCATCACAGGCAACAAGGGGTTTGGACTGGCTGCCTTTACCCACCCTCAGGCTGCCCCTCTGCAACCCCAATACCTATGTGGGGCTAGGACCAGGCCCTGCAGCCTAGGGCTTCCCAGCCCCCAAGGCCTTTCCCCAGCCCTGCCTCACTCTAGGTCCCCGGTGAGTTCCCCAGCAGCCAGGCCTGTCTCTCTCTCCTGTCAGAGCGAGACTCCCCAGCTTCTGGCTGCCCTGACATTCTTATAAGGCCGAGTTGCTCTGTCTGGGGCGTGGCCCCAGCTGCAGCCATTTCACCAGTCAGCCGGGGTTTTGCTCCTTGCCCCAGCCCCAGCCCTCAGCAGGGCTTTTCCAACCCCTTCAGGGCTGGAGCGGCTGTTCACCCCGCTACACCCCTATTAGATAAAATAAAACTCTTTTAAAACCTGGACTTTCCCTGGGGAAACACTTGACAGTAATCCACCATATCAGTGAGATAATAAGTATCACGTATTTTAAACAGTCAATAATTCCACTTCTGAGTCCCCCCAGATTGATGGGCAGTAGCAAGCACCAATCCTTTCACTGCCTTCCTGTCTCTTATTACGTCAGTTTAAGCTCCTTGCATGCATTTTTGAAGTCCATCCGAATTTCACCCCCACTTACATGTCTCTTAGCTGCTTCTTTTGTCTCCTTTTAACCACCCTCAGCTGTCTTTTCTTTCATATGTCACACTATGCTTAGAACGGCCTAGCACTCCCAAGATGCACTCAGCCTCCTCTTTCAATTGCACTTCTTTCATGAGACCTTTCAACATGGCTTGCCATCTTCTGCATATGTGGTTTCCCTGTGGGTTGTAGTTCCCTCTGTGAAATTGATTTTCAGTTCCTCAAGGCAGAGCCTGTGTGCTCTATGTGTTTGCAAAATGCCTTTACACATATCACTCCATTACTCCATAAATAATGAAAATAGGACACACCAAATCTACTGTTGATCTGACTGTGGGAGTGTTGGTGTTACCGCTTCTGAAGCCAGTGTCTGTACTCCAGCTCCTCCGCTTCTGTCCCTTTCTGAAGTGGTGTGGTTACTGCACAAAGACTTCAAGGATCACAATAGCAACACAGCTCCTGCCTGAGCTGCAATGCTGCGGAATGGGAGGAGGGACAGGGAAGAATGCAGGTGTCTCTCTCCCCCTTAGGCAAAGGTCTGACAGAATGTGACAGAGATGAAATCAGTAGAGTTCTGCAGACGTTAACTCAACAACCAGTAGAATTCAGTATTACTCCAGAGGGCATTCTGCGCCAAAATTTAAAAATTGTGTGCACAATATTTTAAAATTCTGCAAGTTTTATTTGTCAAATAAATGTGGAAGCTCCAGCATGGTGTTGGGGAGCACAACACAGAGATGGGAGATCACTGTGCAGCTCCCCTTTCTCCCCCCTCCCACCTCCCTCAGGACACGGACTCAGCGGTGAGGTTGCACTCAACCCTGACACAGCGCAAGGAACGGGCCTGCCCCAGAAACACCCCCCGGCCCTGCCCCTCCATATCAGGTGTGGGCAGGCAGGCTCAGCAAGGCAGGATCCAAGTGTGGAGGGGCTTAGTGGGGGGGACAGGTGTGTGTTGAGAGGGTTCTGTGTGGGACAATCTGGGTGTGGGTAGCTCACTGTGGAATCCAAGTGTGGGGGGATCTGGATGTACAGGGACTTGTTGGGGGGTTCTAGGTGCAACAGTAATGGGACACTGCAGGGGGGTCCAGGTGAAGGTGGCTGGGGCTCAGGTATGGGGGGGGCTGGGTGTAGGGGGGATAGAGCTCGGCAGGGAGTCCAGGTGTGGGGAGATTTTGGGGGGAGTGGGACTCAGTGGGGTGGGGCTCCCGGTGCAGCTGGTTGGGGCTTGGTAGGGTGCGGATTCAGGTGTGGGTGGCTCGTTGGGGTTGTCCAGGTGCGGGGGAGTGGAGCTCATTGGGGGGGTTCTGGGTATGAGGGGGTCTGGATGCACAGGGGTTGGGCAGATGCAGGAACAGCTCCCTGTATAGTGATCCTTCCCCCTGCAGCTGAGGAGGGATGGGTGCAGGAAGCGTGGGGCAAGGGCGGAGTTTGCAGAGTTGTCTACAGCTGGGGGAGAAATCTGGGGGTGGGTCTGATGTGGCCCCGGATTCTGTGCAAGGGAAGAGAAAGTCCTGTCCTCCCCAGCCCAGATGGGACTAGCAGCTGAGCTCGGCGCAGGGTAGGAGCCACCAGCCATGTCTTCCCCAGTCCGCCCCCAGCGCCACAGTGATTTACCTCTCTGCTGGCTGCCCTGGGCACCCGAAACACGCTGCTCGGGTGGGTTGCATGACAGCTTTTGTGGCTTCCCTTTGCTTCCCCATCCGAAAGTCATTTTTCTGCGGGGAAGCAAAGAAATCTGCGGGGCACATAAATTCTGCACATTTGCAATGGCGTAGAATTCCCGTAAGAATACAATATGGAATTGAATCCTATCAAATTTGATAGTTGAGCTGGAGCTCACTTAAATTTTATAGGATCATTAAAAACAACCACTTATAGAAAGGATCTCATTTAATATTAATTCTTATAAAAAACATATAGGTTGCTTGAATACATTGAGAGCTATGGTTTTCCCATGGATCTCAGTGCAAGCATTCAGTTAGAAAGCTATGCCTTCTCCTTCCTTTACCTCTCCCCCACTTTGAGGGGATGATGCTGTGGTAATTCCTTGCAGTGAACTGCTTGGAGTTTTCCTTCCCAGGGGTTTTTAGTTTGATTTGTATTTGTCTCCATTTGATGCACATAAAAATGCACCCAGTGTCATTTTATTTTCATATGCATCGCCATGGAGAGAGACACACACACATGTATGAGCAGAGTTAAACTATAAATCATGTGTGCACAGTAAATACATGACGTATATGTGATGAGAGTCATCTGTCTAGTTCTATTAAGGCATTGTCACAGTGTCGTCACCAGGGCTTATCAGATTATGGTGTAAGAATGTGGAGTCCCAAATTGTGCAACATGTTACTGTTTAAAAAAAATCAATAAATAAAGTGCCTCTGAAAAGGGGAGAGAATTATTCCAAACAGCCTTTGGATTTGGAAAGTTCTCAGCGCAGCTGGGACGAGGTCTGTGTCAGGTTTCTCCTCCCCCCATTGTTTCTTGAAAGAAAGAAACTCCTTCCTCTTCCACCCTCTCATGCCCCTCTCTTGGCCCTGCAATCCTGTTTAATGCCTGTTCTGATTTATTTTCTGGGCGAGGTATCCGTCCATTGGAGAATCTGGAGCTTCCCTGTGAATTTTCCATCAGAACGTCGCTGAGCCTGTTTGTTTTTCTGTCTGGAATGTGGACATGCTCTGTTAAACTGCCAGCTGGATTGTTCGGGATGTTGGCTCACAGTCTGTTACAGCTTCTCTTTTTTCCTTTTCTCTCTTTCTTCCCCCTCCCCTCCCAAAAGCTGTGGAAAAGAGGTTCAGATTTTCCGGGTTACTGAAAGGGGAGAAGGAATGGGGAACAGCCACACCTAGTACAAGAAGTACTTTTCCTATTCTCTGTGGTTTGGAAACTCATCTCTTGAATATTGGTGTTTCCAATCTTATTTTCTTTCTTGAGCGTAATTACAGTACCACAGGGAACATCTTTATCTCCACTAGTGGAAAGCAGTTTTCTAGGGAAGCATTCGTTGTATCTGAGTGCTTTCAAAAGAGCATTTTTTTTCATTCTCTTTGAACTTTCCACTATTCTTCTTTTGCACAACTATCAAGCTGTCTCCATTTCCCACTAACCAAGGGACACAGATGGAAATAGGTGGAACCATGCTGTTCCTGGATGTAATGGCTCAGTGCTGGTGCCAGGGGCGGATGGTTGACTGTTTAGCGCTCTCTCCCCACCACCACCAAAGGCCAAGCATGTCACTACCACAACATAGTCATCTCTCAGTGACTCAGTAGACTATACAGTGTAGCCAGCCTTCATTTTGGCGTCTCTTCTCCTGTCACATACTCACTGAGTGAACTTCTCAGCTGAGAAGTACTGAGTTTACATGTACTATTTAGCTAGAGTTGAATTTTTAATTAGGACCATCTGAACATGGGCTTGTGGGAGACCTTTGCGGTGCAACCTGACAGTCCTTATCCCTTGGGCTGAGTTTTGTGCAGAGGCTGGCTACAGCTGGCGTAATATTATTTGTATTACCGTAGTACCTAGGACACCTACTTATGGTACAGGACCCTGTTGTGCTAGGGGCTGTACAAACACAGGAGCAATAGATGGTCCGTGCCCCAAGAGGCTTACAGTTGAAGTAGAGCAGCCATGGGGGAGACGGGGCCTGTTTCAGATAGAGACAAAGGTGACTTATTGCTCCTCTCCTCACCCCAAACCCATCTCAGCTACGCAGAGTGTACGTACGACACAGCTGAGGGTTGAGCAAATAGATGTAATTTAAAAGTGAATAAACGTTTCATTCAAGCAGATACCATCAAAATGTGTTTGTCTGCCTAGGTTAGGTCAGGATGAAGATATTTACTTTAAAATATTTTGATGGAAAATTGGTTTTTTGCTAAAATGAAAATGTTCATAGAAAGTGCTTGCTTTTCTCAACTCTTTTCAGTTTTTTTCATTAAAAAAATAGAAACTAAATGGTTCAGTTTTTGGCTAAACATTTTTTGATTGCCAAAGGCTGAAGAGATTTTGATTTTCAGGTTTGGGGTTTTTCTATGAAATGTTGACATTTTGCACTGAAATATCAACAAAAACTAAAGTTTGTTAGTTTTTAAAAAAAATGATGTAGAGGAGATAATCCCTTTCAGACCAGCTGTACTCTAAGTGTTCATTCTGTGCTCAGCACCAGGATAATGAAAGGTAGAGGCAATTTATGAAAACATGCATTAGGTTGAAATGGATTTATTTTTAATTTATAAAATGTCTCTAACGATCAAAGTTCCAGGTGCAAGTACAAAATTTAAAAAACGTATGAATTCTGAATAACTTAATCTGTTAAGAGAGCATACCTTTCTCCAAAACAAAGTGAACTCTTTCACCCCTGGTAGGAGATGTGGGAAATTCTCCTGCTAAGCACTAAAGAAATCCTAACCTTGGCTTTAAAGAATTAAATGGAATTGACTTTCTCTGATATTGAGAAAAAGGAACACATGTTTCACTTACATATGCTTTACGCCAGTGTTTATCAAACTGGGGTCGCCGCTTGTGTAGGGAAAGCCTACACTTGTGGCCTGTTTAAATAGGTCAGTAGCAATTAGTTGACGTGACCAGTGCTGCTGTCGACAACCAATTGCAGATGTGATGCCCTCTCTGTACCTCGTGCAGCAAAAATGAGAGATGGATGCATGTGACTGCAAAAGAAAAGGCCAGGTTGTAACTCATTCTGGTGTTTTGTTGTTTGTTTCCCCAGAATGTGAAAATTTCCTGGAAGATGGGCTGAGTGGAGACTGTGCCTCATCACAGGGTGTCCTGAAAAGAGAAACTGGAAGCGAGTCTGAACTCTTCCCCTTGCCTGGCGATGGGATGGATGACATCGTCTTTGGAAAGGTAGGGCTGTCTCAGAAGGCCAGCTTACTGATCCTAACGACCCTCCCCAGGCAAAACTCCCATTGATTTTGTGGGAGTTCTGCCTATATAACGACTGGTGATTAGGTAACTGGAAATAGATGAACAGATAGGAAGGATCAGGCCCCTTGTGTACAGCTACAATGATGATCAAGAGGGACATGTTTGCTGTGGTTTTGCACAAAGTTTTTGATTTCCAGCAGGGTTCATTAAAGGGGATAATTTGATTTTAACTTTCTGCAGATAGCTCAAACGCAATCGGAAGAGTTGAAAAAGTACACTTTCTTTTAAGGTCTCTAATAAGGGTTGCACAGAGGCTATGAAATCCAGTGTTACAAACGTTACATTTTCTCCTACAAACAGAGACCTCCTGCAAAGCACTGAGCTTTCCATTGGCCTCCTCTGCACTGTATACTACGGTTTGTTGGAGAACCAGTGTGATTCCATCACTTCAGTGAGAGTATGTTAAAAGGAAGAAAACACTCACTCTGGATACTTAGGGCCAATTGAACAATGCAGAGTGACATGGTTACATTGCCAGGCAATAGCAATATAAGTGATAGTAATAGCTCTAGTTGTTGGGTGTTTTTGAGTGACAGTGCTTCCAGTTTGCTAAGGGGCCTAAAAGTCCTGAGAGTCATCATTGGCCTGAGGAGGAGGAGGGTGAAAACCAAGATACAAGATCAGACTCTTAAATGAGAGTTGCTTTGTTTCAGAAGTTGCCTTGGGTCTACTGCTTCCTGGACCAGGACAGCCTGGTCTAACTTGAGAAGCAGAAACTACCCACCCTCAAATACTTCCAGCTGACCAATTTATAATGTTAAGATGCTTGCCTTCACCCACTCTATCTGGTGAAAGGATAAGCATAGGAGGTGGCTGAAAGGGCACCTCAGGAAAAAATGCTCCAGAATGAGAAGGCTCACTAGACTCCTGTGAACAACCGTCACAGAAACCTTGGCACAAGCTCTGTGTGTATATGGTGAAGCTTAGAATTCTGCACAGATTATTATTTATCATCTGTAGCCATCCCATGCTTACCTCCTGCTCAGACATGCGTTTCCTATCTTGAGCAACTGGAAGTGGGGGCGATTTTCATGCAAACTTCCAGAGAAATGCATTTAACAAATTGAATTTCTCTTTGGTTAAATCAAGTCAGATGATGGCGAACGTTTTCCAGCACGATGGGAAAGACCACAGCCTGGATTAAGTGATCTCATGTGCTGTAAATGCACTGGAAAGTCACCCTTAGTGAAAGTGGCAGGGCGTGGAGCTCACCAGCCTCACCCTTTCCCATCTCACTCACGAAATGTGGGAGGGGAACTTGCCTCTATACAGGGCTTTCCTTCCGGCAGAGCAGAGCATTGTCTCCAGTTATCTCATTCAGGGAGTTGCATGAGTTACAGAGTTCAGCATTGCTCATTATTTGAGTCTGATCTTAATAATGGTGTTTGTGGAAGTGGCAGTGGGGAGTTAAAGTAAATAATGGCAAAACATTTTACATTCTCCCCCCCCCCCCCACGTTATAAGGTGTGTTTCCCAAAATATAACCACAAAAATGGAGGTTCAAAATGACATAGTAATCCAAAATGGCAGGAGTGTCACAGGGGAAAGAAACGTCAAGGTGTGGGGCCGAGGGAAGTGTGCAAGTAGGGTATATGATTCTTTAATGGCTCCGTTACAGTGACAGGGCAAGTACTGAGGAAATTTTCATTTGCAGAATGGAAAGCTCTTATCAAATCAGTGTTCTGAGTCTTTCCCACTATGTGGTGGATTGCATCTAGAGGTGGGTGTAAAACTGAAAAGATTTAGCAATGTAGTTTGAAAGCTTATTCAAAGCTGAAATGACTTAGTTGACCTCTGCCTTACAAGCACTTTTGTCTCCCCTTTGCTAACCCTCCAGATCTAAACAGAAGGGTTCCCTTTTCCCTGTCTCTCTCCTTCCTATATGTTTGGCACCTCTTTACTATATTTGTGCCTCAATCCATTGTATATTTGTAAATACCAGAAGCTTTCATCAATACTATCAAGCTTTCAGTAGCTTTTTCTGGTTTTCATTTATCTTTTTTTCCCAGGGTCCCAATAAGAGATGGGAAAAATCAGTTTTAAAAAGAAAGTATTTTTGAACATTCATTCAAATGAGTACTGACCTCAATCAGATGGTATTTGTGGCCCTTTTTGCTCACTTTTCACAAACGTTAGTACCAGCACGTTTTGTCCATAAAAAAGTTTTCAAAATGGAAAGTGCTGTGAATATTGACATATTTCAGAGACATGATGGTGACAATATGCATTTACACAAGTATTGATGTTTGAATGGCCATCTTAAAGGGTTCGTGGGTTTGGGAGTCGTCCAGCTCTGGAGCACTGCCAAGATCATGTAACTTAGGTGACCAAAGACACAGCATAAATAGAGAACTATTCATAGCAAATCATGAGTGGTAGTCACAGCAAATAGTTTATGAACGACCCGTAATGTTCATGTAACCCATTCAGCAAATGATTCTGAATTACCAATGTTATAAAAATCTGAATCTGCTCACTGCCTGCTTCTTGTCAGGTTCGTACATGAACAGCAAGGAGTTAAATTCATTAAGTATATCCTAGACCACTCTCCCAATTCGAGTCCCTAATTTTGACGAGTTCTGGTTTAGGAATCGAAGACTAATTTGTGCAGGGGAGAGAGACCATCAAAATACAGGCAGGTCGGGCTAGACATTCTGTGATGTGCACACCAGTTCTTACGTATCAGGGTCTGTGTTGTTAAATGTATAGGAAATACTGTGGAAAAGGAGCAGGGATTAAAAAAAAATCAAGTGAAAAATGGAGTGGAAAGTGCAGAGACTGAAAAACAAAGAGTTAATTTAAAAAAGGAGTAAAGAGAGAGAAATCCTAGTGATCAAGCACAGCATATACTGTAGGACATCTTATAGCCTGTCTTTCTTAGAGGTAGTGAGGTAGTTCTGTCCCTAGTAACTAGCCCAGGCTTTCCTTTATCCAGGTCAATATTGTTTTAATTGAATTGCGGTGGAGTGGGGGGAAGAGAAATAGATTTCAACTGTGGAAGAAAAAAGTTTGTAAAAACTACTTGTGTGAACAACAACAAAAAAACCCAAACAAACCAAAAAGCATGTGAGGGTCTCAAAACCTCGAGCACTTCGATTTTGCCCATTCCTGATTATTATTATTATTGTAAAGTTCCTGTTTCTCCTTTGGATGGAGTTACACTTGAACCGCTTGCTGCAGCAGCTGTTTGCTGTATGAAACATCCATTCTTCATAGCAAGAGTTACTATACAAATACTCAGTGAAGTGAAAGATAGCACTGGCTGGAAATCCAATATTAGTTGTTTAATATAGTCAGGAAACTGTAGGCAGAGCAGTCCCATGGCTATACGGAGCCTCTTGTGAATATCAGGAATTCTTGTAGCCTCCACAAGATTGTTAACATTTCATCCATTTTAAGCCCTGCTTCTGTTCAGGGGCTCCAGAGGCTTGAGGTCCTCTAAGCAGTCAATCTCTGCGAGATGCCTGGGACTGCATCTGACTATAGGTGCATGTGTGTATCTATATGTTCTCATTACTATGTGTTTTACCCATCTCCCATATTGTTCTGATTGGCACATGCAGGGTTGAGCATCACGTGCCAAAGAAACAAGAGCTCCTCAGTTAGAGGCCCTATCATCAAAGCACGCCTTGTTTCTTCAGATTCTTTGCAGTTGCTGGCATCTGAGAGTCATTTACACAATGAGCCCTAAGACTCCAGCAAAATGTCAGGCTCTATTCCAGTGTTTATTCCCATAGCCTAGTCATCCTCCTCCTCCTTCTCTAGAGAGCTATCTGTGCAGTAGGCAGATATTGCAACGTTCTCTTCTGTGAATGATTAATGCTGTCTAAGGTTATTTCCTGTCGTCTGTGTAACTCTATCTTCCTGGGGCATAACTAGTATTGCTTGCTCATCTTAGCTTTTAAGCTCCCATTGACACTTAAAGTCACCATGCAGCTTGTGAACCTGCCCTTGCAGATATTATTAAAGAGATTACCTCTGTGAGCCAGAGGTCACACCGGAGACTGTATTCCTTATCTTTTTGAGCCACCGAGCAGTCTTACAAGTTAAGCTGTGGTACACTGCCTACAGCTGGAAAAGGAAGAGAAATCCTAAGGAGTATTTCCTAAAGCTTTCAATCTTGCACATAGTCGGGCAGTAGATAGAGAGTCGGTGATATATAGAGATATACAATGATCATTTTCATGAGTGGACAGCTTGGCCTTCACTTCCCAAAATGCTAAAATGAATTAGGATTCTCCCAAAGATTTCCTCCTGGGTGATGGCCCCATCTCACTAATTTTTTTTACCTTCATCTATGATCTTTCTTTTCCCCAGAAGCTTCCACACTCCCCTGAACGACGGCATAAAAGAAACAAAGGAAACTGTTTGTTTCTAATTTTAATGTTAAGACCCTCCCACTTTTTGGCACATATTAAGACCATGTGACATTCTGTGGTTTTAAAATTCCCATCACATTAATTAATCTGCCTTCCTTAAAGTTCTCAGGAGCTAGTGTATGATGATGTGGGGTTTCGGTTGTTTTTTTAATTAGCTAACACCTGGGAGCCATGGTCATACCTAGTTTAGTAATCACGCCCAACACTGGGTCATCAGCAGGGTTAGAATTGAGTACCTAAGTTCATTAGCTGGAAGGAATAGTAAGCAGTTGTGATCTGTGGACCTGCCAGCACAGTTTACAAGTTCCATTAACACAGATTTTTTTTTTTTTTTTACTCTACTGTGATGGCAAATTGCTAAATTAAAAAAAAAAATCTCTGTGTAGTGGTGGTGATGAATAGCTTATGACTCTCAGGCCTTGTGATATTGAGAGGTTCCAGTCTTGTGTTGTGGGTTTTGCTTTCTGTAATTTGCATCATTATCTAGGGAATTTACATTCAACTGATAAGTGGGGCTAAAAGAGGATGTTTTGTTAATGGAGTGGAGGGACATTTTCTGCATTCCAGGTTTTGAAATCTTGTACAGGTTTTTCCAACATGATGATTCCCATCTACAGATACAATCTCCTGTGCTGCACCATTTTTGTTTTTAAGTTATTGTTATTCCTAATGCAGCTTTTAATGGTTTTCTAATTAGCTGTGCAAATTAGGGAGAACAGACATGATGGGTCTAGCTAGCCATAGCCTGAAATATGCAATATTTCCTGGGAGATTTAACATCTTATTTACTTAAGTTAATAAATCTCCATTATAATATTTGATTGAAAAGTACAGGTGCCAAGCTACACTTTCATTGTGAATCAGAGATACCCTTTTACATTGATTGGGAATCTTGAAATAAAAACTTTAGTGTGTATAATTCAGTGCTCAAGAGCAATTCTGCAATTGCAGATCAGTATGTGCAGCCCAGAGTTCTTGAGCATTATGATGATAATAATTCCGATACAGCATTTTTCATTGATAAATCTCAAAACATTTTATAGAGAAGGGTCAGTATCATTATCACCATTTTACAGATGGAGAAACAGACTCAGGGAGGTCAAGTGTCTTGTTCAAGATCACCCATTGGCAGAGCTGGGAATAGAATCCAAGTTTCCTGTGTCCCAGTCTGGTGCTGTATCCACTAGGCCACACTGTGTCCCTGTTAGTCTTGACTCTTTAAAATGCTTTGTCTTACAGGAAGGGAGTGTCTTTTTTAAAATAGGAAATCAGTGTTATTTAGGAGAACTTTTTCTGAAGAACAGGAGGGATATTAGAGTCATGACTGTACCCTGGAGGCTCGAGCAACTTGCACCTTGTGTTTTTTTACTAAACTAGTCCAAGAGATGAAGGCAAAACCATAAATGAACCAAATGTATAAGTATAATTTTAATTATAATTTTTAAATTATATTTTGATTCTATCCAGCTGTAATTTAAGAAACAAGCAAGCGCATATATGAGGGAAAGTAATTCTGATTTTTTTTTTTAAATAGGGATTTTTTTTTTAGTAAATTATTTCCATTTGGAAAATAAAAATCCCTTTCCCTGTTTTGGAGTTAGGCAGCAAAACACAGTAATTTGGCAATTTTGCACTACATCCATTCCATTTGCATCCAGGATTAATGTCCTTTAACTAACTGTACCCTTCTGGTGGTCAGCCGGGATGCAATCTTCCTGCCCTTCAGGGACTCTGCCTTATTATGACAACAGCTTCCTGTGACCTGGAAAAGAGAAACAAACTATTTCCTTCTTTAATAAAGTATTGTTCTCATCATGACTACTAAGTAATTTGTCTGGATTTAGGAAGTTCAATAAACTGTCATCATGACATGCAAATGCCAAGCTATCATCAATGATGTAAAAAAAAAAAAAAATCTGTAACTTTATAAGGCCGCTTCTCCAGTTTTCTTATGTTTTTGTTTTGTTTTACCCCAAACCTCATTTAAAAAATATACTGTAATATACTTTTTTCTAACACTAATTTTGTCACTGGAGTATATTTACAGAAAAAATATCTTTCATGGACGATATTCCTTACCATGACACACAGATCATTGAATTATTTCAACCAAAAATATATACTTACAGTGGGGGGGGGGGAAGTATTACTCATGCAGTCTACTCTGTGGATATTGGTTTTTGATGGATGTGATTGTGGGAAAGAATGTGGAAGCATTTCTTTAATAGATGCCTTAAAAAATGTATCTTGTACTTATTAAACTGATATGAGAAGCAGGGCTAATGCCCACCAAACTTGGCAGTAAGGTTTCTCTTTAAATTATGAAGTATTTTACCAACGACTGTTTTCAAACACCTCATACTCCCTTTTTAATTGCCATAGAAGCCTTTAGGTGATATTTTTGTTCTAGTACAAACGCAGAACAGAAACATGCAGACTCTGGAGTGGTCTAATTGACTGATTTTTAAAGAGCCCACGATGTTGGACTTTGAGGTGCCCCATAGTGGGAATGTGGTAACAGCATTTGTGTTCACGTTCATTACTGTTGTCTGTTGCATTTGTAAAGGCACATCTCTCGTCTGACAATTGAATTTGGTATTCTGGTATCTTTTTGCAAATGAGATTTGACGGACTGCAGCTCCCCAAATGCTCAGTTCCTGTTAAGTATCAGTGAGCCTGCTAGTTGAAGACAGCGACAAAGCGTCCTGTGACTAACCTTATAGACTAACAGACGTATTGGAGTATAAGCTTTCGTGGGTGAATACCCACTTCGTCAGTCTATAAGGTGCCACAGGACTCTTTGTCGCTTTTTACAGATCCAGACTAACATGGCTACCCCTCTGATAGTTGAAGACAGTTAGCCACTGTGGCTTTGGTGAATAGTCCATTATATACAACTGGATGAAACATTCGGAATATTATTATTTTAAATGATACAGTGCAGGACTCTGCAGGAATATACATTGAAACTTCCCACATGGGCCTTGAGTCTGAAAATGATGTCATCAACATGCTTGTGTTTTTTATACTAGCCATCGGGAACACAGGATAATCATAGACTCGCTTTAAGATGTATTGTCAGAATGTGGCCGATAGCCGAATAGAGCTAGCTGGGGTTCCACGTACTGCTTTTGGAGCAAACTAAACCCAAGATTACAGTCTGAATAAAGACCCGTCCCACAAGGTGGCCAATCCCGTGGAACAGTATTTTTCAATTATAGTTGGATTTGACAAATGCTGAAACTCCTGACATTAACTTTTTGATAAATGGAAGGTGGTTGGGGGAGGGGACTAATCATTTTGTGTGTGTTTGTTTTATGCTACTGACTAATGTTCAGTTTGTGCTGTATGGTGCAGTGGAACAGTGTGTTAGCCTTTTTGCTGTAATGACTGGAAGCTACCAATCTGGTTCAGCTCACACAAAGAGGACCGAGTTTGCAGACTGAAGTCATATGACCTAGCAATCATCTGTGCCCATCATTTAAACGACATAAGTATTTGGCAGGCTTACAAATCTTTGCCTGGCAAAAGGCTTTAGGACTGGAAATGCAGGAGAAGCTACATTGTAGGGTTACGGTGCATTAACAGAACTGTGAGAAGGACATTAATAGAATAGCAGGAAGTGCTGTAGTGTCAGGATTGGATTGCATTGGCAGAACTGAGTAGGGAGCCCAACTTTACAGTAGCAGGATGAGTTTTTGGGTAGGATAAGACAAGGGAGCAAAGTTGTAGGGGGTGACTTGCGCAAATAAGAAGGAACGGGCCTAGCTTTTGTGATGACTGGCTCTGGCCCGGGCTGTCAGTTGAGATCTCTCTTACCTAAGGTTCATGTTTTTACTTTTGCTGTAACAGCCTGAAGAGGAACAGTCTGCTTGCGATGTCACCAGTTCCAGCTCATCGGCAGACGACACAGTCTCTTTGGAGAGGAATTCCTCTCTTGGGAGTGACATATCCCTTCCACATGCTCTAAACCTCAACAGGCCTAAGGAGAGGCACACTCTGGATGGAAACGGCATTGACATGGGAGCCGCAGGGGGACGGGAGAGTGAACTTGGTGGCTCGGGCGAGATGGAAGAAGAGATGGACAGTATTACGGAAGTGCCTACCCACTCCTCTGTCTTAAGAAATTCCATGCGACCACTGTCACCATTCCGACGGCACAGCTGGGGGCCGGGGAAGAATGCTGCCAATGAGGCAGAAATCAATCACAGGAGGTGAGTGAAAAAGGCTGTTTAAAGCTGTTTACACGCACATAAGCACGTGCTTGTGGGCTTTGCGATTGGCATTTGAAGGATGTGCAAAAACACGGAAAAGTGAGGTCATTCGATGAACTCTGAGGAGAGAAAGAGAGAGAACCACTTACTACAAAAACAAACAAACTAATCTTCCTGGTTTTAAGTACATGTTGAATTAAAGTACTTTATGTCTACAATATATTTTAGCTTTTCAGAGGACTTAGGTCCTTATCTAAAGCCCATTGAAGTGAATGGAAACACCTTGGACCAGTCCTTAATGTAAATTATCACCACCTGTTCCTATGCAGAGGGTTTTGCTAAAGGAAAGGTTATCTGAGTTAAATCTAGGTGACCACAAATAAACACAGCCACTATTAATCAGTAGCGTTCTCACATTAAGGTGTTGAGTGGGCTGTAAGGCTGTAATGGAAAAATATAAGCCTTTAGTCTTGGGACTGGGGTGGATGGGTTCCAATTTGAATCCTGATAGGATTGCAGTATTGAATGAAGTGGACAGACCCTATACATCCTATGCCTAGGATGTTCTTCCAGTTTCCCCCTCTGCTCTCTCTCCTTTCAGAAGAGACTAGGGAACACCACAAAGGCAAGGCTTGCCATGTACCTCTTTACATCAACTACTGTGAAAAGAAATAATGTTATTTTCCAGAACCACTCCTCCCTTGATCTCCAGTTGCAGAAAAATTCCACCCATAAAGTAACTGATTAGGAGTAAGCCCTCTGCATTCTGAGTAACTATCAAGTTCTCTGACTCCCTTTGTACCCAGCATGTTCTTACGCACATCAGCCTTTCTTCATTTGCACCGCACAAAAGTTACTCTAGTTTTACATAGTCATTTAAGATCCTGGTCCTGTTGAAACCAAGTGAGTTTGGTCGCTGATTTAAATAGGACCAACATCCCTTTAGAGCCAGGGTGGTCAAAGTTTGTTCCCTAAGTCACATATATTGTATACCACTCTCATCTGCAATATGGATGCGTGGCTTGTTGAAGACTGCAGGTCCATCAGGAGTCAAATTGGAACCCATCCAGTTGACTGCTGGGAGTTGTTGTTTTCATGGGTCACAGCTCCGTATTAACAAGTAACATGGCCAGAGTCGTCTGCATTATATTAAAACCAATAGTTGTCCTTTGGCTCCTGGTAAATTGCCAGAGGGTAGAGTTTGGTGACCCCGATTTAGAGATATTAGTCACCCTTTAATGCATGTGGATAAATCCCCTTGACATTTCTAGATGTTATTTTCATGCACTGAAGAGAAATTATAGATCCTTAAATTATAAGTTTTATTTCCTCTAAAGCTAAACTTGAGAAAACATTCAGTACTCGGAAAGTAATATGCATTGTTTGTTTTGTTACATGACTTTGTTACCCCTTTCTGGACTTCTTTCCAGGTCCCGGGATGACACACAAATAAATAAAATCACACCGATATTTTAGAACCGCAAGAGAGGCAACTTCAGAGATCAAAGCCAGTTTATGACAGACTGAGTCTATAAGCTCATAAATTAATTTAGAAAGATTTATTTTTTATGTACTGAACTTATTATGTAAGGATTTCTGAGGGTAATAAACTCTGCATATTTGGCAATTACAGCTAATGCTAAGCAGATGGAGTTAAAAACTTCTGAATCAGAGGTTGGATGGCACAGGTTGGATGTTTGTGACATGGGAAAATATTCCTACTGTAAATGATTGATATATTCTTTAAGTAAAGAAACAGAGAAATTATTTTCATATTTTCACGTACACAGCCACCAATAGACAAGGGTGTACATCTGGCTGAAAGGTGATTTGCAAAGGAAAAACCAGTTGGGGTTTTGCACCTTTTTGCTTATTTATGATGCATAAAGGCCTGGAAATTCAGTTTTATTCAAACCCAAATCTCTATTTGGTTGATTGTTTTTTGCTAATAACTATTTAACTAGAATATTTTTGTTGGGATTTAACTCCTCCATCCCTTCAGTTAAGGGCTGAGGACCTGATCCAATTCCATTCAAGTCAAAGGTAGTCTTTCCATTGACTACAATGAAAGCTGGACCAGGTCCTGAGAGAGCTGCCCATGTGAGACTCTACCCTCCCCCATGGGTCCTCTAGCAAAAGCAGGGAATAACAGATTTGATATTCTCTATATTTCTATGGTAAAAAAATTAGTGGAGCATAATCTTTTTATTAAAAGAAGAAGAAAAAGACAAAACCTGTTGAGCATCTTAAATATCATTTAAATATGATTTTTAAACCATTTTTTTTCCTTTATAAATCTTATGAAGAATACTTATAAGGCTCCAATGGAGCATGCTTATCCTTGGTAATTCTTAGAGTTCATACTGAGTTTTATACATCTCACGTGGGGTGGATTGCAGCTCATATAGACATACTCAGCTAACGTACCTAGTTATTTGGCTCAGGTACAGGTACTGGAGCAGTACAGGGATCATGGTGGACTGTACAAGGCCACTTGGAACCCAGGGCTAGCCCACACTGGAATCATGCTACCATGCGTCGCTGCTCCTGTGTCCAAGTTAGCTGGATTATAGCTGGCTCGAGGATGTCTCTGTGAACTGCAGTCACGCACCATGTTTTCATCATTGCCATGTCCAGATTGCCACTAGTTGCCATGTTTTTAATGCCCTTTTGAAGGAAAGAAAAAATAGATTTTTCACTGATGGTCCTTTAGACTTTGTCTACACTACCTCATAGAGCTGTTGCCAGTGAGGGTTGCTAACAATGCCTGCTGTTGAACTGGCACTGACTAGTTTGTCCTTGTCTACACATACAGCTGACCCATGACTGGCACCTGTTTATATGCAACCATTGTCAGTGGCCATTATACTTTGTTCGGTAACAAGGCCTTACTGTGAAATAGAGGGAGAAAGATAACTTCATAGAAGACACATTTCTCCCTTAAGTGCTATAGTTTTTATACTCCCCTTTTCATTCCTTCCTTCTGCTGTTTGTTTTTGGGGGGGGAAGGGCGGGTGGGAGGAATGGGTGTTTTCCCTTCAGCTGTCATTTGTTCATTTTGTTCCATTCTCATCTCTGACCGCTTTCCATGATTCATTTTCAGTTCAATGCGAGTTCTGGGGGATGGTATAAGGAAGCCTCCCATTCATAGGAGAAGGTACAGAGCCAACTAACTTGACTAACCATTTTGCATTTGAATGTCTACTAACTTCATACTCTCATATTAGTTAATCCAGTTTAGATTCAGTACTTCTTGGAACATTTGTCTTATACGGAGACACGCATCCAATTTCATCGCTCTCACCCTTAGCCTGACACAGCCCAGTTTTTACAACCTTCAGTGCAAGCTGCAAAGTCATTCTTTCTAGGGCTTTTAGTTGATGGGGTGGGTTGAAGGATATTGGACATTGCGGATTGGAAGCATCCAACAAAATAATATATTTAGGACTGGAAGTTGAATTTAAATGGGCAAGTGATTGTTTATTTGTCTGTTCGCCTTTATTATTGTTTAAAATGTATCAAAATCCCTAGATCTCCAGGATAGGCATGTAGGAACATATTTGAAAATAGTACAGAGGATACGTAATACACTTGGTACACCTGCAGCAGCTGATTTGCTTTAATTTGAACTTTATGGGGTTTTTTTTAACCCTGCCTCTTAAAAGCTGGAAAATAAGCATGATTTTCAAACCAGTTTTTGTCCCTTTCTATCTGGCAAACATTTATGATTTCTTATCCTCCCCATACATATTTATTTATTTATAAATAAAATAAGGATAAGGCAAACTTACCCCTATTTTATTGTTGAAGCATCAGCATGATTAATTGATGTGAGCAGCAATGTTTACCGCTCAGGAAAGAGCTTTTTTAAAAAAAACGGAATGCTGGTTCTACAGAAACACTATGTAGACCCTACAAAAATAGTTGCTGCTATTACTGTTAGAATTCTTGGAGGTGCAGTAGAGGATCCTTCCTTCGTGCTCCATGGCCCCGGTTTTATGGGGAGTTTTGTTGTTGTTTTTGACCTTGTCCTCCCTGCCCCACCCCAGACCCATTAATTCCTTTGATGTACCCACTTCTCTGAAATTTTACTTATGATTGTGTCATTGTTGTGTCATTGTTTTGACTGGAGAGACTAAGTACCTGCTATGTTGGTTCACTTCATGTGCCATGACACTCATTCTGCTACTGCCACAGAACATGGATCTCTTGTGGATAGTTGTTTCCTAAGGCCTTGTCTATAGTACAAGGGTTCAGCAAAATATTCCCACTAGTGGTATAACTGATTCAGTTGCACCAGTGAGAATTTTTTTTCTACATGATCTTTGGCTGTAAACACAGCTCCTGGTTTTCTTCCTAGTTGTGTAGAGTGAAGCGTTAGCCCTTAACAAGCCTTTGACACGGCCGTTGACCTTGCCTCTCAACTTCACAGAAGCATGCGCTCTCACACCCGGCTGTAACATGCAAAAACCTAAATTCTCAAGCATGGCCTCAAGGAATTAGTGCTCTATGTGCCTTCTACGGTATCTTCCTTTACAGTGCAACACAGACTGCACAGGCCTCAGTGAAGTACTTAGCATCTCTAATTATGATATAGCCTCTGAGAAGAGCAAGTGAAAGGGGAAATGGTGATATTTCCCCTGTGCTTCCCCTTGAGGCTCTCAATCCAGTATCTTCATGCGTGCTCACACCTACTGATCTCCTCATTACCTTCATTAATATACTAGACTTCACGTTATTGTTACGCCCACCCTTAATGAAACTCTATGGACTCCATTCGGCTCAGACTCCACACTGCTCTGTCCTTTGTAAGGTGGCATGCAAGGATTGCCTTGTTAGCATATGCATGCTAACTGCTTTTTACCAGCTGCACAGTGATAGCCACCTGACTTCTACAGAGGAGCTTGGGGTCCTTATGCTAATCGTAAAGAGAATGTCTCAAGTTGGCCACTTAATATCACTACTTACCTTTGCAATTTAGGTCAGATTCTTTAGTCAGTGTACTCTCATTCTATCTCTTTACTACTGCCCCAGCCTCCCAGCCTTTTAGATACCCTACAAGCAAGTGCTGGAGAGGGGACAATGGCACAGCCTCAAACTAATTCCAGTCTGTAGCTGGTCACACAAATGGCTCTTCCCTCTTCTCCCTCCACCCTCCTCCCCAGTCTTCTGCCAAGGGTTTTGTATATATATTGTATGACGGGCCACTGTCTTCACTTTTGCATGATGTTTCCAATAGATTGTGCGTGGCTGTGACGGGTTGGATCACAGAAATCCCCTTGGGAGCTGCCACCTGACGTGCAAAGACTACCCCTGCTTCTGTTTTCCCTGCCAGCTCAGGACTCCAGCACCCTGTCTTGCTGAGCCAGACACTCCCGTCTGGCTCCAGACACAGACCCAGGGTCTGAATCACTTGTCCCAAAGCTGCAAGTTTACCTGAAAACAGCTCACAGACGTGTGCTTGTCTCTAGCACTCAGATGCCCAACTCCCAATGGGGTCTAAACCCAAATAAATCCATTTTACCCTGCATAAAGCTTATGCAGGGCAAACCCAGAAATTGTTCGCCCTCTATAACACTGATAAAGAGAGATACACAGTTGTTTGCTCCCCCAGGTATTAATACATACTCTGAGTAAATTACTAAATAAAAAGTGATTTTATTAAATACAGACAGTAGGATTTAAGTAGTTCCAAGTAATAACAGACAGAACAAAGTAAGTCACCAAGCAAAATAAAATAAAATGCGCAAATCTATGTCTAATCAAACTGAATACAGATAATCTCACCCTCAGAGATACTTCAGTAAGCTTTTTCTCAGACTGGACACCTTCCAGGCCTGGGTACAATTCTTTCCCCTGGTACAGCTCTTGTTGCTGCTCAGGTGATAGCTAGGGGATTCTTCATGATGGCTCCTCCCTCCCCTTGTTCTCTTCCACCCCTTTATATATCTTTTGTATAAGGCGGGAACCCTTTTTCCCTCTGGGTTTCCACCCTCCCTCACTGGAAAAGCACCAGGTTAAAGATGGATTCCAGTTCAGGTGACATGATCACATGTCACTGCAAGACTTTATTACTCAGTTGCCAGCACACACATATACAAGAAGACTCACAGGTAAATACAGCCATCTGCAGACAATGGGAGTCATCGAGATTCCAAACCATCCTTAATGGCCCACACTTTACATAATTACAATAGGCCCTCAGAGTTATGTTTTATATTTCTAGTTTTAGATACAAGAGTGGTACATTTCTACAAATAGGATGATCACACTCAGTAGATTATGAGCTTTGTAATGATACCTTACAAGAGACCTTTTGCATGAAGCATATCCCAGTTACATTATATTCACTTATATTTTTATAAAACCATATAGACTGCACAACGTCACAATGGCTCACCAGCAGGATTATAATTCTGTATGTCTGTGTTTTCCACAGCTCTTGCCAAGAATTTTTATTCCTCTCTGGGACCTCCTGCCATTTCCTCCAAGCCTCCTACTCCTTCGTCTCTCAATTATAGAGTTTCTGCCCTGCAGTTTTGTAGTCGCACTATAAAATTAATACAGTTAAGAAATATATGTATGTAGAGAGAGATTTTTTATATACACACACACACACACACACACACACAGATCTACAGAATTGTCAGCTGTAGGTCAGTTTTCATTGTGAAGGAAATTGGATACCCTCTCCTTCCCCACCTCACCCCCACAATACATACACAACTGCGTGAGTATGTTGAACCGTTGTCTTAAGGGACACACAGGTCACCTAAGGGTGTCAGCAGACTCTGAAGGTGAGAGCAGCCGTGGAGCTGTAAATGATGCGAGTTATTCATAGTATAGCAGGACACTGACTCCCTTTGTGACCTTGAGCAAGTGTCTTATGCCCTTTGTTTCAGATTCTCCATCTGTAAAATGGAGATACTTCCTTACCCTGCGGTGGTTTACTTAGCTGCTGATTACAAATGCACTTTAAAGATTGTGCATGTTACAGCAAGGTGATTGTTCATAATGGATATTGATGTTAATATTCTGGAAGCAATCAGAAAAGATCTTCTATATATCTGATGGCCTGCCGAGCACAGGAGCTTCACTAACAGATGCATCATGGTTAGGACCCTAACAAATTCACGGTCCATTTTGGTCAATTTCACGGTCGTAGGATTTTTAAAATGGTAAATTTCATGATTTCAGTTATTTAAATCTGAAATGTCACAGTATTTTAATTGTAGGGGTCCTGACCCAAAAAGACATTGTGGGGTGGGTGGGTCGCAAGGCAGCGCTGTCTTCAGAGCTGGGCAGCTGGAGCACGGCAGCGCCACGCTGGCTGGGAGCCCAGCTCTGAAGGCAGAGTCGCCGCCAGCAGCAGTGCAGAAGTAAGGATGGCATGGTATGGTATTGCCACCCTTATTTCTGTGCTGCTGCCTGCAGAGCTGGGCCCTCGGTCAGCAGCCACCACTCTCCAGCCACCCAGCTTGAAGGCAGCAGTGCAGAAGTAAGGGTGGCATGGTATGGTATTGCCATCCTTACTTCTGTGCTGCTGCTGGCAGGGCGCTGCCTTCAGAGCTGGGCACTCGGCCAACAGCCGCCACTCTCCAGCCACCCAGCTCTGAAGGCAGCAATGCAGAAGTAAGGGTGGCAATACTGCGACCCCCCCCCAAAAAGAACCTTGTGACACCCCCCCCCTCCCCGGCAACTCTCTTTTGGGACAGGACCCCCAATTTGAGAAATGCTGGTCTCCCCCCATGAAATCGGTATAGTATGGGGTAAAAGCACACAAAAGACCAGATTTCACAGGGAGAGACCAGATTTCACAGTCCGTGATGCGTTTTTCATGGCTATGAATTTGGTAGGGCCCTAATCATGGCCCAATCAGCAGCCTCAATATGAGGCTTTAATTCCTAGACAAACTGCTGGTGGATACCCTCAGACTAAACACCATGGGTTCTTCAGTTAACTGTCCTTACTTCTTTATTCATTTAGGGTCCTTGGCCCCAGTTCTGAGTACTTCCAGTATTGCTTGGAATGCTGGAACAAAGAGGGGCAAGGGAAAGATGACTTTATGCCTCCTTGCACTCCCTGTATTCTGGGGCCACTTGGACCCTGCCCAACCCCTGATGTCAGAGCAGCTCTAGGGCTGCTCAAACGTACGTTCTGTTTCCCATAGCCCCCTAGGTCAGAGCACAGTGCTCTCTGGCCATGCTTACTACCCCGGGAGCTAGGAACAGGACCAGTGTAAGGTTACCTTGGTGGCTCTGTGTTGGTGCAAGACCTTTCTTATGCAATGGGTGTTTCCTGGGGCGGTTTTCTGCCCCCCTTTAAGCACCACAGCTGAATAGAAAATCAGTTCCTCTGTGCTCGAAGAGTCTGCAATTGGGCTCTGTTGGGCATATTTGTAGGGCCAAATTTAACTATGTAAATGCTAACTCGCAAAGAAATAATAATTGAAACCATTGTTTAAAGTGAGAACCAAAGGAATTGTCACTGTTTTGAAATTCTAATTGTTTTACATGCAAGATGGAGACTGTTTGGTTCTTGGCACTGGTATTTTGACAAGAGAAACTTTCATTTCACGGTCCCTGATTCGGATTAATCCTAGATTCATTGTGAAATAAAAAGCAAGACGCATTGCCTAGTGGTTAAAGCACAGAACTTGGAGTCAGGAGAGACGTAGTTTCTGTTCAGGCTCTGACATTGACTTGCTGTGCAACCTTGATCAGATCACTTATTCTCTTCTTCATTCTTCCCCATCTGTAAAATGAGGTTAATATCCTGATGTGGGGGGAGCTTAATCCATTCAACGGTTGTGATGCATTTTTCAGATCCTTTGGATGGAAGGTGCCATAGTAGTGCTGATTACTGTTGTTATTAATAGACCTGTTACCTCATGGCCATTTGCTTTATGTGAAATTGGCCTTTGTGGGTCTCAATCCCATTCTCTCTCTATAAAATGCTATGGCTTGGCTTGACTGGGTTGCATATGCCAATTAAATGAAGAAAAAGTTCCCTCACAGCTGGTACAGATTTTCACCCATGGGACATGGAGTGAGCTCCCCTATCAGCTCCAGTTCAGTATTGGCACCCATTGGTGGAAGCAATTCGAGGGAGGCTTGCACTGTTCCACTACCTGCACCATCCCTGTTCTGTGGTAACTAACAGGGCTTTAGTGTCCTGGGACTGCCAATCTGGTACCTTTCACCCACCATTAATTAACATACAATGCAAAAATCTTTCTAAAATTAAGTAAGTTTAACCGAGTCCTGAAGCATTCCCTTTCTGTGACAATCCAATAACTGCAGCCCTTTTCCTTTCTCTGCCTTTGATATCCTCAGTTTGAGCTGGTGTCCCTCTGGCGTACAGTACATTACCCTGGGTGCTGACTTTAATTGTAGAAGGTATGGTATAAATAAATGTGTAGCAGCAGAGGGGCATTGCAAACACAGTGTTGTCAGCTCTTTGTGTGGTGGTCTGTTTCTCTGTTGCTCTGGCTGGAATGTGCTTGTGTCTGTTTGCTTTGTCTGTTCCCCCCCCCCCCCCAAGTCACATTTGGTGTTGGGTCCTCCAGAGACTGAAGTACAGGTGAAGGTATTGGTTAGTCTCTGCTAGTCTTGAGTGTCAGAGAAGCTGCATTATTCACCTGGAGCTGCTTTTTTTCTGTGATGATTGTTAGGCACATCTTTCCATACAATCAGAGCAATGAAAGTGACAGCAAAAGAATCTAGGCCAGAGTTAATGAGATATAGCAGGGGTCGGCAACGTTCGGCACGCGGCTCGCCAGGGTAAGCACCCTGGCGGGCCGGGCCAGTTTTATTTACCTGCTGACGCGGCAGGTTTGGCCGATCGCGGCGCCCCCCCCATTCATACAGACTGCTTCTAGTACAATGAGAGTTCTTTTCGCTCTCTCTTGAGCAGAGAAGCTAGTCATTTAAACCTCTCTAGAAAAAAAATCTGATAACCACAGATTTGGTTTTCCCAGGCACTTAAAACTTGCGTGTCCTGTAGAAAGTCCAGAGTCAGAATTAATTATCACAGGTAAGATCCTCAACGGAGGTACATTGGCAGAGCTGAAGATCTGGACCCAGATTTATTTTTGCCTCAACAGTTAAAGGATAGAATTTCCAACTGTATTTTCTGGAGGCTAGATAACTCTGAAGTTTGGAATACAGATCATTTACTTTAGAACACTGATTTAAATGTGATCCAAATACAGTAGGTAAAAACCACAGAGCATTATCAGCTGATGACTATTTGATGGCATGTCTGAAGAGAGTTGCTGTTCTGAGCCCAGTTATTAGAGGATAGATGTCAAGATCACAGCAAACTACCAGCGTGATTTTGGGCTGCAAGAATAAAAGCCTGTCCTCCCTAGATAATAGGAGTGGGACAGATTTCCCCTTGCAGATGTTTGGGAGTAAATTTTACAGTGCATGCTATAGCTAAATAAAATGCAATTAAAGGCTTTTGTGAATTGATAAAATTGCAAATTCTGTGATTTGTCTGCCTCTCGTTTACTAACTTGAAAAAATCTTTGGAACATGGATGTCTGTCTCTTCTGATTTAAGATTTACTTCAGCTTTTGCTTTCGAGATGATACATGTTTGTCAACCATCAGCTCCTCCAGTGATATGTAGAATACTAGTATCCATTTGGTGTCTACGTGGATTTAAAGCTCCACTGTACATTACAAAGTATTTTATTTTTCCTTTTAACACGTTTTGAATGTGAACTCAATAGTGAGTTAGATTTCATGATTAACCTTGAGTCCAAGTGTGTTGTACATATTAAATGTTTTCTGTAAAACACTTGCCCCTTATCCAACCACAGCAAATTGTCATATAATATATGATGCATAGAGAGGACAATCAAAAGAATATAAAAGTGTCACTGTAATTGACATTTTGTCTTCATTTACTCACAGGCCATTAAATAGCAATTGATTCAACTCCAAAGTTTGAAAAAAAAAAAAAAAAAGTAGTATTTGAAATGCTAAGGTTATATAGCAGGATCCTATCCGAAAGATGTCAGGAAGTGCACTGGGACTAATTTGTTCATCTTTCACCTTTAGAAAGAAGGGTTGAAATCCTCATTCATGTCAAAAATGAAAATTTGTGTATTGGTGTTATCTTTAGTTCCTATTGTATATTGGACCATAACAAAAGCCACCTTTCTCAAGGAAGGCCCTGGATCAGAATAGCAGCGTTTGCCGCACATGAGAATTGAGCTTCAGTCATAGAACTATGTTGGGGATCTAAGACTGGCATAGTTGGGGGCACTGCAGGTCAGGAATGAGGTGACTACAGATCTGTAGGGTGACCCAGGCCTGGAATTGCAAGGGATACTGCAGGTCAGCGTTGAGGTGCTGGATACAGTGCTTTTGCTAGAACGGTGAGGCGGGGACGATAATGTAATGTGTGGCAGCAGGGAAGGGAGGTTAGTGTTGCCAGTGAGAATTGAGCTACGCTAGCGTGGCTCTTCGTAGGGAAAACTTGCATATCAGCAGCCGTCACTGTGGCTGAGTCTGGCCAACTCTTTCATAGGCACCAATGTTGCAGACAAATGCTTTTTGTTTTGTTTTTAGTGATCGTGCCTGGCTCAGTTGGATAACCTAGCTGCAGAGGCAAATGCTGAAATGTGATTCATTGGCCGATGGAGACAGTACTTATTTAATACTTAGATTTTGGCACTAATGCCCTGCTTTCTGCCAAAGCTTATACAGTGGCAAATGCTAAGCAGCATCAAGGAACATCTCTGCGAAGAAGAGTTGTACACCTTCAATATATTGCTGTCTATAAACCAGTGGCTTCATAGCTGTGGGAGGGGCAAATAGCATCAGGATATACCAGCTATGTCTAACTTAAATTGAGCTGCATCCAGTATATCATTTGAAGCTGAGAGAATAGAATGAGTTGGAAATAAGCACACCTAAGAAAGCTCCCGGTTTTTCTTTTGCACAGTTCAGGAGAGCGAGAAGGAGTCCAATAACACAGAAATGTATTGGTCCATTATTCTCACGCAACCATTTGCCTGAGTGTACCAAGATATTGCTGTCTGCAATGAACACGACAAGCTGCTACCTGCAGTAGGTCACGTATATTACTCAAGGAAGTAACACAAACTGAGGGAATAATATACATTTCACTCCACGGTGAATGTCGAGGTTGCATCCTTTTTGAATTAGAACGCGTCTCATGCACACAGTTTAGACGCCACATTGTATGTTAAAGCATTAAGAATTTTCAGTGTCTAACCTCTCTGATTTTTCTTCAGTTACAGCCTAGAAGGCCTTGCAGGAGACTCCGATGATAACAAGAAGCCCTCCTCAAATTTAGAGACTTCCTCTTTGAGTTCCAAAGACCTCAGGCGAAGTCCACTTGCTAGTGACGAACGTGGCTCCTTGGTCTCACTCACTGAAGAGGAAGTAGAATCTGAGCAGGGGGAAATCAGAGGCTTTGACCGTCAGGTAAAGCTGTATTTTTCTTATTGTTGGGTTTTCACAAAACTCTAAATCAAAGGCTCCAAAACTTTGCCCAAGTGAGGGTCCTCTTTGCATGCATAATACAGAGATATTCTCATCTTTAATATAGATATGTGCCTGGCAAAGGCTAAAAGATGCATCACTCCCACTTGATCAAAGCGACCTTGCTACTCAGCCATAAAGGCAGCATGGTTAGACCATAGGACAGGGAACAAGTAACTCCTGAGTTTTCTGCTACGGACTGGATGGTCTTAGAAAAGTCACTTTGCTTCGTATAATGGAGTTAATAACACTTCTCCTATAGAGATGTTATGAAGCTTAAAAAAATGAATGTTTGTGTGGCACTCTGAAGATGTGAAGCATATATAAGTACTAAGTATTATTTTATCTGTTAAGTTTTTTAGGTTTAGACCCATAAGAAAATGAGGACCTTTCTCTTTCATAATAACCTGTATTCTGATTTTTTTAATGGTCTCATCCTACTGTTACAAGCAGCAACTAAATTCAATATAACAAATGGAGAATTATGCAAATTTAGGTTCACCTTCTTGGAGATTTAATCAGGAGAGATGGGCCTGTGTTTTGTGGACATGTACCTTCAATCTGTTTTATTAAAAAGGCAAATATATTAAATGCATTGAATATCTGAAAGCCACACTTCCACCATAATACAGTAACTCCTCACTTAACGTTGTAGTTATGTTCCTGAAAAATGCAACTTTAAGTGAAACGCTGTTAAACAAATCCAATTTTCCCATAAGATTTAATGTAAATACAGGGGGTTAGGTTCCAAGGAAGTTTTTTTAGGGCAGACAAAAGGCATTATATACTGTACTGTACTGTGGTTGGGAAGAGCCCCTGGCTTATCCCACACAGGCACAGCCTGCTGAAGGCAAGGATGCTAGGAAGCACCTTCGCAGCAGCAGCAGCTTCCCTGGAGAAGAACAGGCACCAATTTTGCCCGGGGGATGCTCCAGGCCCGCTTCTTCCCATCCCCGCTCCACTCCAGGCCCACCTCTTCCCACCCCCGCCACATCCCCTCTCCTTCCCCCGCCCAGAAAGTCCTAAACTGTTTGGCGGTGCTTAAGGCTTTCTGGGAGGGAGGAGGAAGAATGGAGACACCATGCTTCCCCACTCCTGCCCCTCCCTCCCAGAAAGTGCTGGGAGGGAGGGGGAGAAGAGGAACTTATGCAATGCTCCCTTGTAAAGTCGCTGCTCTTCCAGCCAAACAACATTATAAGGGAGCATTGCACAACTTCAAATGAGCATGTTCCCGTTATGCCGGAGAACGTTAAGTGAGGACTTACTGTACTTCTCTGGGCAGACACAAAAGAACTGGGGGTTATTCAGCTGCCCCTGTTTAACTGCTGGAGATTGTCTTTGTTGACTGATCCTGGCACACTGATTTTCTTTGACATCTTCATGAGTCTCACATAGAGGAAATTGGTGTTGCTTAGTGCATCTGTCACTTGAGCATCAAACTGTTGTTGAAAGTGGCATTTGAGTCACAGCCTAAGTAAAGGTGAAGGGAGTAACCAGGGCTCATGAGAACTGATCTGTGAGAGCTGGCTTTACGGTGTGGGATTGTATCTCTTAGCCATTGCTTTGATGAATGGTGTTCATTGAAAGTCCATTGTTACAGCTACATACCCTCAGTGTCAGACTCTTGCCATTTTGTACTGACAGCTGATGTGTAACCTTGATTTATGCATTCCCAATTAATAAGCTAAGGATAAGCAATAGAACCAAACTGAACTCTTTAAGGTTCAAGCTTCTGGGGCAGTAACAGATAATTTAATGTAATGGAGGACTGTGAATGACACAGTGAGGGACAGCATTAAAGACTTTAGTTAAAATAAAATAATTAGTTAAAGCAGACAGGCATTACAGTATAGTCATACACTGCATTTATACCCACATTCCAGGATAAAATGGTGCCTCCAGGCTGATCAGTCCCAGGATGAGAAGAATGAGTTTATAATCCTTTCTCTCTCTGGTACCCCAAATTAGCATACTACTCTTTATATAATCAATTATAACAACACCCCTTAATTAATTAGCAGTAGGCCTACCTTTTACCGTATTTACCATAATTTAAATATTTTCTACTTTCTCATTAGTTTTTGAATATTACACATAATCTTACTTAATGTCTACGTAAATCTCATTCCAATAACAATCAATACAGATAGCATTCTTCTAAAACATTCACATTTTGTCTAAGACACTTGTTAAAAGTAGTTAAAACCAAAATCTGTTTACAACATGGCCTAAGATTGTGTCCGAATTTATCTCTAACTTGCCTCTAAATTATCTCACTTTACTCATATTTTACTAGGCCTTATTGTTTTCATGCCCAAATTTAAGGCCCCAAAGCATATTTTCTACTAACATTTCAGCACATTTCTATTTAACATAAGCAAATGTCATCTCTATAGACTCCAGCTGGCAGGGTTGAAATCACAGCAGTATTTTCATTGGCCATCAGACAACAAACATACATTTTATTGGCTTGCCAGAGAAGGAAGCATCCTGTGCTTGCCTCTATTTTTGTTACATACTTACATTTGTTTCCCATTTTTAAAGACGTTGCATTTCACTTTTACAATTCCTCTGTGGTTTTGTCATGCTGCAATTCACCATTTTTGTACCCTACCACCCTAGTTGGGCCCATCCCTTTGGGGAAGGTATTCTTGAGTGTTTTAATGTTAAAGGGATGGGCAACTAATGCATTTAAACACTAGACTGTAATCTGCAGTTGGGGTGAGGGCATTGCTTGGCATATCTTCTTAATAGAGTTGTTTTCTATTCCACAGATACGCCAAAGATCACAGCCGCATGGATTTAGTTTCTGTACTTCTGCCACTTCTCCGCTGACCAAATCCATTTCGCTAATGACAATCACTCAACCAGGACTAGACAGTGAGTAAACATGACTTTCCATTTGGCTTATCATCCCATATGCAGTATTCACGTACCCCATGCTAACTCCCCAAGATAGAATTCCCCAAGCTTTCTTTCTGTCTTATTACTTGAAGCAGAGGTATGCTTCTCTACTGCATTTAATTACAAAAAAGGGGCATCACTCATTTTTAGACCCAAATTTGCCACCTTGCATACCTAGAATTATTTTACTCTGTTAACGTAAATTATTGGTATTAGAACTGATGTTTCTTGACTATATTATAAAAATACTGATTATGTTCATGATAAATCCTGTATCCTTTTGAATTTCTTCCTCTGCTGTTACTATAATGGTTCCTCATTTGAGGTATTACTTTTCCATATCTTGGAGAGTTGAGAGATGTAGAGATATGGTATCTGAATCTTCTGTATCCTCAGAAGAAAAGCCATAAGACTAGTGTTTAGGCTGGAGAGGGAATGGCCTTCCTGATATTTGTTCTCTAAAGGAATTTACTCATTAATATTCCTGTTACCCGGATCAACCTTTCTGTGGGTTGAAGGGCATAATTTCAAGTTGCATGCTTTGAGGAGAAGCAACAGATGCAGGGGTGAAATGTCAAAAGTCTGGGGTGCTTTTCTTAAGTTAAATTCTGTGAAAAAAATAAGTAGTTTGCAAAGTCTTCTTTATTCCAGATGTACTTGAGAAGACCACACACTTCTTCTCCTCACTAAGTGTTGGGCAGGCAGTATGTTTGGTCTGCTTTTATACAATTCCTCATTGGCTTGATGAGACCAGCTCTGAGCTTTTTCTCATTACTGAAATGCATATGATCTGTATGATCATCAGTCTTTACATATTGTGGATTACATTTTACTAAAAATACCCTGTCTGTTTTTGGCCCATTGGTCAAAATCATCCAAACAAAGTTAATAGTTACATCAGAGATTTGTTTGGCCTTACATTTGTAAAAAACAATTCTGTTTCACCTAGCTTCATCATGGGGCTCCTCCCCTGAACTCCGTGACAAAACAGCCATTCAGTGGGAGCGTCACACCCAAAAGGACCTGTTCCTAGCAAAAAGACATGCTTTAAATTAGAGAGTTTTATTTCGTTTGGAAGCTAACAGGGAGAACCGTACAGAGAGGTGCCTTGTGACATTTTTAAGTTCATTGCCCTCATTCTTCCATGATTAATAAGCATGTGGCCTAAAGGATGTGTCCCATAGCAACAGTAACCAAAACACCACCAAATCCATCCAATAAAAAAAACTACATCTTACTCTATATTATGTCACACCCTCTTTCCTCTTTTTGCTCAAGCCCTTCCTTTCTTTTTTTTCTTTTCTTTTTTTTTAAGTAAACAGTTTTTTGGCATCGTTTCCAGTTGCTAACCAAACACTCTAAATAACACAGTCCCAGAATCCCAGAAAAACAGACGTTTTTTTAGAGGACCAGAAAGCTAGGCAACCTAATGCTTTTCTCTCCATTAATTGGTAACTTTCTGTTGGGCTCACTGAGGAGATTGCCTCAGTAGAAGACTTATGCCACCTCACTTCCAAGTAAACTGTGACCCATTTCTTAAAGAGGTTTCCCTCATAATGCACATTACAGGTACCAGCAAGACCTGAATTGGGAGCAGATAAACTTGGTCAAAAATCCCTCCCTTTTTTTATATTTGTTTTTGTCTAATTAATGTCAGCCCAACCAGAGCACTCAATATATCAGGGGTCAGCAACCTTTCAGAAGCGGTGTGCCGAGTCTTCATTTATTCAGTCTAATTTAAGGTTTCATGTGCCAGTAATACATTTTAACATTTTTAGAAGGTCTCTTTCTATAAGTCTATAATATATAACTAAACTATTGTTGTATGTAAAGTAATTAAGGTTTTTAAAATGTTTAAGAAGCTTCATTTAAAATTAAATTAAAATGCAGAGCCCCCTGGACCGGTGGCCAGGACCCGGGCAGTGTGAGTTCCACTGAAAATCAGCTCGCATGCCGCCTTTGGCATGCGTGCCCTAGGTTGTCTACCCCTGCTATATATGCAGGGAATGAAAGTGGTAACTCAAATGAGACTATGGAAATGGAATATTGTTAATCAAACCAGTTTAGGGTAGAATAGTAGGGTCAGTCTGGTGGCTAGAGCTGGGCCAAATTATGGGCCTAAATTTTCAAGACTGTCTAACTTTCTGTGTGGTTAACTTGAGATACCTTAGAGAAGCCTGATTTTCTGAAAATCAGGTCCCTTTAAGATGTTTGAAGTTAGACTGCTAAAAAGTAAGGCATTCAAACTCATTAGTCATTTTGAAAATTTTTGTCATAAGGTCTGTTCCCAGCTCTGCCACTTACTGAATGTGGAAACTTGGGCAAAACACTTCACCTTTCAGTGACTCCATTTCATCATAATCATCATGGCAAATCCCAAAGGGATGTAGCCTCCTTGTAGAACAAGTGCTACTCAGATCGATTTTTAGCAAGGTCATCTTTAAAACAGGCATGATGATACTTCTTACCAGCCCAAGGGTGCGTTGAGTCTTAATGTTGGTGAAGTGTTTTTGTGCCTTTTGTTGGAGGATCTCACAGTATAATACATAACTTTTATTGGATTTCCAAAACTGAACATTGATCTGTTCATTACAGCATACTTAGTCTATACCAGTGTTTCCCAAACTTGGGACGCTGCTTGTGTAAGTTTGTTTACCTGCCGCGTTCGCAGGTTTGGCCGATCACGGCTCCCACTGGCCGCGGTTCGCTGCTCCAGACCAATGGGAGCTGCTGAAAGCGGCACGGGCCAAGGGATGTACTGGCCGCAGTTTCCAGCAGCTCCCATTGGCCTGGAGCAGCGAACCGCGGCCAGTGGGAGCCGTGATCGGCTGAACCCGAGGACACGGCAGGTAAACAAACCAGCCCAGCCCACCAGGAGCTTTCCCTACATAAGCAGCGTCCCAAGTTTGGGAAACACTGGTCTATACTATGTGTCTGACTAAGTGGGTATTCACCCACAAAAGCTTATGCTCCAATACATTTGTTAGTCTGTAAGGTGCCACAGGACTCTTTGTTGCTTTTTACAGATCCAGACTAACACGGCTACCCCTCTGATACTTAGTCTATACTTAGTTATACAAGAATAAATCTCAGTGATTTCATAGAAGTAAATAAAGTAAATACAATCTAAAACAAGTTGAATTGTCCAAGATTATTCTGTCCACTTGAATAATTTTATAAGAACAGCCATACTGGGTGATACAAAAAGTCCATCTAGCCCAGTATCCTGTCTTCTGTCAGTGACCAATGCCAGGTGCCCCAGATGGAATGAACAGAATAGGTCATCGTCAAGCGATCCATTCCCCTGTTGCCCATTCCCAGCTTCTGGCAAAGAGAGGCTAGGGACACCATCCCTGCCCATCGTGGCTAATAGCCATTGATGGACCTAACCTCCATGAATTTATCTTGTTCTTTTTTTGAACCCTGTTATAGTCTTGGCCTTCACAACATCCTGTGGCAAAGAGTTTCACAGGTTGACTGTTCATTGTCTGAAGAAATAATTCCTTTTGTTTGTTTTAAACCTGCTGCCTATTCATTTCATTTGGTGGCCCCTGGTTCTTGTGTTATGCTATATGATACAAAATAAAGTTTATCCCAAACACTCAAAGGTGCCTGGATGGGAAGAAAACAGCTTGTTTTGCACAAAAGCTTTAAAAATAAAACCCAACTGGGTAAATGTTTGGGGGATTTTGGCCTTATCTTGGTCTCTGCATGTGCATGTCATGTGTTGGTTTGAGAGCTGGTTGTAGAGTTGCACTTCCTCAAATCTCTCCAGATCTGTTGTTCCTGCTGCAGCCACACTATCCTGAAGGAATTGGCTGATGTGCACTTAGCATTCACAAATGCTAATACTGCAGCGTTTATATAATCAGAGAGTTTGCAAGAGCTGTTGGCTGGAATATGCTGAAGGCTGCTCCCAATTTTGGAATAACACATTTCCAGTGAGGAGAATTGTTACAGTTGCATACAGGAACTTCTAAAAATAAAAATAACTAAACTGAAGTGGGAACTAAACCATGCCTGGGGAGCCTCTTCTCTCTACACTTAAAATATTGTGGCTCATCTTTCCTCTTTGAGAATAGTCTGACAAGATAGTAACCTAAAAAGGAGAAAAAATAATTCTTCACCATCGTGGTTTTCAGAGCGAAGATGCAGGGAACATGAGTGATTTGTTTGTCCATCAGCAAGTTTAATAGGGTATATGAATAAAACTATAACTTAATTTTGTCTGCAAATGGCCCAGTTAAATGCCTTCCACTGGGAAATGTGTATCTGAGTGTTTTGCATTAAGCAGTGCCATTGAGTCTTGAGTGTGTCACATGACCTTGACCAGTCCCTCCCATGCGTGGGCATATTGTCCAGTGACAGAGAAAACACTGTGAGAGATTTTTCATCATGTTGCTTTTTTTTTGTCTGGGTAATCCTGTGCATTCTGAATTTCTGTTTTATCTTAAGGTACAGAACCAAAAATATACAAGAGACTCTTTATAAATGGTCAAAAAGACGTTTGTTTTTCTTTTCAGTTGTTTCTTGAAAACTGAAATTTGGTTCCTTAGCATTTGTTTCCTCTATTGTGCATGCATGCAAGTTTATGTGTGACAAAGGATTGCTCACAAGCTCTAGGATATATGCGCTGATTTGTTATTGTGGCATTGCTCAGAAAGGGTGAGTTTTGTTGTAGGCATTGCTAGTATGCTTAAGAAAATAAAGCATTAAAGCATTTATTGTTTTGTGTCGTAAAAGACTTGACGACTCAAAAAATTACACTGATCTTGAAGAAAGGTTTTTAAAAAATAGGTCAATTTTTCCCCCCACCAATTGTTCTTGTAGGTAACTATCTATCTTATCTCCCTATTTTCTTTAGTGACTTCTTGCAGCAAACTGCAGTATTCCAAATTGATGTGCTATCTTATGTCTGCTTGGTTGCTCTTTAAAGAAAAGGCTACTTTTGCGTGACTCTAAATTGCACTGAAAAGCAATTCCTCTCCATAAATCCTTAAAACTATGCACATTTCAAGTTGAGTATCAGTCTTCCCTCTTTCTCCTTTTTGCCTCTATTTTCCCATATGGAAAATCCCTGTAGTGTTTAATAGAAAATAATAGCCACCCTATAGAATTTAATAGGGAATCATATCTGTGCTGTAGAATTCTGTAGTATGGCTAAAAACTTACAGGATTTAATAGAGAATCATACTCATCCTACAGGTTTGTTAAGAGTAACTTTATAGAATCCTACTAAATTGATATTGTTTTATCCCTATTAAATTCCATAGTACTTTTCCATAAGAGCTATTATGGCTGATAGGACACTGTGCCTCTGTTTCAAGAAAACTACTCTCTTTAGCCAAAGATTAGATGGTCTCCTGCTATTAAGGCACTTCTCTTAAAATAAAATAATTTAAAAAGCCAGTGCCGTAGAATGCTCTTCACCTGTGTAGATTTAAGAGAGTACTGAAACATGCCAGGAGGCATTGGCCCTGGTTCCTAGAAAAAAAAAAAAACAGACCAGGAGAGAAACATCGTCATTTCACAAACTGCATTAAAATAAGAAAAAAAAGCAAAACATTTAAGTATGTGACAGAATTATACTTATGAGTTTTCGTAAGCTTCAGTCCCGTTACAGGGGTCCACGTCACAAAATAATGTGGCGCCCTTGTTGGCAGACTCATTTAAAGTTGGACTGAATAGGTCATGGAGTTTCGTCCTCCCTATAAGCAGTTCCTGTAGAACAAGAGGTATGCCCTTTGAAAAGAATAGTAGGAGGAAGGCTGCTGCTGTGAATGCTATATTTGTTTGAAAGATAAACTAGGGAGTTTAGCTCTCCAGTGCTATCAATTCAGCACCTTTCACAGGCATAAAATTAACTGGATCTTTTAAGAGCGGCAATGGTGGCTCTTAAATAAATAAATAAAGCCAACAGTTCAGCAACACTGTATGGCTGTAATAGCACCTGATATGCCATTTAAATGGACAAGGTGTGCCACTTAACCAGTATTTTGAGACATTGAAATGGATTCCCTGGCAATTATCCCAATAAATTCAGTAGGTGCTGTTTATTCTGGGATTTTACTGTATTTGGAAACATAATTGTTCAAATATATAATCCTATTGAGCACTGCTACAAAAACTGCCAGTGAAAATAAGAGGAGCCTTGATCCCAAAGTTATGCATGGAATTAAACTTGCACCTTTTAAAATAAAAATGAAAACATGCTGAATTCTTTGCTGACTATGCCTTTTCTGAAACCAGCTGCTCTGCAGATGTTTATTTTGCTTTATTTTTAGTTTGGCTGCTTTCCTCTCCTTTTTATTATTAAATGCATTTTCATGCATGCTCTAATGTCTGCTGTTAACCCACTTCTCAGCCCAGAGACGGACTCGACCATGCGGACGAATCTCCTTCTCCTTCAACATCTCTCCGCTCATCCCTAAGTCTAAAACTCTCTTTTCTGTTGGCTCTTCTTCCAGTGATGAGGAGGAGTTGGATAGTAAGTAATCATTTTACATGAACTGCAGCCATTATGGGTGGAGGTAAAGGGAAGGTATTTCTGCTTTTTAGACCTGGCTGTTTTAGCTTGTGAGCATTAAGCTAATCTTTCCATTGCATGATGCCTAACAGCTTCACCTTCGCCGTTGTGTCTAAATGCTTCAGGAACAGCATAACGAAAGGATTGTAATCCAAAATTTTTAATATTCCAACATCTTGACTTCTCAGCTAATTAGTTTTTGATGTGTTGACAATATTCTTCCTTTCTGACACACCAAGGAGGCTGGAAAAGGTTGATTGTATCAGGTCAGTAAGTGTGTTGTACCAACTGCCATGGGAATGCGAAATATTGTTGTTGGTCTTTTAAAAAAAACGATTATATTGTGGATATTCCAGCACGCTGGGAATATCAGTAGAGATGGGACCCCAAACCATGTGTGTGGATCTGAATGCTCATAAACTGCACTGGCGAGAGTTTGTCCACTATGGGCATTTGCTGTCTGAGCATTGATTCGGATTAGAATTTCGCAGCTGCCCCGTTCTCTGGTGAGTTAAAAGCACACATCTGAGCCAAACACGCTTAAATTTCGGGAGCTCAAAATCTGGGTCCAGATTTTTTGAGGCCACGCCTGTAGTGTTTTTCCCTCCAGGACAAAGATGTTTATGCAATGATTTGGGGTTTTGGTTGGTTGATTGGTTTTTTTGTTATGGCTTACCCCTCTCATTGTAGTAAAAGAGACTTCTTCCCAGACAGACTTTAAAAAAAAAAAAAAGGTCATCCTGCCAGAAGGCAGAGCGACCATTTAAAATCAGAATAGCCCAGGCTGTCTTGTGTTCTTTCCCTCAACCATCCCGTTATGACCAGTGAGCTTTAAAACTTGAGTTTATTACTTCCCCAGAACATAAAAATGTTCCATAAGGTGGGGGCTCATCACTTGGAAATGAGAGAGGAGGAGAAAGACCTGGTTGTATTAATCATCTGTAGGATGACTATGAGCCACCAATGTAATGCAGTCACAGAAAAAACAAATGCGATCCTGGGATGTATCAAGCGAGATATTTCCTGTAGAGATAGGGAAGTATTAATGCCATTGTAAAAGGCACTGATATGTCCTCATCTACAATACTATGTACAGTTCTGGTCACCCTCTTGAAGAAATATGAGGTCAATCTGGAAGAAATATGAGTTCAAACTAGCAGAAAAGGGCTACTAGGATGATCAGGGGAATGAAGAGTCGATCTTACAAGACAAGACTAAAAAGAGCTTGGCTGGCTTAGCCTATCAAAACAAAGACTGAGAGGGGATACAGTTGCTCTCTCTAAATACATTGGGGGTAAACTTCAAAGTGGGATAGGAGCTATTGCAACGTTGGTACAAGAACAAATGGGTATAAATTGACCATGAATAAATTTAGCTGGAAATAAGGTGGTTTCTAACCATCATAGAAGTGAGGTTTTGGAACAATGGGAGTACAGGGGGCAAACTACCACACTGCTTGGAAGATGGAACTTGACACCTTTATAATCTGATTATATGATGGAGTTGCCCACAATAACAGGAGACTGGACTCAGTGACCCAAGAGGACCTATGTCCTGTGCTCCTACTTCGCTGGGTGTTGGTTGTAATCCCTCTCATTCAAACAGTTCTGTGATGGCTTTATATAAAGGTTGCTTTAGCCACAGGTATTTTTAGATACAATAACCCTAGACTTGTATTTTTTCCGCTTCTCCAGGGCTCATATCTGACAGAGGAGATGGATGCATTTACTTTCAGATCAAGTGTGCATTTTAATTACCTTCCGCCAATATCTCTACACATCCTTTGGAATGACACGATCATATATTTAGATTGCCTTTTTTGGGGTGGGGGGGACGAGTTGCAGATTTCAGATGGGTAAATTATTACTTGACGAGCTGGTCTGTACATTTTATGGAAAGTTTAGTTGGTTGTGAGCAGGCTTTTGGAATTCTTTGGCCCCCTTAAGTTTAATTACTAGCTGTCCTAGGGTGCTGCAAGCTGTTTTCTGTCATTCAGGCATTCTCATTGGAATATGCCAATCCTGCAGCTTCTTCCTGTATCACAAAACTTATGAATTATTTTAAGTCCATCTACCATATGAAATTATTGTTGATGGTGAAGTTCAGAAGGTTCAGATGTTCAGATAAGCACCCAAAAGTCTGGCTGCTTATCCAGACTCATTGGAGTTGCACAGTGGGGCTGCAAATCTCAGAAGAATAGGCTTTTTCAGGTGCTATCCAGTCAGGGCACTGATGAGATTTTCCTGCTGTTGCCTAGCACTTCCGCTTTTGGTTCCAGGCAGAGCCAGGAAGCACCGGGGTAGAAGGAATACAGAAAGTATCGAGGGAGGAAAATCTCTGTCCATCCCTCTGTCTGTTTTTGTGGCGAATATAACAGGTATCTGAATGCTGTCATACAGTCCTTTTTGAAAACGTTTAGTTTTAGGTTTAGCAAAAAGCAGTTTAGTTCAGAATTTGGGTTGGTTCTTATTTTGTCTGGGTTGGTTTGCACACCACTATCAATGGTTCTCTCTGTTCAAGGTAAAGTATTGTCTCACACTACGGGATGAACAGCAACTGCATAGTTGAAATGCCATGCAGCTCAGGAATTCTCAGAGATGCTGAAAACTGGATCATGAACAACAAATTATTGCAGCTCTTGATTAAATGTTGCTTCATCCCACTTATTCTGGTGATGGTATAGGATGGTAAAATACTTCATAGGTTTTATATGGAGTGTTTAAATTCAGTCAAGCAAGATGATGGTTAAATATATAGAGAGGCGAGTGAGCGAGCAAAGAGGTTTAACCTGCGTTGACGAGTAGATTGAAGTTGATATGAAGAGCAGAGTCCACTATGAAGTTCACCATGGACAACAGTTTGAGCCTTTAAATTACTTGTTCAATGCTTAGATACTCAGCTAATAGGTACGATTCAAAAACCGGAGATAGATAGTAAATGGTATGGAGTTTGATTGAATTAATATCATTGCGCTATGTGATGGATTTGAGACAGATCACTTGCTAGACTAAAGGCTCCACAGAGGACATACAAAAAGGGTCTCCTAAACCAAGACTAGGTGACCAGGTTAAGCCACTATTTAATTCATGAATATCCAAGAACGAAAGGTTAAAAAAAATAGCCTTTTCTCATGCTATTCTAGGAACTGTAGTCAGTAATCGAGACTGTATTTATTTATTTTAGAAGTGGGGATGGGACGATCCTGAAGAAATGTGGTATTTTAATAAACTTTATAGCCTCTGGGTACTGATCTGCCCTTTGCTTCGGATGCCAAGTGCTAAGTTCGTTTGCATTAGCTCTTAGCTCAAACTTCTGTTAACCATTGTTCTTGTGGCAATTACAAAATCCTAATAAGAAGACCAGCTATGTTGCTTGCTGTCATTATAGCATGTTTGAAAATACTTTAAAGGGGTCCTTTAGAGTCCTGCCATGCCTACTTCCTGGAAGGATCAGGCATCTTTCTCCATCTGAAATGATTTATTTGGATTTTTTTAGCATTCCCAGATACTAAGCAGCTACTCAATAACATCTAGCATTAGCTAGATAATCTGCTCCAAGCAGACTGTGTAAGCAGGTTTCTTGGTGAACAAGAGGAATTTGTGTCACTGGAGGACTTCAGTAGCATGTTGTACATCGTTTTTTCCTAGAGCACAATTCTGGGTGATCAAGCTCTGCCTCTGTAGACATTTCAATGGAAAAATTAATAAGGCTTCTCTTGTTTCCCTTATCCTTTTATTACATGCTTAAGGGTTGTGAGGGGGAAATGAGCTATAATTTTATCAACTAGAATTCTGTTTTATACATGAAATAAGGACGTATTTTACAATAGATTCATTCTGATGGAGTATAAATAAAAGCACTGAGGCAAAGTGTCTCATTTTCACCTATTATAATTAAATTAGCAGTTTGGAATTATGCACCCTTAATGTACCAGTGAAGATCATAGATTCACATCCTTTGCCTTACAGCTGGTGAATGATAAAACTACTAAGCAACCCACCTCTTTTTCCATCTCTGTCACTAACTTGGAATCCCATGGGCTGTGGTGAACATTCTTTCCCCTGGGCACATGAAGAAACATATCTGAGCCCTTAACTTCTAAACAGTCCCCTCTTTTTCATAAACTACCTGAATCCAGGAACTATGTTTTTAGCACTACTGTGGGCAAGACTTCGCAGTCTAACATTTTTGTTTAATCTTTTCCAGGCACACGATCGTTCAACAGCACCAGTAGTTCATTGTCTCAGAGGTACAGTACTGTGATGGTCTGATCTTTTCTCTGTTGAAATGCCCAAAAATATAGATCTGATTGTTTCTTTAGAGGTATTGAGCACTCCTAGCCTCTCTTGACTTCAATGGGATCTGCAAGTGCTCAGACACTCTGAGAACCAGGCCAATATTTCTGTACATTGAAGAACAGTTTAGAATGATAAAAGATTTCTTAAAATTGCCACACTGGGAATGAAGACGGGTCCATCCATCAGCTTTTCCTGAACAGTAGTTAATTCTGGATGTTTAATGTTTAGTCACAAATAATAAAAGTTTAGAATGTTATTATTTTATTATTAATCAACATAAATTTACACAAGACCCAAATATTATTCCCATGTTTTCCCTTTCCCTTTATCTATTTTTTTTATGATTGCAGAGATTCTCATGTTTTTTAGATATACTTTGTTCATCCTTGCATGGCTGTAAGCGGAGATCCTCTGTTCTGACTGGATGCTTGCTTTAATAGTTCCTTTCTGCATGGGGGCACGATAGCATTTGTGGCATCATGGGAGCTGGGTCTTTGATCACTGCTTCATACTTTGTGCTACTTCTCCTGACAGTTCTGGCTTGTCTGACTTGCCCAGAAGGCTCTTAAGCACCTTTTATTGTTGTTTTCCTCTCCCTTTGGTTTCTTCAGCTGACTGTTTCACTTTTGTATTCTGGCATGTCTTGGAAAGATTGTGTATTTTATGTGGAATATAACTCCTTTATGTACATCCCTACAGTGTTTCCTTTCCTTTTGGGGTGGAGGAGTGTTGGGGGGAGGAGGTATTTTAGTTTTCTCCTTTGGAACTTAATTCTTACAGTGCATGCTGGGGATTTGGACAGGAAATGGTGCATGTTTTTATAGGATCCGGTGTCTCCTACTTCCCTAACGTAATAAAAATGCTCCTATTTATTTGTACTGTGGTAGCATCTAGGAGCCACAGTGATGGACCCAAGACCCCATTGTGCTAGGCATTGTACGGATAGAACAAAAAGATGGTCCCTGCCCCACAGAGCTTACAATGTAACAGCCTTATAAAAGGCTCTTTAGTGCACAGCAGTGTGTTATCTTCTGAAATCTCTGACGTATCTTCTTATTTGCAGAGCACCAGGACAATCGTTTTATCCACTGCCACCGCCACAATATGGCTTCTCTTTTGGCTTTGCACCCCATTTCACCAGCCCCTTCTGAAATTATTGATAGCTCAAAGTTTGACATGAAATGAACCTCTAGATTAACAAATAAACACAAATTGAGTGCTATTTGCTGTGTTTTAAGGGACCAGTAAAAGTTAGTAGTCTAGCAAAGAACATTTTTAACAAAAGCTCTAATTAAATTATACTGGAAATATTGGGGGTACTTTATAGACAGGGTGCTTCCCAATGGACACTGTCCTTTGTGCAGATTTCACTACATATCTTTCTTTATAGCCATCTGCTCTGTGTGTGTTATGGAAGACACCCGTAGTTTATGCCAATAAGTTAAGACTGAGACTAGGTATATGTAGCCATACAGAATGGGAAATTGGTGACTACTGTGTTAATGAAAAGCTGTTTCTCCCTTAAAGCAGCAGAGGGCACAATGTCATAGTTTGAGATTATGAAGTACAGAAATATTACCAAAGAAACAATCTCTCGCAACATGTGACTGAGTGGCTGATTAGTGTTTAATCTTTAGCTTGTCATTATTCATATAAAAATGTAAACTGACCAATGAATCTGTTGGTTAGCTACAATAGCTGGATAAAAAAATGTATTTGCTCTTTTAAAAAAAACAAGGTTTCCTCTAAAATAACAAGGAGTCCGGTGGCACCTTGAAGACTAACAGATTTATTTGGGCATAAGCTTTCGTGGGTAAAAAAACCTCACTTCTTCACTTTACCCACGAAAGCTTATGCCCAAATAAATCTGTTAATCTTTAAGGTGCCACCGGACTACTTGTTGTTTTTGTGGCTACAGACTAACATGGCTACCCCCTGATACTTGACACCATGCAAGTTTTCCTCTAGTTTTTTTCCCTGTTCTGCATGATCTGGAAAAAAAAAGTTAAAAAAACCCACAGTCTCTGTCTTTTGGCTTTAGTGTGTCTGAAGAGAGCGGCAACTTCCTGCCTCCCAGCCCCTCCAGGAAAGATTTAGAAGGGAAAGGTGGAACAAAAGTCAGTCGCACCTTCAGCTATCTCAGGAATAAAATGTCCAGCAGCAAGAAGAGCAAAGTAAGTGGCATCTGGTGCCCATGTGTTATTAATCATGTTTATTATGTTAGTGCCATGTGCTTAATGTTCACCTCCCTGTGAATAAGACTTCTTAGTGTGTTGTTGAGAGCTCTTAAATGAATCCTTTTAGGCCTCAAAGAAATATGTTCAGTCTAACATAGTGCCTAGTGGCGAACACCAGGAATTACCACCGATTTCAACAGGACATGTACATTCTTGGGATGTGGCCCATAGAATGAATAACAAAGTAGGGTGACCAGATGTCCCGATTTTAGAGGGACAGTCCTGATTTTTGGGGCTTTTTCTTATATAGGCATCTATTACCCCCCACCTCCTGTCCCGATGTTTGGAAACGCTGCTTATTCTGATAAAACAAGGTGCTTTTGGTAAAAGGCAGTAGGCTCATTTCTGAAAGATGCTCTTTCAAGGTATTTTAAATACTTCTAAAATCTCTGTCACGTCTGTAACAGCCTCTGGGAAACTTGATGCTGTAATTGATTTCTTTACAGAGTTTCGTGTATTCTTGTGTTGGAAATGTAACAAAAATAGAATCACAGACATTAACATTTAATCACAGACATTTAACAGAATCACAGACATTAGAGGTGGAAAAGACCTATTCTATCCTGTTTACTCTATACCCCTGCCAATGCAGGGCTGTTCTCTAATTGCATTTCCAGTACTTTGCTCTCCAAAGGTTTCAGGGATTCAAGCTATGCAAATAACCACCACTTTCTTGGAGAGGTTATTCCATGATCTGATACATCCCACCATTAGGTAGAGTTTTACCTGATATTCAGCCTAAATTTTCCTTTATGTAATGACATCCCATTGATCCTGAGAGACATTGGTTTGTTCACCTGGGGGCTGAGCTGCTGACATTGATTTTTAGATTTATTTAGAACAAAGCATGTATGTATTTATTTATTTTGGAGAACAAATCAGACTATGTAAACAGTTATCTGGAGAGGGAGGAAAACTGGGTCAAAATGTAAGTGTATCAATATGGAATGTGTCCTTTTAAGGAACATGTTACTGAAAAAGCAAAAACAAATATCTAGTATTCTATAGTTAGGTTTGCTGCTGGTCCCTATATGTAAAGGGAAAAAGCTATTTTGTCTGCAAGGATTTACCCAGCTGTGCACATCTTATTGTGTCATAAGCTGTGACTGCCCAAGACAATAGTGCACTGCAAACCTTTCTAAGGCCTTGGCTACACTGGCAATTCACAGCGCTGCACTTGCTGCGCTCAGGGGTGTGAAAAAACAACCCCCCTGAGCGCAGCGAGTGCAGCGCTATAAAGCGCCAGTGTAATCAGCGCCTGCAGCGCTGCACGCTTGCTCGCAGCGCTGTAAGCTATTCCCCTCAGGTGGAGTACTTGCAGTGCTGCAAGAGAGCTCTCGCAGTGCCGAGGCAGCGCTGTGAATCCGCGAGTGTAGCCAAGGCCTAAAAAACTGCAATTTGTGTGTGCAAAGGAAAACTAGCAGAATTTGCAATACTAAACGGGAGTGATATAGTAATTTCCACCTCCCAGTTAAAAAGTGTCTGTGCTTTTAGCACCTGATCAGTGATTATTTAAAACGTTAGCACCTCTCCACATTTCCAAAGCCCACAGATAAATGTATCATTCCATGCAGCTCCGAGAATCCTCATTGGCCGGAGAGATCAGGTTTCCTCTTGGTGAAACATTGCTGTGTAGGGGGGAAATCATTGTAAAGGCAAGTCGAGGCAATAATCCAAACTAGCAACAGGAAAAGGGTGATGTATAAAGAATATAGTGCACGTGTCTTTGTGTTCAGTGTGGGTGCGAGTGCCACTCAGATTTTGTCTTCTTTCTTCTCTTCCTCAGACACTGTATTCAGCCAATGTAACAGCTCAACTGGCTGATTGTTCCCCAAAGCCTTTTTCTTTTTAAAGGGATACTGCCTCATAAGTAATGATGAATTTTTCCCTTACTACTGAGTGACGGGAGTTTTTACAATTACACCTCTACCTTGATATAACGTGACCCGATATAACACGAATTTGGATATAACGCGGCAATGCAGTGCTCTGGGGGAGGGCGGGCGGGGCTGCGCACTCCGGTGGATCAAAGTCAGTTTAGTATAACGCGGTTTCACCTATAACACGATAAGATTTTTTTGGCTCCCGAGGACAGCGTTCTATCGAGGTAGAGATGTATATTTTTCCATTTGCTGACAGATTTGGATGGAGGTTTAGTTGAAGATATGAAACATTCATGGGCTCCATTATATTTGATTCTCTGGAGCCAGTGATGACGCTTGCTAGATAAATGTGTTGCTATATTTTCAGTTCAGGCAAGACAGAACTGCTTGTCTGTCTCGCATGTTCTTTATGGTCTCCTCTGATCTTGTGGAGGACATGGCTCTTAATAATTAATAATAGAGACCTTGTCATAGCTTGCATGTTATTAATAAACAATGACAAAGAATGTGTTGTGGTTGGTAAAAAAACTATTTGAGGCAGTGCTGGTAGCGCCACATATACTTGAGTTTGCCCAGCTCTTCCCGTTATAAGAGCCGGTTGCCAGTTGCTCATAACTTTGCTAGACTAGAACAGATTGCATTGAAATTCTATGTTGGGTGCCTCCCCTGAGTGTTTGGGGTTTTTTATTTGTTTTTTGGGTTTTTTCGTTTCAGCAGAAATACTTCAGTCTTTTACAAGAACAAGATTAGGGGAAAATATTTTGTTTTGCCGGTGTTGAAAACGCTTGTACGTTTGGTTCATTAGGGCTACCATATGTCCAGATTTCCCCGGACATGTCCGGCTTTTCGGTCTATAAATAGCTGTCCGGGGGGGATTTTTAAAAATCTAAAAATATCTGGGATTTCACCCCGGTTGGCTATTGATGGACAGAAAAGCGGCGGCCAAGCGCCGCTCGGCAGCCAAAGCACCTTCCCGGCTCCCCCCATCCCCTGCAGCCTTACTACGCCGTTCGGCCCTGCAGCTGTCTTCCCCCTCTTCCCCTCCCCTGAACGCTCCGCCCACCTGCTCCTCCCCCTCCCCTGCTTCCCGCGAATCAGATCTTCGCGGGAAGCCTGAAAAAAAGCAGGGGCAGGCGGGAGGCAGCAGCAGATAAGCTGGGGCTGGGGCGGGAGGGACGCGAGGAGGAGAGCTCTGGGGAGGCATGGCCCGGGCCGAGCAGCGCCCGGTGGCCCCAGCGGCTCCAGCTCAGCTAGGGCCCCAGGGCACCGGCCCCGGTTCTGGCCGATCGCGCCAGCCCGGCCCTGGCTGAGCGGCGCTGGCCGAGCACCTCCGGCCCGGCTCGGGCCCCAGGGTGGCGGCCCTGGTTCTGGCCGAGTGCTCCGGCCCGGCTCGGGCTCCAAGGCAGCGGCCCAGGTTCCGGCTGAGTGCGCTAGCCGGGCCCCAGCTGAGCGGCGCCAGCCGAGCAGCAGCTCCGGCCCGGCCCAGCCCGGGCCCTAGGGCAGCAGCCCCGGTTCCAGCCGAGCCCCCCGGCCCACCCCCAAACCCCGGAAACCCGGCCAGAGCGCAGCCTGATTCCTGGACTCTTTAAAGCCGGCCCTGGTCAGGGGACAGGGAGGGGGGGTTGGATGGGTTGGGAGTTCAGGGGGGGCTGTCAGGGGGGCAGGGGTGTGGAGAGGGGTTGGGACAGTCACGGACAGGGAGCAGGGGGGTTAGATGGGTCTGGGGTTCTGGGGGGGTCTGTCGAGGGGCAGGGGTGTGGAGAGGGGTCGAGGCAGGCAGGGAGCAGAGGGGGTTGGATGGGTCGGGAGTTCTGGGGGTCCTGTCAGGGGGTGGGGAGCAGTTGGATAGGGCATGGGAGTCCCGGGGATCTGTCTGGGGGCGGGGGGGGTGAATATGGGGTGCGGGTGTGGATAAGGGTTGGGGCAGTCAGGGGACAGGTAGGGTCCTAGGGGGCAGTTAGGGTGGGGGGTTCTCAGGAGGGGGCAGTCAGGGGACAAGAAACAGGGCGGCTTAGATAGGGGGTGGGGTCCTAGGGGGCAGTTAGTGGCAGGGGTCCCAGGAGGGGGCAGTCAGGGGACAAGGAGCGGGTGGGGGTTGGGGGTTCTGAGGGGGGCAGTCAGGGGGTGGGAAGTGGGAGGGAGTGGATGGGGGTGGGGCAGGGGCGGGGCTAGAGCGAGGCTCCTCCCTCCCATGTCCTCCTTTTTGCTTGTGGAAATATGGTAACCCTAAGTTCATTGAGAAGTTCCAGCATCTCCATGCATTGGAGCAAGAATTTGTGATTTGGTAGAAGGGTTGCCTTTTGTCAGGAATATACCGCTTGCTTTTCTTGTGGGGAGAATGCCCACATTTGCCAAATTATAAGCTTTTGAAGAATGTCAGTTTGCACATGTTCAGTGGAGACATGATAGTGTTTGACAACTAATTTCAACAAAATTTCCATCTCCACTGAGAATGCTGCAGCACAAAGGCTACAGAGGGGGAGCCAGATTTTTCCTGCAGTTGGTTTTAGATTAAGGACAGACACTGGAAATAAGAGCAGGGAGACTGTGTTGCTTGCGTTTTCACTGCTGTGGAAGCTTGCAAGAGGAAGCACCGTGATTCAAATGCTGAGGGAACAAGAGTCCATACCTGGAGGGCAAAGGGAGTAGATTAGGACAAGGAGCCTTGGGGAAAAGGTACATGGGAGGGCAGGGGGCTGACATCAGACTAGTAGCTAGGGAGAGGCTGGGACTAACTGGTCAAGGAGACTGGCAGTCCCTAGGGTGGGAGAGACAGATCAGATGAAGAGTGGAACTGGGACTGTCTGGGCAAAGGGACTTGGAACCCGAGGGGGAGGGGAACTGAGATCAGATGGGGAGCCTGTTGATTGGGAAGACTGACACTGGCTGGGCAAGGAGCCAGGAGACAAAGACTATGATTGGGAGCCACGGTGGAGGAAGGAATGGAACTCAGACATGAACCCCAGAGTGGGACACTAGGACTCTCTGTGCAAGGATGAGCTCAGGAGATTAAGATCAGATGCGGAGCATGAGTATGGGAGGGCGGAGGAGAAAACACAGGATTGGGAAAGGGCTGGGGCAAAAAGTGCCAAACTTGTGGGGGTGGAAGGAAACAAACACAGAAAGGCCTATGACAACTAGAGCACACTCCCTGTCAGAACCTGAAATGGAACCCAATGATTCATCAGTGTCCCCATTCCTCTGCTGTCACCAAATAGCTGTGAAACCCACTGGCAAAATATGTGTTTCAGCCCCCCTCTACTGTCTGGTTCTCATAGAGCAGTGTTTCCCAAACTTGGGACGCTGCTTGTGTGGGGAAAGCCCCTGGCGGGCCGGGCCGGTTTGTTTACCTGCCGCGTCCGCAGGTTCGGCCGATCGCGGCTCCCACGGTTCGCTGCTCCAAGCCAATGGGAGCTGCTGGAAGCGGCGCAGGCCGAGGGATGTACTGGCCGCCGCTTCCAGCAGCCCCCATTGGCCTGGAGCGGTGACCAGCTCCCAGTGGGAGCCGCGATCGGAGGGACGTGTGGACACGGCAGGTAAACAAAGCGGCCCGGCCCACCAGGGGCTTTCCCTGCACAACCGGCATCCCAAGTTTGGGAAACACTGTCATAGAGGATGGCAGCGTTCTACTTTTATCAGTTACTCCATTCATTCAAGTGGTAGAGGTCTGTGCTATAGGTCTAAGTGTCAGTATGGTTCCATATGATGGGATTTCTGTTTTTCCAGTTTGCTTTTTTAAAGACCTAGCAAATTGAACATGAAAAATGACATTGAAAGAACATTAAGGTTGCAAAGTCAAGCACTCAAAAGTTAGGAATGCCAGAATTAAGATTGCATGTGCAACCTTAATTCATAATGAGCATGTATTATGATTCCCTCTTTAATAACATTATCACATACCAATTTTTCCACAGGACCCCAGTACCGTTCTGTGGATGTGATGGACTGGGCTCTGGGGATGAATTATGGTTGTGTAGTGAATTAGACTCGTCTCATGTGTTGCCAAAACTGGAAGGTGTGTAGTGAACTGAGGCAGGAGACTGCAGGAGGAGAAAGGACAGTCTCGTGGTTAAGGCAGTTGAATGCTACCTTGGAGAATTGGCTTCTATCCCTTCCTCTGCCACAGAGTTCCTATGGGATGCTGGACAAGTCACTTAAACCAAACTTTGCACAGGTGGCTACTAAGTGTGTATTTTCCTCATTTTCTGGGTGCCTGTTTTGAAATCCTAGGGAGTAATTTGCAAAAGTGATGAGCTCTCCAAGTGCAGCTGAAGTGACTGGGTGCTGTGCTTTGAACATATGAGAGGCTACAGAATGCTAGCTACTCTGAAAAGTCAGACTCTAGGCATCTCAGAATGGACACTCAAAAGTAGTGGAATCTTTTGACCATAACCTCTCTGTGCTTCAGTTCCCCCTTGTAAAATATGAAGCATAGTACAGGGGCTGTGAAAATTAATTCATTAATGTTTGTGAAGCACTCAGATACTGTAATGATGAGTGCCATTCCAAAATTTAAAAGGAAATTAATAATTCTTCATTCAGAGCAGGGTTTGAATAATGTGCTGGAAATAAGGTGTGGGACCGCACACTGAACAATGGGGATAAAGCAAAATATTGAATAACTGCTTGTTCAATGAGCATCATCCATCCTGTGCACTGAATGATTCCTCTGGAAAAAATAATATATGACAGGGATCGGCTTACATCGGTAAGCCCCCTGGCGGGCCAGGCCAGTTTGTTTACCTGCTCGTCCGCAGGTTCGGCAGATGGCGGCTCCCACTGGCCGCGGTTCGCCGCTCCAGGCCAATGGGGGCTGTGGGAAGAGGGATGTGCTGGCTGCCACTTCCCGCAGCCCCCATTGGCCTGGAGCAGCGAACTGCGGCCAGTGGGAGCCGCCATCGGCCAAACCTGCGGACACGGCAGGTAAACAAACCGGCCCGGCCCACTGGTGCTTGACTTTCCAAACTTAACATTCTTTTAACGTAGGCCTTTGTGTGGTAATACAATAAATGTACAATAGTGGCGTCATCTCTGGTGCATCATCTAGAGATTGTGACATCTTTAAGCCCTTACACAAGGGAGATCAGTTCCCTTTTGTTGATCTATCTCTACAGGATGCATGCTGTGGTCATTGACAACCCCAGAGCTGCATCCGATTATGACAAGTTCAAAAGAATATGACAGCTGTCCCCGTTCTCCAATGCAAAGTTCAATGTGAGAGAATGTATTTATATAGAACCCTTCATACAAACCACTCGTGAGAATTTGTGGAATATGTACAGTTGGGGGATTTGCTGACAGTCCTTGCCATAAGGCATGAACTGGGAGTTCATAGTAGATCACAGTTGTATATAGAGAAAGATTCTGTTAGGATGAGGGATAAGACAGTACGTGGAGAATGCACATTGCGATACTTCCTGTATCTTTGTCTATTAAACCACGCGCCACAGAGACTGCCACACTCTGGCTTTTTTGGCTACTTTAAAACTTTCTGATAAAATAAGAGTCCCTCCAAGATAGTAAACACAATTTGCTTTTTAAAAGCTCGCAACAGCTAGCAGCTTTGACTCTTTACTAATTGGCAATGCAGAGTGATATCCAAGTCAAACACTTTTTTTTTTCTTCTTGCTTCGGAATATTTTTGTGTTAATTACTGCAATTTTATACAGTAAGTCTGAAAAATACAGGTTCACGTTCCTCGGAGGACTGGATCATCACAGAGAAGAAGAGTTTTTTAGATTAAAACATGAAAGACAAAAAACAACCCTTGAAAGAGGAAGTAGAACAGGAAGATTTGGTTGTTTCTTCTAACTGTTTCTAGTAGAGCAAGAGGCATAAACATACAGTTACTCCTAACAGATTTTGCTCTGCTCAGAACTTGGTTTTAGATAATGCAGTTTTCTAAGATCAGTTGTAAAATAAACTTTCTGACGAAGACCACGACCAATATATATTTTTAAAAAATATGTTAACAACAATGCAAAAGGAGACATATAGGCACACGGGAAATTAAAAATGAAGGGGGGAATAGATAAGTGGGTAATTTTACCAGTGTGTCTAGTGTGCATCATCATGTTACTTCAGTTTTACATTGGTGAAACTCCATTCAACTTAATTGCATATAATGGTTCATATACACACGATCTTTACTGTGTGATATTGCTCTTAGTCAGAAAAATATTCAGAGTTTCTTCCGTTTTCAAAATGAATTTCTGGGGAATGACAGCAAATATGGAATCAAATTAAGAAAAGCAGGCTAAGTAATTTCTCCTGTCATTCACTTGTGCAGTTAGAGTAGGTGTCTGCATCCAGGGAGTTTTAAACACCACCAGCTTTTCAAAATAGCATTTCAAAGAACTGTGAGATTGTAAACATCTGTGAATGAGATATACAAAAGCAACCTCTCTAGCCATCTTTATGAGAAGTGTTTTGATAAACAGAGTACTGCAAAAGTACTAAATACTGGTGAGGTACACTAAATGTGCATCTATTTCTAACAGAATAAAATTTTCTTCTGATAAATGCCCCAAGTATCATAGAGGGGTTGTTTTATTAAATCTCTTTTAAAGTTCTGGACGCCAATTTAAGTGCCACTTTCCTTTTAAAATTCATTTCTTCTCATCACTGCCCCTCTGATTTTTGTAAACAGGTCTAGCTAGGGGAAAATGTGATACAAGCAGCCGCAAAATAGTTAAGATCATCTTTAAGGAAGTCAGTAGCAAACAGACCTCCCTCCCTCCCTTGCCCAAGCAATCTTACTTCCTCTCCCAATAGTCTGTGGTGGCAGACTGAGCAGACCAGTGTGCTGTCACTATGGACTAATACACATAGAGAACAGCGCTCCTGTCCCTGGGAAAGCATGTCGGTAAAACGGTATAGATTTAGTGAAATACCTGGAATAACAGTGAGACTAGTAGGAATGACGCATTGGGAGGTAAGAACTTAACCGTTATTTCACGCTGAAATCTGATGTTTAAGTATGCTACCCAGTGAACTGGTTGGTTCAACCGTGCTGGTGGTTTTTTTTTTTATGGAATAAAAGTGTTTCTATTTTCATGCTGTTATTTGAAGGAAGCTTCCGTAATGGGTAGTGTAGAAAGAACATTTAATTTTAAAGTAATGCTTTGTGATGGGTTATTAACCCACCATATGAAAGTTGGCTTTTTCCTTACTAAAGGTGGTGCAGTATTTCCTGTGTCTAACTGAAATCATCTAGTTTTTTTAAACGTTTTTTCTTTCTTTATAAAACCATAAAGGACGGTTAATGTCCCAGACCCCAAAATTACCAAATTGCAAAAACCTGTCTTTAAATACCAGCTGCACTCCCTGGGAAGTTATAAAGTTAATCTCTTTTAGCATTGCTAGGAGTGTTTTAGTGTTCACAGAGTCATAGGGTCTGGGTGAGAGTAAGATCCTTCCCTCGGAGGTCTGAGTTCCTTAGAGTCTGACATTCAAGCAAACTTTTTGGTCTTGATTTGCTACCATCCTTACAAGGTATAAGTCCTGAGCCCCTTCCAAAGTGAACTCTGCTGGATTTGCACAGTTCAGCAGATTGTGAATGGGACATGGAGCCTTTCACCTGTAGTTCACAGGGTTCTAATCCGGTCTAGATGATTTAGGGGACTGCTGGCAGTTTCAGGTTTGTCTGCGCCGGATAAGATTGTCACATGTAATACTGCATCCTAAGTATTGTTCATTTCTGAATGTAATGCTGAGAGGGGCTCTGGGGCCAATAACTGAGATAGTCAATTTTAGTTTAAAGGCCGTGTAGGGATGGACTCAGCTTTGGATTCATAGAGAGACAGACAGAAATGTTAAACTTGTTACTAATTATTTGCATGTGATATCAAAGGCTCAAAGCTTTCCTCATGGGGACTGCAGAACTTGTATTCACTGTCCTGGTATTAACTGCTTTGTTGCTGTTCCTCAGTCCTGCTGCTGGGCAGCAGGAGGGATCTTTTGTTTGTTTATTTAGACCTCTATTGGAAAAATGTTTAGCTCTAGGCATGTTACATATCATTAACAACATATAAATCCACAGAAAACCTTCATAATTTCACTTTAGCCTCCATTATGACTTCTCTTACAAAAGCCATCATGTTCTCAATAATCCATTGCGATAGAAATGATTATCGTTGAGACGATAATGGGGTTGCATTGTGTAATCAGCAGTTAAATGTTTTGTGTGTGTATGTGCAGATATATATTCGTTGAAGGGTTGAATGTTATTCACATTTGTATTTTGCATGTGCAACTCTCATGAAGGTGGCAGTGATGCAGGCCACATACTAGAGAGCTAAATTTCCTGTGTTTGATGTAAGTTATGACCCATATTTAACAGGACTTCCAAACATAGAAGGAAACCAACAAATTGTCACTTCCTATATTTTTTCATCGTCTCAATATTAGTCATGTGCTACTCAGGCTGTGAAAATGGGAATGTTTGCATTTTCTGTGACTTGCTTTGAATCACCCATTAAGCTTCCAGATTGGGAGGGAACTTCAAGCCTCATATTTAAAGCAGCGTAATCTTGCTGATACAACAATCTCTTTGTGGGAAGGAGGAGGGACCCTTCTGAAAATCAGAGCAGATGGGCCTGAAGGCTTTGCTAGTCAGCTTACCAAAAGTGGCTGTGCTCTGGATTCCCAAAGCTGAGAGTAACCAGTATGGCCTCTTTAAGATTTTATATAATGCGTTGATGCTAGTCTATGTATCTGACCAGTCTTATCTCCCCTGCTGTCGAGACATGGGGAGCTCAGAACCTAGGCTTTGCAAAGCAGCCATCATCTGCCTTTACTGGTCTCTGCAGTTAAGAAAGCCAGAGTACAGTGAACAAGCCGGTACTGGGTAACCTGGAGTCCCATTTAGCCATAGTTCAATAAATCAACCTACTCTACTGTGCTATGGATAGAAAGTTTGTGAAAAATCCATATCTCCAAGGACCGTGTTTCCCAAACTTGGGACGCCACTTGTGCAGGGAAAGCCCCTGGCGGGCCGGGCCGGTTTGTTTACCTGCCATGTCCGCGAGTTCGGCCGATCGCGGCTCCCAGTGGCTGCGGTTCACTGCTCCAGGCCAATGGGAGCTGCTGGAAGCGGCAGCCAGTACGTCCCTCAGCCCACGCCGCTTCCAGCAGCTCCCATTGGCTTGGAGCCGCGGCCAGTGGGAGTCGCAATCGGCCGGACCTGCGGACGCGGCAAGTAAACAAACCGGCCTGGCCCACCAGTGGCTTTCCCTACACAAGCGGCGTCCCAAGTTTGGGGAAACACTGTCCAAGGGGATTATTCACAGCTGATTGAATGAAACTGAAGAAGGCAGCTCAAACTAGTGAAGAGGAAAATAAGGAACAGAATTCTATCAGTCCACCCCGAAATAAAGGTCCGTCTTTCTCCTTTAAAATACACTTATAAAAATTAGTTTTTACATTGGCCGTAAAAATTAACTTCACATTCAAATTCACATTGAAAGCTTGGCCTACACAAAACCTGTATTTTAGTTATGCTACAATCCGTTGGAAGTGCTGCAGAGATTGTGTTTTAGTGATGATCAGAACAAGGGCATATGTTTAAAGCCAAAGATGGGAAGAAACACAGATGCTTTGATGAGAAGAGACCTAATTTCTTGAGCTGCTGTACTTGTAAAATGCCTGTATAGAGAGAGGACACGGGAAATCTAGAGTGTTAATCCTTTTCTGCGAAGGCTGTGCATTTGGTTCCCTAGCTGAGATCTATGAATACATATGGCTATTGGTAAGGAGTGTGTGGATCAATGTACTCATAGCATGAGGGATTTGTCACTAGACTCTACAGGTCCTTTTTCCCTTTGCAGGAAAAAGAGAAAGATAAGGAGAAGACTAAAGAGAAGGACAAAGATTCCAAGGAGAAAGAAAAAGACAAGAAGATGTTAAATGGACACCTCTTCAGTGCAACCCCTACCGTGGGTCCAGTCAACTGTTACCACTGTATGAAACCTTTCAACAAAGATTCACACCTCTGTGCAAGTAAGTAGTTTTTTCTTTGTGTTCCACTGTTGGTGGAAAGCCTGTCAGCCAGAATCAGGATGCTGGTCATGGAACTTTTGCTTTATTCCCCCTACAAGTTTGAGAATTCTGATCAGGGAGAAGGGAGAACCAGAGCTGATTAATGCATCAGCCTTTCACGTCAGGTAGCAAGGGTTCAAATATGACTCTCAAGTGAAATGGAGGCTGATTTTCAATCTAGTTCATAGCTGATGTTTGGCCCAGTTTACAGGTATGATGCTGTTCAGTATTGTCATCTGTATCTGTTTAGAGGTAACAGATCAGGACTGTGGTGTATTACTAGTGCTAGGGACTGAAATAAATTATTAAAGCTTTTGGGGGTGATAAGGAAAGCTAGCTTGGATCATGACTGTTTAATTTTCCATTTTAACTTCAGGAAAAAAAACTCTCTCTATCCTATCGCTAGCCTACCTCCTGCTTTAGCTCCAGCAAATACTGATTCAGTGTTCCAGTGAGTTCTCAGTGGCAGTAACACAACATTATGAAATTAGAATACACTCACACTTTTCCCCTCGCATATGTGCATGGTGATGATGTTGTGTCTCAGATCAAAGGACTGCCATTTTTCTGTGCAAGCTTAGTCGATTGTAGCAGTTCTATTTAAACAGCTTTCAGACCTGAGTAAATCCTGTGCTTTAAAGGTTAAGAGTAGTTGCCCTACTCGTTGATACATGTTACCATGCATTCAGGTGCTTTTGGTAAGGGGAATTTCCAGGTCCCTGAGATGTGCTTACTTGTTGCTGATGAGTCAGGTACAAATCAGAAACAAAAACAAAAAACAGGTAGTTTATCTATTCTCTGCCTAGTAGTAGCTGTTGGCTTAGACCAGGGGTCAACAGCCTTTCAGAAGTGGTGTGCTGAGTCTTCATTTATTCACTCTAATTTAAGGTTTCGCGTGCCAGTCATACATTTTAACGTTTTTAGAAGGACTCTTTCTATAAGTCTATAATATATAACTCAACTATTGTATGTAAAGTAAATAAGGGTTTTAAAATGTTTAAGAAGCTTCATTTAAAATTAAATTAAAATGCAGAGCCCCCCGGACCGATGGCAAGACCCGGGCAGTGTGAGTGCCACTGAAAATCAGCTCGCGTGCCGCCTTTGGCATGCATGCCATAGGTTGCCTACCCCTGGCTTAGACTAATGTAGTCTCAAAGGATATGTAGAATATAATGTTGAAAACACTGTATGAACAACAGCTATTTATTGATGCATGCGTAGGGTGAGTATTAGAGGGAAAGGCGTATACGTATAAATGCATTAGTGTTGTGGAATATGTAATCAACACTCTCTAGGTATAATGTAGCTAGGCTTGGCCACATTTGATTTTAATCGATAACTGTCGGTAAATGTCAATTTCAGCTGCCACACTGAAATCAAAGGGAAAAAAATCTGTGGGTAACAGCATGCCTACAGGGAGCCCTCTGAGTGAGTGAGTGGGTCCGTGACAATAAAGCTCTCCTGCGCTGCCTCAGAGCCAATGACACATGATCCCTGCAGGCGCAAGGTGTGGTAGGGAGGCAAAGTAGATACCCCTGGCCAGGACTATGAGGACCCTGCTGTCTCTGCAGCTGGGGACCCATTCCTCCTCCTCCTCCTTCTTCCAGTCCTGGCTGGGGTTTTCTTTCTGCTGCACCGTGATGACCGCAGCATCCCCTGCACCTTGCCACCCCAATGTTTTGGGTCCCTCGGTTGCACAGGGACACCTCTCCAGCCCAACACCCAGCACTGCCCTTAGCCCAGCCCTACAGCTGTAAAAATAAAAGTAGTTAGAAAAAAATCTTAAAAATTGGGGAGGGGAATCTTAAAACTAAAAATTGATAAAAATCATCAAAATTAGAAAAAAATCGAATTGTGCCAAACCTAAATGGAGCATCGCCAGCACGTTGGCCACTGGGAGATATGGGCTTCTCTTTAAACTCGTTTGATGTTCTTGTTCTAGCCCCTAAGTAGAATGTTCTTCACATTACAATCCACCACGTGAATTCAGTAAGATTGTCAGTCTTAGTTCAGCAGAGACCAAAACAGTCACTCCTTCAGTTTACAGTTCAAAACTGCAGGATATTTAGAAAGCGGCCCTGTGCTGTTGATCACTTGCTATTGAAACAGTGATAATTTCTATCCTCGTGTTTAGAAACAAAACAAAGTATTTATAAGTACCTCTCCTGGTCGGAAGCAGAGTCCACTGGCTCTCAATCTGGTGCTTGGCTGCTGATCTGAGAACTGTTCAGCATGTGCTGTCTTTCCATTGGGAGAGAGGCTCTGGCCCCAAACTACTGCAAAATAGGAAGCTGTGAATGGCCTGTTCTCCTAGAGGATGCAGACTGCAGCATTCACCCATTTGGCAGGCAGCACAAGGACACTCACTCCACTGCGATAGATGACCAGCGTCTAAAAATGTTGGGGGGAGGGAAGGGAACAATAACTAGTTGTATCTCTAGATTCAGAGGCAACTTTGGAGTTTCCTGAAGGAGAAAAGACAGCAGCACAATTGTACGAAGACTGGTCCGTGTTAACCTGCCAGGAAGTGGAAAATTTTAACAGTTATGCTTGCATAAATCCATCCTCTGCCCTCCTGTGCTTATTTTTTAAATCCTCCCAATCCATTTAGGATACAAAACATTACCTGATTTAACTCGTTACATTCTGATGAGCTTAAAATTGCTCCAAAATGTAGCTGTTAATAAATTCCTGACTGTCTGTGGACCTGTGCAGATAGGGATACATGTTCCATGCCTATAAAATTAACATTGTCCTGGATGTACTTTTGTGTGTTGCATTTCCTTTCAGTATACAGGTTTAAACTATGCAAGGTTTATTTTAAGTGAATATGCATGCACACAGCATAGGGTGTGGCGCACAATGAAAATTGCCTAGGGTCCTGTCCTCACAAAAAAGTAAGATGATTATCGCTATCAAACAAAGGTATTAAACATCTTTGCTACGCAATGACAGTAGCTGCTTCCCTGCAGTCAGTCAGTCATGGCATGCAGAGAGCAAGGGGAAGATTTTCAAAGATACAAATGGGTATCAGGTACCCAGCATCCATTTATTTGTCATGGAAGTTGGGTATCTAGCTGCTCTTTGTGCCTTTCAAAATCTCCTCCTACATATATACATGTGAACTCTCTCTCACCTAAGCATTGTGACTAAATATACATCTGGTGTCCTAGCCAAGAGTCATATAACCATAGGGTTAGAAGGGACCGCAAAGGTCATCTACTCCATTGTACGATGTCCAGAATAAAGAATGCTTTAGCTTGGGCATAAGTTTTGTGTGATTGTGTTTTTATTTTTTGCTTCGATGGGTGTAAGTAATCCAGCCCTACTTGACTTGGGGCTTGTCTACACTGCCCAACAAGTTGGACTATGGGGTGCGAATAGCAGTGTGGGCCAAAGTGCTGCGTTGTTACTTCCTCGTGTGGACGCTGCATGCGTGAACTAAGATTCCTCGTTCGTGTTAACATAGTTCTCGTCAAACAGGACTTATAATTTATGCCCGCAGTATCCGCCCGGGGGTGTTGTAGTGCAGCATTAGAGGGCGTACAGCTGTTCACACCCACCATAGTCTGTACAGTGGCACACGGTGCACTGTAGCATACTGTCGATATAGCCTTAAGCTACATCTACACTGCACACTTTTTTGGCAGCATCTGGGGTACATCCCACATAACTCCCCTAGCACGGGTATAAATAAATAGCATTAAAGCTGGCAAAGCATGGCATAGACAAGTAAAGACATGTCTGAAGGGTGTGGGTATGTATGCAAATATGTACTCTATATGCTCTCTACCCGCCAACCTCATGCCTCCTTGTCTACACTGCTAAAAAAGAGCAGTGTCCCACTTCTGGTGCCTTCCCTGCCGCAGGAATAGATTCCCTCAGCAAGGGAAGGCTCTGGCGGCAGTGGTAGTGGAGAAAAGCTTGGGTAGCTTCCTACTACAGAATGGGAAAGGCTCTGGCGGGGGGAAAGACTCCACCAGCTCCCCACGGCAGGAGCATTCCCCTTGCATGCGGAAAGACTCTGGCAAGGGCTCACCCGTCCCCACTGCCTCTCCCCACCAAAACCTTTCACTGACGTGTGTAGTTACACCCCACAGTGTGGATGCAGCCTGTGTAGCTACATATACATAACATGCCGCCACTGGTAATGTGTAGTGTAGGTGTAGCCAACAGCTTCTGTCAAAATTAAAGTAATGTACAGTGTACGTTAGCTCGCTATAGAACACATGGAATATTCAGGAGGCCAGATGAAGCCTAAGAATCAAATATTCTTTCAGGGATTGTTGTGTCAGATTAAAGACACACGGGTTTCAGGGGCCTTGTTGGTTTGCAGTACTTGCTTCATTTTGCAACTTGCACAACTCTTTCCAAAGAGAGGAAGTGTATTGTTTTGGGAAATGGGATGCAGCACATCAGTGTGTGAAACTTTCAAGCCAAGCGGCAAAGTGTGTTTTTGTGAAATCAAAAGCAAGTTGTCATTATGGAGGTGCCAGTAGCAAGTTTATAGTTAAAGTTGTGTTGAGTTTTGCACATAAAGCAGAGCTTCAACTTCTTGATTATGTCACATATTTTCACTTCCATATATTCTGTGTAAAACTGTTGCCGTCTGAATTTTTACTAGGATCATTTGGCTGTTTTTTGTGGCTTTCCTCCATCGTTTTGTTCCTCTTCTGTTAATGGAGCCCTTTGGTTTCTGCACAGAAGGAATACTAGATTCATATTTCAGTTGGGGATGATTGCCACGCATGTATTCCAGCCTGCGTTGTATCAGAGGACACCAGCCAGTTCCCATGTCTCACAAATTAAACCAATTCCTGATTGTGATGATGATAGTCTGCTGACTCCCTTTTAAAATGTCTAATATTCAACAGCAATGGTCCAGAGGTCTATTGTTCATATAGCACTCCTTGCTTCACATTCCACTACTTTTCTGCACTAATGGCCAGTATTTACTGTGGTAGTTCTTAAGAGAGTAGACTTTTAAAAAACATCTACAGAGCTTTGGCCTACTGGAAGCCAATGTACCTGTGAACTATTCAGATTATTTTTCCAGCTGACTGCTCCAAACATATTGGAAAAAATTAAATTTTTCTTAAAAAAAAAAAATGGAGACATTATAGATGTTTCTAAAGGTCAATTTTTGAATAAGTCTGGCCTTTTTTTCCCCTTTCATTTCTTTTTTTAATGTAAAATACCAGCTTGGGCAAAGCAGAAATTTTCCCTTCTGTAATTATTAATGGTTTTGTAATTGGGGGGTGAGGGGAGATGAAGAATCTCTCTGCATGGCTGAAACTTGTTGCTGGTCTAGAATTTCCATATAAAAGCATCCAGTGACTTTTGCACCAGTTAAAGTGAATTAATAACTGCTGCTTGGCCAGCTCCCAGCTCCTATCTTGTCCTAAGTGGTTGGGTTTTTATTGTAGAGATCAGCTGAGGAAGTGACATTTGAGTCTGGATTTGGTTTAGGCTAGGGTTTGAAATACAGGTTCAAGGCCAAATCAGGACTTGAGTTTGAATTTGATGGCACTGAAATCTCACAAGCTGTTCTGACAGGATGTCTGTTCCAGAACAGCAGAAATCTTATGCTTATTATTATCTTATTAGAAATCTAATCATTTGAGAATTCTTGAGACTTTTCTGCCATCATATGTGGTGGGAAAATCACAGTATTATCTGTTTTTGAGAGATTTTTAGCTCCATCGGAGCTAGGCCCAGAATCAGAATTGGAGGGGCAGGTTTGACTCAAGGGAATCCAATCTTGCCCCACCTTCAGAAATGCCAAGGGAATCAGATTTAGAGATTCTTCCCTCTCATAAGAGGTTTTTGTTGTTGTAATTTCTAAGCGCTTCATTTGTGAGATGTATACATTTGTGAGATGGAGGGGCCATGGGGATTACCTAAAGTGGGGTGGGGCTATTAGTACTTTTAACTCAAATAATTGGACTATAATATTTCTAGCTTTTTACTTACTTGGTTCTCTCCTGCTTTGTCAGTGATGGAGACATGCTAGCCACTAAGGCAGAAGTGGGCAAACTACGGGCTGGAACGTCCTTCCCCGCCCTGAGCTCCCGGCTGGGGAGGCTAGCCCCCTGGCCCCTCCCCTGCAGCCATGCCACCGCACGGGCAATGCTCTGGAACAGCGTGGCAGGCTCCGGCCGAGTGGCGCGGCTGCAGACATGCTGCTCTGAGCGGCATGGTAAGGGGGCCAGGTCGGGGGGGTTGGATAAGGGGCAGAGGGTCTCGGGGGGCAGTCAGAGGACAGGGAGCGAGGGGATTGGATGGAGCCGAGGGTCGGGGGGGCGGTCAGGGGATGGGGAACGGGGGGGTTGGATAAGCGTGGGAGTCCCAGGGGGCCTGTCAGGGGGGCGGGGGTGTGGATGGGGTTGGAGCAGTCAGGGGACAGGGAACAAGGGGGGTTAGATGGGTCGGGAGTTCTGAGGGGGGCAGGCAGGGGACGGGCGGGGACCAGGCTGTTTGGGGAGGCATAGCCTTCCCTACTCAGCCCTCCATACAGTTTTGCAACCCCGATGTGGCCCTCGGGCCAAAAAGTTTGCCCACCGCTGGACTAAGGTGATGGCAACTCATTGTAAAAGCATTTTCTCACTAGACAGTATATAAAACAGAAGTGGCACTAGCTTTGTAAGAGACTTCCCAACCTCCTAACTAGAGTATGTACAGGAAACCTTACGTGTGTTCAACCTCAGACGAGTTCTGACTTTGCATATCCTGGTAGCCTAGCGGGATTGCTGTGATGGCAATGCTTACAGCCTGGGTCAGGCCAGGGCAAGTCTCAACTCCCCCAGGGGCATCACTTCACTCAATTCAAGAGCATCACTGAGCAGCAAGATTAGGGATTCTTGACCAGTTCTCCGGTGGCTGTGAGAATCATAGGATATGTTACTACAACCATGAGCAAGGAAAATGGGGTGTTGTATCAAACAGGAAGGAAAGAGTTTCTGAAGCAAGAAAAAGACAGAAAGTTCTCTAGGTCCTTTGCATTTTTTCCCTTGATCCGAGCTATGATAGTCTTAACCTGCCATGCTGTATAAAAACATTTTTGTCTTTCTCTTTCATATGTACAGGAAATTGTGGGAAGTTAACAAAAGAGCGTAAACCCTAACGCCCATTACCGCTCTCAGAGACGCATTCAACATTCATGCACATCCTTTCATTTAGCAGACACATATCTGTGAATTTAATGATTTGCGGATTTTTGTTTGTCCGTTCAGGGGGTTTGCTATTTTTGACTTTATTAGAAGCCTTTTAAATATATTTTGCAAACTAAATATTTAAAATGGATTTCCCTGAATAGACAAAAATGACCAGGTATATTTGCTGGATCTAGTTTATATTGAATTTCATATGAATGTTTTTAGGCTGGGGATTTTCAAGCAGTTAGTAACCCAAATCCCATTATAAATCAGTGTGTGATGGACCTGGAACTCCCTGCGCCCCCTTTTGTAGAGCCCAGCCTTAATGGACAGTTTATCTCCAAGATGATTAGGACAAAATCTGATGCACTGAATGACTGGCTGACTCAGGGAATTAGGACTGGAATGTGGAGCTTTTTCACCTCCAGGTCGCTGGGTCATGTGCAAGCCAAGTTGGTATTAAGTAGTGAGTTGAGAGTTGTTACCCTTGGAACGTATCAGTGGCCTATATGAAATAAACTGATGAGTTCAGTCTAGCTGGACAAGAGTCTAAATCTCAAACCCAGTATCCCGACTCTCATTCCTGTTACCTTCTTTGGCGTCTCTGCAGAGTGATGGAAGATATAAATATAAAGGAGTGATCCTTTCACACTTGTGCAATATATTTTTTTCCCTGTTCCTTTCCTGCATCTGTTTTCCTGTCATTCTTGCTTTAATTAAGAAGATATTTGTGTTTAAGGAGAATCTTTTGCTGTTATAATCAACCCCTACTTCTGCCTGCCTGTGAAGTTATAAATCTTCAATCATGTCCCTAGTTGTTCAGTGACTCCTGTTCACCCCCTTATTTTTCATCTAAAGAGTAACAAGCATCTTTGTGTAATTTGAGGCATAGTATGCCATTGATTTTTAAGCAGAACTCCCAATCAATTGAAATCTGTGGGGAGATCTTGTTAATAATCATTATATGGCCTAATTATCATGGAAGGCAGCACATTTGGCAATATCTAGAGCTGCTCTTCTAGTTTGAGTGGAAGTGAAAATCCCTAATTACCCCACGATCTCGCATAGAAATGTAAGAGGAAATCAAAAGGCAAACTTCTTCTGACCTGACTTTTTGTGTGTGTGTTTTCTCACTTTACAGACTGCAATGCAATTGTTCACAAAGGCTGTAAGGAGAGTCTCGCATCCTGTGCAAAAGTCAAAATGAAGGTGAGAGGTTTCATGTCGTCTGCTGAACATGACATTTATTTTGAAGCGTTTTAGCATACAGATATCTTTTGCAACATGTGCAGGAATGGAATTTCCAATCTGCTGGGCATAATGTCAGAATCCCGTGTTATGGGGGAATCATTTTCCTAAACTCTCCTGAAATGTACGATACTCGCCCAAATTTTGTAGATTAATTCTGCTTCCCTTGCCTGATGTGAATAGGAAAAAATCATATTCTAAGTTTTGTAAAATGCAGCTCTGTTTGTTTAGAGCCAGGGGAAGGCAGGGATGGGGACAAGTGGTGGAGGAAGGGGGAAACAAGGACTGGGACATGGAGCTGAGCACGGGGGAGGGAAAGGAGGTTGCTCATCTCCCTCTAGTGACTGTCCCATATAAAGGATGCCAACCTACTACTGCTGTGAGTTACCATGTGAGCCTAAGTGACAGGTCTGTGCTGTGGATCTAAAGACTCCAGCAGTGCTGCTGATTTTATATATATATAGTCAATATGGTTCCACAATATAGAATTTGTTTTCTAGGTGTGATTAAAAAAAAACACTAGGATATTACATACAAAAAAAGCCTACTGTATGAGAACATTATGGTTGAAAAGTCAAGCAGTCAAAAGTTAGTAAATACCAGAATTAAGGTTTGCCCTCTGCAAACTTAACTTGCCCTCTTGTGCATATGCATAATGATACAGTCTTTACATGATCCACAGGACCCCTGCTTCATTCAGTGCAGAGACTGGACAGTGCTCAGGAAATGAATCAAACTTGTGTAGTTAGTGTGGCAGCTGTAGGTAGGACTCCTGCCTCATTTGTTGTAGAACTTGGAAGGTGTGTAGTGAATGAGACTGTGGATTGCAGGAAGAAGAAGGATAGTCTTGTTGTTTAGTCATTCGAATGCCACCCTGCCTCTGCCACAGAGTTCCTTTGTGATGCTAGACAAGTCACTTAAACCAAACTTTTCTAACATGACCCCTGTGTCCTTCCCTTTCTTGGTGCCTAACTTGAGATCTTGAGGTCTGATTTGCAGAAGTACAACTGAAGTCAGTGGGAGCTCTGTTCTGAAGAGATATAGTGCTGTGTTCTCCGAAGAATCAGGCTACGGGCAACTCAAATCAGACACCCACAATTAATGGACACTTTGACATTACTGCTTCCGTGCCTTAGTTTCCCATCAGTAAAACGGTAAAAAAGAAGAAGAATTGAGTAACCTGCTCTAACCTACACTCCATATTCCCCAAATCAGAAGAGTTTGCCCATATTTACCCTTGACTACTCTACTGGGAGTAACAATGCCTTACTTCATGGGGTGTGTGAAGATCAACTAATTAACATTTGTGAAACACTCAGGTGCTACATTGAAAAGGCCATCAGGAGATTAATGCTTCTCTATACAGAGTAGGGTTTGAATAGCGTGCAGTAATCACAGCGTGGAGCCACGCATTGATCAATGAGGATAAAACAGATACTATAGCAGTTCGTTAATGGAGCGCCTCTTCTCCTGTGCATCTCCATGTGACCGGAGTGAGCATGTACCATCCCCACCGAGCAACTGAGCATGCTGCCGCCCAGGGCTGCACTGGATTTCCCCTGCTATTGCTCCTCCTGGTACCAGGGGCCGCTGTGGCCATGGGCACAGGAACCCAGAGCAGGAAGATACTCTCTTCTGCGCCCTCCACACTCCCCTGGCAGCAGGGAGAGGAGCTGGGCCTGGGTGCGGTGGGTACGGTGAGCAGGGAGATTGGGATGAGGTTGCAATGAAATATAGACTAGCTCCCCAGTCTGTGAGCACCGTCCATCCTGTGCACTGAATGAGGCATGGATCCTATAGAAAAAATAGCATCTGCTCCTGTAATTACAACATAATGCATGTGCACCATGGAGCCAAATTAAGGTCACATGGGCAACCTTAATTTTGGCATTTTTTAACTTTTAAGTGCTAGACTTCGCAACTTTAATATTCTTTCAAGGCAGTTTTTGTATGTTAATATAGATGAGCGCCTCTGATTGGAATTCATGGTTGTCCCATGTGCGGGGAGCCCCCTTCTCATCCTGGTTCGCCAAGCCACCATGCTCTTCCTGTTCAAGGCTTTCGCTCCTGTCTTTAAATCATAAGCTGTTTGAGGCAAGGACTGTGTTCACCGTGCTGAGCACATTTAACAGCTAGCCACTACAATTATGTATACTGTTCCCTCAGTGATCCTTTTGGCTTTAATACACTTCGCTATCTAGCAATATCAGAACTATATCAGGATTATTGTCTCCCTATTTTACTTCTTATTGCAAATATTTCTCCATATTTGATTGCATACCTTGTGATGGCTTGGACTGTATCACCATGCTGAAGATGCTGCTGCTTGTAGATACCCAGGGCACTGTATCTGGGATCTAAGCTGTTCTGAGGGAACTCGGAATGGTGTTACTGCGTGATTAAAATAAGGTGTCTGTGGATATACACAGCCCTTTATTTATGTTGGGCGGGAAAAATTAAACCTCTCTCTTTCCCTTTCAGATACAAAAAGGGATGCTTCAGGCACACGATACCTCTTCGTTACCCACAGTAATTATGAGAAACAAGAGTAAGAAGCCTTCCCTTCCCTCTTTTCTGGTGTAGCTCTCTAAAAGTTCCTATTTTTCATTGTATTCGGTATAATCTTTTACCATTGTGTTCAACTGTTATCCATTTCAGTAAGATGAAAGAGAAAACATTTTAGGTTGCAGAAGTAAAGTGATTATATCCTGTGTGATAAGCAACGATTGGGATTGCTCATGTTGTGCAAATGGTTGGCCCAGTTCTGTGGTACCCATATAAGCTTATGCAGATACAAGCTATGGAAGAAAGAGGCCATGTTTTCCGTATTGGAGACAGTATTTTTAGTGATCTAGTTCTTTTCTGTTGGTTACACAATGCAATGGAGCTAGAATTTGGCTGTAGCTGGCCAGCTGAGAATTCTCCTGGAGTGAGTGAACTCTCAGCTGGAAAGAAGACATCAGAGGTGTTACCTGGGTTATTCATAAACTGGGAGAATGTTTAAAACAATATTGAACTGAGTGTATTGTTCAATGGGGAAGGCCAAACTGGGCCATTTCAGTAAGTAGCTCTTGTCAGATGGACCAGCAGTACCATTGTGGGAAACAGGAAGGCCGACCAGGGAAAGGAAAAAGAGGGAGTGAGATGCAGGGGCTAGTGATGATGTGGAGAGATGACCAAGCCCTTCTACATAACTGGAGGGTCTTTCTCTCTGCATTGTGTGAACTGATGGATAGTCAGAAACTCAGCCCTAAGAAGGGTCAGGGCAAATCGAGGGTTGGAAGAGCTCGAAGGAGGTGATAAGAGCACCAAGACGAGTTGCTGTAAGTGACTGTTTCAGTCATTTTGTAATAAAGTTCTGCTCACCTTCCCATTAGAGTATTCCACCCAACCCTCCCTTCCAGCAGGCAGTACAGTGAGGGGTCAAAGGTCTTTCCTTCCCCCACTAGGAAAGCCCAGCGTTCCGTCTGGTGCTCTGCTTACCACTTCCCTGCACAGGAACACAAGCGAACCATTGATGATCATTTACCTTGTTCGTTTTTTCCTATATTGCTGTAGAAGTTATTTATACATAAGAATATTGTGTCTTAAGAGTTTGGAACTGCCCAGATAGGTCAAACAAATATAAATTACGTTGTTCAGTGTGGGCTCCAGACTTACCTGGGGACTACTTCTGAAGTCTTACTCAGGCAGAACTACTCAAGTGCATGAAAATTATGTCCTGAGCAGGGATTTCAGGAATGGGCCTTGTGTTAACAAACCAGTAAAGACAGAGAATGAGGCTAGATTTAAATGGAGCTATAACAATTGATACCAGCTGAAGATCTGCCCCTGATTATTTCTAAGCAAAGAAGTAGTGGATTGTTAGAACCTTGCTTGGTCGAGTCGTCATAATGAGTTTAGCAAGGAGTTTGGATGGTGTTTCTTATCAGATATTTGGCATTTCTCTTCTAGCCTCACAACCTAAGGAGCGCCCTCGGTCTGCAATACTTGCCCCTGATGAAAACACAGTAACCTCAATATTCAATAACAGGAGATCACAGCAGACCACAACACTTTCAAAAAGCGTCTCAATACAGAACATTGCAGGGTAAGCTTGTGTGTGTACAGTAAGCAACCTACATTATTCCCCACATTTCATTAGGAATACATTTATGGGTGTGTCTCACATATATTCTATCACCACATATGCAGAAAGACAAATACTATATACTGTCTAGGAAAGGGTCAAGGTGCAGTTGCTGTGGAAACTATAACTTCAAATTTCCTGTGTGTTGGGAATTAAAATTTTCAACAGTTTGCATGTAATGCAGCCATTCAGAACTCAAGCTGGTAAAAGCTCCATACCATCACACATCATCATGTGTTTTGTCTTTATGTATAAAATAATTACATACACACGTGGAGTGCTGCTATACATAAAGAGTTTCCGTGATCATTAATTCTCTCTTCCATTTTCTCTAACACCAGTGATTTTAGAAAACCCTGTTGGATGTGTGTTTGCAGAGCTGTGAAGGGGAAAATTATCAAAAGGCTCGGTTTAGAAAAACATCCACAAGATTAACTGCTTATCCAAATGTTATATGAATTTCATTCAGCCAGAACTTTGCATGTACAGACCCTTGAGAGATTTCCAATATTCCTCAGCATTCGCTGAGCTGGAAAAACAGTACCTTGAAAATAAGGCATTGGAATGGCAATACAAAAATGAAAAGTAATTAAATTAAGTTTACCAAACTCTTTCAGACCTCAAATATTCACTTCAGGTTTTAGGGAAATGATTATTTCAGTTAGAAATGTAGATGATCCAGTTTGTTGAGCCCTAATTTGTAGTTATTAGCACTGTATATAAAGTGTATAAATACATGCGCACACAACACAATATACCTGTGCATAATCGGCAACATTTAGTGCAGCTTTCAGTTTTATTTAAAATTATATTTGTTTTATGTACTTTAAAAAGTGATTGATTTTGAGTTTTGGGGTCCTGAATGGGGTTCTGCATTTCCTTTTTTCTGCAGAGTTGGTAATGATGAAAGCATGATACAGACTTGGAAATTCCTGTCACAGTCAACAGACTCTTTACATAAAATCAGCCGAGTGAATGAATCCACGGAGTCGCTAACTGATGAGGGTAAGAGATCCCAATGTATTTGTACAAACACAGATGCATTCCCAGCAAATGGATGGTCTCAACATTGATTTTTAGAAATACTAAATCCTTTAAAAGTGTTTTGATATCAGATTTGTTTTCTTTGCTGGAAGATTGAAGCTTATTTACATAAGAAAATATAAAGAGAGACAAAAAAGCAAGGCCCCATATAGTAATTTCTTTATAGGCTAGAGCATTTTAGCATATTCTGAGTGGGGGGAAAATATATGAAGCATTTTATTTACATTTGAGTTATGTGGGCGGTGTTTATAGCTCAGATGTACACCTTCCTCCCCATCTTTCATGCTTTGTCTGTTCTTCCAATCTATTTGTACATCTACATATCCCTATATATTTTACTTTTCTCATATTGGCGGGTTCAAAATATATTTTAATTTTTTTTCAGTTAAATTTACGAATCTAATGTACATCAAACCAAAAAATGAAGTTATTTTTTAAGCAAGGAGTGCTCTAGGGTATAACTAGTCCTTAAATGTTTTATATCTTAGCCGACGCTGGCCTGAAAAGTACAATATGGTTTTAATTCATTAGGACAGGGGTCGGTAACGTTTGGCATGCGGCTCGCCAGGGTAAGCACCCTGGTGGGCCGGGCCAGTTTTATTTACCTGCTGACGTGGCAGGTTCGGCTGATTGCGGCCCCCACTGGCCACGATTAGCCGTCCCAGGCCAATGGGGGCATCGAGAAGCGGCGCGGGTGAGCGATGTGCTGGCCACGGCTTCTCGCAGCCCCCATTGGCCCAGGACGGCGAACCGCGTGCCAAACGTTGCCAATCCCTGCATTAGGAACTGAACAGAGGACATGATGACAGAGACATTTCCCAATTGCCAGGAATTCTCACATGTTGTGTCCAGGCAACAAATGAACAATTTCTTTCTAAAATGTACATAATCTTCAGTTCCGGGCACATCAATTATTGCTTTCTAAGCTTGAAAATACAGATTTCACAACGCGCTCCTTAACGGTTCTGTTAATTTACTGAAGTAAACAAAGGAGGGTAAATTGCATATTAATTACCATGTAATTACATGGTAGATAACTGGTTCTTGCTTGTCTTGTAAACCAGAGTTCAGTATACATGATAATTGTGGACTTTAGCAAGTAACCTGTAAAAGTAGTTTGCGTTGTTTCGTACTTACCCAGTAAAATTTGACATAATTGTTTCCATGTCAGTAAAGGAGAGTGGATATGATGTTTGTGGCATTCAGACAAAGCCTAAATCTGTAGACTAGGCAATGGGACTTTCAAATGGGACCAGATATCTGTTTATGCTGCTTTTATGCAGGTGCAGACATGAATGAAGGACAGCTCATGGGGGACTTTGAGATGGACTCCAAGCAGCTGGAGGCAGAATCCTGGAGTCAAGTAGTGGACAGCAAGTTTTTGCGGCAGCAAAAGAAGGATATCGTCAAACGGCAAGATGTCATATATGGTGAGATGTTTATTGGTTAAAGAGAAGTGATCCAATTTAGTTCGTAGAAACCTCTAGGTTTGGATGGTCTGTTCATATTTTTTAGTTTGTGACTAATTTGGAAACTTTAATTAATTAATGGAGATATCCCATCTCCTAGAACTGGAAGGGACCTTGAAAGGTCATCGAGTCCAGCCCCCTCCCTTCACTAGCAGGACCAAGTACTGATTTTGCCCCAGATCCCCAAGTGGCCCCCTCAAGGATTGAACTCACAACCCTGGGTTTAGCAGGCCAATGCTCAAACCACTGAGCTATCCCTCTCCCCTTGAAGTCAAAGGGAGTTTGCCATTGACTTCACTGGGGCCAGAATTTCATTCTTGGTGTTTACTGGAAACAAAGACCTCCAATGCCATCTTAGTAAGCTTTGGAATTCTGGATTTCACTTACCTTGAACCATCCAAACAAATTGCAACTCTGGTTTGTCTGGTGATGACCTTTATACACAGTTACCCATGAGTACAGAGTAGTCAATTACTTGTATTAGCATCTTCTCCCCCTTGATATAAGAGTCCTCTTTTGCTACACAGAAAAATAACTATATTGAGAGGAGCAACATGGTGTTTTGCTATTATCATCTGTCCTTCTGCAGTGTTCAAATTCCAGCATAATGGTCCCCAAACTTTTTACCTCCCCCCCGCCCCCCTTGTAGGGTGACCAGACAGCAAATGTGAAAAATCGGGACAGGGGGTGGCGGGTAATGGGAGCCTAGTAATGGGAGCCTATGTAAGAAAAAGACCCAAAAATCAGTACTATCCCTATAAAATCAGGACATCTGGTCACCCTACCCCCTTGCCCTTTGCCCTACCCCCCAGCTGCGGTTGGGAGCCAGGTGCCGAGGCTGGGGCTAGGTCTGTGGCTGGGAGCAGAGCTGTAGCTGGGCTGGGACCGGGAGCAGAGCTGCAGCCGGTCCAGGGGCCAGGGCTGGGAGCTGGGGCCAGAGCAGTGTGGGGTTGCACTCCCTCCTCCCCTGTGTGGGGCTGGCCCAGGCCCCATTTCATGCTCTACCCCTCCCGAACGTTCCTCCGTGCCCTCCCTAGAGGGACAGGTCCCACAGTTTGGGGGCCGGTGTTCTAGCAGTAATGAAAGCGAGCACTTATTCATATAAATAGAGTATGGGGATGGCTGATCCACCCCCAAGCTATGCCCTACCATGCATTTTGAAAAGAAAAAATGTTTTCACATTGATAATCTAATTAGTAACTATTAAGAGGCAAGAAAAGAATGAAACTGGTATATACCTATGGTATTGGGAAGCCCAAAGTGTTGCATTTAATGTATTACAGGCTGTTTTCCCCTGAGTTCACATGTATAAATCCCAGTAATACTAGTGCAAGTAACACACACATCAGAATGGGGAATTATGTCCCCATAGCACTTCATTACATGGTTAGCTTCTATGAGCCCTTCTAACCAGCTAGATCTGGTAAGTGCCTTTCCTTGGCTTAGCAATGCCAAGTACTCTGGGTTGATACAGCGCCTTGTCCTAGAAGATAGTAATAATGACTCATGTGCTTCCTGTGTTGGACCTGTCCTTGTCTCATGCAGAGCTGATGCAGACAGAGATGCATCACGTCCGCACTCTGAAGATCATGAGTGATGTGTACAGCAGGGGGATGATGCAGGAGTTGCAGTTTGAACAGCAAATGGTGGAAAAGGTCTTTCCTTGCCTGGATGACTTGCTGAACATCCACAACCAGTTCTTCCAGCGGATCCTGGAGAGGAAGAAAGAGTCCCTGGTGGAAAAAAGTGAAAAGAACTTTGTTATCAAGAGGATCGGAGACATCCTGGTGAATCAGGTGAGTGGTGAGACACCCCTGCATGCTCTGAGCACAAGACTGCAAGCCAGGAACTCCTGAATTACAATTCTCTCTCTTAGGGCAGGTCCACACTTAAAAGGCTGCGTTGGTGCAGCTGCTGTGCTGTAGCGCTTTAATGAAGATGCTCTACACTGACGGGAGAGCTCTCTGCTGTCAGTGTAGTGAATCCACCTGAGCAAGAGGCGGTAGCTACATCAGTCGGAGATGCCCTCCCACTGACGGAGCACTGACTACACCAGTGCTTAGGTCGCTATGGATTTTTCACACCCCTGAGCGACATACACCTCTACCCCGATATAACGCTGTCCTCGGGAGCCAAAAAATCTTAGTGTTATAGGTGAAACCGTGTTATATCAAACTTGCTTTGATCTACCAGAGTGCGCAGCCCCCCCCCCCCCCCCCCCCCCCCCCGAGCGCTGCTTTACTGTGTTATATCCAAATTTTTGTTATATCATAAAATGTCAGGGTTGGAAGGGACCTCAGGAGGTCATCTAGTCCAACCCCCTTGCTCAAAGCAGGACCAATCCCCAGGCAGATTTTTGTCCCAGATCCCTAAGTGGCCCCCTCAAGGATTGAACTCACAGCCCTGGGTTTAGCAGGCCAATCAGGTCGTGTTATATCGGGGTAGAGGTGTAGTTATTTATACTGAAGTAGTTCTGTAGTATAGACCTGCCCTTATGCTGTCTTATTGGTGGCCTAAGGTGAGTCGCATCATCTCTTCGGGTATGTCTACCCAGCAAAGAAAAACCCGTGTCTGGCCCGTGCCAGCCAACTCCGGCTTGTGGGGCTCAGGCTGCGGGGCTGATTCATTGCTGTGTAAACTTCTGGGCTCCAGCCCAAGCCCAATGGGGTGGGAGGGCCCCAGAGCTCAGGTTCCAGCCCGAGCCCGGAAGTCAACACAGCAATGGAACAGCACTGTGAGTCAGTCGGCTGGCACAGGCCAGCCATGGGTTTTTCTTTGCTGCGTAGACATCTCCTTTGTGCCTCCGCTTCCCTACTTATACAATAGAGATGACAATAATTATGCATCTTTGTAAAAGGCTTTGAGCTTTGCAGGTGAAAGGCTTGATGTCAGGTTTGATGCCTGCTTTGTTTGTTTATGCCACATGGGCAGAAAAGCATCTGCGCTGGTTACAGTACGGTCTGTAGTTTATTGCACTAAGCTTGGAAGCAGGGGACCTGGATTCCATTTCCTGGGTCTGCTGCAGATTTGCTCTGTGACTCTGGGCAAGCCGCTTCACACCTCTGTGGTTCTTCTCTCCCCCCACCCTCCTTTTCTCCATCTTGTCTCTTTGGAGTGCCAGCTCTTTGTGATAGGGTCTCTCACTCTGGGTTTATACAGTGCCTCGTCTCCATTCTGAAAATTCCATAGATTTAGTTTTTTGAAAGGTACACTTGGGGCTAGATTTATACTGACAGTGTAGCCGTCCTTTTCAGTGACAGATGGTGCATGATGCCAAGTGATTGATCCCAAGAACTCAGTGTGGGGGCTATAAGTTTGTTCATGTCTTGCAGTTTTCCGGTGAGAATGGGGAGAGAATGAAGAAAACTTACGGCAAATTCTGCGGGCACCACAACGAGGCTGTAAATTATTTCAAAGACCTGCAGTCAAAAGAGAAGCGGTTTCAGGCATTCATCAAGGTAGGAACTGGTGGGGGATTTGTTTCTGACCCCCGCAGCGTGTGCACACTGCACGTTGGCATGTCTTGGCGAACGCTCCATCGGCAGCATTTTAATTTATGTCTTGTCTTTTTAGAAAAAAATGAGCAGCACGGTGGTGAGGCGCCTGGGGATTCCTGAGTGCATCTTACTAGTAACTCAAAGGATCACAAAGTATCCCGTGATATTACAAAGAATATTACAGTATACCAAAGGTAGAGCCTGTTTCTTTTCCTAAGCACATTTGTTTCCTCTGTATCTTTTTCCAGGACCTTTCCCAGTAAAACTGCCCAACTCAAAATCAGCCAGCCAGCCCAGTGTTTAGTGCCCAGCACTACTGTAATTAAAGACCTGGGTTTCATTTCCTCCATCAGGGTTTCAAACCTCAGGCTAGACAGGCTTGAGAGTGTTGCAAAGATACAGCACACAGCCTCTGTAGAAGTGAAGTGCCTTGGTATGCTCATCATTACAGCAATCTCTAGCTAATTATGGAGCAACATGCATAGACTCCTGTCTTGTCCACTTTGGATAGTGGCTGCGATACAGGGCCTTGGAGAAGGGGATGGCAAAATAAGGAAGAATAAGATTCTCAGATCTCCAAGAGGATTGACACTCTCCCTTTGAACCTTTCTTCCATCCCAGGAATCCTACATTACCATACTTTTAAATACTGTATTCAAAGAACTTGGCCTCGAATATGAGTCTTTATGGGTGATTTATGATCAAGTGGTTACGGGTGATAAGTCGTCAATCAACTCTCTAGGGTATTTCTCTGTGTCACACAAGCACCTTTCTGATTCTGCATGATCAACCCATCAGGAGTGGCCACGGAATCTTAACTCCTGAGGAGATCAGGGGTTAGGATGGTAGAAACATGTGGGAGTAGTCTGCATAGCACATGCTTGTGATGTTCCTGGTTTCTCTCAGTCAGCAAAAAGGCTCAGTTTACAGTTTAATCTCACCTGCTATCTGCTAGTGCACTCTGTTTAATCTCTGTGGAAGCCTTTTATTAGGTGTGGATGAGGTGTGGTTTATCTGTGCCACTCCATTTAAGATGGAGTAAACTCCAGAAGTGTGTTTTGTATGATTTCACCCACAAAATCCTCTGGAGAGTGATGTATATGTAATGCTTTTTATCAGCGGGTGTGTATCCTATAGATACATCAGCTGACGTTGTAGATTAGCCAAGGAATGGCAGAGACTGACCACTGTGTCTTTATAATCATTAATGTTCTGTAATTCATACCTTTCAAAAGTTTTCAAATATTGTGTTTGTTTCTTATAAAATAAATTTATGTTCAGAAGGGACAATCTTGTTGGCCATTATCCTCCTCATACATAGTCGTCTGTCCCATTGACGTGGTTTATAGAAGTGTGAGTGAGGGTCTCTGGAATGTGAAACAATTTATTTCACAAATGTGTCACTTCATCAAGACCCAAAGAGATGAGAATTTTGCCACTACAAGGGTGGATCATTAATCCAGACCCTTAAAACTTTTATTGCAACTTTACTGAGTGTTCCTAATAGAATCTGGTATTCAAAAATGGCTGCACCTGATTTGCTCGCATAAACAGCTGTATGCACATGCATAATGGATGCATGCCCATTTTTATACATGCAGTCAGGTAGCCATGCACTTGGCAGAGGCTGAAAATGTGGTTCTTATTTACATTGTCCTAGTTTGCCATAGCTCATGCAGAGCATATTTCCTATGGTTCCCCTTTACTGTATAGGTGTCTATTTAAGGTTTGTGACAAACTTTTCATTTCTTCTAAATGAAACTTGTCTTGGGAAGATAGTTAAAAATAGCGCATCCATGTGCTATAGCGTTTGATGACTCAGTGGTAAGGGAAAGGGGAGAAGTAAGAAGTTAGGCTCTGCATATTCACAATAAGGATGAACTGAAATTGAAGTCTCTCTCTCACTCCTTAAGAAAACGAAGTGGAACATCAAGACTTGACCCAGTCACTAAACCTGGTTAAAGATGTGATTGCTGCGGTCAATAGCAAAGTCAGCAACTATGAAAAGAAAACACGTCTTACTGAGATCTACACCCGGACGGACAGCAAGTCCATCATGAGGATGAAGAGCGGCCAGATGTTTGCCAGGGAGGACTTGAGACGTAGGAAGCTCATCCGAGATGGGCCTGTCTCACTGAAGAACACAGCTGGGAGACTGAAAGGTGAGAAAATCCTACAGATCATGCACCCAAAGGATGTACCCTTCCTGTCTGCAGATGATGGCAGGGTTCATCCATCTTGCAACCTGCGACTTCATTCCCTTTCCTTTGGCTTGGTGGTTCCCCTGCCTTTTACACAGGGTTTCTTCTGAAATCGCTGGCCCATTTATTATTCACATTATTTTATTGATTTTTCTGTTTCTAGAAAGGTGCTGTCAAAGTAAAAACCATGAAAAATCCTTCCCAGTGCTCCTAGTAACACCCTAGATTACTGCCACAAATATTTCTGTTACTGCTCACCATTGCTGCTGCTTATTTATTTACCTTCCAAGCTTTGCCCAGCAAGCTAAGTGATGGGTGTGATGGTGAATCCCATGTTTACACACTGCGGTTGTATACACATCCATTGGCTCTAGGAACTATGCACACTGAATGTGAAACGCAACCATTGCAGTTCCCAGTTTTGCTGCCCAGGAGCAGCACGACATTTCTATTACTCGAAAGTTCCCCGGAGCTGCTCAGCAGAACCAGCATTGCATTACCTGTTACACTGAAGTAAGTCTCCACATCGCACTATTTGACTCAGAAATTTCGGAGGCTGCTGCTCCAAACCATTACTGCTCTTCTGTTTCCCTAATGTCCCTGCAACTGTTGTATTCTCTATTACATGCACATTACAGACGAGGGGTAGCCAAATGTACTAGCCCTCCGAGCCACATACGATAATCTTCAGAAGTTCGAGAGCCAGGCCTGCCTGCTGGGGCTCGGGGCTTCTGCCCTGTGGTGGGGTGGTGGCGCTAGGGGCTTCTGCCCAGCAGGCACCTCCCTTGGGACAGAAGTCCTGAGCCCCAGCAGGTGCATCCCGGGGACTGAAGCCCTGAGCCCCCACTCCCTGCAGGACAGAAGCCCCATAAAAGAGCCACATGCTGGTTGCTGGATCTCTTGAACTGATTTTCATTCACTAATGTAAGTAAAAAAAAAACGTTAAGGCAAATAGCCCCCAACTCATCAAAGCATTGGGCTTAATTGCTTTGCTGAACTGGGGCCTGAAATCTTTCAAGTGAACTTTGAGATAGGAATCATGTTAGTCATTCTCTCACCCACAAGCAGAAAGGTTGGGCTTGTTTTTGCTCTCCACCAGTATCAGGCGTATAATCTTGGTACTTGGGGCTTCAGTGGAGTTTGGCCATCTCTCTTTGGTGTGTGTAGAACAGATATGATGCATGGAAAGTTACCATGTTATGTTTCCAAAGAATGTCTTGATTGCAGAGGTGGAAGTAGAAGGGTTTTTACCAGTGCATCCCTCCATATTCTGTGCCATCGGAGGATAATTTAGATTCCACATATATGATATGATTTGTTCTGAGGGAAAGTTTAAAGATGGTTTCTAGGTTCCTAGTAGGGCTGTCAAGTGATTAAAAAAATTAATTGTAATTAATCGCGCTGTTAAACAACAGCGATTAAAAAAATTAATTGTGATTTATTGCGCTGTTAAACAACAATAGAATACCATTTATTTTAAATAGTTTTGGATGTTTATTACATTTTCAAATATATTAATTTCAATTACAACACAAAATACCAAGTGTATAGTGCTCATTTTATATTTATTTTTGATTACAAATAGTTGCACTGTAAAAAACAAAAAAATAGTATTTTGCAGTTCACTTCATACAAGTCCTGTAGTGCAATCTCTTTATCATGAAAGTTGAACGTACAAATGTAGAATTATGTACAAAAAAACCTGCATTCAAAAATAAAACAATGCAAAACTTTAGAGCCTACAAGTCCACTCAGTCCTACTTCTTGGTCAGCCAGTCACTCAGACAAACAAGGTTGTTTACAATTTGCAGGAGATAATGCTGCCTGCTTCTTGTGTACAATGTCACCTGAAAGTGAGAACAGGAGTTTGCATGGCACTATTGTATCTGGCGTTGTAAGATATTTACGTGCCAGATGCACTAAAGATTCATATGTCCCTTCATGCTTCAACCACCATTCCAGAGGACATGCGTCCATGCAGATGATGGGTTCTGCTTGATAACGATCCAAAGCAGAGCGGACTGACGCATGTTCATTTTCATCATCTGACTCAGATGCCACCAGCAGAAGGTTGATTTTCTATTTTGGTGGTTTGGGTTCTGTAGTTTCTGCATCTGAGAGTTGCTCTTATAAGACTTCTGAAAGCATGCTCCACACCTCATACCTCTCAGATTTTGGACTGCACTGAGAATAGCAAAATATAAATGACTCTTTCCTCGTTATCACATTTAAATAAAAGTTGGGGAATCATACTGGTTGAAACAATTTAAACTAAAACAGTTTGGCTAAAATTAAACAGCATTCAGAGTATACAGTTAAAATAAAAGAAATTAGTTTCCCCTACCATTTTCCTCTCTCTATAATTAACACTGCCAATGCTTCTCTGCTGGGTGAACAGTACCACCAAGTTGCTGCAAAATGCTTCAGAGTTAGGGAAAACAGCCTGCTTTCTGCTCAGCTCAGCCTGTCCCAACCCACCGAATGCACATAGGGCAGCTGCTTTGCAAAAGGCTAACTACTTGCCCTCATGAAGTCTGAGTCCAGCAACAGGGAACCTATTGAGCATACCCAAAACTACCACACCCACTTCTGAGTGTGGAAAGCTAATTGTGCATCTGTCTAGCAGCAGTGACCCAGACACAACTCCTTCCTACCCACCCACAATAGATTTCTTAAAAAGATATCTCCCTATTTGGCATGTGCGTTACATTTTATGAGATCTCTCAATTAGCATAGGTTATATTATGCATTTCCCATAGAAATAATGGCTCCCACTACCAGAGCCAATAGCTAGCCAGTAGAGATGAGTCAGAAGTTCCAGATGGGAAAGCATCCAAAAGTTTAGAACCTGCTTGTCCTAACTTCTGGGATTTGGAACTGGAGCCAGGAGAAACACAGGAATAGCTTTCCTTGAAGTATTTTGGTCTTTCCTCCTCTGCACCAAAAGCAGAAAGTGCAGCTGGAAATAAAAACAAATCAAAGTAAAACAAATCTTACCTGAACTTTTACAAACCTCTAAAGAGGTTTGGGTTTGGTTTGAGACTTCGGCAAAAGTTTGGTTCGTATTTGATCTGAAAGGGATCTTGTTCCTTCAAAAAGCCTGGAAGGAATTACACAGGGGATGAGTTAGCTTTTGAGTTTACCTCATCTGTATATCACAAGGTCTCGTAGTGTATTACACAGAAACTCTTTGTGCGGTGGGGCTTGGGTGGGGAATCACACTCAATACTCACTATGTAATCTTGTGATGTATCATGAGGCAACTTGGAAGGTAGCATGTGTATTTTGGGGAAATATCCTTGCTCTGATTCAGAATTTTATATTCATCCTCTTTGCATTTCTTTCTTTTCTCCTTCTTGAGTCAGATTCTCCCCTCTGAGGCACACCCGTTTGGCTCCTCATGAATTCAGAGAGAGCCATATAAATCTGTGGGCAGAGTCAACATTAGCTGCTGAAGTTAAAATGCCTGGGGAAGGAATTGCCGCTGACAAGTGTTGTTACAAGATAATTTGCACCACTCATGAGAGGAGAGCAATAAAACCAAACAGATATTTTGCTTGAGGATAAAAATATAGATTATCTAAATGGATAGGGTGTATATTCAGTGAACATCCCTTGCTTCCACTTCCCCAATCTTCCATGACTCTCAGAGGGCTTGTGGTTTGTAGTCCACGAAAGCTTATGCTCTAATAAATTTGTTAGTCTCTAAGGTGCCACAAGTACTCCTGTTCTTCTTTTTGATTTGGAAAAGAACATCCCAGCAAAGACTGAGTAGATACGATTCCCTCCGACTCCTTTCAGTGGTGATTTTACATTGCCCAGAGGAGTCACTATAGAGATAGAGGCCATTCTCTTTCCAGGGGCTGAGTATATTGCCTCTGCAATGTTTACAGTTCCTACTAACTAGGAAGCAAAACACACCAAACCGCGGACTAATCCACTTTCTTAGGGTAGCCCGAATTATCACTCTTATGCTCACCAGAAGCTCTAGAATGCAGGGCATTGCTAAATAAGAGGTATTGATAGGCACTAGAACCAGTGATTAACATAGATAGATATTTGATGGTTAAACCTTGGTGTTTTTTCTCTGTTGTAGAGGTCCAGGCTGTCCTCCTCTCAGATATGCTGATATTCCTTCAGGAAAAGGACCAGAAGTATGTCTTTGCCTCATTGGTAAGGCTTTTGTGTTTTCTCTTCCTTTCTTTTACATAGATGATCCTTGGTATGAATTTAGCAATGAAAGCATGTCACTGCCTGCTACATTCCTTAGTTTTTATTGGACAGATCACTTTGCATGTAACAGTTTTGTTTCCTTAGCAGACTCCATTATTTTCTATTGAAAACATGTCTTAATTTCTCCCCCTCCCACTCGGTGATTTCTACAGTGATTTTGAACATTTGGTAATTGGCTCTGAAAATAAGCCTGTCATTGGATACATTTATTCTTCATCAGCCTGTGCAAATCCTGCTCACTTAGGAGGGAAGAACGTGAACTGTGTACAAATGAATCCCAGCAGAAAAGACAGACCTAATAAATCAATCTAAAAAGCAAAAAGCACAGGAACAAAAGCCTACGGCTGCAATAAAGTTCGAGAAGCTCACAAGGCAGTATGCTATAGGAGTATATTTGTCATGGACCAGTTCATGAAAACAAAAACAGGAGCTTTCCGAGAAAGTCCTAGATGAAAGAGACAGACGATGAGACATGCTGACCTGATGAAAAAACCAGTGCCAGTGCCCCCAAACCAGTGAATAGCTACGGGTCTGGCAGGGATGCATCTTTCATGCATGCTTCAAAGAGGAGACTTTCTCTGGTCCTCTTGTTCTTCCCATTCACTGAGCCACATTTCCAAACCGCCTGCTGCCAGCGCAGGGCATTTCCTAGCTCTTCAGCTGGCTGTGGTGCACACAAGGGTCATGCTGGCAAACCGCTGCTAAAGCACACCCCCTCCCAAAAAAAACCAAACCCTGTGATTCTGTAAAGACCCCAAATGAGCCCATTGGACTATGCATGCCACAGGTGGGAAGAGACAGGGCCGGCTCCAGGCACCAGCCCACCAAGCATGTGCGTGGCGCGGCGCGGCACTCCGGCCCGAGAGTGGGGCCGCGACTGGGCTCGCTGCCCTCCCCGCGGCGGGCTCGCCGCCCTCCCCCCGGCGCTCTGGCCGCCGGGAGAGCGGAGCCCCGGCTGGGCTTGCCGCCCTCTCCACAGCGCTCTGGCCGCCGGGGAGAGCGGAGCCCCGGCTGGGCTCTCTCCCCTCCCCCTGGCGCTCCGGCCGGTCGGGGAGAGAGGGTCCGCGGCCGGGCTCGGCGCCCTCCCCTGCCGCGCTCCCCACGGGGGGTGGGCGGCGGGAGGCTTTTTTGCCTGGGGCAGCAAAAAAGCCAGAGCCGGCCCTGGAAGAGAAGCTTTCAATGCTAACAGAGAGATTACACAGAGATATTACAGTGACCCTAACAACTCATTGCACATAATCTTCCGTGGAATCCTTGATGCAACAGTCTCACAAAAACTTCTGTAGCGGGAGTCGGCTTTAAGCTACAGAGAACAGGAAGGATTTGGGTGAGATGTGAAGAGAGGATATGATGCAAGGGTTCCGAGGGGGAGAGCAAAGGCAGTGACAGTGAAACAGGGACCAGCAAGCCATACCGAGAGTGGTGATGTGAGATAAAGAGTCCAGGAATAGAGAGCACAGACAGCAGGATGTGAGATCAAAGCAAGTTCTTGGAGAGTCTGGAAAACCGCAAAGGCAATTTTTAATTGTATCCAGGGACAGCTGACGGCAGTTCTTCCTGAATGGTCAGAGGAAGGTGACACCAGCATTCTGGGCTCAGTGAAATAAATTACTCTCAGAATATACATGTTGGGTGAGGCTAGCACTTCTTTTGGCATGTAGTTGCTAAAGGTGCTCATGAGTAGGAAGGAGGTGTGATTGCAGGTATTAGGAGCTTTTGAGCACTTATTGTCAGCCTAAAGCTCTGGTGCTTTTTGTCTGTCTTCTCACCAATCTTCTCTCATCTGAAGGACCACAGATCCACTGTAATCTCTCTGAAGAAACTGATTGTACGAGAAGTGGCCCATGAGGAAAAGGGTTTATTCCTAATTACCACCGTAGTGAAAGATCCAGAGATGGTAGAAGTCCATGCCAGCTCCAAGGAGGAACGCAATAGCTGGATACAAATAATTCAGGACACAATTAACACCATGTAAGTTAACACGCCATTCGTTTGGTTTAGCTGTTTCTCACGTGCTTTGTCATGGTAGTAATTGAGGTGTATCTCTCATGCAGGGACAAAGACGAAGATGAAGGAATCCCTAGTGAATCAGAACTGGAAAAGAGAGTGTTGGACACCAAAGCCAGAGAATTAAAAGGTAAGGCTGCTGGGGCTCAGAGAATCGTTGGGTGAAGTTTTGCTAACCTAATGTTGAGTTTTGTGAAACTTTTCCATTCCTGATCTTAACCATGATTTTTCAGGGAAGATAGAAGCCTGCATTTTGCAAACAATTAAAATCCTTGTTTGAAAGTCAGTCTGTCGTGGATTGTAAGTCTGCCAGGGGCCAGTACCATGGAAAGCTCTGAATCTCCAAAGTTTCAAATTCTGGTCCAAATCTAGAACCCCCAGCTTTCAGTTGGGCTTGAAAGTTGACAGAATGAGTTCTCCCCTCCTCATTGGGACTAAAACAGAACTGCAGCTGAAGTGAAACAACAATGTGTCCTTCAGTACAGGGAGATTACTTCCCATGGGGTGATGGCCTCCACTGGTGCCTTCAGAAAAGGTTTTTATAACTCTGAAGCAGTACATGTGAGGCACGGGCAGATAGTTGATATGTCAGGTACTCTATTTCTCTTTTGCCTCTATTAGTCAATAGTTCTAGTTCTTTTCAGGTGCCAGCGGCTTTCAGCTGTGAAGAAAATGAATTTTGTGGCCTAGGCCAGCGTGGCCAGATATTTGGGTGAGGATTAGGGTTTGGGTCCCCGTCTCTCAGCCCCTAGATGTACAGAGAGAGCTGCTGTTGTAATCCCCACCAGCGAGGGCTTGGAGCTATATTCACTGGTTCTTCAGAGAGCCCTCCTCACTAGGGGGATTGACCCAACATTCAGGGTGTTTTGGTTGTGGAAGGAGGAGTAAAGAGTGAAGAAAGATACCTATTCAGTACTGTCTCCTCTGCTGCATCATGGGTCGAGCAGATAATATGTGGCTTTGTAACTGCACTAGGGATACTTGCTTTACTGCACTGTAAAAGCTAAGATGCCATTCAAGTGGGAGCATTGTCACAGGATAGCTGTTTCCTGCTAACAGATAACTACTGTCCCCAGGATGAGATGTGTCGTTTTGAAGCAGGCGCCTTCTGGGACAGAGCTCTGCTGTGCTGACTTTATTTCTGAGACACCAAATGGCCAACGTAGCTGCAGAAATTCTGTTTGCTGGCTGTAGTTGCAGCACAGGTGCAGGGGTGTGTATTTAAATGCAAAGTAAAAAAGCCAACAAGCAGGGCACAAGGGGGCCCGATCCTGGATTAATGCAAGTACTGCAGCATGGCTGGCAAGTTACTCCTGCCTACGAGTAGACGTGAGGCCAAAGAAATGAGTGCGACGCATAGTGCCTTGGTACCACAAAGAGGAGGACTGTGCCTAGTGCCTACCTATGTTTTCACCCTCAAGTAGCCTCCCCTCAGGTCTGAGATGTAACAAAGGTCAAAAGCCAAGTGAATACAATCACCTGGGAAGTGCAATGATCCTCTAGGACTGTTACGCTGCAGCGTTTGCACCATTGTGTGTATGAATTTCTATTGAAAACTGAGCATTGAGCAGCCTGCGTACTAGAAAATGCGATATTGCTGAGAACCCCAGCTCTCTGGGGGTTCGGAAATGTTTCATTGTGGGCATTAGCCCAAAACCATTTAGAATTTGTTATTTTTTTTTTACTGGTGATCGACTCTGGTATTTGCTGCTTAGAGTAAATATGGTCACACTGTGTCTAAACCTAGATGGTCTGAAATGAGGTTATGACCCCCAACGTGTCTCAAATGCATCTGTGAGAGTGACACCTCATCGATCTGCGTTACTGTCATGCCTCCCAACTTCATTTGGAGAAACAAAGTTTGACTCCATGGGGACTGCTCCTTGTGAGAGCATATAGCTAGGCTTGGAAGGAGTCATTTTTTATTGGTAAACGTTGGTAAATGTCAATTTCACTCTACACGCACCCAAAAAATTGTCCATCAATAAAAATCTAAATCTGCAGCTAGGTGAAGTAAGAAAAGTGCTGCTTGAGAACTTAGAGTTTGATTTGAAGATATTTACTTTGTATATTTTCCACATGTGATGTTGACAATTTGTGTTTTAATGGTTATAAAGCGTCAACTTTTTGAATCTCATCTACTGTCATTAAATAATTCTCTGACACTCCCTATTGTCTGACACTGCTCCCCCCCCGGCCCCCCGGTAACTTCCTGCAACAGTGAAAATTTAAATCAATAAAAATGGGAAAAGCCCTAATTTCCTGCAACTGTATACATTTAAATAGATGAAAATTGGAAAAAAAATGCTTAAAAATAAATGTTGATATTATCCATCAAAATTATTTAAAAAAAAAATAAAAATAAGTCTGCCAAGCCTGCTTATACACTCCAGTATCCTGGGACCAACATGGCAGCGACAACACTGAAAGGCCTAAATGTAGCTATTCCGATTGTAAGCAGCACACAATTCCTGCTATTCTTTGATTTACCACATGATGGGGCCCATGTCACAGGGATTATTCGGTTTCCTTAGGGTCGCAATGTTTTCTGTTTTAAATTTGTTTTCCCCTGTTCACCCACAGAACAGCTTCAGCAGAAAGATCAGCAGATCCTAGCGCTGCTGGAGGAAAAGGAGAAGATTTTCCGGGATATCACTGACTGTAGCATGCAAGAGGATGGCTCGGTCTCCAGAGTGCTGTTCAGGTCCAATACAGAGGAGGCACAAAAAGGGGAGACCATTATGAAAAGTGCAATAAACGAGGGTAAACAAACCAAACGGTCCCATTAATTACAGTGTCCAAAACAACAGTGTGGGGTTGAATCCGTGAGTGCTCAAATGCCACCTTCAGGAGAATGACCCTTCTCTGATAATGAATAAACAGTAATAATAATATTGAACATAAGTAAAGACAAAGTCCCATCCTCCGATAGTAAAGCATGGGAGACAGACAAGGCTCACAAATTCAGGAAAGGAAGGGGATGAGAATGATCGGTGAGAAGAAAGCAGTAGAGGTACCTGGGAGTCTTCATGCTGCTAACCTAGCACGAGGAGCCAGCCCCACACAGAGTTTGAGCTGTGTCAGGGCAGTGCAAAAATGAACTTTCATCCCGTTGCCCACCACACACTGGTCTGTGTTCTGTGCAACTCAGTTACACCCCTGGTCCTTTGTTTGAAACATGGGCCAAACTATCTTTGGTTACACTCCCCTCCTGCCTCATAATGGAATATGACGGCTAGGCTAAACGGATTTCCATCCACAGCAAGAGTTTATGGGTCTGGTGTCCACAAGAGGCACTTGAGTCTTTTGGGAAATCCACAAGTAGATGGTAGCCTGCTTTCCCTTGGTAAATTTACACAGCAGGCTGAAGTTAGAAATCCTGCCTTTGCGCAAGAATGTACCAAGAACATTTGCCAAGGGGGGAGAGGGTGATGGGAAGCATGTGCAAGACTCAGTGTGTTTGAGTTATGGCCTGACGCACCTCTCTTATTGCATCATGGTCTCCTATAAATCCATTAACTCTTTATACCAACAAGTGTGTACGTTTTACTGACCTGACACCTTTAAGCCAGAAGAAAAAATATGCTAGTCAGTAAATACCGAGGATGTTTTTAATGGACCTTTTTTTCCTATGGCTTTTTATCCTTTCAGTTGAATATTTGCAAAGCTTGATCAGTAGGAGTCTAGGGAGTGCACTTGGGGCTGCTGACCTGCTGCCAAACTCTGAGCAAGAAGGGGGAGTCGGTCCCATCTCCCTTCCTAGAAGAGCAGAAACTTTTGGAGGATTTGACAGTCATCAGATGAATGCATCCAAGTGTAAGTATGTCTGTGCATTGTGCATGCGTGTATGTATGTATTAATAATACCTTATACCTGGTTGGCAGCTACGCACTTATATATCTAAATTAATTTAGCTTCCCAACCCTCCCTGTCAGATTGGTAAATACCACTGTACCCATTTGACAGATGGGGAAAGTGCAGCATATAATCGTGGGATGACTTGGCCCAGGTTACTGAAAGTCTGTGACTGAGCGGAGAATAGATGCCAGCTCTCCTGACTTCTAGTCCTGTGCTTTCCCCTCAAACCATCTTTCCTTCTTTACACACAATGTACTTGTACACTTTTGCCTTACTTATGTATTTGTTTCTTTCACTTCCGCTTCAGTGCTTCTATATCTGCAGCCCTCTTCCTTTATCTCCAGTGGGCTACCACCTCCCAGCCTGAGAGCCAACTGAGGTCCTAGCTGCAGTCTGACACCACCTTTCCTTCTCCCTCCCTGCACTCTCTACACACATGTGAACCAAACACAATCGAGCATGTCAACCCCACGGTGAATTTAGTCTCCCACAGCCGAACGAATGAGTATTTAGTTTGGCAGCACAGTTCACTGCTTCCCAACTCGCTGTTTGTCTACAGCAGGCTCCAGGGATTTCCATACCCCCCAGAACTCAGCCCTGTGTGCTCTGTTCTACCCTCCCACCCCAACTGTGGTAAGCTGTGCTATGCTATCATCGCTGTCTCAGCACTGGGCTCCCCCACCCCCTTTCCAGCCTTGCTGTTTCTGCACTACAGGGTAAGCTTAAGCGTCAGACAATCTGCTGTGTGCCGTACGTAAGAGTTTCTTAGCGATTGGAAGGCCACAAAGTTCCCAGCAGGTCCTGTCCTACCAATGGAAAATGCATTGGCTCAGGGAACCTTAGGGATTTTGTTTAGATTGCACTTTCTTGCTTTTTAGTGCAGCAATAATTTGAACAGTCTCTGGCTGGACTGGTGAGATTGTTCACTGCTTAGCTCACCCTTTACCTTGCCTGGGCTTCTGCAGAGATCTGCTCACATGAATTAAATAGTGAGAGATCTTGAAGAGGCTTTGGGAGGAGACTGTAGGGCCTACTGGATAAGGCGCATGGCTGGGTGTCAGGAAACCTGGGTTCTATTCCCATCTCTGCCACTCACTCCCTGTGTGACGTTGGGCAAGCCTCATAACCTTATTTCCCTATCTGTAAAATAGTAGTAAATGATCCTTTACCCATCTACATGGAGGAGAGTTGCAGATTCTAGGACCCTCCAAAGGAATGAAAGGATTGCTGGGATAGATAGCATAGGCTGCGGTTTAGGGTTGGTTATTGTTTGTTTGTTTGAGTTACCAGTAAAGCCAGACTCCAGGAAGGGGCTACGGTTGGACTGCATGTGGTGTGCTGTAGGCTGTTCAAAGCAGGATTGGATGCTTATACCATGTTGGTAAAGCACCTTGAAATCAATGGAAGAAAACTACTAGAGGGGTAGCATGGGCACAGGTGGGTTTTTTACGTGGTGTGTCTCAATTGGAAGCACTCTTGTGAGCTGTCCAGCTGGAAATTAAAGATCCCAGTGGATAAATCGAGTGTCCTAATCAAAATTCTAGGGTTCTAATGTGCGAGGCTGTGGGTGAGCTGCTAGCATAAAATAACGTACCTGTTTGCACACATACACTGCACTGCTAGTGTCTGAGTCCTCCAAGTCCAGTTTGCATGGGTAGCATTGAAACATAGCTTGATGTAGTAAGATCTGACTTGATAGTTGTCACTCACACTACATGTTCTAAAACAACTTGTCTTGGAAACAGTTTATGGAATTGAGAGATTTCTAACAGATGACCCAGAAGTCAGCTTGCTAAATTTTCAGCATGCTATTTGAAACCAAAGCGGGTCCCTAACCTATGTTCTTCTCCACTCTCTGTCAGCAATGGCTGATATTTATTGGTACAAATAGGAAGCAAACATACATATGTGAAGAGCATGGCTCAGCGGCGTGCATCCACTTTTCAAGTCCTTTTTTCCCATTTTACAATTGCTAATGACTGAGGATTTTATCTGGGGTTTGAAAAACTCAATGACCTGTGCCAACCTGATGTGTTTCTTTTAGGTGGAGAGAAAGATGAAGCTGATGATGCTCAGGATCTTCGGAGAACAGAATCAGACAGCATTTTGAAGAAGGTACTATTGTTGTGTTTGTGTCAAATGTCATCCATGGGCCTTTGACACTTTTAACACTTGAATTGTAACTTTTTTTAAATCTGAAAAAAGCATATATTTATGGACATATTAAAACAAGTTAAAACTCACCCCACTGGGGAAAAAAACTGGGGGCACCATGCTCAAAACCAATTTTACGCTAACTAAAATTTCCTCTTTAAAACAATTTTACTGGGTAATAGACTCTTCCGTAGCACTGGTTATCTGCCATCTGTCTGCAAATCAAGTAAAACATGTCTAATTATGCATCGTTATTGAAATACCAAGGCCAAACATAACCTCACACCTATTCTCGCTGTGGATGAATTTATCAAATCACTACAAAATGATCGCTAATTAACATTTGATTTTATGATTTTTCACTTACTACAAACTACATGAGTTCTGCCCTTCCAAAAAGGAAAACAGGAGTGTGTGTCTATGATTAATCGTACTTAGAAAGACACTTCCTGTGACTTGTCATTTGCCTTTTTATTAAATCTATGTGTTCTTTTTACAGGGGGGAAATGCTAATTTGATGTTCGTGTTGAAAAGAAACAACGAGGTAAGAAGAATCTCCCTGGCTTACTTGTGTGGTGTTTTTTCCTCTTCAGTTTAGGTACCAAGTGTATGTGTTTCAATAGGTGAGGCTAAAATGTAACAAGACTCTTAAATGCAGTAAACTGAGAGTTAAACCCACTGTGTTGTGTGCGCTTAGGCTTGGATGCTCAGACTAAGGATTTGCTGACTGGCATCTAATTGCCAGCCGTAGGATGCACGTTGATTATAGACATCAAGGTTTAATTACAATTAGAAAGCACGTGACTCTATTTACCATGCATCTGCGGATAGAATGAGTATAATTGTATGATGCAGGTGCAGTGAGTTGGGGCAATTAGGTTTCTATTCTCTCTTTGATACGCTTCGGTAACTCCCAATTAACTCTAATGGCAGCTAAGTATCACAGTGAGCAAAGGTTCCCTTAATAACATTTATTACACACGTATTGGAAATACTGCAGTTTTTGTCAATTGAATTTTTGTATTAAAGGAGTAATTACAATATGTTCAGCAGGATTGAAAGAAGCACTTAGCCAGTGTTTTGAGATACAGGAAGTCACCCAAAGCATCAGACATTCTGTTGGCACTGTACCAGTATATGATATTGGAGCGCTTGCCTTTAAGGACTGTATTTTCAAATTGGCCTCCAATAATACTCATGCGGCATTTGTGTGCCCGTTATTTTGCAGAGTCTCCCTGCACCATAAATGCAGGGGGTTGCATTTGTGAACAGACATGACAGGCACACATTCTGGGCCATTTTATGATTTTTACCCCAACAGTTGTTTCCCTGCAAATTTGAAAATATGGTCAGTTCATTCCAGTTTTCCCTCCCTGTATCATTCCCCTAGCATCATTAGCTCTTCAACCTGTTGATACAGCAGGAAATAGTTTAAACCAGGGATCGGCAACCTTTGGCACGCAGCCTGTCAGGGAAAGCTGCTGACGGGACGAGACAGTTTGTTTATCTGCAGCGTCCGCAGGTTCGGCCGATCCCAGCTCCCACTGGCCGCGGTTCGCCGTCCCAGGCCAATGCGGGCTGCGGGAAGGGCGGCCAGCACATCCCTCGGCCCACGCCGCTTCCCGCAGCCCCCATTGGCCTGGGACAGTGAACCATGACCAGTGGGAGCTGCGATCGGCTGAACCTGCGGATGCTGCAGGTAAAGAAACCGGCCCGGCCCGCCAGCGGATTTCCCTGACGGGCCGCGTGCCAAAGGTTGCCGATCCCTGGTTTAAAGAAACAACCTGCAAATTCCTGTGAGGTATCAACAGTCCCATGGTTCTGTGCATGATTCACGCACCTTGTTGTGAGAGTATGTGCACGCCAGATGCCATGGTCAGGTTCTTTCAATGACTGGTCGCTGCACTGATCGCTGAGGAAGGCCAGGGGTGAGATTATCTTAGATGTCTCTGAGATGCCTGAGAGAAATGGATGGCTAAATAGATACCTGTGACTAGTACGTGTGTTTGGGATAAGTAACTACAGGGCAGAGAGCATGGGAAGAGTCAGGGGAAGTAGAAGGATGTCTGTGTGGCTTTAAATAAAACGGCATGGCTTTGTAAGCCTCGTTGCTAAGGCTATGATTTAATCAGGGGTATTTTTTGTAAAAGTCATGGACAAGTCACCGGCAAGAAACAAAAAATCACCGCCCGTGACCTGTCCATGACTTATACCATAAATATCCCTGATTAAGTCTTTGGGTCGGCGAGCACCACTGGGGTGGGGGGGGAGGGAGCCTGTGGCACCAGCTGCCAGGAGGGTGGAGGGAGTCCTGTGGGGCCCGCTGCCAGGTGGAGAGAACCCCAGGGGACCAGCAGCTGCTCCAGACACCCCGGGACCGCTGATCAGGTGGTCCCTGGGCCAGCCGCATCTGCCACTGCTTGGGCGGCCCTTGGGGCCAGCCGGACAGGGCCACCAGAGCAGTGGCTGGCCCTGGGGCCACTCCAGCAGCAGCTGGCTCCAGAGTCGCTCCAGCATCGGCTGCTGTGGCTGTCCCCGGGGCTGCCTGAGTAGTTGAGCACGGGGCCAGTTGCTTGGGTGGCCCTGAGGTCAGCCACACTGGCCATTGCAGAAGTCCTGGAGGTCACAGGAAGTAATGGAATCCGTGACTTCCGCTACCTCCATGACAAACACAGAGCCCTACTCATTGGTAGCTAGAATGTAAAAGACAAGGGCTTTGCCTGTGGTCAGACAGGAAGGTGAGGTATAACAGCAACACTCTTGTGCTTTTGTTTCCTTGCAGCATGTTCTCCAAAGCATTACCTACCTCCACAACCTGCTCAGCACTCTGCAGGTAGGTCAGCCGTAAACATAGTACCCTGCTTTGACGTGCTTCTTTCCCAAACAACCGGTCTCCTCAGTGAGTGTTGACTGCGGTGAGGTCAGCATTTCACCCCCACCCTTTGCATTGCCCGTCCAGACTGAGACCGAAGGGTCCAGTCCAGTGTCCTAGTGACTCTGTACTGGCATGTGGGAGTACTGTCTCCTGGTCTCTTGCTGCCCAGGCAAGCAGGGGCTACAAGTGCTCTGCAGGTCAGGCCTACCCTGTGTCTTACAAATAAGTACCTCAAATAAACCAGCCCTACTGGACCCTCTAGGTTAACAATGATTAATGAACCCTCCCCCACCCCATAATACAATTGCAAGGTGCCTCATGATGTTAGAGTTAATGCATGTCTGTGCAGTCCATGAAGGGAGGCACGACACTGACTTTGTCCTTGCCTCTCCCCTCAGGGAGTCGTGTTGCAGCAGGATACTTATATTGAGGATCAGAAGCTGGTTCTCAGTGAGAGAGCACTGACACGGAGCTCCTCCCGGCCAAACTCCTTGATCGAGCAGGAGAAACAGCGTAGCCTGGAGAAGCAGCGCCAGGAGCTGGCCAACTTGCAGAAGCAGCAGGCCCAGCACCAGGAGGAGAAGCGGAGGAGAGAGAAGGAGTGGGAGGTCCGGGAGAAGGAGCTGACCGAGCGGGAAGTGCAGCTCGCCCAGCGAGAGGAGCAGGCACAGAAGGGGTACCGGGATCTGGAAAGGGAGAGGGAAGAGCTGAAGCTGAAGAAAGAAGCCTACCAGCTGGATCTGGAGCGGCTGCGAGCAGCACAGAAACAACTGGAGAGGGAGAAAGAGCAGCTCAGGAGAGATGTGGAGCGATTACCCCCAGTGCAGACGGAGCCTGACCTCAGACAGGTAATCACTCTGCTCCCAGTTGAGTTCTCAGCCAGCGCACGTGGCTGGGGTGACAAGATGTCTCCTAAAAGAGGAGATCTAGTTGAGTCACAATTGATGGGCTCGGTACTGGAATTACCAGGGGAGGTTCTGTGGCCCATATGATGCAGGAGGTCAGACTAGGTGTGAAATCTAGAAGCTGTGGCGCTGATATGTGGGGCCTGATTTCTACCAGTGGCATCTCTTTTTGCACCTGATGTTTGGGGCTATGTTTTGCCTGTTATATCTCAGAAGGCTGCAGGGAGAGACATCTAGCAAAAGACGTTCCTCAGAATGTTGTGGAATCAAGATTCCCAGCAGGTCCTGCTGGGTATGTGAAATCATAGTGTGTCTTTTGTCTTTCTAGCGGGGCTCATCTGTGAATGTATCTGTGTTTAGCCAGCTTGTTTTGAGACGTTCCTCACTGGTCTGATAGCAAATGGCAGGGAAGAGCATATACAGGGATGCTGAGGGGGAAATTGCTGGTGCGTTTCACTTCCGCCTTTTCACACCGTTTTTGTTCACCTGTGAGGAACGTACAGGCAAGCACAGATTGGTTCCATATGCAGTCAGTCCATTAGTCTGATACACACTGTTGGGCTGACTACACCCCTCCGCATTCACAGAAGCAGCTTGGTGCTGACAAGTTTGGTGCTGATCAGCTCCCCCCGTATAAGCCTTGCGACTACATTGCTAGGCCTTAGTATTTATATAGGTGAACTAGCACCCAGAAGGGTGGTTCCCCTATACCTCCCTTGTGGTCAGTTATTTACGCAATGTTGCCAACCAGCTAGCTGGACGTGTCCCTGCTCTCAAGACTCACGGTCTAGCATAGAGACGCGACAGAGCAAGCGGGGGTGGGAACAAAGCAGAGGGGCTTGGGATAGAGCTCTACAGAGTTACAGCTCCTTGCAGGGACCGCGTACACTTCTTAGTGCGCTGAGGTTTATTTTCTATTTTGAAGCTGTAGTTGCTTCTGCTGCAAAGAAGGGAACTAAATCATCAGAAGGGGTCTGGATGAGGGAAAGATTGCCTAGTTCATACAGATATGTGCAGAACTCTGATTTCAGGCCTGGAGCAGATCTTTAATTAAGACACAGAATTAATTCTATAACAAAATGTAATTTGTTTTGGGCTGAAGCAGAAGTGGTGTCATGCATTCAGGGAGTGGAAACAGCACCATGTGACTTAATAGACCAACCATTTATCTCCAACAGTAAATTCTGAATAGCAGGTAATCAGAGGAATACCTCCAGTTTCCTGAGCAGCCCAGGGGCTGACATTTCTCCATGCAATTTTGAATAATGAACAAGGCCCTATGAATTGTGATCTATTTGAGAGCAGATAAACATGCCACGTTCTGCAAATAAGTTGTATGCATTATTACGTAGATCTTACTTACTTGCAGGAAGCTCAGATAATCTGGCCAAGGGTGCTATAGGAACACCTGAGAGAAAACACTGCTGAAGACCAGTAAGATGCCAGGGTCATCAAAAGGAAGCAACTTCTTGGAGGCACGCATCATCCACCACATGTCAAAGCTATTAATAGGGACGTTTGATGGAGCATGAAGTGATAGGAATTCATGTCTTAACTCCCTACCCCCCGCTTTAAAAACATTGGGTTCAGTTATGTTGCTGGAGGACACATTAGAAAAGCAGTACAATATTTTGCCTTGTCTTTTATACTTAGGAAGATTCCACTTGTGATCATGCATCAGTACATCCTACAACATTCTCTTCCCTACGAAGCTCCCATGGCTTCTACCACCATCTGCATCTGGGAGGAGGAAGGAGGCTGGGTTTCTTAGATTTTTAAAGAGGACTCGTCCATAGGTGGTTGTGCCGCCATCTGTATCTGGAAAGGAGTGGAAGGGTTCATCTTTAAAATCTTGGTCTCTTACCCCTTGGACAGAGAGGGCTGCCTCTGGGTGTTTGGCTTTTGTTAGGAGAAAATGTCCATTTGACTGGGAGATGACTTTTGGGTGGTGATTATAGGTGGCGTGCAGGGCAACAGACTGTCCCTGGCAGCGGTCATGGTAATATTACCCTCCCCATGATTTTGAGCCGCGCCTACTTCTGCCAGTAAAACACTTCCGTTCTCTTCTTTGCAGGTTTCAAACCCCCATGATAAAACAGTGAGGATCCCCTCCCAGCCCACCGCTGAGGACTCCAAGCAGCACAGTTCTTCCCTTCCCAAACAGGGGCACTTTGATTCAGGACTGTCTGTGTCGCCCAAAAGGAACAGTCTCTCAAGGACACACAAAGAGAAAGGCACTTTCCACTTGCTTAGCGCAACGAACCAGACTAACAAGGCAGCCGAGGTGCAGCAGCCCACCCGCCTCTTTGGTTTATCCAAGCCAAAGGACAAGAAGGACAAGAAGAAAAAGGGCAAAGGACACCGCTCCCAACCTGCTGGTGAGTGTCAGATGGGGCCCGAGGAGATCTTTAGGGGTTAGCGAGCTTGCAGCTTGTCTGTGGCTGTTTAATTTCATGGAGCCCAAAGGGGTGGGTTATAACTGAGCGAGGGGTGGAAAAAAACGGAGGTTGTGAGCGGATTTTCCAGCAGAAGGTGAGTTTGGGAGGGAGAGGCGTTGTCCCATGCATGCAGAGAACAGACATGACAACATTCTCTGGGTTTTTTTGTTTTTGTTTTTTATCTCCCCCCCTTCCCCCCCCCCGGTCTCTTCTATATGGCATTGTTGCTGCTCTTCAGGGCTTCAATATGGGAGCACCTTTTCTGCAGCCATGGGAGTTACGCTGACGCCCAGCCTGATGGGTTGCATCTTGTCAGCAGATGGCCAGGGGGCGCTCAATGCTCCCTTCTCCCTCCTTTCTCCCAACCTAACCCAGGTGGCTTCATAGCTTGGGCTCTCCTTATATTTTTCTATTTCTTTTGTGCAATATCCATGTTTATGCAGGGGAGGTGCTGATCAACACTGCCTGGAGCCAGGGCTAGGTCTTAGGAAAACTTTTGAAACTTGTGCTTATGTCCATGAAATCTTCTCTTGCAATGCCCCCTGCCGTTCGAGTCCCTTCCTCCCTTTTCTGTCAGTGCACCTCATTCCTGACCTGTAGCACCCCTTGCCAGTCCGGTTGCCTCTCCTCCCCCTCTGAGCTTATGCACATCAATCCTGACCTGCCAGTGTAAAGTGATACAGTTGTTTCCACATGTGGATTTATATTAGCCGGAGACTAGCTTGTGAGCCTCAAACCTATCATACTTATGACCCAGGGCAAATTGGAACCCAGCACCTCAGGGATGAGAGGCTGCTAGTAGATTACAGGAATTTTCCTGCACACCAGTCACACAATCCTGGGACTGGTGGGTCTAGCAACTAAAAGGTGTATTTTAAATGCCAACCACCCCGAAAGGCTGTCATGTGCTTGGGAATGAGACAGTGGGTGGTAGGCAGTGTTTGTTTTAACATAGACCCTTTCCTTGCCTGTTCCTTCTGGTGATGATTCATGGCTGACTTTCCTTTCCCAGATGCTCATTCATCAGAAGCACCACCAGATGGCGAGGAGATCTTCTGCTGAATGTCTGCTCCTAATTCTGCAGGGATGAGCCTCCCTCTCCACTGTACTGTGTTAGAAGCTGTACATGCATCTGATGGGGCCAAAGCATGAGCAGCTCTCCCTCTGCACATCAATCATTCTCAGCCTTTGTACAGTGGAAACCTCCCCGCCCACATTTTGCAGCACACTTTTGGCTCCTGCGCCCCACCAGCTCTCTCCGTGTTAAATAAAACATTTGTAAAGGCTGCACGTGGTGGGAAAGGGGCTCTGTCCTGCGGTTTTTTATGAATTCTGGCTGCAGAGGCTGACCACACTGCAAACAGCACCCACTTCGGGTGCAAATCTCGGTTGAAAGTAGGAATAGATGTTCCCAGTCTCCTCTTACTGCTAAAGGATGAAAGACTATGGCCCAAAGGGTCTGTGCCTCCAAATTCTCCTTTTCTGGGGAATACAACCAAAACCAAGCATTTAGCAAAAGGCCAGGACTTTGAAAATGGTGCGTACACACTGGCATATAGATATACTATATATATATGTAAGTGTCTATGTATTCACTGGGATTTACAGTCTGTACAGACAAACTGGGTTCGCTTAGCTCGGCCCAACGATACCTGATGACTTTCAGGGAGCATGTAGATATTAAATATCTTAGCCTTAATGCTCAGAGTGTATCTTTATTGGCCCTCATGCCCCTTCCAAGCACATTGTATGTTACATGCTTCATTTCAGAAAGGTACCAAACACTAGGCAGCAGCAACAGTGTAAAAAAAGAAATACAATCAGAAGTTACTCCCAAAGGATTTCTTTGGGGTAGAGGAATTAAAATTTAATCCGATTGGAGCACCAAACAAAATGTCTTTGGATGTGTTAAAAACACGAGCCAGAAAGGAAAAAGGATGCTGTACTTGTGAAGTAATCCCAGGAAGCCAGAACAGACTGTGTTCAAGTGACAACTGCTTTTTAATGTGTGTGAGTTACAGTCTATTCCCTCCTCTTCCTGAGCAAGGCTTTCTTTGTCAGATTACGTTTCTCCGGCAAGATGTCATTTGGGATCAACACTGTCTTGTTACAAATTCACTGTCCCATCATAAAAACCCAAGAGAACCTTCCAGTCGGGAATCACTTTTTTTAACCTACTGCCTGTGATTTTCTTCCCCTGGCGTTTCTTAGTGATGCCATCTGTATGATCACTGGGCTTCTGTTTCTCCAGATTCCGTCAGCTCGTATAGCTCATTTCTAACCCAAAGCAACTTCATAGCAATTTCCAGAGCACTCAAACAAGATGGCAGAGGTGGTAACCTGAGGTGGGGAATAACTTGTGTGAGCAGATGAACAGGAAGGAACATAAAGCCTAGTATTTATGCACGTACAGTCCTGTGTGCTTACATACACTTACTAGGGAGACAGTGTCCCCTAATGGGCTGAACGTTCAGGAGGCCAGAGTCCTGCTCCCAGTACCATCATTGACTCACTGTGTGCAAGTCTCCTAGCCGCTCTTTGCCTCAGTTTCTCCATCTGCAAAATTGTAATCATTCCCTGTGAGAATTAGCAGATGTGCCCCCAATGCATTCACGATGCAAGGTGTTATACGAATGCTAAGTACGGTGGTAATGTGTGAAGACCAAGGGAGATACATGCACAAAGCTGAATTTTTGTTTCTAAATTCTGTTCTTTCCACACACCTCAGGAGATTTGCCTAAGCAGATTTGTAAATGTCATGAGACTCTATCCGCTTTGATCCCTTGAGCAGTTTGAAGCTGTTGTGGTCATTTCTTTTCCCACAGATTCTCCTTTTTTTTTAAAAATTTGCACTATGTTTTGATTCTTATTTGCTTTAGATCTCCTCACATGCTAGTTACATGCAGTAGATTTCAGAATTCTGTGCTAGCCTTTGTAATAACGAGCAACAGCAACATGGGTGCTTAGATTGGTCTGTCCGGATCAGTGGACTCCTGAATAGCCTGCTTGCTTTTGAAGCTCTCTGAACAATTCGTACTCAAAAAACAAAACAAAAGAAGTAAGATGTTTTCTGAGGTTATATTTTTTTGTTTTGTTTTTTTAAATATTATTTGGTGCTTGTTCTTAATTGCAAGCTGGGCTTGCAAAAATATTTATCTTTCTGTTTATTTGAAAGAGGTCTGGTTTAGAAAAAAGTTTATTTTGTTTTATTTTTTTATTTTTCTTTTGTTTTTTTAAAGATGAGCTCTATCAACCCAATGGTTTTAGTTTGTCATTGCACAGTAGAAAACCAGGGTATGTTCAGTGCTGCATAGCAGCCCATGTCCTGCCTGAAGAGCGGTTAGGTACAAGTGATTCCGGCTGGAGAGCTGCTTTCAAGGCGAAGTATCTCCAGGCCAGATACAAATTTGGGAAGAGAGGCAGTGGTTTTTGTATGGAACCTTGCTGGCCCTCCGTTTTCTTGTTTAAACAGGTTTGTGTTATATATTCCCATACCTCTTTGAGGCGAGGTAAAAAGCCAAATATTGCTCTTGTTGGAAGGGCCTGATTCGCTGCCGTTGGAAACCAATGGGTGTCTTTCCATTGGCTTCAGCGGGCGTTGGTTCATGCCCTAAGGCTGGAGTGTGAGTTTTAGAAGTAGGAGAAAACAACAGCCACCGCTAATTTAAGAACCTCTGCCCTAATATTCGCCTGCTTGTGAAAGTGAATGTGCTAAAAGGAAATGTGGGAACCCAATCCAGTGTATGGCATGGTTACCAATTTGTACACACAACTTGTCTGGCTGGTATTTTTGAAGGATCCCATTTAGTTTGTAGGAGTGTTTGCCCATGTGAGTGCTTTCTTCTGCCCCAGTGATGCATCTCCTCTCCACAAAGCCAGCACTTCTTGAACTTACAAAACAGCACACCTAAATAGAGGCACCTCCCCCAAGGGCAGTGGGGATGCATTGCCTCTCTCTCTAGTCCTATTGTAAATAGAATGGCATTCAATGCACTGTGTAAGCTCAGTCTGGATTTCACCAAGCGGATGGCTGCCCATGTTGTTAAAGTTATTTGTGTTTGTATTGTGGTGAACAGAAACCCTTTGTCATTGGAGGATACAAATTGTTGCGTGATTTGAGTATATTCGATTAAAGACTGTAGTCCCGCCCTCCTCTTTTCTCCATTTTCTTTCATTTTTAGGGAACTGAAGGTTGGGTTTTTTATCCATTTTGCTCAAGTTTTCCTTGAAAAGTTGGAACTGGTCCATGGAGATGGATTCCCACTCTGATCCCTGCAGATTATCCAGCATTACCCAGATAGTGCATGAGTGCATGGTCCCAGGTGTAGTGTTAAGTGGGTCAGTTTTAGCAGCACCAATGTTTTATTTTTTTTTCCTTTCCTGACCTTCATTAATGAATTATGTTGTTCCACTTCCATGCTTGGCATCTAACTCATGTTTGTTGAGTGCACTTTATTTCCCACTGGGCTTCTAAGGCATGAGTCCTCTCAAAAGTCACCTGCTATGTGTTGTGCTGCTGCACAGTTCAGAAGTAGCTGCACGAATTCCTTACTGGAAAAGAGTCATTTGCAAGGAGCTGCAGTTTGAGCTCCCTTTGCTAGTTTGTCATTGATGGGAGCGTCGGATCTCCCTTAGGCTTGTGGCAAGGCTTGGCATGGTAACTGTTACTACACAGTAGAAGGAGCTTCAGAGAATAGCATAGTGAAGGATGCAATTTCAGCATAAAACATATCAGGTGGTCAGTATTAGGGAACTTCTGGTCACACCAGCAATCTGTGATCAGACTGCAGCTGTAGCAAACGGTCCCTAGAATCGAAGGGATTGCCTGGGATTTGATGTCAGCATCTTTTACATGAAGTGATCATCTCAATATATAATTTTCGCTTTAAATGGAGTCTGTCTTGTCACTTCCTTCGTTGCTTTTTGGTTATATTGAGACAATCAGGCGAATTCCTTCCCCTCCCCATCCCTAATACAGTCTGGGAAGGAGGTTAGAAGTTACAAAATATTTAAGTGTGAAGTCTGCATAATTTCGGCTTTGAAGAGATGTAGGAGCCGTGGTGGGAAAGAAGCTTTCCGTGTTATTTTGTTTAGCCCAAAGTTCAGAATGTGTGAATTTTACCACTGTCCCCTTCCAAATGTAGTGAGCTGAGAACCCTCTCTTTCCTTGTGGGATTCATCTATTCCTCAGCCTTTTGGTTAATCCCTTCGGAAACCTAGCCCAACTCCCCGGCTTGGACGTGACGCTGGAGGAAAATCAAGAGCAGCAATGCTGCCAGCGGGTTGAGGCAGGGGTTGGAGGGATTGGCTTCCCCCCCGGGTAAAGCAGAGACATGGCATTGGCATCAATATCACCTCCCTAGCAAGGGTGGAGAATGCTATGTAAAGAGCAACACTTCCATTGAGGTCTTACTAGAGAAAGAGGAGATAGAAAGTAAGAAACTCAGAGTAAGGCATGTAGCCAATGAGTGAAGTGCAATGAGGCTGTTTGCGTGTACTAAACTCTTTATTATACAGTACCTCCGGGGACCTCATAGGCTGTGTCTCTGGGATGGGAGCACTTGCTTTCAGTTGAGATGGCTGGAGCTTTTCACTACAGATAGCTCTTGAAGTCTGACTACAGGTCTAAATTTAGATTGGTCTGATTTACATTTTCTTTCACGGGTATTCGTAGAGTCTGGTAATCTTCACACCTTCTTTGGGTTCCTAAAACACCCTGAAGCTTTCACCGATCCAGTCCACTATGCCAGAGAGCCTTGAAGACAGGCTAGGGAGAGTGTAGTGGGTGCCAAATCTCATGGGAGTTGTCTGGGATAGCCGGATAGCTAGGCAAGGGAAGACTGGTCAGAGGTGGCAACAAAGGATTTGATTGCCCCTTTAAACTTACCATAACATTCCTTGTTAACCAAAACTCTGGAAACTATTCTGCCTGCTGGCCAGGTTTGTAAACTTAAAATAATTTAAGTTAACCTATGAAATAAATCCTCCCCAAGTACTCGTAATCCTTATTTCATTTGTCAGAAGGGGCAGCGATCCATGATTAGTTCTCTCTCCAATGGTCTAGCTAAGTTTTAAAGATAGGCAAGCTGAACTGGCTTAGGCTTGGACCTCTCATGCTCTTGAGTAATCGGAAGACCACTATCAATATCTCTTTTAGGATCTCATTGCCTTTTCCCTGCACACGCACTTCACTGACATTGAAGTTCTGCCCTAAAATATTCTGCTTCCGTTGCCTGGAGGGACGAAAGGATGTAGTTCGCTGCTTTGCATACAGCAGTAAGCTTTGTATGTATTTTTAAAAGTCTATAAATATTGATCACATTCACACTCTTATGTATTTTTAACTCTATTCTTGATTAATAATGAAAACTGACTCAGAACAGCTATGTCCAGTTCAGTTTGCCTGTGGTTAAAGTTTAGCCTCGTGTTTATTTTGTACTAATATGGAATGCACTAGAGCAATCCACAGACTGTTGAGGATGTGCATTATAATAACACTCTATACCTCTGCATCCAGTTCTTGGGGTTTTTTATGCTTTGCATTTTTTTCATGTTGAATCTGTAAAATAAATAAAAATAAAAAAGTTAAAACGTTGCAAAAATAAAATTTAAAAAAGAGGGTAAAACAATAATTGCTGTATGTTAATTTGTAATTATGTAAAAAGTGAGCAGGTTATTGTCTGTAAAATTCTTCAGTTTTTCTGTAATTTGCCAGAACCCATCAGGTTTTGTAACAAGCTTTTATTTATCTTCCTTTCTAGTTAGCAGCAACCTCTTGTAAAGTCATTTTTTTTCCTCTAAATAAATTTGATTTTAAGTCTGAGCACTGTGTCCGATTTACTATCCCTGTAGTTTTCCTTTTATTGACGGGATTTATTGCGATGAAAGAGAATGAATGGGGAGGAAAGAGAATTGACCTTACCAGTAACAGATATTCCCAGCTTTAACTTAAAAATCCCTACAGGTATGTTTGAGGATGTTTAAAATATGTGAACATTTATTTCCCCCTCTGTAAAGTTTAAATTTTCTGGAGAAAAGGGAATTGTCTTGATTTGGGATGAGACATAATGTGGGAGGCAGATTATTCCACATCTGCCCACTTCAAGGTTTCTTGCACCTTCCTCTGTAGCATCTGGTGCTGGACACTATCAGAGACAGGATATGGGATGAGATGGACCCCTGGCCTGATCCAGTCTGGCAATTGCTGTGTTCCTGTGTCTACCCTACCCTTCAGGGATCATCAGCACTGAAAATAGGTCTGATTGTATCCCTGAAGAATACAAGCAGGGCCATAAAGCTGTACGTGTCTTCGTAACAATTCTGCGGCCATGCTGGTCATGAGGAACAGAATCGAGATACGGTGGACAGGGAGGCAGGAGAGTTGGATTCTGTTCCTAGCTCAGCCAATCAGTAGCTGTGTGACTGAGAGTAAGTTGCATTTCCCTCTGTATGCCTCAACTTCCCCATCTGGAAGACGGGTATAATGATATTTGACTCTGTTTGATACAGCTTTTTGTCCATAGATCTCGGCTCTTTACAAGGAGGGTAAGTACCATTACCATAGCACCTTCAACTCCAGAAACACAGACTTCTATTGTTACACTCAGATACATGCTGTTAGCTGGGGTAGGCTGTGCTATGGCTTATAACAGCGATCGGCAACCTTTGGCCCACGGCCTGCCAGGGAAAGCCGCTGGCAGGCTGGAACGGTTTGTTTACCTGCAAAGTCTGCAGGTTCGGCCGATCGCAGCTCCCACTGGCTGCGGTTTGCTGTCCCAGGCCAATGGGGGCTGTGAGAAGCGGCGCGGGCTGAGGCATGTGCTGGCCGCCGCTTCCAGCAAGGTTATTGCTTGCTCCAATCCTTTGCTCCACAAACTGAACTTCAACATAGATTCTCCCCAAGTGTAAGGACAACAGAGCCTGCACCACCTGTCCTTTTACTTTGTTTGTGGATGCAGATTAATTGCTTTTACTCAATATAGGTTATTTTACCTGTCTTCACATGGGAGCTATGGAGACTTTGATCAATATACTCAATGCTCGCTAAGTGCCTCTCTCTCTAACCTCAGCTGGAATGCTTGTTAGTGGCTTCTGAGAGCCACATGGAATCCCAACATGTCTTCCTGTGCCACCTAAACCAATAGTGCACAGCAGGAACTACTTGTTCTCTCCTTCTCTCTCTATCTCTCAGGGTGGATATACAGTATTTTCCCCAAAGGCCATGTCGAGTTAGGGCACTAGCCTTTTCCAAACTGATCCCATTGTGGTGAAGTGCTTATACCAGTGTTTCCCAAACTTGGGACGCCGCTTGTGTAGCGGTGCGGGACAAGGGATTTGCTGGTCGCCACTTCCCGCAGCCCACATTGGCCTGGAGCAGCGAACCGCGGCCAGTGGGAGCTGCGATCGGCCGAACTTGCGGACGCGGCAGGTAAACAAACCAGGGGCTTTCCCTACACAAGTGGCGTCCCAAGTTTGGGAAACACTGGCTTATACAAAATTAGATTTCCCCAAAATCCTGCCCAGTGGTCAACTAGTTACATGCGGTGTAGCCAATTTAGTCATTGGTTGGAAATGTGAATTGAAATTGAAACATGAATACACACTTCAAAAGCATATGCAATATATGATAAAATACTTGTACCTGAAAAAGCATAGGTTTGAAAAGTATGAACAAAGACTAGCTTCCTCACACAGCTGTTTTTTTTTCTGACAACGCTGATGCATTCGTTTTGGCGATGTTGGCCAACCTAATAATTTCAAATTATGATTTGTAAGCAAGGTTTGAATGAGCTCTCCCCTGACAGCTAGTGATGCGCTGAGGGGAGGGGAAGTCTTCAGGACCAGTCTGCAGAAGAGACTTGCCCACCCTGCCCTAGCATTGAGGTTCCCCCACTGAGAGCTAAAATCACTGAGAACTGGTGGAATCTCAAGAGACCAACTCACAGAGGTCACAGTAGCAGGAGGCAGCAGAAGGTGACGGCGCAGGGCCATTGGTAATGGAGCAGTGGAGTGAACGGTGGGTGGCATGATGAACAACAGTGGCCAGGGTGAATGGCAAGCAGCGAGCAGCTGGAGGAATGAGCAAGGTGCCTTCTCCCCGCAACCCCATGAGAAAGCACCTCTGAACTCTGGGTCTCCATTGACCAAGGATAACAACTCTGAGTGCAGTGTCATGCAGGGAGAAGGGAGGAGCACGTTAAAGGAACATTTGTTTGTTGGACTATGTTTTAGTGACTTTGCTCCAGAATTAGGGTGACCAGACAGCAAATGTGAAAAATCGGGACGGGGTGGGAGGTAATAGGAGCCTATATAAGAACAAGACCCTATAAAATCGGGACATCTGGTCACCCTATCCAGAATGCTAGATTTGTGACTGGGAAACTGAGTAAAATATACATTTCCTAGTAGGCCAAGATTTTTAAAATGTATTATTAGCCAAGGTTGTTATCTCACATTGTTGTCATCTTGGGGAGTTTCTGTACTAAACATTTTTATTATATTATAATTACTTTTTACATAAGAACAGCCATCTTGGTCAGACCAGTGGTCCATCTAGCCCAGTATCCTGTCTTCCAACAGTGGCCAATGCCAGGTGCTTCAAAGGGAATGAACAGGACAGAGCAATTATTGAGTGATCCATCCCCTGTCGTATACTCCCAGCTTCTGGTGAACAGAGGCAAGGGAAACTCAGAGCATGGTGTCGCATCCCTGCCCATCCTGGCTGATAGCCATTGATAAACCAGTCCTCCATTAACTTATCTAGTTCTTATTGGATCCCTATTAAATTTTTGGCCTTCACAACATCCCCTGGCAAAAAGTTCCACAGGTTGACTGTGCATTGTGTGAAAAAAATACTTCCTTTTGTTTGTTTTAAACCTGCTGCCTATTAATGTCATTGGGTGGCCTCTAGTTCTTGTGTTATGAGAAGGAGTAAATAACGCTTCTTTATTCACTTTCTCCACATCAGTTAAGATTTTATAGACCTCTATCATATCCCCTCTTAGTCGTCTCTTTTCCAAGCTGAAAAGTCCCAGTCTTATTAATCTCTCCTCATTTCAGAAGCTGTTCCATACCCCAATCATTTTAGTTGCCCTTCTCTGTACCTTTTCCAACTCCAATACATCTTTTTTGAGATGTGGCGACAAGAACTGCATGCAGTATTCAAGATGGGGGCATACCGTGGATTTATATAATAAAAGTGGAGGAGCTTGGTTTGCCAAACTGATCAGCAAACCAATGCTGACAATCTTTGTGAAAAAGCTGCAAAACACCAAGCCTCTGGGCTGACCTCCCCGCACCATGCTCTATTGCCCCTATGGGGGCCCACAAATATGTTTGGGGCCGGGCCCACAAAAGGTTAATCTGGCTTTGGCTCGTAGGTGTGCGTGGGATGGTACTGGCGGCGGTGAAGGCAGCCGGGCGGGCACGTCCCTTTCTAGAGGGCCCATTAACTTCTGCCCCGGGGCCCGGAATTGCTGTCGGTAGGCATGACAATATGTTTGAGAATATGGTTAAACGTCTAGGAACAAAGAATGTATAGGCCATACTTACAGGATGGGGGACACTATCCTAGAAAAAAGTCTTGGGGGTTGTGGTAGAGAATCAGCTGAACATGTGAGCATGACTGGATCACGTTTATAGCGTGTCCAAAAGAGCTAATGTGATGCTGAGATGCATAAATAGGGGATTCGCGAGCAGGACTAGAGAGGTTATTTTACTTTTCTATATTTGGCACTAGTGCGACCATTGCTGGAGTCCTACATCCAGTTCTGGTGCCCAGAGTTCAAGAGGAATGTTGATAAATTGGAGAAGGGTCAGAGAAGATCCATGGACGGGAATAATTAAAGGATTAGGAAACATGCCTTATAGGGAAAGATTCAAGGAGCTCAATCTATTTAGCTTAACAAAGAGAAGGTTAAGGGATGACAATCTACAGCAGGGATCGGCAACGTTCGGCACGCAGCTCGCCGGGGAAGCACCCTGGCGGGCCGGGCCAGTTTTATTTACCTGCTGACGCGGCAGGTTCGGCCGATCGTGGCCCCCACTGGCCGCGGTTCACCGTCCCGGGCCAATGGGGGCGGCGAGAAGCCGCGGCCAGCACATCCCTCGCCCGCGCCGCTTCCTGCCGCCCCCATTGGCCCGGGATCGGCTGAACCTGCTGCGTCAGCAGGTAAATAAAACTGGCCCGGCCCGCCAGGGTGCTTACCCTGGCGAGCTGCGTGCCGAACATTGCCGACCCCTGATCTACAGGGAGAATAAATATTTAATAATAGGCTCATCAATCTAGCAGATAAGGAATAATGTGAGCCAATGGCTGGAAGTTGAAGCTACACAAATTCAGACTGGAAATAAGGTGTAAAATTTTCAACAGTGAGCACAATTAACCAGTGGAACAATTGTGTCAATCACTGACAAATTTTAAATCAAGATTGGATGTTTTTCTAAAAGATCTGCTCTAGGAATTATTTTGGGGAAGTTCTATGGCCGGTGCTATGAACTGGCCAAAGGGAACAAGCTCGTCTTGTCCCCCTAGGGAAAATCTTCACAGCTGCACATCTATGAATCCTGGCATCTTCATGCAAAAGCACCCGCACAGCAGCTAGCCTGGAGTGGGCTGATACTAGAAGCCTCTGTTCACTCAGCTGTGCCTGTGGGATCCCCTTTCACAGCAGCAGATGCAGCAGGGCTGGGGATTTTTCCAAGTCCTTGCATTGTGGTCCAAAAACAATGGAATCCTCTGCCTCAGGGAACATGAGCAGTTGCTGACAAGGGGGAAAACAAAAGTATACACAGGCCTGACGGAGCTGATTTACTGAGGGTGCTGCTGCAAAACAAGCCGCATCAGCAGAGTGGTGGTGTGTGAGACTGTTTGATTACATTTTCATATGGTAGTAAACAGAATTCTCCGTGAATACAGCGTGGGCTGGGAGGGGAAGCCTCAGGGGGGAGCCTAGTTCTGGAGCAGCTCTGACTGCTCCCACGCTGCAGCGTTGCAGCCTTTAGCGTCCAAACCAAATCACACCTGCCTCTGCAAGAAGGGAGTCTGTGTTTGTTTTCCTGGGGGCTTAGTGTGACATAAGGGGTTACCCCTGCAGAGCAGAAAACACCCAGGAAAGGTGGCATCCTCCAGGTCCAGGCCTGTACGACGTGGTGGGTATATGTGAGAGGGGTTGACTGACCAAAATGAACCCATTCGTTTATAGCACATGGTCTCTCGGGAGGTAACGCGTGAAATGGCTGCGCTGGGGGCTGGAACAGCCGCTTCTAGACTCCAATAAGTCCATTTTGCTTCAGGTTTCCTCTGGTACAGGGGCGAGGTGTTTCATGCGTTAACTGTGGTTGAGTTTGTGGCTCACCGGCTTTCCCTGCAGCCCTGGAAGGAATGGAGGGTGCAGCAAAACCACCACGTGATCCCAGCATGGCCCTAATGGAGAGACGTTTGCTAAAGTCACAGGCCTACCATTCCCCTCGGTCCTAAGTGCTTTTATGGCCCCCAGCACCATAGTACCCAGATGCCACTTAAAAAAAATCTACAAACAATTTCCTGCCCTTCATTTCATGCACCTGCCTTCCCCCTCCTACGATCCCAGCTGTTGCATTGCCCCTGGGTGCTGCTGTAGGCTTAGCCGCGGCCCCATCCCACGCCACTTGCACAGCCACGGCCCTTGTCCTTTTTGCATTGCGGGGCGCCTGCCTCCTTTCATACGGTAATGGCTTGTTCAGTGGGACTGGACATAGAAACTCGTCTTCACTGGCGGCTGAGGCGTCAGCCCGGCGCCTCAGACAGACGCTCCCTAAAGAGGACAAATCCAGGGATTGTTCCCTGATGGCAGAGAGGCTCCCTGGAGAGGATTCTTTCTTTCTTTCCTCAGACTGAAGCGCCGGCTATTCCCTGACCTCTGGCTGTAGCCTGGCGTCTCTTGCTAGAGGGTTCAACAGCTCCAGACGCTTCCACCAGCCCCCCCTTTCTCCAGGAGCTGGTTCGTACTGGTCACATTTTTGCAGCCAGGCTGTTGAGTCCAATTATCTGCGAGTCCCTGACTGCAGCGTGAGAGCTGTGAGGCGGGAGCGGGGCCGCGGGGGCAGCCAGGGAGCTGTAGTGGAAAGCCTTAGCCCAGTGTGCGGAATGGTACTGTCCTCACAGCTGCACCATCACTCAGGAAGACAGGAGAGCAACAGCGAATGCTGAGAAGGGCTGATGTGGGTGAAGCCAAAGCAAGGATTATGTGGGGTGGCAGAGAGCTGTGTCATTTGGGCCTGCACAGAGGGGGCCCCTCTCCCTGCCTAGGGAAACGCTGCTGTCTAGCAGCTGCACTGAGAAACCCTGGTAGGGAAGCATCAGCCTGTTGATGTGGTTAATTCTCCCAGACAATGACCCCTAACAAAGTAATAGTTTTGTGCACTGAGCTCACCCCCTGCATCTGCCCGTAAGAGCCGAGCAGGGACACTCCAAGAGCCACATTGACTCTCTGAAGTTCATTCCGCCAAGCTGCACCTGGCCAGGCAGCAGGGTGGTGTGATGAACACAATGCTTCACTGGCATGACCCCCAAACCAGCACGCTAAGGATTAAAGGGCCTTGCAATGGCTCGTTGCATCGTGCCAGGCCCAGGGAGCAAGCAAACCTGAGCAGGAGTCAATCGGAGGGTTCCCGCACAGCATGGTGCCTGCCTGAGCCTTTGGCAAGGTGCAGGAGGTGCTGACCCCTGTCACCCATGCAGGACAGGGGAGTACAAGAGGGGTGGGCACTGGGTGCCTGGGCAGCACAGAGTTGGTGGAGGTAGAGTGGCATCCAGCCCAATGGAGCCCAGCCAGGGCTCACTCACTCACCAGTGCACTGTAGCCCCGTCTGGGGTGGCCAGTGGCCGTAATAATGCCCAGTAATTTTAAGAGAGGAAAAAAATGGATGTTTTTTTCAGCCACAACAGCTAGAGTGTCGTTAGGTGGTCGAATGTAGTGACCTAATAATGGGCATCTCTGCAAGCTGTGTTAGTGCCTGTGGCCTGGCTAAATTGCTGAAGGATTTTTAATGAACACAAGCGATCAGGACCCACTGTTGCAGCTCATCTGAAAGCCACCAGGCCCAGCAGCACGCTGGCCCCTAGTACCACACTGTGGCATTCATTCGAAACTGCCGCCAAATGACAAGCCACTTTGTTTGACCTGGGTCACTACAAGGGTGAGAGATGCCAGATTCTTCTTAGAATGTGACTAGATCAAAAGTTAAAGTGGGAAAAGTGCAGGTCTGGCCCATGCATTCACCCCTAGAGAGCTGTTCCTCCAGCCCCAGGTGTGAAGGGCTCAGCCTGATGCAGGACTGCCCCAGCCAGCCAGAATTTTAAGCTACAGCAATTTGATTGCTGAGATTAATGATCCAAAGAGGACGTCAGAGCTGTCAGGAGCAGTTGTAATGGCAGGAAGCCAATACAAGCGTGACTGCACCTCCCCAAGGAACATCTCCTTCCCCGTCAACAAGTTCCTGGGGAAATCTCAAGCTACGCTCCTTAGTCATGATGTTGGGGAAAATCAAATAGCTGGCGTTGTTGCATGCACCAGGGGAAGGAAGTGAGGCGTCCGTGTGTCGAGTGAACGAAAGCCAAGCTTTCTTCCATCTAATCAGGTTTGTTATTCAGCTGACAAACTCCAAATGGATTTGCCTGGCTCCGATCTTGTGATTTTAATTAGGAAGTCAGCAAGAAATGATTAAGTAGGTCACCCTTTGCTGGGCTAGGGTTTGCACAACAGCGGATGACGTTAAATTAAGAAGTGGTGAAGTAGAAAGAAAAGAGAGATTGTCAGGAGAGAAGGAAAATAAGCAGAGCCCATGATGCAATGCACTACTTCAGAAGCCTGCCTTCCAATCTTGTTCCCTCCTGACTCAGCCCCGGTGTGTTCCCATACAGTCTCTCCAATCCTTCCCAAAAAAAGCCAGTGTGGACTGGGGGTAAAAGGGATTTGAGGCCCCACTGAACCATTCCGCTGGCAGTTGTGTGATGTTGGCCCCAATTCCTCGCACTCCTACCTGACAAAAAGAGAGTGTAGTTCTGTCTAATCCAGGGATTGGCAACATTTGGCCGCAGCCCGCCAGGGAAAGCCGCTCCCCAATTTCAGCGTCATCGTAGCATTAGCTATTGTTTTCTAAAGGGCTCACCACTACCACCACCCCTATTTTACTCACTGGGCTGCTTTTAACTAAGAATCTTTTGTGTCTAGCATCACACTTCATCCCCTAGCAACAGGTTACAGCTGTCACAGCCACTGGAGCTCACGTTTGAATTGCCTTTCATGCCAGAGCAAGAGTAAAGACAAAGGGGAACTTCTTTTGTTTTGCGTTGATCAAAACGATCAACTCTCGAATCCCCCCACCCTTCTTTTTAAAGTGCCAGCGACACGGGTAACATTCGAGTTCACAAAAATGAATCGGGATTTCTACTCTATAGTTTAATGGGAATTTTGTAGCCTTAATGCTGAATACAGTGACCTGGGCTTCCATGGGGCTCTTTTGTTAGCTAGCTCTATGGGCTCCCGCACCCCCGTAGCTTAGCAGCGCTCAAGTATTCATCCTCACAATCCCCTAAGATGTAGGGCAGTGCTATTATTCCCATTTTACCAATGGGAAACTGAGGCACAGAGCCACTCAGGCCCAGCTCCTCAAAGGTATTTAGGCACCTAACTCCTGCAGAGTTGGCCAGCGTCACACACAGACTCTGTAGCTGAGCCAGGACTTGAACTCAAAGTGCTTTAACCACCCTTCTTCCCTATCTAGCAGTGGTAGCACAGCATCTGTACACACAATGCTGCATTGTCAGGTGCTCTAGTCATGGAGAACAACTCACAAAATTCCTCAACTACAGCGACCGCCTCACCGCACTCCTCCCCCTGGGGTGTGTGAGGCGCGAAAGGAGACGGCCATACTCTGGTCATAAGGGCCGGCTAACAACCTACAGAGAAAAGCAGGCAAGCTATTCCAGGGTAGCACCATTAACCTTTCCCTATGACAGTCTAGAGCGGGGGGGCGGGGGGGGTTAAACTTTTTGGCCCGAGGGCCACATCTGGGAATAGAAATTGTATGGCGGGCCATGAATGCGCACAACATTGGGGTTGGGGTGAGGGCTCTGATTGGGGGGTGCAGGCTCGGGGTGGGGCCAGAAATTAGGAGTTCAGGGTGCAGGAAGGGGCGCCAGGCTGTGTGTGTGTGGGAGGGGGGGGTAAAGGCTCCGGCTGGGGGTGCAGGCTCGGGGCTGGGGATGAAAGATTTGGAGTGCAGGAGGGTGCTCTGGACTGGGATCAAGGGGTTCAGAGGGCAGGAGGGGGATCAGGGCTGGGGCAGGGGGTTGATGTGTGAGGAGAGGCTCAGGGGTGCAGGATGCAGTGGCATGTCCCATCGCCGGCTCCTGCGTGGAGGCGTGGCCAGGCGGCTCTGCACACTGCCTTGTCCACAGGCCCCACCCCTGCAGCTCCCATTGGAGCGCTGGAATGGGCCATTGGAGTGCGTAGGAGTCAGAGGGGGGCCATGCTGTGGCTTCCGTGAGCCACGCGGAGCGGCCCCAGACCCTGCGCCCCAGCTGGAGCGGGATAAGCCCCGCCCCTGCTCCCCTGTGGGAGCTCGAGGGCTGCCGGCCCGTAGTTTGCCCACCCCTGGTGTAGAGCTACAGTGGTCATTCAACATTCCTCTCATCCTCGTTAACACTACCGATTCCCCTGACACCCGTGCTGTAACGTGGGCTGGCCACCAAAGCCCATTTGACACGTTACTCCTCTAAGGCCAGAGTCGGGCTCTGAGGTTTTCATTCTTGTCCCTTATTGCTCTCACTGATCGCTGACCTGCAGCCAGTGGCAGGATAGCTATGAGGTGTGTGCTCATTTTAGTCTCTTGAGAGGTCAGTATGGCCCCAGCTCACAGAACTTTATTTCCATTCCTGCCACTGACTCATTGCCTTGACCTTGGACTCGATCCCTAACATGGTACCTCAGTTTCCCAACTGTAAAGTAGCAAGAATTACAGCTCACTACGTTGGTGAGGCTAGTTGAACTGTGCAGGGCTGAGGCACCGCTCGGTGCCAACTATACTAAGAACCCTGTTTTTAGTCAGAAAGCCCATTTGTTTGGGAAAGAAAACTCACACAGCCCCCTCCCCAAAAGGCTCCCCAGACTGTTTTATTAAAGTTCTCAGACATCGGGGGAGAACCAACATTTAAATCAATCAACAATTCAGTCCATTAGCGAGGTGGCTGTGTAAAAAGTGTGTGCTCATCTTTCCAGGGAAGGGAGCTCTTCCCTCCTGAAAGGCATCTGTGTTTGAGGCCATGTCAAGGGTTTCCAGTACATTGCACTATTTGGCTGGCTGGGCTGCAGCTTAAGCGCCTCCACTGAAAACTCGGAGTACGCAAAGGCATGCTGGAGCCGCCAGGCCTGCGGACCGCAGTGGTCGGGCTCGGTGTGGAAGAAACTGTAGTCCATGCTGTAAACAGTTGTTATCAAAGAGCCCTAATCCATGATGAGAACAAGGGGGTCACTCAGAATTAATGGGTACGTCATGTAAAACAAAATGCAGGCAGAGCGCACCGCCAAGTTGACAGCCCTGGCCCGTGGCGATCAGCCACTGAAACTTAAGAGCTGCTTATGGGTAATTTATGACCAACACCCGTGGCAGCTCTGCAGGATGGGATGAGGGTACAGCAACCACAGCCATCAGGGTGTGCCAGCACAGGGTAGGGAATGGATTCTTTACCAATACTCCCCTCCCATAATTTACCTTGCCAATTGTGTGATACTTTACCTTTGAAGCATCATGTATTAGGCCCTGTTGAGGCAGGACACGCTTCTCACTGGACTGAAGATCAGATCTGGTATGGTAAATTCCGTGTTCCCGTTCATTTGCTGATAACCCCCCCTTCCCTCCTACACACCCAGGATTTAGGGGATGTAATAATGCAGAGGAGCGGCTCAGAGACCTGCTCTGAATGTGCAGCGAGTGTTATCCAGCTTTATGTCAGCCCTTTGCAACATAATTAACCCAGATCCTGACACACTGACAGGTGTGCAACGCCTCTCCCCAGCTGCTGTGGGAAGGGAGCTGCCAGGCCTCCGACACACTGCAGTAGAATGCGGAAGGAAAATGTCCTGATGTGCACAACGGGTCCCTGCCTTCTTCCTGCAAGTTACCTGGCTGTCTGGGGTGTCGGCCTCCTGGGATTTTTTTAGCAACATTGAAGGGCTACCAATTTAAGTTTCAGCAGCCAGCTTCCCTGCCCGGCAACAGGAGCAGGTACTTGGGTCATACAGGAGTGTCTATGCAAGGGGCTGGCTCTCTGCTACCTTTCCAATCTGTGCAGAGCCCAGAGTCGGATTCTCCAATCCCCGCCCCACTGGCAACAGCCACCCCCGTCTCACACGCCCCTTCGGTTTGGATCATTTTGAAGTGTCCTAATGACCCGGGATCACTGACAAAGCACTCTGCAAAATTGACCGCTTTTAAAAAGTGTAGAACCCTCCCGTGTGCCCCAGTACAAAAAGCACCTCGTCGGGTTACTGTGCTGTGCGCTCCTAGGACCGCTGGAAAACCCTGCTGGGGTCCTAGCACAAACTCCAGCGGAATCAGGTGGCAGGACAGGTCCTGCGCTCCCCCTGCGCTCTGTTTAATTCAAACTTGTGCCTCCTTAGGTAGTGGCAGCAACATCCATCTCCTGCAGCTCACTAGGCTTAATGCAGCGTCCATGGATACTTCATCTTTCTTACCATAGTAAAACCAACCCCCTTCCCGCCCCACTCCCACAAACGAGAGCCCCGATGGAAAACAGCCCTGACACAATAGGCCTCCACACCAGCACTTTTCTCAGCTCCGTTCTCCTTCAGTTGCTTGATTGCACGGCCATTCAAGTAGCTGCATCCCCTCCCAGCCTTCATTCTCAGGTCAGCCCTTTTCCCGTGCCCTGGGCCAGGGCAGGGCTGCAAAATACCCTTTGCAGGCTTTGGGTGGGGGCAGTAAGGAGCGAGGCTGGTAGCATTCGGTCACTGTGCAGACTCCAGCAGAGAGAAAGGGAGATGAATTCGACAGTGGCATCTAGAGAGGAAGTAAGAAAGGGAAAGCTCATTAATACCCAGATCACTCATCTACTACAGCCATGAACATGTCCCTCCCACTCATGGGGGATCCCGTCTGGGCCTAATGAATCCCCAAGGGAGACGAGGGGCTCCACTCTCTCACTTGTCTGGAGAATCTCAAAAGGCTTTGTATTGTCAGCTCTTGTAAGTCCTGCTTCACTGCATCCCATTACAGGGCCACTGATGTAATGAGAGCCCCGCCATTGATGGAAATGGGGTGGGGGGACGTGACGGAATATACCCGGGTCCACACCCCGCACGCTATTGTAATAATCTCTGTACTACGTACAGGGGCAGCTCTAGCTTTTTTGCCGCCCCAAGCATGGCAGGCAGGCGGCTTTCGGTGGCGCGCCTGTGGGAGGTCCCTGGTCCCGCGGAGTTGGCGTGCTTGGAGCACTGGTGCCTGGCGCTGCTGCTGACTATGTACACCTTGTGTGGTATCATCTGAAAACTCATAATTTGCTTGTCCTGATAAAATATGTGGGGCAACATTGTATGTGAAGTTATAGGATTCCACTGTACGGTGATGGTAACACATGTTCCACACTGAGTTTGGCAGACGGGTCTGTCTCAAACAAAGGAATGTATGCGCTGCTAAATTTGCATTTAAGCAATAAATAGAGTCATCAAGCAGGAAGGGAAGCAAAGGATGCTCAACCAGGTGAGGAAAAAGCAGCAGGGAACATCCTTCCTTAGAGACTCTTTGTCTTAGCTGGAAATGTTTTTCAAGAGGGGGACTGATACTATAAAAAGGAGGGACAAACACCCCAAGACGACCCCTCTCTTTCCTCTTGCCCATCGCATTCACGGCACCAGAAGAGACCAAAGAAGCATTCGTTGAACTCTGAGAGAAGGGGTCCTGACCTAAGAAGTTTGGCCAGTAAGACTGCTGAAATCATATGATGAGAATCTGATATAGTTTGTTAAGTTAGGTACCAGTGGTGTTTTAACTTTATTAACTACAAAGAGAGAGATTTTAGGTGAGTACAAGTAATGAGGCATGTAAGCTAGAAATGGTTACAAGAAAATAAACTTGTTTTATTGCAGTGGTTCTCAAACTGGGGCCACTGCTTGTGTAGAGAAAGCCCCTGGCGGGCCGGGCCAGTTTGTTTACCTGAGGGGTCTGCAGGTTCAGCCGATCGCGGTTTCCACTGGCCGCAGTTCGCCGTCCCAGGCCAATGGGGGCTGCGGGACAAGGGATTTGCTGTCCGCTGTTTCCCGCAGCCCCTTTTGGCCTGGAGCGGCGAACTGCGGCCAGTGGAAGCCGTGATCGGCTGAACCTGTGGACCCGGCAAGTAAACAAACCGGCCTGGCCCACCAGGGGCTTTCCCTAAACAAGTGGTGGCCCCAGTTTGAGAACTACTGGTTTATCTGAAGCTCCATTTAGGGTGGCCAGTTGGGTGCATGTTATTTCTATTAAACAGCTAAGAGACTTTATGTAAACTTGTATTGTCCAGGAGAAGGCTAGGCAGTGCAGGACAGACATTTCTGGGGGAAATCTAAGGCTACAGTATAAGCAAGGCTGGTGTAGCTGGCTGGCTGCAGCACACATGCAGACATTGCTGGGAGTGATTTGGAGGCTGTCTGTGAGCCGTCCAGGCTGGAGGCTACAGCAGCAAAGCCCTGCAAAGGGCATCCCAGGTTACACAGCAGAGGTGGCCCAGCTACTCGTTAGTCTAGATTGTACCCTGGGACTGGAGGCTCTGCATTCTCGGCTCACAACAGGTACAGACTGGGAGGCCTGGTCTGGAAACTCCCAGCAAAATTACACTGGAGCAAAAATGGAAGAAAAGTGGGAATTTTTTGGAGAGGAGGGAAAAATACTTCCTATTTTCCCACCAACCAGCTCTTAAAAAACCAATCACATAAGTATCTAAAGGGCTCATACATACAGCCTGGGGCCAGACCTCAGGTTCTGCATGGAATGAACGAACCAGGTGTTTGTCTACTCCAACCCAGGCTTGGGAAAAGCTTGATTTTTATATACCTGGCTCTACAGGCCAACCACTCCCTCCTGACTCTGCCAGATAAACAGGCTTCAGACACAAACATCTGCTTGTAAAGCGGCAGCAAGCGGCAGCCACTGCTTATCCTGCCTTTGCAATCCAGTAGAGGCAAATGAGTTTCCACATGAGACACTGTCAAAAATTCACTGTGACTTGGTAACTTTAGTAATGACAAGATGCTCAGCTGCTCTACAACTACATAAGGCCTTGCCCAGAGAGGGGGTTAGCTACAGTATTTTAGGAATGGTCCATTTTTTAAATTGACCCTATGTAGCCACGCCCTGGGCAACTTTTATTAAGCGTTTGCAGGTTTTTGAACTGTGGTTTCTAGAGGCCCGAGAATTCAAACAGGTCAGTCTAAAATAGCCAGCGTGCAAACACAGCAATGTCCGTGCACAAGGAATTACAATCGGCCTCACTAGAAGATGAAACGGACTACGCTGCTTCACTGCCCCCAGCAGAGAGAGACGAGAAGGGATGAACAGTAAATTACATTTTATAAATGCTTGTAATCTAAGATGTAATTAAATAACCTCGGGAAGGAATTGTTACAGATATGAATCTCATTATGACTGAGATCCATTAAATTATAGCATAGCTTTTGAATTGGTACATAGAGGGCTCCTCACACAGGACAGATCAATTGGAGAGAGAGACTTCTGTTCCTATACATCAGGGGTCGGCAACATTTGGCACACGGCTCACCAGGGTAAGCACCCTGGCGGGCTGGGCCAGTTTTATTTACCTGCTGACGCGGCAGATTCGGCCGATCGCGGCCCCCACTGGCCGCGGTTCGCCGACCCGGGCCAATGGGGGCGGCGAGAAGCCGCGGCCAGCACATCGCTCGCCCGTGCCGCTTCTTGCCGCCCCCATTGGCCTGGGACGGCGAACCGCGGCCAGTGGGGGCCGCGATCAGCCAGACCTGCGGACGCGGCAGGTAAACAAACCGGCCCGGCCTGCCAGGGGCTTTCCCTACACAAGCGGCGTCCCAAGTTTGGGAAACACTGTATTAAGCGGTTAACCCAGCTCCTGATTTGCATTTATCCTGGAGGTTTTTGGAGTTTGCATTTGCCTCTTTGCATTGATTCTGCTAGTCATGAGCTGATTCCCATAGAAGTGCCAAAAGTTGGCTAAGCCAATTTTATGTTGTCTTATTCTGTGTGTTTAATGCAGAAAATGTCCATAAATATAATAAGGGGCGGGTGGGAGAGGAAAGGGGAGAGTTTTGTCTTAAAAGAAGTACTTGATTAAATCTCATCTGAGACACCAAATGGGAAGAGGGTGGATTGCCATGCTTACGTAGCTCCTCCCGCACAGCACGGACAAACGTCTGGTATTTCATGGGTCACTGACCCTTGGAGGCACACACATCAGCTGGAGGGCTCTGCGGTGGGAGAGATTAGGGTTTTGCTTTTTAAGCTGCTACTCATGGTTGATCCCTGGAATTACGGCTTGCGATCAGCACTAAATTATTGTCACACTGTATTCTTGGAGGGGGCACGGAGATCCTCATTGAAAGGTAGGCTGATGCCAACCCCGTGGGGCTTAAACATGGCCAAATTGGAGGCCAAGCCTTCTGCAGGAAACAATTCATTGTTGTTATGTTTGTTACGTTTGAAATTAAAGCAGGGTTGGAGCTTTTGGGCCAGGCTTTTTCAGGGAGCTTTTCAAACGTATAAAGGGCCATTAGGTACCCAAGTCCCACTGTGAGTTAGGTGCCTAACTTCCATTTGTGCCTTTGAAAAAACTCCCATTCGTGTGTCGGCACCTTCCAGCTCTTAACACAGGGTTAAAACGCCTGGTGCTGGTGCTTTACAAACCCGTGGGTTTGATTTCTGGGCTTGGTCTCACGCCCCTGGATCAACTGTGTTTGACAGTGGAGGAAGCACATTGTGTCCCTGTAGGGTCACTCAAAACCACCCCTCTAGACGAATAAGGGGTGGTACTGATGGACTCCTTGCTATGCTTTCCTTGCTCCGAGTGGAGGGGACTGCAAGGATGGATTGTGAGAAAATCCTCAGGGCTCCAACCAGGATCACAGGGAAACCTTCTAGACAAATAAGAATTAGCAGCCAAAGATGGCAAAAGTTCCATTTGGCCTCTAAAGGGCAAGCACGGCTTACCCTTTGGTTTGGTACATACCAGGATGGAGAGAGAAGGGCCAGGGGGTAGGTGCTTCTTATTGAGAACTCTGGTCCATGGGACTGCATACAGGGCAGTAGCAATCAAACCCCTGCTATGAGGTACAGCAGAGAGGGGACTGGGCCAAAACACTCCACAAGTTCAAAAGGATTAAAAATCTATGGGTGGCAGGTTCCTCCCAAGACGGAAAAAACAGGAAGTGCCTCTGAACAGAGCTTTCCGAAGAGAATGGGTCAGATTCTCTGGCCTGGCCTGCCCCGGCGGAGCAAAGGGAGTGGAATGCAGCTGGCTCTTCCTTGCACTTCCCAGTGAGCCAGAAGAACCAGCCCCTCATCACCCCCAGCCACCCTCTGCTTCTCCCAGTGTAGAGAATGGATCAGGGAGTGGGAGGAATTCAGAGGTGGTACAGCAGAAGAATGCTGCATTCTGGCTGTCCCTGCTTGGTGGATGGTCTTTAGGTGGCCCAGCCAGCTGGTTTACTTTACACCCCAGCTCTCCTAATCTACACTGGGGCTGGGGACAGCATAGAATCCCATACTCAGGAAGCTGCAACTGACCCCCATGGGGGGAGGGATAGCTCAGTGGTTTGAGCATTGGCCTGCTAAACCTAGGGTTGTGAGTTCAATCCTTGAGGGGGCCACTTAGGGGTCTGGGGCAAAAATCAGTACCTGGTCCTGCTAGTGAAGGCAGGGGGCTGGACTCAATGACCTTTCAAGGTCCCTTCCAGTTCTAGGAGATAGGATATCTCCATTAATAAATAAATAAATAACCCCCCAACGTTCACAGTGGGAATACAGACCAATACATGTAGTGTCCTGGAGACGTCCTCTCCAGATTCCTAACAGCATTTGGGATCAAGCAAATTAGAGACCAATTCCCAGAGCACCCTTCCCAGCTTTTGCCCAGGGCCCAGTATAGGTCAGGGCAAAGTGTACTGTGGGGTGCACTGTGGGGTACACATGCAGGGCAAACCTTTTCCAGCATGGGCTTCACTCTCAACTCTCAGTGTGCTTTGATTTAAGGAGCTGTCAGACATCCAGGACAGGGGACGCAACAACAAATTAGTTTAAAAAATAATGGGCTGAAAAAGCTAAAATATATCAGGGCCAGGGACACCTGGTTAGCATGCCTGTGCTTTTAAATGTCTTATTTCTTTGGGTTACTAATAACCCATCAGAGGTTAGCCAAAACCCTTTAATTCTCTACACTGAATTTACAGTGGCTCTTTGCAGATCACTCATCTTGAATAATGTGGCCGTGCTAGTCATTTTCACTTCCTGGTTTTCATGCACTAGTTCGAGATTGCAGACAAGTGGGGAATGTTTAAACCTAAAAACTGTTCTGTCTAGAAAGTTTTAAATTGAATTAAAAAAAAATCACAAAGAAAACTGCCCTTGTTAGTGGGTTTGGCACATGCAGGGCATAAACTCCCTATCCCTTGCAGAGATCCAGAGACTTGAGCAAAATTGAATTCAGTAGACGAAGCATCACAGTCCAGCCAATGCAATCCCTAGCCCCATTCCCACTTGGGTGGCTGGCATGGAGGTTTACTGTTCACTAGCTCACTGAGAAAATTAATTTTCAGCTCTAGGATGGCTCTTGAGGGGAGGCCCCATTGCCCCGAGCTGAAAATGATGGAGTCCTCATACTCTTTGCTGCGATATTTAATAGCCGAGTGGCAGTTAATTACATTACTGAGCCACCGCGACAGATGCTAGGCAACCTGTGAGGAGGGTATTTGGAAAAGCCATTATCATTCAGCGCAGGGAATGCACAGTACAATCCCATGTTAACCCCTCACATCCTTGCTGTGCCCTACCCGGTGCAGCCGGGTCAAAGCCAGACACGTCTCAGAATCCTACAGCAACTCAGTGTTGTGGGTGCTTTTTCCATCATGCACCCAATGTCTATGAAAAGCAGGCAGCGGGCAAGTGGGGCAGCAGTGCCAGCAGCTCCTTTGATGCCAGCTGTACAGGCAGAAGAAGTTGAAGGGGAAACACTGGAAGGCTGTTGTAATACCACCCTGTTGCATTTCCCCCCTGACGTGTCTGTGACACTAAGCGTCAGGGGAAACAAGAGGGCGTTACAGTGTTTGGGCACCATTCTTCCCTCTAGGTGTACAATGAAAGGAGGATTTCAGTGCAAATGAAGATCCTCTCTGGAGTCCCGCATCCACCTTCTTGGGATGAAAACCCTATAGAGGAAATTTGCCAATCCCCCCAGGAGATGCTTCCAGGTTCTCTCATTTGGCTTTTAACAGGCTTCCAAACTCACATGCAGACATCCCAGCGGTGGAGGAATCTGTGCAATCAGGGCCAGAAGTGGTGCTAGATTTGCTGCAAAGGCAGCATGATTCCCCAGGGAGTGAGGCCCAGATCAATACTTGGATCACGACACGCAATGGGAGAGATTTTAGGAAGTGCCACCTTTCACCGGGGAACTGCATCCTGGCACAGACTGAGCAGATGCCGATATACACAGGTTGGTGATTTTAAGGTTAAACCATAGACCAAAATCTTGCAATCGGCATAGCAGCCAAATGGCCCACTGGAGATGAGTGGGTGGGAGCCAGCTGCCAGGCTTCCTGTCCAAGTTTCCACTGCCCCTCATTTCAAACAGTGCTTTCCCTGTTACTCAACCAACTGGGGAAAATAGCCTCAGAATGTACGTACCTGGGGTCAAATATCAACGTCTTTCACAGCCCGGCCCTGTATGCACACACAGCAGCGCAGCAAATGCATTTTTCTTCGGGTTATTACATTCCCTTCCCTCCCACTCATGTCTTACACAGGAGTCTGGTGGGTTTCAATTTGATAGGGGACCGCTCTGCTGACAAATCTACATCTGATCCCTGGAAATGTGCCGTGGCTTCTGTGCTTCTCTTGCCTTATCCACTGAACGATACACACAATATAATTTGTTTTACCCCTCACTGACATCCATGCCCTCCCTCCCAGCATGCCAAGGGTTAAGTCATTTTAATACCTACTTATGAGCATCAGGGCCGGCTCTGGCTTTTTTGCCACCCTAAGCAAAAAAGCCACCCGCCGCTCCCCCCCTCCCCACCCCAGAGCGCCGGCAGGAGGGCGGCAAACCCAGTCGCGGCCCGCTCTGGGCCCAGAGCGCCCTGCTGCGCCGCCCCCCTCCAGGCGCCGCCCCAAGCACATGCTTGGTGGCCTGGTGCCTGGAGCCGGTCCTGATCAGCATGAAACACTTACCAAGTGCTAGCACAGGGACAGACTATCTATGCCGTTCTTAAGTGCTCATCACCACAGTGTCTACCCTACCAGAAGGTGTTGAATACAAGTACTATTAGAGACATGATTGAAACATATTCTCTGTCTTGCCCTGGGATACAAGTGGATGAGGTGCACTCTAAGCCTCCAAGATACTGAAGGGACCAGCTTGAAATAATTATGGTATGAGAGCAGAGGGGTATCAACATACAATGCCCTGGGCCTGCTCAGCCTTCTATCCGTTTACACCTCTCTGTTTCAAATGTAAATACAGGGAAATGGTGGCATTCCCAGGAGCAAGTCTAGATCCAGCTGTCTTGACATGGGGTGTGGATGCAGATTTTAGGCGGTGGAGGTGAAGTATCAGGTTAAAAATATATATAATCTTACCCGGTTAAACTTCTGAATTCTGGGCCCAAGCCAATGCCTCTCAAGCTGGCAAGTGCTTCCATGTGCTGACGAAAGCCGTGGGGATGAGTGAGTACGGCACTGTTGTTATACAGTTCCACGTGTCCGAGGTAGGGTCATAACAATCCAGCGTTTTACACCTCTGCGTCCCAAAGTAACCCCCCACCACGTAAAGCTTATTCCCCGAGGCCAAGGCGTGGCATGACATGCGCTTGGCAGTCATGTCCCCGATCCGCGTCCACTGGTCCGTTTCACAGTCGAAGCGGTAGGCGGATGCAGCTGTGAATTCAGTGTCCCCGCCCATGATGAAAATCTGGCTGCCTAGAACAGCGGCGGCAGTGTAGCGCCAAGGTTGGGGGCACTCTGCTTTGATCGCCCACCGGTTCACGACAGGATCGTAGCACTGGACTTTGGACACCATGTCCCGGTGGATGCTGGTCCCGCCAAAGACAAAAAGCTTCAGCCTAGCACTGACCACTGCAGCGTTGCTGACTCCATCCCTTAGAGGGGCCACCATGGTCCATTTGTTGGAGGCAGGGTCATACTTCTCTACCTGCTTCAAGGAAACAGAGGGAGATGCCGGAAAGACGCCAGCCACCGCAGTGTGCCCCCCGACCACGTAGAGGCAGTTCTCTAGTTCAGCTGAGCCATGCCCAAACCTAGCTATCAGCATGGGAGCAGCTTTGGACCATTCCTCATGAACGGTGTCATACACCCAGACGTCTTTGGAGACCCCATTCTCCGAGCCCCGCCCGCCGGTGACATAGACTTTGCAGCCAATGGCACAGGCACTAAACTCTTTCCTTGGGCTTGGCAGGTCTGCTTTGGGGATGATCTCTTTTGCCTTTTGATCCACCTGGTAGATCTTATCACACATAAAGGTCTGCCCGCCCAGGATCAGCAAGGTGTGCCCGGCTTTGCGGGGCCTGGCACAGGGGCTGGTGACCACCCCGTCATTCTGGAGGATCTTCTTCTTGCAGTGCATGGCCTCGTCCATGATGAGCTTGTTCCTCTCATCTGCCATGATCAGGTCCTCGCACGCCATGGCTTCCTTGAGGCACTTGGAAGGCAACAAGGCCAGACGCACGTTCCTCAGCAGCTCTGGGAGATGCACCTTCCGCTTGTCCAAGTCATACTTCACCCACTGAATGATGGCCCTGAAGACCTTCTCCTCATCCTCTATCTCCAGCTCGTCACTGGAGATCAGGTCCAGCAGGGTGTCCTTGGAGAGGTTGTTGAAATCCTCGCTCTTGTGCACTGTTTCAAAGTTGACCAGGCACATCCTCCAGGACAGCTCGTAGAGTCTGCGGCACTGATGAACGTCCGAGAGCAGCATCATGCCCAGGCAGTTGGAAGGGTAGAGGTTCTTCTCGAGGAACTCGGCCGCTGCGTCTCGGACGTCGTGGAACTGCAGCATGTCCCCAGCCTCCAGCAGGGACTCTGCGTTCTCCTCATTGATGATGATCTGGGAGGAGTACGCGAAGTCCAGCAGCAGCTCCAGCACCTCTGGGTGGAGGCTATCATGGAAATTCACCTCATCGTCCAGGCTCTCCCGCAGGCCGTTGCTGAACATGGCCTCGAAATAGCTGCTGGAGGCAGCCAGCACAGCACGATGGCAGGGGAAGGACCTGTTCCCGGCCCAGAGGGTGACGTCAGTGAACACGCAGCGCTTCCGGAAGGTGTTGAGATGGGACAGGACGCAGTCTGGGTGGGAGGTTTTGTGGAAAAGCAAGATGTTCATAGAGCCGGTGCTCGTTCGGGATTTACGGTTCTCGTGGACGCTGACCGACATGATGACAGCGGCACAGTCTGCTAAGGAGTGAACAGAAAATAAACGAATTAGTGGTGCTTATAGATGAGAGAAACCGACAGCACTATCTAGAGCCAGCAGTAGAGTGTGGGCATCTTCTGTGCTAAATTCCCTCTCCCTATTGATCTGCCAACACACCTCAAACCTACTCTGGTGTCCCAGCACTGGGTCCTTCCCAATTCTGCCAGAGCTCCTGAGTCCTGACCTGCAGCACCCCCAGATATTCCAGCCACAGAGCACCCTGTAAGTCTCGCTTATTCTTCTAAAATTTAATTTTGAGTAATCATGGCAGAAACAGAGAATTCTGCACTTTGGCATCAACAAGGAATAAGCGAAATGCAGCAATCAAAGCCCCAAACTAAATGGCAAATTTTCTCAACAGCCCCTGGAGGGCAAACACATAAACCACGCAATGTTTATTTTTCCTTGTTAAAGAGAACAGTCTATTTAGGGTAAAGGGTTCTGGCCTGTTCTTGGCTCAGTTCATGTCATATTGGCTTCTGGTGGCGAGATTATTACAGGTTTAGGAAAGGCGATTGCAACCGTATTCATTTATGGGGTATCTAGCTATTAGAGGGAACCAAAGATTTCAACAGATTTTGCAAAACCCTTCTAATTTTAGTTTCTGTCTGATGAGTCCCAGCAGACTCTTCCACATGACTCATCTACTTTGTAGAACAGGCAGGTTTCAGGGAATATGACGAAGCTCAGTGTCAACATTCCTGCTTGGGCTGGAACCCGGGCTCTGAGACCTGGTGAGGGGGATGGGGCTTAGAGCCTGGACTCCAGCCTGTGAGAACGTCTACACTGCTCTTTTTAGCCCCATAGTGCAAACTCAAGTCAGTTCACTGGGCTCTGAGACTCGCTGCTGCTGGGTTTTTTGCAGTGTAGACATACCCACAATGGCCTTTGGGGGAGAGAAATTGAGTTTGGACGGTGGAATCTGAGAAGTTGCTTGGCCTAAAACAGTGTTTCTCAAACTGGGGCTGCTGCTTGTGTAGGGAAAGCCCCTGGCGGGCCGGGCCGGTTTGTTTACCTGCCCCGTCTGCAGGTTCGGCCGATCGCGGCTCCCACTGGCTGCGGTTCGCCGCTCCAGGCCAACGGGAGCTGCGGGAAGCGGCGCGGGCCGAGGGACGTACTGGCCATAGCTTCCAGCAGCTCCCATTGGCCTGGAGCAGCGAACCGCGGCCAGTGGGAGCCGCGATTGGCCGAACCTGCGGACGGGGCAGGTAAACAAACCGGCCTGGCCCGCCAGGGGCTTTCCCTATACAAGCGGCGACCCAGTTTGAGAACCACTGGAACTAAACTATCCAAGGCTGCATTTTCAGTCAGTCTGCATTTTTCCACCTACATCCAATGCACAGGCACAACTATGCAAATGATCCTATTCTGAAAGTGTAAATCGGGTAATCGGTAGGCTGACTGATTGATTGGTATGTTGTAAACATACAAAAAACAGAGGCTTAGACTGGAAAATTTAGTCCATAATTCACAAAGGAAATGCCGAAGGCACATCCATCAGCGTTGCTGGAAAATAACATGTTTGAGAGAGAAATTGCAAGTCACTAAAAGCCAGTCTGTCAGTTGCAAAGAATATAAGAGGAGCTAAAGAATACAGCTTAGAGAGACAGACAGAAAAATCTGCAGCCGCACAGATGCAGCTTCAGTCTGACAAACCACACCCCCCTTTACTTCATTGAGCAACCAGCTCACAGGTCAAAGCCCCAAAACAAAACCCCACAACTGCCATCCTGATGTCATCCCATTACAAACATCCTGTTGCTACAGCACCCCCCCCCCCCGCATCCCCAGTGTCTGATATTAAGGGCTTGTAACAAACATTAAGAGGTGACACTGTCTTACCAAAAGTCAAGCATTGTTTTATTTCATTTTGCCAAAAAACAAAAACACACACACAGCTAGAGTCTGGGTTTAGGGAGTAGGCAGATAAGTCCAAACATGATAGATAGAAATGGGGCCAAGTTGCAAAGGTCAGATGCAGATCTGGGTTCACACTGCTCCAAAGTACAGGGATATTTGCTCTTTAAATGCATATCCACAGGTTGCGTCTGACAGTGGTTTCCAGACAGTAGGTAAGGGCTGTAAAGGTTGCCCGCAGTGCAAATAGATTGCTCTTCTTCAATTAGATTTTGCTGGGAGCGAAGACAGAAACAAACTGGGCAAGTATCAGGATCTTGGGAAGGCAGACCTAATTCAGAAGCAAACTTGTTAACTTTAAAGTAGTGTCCAACTATGACCACCCCCCCACACACCTCCATACCAGAGCTGCTCTTCCCTTTTTCACCTCTTCCGCCCTAAAAACCTCTCTCTGTAATTATTGTTCTGCTTTTTTAGCTAGGGACAAGGTTACACCATACGTCAGGCCCCAAAATCATGAAACCATAAAACAATGTTGGTTTAAAAGAATGATTTGGGGAGCTTTTTATTTGCCTTCTAGTTGTATGAGCCTTGAGCAGGCACTCAGCTCACATTGTCAAGCTTTTCTCTGTAATCACCAAGGTTAGAAACTTAGCTTTCCTGTGGGGGAGAGGGAGGAAAGAGTGAGATTCTCATGACACCCCTCGATTCCAGCAGTTGGGACGTTAAGAAAAAGCACCAAGTATCGCAAGGGTTGGAAAAACACTGAATGAATAAAATCCTCTGTTCATCATGAAGCCAACAGGTCCCTGCCCTCGCAAGTCGGCTAGATCAGAGTACGGTCTCAACACTGCTAATGGAGCTCACGGTTCCGAGTCAGCTGCTAGGCTGTGATTTACAGGGCAGGAGTCAAGCAAGGAATTCTGAATAACCCACTGTGGGTGAGAGGCGGTGACCTCTCCGAGGCCAATGGCAGGTTAGCAGCCCCACAGGACACAAAGCTGAGACACTGACCTCCCAGAAACTCTGAAGCAGTTCAACACTCCCATGCTTCACAGAGCCTGGCTGCAGATAAGCCAGACACAGGCTTAACCACAAGCTGCTCAGACACTTTCCAATGCCTCAAACAGAATTATTCCTATTGATTAGGATTTATTTATGTTTTGAATTGTGTGTTTTCTGCCTCTCCCTTACAGCGTTCTGCAGGGCAGACGTAAATGGGCCAAGTTATAGGCCCCGAGACTTCCCAGTCCCCAAACAGTACAACGTAAATAACGCCGAGTCGCTGCGGCTGTGGGATCTTTGACCCAAATCATGCCGCTATTGATTATATTTTTATTCAGCATTCTCAGATTCCTAGCAAATATCCCCAAGGTCCCAGGCAGAGGCCGCAATACTCATTTGACTTGTGAGCAGAGGCAATTTTCAATGCAGAGCTCCAGAACTGGGCAGGAAATCACATTATTAAGTGGTTGAGCTGAGCTGCAAGGGGAAATGTTCTAGCATCATCAGGATGCTTATTCTACACCCACCTCAGGGCTAGTACAAATTTTTAAGGGTTAATGTGGATTCTGGTGACACAATTTTACAGCACCAAACTCAGAGATGCTGAAACTAGCAGTGCTGGTAGCGGATTCCATTATATACTGGGTTTACAGTTTGGTTCAACGGCTCTCAGCACCCCCACAATACAAATTGTTCCAGCGCCCCTGGCCAAACTGAGGAATACAAATGAAACATTTATGAGTCTGCTAAAAGCTATTGATTCCAGCTCCCATTCCTCCACCCTCAGAAAACACCCTCCCAATCTAGTGCTTCCTTTGAAGACCAGACCTGAGCAGTGAGTGGATGTGTTAATTTTCAGCAGATAATCAAACCAAATGTTAAGCAATTCACACAGAACAGCCATAGAAACAAAGAGAAGAGCCCAGAAGGGGAAAGGGACAAGGATAACTTTTCCAGAGCCTTATATAGGATCCTATTACCTCCCCACCCCGTGTCCCGAGTTTTCACATTTGCTGTCTGGTCACCCTAAGCATATGCTTACTATTAAGCACATCCTTAAGTGCTTTGCTGAAGCAGAAACTTATAGAGCGGCATTTGGCCCTAGGTTATGACGGAACCAGTGGGGCCGCGATCGGCCGAACCTGCCGCGTCAGAACGTAAATAAACTGGTCCAGCCCCGAGCCGCGTGCCGAACGTTGCCGACCCCTGTTCTAGAGCTACCAAAGTAAGATGGGACACTCCAGATTAGGAATATTCTGCACACAGAAATCTGCCAGTGTCCCTTTCCAACCTCCCACCTGCTAGGCAAAGCTCAAAGGGCTATCTGAGAGCATAGCAGCCAGCGCCCTCGGGGTAGGACAGGGGCAGTCATTAGAATGGAAGCTACAGCTCAAATAGCAGAGGACCTGACCTGAGCAAAGTGGGCCTGGGATGCACTCATATGTTGCAGTCATTTTGTTCTTTTAAAGGGAGTTATAAAAAAATAAATAATGATGGCACTGTCTTCACAGGATCTCAGGGCAGGCGGAGGCAGACGGAGGCCCTTCTTCCATATAGATGAGGGCCTGGGAACATCAGCCTTTTTGTCAGATAGCCAAGGCTGTCTGCTGGCTAGAATATTTCTCTGGCTCTGGTGAGTCTCAGCCTAGTAGATCTAGGAGAGACAGAGTTCTTACGACACAGCAGCATGGGGAGGGGGCTTTGGACAGCCTTTCACACACCCGTTCAGCGAGGAAAGCACCCATGGCAGCAACCCAAGACAAAGATGAAAGTTAACTGAGTCACGGGGAGGGCAGGCCCCCCTGATTCCAGAGCACAAATAAAAGTATCTCAAGAGTCCCTGGAGACGACAAAAGCCAGACTAGAGAACCAGGGAGAAAGGTGAGACCTAGAACTCTGATTCTCTCACCCGCTGTGGCTACTTAAAGCCGCTATGGTGGCATCAAGAAAGTGGAACTGTTGTGTAAAGGGGCTTCCCTGGTGGTGCTAGGATAATGGAGCATCCCTATATCCCACCTTGCAACCCGATCGATACTAGAGGTGACTTGGGGGTGGAGGGCATGGCTGAAGCTCACTGAATTCCAGGTATTCCGGGCTGGCCGTGTAGCCTGTAGGTATCTGAGGGAGGCTGCTATAATTTAGAGCCTCTCCTGATTGTGCTCTAAGTTGGGCTGGGAAGCTCTTGGTGGGGCCAAGAAACCAGGAGGCACAAAGGGACCTTAGAGCAGTGGTTCACAAAGCCGGTCCGCCACTTATTCAGGGAAAGCCCCTGGCGGGCCAGGCTGGTTTGTTTACCTGCCGCGTCTGCAGGTTCAGCCGATCACAGCTCTCACTGGCCACGATTCGCCACTCCAGGCCAATGGGAGCTGCAGGAAGCGGCGGCCAGTATGTCCCTCAGCCCACGCAGCTTCCCGCAGCCCCCATTGGCCTGGAGCAGTGAACCGCGGCCAGTGGGAACCGCGATCGGCCGAACCTGCGGACGCGGCAGGTAAACAAACCAGCCCGGCCCACCAGGGTCTTTCCCTGAACAAGCGGCGGACCGGCTTTGAGAACCACTGCCTTAGAGTTACCTTTGCTCTCTATCCCTATGTGAGCTCTGCATTCTGAAGGGCCAACTCAGAAGCAGGGCCAATGCTTGTAGTAAATGTAGCTTTTTTTGTTTTAAGCCACCAGGTTGTCCATGAACCTCCCAACACTTCCAGTATCCATAAGAATTTACCAAGCGGTTTGAACAAATCGCTTTACAGCCTGAGAGCTGTTCACAAACAGTTTGATTGCACAGTTTGTGGTGCGTGGTTGGTCTAATAAATCACACGATATCGTTTCTACTCCTTAACTGGGCAATCGAGTTTGATTATTTGGTATTCTCCTGTAAAATAAAACACCAAGTAACAAGATCCCTGCTATGAATTTCTGGTCCAACAATTGCTAAAAAGTGTGAAACGTTGTCATTCAGAAATGTTGTTGCCAAACCCTGCCTGGTAGTTAGCTGAACATGCATGGGAAACCCTGACCCTGTGAACCAAACCCTGTGCTTATAGTCCCAATACAGGGCTTGGGGGAGTCGTTTAAGGGTTGCTTTCTATTCGACCATCGTTACTAAAAACTACCTACAGCATTAAGAGTCACTGAGGTCTGATATTCACACGGTTCACAACTCCTGGGAGAAAACTCCCATGCAACCTTGGAGGCTGGAAAACCAGGGTTCTCATTGCAGGGTTCTGCTCCTCCTGGCTTCAGGAGGGGCTTTCATTAGCATTTAAATGCTAACCAGGCAGCTTTCGGATCAAAGGCATTGGCTTAGAAGATCTCAATTTTCCCTTTAATTTATTCTATTTGGTTTTTGCTGCCTCTGCTGTTCTTGTCACTGTCTTTGTCTCTTTTCACATGGGCTGTGGCAGGTGCTCTGACTTTAAAATCTTCAGAGAAACAAGGACAGGGTCACCGGCACACATAGTTCTGGGCAAGCAGCAATGGAAGCAGCAGCGCAGACTGGAAGGAAACCGCTGATCTGTAAAAGCAGGGCACTGGGGCACCGGTAGTATAATACCACTGGTACTCCTGGGAAATCTTCGGGGAAACCCATGAGTTACTGGGTCAGGCCACAGCAGTATCCTACATGGTGTTTTACTCTCATCTCTGCACCAATAACCACAAATCATCCCACTTCTCACAAACCTGGGGGAAGCCTTAAGGAGGGATAGGGAAATTCAGCCACCAGTGTATAAATACAAATGTGCAGATCAATGGTAAATGAATATAGCCACATGGGCCAGGGCAGTAAATAGCCCTAAAGAAAATGCCAGAAGCATCTGGCCTCGGGCACCACAGTTTCAGATCTATTACTGGGTACGATGCTCTTCTCGGCTACACCCGTACATCTGTAGTGTAATCAAGGGAGTCACACCAGTAGACCTGCAAGGAGATGTAGACCTTCCATATCCACTGGGCTGTCCTGGAGTAGCACTGGCACCCAGGGCAAGCAGGAGAGCAGAGTGTCAGCATCCAGGCGATAGTGACACAAGGCTCACCCACGTAGTACCAAAACCTGCTCCCACGGAAGTCAACCACACTCCTACTGCTTTGTCTTGGACCAGGATACGCCCATGAGCCTTTCTTTCCACATCGGAACTGGCCTGCCTGAAGGGCCAGCACTGGATACTTCAGAGGAAGGCATAAAACACCGGATAATCACCCAAATTTTGCAATACAACCCTTAGGGGAAATTTCTTCCTGACCTCAGCCGAAGATCAGCTTCTCTTTTGCACCCTTCTTTTCCGCTCTCCCATCCCCAGTGTTAGGTTCCTAGGCTGTTATTCTCTGAGTCTAGGACATTAACATTCACCCGCAGTTTCATCTGGATAGTGTGTTCTTCACTTCCTGTCCTGAACAGTTGCACTGTTAAAAGAGTTGTCCATTGCACACCAGACATGGCTGCATTTCCACATTAGGGAAACTGATCCTCCTGTGTACACTCGCACACACACACACACACACACACTGTAAAATGGGTTAGGATGATGTGCGCCCTTTAAATGTGAGTTCCAATTATTCACATCGTCCATTACTCAAGAAGACCTGGATCAAACATTTGGACAGGAGTCAAAAATAGCAGACACAATGGGGAAAACAAATCTTGCTGAGAAAGACAGAAGGGAGATGGCAAATAGACAAGATAGGGGAATAAATCCTTCCTTTTGGAGATAGCAGCAGCAGCTCTAATGGGAGTTTTAAAGATTTGGTGCATATATGCCACTTTCACGTCACTTCACATAAACAGCTCAACATCTCTGGAATAAATACTCCTCCTTGCAGGCTCCAAACCTGCAATCCCACTAGTGCTGTTCAGTAGACACTGGTCTGTCCCTGCACATACTAGGGGATCTGCCTTCGATACTAAACTTTCACAGCTCCCTGTGTTCTGGCTGCAGCAATGCACTCCTGTCCCCTCAAGCTGGCCCCAAACAGACACACTTGTTACTAATTACATCTTCCAGTAAATAGTACTTGAGATGAGAGGCGTAAAAATAGCAACCCACACTTAGTGCAATACAGAAAACGTTGACAGTGAAACCTGGCCAGCTGCCAGATAGAATGGAAAGAAGTGTCCTGCCAGGTTAAAGAGACACACTACACCTGCTTCCAGCCATGGACCTTCTATTAAGGTGTCAGTTCACAATCACTGAGTTATTGGATGCTGCCAATATGTCCCTCAGCCCGCGCTGATTCCAGCAGCTCCCATTGGCCTGGAGCAGCGAACCGCGGCCAGTGGGAGCCGCGATCAGCCAAACCTGCGGACGCGGCAGGTAAACAAATGGGCCCGGCCCACCATGGGCTTTCCCTACCCAAGCAGCGTCCCAAGTTTGGGAAACACTGCACTAAGTTGACGCTGCTGCATTGATTGCAGTGGCGCTGGTTTAGCCGGTAGTGCAGACAAGCCTTTAGGATTCACACCTGTGTAACAGAACAGAAACTGGCTCACTGGCACGGTACAGTACCTTTCTTTTATAAACATATCTCATTCAGAAATAGGCACCTAAAGCAAGGAAGGCCAACCGGACCAAAAAATTGAAGCTCTGAGTCAACCCAAATCTTTGCCATCTGAAAGATTGCCATTGACAATTTTTTCCTCCTTCTTATTTCATGTTTTCATGGCAGCCCTGCACTTCCTGGATGGGAGGCAGAAATACAATGCAAAATGCTGTTCCATTTGTACCGATTCGACTCAAACAGCAACCACGCGGTTTTCCAAGCCCAAATCTGCAGGGATCGTCTGGAGAAGGTCTGGGCAAGCATCTGAACTTCTGCGTGCTTATCCACATGGATCTGAACTCAGAAATGTGCTCTGGTCATCACTATTCCATATTCCAGCCTGTCCAGGAACATGCTCCATCATGTTGTACCAACCTGCCCTCATGTCCTGCAGAGACTCCAGTTCCAAGGCTATCACAAAGGCTTATTAAATGCCTGTGTCCCCAAAACCATGAGCTATGTTTCACGCGGTACTGAGCAGAAAGCAGAATTCTTATTGCATCTGGCAGGGGAAGAGGAAAAGGGGATTCTGGTGCCGCCTATAAAAATGGATTATGCTAAACCAAAATAAGCCCCCCCTCAGACCAAAATAAGAGTGTCTGTAGACAAACTTGGTTTAAGAACACACCTTCAGTTAAACTGGTGCAAGCTTGTGTGTAGACCAACCCGCTCCCCACCCTCCACAGTGAATGCTCTGTAAACCTTCTTATTAAGCCACCTCCCAGAGGCAATAAAGGTGGGTTAGTCTATGCTCATTATTAAACCCTCTGGCTTTGTAGTCCTGGGGATACCCCTCCCCCCATCCTTTTGCCATTATCCAACCAGAAGAAATCATGTTTTGAGCAACAGTTAAGGCTGTGGACAAAAGCTTTTTAATGTCTCAGCCCAGCAGATCTTTTCAAAGCCCGGAATTCATTTCAGGAGCTGCTGTGAGCTTCCCCCCGCCCCGAAACCTGCCTTCCAGCTCAATGAGTGAATGAATTCCATTCAGCTAGATCCATCACAATCGATTTGTGAAATGAGTCAGAGTTGCAGATGAAGCTACAGCCTGTCTCCATCCCCCCCTGCCCGCCTCCCAAATTAAGCTCACAGGGGCCCGGAATGGAAATGTCCCATTTGATCACAGTGTCCATCTCCACGAGAGAGTCCCCAGAAAGAGAGCCTAGCTGCTACTACACTTGGGAGAAGAGGTGTCTACTTCAAATGCCCGCACATGGTACCGAACCACACAGCTCCCAGTGGATGTGCACTGGGCGAGAGGTGGTCCATTGAGGTGATGGCAGAGTGACTGTTGAAGATGCTGCAACTTTAGGGGGCAGGCAGATCTTCCCGCCCTCTGCTCACAGGCCATCCCCTGACTACGAGCACAAACAAATTTGTTGGCAAAGTAGGGGGCTTGGGTCATGGGGTCAACCAGAGCCTCTACCATGTATTTTCTTATCAACGAGGCCCGGTTCTCCTCACAGCTTTCAATCCAGAATTTAAATTCAGCTCCCAGTCAGATAACCTGATGCTCTGTATTGATCTGCCAGGAGATCTTGTGTACAATTTCCAGACACTGGAAGGGGTTCAGCACCCCACGCAAGTCCGTGAAGATGGGAGGACCTTGTGTCTCCATAGATGATTACTCACTGGTGTTGATGGGCGCTGGAGGGAATTCAGCGCTGGGCAGCAAAAATGCCAACCCCTGAAGAAGATTAAAGACTTTAAGGAGAGCAAGAAGGGACCCTCCCTCCCGCCCCCCAGCCAGAAGGGAAGATTTAGAAATTAAAAAACATTCTTAGCAAGGATTAAAGGAGGTGGGAGTGTTACTCTGAGAGATAAAGGGCTCCGAACTAACTTTTCAGGGCTACATGTGCATCAACCCACATGACTCAACCCCTGAATTACTGGGTCAGCAGTATCACAGCTGCTCATGTTACCTTACATGATGTTTTACACTCACCTCTGCACCAATCAGCAATACATCAAAGGGATTTCCAATGGGCTGCAGTATGAAGCTTGCCTGGCCTGGGGCTCATAGGCTATCAGATAAAACTGGCCGTCTCTCCTGAGTCTAAGCGTTTGCAAGCAGGCAAACTGGGATGGCTCAGTCAGAGTATTCTAGGACAAGGGAAGCAATGTACCCAGTGGAAGGGATGATGAAGCAGCCCTTGCTCACTGGACTGGTGCTAACAGCCACCATGGGGATGTAAAACTTGATGAGCAAAAATACATTGATGTGATGGTGGTTAAAGGTCCTGCCAGGGGGGCTGGCACAGCTTGTTACTGCTAAATACATCCTAGCAGGCATTCTAGCAGCCACAGTTTAAGCAATGTTGACTACATTTGCCTGAATTCAATTACGATCTATAAAGAATGAGAATAAATCTGGCTCTTGGTAATAAGCTCTGACATTTGTATTTCTAATCTGACCCTTTCAGCAACCCATCTGTCCAGTGAGCAATTCCAACACCATAGACCCACCAGGCCAGGTCTGCCCCTCCTGGTCCACTTACACATACATGTGGCCAGGACCTGCCTGACCTGTACCCTTGTGTCCTGTTCCCATCTCCCTCCGCATCTGACCAGGTTCTGCCTGTGCTGTTCCACCCCCACAGACAAGTTGCCACCACATAATGCCTCTCCTATTCCATCCCATCACCCAATAAACGTTTCCTAAAAACATTACTGGCCATCAGGGAAGATTACTTTGAGTCCCAATGAGTTTGTACAGGAGGCAATTTCCCCTGCAGGGGTAGTAATACAATCATCACTCAACAACAATAAGTTATACTCTTTCTTGGCCTTGACACTACATGGCAAGGTCATGGTCCTCCCTCCAGCACCACGAAACCATATAGCACACACAGTGTACACACAACACACAGAGTAAATTTGCCCCGAGCCATCTCTCTCATACACTTAACTACCCTGCTCCTTCACTAGTATGATATTAAATTGGCCTCCTCTCTTCTTTTCTACACATGCAGTGAAGGTTTCTCAGGAACGTGGTGCAAACCCCATCACGTGAGCCACAGGCTGAACTCAGCACGAGAGGTTCTACCACAGGGAACAATTTAGCAAAGACTGAGGGTGAGAGGGGGTTTGGCTATTAGGACTAATAGCTCTTTTCTTCTCTATCCTATATTGAACCAATAGAAGGGCAGAAAGAGCTAGTTTCTTGGTGGCGCTGCTTCAAGTCGTGTACGTTTACACTACGGTTTGGATGTTAGCCTTTTGGAGTGAATTTGGTGCTGGGTTTGGACACAAGAATCTTGTTTCTTTGGGGGCAAGGACCCGTCTTTTTGTTCTGTGTTTGTACAGCTCCCAGTGCAATGGAGTCCCGGTTCATGACTGGGAGTCCTCAGCACGCCAATAATATAAATAACGAGACAATGAGACTACTTTAAAGAGGAACGCTCCAAGCCGTCGCTACCCCAGGCACCTTCATTGCACACAGCAAACCTCCATACAAACCTTATCCCAACACACCTCATCAACAGAGATCAATGGTAGCAAATGGCAAGAGAAATTACAGAGGGGAAAGACACGATTTGTTTTCGGATAAGATTCGATTTGAACCAGCAAACAGAGGAGGGGAAAGGATAATGGGAGCCTCTTCCAGAGCTGCAAAAAAAAGGTTCCTACACCAACAGCAGCCAGATTCTGGGGAGAGGAGACCCAGGATGGGCTAACAGGAGTAGGAAGGGGAAAACGAGAGAGCGGCAGGTAAAATAGGTAGCACAAGTTTCTCCCACATTTTCTTCCCCCGTCCCCCCAGCATGCTTTATGCCTACACTGAAGGAACCACCAGTAGGACAGCAATCACTAACAGCACTTGTGGTGGCTATGTGTTAATATTTATACAGCACTGTACCTGATGCTTTACAGACGAACGAGGAGTTTCTCTTCCTGTGTCTTGTGATGTTCGGTAAGGGGCTGGGGTGAGGAAAAGAAGGGAGGTTTAGACAGTAAAAGTGAAGTCACTTGTTTTTTCTGGGACCATGTGTCTGTGCTGGAGTGAGAGAAGTGCATTTGGAGGAGGGATTTGAAGAACAGCGAATGGGATTGCAAGGCATACAGGATTGGGGAGGTGACTCCAGGTATATGGTCACAAGAGGAGGAATCACCCAGGCACTCATAGGAGGAGGAGAGAGGTTGAACAGACACCATATGGAGAGGTGTCCCTAATGGACAGATGTCTCCTCCTGAAAGGAGTGATTGTACTGAGCTCAGAGTTTGTTTTCTTTGGAGTAAAGAAGACTGAAATCAAACAGTGTTAATGAGCTTATGAAAAAAATAGCTGTAACTTTTGAAGTACATGAGGGCCCCAGGGAAGGCCAGGGTGACATGGCAGATGCTGTCCAGACAGAACAGGGAGCTGTAACACTCAGCCAGTTTGAATCAGCCATTTACACACAATTGCAAACTTTCAGAATTGTTGCTGCTGCTATTTCTGCAGCTCGTTATTTTATCGGGAGGATCACTAGAGCAGGGTCCATTGATCCGTAAGCAGTTTTACAGAGATAGAGTTAGAGTCAAACAAAAAATGAATCAACATTGCAGTATTCGTAGGTTAGGTGTAAACGGTCAAATGCCTCAAGCATTTGTTAAATATTTCACTGCTAACGTTCTAAATGTATACAACCTGTACGGTGCTCCAGGATCACAAGAAAGCAATACATCCAAGTATCCGCAGACAGCATGCTGAGTTCACGCTGTCACCGAATAGTCTGACACCGTATTGTTGGGTCTTTCCACACCCCAGCGGCACATTTTAATAAAGGTAAATGTAGACCTATTAAGAGAGGATTGTGAAGCTATCCATTGAAGATTTGGGCTTGGCAGACAAAACCTGAACATTCAGGTGCTCAGACACAAATATGTGTAGTAAACTGAGTGGCTGTTGTAGCAAATTCCGTACTACACGGTCAGTCGGTGAGAGAAAAAAAGGATTTTCTTCTAAACCTCCCCCCAGCCTTAAACCCCAATCTGTAAAATTAATCTCCACCCAGGTTTAATAAAAAGAACAACAAAAACCACCCCAGGAAGTGTTCTTCCAAGATTATCCAAACACTCCTGAAAGAGGGGAAAGACATCAACTAATCTCTCTCTGGCTCTCGTCATTAACTGCAGCTACTTTTCTCAGAGCCTCTTGGAATGATTTACTGACGGGAACTAAATAGGAGAAAAAACTGGGAAAACATCCTGCCCTTACCTCCGGTGTCTCTTCGCGATCAAAGCTCTACCACGCACTGCCCCTTTCTCTCCCCTCCTCCCGAGCTGAGATCTGCCTCCCAGATCCCCCCCTCTTCAAAGCACTTTGCCAATGACATGTTTGCAACCGCACAGACAAGAGTTTGTTGCCCCCTCTCCTGCGCTACCCCAGGCGCTGGGAACCAGCTCTCACAGCCGGGAGTCTCTCTCCACACTTCAGGCTGCCTCCCCCCACTAGGGCAGGGCTGGGGATGGAGATGAATGTACACAGATACTCACAGGCCAGCGATCTGCCCCAGGGGTCAGAGCGTGTCCCCAGGTCACTGTAGATCCCCCGGCGGGCGGGTGCCCATGCTGCCCCCCCAGGTAACTCCCACTGACTGGCTACACTGTAACACCGGGGACTTGACACTAACTAGTTTCCAAGCTGGAGGAGGAGACCCCCGCCCCCAGCAGGGCCAGGGCAACCAATCAGAGCTGCGGCATTGTGACTGATAGGGGGTGACAGCCAGAAGTCAGGCTCGTGGAAGGGAGGGGGCGGTGCAATAGCGGATGCAGCCAATCGGATGAGAGGAAGCTGCTGCTGGGCGGAGTCAAGGACGGAGTCTATAGGGCTGGGCTGAAGCAGCTGGATTCCCCCCCCCCCCCCCCCCCGTGACTCTTAAAGGTAGAGGAGCCTTTGAATCAGGCTGAGGGGTAAAGGCAGCAGAGCAGAACCGCTGGGGTTTCACAGGATGGGGCACCCGAGGGAGCTTTCACACACAGTGAAGCATGGCTGGATTTCAATCCTAGCCTGCACCTAACCCTCATTCCAGGCTTGTCTCCCCCAATGCACCTCCATCCTTCCCCTTCCTCCTGCTGGGCTCCCCTGGCAAAGCATTTCGGTCCTGCTCTGCAGCGTCCCCTGCTATTGCACGGGTGAAGCCCCATATAGCACTGGTATAATGCCTCTTAATCCCCACCCTGCACCAGGGCCTGCGTCTCCCACACCACCCTGCCAATGCTCTTCAGTCCTGGTGTGCAGCCCGTGCTACTCTGGTCCTGGGCGACCCACATTGTGCTGTGGAGCCACCTCAGTCCCGACCTACAGAGCCCTGCTGCTCTCCTCCTAGGTGTAAAAAATGTGCTGGGAAGGGAGCGCCACCAAACCTCTCCAGTTCAGTGCAGGTAAAATTATTGAACCTAATACGCCCCTCACTGGCCTCCACACAGTGAAGGAGAAACAGTATATTGTGCTCTCCTGGTGCCCAGCACAGCCACCTCCGGTCCAGCACAGTAATCACAAAGACAAGGTCAGGTCAATCAAGGGTGGTAAAAGTAGGGTGACCAGATAGCAAGGGTGAAAAATTGGGACGGGGGGGGGGGTAATTGGCACCTATATAAGACAAAGCTCCAAATATCAGGACTGTCCCTATAAAATCGGGACATCTGGTCACCCTAGGTAAAAGCCTCAGCCAAAGTCAATGCTGATTTCTTAAATCGCCCACGTTTGCACTGAGATTTCTCAGCTACTTTAACGTATGGGACATTTAATGTAAAACAAAACTTTAAAGGGCCACATCTGCTTCAAAAATATGCATAGCACGCTGGAGTGGGACGCTGGGTTCTATTCCTGTCCCTGCCACCGGCTGGTTGAGTGACCTTCGGAACGTTGCTTCATCATTCTGTGCCTCAGTTTTTCTATCCGAAAGATGGGGATAATAATAGTTACCTCATTTGTAAAGTGATTTGAGATCTCAGGATGAAAAGCACTTACACTGTATAAGACCATTAATTGATCATTAGTAGAAGTAGTGGTAGCATGCCAGATTTGGGCTAGAGTCTTTTGAAAAACTGGCATTTGAAATTTGCTCCACAGCCTCGATTTTCTTTTCTCTTGAAAAATGATTTAATGTACTCTAATTCTAAACAAAGTGCATCTCAGCTGAAAAGGTGTGTCTAGAGCACAGGGGGAGGACTTCCCCTCTCTTCTCCCATCACCTCCTGCACTTCCCTAGGCTTACACCCTTCTGCTTTCAGTAGGTAGCTTACAATAAGGGTCAATTTTACAGTGAAGAACTAGCAACTTTATTGCGCACATCCAGCTGGGATAGTGACCCAGTGAAAATATCCTGTCTCCAAAGTGTGCGGGGCCCTTTGCTCTAACCCAGAAAAGTTTTCTGTGAGTTTCCTACCATAGTTACTTATGCCTCTGCTTGTCCCTGTTTCATGCTGTTAACTCACAGGGTGGCACTGCTTGCAGGGCCCATTCTGCAGAGTGTGGGGAGAGGAGGAGATGGGGATTGATTGAAGCAACAACCCCAATAAAAAGCTGCATGATAAAATACAGTCCCATACTTCCTCCAGAGTAGAAATGGGATAACATCTTGTCACTACAGTTAACAGGGACTATATGCACTAAATAATAGCTATGGTACATCAAACTATTTTAAATCCTTGCTCCTTACATAAGAACAGCCACACTGGGTCAGACCAAAGGACCATCCAGTCCAGTATCCTATCTACTGACAGTGGCCAATGCCAGGTACCCCAGAGGGAGTGAACCTAACAGGTAATCATAGAATATTGGGGTTAGAAGGGATCTCAGAAGGTCATCTAGTCCAACCCCCTGCTCAAAGCAGGACTAATCCCCAGACAGATTTTTGCCCCTGATCCCTAAATGGCCTCCTTAAGGACTGAACTCATAACCCTGGGTTTAACAGACCTATGCTCAAACCACTGAGCTATCCCTTCCAGTGATCACTCACCTGCCAGCCATCTCCACCCTGTGACAGACAGAGGCTAGGGACACCATTCCTTACCCATCCTGCCTAATAGCCACTAATGGACTTAACATCCATGAATTTATCTAGTTCTCTTTTAAACCTTGTTATAGTCCTAGCCTTCACAACCTCCTCAGGCAAGGACTTCCACAGGTTGACTGTGTGCTGTGTGAAGAAGAACTTCCTTTAATTTAGACTCATAGACTTTAAGGTTAGAAGGGACCATTATGATAATCTAGTCTGACCTCCTGCACAATGCAGGCCACAGAATCTCACCCACCCACTCCTGTAACAAACCCCTAACCTATGTCTGAGTTATTGAAGTCCTCAAATCATGGTTTAAAGACCTCAAGGTGTAGAGAATCCTCCAGCAAGTCACCCGTGCCCCACGCTGCAGAGGAAGGCGAAAAACCTCCAGGGCTTCTGCCAATCTGCCCTGGAGGAAAATTCCTTCCCGGCCCCAAATATGGCGATCAGTTAAACGCTGACCATGTGGGCAAGACTCACCAGCCAGCTCCCAGGAAAGAATTCTCTGTAGTAACTCAGATCCCACCCCATCTAACATCCCATCACAGACCATTGGGCATATTTACCTGCTAATATTTTATTTGTTTTAAACCTGCTGCCTATTAATTTCATTTGGTGGTCCCTGGTTCTTATATTATGGGAACAAGTAAATAACTGTTCCTTATTCACTTTCTCCACACCACTCATGATTTTATATACCTCTATCATATCCCCTCTTAGTCTCCTCTTTTCCAAGCTGAAAAGTCCTAGCCTCTTTAATCTCTCCTCCTATGGGACCCCTTCCAAACCTCTAATCATTTTAGTTGCCCTTTTCTGAACTTTTTCTAATGCCACTATATCTTTTTTGAGATGAGGAGACCACATCTGTACGCAGTATTCAAGATGTGGGCGTACCATGGAATTATATAAGTGCGATAAGATGTTCTCCATCTTATTCTCTATCCCCTTTTTAATGATTCCTAACATCCTGTTAGTTTTTTTGACTGCTGCTGCACACTGTGTGGACGTCTTCAGAGAACTATCCATGATAACTCCAAGATCTCTTTCCTGATTAGTTGTAGCTAAATTAGCCCCCATTATACTGTATGTATAGTTGGGGTTATTACTTTACATTTATCCACATTAAATTTCATTTGCCATTTTGTTGCCCAATCACTTAGTTTTGTGAGATCTTTTTGAAGTTCTTCACAGTCTGCTTTGGTCTTAACTATCTTGAGCAGTTTAGTATCGTCTGCAAACTTTGCCACCTCACTGTTTACCCCTTTCTCCAGATCATTTATGAATAAGTTGAATAGGATTGGTCCTAGGGCTGACCAACACCACTAATTACCCCTCTCCATTCTGAAAATTTACCATTTATTCCTACCCTTTGTTCCCTGTCTTTTAACCAGTTCTCAATCCATGAAAGGATCTTCCCTCTTATCCCATGACAACTTAATTTACGTAGGAGCCTTTGGTGAGGGACCTTGTCAAAGGCTTTCTGGAAATCTAAGTACACTATGTCCACTGGATCCCCTTCGTCCACATGTTTGTTGACCCCTTCAAAGAACTCTAATAGATTAGTATCAGAGGGGTAGCCGTGTTAGTCTGAATTTGTAAAAAGCAACAGAGGGTCCTGTGGCACCTTTGAGACTAACAGAAGTATTGGGAGCATAAGCTTTCGTGGGTAAGAACCTCACTTCTTCAGCACTTCACCTGAAGAAGTGAGGTTCTTACCCACGAAAGCTTATGCTCCCAATACTTCTGTTAGTCTCAAAGGTGCCACAGGACCCTCTGTTGCTTTCTAATAGATTAGTAAGACATGATTTCCCTTTACAGAAACCAAGTTGACTTTTGCCCCAAAAGTTATGTTCTTCTATGTATCTGACATTTTTATTCTTTACTATTGTTTCAACTAATTTGCCCAGTACTGACGTTAGACTTACCGGTGTGTAATTGCCGATCTGTAATTTGACCATGCTGTACCAGACAAGTGAAAATTAACCCTTAGAACTCTGCCATTTTCCAGCTTCCAGCAAAGCTGCTCCTTCAAATGGATGAAATATTGTGTTAATTAGTTTAATGAGCTGCTGCGGATGACAAGTGGAATCTTGAGGAAGGTGGCTGCTGTGGCACCCAGAAAACATCTGTTGAACAACGGCAACATTTAAAGACAAAACTGAATTGATTTTTCTGTTTGTGGTTGAGTCTCATCCAGCTGCTCCAGACTATAAAAGAACCATCGAGGAGTGTAATGAAGTAATTGTTAATTCTCAGAGCAGTTTCCAACTGCTACCCGCTCAGGCTGGCAAAGTCCTTATCTCCGCAAGCTGTGTGTGAACCCAGACTGACATCCATCCTTTTGTAACTGATCCAGAGAAAGGGGAGGGGTAATTCGTATCAGTTGTCACTCACAGAAGGTCTGAGGGGGAAGGGTTTCATCCCCTTTTACAAGGGATTCCCCCATTTCTGCAGTTTTGCTCAGAACAGCTTTTTGCAAATTCATGTCTTGGAAAGTGCTTCTGTCCCTCATCCAACTCATGGGGCCTAATGCTGATCTCTCTTATGCCAGCTTTACATTGGTGTAACTCAACTGATTTCAACGGAGTCACTCCTGATTGGCACCAGTGTAACTATGAGTAGAATCAGACACTTGGAGTGCAATCCCCAATACAGGGCTGGCCTTACCATGAGATGACCTGAGGCGGCCGCCTCAGGTGTCAGACTGTGTGTGTGTGTGGGGGGGGGGGCGCGACTAGGACCCAGAGTGTAGAACATTGTGTCTGCTGCTGGGGCATCTGTATTCTCTCTGCTCTAGATGCACAGAGATGGAGTGCTGTGCTGGAGGAAGGAGGGCACAACAGACATAACAGGCAGGCAGGAGAAAAGGTGAGAGGGAATAACAGAAAGCAGCAGGAGCTGCAGGGAGAGAGAGGAGGAGGAGCCTCTTATGTACCTCTCCAGCACCCCCAGGAGCCTGGACTGATTAACACCAGCTTCTCAGGGAGCTTCCTGTTTCCTGCTGCTTCCCTAAACCCACTTGAGGAGAACAGGCAGTCAACTGAAGTAGTAGGAGCCAGTAAGGCCCTTAAGACACTGATATCTTCCCTTACTCCGGCCCTGTTACCAGCCTGCTTATTTGTCCCCTTCAATTGAGTGTTGAGAGCCACTATAGCTGGCACAGAACAGCAGTCATGAGTGAAAGAAGAAAATGCCCCTCTGGAGCAGCATTCAGAAAAAGAATGAAAGCAAAGGAAGCTTTTCTATCTAATCAGGAAGGAGCTCTCCTGAGATACATAGACACAAATGTTCACGGTGAGCCTTCCGGCCCCAGTGAGGATGTGAGTGGTGAGGAGATGCCTGATCTTCCAGTTAGTCAGAGTGCAGGTCACCTGGCAGCTACTGCAGCATCCATATCTCCATCTCAAATGGATGTAACCGTGCACATTCCTGAAGAAAAGTGTAGATCAGAGCAGCAGCTGTTTCTTGCGCCTCCACCACACTCTTCTGAGTTTAGTTCCTTAAGTCTAGATGATCCAGGACTGTGGACCCACTTGAGCAGTAGCCTGAGGGACTTCCTTGTATTGCATTGGCCACAGCAAGTGAAAAACATCATGTTCCCCAAAGACAATGACAATAGAAGTTTCCATCCAACACATTACTGGTGTGAAATCCCCAATGGTGACAAAGTGGAGAGGCCATGGCTTATGCACTCAAAAACCCAGAAAGCTGCATACTGTTTTTGTTGCAAACTCTTCCAGTCTAATGTTCCAGCCACATTGGGTTCTACAAGAACAAAGGACTGGAAAAATCTGTCTAGAAATCTGGCATGCCATGAGAAGGCAGCAAATCACCAGAGAGCATTCCATAGGTGGAAAGAGCTTGAGATGAGACTAAGGTTAAAGGCCACCATAGATGATCAGCATCAAGAGATTGCATCAGAGTCTCTTTACTGGCAAAATGTTCTGAAAAGGCTCATTGCCATTGTGAGAATACTTCCTATCCAAAACCTAGCACTGTGAGACACTTCAGATCAGCTGTATGTGCCAAACAATGGAAACTTCCTTAAAATTGTGGAGCTGATGTCTGAGTTTGATGCTGTACTCCAGGAGCATCTAAGAAGAGTCACCACCCAAGAAATGTACACACACCACTACCTTGGAAAAACAATTCAAAAAGAAATCATACAGTTACTGGCAACAAAAGTCAAACACAAGTTTGTGGCAGATCTGAAATCAGCAAGATATTACTCTGTTATTCTGGACTGCACACCTGGCATCAAAGCATCTATGTATTTTCCTCTGCATCAATTCATCGATGGCAAATTTTGAAGCAACATCTGGGAAGATATAAGATGCCATAGTTGCCATTATGGAAGATAATGCTATGACAGGAACTGTTTGTGGGAGAACGGTGACAGAGGGAAATGGAATCACCAGAAACATACATAACTTCAAATTTCTGTGTGGCTTAGTGTTGTGGCATGACATACTGTTTGAAATAAATGTTGTAAGCAAGAGACGCCAAGGTGTTGAGCTTGATATATCTGGAGCAATGGAACAACTGGACAAAGCAAAGTCATGCCTACAGTTTATCGGTCAGATGAGGGATTTCAAAATGTTCTGAAGAGTGCACAGAAGTTGGCAGAGGAACTTCACACTGAAGCTATTTTCCCACCCATTCAAGAATACAAGAGTCATCGAAGAAGAAGACATTTTGATTACGAGGCACGGGATAATCCCATAAGAGATCCCAAACAACAATTCAAAGTTGAATTCTTTAACCAGGTGCTAGATTGTGCAATACAGTCAGTTGAAGAATGTTTCATGCAGCTCAAGGAACACAGCAGTATATTTGGAATGTTGTATGATATTCCAAAACTCCTCACTATACCTGAAGAAGACCTACACCAGCAATGCAGGGCACTAGAGACAGTGTTGACACATGATGACATGTGCGATATTGATGCGAGTGATTTAGGTGATGAACTGAAAGCCCTTTCAGATACATTTCAGCAGGATCAACTCCAAAGGCTGTTCTGGAATATATGTGCACAAATAAGATGACCACCCTCTTTCCAAATGCTTTTGTTGCTCTGTGCATACTTCTAACACTTCCTGTAACAGTTGCCAGTGGAGAATGCAGCTTCTCCAAGCTGAAGTTAATAAAAACACATCTACACTACACAATAACACAGGAGAGGCTGGTCGGTCTTGCAACTATCTCAATAGAGCATGAGCTGGTCCAGACTGTGGGCCTTCAGGAAGCAGTTCAAATCTTTGCAACCAAGAAGGCACGGAAAGCACCACTTTGATTATTCAAACATAAAAATTCCAGTGTTTACTATGCAGACAAGAAAAGTTAGATTTGCTGTTCAGACATTTGAAAGTTAAGTAAAAAAAATGAGGAGTCGTTTTTTTGCTGATAAAGACTAACATGGCTACCACTGAAACTTGAAAGTTAAGTGTTACTTAAAATTTTTGAACAAGGCATTTTAAGTTGTTAGTTCTCCTTTATTGGGGTAGGTAGCAGAACAGTATCATGAGAGGAGTAGAACAGGAAGAAGGCAGAATTGAGACCTTTCAAAGTTTTGGCCCAAGCGAGGGGGCATGGGGGCATCATTTGAGCTTCCCGCCTCAGGTGCCAAAATGTTGTGGGCCAGCCCTGCCCCAATAGAGCATGTGTCTCTCCTCATCCTACCCTGCTGCGTGTCATCCTCATTTGTTCCATCCCTTCGGATGGGGAGACTGTAGACCACTGGGGAATGGCACGTAGGGCTCTGTGTCTGCTGGAAATCACCTATAATATATTTGAGTACTATACAATAATCAGTGCCAGGCCCTGAAAGGACGGGGCTACGGAACAGGCTAAAACCTATGTTTTAAAGGAACTGCCTCCAGTCACGCACAGCATAATCATAAGCTAAAGGAGTAGCAGCCCTGAAAACTGACAGACTCCTTCTTGTGATGGGGAGGAACCTGCCTACATGTGTGGTGGTAACAGTGTGGGGAGCATGAGCACGGCAGGCAGCAGACCTAGACAGCATGGTGATGGGCACAGCACAAACACACAGACAGGCAGATAGCCTGACAATAAGACAAACCGCTCAAGCGAATCTACCATCCAAAGAGGCAGAGGGAGCTGAACCTGAGGGCACCTGACAGCAAGGGAGAGAGTGAGGAGGGCAGCAGTGGGAGGAACCAAGTGGAAAAACGATCCATCTCTTGCCATTCAGAAATCAGAATATTTTCTAAGGACTCCAACTGGGGAGGAAAACAAGAGCAGCTCCTCCCTATGGGAAGAATGGGACACTCCTGGAGATGGCTTCAACCATTCCATATTTTAAAACCAGCACCTTGGACGTGATCTAGAGTGGAGAATCCTGCCAGGTGGGGAGAATTCTCCTGCATTATTACAACACACCACACCTGCCACGGCCTTCCTTTGATTTGCCTATTGTATGGTCAACATTCAAAACCCAACCTGACATTCAAAAAATGTGATTAAAATTTTGACATTTGAAAAAAAGTAGGGAAAAGTTGGCTAATTTCCCCCCCCCCCCCACACACACACACCATTTTTTGAGCTGCTATGCAATGGATTGAAGTGTTTTTGTTTTTCAAAATTCAAAAGCCAAGAAGCAAAATTTAAAAAAAAAACATCCTTGTGAAATGTTTCCCCCTCTTTCTTGACTAGCAGTAATCATCACTGCATTTGTTCTGTTTAATGTTTACTTGAAATGGACCCAAGTCACAGACTTTGGAGCCAGTTCAAAATTTTCCCAAAGTTCAAGGGGTTTGGTCCTGCCAGTTATGGAAATTGCCCCCAGTTACCAATTTCCAGTCTAGATCCTAACTTTCCCAAAGTTTGGTGTTTTTCAGATATAGGGTTTTTTTCTAGCCCATTTCCCATATTCACCAGTTCGTGTCACCCATCTAAGTAGATCTTGCTACCAAGGAAGTAGGTTACATTGCCAATGTTTTCAGAAGTAGCAGGAGCGGTTAAAACTGGCCCAGAACCTTTGTTGGCTTCCTTGTATGTTTTTGTTTTTCCTGCTTCTTTTTTTCACTCAGCATTTCCATCCTGGGAAACTCCACTGCTGAAAGGGCTAAGTAAAGGGATTCAGTGCCTTTTTCCTCAGACACTGATCTCAATCCACTTCAGGTCAGGAGTGAACAAATGTTATAATCAGCTGATGGCTCTTTTAGTGGTCTGAGTGAAATTCATTAGTCGGTCTCACTCCAGCTCCTACCACAAAAAAGCCTCCTCGTTGGCAGTCACAGCACATAAGTCAAGGCCTGAAGAGGGCATGGAAAATAAGCAGTTCTCTGGAGCCACGTCTGCACTCGAGTATTTGGTGAATATTTTCTACTGTTGCTATCACCGGGGGAGCTCCAGTGCTCGTACAAGGTAACAGCACAGTAAGACAAACAGCAGTGGCTGTGGGAGTTATCTCTGCATTGGCATTCCCAGCATTGCTACCACTGGCGAGCTGCACCGCTATTAGCAACGGTAGGAAAGTTTTGCAGCAAAATTGTAGTGTAGACACAGCCCTTAGGTCAGAGGGGAGGCTCATTGGCAAAGGGAATTGTGGGGGAAGCTTGCATTGTCATGGCTCATGCTGCGCTGTGCCGTGGCATGGAGAGAGGAGTGCAGATTCCTGAGCTGTCAGCCTTGCAGCCTTCACTCACATTAAATTGGCGTTTGACAAACAGAAGAAACAAAACTTCCTCATGTTTCCTTCAAAGGGGAAGAGACCCCCCCCCCTTGCCAAATTTAAACGTTACTTTTTCTGGCAGTTGCAAACATCTTCTATTAAATATAGAACCCAGAGCAGACTTTCAGATGGAAATTACAGCACGGGAACAACAGATGGCATTGTTTGCTGGGATGGAAAGGCTGCATCTGCTCTCTATAAGAAATGCTAATGAGAGCTTAATTAGGCATTCAGAAGGAACAGTTCCCCAGTCCCGGCGACAATGGCCGTGTGTACATGATCCTGACAAACATCAGGAAGGATGTAGAAAGTCATCAAAGATCCTAGTTGGGATCAGTCCAAATTAAGTGGATAATGTGAGAACGCAACATTCAGAATGTCCTTGCTTTGAAATCCTTGCAATCACCCTACAACACAAATTCAATTTGCTGAGGGCCAGGTTCCTTCATTTTGTTTTCAAGGGGCCGGTGACTGAGTTGCTCCATTCAAAGAAAAGGATTCTAGTGTTAAAACTAAAGCAGATCACCATCACCTTCTCTCTGTCTCTGTGATGTGTGGTGAGACTGGAAGGAGGGCTGAGATCTTTATAGGAAGCCATGGAGATAGGGGGTTGAACAGAAAACAGAGGAATGTGTTTCATTTCTGGAAAAAGAGCCAGTAGCAATAGTGAAGATGACATTATGGAGCAAGGGGGCAAAAAGAAAGAAGATTTTGGAGTAGGTTCCCTGGCTCATCCTGATCAGACAGTGTTTAGCCACACAAATGGTTCCCCAAGACAAGCACAGAATGAAGTAAAGTAAAGAAGGCTCTTATTCCCTCTCATAGAAAGGCTTTGCTTTGATAACATACCCTGGAGATGGAGGTGATAAGACAGAGCATGATGTCCTTCTTACACATTTCAGTGCTATTTTTGGAGCAGCCAGCTCTACAATGACAAAAATCATCTATGGAAACATGTCCAACGTTTGACCAAGAGCTGGGCCCGAGCTGCAAAGTTCAGCTACACATCTGAATAGCTACAAAGCTAAGCAGGTTCCCATTTGGGGTTCAGATTCATGCTCGTCTCCAGATATAACATTCTCCTCCTCTTCTAGCTGGATTCGCCACCGCCAGTCATAGCAGCATCTGCTAGGTGCTGATTATCGATGCATTTTCTAATAGGCCTGGTAAGACACTGAGAGCACAGCTGCATTTACTAATTAGAAACAAAGCCCTGTACATTTGAATGGTGTCCAGAAATGAGGCCTCATTTTGACACTTGTACTCTCTGAGAAGACCAGAAAAGTCCTGAGAAATAAGAAAGGAGAACAGGGGCAACTGACTCAGAATGATGAGGTAAGACCTCCCTTGGAATCACACAGGCAACTCCCTGAAACTTCAGAAGCTGAAGGGGTGGGAAGGGCTGTAGTCTATAGCGTTCTCATGTGCAGTACAGTCTACCCTCATTGTGATGTTAAACCATGGTCTGCAACAAATAAACAATCCAAAGCATTTTGAGGAGAATATGATAGAGGAAAACCCTGATGTCTTGGCAAATATCCTGGTTCTAGTGTCTGCGTGGGAAGTGATGGCAGAAAAACTAGGAAAATCTGCCATCTAGCCAGGTATTTATTTCTCATTGGGTTGACTGGTCACTGCATAGCTGCTATGTATTGCTCTGTAAGGTGCTTAGAGGGTGGCCTTGTGCTGTGAGCATGGAAGGCGCTTTAGAAAACCAGATTCAATATGCCACCAAATATCATTACTTATACTATGTCCCTCTGGAAAGAACTTTGTTTGTATACGTTCTCTGACTCTCTTGTGACCCATTGGCAGCTGATTTGGTGCCACCCTGCCTGGAAGGAGGGATCCATTGGGGATCATGTCATCAGTGGAATCCCTGAGCATGCAGTCTGCTTGGTGTCATCAGATCTGCCTTTTCCCCATGCACTGTATTTCCATGGCAGGGGCAGCAGGTCTCCATATTCAGCGTGAGTGGGCAGGGGGAACAGAAGCCAGGAAATGTAGTCTGCAGCTGTACAGCAGAGGCATTGCTCATCTCCAAGGGATTAGATGAAGCTTAGTGGGTGTCACTCTTTGCTAGAGGTCTCTGTGGACTGGTCCCTGCAGTTCCTGGTGAACAGAATGCTTTGAATGCGGCAACTGTCTCGTTCACCCACAGTAACTTTCTGTGGTTTGGCTTTCTGCGCACAGAGGGGCCATATTGCCTGCCATTTAGTGAATTATTGGACACGCAAAGGTGACAAGAGGTCCAGCACTGCCGCTAACCTGGGTCTTAGAGCCTATCTGCATCACTGCCACTGGGGGTGACACAGGACACACCGGCTGGGAGTGGGACTAGATGACTTAGAGGAGGGGTAATGGGACATACAGTTTTTCATATCTATGGCAACAGCTAAGATCTAGCCAAGACCCTAAATTGTTACCATCTGCTGAGCGTTTGGTGGCCTCTGAACAGATAGTCAGTCCATAAGTCAGTCCAGTTCCAGTGGTGCTATAAAAACAGCCACCCTAATTAGCACCAACGGGCACCCTTGTTCGTTTCAGCCAAGAGGCAAAGGATTGAATGAGCCAACTCCTCTCTTGCCCTATAGGTAGCCTCTCTGAGTTATGGTTATCGTACGTAGGCAGTTTGGGTGGAAAGTCTGCACTTCTGAGGCCCGTGCGGTCACTGCTCCGTGGCTCGAGATGGAGCTTCGCTCTCCAGGGTTGTTAAGCCAACACTTTTCACTATGGAGCGATTGCGAACACCTCTCAAGAGGCTGGGAATGGGATCCTGCCTGGGCTGCTGTCCCACTGTCATTTGTTACCAATGCACTGGTGTGTTAGGAAGTTATGGCAGCCTGACTGAAGGTGAGAAGTCAGCATGCCACGAGCTCCTTCCAGTTTAGGCCATCCTGCTGCTCCAACAATGAAGACAGGTTGTTTGTGAGCGCAGATCCGGTGTAACCCAGTTACGCAGTCCATTCCATCTGGATCACAGCAGGCAGCCTTCAGCCCTAGGCTTGGACAACGGCAAAGGTGCTCAGGTCTCAAGGTCACCTACGAGGCCTGGTTCTAGCTCACCTGCTCACCCTAGAAGATGGGGACTCAAAGCAGGGAGGCATTTAAAGAGCCAGGCTTATTCTGGCCAGAGCTCCACCCTGACTCCTAGACCATGTGCAGCTGCTGTTTGGATCCCCAAAAGTGTTTTTTCCCTCTGTCATAGGCATTTTCCTTCCCCTCCACTAACAGGAGCAGAGGGGAGAGGAAGCCAGCCGGGTGCCTGAAAGGGGAGGGCAATGACTCTTTGGAAGCCATCACGAACTGTGCAGAGGGAGAAGGTAGAGCAAAGGGGAACGGTCTCAATCTATGACAGACTGCCATCCTAACCCCCAGGACACCTGCTTCAGAATAAGTGCTGCCCTACTCCTGCTCCTTCTCTCCATTCACCAGGGCCGTGGGGCCCTCTAGTGGCAAACTTGATTCACTCATGATTTCAAGCCAAACAGACTTGGTTTCAGGGATGCTGGCAGGTAAAACTTGGACACAAATTTAGGCTTTGTAAAAAAATATAAACCTCAGGGCCAATACAATTGGGCCAATAACCTCAGAGGATATAGTTGAAAACTCAACCATCCAACCCCCTCCAGCATTTGCAGCCAAACATTGCAACCTCATTCTAGTGCATGAGAATCTGAGCAAGAAACCAAACAGGAACTCAGCACGAAACTGATTAGTCGGCTTTTGTTGTCTCAGCCAAGAAAGTGTCAGAAGTAAAGGAACAAACTGTATAAAAAGTGAAACATACATTAGATTTGTGAATGGAAAAAACAGAGCAGTTACTCTTTTAGATTGAAGACATGAGTCTGCTTTATTGCTACAGCATTTAGTTCAGGGTTTCTCAATCAGGAGTCGCCGCTTGTTTAGGGAAAGCCCCTGGTGGGCTGGGCCGGTTTGTTTACCTGCCACGTCCGCAGGTCCGGCCAATCGTGGCTCCCACTGGCTACGGATTGCTGCTCCAGGCCAATGGGAGCTGCTGGAAGTGGCGGCCAGTAACTCCCTCGGCCCATGCCGCTTCCAGCAGCTCCTATGGGCCCGGAGCAGCGATCCGCGGCCAGTGAGAGCCACGATCGGCCGGACCTGAGGATGGGGCAGGTAAACAAACCGGCCCGGCCCGCCAGGGGCTTGCCCTACACAAGCGGTGACACCTGTTTGAGAAACCCTGATTTAGTTAAAGAACACGGGTCAGTCAAGCTCTCAAAGCCGCATTCTAGTGGGCTTATGTGAAATACAGGTAATTGGGGTCTAGTAGGGTGGCTTGGCCAACCCAATGCAGGTCATTGGCGAGAGCTGGTGCACCCGGGGCTCTGAGTGCTAAGAAGACAATGCTTTCTGTCTGGAGCTGGTGGAAATGGCCTGACTTTTGACAAAATTTCTAATTTTGAAAAAAAGAACAGAAAAAAAATTGCAACATTTACACACACACACACTTTTTTTTTGTCCATCCAGCTTTATTTCTGTCTCCAGAGTCTTTCAGCCAGTACAAGGACATAGCCTCACGCAGCCAGAGACCATACAAAGCATAGAGGGAAAGGAAGCTCACAGAAATTTGAACAGACACATGTCAGGGAAAGTCTAGTTCCTGGATTGGTTCTAACTTTCAGAGGAAGTAACATCTTCCATCTCCTCGTGGTATAGGTCACTTTCCCCTCGCTAATGAGACCATTGGGTCCAGCTGAACTTAGCCCCATTCTCTTCAGGCCTGGTGGCCTAGCAGTGAAGATGGACACCTCCTTGAATGCTTCTGCTGAGAGCTTGGGCTTTAACCCTATCCCTGCTAAACACTATGCAAGATGTGGATAAACTCTGAACATCATTGTTGATTAAACTGACCTGGGACGTGTTTATTGCAAATATAAACTGGCCTGCCAGCCCTGCATCAATCCTGACTGGCTGCATCAATGTATATTTCTTGCCCGTGTCCAAATCAGTGATGATCAATAATAGTAATAATGACTTCATAAAACTGAAGTTATAGAGATTGTTATTTCTGCTATGGAACTGAGCCCCTGGCGTTTGCTCCTTTGGCTAATATCTGTGGTTACTGCATCTCATAGGAGGATTTCAAAGCACTTTCAAAGTGCCTTGCTATGAGAGAATTGATAAATTTACCCTCACAAGGGCCCTGAGAAGCAGAGATTATTACAGCTGGTCAGGAAATGATTCCCCCCCCCATGGAAAATTTTGACACTGCTGAATTTGTTTTAATTTTTTGGAATGTTTTGGGTGGGATTTTGTTGAAAAATGCAAATTTTCCAGTTTTTGGCAAGCAATTTTAAACAAAAATATTTGGTTTGATTTCCTGTCACTGAAAACCAACATATTTTGGATGTGGGTTTTTCAGTGTCCTGCACCCCTCCCCCCACCCCATGAAGATTTTTGACAATAACTCATTTCCATCAGGAAAATGGTTTTGATGGAAAAGTTTTGGCCAGCTCTAGTTATTATTTCCTTTTTACAGATGCAGGGCTCATGTTTGGAGAGGGAAGGCACTGGAGCCCAGATCCTCTAAGGTACTTAGGTGTTTAAGAGTTACGCCCCTAAATACCTTTGAGAATCTGGCCCTCAGATACTATGGTGATGGGTGTGAACTAGAATAGAATAGAATCCCTGAGGTCACATAGGAAGTCCCGCACAGAGCCTAGACTGAGGCCACATCTACACTTATAAGCTTACAGCAGCATAGCTGTACCTATACAGCTGTGCTGCTGTAAAAGCACCTGAGTAGCTGTGTTATGCTGACGCGAGAGAGCTCTTCCATTGACATCATAAAACCAGCTCCATGAGTGGCGGAAGCTGTGTTGGAGGGAGAGCATCTCTCTCTGACACAGCGCAGGGCGCACGAGCGATAATGCCAGCAAAACTTATGTCGCTCGGGGGGTGGGTTTTTTTCACACCCCTGAGCACCAAAAGTTTTGCCGACATAAGAGCTAGTGTAGACATGGCCTAAAACTCAGATCTTGACTCCCATTGAGACCCCCACTTCCTGCACAGTAAGCTACGCTAGTTCCAACACATCCCGAACACAAGAGAAAATCATATTTTTAAAAGCACTGAAGAGTGGAGGCAAAACAGTGGTTGGTATCACTTCCAGTTCCTGGCTTCTCACATCTTGTTCTTACAAGACCTAAGAAAGAGACTGGAAAGTCTGTTTCCAGGGGGATGTGAACCAAAGAGATTTCCCTTTACAAGGCGGAGAAAGACAATGCCGCTCTTTGTCTTTCTTATATTTTCTTTTTGAAGGTGTCAACTAAGGTGGTTGTGAAATGCATGGCCTTTGGAGCAAGTCCCAGCAAGGCCTTCCCTCGTGGGAGTATGGTAGAGCTGCTGCTTTCACTTCCTGCCTTCTACGAGTAGCACAGTTCCCCGCTTAAACATTTTGCCCTGGGTTATAACAGTTTTTTGACCCTCTTCTTCCTGGCCCAGCCCCCTGATGAGACATAAAGGAAAAATACAGCAAAACTCCCACTCATCCCTCCCCTCACTAGACATTAACTGCTGGGGATAAGTTTTTAAGTCAGTAACCGGTCATGGTTACTGACCTTAGTGCAGCCTGGTGATATCTGCAAACCTAGCACACACAGGGCTGCTCAGAGCCAGTTATCATGGTGTGTCTGACTTAAGACAAGGTTGGCATAGCACCTGCTTTCCACTTTGCAGAGCTGCAACTTACCATTCCCCTTTTGCATCATCATGCTTTAAATGGCCTTCCTGCATGTCTGACTTGAATACCTTTAAGGCCCCTAGGATTGGACGGTCAGTCACCCTATACATCACTGAAAAGAGAATTTCCCCATCCAGGCAATACATTCTCAGATGTGACCTCAAAGCTTCATGCCATGAGGGATTAATGATCTCTGTGCTTTTGCTCTGAGATCCCTTGAGCTCCCACTTCAGGAGGGTTTGTGGGAGGGTGGTGTACGGAGCTTAACACCTATTTAGTCTTAAACCTGTCTATGGCACTCCTAGGTTATGATGATGGGCATTGAAGTAGGGACCCACCCCATAGCCCTTTGTCCTGCAAGGGGTCTCATTGACTTCTAAGGGAGTTTGGGTTGGGATGCTCTGCCCCACCCCCCAGTTAAACCAATAGAAGAGGACTTGGGTTCAGGGTGGAAATTGGAAGGCTCCCCTCTGGAGTCCTCCCTGATCAGTCTGCCAGGGGAATGGGGTTTTCTCTTTGTGGAATGGTGTACAGGGCCATCCCCAAAGCCTTGCTGATCACCGGAGACGTGGATAAGGGCAGGGACTGCCCATAAACTCCTCTGTTTGTGCAATGCCTGGCACAATGGAGCCCTGCTCTCGCTTGATCCTTCTCCACTGCCATAATAGACATGACCCGTCATGAGGCCAAGCCTGACAAGGATGAAATGCTATAGCTCAGAGAAAGCACTGTGCCACTAGGCCCTCCCCCCTCACAGCACCCGTTCCAATGGAATTGCTCTACCAGGGACTACCCGGGGCTGCAGTTGCCATGGGGAAACCCCCTTAAAAAGGAAACCCCTATCATGGAGTGGGCTCTGGAGTTACCTTTCTCAGGTAAGCTTTGCAAGGCTGGAGGGAGGATGACGGGCGTTCACCCAGCCCCACCTAGTGCAGGCCATCACTCCCTGTCTCCACCCTCTGCACAGATCCCAGTGCCATGAAGACCCCACCATGAGCTCACAGACAGTGGGGACGGCGCTACAGAGGAAGCTTCCATCCCCCACTTCCATGAAAGAGGGATGAGATCCAGATGCAGACAGCACCCTCACTATGTGCACTGTGGGAGTGGGGAGGGCATGGCATGGCCTTGATTTGGCCCTTATACGGTGCCATATTTACTGTATTATATGTTGACTCATAAAATATTTCCATTACTTGTGTCAAGTAATTTTCAGGAATATAAGTGGCCAGTAGTTCCTGGGGATCACAGGGCGGTGACATGCTATTGTTATAGGGCTGAAGCCTCTATCTTACCAATGTGTGTGATCTCAGTGATTTATTCTTACTTACTCTGTAATCAGTGTGAGGGTATTTGTGTCTGTTCCCCTCTATTGGGCCCTTTTCAGGGAGAGAGAGAGAGGACACAGTGTTAGGATCTCCAGGTGCCATGGGGGAGGGAATGTTGTATAGTGGACAGGGAAAGGAATAAAGGCCCAGATTCTCAAAGGTATTTAGGCACCGAATTCCTATTGAAATAAATGGCGGTGCCTAAATAGCTTTGAGAATCTGGGCCTAAGAGCCAGGGCACTGTTTGCATTGAAATCCTGTTCTCACGGTTTGGATTGGATTGTTTGCCCGATGGCCCCAGACAAACACTGAGGGCAGATTTATCCCCGCTCTGGAGCAGGCGCGGTGCAGGGACAGAGGGAAGGTCACTTGTGCCTCCCATATTCAGGGGCTTGAGGGGCCTGGTAGGGCCCTAAATCACACCCCTGCTTCACTGCCCCCTATGAGACTTTGCAAGGGTGTAAAACAGCTGCGGCACAAATCTGACCAGGCCACACTTCCTCTTACCCCCCAACTTCTCCCCTTCTTTCACCTGGCCCACACTCTGCCCCCAGCCCATCCCAGATACCCCCTGCATTGAGATTGTTCCCCAAGTGGGGGTTATGGCAGGCCTACATCCCCTTTGCAAAGAGGGGCCTTAGGGCTATGATGAATTGGACCCAGGATGTTCATTATTAATTGTTTCAATCATAATCAATCAGAGGTGTGTATCTATCTATCTATCTATCTATCTATCTATCTATCTATCTATCTATCTATCTATCATCGTCATTCCCAGTCTTAACACTTTTCTTTGGGGATATCCAGGCTCAGTACACTGAACAGTTATCACATTACACCTTTTTCTCAAAGCTCTAATTTATCTCCATGGCTTATGATTAATTAGGAGGCACATCCCCCTCCCTATCTCGCTGTCCACACAGCACAGCAGCCGAGGGCAGGAAGATAATGAGCCCTCAGTAGTCTTGATTTACATGTTTACACATTAGCTCTTTGCAGGCACACTGGGTCCTTTATTATGCCACTGTTATTAAACACAAAAGGAGGTGTTAGAAGTAACAGAGCCATTAGCGATGCTGATACTGACAGGGCTGCCTCATCTCAGAGCTAAGAGATGTTCTGGTCACAGCCAGTATTTGTGGGTAGGGAATAGGAGGAGTTTGGGGGAAAGGGTCCCACAGTTACATTAGCAGAGTTTGGGGAAAGAGAACAGGAGTACTTGTGGCACCTTAGAGACTAACAAATTTGTTAGTCTCTAAGGTGCCACAAGTACTCCTGTTCTTTTTGCGGATACAGACTAACACGGCTGCTACTCTGAAACCTGTATGTCTCCAGTTTCGCTGTCCAGCGTTTTGTGATGGGAGAAGCAAATATTTCCTGCAGCTCTATCCCATGGTAGGCAGCCCTTACTGCTGAGATGCATTCTCCCTGGTGGTATATGCTGTTGAGGTTATACACAGTGTGAATGGGTTTCCAAAACTCCTGCTGACTTCAACTGAGTTGTGAGTGATCAGCACTTCTGAAAAAAATTCAGCACAGGTAAAAATGGAGGCTACTCCATTGAGTTCATGGAATGCCACAACGATGGCTTTTTGATCCAGTGACTTGTTACAACTAGGATGTTGCCATCTTTTCATTTTTTAATCTTACTTTAAAATGATTTATTTAGCTTCCTGGGATTTTGTTGTTTTCATTCAAATTGACATCATGTGCGGCTGGTAAAAATAAATAAATAAATACATTTTTTTTAAAAGGAGAAATTTCACAGTTTTAGTTGGAAATTTGACTCCTTTCTTAAAATTTGAAAATTCAACATTTCAAAATGGAATACAGTTTGATCTGCAGAAAAAAAGGGGGGAATATTTGTGATAACATTGTTGGAACGCTTCCTGGTTTTATTTTTCAAAATTTCAAAACACAAAAAGTTTCAACCAGCAATAATATCATGTGTTCGATACATTGGCGATGGAGCCTGTTTCATATCATCGGTCGGAACAAAAATTGTGGGACATATGTGATTCATACAAATTGTGGAACTCACTCAGACAAATTAGTACTATATTTTAATATGAAACAGTGTTAGCACTTTGCACATACCTAGCACCAGACCTCTGTGGGTCCCTAATTGTTTACAAATGTTAATCATTTATGCCTTATGATGAACTAGCAAGGTTAGCCAGTGTTGTTATCCCTATTTTACAGGCTGTAATCTTGCGAGATCAGCTCAATAGGTTTTTGGCATCATCGACTTAGAACCCGGACTGTAACCGTGAGTCCACCTCAAACCCTAGCACTGAACCAGACTTGAAATGGGGGCTATTGGAGGGATCTATACGTCCAGGGCTGGGCAGGGATGTAGACAAATCAATGAGTCAGAAAGACAATTTTGAAAGAGCTCCGTGCTTCTCTCTCTCTCACCAATAGAAGTCAGTCCAATAAAAGATATTACCTCACCCACCTTGCCTCTCTAATTTTGGGGATTTTTTTTCAGATGGACTAAAAGGGAGTGAGGGGAATATCCAAAAAACCAGAAGGAAGAGGTTGCCATCATTAAGGTGGGAGATGATTGAATCACATACTGAAATACTGGGCGTGATCCTAACCTCCACCTCCACCAGGTTTAGGTTGGAACTCAACTGACTCCCATAACATTATTCCTGATTTGCAGAGGTGTAAACAAAACCAAAATCAGCTTTATCACATAATGTGTGCCATGCAGTTTATGTATCCGGTCTGGGCCAAATTCTGTCCTTTGATGCATGCCTGTGACTCCTTTGAAGTTGGTAGGAGCCCCACACTCACTGTTGAAGGCAGAATTAGGCTGTGTGCTGCACAAGAAAAATATAAGCTTCTTACAGTCTGGGTTCTGCAACATTTATTGCCAGAAAAAAATCAGGTTGAGAGTGAGCATTCCCATAGGAACACAAGATATACTGTCTGTGCCCTCTAGGTGTCACTGCTGACCTACATTTGGGGGAGCCAGAATCTAACCGTTCCTATGGCAACGAGTTTATTGATGAAGGCAGAGGCTTTATTTTTATTTTCTCCCTTCTTTCATGAGTCAGTGAGGGTCTGCTCCCTGCAACCAGATCCGTTGAGATACAGCGGTCAAAGAGAGAGAGTGAGCGAATCACCCAGACACGATCACACTGTGTGCTAGGAAATAAGAAACCTCAAACACCAGAAATTGCAGCTTCTCGCACAGTGACAAGCACCACGATTACATGATAAGTGATACTCCGACTGCTAAGTAGTCAGAGTACTCTAACTAGTGTGTTTCCAGGAGGCAATGGGATGCAAATCCCACTGGTGTTCTATGTGGAAATCAGGTGCTGTATGGAGTGAAAAGGAGAAGGAGGAGGGCACCATGATTATTTTGGTATCTGGTGTGATAATCAAAGATATTCTGAGCCTAATTCTCCCAGAGACAAGGGTGGACTGGAGATCAGGATTGAATCAGTCCGAATGGAGAACAGGCTCTTAAAGCAAACAGAGATAGAAGCCTGGATTCTGATCGCATAATTGCTATAAACTGGGAAATATTAGGAGATCATTAGGGACATTCAAGGGATGCTGAATTATACACACAACCTCCTTCACCCATTCTCAGATGTATTTGCTGCACTGTTGATCAGACAGTAACTATCTCAGATTCCTCAGGCCTCTGTTTCTTTTTATTAGCTACAGTGTACTTTATGCTTAATTAAAAGCAGAGGCGTCTATTCCCCTCACAATGCATGCACATAACTCCCTTGTTCCAAGCTCATCAGAGATTGGAGGAGCCCTATTGCTGTCTCAATGCTGACTTTTATTTCTTTTTAATTGCCAGTAGGAAATTTTGCCAGCACTGCACTTGGGGTTAAATTAATTAGAAGCTGCTGGAGAGGTAGCGTGCTCAGTCCTAAAGTAAGGAGTGCTGGGGGAGAGGGAGGCCCTCCTGGCAGTACAGACTAAGAGACTGTTCTCACGAGTAAGGGTGTGCCGGATCAGGCCCATGGGTAGATATCTATAGGCATTTTGCTTTTCAACTTTAACTAAGGCATTTGCCACCAAGAGGATGCTGTAATATTAATAAATTATACACATCCACACCATATATACAGAGGTGATACTCACATGATATCTTGTGGAGCCATGTGATAAACTGCAGAGAAACGTGATAACATTTCATTAATCATCTACCTTTGACAAATGTCACCTGCACTCTGCCCACTGATCTACCTCCTCCAGATTTATTGTAACATTCCACCCACCTGCGCAGCTTGGACAGGCCCCAGTTCTTTTATCAATCAACCTGCCAAGAAGATGTTTCCTCCTTCTCCCCTCCAAATGGGGAATGCACTCCACCTCCAGGTAGCTTTGCCCGAGCCCCAGGAGGGGCGAGATTTAGCCCTGCACCAGTACCAGACTGTACATAAACAGGTCATGACTTTAAAGTCTGTTGTCTCCCATCCCTGCTGGGCTTGAAACTGGAGCTCCCCCGCCCCCTCGCCACCCACTCTCCCTACATTATTATGTATAGGAAAGCTATTTTAGGTCATTTTTAGATGTTTTCAAAATGTGCTGTATTTTCCCCCTCTCTCTGAGTCCAGCAGAGTGGAACTCATGGTAACTAAGGCACCTGGTTTTGCAGGCAGGGGGATAAAAAATAATCCCAATACAATTAAAAAAAAAAAAAAAAAAAACTCTCTCTAAAGTAGCTTTTCTGGAACAGGTCTGGCATCTACAGATTCCATGACAGGCTGGGTTGAGATACAGGCTTTGATGGCTCATTTGGGATGAGCTGCATAACCCACTAGTACCTTTGTCACTCGAGCAACAATGAAATCATCCAAAATTCATCCTGATGAAATCTGCCTACCATACCATTATGCACAGTATTCATATATGGAGATTTTCAAAGGAGATTAGGGGTTTAGACCATTACTTTGAATAGATAATATGTGTCTAAATCCTGTAGCCTGTTTTGAAAATCTCAACATGTGGGTGTGTACCTAACTGAGATCAGGGCCCCATTATGCTAGGCCATGTACATATACATAGAGACAGTCCTGCTCTGAAGAGTTCACCATCTAAGCAGATCTAACAGACAAAGGGTGGGAGAAAGGGATATTATTGTACATATTTTATAGCTGGTACAGTATATGTCTGATTTCAATGGGGCTACACAAGGGTTTTCAGGAATACGCTCCATTTATCTGATGGCTTGGGGGCAGGGCTGGCTCTGGCTTTTTTGCCACCCTAGGCAAAAAAGCCACCTCCCGCTTCCCCCCAGTGCGGCAGGGGAGGGCGCCGAGCCAGGCCGCGGGCCCGCAATCCCTGACCGGCCGGAGTGCTGCGGGGAGGGCGGCGAACCCGGCTGGGGCTCTCCACTCTCCCCGGTGGCCAGAGCGCCGGGGGGAGGGCCGTGAGCCTGTCCCGGGCCCCACTCTCCCCGACCGGCCAGAGCGCTGGGGGAGAGCAGCGAGCCCGCTGCGGCTCCACTCTCCCCGGCGGCCGGAGCACCGCGGGGAGGGCGGTGAGCCCAGTCGTGGCCCCGCTCTCGGGCTGGAGCGCCCCGCTGCGCCACCCCCCTCCAGGCGCTGCCCCAAGCACATGCTTGGTGGGCTGGTGCCTGGAGCCGGCCCTGCTTGGGGGGGGCAGTAAATTTCAGAAGAACAGCTGACCTCCTAAGATTTCCACCATGTTGGCCAAAGTCTTGCCAGAACAGGTTGAATGCAGTGAAATTCCAAACCCCAGGGATGTCCTGGGCTCAGCCCAAAACTCAAAGCCCAAATCCTTACCTAAACTTAATCCAAATCTATCATTCAGATGAGCCTTGTCCTGATTAGATACCAACAGAGGGAGATATCTGACTGACTGATATAGTTAACATTGTGATTATCAGGAGATAAACACATCTTATAGTCAGACTGTCTATCTATCTTTTATCTCTCCCTGTTCAATCTGGACACTGCTCAGCCATGTCACCTGCTTATCAATCAAGGAAGAGAAGATTCATGGACTGATAAACTCGGCAAGTGCCTCCTGAGTTCTAACTGGCAGAGGTGATCCACAATCATTGTATTAATAACTCCACAAGGTGTCCACTGATGTTATCACATCATGTCTGCTCCCTTCATTAATCTCCCCGCACCCGCCACCACTGAAATTTTCCACTGTGACAAGCCTAGCGTCGAGATTTTCATTGACATGAAAAAATGCCTGCCTTGTTAATAGTGTAAACGGACTAGGAGCTTTGCCTTCAGACTTAATTCAAGAGCGCTGTAGGCATGAGTGGGTTACAAAAGCTCTTTCTCAAGATAAAAGACAGCTCCCTGCCAGAAGCAACTCAAACATCTTTATGACATCCCAGCACAAAAAAACAATTGAAAAGGATCGTCATAAAGGGAACCGTGTCAGTTGTGAACTTTACTGAATTGAGCCTAATGCAAAATTCATGCTGAGGTGTCACCAACGAAAGGCAGTTTATTAATTCAACTTATCTGGAGCTGGGAGGCAGTAGTCATGGTACATTACCAGCATATGAATATTCTTCGGGCTCATTTGGGTTTCCACGCATGCTCCCTCTGCTAGGTTATACAAAGGGGTTCAGAGGGGTCTTTTGACCAATAGAGCAGCATTCTCTCCTTTTCTCCTCCATGCACCTCTTCATATTTGTCACATGCCAAGTGCAGAAGGCCTAAGTAAAGCATGATATCTCTGCTGTCTGACTGATCAGAAGACAACACCAAGATACCTGTGTGTCATCCTTTTTTATTCCAGTCAGGCATTAGGAAGCATTCTACTCCTCCATTATATTTTGTACATTCTCAGGCCAACTTTCCTTATTGTGGAAGGACACAGGGAATTTAAAAGTCTCCCTTTTTTATGAAATCTCACCTTTACCTAGTGACTTTGTCCCTTGAGAGTTCCCAAACTGCCGTCCAGACTGTAAGAATAGAGGAATCATTGAAATGAACCCCTGTGCCTACAGAAACCACCAATGCACCTACAGAAAGCCCATCCGGTTCTTCATAGGGAGAGCTGTGAGTGCAGCAAGTTTTCCCCGGAGACAATCGCACATCTCCTGAAGAAGCTGCCTGTGTGGGAATGAGGTCTTTCTAAAGAAGAAGAAATCGGAATGACTTGAATTATAAGTGGTGCAGGAACATAATCTGTCCCCATTGTCTCTCTGCACAGCAGGACAGAAATTGGATGAGACTATAATAATATATGGAGATATACCTATCTCATAGAGTTGGAAGGGCCCTGAAAGGTCATTGAGTCCAGACCGCTGCCTTCACTAGCAGGACCAAGTACTGATTTTGCCCCAGATTCCTAAGTAGTCCCCTCAAAGACTGAACTCATAACATTGGGTTTAGCAGCCCAATGATCAAACCACTGAGCTATCCCTCTGCCTCACTTATAGATATGTAAGCGGATCATAGCAACCCTGACAATCTACATCCATGACCTAAGGACATGTCAAATTCAATGGGTTGGATCCTGACCCTTTGAAGTCAATGGAAGTTTTGCTATTGACTTCAATGGGGCCGGATTTCACCCAATGTGTATGGAAGGCGGGAAGGACCTGTCGGTCAATATTATGTAGTAGATCACAGGTCAAATTCAGCCCTGATGTAAACAGGCTCCACTCTGTTGAAGATGATGGATTTTTGCCTAGCTTAAGGTAAGGTTGAATTTGTCCATAAGTGAATGAAAATGGGAGAGGAGACAAAGAGCCTACAGAAAGATGACAGGGGAGGTGCTCAAGATGATTGTGTGATTGGGAAGTTGGATACAGCAAGATGGCAGCTGTAACATTCAGATATAGAGAGTGAATCAACTTACTAAGGCCTTTTGAAAAGGAAGCAATATTTCAGTTCTTCAAGACCAAAGCGGAGAGGATCCTCCCAGAAAACCTGAGTCCTATGGCGATAACATCCTGGTGCAGATCTTTTTAGTAGAAGACTTGAACACACATTTTAAAAACCCTTTAATGTTGAAAATTTTTGTCATATTGATGTATGTTATCCAGAGTGGCTTTTATCAGGGGTGCATTTGGCTTGGAACTGAAGGGTAATTGCAGCTAAACAGTCTATAAAAAGAGACACACAAATGCTGTAGTGATTTAGCTGGCCAAAAACTGTCTTCACTTACATCCATGTAAACCCATTGGCTTTAATGAAGTTGCATGAATATCATTGATAGCAAAATTTGGTCTGGAGTATTAAGGAGAATAGAAGGGAATGTATCGCATGATTATGGAAAGGGTCTGGGAGTCAAGATTGGTGGGTATCCACTTTGCCACTGACTCATTGCATAACTTTGGCTACATCACTTAATCTCTGTGAGTCTCAGTTTACCTATTGGTGCTTACTCATACTTACTAGCTCACAGGGGTATCATAAGAATTAATTAATGCTTGCAAAGATTCTTGGGCATGGTATATATTTAAAGCATTGATAATAACCAGTAGGAACAAGAGAAAATTTGCAAACCAGTCAATGTGGGAAACATAAAATACCACTACATTACTTAATTCAGCTCCACTCAGTGAAAACGCTGAAAGATAGGGGAAATTCTGTCATGTTACAGAAAGCAAAAGAAAAATACCTGGCATGTTAGTTTTTTTTGGCCCCAATCCTGCAAAGACTTACTCATATGCTTAATGTTACGCACTGCGAGAAGTCTCATGGACTTCAACGGGACTCCTCGCAGTGCATAATGTGTAAGGTTTTGCAGGATGGGGAGCATTGATTGTAAATGCTGAGTGGAAGAGACTCTGTCTTTAAATGTGTTTGAACAGCACCTGACACACTGAGGGCCTGATACTGATTGAGGTCTCAAGGGTGCAATGGTAATCAGTCATCATCTTTGTCTCATTGGCACTGACATTAGAATCCAAAGTGAACAAATTAAACTCACATGTTCTGTTCTCTCAGCCAATCCATCAATAGTATGGAATGAGATACAACTGGTCAGATCCCCGGAACAGACCATTTGACAACCCGTGCAGCCCAGGCTGGAATGCTGCAAAGGTGACTTAGTGCCATCCTTCTTGCTCTTTGATCTTTGGGCCGCTGGGCCTCAAAGAGTGTGAGAATCGTGCAACTTCAGGATGCTCTATGTTGTACTGCATCTATGCCCCCAAAGGGCAGTTCTGAAAGCTAGGGATCACTAAAGTGCAAAGGTATACAACATTTTCCTCAGCCACACCCCCTCTGCTGGGTGTGGGATGCTGTGAAGGGCCCTGGAATGAATCGGCCAAGCCAGTTTTCCTCCACTTGAGGATTTCTCTGCACTAAAGGAATTCTCAGCAGTCCGTTTATGTCCACTTTGCACCATCAGAGCAGCACAAAGCCGGCTTAACAGGGCTGAGGAAATGGCCCATAGTTATATTGCTTTCCTTTCTCATGCTGTTGAATAGTTTTAGTTACATTTATGTAGATATCTGTTTTGATCTACCACTAGATGGCAGTAGCTGCTAATGCATCAGTCATCTTGGTATCTGGTTGTTTACTACGGTTGAGTTCAATCACAGATGTGCCCAAACTGATTAGCTGGCATTTAGGTTCATTTGACTAATAGACACCAAGAAGCTCCAAAGGCTGTCTTTGACTTAGAGTTCAAACTTCATCCCTCAGGTATCTCCCCAATTGGATCTTTCTAAGTGGCCAAACTGGGACAGGAGAGACTACAACCCCCCAAAATCTGATAGAACTTCTACCCCTCTGGTTTTCTCTGGTGACAGCTCTCTCCACATGAAAGCATGCTATAGCCAACACATTAAAATCCGCGTGTTAAATTCAACCTGACGGACATGGGAAGTTACTAGAAGCTGCCCCGGCTTACACCATCTATGAATTTGTCCCCTTCTTGCAATTGTGTCCATCATATGAGTTCAGTAGATTGAAGCTGTAGTGGTCATTGCAGCTTGGGAAGTCTCCTTTGACTGAAATGCAACTGTCAAATTGCCAAAGGGAAGGATCTCTTGGCGGTAGAATGGTCTATTGGCTGTAGCATTGGATGGGAAGCCATGCCTTCTAGTTTCCTCCACAGACCATAATTTGGGAACCACAACTCTAGTAAATGAATAGACCACACAGCCCAGAAAAACACAAGCTAGCTCCCTGGCTTTCATTACATTATTCTCTCCGACCCTGTCAAGTGTAAACTCCAGTGGAATCTGAAATGAAACCAGGGCTTGAACCCTGAAGAGGTTTCTCGATCACTAAAAATACAAATAGTTGCCTTCCTTAAAGAAAGATTTGTAAATTGCCTCTAATGCACAGGAAACTGGCTTAGTTCTTTTGGTGTTTTAAGGAACACATCAGAAGCTACTGGGCTCAGAAGACTCACTAAGGGCTGAAAGCAGCAGCCACCTGCAGCAGCAATATCTCCAAACCCTCCAAGTGAACATATGCGACATAACGTTGCTACAGTCTCTCCAGAGGACCATCAAGAAATGACTTGATGAAATGAGATATCCTACACGATTATACTCATAATCTGATATTGCAACATTAGATCTCAAAGTTACATGTGGATGTGCAACTCAGTTGCTATTCGTGCCTGTAGGACTTCTCCTCTCTTTGCTATAAAATACTCACTTCAAAAGGGAAAAGAGATCAGGATGAATTTGGTTTGTGGCGCAGTACTGTGGGGAGTGGATGTCTCAGGAGATCAGTGTTGGAATATGGGACGTAATGGCAGTGCAAAGACTTCATGATCCTTATTCTCCTCTCATGTTAATGTAAATCAGGAGAAACTTCATAGAAACTACCACCCCTAAACTGGTATGAAACTGGAGTCAGAGAAGAGTGAGGCCTCCTTTATCTGTGATCAAGTTGGAAGCATCCAGGATCCTTTGAATTGCTGTTTGGTAGCCTATGTGAAAGAGCTTGGGGCTCCAGTCCAGTTTCTACTTAACAGTTTTCATGCCCCCAAAACACATCATTTGAATTTGCACCATTGACATTTCTCAACTAATAGGGCAAGGACCAAGTGGATACAGAGGCCAAACTCTGTTCTCATCCTAGAACTGATTTCTTTATACTGAGGTCCCTTCAGGACAATTTATATTCTCACTGTCCTGATCTGGGGCAAACAGAAGTCTTTGACCCCATTTGGTATCCAACACCTTTCACCATTAGTCCTTGCTCATGTAAGTTGTCCCATTGAAATCAATAAGACTCCTTGTATCAGAGTTACTCATATGAGTGAGGGTTTGTGTAGTCCAGGGGTCGGCAACTTTCGGCATGCGGCTTGCCAGGGTAAGCACCCTGGTGGGCCAGGCCAGTTTTATTTACCTGCTGACGCGGCAGGTTCGGCCGATCGCGGCCCCCACTGGCAGCGGTTTGCCGTCCCAGGCCAATGGGGGTGGTGAGAAGCTGCGGCCAGCACATCGCTCGCCCGCGCCATTGGACGCCGGGACGGCGAACCGCTGCCAGTGGGGGCCGCGATCGGCCGAACCTGCCGCGTCAACAGGTAAATAAAACTGGCCCGGCCCGCCAGGGTGCTTACCCTGGCGAGCCGCGTGCCGAACGTTGCCGACCCCTGTTGTAGTCTCTCCTTGATAGCACTAGTCTGAGAACTTGTGTAAACAGGGGCACTCAGGAAAATTAATCCAAATGAACTTTTAAAGTGGATTTGTTAAACCTCGTTGAATCCCTATGTGAATGCTATTATTCAGAATTAAAGTAGCCTTAATTCAGTTGAATTTAATTCACTTTGGAAGTGAATAAAGCTAAACTGAATTAAGGCTACTTTAATTCTGATGAGGTTGTTCACTCAGGGGTTTAATGTGATTTAACTAGCCCACTTCATATCACACCATTAGTTAATTTGGATTAACTTTCTTGCATGTCCCCAAATAGAAAAGCCCTGAATGATTAGCCATACTGCATTGTCTTTCCCTCCTCACTCAGTCCGAAAAAGGGTTAGGGTGAGGGGGGAACCTGAACTCTTCCTACAGGAGATATTTAAAGAGCTGGAGAACTTTTCCCACATTTTTCCCCTCTTTCAGATTTTAGCTCAATTCCTGGTTGTGTGCAGTTTCCAAGGCCAACTCAGTTTTGATCGAGTTGTGTTAAGTTTGAAAAGCTGACTGACTCTATCTTAAAATGGATACACTTAAAGGTGGATGAAAGGTCTTTTTTATCGGTGTTGAGTGAAGTAGTTCAAAAGCAGAGACAGCTTCTTTCTGAAGACAAAAGAATCCCTTTCTCACTCTTCTCCTGCCACGAATGGGATCCTTTGTGAGAGTAATGTTGTGCATCAGAGAAGGATCAAATACACTGGAGGTGAAGTAGGAGCATATCAAGGATTTTATCGCCAGCCGTATAATATATGGCATTTAATTTTTATCTGATGCCCATCCGTGCCCGTTCTTACTCCCAAATCTCTCTTGTCAAGAAAGCTTTTTTGGATAGTTTCTTTTCTTTACCTCTTTTGAAATGACCACTGGATGGTTTTGTGGCAGCCTGGCTGGCTACAACCTGACGGAATTACTGGCTCCTTACCAGTCGGCTCAGAGAAAAAGTCTAAAAATAACCCCTAGGATGGATGAAGAGAGAGAGGGAAAAGACAGAGATGATGAATTCTGAGTCACAGTTCTACCAGTTTGTGAGGCCACCAAGATAAGAGGCTTAATTCAGATGGATGAGTGAGAATTACTTGAGCAAGGAAGGGATGTTGTAGGATTGAGTCCCTTGTTTGGCAACTTGATTCTTTGGGTCCCTAAATACACATTTCATTTTGATTTCCTAGGACACTCATGGCACATTGAGGGGATGGTTTGAATGTTGCTGGGTCTGCTGCCACCATCTTGGGCTGTTACTGTCTTAGATCTCAACAGCTCAGTGGGGCCTCAGTAGGAAAGACCCAAGAAAAAGCCAGTGTGCTTCCAGAGGTGTTGCTGATGACCCGGTGTGGGGCATTCTTCTCTGGAAGTCAGTGCTAAATCTGTGACCTGGCATTTTGTTGGGGGTGCTGTGCTGCCAGAGGTGCTATCTTTAGGATAAGATGTAAAAGCAGGGTCCTGATGACTTGGGGTTATTAAAGATCCCAGTGCTCTTTATGTAAAAGCAGGGCTGTTAACTCTGCTGTTCTGGTCATATTCCAATTCAGGCAATTAATTTCTACTTACCTACTTCACCCTCTTCAATTTCTAGTAAATACAACATTCTTCACTTTCTCCCTTGAACTGCTACGTTGTGGTGTTGTGTGCTGTTTAAAGGTTGCTGCGTTCTACCCCAGGGGTGGCTGCCACTGAGGTGCGATCATTCCCATTTTCATTGTGTTGCCTCCTTGGACTCAGTTTGAAATGTGCATCATACTGTGATGGGGTTTACAAACCCCATGCTGAACCAGAGGCATGGAGCAATACTGGGCCAGGTAGGCCCTGCCCCTCAACAGCTGCTGGGCATGCTCCAGGTGGAGGGATAATTTAAAGGGGACTGGCAGACCAGTGAGAGTGGGTTAGGGGTCACAGGCTGCACCAGGAAGTGAGGCTGACACTGGAGCTATGGGCAGATTGACTGCAGCCTTGGTAAAGCCACTCTGGGAACAATGATTCATATTTCTCACCTTTTGGAGCCAAGGACCCGGGAGAGTCCCCGAAGAATGGGGCGTTGTCCCCCGACAGACGAAACAGGTACTTCTAAGACTCTAACCATGCCCCAAATGCAGAGCCACAGCCAGGTAGGAAGCAACTGGTGGGGAGTGTAACTTGGCGTGGACCAGAGTGGTCCAGACACCACAACACCACTTTAGAGCTCTGGGTTGGGACCTGATAGAGTGGGAGGGCCTGGGACACCCTCCCTTGCTCCCCCTCCTCTCTGTTGTGACAAAATTCCAAGGGAGAAAGAGGGGCACACAGGAGAGATGGAGGTCTGCCACATCTGATCTGGCACAGCCCCCTCCAGGATGGACAGACTGAAAAGAACGGTGAAGCCACTGCCTGACCACTAGGCCAGCTGGCTATCAGACTGATCTGCTACACATACCCTTCAGAATCCTCCCCTGAGACAAATGTCAGTCATTCATACGTGTTTTTCCCGCCGTACATACTGTTCTTGTCTGCTCTGCTGGAACTCACAAAGCAGGAGTTTGGTTCAATGGACCCAAATATGCTTGACTGAAATTTCTGTTCACCCTGCCAAGAAATGACACCTTTCTCGACATGGGTATTTAAAGCAAATCATATTACTGAGGGCTCTCTCTCCGGGTTAAATTTCCCCTTCTTCATTAAACTTGCAATGACAACTTCATCTCCCAGCTGAAGCATCGTATAAAGGATTTCCATGCCTAGCTGGCCTCTAAAATGGGAAAGAGACAACACACACATACACACACAGCATCACATAAGCATATTAAGCATGTTCATATGAATTATTAAAGACAATATCACAGCAAAGCTGGCAGAAATATAACCTACATAATTGGCACCAGCGGGCTGCATGTGTCAGGGAAAAATAACCAAGAATTAAACGGGTATCAGAGGAAATCCAAAATACTTTCTTAGTCTGTTTTCTTTTTTGACAAATGAATTCTGTTCAGGGGTGTGTGAAGGACTTGTAGATCTAGTTAACTCTTTGGAGACTGCATGTAGGCAGGCATAAATATCCATGCACTGAGAGTGCATATAACCTCTTATGCATTCGTTTTTGGCCTGTAGTCAGGAATATGTCAGCATTCTAATTAACAATATACATTCAGTAGAAAAGAGATTCACAGTGTTGGTTTAAGCATGTGTGCATTCAGGGTGTTTGCATTTTCTAAACCGTCTGGAATCCTGGGCAGGGAGAAGAATATGTTTCTCTTTGTTTGGATTTCGACATTTGGGCTTGACAACTCCAGAACGGCTGGCCTGGGTCTCACTTGGAGTTACAGAGATTGTAGATCATGGGAGAGGGAAGATTGTCAGTCCTGTCCAATGCCTGAACATGCCAAGTTCCCTCTGAGACAGAGCCCTGAATGAGCCAGGAACGATGCATCTTGCTTCAAAACTCAACTGCTGTAACATCCAAACAATTATCCCTCATCTGTACTATGATGTGAGCTGTGATGTGTCTCCCCACCACTCTCTATTTTCCATATCTCTGTCATCCCTCTCTGGTCTGGGTGTGTATCACCCCTTTTTAGTACAGTTAAAGGCAAAACTATATGCCTAGACACAGAATGAGGGGACTAGATCCTGGAGAGCAGTGACTCTGAAAAAGATTCAGGGGTCATGATGGTCCCTTCTGGCATTAAAGTCTATGAGTCATAGTGGACAAGCACATGAGCATGAGCTCCCAGTGCGATGCTGTGGCCAAAATGGTTAAAACGGTCCGTGCATATATAAACAGGGAATGGCAAGTAGGAGGTGGGTGGTGATTTTACCTTTGTATGTCATTGGCAAGACTGATACAAGAATACTGCATCCAGTTCTGGTGTCCACATTTAAAAAGGGATGTTGAAAAATTGGAGAGGGGACACAAAATGATTCGAGGGCTGAAGAAAATGCCCTACAGTGCCAGTCTCAAAGAACTAAGGAGATTGAGAGGTGAAATGATTACAGTGTGTAAATACCTGCATGGGCAGAAAATGGCGGGTACTAAAAGGCTATTGAATTTAGCCGAGAAAGGTGTGGGAGAGAAGAGCCAAGGGCTGGAAGCTGAATCCAGACAAATTCTAATTAGAAATTAGACACAACCATAGCAGTTGAAGTGGTGGATTTTCCATCTTGATGTCGTCCAGTCAAGTCTGGATGCCTTTCTGGAAGGTACGCTTAAGTCAAACCTAAGGTGTTGGGCTTCATCACTGGGTGAAATGTAGTGACTTAGAGGTCAGACTAGATGATCTAATGTCCTTTCTGGCCTTAAACTCTATCAGTCTCTCTGTCCTCCTGCACTGATGTCCAGTTGAAGGCAAATGATGTCGGGGAAAACTGGCCTGCCAAAGAAATGACAAAGTGCGTTTGACATTGGAACACAAATATGTTGTTCAGCATGAATCCTTTTGTAGGGATTCAGCCCAGCTTTGCAAGGTATTAGGGGAGGGGACCAAGGCCTACGGCACATCTGGTCAAAAGTGGAAGCAGTCCTGACAAACAAATTTCTACAACTCACGCTGGGTTGCTGGATGGTGTACATTTAAGCTCTGCCTGGTGGGGAGGGAGGCTCTCTAGAAAGAGCCCCCCTCCCCACCAGGCAGAGCTTAAATGCCTGATTCACCTGAGTAAACTGAATTTGGGGATCTGTAAATCAGGTAGTTAGTTCCCAAAGAGCTGCTGTCCTCACTTTCACCCCGACCTCCTAGGGTGTAAGCAGCCAATCAGAACTGCTGCAAGAAGCAGGCAGAGCTCTCTCGCCCTCCCCTCAGGAGCCTCCACTCTTCTCACAGGAAAGGAGGGGTGGGGAGGAGGGAGCTGAAATAGCCCAATGGAGGATAACAGCCTACTAATGTCGCTGGCTACTGGAGTTTCTCCTTTATCTCATACGGCACAGACTTGTGTTTTTGTGCTGATTCTATTAGATAGCAGCATTTCAGCATACTGTTAACTCTGAGCAAGAGTATCTCTTGCTACCTGGGTTTGATATTCTTCAGACTGTGTCCACTGGCAGATCCAATATACTCCACCCTCGAGATGTATTTATGTTATGTCTTTATTTCCTTTTGGTGTGTGAACAGTAAAAATCACCCATGCACAAGCTCTGAGTGCCCTGCCAATTATTTACAAGTACACAACAAATACAGTTTAATCAGCTCACGCCCTCTCTCCAACAGTGGCTCAACATTAAATGGTAACACCCCCATTCATCTTCAAATCCCCCTACTGCTCTTGAAAGGCCAGGTGAAGCAGATGGGCTCTGCAGCCGGCCCTGGAAGTCAATAAATCAAGCTATTTTGGACCAGGGGCAAGAGGGAATTCTACAGCCGTAGAGTTCTTATGAAGAAAGCCCTGCCAGCCACCCCCTCGTTGTCATATTGAGAGAGATCTAACCTAAGTGGGTCCACTGACCGCAACTGTGGCAGCGTGCCATGGGGAATGAGGTGGTCTCTCAGATGAAATGAGGTGAAAAACAGGGGCTCAATATAAAAAAAGATCATCATGGCTCTCTTGACTTCAGAGGTACTACTCCAGTTTACAGCAACTGAGGATCTGTCCCTGGGAATGGAAGCACTGAGACATGAGAAGAAAGGACGCTTTCATGGCGTCACCTTCCTCTTCCACCTCTCTGACCACATGTGCCATCTCCTCAGATCCCTCCACTGGCTTCTTTGCTCTATTTCCACATGCAGCTCCTTGCTCTTACATTCTAATCCCGGCCTACATCACTGCTTGTTTCCTCCTACGTCCCTGGCTCCTGCCTAGGGTGACCAGATGTCCCGATTTTATAGGGACAGTCCCGATTTTTGAGTCTTTTTCTTCTATAGGCTCCTATTATCCCCCACCCCCGTCCTGGTTTTTCACATTTGCTGTCTGGTCACCCTACTCCTGCCTGTGATCCACCAAGTCCACTCTTCTAATTGGATCCTGTTGTCTCCTTCTCTCTCTTTGTGCTTTTTAGAAGCAGGAGGTTGTTCCAGACATGGGTGGCAGCAAGAGCGGCGGGGGAGAGGGGCACAAAGTCATGGGAAGGAGAAGGCCATCAGAGATGTAGGTGGAACCTTTAAGCTGAAGTCAAAGGTCAAGAATCAGCTGTGCCCTTCTCTCTGAAACTGCAGTTCACTTTTTTTTGCGGGGGGGGGGGGGGGGGAGGATCTTTCAAGGGATATACTGATGCCTGTAAACCGCTCACCAAGGTTAGAAAAAGACCAGAACTGCTGCCTTTCCATCATATACATTTTTTCCATAACCCAATAATCTAGTTAATGGCAGCAAATGCTGCATTTCTATAATCCACTTATTAATAAAAGTACATAGGTTTCAATCTGAGGCCAAAATGACATGTTTAATGGTAGCTTTCAAACCTCATTAATGCTCGGTGAGAAGTTGGTCGTGACAATAAGTTTGCATAATAAGAATGTTGGTCCTGACGTTAAAGCATACGTGCTGCGCAGTCTGCGTGGGGCTTAACAAAGGAGGAAGCCCCTGCTATTTTGTTCTTCTGTCTCCCCAGCTATAATAGTGCATGGATTAGATTTGTTGGGCATAGTCCAAAAGGGTCGATTTGTGCATGTGCAGACCCAACATTTATATATGCAGACAGGTATATGCACACCTAAAGTACCTGATTCACCTGAGTAAACTGAATTTGGGGGTCTGTAAATCAGGTAGTTAGTTCCCAAATGCACTCAGATACAGGGTCTGTGTGTCCACATGGGTGCAAGTACACATTTTACACATGCACTAAGATTAAGAAGGCACTCTGAGAATTAGACCTCACAATTTAAATGTTAAAGTGACGGCATCAAGAATAAAATAATAAACAAAATCCTTCCTTAAAGTAATAGAACTAAAATCATTTTAAAACTCTGCTTTATTTATCACCATGTTCCTTTACGCTATTCATTTCACTTAGCTTGGACCGTGAAATAGGCTACTCTGTCTCAGTTTCCGTTTCTAGTCACATTTATTTTCTGCTCTTCATGCCCCATCACAAAACTTTTGTTTTTGGATCTGCGTCACTGCAGGTGAATAGTTAAATGCCTCAGAGAATGGGGGAAGTGTGTGTAAGTGTGTGTGTGTGTGTGTGTGTGTGTTTAAAGTATATTTCATAGCAGTTCTATTCAAGTCACTGTAGGTTTTGTGCAACTGTTTTTATTATTTTTTTAAAATGTATCATATTAAACCACTTAACGGTGTCTTTTGAAAACAAAAACTTGGGACATTTCTTGCTTGTGATGAGTAGTGATAGGTTCTGAAACACTCAGTAAAGAATACTCCCTTGACAAAGAATAAATTATATTTCATATTAATAGAAAACCCTCCAAAGCTTAGCATTGCCTGTATGTTTATTAAATCTTAAACAAAATGTGAGCCTTACAGCATGTTTTATGGCCTATTTTAACACTAACTACTGTTTTACTTTAACTAAATGCTTTTGTTGTAATGCATATATTTCAAAACCTAATAAAAAAGAAGTCATAAAAAGGAACTGCACTATACTGTCTAGGTTCCTTTGTTCCCATCTGTCGTAAGGTCTGATGTCTGGAGAGAAGCTGAATTCACCATCATTTAGAAACATGCTAGACTTTAGAACATAAACCAATCCAAACCAAAAGAAAAACATATTTGAAAAAGCTTGTGTTTGATCGCCAGTATGAGGAGCAGGGCAGCTTTCCATCCATTTTCCACTTTAAGGCCAAAATTCTTCTCTTTCATTGTCCTCACATTGCAGATCTCTTTCTTGTATACTGGATTTTCTCTATGCACAGAGCTGCTACAGGAATTCTGCATAGCAAACACACATAACATACTTGTCAAAGGTGTGTCATTGTCCCCTCTAGCTGCCAGTCCTTGTGGAGGATAACAGCCTACTAATGCTGCTGGCTACTGAAATTTCTCCTTTATCTCATATGGCACAGACTTGTGTTTTTGTGCTGATTGTCCCATGTTCAAGGTTGTGTTAGGTGTTATGATGCACCCACAAACTATGCTAGGAAGATGCACTGTACAGAAAAGAGGAATATTTTTAGCTTACTCACAAAGGGGCAGGTTTCCAGCAGTGCTTCCTTTGCACTGAACAGTTTATTATCTGGATCTAATGAGAGTCTAGGGTTGTGCCTCTCAATGGTGTAGAAGCACATCCAGAACTTATCTGGCCCCACTTACCCTTGTAACTGAGTGCCTCACACTCCTTAATGAATTGTTCTCCCCTGAGGTAAGGCAGTGCTATAATCCCCATTGAACAGAGGGGAACTGAGGCACAGAGAGGCTAAGTAACTTACCTGAGGTCACGCGTGGAGTCTGTGGCAGCACCAAGGCTCAAACCTAGCTCTTCCAAGTCCTCAGCTAGTGCCCTAACCCCTAGACCATCCAGCTTCTCTTCCTTGGGAAAACTGACCTGCTGTTCTGGTGGGGAGTTGTAGGTGCTAATTTTCTTTTCTAAGGTGTAATTATATGGTTGCTGCTCCTCCATCATATTCACCGAGACCCTCCCCCACAGTAAATCCCACAAGGCTGTCTGATAAAATACAGCCTATTACAACTCCTGTTTCGTATACCCTCCTCTATACAAACTGTACCTCAGCATCTCTACGTGCTTTATAGGGCTGAGTAATAAATAACCTGAGAGGGAGAGAGAAATTAAGAGGCAAAGGCAAGGAAGGAAGGATGTATCCTCAGCTGAGATCTGAAAAGAGGACAAAGTCAATGTGATGGGGAGACACAAGGAGACAGTTGTAGATGGTAAGAGCTGCAGCGGAGAAGGCTCTTGCACCCACAGTGGCTGGATTTTTCTGGACTCTTTCCCAAAGTGATCTGTGCATAACTCTCTGTGGGCTAAATTCCCCTATTAGCCCATCCAATGTTTTGCATAATAATTTCTTGTAACTGGTCTTTTTTCCCTAAGCATCAGCTCTCAAAGTGCCCCCTTGAGCTTTAGGTTTGGAGCACTTGCAAGGGATACAGAAATACTACCCCACATGAGTCCTTTTGCCCACAAATAGCAGAGAGCGGTATGGGTAGCAAATTGTCCACTTGGGCCATGGGCTAGAAGCAGATGCCAGCATGTTGGGAAATAGATGAATTTTCATGATTGGGAAAGGAGTCTCCTGGGGGGCCATCACTAGCAGTAAGTCATGCCAAGGCTCTATGTTGTATTATAAGCCACCTATCTCTCCGCACACAAACATCTCACAGAAACCTCACTGTCAGAAATACATTGGCCAACCTCAACGGTAGGAAACGAATGGAGTTGTTCAGGGAGCAAACCATCTGGCTAAATCAGGAGTACAGAACAGTGACCCTCTGGTGAAACATCTGTCTTAAATGTGCACAGGGACTGGTGAAACAGCTGTAGACAGATGTGCATCATGACTAGAGAAGACTGCCTTTGTCCTCTTTTACCATCAAGTAATGCCAGCCCAGCATCGAGAATGAGGATTTCCCCCCATCTGGGGATTTGTTACCATAGGTACCACATTGGCTCTTGGTATCAGAATTTCAGATGGGGCTGCATTGTGATTTGATAGCCATTTTCCCAGCTGGGCAAATGGCATCGAGGCAGGAGCACCATTAATTTGTGCCTGGGGTGTAGGCAGAAAAGTGGAGTATCTCAATAGCTACTGAGCTAACTTCAACCCCTTTGTAAGAAGGTGCAAGTCCATTGGCTTCAACAAAGTGGTGCCCAAGGCTGAACTTGGTCCATTATTTGTGGTAGCGGGGAAGGAAGCTGAAAAATATGGCGGGCCTGCTGTTCTTGAATTTAGTGGCAAAGCTCCCTTTGATTTCAGTGGGGCAGAATCAGGCCCTTAGGGTTGTGAATGGAAGCGTGTTCAGGCAGCCTGGAGTATCTCTAAAGAGCAGCTCTGATCTTAGCATAGCAAGGCAATAGCCCGGACCAGCATCCAGCGTGGCACTATGACAGCCAACAATGTTCCGGGCAGCTCTCTCCAGTATTAATACACGTTTGTCCTCTTGATCTTTGCTTAATGGAAAAGAGACCTCAGTGTATGCAGAGCAGCAGCTGGTGAGTAATGTAGTTCTGTGCAGGGTGATGTGCTTTGGCGTGGGGAAAACCCAGGGGGCTCGCACTGCAAAGAATCACAAGCTGTTGAATTGCAGTGAATTAATAGATCTGAATCTGTCTGCTGACTTATTCATCAGAAAAGCTTGTATCATGATTGCCTCAACTTAAGATTTCCCCATAGGTCTCTCTTAAAAAAGATTTGTCTGGGGTCTGCATTCCCCCCAATTTGCACCTTATGGTGGGTGAGACACAGAGGCAGATCAGCATCAACAAATAGTGAGGAAAGCAGCCAGGAGGATAAAGACCTGAAAATCTAGCTACTTATCTGTATTGTTTCCACATTCACCTAGTGTGCCTCTCCCCCCCCCTGCTCCCCCCCTCCACGCCTCATCTGCTCTCATGGGAATAGCCAGTGCTTCAGGTCTCCTGCTTCTGGACGTTGCCTGAGTCTAGAAGGGCTGAGGCAGACCTGAGCTTTAAGTATAATGTGTGAAAAGTTATTGGGACTTTTCTGAACCTCCCAAAGGATCTGTGTGTGGAATGATAGGAGTGTGGGATGCCGGTTTGTGTTAGTTCACAATCTGTCCAGACCAGGGGTGGACAGAGAGGTAACTTTGGAGATTCAGCCCTCCCCCCCCCCCGAACACACACACTTTTTATTTTTCCAGTGCCACCCCTCCACCCCCAACTCCTCCTCCCGTACCAGTCCATCCCCCCAAGGATGGACTCCCCTTCCTAGCTCATCCACATGCAATGTAGTCTTCCTTTGTCTCCTGCCTTCTTGAGTTTCCTTTCATAAGGCAGCCATCCCAGCCCAGTCATATGCTGCTTGCTGCTCTTTCTTGACCTTTGTTCCTCTTGGACCACAAGGCTTGGATCTCAAATATTTTACATTCATCTGCCTTTAAACCACTGCATTGCCTATCACCGTGAATAAGCCTTGGGGAGCAAGGAAAACGCCACAACGACTCTCTGGCTAAACAAGTCTTAGCTAGTAAAACGAATCCACTCAGATCTTATGAGTGGTGCTAGTGACCCAGCATCAAAATGGCCTGTGATCAAAATGGGCCAATTTTGGGGGCAATGGAAAGTTCTCCAAATCACTGGTTCAAAAGCTGCCCAGGTTGAAAATCATTCCTACTATCTGACAGCCATTGAATGACCTATGTGAAATCTGTCTCCCTAGCTGGGTTCTAACACAGTGACCATCACCAGAGTAACTGTACAAACCCCACCACCAGTTAGTTAAGCCAGCGCTTCTCGCAGTCCCCACAGTCCTTTTCTGTCTCATGGTTTTTTGTGTGTCTTTGTGTGAGTAGTAAAACTCCAATTTTTGTCACACACAGTCACAGGCCCACGCTGAAAAGTTCAGAACTGGGTGCAAGTTTTCCTAGTGCGTGGGGGTACTGAGATGTGGGGCTTTGGTTTGACTCCTTATGGAGATGGGACCAGCTGTGAAGTTCAGATCATGGTCCAAACATTCCCAGCATTCCAGGGTGCAGGGAGCCGTACTCAGCACCCTACAGTGGGAGTGAGACAAATGTGCTGGGGAAACACAATCCAGGCCAATGAAGAGGAGAGGAAAGCTCAACAGCCAAATACAGTATAACTGACACAGAAGGGGGCTCCACATCTGGAGCTCGAAGCCGTGAGTAAAGAAGAAGGAGGTGGGACTGCTATTCCGAGTAATGGAAAAGCTGACTCTGTCCCTGGGAGCGGAAGCGGGATTTGCACAGCACCAGAGGTCAAGGGAAGCTGGCGCTTGGAGTTTCTCATTCCAAGTTGGTAATCTGAGACTAAATAACCCGCCACATCTTTTGTACCGTGGGTTTTTCAGTGTGAAGAGATGGGATTTTAAGGATATTAAACTCAGCCCCTAGTGCAATTACCAGGCAGCTGGCGGAAAATAGACCTTGGCAGATTTAGTGTGAGTGTTCAGTGCCCTGTGAAGCTTGTTTCTGCTGAGGAAGCATTGGGCAAACGCCATGGAATAAATCTCAGTTCCTCCACGACTCCAGAACCCCCTGAAATAATCAGAATATTCAGAGTGGCTGCTTGGATTCTTCTTTTAAGTGTAAAATATCCAGATAGCTTGTCTCTCTCTCATATATATATTATCTACAAATATTCGTTTTGGGGTGTATTTGGTGACTTTTTGCTCATGGAAGGGAGATATCGATAGCATTCAGTACCACACAACTTTGCTGATGTGCAAACCCACATACCACCCCCACAACTCTGCCAATAGCTTTCAAACCTGACCTGCAGAGTTACCTGCTATTCCACTCCAGGTCCCTACACACAGCTGTGCCAATGCCTCTCAGTCCTCACCTGCAGAATGCCCTTTTATTCCAGCTTCAGGCTCCCAGTGCACCTCCCTCCCACCTTTCACCACCCTCTGCTCCTCGAGTCCTCTGGCTCTTTTGTGCAGAAATTGGTACAAACTGAGCTGTACTTAATCATCGTGTGGATTTGTGATATGACAAAATAACATCTGAGGGGCCTAATTTGAATTCAGAACTCCTGCGGGGAGAAGGTAATGCAAGTTCCTGCCCTCCTTCCATGATCTATGAAATACCCTTTGCTGAGTTTCTTTCTTTCTGGTGTCTCTTGACAGATTGCTGCAAAGCTCCCACATGGATGGAGTTTCACCAGTAGATGGATTTAGCCTTTTCTATTGACTTCTGCTCCACAACAGATCCACTTGCTGGGCAGCTTGCTAGTGTGAACTAGCCCCTGTTTGATCCCTGTAGCGAGTGAGTCAATAATCTGGCTGGTATCTGGGTAGCATTCTCCAGTCTTTATTAACTGGGGCCAAGAAGATGGATAGCCGCTCCTTGGTCCCCCACTGTCAGGGGCAGCAGTGCTAGATGAGGTTTATAATGAGTTCTTCAGCCAAGCCTTCCAGTCTAAATGGCATCACCTAGGATTAAAGCACTTTCTAGCCCCTTGGAGCATGGCTGCTCCCGGGAAGTAGACATTCAGTGGCCATGCCATGTAGGAAGTGCATTAAAGCCCAGTCAAGCTCAGGTTTGCAATTCAGGTTCAGTGCTGGCATAAAACCTGAGGAGGAAAAATACCCCTCCGCCTAATCCTCCAGAATATAGTGAAAGAAGACAGTGGAGATTTGTTACAGACACAGTGCATGGCCGCAAGTGCTCCCCGTGCCTCACGACATACAGAAGGGGCTCAGAGCTCTGCAGAAGTGACCCACTTTCCTGCTATTTCAAACATATTTAGCTGCTGTTTACAATGCACTCTGGGATATTGCGCACACAAAGGAAAAAACTGAGTGAACTTAATGCTGGGGAAAGGTGCTAGGTGGTTTGATCTCTGAAGGAGGGGGAGCACCAATGGTCTCACACTAGGAATGGGGAGGGGCCACAAAGAAACAGAGGCCAGCTGAGAGTAGAAGAAAGTGAAGGGGAGATGAAAGATGCCCCATTGACAGCGCTGGAAATTGATGCCTAATGTTAAGCTACACTGAGTACAGGGTGGGCAGTGACAGAGTAAATTGCCCCCCCTCCCCAGTGCTGAATCATCAGTGTGGGTCATGCCTGACATGGAGGGATATTACCTAGGAGTGCAGAGGGACCTGTCTCTATGAATCATTCAGTCCTTTGGCTTCCTCGCTGGGACTGGCAGCATGGGCGAAAATGATTGTAGTAGTTTCTGAGATGTAATATTTGGATTGATACCTGCCAGCTCATTTCACATAGGTTGATGGATGGCCATCAAGCAAACTTTTATAGCTCAGATAACGTGAAAGTCTGTCTCTCCCACAGGCGGTGCCATGCTGGTTTATCCCTGTAGGACATCCTGTCCCTTGCTCTAGCTCTCTATCATCATAGATAGACTTCTCAGGCTTTTAGAGTTCTAAGTTGAAGCTAATGAGACCAGCCTGATCTAGTTGCCAGGATGAGTAAGCAGGACATATCTGCACCTCTACACAGGGTCTTAATACCTGAAGTTCACTCACATGACAACAAGAGACTTTTTATAAACCTAAATACTAACTGATATCAAGTTTTGTGGCTTTTTTCTACACCCGGAAGGAGAAACTTCCAGCAGCATTGTGTCTGGAAGTTTTGCTTCCAGTATATCATGTTTCTTCCAATCATAAGATGGGATGGAGGTCAGACCAGGCATTTCACTTTCTCTGTGTGAAGAGATACATATCCTGCATTTTAATCAGAGATGAGACAAACTGGATCCACAAATCTGAGCCCCTTTGAATTGTGGATGTGAGTTCTTCCCCACTGTTTTGGTTCCTGGTCAGATCCAAATCGATAAGGGACCTATTTTCCAGTTCAAGTGCACATGTAGCCAAAACCACTGAGTTTTTTCTGAAGTAAATAAGTGAGTCAAGGCAGCAGGGTTAAACTGGAAACTTTATTCAAGCAAACCCACAAATGTAGTATCTCCACTCTAGTGTCTCTTGCCTCCCATTGTCCTCCTGAATGTCTCTAAGCTCCCTCTAGCGTTCCCACTAGGTATTGCACATACTCCTTCCCATTTTATTGAATCAGCTTTAGATAGCAGCAGAAATTTTGACTCAAATTGGCTTAAATTTCATGCGACAAACTCCATCATTTTGAGCCAAAACTGGAGCCTTAGTGACAATCCCAGGGACCCTTAGAACCAAGAACAGTATTTGGAGGTTTCTGCCTCAAAAGGAAGAAACAATACGGTCAAAATATAGCCTGCTTTCAAACTGTTAAAATCAGATGGGAGATGAACCACGGAATGTTTGTCTATTACATTTAAATCCCTCTGTGTGAGAGAAAGAGCTCTCTCTCACTCTCTCTCTCTCTCTCTCTCTCACACACACACACTATTGGTTGGACCTACCAAAAATATCAAAGCTACCCCTTGCTGACACACAAGTGCTATAAAAAAGGAATATTCTTTTCTTAAACTTCATTTACTATTTACTTCCCTCTCCCCCATCCTCTTCACAGATTCCAAGGCCAAAAAGGATCACTGTGATCATCTAGTCCAGGCGTCGACAACTTTTGGCACGTGGCTCGCCAGGGTAAGCACCCTGGCGGGCCGGGCCAGTTTTATTTACCTGCTGACGCAGAAGGTTCGGCTGATCGCGGCCCCCACTGGCCGTGGTTCGCCGTCCCGGGCCAATGGGGGCGGCGAGAAGCCGCGGCCAGCACATCGCTCGCCCGCACCCCTTCTCACCGCCCCTATTGGCCTGGGACGGCGAACCGCGGCCAGTGGGGGCCACAATTGGCCGAACCTGCCACGTCAGCAGGTAAATAAAACTGGCCCGCCCGCCAGGTTGCTTACCCTGATGAGCCGCGTGCCGAACGTTGCCGACCCCTGATCTAGTCTGACCTCCTGTATAACACAGGCCCTGGAACTTCCCCAAACTAATTCCTAGGGCAGATCTTTTAGAAAAACATCCAGTCGTGATTTAAAAATTGCAGTGACGGAGAATCCACCACAATTGTCGGTAAATTGTTCCAGTGGTTCATTACTCTCACTGTTTAAAGTTTACGCCTTATTTCCAGCCTGAATTTGGCTAGCTTCAACTTCCAGCCATTGGATCCTGTTATACTTTTCTCTGCTAGATTGAAGAGCCCATTATTAAGTACTTGTTCCCCGTATTACATGTTCTTAGTCAGTCTTACTCGTTATATCACTAATTCATATTGACGGAAATGTTTACATTCTATGCAGGGCCGTCCTTACCCATACGCAAAGTATGCAGCTGCGTAGGGCACCAGGAAATTTGGGGCACCACATTTCCTGGTGTCCTGAGCAGCTGCGTGCTGCTCCAGCCCCTGATCTGCCTCCTCCCGCCCGTGCTCCACCCCAGTCCCACCTCCTCTCCACCTCTTCCCCAAAACTCCCGCCCCTGCTCCGCCGTGCCCTGCCTCTCCCTGCTCCTGCCCCGTCCCAGCCTGACCCCCACTCCGCTGAGGAGTGCAGCAGGGCCGGGCCTGCATTCACCGGCGGCGGGAAGTACAGCGGATTCTGCAAAGGGTTAACAGTGAATTTTGCAAAGCCAACGGGTGCTGAAGGAGGAACAAGCAAAGCAAATAAGACCTCTCCTTTCGCATACATGCTTGCGGCATGCGATGAAGCACAGCACAGCAGGAGAAGGAACAGAGTGGTGTGCTGTAGCTGTGAGCTCTGTCCAATGGAACAGAGCGGGTTCCTTATTACTGTCTCCCCACCCCTCACTTGGCTGCTGTTTCATTAGCTTCCCTTTCCCTTTCTCTTTGAATCTAATTTATCGCTCTACTAAAGTATGTCCCCCCGTTTAATAGGAAGAGAAACCTGGCATTTTGCGGACTAATGGCTCAACAAATGGTCAGGAAGACTGGGGTACAGTAGACACCGCATGGATGCTGAACAGAAGTCCTCCATTTTTAGAAGAAAACCATCAGAATAGCATCAGCTTGGCTTTGCGCCGAGCAGCCTCTCAATGTCAGTGGATGATGAGCTACTCTAAGTCCTGAAACTGAATAATGTGCAAAGAGCAGGAGGGTAACAGAATATTAGCTGGCATCCCTGGGGCATGCTGCACCAAAATATTTATATTTATATCAGCCCTCATTGGAAGGGGCTAAATCTGCCGGACCATAGAAGGACCTGACTGTAATGCTCTCATGGAGGAGGAGGGGTTTGTGTCTGAGGTGCCTTCATCATGCCCTATTCCTAAAGCTGTGGGCTCTGGGCTTGGCTCACATTTGGAGGTGGCTGTTTATGACAGTGACAATCCACCTACAAGCACTCCTTGATGAGTGCAAACAAAACACTGATAAAAGTTGGGTCTCCATTAGCCTGGAAGTTGGTCCCATTCTATATGCCCCAGAGACTGTTTCATGTTTTCCTTCTAAATGCTATATCCCAATGGACTGGCCCCCTGTGATGAGCACAAGGAATGGATGTTCCCAAGGAGAAAGCGCTGACATCTACATTAGAGATGTGATAATGGGAGGTTTTCATGGGGTATTGGCCATGATTTCCTTGGGAGAGTCACCTTGGTTACCATCATGTGAGACAGGGGAAAGGGAATGACCTCAGTGTATGATCTGGCTCACGTGGTGTTGCAGAATGATGGGACATATTTAGGGTTGGGCCCTCTCTTTAGCCTCAGTGCCAAGATGTCTTCTCTGGACTTTCACAGCTCAAAATATCATGAAGGTGGAATTGAAGGGAGGCCATTCACCAGTCCACATGTTGGAAGGCTCAAGGGACTGGAAATGGGAGATAATGATTTGAAGTAAACATGTCGAGAAATTTTCATCTCTAGGTCATCAGTTCAAAATCCAGATCAGGTTGATAGTGAGCAAAAGTTGCTACATTCTGATGGCTCTTTGGTGAACGCATTGGGGGTTTTCTGTTCAGTTCCTAGTGGGCACATGCCCATATCATAAAAAGCCTCATCAGAGCTAGTATTAATTGCCCCCTTGTTGGCAATCTTGGCAGAGAGGCTATGGCATGCATGAGCTCAAACTGCCCTCTCAGTCCTCCAAGGGGTCCTTTACAGGTCAGAAGCACATTGGCAGCAAGCAGGATGTATGAGAAGTCTGCATTAACACTACACGTGTTCTGTGAATAAGTAGAAAAAGAGTTCAACTTCCAGGACTGACAGTCTTGTACCAAATTCATTCAAAAATATTCAAATAATGGAACCTTCCTGACTACTGGGTGGGAGCATGGGCAAAGAACACCAGCTCTTACTGCGATATTTATGGAGGTTGTACGTAATTTCTCTTCAAGTGATTTTTTGTGAAACTGCTTTTTTAATATGTATTCCAAACCTAAATTGTGGGTTTAAACCACTTGATACTTTAAATGTAAATGTCTTTAAAACCGTGTGCTGTACGAAAGATTTGGAAAATGGGTATCTCTAAAATCTGTGATACAGTTATAACATTGCAATGAATAACTAGTAGAAGTGTTTCTTAATACGAGTGGAGTCAATTTAGTTGTGGAAGAAGGGCTCTATATAAAGTCTATGAGCCAAGAGAAGCTTAGCTTTCTAAATCTCTTGCTATGTATTATTGCATATCCCAGCATTAAGTCCCAAAGCTGATTTCCGTGTGCACTCCAAATTCCTCATGAAATCAGTGAGAGCTTGGGGCAAACAAGGAATTCAGATTTGGGCAGTTAGTCTTCAGAATGCTTTAAACATGGAAGACTTGACCATCGGTATTAAGACCTTTGTCTCTCTCTCTCAGCTCCTGGATGTCACTAACTTTGTCTCCATCACTGTTTCTAGCTGATATGTTTTCATCATTCTTCCACAGGTGGCATTAGTTGTCAGAAAGATGATCCTGTGTTTTGCAAGCAGGGCTTGCATGTCGATTCATCTGCCTCCAAAATTGCTTCTGGGGTTGTGCAAAAATTATCACATTATGACACTGCATTGTGATGCGATGACCCTGTGCATCATGGCATCAAGGAGGGATGGCATCACAACACGATAAATTGTTTGGTGGTAATATAAAGACATTTCATGATGGTGTTGCATGATGCAGTGATTGCAAAAGGCTGCAGCCTTAATAACGTTAATGACATGTTTCTTCATGCACCTCTAGGTGGCAGAATGATTGAGCTTTTATTTAGAATTCATAGGTGAAATTCTCCAGCCTCACCTGTGTTATACAGAAAGTCTGACGAGATAATCCAGTGGCCCCGTCTGACTTCAAAATCTATGTTTATATGAAGATCACAGCACGGCTAGTGCTGAGTGAATAACTCCCAATAGAAAAAATATATTTAATTCAGTTCTTTCTCCTGATCATGAATGATCTACAAACCAACTGAATTTCATAGATCAGTTCATTGATGGTGATTATGCCATAAATCTTCAGTGCAAATATATTTCAGCCTCTGGGTTGCTTGTGAACGTTTGCAGTGAATATTGTTTGCAGTGAATATTGTTTTGATATTCATAATTTACTGTTTGGGTTGTTTGGATTCGACATAGCGCTCACATGGTATGTACCAAACAACAAGGAGTCTGGTGGCACCTTAAAGACTAACAGATCTGTTAGTCTTTAAGGTGCCACCAGACTCCTTGTTGTTTGTGTAGATACAGACTAACACGGCTACCCCCTGATACATGGTATGTACCAGTTCTTCACTGGATGATCCATCCTAACAAAGTCAGGTTTCTGGAGTGAATACTCATCACAACAAATTCAAAATCCATTTGTGGAGAATATTCTACAATATTCGCTTTAGGAACATTCCTGATGGTATATTTGTTTGCTAACGTATTGTGGAAAGCCATCGCAAAATGGGCACCAGCACAATCAAAACAAACCCACTAAAAAAGCTGACCATAGAAAATTTTTTACCTAACTCCCCTCAGAAGGAGCCCAAGGTGACACAGAAATGCTGCCCATTGGTATGCACACTGTGGTATGTCATCCAGTAATAAACATGTTTCAAATGGGACAATAGACACAAGGATTCAATTTAGGATGATGAATGGATAGCACAGAATCTATGGAATTTCTGGAGGTCAATCCCGGGCTAGAGAGACACATTATACATCATTTTGAGACACCCAACCCTTATAGTGTTCTGTATTCTTGCATTCCACATTCATGAGAGAAGGAATCTCTGGAATTGAGACAGTAACTGAAAGACATCAATCATTTAACTTGGAACTTCTAGCCTTGGGGTCATGCCCAGTGGAAACTGATCAGCAAGGCCTCGCTTTATCTGTACTTGGAGCATCTACTGTACTAAATAAGTCCCTGATAACTTTAACCCTCCAATCCAGAATACCAGCTGAATAAGGGCTGAAACCCACCACGTCTATCTGTGTAGCATTGATGTATTGGCAAACATCCACTTTCTTTATATAGAATGGGGGACCTAATCCAAAGCCCACTGACGCTGGTGGAAAGTCTCCCATTGACTTCAATGTGAATTGGACCAGACCCTAGGTTTTGTGGCACCACGGTTGGCATTAAACCTCCCTCCTCGTTGGACGTGCCGGCAGAGGAGGAGGACTGGAACTTTCCCCTTTTAGAGGTGGTCCCTTGAGATAAGGAGTGAGGCATAGTGGTGAGGTGGTTCTAATGCTGTGTGTGAGAAAGGCTGTTCTTCCTCTTCCTGTTTGATACTTGTTCTGCAGGGAGAGGATTTCAACATCTCGAGCTCTGTCTCAAGACTACCTTTCACTATCGCTTCATTCACACCAAAATGTAAACGCAACAGTGTAAATTCTCAAAGGAGAAAAGCTGTGTGGGTTCTGATCTCATTGTTCCATTCTCCTCTCCCATCTTACCCCTCTGATTTATTCGGGAAGCCTCGGAGCATGAACAGACGCCTGCTTCTATACTGCACAGCACAACCTCTCGCAGTAGCACGCTTTTAAAAAGGGTTATTCAATTAGACTCAGACAATGGAGTCATGGCACTGTAGCAAGCCTGTTGTGCCCTGTGTGCTATTAAACAGCTACTACATTCCCTCCCAGAGGTGGCTGGATATAAGTGGTGTTGGTGGGGGTGGTTAAGTGAAATGACTTCTGTGTATGTGTGTGTGTGTGTGTGTGTGTGTGTGTACACAATCTCTAAAGCGCTTTTTAATCCTTCAGCATGAAAGGCGCTATAGAAATGTAAGATAGTTTCACCATTACTTTTATCAATAGTACAATATTGCTCCCTCACTTACTTCATTATAGTCCCATTGCAACGCTACCGTTGTGACTTGGTCCATTTTAAAATAGATTGGAGTTTAGTTTTATCTTTTGCTGGGTTAGAAACCTCGCCGAGAGATCGAGCGACTATACTTCAGAGCTGCCGAACAAGCGTGTTTTATGCAGCCAAATAAAAGTTTGCTTCATCAGCCACTGCAGAGTATAAACAACTGTCAGCCGTCTTAGGGAATAGACATCATTTTATTTAATTGCAAATTAAAAAACATAAACCACCTTAAACACAGAGCTAATGCCACATCAAATCAATACAATAATTGCACTCAGGCAATTTTAAGGCACACACAGCGCTCAGCACCTTGCATACTAAAATAAGTCAGTTATCAGAGCAATAGGCAAGTCTTATTATATATGGGGGGGGGGGGTGGAGAATTAGCACATTTTGTATTGTATGACTGACTTTCCCCCATGCTCTGGGATACATTTAATACAGAACTTGTGATTGAAAAGTTGTTAATGGCTCCTTTTGTACTTGTGAATTCTTGGTAAAATGAAAGTTGCTGGAATAAAACAAGAGATTTTCAATTCATACACAACCTCCAGCATCTCCCTTCACTGTCTGAGAATGAGTCATGTTGATTTATTATTTTGTATGCTGTTGAAGGTTGGTTTTTTTTGTACACAGGGGGTTACATTTAAAAATAATTTTAAGTGATTGAGAGAAAGGTCTTGGAGACTGAAGTCCTCTGTCTGTCTGTCTATGGCAGAGGTCCCCAAAGTGTAGGGTGTGGAGGAACATCCCAGGGGAGGAGGGGGGCACAGCAAGGCCCAGGCCAGTCCCCACGGGGGCGGGGAAGGAGTGCCACCCAGCTCCTCCTCACCACCAGCTCTGCTCTAGTCCCCGCCCCCAGCTGCGTCTTGGGCTCCCAGTCCCACTCCTGGCCCAGTCCCCAGCCTTGGTGCAGCTCTGCTCCTGGCCTGGGGTCGAGGCTGGGAGTAAAGCTGGGAGCAGAGCCGGACCTGGCTGCAGGCCTGGCTGTTGCTCCGCTCCCGCCTCCACCCCTGGCTCCTGGCCCCAGACCCCGCCCCAGCAGCCCTTACCCCTGTCCGTGTCCATCCCCCCACCCCCCGGAGCTGCGGCCCCACTCATGGCCCCGGCTCCAGGAGGGGCAGGGGGACACGGACAGGGGTAAAGGGGTCACGACCCTCAAACGTTTGGGGACCGCTGGTCTACAGGGAAAATACATCATAGCTAGAAACAGTGCAAGCTTGCTCCACCCCATCCCACTAGAGGGCCTTAACTGTGACTTGAGTGGATCACCTCTAGGAGCAAAGGAAAAGTTTTCATGAGTCATTCAATACCTATTATTCAAAAAACCCACCCTTCACGCTGTCTCCCATGCTGCCCCTCATGCTTGGCAGGTGCTTCCCGTCAACATCCACAAAGCTACCTTCACATCCATCCCCAACTCTCCTTTTCTGTCAAGCTACAAAAAGCTTGACAACAGTTAGGCAGCTGGTGTGTGGAGGCCACTGCTTACCATGCGAACCAGTGTTGTCTCATTATTTCCTTGGGCTCCCCGTTGATCTGGAGCCACCTGTTGTCTCTTGTCTTATGCCTAGATTGTCAGTTCCTTTGTTCTGTGTTTGTACAACGACTAGCCCAATGGGGTCCTGGCCCATGACTAGCGCTGCTAGGCACTATGGTAATATAAATAAATCATAATGCTTGGCCTTTCTGCTGAAACCACCAACAAAGGTTTCATTCATTGCTCTGATGTTTGTGAGGAGGACAGCTGTTCACCAGGAAGGAATCTGAGACTCACTAGCTGTGAATCACTGTGGTTTGAGAAAGACTTCTCCAGACCTCAAGATCACTGGAAGTAACCTCACCTGAAGGGGTCCAACAGCATCATCTTTATTTAAAGGAACATGACATATGGCATCTCAAGTAATATGGGGAGCTTAGACGTTTCGTGGCCTAGTCATGAAGGCCAGAGTCTTCCCCTGTAAACAAGGCCCAAGGTATATTGCGAACAGGGGCTGCTAACAGGGAGTTTCGCAAGGGAGTTCGGAAGGGGGGCAGGAAGGGGGCGAGGGTCCCTTGCCGGTTCCATCTGTTTTCTCTTGATTCCCCTTAATACCTATAAAGCAACTACATTCATAACTTTTTGCTTAAACAACCCTTTCAGCTGACAGGGGGCTGCAGACGGGAGTTTGACAGAGGGAGGCTTACGATGGTTAGGAAGACCCGCAACACCTGTGCCAGCACTGCTACTGTCTCCTCCACCTGCGCCTGTAGCCAGACAGAGTGCCTAAGCATGGATGCCTCTACCCAGATCCTGGTGTGGTTTTGCAAAGACTGTAACTTGCAATTTCCACTTACTGATATCCAGGCTGGGGGGACCATCCAATGTGAGAGGTGCCTGCTGGTGGAATCTCTCAGGCAGCAGGTGGGAGAGCTACAGGAGGAGGTGGCTAGGTTGAGGAGCATCCGTATCCACGAGCAATTCCTCGACAGTGTCCATGTGGAGACAGCTGAGGTAGCTGTCCCAGTACACAGGACTGCTGATACACCACTGGTGGAGAAGGAGATGGCTCAGGGTGGACACTGGCAGCTGGTTACTTCTGGCAGCAGGCAGTGCTCCACCCTTGCTCCGAACCCTCCTGCCGTGGTTATAGGTAACCGTTATGCTCTTCTTGATACAGGAAAGAAGGAATCACTCCCTACAGTAAAGGAGGAGAAGCCTTGTACCCCTAAGGCTGGAGAGTCTGCTGCCACCACTGCGAATAGGAAACGTAGGGTAGTGGTGGTCGGAGACTCTCTGCTGAGGGGGACGGAGGCACCCATCTGTCGCCCTGACATTTCATCTCGGGAGGTATGCTGCCTGCCGGGGGCCCGTATCCGAGACGTTACGGATGCATTGTCGAGGATTATCCAGCCCTCTGACTACTACCCCATGCTACTCATCCATGTGGGCACAAATGATACTGCGCGGTGTGACACTGAGCGGATCAAGAGTGACTACAGGGCTCTGGGAGTACGGGTGAAGGAGTTTGGAGTGCAGGTGGTATTCTCTTCAATTCTTCCTGTCAAAGGTAGGGGCCCGGGCAGAGACAGATGCATCATGGAGGTGAATGCCTGGCTGCGAAGATGGTGTCGCCAGGAGGGCTTTGGCTTCCTAGACCACGGGATGCTATTTGAGGAAGGACTGCTAGGCAGAGATGGCGTTCACCTTTCGAGGAGAGGAAAGACCCTATTCGGACACAGACTGGCTAACCTAGTGAGGAGGGCTTTAAACTAGGTTCGACGGGGACAGGTGAGCAAAGCCCACAGGTAAGTGGGGAACATGGAGACCGGGGAGATGGGTCGGAAACAAGAGGGAGTGTGGGCTATATTGGCAGAGAGAAAGGAGAGTCAGGACAAAACTGGGAGGAAAGATCAAACCAGTATCTTAGATGCCTATATACAAATGCGAGAAGTATGGGGAATAAGCAGGAAGAACTGGAAGTGCTAATAAATAAATACAACTATGACATTGTTGGCATCACTGAAACTTGGTGGGATAATACACATGATTGGAATGTTGGTGTGGATGGGTACAGCTTGCTCAGGAAGGATAGACAGGGGAAAAAGGGAGGAGGTGTTGCCTTGTATATTAAAAATGTACACACTTGGACTGAGGTAGAGATGGACATAGGAGACGGAAGTGTTGAGAGTCTCTGGGTTAGGCTTAAAGGGGCAAAAAACAAGGGAGATGTCATGCTAGGAGTCTACTACAGGCCACCTAACCAGGTGGAAGAGGTGGATGAGGCTTTTTTCAAGCAACTAACAAAATCATCCAAAGCCCAAAATTTGGTGGTGATGGGGGACTTCAACTATCTGGATATATGTTGGGAAAATAACACAGCGGGGCACAGACTATCCAACAAATTCTTGGACTGCATTGGAGACAACTTTTTATTTCAGAAGGTTGAAAAAGCTACTAGGGGGGAAGCTGTTCTAGACTTGATTTTAACAAATAGGGAGGAGCTCGTTGAGAATGTGAAAGTAGAAGGCAGCCTGGGTGAAAGTGATCATGAAATCATAGAGTTTGCAATTCTAACGAAGGGTAGAAGGGAGAACAGCAAAATAGAGACAATGGATTTCAGGAAGGCAGATTTTGGGAAGCTCAGAGAGCTGATAGGTAAGGTCCCATGGGAATCAAGACTGAGGGGAAAAACAACTGAGGAGAGTTGGCAGTTTTTCAAAGGGACACTATTAAGGGCCCAAAAGCAAGCTATTCCGCTGGTTAGGAAAGATAGAAAATGTGGCAAAAGACCACCTTGGCTTAACCACGAGATCTTGCACGATCTAAAAAATAAAAAGGAGTCATATAAAAAATGGAAACTAGGACAGATTACAAAGGATGAATATAGGCAAACAACACAGGAATGCAGGGGCAAGATTAGAAAGGCAAAGGCACAAAATGAGCTCAAACTAGCTACGGGAATAAAAGGAAACAAGAAGACTTTTTATCAATACATTAGAAGCAAGAGGAAGACCAAAGACAGGGTAGGCCCACTGCTTAGTGAAGAGGGAGAAACAGTAACAGGAAACTTGGAAATGGCAGAGATGCTTAATGACTTCTTTGTTTCGGTCTTCACCGAGAAGTCTGAAGGAATGCCTAACATAGTGAATGCTAATGGGAAGGGGGTAGGTTTAGCGGATAAAATAAAAAAAGAACAAGTTAAAAATCACTTAGAAAAGTTAGATGCCTGCAAGTCACCCGGGCCTGATGAAATGCATCCTAGAATACTCAAGGAGCTAATAGAGGAGGTATCTGAGCCTCTAGCTATTATCTTTGGAAAGTCATGGGAGACGGGAGAGATTCCAGAAGACTGGAAAAGGGCAAATATAGTGCCCATCTATAAAAAGGGAAATAAAAACAACCCAGGAAACTACAGACCAGTTAGTTTAACTTCTGTGCCAGGGAAGATAATGGAGCAAGTAATTAAGGAAATCATCTGCAAGCACTTGGAAGGTGGTAAGGTGATAGGGAACAGCCAGCATGGATTTGTGAAGAACAAATCATGTCAAACCAATCTGATAGCTTTCTTTGATAGGATAACGAGCCTTGTGGATAAGGGTGAAGCGGTGGATGTGGTATACCTAGACTTTAGTAAGGCATTTGATAAGGTCTCGCATGATATTCTTATCGATAAACTAGGCAAATACAAATTAGATGGGGCTACTATAAGGTGGGTGCATAACTGGCTGGATAACCGTACTCAGAGAGTTGTTGTTAATGGTTCCCAATCCTGCTGGAAAGGCGTAACGAGTGGGGTTCCGCAGGGGTCTGTTTTGGGACCGGCTCTGTTCAATATCTTCATCAACGACTTAGATATTGGCATAGAAAGTACGCTTATTAAGTTTGCGGATGATACCAAACTGGGAGGCATTGCAACTACTTTGGAGGACAGGGTCATAATTCAAAATGATCTGGACAAATTGGAGAAATGGTCTGAGTTAAACAGGATGAAGTTTAACAAAGACAAATGCAAAGTGCTCCACTTAGGAAGGAAAAATCAATTTCACACATACAGAATGGGAAAAGACTGTCTAGGAAGGAGTACAGCAGAAAGGGATCTAGGGGTTATAGTGGACCACAAGCTAAATATGAGTCAACAGTGTGATGCTGTTGCAAAAAAAGCAAACATGATTCTGGGATGCATTAACAGGTGTGTTGTGAGCAAGACACGAGAAGTCATTCTTCCGCTCTACTCTGCTCTGGTTAGGCCTCAGCTGGAGTATTGTGTCCAGTTCTGGGCGCCGCATTTTAAAAAAGATGTGGAGAAATTGGAAAGGGTCCAAAGAAGAGCAACAAGAATGATTAAAGGTCTTGAGAACATGACCTATGAAGGAAGGCTGAAAGAACTGGGTTTGTTTAGTTTGGAAAAGAGAAGACTGAGAGGGGACATGATAGCAGTTTTCAGGTATCTAAAAGGGTGTCATAAGGAGGAGGGAGAGAACTTGTTCACCTTAGCCTCTAAGGATAGAACCAGAAACAATGGGTTTAAACTGCAGCAAGGGAGGTCTAGGTTGGACATTAGGAAAAAGTTCCTAACTGTCAGGGTGGTTAAACACTGGAACAAACTGCCTAGGGAGGTTGTGGAATCTCCGTCTCTGGAGATATTTAAGAGTAGGTTAGATAAATGTCTATCAGGGATGGTCTAGACAGTATTTGGTCCTGCCATGCGGGCAGGGGACTGGACTCGATGACCTCTCGAGGTCCCTTCCAGTCCTATAATCTATGAATCTATGAATCTATAGACAGATGTGTAAGATCCCCTGAGATACAGCTGTTTACAGGCAGATTATGAATGGATGGAACTAACTAATGTCTTTAGCCAGTTCCTGGAGTGACGAGAGAACATGCTTTGGATTCCCTAGTTGCCTACATCCTAAAGCCAACACATTGTTTTGCAGGACTGGCACTCTCTTTTTAAGACTGGCCCAGGACTGGAATAGCAGAAGAGACTCTGGGACAAATGTATAACGTGCACTGGCAGAGCTGTGGGGAGTCCCCAGTTGGAATAGCAGTGGTGCAGCAGAGCAGGATTGATGTGAGTTGGTACTGCTGGGGGAGCGGGGTGAGGAAGGACTGCAATGGCAGCAGCTGCTGCAAGGCAGGACGGGTGTGCATTGGTAGAGCTGCTTGAAAGCCCAGAAGTGGGTTACAAGGAAGATGTCTCAGGTCCCCGGATTAATGTGCCCAGCATCTCTAAAACAGATCTCTAAATCATGACTGGATCTCTGAAATCTATCCTTTCCTAGCCATCACTAACCCAAGTTTTGGCCACCTTTTGACTTGACAACTGCAACTTTGATCCATGATCATGGAGGGAGTAACGCTCTCTCAGACAGCGAGGGCCACGCCCATGAATAACTCTGAATATCAAGCCAGAGCCCATGAACTACTAGACTTTGCATTCAGTGGAGAGTCTTGAACCACTCTCAAAACCTTACAGCACCCTTCCTTCCATGCAATAAAGCCTAACAGCGATAGCTCACTTCCCCCTTGCATTGCACCAAAAATCACCCAGATATTTCTGTATCAGGGTCTTGGAAACCTCTGGTATGTCAAAATTGGAAAAAACCAATGGGATGCATTTAAAACTGATTTTATTGTAACCAGTGAACTATAAAACTATGAACAAATTAAACTTTCCTAGATTCAGAAACACACTGCACAGTACTTGTGTTGGGGTCTAACTGATCCCCGGATCAGACATATTTTTTAAAAAGCTACACACTATACAAGTGCTGAGGGTCTAACTGACCCCGTGTTTAGACTATGACACTAGATAGCAACAGCAACCAGACAAAAGGCGCAAACACAGCAAAGTGGCAATAAATGGCCTACAAAATGGCCTACAAAATGGCAATAAATGGCCTACAAAATGGCCTACAATAAATGGCCTACAAAATGGCTAATAAATGGCCTACTTTGGACAAATGGAGCAAACAGGTGACATATGTTCTGCACATACAAAGTTTTCACACTTTGCATATTTTGTATGTGTTCTTCTGTCTTGTTTTCTAGAACATCGTTCCCGTTCCTTAGTCTATGGGTCAGTACCCAGCACATCGGACACTGTTTCCCATGGGCCCTGAGGCAAGGCTGCAAAAATGTTCCTATCCTGCACCAGGAGTTTCACCATTTCTGTCCCCAGGTCCCTGGGAAACACCTGTCTCCTACTCAAAGATTTATTGTGCCATGTGTGATTCAACAACATCCAAACAACATATGCATTCAGACATGCAATGTGCATGTGCAATGCTTGTCTTTGCCCCAGCAACAGGGAGTCTTTTCCCCAGCAACGGCATCAATCAGCAAGTGTATCTGACAATTGTGGTTTCCTCAGAAACTCTTCCTAGCAAGTGCAAGCTTCCCAGAAAATCAATCTGACAGCATTATCTTCAAAGAAACTCAATTTGCTAGATTGTGATGATACATGAGAACAAAGTTATCGGGGGGTCACAGATCCCCAGGACCCTTTGGGTGCATTTTTTTGAAAACCGAAAACCACTGAAACTCTGGTGATAAAAACAATACTGAAAGATTCCAATAATGGTATAATAACTGCTCCCTCAAACTAAAAACAATCTGCTGCTGGACTGCCTGAATAATTAGGTTTGATACAGGAGTGGGTGGGTGAGATTCTGTGGCCTGCGTTGTGCAGGAGGTCAGACTAGATCAGGGTTTCTCAAACAGGGGTCGCCGCTTGTGTAGGGAAAGCCCCTGGCGGGCCGGGCTGGTTTGTTTACCTGCCCCGTCCGCAGGTCTGGCCGGTCGCGGCTCCCACTGGCTGCCGTTCGCTGCTCCAGACCAATGGGAGCTGCTGGAAGTGGCACGTGCCGAGGGACGTACTGGCCGCCGCTTCCAGCAGATCCCATTGGCCCGGAGCAGTGATCCATGGCCAGTGGGAGCCGCGATCAGCCGGACCTGCGGACGGGGCAGGTAAACAAACCCACCCGGCCCGCCAGGGGTTTCCCTACACAAACGGCGACCATTGTTTGAGAAACCCTGGACTAGATGATCATAATGGTCCCTTCTGACCTTAAAGTCTATGATTCTATGAATTAATTGAGGGTCTGACTGACCCCAGTACGGTTTGAGTGACTTTTTTTTGCTATACTAAAACAGCAACAAGGACGCCAACAAAACCAGTGCTAACAGCTGGCCTCATCGTAGTTTGCGACTATGTAAAGAAAGAAGAGGCAGTGGTTTGCCTATCATGTTTGATTTAATTTTTTTTATGTTTTTATGTTCCGAGTCCAAGAGACTGCCAAAGAACTTGGAAATGTAGTACTTTCATTGACTAAGCTTGAAAGGTCTAACTGAACCACTACCTTTTTAGTGACTTCTTTTGCTACTCGAAAACAACAAGAGGCTGGATGATAAAACCAGTGTGGACTGACCTCATCCTAGTTTGAGAATACTTAATGTTGGAAGAAGGACAGGTTTGGCACAGACATTTGTATTTACATTTTTGTGGGCGTTGGAGTCAGATAGATACCAGGACATTAGGAGGGTTAAAAAAAAATCCACCTCATAGCAAGTCTACACTATCGTCTGCTATATTGCTCATCTTAACCTAGCTGTCTGCCTAGCCTAGATTGTGAGCAAATTGAGAGACTGTGTCATCTGCACTGTAGAAAAGCAAGCAGGTGAGCAGTGAGAAAGAGAGGCAGAAGACATTTCAGCTACCTTGCTAGTCACCTCTTGCTTCTTTCCTGCATATCGAAGAGGTGACACTTTTGAAGAAAGGCTGGTGCTTGCCTATTCAGACTGAAGCGTTCAGCCTTGGAAGAACCCAATCTCCACTCCTTTTCCTCATAGCCAGAGAGTGACCACCACTTTTGGGACTAGAGGTCTGAGTGGAGGCGTGGTTGATAGCTGTTTCCATAATACAGAGGTAAATTAAGCTCAGGATCTCATTTGAGGATCTCCCTTTTGTTGTACCCAGTTGCATTTTGAGATCTCTTGTTGCCTTTTAGGCTGCTGTGTTGAAGGAGATGCTTGCTGTGATATGTAGCACTTACGGATAAGGAAGATGATAGTAGCTGCAAGTTTTATACTCCATGGATGCCTCTTAAAGGAAGAAATTGTTTTGCTTCCCCCGTCTCAAACGCTCCTCCCATACCCAGATCTCTCTCATCTCTCTCCTCTGATCCCTCTCTCTCAGCAAACTTCTCATTGGCAAGGACAGTAAAAGGGCAGAAGGTCTGTCATTGAAACTGTGGATTGGTAGCTTTCACCGCTGTGCTGCTGCTTTTGATCCAAAGATTGATCTAACGCTGTAGCTTTTTTTTTTCTCTTTTCATAAATAAAGCTTTAGAAGTGCTTAGTGCAAATACCCGGGTTCAGCGGCGAAGCTCTCATCCCACCGGTCTGTTTTTCATACAGCTCTTGACTTTATTTTGCCCTCTGTTTGCTCGTCCTACTTCTGTTCTTTCGTTGCTATTACCAGGAGCTTAGAGTTGGAGAACAGCTCACAGCGATGGCCTATGTGTAGAGCTTCGCAGACCTCACACCATAACCTTTGCTCTGAACTTAGTGCAACATCTTGCAGCCACCTGGGGGAACAAATCCCATCTCAGTAGGGACCAGTCTCCTGTACCTCTCCACGAACCGGCACAGCAGGGGAATTTGTGACAACCACTAAGAGAGAATCAAAGGGAGACTAAAGAGGTTGAGCCTGAGATGATCTTTGTGGGCAGTACCATATTACAATAAAGCAGGTCGTCCTTCCCTATGATGACTGTAAGCGCAGCCTGTGTCTCTCCATGTCTACTTTCTAAGGGCTCTTTTTCACTTGGGTGTCCTGATCTCAGAACCTGCCTATTGCATTCAGCCTAATATTAATACTTTGCTTTTGTATAGTACTTTTCAGCTATAGATCTCAAAGTGCTTTGTAAAGATGGCTGTGAACATCTCCATTTGTAAGACACAATGAGCTGAAATGGGTCACCTCGCAGGTCAGTGGCAATAGACCACAGGTCTCCCGAATCTCTATTCCACGTCCTAGCCAGTGGCCGCCCTGCCTCCTCAAATCCTAACAGCCTTCTTTCACTTTCTGTTTGTAGCTACAACTACTAGGTCCAGACTGGGGGAGCTGCCATTGAAAGGGAAGATGACATTGAGCTATACCATAAGAAAGCAAGACATGATAACTTGCTGCAAGCAGAGATTTATGGGGGATGAAAGTATTACCAAGCAAGCAAGAGGCACACATAAAAAGTCCCAGAGGCATTTGGCAGTAGGCCCTGGGCTCTTCTCCTAAGCCCCTGTCACCCTACACCTTGCATTGGTGGTACCATATAATGATAGAAGCAGTTTATCCGTCCGATACCTGAGAGATGTTAAAAAGGAGTCATCAATTAGCTCTGGATACCAGTGTTATGTAATAGGAAACATACAGCTATGCAAGGAGCTATTTGACAGAGAAAATATAGCACGAGGTCAAACACTGGGACCACTGCAGGGCTCCAGTAGTGACTATTTCAGTCCCCTTTGCCATGCTAAGCCTCTCGGATACAATATCATCTATCACTCCAGCTCGCGATGATGGCCAAGGAGAATGCCTCCCCACATTAGTGGCTGGTGTCTTGTTTGGAAACAGACAAGATGCTTTTTCCATTAGGATTGAATGATAGGTGGCAGCGACCATTCTGTAACCCAAGCCAGGTTCGCCTTAGTTCAGAAAATTAGACCACTTGTTTCTTAGCAGTGGGAGGGGTGTTCATGGAGGGGGAAGGTGACACTGGGTATACTCTGATCAAGAAGGCTGCCCTGTAGAACCCAGCCATCTGCCCCTGCTGATCTGGAAAGCTTACAGGTCAGCATACGAATCTTGTACTAGCCCAAAAGCCGCGAGACAGCAAGAGGAGCAAATTTCAACCCGGGTGACTCTGGTGAGCATCTTTTTATGAGCCTCTGTACCAATGGAAAATGCCGCCTGTCAGTATTATTTAAGCATTAAGAGAGCTATAATTGGAGACTAACGTGTCCTCATCATAGTTGACCTTATTTATGGAGGAGCTGACATCTGAATGTCAAATTTGCATCAATGACTTTTCTCCCCTAATAACCACTTTAATATGTAAATAACTGCATTTGCAAAAGAATAAAAATAAATAAAAGAGCTATTTTGGTTATCTCTGGGAAGATTTGTGTTTGCTGTCACTGTGGGGACTGGGCTGAGATGAGGCTCTGCCACTTAATCAGGAAGAAAGTGAGAAAGAAAGACATTTACGGATGCAGGGATATGTGAATTGTAAATAACCTGCGGTGCAATCTTAGGCAAGAAGAGAGTATAAAGCACATTACAGAGCCATTTGCAGTTCTTTGTTCAGGCATACAGTTATTTTGCTAAATCATCTGTTCATGGGTATATGTTTTTCCATCCTGGCGAGGTAGCAATCCCAATCCCTGGAGTGAAAAAGATTTACAAAATACCTGAAATCACACATTCATGTGCAGACTCAAGCTATTCATGGAGCCATGAATCTCAAGAGTAAGGCATTGGGAGAGGGAGAACTGAGAGAACAAACTTTGTGGTGGGGGATGTTGCTAAGGAATTATGCATTGTTGAGAATAAACAGAACCACTGTAGCTTGCCATGCTTTGGGCATAGGGCCTAATAAATGTGCTATTACTGCAATATGGCTGGTCGTTCCACAAGGTAGGAGTTACGTTAGTGCGGGGCACCAGACTTATTACTGCCATAAAGACAAGAGAAAGATACAAGACTTAACCCCCTGGCATGGGGGTCTGAGTCTCGCCCAGCAGGATATGCCAATAGAAGTTGCTTGTATCTGAAAGTAAGAGAGACTGCTGTGCTCATCTGAACTTGGTTAATCCTAAAGGGAATGGAGAGATGTATTAGCTGGTACAGTGAGACAAGCAACTGACTTCACCCTGCTATTCACAAACACCTTATCCACTCAGTTCAGTGGGGAGATGTCAAAGGACCTGCTGGGAGGCTCATTCATGGAACTGAAACCTGTCAACATGTGATAAATTGTATTAGTCTATGTTTACCATTCAGAGTATCATTTGCAGTTGTTCACATCTGGGTCTTAAAACATAAAGGAGAATGTGAGGCTTCTTTAGATGGGTCCTAAGAGCCCCGGAGAAACATGCCTGCTATCTCCAGAATGTTTGCTGCTTAACCTCAGTTAGTGCAACAGTTTATGCTGGTGCCCAAATACAATGCAGAATAAAGGACCATTGTAGTTAAAATCTGCAGCTTGTCAGGGACAAAGCTGTCCATTCACAAATGCCTCCATCCCATGTTCATTAGTGTATCATCTAAATAACTTAGTTCAGCTTTGCTGGTGTTGGCTTTAGGATTATCTTACTAAGGATCAGAACCCTACTCCCAGACTGTGGGAAACTTTGAATCCAGATCTGGATCCACACTTCACGGCTTGGGTCATTCTTTAAAACCAGCTCCTTATTGCAACAAAAAGGTCTGCACCACCGCCAGCAGAAGACGCTTCTTTCACACACAGCCCCCAACCAGTGTTTCTCAACATTCCTTTGGAGAGACAAACTCCAGGGATCAAGGGGAGTTCAGGCTCCACGGTCCATTTAATCCTTGGCTTCTTTGCTGGCTTTGATTGTGTTGGTGGAATTAGAGATACACATACCTGGTTACCAAACAGAGACAAAAGAATTACCAAAACAACCGGTATGAGTCATGTAAAAAGCAACAGAGGGTCCTGTGGCACCTTTAAGACTAACAGAAGTATTGGAGCATAAGCTTTCGTGGGTGAATGCCCACTTCATCAGACACAAGTGAGTCATGACAGCCACCAGATAATAGAGCTATTCTGTCTGTATTGACTCAGGCCACGTGGTGACCCAGAAGTAACAGACTCCTTTATCTCATTCTCTATCCAGTTCCTCAGTTTTGGACAATTTTAGAGCAGAGATACAAACAAGTAGAGAAAAATGACAGTTCTACATATATCATTCTGTAGAGCCCCTGCTCTGTACCCAGAAGATATGAATTTAAGTACAAATCAGACCCAGACAAGAAAATAAAATAATCATGGTATAACCGTGTTGTTGGGGCAGCTACTCTGTGTTGTCATTCAGGGCACAACTCACCCAGCTGTGGGTCTCTGCTGGTGTGTCTCTGCTTCTCTGAGGTCCAGAGGTCCTTCCGGCCAAAGCATCCTTCAGTTCTACTTCTGGGCCACTAAGTTTCAGAGGTACAAAGATGGACCTCTGGAACAAAACAAACAACTCAAGAACAGGGTTGTCCCTCGAACCTTCAGTGAAGCTCCACCCTTCAATTGAGGGCTTGTCTCCCAAACCGTCCAGGCCTCCACTGGTTTCCCCCTGGGGTCTGGTCTCCTTTTCTCTGATCCAGCTGGCTAGCAAGCTCTCTCTCAGGGCTGTAATCAGGCTTCTCTCCCACTAAGAGAAGCTGAGCTCTGTCAGAGGCTAGTTCTCCCCCTTTTCTCCATGTCTGACATTGGCTGCCTCTTTTGCAGGTAGCAGATGGATCCACATGCATATCTTAACCCCCCTCATTGCCAGTGTGGGGCCTTTCTGGCCCATCTTTCATGGCAATGTTAAGGGAACTGCCATGATGGCTGAAGAAGCCAGAGCACTGGAAGAGATTAACACTTCTTTCTTTCTTTCTCTCGCAAGAACAAATTGCTTTATCAGGTTAGTTATGAAACCAATTCCAATAAAATGTCTCCATGAATTCCAAGAGGGATGTTGATAAACTGGAATTGACATTCAAGATGCAGCAAGATGCTGTGATAAAGACTATGCAGATTTTGTCCATAGCGTACAATAAAACTTTTATTGTAAAGCACCTTTTATGTAAGCTGGATCACAAAACATTTTCTAGAATTAAATTAATGCCAGACAATATATGGCATAAATTACAGAAAACAGTGGTCGTAAAGACATTGTATGGTGAATAAATTTAAGCAGTTAGAAGATTGATCGCAGAGGATGAGTCAAATTAAGAGGTAGAGTCAAGGGAGAACAGGAAATATACATTTTAAAATGAGAATTGAAAAGAAATGGAGAGTTGATGAGGCGGAGAGATACAAGAGACTGTTCATTACAGATGGCAGGAGATACAAAGAAGAAGTAGGGCTCTTGCTCTGAAACTGTTGGGGGATGAAGACGACGAGAGGAAGTAGATCTAGATGGGTGAAGGGAATAGGGAAGAGACAAGGTCCATGACGTTGGGTGTAGCATGTTCCTACTGATGAAGTTCCCAGATATTTAATATTGCCCAAGTGGAGCCCATTTTAAACTAGTCAACAAAGGCCTTTGAAATGCTGCTCACCTGAGCAAGCCCCCTAGCAGTTGGTGGCCGACAATAATGGAGTGGATGGTAACATGACATTAGATACCAAAGATTCTCAAAGATGCACGCACCTATCCTCTGGGTGATAATATTCAGTGTGTGCATGCACACTAGGTATTTGTGCTAGCCTTTGGGCATCTGGATGCCTAACTAGCCTGGTGTATGTGCAGATTTCCACAAGTACAACAGGCATCTGACAAAATTTATTAGCAGTGTGCAGAAGTACGTGTGTGCAACTGTGAATGTCCATCTTTGGAAATCTGCCTCTGCCTGTCATTTCTCCCCGTGATAGTGGGTATGTGGAACAAAATGTCCTTCTAGGTACCAGGTATTAAAAGAGGCAGTAAGTGATGGAACATTTCTGAATTTAATCACCCAACATTTGGTGTCTTTGCCTGGCTTTCTATCCTTGGATGGAGAGCTGAGATCATGTATAATTATATCCTTTGGCACAAAGGGGTCATATAGTTGGCTTAAACAGCCAGCTGGCATACCCCCTGGCATAGACTCTATGCCATCTTCCTCCCAGACCCTAGCATAGGGAGTGTGTCAGGAATGGGTGGAGGCCTGGCCAGGGCAGATGTACCCTGGCAGTCCCTGGCTAGCAGATGGTCCTTTGGGGATCTTTGCGACTGAGGTGTAGTTTACAGCAGCTGCTGGCTCTAACTGGCCTCAGGTTTGGAGAACAACTTCCATCCCCTTTGTGCCCCGTCACCTTTGCTGTGCCCAGGGGAGACAGGGTGCAGAAGAGGACTGAGCCCAGACTTACACAGCAGCACCACAAACATAACATATTTTTGCGGGTCATGGAACCATCGCAGTAGAGATGGCAAATATCCGTTAGGTCATTCAGTCCATACTCCTGCCAGTGCAAGTTACCTCCATCAAGCACTGCATTCCACAGGGTGGATTCCATGGAGTAACACTGCAGTCCCTCCTTGAGGGGAGGGATAGCTCAGTGGTTTGAGCATTGGCCTGCTAAACCCAGGGTTGTGAGTTCAGTCCTTGAGGGGGCCATCTGGGGCAAAATCAGTACTTGGTCCTGCTAGTGAAGGCAGGGGGCTGGACTTGATGACCTTTCAAGGTCCCTTCCAGTTCTAGGAGATAGGATATCTCCATTATTTTTTAAAAAGTACATGACGAATTTCCTGGTATGTGTGTGTTCTGTTGCTTTGTGCCGTCTAGTTTTAAATGAACAAGCTTGGGAGACTATTTTACAGTTTCACAGGTCTCAGATGTATTCAAAGTAAGGGCAGAACTGCAAGATCAGCTACCAGAGAGTCCATATTATTTATTAATAATTGTTTACCATAGACTTGGTCAATTTTTTTAAAATCAGAAATCTTTGGAAACAAAATTTGCTGGTGAAATGTTACTTTTTTGATGAAATTGGAAAACAGAAATTAGCTTCTCTTTGGTTTTTAGGTTTATTGTTTTTCTCCCTCTCATCCTTTCCCCCCCTTTTCTCACCTTTTTTTCTGTGACAAAATGAGAAAAAAGGGGAAAGGAAGAAAAAGGGGGTGGAGGAGTATGGAAAACTGAACCCCACCCCAAGAAACATGAAAAAAGTCAAAGCTGAAAGTTTTTTTTTTAAAAATTCAAAATGACTTCAATGTTTTTTTGCGATTTGGTTTTTCCTGTTGTCCACCATCTTCAGATTAGCACCATGTGAACTGCAGAGAGACAGGGTCCCCTAAAGCAGCCTATGCATGGAGAGAATTCAGAAAGGAGTGCAGCGAAGTTAATTTGCTTGCTTATCCCATTGACCCTCGCCCGCAGAAACACTGAGCCGATGGAGCTATGGGGAACATTTGCAAAGTTAAATGATTGGCCTTTGAACTGATTTCCATCTATAGTATCACCAAACATAAGAACGGCCATACTGGGTCAGACCAAAGGTCCATCAAGCTCAGTATCGTGTTCTCTGACAGTGGCCAATGGCAGGTGCCCCAGAGGGAATGAACAGCACAGGTTATCATCAAGTGATCCATTCCCTGTCACCCAACCCCAGCTTCTGGCAAACAGAGGCTAGGGCCGCCATTCCTGCCCATCCTGGCTAATAGCCATTGATGGACCTATCTTCTATGAATCTATCTAGCTCCCTTTTGAACCCCGTTATAGTATTGGCCTTTACAACACCCTCTGGCAAGGAGTTCTAGAGGTTGACAGTGTGTTATGTGAAAAACCTCACAAGATTGTGTGATGTCGCCACACCATGGCCCTCGCATGTTTCTAACATAACATAAGAATTATGGAATAAAAGTCACACAAAATATTTTTTACGTTTCATATTTTTACACGTTCAGAACTTAAAGTCCCAACCCAGATATTGCAAATCATCATGTAACTCTATCTGATTATGTTGCATAATTTAAAGGGAATGTATGTTCTTATATAGGTTGGTAGAAATTCTGGGTTCAGAGTTTTGTTGGACTTTTAGTGGGATTTGGTGGAATTTGTAAAACCCAAGGTCTTTTGAAAAGCCAGTCATTTATTTTGGTGCCTAAATGCAAGCAGTGCTCTTTTGAAAATAGTGGCCATACTGGTGAATCAAGCCCCTTGTATTTAATATTTTTGTCCATGGAAATGTATCCTTGTAATAATTACATTACAATAAAAACTGCTTAGAAATGGGTTAGTTTAGTTCAACAGCTGCATTGCTGGATTTGTAGCTAGCAACGTTGGTCACATGTATCGATCGCCTTCACCTTGTACAAATGACGGGAGTTGAAGTGAAATTATTTATATTTCATCATGCCAAAGAGACTGAGTCGGCACACATGGCCTGAGAGAGGAATTTGGGGACTACAGGACTGGAAAGGGAAGGAAATATAGATACAAATACAAATGATCTGTTTACAATATAAAAACGTTGTAAATAAATAACTCCTGGCATGCAATCTGATTTATGAAGCTTGTGAAGAAGCCACAGAGCTCGGGGATATGAAATAAATGAAAAGTTTATTTTTTGAGCCTCTGCAGGAGTAAAATGAAAGGCCTGCAATCTGGAGACACACACCTTCAGCAGAGCTGCTTAGCAGCAGCGCCTAACATGGACCGTCTGTGCTTTGAAGGAGTCACTAGTTGAAACCTCTTGGAGAAAGAGGAACCATGCATGAGTCTGTGTCGGTATGGAATAGGTGATAGTAATGGGAGGCCAATAGATGTCATGCAGCATTAGAGGATACAGAGTTAAACAGAAGTTCGTTTTGCTTGTCAGCTGTTCAGTGGCAGTCCAAGCCCCTAGAGCAGTTGATATCTTCTTTATTTGTACGGCCGTAGCACTCAGGAGACCCAGGCATAGACCAGGTCCCCGTTGTGCTAGGTACTGTACAAACACAGAACAAAAAGATGGTCCCTGCCCCAAAGACCTTACAGTCTGTTTTTTGTAGGCATCATGGTAAGGGAGAGCAGCCTTCTTCAGTGATGCTCCTTCTCTCAGTAAAGTAGGTTCTAATGCCTCTTGCCACATGTGAGCTATTCCTGGGCACATAATTGCTGTAGTGTGTGCGTATACAGCCATTGCACCGATAGGGTCTTATGCTGATCCAAGCACAGTTTAGACCCTGATTCAGCAAAGCACCTAAACATGGGCTTTCCTTTTACTGGACTCAATCCTGATTTACACTGGTGTGAGAGAGAGGGGGATCAGACCCTGGGTATCGAGAGACTGGCTTTATAAACCATTGTAGAATTCCCTAAGTACAACACTCCATAGAAATAAAACAATATTCCATTATAGTTTTGTCTTGTTGCTGCATGATCATCTCCACTCATCCACAGAGACGCTGTCAAAGAAACTCCCCTTTGAAACTGAGTTTCTCCAGCAGAACCTACATATGATTGTCCGGAAGGGATTTGGGTCCTGACTTTCAGAGGCGCTGAGCACCTAAAATTCCAGATAATCAACGAGAGCCTTGATAATCAGCAACTTTGTGCTGAGCCAGCCATGCAGCAAGTGGTACTGATGGCTAGAGATGTGGGAACCAGGTTGCATGAATTAAAGAGACCCCTGAATCTTCACAAAATCCCACACCAACTTTTTTTGCACATTCTGATATATTTGGAGAAGTGCTTTTCACTTCCAGTTTTCACCCAGAACTGGAACAAACTACAACAACAACAAGGAATGCCAAAACACCATGAGATAGGCTGTTCTCCTTACAGTGTATTTCAACTGAGACTTGAAGCAGAGGTCATGGAAATCGCACGAGAAAGTTTGCTTTTGTGCAAATGTCCGCCTGGTTTTGCAGATTTCAGAGGTTCAAACAGCTCATATAAGCTTCTGATAAATATCCACATTTTGTAATAGTTATCTGTAGTGATTTGAATGCAAACCATTTTGAGCATTGCCCATTGATTCTCAGGGCCGGGGATCATGGGACTTGTTCTGGAGCTAAACAACCAGGGTGCTTTAGTAGGGTCTTAAGGAACCTGTATGGAGTAATTGCACACATTTCCACGCTGAGTAGAATGGCTGTGGCTCTTTAGTGTAATATGTGGTACCATTCTGATTTCTGAGGCGTTCAGGACGCAGACTCCTCCTGACACATTGCTTTGTTTTCATCCATGAGGGATGCAACAGAACATGCATGCTGATACTCACCAGCTATGTCTTCTCATCCACTTTGTTAAATTTCAACACCTCACCCTACAGAAATGGCGGAGTACCTCAAAATAGCTGAACAACCTGCTACAATCTCACAGCAAGTTTTCATCTGGAGAATTCTATATGCCCACACTGCTCTGTCTATATCTGATTTAAGGCATTATCCCAAGAAGCACTGAATGCCTTCTGACTTTAATGGGATGTGTAGTGCACTTCATAGACTCTATGTTTTGATGGGGCAGGGGCTTTCTCTTCTCATGGACTTATAGACTTTAAGGCCAGAAGGGACCATCATGATCATCTAGTCTGACCTCCTGCCCATTGCAGGCCACAGAACCTCGCTCACCCACTGCTGTGATAGGCCCCTAACCTCTGGCTGAGTTACTGAAGTCCTCGAATCATGATTTAAAGATTTCAAGTTACAGAGAATCCACCATTTACTCTAGTTTAAACCTGCAAGTGATCTGTGCTCCATGCTGCAGACAAAGAACACCCCTGCCCCCGCAGGATCTCTGCTAATTTGACCCAGGGAAAAATTCCTTCCCAACCACTAATATAGGAGTCAGTTGGACTCTGAGCACTTCAGCAAGACCCAACAGCTAGACACCTTGGAAATAATTCTCTGTAATAACTCTGAGCCCTCCCTATCTAATGTCCCATCACTAGCCGTGGGGGATATTTGCTACTAGCAGTTGCAGATCGGCGACATGTCATTGTAGGCAGTCTCATCATACCATCCCCTCCATAAATTTATCAGTCTTGAAGCCAGTTAGGTTTTTGTCCCACTGCTCCCTTTGGAAGGCTGTTCCAGAACTTTGCTCTTCTGCTGGTTAGAAACCTTTGTCTAATTTCAAGCCAAAACTTGTCGATGGCCAGTTTACAGCCATTTGTTCTTGTGTCAGTGTTAATAATAAGTGCCAGAATATGATGGAACCATCCCTGCAATTCTGGTGCTGAGCAGTAAGGCATGGTCATTCTCCTGGTGAAAGTGTGGTGTGATGGGATGGTAATTATGTATCCATATTATATTTACCTTAACAGATAATGTACATCTGTTATTTGTGTCCCTGTATCACAGCTATTGGGGTGAAAAGGACCATATGGGACAACATTTTCCACTTTTAAAATCAGTTATCTTTTATTTCTGTTTTATGATATCCATTGTCTGCTCTGTATTCATAACCCTGTAATTGCTTTCACTTTTGGGGATCAGGTTTTCTTTTTACCTCCCATGTACACAAGATGCCCCAGGGAAGGCGGGGTGGTCCCTGGCTCTAATTCTGCCCATGACCCAATGCAAAGGTGCATCTTCATCGGGCAAGTTCCCAGACACAAACCAATGAATTTCTGACTTTCATTATTTGCAGTAAAAGTCTATGAATTGAAAATATAAAGGGGCTGTTCATCAAAAACGCTGAGTTGTTAAATCAGTGAACGATGCAATTACACATTTGTTCCTATTAGGTCTTGAAAATGTGAAAACCTTGTGTGTAGTAACTGTGCAGTACATATTTCATTCACATAACAATCCTGAAGTCTCAGCAGCATCCCTTCATATATATCTATAACTTGAAAGAGTTACCCTCAAAATGACAGTGCTCGTTGGTTTGGTGATACTAGAGACCCGGGTTTAGGAATGTCCTTCCATGACCACTGCAGAAATAGGTCTGTCTAGCTGCTCGTATGGCCCCATCACTGGCCTATTTGAGCACCTCGCAATCATTCATGGATTTACCCTCACGACATCTTGGTGTGGTAGAGAAGAGCTGTTATCCCCATTGTACAGATGGGAACAGACAGGGTAAGTAGGTGGCTAAACCCAAGGAAGTCTATGGCGGAACTGGAAAGTGAGCCCAAGTCTCCAAGTCTCTTGAGTCCCAGTCCAGTGCCTCACCCACAGGGCCATCCTTCCTATGAGACACTTGGCTTAAGGTTGGTAGTCACATCGCTCTTCTGTGGCCACCCAAATTGGAGAGATATTGTTGCCAGCTGTAATGGTGAGGGTCTGTGCTCTGCTTCTTAAGCTAGAAGGCGTGAGATGGCTCTTATAGGAGTACAGCGGGGAGGTGTTTGCATCAGCGTTGGGAGCATCATCTATGTTCCGCTGCTTAACCTGTGAAAACAGAGATAGCATGAGTCACCCTGCCCCCTCCCCAACACATGGTTGATGAATGGATTGAAGAATCCCTCCCCCTCCACTTCTGGGACTGAAATTATCCTCTCTCTGCCCCTTTTAGTTTTATTTTCTTTTAATTTGCTTTCTCTCCATTTCCCCCAAAACTTTTTTATTTTTGCCCCCATTTTTTTAAACCATTTTGCACTTTTTTCAAATGTATTCCTACCTTTCCCCAACGGTTCCCCTTCTTCCAGCCTTTTCCCCAACTTTCTGATCACTTTTTTTTAAACCTTTAAAAAACCTTTACAAGTGCTAAACCAGTTTGGGGGCAGGAACTGTGCCTTCCTGTGTGTTTGCACAGGTTCTAGCACTGCAGGGCCTGGGGATGGATTCTTAAGGGGTCTGGTCTACTTTGGTTGTTTCAAAGCCCAGATGAGGCACACAGAAAAGATTATTCCAGGACATTACAATGAGGGGATAGTCATAGGCAAAATCAGCAAGACCCCAGGCTGACACTCCAAATCACGGCAGGCTGTTTTCTAGCATATTTATATATGCGTGCAAAGTTTGATGCTTGGATGCTGATCAACAGTTGTTTGGCAGTCATGTGATTAATTGGAAGGGAGTCCCAGTGAAAGAACATCGCTGCCATGGCATATGCAGGCTCCCTCATAGGGGAAAATGACTCATGCAAATGAAGTTATATTTTCCATGACAGCTGCACGGAGCCGACCCTTCTATGGGCATCCCAGGTAGAGCTCTTTAATCTCACTGCCCTTTTCAAAATTTGTGAGCGCTGCCACGGTTATTGCAAATAACAAATGGAACCAGTTCTCCACGAGCAGGTTTTCTGAACTGAATTCCTCCAGCCGTGACCCACCACTGCACTGATTCTATTGTATTGGAAGCAAAACAACAGCAGATGAGCATTTTGCATCACAATCAGTCTTTAGCCGGAATAAATTAACTTGACTGGGACTGTGAGATGGCTTGAGTGTGGAGTGCATGTGCATTCACTTGTGCTTGTGTGTGCACAGAGCAGATATGCGTGCAAAATCCATCTATCATCCTGGCCGGCCTCAGAACACTGGATGATTGAAAACAGCAGGACGATGTGTAAATGAGCCACCTGTGATTGTGTTAATTGACCTGCCTTTTGTGTAGTCATTGTGCAAAGTGGGTGTACAAATAACACCGGTTTGAGCCAGTGGCATTTTACACCTACTTTGCCTGGTGCAAATGACAGTGCAAGGTGCAGGACAGCGGAGAATCAAACCCAGGAGCCATAGGCTCAGCGATGTTACAAGAGGAAAAAAGACCTGTTAGATCAGTAAGTGCAACTACACAAAGTGAGATAAGCCTTGTAGAGCTGTCTATTGCATGATGTGAGTAATACCCCAGCTTTCCCATGCAGCCTATTGGGACAGGATTGTTTTGGCACTTCTTCACACAGCACGACTTAAACCCACGAGTGTATCAGTGCATAGGGACTGAGGCACCAGCCCCAGAATGGCCAGCAGTTTTGCTTGAAGTAAAGGGGTTGGAGTGGTGTAATCAGCACGCAGGCTCACCCGGCGGTGCCTCCTGCTGGTCATCTCGGGAACTAGCTCACCAGTCATCGGAGCACCCTCTGCAGGCCAGGTGTCCTGCCTGTCCTTGGCCCCTGTGTCCCTCCTGGACGCCGGTGCCCTTGTCTTGGGTGCTGCCCCCCGGCAGTACCCCACTCTCCCTGGGTCTGCCCACTCAGGGGAACCCCCAGCCCCTATCCCCACATCACCTCAGTCATGGCTACTTCCAGTCACCATCTAGCCCCCGCGCCCTGGGTGCAGACTGCCGTCAATCAGCCAATCATCACAGGCAACAAGGGGTTTGGACTGGCTGCCCTTATCCACTTTCAGGCTGCCCCTCTGCAACCCCAATACCTATGTGGGCCTAGGACCAGGCCCTGCAGCCTGGGGCATTGCTAGCCTAGGGCTTCCCAGCCTCCAAGGCCTTTCCCCAGCCCTGCCTCACTCTAGGTCCCCAGTGAGTTCCCCAGCAGCCAGACCTATCTCTCTCTCTCCTGTCAGAGCAAGACTCTTGAGCTTCTGGCTGCCCTTGCCTTCTTATAAGGCCGAGTTGCTCTGTTTGGGGCGTGGCCCCAGCTGCAGCCACTTCTGCCAATCAGCTGGGGTTTTGTTCCCTTCCACAGCCCCAGCCCTCTGCAGGGCTTTTCCAACCCCTTCAGGGCTGGCGCGGGTGTTCACCCCGCTACAAGTGGTTTTCAAAGATAAGGGACTACAAAGTCAGATGGAGAGGACCAGCTGAACCAGGCCTGCTGCCAAACCTGTACCTTCCTGACCATACTAGTAGAAACTGTCATTGACAGCAAGCACTGATTCAGCATGTGCCAAGCTAAAAACCTCAAACCAGGACAACAAATGCTTATCAAATGCCTGGGATGGCTCTTGTGTGTGGATGCAAAAGGGCTGTTCTTAGGTCTGATGGGGTTTATGCAAGCAATATGCAACTCCCTGGGCAGAGTGGAGGCGTGTGCGCAATGGTGCACATTCTTGTACCCCTTGCTAGGGTGTCTGTCCAGGTGGTACATTCTCGGTTAGCCATTGCTATAACTTCCAAAGACTCTGTTGGATGCAGCTGATATCCTAGCTATATCTAATAGGGTCCCATCTTTACCTGTTTTGTCAGTGTATCAAGAGCGCTGCAATCTGGAATGTGGGATGCTTACTCTGCGGATGGTTTTGTTATGATTAAGTTTTATTTAACATTGATATTGTACTAGCACCCAGATGCTGCAGTCCAGCCCCATTGTGACACGCACAAAGTCAGGGGCCCTGCCCCAAAGAGTTTATCATTTAAAGTTAAATTTAACAATTCCACTTTAAGCCGCTGGGAGTAACTGATGATCTAGACAAACGGACAGCCGGCCGCTCCATCCCCTCTCCCAAGGCTGCTTCCTCCCTTTGAGAAATTATTTCTCTTCTTTTGAGTTACCCTTTTCCCTTCTAATTGACCAAATCTCTTCTGGAACTTTGGGTCTGTTTTTCCTGCTCTATCTGGGAAGCAAATAAGACAGATTTATGGCTCCCTGTACAACCCCAGCCTTGTTTATAAATTGCTGGTGATTGATTAAGTAATAAAAATGCTTTTAAGACAGGGAGGTAAATCTCACAGCTAATTGCTCAGTGCTTTACATTATAACCTTGTTACACTGCCTGCCTCACTCTGGGGCTGGACAGATTAGCTATTTCCATCTCACCGGAATGTCACACTGGAAATATCACCCACGGCATTCTACTGTATCTTGACTGTTAAAAGATATAGACTGATACTTAATGGGTCAATAAGCAGAACTAATGATATATTTGAAACACAAGGAACAAATCTTTTCTTTTTCAAACTTGATGCCATGTATTGAGATGATTTCACATAGAGGAACCTTGCTAAGTTCAATGCATGGCCGGGATGGAATTCAGCGGAAAGTTGACCATGTACCTTTCCGCCGCCTCCCACCTATTCCAGCTGGGGGACCTCAAGCAGAAAAACTGCCAATGGTGCTGAATTGCATCCATCTTGCTACATGGATAAAACGGAGACAAGCCTGGTGAGACTAGCATGGTTAAAATGGAAACTACTTAGCCTGTGAGTTCTTTGGGACAGGCACTGGTTTTCTTCTGTGTTTTTACAGTGTCTATCACAATGCGGTTCTGGTCCATGTCTGGGATTCCTAGGCACTACAGCAATATAAATAATACATAATAATAATAATAGTCTGGGAAACACAAACAACTTGTAAGCTTTTCCTATGAACCCAGGCCTCCAGACGGAAAGTAAGAATTGGGCAGTACCTCAGTGCATTCCCTGGGTTCTTTGGCATCATTCTTGCAGCCCTGGTAGCAGCTGCTGGAGCCCTGGAGTGAGGAGATGAATGCGCATGAGCCACTTAGAGCAGAGTCTTTCTGACGAGTGATATCCAATAGACACATGTCTTTGGAAACAAGCACACATGGTGTTGAAGTAACCGCTAGCAGAAATATCTTTCAATTAATCAATCATTCACTTAATACGTACAAGTCTGGTCTCATCTGTCCCTTCTTCTGCCCCCTTCTTGAGAGGCAACAAAATTAGACTTCCCAAAATAGCACCAAAGCGGCACGGAATATGTTGCAATATTGAACTCCAGTGTATCTTTTCCTCAGCTCACTTGATGGGGGTGGAGGAGGGGTGGAGGAGTCTCATCAATCTACCGAGGGCTGCTTTGCTGACAAGGAGCACCTGATTAACTCATATAAACAGAGAAAGTTTTAAGATTTCTGGCCCTGTATTCACACCCAGTATGTTGTGAGGCCTTTTCCTTTTCTTACTGGCTTTACTCACATAGCTATACTAGCCCTGGAGTTAGACTTACAAAGTGGGTTGCCACACAAGAGTAGTGGACAGCCCGAGAAGAATGACTGTGCAGCTGTTGGGACAGAAATGGAGAGTTAGTACGCCGTCATTGAATACACCAAAGAGCCTGGGCAAGATTATTTCTCAAGTGCTCAAAGACTTGCCATCCTAAGGGAGGAAGAAAATCTCTGCATAACTCTAGAAGAAAGGAAAGGAATGTCAGGAAATAGCATCAAGCTCTGAAATAACCTGCCATCAAATCAGAAATGGGCTACAATGCTAAACAGACACAGGGGATCAAACTCCAGGCACCCCCACATAGCTATGCACCGATTCTTCTGATGATACTCTGTGCTACTGTCTTGTAGATATTTGGCAACACTTATGTAGCTTGTCATGCCCATAAAGCTTTTGAATCTGAATGTAAATCTTTGCCATCAAGCTGCTCAATTCAGCACAAGGGTTTGTGATGCTACAACAGCTTTTTTAATGTCACCTTTCCCTGTGTAATCCCTATCTTCCGAAAATGGCACCTTTCAGTCTTTTCTTTATTCTACATTCCAGAGTGGCTCTCTGAAAAAGAAATCTGACTCTGTGCAGCAGACGGATAGTGTGGAAACCTCCCTTGTCTCCTTTTCACCCTGAGTACTGTACAGTAGCTGAGAGCATGATGCAGACCTCATTGCTTTAGATGCAGAGCTGCCCTTTCACTTCAGCTCTTAGGGTAGCAGACGTGGAGCCCTCTTTCATCTGAACCGCTCCATGTAGACCAAGCTGGGCTGCTCCATGCCACTTGCTTGAGTAGGGGTAAATTTCAGGTGTGAGCTGAGTTCCCTGATCTGTGCCACAGAAGCTCCAGGCACACATAGAGAAAGAACATAACAGGCTCTGTAGGTCAGACATGCTGAGTCCTGGTACTTCACATCCCTTGCTACCCACATGCCCCATGAATCCAGGTTTGGACTGAGTCTGAGCCAGTTAGCACCCCAAATTCAGACTAGCTCTGAAGGCCTGAGCCACCAATCAGATAATTTCCCTGGCCTCATGAGCTACCTCAGAAGGTGAGAGAAGAGATGAGCTTTTTTCCTTTTTTTTAAAAATGACAATGTTGTCTCTTGAGTCTGTGGTGCCTCCCCATTAATTATCTTGGTCAGAGGTAGGTGTTTGATTGCCAGGGCTGATTACAGTGTCTAAGGGGCTGATTGCAGGAGGATAATTGCAAAGTCTAATGAAAGACTAAAAATGCTCAGAGCCTGAAACCCAGTGGGGAAAATGTGCCCAGCTTCCGTGGAGAGTTTGTCGGTGTGGGGATAAATGGCTCACTCTCAGAACACACTCTGCCTATCTGCACGGGGAAGGTTCATCTCAGAAAATACCAGCTTCCCTGGGAAGCCTTTTGGGGAGGGAAGGACAGTCATTTAAAGGAGGGGTTTGCTCACAGGATCCCATGCAAGGTCATTCTCCCATGAGAATGATAGCGACAATGTAATTTCACATATCATTGCTATGGTGGGGTGTTCAGGAGGCATCAACCTTATTGGGTGGCGGGAGACCTTCTGTGTGACCAGCCTAGACCCCAGGGGCAAGGAGACAGATGGGGTGGTTACAGGCTGACGTGATAAAACTTGGCTGTAACCAAGAATCCAGTCACTGAGTGCAGAACAATTGCAGGATTCCACTTTACTTTTATGCATCCGAAGAAGTGGGCTGTAGTCCACGAAAGCTTATGCTCTAATAAATTTGTTAGTCTCTAAGGTGCCACAAGTACTCCTGTTCTTCTTTTTGCGGATACAGACTAACACGGCTGCTACTCTGAAACTTTACTTCCAGTCTCTGGCCTCACACATGCCTTTGAGCTACATGCACTCAAATCACAAGGCTTTAGCTTGTCAGGACTGGGTTTTCTTCCCCTTCCTCTGAATATTCATTAGATAAAAGCTTGAGCTAATCAGTCAAAGATTTAATAGGCTGCAAGAGAAAGGTTGGTTTTCTTAGCCCCTATCCAATGCACGCTGCTCCATACAATGAAACAACCTCTGTCAATCCCTTAGGATTGAACTGCAATGGAAGAAGCTCAGACAACAATTTCAGTCACTAAGCCTGGCTCCAGCTACAGGAACTGCCTCCCACTTTCTCAACCACCTACAGAAAATGAACTAGAATTCACACTGTGGTGGGGGGGGGGGGAGAGAAGCATAATATTTTATTTTGTTGGCATCGTGCACTTGTAATAAAAGTGCCTTCTCTAATACAAATCAATGGTGACTTAAAATACACAATAAATGTTGCAACATTAATAAAACATGCTACCCATTACATTAGACTTTGCTGTGCAACTTACACAGCGATTTACAATCTTCATTTCAATCCTTCTCATGCTTCCAGTGGAGAGTGAAATGGTCTAAAACAGCTGTCCTAGGAAATAAAATTAATACAGTTGCCATGTAAATAAAATGCAACAGACTCCTTATGATTTCCAGACTCTGAGCACTGAGAAGACTCCTAGATAAACAGAGTATGAAGGGCCCATGTATGTGTGGAACTCAAGCGCTGATTGAAGTGGCTTCTAGGTAGCAGCTATTTAGAGTATTGAAGTGTCAAAGGCTGCAAGCAGCAGCAGCAGCAAAGGCAACATGTAATGGATCATTCTAGCTGAAGGACCTTAAAAACATTAGTGGGCTTAAGGCCCCTCTTTCTGTGCCCCTGTGCTTTGTGACTCCACCCCCTACACTCTGCATGCACAAGTAGGTTTATAGTTTATAGCCACATGATTTTGGTCACGTCACATCCTTTTAGTTTTAATCCTTCCTGGCTCCAGGAGTTTGCATTGAGGACTTTGGGACAAATGCTATTCTCACTGCCACTAGAACTCTGTTGATTTACATGGAATTACGCTGGATATACACAGGTGTAAATCTGGTGCCAGATTTCCAGAAAAGACAGGCATGTAACTGTGTGTGCAAAGAAGATATATATAGACAGAAAAATCTCTTTCTAAATGATGATCAACTAACACTGTGGAAGAAAGGCTATACTGGGTCAGACCAATGGTCCATCTAGCCAAGTATCCTGTCTTCCGATGTTTCCGATGGCGCCAGATGTTTCAGAGGAAATAAACAGAACAAGGTAATTCTTGAGTGACCCATCCCCTGTCGTCCAGTCCCAGCTTCTGATATAAATCCATACAGCACTCATTATTCCTTGGAAAGACTCACTGATGTATCCATGGCTATTGGAGGAGTGAATCCGATTAGGGTGACCAGACAGCAAGTGTGAAAAATCGGGACGGGGTTGGGGGTAATAGGAGCCTATATAAGAAAAAGACCCAAAAATCGGGACTGTCCCTATAAAATCGGGACATCTGGTCACCCTAAATCTGATAGGCACTGTGGCATGTTTGACATACGTTTTTTCTGATCAGAATTACTCTGGATCATTTCAGTCCCCTACTTAGATGATCCTTTGCAAGTGAGATTATCTGCTATGACAGGACTACCCAGTTATCACTGTACTGCACACTGCATGCCACGGAGAGCCTCAGATCCTTCTGGTCCAAAACTGTAGTCCCATACCACCTGAGCTCAAGGAGAATCCCCATTGGCTATTTGCAGTACAGAGCTTGTGACACACTACTAAGCAATTCTGATGCCAGCCAATAGAAAACAGTGGTAAGTACTGATGCTGGCCAGCTCTTTTAGGGTGGCATCTGGAAGGACTCTTAACATCCTCCAAGGCCCATTTTGAAGAGATTTCTGGTAGCAGACAACTTCTTAATCTAGTTGAAAAAAGTATAACAAAAGCCAGTGGTTGGGCGCTGAAGCTAGACACATTCAGACTGGAAATAGCATGCACATTTTTAACAATGAGGAGATATAGTAATATACCCAGTGATATAGTAAATTCTGCATCACTTGACGTCTTTAATCCAAGACTACATATCTTTCTAAAATACAAGCTATAGTTCAAACAGAAGTTATGGGCTTGATGCTGGAATTTCTGGGTGAAGTTCTATAGTTTGTATTGTACTGGATGGTCAGGCTGGATGATCGTAATGGTCTCTTCTGGCCTTAAACTTTATTAATCTATGTTGTAGCAACCCCGGATGAAGAGAGTTGCTTGCAGCTAGACCACTGAAATTGACCTAGTAACATCATGCGCCAAATTTCCAGCTAGCCTTTGATGTTGCACAACACTGTGCGCTAGATTGCACCTGCAAAAGTGTCCAGCTACATAGAAAAACCTGACAGACACACAGAGAGACAGGGTTGCATCAAACAGTCATGATTAAGTGCACATGACTGTTTGCATGTGAAAATTGGATACGAACCCCCTTTTTGTGGATGCAATCAGTTGCATGTGCAAAAATGTGCATGCAAACTTGGAGAGTGGCTACAGGCTAGCTAAAAATTTGGCCTTATGTTTTGGTAGCAGAATTAGCAGGGGTAAATCCAGACCTGGTGTACATTGTATGACTCCACTTAAGGCAATGGAGCCATATTACTTACAACAGGTCTAAATCTGGCCCACTAACTTTATATATCATAGCATCACAGACATTAGAAATAGAAAAGAGGTCATCTAGCTTATCCACCTCTCCCCACACTTCCAGTTCAGGAAGTCAGGTTTCAGAGTAGCAGCTGTGTTAGTCTGTATCTGCAAAAAGAACAGGAGTACTTGTGGCACCTTAGACACTAACAAATTTATTTGAGCATAAGCTTTCGTGGGCTACAGCCCACTTCATCGGATGCATGCAGTGGAAAATACAGTAGGAAGATATATATATATACACAGAGAACATGAAACAATGGGTGTTACCATACACACTATAAGGAGAGTGAACAGTTAAGGTGAGCTGTTATCAGCAGGATAATTAGTTGCTTCTCCTGTCTATAATTTTAAATGCCCCAAACAATAGCTTGCCATAGCAAGGGGTGGAAGCACTATCTCAGAGGATACATTTACACTGGATAAAAGACCTACAACATGGCCATGTCTGACCTGGATCAGCTGACTTGGGTTTGGGGGATTGAGTTGCAGAACTAAAAATTGCTGTGTAGACATTTGGGCTTCGGCTGGAGCCCTCTTCCCTCACAGGGTCCCAGACCTCAGGCTCTAGCGTGAACACGAATGTCTACCCTGCAATTTTACAGCTCCACAGCCTGAGCCTTGCAAGCCTGTGTCTGCTGACGAGGGCCAGCTGCGAGTGTTTAATTGCTGTCTAGACCAGGGGTCGGCAACCTTTGGCACGCGGCTCCCCAGGGTAAGCACCCTGGCGGGCCGGGCCAGTTTGTTTACCTGCCGCGTCTGCAGATTCGGCGGATCGCGGCTCCCACTGGCTGCGGTTCACTACTCCAGGCCAATGGGGGCAGTGGGAAGCGCAGGGCCACCCAGAGGATTCAGGGGGCCTGGAGCAAAGCGGGGGAGCTACAGTGCTTGTACTAACCCGGCAGCGGTCTGGGTCTTCGGCAGCATTTCGGCGGCGGGGGGCTCTTCAGTCGCTCCACATCTTTGGCAGCACTGAAGGGCCCCCTGCCGCCAAAATGCTGCCGAAGACCCGGACCGCCGCTGGGCCAGGGCTCGCGGGGCCCCTGCAGGGCCCGGGGCCTGGGGCAAATTGCCCCACTTGCCCCCCCCTCTGGGCGGCCCTGGGGAAGCGGTGTGGGCCAAGGGATGTGCTGGCTGCCGCTTCCCACCGCCCCCATTGGCCTGGAGTGGCAAACCGCGGCCAGTGGGAGCCGCGATCCACCGAATCTGCGGACGTGGCAGGTAAACAAACCGGGCCCTGCCCGCCAGGGTGCTTACCCTGGCGAGCCGCGTGCCAAAGGTTGCCGACCCCTGGTCTAGACATATCCTGAGAGGCCTGATCTAAAGGCCACAGAAATCACTGGGAATCGTTCCATTGACTTCAACGGGCTTTGGATCAGTCACAGCTTAATGTATTTAAGTTTCAGGAGGAGTTTCCTGATACATGGCCCATATTTGCTTTTTATGAATTTAATCCTATTCCTCCTAGTTATCCTGGGACCACTCTAAATAATTTCTCTCCATCACTGTTATTTACAACGCCCCTTCTGATATTTGAAGACTATTATTATGTTCCCCCCATTAGCATTGATTAGCCATGCTGGGTATTTTTACCTCATAAATCACACTCCTTCCAGCTCCCTAATCATTTGTCAATCTTTTCTGAGCTCTCCACAACTTGTCCTCAGAATGCCTTTTTATATTTTTGAAAACACACTTTTATGTTTTAATTTCAAGTGGCAGGAGAGATCATGGTAGTGATGGATAGACAGAGCCAGTGAGTCACTCAGACGTATGGATGCAGGGCCCAGGGGTGTAATCCATCCTCCCAATGCTCGGGGCAATTTACACATATAACCCCCTTAGCATCAAAGGGATCAAAGACAGCAGCTTCTCACTGCATAGCAAGAGGACGGTGCTGCTCTTAATGTTTTAAACAAAACCCAAAGCCACACAAAAGTCACCCACTTTTGGGTATTGTTAAAAATTCTATCGTGAGACCAACAGACTCTGTTCAGCAGAAGGGCTTGCCGCAGTTCATCAAACTTTCAAATGCTGCTTTATGGATTTGCCCTGAAATAATGTGAAACTGATGCGTGTGAAATTCACAACCGCACATGGTTTTGTGCGGTCTGAACAAGCACAGCAAATCCAGCTGCAGTTAGCTTGGGGAAAGTTCAGACCCAGATCCAAGCCTGAACTTTATAGCTTACCTGGGTCTGTCTCTATTTTTTACTCAAACTCCAGGTAAAACTCAGAAATCTCAAAGCAAAACTTATTCAGGAGCTCAAACACCAAACTCCAAGTGAATCACAACGGGACTCCTTCAAAATAAAAGCACCACACACACGTCACCCAACTCTAGAGCAGCCACCTCTCCACCACCCCAACCCCAACCTCGGTTCAATGGATTAGGGTCAATTTAATAAATACAATCTGCTGCATATTTTCATCTTCCTTTCTTCCTCAAACAGCTGGAGGCTGAAGAGTAGCCCTTTTTGTATTTTTCCTGTGGAGAGAAAAAAGCCCTCAAACATTGCCTTTTCAGACTTGTCAAGTTATTCATCAATCGGAAATATAGACCAAGCTGTACGGCCAGGCACATTGTCAATACAGCACAGCCAGAAAACATCCTGCCCCAGGCACTAACTCAGGGTCAGTGTTCTCTATTCAGAATGAGACAATGCACAAGATCCAAGTCTCTCTGCTTAAGTCAGCCTCTGTAATGGACCCGAATGAGCACTTCAAATCTGAGACTTATGGAGCTCTGAGAGAATTTGGATCTGAATCCACTTCTGGGATGCAGCTCGGCCCCACCTCCAGAATAAAGGCAGGTGGGAGTGGGAGATTAGCGGCTTTACATCCCCTTTTTTCCAGTCTGAGTACTGGTCCATACTGGCCACCTACACGACCCTGGATTTGCCCCCCAGCATTGCTCCACTTTCTATTTAGAAATGAGGAATGATATAACGGGTGCTTGGTGCCTCAGAAACTGACACAGCCATGAGTTAATCTCCACTTGCATAACTTCACCTGAACCCAGCAGGATTTATGCATCCCACTCCTCATGCTGAGAGGAGCACAGCCAATGTCATCTGTCTCTTTTTTTATTGTCCCTCTTAAAGTTTATGTCTTCAAATATGGTCTAGTTATGAGTTAACAGTACTGGAAAGATCAATACCAGAGTCTGACTAGGGGAGCTCGAAACATGTTCGTAAAAGTTAAATTAGCATCATAAAATGATTATGGGCTCCAGTTTTTTCCTTACTTGGATTTGGCTTGCCTGCCAGCGGGGAGCTGTTCACATCTGCACTCGCTTTTTTGGCTTTGGAGTAGCTTTGGAAGCACAAGAGGTCTGATCTAGTATCCACTGGAGTCAATGGAAAGACTCCCAATGACTTCAGTGGGCCTCACACCTAACCTCTTATTTTTATAGTCCTGCATCAGAAGCAGGATTTTAAATATGCTTTTCAGAGATGAGCTCCAAGAATCACCAACACAAAATCGAGACACCAGTCATGTGCTTGACCTTCAGGAGAAGCAAGCTGCAGACGGTGCCCCTGCCCTAACACCTTAGGGCTAGGCTGAGCTCTCATTCAGTGCCCTGGAGGGACACAATTTCTTCCCTGCTCTCCCCTTGCCCCCCAGCTGGTTCAGCTCCACGGGGGCGGGAGGGAGGGAGGAAAGAGAGCCAAGGCTGCGCTCATTTTCCAACCACCTATGCAGGAGGGAGTACTGGGCATGCATCACCTGCTCTCCCCCCATGCAGCAGCCATGATCCAGGGAGTACTAATGCAGTCACACAGGCGGTAGGGGTGAAGGCGTACGCTCTGAGCAACCGTGTTAGGCTGGTCATAATCTGGCAGAACAAATATGTATTAACAACAATATATCATTGTCTATATATGCCTTTAGATATGGGTGTGTGCAGAGATGTGTGTGTGTGTATAAGCAAATCACAGATTCACAGACACACCCACCCACCAGTGGGTGCCATTAAAATCTGCATTACTTTGCCATTAACATCTCCACTAGTTTGCCTTTTCAGATCAATAACATTATGAGGGTATTGCCAATATCTAGCTATGGTACTTCTATGGCCCACGTTACCATAATATCGGAGCACCTCAGATTCTTTAATGGATTTCTCCTCACACACCCCTGTGAGGTAGGGAAGTGCTAGTATCCCCATTTTACAGAAGGAGAACTGAGACACAGGGAGACCAAGGGTACGTGGCAAGACTCAGAGCCTGGGTCAATTGAGTCAGGCTCGTGGGGCTCGGGCTGTGGGGCTAACACTAGCAGTGTAGACGTTCTTGCTCAGGCTGGAGCCTGGGCTCTGAGACTTTTCCCCCCTTGCTGGGTTTTCAGAGTCCAGGCTGCAGCCTGAGCAGGAACATCTACACTGCTAGTTTTAGCCCTGCAGCCGGAACTCCATGAGTCTGAGTCAATTGATCCAGGTTCTGAGACTCAGGGCTGCGGGTTTTTCTTTGCAGTATAGACATACGCTAAAACAAGTGGCTTGCTCAAGGCTGCATGGGAAGTCTGTGGAAAAGCAGGGGACTGAAGCCAGGTCCCCGGCTTGCACATAACCACAGGATTACCTTCCTCCTCATACTTGGCATAGTGACCCCTATTCAGTAACAGTAAGTATTTGCCAAGGCATTTGCAAAGACAACCACACTCTGTGTGTGTGTGTGTGTGATATGCTTACACACACACACACACACACACACACAGACAGTGATTGTCTTTGCATTTGTGTATGTGCGTGTGTACATAATGTGAAATTTTAAACCACCTTTTAGAACTACATGACATAGCTTCACTCTCTTTCAACAGAAACACTGCTCAGTGATTTACATTCCTTTGTAATCTGATGCAATGATTAGAAAATCACTTCATTGTAGTTTTTCTCTTTAATGTGGCAACTGGTGACCCTTCCGTGAATTTGAGAAGAAAATGTCACCTCTTTATGTGGAAATGAGTCATCCGAACATCAGGGACCAGCAGTAAGTGTGACAAAGACCAAAG